>NC_133697.1:6686712-9432962 GCF_048934315.1 Petromyzon marinus
AAGGTGGGACTCTCTACGTGTGCGAGTCAGTCCGCCTCCGGCTACCACGGTGGCGAGATGTTTACTACCTCGCCTGGTGTGCAGGAGGTCGTGGGCTCCTTCCCGACCCTGACGCCTGTTGCATATTTGGAGTTTGCGTGTCTCTCTCTCATCACCATCATCACGGTGGCTAGGGTGTGTTAACTACCTCGCCTGGTATACAGGAGTTCGTGGGCTCCATCCCAACCCTGACGCCTGTTGCATATTTGGAGTTTGCGTGTCTCTCTCTCTCTCCCCGTGGTCGCGTGGTATTTTCTCCAAGTCCTGGGGGGTTTTGTTTCGTAACCCCTCCACTGTGTATGATCAACACGCGTTTAGATTATTTGGTTGCCGTACATTTCCGAAACAGAGTTATATAGCTCAGTGGGGCCTCACCTGGTAAAATAAACATAAGAAGTAGAGATAATTTATAGTTAGTTAGCCTCGACCACTCAACGAGCGACGTGGGCTGGACCGACCCCCGCCGTTTGTTGTAGCGAACGGTCCGAAAGATGTCCCTCTAAGTTGCGCGTGCACTTTAATCCGCGTGTCCATCTTAATGTAGCCTTGTGTGCTCCGTGGATGGCTACCTCGCAGGGAACAAATGTTGCCCAATATGACGAGTGATGTTTGTTGCTGGCCGCTTTGCACGACAACAAACCGGTAGGCCCGTGCTTCGTGACGGTGATTTGTCACAAACGCAGTTCGTGCACGCACGTGGCTGTGTGGTGGAGTGGTGGCGCAGCAGTCAGCGAGCGCACTGCACAGCAAACCCGGCGTATCTCAGTTCGATTCCCGGGTCACGGCTAACATCAGTGGCGAGTGATGGCATAAACAGTCACCCACCCCCCCCCCACTCCCGATCCCCCACATGCCCCAACCGTGGCTGACGCGGTCTTCTTAATCCGCTGGTGTTTTTGGAGAATAGCTGGCATGTATTATTCTTCTCATTATTATCGTGCACATTCTATTTCAGATATTCGACCTCAAAGTTTAACAAAACAAAAGTTTGCGCGCGCCTTCGAACAGAATACGCGCTACCTGATACACAACATGGGCTGCGAGCGTCCGGGTCGGGGTCTCTGTTACTGAACCGAATGCCCCCCACACAGCAGCAGCAGCAGCAGCACCCTCGCCTGCCCCCGCTGTTGTGGCTGGGCGGTTGTATTTGTGGATACCCGAGACCAGCAGAGTTGAATAGTTCACACTTCACCACCAGCACCAGTACCACCACCAGCACCACCACCAGCACCAGCTCCAGTACCACAACCGGCACCACCACTACCACCACAAGCACCACCACCAGCACCACCTCCAGTATCACAACAAGCACCACCACAAGCACCACCACCACCAGCACCACCACCAGTATCACCACCATCACTAGCACCACCACCACTAGCACCATTAGCACCACAACCAGGACCACCACCAGCACCACAACCAGCACCACCATCACCAGGACCACCACTAGCACCACCAGTACCACAACCAGCACCACCTCCAGTACCACAACCAGCACTGCCACCATCACTAGCACCACCACCAGCACCACCACTAGCATCAGTACCACCACCACCACTAGCACCACCAGCACCACAACCACTACTATCACCACCAGCACCACATCCAGCACCACAACCAGCACCACCACCACTAGCACCACCAGCACCAACAGCACCACCACCAGTACCGCCACTAGCACCACCAGCACCACCAGCACCACAACCAGCACCAGTAACACCACTAGCACGAACAGCACCACAACCAGCACCACAACCAGCACCACATCCAGCACCACAACCAGCACCACTAGCACCACCAGCACCACCAGCACCACCACCAGTACCGCCACTAGCACCACCAGCACCACCAGCACCACAACCAGCACCAGTACCACCACCACCACTAGCACGAACAGCACCACAACCAGCACCACCACCAGCACCACAACCAGCACCACCACCAGCACCACAACCAGCACCAGCACCACAACCAGCACCACCAGCACCACCATCACTACCAGCACCACCAGCACCACCAGTAGCACCAACCACGACCGACCACCACCCTCACCGTGGTCATCTGGTGCCACCACCCACCACGTGTGCGGTCTGCACGTCCACGTCGTTTCATCGGTTGGTTGGTTTTCGTTTTTCGGTTCGGCGCGACGCGGTGGCGTTTTGCTACGAGTCCGGCCATCGCCGCCGAGGGGAATGAGAACCACGTGGGCAACTCACGCGGCCCCGGTGAGGTTTGTGTGTGACGGTGAGGGTGAGGTGTGAGGTGTGTGTGTGACGGTGAGGTGTGAGGTGAGTGTGGGGATAGGAGAGGTGAGGATGAGGTGTGTGTGTGTGACGGTGAGGGTGAGGTGTGTGTGTGTGACGGTGAGAGTAGGGTGTGAGGTGAGTGTGGGGATAGGAGAGGTAAGGATGAGGTGTGTGTTTGTGTGACGGTGAGGTGTGAGGTGAGGGGCGCTACGGAGGCCAGATGTTATCTCCCTCGCCTGGTATGCAGGAGGTCGTGGGTTCGATCACGACCCTGACGCCTGCTGCTGTATATTTGGAGTCTGCGGTGTCCCTCTCTCCCCATGGTCGCGTGGATTTTCCTCCGGGTCCTCCGGTTTTTCCCTCCACATTTAGACTCAACATCACGCGTTTAGAGTATTTGACTGCTATACATGTCCACGTGATAAGTCACTTCGTTGAGCTATCATTTGTGATAGCCATATCGCTTCTAAAAAAAATAGCTATATAGCTCAGTGGGCCCTTATCTGGTGAAACTAAAAATAGTAATAGAGGTGAGTGTGGACCGTGTCTGTCGCTGACATTGTATCGCGTGAGAACTTCCCGACGCTCCACGTAACAAAAACTCAACAACAAAGACCTCTCGTATATCCTTTAACAGGCTGTTGTGGCAAGTGCTGTTAGCGAGCATCTACAGTATGAAGGCCCAAACAGCACACGATGAGGTGGGTGGCCAACACCACATCCCGGCCGCCTTTCTCTCCCCAGTGGCGATGTTTGCACACCGCACCAGGTACTCATTTGAGGCTGAGTCGACCTAGGGGAGCCCCAGGACCGGCTCAGATTTTTCCCTCACTGTTTTTCGCAGTGAGCGGGAATCAAACTAAATGGTCGCTGGGTTCGTAGCGCAGTGCGCTAAACACGACACTCCACGTAACATACACTCAGCAACGTCGACGCAAACACACAGACACACAATCCACAACCCGCATTGCCGGTTGGCATTCCAATAAAGGTTGCGCTGAACATGTTGTTTGATTAAAACCATAACGCAGCCCTTCCTTTGCCAGGCGGCGGCGGCGGTGGATAACCCGCACGTGGCCGCTGCCTGTAATCCAGCACTCTGTAGTGGCAGCAACAAGGGTTGGTGGATCACACACGGATGCTGTGAAACTCCCTCCACGTTGGCTCTGCCAGGAAAACAGCAACACGTGGATGCCACCACGTGTTGCTGTCTGTACGGAATATAACGTTTCTCCCTCGCATGCGTGGAGTTTTTTTCAGGGGCTCCGGTTTCCTCCCGCAATGTAGACATCCGTTAAGTGGGCGATAACACCTTAATATATTGAAATACACTTTTTTCATTTTTTGCCGGTAAGGTTCACTGAGCTAAATAGCTCTTTTTCAGTAGCGACCTTGCCGCAAATGATAACTCAACGAAGTGGTTCATCATATGGAAATGTATAGCAGTTAAACACTCTATACGCGTGCCGTTTATAATTGTAGAGGGGAATACCTGGGGACACGGAGAAAAATCCACACGACCACGGGGAAAACATGCAAAATATACAGCAGGCGTCAGGGACGGGATCGAACCCACGACCTTCTGCACACCAGGCGAGGGAGTTAACATCTCACCAGCACAGAGCTTGGGTGGGGGGATGTGGCTGTCTTCGCGCTCATCTGTTGTTCCTCCACGCACCCCTGGGCCGTCCTCTCTCCCAGCAGCAGTGTTCTAAGTAGACATCATTATTATTACTTAAAATTAGAACGTGAATGAACAGCCCAACTTCACTTTTTCTAATAAAACAAAACAAATGCATTCATGTGTTGTTTTCGTGGGCCCCTCTGGAGTTTTGGGGGCCCTGAACAAATATTCCGTTTGCTCGCCCCCCCCCACCTCCCTCCGCGCCAACCTCACCCCTCCCCGTGCCCTCCAAATACCACCCAACCCCCGTGTCCAGCGAAATCCGGCCTTGGATCAACCCAGCTCTATCATGGCCAAAAATGTCTCACCCCCAGCCAGCCAGCCAGCCACCCGCCCATCCAATGACCCAGCCAGGCAGCCAACAACCCAGCCACAGCTCTCTTATTCCAACATCACCACCATCATGAAAAACACGCGGCGAAAAACACGGCTCTGGTGAAACGCCACTGCGAACGGGCCAATGTCCGTGGAGGTAGAATTGCTTAATTATTGAGTGGAGTCATTTGAGCCTGGCGCATTTTTTTTCTCTTTTTCTTCTTGTTATTAAACGAGAGCTTCCCTCTGTTAATAAATTTTGACCTCGAAATCAAGACTGGCTTCCTTTCCATTATCACTACACGGGTGGGCGCAGATTGGTATCAGCCGGTCTCGGCAGCGTTTTACGTACGCGTTAACCCCTTGAAGAAGGGCTATTGGCCGAAACGTCGCCTCATGTCGTTGCCTCACCTTTTAGAACCGACCACGTGTGCTCAGCGGTAGAGTGAGCGGCTCGCAATCGGAAGCCTCTGGAGTTCAAATCCGAACATGGTCGACGAAGTGATCTATGGATAGACTCACCCTTGTCATAGGAATGTGGCATTTCCACCACTCGCTCAGGGCTGTAAACGGGAGCCTGAGCGCCACCTCGATTGGCCACGTGAACAGCAAATCACTTTGGCCCTTGTTGCCATCAAGGGCGGGTGGCCGTGCGTCGTTGAGGAGCGTGTTGATGTTTTGGTATTTGCACCTCTTTGTGCTCCATCGCCAATGCAGCGTCACGAGATCAATTTAATTTTCTCTGCACCTTAGATTGGAGGTCTCACGCACGCTCAAGGCGCCACGGAGGTGGGATGTTAACTACCTCGCCCGGTATACAGAATGCCGTCGGCTCTGGAGCTCGCATGTTCTCAACGTGGTCGCGTGGATTCTTTTGTCCGGGTCCACCGGTTTTTCCCTCCACATTTGGTACTGCGCGTTTTGAGTATTTGGCTGCAGTACACGTCGACGTGATGAGCCGCTTCATCGTTGAGCTGTCATTTGTGAGAGCCAGGTCGCTTCTGAAAAAAATAACCACAGAGCACAGTGGGCCTTACCCGGTGAAAAATAAATGTTTCGTTGTAAAAAAAAAATAAAGCATTAGGACAGCGACTACGGCTGGCGAGCGAGTCGGTGAGCAGGACGCGCCACGGCCAGAAGGGATGACGACCGGTGGTCGAGAGTGAGGACAGAACGGCAGGCAAAGGAGGGACGACCCACACCCCCCCCCCCCCCGGCCGCACGGAGATGGAGCCATGAGATTGACTTCAGCTCACGACGCAGGTGCTGTCCAAGCGGGGTTGTTGCGTCGCAAGAACTTCCAGCGGCCGGCGAAAGGGAATGCGTCTGAGGGTTGAGAGCGAGACGGAGCGGTGAAATCAGCTCGTGCGCAGGTGCTGGGTGGAGTGTTTACGTCGAGCCAGGATGAGGATCGCGAGGGGTGCGGGCGGCTTTGGGGGAGGCATTCATCCGGCGGTGGATTGACCACGGCGGATAATGATGATGATGATGATTATGGAGTTAGAGAAGGAAATATGAATAATTGCTCGTCAAATCTACAAACGAGGCGTCCAAATTGGCGTTAAGCGGAAATTCCAATTAGGGGGAACATCATCATTAGACCTCCTTTGCCAGTAGCAAAATGTAATAATAGGGTTTTTCCCCTTTTTTTTCTGGCAACAAAATTGAAACCTTTTTACAAGGATTCATGTCTGCATTAACCACAACACCTGCAGTCAAAATGCAAACAAAAAACCACACACTATGATAATATATGTGTCATTGTCCTTGAAACTGATTGGTCAGTTGGATGCAATGGGTTCATGTGACCAGCCACTAGAGGCCGCTATGTTCACCACAAAGGAACCAACAAGAATATAGCCTCCGATGCAAATTGAGAGCCTAAATGAATAAGTCAGCACCTAGTTGATATTAATCAATCAATCTATGTATCGATACAGGTTAATAAAGTTCTGCTTTGATGAAAACTCCCTGTGTCTCCCTCTAGCGGTGAAAGCCGATCGTGCAAGCGTTACTGTCCCAGAATCTGAACACCAACATCCCTCTGCAGGTATCTAAATCGGCTCAAGGTTCCCGTAAATCACGTGACTCCTGCGTGGCCACCCCCACCGTCGAATCCCTCGCCTCGCCCCGCCCACTATTAAAACAGACGCCGTTTCTGCGTGCAGCATCGTCGAGGCCCTCCATGCAGCCTTAGTTTAGAGTAGTTGCTCAGGATACCCATCTTCGCATTTATGCGGCGCTTCCTGAAGAAACCCCACGCATGCGAGGGGGAAACATTCTATCCCGTACAGAGAGAGGGGAGGGGGGTAGTGGTGACTCCTCCGTGGAGTCTAACTTGATTTATTTTAACGCGAGCATCAACACATAACAGAATGGTAATTCATCTGATCTGAGCCACTGCTAAATTCGGCGAAGCGAAACAAAACAACAACAATCAATACGAATATATTATAGAGCCATGGATCAATCCACTGCTGGATGAACCGTTTCGTCAAATCACCGAAACTCCGCATTGAAGAGCGTGCGGTGGTGAAGTACGGTGAAACAAGCCCGACCACCGCCACGGTGTGCATAGGGAGGCCTTCATCCAGCAGTGGATACACAAAGGATGGTAAACTCACACCGCTGACTTCTAACCATAACTGCACACCCGACACGAGTGAAGGATGTCGAGTAGTCAGGGCAGTCCAGTCGGGATGTCACGGTGGTGGGATCTTAACTCTCTTTGCCTGGCGTGCAGGAAGTCGTGGGTCCGATCCCGACCCTGCCGCCTGTAGATTTGAGGTTTGCGTTCTCTCCCCCCCCCCCTCCCCCAGTGGTCACGTGGATTTTTATCCGGGGCCTCCGGTTATTCTGTTCACATTTATAATCGACGTCCGTTTAGGGTATTTGGCTTCTGTGAATGTCCACGTGATGATAAGCCGCCACTTTCGTTGAGCTATCATTCGTGGCCAGGTCGATTCTGAAAAAGAGAGAGGTTGCTCAGTGCGGCCTTGCCTAGTAAAATAAAAAATACCCACGTGACTTTGTCGAAAGAACCAGAGTATGGATCCCTGCAGTCACGAAAACTTCAAATCTAGATCGAACAACTTAGTTAAATAGTAGTTCGAGGTTAGAAGGGGTCGACACAAATGACGAAATGTGCAGTGGACACCGACGGGATATCTGCCCATGGATCGCGATGATGATGATGAGGAGGAGGGGTGATGGACCGACGGTCGAAACGAGTGATGGAATGACAGCCAAATAGTTGAAATGTGTCTAAGGAAGGACGTCCTTAGAGCGAACAAGCTCGCATGTGCATAGCAAGTGCCAGGTTGGGTTATTGTTTTATTTTATTTTTGTACCACGACATCGCCAGATCGTGAAGGATAAAGACGGCTTGCGGAGGAGGCGTTTACCCAGCAGTGCATAGATGATGGACGGTAATCGCTGTTGTTGTTGTTGTTATTATTGTTACGGTATTACTACCACTGCTGCCTTGTTTGTTTCGATCATAGCTTCCCAGGGTGACTTACGCGGGCAACGGGGTCCACATCATCACAGCGGCTGTGGTCGTGGAGGGAGGCAGCGGTGGTGGTGGTGGTGGGATAGCATCATTGACCCTAACCCCATCTCTTAGTGGTGGGGGGGTTCTGTCGCAACCTCGCGGGTTGGTGGTGGTGGGGGATGAAGGGGGGGGGGGCGTGAGTGGTGGGGGCGGTGGGGGGGGACTGATATATCTGTAGTCGCTGCCCTTTGCAACCATCGCACTGTGAACACTCAACGAGACAATGGAGGGTCTGTTGAGGCCATCACCGCCACCGCTACCATCATCGCTACCCCCCCCCCTCCACGAACTGCCCTGTTTACCGCGTTACCCATTAATGCCCCCGCGCCGTGCCGGAGTTTTAATATCAAACGGCGACGGGCCGAGCTGCAGCAGCGTTACAAACAGCGCGGGCGCGCTCCTGCTCGTGCAACAAAAGGCAAAGGTCGCCCGTGTGACCTCTGGGCAAGGGCTGCTCGCGAGCGCCTCTTGAAAGGTTTGGCGGGCGGGGGAACGGCGCACGAGGATGCGGCATTGTGGCCCGGGGCTTTTGTTTGTTAACACACCGCAGCAGTGAATCGTTTAAGGCTGAGCCGATCTAGGGGACGGTCAGGATCGGTTAAGAACGTCAGATTTGACTCGCCACTGATGTCAGGCGTGGGGGGAGGGGGATGAAGCAGTGCGGTAATCACTGCGCCATCACTCTTCAAAGGCATGCAAATGAACCATCAGTCACACACTCATAGCCCCAAAGCACGACAATTCCCCATTAGGACAGAAGACAAAGACCCCCCCCCCCCCGATAGCCTTAACAGGCATGTTGGGAGCGCCTATGAAGGCCGGTATCGCACGCGAGAGGGTGGCTGATCAGGACAAGGTATTCATTTAAGGCTAAGTCGACGTAGGGGAGGACCAGGACCGTTTCAGATAATCGTCCCTGGTGTTGGCCGTGAGCAGGAATCGAACTCGCCGGGTTCGTGGCAGAGCGCGCTAACCGCTACACCACCGATCCCCACAAAAACTCAGAGCTCACACACACAAAAAGACAAATATCCTCCGTATAACCTTAACAGACTGTAGGGGTAAGTGCTGTTAGCTAACATCTATGAAGGCCGGCACGGCACACGAGGGGGTGGGTGGCCAACGTAACGCCCGGTTGCCTTTGTCTCCCCAGTGACGATGTTTTTACACCGCGGCAGATACACATTTGAGGCTGAATCGACCTAGGGGAAGCCCAGGACCGGTTCAGATAATTGTCACCGGGGTTGGGCGTGAGCGGGAATCGAACCCGGGTCGCCAAGTTCGTAGCACAGCGAGCGAACCACTACACTACCGCTCTCCACACACGCACACACACAGTCACAACCAGCCACACACACACTACATAACTCGCATAGCTCACACACACACACACGCCTCATAACTCTCACAAACACACACCATCAGTCACATAGACACGGTTACACACACACACATCATTCACGTAGCTCAAACGCACACACAATCGCCAGCAGTCACCCACATGCAGACACCATAACTCACACACACACTCACCATCAGACCCACACACAAACAAATCGACAATACGCACACTCCCCATAGCACACACAGACATACCGACGTACCCATATAGCAAACACACATTGCTCACCCCCCATAATGCATACACCATCAGTCACACACAGCACATCTCTATGGAGTGCACCAAATACACACACACATTGAAGACAAAGATCCCCCATATAGCATTGACAGGCTGTTGGGGCAAGAACTGTTAGCAAGCACCTATGAATGCCGGAACGGCACACGAGGGGATGGGTGGCCAGCCCACGTCCAGCCGCCTTTGTCTCCCGAGTGGCGATGTTTTTTACACACCGCAGCGGGTACTCATTGAAGGCTTCGTCGACCTCGGGGGAGGCCCAGGACCGGTTGAAATAATCGTCACCGATGCTGTTTGTGAATCGAACTCGGGTCGCCGGGTTCGTAGCGCAGCACGCCAACTCTTGCACTACCGCTCCCCACAAACTTACACACACGTACAATAACGCAAACACTCGTGCGCACACACACACACACGCGTACTGGGCATTCACTCACACAAGCTTCCTGTACAATTCCCTACCCCGGCATAATTCATCGCAGCAGGAAAAGGCAGCCGTGAGCTGCTCTTTCGCCAAGACCGAGTTTGGCCTCGATTTGAGAAATAAATAAAAAACACTTGACCAATCATATTTTTTATTCATTGAAAATGATCCTTGTTTTTGCGTGGTATAAATACAACCCGTAATAGTGACCGCCTTTTTCCTAACCGTCTACAGGCCAACGACGATTATTCATCATCCGTCTTGATTTGAAGCTTTCGTGACTGCAGGAATCCATACTCTTTTGGTTTTTCGGTAAAGTCACGTAGGTAGTCACGTTTTTTTAAAGTCACGTATTTTTTCTACCTACGTGACTTTGCCGAAATAACCACAGAGTATTCATAATCCTTGTCGGCCATGGTCAATCTACTGCTGGATGAAGGCCTTCCCAAGGAACCACCATCAAAATCAGCCGTGGTCAATCCGCTGCTGGATGAAGGCCTCCCCAAGCGGCCTCTTGCCATCCTAGCGCTGTAACAATCTCGGCAGCAGCTGCGCCAGGGATCATCTCGCCGCTTTATTATTTCACCACCGGTGCCGAGCGTACGCGGGTCCCGTGCCTAAGCTGCCAGTCCATTACCAATCTTGACCCGTTGGTCGTCATCGTCATCCGTTACGGCGACGTGTCCTTGAACGAGCCCACTGACTCTCTTTCATCATCACCGCCGTCGTCGTTGTTGTGATTATTTACAATTACTATGATCAATACCCGTGCGTACACGTACAGCGAGCGCCGTGTTGTCAATCCTCACTGCTGGATGAGGGCCTCTCCGCACGCCTTGCTGCACAGGCCGTGGTGAGATTTAAACCATACTTCACCACGCTGGTCAGCGTGGGTTGAAGGTGGGGGGGTTGACGTTGCTCTGCTCCGCACTTTACTACCCCTTCCACAACGCATACTGTAACACCTGTGACTGCTGTACACGGCAGTCGCCCAACTCCACCGCTATCGATGTGGTCATATTATATCATGAATCATCTATAACAGCAATACTCACCGCAAGACATATACTTATCACCAGCCATGGTCAATCCCCTGCTGGATGAGGGCTTCCCCGAGCCGCCGCCATCTCTCATGATGCTGCGTCGTTAATGATCCACCCGGTACCCCTGCACATTAACCGATCTCATCACTCCCCTTCATCGCTCCGTCTCCTCCGTCGCTGCGAGTATTCTCAGCACTTCCGAAGGTGCCAGGGTGGGGCTCAGGGCGGGGTGTGGTTCGTGACCGCACGGCAGCATCCAGCAGTGGATTGACCATGGCGGCTGCTGCTGCTGCTTATGATTATTTTTAAATTGCGTTTTCGTTCCATTTCACTTCCAATCATGTGGAATTCATTTAATCTTTAAACGTTATCTTGGATATTTTGGGAACTATCGTGGGCGACGACGCACGGCGGCGTCTGAATTGAGAATGCATTCATCCAGCAGTGGATTGATCACGGCTGCGGCTGCTGCTGCTGCCGCCGGTGATGGTGATGATGATGATCACGACGACGACGACGGCAATAGCACGTGCTGCAAGCCCACGTGCTGCAAGCCACGTGGCAGGCTAGCGCGCCTTGCGGTGGGCAGTCTGCCACGCACGATAAACAACGGCGTGATTATTTTCAGTCTCCGAGTAGGCGTGCAGAACATTCCACCGCGACCACTCGCCCGCTCTTGCTCCCTCTCTCTCTCTCTCCGATTTCATTTCCAACCTTCGCCGTTATACGAGCTCGTTAATATCGCCCTGCGTAATGGTTGGAACGGAGTGAATTCTGCCACGCGTCCGTAAGAGAAGGGGGCACCGGACGGGCCGAGGAGATGGAGCGATGAAATTGGGTCTCGTGTGCAAGGTGGCTATGCGAACAATTGATCCGTCGCGTGATCGCCGGGGAGGCCTGCGGCGGCGGATCTGGATTAGAGAGGCCTTCATCCATCCATTGCTGGATGAGGCCTTCATCCAGCAGTGGATTGGCCATGGCTGTTGCTCCCGCAGCTGCTGTTTTGTTGTTGATCGTGTTGCTGCAGACAACGAGGCAATGGAAATTATAGTTTTTGGATTGTGCCTCTAAATATAATATTATTTCACTGGCCCTGTAAATTTATGAAGCCAAAATATTTTGGAAATCCCCCACCGCTCTCCCGTGGATGGCAATGGGTTTATATTTAATTGTGTTTTTGTGGCTTTTCACTTCCAGTCATGTGGAATCTATATTTTATTTTTAAACAATATTTAGGAAATATTTACGTATGAAATGTGCCTAGTTTCCATACTCATGAGAAAGAGTTTGTGGCGCTATATTTTGAGTAGGGACTGGCTTACCCCTGACCTCTCACCTCATCACGTGACCTCCCGCCTCATCTCTCATCTAACCTCCCACCTCTCATTAAATTGATCACCTTTCAACCTGATCACTCACCTGACAATGTCACCTAAATTATCTCTTGAACTCTCACCCCGAACTCTGACCTGACCTCTCATCCTTACCCAGATCAATTTCGGTGTATAGTCTGGTCACTTATATATTCACATGCAGTTTAAAATAATAACAATTATAATAATTATAATAATGCGGCCACGTGTTCATCCTCCGCTGGAAGAAGGGCTCCCGACGCAGTGTCTTGCCACAGGCGTTGTTTGAACATATGTCGCCACGCTTTGCCAGTGCGAGTTGGTGAAGGGACTGCATTAACCGACTCGATCTCCTGCGACTCAAGTGAGCATTGAGGCATGAGCGCTCATCTGTTGAAATTCCACATTCCTATGGCGGGGACGACTTCAACACAGAAGTGGTACTCAATGTACTGTATCGACCTCCGGAGGGAGGGATGGGATGATGGGCTGTCAACCTCCGTGGGCGAGATGTTAACTCCCTTGCCCGCTATGCAGGAGGTCGTGGAATCGATCCCGACCCTGACAGCCATATATTTGGAGTTTGCATGCCTCTCCCCCCGTGGTGGCGTGAATGTTCCTCCGTGTCCTCCGGTTTTATTTCCTCCCACATTTACAATGAACGTGCTTTTAGAGCATTTGGCTGCTGTGAATTTCCGTGTGATAAGCCGCCACATCGTTGAGCTTTCATTCGTAGCAACGTCTCTTCTGAAAAAAAAAGAGCTGTACAGCTGAGTGGGCCCTTACCTGGTATAAAATAAAAAAATAGTTTATAGGAAGCGAGTTGGCCTCGCCCACTCGGCGCCGTTCCTTTCGAGCGAGCGACGTGGGCTGGACCCGACCCCCGGCCGGGTGCTTTGCGAGGGGTCAAAATGACGTCCCTCTGACTTGCCCGTGCACTTCTATCCGTGTGTCCGTCTCAGCGTGGTGGGTTGTTTGTTTTTGTTTCTCCCCAACTATACTTTGGACTTGCTATCCGCGCGTTCGCATCGTTTGTTTGTTGGTTGTCACGTTCTGACCTGCCCCGCACACGGCCACCAACGGCGGTGGTAGCGATTATCTTGAACCGGTCCTGGGCTTCCCCTAGGTCGACCCAGCCTCAAATAAGTGCCTGGTGCGGGCGTGTTTGTTCTTTTTTGAACCCCCCTGCGCTCGCTCCGTACCGCTTGAACCACGTCAGCTGCTGCTGCAGCTCGGGGCGATGGCGTGCTGAGCAAATTTCCCCGTTGCAGGATCCCGCAAGCGGATTGCAGATTGCGCCATCAACCGCCACCAGCCAAGCACCCGCGTTTGCAACGTGTCTCAGGGTTCGTCGTCAGCGGCGTCGTCATCGCCACCGTCGTCGTCAACTCTTTGCCATCAGGTGCTGCAGCTCGCTGAGCTCTCAGCTCAAGGACGTGCAGCCGGTCACGTGTGCTGATAGCTCGTCGTCGAAGTGGTTTAACATGATCATCGCCGCAGGTGCGAATTTGTCGTCGCAACCAAAAAGTGATCCGAACGCGTGTGGGTTCTGGAGGAGGAGGTGGTGGAGGGCAACACCGGAGGAACCCGGAGAACGACCCACGCGAGCACCACGGAAAGACAGAACGCGCAGATTCCAAGTATTCAACAGGCATCGTTGAACCCAGGACCTCCTGCGTCCCAGGAGCAGCAGCGGCAGTAGTGGTCAATCCACTGCTGGATGAAGGCTTCCCCTACTCCGTGTCATTCGTGGGGATGTTGTTTCGACCGCTGGTGTTTGTTTGGTCGGTGCCGAGTGAAGATGTTTTTTTGGATGACGCTCGCTCTGGGCACAAGTTGGTGGTGGCGCTGTCACTTTTGTCAATATTGGGGCTGAGCAAAGTTGGAGTGGAGTGAGAGAAGGGGTGGGGTTTGGGGGAAGAGTGAGGTGCGGGGCGGGGTGGTGGGGGATGTTCAGACCACAGAGCCTGCGACTGAATGCATGGGAAACCAAAGTTAAGGCTCTTCGCGTCATCGACTCCTGCCGAGCCGAGCTGGAGATGGGGGACGGGGAAGGGTGGGTGACGTGTTGACGAGTCGGGAGATTGGGGGGAGGGGAGCGAACGGGGGGGGGGAAGAGAGAGCGAGAGGGGGAAGGAAGAGAGGATGAGAGAGAGAGAGATGTGGGGAGGGGTAATGGGGGGGGGAACTTGGAACTAAAGCAAAGCTTTGTGGATCTGTGGTTTGGATGCTTATCCCGTGATCGTGACTCATTCGGCTATTAATATAGAATCAAAGACAAAGACAAATATCCCCCGTGTAGCCTGTAGCGGGCTGTTGGGGTAAGTGCTCTGAGCCATTACCACGCCCGGCCGCCTTTGTCTCCCTACATGGCGATGCTTACCACACCGCACCAGGTACTCATATGAGGCTGCGTCGATGTAGGGGAGGTCCAGGACCGATGGCCGTGAGTGTGAATCGAACTCGAGCGGTAGTGGATACAATCACACGCACGTACACGCATTGCAGCGCATAGAATGCGGTTGTAAATCTCGCACGAAGCCGCTTTTTCAATCAATACACTGCTGGATGACGGCCGCCGACCCCCTCCCTCACGTCGTGCGGGTCTCGTGGATTTGTCTTTGTGTGTGTGCGTTTGTGTGACTGCTGAGAGTGGTTGGCCATACTTCACGCTGGTCAGTGCGAGTTGGTGAATGCCAGAGCCATAGACGTGGGGGTAATAGAAGTGCAGTACAACACGTGCAGCAGCCGATAGCAACCGGGTGTACGCGGTGGTGGTCGTCCATCCAAGGACGACGATTCAGACTCGAAGCCGGTGACGCATTCTGCATTACATTTGGTCATAAGCTGTATTGCGTTCATGGACCATGACATTCCACCACCATCACTGTAATCACCACCACCACTGTAATCAACATCACCATCACTGTCATCACTACCACCACCACCACTTTCATCATCACCACCACTGTCATCACCACCACCACTGTAATCACCACCACCACTACTGTCACCACCACCAGTCACCACCACCATCACTGTCATCACCACCACTTTAATCAATCACCACCACCACTGTCATCACCACCACCACCAGTTACCACCACCACTGTCATCACCACCACCAGTTACCACCACCACTGTCATCACCATCACCACGAGTCACCACAATCACCACCACCACTGTCACCACCACCAGTCACCACCACCATCACTGTCATCACCACCACTTTAATCAATCACCACCACCACTGTCATCACCACCACCACCACCAGTTACCACCACTGTCATCACCATCACCACGAGTAACCACAATCACCACCACCACTGTCACCACCACCATCACTGTCACCACCACCACCACTGTCATCACCGCCACCACCAGTCACCACCACTGTTGTCACCACCGCCCAATAACCAACGTGTCCCGAGCACCATCGTGCACTGTGAAATCTTCGGCTACAACTCAGCCAATCTCTATGCTCACTCGCTCTGCTTTGAAGAAGGACCATTGCCCGAACCGTCAGCCTATTATACCTCTCTCTCTGTTGAAAGGCAGCGTTGGCTCACTGTGTTTGGTGAGATGTAAACCTCCGCTTCTTGTGTTGTGCAGCTTGCTGATGGTGGTTGGCATGGGCCCTGGTGAAAGGAATGGAATCGGGCCCCTGTCCAATCCCCCCCCCCTCCCACCTCTCCCCCACCCCCCTTGCCCCGCCCCTCCCCCCGCCCCCCTTTTTTGTGCCTGAGCACCTCTGGCCCCTGAGCGGCGCAGTTGCACCGCCTGCGCACTCGATAGCTACGTTCCAAAGCGGAGCCGCCTTACTTTCTATTTTAAGTGCGGGGGCTCTTCACCAGAATAACCCCACGCATGCATTCCGTGAACTATTCATCAGACGGTGCCCACTCTCACTCTTGTACTCTTCTAAGCACACACCCCGTGCGGCACCCTTGGCGCGCTGATAGTCTATAAATCAGCCCCAAGTACTGTACTGAAGAAGCTTGATTCCATCTATCACTCGGCATTAAGATTTACATTGAACTGCCCATATAGGACTCACCACTGTGATCTCTACATTGGGTCAAACTTAGCATCTCTTAATGTTCGACGGCTTGTGCACCAGATCTTATTTATTCACGATGTACTTACAAAAACATCCGCAGACTACCTGCTGGATCTCCTCTCTGTTTCAAAGAACAAATTTGACCTCAGGTCTTCGCTCATTTACCAGCTTCACATTCCCTATTGCCGTACAAAAACTGGAGGAAGGTCCTTTGCTATTGATGCCCCCAGGGTCTGGAATGCTATTGCCAATAAACTGCAACTTGAATCGCTACCAATAAGATCTTCTCTCAAAACTGCTATAGAGGAGTTGTACACCCCTAGCTGCCACTGCTATTCATTGGCGTAAAATAAAATGTTTCACTCCGGATGACGCTGCAAAGTATTATCTGTATTTAGATTTAGCGTGCTGATCTTAAAGGTGCATTGAAAAATGTGATACTCCGACTGATGCTTCTGTTGTTGTGGAGTAACTCATGCAGCCAGCTATGGCTCTAGGATTTGGTGTTACATGTTATTTATGTAGTTTATTGTAAAAATTCGGTCACAGTCCCTATGATCACTGTTACGTTGCAATTATGGCTTTATTTTTTGGTGATTTCGAAAACGTGTTTTGGTTCGGACATGTTTGTTGTGTTGTAGTACGGAGTTAGATTGATGGCCTTAATCTAAGTTGTCTTGTGGTTGTTGTTGTTTGACTTGCATCCCACTGGGATTTTGTGCACATAGCGTTGGTGTACGGTGCTTTTTTCAGGAATATTTTGATGTTTTTTTCCCTGGATTTTCTGTTTGCCCAGTCACACACAGTCACTTTAAGATGTTTTTCTTGTTCGTGTTTTTTTTGTTTGTTGTGGTTGCACCCGATTCAAGAGCCGAATGGCTCACAGGGCTATACCAAAATACATCAACTGAAACTGAAAACCTACTAACATATATCAAATCAATAGTTGACAAAGTTTACAGTAAGTTAGTTGGCCTCGCCTACTCCTCGGCGCCGTTCCTTTAGAGTTAAGAGCGAGCGACGTGGGCTGGACCCGGCCCCCGGCCGGGTGCTTTGCGAGGGGTCAAAATGACGTCCCTCTGACTTGCCCGTGCACTTCTATCCGTGCGTCCGTCTCACTGTGGTGGGTTGTTTGTTTTTGTTTCACCCCAACTATACTTTGGACTTGCTAGCCGCGCGTTTGCATCGTCTGTTTGTTGGTGTCACGTTCTGACCTGCCCCGCACACGGCCTCCAACAGCAGTGGTAGCGATTATCCGTACCGGTCCCGGGCCTCCTCTAGGTCGACTCAGCCTAAAATAAGCGCCTGGTGCAGTGTGCAAACATCGCCAGGCGTGGTGGTGCTGGCCACCCATCCACTCGTGTGTGCCCCGCCGGCCTTCGTAGATGCTCGCTAACAGCACTTGCCCCAACAGTCTGTTAAGGCTCCCATGAGGGATCTTTGCCTTTGTTTTGGGTGGTGGATGCGAGCGGTGATGGTGATTGGTGTCTGTTGTTGACGGGTGTAGGTGGTGAGCATGGGTGGTGGATGTTGGTTGTGATGGTGGTTGTGGTGGTGGGTGCATGGAGTGGTGGTCGTGGTGGCCGTTGGTGCTTGTCGGTTTGTTGTGGTTGTGGATGTTGGTGGTGATTGACGTGGTTCGATGGAATGTGATGGTGAGATTGTTTTACTGGTTGTTTGAACAGTGGGTTTGGCAATTCGTGTTACAATCTGCATGGACACGAGTATACCTTGCTCGTATTTCGATAACGTATGCCTCTTGCCTTCCCGCCATCAATCACCCTCCCACCCACTCACTTACTCACGCACCCGCCTACTCACCCTCCTGCTCACCCACCCACTCACCGACTCAACTACTCACTCACCTACCCACTCTCACTCACCTACCCACTCTCACTCACGTTACCCCACTTCCCACCCACCCAGCCGCAAGTGGCGTAGTAATCGGGTGTGTACAGGCGGTGCAACTGCACATGGGGCCTCCGGGACAGAGGAACCCAGAGAGGCGCAGATGTCGTGGGCTACGAAAAGTATGCATGGGGAGGAGCGGTGGGGTGGGAGTGCGGAATTGGATAGGGGGCCCCCATTTCATTCGTTGCACCAGGGTCCATGCCAACCCATGCCACGCAACTGGCACCCCACTCACCCCCCTCACCCCTTCACCCACTCCCCACCTCCCGCCCGGCCGCCACCATCACCCAAAACAACCTTTTTTTTTGCTGCACGAAACTAAGCCGGTAAGCGAAACGGCGATTGTGCAACAGAAAAAACACACACACGGACACACGGACACGCGCACACCACGCAAACACACACACACGTACACACACACACACACGGATACACACACATGTACACACGCACACACACGTACACACACACGCACACACACGCACACACACGTACACACACACGTAAACACGTACACACACGTACACACCCACGCACACAAAGACAAAGACCCCCCGTATAGCCTTAACATACTGTAGGGGCAAGTGCTGTTAGCGAGCACCTATGAAGGCCGGAATGGTACACGAGGGGGTGGGTGGCCAGCACCACGCCCGGCCGCCTTTGTCTCCCCAGTGGCGATGTTTACACACCGCACCGCTCCCCATACATGTACACACACACGTACTCACACACACGTACATACAGACATGTACTCACACAGACATACAAAGATCCCCCGTATAGTCACACAGGCTGTCTGGGGCAAGTGTAGTTAGCGAGCAACCGGTGAAAGCGAATGCGACGCACACGTTGTTGGTTTGGCTACGCCCCACCCCCGGCCGCCTTTGTCTCTCCAGTGGTGATGGTTTACATACGCCACATCAGGTACTCGTTTTTTAGTCTGAGTCGACCTAGGCGAGGCCGAAAACCGGTTGGAATATTCGTCACGGTTATTGGTGGCGAATAGGAATCAAACTCGGGTTCGCCGAGTTTGCAATGCAGTGCGCTAACCACTGGGCCACCGCTCCTCGCAGTCACACACCCACGACGAACGATCCTGCGTATCGCCTTAACAGACTGTAGGGGCAAATGCTGTTAGCGAGCACCTATTAGGGGCCGACATTGCAAACGAGGGGGTGGGTGGCCAGCAGCACGCCCGGTCGCCTTTGTCTCCCGAGTGGCGATGTTTCCACACATGGCACAAGGTACTGTACTCATTTGAGGCCGAGTCGACCTAGGGCAGGCCGGCGACTGGTTCAGGATATTCGTGGCCGATGTTGGCCGCGAGCGGGAATCCATCTCTGGTCCCCCAGGGATTTGTAGCGCAGTGCATGCGAAACCCACTGCGCTACCACTCTCAGCAGTCACACAAACGCACACACACAAAGACAAAGATCGTGTGGGGGACGCGGGCCCCCGGCTACCCCTCCGGGGGAAGGCTAATCTCGGTAGGGCTGCGGGCTCCGGACCCCTCGCTCGTGTGAGAGCCGCTGTCGGGGAGGCTGACCCCCAGCTCCTTGCTCACGTGGGATCCACTGCTCCACTCCTCCGTGTCCTGGGGAGGGTTTCTGCTCACCGTCTCCTCTTCACTGCGGTCCCTCGGGGCATGATTCGTGGCTGGCGCTTAGCCACCTGGGATCAATTCACACAATCTCTGCGCACACTCACTCACACCCACTCACTCGAAATCCGACGTCGCTCCTCTCCCCTGCCACGCATCAATCGCGCGCGGGACTCGGGGTCGGGGGTCAGAGGGCAGGGACGTCACTCGCACACACACAGCCGATTGGGGGGGGGTTGTCTCGGAGATTTATTTAAAGGGATGTATGAACAATCTCACGGGTATGCCGCCCATTCACCCCACGCACACGCTCAACAAAAGGCCGTACGAATAATCTCGCGTGTACGCCGCCCGTTAGCCTCACGCACACGTTAAACGAAAGGGCGTATGGGTAATCTCACGTGCCCCTGTACGAGTCCGCCGCCGCGCACCACACGCACACGCTAACCACGAGCTACACGCATGGGCGAGCGCAAGCACGTGGGTAAATACACACTCACGCACAAACACAGGGTACAACTACGCACACCAACATGCATCCGTTCCACCCTCGCAGAAACCACACGACAAGGCTTATTGATCCCCAGCAGTTTATTCTCAGCAAGTCCGAGGTTAAATTACCCGAGTCAGTTTGAGTCAGCAGGGTAGGTCTAACCTATCTCCCGATGGTCTAAGACCCGATCTGTATCGCCTCTTTCAAATCACTCTCCTGAGACAATCTCACAATGGCCTCAATATCTCACTCTCGGGTACTCACGGTTCGACTCGTACGGAGCTGCTGGGTCGGATCCTCGCTGCACTTCGACTCGTCACACGGACGTTCGAGTGGCTGGGAAGTCGACGGCCCCGAGCCTGGCTTGAATAGAATACGAACTAACTCTATCCCTACCTTCTCTACCCTTTTTATTGTCCTCTACATCAAATATAAATCGGCGCTGATCCGCTGGCCTCCCGTCCAATAAGATGGCTCGGATTTCCCGCCACTCTCCCTGGACCGGTGCTCTCTCAGACGTCCGCTTTTCACCCTCTAAACAAGCGCATCTGTCCTACCAATCAGAGGACCGGCCCTGTTTTTCCCGCCGTTCGTGACTCCGTCCCCCCTACCTGCCTGCTGACCCGTGTGTGTTGTATGTGTTTTCTATCCGCGGTGGCTCAGCAGCCCCGTCGTGACCACGTGATTACAACCCAAGTCACGGCGCCGCGGTACGAGTTAGCCTCGGGGGAGGTCGCCCAGTACCCTGGTCGCAGGAAATCGTGAAGTTTGGTCCCATGAGAGGACTTCTGGGTGAAAACCTGTCGGCCAGGTGACCTCCCCTCAGGGCTCTATGTGGTGTGTGTGTGTTCATGTGGGGGCTCTATGTGGGGGTGTGTGTGTGTTCATGTGGGGGGTGGTGAGGGAAGAGCAGCATCGGCCCCGTCGCTCGGAGGTGGCGGCGTCGTGGCCATGGCGTCGGCAGGACGGCCTCGCTGCTGCGGCATCACAGCTGCAGGCACGGCTCCGACAGAGCGGCTTCGCTGCTGTGGCACCGCACCGCCGTTATCCGGCTCCTCGCTCGTGGAAAGAGGGCTGCTGCCCTCCGTCTCCTCTCCTCGCGGCGCAGCCCCTCGGGTCCGCAGGTCCTGTTTGAGGGGCATAGCTCGGGGCTGGCGCACGGCTGCCTGGAATCAATCCGTCGCTTCTCAGCCACTCAAACGCAACATCTCCGCTCACACAACCCCGCGCACCACTCACATGCTCTGAACGGGGGTCAGGGGTCAGAGGGTAATGACGTCCTTCGCACACGCGTTGCCGATTGGAGGGGGTGTCTCCGAGATTATTTAAAGGGCTGTGTGGATAATCTCACGTGTACCCGGGCGAGTCCACCGTCGCTCACCACACGCACACGCTAACCACGAGCTACACGTATGGGCGAGCGCAAACACGTGGGTAAATACACACGCGCAAACACAGGGTACAACGATGCAGGAACCCTGGTCGGGTGTGCATACAATGGCCGCCTCAACAGAGTTACCCGCACGCAAATCCCCGTACCACGACGAGCGGACTCGCACCACCATGCGCCCGTTCCACACTCGCAGAAACCCCACGACAAGGTTTATTGATTACTGACGATTTATTCCCAGCGTGTCTCCGAGCTACTATCACCCAAATCAGTCTGAGTCAGCAGGGCAGGTCTAACCTATCTCCTTATAGTCTAACCCGATCTACCTCGTCCCCTTAGAATTAAACTCCCTAGGATCTTACCCTAAATCCCAACTCTCTCTTTCGTACTCACGTTTTGCCTTGGATGTGCGGGAAGCCGTGGAGAGGCGAGGCTGCTCAAAATTCTCGCTGGGAGCGGGGCCTGGCTGCGCTGTGACTCGTGTCACGGACGATCCAGTGGCCGGCAAGGTGACTACCACGATCCCTGACTTGAGAAGAACACGTGACTCCTCTATCCTTACCTTCTCTCGCCTTTTATTGTTCCCTACATCAAAGATAGTTCGGCGCTTGACCGCTGGCCTTCCCGGCCAATCAGGTGGCTCGGATTTCCCGCCACTCTCCCCGGGCCGGTGCTGTCTCAGACGTCCGCATTTTACCCTTTACACAAGCACATTTGTCCTACCAATCAGAGGACCGGCCCTGTTTTTCCTGCCGTTCGTGACTCCGTCCCCCCCTACCTGCCTGCTGACCCGTGTGTGTTGTGGGTGTTTTCTATCCGCGGTGGCTCAGCAGCCCCGTCGTGACCACGTGATTACAACCCAAGTCACGGCGCCGCGGTGCGAGTTAACCTCGGGGGAGGTCGCCCAATGCCCTGGTCGCAGGAAACCGTGAAGTTTGGTCCCATGAGAGGGCTTCTGGGTGAAAACCTGTCGGCCAGGTGACCTCCCCTCGGGGCTCTATGTGGGGGTGTGTGTGTTCATGTCGGGGCTCGATTTGGGGTGTGTGTGTGTTCATGTGGGGGCTCTATGTGGGGGTGTGTGTGTGTTCATGTGGGGGCTCTATGTGTGTGTGTGTGTTCATGTGGGGGCTCTATATGGGGTGTGTGTGTGTGTTCATGTGGGGGCTCTATGTGGGGGTGTGTGTTCATGTGGGGGCTCTATGTGGGGTGTGTGTGTGTTCATGTGGGGGCTCTATGTGGGGGTGTGTGTGTGTTCATGTGGGGGCTCTATGTGGGGTGTGTGTGTGTGTGTTCATGTGGGGGCTCTATGTGGGGGGTGTGTGTGTGTTCATGTGGGGGCTCTATGTGGGGGTGTGTGTGTGTTCATGTGGGGGCTCTATGTGGGGTGTGTGTGTGTGTTAATGTGGGGGCTCTATGTGGGGGTGTGTGTGTGTTCATGTGGGGGCTCTATGTGGGGTGTGTGTGTGTGTTCATGTGAGGGCTCTATGTGGGGGTGTGTGTGTGTTTATGTGGGGGCTCTATGTGGGGTGTGTGTGTTCATGTGGGGGTTCTATGTGGGGGGGGGGTGTTCATGTGGGGGCTCTGTGTGTGTGTGTTCATGTGGGGGGTGGTGAGGGAAGAGCAGCGTCGGCCCCGTCGCTCGGAGGTGGCGGCGTCGTGGCCACGGCGTCGGCAGGACGGCTTCGCTACTGTGGCACCACAATCGCCTGTATAGCCTTCATGGACGGTAGGCACACACACGCTCCCGCTTTGGCGGTGCCGTGTTGTTTTCGAGGTCAGCTCAGAATGGGATGCAGCGAACACGGGCGTGAGGCCACCGGTCGACCTCGCATCGCACATGGACACTGAAAAAAAACGAGGGACAGAATTCTAATTTGGCGGTCGTTATCCAATCAATATTTCCCCAGAAAGCACCACAAGCCGCTTAAATTTTTACCTGCGTGACTTCGCAACAACAACAACAACAAATGCCATATTCGACGCAGAGGACGAAACTGCTTCACGCAACCGTCTCCATGTGCTGCTGTAGAGTGTTCCGCATTGTTGTTGTTGTTCGGCGTGACGTCCGACGTTTCGCACCACGCGGCCGGGAACTTCTGCAATCGCGCTTCCCTCTCGGTCAAGTCAGCTGCTGAAGAAAGTTTCTACAAGCACGTGGTGCGAAATGTCGGACATGGTGCCGCACGGGAGAGCTGTAATGCAGCACATTGGCAAACAAATAAACTAAAATATTTACGCGGTGGTGATTCGTGTAAATCAAACGAATCCGCCGCCTTCCCTCCCACCGGTACACTGCAGTACAAGTGGCAGTACAGCAAGTTTGTGAACTTGTCTGTATGCATTGTTGGTTTTCTCTGACTGCTGTGGGTCATGCCAACTCCTGGAAGGAATTGGCCTAACGTTCCGATGCAGGATCCTCCTGACAAACAAACCCCACACTATTGAGACTCATTTTGTCCCTCCACATTTTCTTTCAAGCGACCCGATTATCTTTAAACATGTGCAATTGGAACTCGTGCGGCTGAGGGTGGTGCGGTGTATACCCACCGTGTGTCGCAATGCGGCCGCGAAAGTAGACATCAAAGAGACACTCCAGAAGTCACTTCAATAGCGCTCTTACAAGCACCAAGTGGTGGCCTTCATGTGCCCGTGTTCAGTGTTGGTCGCACGTCAATACTACCAGAACTGTTCATCGCTAAGGCTGGGATTTACCCAACTAAGTGACAGGGCAAATACATACGTGATGGGTTGTTTAGCGAGTTCAGTCATTGGTGACTGCGCTGAGACCACCGTCAACTCGCACTGTACTTGGTAGTGCGGTTTAATCAAAAGCACTCCATGTGAGTGCAGATGTCTCTGTCTAAGTCGATGGCTCTCTCTGCGAGTCTGTGGGTCTCCACGCAAGTCATTGGTGACCGGGCTGAGACCATCAGCTAACTTACATTTTAGAACCCGGGTTCATCGCAATGAGATATATACGAGTCAATGGGTCAACGTTTGTTGGTCTATGGGACTTTAAGTGCTTCTCCACGCGAGTCTGTGGGTGTCCGTCTGCGAATCCTCGAGTCAGTCTGTAGTTCTCTCTGTGAACGCGGTTCTCCGCGTGAGCCACTGGTGCCTGGGCCGAGACCACCAACTCACTGCACATGAGAACCCGGTTTTTAATCGCAGGGCAAAATAAAATAAAATTTGAATTTCGAACCCAGGCTCCCAGCGGTGCCGGGCTCAGCGCTCTGACCCACTGAGCCACCCGTTTTGACCTCTGAGCCACCAGTTTTGACCTCTGTGCAACCCGTTTTGACCTCTGTGCAACCCGTTTTGACCTCTGGTAAACCCGTTTTGATCTGTGAACTACGCGTTCACCTAATCTCACGGCGATAATAGCGTGGGACGTGTACGTCTGGGTGTGGTGCGGCTGGGGTAGGAGACGGGGGAGGGAGGAGGGGGAAAGGGAGGGGGGGGCAAGGGGAGGAGGAACGAGGGGACTCAAGTTGCGCCGGAAGGGCGGAGAGACGAACGACACTCAGCGAGTCACGTACGCGATGTGCCACCCCCCCACCATCCACTCGCTTCCCAGCGAGTAAATTAATTATAATTACGATTCAAAGTTACGAGCCGAAACAATAATCGAATGTTGTTATGATTATTATGAACAGCGGATGAGGCCCTCATCCAGCAGTGGAGAGACTAAACGCCGCGCGTGTGCACGATGAAGGGCCGTACACCCCTGCCATTTAATTACCCATTAGCCAAAGGTCCTAAACGACTCCCCTTAAACATTAACCGCGTTTAGTACCTGGGAACTGATTGCGTAAATGCTGGGACTTAACGCCCGTAACGTGAGGTTAATCAGTTGCACTCTGTCTCCCCATAGCGCAACTGAGTGGGGGGCGGGGGGGGGCATAATGGGCACGTCCCGCCAGAGACACCGAGTAGGAGACAACGCTGAGAGCCTTAGGTTCGCATCCGAGTCTCGGGCGCGCATCGCCACCGTTCTGTCCGCGTCATGCCTCGCCAAGGCTCGACGTCGGAATTCACTCCCGTCGGATATACTTCCCCCAGGTGATAATAATCTTGCTCACTTCAAACAAGACGTGTGGACTCTTCTGCGATTGCGAATTTTACTGCTTCTGCGATTGCAATTTTACTGCTGTTTATTGCTGGCCGCTTGGCGTACTGGGGGATGGGGGTGCTTTGGATCTCTGTGGTTCGGTCAGTTTCATTTATACAAAAATATAGATCTACAAATACTAAGGGTTGCAGGTGTATGATGGTCCCAGCCTAGTCATGAATGAAAACTTGATATAAAATATATATGAATGTATGCCACGCTAACGATGTTCGTCACGTGTCAATCAAAAACAAGGTTTGACGTCTCAAATCCGGAGTAAGCAGGTGAAAGTGAAAACAAACTAACATTTTACGTGATGCGGTTTTGTGTGTGTGTGAAGTTATTGGTGAACCGACTGAGACAATCAGCTCACTGGATCCATCAACTCACTGAGCATCAGCTCACTGGGTCCACCAACTGAGACCATCATGTCACTGAGCATCAGCTGACACCATCAGCTCACTGAGTCCATCAGCTCACTGGGTCCATCAGCTCACTAAGTCCATCAGCTCACTGGGTCCACCAACTGAGACCATCATCTCACTGAGCATCAGCTGACACCATCAGCTCACTGGGTCCATCAGCTCACTAAGTTCACAGCTCAATGGCTCCACCAAATGAGGCCATCATCTCACCGAGCGTCAGCTGACACCATCAGCTCACTGGGTCCATCAGCTCACTGGGTCCATCAGCTCACTAAGTCTATCAGCTCACTGGGTCCACCAACTGAGACCATCATCTCACTGAGCATCAGCTGACACCATCAGCTCACTGAGTCCATCAGCTCACTGGGTCCATCAGCTCACTGAGATCATCAACTGAGACGGTCAGCTCACTCCGCTTTAGATTGAGATTGAATCACGCGCGTACGACAAAACGAGTGGCCAACACCACGCCCGGATGCCTTTGTCTCCCCAGTGCTGATGTTTATACATCACCGCACCAGCTACTCATTTGAGGCTCAGTCGACTTTGGGGAGGACCCAGACGGTTTTAGATATTCGCCACTGACGTTGGCCGTGAATCGAACTCGGGTGGCCGGGTTCGTAGTGCAGTGTGCCGCTAAGCAGTGCGCCTCGGCTCTCGACATGTAGCACGCGACTCACGCGCGAACGCACTCCGCGTGTGACTCGTGACACACGAAATCGCCTGCGTTGTTGAAAGAGCGCGCGCATGGGCCTGACCTAAGTGACGTTTGAGTAAACGAAGGAACGCATTTTTGCAAAGTAAAAACCCACAGAGTACTGTATAGGGTAAAGGCGCAGCCCTGCGATATCCCGATGACGCCACAGATGTCCAGTAGGGCCCGAGTGGGTGGGGCCATGTTAGCGGCAGCGCGGCTTGGAAGAGGTTTGAGTACCCTTTGGTTCTTTTGGGTAAAGTCACGTAGGTAAAAAATAAAATAACAAAAATCACGACGTTTCGGCCATAACACAAGCGGCCTTCATCAGGTGAAGGGACGAGACTGTCTGGAGGACAGCGCTGTCCTCCAGACAGTCTCGTCCCTTCACCTGATGAAGGCCGCTTGTGTTGTGGCCGAAACGTCGTGATTTTTGTTATTTTATTTTTTACCCTACATGACTTTACCCAATAGAACCAAAGAGTATGGATCCTTGCAGTCACGAAAGCTTCAAATCGAGGTTTCAGTACCCACGCTTTACCCCATCCGCGCCCGGAGACCCTGCCGATCTACTTCATAATAATAACAACGGTGATGTGCGGAACACATTTTGGGTCGACACGTCGTAGGCTTTCGCGACCAATATCGTAAATATAAAATTGTTTTTTTTGGCGGGTGGGGGGGGGGGGAGTTATATCGCGTAAATATAATTGTGTCGTTGAACCCGCCAACACCCGACACAGCCAATCCGTAAGTTTTGTCACGAAAAACAAAACGTGCCAATGCGTTTTGCTACGGCAGCCCACGGGTGTGTTGGAGAGTAAACCCCCAGCGTTTACGATTCGAGTACGACGAACTAGTATGGGCAACCCATTTCGTTTGAAACGTATCGGTGGACATCGGCGCGGAGTCGGATTATGTTGGGGTGGTGGGGGAGGGGGGAGTTGAAGGGGAGCTGGGTTTAATAAACTTAGTTATTGTTTATTCAACTGCCTCGCCCGGAGATCGAACCGTGGCGAGGCAGCTGTGTGCTGGGCTCAGCCGAACGCGACGCGCGGTTTGAAGACGAAATGGGTTCTTGGCACGGGCAACGTCGCGCGTTTGTTCACAGTTTGACATTTTAGAGGGGGTGGAGAGAGCGGGAGGGAGGGAGGGGGGGTAGCAAAAGTTTATTCCTTTTTTTTTGCAAAAACATCTGCTTCCTGTTTTTATAGCTTATGGTGAAATATCGAGCGCACACAGAGAGAGGGTTTCACTTGGGTCTCTCAGCAATGCGCCACAACAAATACGCGCACAAGTAATCTCTGGAGTTAAATAACCTCAGCACCCCCCCCTCTTCTCTAACCCCCCCCCCATCACCACCACCCAGCCCCCCTCCACCCACTACACCCCGCCTTCCCCATGCCCCCACGCTGCTGTGCGCGTGTGTGGCGCGGTTGGAAAATGTCGAACCGCGAAGCCACGACGGAGTGAGTGACGTCAGCAACAGTTACCCCCCCCCACCTCCTCTGCCCCCCCCCCTACCTCCTCTGCCACCCCCCACCTCCTCTACCCCCCCCCCCACATCCTCTGCCCCCCCTCCCTTCCACGGCCCCCACCATCAATGCGACTGTACCAGTTGCCGTAGGGCCCGTTCGGACTGTAATGGGTTGGCCCGATTATTTTAGCGGCGCAAATGACACAATGCCGCGGCGCGACGTTACTCGTCGACAACGCACGCGTCAATCGTGGCTCTCAAAGAACAAACATTATATACGTGTGGACGACGTTTCGGGCGACAGCCCTTGTTCATAGGGGGGAAGTAGAGAGATCTATTCGCTGTAGACATAAAGAAGGTGCGTTGCCCGAAACGTCAGCCGTTAAATATATACTGCCGTTACTTTCACTGCTATTGTTATTGAATAACGTTAACTGTAACCATGGGCAATCCACTGCTGGATGAAGCCCCCCCCCGCCCCCTCCAGTACTGCGACGTAACAATGCACGCAGCACGTGCTCCCACGAGCTCCATCCGTGCGCTCCATCTCCGTGCTGCGCGTCCTCTCCGGGACGCGTCCCATGCTTTGGCAGTGCCGGATGAAGCTAGTGCGGCGATTGTAGCATGTTGTCGTTATAAAGGGGCCCGAATTTTTTTTTTAAACACGTAAGTATTAAAACACATACATGTTTAACTTGCATAGGAAAGCAATTGTATTTTTTTCATTTGCTATACAGCCGAATAATACGACAAAACGCTAACCTTAAACATTCAGTCGTTCATTAAAGTTGAAGGCGGTATAGTACTATAGTAATAGAGCAAGTGCAGAATCACTGAACGCGAATTGATAGCTTGAAAGCATTTAGTGCGGGGCCCTTGAAAGTTCGGGGCCCGTAGCTACTACATATGTACTACATATGTACAGTGAGGGAAAAAAGTATTTGATCCCCTACTGATTTTGTACGTTTGCCCACTGATAAAGAAATCATCAGTCTATAATTTAAATGGTAGGTTTATTTGAACAGTGAGAGACAGAATAACAACAACAAAACCCAGAAAAACGCATGTCAAAAATGTTATAAATTGATTTGCATTTTAATGAGGGAAATAAGTATTTGACCCCTCTGCAAAACATGACTTAGTACTTGGTGGCAAAACCCTTGTTGGCAATCAGAGGTCAGACGTTTCTTGTAGTTGGCCACCAGGTTTGCACGCATCTCAGGAGGGATTTTGTCCCACTCCTCTTTGCAGATCTTCTCCAAGTCATTAAGGTTTCGAGGCTGACGTTTGGCAACACGAACCTTCAGCTCCCTCCACAGATTTTCTATGGGATTAAGGTCTGGAGACTGGCTAGGCCACTCCAGGACCTTAATGTGCTTCTTCTTGAGCCACTCCTTTGTTGCCTTGGCCGTGTGTTTTGGGTCATTGTCATGCTGGAATACCCATCCACGACTCATTTTCAATGCCTTGGCTGAGAGAAGGAGGTTCTCACCCAAGATTTGACGGTACATGGCCCCGTCCATCTTCCCTTTGATGCGGTGAAGTTGTCCTGTCCGCTTAGCAGAAAAACACCCCCAAAGCATAATGTTTCCACCTACATGTTTGACGGTGGGGATGGTGTTCTTGGGGTCATAGGCAGCATTCCTCCTCCTCCTCTAAACACGGCGAGTTGAGTTGATGCCAAAGAGCTCCATTTTGTTCTCATCTGAAAACAACACTTTCACCCAGTTGTCCTCTGAATCATTCAGATGTTCATTGGCAAACTTCAGACAGGCATGTATATGTGCTTTCTTGAGCAGGGAGACCTTGCGGGTGCTGCAGCATTTCAGTCCATCACGGCGTAGTGTTACCAATTGTTTTCTTGGTGACTATGGTCCCAGCTGCCCCGTGTAGTTCTAGGCTGATTCCTCACCGTTCTCATGATCATTGCAACTCCACGAGGTGAGATCTTGCATGGAGCCCCAGGCCGAGGGAGATTGACAGTTATTTTGTGTTTCTTCCATTTGCGAATCATCGCACCAACTGTTGTCACCTTCTCACCAAGCTGCTTGGCAATGGTCTTGTAGCCCATTCCAGCCTTGTGTAGGTCTACAATCTTGTCCCTGACATCCTTGGAGAGCTCTTTGGTCTTGGCCATGGTGGAGAGTTTGGAATCTGATTGATTGATTGCTTATGTGGACAGGTGTCTTTTATCCAGGTAACAAGCTGAGATTAGGAGCACTCCCTTTAAGAGTGTGCTCCTAATCTCAGCTCGTTACCTGTATAAAAGACACCTGGGAGCCAGAAATCTTTCTGATTGAGAGGGGGTCAAATACTTATTTCCCTCATTAAAATGCAAATCAATTTATAACATTTTTGACAGGCGTTTTTCTGGATGTTTTTTGTTGTTATTCTGTCTCACACTGTTCAAATAAATCTACCATTAAAATTATAGACTGATCATTTCTTTATCAGTGGGCAAACGTACAAAATCAGCAGGGGATCAAATACTTTTTTCCCTCACTGTAGCTACTTGTGCCACTGGGAGAATCCGGCACTGATGCTTGGGCTGCCACTGCGTCACTCTTCTCGACCATAGGCCATCGTGAACCTTCCAGCGACGCGAGTGTGGCCCAAGCCCACTAAACTCTCCTCCGACAGCTGTTTAAATGATATATTAATCCAAAGCACTGTGGCTGTGTGTGTAGCGGCCTGCGTGTGTGTGAGAGCGCTGCGCTATGCACCCAGCGACCAGAGTTCGCTTCCCGCTCACGGCCAACGCCAGTGACGATTTTCTGAAACCTGTCCTGGGCCACCCCTGGGTCGACTCAACCTTTAAATGAGAACCTGATGCGGTGTGTAAACATTGCCACTGGGGAGACAAAGGCGGTCGGGCGTGTTCCTCTTTGCGGCGCTCAATGTCGCTGGCGTCGCGGAGAGGAAGAGGCGTCGCTTGGCCAGGACAGCCTCGCTGACGAAGTGAGTCCCGTGACTGTGGTTTTTTGTTGTTGCTCCAGGAGGGAAATGCCAAAGGGAAACGACCGGGAGAAAACATTTTCATTCACAGCCTCCACACGCCGTCTCCGCCGCAACGGTCTCAACGCCCCGATCAAATGCTGTTTTAAACGCTCTCGGCTCTGCACGGCGAGGAGCCGTCGCGTTCGCGGTATCCGGGGCAGCTTTAGAGAAGAAAATCGGAGAGGGGCACGATAAATAATGTGAACGACCATCAATCGATCTGAGAGCAGGTAAACAGCTGGCGTGTCACGTGGTTCACGTAACGAGGTGGCGCGTCACGTGGTTCAGATAACGAGACGGCAGACCACGTGGTTCACGTAACGAGGTGCCGAGTCACGTGGTTCAGGGAACGAAACGGCAGACCACGTGGTTCAATCAACGAGGTGGCGTGTCACGTGGTTCATGTAAAGAGACGGCAGACCACGTGGTTCATGTAACGAGGTGGCGTCTCACGTGGCTAGTGTAACGAGGTGGCGTGTCACGTGAGGCAGGTAACCTCGTCAACACGAGTCACGTGAGAAGGGCAGGGGCCGACTCGCGATGTTTGCGCTGCGCGTTAATGATTAGTGTCGCGCCAAACATAGCCTGGGTCAGGAGTTGAACTGGGTCGCTCAATCACCGCGGCAATCTCCGCCCCGGCGGAACCTCACGGGGCAATTGATTGTCCTTTATTTAACCAGGTGAGAGGGCACTTCGATTGCTGATAGAGTGAGGCTATTTTAGTTAAGCAAACGCATTCCTAATTAATTAATCGTGTCCTTAGGGCGCAGCGGCGTGTGTGTGCGGGAGTGATGACGTACAGGTGTGTGTGTGTGTGTGCGGGAGTGATGACGTACAGGTGTGTGTGTGTGTGTGTGCGGGAGTGATGACGTACAGGTGTGTGTGTGTGCGGGAGTGATGACGTACAGGTGTGTGTGTGTGTGCGGGAGTGATGACGTACAGGTGTGTGTGTGTGTGGGTGTCAATGTGTGCATTTGTCTGCCTTTGTCTTTGGTCGGTGCTGGCCTGGGACTCCCCTAGGTTGACTCCGTAGTAGGTGTACTAGGGAGACAAAGGCGGTCAGGCGTGGTGGTGCTGGCCACCCATCCCCTCGTGTGTGCCCCGCCGGCCTTCGTAGGTGCTCGCTAACAGCACTTGCCCTCTAACAGTCTGTTAAGGCTATATGGGGGCATCTTTGTCTTTGTCTCTATGAGCACTTCTATGGGTGGGAAGCGGTAGCGTAGTGGTTAGCGCTCTGCGCTACGAACCCGGCCACCTATCTTCGACTCCTGGCCACGGATAACATCAGTGGCGGCGTCTCAACCGGTCCAAGGTCCTCTCTCGCATTCCTGCACTGACCAGCGTAGTGAAGTATGGCCAAATAACTCCCATGACCCAAATAACTATCGTGGTGTGAGGCCTTCGTCCAACAGTGGATTGTACATGTACTTGACGGCGCTTTGTTAATCCACTGCTGGATGAAGCCTTCGGTTAGGCGCATTTGTTCGTCCATACTTTACCACTCTGATGAGGGTGGATTTGTCAATCTGCTTATTTAAGGGTGAGTCGACCATAAAGAGCCTCGGAACCGGTGAGAGATATCACTCTGAACCGGTTAAAGATAACACGCTGAAACAGGTAAGATATCACTCTGAACCGGTTAGAGATATCACTTTGAACCGGTGAGAGATATCACTCTGAACCGGTTAAAGATAACACTCTGAACCGGTTAAAGATGACACTCTTAAACCGGCGAGAGATATCGCTCTGAACCGGTGAGAGATATCACTCTGAACCGGTTAAAGATGACACTCTGAAACCGGTTAAAGATAACACTCTGAAACCGGTGAGAGATATCACTCTGAACCGGTTAGAGATATCACTCCGAATCGGTTAAAGATAACACTCTGAAACCGGTGAGAGATATCACTCTGAACCGTTGAGAGATATCACTCTGAACCGCTTAAAGATAACACTCTGAACCGGTTAAAGATAACACTCTGAAACAGGTGAGATATCACTCTGAACCGGTTAAATATGACACTCTGAAACCGGTGAGAGATATCGTTCTGAACCGGTTAGAGATATCACTCTGAACCGGTTAAAGATGACACTCTGAAACGGGTTAAAGATAACACTCTGGAACCGGAGAGAGATATCACTCCGAACCGGTTAACGATAACACTTCTGAACCGGTTAGCGATATCACTCCGAACCGGTTAACGATACCACTTCTGAACCGGTTAGAGATGTCATTCGCCACTGATGTTCGCCGTGGCCGGGGAATCGAACGACCAAAGGTGGCCGGGTTCAAGAGGCGCATGGGCGCAAACCGCTCAGCGCCACCCCCCCGCCCCGTGTGCGTGTAACGTGGTGGGAAAAAAACAAGCACACATCCCGTACGATATTGCATTCGATCTATCACGGCGACCTGCCGTTCGGGGCCTGTGTTAACGACGGGGCGCGTGTTTAAACACGCGGACTTTGGAGCGGCATCGATTCGTATCTCTCATCAGCGGAGTCAGGCTTTGTAGTCAGCAAACACCGCCTGAGTTAACTCCGTGAGATATTGCTGAGGACAATCCCTCCAGGGGAGGGGGGTGGAGCATCCCTGTCAGAGGAAACCAACACTGTCATCACCAGCAGTGCTCAATCCACTGCTGGATGAAGGCCCACTTAAGCCGCTGCCATATCTCACACAGCACGGGGGGGGGGGGGGGGAGGGGGATGTCCCACTCTGCACCTATCATAAAATTTTCATTTTTATTATTTTACCAGGTAAGTCCCACTGAGCTATGTAGCTCTTTTTCAGAAGCGTTCTGGCCACAAATGATAGGTCAACGACGTGGCTTATCACGTGTGGAAATGTATAGCAGACAAATACTCTGAACGCGCGTTAATTCTAAATGTGGAGGGAAATCCCGGAGAACCCGAAGAACGATCCACGCGAGCACAGGGAGAAAGGATACACAACATCCAAACATACAGCGAGCGTCATGGTCGGGATCGAACTCTCGACATCCTGTATACCAGGCGAGGTAGTTAACATCTCCTAGCCACCGTGATGATGATGAGAGAGAGAGAGACGCAAACGCCAAACATACAGCAGGCGTCATGGTCGGGATCGAACTCTCGACATCCTGTATACCAGGCGAGGTAGTTAACATCTCCTAGCCACCGTGATGATGATGAGAGAGAGAGACGCAAACGCCAAACATACTGCAGGCGTCATGGTCGGGATCGAACTCACTACATCCTGTATACCAGGCGAGGTAGTTAACATCTCCTAGCCACCGTGATGATGATGAGAGAGAGAGGGAGACGCAAACGCCAAACATACAGCAGGCGTCATGGTCGGGATCGAACTCACTACATCCTGTATACCAGGCGAGGTAGTTAACATCTCCTAGCCACCGTGATGATGATGAGAGAGAGAGGGAGACGCAAACGCCAAACATACAGCAGGCGTCATGGTCGGGATCGAACTCACTACATCCTGTATACCTGGCGAGGTAGTTAACATCTCCTAGCTACTGTGGCTCCCATTTGCACGTTGGCGGCGCTCTCAGACACGTTTCATTCATTGGCAGCCACTCTCGTGGGACCATCGGTCCCTTGTGCAATTGAATCGATTGCGCTGCACACGCAACATGGGATGGATGTCACGCTACGCTTTACTCGCTGTTACGTTGCGTGCGGATGAGCTTGCAAAATGGAAAAAAAAATGTGATTGTTCCCCCCCCACCGCCCCAGCAACTTCCTCCCTCCCAGGAGTTTTACATGGGGCAGGTGCGGGGGGGGGAAGTGGGAGGAGTGGGGGGGGGTGCAGAGTGGCGGTGCCGTGAGTCGATGTCATTTCCTTTTTCCAGGAAAAAAACCTCACCGAGTTTCAAGACTGTTATCAGAAGAGTCCGGCTACAAATTCTCACTCGTTATTAATTGGAAGAAACCCCCAACAGAAAAAGACAAAAAAAGCCTTAACAGACTGTTGGGGCAAGTGCTGTTAGCGAGCACCTATGAAGGCCGGCACGGCACACGAGGGTGTGGGTGGCCAGCACCACACCCGGCCGCCTTTGTCTCCCTAGTAGCGACGTTTGCTCACCGCACTAGGTATTCATTTGAGGCTGAATCTATCTGGGAGAGGACCAGTACCGGTTCAGATAATCATCACCGGTGTTGGCCATCAGAGGGACTCGAACTCGGGATACCAGGTTCGTAGGGCAGTTGTGCTAACCGCGACACTACCGCTCCCGCACCCCCAACGCTCACACACACACAGCACCATTTGTCAATCCACTGCTGGATGAAGGCCTCTGCCCCACCGCTGTGTCGCTCGCGGGAGTTGTTTGACTACACCTCATCACGCTGGGTCAGATGGGACAAGGGTCCAGTTCTGACCAGACCAGGGGTTTGCAACCAAAACAACAATAAGTGCCATTTTTTGTTCGAATTCGGTGAACAAAAAAAACCCAAAACACCCCTAAATATGTCAAGAGCCGCTATGCACGTGATGAATACGAGACGGTGGTGGGTCCTTGATAATAATAAACTGTCACGAAGCGGTCCTTAACGTGCCGCCCCATGTGGCTCCAGTGCCACAGGTTGCTGACCCCTGCAACCACAGACCTTGCCCACCGAACTCATTAAAGGTTGATTCGGTGGCCTATTGGCAGCTTTAGATGTCACCTTACACTGACATTAGCCGTGGCCTTGAATTGTCAATCGGGTCGCCGGGTTCGTGTCGCAATGCGCTGACCGATGCGCCTCTGCTCGATCATCATCAGTCAGTAATTCCCATAATCTGGCTGCGGTAAAAAAAAAAGATTTTTGCTACGTTCTTTGAGCAGTTAATGAAATGTGGGTTCAAAATGACGAAAAACAGAACAGGCGGCCACGTACATCGATGTTGGGGCAAGTGCTGTCACCACACACACACTCCATCTACTGATACTCACCACAAACACACTCCATGTATCCCACACACACCACACACACAAAAATACCAATACTCACAACACACACATTCCATGTACTGACACACACCACACACACACACTCAATGTATCCATACTCACCACACAGCCACACAATGTACACACCCACACACCCATACACTCAGTGCACCTATACTCAACACACATACACAATGTACCAATACTCACCACACAGCCACACAATGTACCCACACACACCAAGACAAACATTCCCCGTATAGCCTCACCAGACTTTTGAGGCAAGTGCCGTTAGCGAGCAGCACCTATAGATGCCAGCACGGCACACGAGGGGGTCGGTGGCCAGCACACCGCCCGGCCGCCTTTGTCTCCAACGTGGCGATGTTTACACATCGTGCAAAGGTACTCATTTGAGGCTTAATCGACCCAGGAGAGGTCCAGGAACCGGTTCAGATAATCGTGTACTGGTGTTGGTGGCCGTGACCGGGAGTCGAAGTCGGGTCGCCGAGCCCGTAGCGCAACGCGCCAAACCTCTGCACTACCGCTCCCCACACACACACACACAATACACCCACGCACACCACAATCACACACGTTCCACCACACACACAATGTGCCCACGCACACCACACCGCACGCACACACACACACGCGCGCGCACCACACACACCCACGCAATGTGCCCACGCGTACGCCGCAGAAACGCATCGGTTCCGCTTCTCCGGGCTCCCCGCTCGTGCGTCAGGGAGGCTACCGGGGCGCGCAGCTGCCACGGCGACGGCCAAATCAGCCGGCGAGCTGCTTCTGCATTCGCCGTTGACGACCCGACACGGTCCGCGTTCCCTTCGCCCCGACGGGGCGAGGCACGCGGCGCCTCCGAACGCCACTGAACTCCGGGCGTGTTACAGGAGCAGCCCCCCGCAATTGCGAGTGCCCGAGCCACTGCCGGCGAGCGTGCCCCCCCCCCCCCAACTGGAAGGAGCTCCTGGGAGAGCACTCTTTTCCAGGAGGTATATTTTGGCCTGCTCTTCCGCGCGGGCCATTCGTTCGGGGAAGAGGCGGGAGTAACCCCCCCCCCCCTTCCCACGCATCTGACTCAGCGTCGTACGCGACCCTAACCATGGTGGTTTAAATCTGCCGGGTGGGCAGAGGCGGTTGTGATGTAAGCAATGTGTGCACCGTTGCTGCAACACTGCGGCTTTGAAAGGAAGCATCATAGGCGACGCACAAAGGCCAGCGAATTAAGAGCGGATAATAAAATATCGTTGAAGCTCGTTCCTCTTGGTTACGGCTAAATTCATGAGCAGAGTCTCGATGAGTCTCAAGACAACCTCTCAGGAGGGCCCTGCTCCATTGGGGTGATCCCTTCGCGTGAGAGGAGCCCGGAGAGGCTGGAGGTAAAAAATAAATAAAAAGCTCGCACACGACGGTGAAGGGGGGGGGGGGGTTAACGCTCAACGCACCGCACAGATAGATTTTAGAATCCACTTCCGTGCTGCCATATATTGACAACGTTGCAACCCCGTAGCCTACACTCGCCTTGCCTAGGATATTCGCAAGCAGCAGTCTCCCGTTGCAGATGCAGTGCGAACCAGGCGCACAGCAGTGGAGCTTTCCCCAGATCTGAGATCCGTGGTGACTCGGTCACTGCTGTGGTGCGCGTGTGTGTGTGGTGTGCGTGGGTACATTGTGTGGGTGTGTGTGGTGCGCGTGTGTGGTGTGCGTGGGTACATTGTGTGGGTGTGTGTGTGGTGTGCGCGTGTGTGTTTGGTGTGCGAGGGTGCATTGTGTGTGTGTGGTGCGCGTGTGTGTGTGGTGTGCGTGGGTACATTGTGTGGGTGTGTGTGTAGTGTGCGTGGTTACATTGTGTGGGGATGTGTGTGGTGTGCGTGTGTGTGTGGTGTGCGTGGTTACATTGTGTGGGTGTGTGTGTGGTGTGCGTGGGTACATTGTGTGGGAATGTGTGTGGAGTGCGTGTGTGTGTGGTGTGCGTGGTTACATTGTGTGGGTGTGTGTGTGGTGTGCGTGGGCCCATTGTGTGGGTGTGTGTGTGGTGCGCGTGTCTGTGTGGTGTGCGTGTGTACATTGTGTGTGTGTGGTGCGCGTGTCTGTGTGGTGTGCGTGGGTACATTGTGTGTGTGTGGTGCGCGTGTGTGTGTGGTGTGCGTGGGTACATTGTGTGTGTGTGGTGCGCTTGTGTGTGTGGTGTGTGTGGGTACATTGTGTGTGTGTGGTGCGCGTGTGTGTGTGGTGAGCGTGGGTACATTGTGTGTGTGTGGTGCGCGTGTGTGTGTGGTGTGCGTGGGTACATTGTGTGGGGGTGTTTGTGGTGCGCGTGGGTACATTGTGTGGGTGTGTGTGTGGTGTGCGTGTCTGTGTGGTGTGCGTGTGTACATTGTGTGTGTGTGGTGCGCGTGTCTGTGTGGTGTGCGTGGGTACATTGTGTGTGTGTGGTGCGCGTGTGTGTGTGGTGTGTATGGGTACATTGTGTGCGTGTGGTGCGCGTGTGTGTGTGGTGTGCGTGGGTACATTTGTGTGTGGTGTGCGCGCGTGTGTTTGGTGTGCAAGGGTGCCTTGTGTGGGGGTGTGTGTGGTGCGCGTGTGTGCGTGGTGTGCGTGGGTACATTGTGTGGGTGTGTGTGTGGTGTGCGTGGGTACATTGAGTGGGGGTGTGTGGGCGCGTGTGTGTGTGGTGTGCGTGGGTACATTGTGTGGGTGTGTGTGTGGTGCGCGCGCGTGTGTTTGGTGTGCGTGGGTGTGTGTGTGGTGTGCGTGGGTACATTGTGTGGGTGTGTGTGGTGCGCGTGTGTGTGGTGTGCGTGTGTACATTGTGTGTGTGGTGTGCGTGGGTACATTGTGTGGGTGTGGTGCGCGTGTGTGTGTGGTGTGCGTGGTTACATTGTGTGGGTGTGTGTGTGGTGCGCGTGGGTACATTGTGTGGGTGTGTGTGTGGTGTGCGTGTGTACAATGTGTGTGTGTGGTGCACGTGTGTGTGTGGTGTGCGTGGGTACATTGTGTGTTGTGGTGCGCGTGTGTGTGTGGTGTGCGTGGGTACATTGTGTGTGTGGTGTGTGTGGATACATTGTGTGTGTGTGGTGCGCGTGTGTGTGTGGTGTGCGTGTGTACATTGTGTGTGTGTGGTGTGCGTGGGTACATTGTGTGGGCGTGTGTGGTGCGCGCTGCGCTAAGAACCTGACGACCCTAGTTCAACTTAGCCTCAAATGAGTACCTGGTACGGTGTGTAAACATCGCACTAGGGAGACAAAGGCGGCCGGGCGTGGCGTTGACCACACACCCCCTCGTGCGCCGTACCGGCCTTCATAGGTGCTCGCTAACATCACTTGCCCCAACAGTGTGTTAAAGGCTATACGGGGAATATTTGTCTTTGTTGTGCACTGTACATGTCCACGTGCTGGTGTGTACAGTAATGTGTGTGTGTAGATTGCAGGAATATTCCAAGCCGCGTGCTCGCCTCCTGTAAACAGGAACTTAAGTTAAGATGCGGTCCTCTGATTTTATGAACGAGGCTTGTCAGCATAGGTGGGGGTTGGGGTTAGAGCCAGGGGCAGGGTTAGGAGCTGGGAGCTGTTTGGCTACGTTCGAACCGGCTAGGACTAGGCACTGGTCTTCACTGACTTCAGTGAGCGCTACGGGCATGGGTGTTGCATGTTGTTGACTAGTTAGGGGTCGTCCATAAATGACGTCACGCGATTTTGGACGATTTTTGACCCCCCCCCCACCTCGTCACACGGCGTCACAAAAAGTCAGACCCCCCCCCCCCTCAAATATGACGTCACAAAGCTCTGCCCCCCCAAAGAAAAATATTAAACATGCTTCAAATCGCTTCAAACTATTGTCATTGTAGTGCGTATTTAATGTGCCGCTGCACTCTGATGTTGTAGAAGACATTTATCAAAAAGTCTATTTAATTCAGTAGAACGTGTTGTCTATATTTATTTAAAGTTGCGCATTTTGATGTGACGTCACATTTCTCAAACCCCCCCCCTCGTCACACATCGTCACAAATGTCTGACCCCCCCCTATGTGCGTGACGTCATTTATGGACGGCCCCTTAGGGAATTGGTTAGTGCTATGGCGTTGGTTGCCACGTGTTGGCAGTGGCGCAAATGCATTCGTCAACACCCTGCTATATTATTAGACACAAGTCTTGCTGGCTGGCTTGATGCCTGGATTCCTGGCTGGCTGGCTGGCGCGCCTGTGCGTGCTGACGTCACCGCGCCTCCCGCGAGTGCGTGCTGACGTCACGCATCCACCCCGCCCTCCAATCCCGGGCCGTGAGTCCCGTGCAGAGCGTGGGGGAGATGCTCGTGGCAGACTATGACAGTGCTTCATATTCTTTGGGTCTTTCGGTAAAGTGGCGTTCGATAGGTTCAAATGAAGATAACAACAAAAACTACGCCCTTTCGATCGCAACGCAAGCGATCGAAACGTCGTAGTTTTTTGTTGTTATTTTTTATTTTAACCTATCCATTAACGTGACTTTAACGAAAGACCCAAAGCATACGAATTCCTGCAGTCACGAAAGCTTTAAGTCAAGATTCATTACGGTGCTGTTTAACACGTCGGTAAGCGCTTTGGCTTGGCTCTCCAACACACCACCGGTGTTGCTGTACAAGTAACGAATCGGCACGTTCTGTTCACGTGACAAACCTTACTAATTGGCTGTGTCGGGTGGTGGCGGGTTTAACGACACAACATTTATATTGTTACGCGATATAACCCCCCACCCACCCCCCCAAAAAAACGTGTATAATTACAGTGCTGTATATCATGCTATGCACTGTGTATGTATGTTGCACTTTATTAGCCCCATAAGTAGCCAAACCGTGGTAATGGGCTGCAAGGAGGGAGGGACTGTCACGTCCAAAGGAAACGTGCGGGCAGCTATTAGGGGCCGTCCATAAATGACGTCACGCACCTAGGGGGGGCGGGGGTCAGACATTTGTGACGATGTGTGACGATGGGGAGGGGGGGGGTTGAGAAATGTGACGTCACATAAAAACGCGCAACTTTAAATAAATATAGACAACACATTCTACTTCATTAAATAGACTTGTTAATAAATGTTTTCTCCTGCAACATCAGTGTGCAGCGCCACATTAAATACGCACTACAATGACGATAGTTTAAAGCGATTTGCAGCATATTTTTGGTTATTTCGGTAAAGTCACGCAGAAGGGAAACAATAAAATAATATTTCAATTTAAAGCTTTCGTGACTGCAAGGATTCATCTTTTTTGGTTCTTTCGGTAAAGTCGCGTAGAATGAGAATAAAATAATAAATTAATAAAATAAAATAACACAATAAAATTCTCACGACGTTTCGGCCACAACACAAGTGGCCTTCATCAGGTGAAGGGACGAGACTGTCTGATGAAGGCCACTTGTGTTGTGGCCGAAACGTCGTGTGAATTTTATTGTTAATTTTTTTTATTAATTTATTATTTTATTCTCATTCTACGTGACTTTACCGAAAGAACCAAAGAAAATAAAATAATAATGTGAGAATTTTATTGTTTTATATTTTTATAATTTTATTGTTTCCCTTCTACGTGACTTTACCGAAAGAACCAAGAATATGAATCCCTGCAGTCACGAAAGTTTTAATTCAAGATTTGAAGCATGTTTATTTTTTTTTTGGGGGGGGCAGAGCTTTGTGACATCATATTTGAGGGGGGGTCTGACTTTTTGTGACGCCGTGTGACGAAGGGGGGTGGGAGTTAAAAATTGTACAAAATCGCGTGACGTCATTTATGGATGGCCCCTTACCTTAAAAACAAATAAAGTATATATACTAGCGACAGGCAATGACCCCTCACAACACGCAGAGAGGCCACTAAATGGTTAGTTTGTTCAGGTTAGCGTTAGGGCTCGAGTTTCCTTGGATAGTTTAGGGTGAAGTGGTTATTTGGGGTGGAGTGGTGGCGCAGTGGTTAGCACACTGCGCTACGATCGTGGCGATCGGAGTTCGATTTCAGGCCACGAGCAACGAGTTACGCAACCGGCGTTGCAATCAAACCGATATTTTCATTCTCAGAGGTGAAAGTTAGCGAAACGAAGTGCAGATCCACGTGTAATGTCATCGTTTTGTGTGTTATAATTTAGTTTGATCACAACTCGTGTCAGCGTATGTGAGTTTATGGGTCTCGACATTCGCCTATGGAACATGGGTCTCTATTTGAGAATGTGGATCTCCATTGAAGTCTTTGGGTCTCGTTTTGAGTCTGTGGGTCTCTATGTGAGTCTCCAGGTTCAATATGGGCATGGGTCTCTATGCGAGTCTGTTTCTATTTGATTATGTAGTTCTCTGTGTGAGTCTATGAGTTTCAGTTTGAGTCTGTGAGTCTCTTGTGAGTCTGTGAGTCAACATGTATGGGTCTCGATGTGAGTCTACGGGTCTCGATGTGAGTCTGAGTCTCAGTTTGAGTCGGTGGGTCTCTGTGAGTCAACATGTATGGGTCTCGATGTGAGTCTACGGGTCTCTATGTGAGTCTCTATGTATCTGCGTGCGAGTCATCGGTGCCCTGGTTGAGCCAATCAACTCACTGCCATTGAGAACCCCCCCCTTCTGTGATCGCAGGTGGCGGCGTAAACCTGGGACTCGAACGCAGTGCGCTCTGAACTCTGAGTCACCCTACGACCACCACCACCACCACCACCTCCGTGCGGAACCCTGTCGTGTGTTGGGTCGACTTTTATTCACTCCCGCCGCCGCTGACCATTAATTGCGCGCGGCGCTATTTTCTCACCGCACCTTGCCACGTGTTTATTGATCCAGGGTTGCGTTTCGTTTCACTAAATGGCCTTTCTTGTTGCGCGCGCGTGTGTGCGCGCGTGTGTGTGTGCGCGCGTGTGTGTGTGCGCACGTGTGCGTCTGTGTGCGTGTGTGTGTGTGCGTGTGCGTGTACGTGCGTGTGTGTGTGCGCGTGTCCAAGCAAGAACATCTGCTGGACCACGTAGTAACTTATCAGCGGTTGCGAGCCCATGTCCTTGACACCAGGACCTACCGTGGAGATGATCTGCCCTCTGACCATCGACTTGTGATCTGTAAGATGCGCCTGCCATTCTTCCACTCCGGTGGTGGGTGTACACCCCCTGACCATCGACTTGTGATCTGTAAGATGCGCCTGCCATTCTTCCACTCCGGTGGTGGGTGTACACCCAGGACCCCATTCCAACCTAAGGTGGCCTGGTCTCAGTTAGCTAATGAAAGTTCCAAGCGAGAATTTCATCATCGCTTGCGGCTGGGTTTGGCATCGTCCTCCACTCCTCCTGATGTCGAGGGTAAATGGGCGAGGTTTAGGACTGTGACTCATGTAGCTGCAATGGCTGCTTTGGGTACGCGGTCCACACCTCCCCAGAGACCCTGGCTGACAGAGGAGGTGTTCAGGATGGTTGAGAAAAAGCGACAGGTCCACTCTAATCGTCTACAGAATCCCACGTCAGAGGATGAGGAGACTTACCGCAGCCTTCGCTCGGAGGTTCGAAGAGCCGTGAGGCGCTGCAAGGAAGGGTGGTGGTCGCGGGTTGCTGAGGAGATGGAGTCTGCCTCAGTGGCCCGCGATCACAATCCCTATTTAACTTAATCAAAAAAGTAACCTGCAGCGCCACACCTATTACCATCATCAGGGGAAAATACGGTGATCCAATCTCCAAACCCCCAGGAGCAGGTTTGCAGATTTGCTGAGCATTTCTGTGAGGTCCTGGGGGAGGGGAAATCCCTCAGCCAGGAAAACATCGTGCCACAAAGTGGGGATGACCCTGCTGAGGCTGCGGTGCCTCACATTTTGGAGGAAGAAGTCACCCCCTGTGAGTGACTGGCTGAGGTGCCATCTGTTGAGGAAGTACTGAAGACGATCCGGAGTCTGAGACCAGGAAAGGCACCGGGCAGAGATGATCTCCCAAGCGAAATGCTAAAGGAGGGTGGCGTTTGTGCACAGATTGCCCTACATGACATCATAGCAACAGTCTGGACCACTGGACGGGTTCCGCAGGATTGGAAGGATGCCCTGGTGGTTCCCCTTTTTAAGAAGGGGGACCGCACAGACTGTAACAACTACAGGGGCATCTCACTCCTCAGTGTGCAGGGAAAGGTCCTGGCAAGGATTAGTCAACATTGCCTTGCTAGGCACGCTGAGGAGAGGCTTGCAGAGCCCCAATGCGGTTTCAGGAAAGGGCGGTCCTGCACACATGCCATATTTTCTGTCCGTCTGCTACAGCAGAAGTGTAGGGAATTCCAACAAGACCTACATCTCTGCTTTATTGACCTGGTCAAGGCCTATGATACCAACAGTAGGCCTGGGCTCTGGGTTGTTCTTCGTGCTTTCGGAGTCCCTGACCCTCTGCTCAAGATCATTAAGGACCTTCATGATGGTGAGCGGGCCCGGGTAAAACTACGTGGCCGGGAGTCAGAGCCATTCCCTGTACACCTTGGGGTGCGACAGGGATGTCCTCTGGCTCCCACATTATTTAACATCTATTTTGACCACGTAGTTCGTGAAGCCTTCAATAGCTGTACCGGGGGAATTTCCATTTGGTACAGATATAATGGGAGGCTGATCGATGCCCTGGTGCGGTCAAGGGATGGCTCCCTATTGCTCAACCACGTTATGTATGCCGATGATTTGGTAATAGCTGCTCATTCAGAGGAGGAGTTGGAGACGCTGCTGCTGAGACTGGAGCGTGCCACTAAGAGGTGGGGCCTTACCATTAGCCCCACCAAAACTAAGCACCTGCCTGGATATTTTGTACCATCGGACACTCCACCCCCACAACTCTCAATCGGTGATGGGGCAGTTGTGGAGAGAGTGGAGAGTTTCCCATACCTGGGCAGTGTGCTTATGACTGGCTCCAGTTTAACAGCAGAGGTCTCACTCCGAATCAGTCGAGCGGCAATATATTTTCATCAGCTGCGTAACGCTGTGTGGAAGCTACCTGGTCTGTCGCTCCGCACTAAGCTTCAGGTCTTCTCGGCCACGGTCATTCCCTCTCTTCTCTACGCTTGCGAAACGTTGACCCCCCTAATGGAACATCTTCGCCGGTTAGAAACATTTAGGCTGGCCTGCCTACGATACATCCTGGGTTTAACCAGACTGGATTGTGTGAGGAGCTCACAAATCCTTGAAAGATCTGGGCAAGGTCCCATCGGTGAGCTCCTCCGGCGGGGAAGGCTGCGATGGCTGGGTCATATAGCCCGCATGCTCAGCCACCGCATGCCGAAACAGCTTTTGTTCGGCCGTATTGTGGGGGCTAAGCGGGCGCGGCACGGGCTAGAGAAGAGATGGAGTGATGTGGTACAGGAGGACGTGGAGCTGAGTGGACTTGCCGATGACTGGTACCAGCGGTGTCAAGATCGGCCTCTGTGGAGGAGGCTCGTGATGGACGCTACTGGGCAGTTGGAGATAGTCGCCCTCCAACAACAACGGAGGGCGGAGGAGCGACGCTCACAACAACGAGCGGAGCGCCGGGTGGCTGAAGCACAGCGAGTTGGCACAGTAGGGGGCACAGGTGGTGCATCAGCCAGTCATCTCAGTCAGTCGACCCGTGGCACCTGGGTCTGCCCCGTGACCTCCTGCCAGCGGGCGTTGGACACTTCACGTGGCCTCAGGGTGCACATAGCCTGGCACAAGCGTCGTGGTGACGTCACTGCCACTTAGTGGCGAATGGCGGTTGTTGTTGTTGTGTACGTGTGTAAGTGTGTATGTGTAAGTGTGTGTGTATTTGTGTGTGCGTACCCGTGTGTGTATTTGTAAGTGTGTGTGTACGCGTGTAAGTGTGTGTGTATTTGTAAATGTGTGTGTTTGTGTATTCGTGTAAGTGTGTAATGTAAGTGCGTGTGTATTTGTGTGTGTATTTGTGTGTGCGTGTGTATATGTGTGTGTGTATTTGTAAGTGTGTATGTATTTATAAGTGCGTGTGTATTTGTGTGTGTACGCGTGTAAGTGTGTAATTGTGTGTGTGTATATTGTGTGTGCGTACACGTGTGTGTGTATTTGTGTGTATTTGTGTGTGTGTACGCGTGTGTGTGTGTATTTGTGTGTGTGCATGTATTTGTGTGTGTGTACGCGTGTGTGTGTGTATTTGTGTGTGTGCGTGTATTTGTGTGTGTGTACGCGTGTAAGTGTGTAATTGTGTGTATATTGTGTGTGTGTACGCGTGTAAGTGTGTGTATATTTGTAAGTGTGCGTGCGTGTGCGTGATCGCGATGGCGTTGTGCCCCCGTAGTTTTCACCGCAAGCCGTAAAACAGAAATTTCGAGTGGAATTACCGCTCCTATCGCCGCGATCAGAAAGCAAGGGACACACTCACTCCGCCTACCTGTGTCCAGTGTTTAAATATAAACACGCGTTTCCTCTGCCACCACCCCCTCTAACCCCCCACTCACGGTCCGTGCTGGGGGTTAGGTGAGAGCGGGGGGGGGGGGTGGTGGGAAGTTTGAGAGGTGGCTGGAGAGCGAGCCGTGGTTTGGCGACTCAACTAGTCCACCTGAGATCGGTTCCTCGTCAAGGCGAACAGCAGTGGCGAGCGATACCTGGACCGGTCCCGCGACCCCCCCCCTACCCCACCGGTGAAGTCTGTTCGGTCATAGAACCCTCACCCCCCCCCGTAACCCACCTCCATCCAGCAGTGGATTTACGAAGGGCTCAACATTATTCGTTGTTTTAGTCTCCCCACCTACTCGCCCTTGTCGACAAAAGCACGAGACGCTTGTTACTTTGGCTGTCATTCGCATGTTCAATCCACTGCTTGATGAGGGCTTCCCCCACGTCCTATGTGTCGGTGTGGGGGGGGGTTGACTTTACTTCACCACCCTAGTCAGGGTGCCACGGTGGCGAGATGTTAACTACCTCGCCTGGTATACAGGAGGTCGTTGATTCGATCGCCGACCCTGACACCTGCTGTATATTTGGAGGTTGCGGTGTCTCTCTCCTTGTGGTCGCGTGGATTCTTCTCCGCGTCCTTAGGGGTTTTCCCTCCACGTGTATAATTAACGTCACGCGTTTAGAGTGTTTGGTTGCTGTAAATATCCACGTGACAAGCCGACACTTTGTCGAGCTACCATTCTGTGGCCAGGTCGCTTCCGATAAAAAAAAACAGAGCTTATTTCGCTCATCGGGGCCTTACCTGGTAAAATCAAATAAAAAAAACAATGTTCAGTTTACAATAGTTTCAGTGCGTTGTTGATGAAGTGGAGGGGAAGCATAGTGCAGTACAACACCGGATTTTTACGTGTTTGCCTTGCTGCACTGGCCTCTTGTCGCTCGCAACGTAGCGGCCGCATCAGCCTGAAAGCAACCTGGCAGGGCGTGGTGGTCGCCCCTCCAAGCACTATCCAGGCTCACACCAACCGCTTACACTTCCAAGATCTTGCGACAACAAAAATTCGGGAGCTTTACTTGCACCTGTGCCGAACTCTTTTTTGTTGTTGTTGTTGTCGCTGGCGCCTCTTGATCCCACACGCTTGCAACTCCGTGCGTTTCAATTCGAGCGTGTCTATGTCACCGATGGGCGAAGACGTGGAGCACATTTGACAACTGTGCCTTGCTTTCTCCGGCACCTCCTGGGTACTGTTTGATTGTTTGATTGTGTTCGCGCGCGTGTTTCGTGTGCAACCGTGAAACACGCCCGGCCAGCGAGTGAGTTGTTTCATCTTCCGAAAGGACCCTGCTCTCTCTACTCGTTCTCTGCGGTGCTCACGTCCGTGTCTTTGTTCTGTTGCTGCTTCTGTGCTCACGCAGCACCGCGAATCTCCCGTGTAAGATTGCCCCCCCCCCCCCCCCCCCGGGGCGACTTTGCTAAACTGGACCATCATCCGTGTGAACAAATAAAATCAACGCAATTGTCAGAGTGACATTGATAGATAAAACAATGTGCGAGCAATGCCTGAATGCAGTGGTACAAAACAAGTCTGCGTGTGGTCGCACCCGCACAAAATGCCAATTTCACAATGAAATCTACCGAGAGCTGAATCGGTGGAATTATTTCTTCATTCACGGGTGCATTTTTAATGATTCCTTGTATTTAAAATAATCGGTTTGCGATGATTTGTCGTGTCCAGAACGAAGTCTCCCTCCCTCCTTTTTTTTAACGATCAGAAGAAACTGAAAGATGCTCGGTCTTTCGGCACTTTGCTTCGTTCATCATGTCGTCTTTTTTTGTCTTTTTTGTTTGCTTATGTGCCCCCTTTAAAAAATAAAATAAAATATATAACACGGTTTTCCCATGTAACGTAAAACCCATTGTGTGCTACTGTGTTCATAAATACCAGCAAAAAAAATTCAGCCTTAAAAACCCATCACCACCAGATCCCCTGCTTTCGTCACATGACACAAAGCGCCCTCGGTAGCCCAACGCGTCGAGAAATACGCGACACTCCCCGTCAACTGAGCGTACCGAAATTCCAGCCAAATTCTGGCAGAAATCAAGGCCTTGAAGATGCGGCAGTGGCTGGAGAAGCCGCTCCCGTCAATTGCGCATTTTCTGGCCCTATAGATGGCCAGTTTGGCGTTGTTCATGATAAAAGTTAATCAACCCCTCTATATCCTTGGTACCCTCGTTCCCCCTATATACAAAAATAAGAATTGTGGGTGAGAAATGAAGATTGAATTTCAGTAGAATATTGCGTGACAGCTTATAGAGTGAGTCTAGGCTTTTGCTGTGTACGTATTGATGCGCCACTGTTTCGAGCTCACCAACAGAATCCGCATTCAGGATTTGTGTCTGTGAAAAGTGCCAGAAATGTGTTCGTGGTCACAGTCCCATGGGCAATGCTCCAGCTAAGATCACCGTGGCACTTGTACGATGGATGTGAGTAAAACAGCTCCCAATGAGGCCTCACGCGATCACTGCAGAGCATCGTTTCCCTCCAAGCATAGCCTTTGCGTGACGTTATTATTTGTTGGTGGTGGAAATCGACCATTTGGGCGTACAGCTTTTTCCGGTCTACACCTGAGAAGCACCCCTCCTCCTGGTCAATCCCCGAGGTGTGCCCCCCGTGCTGCTGTGAAGAAGAGAGTTGAGTGTGCTCCCGTGCTGGGGCGACATTCAGTGTTGGTGGAACTGGGCCACCGCCGGCTGACTCGTCACCAGCACTCACAGCAGGAGCGCTCCCCGCTGCTGTTGAGAAGGACCTTCGTACCTCATTGACGAGTTTTGCGGCGAGTCCGAGTACATTTTGGTCATCGCAGTTATCTCGGCAGGGAGAAGCCACTGCCCCTCCGTGCCCGGTTTCACCAAATCGCCCACCCTCGTGAGACGTGCGTCCACCACGGGTTTCTCCATGGCAGGGCCCACACGAGAGGGTAGTGCCATGTTGGGGTTTCGTAACAGCGGCTCGTGAGCGAATTCTGATGCTGACTGGGGTGTATTCAGTCGGGCGGTGACAAGGAAACCTCATGTATCTAGGATACTCCTGTAGAAGTGGGGAATCTGTGCGAGTGGAATATCTTTAATGTCCATAAAGAAGAGCTGCTTGCTGCACTGAAGGCCCCCGAGGTTATTCAGAAAAAAAGATGCTGTGGAACACCACGTGGGTGATGGAACCGTGTAGAGAAACCTCTGTACGGCTTGTAGACGAAAAGTAGAGAGCTGGCTCCGTACACACACCAGACCGTGGCCGCCCTCCCGCAGTGGTAAGGCCAAGATACCAGCAGTCGCACGGTGCTTCCTCTGCGACCAGAAGAAGGCAGCTACCAGTCTCTCACGTTTTGCTATGAGGTATGCGGGTGGAGTGAAGGAAAAAAAAAGTGGTGCCACGAGGTGGATGCAACCAACTGGTTCACCACCAGGGTTTTCCCTCTAAACGTGAGAGACTTGCGCAGGCGCCCCCACGGCTCCAGTCGTTTCCTCACCTTCTCTTCCAGGAAATCCCAATTTTCCTGCAGTGGTTTTTCTCCAGGCCCCAGGAGCACGCCGAGATGGTGCAGACGCTCTTGGCTCCACGTTATTGTTTTGGCCAACTCAGGGAACTGGGCTTCGTCCCACTTCCCAACAAGCAGCCCTCTGCACTTCTCCCAGTTCATCCTGGAGGAGGACGCACGGGAGTAAGCCTCTTGGCACTCGTGAAGCCGTTCGATGTCATTCAAACTTAGTAAAAAGAGGAGGATGTCATCGGCATATTCTGTGAGGGTCACTCTCATACTGGGCTCCTTTAGAATCAATCCGGTGAGTCGGCGTCGGAGTAGATGCAGAAAAGGCTCCACGACGAGGGTGTAGGGCTGTCCTGACATAGGACAGCCTTACCTGATACCTCTTCTGAAATCTATAGGAGCAATTAGTCCACCATTAACTTTAACCAGACACTGGGCCATGTTGTACAGCAGACTAATCAATACATTGAAGCTGGTCCCAAAACCAAAAGCTTTCAGAGCGTCAAGAAGATACTGGTGATCGACCCTGTCAAAGGCTTTCTCTTGATCAAGGGAGAGAAAGGCAAGTGGAAAGTTCAAATGCTCGGACAGACTGATCAAATCTCTGACCAGGAAAATCCCATCATCGATGGTCGTCCCTGGAACAGTGTATGCCTGATCATCGGCAATAACCTTAGCCAACACCCTCTTAAGCCTTGCAGATGCAGCTTTCGCGATAATGTTATAGTCTGTGCTCAGCACTGAGACTGGACGCCAATTTTTAAGGTGTCTGAGGTCGCCCTTTTTCGGAATCAGTGTGAGCACGGCTCTCCTCCAGGACTGAGGCATCATGTTGGTTTCCACTGCTTCATCCAGCACGGCTTTGTAGTCTTTACGTATGGAGTGCCAAAAATGGTGATACAACTCCCCCGTCAGCCCATCAATCCCTGGGGATTTGTTCCCGGCCAGGGCACTCACTGCCATGTCCAAGTCGCTTTGTTCGACTTCTTCTTCTAGAAGGTCACTGTCTTCTTCACTCAAAGTAGGCAGGTCCTTCCAGATTTCATTCTGGGCCACTGTGGATATATGCTCTGGAGAGAAGAGATTTCCATAGTACTGTGCTATTGTTTGTAGCTATCTGATTATTGTTGGAAACAAGGACCCCCTTGTCATCAAATAAATGCTCCATGGCTTTGCGTCTACCATTCTGCTTCCCTAATGAGAAAGTGTCGAGCTTGAGTCCATATCGAGGGTATCTTTAAAACGAGAGCGTACAAAAGCCCCTTTTGCCTTTTCTTTCTGCAACCCTTTTAGACATTCTAGGGTCTCCACATACTCCTGCAGTAGGGCCTGGATCGTCCCCAATCTTCCGCCTTTGCTCTATAATATGGACCCTGTTCTCCAGCTCACAAATGTATCGGTCAATATTTGTTGTGTTTCCCCAGGCGTACAACTGACACAGTTTTTTTATGTGTACTTTCCCTATGTCCCACCATTGTGCTAAGCTATTAAACGATCTTTCTTTCCCTGCCACTCCACCCGGAAGACCCCAAAAAGACCAGTGAAGGTGGTGTCTTGCAAAAGGGCATTATTCAAATGCCAGTATGCCGATCCCCTTGGGACCCCTCGTATTTTCATTTCAAGTAGTATTAGGCGATGATCTGCCAGTGGTGCTGCCTGAATACTGGACGACACCACTATTTTCAAGATCTTTTGAGATGTAAAACCGGTCAATCCTTGACTGTGACAGTGTTCTGTCAGCTCGGATTCTCGTAAAGGTGAAACTTCGCTGTTTTGGATGTTGCGTCCGCCACACATCTACAAGCCTGTAAGTGCGGAGCACGTGCCGCAAGGTATTGAGGACACCGCTTTTGCACTGCTCAGTGGCAGTGCGGTCGAGGACATCGAGTGTACAGTTAAAATCTCCTCTCAAAATCTGACACTCGTCATTTGGGATGTTTTTGAGATGGTCCTGTAACTCATTGAAACAATTCAGTTTTTCCGCATCATTGATGGGGGTATGAATGTTTATGAGGTGGACAGAAATGTCATTAAGTTTGATCGTTATGTCGAGGGCTCTTTCCGGTACTACCTCAACCTGGTTAACTATAGTGGGTGTAAACCCTGGTGCAATTAATGTTGCTACTCCTGAAGAATAATGAGTAAGGTGACTGAAAAATCAATCACCTTTCCATTCTGTTTCCCATTCATCCTCCTCGCCGGTTGTAAGATGCATCTCCTGCACAAAGAGCACCGAGGCTTTGTGTTCTTTTGCGAGAGAACGCACAAAGTGTATCTTGAGTAGACCTCTACACCCATTTATATTAATTGCAGCTATCCGCAGCATTAAGTGTCAGTGGAGTTGTCGCCAGGTGTATTTTCTTTCCACGTAGTTATTTGGCTCAGGAAATACCTGATCCTCTCCCTTTCCTTCCCAGATGACGACTTTCCCTGTCTCTTGAAGTCCTGTTCAACATGGAGTAGGGAGGCTATAATTGCCTCCACATTTCGCCACCTTGTCAGAGCTGCAGTCACTCGTTCTTCTGAGCCATGCACTTAATCTAAAAAGGTCCACAGCTCTGACTGTGATAATATTGGTGCCCCTTCAGTCAGCTCAGCAGATGTCAGGTTCATCCCACTTCCTGTGCTGAGGGTTTCTTCCAACTCCTCTTCTTGGCTTCCCCCCTCAGCCCCCAGGCTTTGAGGATTTTCAGTCATCGTGGTATCCTCCGTCATTGCTTTATTGGGTGATGCCGCTTGCCCCTCCACTGATGGCCCTCCATCGTCCTCGTCCTGGTCACCCCCCGTAGTTTGGTCAGTTGGGTCCTGTTTGGGCTCCTCCGTGCTCTTGGCCGCTCGCGTTTCCTGGGAGCCCTCGGCCGCATCACTTGTCTCTTTCACCACTGCACAGATTGCGTTTTCCGCCGCTTCTATTTCAGGCTCCAGATTTACTTCAGGCGTCCTGCGCTTAAGCTTGGTTCCTGCAGGGGGCTTCTTCCCTGTGCGTGTCCCACCTCTAGGGGCATCTGGGATGGTGAAGACCCCGTGCTTGCCACCAGTGCTCTCCGAATCTCCCCCAGGCGTTGGTGCGATGTCCGACTCCAACTCTGGGAGATCTTTAAAGGGATTGACCTCATCCCCACTTGACTCTGGAGACAACGAAGCCGAATCCTCCATAAATTTCCCCTTCAGAGGTTAGGCTGTCAATGATGGCTGGGTGGCTGGCTGAGCCTCAGTCTCCATGGGTGTAGCTGGTGTTGGAGCGGGGTCTACCGCCATCTCGGGTGATATCCGTAGGGAGGGACCCTCTCCTGAGTCACTTGTTGGGTGTGCTTCTTTAGCGCACTTTTCCACCCTTGCCTCGCTGTTGGATTGGGCATTTGCTGTTTTTGGGCAGTGTTTTTTTAATATGCCCCTCTGCTTTGCATAGGTTGCATTTTAGCACGTCCCTGCAGTAAAACAGCCTATGGGCCCTTCCTCCATGCATGACCACAAAGGAGCCCTCCTCAAGCTGCCCATTGGGCACCAGCATGTAGACCTGTCTTCTAAAAGACAAGACATGCCGCAAGGCAGGATTTTTGAGGCCCAAAGGCACACGCTGTAGGTTGGAAATCAGCGTGCCCAACTTAGCCAGGTTATCTTGGATGTCTTTATCGGTAATGTAGTGGGGGACGTTGGTTACGATCACACGTACCGATGGCGATGACAGTGGCTCCAAAGTGAAGTGCCAATTGTCAACCGTCAGCCCCTTCTCCATGGCGGCGTTTGCCACCTTTTCGGACTCCATGAAGAAAACCAACCCTTCCGCTCACCTTGGAGGCGTACTTTATCGAGCCTCCAGGCGCGATGGCGCCCAGCGCTTCCACGTAGACTTCGAGCGGGACATCGGTGGAAGCCGGGCAGCGGATCCCAGCCTCCAGCTGCTGCTGCTGCTACGGGCGCCTTGCAGGCCCCAGAGACCGGCCTTGCGTAGGCGCGGTAGCTTTTGCGTACGTTGTTGCGAGTGGGGTGGACATTGTTGGTGAAAAGAAATCCCTAAAATAGAGTGAGAAAAATACAGTTTTAGAGGTAAGGCCAGGAGCTTTGGGTGAAACACGTCTCTCTCCCTCCCTCCCTCGCTCTGACCGCCTCCCTCTTTCCAGTCGGTGGTCAGAAAATAATTATGACCGCAACGTTTGTGTCGCAATTCACCACAATTACATAACCACTCCCCACACCTAGGGGAAGGGGTGAGGGGGCGAGGGGGTGGATGGTGGGGGGCGGGGGGAGTTGCTCATGGTCAGCATTGAACTCATGCCGAGCCAAGGGAAGGTGGCCGGGTTTCTTGTTGTTGTGAATTATAACCTAAACATGTTAAAGGCGCAGCCCTGCAATTGCTCTCTCAACGCCGCTGCTGGCGAAGAGGGGTCTCCTCCACGAACGACATCGCTGTAGTCATTTGCTTCGGCGTCCTCTGTACAACGTGTACAAAGACAAAGATTCCCACCCTCGCCGTTATAGCCCGCACAGACTGGCGGTGCAAGTGCTGTTAGCGAGTACCTTGTTGGGCCTGGCACGGCACACGTAGGCGGTGCAAGGCCAACACCACGCCCGGTCGCCTTTGTCTCCCCAATGCTGATGTTTACACACCGCACCAGGTACTCATTTCAGGTTGAGTCGATATAGAGGGAGGCCCAGGAACCGGTTCAAGATATTCGCCACCGTTATTGATTGCGAGCGGGAAATCGAACTCGGGTGGGAGCCCGAGTTCATAGCGCAGGGCGCTTACCGCCGTTCAAACGCGCACGTACAGCGTCACACCACAATCATCATAATCATCATCATCAGGCGCGGGTAGCGTGTTACCGGCGTTGTATTTGAACGAGGACTGGTTAGCACGGTTAGAGGTGTATACCGTGGGCAGTGTGGACATCTGTAATGTCGCACACCATGCCTTAGACTGTTGCCGATCAAGACGATATAACCAACTATAGCATATATTCACAATTTAATTCACATTCGTCAATAACACTGTGGCCTTGAATCTGAAATATAGATGCGTGCTATGAAGAAGGGCTATTGCCCATGACGTCGCCTATGATACGTTTCATTCGAAGGCCATTGCAATGCCACAAGGTGTTATTGACGAACGTGTTGGGTGGTATTGTTGGAGGTTGTACTGGACATCTGTGAAAAAGAGCATTATAGATCCCTCCAGTATAAATTCAGATTTTGAGAAAGATACTGATTTTGCACGACTGCCAACGCAGCAGCCATCAACATTATATTTCGCTTACATATAACAGATATATATTTGAATCACCGTTTCTGATAAGGCCAGTCGCGATGGGCCGCAACGGGGAACTAATGCGACGTAGCAAATGGAACGAGCGATGGCTGTGACTGATCTTTGGCCGTAAAAAAAAAAATATTGCGGCTTTGATCCTCGCCAGACCATGAGATATGGCGGGCACATGTGTCGGCTACTGTGGCACAGCGGTGGGGGGGGTTAGGGTCGGGGTCGAGGTCGAGGTTGGGCACACGGCTCATCCCAGTCCCTGAGAATGCACGTGTGCGTTCGTGTGCACGCGCGCGCGCGTATGTGTGTGTGTGTGAGTATGGGGAGACACTGGAGAGACAAAGGCGGCCGGGCGTGGTGCTGGACACCGACCCCCTCGTGTGCCGTGTCGGTCTTCATAGGTGCTCGCTAGCAGTCCTTGCATCCAAAAATCTGTTTTGGCTCTACGGGGGATATTTGTTTTTTTGTCTTTGTATTTCTGCACACGTGTGTGTAGGGGTGGCGTTTTCGTGTTTGTTTACACGTAGGCTTTCGCGTAAGTGACATATATGGCGTACACCCTTATCCACCATGTACAGCCAGTTAATAAAGGGTTGCTGTGTACATGTACTTGAAAGGAATCATTTATCTCCCTCCCCACCCCGCACCCCCCAACAATGAAAATAATCGGGAATAATATTTTGGAAACGGTCAAAAAAATATTGTCAAGACAATCCACTTCTAGCGCAGTCACAGGCCTACTGTCAACAAGGCCACCACCACCAACACCACCACCAAGGCCACCACCACTAACAACACCACTCCCAACACCACCACCACCACCAAGACCACCAACACATCACTAAAACCACTGTCACCATCACCAAAACCACCACCAAGACCATCACCACCAATATCACAAACACAACATCGAACACCACCAACATCACTACCACCACAAAGACCACCACGACCATCACCACCCCCAATACCATCAAGAACAATACCACGATTACCGTTACCACCACCACCACCACCACCGCCACCACCACCGCCACCACCACCGCCACCACCACCACATTGACCATGCTAACACCAGCACTGCCACCAGCCCCACAAAACACTTTACAAGGCCGGGCCCCCTGTCCCTGATGAGTATGCTTCACAGGATCACCTTTAACCCAGCTCATCTTTGACCTCTGCGTGGGTGCTCCCTGCCACGCCGATTATCCCGATATTGTATGCTCCCCGGAGTCCGAATCTCCCTCGGCTGTGGTGAAAGGACTCCAGCCCACCTGACGCACACACACGCACACAAAGACAAAGACCCCTCGTGTATCCTCCACAGGTTGTTGGGGCAAGTGCTGTTAGCGAGCACCTATGAAAGCCAGTACAGCACACGAGGTGGTGCGTGGCCAGCACCACGCCCGAACGCCTTTGTCTCCCCTGTATCGATTTTACACATAGCACCGGCTACTAATGATTGAGGCTGAGTCGACCTAGGGGAGGCCCAGAACCGGTTCAGATAATCGTCACTAGCGTTAGCCGTGAGGGGGAATCGAACTCGGGTCGCCGACCATAACCTTCGGGGCTGGATGGCGAAACTCAATATTTATTGTTTACATTCGTGGTTTTTTGGTTTTTTATTATTATTACGTATTATTTTTATTCACTTAATTTTTCATTATTTATTTTTCTTCTATCGACGTGACTTTACCGAAATAACCAAATAATATTTAGTGTTTCTTCTCAGAGCTGAATTTTTGAAGGCAAAGTTCAGTAGCAATTTTTTTTTAAATAACCGCACCTCCGATTAGCACGGTTGGCTACGTACGGTGCGAATGAAGTTCAAAATATCTACGAGACAAATATCCCCCGAATAGCCTTAACAAACTGTAGGGGCAAGTGCTGTTAGCGAGAACCAATGAGGGTCGGCACGGTACACGAGTGGTTGGGTGGCCAGCACCACGCCCGACCGCCTTTGTCTTCCCAGTGGCGATGTTTATACATTCTACCAGGTTTCTCATTTGAGGCTGAGTCTACCTAGGGGAGAAGGCCCAGGACAGGTTCAGGTAATATAATCGTCACCGTTGCTGGCCGTGAGCGGGAATCGAACCTGGGTCGCCGGGGTTCATAGCGCAGCGCACCAACCCATCCCAACACACAAACACACGTACACATGCGCGTACAAAGACAACGATCCCCCGTGTAGCCTTAACAGACTGTTGGGGCAAGTGCTGTTAGCGAGCACCTACGAAGGCCAATACGGCACACGAGGGGGTGGGTGGCCAGCACAACGCCCGGCCGCCTTTGTCTCCCTAGTGGCGATGTTTACAAACCGCACCAGGTACTCATTTGAGGCTGAGTCTACCTAGGGGAGGGCAATGACCAGTTCAATCAATCGTCACATACACACGTACACATGCACGTACATACACACACACACACGCGAGCAAGGCTACCGAAGAGGGAACTCACCACTGTCAAGCACAATCCCCCCGCTTCTCCCCCCGCACAACCCAAGCAGCATCTTCCAACATCTCCGTAACGGGGGGGGGAGGAGGAGGAGATGCAATCATCATCCTCATCATCGTCATCACGGAGCTCTGCACACTGGTGGTGAGGAGGGAGGTGGGATGGTGAGGAGGAAATGGTGGAGAGGAGCAAGTAGTGGTAATGAGGGAGTGGTGGTGAGGAGGGAGGTGGGGTGGTGAGGAGAGAGGGGGTGGTGAAGAAGGAGGTGAGGTGGTGAGGAGGGAGGGGGTGGTGATTATGGAGGTGGGGTGGTGAGGAGGGAATGGTGTTGAGGAGGAAGCAGTGGTGAGGAGGGAGTGGTGGTGAGGAGGAAGGTGGCGTGGTGAGGGTGCAGTGGTGGGGGAGGGGAACCATTCGTTGGAGGTTACTTAAGGAGAGAGGCTGGAGGGGGGTGCGAGGGGGTGACCCAGTGAATGGATGTAGCGGGTGGTGGTCGCGGGTGGCTTTGGAAGATGAAACTAGAAAGTGGAACAAATTCCATCAAAGGCGCGAAGCACTGAGCTCCGGAGAGATCACAGACAGAATGTACCTTGTGTGTGCGTGTGTGTGTAATTAGACTAGCGCACGGGCGGGAGCGGTGGCGCAGTGGTTAGCGCACTGCGTTGTACGATGAACCCAGAGACCTAACATCAGTAGCGAGTGCTATCTGAACCGGTTTCTGCCCCCCCCCGCTCCTCCCCCCCCCCTCCAGGGCCCCTGCTCACTTCAACAACAATTATCACCGATTATTTGCCACGAAGAAGAGTCATCTCCCGAAACGTCGCCTATTAAATACAAACAATGAGTTGAATATTACCTCTTTCGGCCCACCTCCCTCGTGTTCTTTCCGAACGTGCTGAGTGTTACATGTCTGGTCATCCAGATGGTGAAGTATGGTCAAACAAGCCCCCTCCCTCTCCGCCCAGCCGACCGCACGGACCATTTGAAATGAACCCTGTTGATGAACCTCTACAAAGTTAAACAGCAATTGCGTACCGCCGTGTAAAAGTGTAGCGGTTAGCGCCCTGCGCTACGAACCCGGCGATCCAAGTACGATTCCCGCTCACGGCCAACACCGGTTGACGATTATCTTGACCTACGAGTACCTCGTGCGGTGCGTAAACATCACCCCACCGGGGAGACAAAGGCGGCCGGGCGTGGTGCTGGCCGCGGATCCCCTCGTGCGAGCGAATGCGTGGCCAGCACTTCGCAAAACAGAATCCTGCCCCAAAATTACGCGAAGGCTATGCGGGGGATCTTTGTCCCGTGAAGGTAAAAGCGCTCAACCTGCAATTGCTTTGCTCGCAGTCACTGTTGGTGGACGCGCCTCAAGGGCGTTTGGTGTCCTGTTGGACGACGCGTGAACGTCTTCTAACGTCTCCAAGACAAGCGAAAGACGAAAACAATTATATACCCCCCCCCCCTCCTCGACTCGCAGAGTTCGGGGTGGTTGCGTGATTATTTATTTATCTACTCGTTACACATTTATTTTGAATAGCAGAGCGAGAGGGGATCTCTCTCTGTCTCTCTCTCCCTCCCCTCCCACCCTCTCTCTCTCTCCCTCTCCCTGTGCCTAAACAACATCTGCTGCACAGTCAGCCGCCCTGCGAAGCAACCACAATGACTTATTCAATCCACTCGCGCAACTCCTCACAAATCCCAAACGCCACGTGCACGGCCCACCACCATCCCCCACCTCCCCCCCCCCCCCCCACGTGCGTACCTCCGCTGCTGGATGAAGGCCCTCCATCTTCAACGCCATACTTCACCGCGTGGGTCGGTGAAGAAATTGCGGGCGAGGGCGCAAATTTGAATGAGTTCGGAATTTTTTATTTCTCAAAGTACAACTTTTTTTTGGTTTGTTTTATATATTTCCGTAACGCGCAACCGAATTTGCTTCGGCCGTGGCTAATACTGTTGAAGTTTAATAATGGGGATAAATATTGTTTTTTTCTCGTCCGCTCAGTAAAATTAAACGGACACGTGTATTTATTAATGTCCCCAACCACAGATCCGAATGGGAGGAGCGGTGGCGCAGTGGTTACCGCAACACGTTTACGTGAACCCAGTTAACCCTTGGGGGAGTTCACGGTCCGGCCACCGCTGACGATCCCTCAGCAGCGGAGAGTGGCGTCAGAATCCGTTCCGGACTCCCATCTCCACTGCGCACTGACAGGCGTGGTGAAGTATGGTCCGACAAACCCCCGTATGGGATGGGGGTGGGGTGCTTGGTCTTTATCCAGCAGTTGATTGACAAAGGCCCGTAAAATATAATACTGATTGTATTATTATAATTTAATCAGCCGCGCACAATAGGGTCGTGTTTGCGTGTGGAGTGGGCGGTTCGGGGGAGTGCTGTGCGTGGGGTGCGGTAGTGCAGCAGTCACCGCACAGTCCTTTCGAACACGGCGACCCGAGTTCGATTCTCGCACACGGCCAACATCGGTGACGGATATGTATGTACAACACATCGGCCACTGGGGAGACAAAGGCGGCCGGTCGGCCGGCACGGACGTGGTTAGCTTGCCAACCCACCTGCTCGTGGTTGCCGTGCCGGCCTTCATCGGTGCTACTCGCGAACGGCACTTGCCCCAACAGTCTGTTAAATGCGGGCACGGGATGGGGAATCTTTGTGTTGGGAGTGTTGTGTGTGTGTGTTTTTCCCACGTGGTATTTCCCAGAACGATGGTAGCCGAGCTCTCCCTTGCTAGGGGTGGGACAGGCTAAGGGGTTAGAACAATGAGGCGTTGTCACGCACACGACAATGCGTGCCAGTGAACCGTCACCCAATCCCGAGGAAGGCATTCATTAATTCATCAGCAACAAAGCAAGCCCCCCCTTAGCACCCCTCCTTTAGCCCCCCCTTAGCCCTCCTCCTTTAGCCCCCCTCCTTTAGCCCCCCTTAGCCCCCCTCCTTTAGCCCCCCTTAGCCTCCCTCCTTTAGCCCCCTCCTTTAGCCCCCTTCTTAGCCCCCCCCCTCCTTGCATGTAAGACGGCGATGGATCTGTGAGCGAGTCGGTGTGATGCTGCCATGCACGTGTTGGTGAGAGTTTACGTTCCCTTGAAACATTATCGGGTTTCTTTCGGGGGTAAGATCGCATTATGGGGGGGGGGGGGTAAAAATGTCGTTTTTGTTTTACTGTCACCCTGCAACCTTCACCATCCTACAAGTTGTTTCCTAAGCATCGTAGGAGACTATCGCTCGACTGGGTTTTGCGGTGTTTTCGGCAAAAAAAAATGTTTGCGTCGCTGTAAATCCCTCGCAACAAAAAAAAAGAGTGATTTTTTTTCTGTTGTCCGACGTTTCGTATCTGTCTAAGTCACCGGTGCCCGCGCTGAGTCCTCCGATTCGCGTTGTACTTAAGCACCACGGTTCGATCGCAGGCGGCGGCTGAGACCCCGGGATCGAACCCATGCGGACAAAGAGTGCTGGTTCGGACTCTCTGACCTCTGAATCACCTTCCGACCGCACTAAACAAGATTTGCAAACATGCAATGCCACCGATCGTCATTTCGGTTACATTTTGGTTACATTATGCACATTCATGAATAAATCTGCATGCGTAAAACGTGGAACAAAGTATGCGGTATATGTTTGACACGCAAAGACAAATATCCCCCGCATAGCCTTCACACACTATCGGAGGCAAGTGTTGTGAGCTGCATACGAGGGGGGGGGGAGGGGGTGGGTGGCCAGCACCACGTCCGGCCGCCTTTGTCTCCCGAGTGGCGATGCTTACACATCGCACCAGGCACTCGTTTGAAGCTGAGTTGACGGGGGAGAGGCGCAGGACCGGTTCCGATCATCGTTGCTGCTATTGGTGGCCGTGAGCGGGAGTCGAACTCGGGTCGCCTGGTTCGTAGCGCAGCGCGCTAACCGCTGCACCACCGCTCCCCTTTCGACACACGGACACACAGTGAGCGTGTTAGAGAGCGCCTATTAAGGCCAGCACAGCACGCGCGGCGCTGTGGAGGAGGAGGAAGGGGGGGGGGGGCGGAGGTAACCCTAACCCGGCCGCCGTTACCGATGCCGAGAAACACAAAACCAAGGCAAAGCCCCCCCCCCCCCCCCCCCCCATATGGCCAATAACAGACTGCTGGCGCAAGTGCTGCTAACGAGCACCCACGAATACCGGTACGGACGGTACAAGAGGCGGGGGTTTGGGGACCAGCAACCACGCGCCGCCGCCGCCGCCTTTGTCTCCCTACTTGGTAGCGATGACACATCCCAGCAGGGGCTCTATGTGTAACTCTATGTGGACCGACTCTATGAGGAACGACTCACAGAGTCCCTCCTCGCGGTGCGCTGTGGGCTGCTGCTTTGGCTGTTGCGAGTCTCCCTCGCACGTCTCGACGGAACCAGAGCCGATGGCTCCAGAGATTCGGCTCGCACCTCCACAAGGAGGGAGGGAGCGGGGAGCAAAGGAGGGGATCATTCCCGGGCCTTCCTCAGATGCCCTTTCCTCGGGGACCCCCGCTCGCCTGTTCCCACCATTAACGCGATTTCACGCCGACGATAAACTCGGCGAAAGTCAGGCGAGGGAGGCTCCTTTCATATCCCAGCTCTCCCTCCTGTCCCCCCCCCCATACTCCCCTCCCCCTCCCGTGCCACCCTCTTGATCTCCTCCCTCCTCCACTCTAGATCGCCTCCTCCATCGCCCCCCCCCCCTCTCTCTCTCTGCGCTCTTTCCTCTTCTCTCCTTTCCTCTCATCTGTTCCCGTGCCGCCCCCCCCCCGCCCCCCCCCCGCCCCCCCCCCGCCCCCCCTCTCTTCTCATCTTCAACTCACCGCCTCCTGCCATCTCCTCATCCGTCTCTCTTCTCTCTCTCTTCGCTCTCCCCCGGTGCTCTTCTCTCATCTCCTCCCATCTCCTCCCCTCTCCTCTGCGCCCAGCTCCACCTGAATTCATTAAACTCCATCCCCGACTGGGAGAAGCACTGTTGTTCCCCCACTTCCCCCCCCTCTCTATTCTCCACTCCCCCCGCTCCCCACTCCCTGCTCCCACACCAAGTCCCGCGGGGACGCCACGTGACAAAGGAAATAAATAAATAAACTGGGGGGGGATGGGGGTCGGGAGGAGGGGGAAGTATGACAAATTTGTTGGGCATTGTAATACATGACGGTGAGCAGGTCCCACTGGAATTGGCTATCTGAGCGTGACCAACCACTGTGAAATGAATTATCACCATCAGCAGTATCATCATCACGACCACTGTCATCAGCATCAGAGGTATCATCGCTACCATTGTAGTCATCTTCAGCAACAGAAATATTATCATCATCATCGGTAAGAGGAGTGTCATCATCATCAGCAGCAGAAGGAGTGGCTGAAGGAACAGTAAAGGGAGGATTATCATCATCACCAGTATCATTCTACAACAACATCATCAGCAAAAGTACTACCACCCGCAGCATCATTAGCATCATTAGCATCGTCAGCAGCAACATTACTCGCATCAGCAACAGCCACAGCAGCATAATCATCCTGAGAGAAATCATCATTATCTTCATTAACCAACATCTTCGTTTGCATCATCATCATCATCACCATAAAATAGCAGTATCATCATCATCATCCTCAACTTAAGCCATTGTCTGTCCACTGCTGGATGATGGCCTCACCCACGCCGTTGCCATCCCTCCCGAGTCTCGCTCGTGATGCCCCCATCTGTCCCTCACTCCTGCTCTTCTCTGCTCGGAGCGGTGACGCAGCCCCGGTGGCAACAGCGGCGCATCTCCCCGCTTGTCGCAGAGGTTCGCGGTTCTGTTTCCAGCGGCCGCCCCGGTGAATATTGCGGTTCGTGTGATTGCCGTGAGAATTCGCGCCATCTCCTTCGCGGTAGTACGTTGCAGATCCGCTGACCGTCATTCGCAAGGGCAGGCCATTCTGTACCGGCGTCATTGTCCAAATTTGTCAAGAATTGCACCGCAAATGACTTCAGTTGAGATTGCACACCGCAGCAATCATCGCTGTCCCGTACCGGCAGACTCACGTACCCAGGTCACTCATGCAAATGAGACTCATCCTGGTCTCTGGGAACAACATTCACCAAAACTGGAACTCACGGGGTGATGGTGCAAGTAGTTGTTTTTTTTCTGCAGCGCGATTTTCATTGCACACTCGCGCGCTCCTCTCTCGACTACCAGAACCAGACTTGCACAATGCCTGCGTCGCATATCCGTCTCTCTCGACGTAAAACTTAAAAACAAATATTGCAGAGCCCGTCGGCCCTGCCCCAAGGCATTACTTCCGTCGGCAGCATTGATTCAGGACAAGAAGACATCTGCACGGGGACTGCGGTGAAGGATATGCTGTGTTGATGCCTACAGATCGCACACTCCCTGGCGAGCGGACACACGCACACATTAGCCCGTCGGATTATAGTCGCCATCCCACCGCTGGACGGAGGGCGAGCCTACCCGATCGCGCCCGGTGCCGTGATTTGACAACACTCTGACCGCGCTACTCGGTCGCACCAGGTTAGCGAAGGCGTGGAGCGCATAGACGCAGGAGCAAAGTGCAGTACAACGGTTGGGTTCCGCTGCAATTCCCTACGATGCTGCTGCTGCTGCTGCGTGTCTCATGCACAACGCAGCCCCGCAGGAGCCAACAACACCTACAAAGGTGGTTATGGGTGGCAGTAGTAGTATTAGTAGTGATAATAATAATAATATTGATTGATTAAATACATATTCATTCAATGCTAACACTGATTTTAGGGGTCTGGGGTTTCTGTGGGGGGTGTAAACAATTGGGGGGGTGCGGGCGGAGGGGGGGGGCATCTGTCTGGGCTGCTCAAGTTAGACGCTCCAGCAAGTCGTCTTCGTGGCTAGACTCGCCTCATTTGGAAATCATCATCATCATCATTAGATGGTGAAGGGGGGGGGGTAGCGTGGAGGGGCTGGGTGGGCCATTGGGCGTCCTGTGGCCGAAGTTAAAATGAAACCAAAACTCTGGGTGCCGGTTGCGCGCGCCCCCACGATAATTAAAACACTAACAGGATCAATTAGAGACGGTAGCGCCTCGTTGCCACGGCACTGGACTTACTCGGTGGGACTAAGGGGGGTAGGCGAGACACAAAGGAGGGTTGTGGCGAGGTGTGCCACTGTATAGGGTGGGGTGTGTGCGGAGGGCAGTGATGGTGATGGGTTTGGTGGGGGGGGGCTGCGGTGAAGAAGACTCAGGGCACACGGAGGGGGGGGGGGGCATGAGAGGAGGAGGGAGGTGGATGAGGATTGTGGGGTGGGACAGGGGGAAGTTAAGGATGGTGATGGGGATGAGGAGTTGTGTTGATTGTTAGAGGACCCACAAACCTAAGCACACGCGCACACAACACACACGAAGACAATCATCCCCCGTATAGCCTTTAACAGAATGTTGGGGCAAGTTCTGTTTGTGAGCACCTATGAAGGCCGACACGGCACATAGAGGGTGGGTGGGTGGTCAGCACCACACAATCAAGACAAAGATCCCCCGTATAACCTTAATAGACTATTGGGGCAAGTGCTGTAAGAGAGCACCCATGAAGGCCGACTCGCTACACGAGGGAGTGGGTGGTCAGCTCCACGCCCGACCGCCTTTGTCTCCCCACCACCGTTCCCCACACACAAACACAGAAAGGACGAAAAGACACGCACAAACACATAGACAACACCAAGCAATACCAATACCATTCGCCACACAGTGACGGTGACGCCACCACGGCGCCTGTGCCAGGCCACGTGCACTTTGAGGCCACGTGAAGTGTCGAAGGCTCGCTGGAATAGACAACACACACCAAACATCGCCACGCACTGTCGCTCCCTGAGTCGCACTCGGTAAAATCAGCTCCGTTGCCTCGGCGTTCATTAAAAAGACACGCACACGTCACGTACAGACAAAGATCAAAGATCCGCCAGTATAGCCTTAGCGGACGGTTGGGACAAGTGCTGTTAGCGAGCACCTATAAAGGCCGGCACGGCACACGAGGGGATGGGTGGCCAGCACCACGCCCGGCCGCCTTTGTCTCCCCAGTGGCGATGTTTACACATCATACCAGGGTACTAATTTTAGGCTGAGTCGACCTAGGGGAGACCCAGGACCGGTTCAGATAATCGTCCCTGGTGTCGGCCGTAGAGCGGGAATCGAACTCGAGTGGCCGGGTTCGTTGCGCAGCGCGCTAACCGCTACACTACCGCTCCCCACACACACGCACGCACATGCACGCACACGCACGCACGACAAAAGAAGCCACCAGGCAAACAGCTCTTCTCTCCTGGCCCAAAGTGCCATCAACACAAAGACAGCGGCTCTATGGAGTTCCCCCCCCCCCCCCTTCTTATCTTGACCACCCCCTCCCTGCTCCTCCTCATGCACCCACGTGGGCACAGAGAGGGCCCTTCACGCGCCTCGCCTCGCCTCCCCGGCACGGATGTGTCGGCTCCCCTGTTTGCTTAGCAGGCACGATGGGCTAGGCTGGCACGGCATGGCTGAGGTTTCTCATCGTTATTGTGTTGTGGGGTTCCCCCCCCCCTTCCACCCCCCCCCTCCCCATTGTGGTGAGTGATGGGGTTCCAATGCATCGTCATCGGAACACAAAAGTGTGAATAATGATGATGATATTAATTATTTACCCAGACAAAGTATCTCGGAGTCCCAAGACTCGGGTTGTTTTGTTATTGTACAGGAGGGTGGTGAAAACACGTGGTGCTCATTTTGCCTGTGGTGGTGGAATGTAGTGGTCGTGGGGAGCGGTAGCGCAGTAGTCAGTGCGCTACGCAACGAGTTCCATTCCCGATGACGACCAACAACAGTGGCGAATATCTGAATCGATCCTGAGACTCTCCTAGGTCGACTCAGCCTCAAAGGAGTGCCTGGTACGGCTGGTCACCCACCCCCTCGTGTGCCGTGCCGGCCTCTATTGGTGCTCAAAAGCAGCACTTGCCCCAAAAGTCTGTTAAGGAAACACGCGGGACCTTTGTCGTCGGTATTTAGTGGTGGTGATCGTATTGGTGGTGGCGATTTAATGGTGCTTGTGTTACTCGTGGTGGAGGTGATTGCGTTTGTGGTGGTATTAGTGGTGGTGATTGTATTTGTGGTGATGCTGGTGTGGTGATGTTGTTTGCGTTGATGATGGTGGTAGTGGTGGTGTTTGTGTTAGTGGCGGGATGTTAACTACCTCGCCTGGCGTCCAGGAGGTCGTGAGTTCGATCCCGACCCTGACGATATTTGTATATTTGGAGTTTGCGTGTCTCTCTCCCCACGGTCGCGTGCATTTTTCTCCGAGTCCTCCGGTTTTTTTCTTCCGTATTTTGAAATATGAGTTTATAGCTATTTGGCCTCGATAAAGTTCCACATGATAAGCCACTTCGTTGAGCTGCCATTTGTGGTCAGGTCTCTTCTGAAAAAGAACTCCATCGCTCAGTGACTTCCGGTGGTGATAATTGTGGTGTTAGTTATTGGTATTGATAGCGTCGTGGTAATGGTATTGGTGGTGGCAATGTTTTTGGTGTTGGTGATGGTCGTCGTGATGGTGTTAGTGGTGGTTAAGATGGTGTTGTTGGCGATGTTAATGGTGTTGTATGTACGTTGAACTTCTTTCACACCGTACGTAGCCAACAATGCTAATCCGATCCAACCGTGCTAATGCTGTTGGTGATGGGAGTTGTGAAGGAGTTAGTGGTGGTAATGATGGTGTTGGTAGTTGTGAAGGTGTTCGTGGCGGTAATGATGGTGTTGGTAGTTGTGGTGGTGTTAGAGGCGGTAATTATGGTGTTGGTAGTTGTGGTGGTGTTGGAGGCGGTAATTATGGTGTTGGTAGTTGTGGTGGTGTTAGAGGCGGTAATTATGGTGTTGGTAGTTGTGGTGGTGTTAGAGGCGGTAATGATGGTGTTGGTAGTTGTGGTGGTGTTAGAGGCGGTAATGATGGTGTTGGTAGTTGTGGTGGTGTTAGAGGCGGTAATTAGCCGTGGCAATGGCGCTGTTTGACTCCCTTCCCCCCGCACCCCGCCCCTCCACCTCCTCGCGGAAGCCCCCGCCGCGGCCCCGGCTCTCTGCTTCTTGGGCCACAAGGGGCCACAGCTGCGGGCCCCATCACAATGCGAGCAAAACAAACTCGCGGTGCTCGCCATGGCGAGGAAGAAAGGCCAGGAAGGAAGACATAAAATTGTGCGTCTCGGGGCCACAATGAGAGGAGGAGGAACTTTTTGGTGGGGGCCCCGGGGGGGGGGGGTGGGGGGGGGCGAGGGAAAGGGTGGGTGGTGGGGGGTCAGACATGAGTGTGAGACCTGGACCAGGGCTACAACCCGATAACAACAAGAAAAACAACGGGTGTAAGGCGCCAAAATATTTTAGTGGAAAATTGAATTTGTAAGCAGAGCTTAACTTCCTGTTATTAGGCGTGGGTGGGAGGGAAACTGGCTCTCAGTGTGTTATTATTAATAATTATAAAACAATAAAAATGAACACACTCGTCAATAACACTGTGGTCTGAATGTATAAAATAAATGTATAACAGACGACGTTTCGGGCAATGAGCCTATTTTTCTTTCATCATGCAACTGTCAGCGCTGTATCATAACAAGGACTATTTAATCATAGACTCTAATTTTGAATGTGTGTGTATATTAGCTATCGTGATGATAATGCCAAATATTTTTTCACAGGAAAGCATCACCGAGTCTCCAGAATCGCTATTCAAGAGGGTCCTGCTGCAGTGGGATGTTAAGTCAATCCCGTTACAAGTGAAACGAATTGTTTGATACTGCTGCTGCATTGGCAGTAGTGCACAAGCAAAACTAACAACAAAAACAATCTTCATAACTATAAACTATTTTTTTTTATTTCACCAAGTAAGGCCCACTGAGCTAAATAGCTCCCGCACCTCCGATTAGCACGGTTGGCTACGTACGGTGTGATAGAAGTTCAACATACGTGAGTACATTTCAGAAGCCACCTGGTCAAACAGTATCGCTCGACGAAGTGGCTTTTCACGTGGAAATGTATCGCAGCTAAATACTCTAAACGCATGCTTCTAAACTCGACACACTCATTAACAACACGGCGTGGCCTTAAAAGAACAACTCTCTAATAGACGACGTTTCGGGCAATAGCCCTTCTCCATAGCACATCATGGAGGCCAGCGAGATTGACTGGATGCTAAGGGTTGGAGACCGACCTTGGAGCCTGATAATAAATTACGGCTTTAAAAATTATTTCCTGATGGTCACTTTATAAATAGATAGGTGACTATTTACCTAATAGTAACCATGGAATAACAGACAGACCCTTCAATAATAAAAAAACGTTATTACTCAAATAAACTCGTTAATATTCAAAGTAGAGTTATCAAATGTTTGCTGACACATGGCCACTGAGTGTGACCTAATGAGTTGGATTTCATGTGTGAGGAACCTTTCGGGCCCGGAGGAAACCCATCACACATGCATACACAAGGGAGGTAACACTAAGAAGCTCCGCACGGATAGATAAAAAAAAACTATTGCAGTACTGCCATATATATGCATGTTTGGTGAACTGCGTTCGCATCGAATGTAGTCAACCGTGCTAATCACAGAAAGCAGTTCTACGAATAATGTCTCCTCTAACGAGACAATAAGAATGCCCGCCGGCAGACCCTCTTAATCGTTGGCCTCCTTTCCGAAAACCAACAAAATAGAACCGAGGGCCTTTGCGATTATTCACAGCCGTACTGTTCAAGCGTGCGGCCTGCTTTGAAGGCTCCTATTTTCCTGGCCATCTCGCAGCATAAGCCCTCAAACACCTAGTATCCCCATCCAGGTTCACAGAATCAGACTCAGTATTTAATACCGGAGGAATCACCGATGGGATTTAAATCTCCCTTTTTTCACAAAGCAGCGTCCTGCGCAAAGCTATTTAGACTGTTCTTGGTTTTAGCTGTTGCACTTCGTCGATGGAAAAAGAATAAAAACTTTGAATCCCGGGAGAGAAAAAAAAATCGCTAACGAGGAGCGAATGTTCGGAATCCATTGGAATCTAAGGGTCAATAAAGTGCCAAACTGAGTACATTACCACACTACTGTTGCTTCAAATTGCGCTGCAGCGGTTCCAAATCGCAGCGTGCGTTGCGTCGTCTTACAACTTCGTATGCTACTCTTACAGCCTTGAGTCACATCCACTGCTGGATGAAGACCCTCCCCCACACCGTGCTGCTATTGGTCTTTGAGGCTTTGTTTGACAATGCTACTTCACCACGCTGGTCAAACACGCGTTGTTGGTGCAAAATGTGCGGAGGGGGGGGGGGGTTGCTACTGAAGCTAGCGAGCGGTACGTGGGCCGCGTGGTCAGGGAATCGAACTCGGGTTGGACGGGTTTCAGAGGGCCGAAGTGACGAGCGGGCATTGATTGAGGCTTGGGAGTATAAGGGGGTGGGGTGTGGGCATTGGAACGAGAGGGGGAGGGGAGGGGCAGGAGGGGTGTGGGGGCATTGAGATGGGGGAGCTGCCCCCTTCTAGAGGCTACTGCTGCTTACAATGCGGGGCTCATTGTGGCGGAGCTGGGATCTTCTGTGAGGCCACGGGGGTGGAAGGAGGGGGGGGTGTGGAGGGGAGGGATGGGGGGGGGGTCCCGGTGATGGGGATCGGAGTGCGGTGGGGGAGAATAATAAAAATAATGATTTAAAAAAGTTATCTCCGCCGCTTCGCCTCCTCGTGTTCTGGGAAGCAAAGCAGAATTAATGCCCCCACCCCGCCCCCCACCGTCACAGCTCTCCTCATCCTCGTAAAGCGGAGAGAATAACAAAGCGCTTTGTGAGAAAGGCGCGGAGGGGGGGGGGGAATGGGGGGGAGGGGTCGTGCTGGAGCTGGTGGTGGAATGAATCCCCGAGGAGCTGTTTTGTGTGTGTCTGGCAGTGTGTGTGTGTGGCGGTGCGCGCGTGTGTGTGTGTCTGGCAGTGTGCGTGTGTGTGGCGGTGTGCGCGTGTGTGTGTGTGTGTGTCTGGCAGTGTGTGTGTGGCGGTTCGCGCGTGTGTGTGTGTGTGTCTGGCAGTGTGCGTGTGTGTGGCGGCGCGCGCGTATGTGTGTGTGTGTGTGTCTGGCAGTGTGCGTGTGTATGGCGGTGTGCGCGCGTATCTGTGTGTCTGGCACTGTGCGTGTGCGTGGCGGTGTGCGTGCGTGTGTGTGTGTGTGTATGGCACTGTGCGTGTGTGTGGCGGTGTGCGCACGTGTGTGTGTGTGTCTGGCAGTGTGCGTGTGCGTGGCGGTGTGCGTGCGTGTTGTGTGTGTCTGGCAGTGTGCGTGTATGTGGCGGTGTGCGCACGTGTGTGTGTGTGTCTGGCAGTGTGCGTGTATGTGGCGGTGTGCGCGCGTGTGTGTGTCTGGCAGTGTGCGTGTATGTGGCGGTGTGCGCGCATGTGTGTCTGGCAGTGTGCGCGTGTGTGCGCACATTGGTGTAGGGAGCGGTAGTGCAAGGGTTCGCGCGCTGCGCTACGATCCCGACGGCCCGAGTTCGATTCCCAAAACCAGTGACGATTATTTTAATAATTTATGGGCCTCCCCCAGGTCGACTCAGCCTCAAATGAGTACCTGATGCGGTGGGTGAACATCGACACGAGGGAGACAAAGGCGGCCGTGCGTGGTGCTGGCTACCCACCCCCTCATGTACCGTAACGGTTCTTCATAGATGCTCGCTAACAGCACTTGCCCCAACAGGCTGTAAAGGCTATAGGGGGATCTTTGTTGTTTTCATTAATGTGAACCCCAGAGTGTGGGTATGTGTGTGTGCGTTTTTGTGCGTGTGTGCTTCCGCGTAGTGGAGAGCGGTAGCGCAGAGTGTTTGGCGCACTGCGCTACGAACCCGGACACGAGAGTTCGAACCCCGCTTAATGGTCCAGCAAAACTTCACTGCCCGTCTTTATTGAGGGCGATATTGGCACATGAAGTGTAATGGTTGATGGATTTAAGAGCATTGGCGAATATCTGAACCGGAACCTGGGCCAACTCAGCCTCAAATGAGTACCTGGTGCTGTGCGTTAACATCGCCGGGAGTGGTTCTGGCCACCCCCCCCCCCCCACCACGTGTGGCTTCATAGGTGCTCGCTAACAGCACTTGCCCCTAGCAGTTAAAGGCTACACGGGGGGCATCTTTGTCTTTGCTCGTTTGCGGTGGTCACCCATCCAAGCGCTGACCAGGCGCGGTCACTGCGTCGCTCGGCGCGTCCATCGAAGTGATTGGCATTCGGATCAAATCACTCGACGCCCACCGCCAAAAGTAATTACGGGAGCTTGTGGCTACCTGCTCTGTACAGCGCGAGCACTCCTCCGTCGTTCCGTGAATGTTGTTGCGCTACAATAAAAAAATTGTGGTCGAGAGAAGGGCATCTTTGTCTTTTGTTGTATCAGTGGACGTGCTTCATGCCCGCGTCGAGTGTGTGTGTGTGGTGTGTCCGCGGCCACGTGTGTTTGTGTTAACAGGGGCCTGTGAGCACGTACACTCTGCAGTGAGGCCGTACACCGGGAGGAGAAGGAGCGATTAAATAAAACTCGCGTGCAGGAGCGGAATTGGACCATCAGATCAGTCCCGGGGCCGTGATAGATGGCGGGCGGCGGCTTTGGGGAGGGGAGGGCGGAGCCATTCACGCAGCAGTGGATAGAGCACGGCTGCCGCTCATATCCTGTATAGCAAGCTCACGTGACCTGTACAGTCACAAGAGGCCGCGACATTCACCACAATTCACAATGGATTTGGCACGTTCTGTTTACGTGACAACCCTTACTAGTTGGCTGTGTCGTGTGGTGGCGGGTTTTAACGACACATTTATATATTTACGCGATCTAACCCAAAAATAACCTTTATTATGGATTTGATAAAGTCGCCACGACCTACACACACGTGGCAATCGCTTGGGATTTCCTCCCCCCCCCCCCCCCCTCTGGATCCCTCCGTTTTTCCCCTCCACATTTAGAATCAACGTCACGCGTTTCGAGTATTTGGTTGCTATAAATGTCCAAGTGATGATAAGCCACTTCGCTGAGCTATCATTTGTGATAGCCAGGTTGCTTCTGAAAAAATGAAGAGCTCCATCGCTCAGTGGGTCTTACCTGGTAGAATTAAAAAGAAAGTTTTAAGTTTAGTAGTTTTAATTTGCTGTGTCGGGGTGCAGGAAGAGCGTACGACAATTTTGTTGACAAACATCTGACCCTCCCAACAACAACGACAACATATGTACATTAACAACAATTCCCGTATCATTGGTCGCGAAATCCCGCAGGCGTTAAATTCACCGCAGTGTCGAAAACACGAAAGGAATCGATGCCGCGAATCGAATCGCCGAGAGAGTGAATCTTTCTGGGCCTGCTCGGGGTGCCGTAGCGGGGGATGAGGTGGGTGGTGGTGGAGGGGGGGGGGTAAAGTTTAGACCGTTGGGTGCTGGGCCGAGCAGGGGGAGAGACCGGGAGGGGAGGGGGCGGGAGTTGATGATCGAGGGGGGTGGGGTAAGGGGTGGGTGATGGGGGGGAGGCTTCGTTGAAAGAATTCCAGCGTGCAAGGGGCCTGGAGATTGATTAGTGGGAAAGGGGCAGACGCACAAATGGGACTCTCCCTCCTCCTTCACCTCCCCCACCCCCGCCCCTCCCACTATACTCCCCTGTTTTTTTTTACATTCCGACAGATGGGCACAAAATCACAGGCGCGGAAGCCTTGGGGGGGTGTGGGGAGCGAGGATCTGGTGGGAGGGGAGAGAGAGAGAGGCGAGGATCTGGTGGGAGGGGAGAGAGAGAGAGAGGCGAGGATCTGGTGGGAGGGGAGAGAGAGAGAGAGGCGAGGAGATGGGGGGAGGGGAGCCAGCGAGAGAGCGGGTGACCATCAGCAGCATCGACCTACACCAAGCCACTCTGGCGCAGTTGTGGAAACCTCGGCGGAGCAATGGGAGGAGACCAGGGCGGGGGGGGGGGGGGGTGTAGAGGAGGGGGTGAGGGCGAGCGAGAGAATGAAGGAGGAGGAGGAGATGTGGGGGATGTTTTTTGTTGTGGTGCAGCCATTTCGCGTTGTGAGCGCCGTGGCGAAGAAGCAAGCAGATGTAGCCCCCCCCCCCCGTCTCTCCTCGTCCTCCTCTGCAGCCCCCCCCCACGCTCCCCACCGCCCCCCCTCCTCTTCCACCCCCTGAGCTTTGTACCCCGGTCTGCTGCGAGCCCATTCGTGAGGCGTGTGAACCCCTCGCTGCATTTGTCGGCGCGCGCAAAACTCCATGCCTCGCATGGCGTTCCCACACTCTCGCCACAGACCCCGCCCGCCACTTACACCACCACCACCACCACCACACCCCCCTCTTCGTATTGCAACATCTTGTTCCCTTCTCCGCCTTATGTCCATGAGCTCTGGGTCCCCACAGAAGCCGCTGCTTGTGATGTGAGAGCGTGGCCGCGATGTCCCACTGCGTCGGTGTCTGCGTGCGTTTTGTCTGTTGTGTTCGTGTGTGCTACGGGGGTATCGTAACGGTTCGCGCGCCGCGCTGGGAATCCCGGCTAGCCGAGTTCCATTCCCGCTCACGGGTCGACACCGGTGACGAGATATCTGAACCGGTGCTGAGGCTCCCTCTAGGTCGACTCAGCCTCAAATCAGTGCCTAGCGTGGTCTGCAAACATCGCCACCGGAGGAGACAAACGCGGTCGGGCGTGGTGTTGGTTTCACCCCCTCGTGTTCCGTGCCCGTCTTCATAGCTCCGATTAGCACGGTTGGCTACGTGCGGTGCGAAAGAAGTTCAACATACATAGCTGCTCGCAAACAACACTTGTCCCAATAATAGGTCACAGGCTATACGGGGGATCTTTGTCTTTATGGGTGGCTGTTCACCGCTCCTATGGGGATGGGGTAACGTGGTGGCTAGAGTTCTGCGCTCAAGCCATTGTGCTTGTTTGACCATACTTCAACCACGCGGGTTAGTTCCGGACCAGTGTTCAGACATTAATCGCCCTGCTATTACATCAACTGCGTATCCCGGACGCACGAGATATGCTTTAGTTTGTAGAACGAATACACCGTCCTCATCACCACCACCACCACCACCCTATCGATACTCCGAAATAAAACAATAATAATATAACGTATTCTTTGGGTGTTTCGGTAAAGTCGCATAGATAGGTTCAAATAAAAATAGATGAATTCCTGCAGTCACGAAAGCTTTAAGTCCATGATAGAACACGGGTGACATGAACAGCACTTGGATGTGGAGCGGTGGCGCAGTGCTACGAACCACCCGGCGACCTACGTTCGATTCCTGGTCACAGCCAACACCAGTAGTGATATCTGAACCGATCCTGGGCGACACTGTCACCAACCCCAAACTGACCAGCGTCGTGAAGTATGGTCGAACAACCTCCATGGCCTCGACTATTTGACTACTTTTTTGTAAATCCAAATTGAATTTCAGTGTAAATATCAGCGCTGGGGAGACAAAGGCGGCCGGGCATGGTGGGGGCTATCACTACCCATCTCGTGCGCCGTTCTGACCTCAATAGGTGCTAACTAACAGCACGCGCCCCAATAATGAGTGGAGGCTATACGAATAACAAATTAACAATTCCATACATTCGTCGATAAAACTGTGGCCTTGGAGGGAAATGTATACAGCAGGCAACGTATCGGATAGTGACCCTTTTACATCGCATATAAATAGAGGGGATACGATTTGCAGATTGCTCTTCATACCATGGGGCCTAATGAGAATGATTTTCAAAGTTCCATCACGAGGGGGTGGCACCCCCACGTGCCACCGCCTCGTAATTTCGAGCCGCCATTTTGTTTGCAGCCACGTGCTCAGTGAAGCGCCACGCACGTGGTTGACGCGTTCGAGCGTCGAGAGAGATCAGCTGACTCATTGCGTTTGTATGACGCGTGGGGCAACGCCGACGGGCAGGCCGCGGTGCTCTTTAAAGCGAGCTTTGAAACCCAACCAAGTGCCCGTTTAGCACCTCGTGTGTCAACTCATTGCACCCTTTGAGTGCGTCTCAAGAAAGAGAGACAGGAAGAGGTGTGAGGTGTGAAAACCCACACCCCGTAGTTTCGTACTGCAATTGAAAGGCAGCCGCTCAGGCACCGCCAGGAACAGCAAACTCATCATCAATATCCGTTATCAAGCCACTGTTGAATGAAGGCCTCCCCAAGCCAAAAATATATCTGACAGGTTCTGCGATGCGATAATCCACGTCAAAAGGAACCAGTTTCCTGTGGTACTGATGATGCACTGAGATTTCATAAGTGGGCTCTCACGGTCGATATTATTTCGTTTTGTAAATTCGTTTATTTAGGGGTCAGTTCGTGTAGGTATAATGTAAATTAAAACTTTAACCCTCCACCATCCGACGCGGCCAACGATTACGTATTTATGATCTGGCGCAACAAAAACCCATGACCACAACGTCTCGTGATGCTAATCCGCAGTGACATGACAGTGGAGAGCGAACACTCAATGAGCTTTCTGACCAACTCGTTCAACGCAGTTTTATTCAGGATTGCATCGAGTAGTTTCAGAAGAGAAGATCGACCCCGTCCATAGGACGGGCTGGCATATAGGATTGTGTAGCCCGACAGACAAATAGGCGCGCTTTCAATCGCGAACGCATTCAACAAATCGCCTGCCACACCGCCGTGGTACAGCATTGTTTGGATTAATGCCAAACAAAGCTGTCGACTCGTTGGATTTCTCTGAGTCTCATCATCAAGAGGAAGAGGGGAACGGCCCAGATAAGACGGAACGAGCTGCTGTGCGCATCAATCGCGGGATCGCGAGAGATGCTGACGGCTTGACGAGGCACTCATCCAGCAGTGGATTGACCGTGGTTGCTGCTGCTACTGCCACCGCCACCGATGGTGTTGCTATTAATGATCGGTGTGGCAAGTGGGGTAAAGTTGCAGCCCTGCAAGTGCTTGCTCACGTCTCATGCTGGCGGAAGAGTCTCCATAGAGCGAGGGTATGATTATTCCTTTCCGGTAGTGCTGAACTCACTTTGTACCGAGAGACATTTTTTTTTGGAAACCCGATAACGAAACCGCGCTCCGATTACCATCGTCAACAAGTTCCCGAAAGTTCCCAGAGACGATCTCTGCCCCTTTCCCGAGCTCACTGCCCTCTTATCCCCCCTAAACTCACTCCCACCACCGTGCACAACAAAGACAAAGATCGCCCGTAAAGCCTCAACAGATTTGTTCGGGCAAGTTGTTGTTGTTGTTGTTCGCGTTAACGGCAAGTGCTGTATTCTATGCCCTGCTACCCCTCCCCCTACCCCCCCCCCCCCCACCCCACTCACAGCACTGAATGCGCTGTGCCAGGAATGGGAGTCCTTTTGTGTGACAGCAGCTGCCAGCATCTGGAGCATAGCAGCGAGAACACAGCCGCCGCCTCCAGTGATGAGGAGTTAAAGAAGCGTGGAGAGATGGAGCATGCTTGGAATTACGATGAGACGCAGCCAGAGGAGCACGCGGGTCGGAGGATGCAAAAGCTCTACGCACGTCATGTTGAAAAGTATCAGACAGTTTGAGGACAGTAACACAGATATGTGTGCGCACGTAGCAACACATGAACACGTTTGTCGGAAACGCCGCGGCATCTCGACAGAAAACACGAACGCATGTTGAACTTCTTCTGCGCACGTACGTAGCCAACTGTGCTCAACGGAGTCGCGGGGGGAGGACAACAAACTAAACATTAAACGCAGTTCCAAAGAAATTCGTTTTGAATGTAGATTTTATTTTTAAATAAAACATATAATCCACATATTGGGCGACGTTTTGGGAAATCGTCTCTTTAAAGTGGCCTTCCCACTGTATTTTGGTCGGTTGCCCCTGCTCTGTTTTTGTTTCCTGATTTTCATGCATCGCGGATTGGGATCCTATGATGGAATGCGCATTATAAATTGGAATTATTATATGTTAAAAAACATTTGCTTGGGCAGGACGCGTCTTGACTAGAAGGGACGATGACCCGGTGGTCGAGACTAATGAACGGTGTGGCAGCTAAGGGAGGCAAACACGACCGAGAGAAGGTCTGCCATAGGAGTTGGAGCGTTGCCGAAGTCAGCTCGCGTGCCAGCGCGCTGCGTGGATCGCTGCATCGCAAGGGCCCGTGAGATCGAGATGAAAGGAGAGGTTTTCATCCAGCAGTGGATTCATCATCGCTGCTGCTGCTGCTGCTACTGCTGCTGATGGGTTAAATAGACAGGTGGAAGGGAGGAAAGGAGTTACGGGTGAAGAGGAGGGAAATCAAATGGAGGAGCTGAGCTCCGTTTTGCGTCGGCACACACGAAGACAGCACGTGGTTTATTGGTATCAGCCTCGTGGATTTTCACACCAATGTGGGCCAAGAAGCATTTGTTTAATCAGGACAAAACCCTGCAGTGGTTGATGGTGCCTCGTCAGCAGAGCCTGGTTTGTTGCAGAGTTCAAATGCTGCAGTGACATTAGTCCGGAAAGCTAATACGTAAAAAAAAACGGGCGATGAACTGAAACGTAACCAAACATAACGGAGTTCCATTGCGCGCATTTTGGCCGTCTGATGATGCTCCACGCACAATACCGCGTGCGTGCGTGCGTCGAAGTGATGTTCAGGGTTTGGGGAAGGTGGCGGGGGTCGCGGTAGTGAAGTCTGGGCAAGGAAAGTTGCGAGATGAGCGGGGGAGAGTGGTGGTGGGGGGGTAGAGAGAGAGAGAGAATATGTTGAATGGGAGATGAAACAGCCCCCTATATAAACCCCATTGTTGGGATTCCCACGGAAGGAAGGGAAGTGTAAATAACAGCGGCGGAGCGAGACACCAAAAAAAAACCCCACACACACAACAAAATAAAAAGAAATCTGCCGGTCAGTGACGCGGCGTTCGAGCCAGGGATGGAGGGAGGGGTCGAGGATCTGAGAGGTTTGAGTTCTCGGTGTGCCGAGCCCCAAAGCGTGAGTTCGGCCAGGTGACCTCCATCCCACCGCCCCTTTGAAGCCTCGTTCATTGCTTCCTGACCCAGCCAGGCGGCATCAAGACCACCCTTTGTCCCGACCCGGTCCTCGAGGGGGGTGGGGAGGGTGGTGGAGGGGGGTGGGGGGAACACTCGGGGAGGAGAAGGAGCGTGGGCGATGGAGCGAAAACAGGAAACTGCGTGCGTGGCCCAGAGAGGGCCGGATTCTGTGGCCATAAAAGCCAAAAAAATAGAGCCGGGCTTTAAAGAGTGTCGAGGAGCTCCAAACTTGTGCGCGGGTGTTAATAAGAATAATAATCATTAAAAAAAAAACACACATTCCCGGGACCCTGCCTGTATCGCGAGACGAGATCACAAGAAAAACCAAACTCGCGGCGCGTTAAAGTTAACAAATCTCCCGCCGCTGACGGCAGCGCCGAGAAGGGGGGCCGGCGTCGGGTCGGGCGAACCGACCCGGAGATGCGACTCCACGGGGCCGCCTCTTGCTCGCTCGCTCGCTCGCCCGCCCGCCCGCCCGCTGGCCCGATCGCTCACTCGCTCGCTCGCTCGTTCGTGTGAACTCCCGCACAGGTGCGCACGCGGGAACGGGCCGCGCTCTGAGGTTGCCGATCGTGAAACCCACGCGACCAAGGAACGTGCCTCGAAATGTTTACGGCCACTTTCCAAAAACGTCGGTGCGCGTGGAGCAACGGTGGTACGCGCTCGAGTGCGTTCCTGTGCGCGGCTAACGTCAGTGGCAAGTGATGCCTTGAACTGGCCCGCTGCTCCACCCCAATCCCCCCCCGCCTTCCTACACCAACCTTGACCGACTCACACTGACCTGAGTGGTGAAGTATAGTCAAACAATCAGAATATCCCTCAAGGGCTTGAGGAGACTTTCATCCAACAGTGGATTGATAAAGGGCTAATCTTAAGTGAGCTATACCGGTGGAATAATATATCCCCATCTGCGTTAGGTTAAAAATTAATCTTCACTGCCCTAGCCAGTTCTTGACGAGACATTGGGTTCCTTGCTCCAAGTAAATAAATGAATGTAACCGTGTCGGAAATGTGCTTTGAAGACCATGCCGTATGTCGCGGATTAAATGACTCTTAAAGTTGCGTTTTTTTTTTGTCGGGCCGTGATCGCACGTGATAGGCGAAGAACTCTCGCGAAAAAACGTTCAACGGGTGTCCAGTTAATAATAATAATAATACTGCCACCCAGCAACTGCGATTCCTGGGCAAAATCGCCAATTCTACAAAAGCAAAAACAACCGACGCGTCTATTAATTAGTAACCATATGAAGCACCGCCAAGTTTGTCTTTGAAAAGTAATCAAACAAAAGGGTTTCTTTAGAACAAACAAATAAACACAATTAAAATTTGACGGTGGGGTTCGCGGTGGTGTGGTTTAGCCCCCCTCCCCCTCCCCTGCTTGTCCCGCCGCAGCTGGGCTGGGCTCTTGCGAAAGAAGTTCGATAAAGGGCTCTGTGTGGGCTGACGGTGGTTGCGAGTGCTGAGCGCCCCTTCTTCTGGCCCTATCTGTCAAATCTGACATCTCCGTGCCACATGTCACCACCAGCTCACAGCACAACACTTCCGATAAGCAAGTGTCGCTGTTTTTTTCCCCTACTTCTAAACGTCTTTCGGAACAGTTGTTGTTTGACACCAGATTAACTTTGTAGTCGGCCAACCCACTTATTTTTTTGTAAAATATTTTTTCAGAATAATTATTTTACCACTCTTTAAACGTGTATATATATATTTTTTGAGAATTCTGCGATTGGCAAAGTCATGAAATGAGGAATCCATTTGAAATTTTCGCACAGCAGTGCAGTGAATGACTTTCGGAGGAAATTTTGCACCGAATTATCCCAATAAACACAGTAGGAGGCGCACTTTCACACACGCACTCTACTATGAGATCGTTTGTCACGTGGCAGTAAATATGATTGGGTTTTTTTTCTTCTCAGAGCTGGATATTTAGCAAAATCAAATAAAAAAAACTAATTTTAATGTCGTGCAGTTATCAGTAACTGAACTGAGACTATTAATTCGCTGCACTTGAGGATGCGGTTCACTCACAACTTAGTCGACTTGAGTCCATGGGTCTCTATGCGAGTCTATGACTCTATATGTGAGTCTATGGGTCTCTAAGTACGGTTGACAATCATAAATCCATCTCTGTGAGAACGCGGTATATTCACGGTTGGGTGGCTAGAACCCAGATTCCAACCCAGAATTCCAGAGCATCTGGCTTATTATCTATGATCTCAAGGCCACCTGGCCTCCTCTGTGATTTGCAATATTAATCTCGGAGCTTGTGCCAGTGTTGTATGTAGATGTACGTTGAACTTCGTTCTCACCGGACGTAGCCAACCGTGATAATCGGACGCGCGAGGGAATCACAACAAACTAAGCACAAAAAACAGTTCTAAGGTTATTACTTTTCAATCGAGATGCTTTAAAAGTGCACAGCTCCAGTGGCTTCCTAATATCGGAAGAGCATTCCAGACGGCCCCAGAAGCGCATGTGAAAGCGCCGCTGCTGTTGGATAGTTATTATGTTGCTGCTTAACTTTTGTGATCATCACCATCAACAATTAATCCAGTACTTACACATTAACTAGTTCCGTCGCTCCATCTCCCCTGGGTTGGACGTACTCTTAGACGCGTTCCATTTCTCGGCTGCCCACTCCATTCGGATTCTTGGCCATCGGTCTCTTCTAGCCACCACGAGTCCTGCCAAAACCCACTTTATTTGCGTTAACAACGTGAAGGAGGTATTAGTTTGATAAATGATTTTCATTTTCATTTGCAATTTCAATCTTTTTTCTTTTAACCAGACCTTGGTTTGACAGAGAGAGGCAACGGGGGAACTGCAAATCATTTATCCTGCGTCAAATTGCTTATTTCTCAGTCTTCATAGCGTGTGGCTCGTGACATTGATGACGATGACGAGTCTAAGCCAACCAGAACTTGGACTCGCTCACATGAAGCTTGCCTTCAAGCCGATTTAAAGTTGCAGTGACAAAAAAAACCCAATGCATTTACGGGGAATTGGCCGCTGGGTGGTATGTCGGCCGGCTTGCGCAATATTCCCGCCAGAGACGGCCGGACGAGTCTCTTTGTCGCATCACTGCACCCGTAGAAAGTTTGTGTCGTAACCGGAAGAATATAAATACTCAGTGTTTTGGCACACACACAAAAAATGAAAAGGATGACTATTTTGTCCATCCTCATCGCTCTCCGAACGCGCCTGGCATGGCCACGGTTGCCGTGGACTTCTGTCATCACTCCACCCACGTTGAGGGCTGGGTCGACACCAGACTGGGTGTTCCGTCTCATTCACACTGCGTGCACCCACCCACCCACCCACCACCACCACAACGAAGGTCATAGCAGCACAACAACAACCGCCATTCGCCACTAAGTGGCGGTGACGTCACCACGACGCTTGTGCCAGGCTATGTGCACCTCGAAGCCACGTGAAGTGTCGAACGCCCGCTGGCAGGTCACGGGGCAGACCCAGGTGCCACGGGTTGACTCACTCACTCATACACTCTCCCATCCACTCGGGCACTCACTCGCACACTCACAAACTAACTCACTCACACAGAGACGAAAGCAACAGAACTCCCGTGTTGCCTGAACAGACTGTTGGGGCAAGTGTTGTGAGCGAGCACCTATGAAGGCCGGCACGGCACACCAGGGGGTGGGTGGCCAACACCACGCCCGGCCGCCTTTGTTTCCCCAGTGGCGATGTTTACACACAACACACCAGGTACTCATTTAAGTCTGAGTCAACCTAGTGGAGGAGGCCCAGGACCGGTTCAGATAATCGTCACTGGTGTTGGCCGTGAGCAGGAATCGAACCCGAGTCGCCGGGTTCGTAGCGCAACACGCGAACCGCTACTACACTACCGCTCCCCTACACTCACGCACTAACTCACACTCACTCGCTCACTCACACACTCCCCCGTCCTCATACTCACTCACCAACTAATTCACTCACTCGCTCACTTACTCACCCACTTACACATTCACTCACTCACTCGTCCACTCACCCACCCACTCACACACTCACCCATTCACCCACACACTCACACACTCACCCATTCACCCACACACTCACCCATTCACCCACACACTCACCCACTCACCATACTGCAGGTTACCGCACTTCTCTCTCCGATTATTCCCTTCCACTGCTTCACTGAGCAACAGTCTCCCATCACCGTTTCCCCCCTCCCCCCCAAACTCTTACATTAATGATGCATTGAATCGTTGATAATAGTGCATTTTGCTGCTGTCCGCTTGACGTTTAGAGCCTTTGGACCTGTACTCAATAGCTTTGTAGAATAGACACTGTCGTGAAACCCTAATCTTCTATTAGAACGTAGTGCTATTTAAATTCCCGTGGTAATCATTCCGCCACTTAATTATGTTGATCATTAAACAATTACACGTTAGATATGCCGGCTCTATACGCTGTTGCTTTTGACCTTTTGTCACTTAATAACGTTCGTGATTCATCATCATAATCATCATCTGCCATGGCTTATCCACTGCTGGATGAAGGCATCCCCCAGGTTCGTCGCCATCTCTCATGGTCTCACGATGCAGCGGTCCAGCAGGCTCCTAGACACGAGCCGATTTCGTCGCCCCATCTCCGCGGGTCGACGTCCTCTCTCCTTTGGGCTGCCACGCCCTCATTAGTCTCGACCATCGTCCATCATCCTTTTCCATACATGCGATATATCTTGCCTTTGTTCTCTAAAGTCCAAACCACGTGCTCCCCCTCCCTCCGTGCTTCTCCACACGCTCGACGGAGACCCCCACGTGCGACCGCCTCGTGCCTTTGGGCCGCCATTTTGTTTTGTAGCCACGTGCTCTGTGAAGCGTCCCGCACGTGTTTGGCGCGTTCGAGCGTCGAGAGGGAGAGAGACGGAGAGATCAGCTGGCTCTTTGTGTTGCGTAACGCGTGGGACAACATCGACGGGGGGGGGGGGAGGGGGAAACGTTCGTTGACCTTAAAGAAAGCTTTGAAACCGAACCAAGTGCCCGATTAGCACCTCTTGTGTATCTGTTGTTCTTTCTTCCTCGCCACCTTAACTCACGAAGCGAACTTAAGGTGGTCGCACCCAGGATGGTCTAGTCACGATAAATGATGAATGAATAACGGTTAATGAGCCGTTATTTGACTAATTAAGAACTGATTAAGCAACTTCAGGAAGCAACAACAACAACACACAACCTGTCAGTAACCATGGAAACCATCTCTGTCTCAGCGAATGATGATGATGGTGATGATGAATATTCGCACCCCCACCCCCCCACTCACCCTCCCCCCCCCCCCGCCCCCCCAAAATTGTGGCTGCGATCACGGTATGATAGTCACATGCACAGTCTGTGGGATGCCTTATCGCCTGCCACTGCTTGGCTACAGATGTCAGTTTCGTCAGAAATTCACAGTCGGGAAGGAAGGGGGAAGGAGGGGGATGATGGGGGTTGGTTGAGGGGGTTGGGACTCATTGGGTCCCGCTCTCGTCGACAAAGATCTACGGTCGCGGGCGAGAGACCACGGTGGCTTTGGCCGGGGGCCTCGGGAGAGACGCGATGGCTGTGCCACTCCTCTGGGCTTAACTGATTGGCACCGCGGCTTGTTGTTCGCACGATTTAATGGAAGTTGACTAAATTTGGCCGGGCAGCTAAAAAAAAATTGTAATGGTTTTGACATTAGGCCTATTCGACGCTCAAATCCTGGTTGGGTGGGTGGACTCAACCCATCATCCATATGGGGTTCGTAAAATGAGTACCACTGTCTGTGGGAGGGTCAACACCCGTTGTTTTGTGAAATTTCCCTGCTTTGGATCAGGGCTGTAAACAGGAGCTCAGCGCTGCCTCAATGCTCTTCCGTTGAGCAGGGAAATTACTTTGACTTTGAGAGGCGACTGAGCGACCTTCCGAGCCGAGAGAGGTCTCTTTGCTGGAGGCTCCGACGGAAGTCTCCTTGGTCCACCTATGGGGATCGGTGCCGGTGTCGAATGGAGGGTCTTGTTTTGGTGATGCTGGAAATATTCTATATTTGAAATCCCACGAACTCAGAGAGAGAGAGATAAGGACAGGAGGAGAGATGGAATGGGAGAGAGAGAGGGGGGGGTGAGAGTAGAGGAGAGAGAAAACAAACCTTTACATAATTGCTCGGAGCTTGCCAAAGGACGTTTACGCATTCCTGTCGGGAGATCACAGGCAGGGTCGGGCTAGCGGAGAGGGGAAAAGAACGAAACGGTGACCCAGCGACTGCGGGGATGGCGATGGAGGCGCAAGGTGCCCCCTGCCCGGCAAGGAATTTCAACGATTTCCGTTCCCTCCGCAAAAAAAAAAAACCTTAACATTTCCACTGCGCTGATCTCACCGGCACCGATGTGCGAGTGTGTGAGCGAGTGTGTGAGCGAGTGTTTTGTGTGTTTCTATCGTGGGGGAGTGGTGGCGCAGTGGTCAGCGCACTCCCCGCTTGCCTCGATACCCCTTCTGTGCTTTCCAACCTGAGTTTGATTCCTGGTCACAGGTGACGCCAGCGGCGGGTGTTAGCAGCACCGACGCTCACCTACCCACTCACCCAGTGACCCACCCTCTTGCACATTCATCCACTCACTCACTCACTTACCTGCCCTCTTGCTCACTCACCCGGCTCACCCGCCAAATAACTCATTCACTCTCGCGCTCGCTCAATCATCTGGCGAATTCTTAAGTTTATTTCTGCAGTCGGCCACCCACTCACCCACTCAGCCACTCTCCTACTTACCCACTCACCCACCGACTCACTCACTCACACACTAACTCACTCACCCACTTGCCCACCCACTCACTCACCAAATCACTCACCCACCCGCCCACTCGCTCGCTCGCTTGGCGAACTCTCAGTCCATTTCTGGAGTCCTCCCATCGCTCGCCTCCCCCCACCGCGGCCCGCTGGCTCGAGTCCCACGGCTCTGGGACAGCGCAAGTGGATGCCACGTGTGCGATGGGGACACACGCGCGCACGCAACCTCCATTTCACACGCAGCGCTCACTCTCGTCACTCGCGCGTTACTCGCCGGCCGCTGAGTGCCGTTCTTGTTGCCGGCGTCTTAGCCGGGAGGATTCGCACGCATCTCACACATTGCAGGCATTTCTCTCTTCTCCTCCTCCTGCCGCTGCTGCTCCTTCTTCTCGCCCCTGCGTGGCTGGTTTCGGTTCGAGTCGAGTGTGCGGTAGTGGCACATGCCACTGCCACCGAACAATATCGATCTTCCAGCTCTCTCCCCGATGTGTTGTCTGGGTTGTACCGCGGTGTTGGTTCGGCACGACTTCCGACGTTTCGCTCCGCGTCGCCTAGGCTGGGAAACTTTTCAGGGAAGTCTATTTACCTCCCGATGTTAGCCTCCCGGGCTATACGGGCAACAGCGAAAACCTAAGATTTAATGTTTGGAGAATGAGTTGGATGAGCTGGTGGGTGTTTGGCCGAGTGGGTTGGTGAGTTATGGGGGAGTAAATTATGGAGTGGGTGTGTAAGTGAGTGGTTGAGTGGGTGGTTGGGCCAGTGAGTGGGTGAGTTAGCGGATGAGTGAAATACTCAGTGGGTGAGTACGTGAGTAAGCGAGTGTGTGGGTAGGCGAATGAGTTGGTGAACTAATAGGTGAGTTAATAGGTGAGTGGGTGAGCGGGTGGGTGAGTGGAGGAGTGAGTTGGTGAGTTAGTGGTTGTTTGGGTGCGTTTGTTGGTGGCATTGGGTTGGCATTTCCAAAGTACCGACAGAGCCAAGTCAGAAGAAGAGGTCAACGGGCAATGGTGCAGCCCTGAAATTGGTAGCTCGCGCCGCTGCCGACGGAAGTGGCCTGCACTAAAGGGGGCTCTCGAGGGGGAGGCTCTCCTCTATAGGACGTTTGGCCTACTTCTCCACACTTAAACCGCGCCACGTGTGGTCTACGCTCCTGAAATGCGTCGGGCTCTTGAGAGATAACTCATAATGTTTGTGCGGATTCCCCGAGAACGATGTTGGAGGCCGAATGAAAATGTCACGCCATGAAATCAGCTGGCGCGTAGGAGTCGGGCGGATTGTTAAACGCGCGAGAGAGAGAGGGAGAATGACGGCTTGGTGATTGGGAGGAGGCCTTCGACCAGCAGTGGATAGATCACGGCTCATGGCCATGATGCTTGTCGACACGTGGCGAGAAAGGATGATGGACGTTCACGCAGTCTCGCCGAAGGGTTTAGGGGATCATCCACGTCGATAGATTCCAACACATCCGGAATGTTCTAGAAGTCGGCCAGGATCTTTGAGTTGTTAGAGGGAGAAAAAATGTATCCTCGAAATCCTGGGCTTATTCAAGGGTGGGTGAGGTGGGGGGTTACCCCGGTATATAGTTTTTCTTACCAAACCGCCGTTATTTCCACGAAGACCACCACATTTGGCTCTGTTTACAAACTGCGCTACGGAAATAAACGTGCTGTTATTTATAATCGCATTCATTACGCGCAAGTATACAGCGAAAGCAATTCTATCAAAGCAAAAAAAAGGTTAAAAAACGACACCCGGAAATGACGAACTAATTCTGGAACTGTAAAGCCGTTTATCTCATTTCGTATGATCGCGACACGCTTACGAACGAGACGGTACGGTTTGTTGTTGTTGTTGGGGCGAGCCACCCCCGGGTGATTTCTCGAGACGCTGAGTGAAGAAACGTGAACAACTCAAGAGTTTGTTGCGGCTGGAAGTTGCACTTGCCCCCTTTTTTTAGCACCGCGCGTAGACAAAACGCCGTGGCAATCAGTGGCATTTAACGCCGGGGTCGAAGTCACTGCGCGGATTGCCACCGTGTGTGGCGGGGGTGGGTGTCTCGGCTTTGCTCGCTCTCACATTTTTGGAGCATTCGGCCCTGGAGAAGGCCTTTCATCCAGCAGCGGATTGACTGTGGCTGGTTCGAGTCAAGTCGAGGAGATGTTTGTCTAACGAGGTGTTATCCGAACTCTGCAGAGACCACGAATAGCGCGTCGCTTGCGAGGGTGACGACGGTAACAACGTACGGCGAGAAAACAAACAGAAATCAGAGCAAAAAAAAACAACTGTGTCGACGTTGTCTGCTGCTGTTGTTGTTGGTTTTCTTCATCGAGAATCGAACTCGGGTCGGCGGGCTTCGTAGCGCAGTTCGGAAAAAAATAAACACCGCCGCGCTCTACCGTTCACCAACGACCCCGGGTACGAGAGATCACGTCTCTGGCGCGATACCAACACTGTGCCGCCATGCCCACATACCCACATACCCTTCGCTGTGTATGAATGGACATAATGGCATGTAGCTGACACACACACACAGCCACAGGCACGCACACACACACACGCGCGCGCGCACTCTTCACGCGCAGCCTTGCTTGCGCTCCGTGTCCGACCCATTCCGGCACAAAGACGCAGGCTTACAACTGCATCTATGCATGTGCTTAGTCACCCACACTGACTGGCCCATTATGAAGAGGCTCTGGGAGCCCAGGGTTAGCGGGAGAGCTTCGCTCGCCCTGATATGCATATCAAAAGTCCCCCGGGCAGCTATTAGCTTAGCTTCCCAGCTTCTCCGCACAATGCTCGCCTTTGTCAGGCTGGGCTGCATGTCAGCTGTGTGCGTGCGCGCGTGTGTGCTGTGTGTGTGCGTGCTGTGTGCGCGCGCGAGTGTGTGAGCGCGCTTGTGCAAAAAGTGCGTGAACGTGTGCGTGTGTACGCGGGGGGGTGGGTGGGTTGGTGGTAGGGGGGGGGTGGAGCGGTGGTGCAGAGGTTAGCGCATTGCGCTACGAACCCGGCGACCCGAGTTCGATTGCCGCTCGCCACCAATAACAGTGGCGAATATTTGAGGCGGTGTCCTGGGCCTCCCGTAGGTCGACTCAGCCTTAAGCGGGTGTCCGGTGCGGTGCGTAAAACATCAGTATTGGGGGAAGACAAAGGCGACCGCGCGTGGTGATGGCCACCCCTCCCCAACTCGTGGTGCGGCGCCTTCACACGCGCGACTCGCCAACAGCGCTTGCCCCAACATTCTGTTGAAGGCCGTACGAGGGGGATATTTGTGCCTGCGTGCGAGTGCGTGCGATTGCGAGCGTATTCGTAATTGTACGCACATGTTGGACCGTGAGTGGTAGTATGTGCGTGGGTGTGCGTGGGCGCATGTGTCTGTGCGTGTGTGTGCGCGCGTGTGTGAATGTGTGTCTTGGAAAAAGCATTCTCAGTGGCGGTGGTAGTGTTGGTGCTCGCTAACATCACTCGCCCGGATGGTCTGTTTTAAAAAAAACAAGAAAAGAGGCTATACGGGGGATCTTTATCTTTGGCTTTGATAGTTGCTGAGCCCAGCCGAGTTGCAATACGACGCAGGCATCGACTCCTGACCAACGCCGGCGGTGATGAGTTGCCTTACTGTTAAGTTGGACCACCTCTAGGTTGATTCAGCCTAAACACGCGAAATGTGTGAGAACCAATTTACGTGTTGTATGTATGGTACATGTTACTGAGCGCGGTCTCTCCGGGGTCAGCGACCAGTTAAACATTTACACACCCGGCACACCACATCGAGTGCAGTATGCTTCTATCGCTATGAATGTGTCTGTCAGTCACGTGCCACCTACACTAGAAAGCCGAATAATACTCGTCGATAAATGTAGCCCTGAGTGAGTATGTGGGTCCCTATGTGAGTTCATGGGGGCCTTCATAAGTCGTATGTGTTTCTGTGTGAATCTACGCACGTAATTGGGCCTCTATGTGAGACCGGAGCGTCATTTCAGTCCCGGCATGCCACATCTAGTATACCTCTCTCGCTGTGGCTCTTATCCACGTGACGCCCGGCACATCACGTCCAATGTACCCATTTTACCTTTGGCTGCTGGTTACCAGTCGCGTACCAGAGATATGTTGAGCCTCGGTGTACCTGTGCGTGGCGCTCACCAATCTCACCTCGAACAATTCCGTTGAATTGTTAACAATCAATTAATAATCAGGCGAACACTCCGTCTACCGTCGCATATCGATCGCTCCGCGTACATAATAATAACCGTATTCCTATTACAAACCTTCAGCCCCACGGCCTTGTGGGAGCGCATTATTTCAGCAGCATTGTTTCAACACAAGCAAAACTCTGGACCGGATTCGACGCAGAGTGTCTCCATCAGCAGAGTGAGGTTTCCGTGAATCAGTGCTGGTGAAATGCCGATCTTGCAGGCAAAAGACCCTTGCCCTAATATTATAGGGGTCTTAGTTCGACGCAACATTATGTAAGGGTGCATAATCACCAGCGTCGTGGTGGAGGATATGAAGAATAGTTCATCGGCACTGATTCCAGCAAGCCTTGACTGCTGATGAGACTGCTGACGGGAGTGTTGCTCGTGCTGAGTCAATTATGCCGAAGTTATGCACTCCCACAAGGCCGTGCGTGCGCGGCTGATGGATTGTCTAAGAAATGTTTCGACTTTTTTTGTTGTTGAATGTCGAGAGACGGCTATGTTGAAGAATATGCATATTTTGAGTCAAGCTTTATTAAAAAAAAGTTTACTTGATCAGAATTAGAGAAACATATATACACGCATATTAATTCAGGCGTAAAAGGAGGTGCTTTAGAACGATGCAGTCTTTGTGTGTGTGTGTCTGTGTGTGTATCTGTGGGTGTGTGGGTCTGTGTGTGTGGGTATGTGTGTGGGTATGTGTGTGTCTGTGTGTGTGTCTGTGTGTGTGTCTGTGTGAGCTCCTGGGGAGAGGTGGTGTAGCGGTTAGCGTGCTACCAATCCGGCGACACGAGCTCGATTCCCGCTCACGGCCAACACCAGTGACGTATATTTGAACCGGTCCTGGCCCTCCCTTAGGTAGACTCGGCCTCAAATGAGTACCCGATAGCTGTGTGTAAACATCGCCACTGGGGAGACAAAGGCGGCCGGGGGTGGTGCTGGCCAGCCCACCCACTCGTGTGCCATGCCGGCCTTCATAGCTGTTTCTCGCTAACAGCACTTGCCCCAACGGTCTGTTGAGGTTACAGGGGGGCTCTTTGTCTTTGGAGCGAGTGGCTGTAGATTCTGTTGAGTACAACACACGAGAACACTGTGGCACGGCACAAAGAAACACAAGGGGGCATTGACAAAGATGCCACCACTATTATGTATTTTATAAATTAATATTTCCATAAATACCGAGAGTGATGTGCTTTTTATCATTCCACATTCATATATAGCGACGAGTCTGATGGCTCGACATCGATAACAGGGGTTCAACACATTGTGTAAAAAAGAAAAAAGTAACTACCACGCCTTTGTTAATGCACTGCTGGATGATGAAGACGACTTGCTGTGCCGATGTCAGTCGTGGAGGGGTTAGGTTGACCGTACTTCACCACGATGGTCAGTACGAGTTGGCGAAGGGAAGGTGGTCCAGTGAGCCGTGACCAGGAATCAAACTCAGCTCGCTGGGTTCAGAGCGCGGTGAGCGAACTAACCACTCCGACACGACCTCTGAGCGAGGAATACGATTGTACAAATGGATTGGGCATGCTGCTGTTGCTGCTGCACAAGAAAAACAACAACATTAATATCAAAAACACAAAACATGAGACAAATATTTCGAGGGTTTTTTTTTATTCAAGATTGACCTACATGTGACGGATTCCATCCCATCACATAAAGTTTTTGTTGGAAAATGACCTACAAGTGACATAGTCAATTCCATCACGAACAAAGTCGATAAAATACGCAGCACGCTGGTGGTAAAGTTCAACACTTTACACAACATTTTACACGCATTGCAGCTTTATTAGCTTGTCAAAACTGTAACTTCTGCGATAGCGGCCACTAAGTTAATGAATCCCCACGTTCACTGGAGTCTCCTTCCCTGCCTCCCTCTGATGCCCGGTACCCTCAGGGCATGGCGTGAGCGAACAGCATGCTGTGTGCGTGACCAGGACCCCCTGGACAGAAATACCGCAAACTTTATCCAACATTGTATAAAAACGACCGCGGCTTTTCTGTGAACCGAGATTCACAATGCACTTTCTCAAGGACCTCCCAACCCAGGCAGCAAAAAAAAAAGGACTTTCGTTCCGAATTATTCCGGTGCTGGGATTTTTTTGTAGATTTTTTTTCTTCTTCAAAATTAGCAAATCTGGGCCGTGACGCCAAAAAAAAAACACACACACACAAAGGGCCAACTTCTTTGAGACGGATTCACAGGCGGCTTGACACACATTTACATCTTCGCGGCTTAGTGCGTGGAGCCAAAAGCGGCGTGAGCTAGCCACGTGAGTTCGATCCCAACCCCTGACGCCCGCTGTATATTTGGAATTTGCGTTTCTCTCTCTCTCTCTCTCCCGGTGTATTTCTTTCCGGGTCCTCCGGGGTTTCCCTCCACATTTATAATGAACGTGCGTTAATAGCATTTGGCCGCTATACATGTTCACGTGATAAACCGCCACTTCTTTGAGCTATCATTTGTGGTCAAGTCGTTTCTGAAAAAAGAGCTACATAGCTCAGTGGGCCTTACCTGGTAAAATAAAAATTAAAACTGAGTTTAGTTTTAGTTTAGTGTGCAGGCGGTGCAACTGCACCGGGGCCCTACAGACCGAAGGGGCTCAGGGCAGAGAAGGCGTTTGGGTGAGGTCACAGTAAGGAGCACACGTGGTGCATCTGTCATCTCAGTCTGTCAGTCATCTCAACCCCATAGCACATGAGTCTGTCCCGTGACCTCCTTGCCAGCAGCGAGCCTTCGACACTTCATGTGGCCTCAAGGCATAGCTAACCTTGCACAAGCGCCGTTGTGACACCACTTAATAGCGAAAATAAGTTATTTGTTTTTCTTCTTTGGTTCTTTTGGTGAAGTCAAGTAGAATGAGAATAAAATAAGAAAATTGATACAATAAAATAACACAATAATATTCTCACGACGTTTCGGCCACAACACAAGCGGCCTTGGCGGATGGTACGGTCAGCTCAGACCTTTACAGCTTAAAGGTCGCGGTCTGAGCTTGGCTGTGTTTCACTCCAGCGCTGTCCTCCAGACAGTCTCGTCCCTTCACCTGATGAAGGCCGCTTGTGTTGTGGCCGAAACGTCGTGAGAATATTATTGTGTTATTTTATTTTATCAATTTATTATTTTATTCTAATTATACGTGACTTTACCGAAAGAACCAAAGAAGATAAATCCTTGCAGTCACGAAAGCTTTAAATCGAAATTTATTTTTTGTTGTTGTTACGGAGCCAACGAAATGATGGCGGTATCATGAAAGGAGAGAAGAGGCGATACAGAAATGTAGCACAAATCAGGGAGATGCAGACAAGCGAGAGGAGAGAAGAGCCATCCATTCACTATATGTCACGTGGAGTATTACGTTTCGTCGGATCTCAGTTTGGTACGTCCCTATTTTGTCAAGAATCCCTTGAGCTTCGAGGGTTCCCTGAGCTTTTGCTGCGTCGTCTCGTGCCTAGCGCCACGAATTACCACGTGGAGAAGCAGAGTGGTGGTGGCGGTGGTTGTGGGGGGGGGGGGGGGGGGTGAGTGGGTGATTGAGTGGGTGAGTGAGTGAGTGGGTGGTTATAACAGGAGACACTGTCCAGGCTTAGAAGCCGTGGGATCATCTGAAGTTGAGCCGCACAATGGGATCATCTCGACTGCCTTAATTGCTCTCGGCGCCCCACTCGTGCTACTCGCTAACAGCACTCGTGCTCGCAGAGCCAACAACCATGCCCCCCCCCACCCCCTCCCACACCCCCGAAAAAAACCCCACATCATCTGCACCGTTGACCTTTAACATTTGTCTGTGAACTTGACATTTGCGAGGACACCGTGTGCTCTCAAGGGCCCAGCATGTGAAGCGACGAAAGAGCGGTGCGGTAAGACTTTCAGCGACTTTAGCGCGTATATATATATATATTTTGTTGACGTTTTTGCGATCGGCGTATTGTACCGGGCTCGCGTTGAAGTTGCAATTTAAATTAAAAAAAACACATTTATTCTTTTGGACTTTTTTTTTTACTACCCACAATTTCATCCCCGTCGGCGCCGCGTCACGAGACGGGGACAGCATCTTCGGATTTCATCGCGGGGAGGCAGGGCCCCGAACACTTCGCGTTAGATAAACGGCCCCACGGAAGAGAATGTCACAGAGCTACCGCCGAGAGCGCTTCGTCAGGGCGACACTCTGGTCCACACCGGAGGAGGCAGCGTTTTCCCACCCGCACCGCCGACTCAGAGTAACCTTCGTCGTTTGACAGTCAATATTTATCATTTATTCTCAAACACGAATATCGTCAAAGTTAGTGAAGGACTACGCGTAATGTGATGGGGCTCTTTGTGTGCAGTCATCGGTGACCGGGCTGAGACCATCAGCTCGCTATACTTGAGAACCCGGTTTAATCGCAACTTCGTCTATATATGAGGCTACAGACCAAAAGCGTGAAGTCTATGGGTCTCAGTGTGGTTCGATATGCGAATCAGTGGATCTCAGTCTGTGAGTGCGTCTGTGAGTCTCTGTGCGAGTCTATGATGTCCAGGCTCGAACGCCTTACACTTAAGAACCACGTTTATATACAGGCAGTGACTGGAACTTGGATTCGGACCCAGGATCTGTGCAGTGCCAGCTCAAGCGCTCTGACCTCCGAGTCATCTGGTGATATCTCAAAGAGAATAGCTGCATATTTTGACTTATTTCTGTCATGCTTAACATTTCCATCACGCATGATGGTAGTGTTGTTTTGACCTCATTTCATGGGTTGTTCTGTATTGATTTCGTCATCCAGGTCTCACTTGAAAGGATAAAAAAAACACTTATATTTTTAAGAGTCTCTCGTCGGCTTTTAAATGAACGATTTGATTGATTGATTGAAGCTGTTTACACAATAACAATAATTCACAGCCCTCTTATTCATCCACCGATGGATGCGCTGCCCCCCCCCCCCCCCCTTCGTTAGAGAGGAGAGCCCAACAATTTTTAAATATTTCTAGTTACAAGCGTAGACTGGATAATGTTTGTGCCATGTTTGAGCTCTCTGGGCCCTTGTAGAACAAGAGGATTTATATCACTCCCGGCCGGTAATAATTGCGTGTCGTTTTGTTCCAGGAAGCCCATAGGACTTTGTCGCACAATGACTAGTGCCGTGAGTGGAGCGGTGGTGCAGCGATTAGCACACTGCCGTGTCTATCCGTCAAACCGCTTTCAATACCCGGCCACAGTTAACAGCATCAGGCGGCGGGCGTGCAATATCTGAAGCGGTCGTGGGCCCTTTCTCAGCTCACTAACCCCGTACTAACCAGCGTGGTGAAATATGGTCAACCCCCTCCGCCCTCTCCCCCCAACCCCCGCATGCCCGCGCCCTCCATAACAGACACGGCTTTGCGGAGGCATTAATCCAGCAGTGGATTGACAGTGCGTAGCGACTACTGAATGAGGCAATCGTTGGGACATGTTTACAGCTTAAATTACACTTCTGTAAATAGCGCTTGTGGATTTTTGTGCGTGCCGATGCAAGTGGGCCTCCAACCCCACCCCACCCCCCACCCCCGGTTCTCATTTACGCGTTGCGCAAAAAGGACTCAAAGAGGCCGTGTGACGTCATCGGAAGGATGCAACTCACTGGCGTGTTGACACGCGCACGTACACGAGACGCGGACAAACATCCACCGTGTAGCCTAAACGGACCGTGGGAGCAAGCGCTGTTAGCGAGCACCTATCCACAGACACGCGCGCGCGCGCGCCCGCGTACACACACGGGCGGAGCGGGTTTTGCGCTGCGCTACGAACCCGGCGAATCTGAAACTATTTGACGTGCGTTCATCCCGTACAATGCAACCACGTACAAAGACAAACATCCCCCCCCCTCCTCATATAGCCTTGCAAACACCTCTGGGGCAAGTGCTGTTAGCGAGCACCCTTGAAGGCCGGCACGGCACGCGAGAAGGTGGGTGGTCAATACAAAGCCCGGTCGCCTTTGTCTCCCCGGTGCTGATGTTTATACACACCGCACCAGGTGCTCGTTTAAGGCTGAGTCGACCTCGGGGAGGCCCAGGACTAGTTCAGACAGTCGTTACTGGCGCTGTCGTCGTGAGCGGGAATCAATCTCGAGTCGCCTGCACTACCGCTCTAAACACACACTAATACACTTCCAAAAATGAGATGCCCCGTATAACCTACATACATAGCCTGTTGGGATAAGTGCTGTTAGTGAGCGAGCACCTATTAAGGCTGGCACACACACACACACTCAATGCACACTCTACTGATATATACTCATAGGGTACCCGCATACATGCATAGAGACAAGTCCTGTTAGTGAGGACCAATTAAACATTGACATCCCCACTCACCCATACACATGCAAAGATAAAGATCCCCAGTAGAGCCAAAACAGACTGTTTGGGCGAGTGCTGTTAGCGAACACCTATCGAGGCCGGCACGGCACACACACACACAACACAACACCCGCACACTCTCAATATTGATATCATGTTCTGATGATTATGAAAAATAGGACATCCAACTCACCCCAGCACTCCCCCCCCCCCCCTTGCAAAAACACAACCACATGTCTGTTTCATTACTGCGTGGGTGTTCGCGACTGTGCTGTACAGCACGTGCAGCGAAACGTCGGACACCATGGGCCGATCGACTCGCGCCACAACGCGACAACACATCGAAGAGGTGTACACATCTGTCTCAACGGCACCTCACCTGGTTCCTCACTCGATATTCTCCCGAACGCTGCTTAGGCCGGCTTGGAGCAATGAACTATCGGCGTAAGGCACTACCACTAGATTGCAAGATAAGCCCACCCATAATAATTTCGTATTATCATCACATATTATTTAGATCTTCATCCTATAGTGCAAAGAACATGTTTGTGCCATGAGTCTGGAATTTCCTGGGGAAGCGATCCGGACTCTTCCAGCACTGGTCTGCTGATGAGACGCTGTGTGTCAAAACCTATCCAGAGCTTCGCATGTCTTAAACACTTTTCTAATTACTAGTTTTTGTTTACCAGGTAAGGCCCATTGAGCTATTGGGCTCTTTTCTGAAGCGACCTGACCACAAATGATAGCTCAACGAAGTGGCTTATCAAGTGCAAATGTATAGCAGCCAACCACTCTAAACGCATGCCGATCCTAAATGTGGAAGGACAAGCCGAAGGAGAAAAATCCACGCGACCACGGGGAAAGAGAGAGAGACACACAAACTCCACAGATACAGGCGTCTGGGTCAGAATCAAACCCACGACCTCCTGTATACCAGGCGAAGGAGTTAACATCTCCTAGCCACCGCGGCTGCTATTATACACTCCAAGAAGCCCGTTTGGCTGATGGTTTGTGCAAGAAAGGGATGCTGTGTTTTATGCATGGAGAGTCGGAGATATGAAGGAGACATTGTCTGATTATTTATTTTGTTGTTCATAGAAAACATCCTTTGTTGTTGTTGAACAGTCTAACTGGTTGCCAGGCAAATACATAATTTCGGCTAACCAACAAACAATGTAGGTTTTTTTTTGTTTTAATCGAGTCAACGTAAAACAACCAACGCAATAGTGAGCAAAGTTTCGTTCTGACTGACCAAATCACTCACGCGGTTCTCGATTCTGTCACACCACGTCAACTGAGCAGGAGTTGAACCTGAGCGGTGTGTTGATGGGCTATCGCGATGCGCAACAGGTTTTAACAGGCTGCGCGGTGCTACGTGGTGGGGGGGAAGGGCAGGGCAGTATTAACATCGATGATTGTACTCTACTTCAGTGCGCCAATGAAAATCCTTTGCTCACGTCTCATCAACGCTAAGGTCTAGAGGTGGACAACCTCTGACCTGACAAGCTGGTCACAGCGCTGAAGAAGATCAGCAGCGAAGGTCAATAGTTCAAGGTCGCGCTTCGCCACGATAGGGGATCGGCCCCCAACCACTCGTGAGTTGGCAGGTGGTGGATTAGAATAAAAAACAAACTGGTTCGGTGCGGCCAAAAAAAAAAAACCCCGATATAACAAACTCAAGAGAGGCGAACGAACGATAGTTACAAACGCGCGGGTCGAGCGAGATCCAGTTCGTGACAAGCGAGGAGGATGGCGTTGCCTCAGCGCAGTGGCCGTAGATTATCGAGTGAGCAGGCGGTGCAACTGCACCGGTGGCAGAGCGGCAGAGATTGGGTACGGACCCCCCCCCCCCTTCCATGCCCCCCTACCCCCCATTGCATTCCTGGTACCCGGGACCCTTGCCAACCACACGGCGCCGCTGCGAGTGTGTTACGAGCAGAAGGGAGTGAGTGGTAAATGGTTGGCAGCTGTGTACGCGCGCGTGTGTCTGTATGCGCGTGTCTGTATACGCGTGTGTGTGTGCGTGTCTGCGTGTCTGTCTGTGTGTGCGCGCGCGCGTGTGGCGAGGCGGTTAGCGCGCTGCGCTTTGAACCCGGCGACCCGAGTTCGATTCTAGCTCACGGCTAAAAATACCACCGGTGACGCGATTATATGAGCAGGTCCTGGGCCTCGCCTTGGTCGACTCAGCCTCAAATGAGTACATGGTGCTGACCACCCACCCCCTCGTGAGCCGTGCCGACCTTCATAGCTGCTTGCTAACAGCACTTGCCTCAACGGTCTGTGAAGACTATACGGGGTTCTTTGTATTTGTATATGTATGTGTGCATCCGTGCATCTATCTGTGTGTGTCTGTGTGCACTGTACGTGCGTGTAGGTGCTTGCTCACAGCACTTGCCCCAAAAAGTCTACTCGGGCTACGTGTTGTCCTGAACGGCGCACGAAGGGGTGGATTTGGCTGACACAACGCCCGGCCGCCTTCGTCTCCCCGCTGTCGATGTTGATATAAACCCCTCGAGTTACTCAGTCGACTTTGGGGAGGCGCACGGCCTCTTGAGACGGCACCGATCGTGCGCCACGTTGTTGTTGTTTTTACTTCTTCTGAGAATCGGCAGAAAAGTGGCCAACTTTCGTAAAGCAGCGCGCACACCGACCCACCACCCACTCACCCACCACACACCCACCACATATCCACCCACCACCCACCACACATCCACCCACCACACATCCACCCACCACCCACCCACCACACATCCACCCACCACTCACTCACCAACCACACATTCACCCACCACACACCCACCCACCACACATCCACCCACCACACACGCACCAACCACACATTCACCCACCACACATCCACCCACCACCCACTCACCCACCACACATCCACCCACCACCCACTCACTCACCACACACCCACCACATATCCACCCACCACCCACCAAACATCCATCCACCACACATCCACCCACCACACATCCACCCACCACACACCCACCCACCACACATCCACCCACCACACACGCACCCACCACACATCCACCCACCACACATCCACCCACCACCCACTCACCCACCACACATCCACCCACCAAACATCCACCCACCACCCACCCACCCACCACCCACCCACCACACACCCACCAAACATCCATCCACCACCCACCAAACATCCACCCACCACACAACGACACACCCAGCCACCAAACATCCACCCACCACACACCCACCCACCACACATCAACCCACCACACATCCACCCATCACAATCCACCCACCACACACCCACCACACACCCACCCACCACACACCCACCAAACATCCACCCAGCACACACCCACCCACCACACACCCACCAAAAATCCACCCACCACACACCCACTCACCACACACCCACCCACCACACATCCACCCACCACACACCCACCCACCAAACATCCACCCACCACCCACCTACCTACCACACATCCACCCGCCACCCACTCACCCACCACACACCCACCCACCACACACCCACCAAACATCCACCCAGCACACACCCACCCACCACACACCCACCAAACATCCACCCACCACACACCCACTCACCACACACCCACCCACCACACATCCACCCACCACACACCCACCCACCAAACATCCACCCACCACCCACCTACCTACCACACATCCACCCGCCACCCACACACCCACCACACACCCACCCACCACACACCCACCAAACATCCACCCAGCACACACCCACCCACCACACACCCACCAAACATCCACCCACCACCCACCCACCCACCACCCACCCACCACACACCCACCAAACATCCATCCACCACCCACCAAACATCCACCCACCACACAACGACACACCCAGCCACCAAACATCCACCCACCACACACCCACCCACCACACATCAACCCACCACACATCCACCCATCACAATCCACCCACCACACACCCACCACACACCCACCCACCACACACCCACCAAACATCCACCCAGCACACACCCACCCACCACACACCCACCAAACATCCACCCACCACACACCCACTCACCACACACCCACCCACCACACATCCACCCACCACACACCCACCCACCAAACATCCACCCACCACCCACCTACCTACCACACATCCACCCGCCACCCACTCACCCACCACACATCCATCCACTACACACCCACCCACCACACATCCACCCACCACCCACCAAACATCTACCCACCACACATCCACCCACCACACATCCACCCCCCACCCACTCACCCACCACATATCCACCCACCACCCACCCACCACACACCCACCAAATATCCATCCACCACCCACCAAACATTCACCCACCAGACAACCACCCACCACACATCCACCCATCACAATCCACCCACCACACACCCAGCCACCACACACCCACCCACTACACACCCACCAAACATCCACACACCCATCAAACATCCACCCACCACACACCCACCCACCACACACCCACCAAACATCCACCCACCACACACCCACTCATCACACACCCACCCACCACACATCCACCCACCACACATCCACCCATCACAATCCACCCACCACACACCCACCCACCACACACCCACCCACCACACACCCACCAAACATCCACCCACCACACACCCACCCACCACACATCCACCTACCAAATATCCACCCACCACACACCTACCACACATCCACCCACCACACACCCACCCACCACACATCCACCCACCACACACCCACCTACCACACATCCACCCACCACACATCCACCCACCACACATCCACCCACTACACACCCACCCACCACACACCCAACAAACATCCACCCACCACACACCCACCCACCACACATCCACCTACCAAACATCCACCCACCACCCACCTACCACACATCCACCCACCACACACCCACCCACCACACATCCACTCACCACACACCCACCTACCACACATCCACCCACCACACATCCACCCACCACACATCCACCCACTACACACCCACCCACCACACACCCAACAAACATCCACCCACTCACCACCCTCACCACCAACTACCCCCACCACCCACCCACCCACCACCTTTCCGCCCTCGCCTCCCACCCCATCTCCTAACCCACCCACCCCCCCCCCCCCTCTGCAGAGACCCCCAGCAGAGTGAGCACGGCTGACCTGGTGTCTCACCAATTACCGCGATGTAATTATAGCGCGTCAAGTGACAGACCCAGTCACGTGCGGGGTGATGGATTATTTTTTTTTTAATGCAGAAAATGGTTTTGTGGGTCACGGTTGGGGTCACGTAAACATCAGCCCTGCTGCCGCTGCTCCGCTATTGCTGCTCTGCTATTGCTGCTCTGCTGTTGCTCTGCTGCGGCTCTGATGCTGCTGTTGCTCTACTGTTGTTGCTCTGCTGACCGCACAGCTCTCCCGCGCGTCTTCTCGTCGCTGGGGCACGACTGTCCGACGTTTCGCTGCGCGTGCCGGAAAGCTCCTTTCAATCACCGTGCCCTCCTCAATGCACGTTCCGAAGAGGTGTCAAGCGCGTGGGGCGAAACGTCGGACAGTCGTGCAACGGCGGAGAAGAAACCTACGCGGCTGTCGTCCGTTCGTTCGGCTTTTCTCGAACCATCGGCATTCAAATCACCACCACCGCCACCATCGCCGTCGTCGTCATGAGCCACGACCACTACACCGCTGCACGAGTGAAGACCTCCGTTTACTAGGGGGGGGGGGGGGGGGCTTCGCAACCTTTCACCCACGCCCTCGCTACGCAACGATCTCGTCTCGGCACGAGAAGCGCGCGGGATGATTTTCCCTGTCGCTCCATCTCGCCGAACGGACGCCCTTTCGTCGCCCGCTAGCCGTGTCCGCTCGCGCTGCCGCTCCCCGTTTGTTTAGTCTCGAACCCACCGGTGCCATAAAACCAGGCACGTGTCCTGCTTAAACTCCCCCCACCCCCCCTTGTTGAAGTATTTAAACGTGCGTCTGTTCTCTGATGCGTGGTCTTCCTCTGTCTGATGCTCGGTGTACCTTCGAGCACGCGACTAACTCGACCCGTTGTTTATTTTGCCGGGTTTGTTGCTGGGCCAGTGCTATGGTTACGGAGACGGAGGAGGAGGAGGCCGCTTTTCCTCCTGCCGCCCTCCCACGGAGAGGAGCCAACGCTCGTCGAATAACACGCGCGCATATTTGGTCCATTGTCAGAGCTGGAATTTTGGCCATAATTATCCAGTATAAAACCGCGTGTTTGTGAAATCAGTCTGCACGGGTCTATATCACATTCTTTCTCTCGTAAGTCCGCGCGTCTTTTCTGGAAAGGATGTGGTTATCTCCGTGCGAGTCTATGGGTTTCTGTGTACGTCATTGGTGACCTGGTTGACACAAATCGACTTTCTACGCTTGAGAACCCGGTTCAATCACAAGCAAATATTTTAACAACTCTTCGTGATTGTGTATGGAACTTTGTCTGAGTCTATAGGTCACTCTCTATGTCGGTGTGGATCTGTCTGGAATCCACTGAGACTACGTCGCTTTTTTTGTTCAGAAGCGACCTGGCAGAAGCCACCTGGCAGAAGCGACCTGGCAGAAGCCACATGGCTATGACAAATGATAGCTCAACGAAGTGGTGGCGGCTTGTAATGCCACCAAATACTCGGAAATGTAATGCCACCAAACACTCTGGACGCGTGATGTTGATTCTAAATGTGGAGGGTGCAAAACCCGAAGGGCCCGGAGAGAAAAATCGACGCGCCACGGTGAAAGAGAGAGAGACACAAACTCCAAATCTACAGCAGGCGCCAGGGTCGGGATCGAACCAACGGCCTCCTGCACACCAGGCGAGGTAGTTAACATCTCCGAGCCACCGTGATGATGATGATGATGTGAGAGAGAGACGCAAACTCCGAACATACAGCACGCGCCAGGGTTGGGATCGAACCAACGCCTTCCCGTATACCAGGCGAGGTTGTTAACATCTCCTAGCCACCGTGGCGGCCCCACAAAGCCTCCCAGGCCGTCGATGCCCTGCAGGGACTGCTGGGAAGTCGGAAGGGCGCCCTTGCACGACGAGGAGGGTGCTATGGCCAGAACCGCTCCCGCATGGCTTCGTCTCTCCAGCAGTGCTGATGTTCACACACCGCAGCGGGAATGTGCGCGTTTTTGAAGGCTGAGGGCCCAAGGACCCGTTCAGATATTATTTTTTTAATTTGTTTCGCTTTTTCGCCACTGGTGTTAGCCGTGAGCGTCTCGCCGGTATCGCGGAGCAGTGAGCTAACCACTACTGCACAACCGATCCCTGCAGAAACACACACACAAGACAAACATCACCTGTATAGCCTTTAACAACCTTGCTGGGGTAAGTGCTTTTACCGAGCACCTATGAAGGCCGGCACGGCACACGAGGGTTCTGAGTGGCCAACACCACTCCCGGCCGCCTTTGTCTCCCCAGTGGCGATGTTTACACACCGCACCAGGTACCCTCATTTTGGGGTGAGTCGATCAACGATCAGCATACGCTCACTCACATGGCGTGAGGCTGAGCCGTCACTGTGCACGCAACACGTGGACGTGCACAAGAGTGTGAACACACCGCTGCATGAAGGACTCTCCGACACGTGACGATCCTCGGGAAGAAGCACCATCGTTCTTTGACCACACTTCACAACGCTGGTCAGTGCTGGTTGGTGACACTGCGCGGTGTGGTGAACCAGCTCGCCACCGGTGGTGGCCCTGGCCAAGAATTAAACTCAGGTAGCCGGATTTCCATCGCGTTGAGTGCGTTAACCACTGCGCCCACCGCTCATCCACGCCTTCCTCCGGAAAACACCGATACAGTCTCCGATATAGGTGACAAATCATAACGCTCTATATGAATGGCACGATTTTTATAGAAATATATTTTTTTAAGAACGGGAACATTTGACCTGCCAAATAAAATTAAATTAATTTAGCATCGCGTGCGACGGATCGAGCACACGCGCCACGTGTTGCCACGCCACATCCCCGTGTCAAACCAGGTCGCGTGTAGGTGAGAGGCGCGCGGACACAACCGCCTCGCTGTCTGGGCCGTGTTTACGCGGCGACCTGGGAAGGCCAAGGAAGGGGGGGGGGGGTGGGGGCGTGCGGTCACCAGCCTCACGGAGCTGCCCCCATCACCGCGCGAGCCGATGCTCTTCTCGTACGCAAACACGTTAAAAAAAACAGAGAGAGCCACACACGTAGCGGGGACCCTTAACCAGACGATTGGTGCAAGTGCTGCTAGCGAGCGGCACTCATGCAGGTGCGGGCACGCCGCGCTCGGTCGCCTTTGTCTCCCCAGGTGTCCTGACGTTATACACATCGCACTCACTTGAGTCTGAGTTGCACCCACGGGAGGCCCAGACCCCGGTTCAACGATTCACCGCCTGTAATTATCGGGTCGTGTCGCGAGAATCGACTTCGGGCTCGCCGGGTTCTGAGCGCAAGTGCGCTAACCACGGCGCCACCGCTCCCCCCCCCCCTAACCACTGCACCACCGCGTACACGGTGTCACGGTGTCTTCACTCCAACGCTGTCCTCTGGACAGTCCAGTCGCTTCACCTGATGAAGGCCACTTGTGTTGTGGCCGAAACGTCGTTATTTTTTTTGTTATTTTATTTTTACCTACGTGACTTTACCGAATAAAACCAAAGAATATGGTTCATTGCGGTCACGAAAGCTTCAAATCTAGAATCGCCCGTGTAGCCTTAACGAACTGTTGGGGCAAGTGCTGTTAGCGAGCACCATGCAGGCCGACACAGCACACGAGGAGGTGGGTGGGTGCTTACACGCACAGAGACGCGGTCTCTGTTAGCAGCTAGAGAAGGAGACGAGGGACGGGGGGGTCAGGGGTTGCAGGAGAGAGCATGGGAGGGAAGGAGGTAGACGAGGGAGGGGAGAGAGGATGGGAGGGAGGGAGACGAGGTAAGAAAAACATCCTCCTAAGGTTCAGCCTCCACTTCTCCCCGACGGTCCTCATCTTCGGATAGCCGAAGGTGCGACGGACCCCAACATCTTCAGGGGCTGGTCAACGTGCTCTTCGGCTACGCCAAGCTCGCCATATAAAGGGCGAGGAAGGTAGCCCTGGAGGGGCAACGTCCGGCCAGCAGCCTGGGCATCTTCCGTGCTCTGGTCGGAGCCAGGGTGTGGCCGGAGTTCCGCCACGCGCGGCTGACCCACGCCGTGCCGGCCTTCAAGGAGCAGTGGGCGCTGGAGGAGGCCGTGTGCTCGGTGGCAGATGACGGAGAGCTCTGCATGCAGATCTAAGCTACCCGTCGGAGGACGTTTGACTGTGGGAAAGGCTGCGTGCAGATTCAGCACTTGTCGTAGTTATAAAAAAGCGAGAGAGAGAGTGAGCGAGAGAAAGCGACATGGAGTAAGAAGAGAGGGGGTAGAGAGAGAGGGGGGGCAGAGAGGGGGGTAGAGAGAGAGGGAAGGGGTAAGGAGAGAAGAGCGAGAAATCTTTCGTTAAATCTTACATTTAAAAGGGGGGGGGGGGTTACATAAAGCAAAGCATTAGAAAAAACGAAATGATGAACGAAGCAAAGTGCCGACTACACCGAGCATCTTCTGTTTTCCTCTGATCGAAAACAACGAGGTAAGAGGGAGGCGAGGTAGGAGGGAGACGAGGGAGTGAGGATCGGATGGGAGTGAAGGGGAGGAGGGAGGACAGAACTGGTGCGAGGGAAATACTGAGATAAGGAATTGATCGAGGGAGGCGGCTAGAAAACGAAGGGGGTGGTGGGACGAGAGGGAGGGAGGGGGGAGAAAGGGAGCAGGCATCTTACGAGTCGGAGCTGCGAGGAGTTTGCTTCACGTGGGGGTTGGGTGGGCGTGAGGAAATCACTGTACACAATCATTACAGCGACGTGGACGTGGCAGCGCGCGCGCGTGTGTGTGATGCCGTGTGTGTGTGATGCTGTGTGTGATGCCGTGTGTGTGTGATGCCGTGTGTGTGTGTGATGCCGTGTGTGTGATGCCGTGTGTGTGTGTGATGCCGTGTGTGTGTGATGCCGTGTGTGTGTGTGATGCCGTGTGTGTGTGATGCCGTGTGTGTGTGTGATGCCGTGTGTGTGTGATGCCGTGTGTGTGTGTGTGTGATGCCGTGTGTGTGTGTGATGCCGTGTGTGTGTGTGTGATGCCGTGTATGTGTGTGTGTGATGCCGTGTGTGTGTGTGTGATGCCGTGTGTGTGTGTGTGATGCCGTGTGTGTGTGATGCCGTGTGTGTGTGATGCCGTGTGTGTGTGTGATGCCGTGTGTGTGTGATGCCGTGTGTGTGTGTGATGCTGTGTGTGTGTGTGATGCCGTGTGTGTGTGTGTGATGCCGTGTGTGTGATGCCGTGTGTGTGTGATGCCGTGTGTGTGTGTGATGCCGTGTGTGTGTGTGTGATGCCGTGTGTGTGTGATGCCGTGTGTGTGTGTGTGATGCCGTGTGTGTGTGTGATGCCGTGTGTGTGATGCCGTGTGTGTGTGTGTGTGGGGGGTATATGTGAAGTGGCTTGTGTGAAGCAGTGTACGTGTGTGAGAAGTGTTGCGTGTATAGGTATGTGCGTGTATAGGTGTGTGTGTATAGGTATGTATGTGTGTGTATAGGTATGTGTGTGTATAGGTATGTGTGTGTGTGTATAGGTATGTGTGTGTGTGCGGGGAGCGGGCAGTGTAGCGGTTAGCGCACTGCGATTACAAACCCGGCTACCCGAGTTCAATTCCCGCTTACGGCCAGCAACCAGTCAGGATTATCTGAACCGTTCTCGGCCTGCCCTGAGTCGACTCAGCCTCAAATGAGAACCTGGTTCGGTGTGTATACATCGCCGCTAGGGAAACAAAGGCGGCCGGGCGTGGTGCTGGCCACCCACCCCTCGTGTGCGACCATCATAGGTGCTCGCTAACAGCAATTTGCCACAGCAGTCTTTTATGGCTATACGGGGGATTAGTATTGTAGAGGTATGTGTGCGAGTATGTAAATATGTGTGTCGTTTGAAGTTAAGTTGAGGCCGGATAGAGGGGCTAAATGGGCGCGGCAGCGGCTCGAGAAGAGATGGATTGATGTGGTACAAGAGGATGTGGACTTGCCAATGACCGGTACCAGCGGTGTCAAGATCGGCCTCTATGAAGGAGGCTCGTGAAGGTCGCTGCTACTGGGCAGAGGGAGGCAGTCGCCCTTCAACAACAGCGGAGGGTGGAACAGCGACGCTCACAACAACGAGCGGAGCGCCCGGTGACTAAATCGCAGCAAGTTGGCACAATGGGGAGCACAGGTGGTGCATCTACCAGTCATCTCAGTCAGTCAACCCATGACCCTTGACCTGCCAGCAGAGAGCCTTCGACACTTTACATGGCTTAAAAGTGCACCTAGCCTAGCACAAGCGCTGTGGTGAATGGCGGCTATTGTTATACATGTAAATGTAGTGTTCTGCGTGTAGTACCGGTAAACTAAGTTTGATTCCCGGCAGAGGAACCCCTAGCGTAGTGACGACGATTAACTATCAACTATTTTTTTAAATTATATTTTACCAAGTAAGGCCACTGAAATATATAGCTATTTTTCAGAAGCGACCGGGCACACAAACTATAGCTCAACAAAGTGGTTTATCATGTGGACATTTATAGCAGCCAAATACTCTAAACGCATGTTTTTTTTTTACGTGGAGGAATTGCAGCGTGAACTTTGTTAACCTTTGTCCGTGCGCGTGTCAGCCCGCCACGCCTGATACCATTCCGCGTGTGTGTGCGTCACGCGTGTGTGTGTGCGTCACGCGTGTGTGTCTTTTGCGGTGGCGTGGGCGCTTGTTTGGGTGTCTGAGTGTGCTATGCTGGTGTACAGTGTTCCGAGCGTGTGTCAAGCCGCGTACGTACGTGTGCATCGCGTTTATCGCGATTGTGCATCCTGTGTGTATGTATGCTCGGCCTTTGAGGAGCGGTAGTGTAGCGGTGAGCGCGCTGCGCTACGGACCAGGCGACACGAGTTCGATTCCCAATCACGGGCAACGCCAGTGACGGCCAGCACCGATCATGTGACCTGGTCCTGGGCCTTCTCTCGGTCGACTCAGCCTCAAATGAGTATTGCACCCGGCGCAGTGTGTAAACATCGCCACTGCGCATGTATGTATATTGAACTTATTTCACACTGTATGTAGCCAACCGTGTTAATCGGAGGTGCTGACGGTAGGACAACAAACTTAACACGCAAAACGCACTAGGGAGACAAAGGCGGCCGGGGCGTAAGGTTGACCACCCATCCCCTTCGTGTGCTGTGGCGGACTTAATAGGTGCTCGCTAACAGCACTTGCCCCAACGGTCTGTCAAGGCTATGCGGGGGATCTTTGTGTGTTGTGTTGTCGGCGCGTGTGTCCTGCCAAGCAATCCCGGATTCAACCAGGCCGAAGTTGTGCGAGTAAACTCAAAGATCCGGACAGTCAACTGGGTCACGTAGCCAGCATTGCCCAGCCACCGCGTGCCCAAGCATCTTCTGTTTGGGCCAGAAATCGTGGGAGCGATAAACAGACATGGCCACAGGCTGGAGAAGAGATGGGCTGACGTGTGACTGTTTGAGTGTGTGATTTGACACGGTCGGGAAAAGAGGTGCGCTGATGCTGTGCGGGAGGATGTGGAACCGGGTGGACTCTTCGATAACTGCTACCAGTGGTGTCAAGGGTCGGCCTGTGTGGAGGGGGCATTCGTCCTCCAACGGCAACGGGGCGCAGATGAGCGACGCTCACAACTAGCGGAGCGTCGGGTGGATGAAATGAGCAAGTTGGTACAATGGGGAGCACAGGTGGTGCGTCTGTCAGTCATCTCAGGCAGTCAACCCACGTCACCTGGGTCTGCCCCGCGACCTCCTGTCAGCAGCGAGCCTTCGACACTTCACGTGGCCTCAACGTGCACCGAGCCTGGCACAAGCGCTGTGGTGACGTCACCGCCACTTGGTGACGAGTGGCGGCTGTTGTTGCTGTTGTTGCTGTGTCCTTAAGTGTGGGATTGTACGTGCGCTCTGCGGAATAAGATGATGTGCCACGTGCAGAGTGTGTCAGAGGCGTGAGGGCGGCTTCGTAGCGAATCCGAGTGGCGTGTGCGGGTCTGTGGGTGTGCGTGTGGGGAGCGAAACCGGACCAACACCAGTGACCATTATCTGAAACCGGTCCTGGGCCTCCCCTCGATCAACTCAGCCTCAAATGAGTACCGGGTGCGGTGTGTAAACATCCCCACTGGGGAGTCAAAGGCGGCTGGGCGTGGTGCTGGTCACCCCAACCCCACCACCAACACTCCTGGTGTGCCGAGTCGACCTTGATAGGTGCTACTCGCTCACAACACTTGCCACTTGTATGTTGAGGATATTCCGGGGTGGGCGGGTGGGTCTTTGCATTGTTTCTGTGTGTGGTGTTTGTCAACATAGCCACATTTTCCATTGTTATTCAATTCAACTTATCACACAGCACTGTCTCCAAGTCACCATTGATCCTGTTTTTTTTAAAGGGGCAATGTCCCGAAACGTTAGATTTGTTTCTATATTTTAAACAAAACTCGTATGTTATATGGCAGTGTGAATCGTGGCAAGCTTTTTCAAATTGCTCTAATCATTTCAAATACAAGATCCTCATGAACACAACATACATGCACGGTGATGAAACTTTCCCTGTACATAACTAAGAGTAAATAATATTTTATTATTGTTGTATCGCAGCACATCCACTCCACGAATGTAATAATTTATTTGACATCTGACTCAGTAAATATCAATAATGGCAAGTCATTATTTTGTTACAACAAAAAATGCCTCTTACTCATGAGGCTCCTGATGCCAAATCCGGACCAATGCCGAGGAATGCGACTGTGACTCGAAAATACGTGTGTGGGAGTGTGTGTGCGTGTGTGGGAGTGTGTGTGTGCGTGTGTGGGAGTGTGTGTGTGGGAGTGTGTGTTTGGGAGTGTGCGTGTGTGTGGGAGTGTGTGTGTGGGAGTGTGCGTGTGTGTGTGTAGAAGTGTACATGTGGGAGTGTGCATGTGTGAGTGTGTGAGTGTACGTGTGGGAGTGTGAGTGTGTGTGTGTACGTGTGCGTGTGTGTGTGCGGTACCGCCTGGATCTCTGTGGCATTCAGGAGGTCCGGTGGACCGGTTCTGGCTCCTACCACCATGAGGGGTGGACAGTCCTCTACTCGGGGCAGCAGACCGTCAAACAACAGGGTGTGGCTCTTCTTTTGAACAAAAGAATGAAAGGAGCGTGGGATCGTGGCGGTGAGGTGTGGGAAGCTGTAAGCCCCAGGCTTCTTTGGGCTCGCCTTCGCATCAATCGGAGGCGAGGATTGGTGGTCGTGGTTACTTATGCCCCTACCGAATACGAACATCCGTGGAGGGATGCAGGCAAAGCCGATGAGTCAGATGCCTTCTATGACCTCCTGTCACAGGTGCTGGCTAAAGTGGCCCCTCGGGATAGAGTCATCTTGTTGGGTGACTTCAATGCCCGAGTTGGTCATGATGCTGGCACCTGGTCTGGAGTGATTGGAGGGCATGGGCCGGATCAGCTCAATAACAACGGTAGGAGGCTGCTAGATTATTGTGCAGCCATGGGCTTGTAATTACCAACACGTTGTTCCAGCATCGGCGCATCCACACAACATCATGGATGCATGCCGGGTCCACGCAAGAACATCTGCTGGACTACATAGTGACGGACCAGCGAATGCGAGCCCATGTCCTTGACACCAGGACCTACCGTGGAGCTGATCTGTCCTCTGGCCATCGACTTGTCATCTGTAAGATGCGCCTGCCATTCTTCTGCTCCGGTGGTGGGTGTACACCCAGGACCCCATTCCAACCAAAAGTGCCCTGGTCTCAGTTATCTGATGAAAGTTGCAAGCGAGAATTTCATCATCGCCTGCGGCTGGGGTTGGCATCGTCCCCCACTCCTCCTGATGTCGAGGGTAAATGGGCGAGGTTTAGGACTGTGCCTCATGCAGCTGCAATGGCTGCTTTGGGTACGCGGTCCAGACCTCCCCAGAGACCCTGGCTGACAGAGGAGGTGTTCAGGATGGTTGAGAAAAAGCGACAGGCCCACTGTCATCGGCTACAGAATCCCACGTCAGAGAATGAGGAGGCTTACCGCAGCCTTCGCTCGGAGGTTCGGAGAGCCGTGAGGCGCTGCAAGGATGGGTGGTGGTCGCGGGTTGCCGAGGAGATGGAGTCTGCCTCAGTGGCCCACGATCACAAATCTATATTTAACTCCATCAAAAAAGTAACCTGCAGCGCCACACCTATTACCATCATTAGGGGAAAAACGGTGATCCAATCTCCGACCCCCAGGAACAGGTTTGCAGATTTGCTGAGCATTTCTGGGAGGTCCTGGGGGAGGGAAAATCCCTCAGCCAGGAAAACATCGTGGCACAAAGTGAGGATGACCCTGCTGAGGCTGCGGTGCCTGAAATATTGGAAGAAGTCACTCCCTGTGAGTGGCTGGCTGAAGTGCCATCTGTTGAGGAGTACTGAAGGCGATCCGGAGTCTGAGACCAGGAAAGGCAGCGGGCAGAGAGGATCTCCCAAGCAAAATGCTGAGGGAGGGTGGCGTTGTGCACAGACTGCCCTATATGACATCATAACAACAGTCTGGACCACTGGACGGGTTCTGCAGGATTGGAAGGATGCCCTGGTGGTCTCCCTCTTTAAGAAGGGGGACCGCACAGACTGTAACATCTACAGGGGCATCTCACTCCTCAGTGTGCCGGGAAAGGTCCAGGCAAGGATTATTCATCATCGCCTTGCCAGGCACGCTGAGGAGAGGCTTGCGGAGCCCCAATGCGGTTTCAGGAAAGGGCGGTCCTGCACAGATGCCATTTTTTCTGTCCGTCTGCTACAGCAGAGGTGTAGGGAATTCCAGCAAGACCTACATCTCTTCTCTTTGGTTCTATTCGGTAAAGTCACGTAAAAAAACACAACAAAAAATAAAAAAATTCACGACGTTTCGGCAACAACACAAGCGGCCTTCATCAGGTGAAGGGACCAGACTCTCTAGAGGACAGCGCTGGAGTGAGCACAGCCAAGCTACATCTCTGCTTTATTGACCTGGTCAAGGCCTATGATACCATCCGTAGGCCTGGGCTCTGGGTTGTTCTTCGTGCTTTTGGAGAACCTGACCCTCTGCTCACGATCATTAAGGACCTTAATAATGGTGAGCGGGCCCTGGTAAAACTACGTGGCCGGAAGTCCGAGCCATTCTCTGTACACCATGGGGTGCGACAGGGATGTCCTCTGGCTCCCACATTATTTAACATCTATTTTGACCACGTAGTTTGTGAAGCCTTCAATAGCTATACTGGGGGACTCTCCATTTGGTACAGATATAATGGGAGGCTGATCGATGCCCAGGTGCGGTCAAGGGATGGCTCCCTATTGCTCAACCACGTTTTGTATGCCGATGATTTGGTAATAGCTGCTCATTCAGAGGAGGAGTTGGAGACGCTGCTGCTGAGACTGGAGCGTGCCACTAAGAGATGGGGCCTTACCATCAGCCTCAGCAAAACTAAGCACCATCGGACACTCCACCCCCACAACTCCCAATCGGTAATGGGGCAGTTGTGGAGAGAGTGGAGAGTTCCCCATACCTCGGCAGTGTGCTTATTACCGGCTCCAATTTAACAGCAGAAGTTTCACTCCGAATCAGTCGAGCGGAAATATCTTTTCATCGGTTGCGTAACGCTGTGTGGAAGCTACTTGGTCTGTCGCTCCGCACTAAGCTTCAGGTCTTCTCGGCCACGGTCATTCCCTCCCTTCTCTACGCTTGCGAAACGTGGATCCCCCGAATGGAACATCTTCGCCGGTTAGAAACATTTAGGCTGGCCTCCCTACGATCGATCCTGGGTTTAACCAGACTGGATTTTGTGAGGAGCTCACACATCCTTGAAAGATCTGGGCAAGGTCCCATCGGTGAGCTCCTCCGGCGGGCAAGGCTGCGATGGCTGGGTCATATAGCACGCATGCCCAGCCACCGCATGCCGAAACAGCTTTTGTTTGGCCGGATCGAGGGGGCTAAACGGGCGCGGCACGGGCTAGAGAAGAGATGGAGTGATGTGCTACAGGAGGACGTGGAGCTGAGTGGACTTGCCGATGACCGGTACCAGCGGTGTCAAGATCGGCCTCTGTGGAGGAGGCTCGTGAAGGACGCTACTGGGCAGTTGGAGGTAGTCGCCCTCCAACAACAACGGAGGGCGGAGGAGCAACGCTCACAACAACGAGTGGAGCGCCGGGTGGCTAAGGCACAGCGGGTTGGCACAGTAGGGGGCACAGGTGGTGCATCAGCCAGTCATCTCAGTCAGTCGACCCGTGGCACCTGGGTCTGCCCCGTGACCTCCTGCCAGCGACTGTTCGACACTTCACGTGGCCTCAAGGTGCACATGGCCTGGCACAAGCGTCGTGGTGACGTCACCGCCACTTAGGGGCGAATGGCGCTTGTTGTTATGACGCCCGTATCGACCTCACCGTGTCGGCGGGAATCGCGAGGCGACCTTTGTTACCCAGCTGGCTGTACCTCCAGCTGCGGCTTCACCTGTTCTGTCGCTCCTGTCCTGGGCCTACCCCGAGGTTAACCGAGCATAAAAAAACGAGTACCTGGTGCGGTGTGCAAATAACGCCCCTAGAGAGACAGACGGCGGTCGGGCGTGGTGCTGGCCACCCAGCCCCCGTATACCGTGCCGGCCTTCATAGGTGCTCGCTATCAGCACTTGCCACAAATGTATGTTAAGGCTACACGGGGGATCTTTATCTTTGGTGGCCAATATATTTGTTTTTTTTTTGTCATGTGGGCAGAATACATTTCTGCGTATACCGTCAGTGCTATGAAGAAGGGCTCGTGCCCGATATGTCGCCGATTCCAATCGCCTTCCTTTTAAGGTCCACGGCGTTTTTTTTGTCGAGCGCGTTAGAGTTTGTTGTGAATTGTGCTTGCGCAACACCGCAATGCCGCCGCGTCCGTCCGAGACGCCAGGTGGCAGTAATGATTCCCAGCGCAGCTGCTAGTCCCACCAAAGAACGCCTCGTCGCCGCACGAGGTGAGTTCCCCTGGCCATGAACTCGAAGCTCGCATTGGCTCTCAGCGTCGACGGTGAATGATGGGCCGGCTTCGGTGGAGCCACGCGAACTCGCCTAGGCTGCATCGATTCGGTGTCGCGTGAGTCGATGGGTTGGTCGGCTGAATTTTCGTTAATTGCCGGGCAAAATTGTCGTCCTTTTGAATCCACGCACCGACAGGTCGCTAATTAGCGCTCACCACGCACTCGCGAGCGCGAGTTGACGTTATTAACGCTCTTACCGATACCCCAATGAGGTCCTCGTATATTCCTCATGGGTAAAACAACATGTACGCAAGCAAGAACGCATCCCCGTATATGAAAAACGATTCGATGAGCGCTCACTTCTCAAAGGAACGCATCCTGAGCGCTAAACGAGGTCTGCGTGAAGTTAGGCGGCGAGCGTCACGTATCAGTAACCCGACCTGCGGGATGAAAATACAATAGAATTGTGCGGTGTGTATATCTCCATTTATTTATTATTGTGATTTGCTGTATTTTGTCGCATCATCTGCTGCGCGAAGCGCCGTGTCGGACGTGGAAGGGTCAGTTGATGATTCTTCACCGCGCTGATCAATTCGAGTTGGGTTCGGGTGGTGGAGGGAGAGGGGCACTCGGGACGGGTTCTGATATCGCTCGCCACTCACCGGCAGAACGGCCTTGGTTGGGCTGCGAACGTAGGTTGCCGGGTTACAAGCGGGAGTGCGCTAACCATCGCGCTGCGCCCCCCCCCTACCCGCCCATCACCATTTACTGGACATCTATGAAAAATAGCTCTACAGCTCATCGGATTCCTCCAGTATAAATACATATTCTCATTGCGATTCGTCATGAAGACTTGTTTAAATCAAAATACTCTCGAACAAGGCGATGTTTCGGGCAACAGTCCTTTTTCATGGCACTTATGAGCGGCTCCAGTGAGAGGCACCCGCTTTGCAATCGACATTCTTCTGCACAGAGAGACCTGGATGTCAAAACGTGAATGCGGACGAAAAAAATACTCGGAAAAACGAAGTGTAAATAAACACATGGTAACACATTTTTTTACATAAATATACATATTATTTGAATAAGTTTGGTTAAGTGTGCAAGTTTCAGCCAAAATTAATAGTCATGAAGTTTAACCAACGTTTAAAAAAATACTGCATTCACCCAGAAAGAGTCATCAGGGTGCGGTTATTTAGCTTATGGATTGGGTCACGCCATGGGAATGTTACATTTCCACCGCGATCCGCATCTCAGTGAAGTAAACAAGGACAGGAGCTGAACCACGATGTGTACTATGCTTGGGCAAATGGTTCCGTGGGGGTTGTGTTTAGTCTGTTAAGAGGGTGATGATGCTAGTTGTAATCACTGGCGAAACGTCGTACTCAGATTGTGGATGCTGTGGCTTTACTCTCCAACACACCGGTTAGTGCTGTACTAGTAACGAATTGGCACGTTCTGTTTACGTGACAAACCTTACTAATTGGCTGTGTCGGGTGGTGGCGGGTTTAACGACAACATTTATATATTTACGATGGCAGGAGGCTGCCGCCGCGGAAGCTGCTGTTGCTACATTGGAATGTTTCTCCAATTCCTTTATGAATGGCAGTTTTGGCAGCGTGTACGAGAAACCTGGAGTTTAAACAGAAATACCCGGCACGCATTTCATCAATGAGAGGTGTCAATCGGTACTGCCGTCTTCAGGACTTATGATTATTTTGTTTGTGCAACCACCGGGCGGCCCGAGAGTTCGATTCCCGCTCGCGGCCAACACCACTGACGATTATCTGAACTGGTCCTGAGTCTCCCCCTAGGTCGGCTCAGTGTTAAATGAGTACCCGGTGCGATGTGTAAACATCACCACTGGGAGACAAAGGCGTGGTGCTGACCACTCACCCCCTCGGCACTTGCCCCAACAGCCTGTTAAAGGCTGCACGGGGGATCTTGGTCTTTGTTTGGTTGTGGTGGTCACCCTTCCAAGCGCTAACCAGGCTCGTCACCCGCTTAACTTGGCACGCCCATCGGAGTGATTCCGAGTGGCGAGTGATCCTCACATTCGGACCAAATCACTCGACGCCTACCGCCCAAAGTAATTACAGGAGCAGTGGCTACCTGCTCTGTACAACGCGAGCACTCCTCCACCGCTTACGCTGTGAACGGTGTTGCACCGTAATAATGTTATGAACAATATTACTCTTGATATGCTGCACCACTGTAACTGACCGCAAGGGACTGATGCAGCAGCTTTGTATTGCGGGCGTTATTTGGTGCGTATAGGATTGTCTTTGTGCGTAGGGTTTGTGTGTGTGTAGGGTTGTGTGGGTGTCGGATTGTGCGTGTGTGTATAGGATTGTGTGTGTAGGATTGTGTAAACATCGCCCTTAAAGAGACAAAGGCGGCCGGACGTGGTGCTGGCCACCCACACCCTTGTGTGCCGTTCCGGCCTTCATAGGCGATCGCTAACAGCACTTGCTCCTACAACATGTTATAGGCTATACGGGGGATCTTTGTGTGTGTGTGTGGGTGGAGGCGCTGCTGCTGAACCTGGAGAGTGCCACTCAGAGGCGGGTCTATATATCAGCCCCACCAAAACTAAGCGACTGCCCGAGTATTTTGCGCCATCAATCACGCCACCTTCTCAACTCCCATTGGTGATGGGGGCAGTTGTGGAAAGAGTAGAGTTTTCCATACCTGGGCAGTGTGTTTACGACCAGATCCGGTTTGGCAGCAGATGTCTCACCCCGAAATAATCGGGCGGCATTATTGTTTCATCGCCTGCGTAACGCTGTGTGGAAGCTACCTCCACGCAAAGCTTCGGGTATTATCGGCCACAGTCATGCCCTACCTTTCTCTATGCTTGCGAAACGTGGACCCCTCTAATGGAGCATCTACGCAGGTTAGAAACATTCAGGCTTGGCCTGCCTCAAATCCATCAGGATGGATTGTGTGAAAAGCTCACACATCCTTGAAAGGTCTGGACACATCCCCATCAGTGAGCTCCTCCGGCGGGCAAGGCTGCGTTGGCTGGGTCATGTAGCCCGCATGCCCAGCCACCGTATGCCCAATCAGATTCTGTTTGGCTGGATAGAGGGGGCTCAACGGGCGCAACACGGGATGGAGAAGAGATGGATTGATGGCGGTACAAGAGGATGTGGAACTCAGTGGACTTGGCAAATACTGGTACCAGCGGCGTCAATATCGGCCTCTATGGAGGAGGCTCGTGAAGGACGCTGCTAGTGGACAGTTGGAGGCAGTCGCCCTCAAACAACAGCGGAGAGCAGAGAAGCGACGCTCACAACCAGCCGAGCGCCAAACAAATAAAATTACAGCAAGTTGGCACAGAAGGGGGCACAGCCGGTGCACCTGTCAAAAATCTCAAGTCAACCCATGGCACTGGGGTTTTTGTCCCGTGACCTTCTGTCAGCGAGCCTTCGACACTTCACGTGGCCTCGAAGTGCACCTGGCCTGGCACAAGCGCCGGCGTGACGTCACCAACACTTAGTGGCGAATGGCGGCCTTTGTTGATGTGTAGGATCGTGCGTGTCGGATTGTGTGAAGGATTGTCTTTATAGGATTGTGTGCGCCAAGGCTTTCGTGTGTACAGGGAGTTAACCAACTGCCAATTGTGGCCACGTGTGCACAATTGTACCCCCAGCATGGGGCAAACAGCACTGATAAAGATCCCCCACCGTGGGCTTTATCAGGCCGCTTGAGCAAGTGCTGTTTGGGAGCAACTATTAAGGCCGGCACAGTACACGTGGAAGGGGGCAGGGCAGCACCACGCCTGGACGCCTTTGTCGTCACAACGCCGATGTGTACACAAGGCAGGAAGTATGTTATTTTTAAGGCCGAATCGACCATGGCCCAGGGACCGGTTAAAATATTTTCTGCTATTGGCCATGAGCAGCGAATCGAACTCCGGTGACAGAGTTCTTGGTGCAGTGCGCTAACCACTGCGCCACCACTCGTTTCAGCCACTCGGGGTGCAGGCGCACACACACACACACGTCCTGGGATTTTGTTAAGAAACTTTATTAAGAAACACTGATGATAAATAAGAACTTAGCGTAACTGTAGTGAACGCAAAGTAGCAACACAACCTTCAGGAAGAGAAAAAAAAGAGATTTCCACTTTCCAAAAGTTAAAAGAGAGAATTGTTTTTTTTGCATAGAATAATTTAATGTTTTTTTTTAAACCACCACGTACATTTCTTATGTCGAACAAAATAAAACACATATGCGTTAAGGTGTGTAATAAGTTGTGGAATGATCTTGTTTTGTATTTCTATATATTTAACAGTCAAATTCAACATCAGTTTAATACTTGGTTATCGCTACTCGAAGCCTGCTTTTTTGGTGTACTAATTTATACTTTTTAGGTTCAATGTATCTCTTAAATAAAAAAAAATATCGGGGACCTCTGTTGCAACTACTTTCTATAACCGCACAGATCCGTAAACAGTCATCATTACAACATCGAAGGCACCAACCCCAATCACCACCACCACCCTCTTCCTTTCCAACCGTACTTTCTAGTTCATATTCAAACCAAAAAATAATAATCATAACTTAATGAACGTATACAAGAGAGAGAGAGAAAAAAACCACGAGTTTTGCGTGAATCATATCCGATAAATACTAACAAAAAATAAAAACAAAATTAGCAAAATGAATAAATGATAGATAAATAAATAAGTTAACTGTAAATAGTTTAGGAGCATGAACCAAGAGCTAATCGCAATGAAATCACCGGGTTTAAATGTTCAAAAACACTTAAAACATTTTAGACTCCGCGCAACAACAAAACACAAAAGCCACGGTTTGTCCCAAGTTTAGAAAACAAAAATTAATCGAGTGCATTTTCTTTTTCTTTTCAAATTTCAGCAGAGATAAAAAATAATAAAATGTGGCACTTTTAATATGTCGCACGGACGCACACACGCGCTCAGACGAACCACGCACAGACAAGAATGCTTTTACAATCATTTGAACGCGTTATCAAAATTAATTCTGCAACCAGCTATCATCAATGGCTCTACAATTCACGTACAACGACAAAAAAAATTGAGGCAGTTCGTTTAGCTAAAAAAAAAAACCAATGAATTATTAGATAATTAGAAAAGTGTGGGGGATTGGGGAGGGGAGACTCATCAAGAGCGAATTAGGGAACAAATTGTTTCAACCCATCCAAGTGGGGCAATAGATTTGCACAAAAAAACATACAATCTTTGCACCACCACCACATTCACAGATCGTTATTACTAGAATGTTTTTTTTTTAAACGGCTATTGTTCTGCCACGTTACATGGTTCAGAGTTAAAAAAAAACTTATTGAAGCCATCTTACTAGAATCAATAGGCACATCACCACCACCACTATCACAAACCCGTTGTGGGCACGGCTTGGCTAGCCGGGTGACGCCAGGCCAAGCCCAAGGCACTGCTGCTGCTAGGTTAAGGCACGGCGACGCGAGCCGAGAGAGACTCGCCAACAACGCCATCGCGTTCCTACAAACAACGACGAAGACGCGCGGCGCTCGGGCGCGAACTCATCCCGCCCTTCCCCTCCTCCTCCTCCTCTTAAGCGCTGGTGCGTTTGGAAGCAGGTCACATCTGTGCGCTATCATCAACATCATCCAAACATAATAATCATAAGACAACACACATGCACCGATTTAACAGTATCTCCCCCAACACCATCATCATCACCATCGATAAGAGCGCAATCATCGTTGCTACCGTAATCATGAAAGGACTACTTGATGGTGCTGCTGTGTTCTGTTGCCTCTATAAATCGTATGTCTGCTGCTGCTGTTGTTGTTACTGAGATTGAGTACTGGGTGGGGGGGGGGGGGGCGACACTCAGTCCTCGGAGATGGACAGGCGGCTGAAGATGGGCAGCCTCTTCCCCGATCCATCGGGACCCGGGGACTCGCATCCGCTGGACCCCCCAGAACTGAGGTACCCCGCGTCGGGGTCGGAGAGCGAATCGAGGGGGGACTGCGAGCGGGCCACACCGGGCCCGCTGTTGCCGCTGCCCATCATCGCGGGCACGCCACGGTGGTTGGAGAAGACGAAAGGGTTTTTGGTGCCCGTGGGGAGGGGCGACAGCTGTTGCAGGATCGCCTCCTCGCTCACGGACGAGAACAGCAGGCCCGGCGGTGGCGTCAGAGACGCGGGGCTCTCCAGCAGGGTCGGCGGCGAGTCGGATCGCGCGCAACGACGGCCACCGCCCGCCGCCCCGCTGGGGAAACCGGCGAAGCTCACGCTGTGGCTGAGCCGAGGCCTCGGCGCCATGGAGTGAGAGCCGTGGGAGCCAGAGCCGCCCGCGGCTGCTGCTGCTGCTGCTGCGGCCAGGCGGTTCTCTTCGGCGTTGTGGATGAAGTGGCAACGCGGCCCGTAGGGGCAGAAGCCGATGGTGTGGAACGTGCGGCACAACTCCGTCTTGTACTTGGGGTGGCGCACGAGGCCACGCAGCTCATGCAGCCCGTGCGCGAACTGGCACTTGTCGCCGTACTTGCAGGTGCCGCTCTCCTGAAAGGGCCGGCAAAGCTCCGTCTTGTAGCGACTCGAGTTGCTGCTCTGGGTCGACGACGAGGCGGCTGCGGCGGCGGCGGCTGCTGCTGCGGCTGCGGCTGACGAGGTGCAGGAAGATGAAGAGGTCGAGGAGGAGGAGGAGGACGAGCACGAGGAGCTGCTCGCCACGAGCCCGTTGATGCTGCCGCAGCTGCTGTCGCTGCTGCCGCCGCCGCCGCCGCCCCCCATGGATTTGTGCAGAGAGCCGAAGCCGTGGAGACCCAGGCCGAAACCCAGACCGAGACCAAGGGCTGTGGCCCGATCGCCGGTCTCGCTGAAGGATCGGTCTCGGAACCTCAGGTCGCGGCAGCCGTGGGAGGCCGTGGAGAGGTCCCCTAGACCGGACAGACCCAGACACCCTAGACCACCCAGACCTCCTCCTCCTCCTCCGTTGCTGCTGCCGTTGCTGCTGCTGCTGCTGCCTCCCAGTGCGGACCTCGGGTTGCAGTAGGAGGAGGAGGATGGGGAGTTGTGGCCGAGCAGAGAGAGGTTGAGAGCCGAGGAGCCGCGGTAGGGAGACTGCAGACTCGGCGACGAGTCCAGGGAGTACTTGTCGGGCAGGTACTCGAAGTCGAAGTCCTTGTTGACGTCGTTCTGGAGAGTCAAGGGGGACAAAGCGGAGACGACGTTATAGACACGCGTGCTTGTATGTGACATGAACTTCTTTTGCATGATAATCGTGGAAATTCGGGCTAAGGACAAACAAACAAAAAACACACTACACGCCTCCAGACAAGACAATAGTGTGGAGCCCAATTGTCATCGTTTCTTTGTACGTTCAAATGTTTAATTAGCGAGCTTAAATAAAAGGCGTGTGCTACTTTGCCAAGGCGTTAATTGTCAAAAACTTGGGAGCAGCTTAACAAAAAAAAGTTGGCCATTGTCGTCGCCTTCACAGCTGTGGACACGCTACACACACACACGCTACACACACACACGCTACACTGGAGCTAGGCTTAAATCGTTCAAACAAAACCCCCTTCCGAATCCTCTCGCATCGTCTCTCCGACCCGAAGTTATTTTCGGCTTTTTGTCGCCGAATGTTGGACGAAGCCGCTGCCATCCACGCACATCGAGCAGCAGCAGCAGCAACAACACGTGGCGCAAGGGTACTAACGCCAAGCAGACCACTTCGGGGTGGTGTCGGTGGTTAGAGGCAGTAGGAGATGTGTTACAAATGGAGCTGGTAACAGCAGCAGCAGCAGCTACCGCGAGCAAACATCGCTCACTCAACAACCACAACCATGGCGCTAGCAACTCGGATCGCTCTCGGCGGATTCATGTCACGCCTACCCGCCCGCCTCGTACCCCTCCACTAACACGAACCACCACCACCAACTATACTTACTTTGAAGAACATATCGCCGATGTCACCAAACGGGTACACGAGAGCCGTGGACATGATGATGATGATGCTGCGGGTTGTTTGTTCCTTCTCGCCCGAGTCGAACTGGAGTACAAGAGATCTCTCCTAGCTTGTCCGTGCCTCCCCCCAACAAAAATCAAAAAAATCGCTCCAGTCACAGACGGAAAAGGGCGACGGGACAGACACGAGCCGGGAACAGCAGCAGTTAAAGTCGACGTGGTTAGCAGCAGAAGTAGCAGCGCCGAACTCGATGAATAATACGGGAGTTGTACGGGTAGCCGGATCGGGGTGAGAGGGCTTCACAGTGGGGGGGGGGGGGAGGGCGATTTTAAAGAGTCTCCGAGTCGCTCGCAACGCCACAAAGACACGAAGCGCTCCCCCGAACCCCGCTTTGCTGGTATCGGCTCCGTCTCCCCAGGTCTGCGCTACTTATATCGCTCGAGAGGGAGGAGCGCTGGAGCTCGCCAATGTGAACGCCAGTTAGCTCACATACAAGTCATGCGCGCCGCCCCCTGAGCCGCCAACCATCTCCCTCTCCTCCTCATCCCCCCCTCCCGCCGCAACACCACCAACACCTCCCACCCCTCTCCTCCCCCATCATCGTCATCATCATCAAACCACCACCACCACCTCCCCCCTAACCGACTACGGCCATAACGCGGAAAGGCGAACGCGGAAAGGCGAGCGAGCGAGCATGGGGTCGTGTTTGTTTGAAGACATTTTTTTTATTTATGGCTCAAGCCGTGTTGTTGACTCGACCCGTGGCTGTTGCGCGCACGCGGCTATTGCGAGCGACTGTTGTTTCCCAACAACTTTAATAGCGGGGTTGTGTTTCTGTTTGTTTGTTTGTTACTAATTTCAGACGAGATAGGGCTTCGCCTGTAAAGTGGCGTCGGGAAATGAAGTGTGCGCGTGTGTGTGGTTGTTGTTTTTTGTTGTTGTTGTTGTAGACACTTGGTTTCATTTGCGTCTTCAGCGGGGTGACTCGACGGCGTTGTACTCCAATGAGCAAACAATGCCCAGAGCGCGCTCTGTCATGACACGTGGTTCAACATAACCATATAAGGTGATTAGCGATTGTCTTCATTTACGGGGGATAAAAGCTACGTGTCGAGGCTCCTGTCTAAAGAAGGGGGTGGGGATCCTGCGACAACGGGGATGTTTGGCTTCGCTGCGAGAGAGAATCCAGGATGACTCCAACCGAGCCCGCCACAGCATACATACGAGGGGACTAACAATAGCCAGCAACACTCAAAAGCTACGCACAGATAGATTCAAGAATCCAATGCTGCTATTACCATCTCCTGGGCACATCTCGCCGGGGGGAGAGGGGGGGGGGTTCCGTATTATTCAACAGCATTCGGGTTTAATGAATACAAACACAAATGGGTGGAACTAAGGTGTCTTCATCATCATAGTCATCAGCATCATAGTCATCAGCAGCAGCGGCAGCGGCGGCGGCGGCTCGAACCAGAACCCGGCAAATTGTCCGACGAGTTGTTCTACGGGCATGGGAAACTTTCGTACATTTTGAAAAGCGTCCTCCGACAAACACACACACACAACACACACACAACACAACAGCCGAGCTTGCGCCGGAACAAAAGAAAGCGAACTTACGGCGCGACGCGCAGAGATACGTGGGGCCCTCCACCACCCTACGACCCCACGACGCTCCAAAAATGTGTTGGCGCGCACGTACCAGTTCGCGCAGCGGGGGAGGGGAACGCTGAGCAGAAGCAGCGAGGAGGGGGAGGTGGAAGGGAGTAGAATTGGGAGGGGGGTGGTGGTGGTGGGGGGAGCAGACGGAGGAGGTGGGGAGGGGGGGTGCAAGGCGACTGAGGTTCACGATGTCGTCATTTTCGATCAACAACAAAAAAAAGCCGTCGCTCAAATATTTTGCAACGACGCACGCGCGACGGGGGATGGGGGGGGGGTGACCCGAGCAAGCGTAGATACGCTCGCGTTCAACCGCGAATCCCCGATACGGCGGCGGCGGCGGATGGGGGGGTCGGAGTAAGGGGGGGGGGGGCGCAGAGCGTCGGTGCCGATAAACCGGTGCCCGGTGCGGTTTTGTTGGACGCAGTTGGCCGCCGCTGATGATGATGGTGGTGGTTTTGGGTTTTTTTGTTTGCTGCTGCTGCTAGCGGAGGGGTGCCATGTGCGTTCGCGCGTCGCCTCTCGTGTGCGCGCGCTAGATATGTCGTCCGGCGGCGGGGCGAGATGGGGAGGTTGTTGTTGTTGCTGCTGCTGCTGTTGCACGGGACCGTTTCTCGTAAAGCCCCAACGAGTGCGCCGACATCGACCTTGGGATGAAGGATGTTGTGGAGCGACGAATTGCAACGACGCCCGCGGCACGATGAGAACCACGTCGAGGCTGAAAACGACGCCCGAGCTCGTTCCGAGCTCGGGCGTTGTTGCGACGATGGGTCACCGTCGCAACAACCAACGTTCCCCCGTATAACCTTTAATAGACTGCCGCGGGCAAGTGCTGTTAGCCAGTAGCACCTACGAAGGCCGGCACGGCACACGAGGGGCGGGCGGGGGTGGTGGTTTGCCCAACCTTTGTCTCCCGAGCGGCGGTGTCTACTCACGGCGCCAAGTACTCATTTGAGTCGGAGTCGACATAGGGGAGGCCCCGATACCGGTTCAGATAATCGCCGCTGAGGCTCAGAACTTGGTTTATGATAATCGCCCGCTTGTGTTGCCGGCCCTGAGCGGGGGAATCCCAACTCGGGTGACGCAGGGCGCTAACGCCTGCACTACCGCACCCCCGCGTCCACCACCCGCCACTAGGAATGTGCCTCCCCACCCCCCCGTGTTTGCAGGTCGTGGAGGCTGCTTGCGAGGTGTGGCCAGTAGGTGGCAGCGCTGAGTGCCATTCGCGTCGTGAGCAGCGCGGAGTTTTTCTCTGAGGCATTTTTAAGCTTTCGTTGCACGCACGAATGCGAACTCTCGCGAGCTCTGGAATGAAATGGGACACCCGCGGCCACGTGGCAGGATTCTCCTGAGACTCGGCGATGCTTTTCTGAGTAAATAAAGGCCATCGGCAAACTGTAACTTACACACTAAAACTAAACTCTTGTTTTTATTATACTGTACCAGGTAAGGCTCACTGAGCTATAATATAGCTATTTTTTCAGAAGCGATTTGACCACAATGATAGCTCAGCAAATGATAGTTCAACGAAGTGGCCTAATGTGGAAATGTATAGCGGGCAAAAAGTAGAAACGAGTGATGTTGATTCTTAATGTGGAGGAAAAACCGGAGGAACCTGAGACAAATCCACGTGACCACGGGGAGAGAGACACCGCAAACTCCAAATATACAGCAGCAGGCGTCAGATTCGAGATCGAACCCACGCCCTCCTGTATACCAAGCGAAGTAGTTAACATATCCTAGCCACCACGATGCTCACGAACCACAATTCTTTATTTGCTGACGTTCCCTGTGCCCCAGACACGAATCCTGTGATGGGAATTCCACATTACCATGGCAGAGCCTAGTGTTTTTACCATGGGAAAACCACTTAGTGTTGACTTGCTACTAAGTGGTTCTCATATCAACACAAAGGGGGTGACGATGACGGTGCTGATTGTGTTATTGACCACGATTATTATAATTATGATAATCGTAGGCGTAATTATTATACGACGTGGAATCTTCATGCTGATGATGATGTTGATTACTTTTTCTATTTGTGTATGTTGAACTTCTTTCGTACCGTACATAGCCAACCACGACGATGATTTCATGCTAATGATGCTGATGTTAATCGTGCTGGTAATGACGCTGATGTTAATCGTGCTGGTAATAATGATGATAATCGTGCTGCTAAATCCATGATGATGATGGCAACAACGCTGATGAGTAATTTATCTTCAACCACCCCTCCTCCCTCCTCCCCGACCAGGACTCGAACCCATCGTTTTCCAACATCGAGTCCAGAATTCCGCCTTCGCGTACAGTAAAACCAGCGTGTGGCAACACGCTTTTTAGCGACCCGTGATCTGATTAGCCCTGCTACTGTACTGTATTTTTAAACGGGGATCTGAGGGTGGTGGTGGTGGTGGTGGAGGGGGGGTGGCCTGGCAGGGGATGGATCGGCTTGACAGAGCGGGGGGGTTGGAGGGCCATGGGATGAGAGGCGGGGCCGGGGGGAGTGGCAGTGATCTCTGAGGCGGCGTGGACGAGCCGAGAGGAATGATTTCGCGAGGAACTTCTGAGAGTTTCTCCTTCGCCCCTTCTGTTGTTCTGCACAACAGAGGGAGTACACGGGTCTCCAGGCAACACTTACTATGTATGAGCTAACTTTACACAGAGACATTGTAAACAGAGCATTAAACTTACGACACACACACATACAAAGGCAAAGATCACCCGTATCTCCTGAACAGGCTGTTGGGACGAGTTCTGTTTGCGAACACCTATTAAGGCCGGCACGGCACACGAATGGGAGTGGGTGCACAACACCACGCCCGACCGCCTTTGTCTCCCCAATTGGCGATGTGTTCCACACATTTTACAAGCTACTCATTTAAGACTGAGTCGACAGAGGGGAGGCCCAGGACAGGTTCAGATATAATCGTCAGGGATGTTGACAGTGAGCTTGAATGGAACCCGGGTCGTCAGGTTCTGAGTGCAACACGCTAACCGTTCAGCTACCGCTCCCATCACACATACAGACGTGCACACACAACATAAAGACAAAGTCCCCCATCCCCCCCCACCGTATAGCATCTAGACAGCTGGGGCAAGTGCTGTTAGCGAGCACCTATTACGCACATAAATACAAAGGCAAATATCCCCCGTGGAGTCAATATTAGGCCCTTGGGGCAATTGCGTTTAACGAGCACCTGTTAAGGCCTGCGTGGCGCACGAGGGGGATTGTGATGGCCGTAAACACGCCCGGCCGCCTTTGTCTCCCCGGTAGCCCACTAACATTTAAACACGCAAACACGCGCATACACGAAGAGGCGCAACACACGTGCACGCGCACGAACGGGTGCACATCGACACGTTCACAAAAATAAAGACAAATATCCCCCGCGTGACATAAAAAGGATGTTGGGGCAAGTGCCGTTACAGAGATGACTCGCAAAGGGTGGCAACGGCGCACGTGAGGATGGTGTGAGCCAACACCACGCCCGTACGCCTTTGTCTCCCCAAGCGGCGGTGATTACGCACCATACCAGGCCGAGTACACGCACGTACGAGACAAAGATCCCCCGTACAGCCTCAACAGACTGTTGGGGCAAGTTCCTTTTGCGAGAACCTATCGAGACCGGCACTGCACACGAGAGGATATCTGGCCAGCACAACGCCGCTGCCGTCTTTGTCTCCCGAGTGGCGATCTTTACGCACCGCACGAGGTACCAATTTAAGGCTGAGTCGAGCTAGGGGAGGCCCATCACCGGTTCAGATAATCGTCGCTCGTGTTGGCGGTGGCCGTGGGCAGGAATCGGGTCCGTGGCTCGGTGAGCTAAACCGCCGCGCCACCACTCACTCTCCACCTGTGGGAGCGACTAATACACACATACACACGTGTACAAATACGCGCGTGTGCTCTCGCATACCTCCACGCGTGACTAAACAAACACGGCGGTGGCCGTGTGACAGCGCGCGCCCTATCCACACGTGTTTTGATTCAAACGGAGACAAAAAGCGGCCCAACACGATTTTTACAGAAATCCGCGGCAGCTCTCAAACGACTCCCGCAGCAGAGGGTTTCGTAATGCGGTACGACAGCTGCAAGGGACCCGGGAGGGAGGGGAAGGAGCACCACGGCGGTGTGATCATCATCAACCACGTCTGGGTGTCGTAGCCTGTCTGTGCGTCTGTCTGTCTGCCTGCTTGTCCGAGCGTCTGTCAGTCTGCCCGTTTGACTATCTCTCCGTCCGTCCGTCTGTCTGCCTGTATGGCTACCTGCTGTTTGTCAATCCCGTCAGTCTGCCCGCCCGCCCGCCCGCCTGTGAGTTAGTATATATCTGAGGAGCGGTGGCGCAGCGGTCAGCGCACTGCGCTACGAACCCGGCGACCCAGGTTCGATTCACGCTCACGACCAATAACAGTGGCGAATATTCGAGCGGGTCTCGGGTCTCCAGTAGGTCGACTCGGCCTCGAATGGGTAATTGGTGCGATGTGTCGTAAACATCGCCACCAGGGAGACGAAGGCGAATCGGGCGTCGTTTTTGTCACCCACACACCTCGTTCACCGCTCGCAAACAGCCCTTGCCCCAACAGGCTGTCAAAGGCTCTCCGGGGGGTATCTGTCCGTAAGTCGGTCGGCTCGTCGGTGTCTCCCGCCCGTGCGTATGTAGCACGTCAGTCCGCATTCGCAGTACGTGACAACGTTGTCACCTTGACACGTCTGAGACAAGCAGGCGAGAGGCACACCCACACCAGACATGTTCCCCTCGCCGCCGCATTCGCCACAACGCCCACACAGCCCCCCATGTGCCCAACCCCCAATGTCGCCTACCCCCCGCCGTGTCACCTTCCCCCCCCACCCCAACGTATCCGACGGCGATGTTGGTGGTGGTTGGTGGTGGTGGCGGCGGCGGCGGCGGCGATGCGTGCCGGGTAAACAACAACCACGAGGGCTGAGGTGTGCCTCACGTGACCGCGTGGGAGTTCGTCACGTTCAGACCGCCGAGACTGGTGTCCCGTTCTGTTGTAAATCATCATCAACAACAACATCGTCGTCGTCGTCGTCATTATCGTCAGCATCGTTATCACATGCAGGGGAGGCATCGTCATCAGCAGCAGCATCGGTAACAGCAGCACAACAATGAGAATGAGCAGTGTCATCCGCACCAGTAACATCGCTATCATCAGCCATGGTCGCTCCGCAGCTCGATGGATATGCCTCCCCGTCCCGCAAGTCGTCGCCATCATCACATTTCGAGGTCACGGGAAATATCCGAAGCAATTGGTACAGCGGCAGCACCGCCCGTACCATCCCCAGATCGACTCAGCCTTAACTGCGGGGAGACATCAGCACTCGCCGATTGTATCGTGGTGACCTTTAATAGGTGCTCGCTAACAGCACTCATCCAGAATCTCTCCACCAGTGTTTCTTCACTAATTTTCAGAGAGAGAGAGAGAGGTATGGGAGGGTGGGGGCACTTTGGCCGATAAGACATCATCAGTGCGAGGTGGTGTTCTCCACATATTTGTCGCGAGGCCCGCACGTCAGGGCCAATAGCTAAAGGCCACCTCTTGCACCGCGGGCCTTGAAACGAAGAACCACATCCCCTTAGTTGCAGCCGGAACGCTCCCAAAACTCCTGCAACTGGGGAATCACTTTGGCACCGCACGTCCGCCTCGCTTCATTTTTGTCCTCGATGTGCAACAACCGCATTCCGATAAGCGAGCTCCGCTTATAAGGTACGCAGCGGGGTACAATAATGGAGCAAGCCTTGCGGATTGGCCGCGTGCCGTCGGAAGTGACTCATGCCGATCATCCCGGCTCGCCAAGCCAGCGTTTCGGAAAATATCGGGTGAGAAACGAGGCCTTGCGTCTATCAACAATAACAAAAATCATCACAATCACCACTCATTTACCCAGGAAAGCCACGCCGAGTGTGAAGACACCTTTTTTTTCAGGAGGGGCGATGTGCTGGGATGTTTTGACCAATACCAATGGCGTTCTGTGAGTAAGAGTTTTTGCAGGCATAGGAAGGAGTATAACCTGAGAAGGCGGAGAAAGCCCGTGCAAGAACGAGGGGCGAGTACGCACAGACGCCGTAGAGCAAGGCGGCCCGAGACGGGAATCGAACCCAGCTTTCTCCTGCTTGCTCCGAGGGTCACGTGTGTCCACCACTGTGCCATCCGGTCGTCTGTAGCTTTCTTAACTGCCTAGGCTTTCTGACACTTTTTTTAAAAACAAAAATAGAACTTGGAACTCGTCAGCTTTGAAGCACGATTAACTCAACGTGTACCATGTGGGGAGCGGTGGCACAATGGTTAGCGCAGTGCGCTTGGAACACCGGCGAACTAGGTTCGATTTCCGCTCACGACCAATAACAGTGGCGAATGTTCGAACTGGTCCCGGGCCTCCCCTAGGTCGACTCAGCCTCAAATTACGACCTTGCACGGCGTGTAAATATCGCCACTGGGTAGGGAGGGGGAGAGAAAGGCGGCCAGGCGTGTTGCTGGCCACCCACCCCCTCGTGCGCCATGCCGACCTTCATAGGTGCTACTCGCTAACAGCACTTGCCCCAAACGGTCTGGTAAGGCTATACGGGAAACCTTTGTATGTGTGTGTACTATGTGTATCGTTTGTTTATCAATTAACGTAAGAGTGCGACCCGACTCGATAAGGAAGCCCTCAAAGTCCGCGTGACGCACGTTCGGCAACAAAATAAAAAAAACTCACCACTATATTTTTTTATTTGGGGGTGGGGGGGTAAGGAGGTGAGGGGGTGGGGGTTGCTGCTGCTGCTGCTGCTCCTCCTCGGGTTCGAATTCCACCGTCAGCGTCACGGCTTCCGGCGAGGGCGCGCGCACGTGGCCCAGAGCTCGCGCCTTTACGGTGTTTTCTTTCCCCTCTCCTCTCTCGTGCAGAAGAATGAGACGCTCAGCACAAAAAAATCAACTGCGCCCCCCACCTCCTCCTTCTCCCCCCCTCCCCCCTCTTTGACGTCACCGGGGCTGGCCTAGTTGTTACATTTGTTTGCGTGTGCCCCAAATGCGTCTTCCTCCGAGTCCAAAAAAAATCGGTGGATGGGTGGGAGGGGACGGGAGGGCAACGCTGCGTGTGCTTTGGCTGGGCTCGATAATAATTATAATGCGATTTGTAACGCGCACGTTATTTCAACGTGGCATCGTCGTAGATGACCGTAAACGCCTCTGCAACGCGAAACCGCCGAGCTCAGTGTCTGTCGCTTGAAAGCCCAGTGGGGGTGGGGGGGGGGCTTTAAGTATCTCTCAAAAGTCATCGGAGGTTGAACTCCACTGCTGCCGCTGTGACTGTCAAGCGGGGTGCACGATGGGCGAATTCCAGGCGGCGGCGCAGGGGCTGCCACGGAGAATCGGCGCCTGGGAGTGGCGGTCCCTGGGTCCCTGGGTAGAAAGAGGAGCAGGGGGTGAGAGTTGCAGTGGCGGTCCCTGGATCCTAGGTGGAGGAGTGAAGGAGCAAGGGGGTGAGAGTTGCAGTGGAGGTCCTTGGATCGTGGGAAGTGCCCAACGATTAATCGCTCAGTCGACAAATAAGGAATCGTAGGCTCAGAGATGCACGCGTGCGTGTGAATGAAGTCTACTCTTCGAGATTCGTCACATTTGCACGGCAGCCACGAGAGGCCGTTACATCGAGAGGAACCACGAGTAGGTGTCCATCTCGAGCATGCTGGGACGATGATGAAGTGGGGAACACCCGCACCTTACCCCACTGGAATCAGTACGGCAATGTCGGAGGAGGTCGAACGCTGGGCTGTTTTAAACCCGTGCGTAATACTTTGCGCCGCGTCCATCGGACAACAAGACGCTCCGGAAAGTAATACGTACCCCGCATCTTGTGACCCGCGTCAAAAGAGCCATATACATCTCGTCATCAACAACAACAACAGCCACGCTACTAAGTGACGTCACCCGAGCGCTCGTGCCAGGCTAGGTGCACTTTCAAGGACACGTGAAGTGTGGAACTATCTCTCTCTCACACACACACACCGGATTGTGAGAGTCACACCCCAACTTTTACTCTTGCAATTACAACGGAGAAGCGAGCGTCTTCTTGTCTGGAGCTGTTGGTTCTCAAACTTGCATGGCTACTGATATCCCCCCTTGTTGAATTTAGTTTCAACCGAGTTTACCCCTCCCCCCTTGCCTCCTGACCCAACACTGTTCCGGGAAATTAATACTGCGAATTATGAACACCGATAATGTTCGCATATTAAGTACAATGAATGCGACAGTCCAAGGCACATTTATAAGTCACCTCACGTACCCCGCCCCCCGCCCGCCGTCCCTCCCTTGCGACATTGCCATGTACCCTGAGGGGTACGCGTGACCCCCCCCCCCCCCCCCGTTGAGAACCCACTGATCTAGATGCTACAGCACTAGATCAGAAGAACACGACGAGATGTCATGCGTGGTGACTGTTTTTCTTGGGAACGTTTCATCCGTGGTGCTTAGCTGTGCGCGGCGACAACGTGAATTGGTGGACGACAAACATAAATATCTGCCCTTCCGCATGCAATAATACATGAGGCATTTTTTATTTACACATCCCATCAGACGTTACACGGACTTCTTGGAATGTTTTTTTCCCTCCTCAGTCGTAAACAAGAGTGAATAATGTGCTATGAAGATAAATCATTGCCCGAAACGTCGTCTATTATATCGTTTCCCTTTAACTGATGCAGCGTTATTAAATTTAACTCAAACATTTAACTTTTTTAATATTTTACCAGGCAAGGCTCACTGATTTAAAGCTTTCGTGACTGCAAGGATTCATCTTCTTTGGTTCTTTCGGTAAAGTCACGTAGAATGAGAATAAAATAATAAAATAAAACAATAAAATTCTCACGACGTTTCGGCCACAACACAAGTAGCCTTCTTCAGGTGAAGGAACAAAACTGTCGGGACGACAGTTTCCTTTTATTTTATTATTTTATTCTCATTCTACGTGACTTTACCGAAAGAACCAAAGAAGAAGGCTCACTGAACTATGTAGCTCTTATTCAGAAGCGACCTGGCCACAAACGATAGCTCAGCGAAGTGGCCTATCACGTGGGAATGAAGAGCAGTCAAACACTCTAAACGCGTGGTGATGTTGATTCTAAATAGAAGGGGCAACCGAAGGACGCGGAGAAAAATCCACACGGCCACGGGAAGCGAGAACATGCAAACTCCAGCAGGTGTCAGGGTTGGGATCGAACTCACGATCTCCGGTATACCAGGCGAGGTATTTAACATCTGGCCACCGTGAGGAATGTATAGAAAGGTTTTTTTTTTCCCCCAGCAGCGATGGTTCAATACAAGCACAACTCTGGACCGATTTTTATTTTCAGCAGGTGCAGGCTCGCGTCGAGCTCTGACCTATTTGACCCTCATCAACAGCGGTGCCTTAAAAGTAACACAAACGTGTGTGTGTGTGTATATATATAAGCGGCGAGCTTTCGGACAAATGACCCCGTCTTCATAGCATGTCAACGAAGCAGGGTGATTGCCCGAAACGCCACCGATGACAGTACCGGGAGTATATGTTATTGACGAGTGTGTTGTTGAGTGTTGTTGTTGTTGAGTCTTGTTGTTGTTGTTATTTGTCCACCACTGCCAACGGAGACAGCAGCAATCGCCAAATTATTCGTTCCACTTGCGTTGCTTTACGTTCATGAACTCGTCCGGTGCCTTTGTGCGAGTCGCGAAATCAACCAACAACGAAAGACGACGATGACGATGATGCACAACATGTATGTTGAACCTCTTTCGCACCGTACGTAGCCAACCGTGCTCATCGGAGGAGCATGAAAATGATGATAACGATGATGATGATGATGATGTGGATGATGGTGTGTATGATGATGTAGATGGTGTGGATGATGATGATGTGGATGATGGTTGTATGATGATGATGTAGATGATGTTGATGATAGTAAGGATGATGATGATGATGATGTGGATGATGGTGTGTATGATGATGTAGATGGTGTGGATGATGATGATGATGTGGATGATGGTGTGTATGATGATGTAGATGATGATGTAGATGATGTTGATGATAGTAAGGATGATGATGATGATGTGGATGATGGTGTAGATGATGATGATCATCATCATCATGGTCGAGGTGGGCACGTGGGTTAAGTGAATTTGGTAACCGGTGTGACGAGAAAGGGACTCGGGGTGGAGAGAAGGGGGAGGGGGGTATGTAAGGAAATGCTGCGCTGTCGCAAATTTGGACATAACCGAGCGAGCGAGAGAACGATTGCAAACCACGCGCGTCTCATCTTCCTGGAAGGAAGACGAGGTTGTTGCACTCTCTTCGCGTTCCATGTCACGTCCGCGTCGAAACGCCCGAAGCGTGAAGTGCCCACCGAGTATTTAATCGATTGGTCGATTCAGAAATATATCGATTATTCAGCGACAGGGATGTGTGCGTTGCCGACGTCGCGTGCGTAACGGTGTGTTTTGTTGTTACTTTTCTGCGATTCATGAAAAATATATATATATTTTTAAAGCTCGAGAAACTGCGTTTCCTGCAGTTGCCTAACTCCACACAGCTGGTGCCGGAAGAGCTTCCACCGGAGCCAGCTGCTCTTCCACGCTGACCAGACGCTTGGCTGTTTGCAGGTGTACACACACTTTACCCACCGCTGTGGTGTAACGCGTGTATGTACCGCTGGGCGAACAACAGCGCGAAAGCGATTTAGTGACATCTGCAAATTATATCTATTTTATTTACTGCCGCGCCGAGGAATGGAATTGAACCGGCGACCTCTGAGCTGCAATCAATTTCCTTGTGGCGACCTTAACACCACGACAGCTCCCCATTGTGCAACGCTAATGTGCGTTCTGCGTCATGGGTTAAAACACCCCACCCCCACCCACCACCTACAGCCACGAGTGGCCGCTGCATCCGAAATGATATAATCGATTTATTTTCATTCCCCCCCCCCCCCCGCGTCTCAATAATCACTGAAAAGAGATCATCATGATCTTGTCAACGCACCATGCGCATCTTCATTGCTCGGTTAATTGTTTACATCACGTGCCCGTTGTGAGATGCGTCAGCGACTTGGGAGGGGGCGGGTGGAGAATTCATCCAGCGGTGGATTGATAATAATGCTGATGAAGATGTGTTTAACGCTTTTACTACTGGGAGAGATGAGAGAGAAAGAGAGAGAGAGATTAACTGAGTTCGTCGACGTATTTCAAGAGCGTCCCGCCGTCAACATCGGGTTGCTCTGACCGAACCCGACACCGCGATAAAAGTATGAAATCCATGACGACCACAGCCACCGCATTTGTGAATACCGCGTGCGTGCGCGAAATGGTACAGAAAGAAGTACCCCCCCCCGCCCAGCGCGTGTTATTCATTTCCAAGTTTCCGGGGTTACGACACCGAGACAGCTGAACTCAATGTACAGAACAGATTGTTTTGGGGGCAGGAAACGGGCTGCGTGAGTCCCCATGCATGCAAAGCTGCCCTTTCCCGCGCACGGACGTGTCGGGAAATGGCGAGTTCGCTCGAACCGTTCGCTTTTCCCATCCATCATCATCATCGTCGTCACCGTCGTCGTGGTCACACGCCATGATCAATCCACTGCTGGATAAAGTCCCCCAGCAAACCCCACCCACCCACTGACCCTTCTCCACCAGCCGCTGTCATCTCTCACGATCCGGCGTTGGTATTAATAATCGTGCGTGTGAAAAAAAGCTTTGTAGCTCATTGGATTCCTCCACTATGAATTTTTTTAAAAATCTGATTATGAAAAAATCTATATATATTCTGATAATTCATCAGCACCTGCAACGTCCAGATGGTTTTCAAAGCTCCATCTCCATGGCGCATTGGCGCCCACTTGGTCATGATCAATCCACTGCTGGATGGAACCGCCTCCCTATACCCCAATCCGCCACGACTGCGCCAGTAGGACTCTTCGGCAAAGTAAGAGACGCACCCCAAACCTGTGCTCGGTGTAAACAAAAAAGAGAGGTTACGCAAATCGAAACGAAGGCAAATATCCCCCGTCTAGCCTTGAGCAGATTGTTGGCGCAAGTGTTGTTAATGAGCCGGTGGGTGACCAATGTTTAGTGTGTGTGTGTGTGTGAGAATTTCAACACTACTCTCGAGGAGGGTCCTGCTACATTGGTGGCGTTTGACCAATTCCACGATTAATAATAAGAAAAATAATTATTTGGCCTCGATTGGGAGAAAACCCCACCTCGTGTGTAACATCCACAGCACCCAGCACCGTCATCTGTTGGCTACACCTCACAGCGCAACGTCTACAGCACCTAGCAAGTCCTTGCGGCGGTGGCTGTGGTTGTTGTGGTGGTGGTGTTTTACCCATCCACATGCTGAGCAGGCACACCCCCCCCCCCCACCACCACCACCACTCCCACCGGGCGTAGCTTCCGAGAACTGACCCAGATGCCGGCGCGCGCATTTCGTGGCGATCTTCGTGCGCGTTCGACGCGGATCGCGCCGCCGGTGGCCAGCGGATAACGATCCGCGCGACCTCGTTACGGACCGCGCGATGCAAAGTCACCCGCTCGCTCCGGCGAATGCGATGGAGAGAGAGAGAGAGGCGCTGCACGGAGTGCCTTTCGCGCGACCACACTCCGATGTCGGGCGCGTTTCGGGAAGGCGAGGCTAGAGGGAGGCGAAGGTTTTTTTGGGGGGTTAGATGGCGTACGTGGAAATGTATGAATTTGTACTTACGCGCTCTCACCCAAGAAAACCTTTATGATGAATAAATTTGGTCGCGAAAGCGTGCTACGTGTTAAACTGGGGGAGGTGAGTCTGCCCCTTCCTGTTTGGATGGGTGACCGCCGCGCGTAGCAGGCGTTATAGGCTGCGCGAACTACGTGGTGGTTGGTGACGGCGGCGGTGGTGGTGATGATGGGCAACAGAGGACGGGTGCAGCGGAATAAATTGTTGTACTGTACTAGTGCTCGCGCGTCTATGCTAAGTATGGTCGATTAACCCCGCCCCCCCTCCCCCGCTCTCAACATCCCACCACACACGGCGTGGTGACCCCCTCATCCAGCAGTGGATTGACCAAGGACGCATACGGCACGGTGTATGTATTTACACACAATACAAACACGACCGTGACTTATGAGCAAAACACCCCTCTCTAGACAAAGGCGTGTTTAGAAGGGAACATTTGGATGCAGAGACAAGCTTGACAGAGTGCATCATCCCAAATCCATCACCGGCACCATCGGGCGTGCTCTATCTACCGCTGGATGAAGGCCCGCACCGTCGCAAGTAGTCACTGCCCGGCGTGGCCAAGTGTGGTGAACGCGTAAAAAGAGGTGTGCAAGAAGACGACGAAGAAGAAGAATAAATCGAAGAGAAAGTGCGTCCTCATGTAAATTTAATTTAAATTTCATTTACATGAGGACGTGACCAACACGGTGCGCGAGATGCCCTCATACAGCAGTGAATTGTACGTATGTTGAAACTTCTTTCGCAAGCGTCAAAATCGGAGAAGCGGCGGAAGGGGGGAGAGAGCGAAATAAACATAGCGACCAGTTGTAATGAAATGAGTGTTCAATGTACGTGATTTAAACGCGCATAGCCGCGTCGATGCCACCCACGATCCACATCTCTCACTGAGCTGATCTAAACTGCTCCGTCTCCACGAATCTACGTCCATGGACTCTCCCACCCCCCCCCTCCCCCCAACTGCACCGAGTTAAACTCTGCTGGTAGACCTGGCTTTCACGCCTCTTAATATATTAATATATGAATGCGTATTGGTCATGACCGGACACATTTTTTTTGTTTTCCAAACGTATGTTTTCGTAAATCGTTATTTCATTCTGGACACCGGCCTCTCTGTATTTACCGTAAATAGATAACGCATAGAAATTTACATAAATGTTATAACAATTTTTGCTTTTTACCCACGCATGACGTTGGTCGTGTATAGGAATTAAACTACAAATAATTCGTCTTCTACAGCCACTTCCATCAAAGGAATGAAAGGCGTCAAACATTTGCCCCCCCCCCCCCCCACACCACCCACAGGGAGGAGATGGAACGATGACATCCGTCCACGTGCGCTTGTAGGATCAGCACGTGACAGGATCGTAATGAGTGGCGGCAGCGGCGACGGCTTGGGGGGAGGCCTCCATCCAGCAGTGGATCGACCACGGCCGATGATTGTGACAACCCTAGCATACAGCATCGCGCAAACTCCGGTCATTCTCGCAGCGGCGACTCCTGGCTCGCCGTCGAAACAGAGACGGTCACCGCTTCAGATGACCTTCTGCGGCCGTCTGTAAACGCTCTCTCCTTCCGACACTGAAAAACCACTGGGAGCTCTGCACTTTTTAAAAAAATCATCTCGATTGACAAACTACACTTTTCGTTTTAGAACTGCCCGTTCGCGTTTTAGTTCGACGTCCTTCCCGTGCACCTCCGATTAGCACGGTTGCTCATGAAGTTCAAGATACATGCGTACAATCCACCGCTGAATGAAGGCCTCCTCTCGCCCACCGTGTATAGGTCGCGTGTTTTTTTTTTTACGTACCATACTTCACCACGCTGGTGAGTGCGGATCGACGGTGGGTGTGCGGGGGGGGGGGGGGGGGATAGGCTGTATATCGCCAAAGGGAAGGTTGCCGTGACGCTAACGTCAAACGAAAGTGGGCAACTCCCACCGCAGGTATCGAGACAAACATCGCGATGAGCCCTCTGTGCACTGGGGCTCGTTCCATGTCAATGTGCGGCCCCCTCTCTTCCTTCCAACCATCGCAGCGGGGCCTCTCTTCTCGATCTCTCGCTCCTAAACTCACTCCAAGCATCATCCTTCCACAGCTTTCTCCACCGGGGAGCTCAGCTCTCCAGCAGTGTTGCGGTTTAGCCGCCGCCCGGCTGTGTACGGTGCGAAAGAAGTTCACCATATTGTCTGCGTACGTACGACTGCAGCGCTGCGCCTTCACCTGTTATAATTATCAGAGCCCAAGTTTCAACCCGCTTGCAACTTTGCACAACAAAACGCAAGCCATAATTGAGTTTTTTTTTTTTGGGGGGGGGGTTATAAATGTGTCGTTAAAACCCGCCACCACCCGACACAGCCAATTAGTAAGGGTTGTCCATTAAACAGAACGTGGCCAATTCGTCACTAGTGCATCACACCGGTGTGTTTGGAGAGCCAAGCCACAACATTTACAATCTGAGTAGGAAGTCTCGCCATGATACTGGTCGCGAAAGCCGACAAGTTAAAACGCAATGACGACTCTGCAGCACCCAGGATAACCACGAGGAGGCGTCTGTCCTTATGAGGAGGGGGGGGGGTGGGGAGGGGATGATGGTTGCTTACACTCCTATGCCAGAGCCAGCGGTGGTGGAAATTGCACATTCCTGTGGTTGGGGTGGAGAGGTGGGTGGCGAACCCATCCATACGGCAACATGCTCACAAAGTGGTACTTTATTTTAACGACCTCTGGAGTGGAGAGGGGATGATGGTTGCTTACACTCCTATGCCAGAGCCAGCGGTGGTGGAAATTGCACATTCCTGTGGTTGGGGTGGAGAGGTGGGTGGCGAACCCATCCATACGGCAACATGCTCACAAAGTGGTACTTTATTTTAACGACCTCTGGAGTGGAGAGGGGATGATGGTTGCTTACACTCCTCTCCCAGAGCCAGCGGTGGTGGAAATTGCACATTCCTATGGTTGGAGTGGAGAGGTGGGTGGCGAGCCCATCTATAGGGCAACTTGCTCACAAAGTGGTACTTAATTCTATCTACCCCTGGAGGTGAAGGCTGATGGGCCAAATCAACCTGTACTCCCCCGCGCCCCACCTCAGCCAAGATGTGGACCCGCAACATTTTCGTTTGCGAGCCGCTCGCTCTCCCCACCCCCCGCCTCACGCTGAGTTGAGCTGAGCCGCACCTCGGGCTCCCCCACCACCGCCACCAACCCCGCCTGGCCTCTGGCCGTTTTGTATGCACGTGGCTTCTTTCGCTGACGGCGAGATAAGGCAGGGCAGGCGCAGTCACGCACGGGCGGCTGTAGCGAATGCGCAGGAGGACAGGAGCGCCAAGACAAATACGCACGTGGGGAGCGGGCTCGGTTCGGAAGAAGGGAGTTTCAATCTGGCAGGGAGTTTCCCCACTTGGCTGGTGCGACTTGTTGACAAAAAAAGTATCAGCACGTTTTGGCAGCCACAGTACCAGATATGCGTGGACCAGATATTGCGTTGCCACATGTGCGGTTCCGATATGCGGTAGCAGATATTTGCGCTACCACATGTTCGCTTCCAGATATGCGGTTCCAGATATACGGCACCACACGTGCGATGCCACATATATATCGCCACATATAGAGTGCCACATGTGCAGTGCTACATATGCAGTATGGCCGAGTTAGCCATTCATTTACTGTATTTACTCAGCCACGCGAGAGCATTTTGAGATTCATCGTCACGGGTTGTTTTATTTGGGGTGGGGGCGGCGGTAGTGGATGTGGGGGAGGAATGTTGGAATAATGAAACGTGGTTAAATATAGAAGAGGCTATCATTCATTTAGTGGTGGAGAGAGAATGGTAATTGATTATGAGGATTACAATAGTAATGATGATTACGATGATTATGACAATAGCTATGACGACCATTGTGTTAACGAACAATGGCCATTGTAATGAGCATTAAAACGACGACGATGATTATTCTAGCGACGATGACCGCCGCACAAACCACAGCTTAGGGCAAGAAAAAAAAATTAACAGCGCAGAAACATGGCTAACAGCAAGTAAGGGACACACGAGGCTAGAAACACGATCCGCCGCATTCCTTTCCCAGTCGTGCTCTTAAGCAGCGCCACTGAGACTCATCCTCATCTTCCCCGAGTTCTTATCACGAGTTTTGCACACAAAAAAAAACTTGAAAGAGCCAAGGGAAGCTTGGCAATCGAAGGGGAGGGTGGGCAGGGAAACGATCGAAGATCACTGGAGAAAGAGATTCAATCAAACTTAACGAGTTATAGCTGGCCACAAATGTAGCGGCTTATCACGTGGAAATGCATAGCATCCAAATACTCAACACGAGTGTCAATTCTAAATGTGGAGGGGAAAAAGGCGGAGGACCCGAAGAAAAAAACCCACGCGACCACGGGGAGAATACGCAAACTCTAAATGTACAACAGGCGTCAGGGTCGGGATCGAACCCATGCACTGCGCTAGTACATACAAGGCGAGGGAATCAACATCTCGCCACCGCAGCGCAGTCAATCAAGGCTGACTGCCGATGAGACACTGAATGGTGAAACCCGTCCAGAGTTTGCTTGTGTTGATACCAATAACCGTTGAAATTACGCGCTCTCAGAAACGAAACGAAACTGCGATATTTAACCAGGTAAAGCCCGCGGAGCTTTCAGCTATTTTTTTTCCAGAGGCGACCTGGCCACACGTGATGCTAGCTCATCATCGACGTGGCTTTCATCACCACACGTGGGAATTCATAGTCACGCATTGATTCGACATGTGGGTGAGGGCAACAGCCGTACGTATGTTGAACTTCTTTCGCACCGCACGCATGTTGAACTTCTTTCGCACCGTACGTAGAGCCACCCTTGCTAATAATCGGAGGTGCGGAGGAATCCAAAGAAGATTGTACGCGACCACAACGGGGAGAGAGAGAACACGCGGATTCCAAATATACAACAACAGGCACCGTATGGGTCCGGGATCCGATCCACGAACCCCCTTCCTGCGAACCAGGCGAGGGAGATAATATAACAGAAGTGTGCATGTATGCGGCTGATGGAATGTGCAATAAATAAAATATTCGTCCGTTCTACGTGGAGGAATGAGATAATGCGCAGAAGCGAGCGAATTGTGCGCGGTTTTTTTCTCTCGGCTGCGCTTGTTCACCACAGCGACGCTCGTTTGTTTGTGTTATGTAAGAGAGAGGAACAGGAAAAGGGTCAACGGGGGGGGGGGGGGGGGGAGTCCGAGCAGATCCACTTGAAGGATCGGTCCGAGGTCACGCAACGACAGGGCGCTGCGATGGCTAGGACATGTTAACTCCCTCGCCTGGTATACAGGAGTTTGCGTGTCACTCTCTCTTATCACCATCATCACGGTGGCTAGGATGTGTTAACTGCCTCGCCTGGTATACAGGAGTTTGCGTGTCACTCTCTCTTATCACCATAATCACGGTGGCTAGGATGTGTTAACTGCCTCGCCTGGTATACAGGAGTTTGCGTGTCACTCTCTCTTATCACCATAATCACGGTGGCTAGGATGTGTTAACTCCCTCGCCTGGTATACAGGAGTTTGCGTGTCACTCTCTCTTATCACCATAATCACGGTGGCTAGGATGTGTTAACTGCCTCGCCTGGTATACAGGAGTTTGCGTGTCACTCTCTCTTATCACCATAATCACGGTGGCTAGGATGTGTTAACTCCCTCGCCTGGTATACAGGAGTTTGCGTGTCACTCTCTCTTATCACCATCATCACGGTGGCTAGGATGTGTTAACTGCCTCGCCTGGTATACAGGAGTTTGCGTGTCACTCTCTCTTATCACCATCATCACAGTGGCTAGGATGTGTTAACTCCCTCGCCTGGTATACAGGAGTTTGCGTGTCACTCTCTCTTATCACCATAATCACGGTGGCTAGGATGTGTTAACTGCCTCGCCTGGTATACAGGAGTTTGCGTGTCACTCTCTCTTATCACCATAATCACGGTGGCTAGGATGTGTTAACTGCCTCGCCTGGTATACAGGAGTTTGCGTGTCACTCTCTCTTATCACCATAATCACGGTGGCTAGGATGTGTTAACTCCCTCGCCTGGTATACAGGAGTTTGCGTGTCACTCTCTCTTATCACCATAATCACGGTGGTTAGGATGTGTTAACTCCCTCGCCTGGTATACAGGAGTTTGCGTGTCACTCTCTCTTATCACCATAATCACGGTGGCTAGGATGTGTTAACTCCCTCGCCTGGTATACAGGAGTTTGCGTGTCACTCTCTCTTATCACCATCATCACGGTGGCTAGGATGTGTTAACTGCCTCGCCTGGTATACAGGAGTTTGCGTGTCACTCTCTCTTATCACCATCATCACGGTGGCTAGGATGTGTTAACTCCCTCGCCTGGTATACAGGAGTTTGCGTGTCACTCTCTCTTATCACCATAATCACGGTGGCTAGGATGTGTTAACTGCCTCGCCTGGTATACAGGAGTTTGCGTGTCACTCTCTCTTATCACCATAATCACGGTGGCTAGGATGTGTTAACTGCCTCGCCTGGTATACAGGAGTTTGCGTGTCACTCTCTCTTATCACCATAATCACGGTGGCTAGGATGTGTTAACTCCCTCGCCTGGTATACAGGAGTTTGCGTGTCACTCTCTCTTATCACCATAATCACGGTGGCTAGGATGTGTTAACTGCCTCGCCTGGTATACAGGAGTTTGCGTGTCACTCTCTCTTATCACCATAATCACGGTGGCTAGGATGTGTTAACTCCCTCGCCTGGTATACAGGAGTTTGCGTGTCACTCTCTCTTATCACCATAATCACGGTGGCTAGGATGTGTTAACTGCCTCGCCTGGTATACAGGAGTTTGCGTGTCACTCTCTCTTATCACCATAATCACGGTGGCTAGGATGTGTTAACTCCCTCGCCTGGTATACAGGAGTTTGCGTGTCACTCTCTCTTATCACCATAATCACGGTGGCTAGGATGTGTTAACTCCCTCGCCTGGTATACAGGAGTTTGCGTGTCACTCTCTCTTATCACCATAATCACGGTGGCTAGGATGTGTTAACTCCCTCGCCTGGTATACAGGAGTTTGCGTGTCACTCTCTCTTATCACCATCATCACGGTGGCTAGGATGTGTTAACTGCCTCGCCTGGTATACAGGAGTTTGCGTGTCACTCTCTCTTATCACCATCATCACGGTGGCTAGGATGTGTTAACTCCCTCGCCTGGTATACAGGAGTTTGCGTGTCACTCTCTCTTATCACCATAATCACGGTGGCTAGGATGTGTTAACTGCCTCGCCTGGTATACAGGAGTTTGCGTGTCACTCTCTCTTATCACCATAATCACGGTGGCTAGGATGTGTTAACTGCCTCGCCTGGTATACAGGAGTTTGCGTGTCACTCTCTCTTATCACCATAATCACGGTGGCTAGGATGTGTTAACTCCCTCGCCTGGTATACAGGAGTTTGCGTGTCACTCTCTCTTATCACCATAATCACGGTGGCTAGGATGTGTTAACTGCCTCGCCTGGTATACAGGAGTTTGCGTGTCACTCTCTCTTATCACCATAATCACGGTGGCTAGGATGTGTTAACTCCCTCGCCTGGTATACAGGAGTTTGCGTGTCACTCTCTCTTATCACCATAATCACGGTGGCTAGGATGTGTTAACTGCCTCGCCTGGTATACAGGAGTTTGCGTGTCACTCTTATCACCATAATCACGGTGGCTAGGATGTGTTAACTGCCTCGCCTGGTATACAGGAGTTTGCGTGTCACTCTCTCTTATCACCATCATCACGGTGGCTAGGATGTGTTAACTGCCTCGCCTGGTATACAGGAGTTTGCGTGTCACTCTCTCTTATCACCATAATCACGGTGGCTAGGATGTGTTAACTCCCTCGCCTGCTATACAGGAGTTTGCGTGTCACTCTCTCTTATCACCATAATCACGGTGGCTAGGATGTGTTAACTACCTCGCCTGGTATACAGGAGTTTGCGTGTCACTCTCTCTTATCACCATCATCACGGTGGCTAGGATGTGTTAACTGCCTCGCCTGGTATACAGGAGTTTGCGTGTCACTCTCTCTTATCACCATAATCACGGTGGCTAGGATGTGTTAACTCCCTCGCCTGGTATACAGGAGTTTGCGTGTCACTCTCTCTTATCACCATCATCACGGTGGCTAGGATGTGTTAACTGCCTCGCCTGGTATACAGGAGTTTGCGTGTCACTCTCTCTTATCACCATAATCACGGTGGCTAGGATGTGTTAACTGCCTCGCCTGGTATACAGGAGTTTGCGTGTCACTCTCTCTTATCACCATAATCACGGTGGCTAGGATGTGTTAACTGCCTCGCCTGGTATACAGGAGTTTGCGTGTCACTCTCTCTTATCACCATAATCACGGTGGCTAGGATGTGTTAACTGCCTCGCCTGGTATACAGGAGTTTGCGTGTCACTCTCTCTTATCACCATAATCACGGTGGCTAGGATGTGTTAACTCCCTCGCCTGGTATACAGGAGTTTGCGTGTCACTCTCTCTTATCACCATAATCACGGTGGCTAGGATGTGTTAACTGCCTCGCCTGGTATACAGGAGTTTGCGTGTCACTCTCTCTTATCACCATAATCACGGTGGCTAGGATGTGTTAACTCCCTCGCCTGGTATACAGGAGTTTGCGTGTCACTCTCTCTTATCACCATCATCACGGTGGCTAGGATGTGTTAACTGCCTCGCCTGGTATACAGGAGTTTGCGTGTCACTCTCTCTTATCACCATAATCACGGTGGCTAGGATGTGTTAACTCCCTCGCCTGGTATACAGGAGTTTGCGTGTCACTCTCTCTCATCACCATAATCACGGTGGCTAGGATGTGTTAACTCCCTCGCCTGGTATACAGGAGTTTGCGTGTCACTCTCTCTTATCACCATAATCACGGTGGCTAGGATGTGTTAACTCCCTCGCCTGGTATACAGGAGTTTGCGTGTCACTCTCTCTCATCACCATAATCACGGTGGCTAGGATGTGTTAACTCCCTCGCCTGGTATACAGGAGTTTGCGTGTCACTCTCTCTTATCACCATAATCACGGTGGCTAGGATGTGTTAACTGCCTCGCCTGGTATACAGGAGTTTGCGTGTCACTCTCTCTTATCACCATAATCACGGTGGCTAGGATGTGTTAACTGCCTCGCCTGGTATACAGGAGTTTGCGTGTCACTCTCTCTTATCACCATAATCACGGTGGCTAGGATGTGTTAACTCCCTCGCCTGGTATACAGGAGTTTGCGTGTCACTCTCTCTTATCACCATAATCACGGTGGCTAGGATGTGTTAACTCCCTCGCCTGGTATACAGGAGTTTGCGTGTCACTCTCTCTTATCACCATAATCACGGTGGCTAGGATGTGTTAACTGCCTCGCCTGGTATACAGGAGTTTGCGTGTCACTCTCTCTTATCACCATAATCACGGTGGCTAGGATGTGTTAACTGCCTCGCCTGGTATACAGGAGTTTGCGTGTCACTCTCTCTTATCACCATAATCACGGTGGCTAGGATGTGTTAACTGCCTCGCCTGGTATACAGGAGTTTGCGTGTCACTCTCTCTTATCACCATAATCACGGTGGCTAGGATGTGTTAACTCCCTCGCCTGGTATACAGGAGTTTGCGTGTCACTCTCTCTTATCACCATAATCACGGTGGCTAGGATGTGTTAACTCCCTCGCCTGGTATACAGGAGTTTGCGTGTCACTCTCTCTTATCACCATAATCACGGTGGCTAGGATGTGTTAACTCCCTCGCCTGGTATACAGGAGTTTGCGTGTCACTCTCTTATCACCATAATCACGGTGGCTAGGATGTGTTAACTGCCTCGCCTGGTATACAGGAGGTCGTGGGCTCCATCGCCACTCTGACGCCTGTTGCATATTTGGAGTTTGCATGTCTCTCTCTCATCACCATCATCACGGTGACTATTATGTGTTAACTACCTCGCCTGGTATACAGGAGGTCGTGGGTTCCATCGCCACCCTGACGCCTGTTGCATATTTGGAGTTTGCATGTCTCTCTCTCTCGCATCACCATAATCACGGTGGCTAGGATGTGTTAACTACCTCGCCTGGTATACAGGAGGTCGTGGGCTCCATCCCGATCCTGACGCCTGTTGCATATTTGGAGTTTGCATGTCTCTCTCTCTCTCGCATCACCATAATCACGGTGGCTATGATGTGTTAACTACCTCGCCTGGTATACAGGAGGTCGTGGGCTCCATCCCGACCCTGACGCCTGTTGTATATTTCGAGTTTGCGTTTCTCTCTGGTCGCGAGGATTGTCCTCCGGGTTCCTCCGAGGTTAACCTTCCACATTTACAATGAACGTGTGTGTTTGAGAGTATTAGGCTTCTACTGTAAATGTCCAAGTGACAATCTGCCACTTCGTTGAGCTATCATTTGTGATGGTCAGGTCGCTACTGAAAAAGAGCTATTTAACTTAGTGGGCCTTACCTGTTAACATATAAAAATAGTTTAGTTAACTTTACAATCTAACAATAAGTGCTTGTGGTGGGGGAGGGGGGGGAATCCACGTGTACACGGCTAGGGATCGCTGAGACAGAGCCCCCAGATATCCCACCATGGAAATTCCTCGTCTGTTGCCGTTTGTCGCAGAGGTTCGCGGTTCGATCCCGACAGGCCGCCCTGGTTAATATTTCGGAGTGTAGGAATGCCCGTAAGATGCGCGGCCATCCGCTTCGCGGCGGACCTTCAAGATCCAGTGGCGTCGTTCGAAAAGAGTAGGCCATCGTGTGCCCGCGTTGTCGTCCAAACTTGAACCATCACACTGCGCGTCTCACTCAATTGAAATGACACACAGCAAGCATCGCCCCCCTGCCGTGAAACTGGGCGGAACTTTGGCGCCTTCGTGATATTAAAACAAAAACAACAACTCAACACACTCGTCAACAGCACTGCCTCAAGACGAACAAAACATATATACTGGGCGACGTTTCGAGTAGCGGCTCTTCTTTATAGCGAACACAACTTGCTTGCGCTGTAGGAGCGCAGCACTTTTCAAAGTCAACTAAAGCGGCGCTGTTTAAGAATAACTGCAGGTTTCCTGCCGGTTTTTGTTGTCTTGTTGGATTTCGCACAAAAACGACGACAGACTCTCGCACGGTGAGTCACGACTACGCCGCCTGCGTGTTTACAAAGTCACGTCACGTGTCAGCTCGGGCAGCTTCCAGCGAGACGGAAATCTCACCGCACGTGCGGGGATCGATACCCCCCCCCACCACCCCCCACGCCCCACGAGCATGAACGAATAGGGGAATGTTCGGCGATGTGGAAAAAAAATTGCCGCGAAGTCGAAGAGCAGAACGCTCGAACGCGTGAACGCCCGCGCCCGCGTGAATCAACGAGTGGATGACGCGCAGCGACCGCGGCCTGATGCAATGAGCGTGACACGGAACCATGATGCGCCGGGTGGATTTTGGTAAAGCCCCCGAGTGTCTGACAAAATCTGACTGTCCCCTGGCGGTCACATGTCTGGGAAACCTCAGTGCGCTGACCGTCCCGAATGTTTTACGGTGACCTTGCTCAAGTGGGGGTAGTGGTGGTGGTGGTGAGGGGGAGGGAGGAATGCAAAATTTCAGGGTTTGAAAGGGGACACACCGCGCGGTCAAACAGTCAATGTTCAAACCGATCTTTAAACAAATGTTAACAGGATGAGTCACAGCACGAACTCGCGTTTTAGCCCCGTCGTCCATTCTTCTCGGGCTCTCCGCGCCCTGGCATGTGCTCAACCCCTTGGAGAAACGCCACCACCGGTGGCTATGAGATGTTAACTACCTCGCCTGGTGTGCAGGAGTTCGTGGATTCGATTCCCGACCCTGACGCCTGCTGTGTATTTGGAGTTTGCGTGTCTCTCTCTCTCTCCCCGTGGTGGTCGCGTGGATTGCTCTCCGGATTCCTCTGGTTTTTCCCTCCACATTTAGAATCAGCGCGCGTTTAGAGTATTTGGCTGCTATAAATGTCCATGTGATAAGCCACGTCGTTGAGTTATCATTTGTGGCCAGATCGCTTCTGAAAAAAAGATCTGTCTAGCTCAGTCGACCTTGCCTAGGAAAAAAAATATATAGTTTAGTTTACTGTCAACATCTTTTCACTGCAACTATAAGAATGCAGAAGGGGGGCTGAGTCTTTAGCGATGGCGGAGGAGGGAGGGGGGCTCAGCACCCCTATGTCCCCCCTACTCCCCCCCCCGCCCCCCACGTTACGAGACTGATGAGTCCCCATCACCACTCATAATCCTTCATTAATGTGATGCAGAGATCGATCTTTTGGAGCGGGAATTCACACTGCGGTGATCTCAGAAACAAAAATGCGTGTCTGAACTCTTGTTTTCAAATCATCATGATCATCATCATCATCATCGGCAGCAGCAGCCATGATTAGTCCACTGCTGGATGAAAACATCCCCAAGCCGTCGCAAATCTTTCGCGGTCACGCGATTGGACAATCCGTCCCGCTAGGTGCGCGCCAGCTGATTTCATATCGCTCCGTCTCCCACGTGTTGACAACATGTCTGGTCCTGTTGTAAAGCCAATGGCCACGATAAATCACAGCAATCAATCTCTCGATGGATGTGGTGTGCCGGGAGTGCGGAAATGAATTTCCAGGTCTTTGATCTCGAGAGAGACGACGGACTCTAAGGCCTGGTGAACAAAAACCCAATGGCCTGCAGTTACGACCTTGCTCCAGTCTGTAGTTCGACTCTTATAGTTTGTAATTATATATTTTATCCTGCGCATTACCCTAATTAGTTGGTGATGTTGCTGCATTGGATGTGGTGCACATGCACAAAGAAAAACAACAACAGCAACAATAATAATAATAATTCAACCCATTCGTCAATAACAATGTGTGGCCTGAAAGGGTTAAGTATCATAGAGGTAACGTTTCGGGCTATGGCTCTCCTTCGAAGCACGTACATAGAGAGGCCAGGAGGGAGATAATAAGAGACTGAACTATACCTCGCGGGGGACCTGATGAGACTCGCTTATTTTTTTAAACAATGCTTTCTCATGACCAGCTTTGAAACCTGACTGGTGAATAGTTTAGCCAAGCGAGGCTGTTGAGTAAGAGGCCCGAGTTCATTCGCCCGTTCGCGAGCGCTCAGCCGAGCCATTTCCTTCATGAAGAGTCGGGCCCAGATGCCCTCGTGCTGATAACAAGGAGCCAGAGACCGCCGGCGGGATTTACGATGAGCCAGGCCACACGAGCACCACGGGTCGAAGTAGCTGGCCGTGAAAACGAACTGATTCGTCTAAATTCCCTTTCAGTTCCCTCTTTCGCTTTGACTCGACGGTTGGGGGAATATTGTGGAATGAATACATCTGTATATGTGACAACAACAAAAAAACGATATCCCCAAACGCATCTCATGTCAGGGGATGGTTATTTTTGCGGTGTTTTTTTTTTTTGGGGGGGGTTCCCTCTCCACCTTCCTTTCTCTCTCTGTGCACATCTCAAACGGTGCGTGTGGCGCTGCGTTTCAATTTCGCTTTCAAGTTCAGCTTTGTCTCCGTTTCACGGAGTTTCGCTTCCCCGTGCTGGGTAATCCACCTTGCGGACAGCACCAGCTCTGTAGGATCTCGCGAGAGATAAAAGCTACTGATTCTCAATTTGAAACCGATCTCGGGTTTTCCTAACTTAAAAAAATAAATATTAAAAAGGCCTAGACGGATGGAGGTGGCCCAGGTGCATTATAGGTCAGAGCGATGATCTGGAGCTACTTCGTCTGTCGTATGGCTGATGTGGATGCAGAGCAACGACTAGAATTTCCCATTCGCGTGGTCAAAGCCAGATAACCGCGTCAGGAGTATCGGAGTGTTATAGCTGTGACGTCTCCTTCGTATTTGTGGATCGGGAAATTTCCGTCGTCACGTGTTGTATGGCCTGTTCTGGATAACCACAGTCGAACACGATGGAAGAGTTTTTCATTTTTCCACGTACGCATCAGGAAATCCGCATCTGCTGACATGGCTTGTGCGTGATGCAGTTTAGGGTGGACCATGCGTTTCGTGGAAGGTCAAACCCAGGGTTCTTCTGCGTTGGGTCTTTCACACCAAGGTGTTTGTTGGTGAGTTCCTTTGAACTCCAATCAGCTCTCCAAGCTTTGTCGAGGTTTAAGCTCGCATTGTTGAAGGTTCAGCGAATGGTTCTAAAAGGGCTTGCGTGACTTCAAGCGACAACTAAGGCACGTTAGTGAGGTCCTGATGAATGGGAAGGCGACTTTTCCTCCCTGGACGGTTTGCAGCATTTTAGCTGTGTGGGCTGGGTGGGGGGAGATTTGTGACAGCAGCCGTGGTGTTGGGGGTCGACTTGAGGGTTCCAGTGATACACCGCGTTTCAGTGTTCAGTTTGACATCAACAAGTGGAGCATGACTACTTCTGGTCCATGCTGGTGCACAGTACTCGGCTACAAAGTACACAAGGGCCATCTTTGATATCCTTTGCACTGGGTGCTGATGCTCCCCAGCCCCCGCTTGCCAGTATCTGGACTAGGTTGACCCTCGTCTTGGTCTTGGCAGCTCACCCCCTTTCTCAGGTGATCGTGATGAGATCCTGGATTCGATTCCGGGTTTCATTCGCCCACGACCAACCCAGGGTTCTCAAGCGTCGAAAGTCGATGACGATCGCAACCAGATCGCGAGTGACTTACATGTAAGACCCATTACAGAAATAGTAGCAGACCTATTGGGCACAGTGTCTCGTGGATATACTTGGTTTGTGATTAAACCAACCGAGTTCTCAAGTGCAGTGATTTGATGGCATCAAGCCCGGTCATCAATGACCACAAAAAAAACCCACTACATTCAATTTGAAACTGCGACTCATTTGGCTAAATTCCAGCACGGGGAATAAAAAATATCGGTTTGACCATCACGCGACGAGAGCTCACTTGAACGGATCTCGGAAGGAGTTCTGTGACATCCGCTTCTGCGGGCCGTTCTCAAGCACGAAGGGGGGGGGGACGGGGGAATGATGCACAGCTCTGCGAGGGAACCCGAGGGGATACTGAGTGGGAATAAAATTGGAAGACACGAACAAAAACAAAAAAGATCGGGTACATTTCCCAGAAACGTTCAAAGGTTGACCGACGAAGTCGAGATTTCGTGCTTCTTGTTACGCGATGGGACAGACCCCGGGTGCGTATTGTTATTTATTATATTTACCACCACAAACTCCTTGTGACAGCTCATAACGCGTTCTAAACGACAACAGTCACCGGGGGAAGTTAACGTTGCACAAAGAGTGATGACATAGCACTAATATTGTTGTTATTATGTGCGCTTTTTTCTCACGTACATTTGGTTTTCATGTCATTCTAAAGCGCACAAGGTTATCAGGGAGATAGCTATCGCGGATACAGCCGTGTGCTTCACGTGCGAGTGTCGTCTGCCAACTGCGAGTGGTGCCGCTCGGGGCGGTGGTTACCCAAGTAAGGAATTTGCGAGTAACTTTTTTTTTTGGGGGGGGGGGCAAAATTCGAACAGGGACGTCGGCACACACGGGCCTGGCTCTTGCGCGCGACATCACGGGAGTCTTTGGCGTCCGCCAGTAGCAGCAGACGGTGCGTAGTGTTCACGGTTGATGCCCCACGCGGTATTAACTAGGGCGGACGCGGGGACCAAACCCCGACGGTCGGCAAAACACGCTCCTGCTCGGGTAACATGCACCTCTCTGGCCTCTGTGTGTGTGTGTCGCGTCGTGTGTCGTGAAGGTCCATTGCTAGACGACGTCGCCAATTGTGTTGACTTTAAATGCATGGCGCAGTGTTATTGACGAACGTGTGTTGAGGTTGTTGTTGTTGTCAATTGTGCTGGCGCACCACTGCCAAAGCAATAGCAGCAGCAGTATCATCGTCGAATGATTAATAAATATCTACCTCCTCGGTAGGGATCGCAATCGGAAGCGTGCGAGTTCAAATCCTCACTCAGCCCATCATCTCTCGGGGGAGGGGGTCGATAAAACGAGTACCACTTTGTGGAGGAAGCCAACAGCAGTTGTTCAACGGAAAGAGTCGGCCCCGCCGTATGAATGTGGGATTTCCACCACTGTCTCGCGACTCTGCAAAACGGTCGATGAGCACCTAAGCGCACCTAAGCGCGTGAAATGCTCTCATTAGATCCAGAAGCCACTGCGACCCTTGACTTGGATTATGAGACGTGCAACAACAATACACGTGGGATGTGTACAGTACGTGACCACCACCGCATCTCAATAACGCGGTATAAGGAGGGAGTGTGGGGTGTGGCGGTGTGGTGGGGGGGGGGGGGTGGTGAAGGTTAGTGGGGGGGGGGGACATTCATCAAGTGCCAACGTCCCCAAGATTGCGGCTCAACGTCGATTCACGATTGACTAAACACACACACAAAGGCGGTAAATGAGGTTTCCCCGCAGGGTTGCCGGGCTCACTCTCCGTGATCGGGTTCAGGAGCTCGGAAATCCGGGAGAGACTCGGAGTCGAGCCGCTGCTGCTCCTCCGGATCGAGAGGAGCCACTTGAGGTGGGTTCGGGCACCCGATAATGACGCCTGACCCATAGACTCCCCTGAGACTCTACCGGGCAGCAGCAACGTCCTGCTGGAGTCTGTGTTTAGTAGTGTATAGTAGTGTAGTGTTTGGTAGTGTATAGTGTAGTGTATATTAGTGTCGAGTGCATCGGCCAGTCATCTCAGTCAGTCGACCCATGGCACCTGGGTTATGCCCCCGATGACCTCCTGCCGGAGGGTTGTTCGACGCTTCACGTGGCCTCAACGTGCGCATTGCCTGGCTATGTGGCGAATGGTATAGTGTATAGTAGTGTATAGTGTAGTGTAGTAGTACTAGAGTCCGTCGCCAGGGAAAGGGAGGTCTGGACCGCCAATACTCAACACGCTGCCGCCGCGACCCTCAACCAGGATCAGCGGATCGAGAAACGAGCGAACCAACGACAGTGGTGAACCACTACGCGCCGTGTCCCCTGGCGCGGTGATGGGAGGGATGACGCTGCGACGGAGTTGTAACCTCGAGACGCAAAAAGGGCCCTTCTGGGTGCTTTGTTGCTGCCACTCAATCGCCAAGTCAGCCTTGCCCCCCCCCCCCATACCAGATCAAGACAACGCCCCCCCCCCCCCACCGCTATCCCAGAACAGAACAAGACGTCCTGATCTCCGAGAAGTGCCCCTACCACGGGAGACTTCTCTTCCCTTGGAAACTCCCGTCTGCACTGAGCAGCAATATCCCGTAGAATAAACAACGAGCAGCCCATGTATGGCACCGCTGACAGCTAACGCAGCATCGGGGGGGGGGGGGTCTGAGAGTTTCCATTCGTTGTTACTCCGTGGGTCCTGTGTTAGTCTGTGGGTCCAGTGTTAGTCTGTGAGTCCTGTGTTAGTCTGTGGGTCCTGTGTTAGTTTGTGGGTCCTGTGTTAGTCTGTGAGTCCTGTGTTAGTCTGTGGGTCCTGTGTTAGTCTGCGGGTCCTGTGTTAGTCTGTTGGTCCTGTGTTAGTCTGTTGGTCCTGTGTTAGTCTGTGGGTCCTGTGTTAGTTTTTGGGTCCTGTGTTAGTCTGTGGGTCCTGTGTTAGTCTGTGGGTCCTGTGTTAGTTTGTGGGTCCTGTGTTAGTCTGTGGGTCCTGTGTTAGTCTGTGGGTCCTGTGTTAGTTTGTGGGTCCTGTGTTAGTCTGTGGGTCCTGTGTTAGTCTGTGGGTCCTGTGTTAGTTTGTGGGTCCTGTGTTAGTCTGTGGGTCCTGGATGAGTCTGTGGGTCCTGTGTTAGTCTGTGGGTCCTCTGTTAGTCTGTGGGCCCTGTGTTAGTCTGTGGGTCCTGTGTTAGTCTGTGGGTCCTGTGTTAGTCTGTGGGTCCTGTGTTAGTCTGTGGGTCCTGTGTTAGTCTGTGGGTGCTGTGTTAGTCTGTTGGTCCTGTGTTAGTCTATGGGTCCTGTGTTAGTCTGCGGGTCCTGTGTTAGTCTGTTGGTCCTGTGTTAGTCTGTGGGTCCTGTGTTAGTATGCGGGTCCTGTGTTAGTCTGTGGGTCCTGGATGAGTCTGTGGGTCCTGTGTTAGTCTGTGGGTACTGTGTTAGTCCGTGGGTCCTGTGTTAGTCTGTGGGTCCTGTGTTAGTCTGTGGGCCCTGTGTTAGTCTGTGGGTCCTGTGTTAGTCTGTGGGTCCTGTGTTAGTATGCGATTCCTGTGTTAGCCTGTGGGTCCTGGATTAGTCTGTGGGTCCTGTGTTAGTCTGTGGGTCCTGTGTTAGTCCGTGGGTCCTGTGTTAGTCTGTGGGTCCTGTGTTAGTTTGTGGGCCCTGTGTTAGTCTGTGGTTCCTGTGTTAGTCTGTGGGTCCTGTGTTAGTCTGTTGGTCCTGTGTTAGTCTGTTGGTCCTGTGTTAGTCTATGGGTCCTATGTTAGTCTGTGGGTCCTGTGTTAGTCCGTGGGTCCTGTGTTAGTCTGTGGGTCCTGTGTTAGTCTATGGATCCTGTGTTAGTCTGTGGGTCCTGTGTTAGTCCGTGGGTCCTGTGTTAGTCTGTCGGTCCTGTGTTAGTCTGTGGGTCCTGTGTTAGTATGTTGGTCCTTTGTTAGTCTGTGGGTCCTGTGTTAGTCTGTGGGTCCTGTGTTAGTCTGTTGGTCCTTTGTTAGTCTGTGGGTCCAGTGTTAGTCTGTGGGTCCTGTGTTAGTCTGTGGGTCCTGTGTTAGTCTGTGGGTCCGGGCCATGGCGAGTGGGATCTGAACCGCGATCCTTTCCTACCCCATTCACCAATACATACGGAGGCGAGTGATGAAGTATGGTGAAACAACGCCTATGACCGGCACGACCGTGGGGAGGCGTTCATCTAACAGTGGACTGACACAGGCCTGCAAGTGTCTGCGTGTGGGTATGTATAGATACACATGCACACGTGACGTTACTCAACCTCCGACAAAACAAATGTCACGCGCATCATCCAAACGTTCTCAATTAATCTTCTGACCCTGTTCCCCCCCCCCCCCCCGCCGTCTCAACCAAATGCCCAACCCTTTCCAGCCCCCCCCTCTGCCCCCACCCCCTTTGCCCCCCGCTTTTGCCCCCCCCCCCATTTGCCCCCTCCTTTTCCCCCCTCCGCAGCAGGTCTCCCTGCTGACCCCACACGACAGCCTGCGATGGGAGGGAGGGAAGGGGGCTTCCCTTTTTAAGCACATTTAGAACCTCGTGGCGTTTTTTCGTCCAGAGCTAAAATACTCCGAGCGTTCTGCCGTAGAAGCCTAAGTGTTGAGTTTTTCTTCGATTTGTTTACACGGACGGATGATGGTCCTGTTGAGCCAAGCCGCCCGGGGCTATTTTACACGAGAGATCCGTGGTGTTGCTTGAGCACAGCAGCAGCAACAAAATAAAGATGATAACATAGATATTGTGGATAACGAGTAAAGCAGGATCCTTAATGAGTATTGCACAACTAACGAAGTGTTAAAGATTATAAACTAAAGACACCGCGAATCAAAAAACCCCCAAAAAACTGCAACTATGTAGGAGCAAGAGGCGTCAGACAAAAAATGAGGTACAGGTACCACAAGGAAGCTCTCTATTTGAGTATAAGAGGCACCAGAAGCAAAAAAACACGAAGTTAAGTACAGGCGCAAAGTAATCTCTGCGTTTTATTTTGATAGGGAAATCAATATTTAAAATTTCTACCTTATTTTGTTATAATACCCGGTAAGGCCCACTGAGCTATATAACGCTATTTTTCAGAAGCGATCTGGCTATCACAAATGATAACCCAATGATTATCATGCGGAAATTTAGAACAGCCAAATAACTTCCAAACTCCCGTTGCTTCTGAATGTGGAGGGAAAAAACCGGAGGTCCCGGAGAAAAGTCCACGCAACCACGGGGAGAGAGAGTCGTAAACTCCAACTATACAGGCGTCAGGGTTGGGCTCGAACCTACGACCTCCCGTATACCAGGCGAGGTAGTGAACATAGCACAACAAAGTGAACCACTCGACCCCCCACAGTCTCACTCGCTGGTGCCCGCCACCCCCAGTCCCTCTCACACCTCACTCCACCCCCAATCTATTGCCTCAATCCTCCTCCCCCACCCCATGTCTCCTGATAACATCTCGTGCATATCAGATGGGCGAGGCTGCCCGCCTGCCACACCCCCGTGTCCTGTGCCCTATGGCCACGGCTATTAAAGCCAAACCGATGCAAACGGCCTGTCTCATTTCCATGGCTTTATACCCCAGGAGCGAAATCCACCCGTCGCCCCTCCGGGGTGGGTGGGTGGGTTAGTTGTGGGGGGTGGTAAATAGAGCGGGGTGGGGGGGGGGAAGGTTATGGATGGGAGGGGGGGCGGCTTGGTCGGAGTGTGCGGCGCAAACACGCCGTTGTTTGCGCATCAAGCCAGAGTCCAATTAATGAAAACGTGACACGGGAACACTCGGCTTTTTAAAGGGCAGCCCCCCTCCCTCTCCCCCGTTACCCTACAACGCCCTCCCGCCACGTACCCCACCACCTAACAACACCGCGGGGAGTTTTCTCAGAATCGCGGTTCGCGAGCGAGCGATGTTTTTTTTCCGTGACGATCCGAAGCGCCCAGACATCTGTCGCGGAGCTCTATGCCCCGGCATCAAACACCGATCCACTCAGCTGCTGCTGCTGCTGCTACTGCTGCGCCGCAGAGATAGGACGTGCTGTTCCAGCAGCAGAAGCCGTGCTCTATCCACTGCTGAATGAACGTTCGGCACCAGCCTCCGCCATCTCACGTGTTTGCTATGCGTGTGCGGGGAGCGGTGGTGCAGGGGTTAGCGCGCTGTGCTACGAAACCGGAGAACCGAGTTCGATTACCGCTCACGGCCAACACCAGGTGACCAATATCTGAACTGGTCCTGGGCCTCCCCAAGGTTGACTCAGCCTCAAATCAGTCCCTGGTGCGATGTATAAGCATCACCACTCGGGAGACAAAGGCGGGCGGGCGGGCGTGGTGCTGGCCACCCAACCTCTTACCCGTGCCGTGTTGGCCTTCATAGGTGCTCGCTAACAGCACTTACCCCAACAGTTTGTTGAGACTATAGGGGGGGGGGGTTGTCTTTGTGTCAATCGACACCTGGGACAGCCTTGCACACATGATGTTCCACTTGGAGGGGTTACAACTTCTACCGCTGTCTCACGTGGCGACGATCCGTCTCGCTCCTTTGCACGCAACTTGATTTCACTGCTCCCACCTTCGCGGCCTTGTCGTCATCCTTTGGCTGCCACTCCGTGACTGGTATCGACCTCCGGCCGTCTCTCGCGGTCCCTCCGAGTTGCGACGCGTCCTGCCATGCCCCGCTGACTCTCTCGTTCTCGATCGGGAATCGATCCCAGGTGGCCGAGTTCATGGCGCGTGGACACATGTGTGGACGCTATAGGGGCACCAGCAATAAAATAGATACGCATGTACCGCACGTTGGACTTATTTTGCATCGTACGTAGCCAACCGTGCTAATCGGAGTAGCGGGGAAAGGACAACAAACTAAACACAATTTTTTTAAAGAAATTAGTTTTCAATCTAAGTTGCAAGTAAACGCTACCAGAGGAGCTAGTTTATTTGATTTTTCCTGTGTAAATCTGACGAGCGTGAGATTAAACCTGCGGTGAACGTGTCCTGCCCAAGCCCCGATGAGGTGATTTCACCGCTTCATCTCCACGGTAGGGGAACTCTCTCTGACGCGTTCCATCCCTTGGCCGCTACGACGTTATTTATTCTCGACCATCGGGACATCATCGTCCCGTCTAATTACGTGTCCTGTCGATGCCCCGCTCACTTTCCCACGTAGTCAATACGACCACTCCCCTCTCTCTCTCTCACGTGCGAATTTTCTCTAATCCGTGTTCATAAACTAAACAATGTTTTTATATTACCAGGTAAGGACCACTGAGCTATACAGTTTTTTTCAGAGTCGATCTGGCCACGAATTATAGCTCAACGAAGTGGCTTATCACGTGGAAATGTATAGAAGCCAAATACTCTAAACCCATGTTTATAAATGTGGACGGAAAAACCGGAGGACCCGGAGAAAAATCCATCCGACCACGGGGAGAGAAAACACGCAAACTCCAAATATAGAGGAGTCGGGATCGAACCCATGTCCTCCTGTGTAACCTGGAGAGACAGTTGACATCTCGCCGCCGTGGTGTTCCTCTTCTTGACCATGCGCGTAATTCTACTCTAGATGTTCCAGAGTCTTCTACCGCGTGGGGTTTCGTGGTAGCAGCGTTCATGGGATGACCTCGTGTCTCACGGAGACTATTTCTGGGAGGGTAAGACGAGGCTGCCCCTCGCGATACGGGGAGCGTCAGCTGCCGTTATTCTGAGGGTCGCGTCTCTCTCTCTCTCCACGCTCTGCGCTTGCTACCGGTTGCCAACTTCTTTCTTGTCAAGTCATTCTGTGGCACAGGACGTCACGACTTACCTGGGATCCCATATATTTACATGTGTGGGGGGGGGGGAGGAGGTGTCCACAGACTGACCTATGGCCCATATGCGAACATTGGGGCTCCACAAAACTAACATAGGGCCCATAGATTAAAATTGTACCCCGCATTGCATGTCTGGAAAAAAGAGGGAAACAGGGAGAGTACCGCATGGATTCGAGAAAAAGGCAGGCTAAAGGCATCGCATTGCTTGTTGAGTAAGTTGGGGTTGGGCATGATGCGTTGCTTGGAAGAGACGCACGATGGACGCCTTGACGCAGCGGTAAGCCCCACTGAGCGATGTAGCTCTTTTTCAGTGTCGACCTGGCCACAAATGATAGCTCAGCCAAGTGGCTTATCACGTGGAAATGTACGGCAGCCAAATACTCTAGACGCGTGTTTGTAAATGTGAAGGGAAAACCCCGAGGACCCGGAGAAAAATCCACGCGACCACGGAGGAGAGAGACACCGCAAACTCCAAATATAAAGCAGGCATCAGGGTCGGAATCGAACGCACGACCTCCTGTATACCTGGCGAGGGAGTTAACAACGCGACATCGCGGGGGATGTGTGAAAAATCTTGGCTGCTTGCGCGTGCAGTGTCAGCACATGTAATGAAAATCCCCACGAACGTTCGTTTCTCAGAAGTGACAGAGAGAGTGGTGGTGTGGACCAGCTGAGCTCTGTGCAGCAACACAGCAGATGGTGTGGTGGTGATAGTGCTGATGATGGCGCTGATGATGGCGCTGATGATGATGGTGCTGATGATGATGGTGCTGATGATGGTGTTGATGATGATGGTGCTGATGATGATGGTGCTAATGATGCGTCCTCTTCCTGGCACAGCTGCTGATTGCCGTGATTCGATGGGTCGTGATTAGATTCAAGAGTTGATTATTCTTGTTGTTGGTTGTCGTTGTTGTTTGTTGTTGTATAAACAATGCGGTGAATTATAAAAAAAAACCTCTCGTTGCTACCGGGATCACGTTCACGAATTACATACAACAACGTGTTATTGTTGTTGTTGCTGGATGAAGACTTCCCTTCTCCCCCACCAAGCTGTTGTCATCTCAAAGTCAGAATCATAACCTTTTATTTGTCCTGGAGGAATCCGATGAGCTACGCAGCTCTTTATCGTACGTGTCCAGTCGTGGCGGGTTCAGCAAGTCGATTCATTCATTTGAGCAACTCAGCACCTGTGCACGACCAGCTGATTTCATGGCTTGAGACTCGGCGAGGCTTTCCCGAGTAAATAGAGGGAATTGGTCTTGTTGATAATATGTGTAGAGGACAATATATCTAAATGGTGCTGTTAAGCTACCTCGAAAACCATAAAGACGACGATCCCCCTTTCGCCTTAACAGACTGTGGGGACAAGTGCTGTTAGCGAGCACCTATGAAGGCTGGCACGGCAAACGAGGGGGTGGGTGGCCAACACCACGCCCAGCCGTCTTTGTCTCCCCAGTGGCGATGTTTACACACCGCACCAGCTACTCATTTGAGACTGAGTCGACCTAGGGGAGGCCCAGGACCGGTTCAGATTATCGTCAGTGGTGTGGGCCGTGAGCGGGAATCGAATCCAGAGCCGCAGGGTTCGTAGCGCAGCGCGCTAACCGCTACACCACCGCTGTTAAAGCCGGCATGACACACGCATGACACATGCATGACACACGAGTCGAGGTAGATGGCCAACACCGCACCCGACACGCACGCACACACACACACACACGCGGTCACGCACACACACGTACACAAAAAGTGCTAAAGCGTTTTTAATTAGTACCTGATTAGTGCTAAGCCGTGAGCCCTAGGGCACACTCGTTAGCCACTGCGTGGCGAAGCGAGAGAGCAGTTTCTGTGGATACCATCTCCACGAGTGGGTGCTTCCCCGGGCTGCACGGGATGATGACGACGATACTGATGATCATGTTTTGTGCTCAAGCGATACCCGCAGATCGGATCTGATAGCCCCCCGCGGGGGTGACGATAGCGAAGATACGGGCAATCGGGGGGGGGAGGGGGGGCTGGGGAGGATCGACGGAATCGCCTAGGGGCACAATCCAGAAATCCACCCGAGACGATAAACGCAGGTGACCCCTCTCCTCACTCAGTTGCAAGGGGGTCAGGCGAGAAGAATAAGAAGAGGAACCCCCCCCCTCCCCGCCAACCCCTCGCCCCCCTAAGATCCCCGTACGAGCATCGCAGCCGATGTGCCCACGGACGCGCGGACGTTGACACAACAAAGAAAAAACAAAGATCCCCCGTATAGCCTTAACAGACTGTTGGGGCAAGTGCTGATAGCGAGCACCTATAAAGGCAGGCACGGCACACAAGAGGGTGGGTGGCCAACACCACGCCCGGCCGCCTTTGTCTCCCTAGTGGCGATGTTTACACACCGCAGCAGTCGAGCAACGGGAGGCCCGGGACCGGTACCGATAATCGTCACCGGTGTTGGCCGTGAGCGGGAATCGAACTCGGGTCGCCAGGCTCGTAGCGCAGTGTAGCGCTAACCGCTACACCGCCGCTCCCCACGGACGTTGACACGCACACACACACACAGCTTTTAGCAAACGTGTTGGGGGAAAGTACTCATTTAACTGCTGAGTCTACTTCGTAGGATGTTCCAGGACCTGTTAGTCACGGCCCTGAATCGAATTAGCGCAGCAGTGCACGCTGACCGCTTAGACGCCCGCTCCCCACACGTGGACCAACACAAATTTGTCCCCGTGTAGGCTGTAACAGGCTGTTTTTTGGGGCAAGTGCTGTTAGCGAGCATCTATGAAAGTCGGCACGGCGCACAGGGGGGTGGTGTGATCAGTAACACGCCCAGCCGCCTGTGTTTCCCTAGCACTGGATGTTCACACACCACACGACAGATCAACTATTACCACTCGCCACTTATTTTACAGCCGGGGCAGCGAATAGCGCAATGTGCTAACCACGGCGCCACCGCTCCCCACAATAAACAACAAAGATCTCCCGTATAGCCTCAACAGACTTTTGGGGCAAGTGTTGTTAGCGAGCACCTATGAAGGCCGGCACAGCACACGAGGGGGTGGGTGGCCAGCACCACGCCCGGCTGCCAATTGTCTCCCGAATGGCGATATTTACACACCGCACTAGGAACTAATTTGGGGCTGAGTTGACCTAGGAGAGGCTCAGGCAGTGAGGAAAATTCGAACTCGGGTCGCCAGGTTCGTAGCGCAGCGCGCTAAACGCAATTCTACCGCTCCCCAAACACGCACACGTAGATAAATGCACAAGCAAACACGTTTACACATGACCAGTCGTTACGCAAAGCTTATTTTGTAAAGCTCCTTCAACTACATTTATTGTTTCAACTCGAGTGAATTTTTTTTAGTGGGGGGAGGGGTGGCAGTGTGGGAGGTGGACCCGAGGGAGAGTACAATACGTTCACAGCTCCAGACAGAGATGTCACTCTTACGACACACACACAAGGGTCCTAAAATATAATGGTGCAGCCGTGAAATTGCTTGCCCCAGCCCCTGCCGGCAGAAGGGCCTCCAACGGAATGAACTCGAGAGGGCCATATTTGGCCTACTCCTCCACGGTGATCGGATGTCCGTAGAAAAGCTCAGAATCGGATTGTTTATTTTATACCAGAGGAATCTGATGAGCTATCGAAGCTATTTTTTTTCACAGACGTCCAATTCTGTGGGTGTACCAACGCCTGACCCCACCGCACGCGGCCCAGTGAACACTGCTTGATGGTTGGACGGAGGTGGTGGGTGGGAAGGGGCATTTGAGGAACTTGCGCCGTCGGTTGAAACCGCTCGCCGCGCACAGGAGATGGAATCGAGCAGGCGACCTCTTTATTGCAAATTCCATCACACGCTGCGGCAGCTTTCAAGAGTAAAGACCACACGTTAAAAGGTGATTCAGAGCCAGCAGACGTTACGTGTGTGACGATTAAATCAGCCCTCCGATCATCATCACCACCGCCATCACCACCACGACCCCACTGCGTGGTATTCAAAGCAGTTGGCGAGATCACCGACTCAAGAGCACAGGAGTCAAACGTCAGCCAATATAGATATGGGTGTTCATCTCCGGTGAGTACTGAGATACGGGTGCTCATCTCCCGTTCGCAGCCCCGCAGAGCCCTAGTGGCGGCAATTCCACATCGCTGTGGCGGGTGGGGGTGGGGGCGAGTCGATCCGTTCCGACAACCGCTGTTAACTTCCCCTCCCGCAAATAAAAGTGGCGCTCAAAGCTGTGGCCGTATTATTGTACACAGCAGCAGCAGCGGCGGTATGCAGACAGGCCACGCAACACCGGCTTCGCCCTTCGTTAGGACTCATCAGCAGTGCGTAGCAGCCACCATCGCCAACTGCCGCCGCGTGTTGCCCAGAGGGCTTGTCGCAGATCCCTGCGGTGACGGCCACACCTTTTTGTTACCTTGAAACCACCTTGCCGCTGGGTGTGTGACGAGCGTTATTCACGTCTGTGTGTTGGTGTGTGTGTGCGTGCGTGTGTTTGTTTTATTGTATGGGGAGCGGTGGTGTAGCGGTCAGCGCGCTGCGCTACGAACCTGCCGACCCGAGTTCGGATACAGCTCGCGGCCAACACCGGTGACGATTATCTGAATCGGTCCCCTAGGTTGACTCAGCCTCAAATGATTACCTGGTGCGGTGTGTAAACATCGCCACTGGGGAGACAAAGGCGGCTGGGCGTGGTGCCAGTCACTCACCCCATCGTGTGCCACCATACAGGCCTTCATAGTTGCTACTCGCTAACAGCACTTGCCCCAACAGTCAAAGGCTATACGGGGGTTTATTGTGTTTGTGTATTCCTCCCACCCAGCCAGCACCCGCTGATCTCTCTCTCCTGTGTCTGAACGTGGCTTCCTCGTCGTTTACGGAAAGCGCTGGGAGGGAGAATGGCGCTTAACGCTGTCCGTCAACTCGCTGAGAAATATAGACAGGCGCTGACTACTTGCTATCGACCCCGAGGATTTGGAAATATCCACCTACTCACAATCGCACACGTGTGTATGCATGTGTGTGTATGTAGCGCGCTGTTCCCGAGTTCGAGTCCCTCACGGCCAAAATCGGTGACGATTATCTGAACCGGTCCTGGGCCTCCCCCCTAGGTCGACTCAGCCTCAAATGATTACCTGGTGCGATGTGTAAACTTCGCCACTCGGGAGACAAAGGCAGCCGGGCGTGGTGCTGGCCACCCATCCCCTCGTGTGCCGTTCTGGCCTTCATAGGTGCTCGCTAACAGCACTTGCCTAAACAGTGTGTTGCAGACTATACGGGGATCTTTGTCTTTGTATGTATGTGCAACTTCTTTCAAACGGTACGTAGCCAAACCGTGGAGGTGCGGGGGAAGGACAACAAACTAAACACAAACAGAATCTAGATTTATAAAGTGCACAGCTTCCTAATAAAAGGGGCTTCCACGCAGCCTCCTCTCTCTCTTGGTCGACGAACCGGAAACCACCCGGCTCACCACATCCAGTGTACATCTCACTATCGCCACGGCTACCGGTCACGTGCCTACTCTACGAAATGCGCTGTTTGGTGGCAATTGTGGACAAGTCCATCGGGTGTGTGAAGCAGTGGCTAGTACCCTGCGCTCTGAATCTGCTTAACCGAGTTTGACTCCAGGCCACAGCTAACATCAGTGTCAAGCGGATTTCAATATCAGCGGGGTCGAGTCAAGCTACCCAGCAAATTAGTCTGGAACCCAGCACACCACATTCAACATATCTCTCGCTATGGCCATGACGACCAGCGACCTGGAAAATGTTCAGTGGGAAAATTGAGCCCTGCGTGAGACTCGATTGTAATAAGTTCCTATGTGCGTCTAATGTAAGTAGTCGGTTCTCTGTGCGTGTCCGTGGGTCTTCCGCGTGAGACCAGGGCCTAAATTCCTTCACGTCGAACGCAAAAATATCCCCACACCCGGCACACACCACCACCCAGCGATGCCTCTTGACGATGATTGCAATCGCGAAGGCCCCTTGCCTGTTGAGGACAGCCGTGCGATGGAAAGGAGGAGGGGTGTTGGGGGCGCGCTCGGGTGTGAATGCCGCCAGTAAGAGCTGCCCGACCGCATCGCGCAATTCCTGCAGGCGGATGGTGTCGGAGGTGGGGGTGGGGGGGGGCTGCATCGGATAATTGTTTCATCAATTATTCGGGGAGGGTTTTGGAGTTAATCGCACACAAGTCCCGAGGCTCAGCCGGCGGTGCCATCGTCTGCGCGTTATAAGATACAGTTCAACGCCACGTGTCTTTTTAAAAGCAAAGGTTGTTGGCACTGCGTTTTATAATACGGCACAGGCACGGGCAACATCAGTGGCGATAATTTGAATCGGTCACGGGCCTCCCCTAGGTCGACTCAACCTCAAATGAGTGCCCGGTGCGGTATGTAAAAACATCGCCACTGGGGAGACAAAGGCGGCCGGGCGTGGTGTTGGCCACCCACCCCCTCGTGTGCCGTGCCGGCCTTCGCTAACAGCACTTGCCCCAACAGCCTGTTGCAGGCTAGCCGGGGGATTTTGTGTTTGCGTGTGTGTGCATGTATGTGCGTGTAACCAGATGTATATAATGTAATTGCCACCGGGCACAAGTTTGGAGTGCGTCTTATAATCCAGAGAATACGGTAGAAATAATAATAATAATCATCATCTTATCATGGTGGAGCGGTTGCGCATTATTATATGCACACGTCGCTATGAACCTCGGCCACCTAAGTTCGATTCCCAGCCACGGCGATGGTCGCACACGCCCGTTCCCCCAGCAGCGAAGTATGGTCAAACAACCCTCGTGACTGGCACGGCATGGGGAAACCTCCATCCAGCGGTGGATTGACAACGGAGCTGCATACAAATTATTATTAGTAGTATTACTGCTACCCCACGAAAATAGGATCATTGCACGCGTACACATTTCTGGATTACAATTTGTGTAACCGTTACACCAATTTTGTTTAAAGCTTTCGTGACTGCAGGGATTCACATTATTGGTTCTTTCGGTAAAGTCACGTAGAAGGGAAACAATAAAATAAAAATATATAAAACAATAAAATTATTGTTTTATATATAATAAAATTATTGTTATATATATTTTTTTATTATTTTATTGTTTCCCTTCTACGTGACTTTACCGAAAGAACCAAGAATACGTTACACCAACTGTTTAATGACGCACATTGTACGAAAAAAATCGATCCAGCGGTCTTGTTATCTCTCCCCCCCCCCTTAACCTTCCTAAATAATTCCCCGATTTGCGTTCGACGAGACCGGGGCGGAGGGTTTTTTAGGCACTAAAAGGTAGCGCCGGTTACGATGACTCGGAATGAATTCCGGTGACGTCACTGGAACTAATTGCACGCGGCCGCGGTTGCGAGCGTGCGTGAACACCTCTGCAATGAGGTCCCATCATGCACAATCCCATCGCCGTTTATCATTTATATATGTGTGTATATATATAAAACACGAATAATAACCATCGTAATGTACGGCCTCTTTGTCAATCCACTGTTGGATGATGGCCTCTGCAAGCCGCCGCTATCTCACAGTATGCATGTTGAACTTCTTTCGCACCGTACGTAGACAACCGTTATAATCGGAGGTGCTGGTGAACTCGCGTGAACTAATGAAATGCAACAATATAACCATCGGCAGCAGCAGCCTTGATCAATCCACTGCTGGATGGAGACAGCAGGCACACCGATCTCGCACAGGCCGAACAAATGTAGCGAGTGCACGTGAGCTGATTCCATCGCTCCATCTCCGTGCTCTACGTCCTCTGGTACGAGTTCGCATCCCGACCCTGGCTACCACTCCCTCATTGTTATCCTTTACCATCAGCCATGATCCCTTCTGGCCACGAAGTCTCCCGACAAACCCCACGTAAACTAACAGTCGATTCGACGCCATGTCCGTCGTGAGAGGGTTGTTTGACCATACTTCACCAGGCTGGTCAATGAAGCTTGATGAAGGGAGAGTGGGAGGGAGGGAGGGTGTCATTAAAGGCTGTGATAGCATCTCGTGATACGCACAAACACACACAAAGATCCCCGATGTAGTCTTTAACAAGACGGTTGTTAACATCGGCTAAGTCAGGGGTCTCTGGCTCCGCAGCTGCATGCGGATTTTTAAGGACCGCTTCGTGACAGCTATTTATTTATTAAGGACCACCGCCGTCCCGTATTCACCACGCAGTGCATTTGCGGCTCTTGAAAAATAGATATATTTTTTTCTTGTTTGTTTGTGTTTTGTTCTACCGAAGTCGAACAAAAAAAATGTCTCTTCTTGTCATTATCGTTGCCGACCTCCGAAGCTAAGCGCTGTTAGCGAGGACCTCGGAAGGCCACAGCACGGCACACGAAGGGGGGAAATGTGGCTAGCCACAAACTTCGGCCGCCTTTGTCTCCCTAGAGGGGGGGGGGGGGTTGGGTAGGTGAACTGGATCAGATATCACTCGCACACTGACGGCAGCCGTGGTCGGGAACCGAAGGGTAAGTCACCGGTGGCTCATGAACGCAGTGTGCTAACCGCTGCGCCACCGCTCTACCCGATGATTCATTGTAATTCATTATTTTCTTTTTCTGGAAACGTACGGAACAATGCAAATGCGACCCTGGTACAGTGCATCGCAGAGTATGTCAGACCTCGGGTTCCAAACGACGGGTTTGTTCCGTGAGATACCCCCAAAAAAAGAACGGACAGTTTTGAAATAATATTAAAATGTTATTCTCTCGCTCGCGTCATGGACACAGAAAATCCGTTGCACGTGCCTGGTTTTTCGTCCTTGCTTTTATTGTCGTCAACGTCGCTGCACGTCACAACAACGCACTCACTCACCCACTCACCACACTGCACGTCACAACAACGCACTCACTCACCCACTCACCACACTGCACGTCACAACAACGCACTCACTCACCCACTCACCACACTGCACATCACAACAACGCACTCACTCACCCACTCACCACACTGCAAGTCACAACAACTCACTCACCCCTTCACTCACCACGCTGCACGTCACAATAACGCACTCACTCGCCCACCCACCCGCTCACCACACTGCAGGTCACAACAACTCACCCACTCACTCACTCACCGCACCGCAGGTCACCTCACTGCTCAATCTGCTTCCTCCCTCGCACTGCTCCACTCTGGAATTCCCTCCTCCCACCATCATCATCATCGTCTCTCTTTCCCCAAGCTCGTGTAACAACAATAACAACCTCGTTCACTTCAAGACACGTGTTACTACTCTCTTATCGGTTACAACGTTGGCAATGGTGCCGTTTGTCGCTGGCCGTTAGGCGCTTTGGTCCTTTGGGCCTGCGATCAGCAAAACTGTGATTAAAATGAAATAAAAACCCCACGAAATATTACACCCCACCCATCCACCCTCCCTACTTGCCACCGAATCGAGAACCTCCCCTTTTAATAATATCACCAAAAAAGACAACGAACGATGCTGCGTTGGCACCAGCGCGCAAGCACAGGCAAACAGCTGAGGCCACGCGCGTCGAGAACGCGCCGTGTACGTTTTATGTGCACGTAGCCCCTCGCGGGCAGAGCGGCCCCGAGGGTACAGCGAATCGGGGCGGTCGCCCCGGGACCCGCGCTTTAGGGGTGAGGGGGGCGGGCAGCGCTTCCGCATCACGGCGTTAGATGTAATATTTTAGGTTGAGTTTGAAGGCGGGCAGGGGGCCCACGGTGGGATCCTCCCCCCCCCCCCCCTCCCTATATATTGCCGTTCTTCTCGGGTTAGGGATGAACTTATTGAGGTTTGTGATATCCATGCCATCGATATCTAGAATATCTTAAATCTGAAATTAAGTCTGACCTGCTGTTATTTTTTTTGGGGGGGGGGGCAGTTTGAGGGCGTGAGTATTGCTCGTTCGTGGAGGAGTGAAATCTAGGACCCTTTAAGGTACATGTTGTGTATTATACATGAGTGTTGAAGCATGGTCAAATAACATCCACCACCTGCTTAGGGCACTTGGAGAAGCCCTCATCCAGTAGTGGATTGACAAATGCATGCAATGTGTGCGTGTGTATACATGAGCACAAACACTCTGATATTGCGTGAAACGCTCTGTATGTCCATACACGTAATGAGCCGTGCTCAATCCACTGCTAGACGAAGGCCTCCACCGAGTTGTCGCCACCTCTCACGATCCTCTCACGATCCTGCGATGCAAAACTATTTTTTTATTGTACCAGGCAAGGTCCACAGAGCTCTATAGCTCTTTTTCAGAAGCGACATTGACCACAAATGATAGCTCAACGAAGTGGCTTATCAAGTGGAAATATAGCAGCCAAACACTCTAAACGAACGTTAATTCTAAATGTGGAGGGAAAAACCGGTGGAACCCGGAGAAAAATCCACACGACCACGGGAAGAGAGGACATGCAAACAGGCGTCAGTGTTGGGGTCGAACCCACGACCTCCTGCATACGCGGCGAGGTAGTTAACTTCTCGCCACCGTGGCGCCCCAGCTCCTTAGTGCAGTGGTTCTTAACCTTCACTGCAGCCTGCACCCCGATGGTTCTCAGAAAGGTCATCACGCACCCCCAGGGGGTTAAGAACCACTGTCATATATAGGGCGTACGCACTTTCGAAACGCGCGTTTTAACCCTTCGGCTGCCACTCCACCATCATCCTTGACCCCCGTGGTTCGTAAGCGACGTGTCCTCAGCTGGCCTTAGCCCACGTGTCCTCGCGGTCAGTATGCATGTTGAACTTCTCTCGCACAGCACGTAGCCAGCCGTGCTCGCCGGAGTACGATGCATATTCAACCTGCGCACGGTTCTCGATGAGTGATTACGATAATTCCCAGGACGAGCGCAGGCTTTGGACAGCGCTGGATAACACTCACGCATGTGTATGAGTTGTCGTCCGTGTGTTTTTTGTTTCCTACATCCACCGTCAATTATTGATTCCTCGTGCGTCCCGGGGTGGGGGGGGGGTGGCTTTGTTTGGCGACTTTTGCCGGCGTAAAACATTCATGAGTGAAGCGAGTGTTGTTCAAAAGCCGACCTCCACGGCCACTCGGGGGAGAAACTATCCCACAGGCGGTGCAGGAGCAACACGTGGGCGGCGGGGGAGGCTGTAACCAGTGCCGGATTCTCCCAGTAGCACAAGTCGCTACACGTGCTACGGGCCCCGCACTCTCAAGGGCCCCGCGCTAAACGCTTTCACGCTATCAATTCGGGCTCAGTGATTACTCGCTCTATTACTATAGTACTATACCGCCTTTGACTTTTATGAACGACAGAGGTGTTTAAGGTTAGCGATTTGTCGTATTAGCTGGCTGTATAGCAAATGAAAAAATACAATTACTTTACGATGCAAGTTACAAATTTGTGTTTTAATATTTACGTGGGTTTTTTTTGTTATTTCGAGTCTCCTTTACAACAACACATGATACAGGCCCCCGCACTAGCTTAATCCGGCACTGGGTGTAACAACAGGTAACAACAAAGACAAAGGGCCCCCGTGTAGCCTGCATAAGCTTTTGGGGAGGGGAAGGTGGGGGGGGGGGGCAGTGTTAATTACTCTTAGCGAGCAACTGTGAAGGGTGGGCACGGCGCACTGGGAGGTCGTGTGGCCAGGAACCACGCCCGACCGACTTTGTCTCCTCAGTGCCAATGTTTGTACACTGCGCCAGGTTCTCGTTTTGAAGACCTTGTCGACCTACGATGCGAGAGAGGGAGGGAGGGAGGACGCGCAGGAGCGGTACAGATATCACTCAGATGTCATTCGCTGCCGATGCCAGCTGTGGCCGGAGGAATCGAACTCACGGACCGCCGGGTTTGCGGCGCAGTGCGACAAATCACTGTGCCAGGTGTGGCAAGGGTGTTATTGGAGGGGGGGCGGGGGTGTAGGTGCATGTGGAGCGGACGAGTACGGTTTTTTTTAATCGATGGAATCCAGACACTGCCCCACGACGTCAGTTGTGACCAAAACCACAACACTCGCACAGCTCTGCAGAGCACGAGGAGAGAAGAAAGCTGGGGGGGGTGGGGTGGGGGGTGGCGGTGGAGGGCAGGGGGGGGTAGCGGGTGGGTGGGTGGGGTGGTGGTGTTGGTGGTGGTGGTGTTTGTGGTAGGGGATCACTCACTCGTAGCTAACCGCTCTCCATCCGCCTCGTTCGTGGTCCGTGTGTGTTGGAGGAATGCGTGCCGGGGTTCTGGCAGGCATGGAGGTGAGCGGGCGGCAGTAAATATCGCCCTGGTGGAGCGGGCAGGAGGGGGGTGCCTGGTGGCGGTGTTGGGTGGGGGCGTGCCGTTGAAGAATGAATGAAATCCACCAGTAATTCATTTGTAAAGGTTATGTTTTGTGTTACCTTGTGAATAGTAATTATTGTATTTGTCAGTTACCAAGGGCGTTGCGTTAACAGTACGCGTTGTAAGAAAAACACTTCCCCAACCACTTCCTACGGTCAACACCACAACCGCTTCTGCTAATACCATCACACCCCACCACCACAACTACAATCAACACCACCATCGCTTCTCCTGCTAATACCATCACACACCACCACCACCACCACGACTACAATCAACACCACCACCACTTCTCCTGCTACTACCATCACACACCACCACCACCACGACTACAATCAACACCACCACCGCTTCTCCTGCTAATACCATCACACACCACCACCACCACGACTACAATCAACACCACCACCGCTTCTCCTGCTAATACCATCACACACCACCACGACCACAATCAACACCACCACCGCTTCTCCTGCTAATACCATCACACACCACCACCACAACTACAATCAACACCACCACCGCTTCTCCTGCTAATACCATCACACACCACCACCACAACCACAATCAACACCACCACCGCTTCTCCTGCTAATACCATCACACACCACCACCACGACTACAATCAACACCACCACCGCTTCTCCTGCTAATACCATCACACACCACCACCACCACCACCACAACTACAATCAACACCACCACCGCTTCTCCTGATAATACCATCACACACCACCACCACCACGACTACAATCAACACCACCACCGCTTCTCCTGCTAATACCATCACACACCACCACCACCACGACTACAATCAACACCACCACCGCTTCTTTTGCTAATACCATCACACACCACCACCACGACTACAATCAACACCACCACCGCTTCTCCTGCTAATACAATCACACACCACCACCACGACTACAATCAACACCACCACTGCTTCTCCTGCTAATACCATTACACACCACCACCACCACGACCACAATCAACACCACCACCGCTTCTCCTGCTAATACCATCACACACCACCACCACGACTACAATCAACACCACCACCGCTTCTCCTGCTAATACCATCACACACCACCACCACCACAACTACAATCAACACCACCACCGCTTCTCCTGCTAATACCATCACACACCACCACCACGACTACAATCAACACCACCACCACTTCTCCTGCTACTACCATCACACACCACCACCACCACGACTACAATCAACACCACCACCGCTTCTCCTGCTAATACCATCACACACCACCACCACCACGACTACAATCAACACCACCACCGCTTCTCCTGCTAATACCATCACACACCACCACCACGACCACAATCAACACCACCACCGCTTCTCCTGCTAATACCATCACACACCACCACCACAACTACAATCAACACCACCACCGCTTCTCCTGCTAATACCATCACACACCACCACCACAACTACAATCAACACCACCACCGCTTCTCCTGCTAATACCATCACACACCACCACCACCACCACAACTACAATCAACACCACCACCGCTTCTCCTGATAATACCATCACACACCACCACCACCACGACTACAATCAACACCACCACCGCTTCTCCTGCTAATACCATCACACACCACCACCACCACGACTACAATCAACACCACCACCGCTTCTCCTGCTAATACCATCACACACCACCACCACGACTACAATAAACACCACCACCGCTTCTCCTGCTAATACCATCACACACCACCACCACGACTACAATCAACACCACCACCGCTTCTCCTGCTAATACCATCACACACCACCACCACGACTACAATCAACACCACCACCGGTTCTCCTGCTAATACCATCACACACCACCACAACTACAATCAACACCACCACCGCTTCTCCTGCTAATACCATCACACACCACCACCACCACGACCACAATCAACACCACCACCGCTTCTCCTGCTAATACCATCACACACCACCACCACCACGACTACAATCAACACCACCACCGCTTCTCCTGCTAATACCATCACACACCACCACCACGACTACAATCAACACCACCACCGCTTCTCCTGCTAATACCATCACACACCACCACCACCACGACTACAATCAACACCACCACCGCTTCTCCTGCTAATACCATCACACACCACCACCACGATTACAATCAACACCACCACCGCTTCTCCTGCTAATACCATCACACACCACCACCACGATTACAATCAACACCACTACCGCTTCTCCTGCTAATACCATCACACACCACCACCACCACGACTACAATCAACACCACCACCGCTTCTCCTGCTAATACCATCACACACCACCACCACGACTACAATCAACACCACCACCGCTTCTGCTAATACCATCACCCACCACCACCACCACGACTACAATCAACACCACCACCGCTTCTCCTGCTAATACCATCACACACCACCACCACGACTACAATCAACACCACCACCGCTTCTCCTGCTAATACCATCACACACCACCACCACGACTACAATCAACACCACCACCGCTTCTCCTGCTAATACCATCACACACCACCACCACGACTACAATCAACACCACCACTGCTTCTCCTGCTAATACCATCGCACACCACCACGACTACAATCAACGCTCTCACCACTACCACCATTAACAAGACCTCAAAAACGTCAAGGACCGCCCCCCACCCTCTCCCCCTTGTATAGTCTCTAACAAACTGTTGGGACACGTGTTGTTAGCGAGTACCTATTAAGGCCGGCACAGCACATGGTGGAGGTGGGTGGCCAGGACCACACCCGGACCCCTTTGTTCCACCAAATGCTGATGTTTACACACCACGTGACCAGGTGCTCTTTCAGGCTGAGTCTACTTAGGGGAGGCTCTGTGCCGGTTCAAATGGTTGTCACCGACGTTGGCTGCGAGAGGGATCTGAGCCCGAGATCTCCGAGTTCGAAACTCAACTGAGCTCACCGCTGCACTACCATATTCTTTCGGTCTTTCGGTAAAGTGACGTAGATAGGTTCAAAGAAAATAACATTTAAAAAAAACTACGACGTTTCGATCACAACACAAGCGGTCGTCATCAGGAGGAATAAATAGGGGGAAAGTCGTGGAGGCAGACTGTTCTAAAGGTTTAATAAAATGGGTGAGGCCCAAGGGTCACAAACGAATTGGGCGGGGCTAGTTATGTTAATGTGACAGATTGGCATGTTAATGTGACAGATTGACATGTTAATATGACAGATTAACATGTTAATGTGACAGTTAACGGGAGATCGCAGAGCAGCAACGTCGAGCTCGGTGGTTGTGTTCATGTGGGAAATTGAACTTGTTAATGTAAAATCAGTGAGTCGGAAATAACAACTAACATCGGAAGGTGGTAGGATGGGAACATCACAGCCAGTTGTGACTTAAACTGGTTGATAACGTCCTTACAATGATTGCTCAGTTTATACCCATCTTCTCGCTTGAAGTTGTGTCTGTATACGTGGATGGCTTCATGAACGAGTCTTTGTTGATAGCCAGTGGGCTTACAAAGTACCTTCGTCTTAGATAAATCAATTTCGTGTGAGCCCACTACCACCACCATCAACACTCCCAACACAACCACTACCTTCAACATCGCCACCGCCGTCGACACAGATTCTACCACAACCACCTTTCGGCATCGTCGGCACTATACAGCGAACTGTTCCACTACCACCACCACTACAATATCAACACGGTCAACACCGTCAACCACCACGGCAAGGATGGGCCAAGGTTAAGCTCACTCGAGTGACGAGTTAACAATTGCCAGCGTTACAAAGTTGAACCCGTCCCGCGTGAACGCGTCCCCCTCGCTTGTACAGACAAGCTCCCTCCCTCATGCTCCCTCTCTCATGCTCCCTCTCTCCCTCCTGCTCCCTCCCTCCCGCTCCCTCCCTCCCGCCTGCTCCCTCCCTCTCTCATGCTCCCTCCCTCCCTCATGCTCCCTCTCTCATGCACCCTCCCTCCCTCCCTCATGCTCCCTCCCTCATGCTCCCTCCCTCCTGCTCCCTCCCTCCCTCATGCTCCCTCCCTCCCTCCTGCTCCCTCCCTCCTGCTCCCTCCCTCATGCTCCCTCCCTCCCTCCTGCTCCCTCCCTCCTGCTCCCTCCCTCCTGCTCCCTCCCTCCTGCTCCCTCCCTCCTGCTCCCTCCCTCCTGCTCCCTCCCTCATGCTTCCTCCGCGGACCACGTGACAGCGCCCTCCGCGACAGTTTGCCGTCGTGTCAAAATGAACTCATCAATAAAAGTGTGTGGCCTTTAAACGAGAACAATTTATAACGGGCGACGTTTCGAGCAATGGCCCTTCTTCTTGATAGCGCATAGAGAGGCCAGAGAGGCCGAGTCAATTCGGGTTTGGGGAGACCGCACTTGACACCACGGGACCGAATGAGAACGGTTCCAAATATGGCACCGGCAGCTCGTGAGGTCCTGTGATTTGAAATGCAAACCCGGCGACGGTAGCTACCGAGCGTGCGGGCAAGTGCAACTACTCCCGCGTCCCGGACGTCAAAGGGGGCGAGATGCCAGGCTACGAAGAGATGGGGTTGGTAGGTGGCGGTGGGGGCATTAGACTCGGCAAGGAGGGGAGAGAAAGGTCACCCGGGCCCATGCCAGCCCACGCTACAGCCACTGTGCACGTGCAGAGTGAGCCCGTGTCACCAGCGGAGGACTTTGCCCCCTCTCTCTACGCTGAGCACTGACGATCGCATGATGCGTGTGCGTCTGCGTGTGTCGAGTAGCGATGAGCTGCGCTGCGCTACGATATCCGGCGTGCCGAGTTCGATTCCCGCTCGCGGCCACCAACAGCGGTGACGATTTATTTGAACTAGTTCTGGCCAATTTCCCCAGGTCGACCCCTGGTGCCGTGTGTATAGATCGCCACCGAGGAGACAAAGCCGGCCGGGCGTGATGTTGGCCACCCACCCCCTCGTGTGCCGTGCCGGCCTTTATAGGTGCTACTCGCTCACGGCACTTTCCCCCAAAAGGCTGTTTAGGCTACACGGGGGATCTTTGTCCGTTGAGTATAAAAGCAAAAGTAACGTAGACACTTGAGACCACCCTCATCCCTGCGAGTGACACCAAGCGAGAGGGCCATACTTTGTTTTCCTTTTGTTGTCCAAATTCTCAAAATGTTGTTTTGGAATGTTGGTTAAAAAAAATGTTGTATGCAAAGATTTGGTTCTGCACGTGCCACATTCTGGCCTAATCTAGCCCTTCAAGAGCAGCGTTAGAAAATCGCATGAGTCAGTCATGCAGCGAATGACTAAGAGATCGGGACTTTTTTTTGTTTGTTTTAATACGAAAACAATATATAGCATTCAGGTCCGGCAGACTGACGGTTCCAAATGATACAATAACTTATTCATGAGTGGCAAACATAGCCCACGTCTCTATTTATAAATCATGTATAACCCACAACACCCCAGGACAACGCATCGTGCATGTTGTACCGTACTGCTGTACCGCACGTATGTATTCATATGCTCGTGTATGAATGTAAAAAAAAAACGGAAGTTAGATTTTGAGGACCGGTTTTATTATTCCTTTATATTCTCTTCTTGCGCGTGATGGCAGCGGCATTGTGGTCAACAGCTCAATGCCATCCAACAAGGGCGGCCAACGCATCACGCGCCTTCAGATGCGCTTCTGCGGCCGTCTGGAACGCTCTTCCGATATGAGGAAGCCACTGGAACTGTGCACTTTAAAATCATCTCGATTTTTTAAAAGTAATTTTTTTAGAACTACTTTTTGTGTCTAGTTTGTTGTCCTTCTACCGCACCTCCGATTAGCATGGTTGGCTGCGTATGGTGCGAAAGAAGTTCAACACGCAGTACCTACATAAGATTGGCAATGTCGGGGTCTGCTGACCACGACCAGCGAGCTTTATGGAAGAGGTCGTGTCGTGGTTTACTAAATGCTTCATGAGTCTCTGCACAAATGGAAAGTAAAAAATAATTCTAGATTTGAAGCTTTCGTGACTGCAAGGATTCATACTCTTTGGTTTTTTCGGTAAAGTCACGTAGGGAAAATAGATGAAAACAACCAAATTAAATCACGACGTTTCGGAGGCAAACACAAGCTTCCGTCTTCAGGTGGAACAGTCACAGCAGAATAGCCGTAACTTTCCAGTCTGCGACTGTGGTCATCCAGAACAGTCCGGACAACGTGTAACGACGCGATGCCCCGATCTACAAATATGGAGGAGACGTTGCGGCGATGATACACTACTCCGCTACTCCTGACGTGGTTATCTGGCTTGACCACGTGCATGTGGAATTGTAGTTGTTGCTCTGCATCTACATCAGCCGTACGGACGAAGAAGTCTCTATGTATCTTTATAGGTCTCAATGGGTTTAGTATAGGGTCCATAGCTTGGGTTGCATGGCCACAGTCACACTCCTGTGACTTGTCTCGAATGAATATCTATGTATCGCTGTGTTTCTTCGTATCTCTATGAGTCTCTATGTATCTCTATGTGTCTGTATTTATCTACGTTAGTCTGTATGTATCCCTATAGGTCTCAATGGGTTTACTGTTTGGTCCATAGCTTTGGTTGTATGGCCACAATCAACACGCCTGTGCCCTGTGTCTTTAATTTTAATGTTTTGATGCGGTTTATGACAAGTCCTGTGGATCGAGCCACTGGACGACGTTGGCGGAGGCCGTGTGGAAGCTCCTCGATGCCTCCCGTTGAGCGAACTTTTAGGGGATGTGCTGATCGGGCCACGGGAGGATTCAGGTTCTGTGGTTCCCTTTTTTTTCCTCTGGAAACGTGGCAGCATTTGTTTTACAGGCCGCACTTTGCTGATGAGACTCAGAGACGTCAAAAAGCATCATCATCAGCAGCAGCAGCAGCAGCTGTGAACAATCCACTGGCATATTGGCCGTCACCCCCTGTAAATATGCAGCGAACTGGCATAGCAATGGGCAGTGCGTGCATTGAAAGTAGCGAGAGAGGTTCAAACGCAAACAAAAAGGCCATTGTCTGAAACAACAAGAGACGTTGAGTAAGAGGAGACGATTGAAAAGGAGACTTAAATGTGAAACAAATCATTTAACAAACGGAATCATGTCATTTGAAACCAAGTGTATCACAAGGTTTGCGGTGGTAAAACAGACATTTGACTTAAGTATATATTTTTTGAAAACCACAAGCCACTCACACAGAACACGATACACGTTGCGTAACGCCGTCTTGTGTAAGCTATACCCACCTTCCTCTTCGTTCAAAGACAAAGATCCCCCGAATAGCCTTTCACAGGCTGTTGGGGCAAGTGCTGTTAGCTTGGAGCGCATTTGATGGCTGGCATTGCACACAAAGGGTTGGGCGGCCAGCAACCACGCCTAATCACCGTTGTTTCCCGAGGGGCAATGTTTACACACCAACGCAACAGGTACTCGTTTGAGGCTGAGTCGACCTAGGGGATGCCCATGACCGGTTCAGATAATCGTCGTCTGGTGTTGGTGGCCGTGAGCGGGAATGTAGTGCTGTGCCCTGACAGCAACACCACCACTCCCCACACAATGTACAACAACAATAACAACAACCGCCATTCGCCACTAAGTGGCGGTTACGCTTGTGCCAGGCTATGTGCACCTTGAGGCCACGTGAAGTGTCGAACGCCCGTAGGCAGGAGGTCACGGGGCAGACCCAGGTTGCCACGGGTTGACTGACTGAGACGACTGGTTGATGCACCACCTGTGCCCCCTAATGTACACAATGTACACACACAAACACACGCACACACTAAGTGCACGTTTTTGCTCTTCCCAGTCCAGGGCACACCTGGTTCATCGCGTTTGCTGATGTCGTCCTTACGCAACTCGTGGCACCCCATCCACTTCTCCAGGCACGGGGTTTAATTAATGGGCGAGAGGAAGGTTAATAAACACGGGACGCCCGTTTGTGAATGTTTACATTCGTTCGACCTTGGACGGAAACGTAATGGTGTCGACAACCTCTCTCTCTCTCTTTCGTACGGCATTTAAAAAGCGATTCCGCAAACATTACAAACGTCTGTTGAGTCTGGTCATCCATTCGATGGCGTCCGTACAGCGCCTGTGTGAGCGCATAATGGGCGGTTGTAGGTCACGTGACGGAGCAGATCCACGTCACAATGGTCACAATGGAGAGGGCGACTCTCCGTCATCATCATCAATATTATCAGCATCATCATCAGGGTCATCAGGATCATCATCATTATCATAATCATCAGCAGCAGTGGTCCGATCAAAGCTGCCAGGTGTTCGTGATGCATTGTGTGTCACCGTTATCCATCAAATTATATCTGGCCAGATGATGAACATATATTTAATAAAACACCTTTTTATTTTAGTCCTGTACAACATCTCTCTCGAGTTCCCTTTGGCGAAGGCCCCTTTCCGCCAGCAGTGGCGTGAGCGAGCAATTGCAGGGCTGCGCCTTAACTTGTGTTTTTTTTAATTTTCTTTAAAAGAGACTACGGCTTGTACGGTGGGCAGAGGAAACGCGATTGTTGTGCTGCACTTCTGTGGTCCCGTGCTCGCCGCCTTCACCAACCCGCGCCGATCGGCATGGGTGAAGTATGGTCAAACAGCAACCAACCGTCACCAAGATCGTGTGGGGGACGACCCACGCGCAGCAGTGGATCGATAGAGTGTTGTCACATTATCACGCTCATAAATTATCAACACTGCGCACAATTGTTTGAATTTCGCTGGTCTAGTGTTTATCTGTCAGCAATTGCTGCGTATGAATGTAACGTCAAACACACGGACATTCGTTTTAGTTGTGGCTAATAAATACATAAAATGGCGCGTATACTGCAGGGGGAATCCGATGAGCTATAAAGCTTTTTTTTTACTTACAGATGTCCATTTGGGGCACTAGGTCAGAACGTGACAGCGAAACGAAAGCCAAATCTCCGTTGCCTTCATGCGCAATTTCACACTGGCTAGCGTGCTGACGGAGAGTCAAGCGTCCGTTCACGTCCAACACAGCGCCGCAGTCCTGCCTTGAGGGGGTGGGCATGTATCCAGCAGTAGATAGATCACGGACGATTATGATGACGACTGCTGTCAAGAGCTGAGTGCATTCATCGACGTCATGCGCATTGGCAGTAGCCGTCAGTGGACCGACAAAAGGGTGAGCCTTCTATTGTAAAACTATCAACAGAGAAAATATACACGCGTGAACGTGAAATTAGAATGGAGCGAACGGAATGAACGCAAAACCGCAACAACAACAAAAAAAAAACTTTACTCCGTTATCAAAACACCTTTTCCACGACCAGGTCAGGCCGAGCATTTCCAAAGCCCCGAGTTGGAGGCAAGAGTGACACACAGACATACACACGCACACGCTCACACACACACACACTCTCCCCACACACTCGCCTCCCTCAACCACAGAGACCCCCCCCCCCCCCCCCTCTCAAAGCCTTCAGTTCGCCTCCTACCCCACGCAGGGAAAAAAATCAAATATAAACGTGCGGGATATTTTTAACCGTGTGTGAGTTCCCCCGCTCCCCCCCCCACCACCTCCTCAATGCGTAGGAAAAATGTCAAATCCTGTAGCCCCGTCATTGCTTTTGGAAGTTCGCCGTTGCCGGGACCAGGTGGGTTGCCCTTTGTGACGTCACTCGCGTCATTGCTTTTGGAAGTTCGCCGTTGCCGGGACCAGGTGGGTTGCCCTTTGTGACGTCACTCGCGTCATTGCTTTCGGAAGTTCGCCATTGCCGGGACCAGGTGGGTTGCCCTTTGTGACGTCACTCGCGTTATTGCTTTCGGAAGTTCGCCGTTGCTGGGACCAGGTGGGTTGCCCTTTGTGACGTCACTCGCGTCATTGCTTTCAGAAGTTCGCCGTTGCCGGGCCGGCTGGCTGGCCCTTTGTGACGTCACTCGCGTCATTTCTTTCGGAAGTTCGCAGTCACCGATGTCCGGGTGTAGTGCTTTATGACGCCATTCGCTGCTGGTGTGGCCGCGCTGCTTGAACGTTCTCGTGCGATGTGATACTCGTTGCTGGTTATTCAACATATACGGGGAGGGCAAGTCCTCGCTTTAATGCGCAGAGTTCGCACGACAACGCGTTTTCCGGCGGCCGACGAGTTGGTCGTGCAACGTTTATACGACGTCCATGTGGAGGTTTGGGTGGGTGGTCGGTGAGTGCACGGCTTCAGCGGGGGCCTCGCGGTGAACGGGTCCTCTGGTGGTTTTCCGCGCTTAGAGTGTACGCCCGCTATACATTTACACGTGATACGCCGCCACTTCGTTGAGCTAGCATTTGTGGCCAAGTCGCTCCTGAAAAAAAGAGCTGTGTAGGTCAATGGGCATCACCAGGTAAAATATAAACTAGTTTAATAGTTTAGTTTAGCATATTTGAAACGCTGCCCGGTGAATGATCGAGGCGGGTGAGTGGTGTGTCCACGTGGTCAGAGATGTAGACTCACGTGAACATTCATACACTTACATCCAGAACCGTAAACTCACATATATATAGATACAAAGACAAAGAACCCCCCCGTATAGCCTTACCAGACTGTTGGGGCAAGTGCAGTTAGCGAGCACCTATGAAGGCCAGAATGGTACACGAGGGGGTAGCTGGGCCAGCACCACACCCGACCGCCTTTGTCTCCCCAGTGGCGATGTTTTTACACGCTGCACTAGATATTAATTTGAGGCTGAGTCGACCTAGTGGAGGCCCAGGACCGGTTCAGATAATCGTAGCTCTTTTCGGCCGTGAGCGGGAATCGAACTCGGGCTGCCGGGTTCGTAGTGCAGCGTGCTACCCGCTATACTACCGCTACCCACATACATGATACGCACAGACACTCACATACACACACACACATCTGGCGAATATTTGAAACGCTGCCGTTGAATGATTGAAGCGGGCAGTGGTGTAACCAACATGGCCCACGGTTTTAGATATATTCTAACGTGGCGATTCACAGGCTTACATATAAACTCATAGACATATACTGCATATACAGACCCCCATAGACCCACGTTGACACCCGTAGACTCGCATAGAGACCCATAGACTCGGATTACTGTGGCGTGTAGTGGCGTTACGATGCACTCCACGGTTTGAGATATGTGGAAATCCACACACTCGCCTGGACGTGTATCGAGGCACATATACACCGCCCTACACGGAGACCAATATACATACACAGAGACGCACGTCCTCACACACAGATCCCACGGACGTTCCAACGACTCACGGAGAAAACCATCGACGCAATTGATGGGAACGGTCCGTGGCGTCTGTCGATCCTTTGCGGTGCCTGGCGCGTGTTGTGCGATGTCTCCAGGAGGCACCGCGGGGTCACTTCTAACGGTCTCATCGGGTGTCGGGCAGGAGACGGCCGCATTCTGATACTGGTCGCGAAAGTCCCGCGTGTTAAACAGATGGACGCATGTGGCGGTAGCGGCGTTTGGGGCGGCAGTGACCGGGCGCGAGGCGTTTATGCGCCTCGGCAGTCATCGCAGCCAGCAGAGACCCCATGGCACCCGGGTCTTTGTGGAGCGTTTGTGTGCGTGTGGGGACGGTGTGTGTGGGGGGACGGTGTGTGTGGGGCGGTGTGTGTGTGGCGGTGTGTGTGTGTGGGACGGTGTGTGTGTGTGTGGGGCGGTGTGTGTGTGGGATGGTGTGTGTGGGGCGGTGTGTGTGTGGGGCGGTGTGTGTGTGGGATGGTGTGTGTGGGGCGGTTCGTGTGTGGGGCGGTGTGTGTGTGGGGTGGTGTGTGTGTGTGTGTGTGGGATGGTGTGTGTGTGGGGCGGTGTGTGTGTGGGGCGGTGTTTGTGTGTGGGATGGTGTGTGTGCCGGTGTGTGTGTGTGTGGGATGGTGTGTGTGTAGGGCGGTGTGTGTGGGGGGCGGTGTGTGTGTGGGATGGTGTGTGTGGGGCGGTGTCTATGTGTGTGGGATGGTGTGTGTGCCGGTGTGTGTGTGGGATGGTGTGTGTGTGGGACGGTGTGTGTGTGGGGCGGTGTGTATGTGTGTGGGATGGTGTGTGTGCCGGTGTGTGTGTGTGTGGGACGGTGTGTGTGGGGGGCGGTGTGTGTGTGTTGGTGTGTGTGTGTGGGGCGGTGTGTGTGCGGGATGGTGTGTGTGGCGGTGTGTGTGTGTTGGGGCAATGTGTGTGTGTATGTCGGGGCGGTGTGTGTGTGTGTTGGGGCGATGTGTGTGTGTGTATGTCGGGGCGGTGAGTGCTATTGTCTGTGCAATCGCTGCGCCTGCGGAGGAATGATTCGGCTGAGCGAAGTCGCAATCCCAGGCCTCGTTAAACCCTCATTATTTTCGCAACCCAACCGTTTACGGGCGTGGCGATGAAGCGAACCTGTGCAGGTGTCCCGTAATCTTGTCTTTATTTTATTATTTGTGTCGTTGCTTTTGTAATAGATATGTGGGTATTGCGGTTGGGACGAGGCGAGTGGCGGAATGGCATCCGACGGAGGGTGTGATTTAACGAGGACAAAATATACCGAGTGAACGGAGGTGATCAGGGTTGTTCAGGAGGCTAATGCTCCTGTCAGAGGGCTGAGCCGACGCCGCTGAGAGCCTGGGTCTGGGTTTCAGCCCCTGCCTGTGATTAATCGGGGATCTCCAGCGGTAGCGAGATGACGGTACTCACCACCGGTGCACCTATGAGTGCATATACAAAAAAAAATACCCCGTAATTTTGAATTGGCTGAGTCATTCTGCGAACGTGATATCTGAGAATTTTTTTTTAGATTGATTGGCATATGACACGCGCCCGTTGGAGGGAATGCCACGTGTGTGCCACGCAGTGGATGAAGATGATTCCGATCGCAGACATCTCAAAAGTAGTTCTTAATTGACATCATCATCAGTCATCATGCAGGTCCGATTCTCCGATGCAAGGTGGTGCACTGCTCACCATCCTTCTAACGGAAACGCATCAGCCTCGCCATAGCACGCCGCTGAAAAAACCAGCGCGACTTAACCTGGAGATGAGAAAGTGAGTCTGGGTGAACTCTGAAACCCTGCCAGAAACACCACTGACGTAGCTATGCGCGCACTTCCTGCCAGAAAGCATCGTCATTATCGCAATTGGCCACGAGCTCTCCACTGCTGGATGACTGCTTCCTCCAAGCGACAGCCATCCCTCGGGGTCCTGCGATGCAACAATACACCCGGCGCGTTTCGGCCTCGCCACGGATTTCGTCGCTCCATCTCCCGTCGGAAACCGCGCGACTTCTACAGCCGCTTAGCAGGGGGGGGGGGGAGGGAAGGGGAGGGGTTGCAGCATCCGCCACGGAAATCCACTGAGAATGGCACCGTTGACTCTGCGTCGTTACAAAATCGTATAAGGTCGGCGGGTGTGTTGGTTAAACTGTCCACCGGTCACACCAAATAGGCGCTATGCCGTGCAGGGCAAGCGGCATCTTTAAGCCCAATTATTCACACGGCCAATTGGAGTGAGCTACTGCGTTAGCCCCACTCACCTGCAATGGTTCTCACGCGATTCACTCCCATCGTGCCGCGCAAGGTAATTGTAACCGCTCGCGTTACGTCACCTTAGGTGGTTACCGACCAACGCAACACCTTGCTCGGTGCTCACGGGCGATGCGTAATCATCGTTACGTGGCTCCTCTGCCTGGCACAAAGGCTTGGCTGAGTGGTGGTGGTGGTGATGATGTCATCGTGCTTTACACGTGGGCGTGTGGCGTAGTGCCATTGAGTTTGCACGTTGCACTCTTAAAATCTCCGGTCGTCGGAGTTCGATTCCCAACCATGGCTCTCGGTGGCGAGTGACATCTGAGAAAAATGTTCCCGCCACACTGTCCCTGCTCCCCTTGATGCTTACAAAACCAGCGTGGTGAAGTATGGTCAAGCAACCCCCATCGCACGACCGACACGGACGTGAGCGGAGAGGGAAGGGGGGGGGGGGTATAACTTAGTCTTTACTTTATTGTGTGTGTGCGTGCGTGTGCACGTCTGTACGTGCGTGGGGAGCGGCAGCGTAACAGGCGAAGCGCGTTCCACTACGAACCCGGCAACCCGAGTTCGATTCCCGCTCACGGCCATCGAGGGAGACGATTTTCTGAACCGGTCCTGGGCCTCCCGCTCGGTCAACTCAGCCTCGAATGAGTCTACACAGTCGGCCGGGCGTGGTGCTGGCCAACCAACCCCCCCCCCCCCCCCCCGTGTACCCGTGCCTTCACAAGGTGCTGCTCGCAAGCGGCACTTGCCCCCAACAGTGTGTTGAAGCGATACTGCACTGGGGGGGGGGGGGCTTTATTTTATCGTATTTGATGCACGCACCGCCACTGCCCGAGTCCCGCTCGGGGGTCGAGGCACCATGACTCACCCTCCAGGAGCCACCGCCACTACCGTCGCCACCACGACCTGGCAGCAGCCGCCGGGAAAAAAAAAGAAACAGCTCACGCTGGCCAAATCCCCTTCCCATCCTGGAGTGCGTCACATCTCGGAAGCTAAACAGGTGCGGGCCTGGACTGGAGAGCGCTCCCACCGATTTGGTGACCTTTCATCCGCTATCAGCCACCGCGGTGTCACGCGTCACTGGGGGCATGGGGGCAATATCGGGTTTGATCGCGTAATCTAGTCTCTCTAATGCCTCTCGTAGCTACGTCCGTCTCCGCGTCTATAGACCGGGGAGAAACCGTCCAAGCTTCCATCGCCGTTCGATGTTTCACGGACGGACCGCTACCGGCGAGCTCAAGGTGATAGAGGTTGCTGCGGGGAGGGGGGGGAGGGGCTACGTCGTGAGCAACAAAAGCGCCGTGCTGTGTACAAAAACTCTCCTGGACATCTGTGAAGAAGAAATGCTTTGTAGCTCATCGGATTCCTCCAATATAAATACACATTCTGTTCTTGCTCACACTATGACCCCCCCCCCCCATCCACCGCCTCCAAATAGCGGCGAATACCGGTCCACGACCTTCTTCAGTGGCGAGTGAAATCCGTGCGGGTCCTGGCAGAGGATGGGTGCTCATTCACTAAACTAAATTATTTTTCTAGTTGAGCTACGTGGCTCTTTGTCGGAAGCGACCGGGCCACAAAATGATAGCTCAACGAAGTGGCTTATCACGTGCAAATGTACAGCAGCCAAATTCTCTAAACGCGTGTTAATTCAAAATGTGGAGGAAAAACCCGGAGGACCTGGAGATCATCCACGTGACCACGGGGAGACCATGTCAACTCCAAATATACAACCCACGACTTCCTGTATACCAGGCAAGCCTACACAGAAGATATAAAACCGTTTAATACACTCGACGTTTAATGATTATTTGAATTTTTGGACGCCACGGTGGCGAGACGTTAACTACCTCGTCCGGGATGTCGGAGGTCGTGGGTTCGATCGGGGGTGGGGCGTGCGGTGGGGGAGGGGGGGGGCTTGAGCAAGTTGAGAGGGGGGGGGGGGACGGCCCTCATCCAGCAGTGGATTGACAAAAACGGGGCTCTGTAACGTAGGGCACGGAGTCAACAATTTGCGGCGCGCTTCGAGTGAAACTGGAAACGAAGGGGGCCGGGTTATTTGCAGCGGAGAGTTGCGATGTTCATTTTGTGTTAGTTGCCAAGGCCGAAGTACAGTAATGGGAGGGGGGGGGCGGAAAAAATAGAATTCCGATCCCAGCATTCACGGCCCCAAATTGTAAACACTCAGCAACACATTTTTTTATTTTGCCCCCCCCGCCCGCACCCTCTGGGGGCAGCTGCGAGGGAGGGGCGATAACTTCTGGAACTCACAGTCCCAGGGTCGTTGACATCCCCCACCACCACCCCCATCTCTTCGCCGATTGCAAGGACACAGACAACGTCCAAAGCGGATTGCGTTCCCCCCCCCCCCCCCGCCCGCCCGCCCGCCCGCCCCCCTTCTTTGACTTTGTTGAATGTTCTAAATGTGTCTCTGTAAATATCGCTTGATAATGTCCAGCAGAGTTGTGTCTATGTGATGAACGCCCCCCAACCCGATGCTGTGTCGTCCATGATCGCGCGGGGTGGGGTTTGTTTGGCCATACTTCACCGCTCTGGTCGGTGCGTGTTCGCGCATGTGGGGAGAGGGCATGGCGATTGCCACTGGGTTCAGATGTCAATCGTCGCGGCTGGGATTTGGACTCGCGAGTGTTGCGCTGAAGCACTGCGCCAGCGCTTCACCCACTAAAAATATAATTCGATCCGGTGGTAATTCTAGGAGGCAGTAAACACGGGGGGGGGGGGGAGAGGGGGGACGTGGGGGGGTGCTGATGTTTGTTGGCTACTGGTCCGGGCCCACAAGTCCGCACTGACGAGACAAAACAAACGGGACGGAATAAATGAGACGGAACCAACGGGGCGGAACAAACAATACAAAGTGAAATGAACAAACGCGAACGAACAAACAATAATTACGAACAGAAGGAACCAGATGGAACATTCAATACAAATGAAAGAGACCCAACAAGATGGAACAAACAATACTCACGAACAGAACCAACCAGATGGAACATTCAATACAAATGAGAGAGAACCAACGAGATAGAACAAGCAATACTCACGAACAGAACGAACTAGATGGAACATTCAATACAAATGAGAGAGAACCAACGAGATGGAACAAACAATACTCTCGAACAGAACAAACCAGATGGAACATTCAATATAAATGAGAGAGAACCAACAAGATGGAACAAACAATACTTACAAACAGAACCAACCAGATGTAACATTCAATACAAATGAGAGAGAACCAACGAGATAGAACAAGCAATACTCACGAACAGAACGAACTAGATGGAACATTCAATACAAATGAGAGAGAACCAACAAGATGGAACAAACAATACTCACGAACAGAACAAACCAGATGGTACATTCAATATAAATGAGAGAGAACCAACGAGATGGAACAAACAATACTCACGAGCAGAACGAAGGAGATGGAACATTCAATATAAATGAGAGAGAACCAACGAGATGGAACAAACAATACTCACAAACAGAACAAACCAGATGGAACATTCAATACAAATGAGAGAGAACCAACGAGATGGAACAAATAATACTCACGAACAGAACCAACCAGATGGATTATTCAATATAAATGAGAGAGAACCAACGAGATAGAACAAACAATACTCACGAACAGAACGAACCAGATGGAACATTCAATATAAATGAGAGAGAACCAACGAGATGGAACAAACAATACTCACGAACAGAAGAAACCAGATTGACCATTCAATACAAATGAGAGAGAACCAACAAAATTCAACAAACAATGCTAACGAACAGAACCAACCAGATGGAAAATTCAATACAAATGAGAGAGAACCAACAAGATGGAACAAACAATACTCACGAACAGAACCAACCAGATTGACCATTCAATATAAATGAGAGAGAACCAACGAGATGGAACAAACAATACTCACGAACAGAACCAACTAGATGGAACATTCAATATAAATGAGAGACAACCAACAAGATGGAACAAACAATACTCACGAACAGAACGAACAATATTGACCATTCAATATAAATGAGAGAAAACCAACGAGATGGAACAAACAATACTCACGAACAGAACCAACCAGATGGAACATTCAATATAAATGAGAGAGAACCAACGAGATGGAACAAACAATACTCACGAACAGAACAAACCAGATGGAACATTCAATACAAATGAGAGAGAACCAACGAAATGGAATAAACAATACTCACGAACAGAACGAAGGAGATGGAACATTCAATATAAATGAGAGAGAACCAACGAGATGGAACAAACAATACTCACGAACAGAACGAAGGAGATGGGACATTCAATATAAATGAGAGAGAACCAACGAGATGGAACAAACAATACTCACGAACAGAACCAACCAGATGGAACATTCAATACAAATGAGAGAGAACCAACAAAATGGAACAAACAATACTAACGAACAGAACCAACCAGATGGAACATTCAATACAAATGAGAGAGAACCAACAAGATGGAACAAACAATACTCACGAACAGAACCAACCAGATTGACCATTCAATATAAATGAGAGAGAACCAATGAGATGGAACAAACAATACTCACGAACAGAACCAACCAGATGGAACATTCAATATAAATGAGAGAGAACCAACAAGATGGAACAAACAATACTCGCGAACAGAACGAACCATATTGACCATTCAATATAAATGAGAGAGAACCAACGAGATGGAACAAACAATACTCACGAACAGAACCAACCAGATGAAACATTCAATACAAATGAGAGAGAACAAACAATACAAGCCAAAAGAACGAGACACAATAGGTATACACGATGCTGATTCGGATTGTGTCATCGAATCGCAGGGGCGGAACATTAATTGCTGCGTGACTGTAAATACACCAGTACACAAATTATACAGGGTGGCCCAAAAGTCAGGACACGTACGGTTATTATATACATGACCGATGCCATTGGAACAAATATAACTGTTCATTCTTGAAGTCAATGTTTTAACTGTCATTAATAACTACTGCTATTAATGATATTAATTTTTCGTACTCCTTTTAAAATTGCATTTGAAATGGGAGGACAATCAACCGAATTGAGACGAAGCATAATACATGAATGTTCAAAGATGACACGTGTAATTTCAATACAAATTCCTTGACTCGTTACAAAAGATAAGTCATGAACCGTGAAATCATGTTAACGGAAGTCAGTTTGAAAATGTGTTCAAATAAATGACATCACCCTTTGTGATTTGTAGTGACATAGAATCGGTCACTTAGCAGCATAGCGCATGTTGCTGGCAGGGAAGGGAGTCGGCAGTTACAGCAGCCCCGACTGACAGCAGGCCACGTGATAGACCAGAGAGAGAGGGATGTAGGGGAAAGGCTACGGAAGGGGCACGTGGAGGAAGCCTGGGAACCCGCTAGTAGGTTCCAGAAGGGGGGCGTGGCAGGGGGCGGAGCCAGGCCACGCTGACAGTAGAGGAGAGGCCCCGGGATGAGACCTCGGGGCTGTTGTCGTTTGGAGTGGGATCTCCGTCGTGCTGCTGCTGGAGTCTTCGTCGCCGTCTCCACCTTCATCATCTCGGCGTCGCCAGTCAGGCAGTCTGGTGGTGGTAGGGATATGGAGAGTGCCTCCTACTCTTAGTGTCTCTGAGTCAGTCACTACACATGTAATAACTCCACGTATCATGACTGTTGAGCCACCCTGTATGTGTGACTGACACTGCTGTCATAACAGGAACTGTGGTGCAGACCATCTAACGTCTAACCGGAGTCCGACTGCTGACCAAGGCTAAGACGAATGTAGCGAGTGATGTCTAAACCAGTCTCGAGATCACCACGTCTCCAACGCATCACCAACCAGCGTGGTGAAGTATGGTCACAGAGCTCCAGTGACCCAACATAACTAAACTGATAACTATTTTTAGTTTACCAGGTAAGGCCAACTGAAATATTAAGCTCTTTATCAGAAGCTACCGGGCCACAAATAATAGCCCAACGAAGTGGCTTATCACGTGGAAATATATAGCAGCCAAATTCTCGAAACAGATATTTCTAAACGTGAAAGGAAAAACCGGAGGACCCGGAAAAAATCCACGCGACCACGGGGTGAGGGACATGCAATCTCCAAATATACAGCAGCAGGCGTCAGGGTCAGGTTCGAACCCACGACCTCCTGTATACCAGGCGAGGTAGTTAACATCTCGCCACCGTGACGTTACTCGTGTAATACCGAATATTTATATTTAGTTATATAAATGTCGAATATATATTACTATTATTAAACCAGGGGCGGTGGCGGTGGGGGGGCGGAAGGAGGCCATACGCATGAGAACAGCACGCTTGTGTACATGGAAAACACGTCGGAGCGGAACGATGCTAAATTGGGAGCAAAAAATGAAATCCGTCGGCGGCGACGGTGATGCAAACTCCAGACCAGTTTTTTGGGGGATGTTTTTTTTCTTCCTAACCGACGTCCCACACACAAACGGCAACAGCAGCAGCAGCAGCAGGCGCTGACCCCTCCCGACTCGGCTTGCGAGCGAGTTGCCCAAATTTGTGGTTGCATTCGGACCTGGGCTCTGAGCCCCCACGGCCTCCAGGAAATCCGTCGAGATGATCTGGGACATCGGCAGGTCCCTGGAGGCCCCGGGAGCTGAACGCTACGTCCCCCCCCCCCCACCCCTTATTCATTAAAAACTAACACCGTTGTTGGGCCCTCTTTTGTGTGTGGCACGGGGCAATTAAATGTTCCCTGTAAAACCGCCCTACTCTGACTGGCACTGCTGGTTAGCGGTGCTGCTGCTGGTGGTGGTGGTGCGGGTTTTGCTGGTGCTAGCGGTGGTGGGGATAGTGATCGTGGTGGTGCTGATAGTGTCGGTGCTGGTGATGGCGGTGGTGCTAGTGGTGGTGATGATGGTGGTGATAGTGGTGGTGGTGGTAGGGATGTGGTTGAGAGAGAGAGAGGAGGGTATGAGAGAGAGAGTGCCGCGTGTGTGCGTGCGTGTATGTATGTGCGTTGTTGCGGTAGTGGAGCGGTTAGCGCACTGCGATATGAACCCGGCGACCCGGGTTCGATTGCCGCTCACGGCAAATACCAGTGACAAGTATGTTAACCGGTCCTGGGCCTCCCCTAGGTCGACTCGTGTGGTGTGTAAACATCGCCACTGGGGAGACAAAGGCGGTCGGGCGTGGTGCGTTCTGGCCTTGACGTGTGCTCGCTAACAGCACTTGCCCCTACAATCTGTTAAGGCTATACGGGGGATATTTGTCTTTGTTTTTTGTTGTTACTCACAAAAACGAGCGGAGCGCCGGGCGGCTAAAGCGCAAAAGTTGGCACAGTGGGGAGCACAAGTGGAGCATCTGCCAGTCATCTCAGTCAGTCAACCCATGGCGCCTGGGTCTGTTCCGTGACCTCCTGCCAGCGGGCCTTCGACACTTCACGTAGCCTCAAAGTGCGCCTAGCCTGGCACAAGCACCGTGGCGATTGTTGTTGGTGTTTGTTGTTGTTGTGTGTGTGTGCGTGCGCGTGAGTCGTTTCTGCAGCCCACTCGCTGGCCGGCAGGAAACTTACTCATCCAGTTTCCAAAACCTCTGGTGGCCACCCGAGCGTGCACATTTTAGCGCCACGATAAACAGACGGTCCCCTACGACAAAGCGGCTGAGGGGCGGGGGGGGGTGCAGGAGGGGGAGGGGATAAAGTCACCCGCAGCCCGAGGTCCATTTTCGTTTCTCCACTTTTCCGACCACGGGGCCCCGGAAAACTCAGAGCCGCGTCAACTCCGCGAATTCTACACAGAAATTTAGGTGGGGGGGGAGGAGGGAGGGTGGTGTGGGAAGAGTGGTGGGGGATTGTGGGGGTGTGGTGAGAGCGGAGCTGCACCTGTGCAGCTGCCACACTGGATGGAGTGCCGTAGGCAGCACGTGGGTAGCAGCCACGGCGAGAGCGATACTGGACGTGGCGTGCCGGGCGCACAAACGACCTGGACAGACGCGGCCACGTCACCGCTGCATCGCCCTCGTGTGACCCCCCTGGCTCCTCCACACGAACCCCCTTGGCTCCTCCACACGAACCCCCTTGGCTCCTTCACACGAACCCCCTTGGCTCCTCCACACGAACCCCCTTGGCGACTCCACACGAACCCCCTTGACTACTCCACACGAACCCCCTTGGCTACCAAGGCTTGGATCGCTTTCTCCAAACAGCGAATGCGCGTTCCCATTATAATCCAAACACGTGACATCAGTTATTATAAATAGACGTCGAGTCTGAATTGTCGTCCAAACTTCCAAGCCAAACAAATAGCACTGAGTTCACCAAAGCGACGAGAAGCGGCACGATTTGGATTTCTACAACATTCCAGCCGGCGACGTCACTTGGAATCGTCGTGGGCCCTCTGTGCGATTTTTCGCCCCCCCCCTCTCCTTTTCCGCTAGCACTCTCCGTAGCGCTGCGCAGTTGCACCGCCTGCACACCACCCCGTAGCGATGCCGATGATCCCAACGTAATGGCATCTCATGGCGTTTTCATTTTGAAAGGATGACATTTTTTTCATCAGAAATTAGTCGCTATTATTATTTCAGGTTTTTTTGGCGATTCGTAGTGTTTTCTCAAACGCGTCAATAACACGTACACAAAAACGAAGCTTCCCCGGTTATTCCACGCTCACAGCCCGCCACTGTCAAAGCTGATAATGGCCTGCCCGCAGCGCCCGTTGTGTCGTGCTTGGGTTAACATCTTTGTACGGTTCACGGGACCGTTGTGAGTTAACGTTAGTACCCCTGACTTGCGATGTGCGTGAGATTACGGGGGGGTGGGCAGGGGAAAAAAAACCATTGGTACCAACAAAAAACAATTCATAATAGAGGTTTTTTTTGGGTTAGATCGCGTAAATATATAAATGTGTCGTTAAAACCCGCCACCACCCGACACAGCCAACTAGTAAGGGTTGTCACATCAACAGAACGTGGCCAATTCGTCACTAGTACAGCACACCGGGTGTGTTGGAGAGCCAAGCCGCAACATTTACAATCTGAGTACGACGTTTCGCCAAGAATTACAACCAGCTTCATCAACTAGCTTCATCAGCTGTACTCGGGGCGAATTGGCACGTTCTGTTTACGTGACAACCCTTACCAGTTGGCTGTGTCGGGTGGTGGCGGGCTTTAACGACACATTTATATATTTACGCGATCTAACCCCAAAAATCCTTTATTATGGATGATATTGGTCGCGAAAGCCTACGTGTTAAAAACAACAACATTCTTTAACAGACACACACACATACACCCTACGGGCGAGAGCAAGGGAGGGAGGGAGAGAGAGAGAGACAGGAAGCGAGAGAGAGAGAGAACGGGCCAGAGAGCCCAACAAAATTAAGAGCGAATGTCGAGAGCAAAATGTTCGTACGCAATGAAAATCGACACCGCGCTTCAACCCCGCGCCGCGGTGCGCCGCGCGTCACAGCCGCCCCGAGATCGGCGCGTTCCCTCCGCACGGATCGGCTCCGCCACCTTGAGTGGATTCACTCTTCAACACACCGGTGGGCTAAAGTAGTGAATTATTTGTCTTTTGTCAACGTGACACCTTTTTTTGCTGATTGGCCGTGTCGGGTGGTGGAAGGTTACGACACATTTATAAATAACGCGATCTAACCCAAAAACCTTTATTATGAATTCCCTCAACTTTGGAATTCCCTCCCATAGTCTAATTGGCCTGCCCTACCCCCCTCCTCCTAAGTTCGTATCGTCATCATTAGCATCGTCGTCGTCGTCATTATAATAATAATAATAAATACCTTGCTCTATTTGGGGAAACTATTAACTCGTAAAGTCACGTAGAATGGAAATAAAATAATAAAAATAAAACATATTCAAATAAAATTCTCACGACATTTCGGCCACAACACAAGTAGCCTTCTTCAGGTGAAGGAACAGAACTGTCGGGACGACAGCGCTTCAATGAACACTGCTAAGATTCGCAGCGTCTTTTTAAGCTGGGTGGGAGGAGCTGAGCGCCTTGACAAAGGAGTTTACATATCAACAGAAGAATTTAGCATTGAAATAGCTGTGTTAAAGTGTTGGATTAGCATAAAGTCATAAATTAGCATGTAACTGGGAGATTAGCATGATGTTAATGTGAGGGATTAGCATGTAACTGGTCACGGAAGTAGCTATGTTAAAGTCAGAGTTTACATATCAACATAGCTTCTTCCGTGACCAGTTACATTGTAATCCTTCACATTAACATCATGCTAATCTCCCAGTTACATGCTAATTTATGACTTTAACACCCTGCTAATCCAACACTGTTACACAGCTATTTCAATGCTAAATTCTTCTGTTGATATGTAAACTCCTTTGTCAAGGCGCTCTGCTCCTCACACCCAGCTTAAAAGACGCTGCGAATCTTAGCAGTGTTCATTGAAGCGCTGTCGTCCCGACAGTTCTGTTCCTTTACCTGAAGAAGGCTACTTGTTTTGTGGCCGAAACGTCGTGAGAATTTTATTTCATTATGTTTTATTTTTATTATTTTATTTCCATTCTACGTGACTTTACCGAAAGAACCAAGAAGATGAATCCCTGCAGTCATGAAAGCTTTAAATCGAAATGTATGAACTCGTATGTTAGTACACCGGTCAAGAGTGCTGATTGTTGCTGGCCGCTCGGTGGTATTTGGCCCTTTGAGCCCCGCGCTCTGCAGCCGCGATCTAAAGATAATTCATTAATTAATATTAACCTAGAATGGTTTGCTCATTATTGATACAATTAATCATTGATGTTCATTAATACTCAACGACTTAATTAATTGCTTGAATTGCCCCACTTTGTCAATCCACTGCTGGATGAAGGGTTCCTCCCCCCCCTCCCCCCAATATGCTATACCGGTCATGGGAGTGGTGGGGTTCCTGAGCGTGTCGCATCAGTGCTGGTGCGTGATGGTTGGCAGCGCACTTCATGGAAGCATGGTGCAGGGCAACAATGTAAATGGGTGATTTGCAATCATTGGCCAATTCGCTGCTGGATGGTCCCGTGTGTGGCTTGGTGAAGCGGCGGGGGGAGTGGGGCGGGGAAGATTCAGGATCGGATCACCCGTCACTCGTTACCCTTGGCTCTGGGATCCAACTGGACTCAGGCCGCTCTAACCTAACCACTGCGCCACCGCTCTACCCAGTCATTAAATCTGTATTTCTCGTTTATATAATGGGGCCCGGCGTGTTTATATAATCGTGGCGTGCTGGAGAGCGCAGGGAAATTCCAGGATTAATTATAGGCTGCGCTCGGTAATTAAATACGAGCTGACTCGTGTCCAATGGAGACGTGGAGCTTGCTCGTACAGCTGACAGAGCCGCAGTCGTGCGGGAAGTCGAGCTCGGCGGGGAGGGTGCGGAACAATGCGTGGGTTGGTCGCTGTCGAGTGAGCGAGCGAGCGAGAGTGAACGAGTGGGTGGACGATGTTGAAAGGGGCTGCGGTCACTCATCAACCACCTCGTTACGAATTCACCACCACCACCACCACCTCCTCCGACGCGCGGGTAAACTTTTCCTTGGCTTCTTGCGATGGAAAAAAAAACAAATCTCTGTTTAACATCCAAACCATGCCCCCCCCCCCCTCCTCCACATCTCCCCCCATAGCCACCTTCACTCCCACAAGCTCCCACATCTCTCCATTACCCAGGTCGGTATTTGGCATGGGATGTTGACGAGATGGCATGTGGCTGACGTAAGAAGAAAGAGAGAGAGAGAAAGTGCGAGCGTCTTTAAAAGCAGAAAGATGGTTTGGCAAGTGTCTGGTTTATGTACACACGTGTGTGTGTGCGTGTGTGTGTGGAGAGGAGAGGGGATCGGTCGTGTAGCGGTTAGCGCGCTGCTCTACGAAACCGGTGACCCGAGTTCGATTCCCGCTCACGGCCAACACGTGCGACGAATTTACGAACCGGCTTCGGGCCTCCCCTAGGTCGACTCGGCTTTAACTGAGCACCGAGCGCGATGCAGAAATATATACCGTCACAGAGGGAGACCAAAGCGGCCGATTCGTGATTCCGGCCACACCGCCGCCCCCCAACACCGCGCTGCCCTTAATAGGCGCTCGCCAACAGCACTTGCCCCCGACAGCCCCCGTGTTAGGCTATTCGCGATTTTTGTCTGTACCGCGTGCGTGCGTGTCCGGTGGAGTGTGCCCCCATCACCGGGGGGGGGGGGGGGTGGATAACCTTCGACCCGAGTTCGATTCCCGCTCACGGCCAACAACCATGGACTATTGTTATCTGAACCGGTGCTGAGTCGTCGCTCGATCGACCCGGCCTCGAACGAATACTCGGTGCTGGCGTTGGCCACCTTCATAGGTGCTCGCAAACAGCACTTGCCCCCGAAAAGTCTGCTGAGGCTCATGCGGCCTTCATAGGTGCTCGCAAACAGCACTTGCCCCTGAAAAGTCTGCTGAGGCTCATGCGGGGGTGGGAGGGCGGGAGCTTTGTGCTCGCGTGTGTGAAACTTTCCAAACGCCGCAGTAAATTACGAGGCAGGGATTTTGTAGCCAACAGTCTTCTCCCTGCATCCTGGAATCTCCCTGAGTCCCCCTCTCTCCCACCGGTCCCCCCCTCCTTAGCCCCCCCCCCCCCCCCTCCACTATACCCCTCGCTCGTTTCCTCCCACTTTCTGTTGCCATTATATTTTTAACATTTTCCTGATTAGTTTCTGTTTAACCTTTTTTTTATGTTGAGTTCATCCACCGGTATTTCTTTCCCCCCAGCAGCTGGTTTTTGTTAACGTGCTCCCAAAGCTGATTTTATTTAACTTAACGAGTTTGACTTTTCGCAAACGGTTGGCCGATCATCAACATAAATGCCTTCCAGTTATTTTTTGTTTAAATATAGCCAGTATTTCATATATATACTTGTTTCGGATTGTTACGGATTTCTCCTACGCTTTTGATATCTGGCAGCAGATTAGAACTATTTTTTTCCACGCAGATTCTGTGAGACCGAGCTCTCCAAAACAATCTGCTGCTGCTGCCCCTTCCCGCACTCTCGTTCACACGTGACTGCTGCCTCGACTACCCACATTGTGCGTTCAATGTACGCATGTATGTGCGTTGAACTTGTTTCGCACCGTACGTAGCCAACCGTGACAATCGGAGTTGCCGGGGGAAGGACAACAAACTAAACACTAAATAACTGTTCTAAAGAAATTCGTTTTCAATCTAGATGATTATTTAAACGTGCATCGCTCCAGTGACTTCGTAACGTCGGAAGTACGAGCGTTTCAGACGGTCGCAGAAGCGCATCTGAAAGCGCGCGATGCAGTGACCGTCCTTGTTCGATGGCGAGCAAAACACCGCTGCGAGGATGATCGGAGTTCGCCTGATGGTTTATGCTCCTTGACGAGAGATCAGCGACGCATTGTGGTTCATTTGTGGCGAGCACTTCACGTGTGTAATTAAGCGCGACTTTCTAACAACGTATTCGCTCGGCAAACCGGAAGCCAATGCGGCTCATCGAGCGCCGGACGGACACGATCGCATCTTGCGGTGCCCGTCACGAACCACGTGCCAAGGACTTTTGTACACGACTCCTGGAGAGTTCTCTACAGTTGGACCACTGCTGCTCAATTTCACAGGAACGTAGTCCAATGGCCCATTGAGTCCATAATGCCATTGACTTCCTCCACCCCACCCAACAACAACAACATAGATCCCCCGTATTGCCTCGAACAGGCTGTTGGGGCAAGTGCCTAAAGCGAGTGCCTATGAATGCCTGCACGGCACACTGGGGGTTTGGGGGCCAGCACCACGCCAGACCGCCTTTGTCTCCCCAGTGGCAACGTTTGCACACCTCGCCTGGTACTCGTTTGAGGCTGAATCGAACTAGGGGAGGTCCAGGACGGGTTCAGATAATTATCGTTACCCATGTTGGCCGTGAGCGGGAAACGAACTCGGGTCGCCGGGTTCGAAGCACAGCGATGTAACCCATTGCACTACCGCTCACCACCCCACCCCACCACCATGAACAAACAAACAAACAACCGACATTCACCACTAAGTGGCGGTGACGTCACCACGACGCTTGTGCCAGGCTATGTGCACCCTGAGGCCACGTGAAGTGTCGAACGCCCGCTGGCAGGAGGTCACGGGGCAGACTCAGGTGCCACGGGTCGACTGACTGAGACGATTGGCTGATGCACCACCTGTGTCCCCTACTGTGCCAACCTGCTGTGCTTTAGCCACCCGGCGCTCCGCTCGTTGTTGTGAGCGTCGCTCCTCCGCCCTCCGTTGTTGTTGGAGGGCGACTGCCTCCAACTGCCCAGTAGCGTCCTTCACGAGCCTCCTCCACAGAGGCCGATCTTGACACCGCTGGTACCAGTCATCGGCAAGTCCACTCAGCTCCACGTCCTCCTGTACCACATCACTCCATCTCTTCTCTAGCCCGTGCCGCGCCCGTTTAGCCCCCTCAATCCGGCCGAACAAAAGCTGTTTCGGCATGCGGTGGCTGGGCATGCGGGCTACATGATCCAGCCATCGCAGCCTTGCCCACCATGAACACATTCCCTCCATACCGTCATCATCTATCAGTAGCCATGCTTAATCCACTGCTTGATGAAGGCCTCCCCCAAGCAGCCGCCCACCACCACCTCATCACGTTGTGACAATCCACCTCCGATTAGCATGGTTGGCTACGTACGGTGCGAAAGAAGTTCAACATACGCACTTACACACACCGTGCGCCTGCTCGCGAGCTTATTTTATAGCTCCACCTCCACTGGTCCGTACCATTGTAGGCGTCCCATTCCTTGGCTGCCCCGTTCAAGAGTTTATGATGATAATGCTGAGTAGGGGTGTCATGCTTGACTTGAGCATTTTCGTCGGATTTTGTGTCCATTCCCAGAGACGCATAGAGCCAGACGAAGGCACCATTAAGAATATTAGGGGTTCGTGTGTTAATGCCCGACAGAGGCTCATAGAAGCATATTCAGGCTCATATATGGTTCTCATAGGGTTCCGTGTTAATGCCCAAGCCTCATTAAGCCAGGCTAGGGCAACATTAGGATTCCTATGGTTCAGTGTTAATGCCTCAGGCTCATTAACTCAACGGGAAAGCACTCAGGATTCCATAACGGCTTTAAACATAACCATTGCAGGAATATTTTGATATTTTTTTCCTGGATTTTCTGTTTGCACAGTCACGTAATCACTTTAAGATGTTTTCTTGTTCATGTTTTTGTTTGTTGCGGTTGCACCCGATTCAAGAGCCGAATGGCTCACAGGGCTATACCAAATAAATGGAACTATGAACTATGATTGCCGCCGACACAGCCAGACGGATATGAATTCACTGCAGTGTTTTCTCGTGATGTCGCTATGTCTGTACGAATACTCGGCATTCGGCAGAGACATAATGAGACATTTTGGAAAATACACCAACAAAAAACCCCGATGAGACGCACGACTGGACACGATCACACGCCACCGACAATGACCTCGCAGTGACCTCTGGACCCATGCGATGGGTCTGACTGCAGAGTGTTGATTATTCACCACACACACACACACCGCACCATACCACAGACCACACCACAACACGGCTGTCACTGGAGAATTCTGCAGTCGTGTCTGGCGGCTCGAAGGGAGATGGTTCACACAGGCGGAACGGGGCCGCGCCGTCAGCGGCAGTGGTAGACCCCTTTCCTCACAGCTTGAGGGCTCCTGGGTTCGCCCCCTACCGCGGGCACCCTTTAAAACTAAAAAAAAAACATATGCTCTTTTATTTGACCAGGTAAAGCCCAATGAGCTGTACAGCTCTTTTTCAGAAGCGACCTGGCCACAAACGATAGCTCAACGAAGTGGCTTATCATCATCATCATTATCACGTGGACATTGTATGCAGCCAAATGCGCTCGCGAGCGGGGTAACACTCTATCCCATACAGATGGAACAGATGGAAATGCGTCCGCGGGTAGGAAGTTTCGCAGACATTGAGTGTGATCCACCAACCCTGAGGGGCCTCCGCAATGCTGTAGTAGAGCCCACGAGCAGCTTAGCCACTACCGCCCGTCTACTAGAGGTGATGTGGCTTACGAATACGACCCCTGCAGCCACTCGAGGTGCTACATTTAAACAGGGGCGGATCCAGGATTTCAGACCGGGGTGACATTCAACAAATGTTAATTTCAGGAATGATTAGAGAGTCAGGCTGTTGATACTAGACGCCATCGGTTGGCGACACACTCTCGACAATGCAGTTGCACGGAGTCCGCCAGACCGAGTGTCGTACACTTACACGCAGAATATCACCCCTGTCACCCCCCCCCCCCCCCCCAGGCTCCGCCCCTGCATTTAAACATATATAATCATTAAAAAAAATAACGCATCTTGAATTGAATCGCTACCATAGAGTACTCAGAACCCAGGGTTTCATTTCATCCACATCAGGAAATATGTCCGCACCCGGCACACCACGTCCAGGAGACCTCTCGCTCAGTCACGAACTCGTCGCGCGCCGCCTGCTCCACGCAACGCAGCTTTGCAATGGGTTTTGACGGTCGCGCGTGCCACGGGTGATTGAGTCGAAACGAAAACACCGCGGGAGTTTTGTTTTGTTCCCTTCCTTTCTTTCACTCGTTCATTGCTCGTTCGCCGCATAATTAGTAACTGGGACTTAAGAGGCCCGTGACGCTTGAGCGCTCCGCGTCAGAAGCGGCCCAACGCCTCGAGGAACCCGCGCGCCCCACGGAATCATCGGCGCGCGAGCTGTCGCGATCGCCGCCCCTGCTCTACCCACCGGCGGACGTGCGGGTCTCGCGACGCGACGAATTGATTCGCCAGCACGTAGCACAGCGAGCTAATTTCGTCGCTCCGTCTCATCCGCAGTGGTACAACTCTCCCGCCCCCCCCCCACCCCCCACACACACACACACATGGGCTGTCAGGTCATGTGCGTGAGGAAGACGTGGCGTAGAGGAGGTGGTTCAACAACCTTTGTTGGCTGCTGCTACCCTCCTCGTTGGATTTTAGTTTCAACCGAGAACGCCCCCGAAACTCCCCCCACCCCTCTCCCACCAACCCCCCATTGCCTGACCCAACACGGTTCTGATAAATAAATGGACGAATAATGAACGCATGAACATCAATGTTTTAACCAATTGTCCACCCCGCCAGGAATCCTAACGAGCAAAGTAAGCGAATTAAACCAAATTCAACGGAGGCTCTGCACGCGTGACGTAATTTGTTCCGACTCGCCGGTTGCTCTTGGAAACCACATTGTTTACCATCAATGAGTTTATAAAGGTATTCTGTATCGTTATAGGTTATCGTGATTATTCACCGATGACTTTCACGTACGATATAAATTCACGTATTTATCAATCGCATACCCCCGGTGGAGAACCACTGGAGCAGAGGGCTCGCGCCAGATAAAGTGCGTGCCGAAACACGTGGGTTGGAGGACACACGCCCATAATAGAGAGGGGGGGGGGGGTTGGGGTGTTAGATCGCGTAAATATATAAATGTGTCGTTATAACCCGCCACCACCCGACACAGCCAACTTCACAGCCTACGTGTTAGACTGGAGGCATCGCGTTGGCTGCTGAGCATAGCAAAGCAGTCTCTGGGCAGGAGACGTCACAAAGGAACTATGACGTCTGGTGGGTCGAGAACCAATGACAGAGTGGCAGCTCAAGGAGGGAACACACTCGACGGGATGGAACGTGTTGGTGCCGTCACGTGGCCGTGAGAGGTAGCCGCGGCTTTCATCCAACAGTGGATTGATCATGGCTACTGCCGCTGCTGATGATAAGCCTGACCACCATCATCAGCCACACACAGAATATTAAATAGTGACCCTGGAGGGTGGAAAGGATGAGGTATACGGAGTGTGACCTAATTATAAATAGTGCGAACACAAAGATCCCCCGTATAGCCTTTGCAGACTGTTGGTACAAGTGTTGTTAACGAGCACCTATGAAGGCCGAAAGGCACACAAGGGCGTGGGAGGCCAGCACCACGCCCGGCCGCCTTTGTCTCCCTAGTGGCGATGTTTTTACGCACCGCGTCGCACCAGGTACTCATTTGAGGCTGAGTCGACCTAGGGGAGGCCCAGGATCAGTTCAGATAATCATCACCGGTGTCGGCCCTGAGCGGGAATCGAACCCAGGTCGCCAGGTTCGTAGCGCAGCGCGCTAACCGCTACACTACCGCTCCCCACACACAGGGACACACACGGACACACACACAGAGACACACACAGTGACACACACACACACGCGCCCGGACGCACTTGCGTCTGGCATCAACAGCTCGAGAAGGAGCCATTTGGCGCTCGCTTCTAATCGAGGCATCTGCGGGAGGCATTTGGGATGGGATCCAGAGTTTGGGGTTTTGCGCGCAGCGCGTCACAGCCGAGGGGAACGGCACCGCAGAAGCCTGCGGTGGCGGTGGTGAGTTAAAAAAACAAACACACAACAACAAGCCCCCGATTCCCCCTCCCCCCGTCCTCCACCCCCCCCCCCAGTCAATAGACATCTTCCTTCTATGGTGGAATGTATAAAGGGGCTTAGCAGCATCGTCACTCATGGGTGGGCGGTGGTCCGAGGCCAGCGCTAGTCGCCCACGAAAATGGATCGCAGCGTCGCGAAGCGTGGCGCGTCTCGCTGCGCGTGCGTCTCTGCGCGTTTCGTGTCCGTGGCGCTGTCCACTGGCGACGTGACGGCCCTCCCCAGAGTTCGATGTCCCGCTCACGGTCACCAACACGCGGTGACGATTGTCTCAACCGGTCCTGGGCCTCCTCTAGGTCGACTCGGCCTCAAATGACTACCCGGTTGCGGTGTGTAAACATCGCCACCAGGGAGACAAAGTCGGCCGGGCGTGGTGCTGGCCACCCGCCCCCTCGCGTGCCGTGTTGGCCTTAATAGGTGCTCGCTAACAGCGCTTGCCCCAGCAGTCTCGTAAGGCTGTGCGTGGGATTTGTGTCGTCATATTTGGATCATCTGACCAAGTGACTCATCCGTTGGGCGAGCGGCTCGCAATCGCGGGTTGAATCAGCCCATCATTCCTCCGGGGACCGATACAACGAGTTCAACAGTGGTAGTCCTCCTGTTACAGCCGCCACCGCCGCCATAGGAACGTGGAATTACCACCACTAAGGCTCTGCATGGGTTGTAAACGGGATACGTGAGGTACCAATAGTTCAATGCTCACCCGAGCCGCAGGAGATCGCTCCAACGTTGAGTTTCATCTCTTGCAGTTATGGGACCGTGACCTCTCTCACTGCGAGCCCATGAGCTGTCGCGATAAGAGGTCACGATTCCATTCAGGAATGCGTTCTTTGTCTCAATGTTGCACTTTCCCTCCCTCTCTCTCTCTCCTTGCTGTTGTCCGTCTCGTTTGTACTGCGCGGCACGGTGTTGTGCACTCCTTTGAATCAAAGTACAATTTATTGAGGCGATGCTCATCTTCCGTTTACAGCCCTGCAAGGCCGAGCGGTGGAATTTACACGTTCAAAATCGCAGGGCCGAGTCTCTCCGTAGAACGATCACTCACCCTTGTTGACTTTTCCCACACAAAGTGGTACACATTTTATCGACCCCCCCAGATGGTGGGAGGATGATGGGCTGACCAACTAGAATTTGAATTCTTCAAGCGTGCTCTACCGCTGAGCCAGAGCCACGAGTCTCGGGTAAATAAAACAAAACAAAAAAGACTGCTGGCTTTCACTGTTCAGCTGCGCGTGTGTTCGGTTTCCCCACGAAGTCCGACGTTTCGCTGCACGTGCTGGGAGCTTCTTCTGGAGCTGAATTCGTCGAGCGAAACGTCGAGCACGGCGCGGTTCCAACCTCATCGTAGCGTCGGTAAGTGAAGAGGATGTATGGACAAGAGATTAAAGGGATTAAAAAAACATTACATACATTTTAAAAGAATACAGACCAAGTTCAATATTTACACGTCCTTATTTTATGTTTGAAGGATAAACATTTTTCTTTCATGACGAAGTGAATGCGAAGAAACAAAACACGTTTTATTCTTAGAAGTGAAATCAGTTGTTAATTTTTTTTTATTTTACGACCGACAATTTAAATTTACGTGACCAAATTAAACCCTGAATGTGTCCGATCTCGGCAAATCTCAAAGTCTCAGCAGGCTCCAGCCTGGTCTGTGCCTCGCACCGGTGATTATCAGGGCTTGCCAGGTGTTGTAGGTTGTGGGGGTGCGGCCAAAGGCACGATGACAAGTGCCGACTGTGTTCCTCTCGTCGACAGCACGGTGCTGGGTGTCCTCAGGGGTTTCCTCAACACGAAGCCGAATTCCCGTTCGCAAAGCAAATTGGCCAAACAGTGCCAATTCGGCAGGACCCTGTTGAGCAAAGAGCCTCGAGACTCAGTGAGGCTTATCACAGAAGAGTTAGCACGCTGTCATACGAAGCTGGAAACTTTGAGTTTCGATACCTCTGCCGTGGTGAACATGAGTGGCGAGTGATATCAGAACGGGTCCTGAGTTGCCTGCCCCTTTCACCAACCAGTATTGACCAACGTGGCGATGTATGGTCACAAAAAGACAAAAACCAATATCCCCCGTATAGCCCGAACAGACTGTTGCGGTAAGTGCCGTTAGCGAGCAAATATGAAGGTCGGCACGTAACACACGGGGTGGTGGGTGGCCAACATCACGACCGGCCGCCTTTGTCTCCCAAGTGGCGATGTTTTACACACTCTAGACTAATTTGAGGCTGAGTTGACCCCGGGGAGGCTCACGACCGGTTCAGATATAATCGTCACTGGTGACGAGCAGCAATTGAACTCGGGTCGAACTCAGGTCGCCGACACGTGAGTGTGGGGATCCTCATTCAGCAGTGGATTGACAGAGTGCTGTAAGTGCCATTGTCATTGTCACCGTCACTACTATAGGGACCGAGTTGCAGCCGAGAAAGGGACGCGTCGTACATCCACCACGGAGATGGAACGATTCAATCAGCTCGCGCGTTCAGGCGTAATGTGGATTATTACATCACAGCATCGTAGGAGATGGAGAGGGCTTTGGGTGGGGGGGGTGGTGGAGGAGTGGGGGTGGTGGAGGGAGCGGCCTTCATCCAGCAGTGGATTCGAGCACGGCTGCTAGTGACGACGATGTCCGTCATAGGCACGGCGTGCGCACCGTGCCCGTGTTTATCGCGATGAATCAAACGAGCCATGCGCCACCCTCGCGGAAAAGGTGGCACCCAAATATATCGCGGGTAGGGAGGGGGGCGCAAAAAAAGAAATCGACGCTCGCGTCGCGCAAAATAGCCCTCAACTCGGCTGCCCTTCCCTTATTTTTGGAAAAGGTAACTCATAGCCCTGCCTAACGTCGCACGATTTACTGCCCGCCAGCCGCCCTATGTATAACGGGTGCGGTGCAGCCGGCAGAATTAACCTCGCTAAATCCAGCTGTGACGGAGAGATGTACGCATGTTGAACGTCTGTCGCACCGCACGTAGCCAACCGCGCTAATCGGACGTGCGAGGGTGAAGGGCAACAAACGAAAGGACAGCACGAAAGCAGTTCTAAAGGAATTGAGTTGTCAAAATTCAGATTTCAAATGGCATATAGCTCCAGTGGCCACCGAATATCGGGAGAGCGTTCCACGTGAGAGCGCCGCGCGACGCGGTGACCGTCTTTGTCCGATGGCCAGCCAGGAGCCGCTGTTGTGGCCCGAGTTTGTGTGGTGGTTTGTGATCCCCGACGAGGTCAGTAAGGTTCATTTGTGGCAAGCACTTTGTGTGTAATGAGTTGGACCTCATAATGTGTTCGTTCGGCAACCGGAGATTACTATTAAAAAGTTGTTGGGGGGTGGGGGTGTGGAGGGAGAGGTTGTCGAGATTAACGGCGGAGTAGCAGCCAAGGGGATGGAATGCTCCGTCGGTCGAGTTGATTTTTTTTGTTCTGGAGCCGAGGGTTCCGCTTTGCGAGACGCGCCACTTGGAACTCCCGAGAGAGGAGCGGGTGCGGCAGAGGCGATGCCCGCGTTGGAGACGCCGAATGCGCGAGCGGCCTTGGGCAGGAGGCGTCGCCGGAGGGAAAGAGGATCGCCGATGATAGTGACCAAATACGGGAGTGGCAGCCATGGCAGGGCACGCGCCCACTGATGGAAATGCCACATTTCTAAGGTTTTTGCGGGTGAGTCTTGCCATCGGGACAACCACTGTTGACTTCGGCCCGTCAACCCTTGCCGCCCTCCCCCCCCCCCCCCCACGAGGGTTCATTGACTCAGTCAACCACCCCCCCCCCCCCCTTTCCTGGGTTTAAATTCGCAGCCTTGCCCTCTGGCACGCGGCTGGTTTCACAGCTGTTCGCCGCATCGGCTCATTCCCGTTTGAGTCACCGCGAGATTTCCCTCCGTGGCTGAGGATGAGCAATGTAGGAGGCCCTGCCTAGGTATGTACTCTATGCGGCGTTGGTGCCTGACCGCTAATCCTGTTTGCTCCATTATGAACGTTATGCTATTAAGACTAATTTTGCGACGGGAGTTATCTCCCTGGCGGTTTGAATTTCCGGTTCTTAAAGCAAATTGCGGCTAGGAACCCGGTGACCACTTGTCCAATTCTCAGGCACGCTCAACACCACTCACCGCCGCAGCCCGTAACCCGTGAAGTATGGTCACACAACGGCACGGGTAAAAAAAAACAAGTGAACTGCGATGACTCACGGTGTGGTGATTCGGTGGCGCATTGGCTGACACAGCAAACCTGAGTTCACATCCCACCCAGCCACGGCTAAAATTCAGCGGCGAGTGATATCTGAACCGCTACTTCACCAAAGTGGTGATGTATGTTCGAAGAACGCGCCCACGATGACCGACAGGGTGTCGGGGAGGTCTTCGTCCAGCAGTGGACCGATGAGGGGCTGTAAATCATTATGATTTATTCCACCGATAACGCAATCTCTTCTAACTTTTTGGTTGAAGATCGTTGGTTTACCGTTTGTTTTTAACTCCGAGCATGTAAGGTCACAACTGCTCGTATTAACTACTATTACTACAACACACACACACACGCGTAATACTAAGGTGTAGGGGACTGACAAATGGCCAATAATCACAATTATTATTGTAAAACAAATCACCGGGAGGTACAAGAGCCTGCGCATTTACACAAAGTTTTTTTAAAAAACGTTCAAATGCAAACATTTCTTGACTTTCCCTCACCCATTCTAAAGCCTGATGTTTGATTTTACAGGGTGCGTGTGTGTTTAAATTGTGCCTCCTTTCCACGTTTTCTTTTGCTAAGCCTAAATATCGCCATTCATGCTCGACCCGTTTGAAGCCAGATCTTGAGTCTCAATGGTGCCGTGGGGGGGGGGGGGTGGGGGGAGTTAGCGAGTTGTGATTTGAGCAACCCTTGGCTCTGCTGATGAGAAAGTGCATCATCATAATATCAATAACAATCTCGTTTTTTTATCATAGCCCAATTCGCGCTATGAAGCTTACGTTACGGAGACAGCTTGTTGTAAAAAAATAAACAGGTGCGTTTTAAGACCCGATTTAAAAAGTCTGACAGACTCCCCTTCCGCCGAGGAGTAAGGGGATTCCACAATCGCGGAGCATGGCTGAACAAAAAAAAACAGCCTCCGGCTCCCAGAGAGCAAGGTCCGCTCTTTACAATCATGCATAAGTAGACCAAAATCAGCAGATCTAAAGTTTTAAAAGTGGAAGGTAAAACTTTAGTAGATCGGTCCAGAGTTTGGCTCGTCTTCAATCGATGCGGCTGAATTCATGCCCTCTCAGAAGATGTCCTTGTGGCTGGTGGGTTGTGCTATGGAGGAAGAAAACACTTTTATTTGTGATGTGGCGAGACGGGGTATGTGAAGGAGACGTTTTGCCTGCTTATTCTTTTAGGTTATTTATATTCTACCACAACGACGATTGTGTTTATTTTTTGGAATTACGTATTATGTGAAGTAATGAATCCGTTAAAGTAAGTAATGTGCCCTGGGAGTAAAGTTTTCAATCAGGTTGATGGCTTTGTTTCTCGGCAACATCGCGAGATGGCTTGGTACCTCATTCGCCCCCAAGCCAAGGATCGGTTCCTATAATCGTCACTGGTATTGGTGGCCGTGGGCCGGAAAATCGAACCCGGGTGGCGGGGTTGGTAGCGCAGCGCGCTAACCACTGCGCTACCGCTCCTGTGAAAGGTGTACAAAGTCACACTGACAAATCATTACATCACGGCTGCAGGTTTTGACTCTCTCTGTAGGGCTTTCCCGCACTCCATCACTCAACTCAATGTCTCACTCGTCCAATAACTCACCCACCCAGCCAATTAATCACACACTCACTCCCTCCATCTCTCTCATTCAATAACTCACACACCCACCCAATTAAATCGCTCGCTCGCTCGGAAAAAGTCACCAGACGTTAGGTAACGAACACCTGCAAGACTGCGGAGAGCAAGAGGGCGTGAACCTGACCGAGGAAAACCCGGGTGGCTGGTGCTGATGATTGAGATTGGTGACGAAAATAATCAGAATCTTTATTTATCCTCGAAGAATCCGATGAGCTATGAGGCTATTCTTTTTGCACAGATGCCCAGCAGGTTGCACAGGCGTCCAGTAGGCTTTTAGAGAAAGAGAGTTCGCGTAGCTTTGCTACTCCTCCTCTGTCCAGTAATGTCAACAACAGAGATGACGATGGTGATGTAGCTGCTGCTGCTGCCTTTTCATCGGAAGAGGGCTGGAGCTGCAGCCTCACCCCAACTCGAGCCCTGACAGGTCCTGAGCGCCTGGGGGTGGGGGGCGGGGTGGGGGAGGTGGGGGGGGGAGGTGGGGGGGTGGTGGGGGGTGGGAGGTGTGGGGGGAGGTGGGGAGGAGGTTGGGAAGGTGGAGGAGGTGGGGGAGGTGGGGGGTGGGCGGTGGGGGTAGGTGAGGGGGTGGGAAACCAGTGTCAAGGCTGGCTCAACCACTCCGCTCGCTCCAAGCAGGGGCTTTCCAACCTGTGCGGTGATGTATGTGTAACCCTTGTACGTGTGCATGTGTATGTATACGTGTGTACGTGTGCATGTGTGTACGTGCGTGTGTTAGCGGGGAGCGGCAATGCAGCAGTTGGCGCGCTGCGCAACGAACCCGACCACCAGGGTGCGATTCCCACTCAGGGCGAAGACAAGTTATCTGACCCGGTCTTGGGCCTCCCGTTGGTCCACTCGGCCTCAAATGAGCACCTGGTGCGGTGTGTAGTAAACATCGCCACTGGGGAAGACAAAGGCGGCCGGGCGTGTTGCTAGCCACCCACCCCCACGTGTGCCGTTGAGCGTACCACGGGGTGGACCTGCGTCTTTGTAGGGGTGTGTGCATAGAATCACACCCCAAGACGCGGAGCCAGGCACAAAGACCGGCGCGCACTGCCAAGTGTAGACCCCTGCGGTTGGAGTGACCGCGCGGTGCGTATCTGTGAGTATGCACTGCATGTAGGTGTGTCTGTGCGAGTCAAAAAATGTACGTTGTGTGCGTGATTTTTTTTGTGTGGTGCGTGTGAGAAAGACTGTGTGAGTGAGTGTGTGTGTGTCAGTCTGTGTAAACATCGTCACTGGGGAGACAAAGGCGGTCGTGCGTAGTGCTGGCCAACCCACCCTCCCTCGTGTGACGTTCCGGCACCTTCATAGGTGCTCGCTCGCTAAAAGCACTTGCCCCAACAGTCTGTGAAGTCTATGAGGGGGATCTTTATCTTTGTTCTGTCAGTTTGTGCGAGTGTACGCTTGTGTATATGACCTTGTGCACGTATGAGCCTGTGTGTGTGTGTGTTCCCTGGGTGTGTGAATTTACGAGTATTTATGTGTGTGTGTGAGTCTGTGTTTGCAAAGTGTGGTGCGTGTGCCAGTCGTCTCAGTCGACCCCTGGCACCTGGGTCTGTCCCGTGACCTCCTGCCACCGGTGACCCTTCGACACTGCCACGTGGCCTCAAGGTGCACCGAGCCTGGCACAAGCGCCATGGTGGCGTCGCCGCCACTTTGTGCGCAATGACGGCTGCTGCTGGCGTTGTAAACGTCTTGGTTGCTGCGTGGGTCAAAGTAATACAACTTTATTTCGATTGTTGCAGCTAGGCGTGTTACATGTTATGTCTGTCTTTGCCTCCGTGCGTATGTGAGTGGCGGCAGTTGTGGTGGTTCGCGCACTGTGCTACGCGCCCAGAGACCCGACTTTTGATTCCCGCTCACGACCAGTAACAGCGGCGAATATTTGAACTGGTCCTGGGCATCTCCTAGGTCGACTCAGTCTTAAATGAGTACTTACTGCGGCGTGGAAACACAGCACTGGGGAGACAAAGGCGGTCGCGCGTGGTATCGGCCACCCACTCCCTCGTGTTCCGTGCCAGTCTTCATAGGTGCAACTCGCAAACAGCCCTTGCACCAGTAGCCTGTTCGTCTCTACGGGCGCACGTTTGCCTCTGTTTCACGTGCGTAGTGGAGACCGCACCGAGTTCCATTCCCAACCACGGATGTAACATCGGACGCACGTGGTATCGAAGCCATCCTGTGCCTCCCTGTAGGTTGACTCAGCCTAATATCAGCACCTGGGCACGGTGTAGCAATCATCGGCAGTGAGGAAGACAAAAACGGTCGACAGTGGTGCTGGCTGCACTGCCACAGGCCCTCGCTAACCACACTAACCCGAACAGTCTGTAAACATCAACTACGGGTAGATTAGGCGGTTTTAGCGCCGTCATGAACGTGGAAGGTCTGTATATGTAGTACACAGGACTCACAAAGTGTATGAAACACTTTCAGGGCCATTTGAATAAAAACAAACTTCCAAAACACCGCAATCATTTCATGCACATATATCGCAGCAGCAGCATCAGCGGCGGCGGATTGGAGAGTCCTTCGTCCGGCAGTTGATTGAGCATGGCTGGTGCTGCTGATGACGATGATGATGTCACGTGTACACATGTACGCGACCGATCTTGCCACACCACGGAAGTTTAGCAGGGTTGGATAGTGCTGGATTGAATGACCACCAAAGCACAACACGGGGATGTTGTTGGTTGTTAGGTTGTTATTGGTGGCAGGGTTACAATATCCGTTGGACTGCACTACTATGCTCCTTGACCGACCGGTGCTGACCAGCGGCGTGGTGAAATACATTCAAATAACCCCCACGACCCGCACGATTGCGGGGCCTCATCCAACAGTGGATTGACAAAGTGGCTGCACACAAGACCTACCACGTTCGTCCATAACACTGTGGCCATAAAATAACTTTATATATAAAACAGGTGATGGTTCTGTCAATGGATCTTAATATCACATGATGTGATGCGTCACCGAATATAGACTGCTTTCCATTTACGGCCGCACAGCGCTGTTGACGATTGCGTTGACGTTGTTGGTGTTGTCGTCAATTGTGCTTGAACACCACTACCGACGCAGCACCGCATGCGGCAGGGCTCTTTAAGGGCTCTTGAAATGCGAAAAAAATGGCTCATTGCTGCTTTGGTTGCCGACCCCAGACCATGGGAGCTCAGTTCACCATGGAAGTCCAGGTTACCATGAAAGTCCAGTTCACCATGGGAGTCCTGTTCACCATGGAAGTCCAATTCACCATGGAAGTCCAGTTCAACATGGAAGTCCAGTTTACCATGGGAGTCCAGTTTACCATGGAAGTTCAGTTTACCATGGGAGTCCAGTTCACCATAGGATCCCAGTTCACCATGGGAGTCCAGTTTACCATGGAAGTCCAGTTTACCATGGGAGTCCAGTTCACCATGGAAGTCCAGTTTACCATGGGAGTCCAGTTTATCATGGAAGTCCAATTCACCATGGGAGTCCAGTTCACCATAGGAGTCCAGTTCACCATGGGAGTCCAGTTTACTATGGGAGTCCAGTTTACCATGGGAGTCCAGTTCACCATGGGAGTCCAGTTTACCATAAAAGTCGAGTTCACCATGGGAGTCCAGTTCACCATGGAAGTCCAGTTTGCCATGGAAGTCCAATTTACCATGGGAGTCCAGTTTACCATGGGAGTCCAGTTCACCATGGAAGTCCAGTTTACCATGGGAGTCCAATTCACCATGGGAGTCCAGTTTACCATGGGAGCCCAGTTCATCATGGAAGTCCAGTTCACCATGGAAGTCCAGTTTACCATGGGAGTTCAGTTCACCATGGGAGTCCAGTTTACCGTGGGAGTTCAGTTTACCATGGGAGTCCAGTTTACCATGGGAGTCCAATTCACCATGGGAGTCCAGTTTACCATGGGAGTCCAGTTTACCATGGGAGTTCAATTCACCATGGGAGTCCAGTTTTACCATGGGCAGGGGTCAGCATGCGGCTCATTCAGGACTGTTTTGTGACGTTTATTAATGACCACCACCGTCTCGTATTCACAGTGCATTGTGCCTCTTGAAATATGGGGGGGGGGGGGGGGGGGGTTACCGAATTCCCTCCCAAAGATCTCTCTTCTTGTTAGTTTGGTTGTTGACCCCTGGTCCGTTCAAACCCCTGATGTGTGGTGTGAGTGAGTGAGTATATATCCGGTACCTTCATCGGGCGTGTTGCTGGCCTCGTGTGCCGTGCCGGCCTCCATAGGTGCTACTCGCTAACAGCAATTGCCTCGGCAGTCTGTTAAGGCTATACCGGGGGGATCTTTGTCTCTGTACATTAACGAGGACATGAGGTGAGCGGCAATCGCAGTAAAGTGCACCGTAGTCTTCCTTGCACTGCATAAAAGCTTCACAGCGTCACGAGAGGAGGAGTGGTCGTTGCCACCGTTGTAGTCGGTATTCTTCTTGCGTGTTGAAGATTCGGAACCTTAATAATAATAGGGTTGTTTCCCCTTTTTTCTGGCAACAAAACTGAAGCCTTTTTACGAGGATTCATGTCTGCATTAAGCACAATACTTGCAGTCAAATGCAAACAAAAAAACACACTATGATAATATATGGACCAATCAGTTTCAAGGACAATGCACATATTAATAAAAATATAAAACAATATTTTTATTATTTTATTGTTTCCCTTCTACGTGACTTTACCGAAATAACCAAGAATATGAATCCCTGCAGTCACGCCTTTTGGCGTCATCTGGTCGAGCACCAATTGGGTCGAGGCTCAAAAGAAAGCCGTCCCTTGGTGTGGACCAATCAGTTTCAAGGACAATGCATACATTATCATAGTATGTTTTTTGTTTGCATTTTGACTGCAGGTGTTGTGGTTAATGCAGACATGAATCCTCGTAAAAAGATTTCAGTTTTGTTGCCAGAAAAAAAGGTGGAAAACCCTATTATTACATTTTGGTACTGGCAAAGGAGGTCTAATGACGGGGAATGGCTTTAAGAGTTGTGCAATCTCCTGTAGATGTAGATGCTGCTGCAGTGGGAAGGGGCGCTCTCAACCCGCGCCCCAAACAACAACACCGCGTGGAAGGCGTGGGGGGAGGGGGGCATTTCCTCCACAAATGAATCGATCAGGGGGACTCCGCCTCACTGGGAATGTGCTCAGAGTGCCAAACCGCCAGGTGTGTGTTTGACTTGCCCCAATGCAACTGAAGCATGCGGACTCCTCTGAGCGACTTCACCAGTTGCCAATGTGTTAGTAGCTCACACCATTAAAAGAACTGCGGCCCGCTGCTGCTGCTGCTGCTAATTTTCAAAGGCCATATGAAAGAGGGCGACATTGAACGAGTGCGCGTATGAATGTTGAACTTCTTTCGCGCCCTACGCACGGAGCCAACCGTGCTCCATCGGAGCGTGCTGCGTTCGCGTGTGCGTAGTGCGCGCATAGTCCGGGCTTTAGTAGCTCCTCCGGTCGACATGGCTGAGCAGAGGGGAGTTTGGTACTGGGCACTTATGCATGGGGGTTCGTGTCTAAATGTGCGGAGCGGTAGTGTGACGGTTAGCGCGATCCTACACTGCAAAACCAGCGACCCGAGTTTGATTCCCCGTTTACCGCTTAGCAGCAGTGGCTATTTTCTCTGTGCAGGTCCTTGGCCTCCCATAGGGTCGGCCTTAAATTAGTATCCGGTGTGGTTTGTAAAGAACAAAAAACGTCACCACTTGGGGGTGGAGAGACAAAGGCGGTCCGGGCGTGGTTACTGGCCAACCAACCCCTCTCTCGTGCGCCGTGCCGGCCTTCATAGGCGCTCGCTAACAACATTGAACCCCAAAGGTCTGTTACGGGGGAGGGGGATCTGTCTGAATGTCAGCGCTGGGGAGACGAAAGCTGTCGGGTGTGGTGCTGGTCACATCACCTCGCCCCCCAGCACAAACAGGTACTTGCCCGAGTACTCCAAGTAGGCGACAATGAGGCGTTATAGTATGTATGTGTAAGTGCGAGTGCTCACGATGTGTGTGCGTGTGTGTGTTGGGGAGCGGTCGTGTGGTGGCTAGACGCGCTGCGCTTCGAACCCGGTGACCTGAGTTCAATTCCTCGCTCGCAGTCAACATCGGTGACGGACATCTGAAAGTCGTCCCGTGCCACCCCATCGTTTCGACCTTAAACGGACACCGTACCCACCCTAATAGGTGCTCGCGAACACCACTTGCCCCAACAGTTTGTTAAAGGTTATAGGGTGATCTTTGTCTTTATATGCCCCCCCCCAGACCCCCCACCACAATGACCCAGTCGCTCATCCTCCATCTCGCCCCGCTCCGCCCCCGCGAAGCGTTACTCACCGAACAATCAACGCATTCATTCACTCGCTCGCTCACTTATTCATCTCGACCCTCAACGTCGCCCACATTGGCCACTTCCTCCGCACGCTGCCAGGCCTGTGGGCACAGTCCGTGGATGGGGAGTGCCCACAGGTGGAATGAAATAAATAAGTGAAACAATGCTCCCCCCCCGCCTCCCTTTCACGTGCCCATCCATTCCTGCGCGTATGGTTTTACAAACAAACAAATAAATCACATTCAAAATACAGAAGGTGGGATAGATTCTAGCTGATGGAATGTGTGTGTGTGTGTGCAAGTTGCGTTGCGTCTGTGCCAGTAAGTAACGTCCACCGGTCCATGAAGACGGCGGATTCAATTATCATCATCACCATCGTCAATGTATCATCAGTTATCAGCCTTGAACCATCCACTGCCTGACGGCGGCCTCCCACCCCGAATCGATCGTTCATCAGTGGTCTCGCGATTGCTTAATAAGTCGACGCTGCACCTTCAGGCGAACAGCGCGTTGAGGAGCTCATCTCAATCGCTCCATCTCCGCGGTAGTCGGTCGCCTCGGGCGAGTTCCGTCCTCTCGGCCGCCAATCCAAGATGAGTCTTCTCCATCAGGCCACCGTCGTCATCACCGCCACTGCGAGTGATGTGTCCTGCCCAAGGCCACTTGCTGTCAACCGCTATTTGCAGTCAGTGTGATGATGGCGTGCGTTCCCTGATCTTTAGAGATGTGTATATAAAAGGTATGTGGGGCATGATTGCAGCCGCGTCTATTCCGGGGGATCAGCAACGCGAAAACAAGACTTCTGCCCCCGGCACACCACCCCCACATGTACCTCTGGCTACCGCTCTGACTAATGCGCGCCACGCGCCACCTACTCCAGCCGACCAGCGACCCAGGATATTTTCAAGGAGAAATGAGGTGATGTGTACAAGATCACTGCTAACCGTATATTTTTACGAAGCTATCGACGATGGTAAAGCATTTGCATGATGGTGGTAAATGGTATTTGTAAACTATTCATGAATTAGATTCAGTTACCACGTCTATAATAAACGCAAAGATCCCCCGTATAGCCTATAACATGCTTTTGTGGCAAGTGCTGTTAGCGGGCACCTATGAAGGCCGGCATTGCACACAAGGGGGTGGGTGACCAGCACCACGCCCGGCCGCCTTTATCTCCCTAGTGAAAATGTTTACACATCGTACAAGGTACTCATTTGAGGCTGAGTCGACCTTGGGGAGGCCCAGGACCGGTTCAAATAATCGTCACTGGTGTTGGCCGTGAGCGGGAATCGAACTCGAGTCGCCAAGTTCGTAGCGCAGCGCGCTAACCACTACACATAAAATTAGCCACACACGCGCACATAAGAACAGCCATACATTGGTTGGGAGTTTCATGAGAGGTTCACCCCCCCCCCCCCCCCCCCCCATCCAACATTTTCACCATTCGCGGCCGCGGTGCGAACGATTGACAAGTTCACGACCGCGATGTGGAGGTCACAAGGAGCGAAAAGGTAACGAGGATCGATGAGGTCACAAGGAACCATGTGGTGACAAGGAGACATGAGGTCACAATGAGCCATGAGGTCACAGGGAGCCGTGAGGTCACAAGGAGCCGTGAGGTCACAAGGAGCCGTGAGCTCACAGGGAGGCATGAGGTCACAGGGAGCCGTGAGGTCACAAGGAGGCATGAGGTCACAGGGAGCCGTGAGGTCACAAGGAGCCGTGAGGTCACAAGGAGCCGTGAGCTCATAAGGAGCCGTGAGGTCACAAGGAGGCATGAGGTCACAGGGAGGCATGAGGTCACAGGGAGCCGTGAGGTCACAAGGAGCCGTGAGGTCACAAGGAGCCGTGAGCTCACAAGGAGCCGTGAGGTCACAAGGAGGCATGAGGTCACAGGGAGTCGTGAGGTCACAAGCAGGCATGAGGTCACAGGGAGCCATGAGGTCACAAGGAGCCGTGAGGTCACAAGGAGCCATGAGGTCACAAGGAGCCGTGAGGTCACAAGGAGCCGTGAGGTCACAAGGAGGCATGAGGTCACAGGGAGCCGTGAGGTCACAAGGAGGCATGAGGTCACAAGGAGACGTGAGGTCACAAGGAGCCGTGAGGTCACAAGGAGGCATGAGGTCACAAGGAGCCAAGAGGTCACAAGGAGCCGTGAGGTCACAAGGAGGCGTGAGGTCACAGGGAGCCGTGAGGTCACAAGGAGCCGTGAGGTCACAAGGAGCCGTGAGGTAACAAGGAGCCGTGAGGTCACAGGGAGCCGTGAGGTCACAAGGAGACATGAGGTCACAAGGAGCCGTGAGATCACAAGGAGCCGTGAGGTCACAAGGAGGCATGAGATCACAAGGAGCCATGAGGTCACAAGGAGCCGTGAGGTCACAAGGAGCCGTGAGGTCACAAGAAGCCGTGAGGTCACAAGGAGGCATGAGGTCACAAGGAGCCATGAGGTCACAAGGAGCCGTGAGGTCACAAGGAGCCATGAGGTCACAAGGAGCCATGAGGTCACAAGGAGCCATGAGGTCACAAGGAGCCATGAGGTCACAAGGAGCCGTGAGGTCACAAGGAGCCATGAGGTCACAAGGAGCCGTGAGGTCACAAGGAGCCATGAGGTCACAAGGAGCCATGAGGTCACAAGGAGCCGTGTGAACACCCCCCCCCCCCCGCCAATTTCCCCCCTTAAGTCACAATTAAAGGAGTGCACTCACGGTATGTGCAACATTCTTCCTCCCTATGGTATCAGCAGCAATGTGCTTCAGGAGCTGCATGCCCAATGTCGAGGTCTGTTTCTGGCCAGCAAAGAGACTTCGTGAGGTTTTGCTGTCCCTCCTCCTTTGTTGAAGTAGCCCAGACTATGGTGGGTTTACTCCGTGGTCCATTGTTTGGGCTGCATTGCCACAATCGCACTGCTGTGGCTTGTGTATAATGTATATTTGTGTCTCTATGTCGTGTCTTATGTGGAGAACGTTAGTGTAGCGGATAGCGCGCTGCGCTACAAACCCGGCGACCCGAGCTCGATTCCCGTTCACGGCCAACACCAGTGACGATTATCTACACCGGTCCTGGGCCTCCCCTAGGTCGCCTGAGTCTCAAATTAGTACCTGGTGTGGTGTGTAAACATCGCCACGATCGAGACAAAGGCAGCCGGGCGTGGTGTACCATGCAGGCCTTTATAGATGTTTCGCCAACAGCACGTGCCCAAGAAGTCTCTTAAAGATATCCGTGGGAGCTTTGTCTGTATGCATATCTACGCGTCTCTCGGTATGTCTATATGTCTGTATGTATGGGTTATGCTATCTGATAGTTAGGATTGCAAGGCCACAATAGCATTACTCTGGCTTAAATTTCTCCATTCATGAAGGAGATGCGCGCGACAATAATCGGCTCATTGCGCGTCCTAAATGTAATAGTTTGAGTTCAGCAAAATAGAACGGCCGTTAAACCGGTGTTCACGACAAAGGCAAGCAAAGTGCGGAACACGCCTCCTTCGCGCCGTGCCAGTCACGGGGGGGGGGGGTGTTTGACCGTTCGTACTGTTCAGTGCGGTTTGGTGTTGATGTTAACCGTGGCTAACCTCTTTTTAAATTCCCTCTCATCCGACTTTACTCCCCTCGACGCAACTTTCAGGTCGCTCATTCTCCGCTGCTGTCCCTGGAACTCCCCCAAGCCGTCCGTGCTGTCCACCCGCTGCCCCTGTTCAAGCCCAGTTTTCAAGACCTGAATTCGTTCCCATGTGCCTGTGACTGAACTGACCGCTTCGTTCTCCCTACAAAGTAAACATGCCCACTGTTTCGGTACAGAGGAGGAAATCCACATTTGTATTGCACGGGCTCAGACATACAGAGAGACCCACGGATTAACAGAGAGACCCCACAGACTCACACAGACCCACAGACTCACAGATAGGCCCACAGACTCGCAGAGAGACCCACAGTCTCAAACAAACCCAAGGACTCACAGGGACACCCACAGACTCACAGAGAGACCCACAGACTCACACAAACCCACGGGACTCACAGGGAGACACACAGACGCATAGAGACACACAGAGTCACACTTCGACCGATGACTCTAGACAAAATAAACATGCCCGTCATTTCTGAACAGCCTCGAGATGCGGTCGCAGGGGCTGAAGGAGCGGCCTTCATCCAGCAGTGGACAAACTTCGGGCTAATGATTGCCATGATGACGGCGATGACAGAGTCGACCTTGCGAATGAACGATCGACGCGCACAGACAACTCACTCCACCAAGTGCATTGCAAAGCCCCGAATTATAAACGTCAAGTTAGCCATTAATGTTTACCCTTCGAGTCAAGTGCTTCGGGGCGGTTATTTATTTACGTGTGGCCGTTTTTGCATGCTTCTTTATTTATTATTTTCCGCCCAGGGTCGCTTGCATCGCCCCCGCCGATAATGCCGATGACGACGACGAAGCTGATGAGTCAGAGCGACCTATGATCGCAGTGGAGGGCCCTAGACCGTGTGGACACAACGATGTCTGCTTGCCAGACAGCAGCAGCAGCGGCAAACACGAACTTTGCTCAAACACACGAGAGCCCCCCCGCCCGTCCCACCACGCCCCCCCCCCTCTGCCCCCCGACCCCCCAAGGTCAGCAAGCAGACACGGTTCCGGCCCACGGTGGCCCGGCAATTGACTACGATAGGTAGGGCAACATTTTTCACCGCCCTAGTCCTGGTACTGCCTATACTGCTACATATATGTGTGTGTACATATATAAGCACTCAAGTATAAGCACGTGTCAAAGTACTAGGTTGTAAATGACGTTTTATTGATCCATTAATTTCGTTCTCCGGGTACTCATTCATATATATAGAGAGGACTGCAGAGCTTGGGAAATTGTTGGCGCCTGCTCACCGTCTGGCTGATTGCATTCCAGCTCGTCCGTGGTTCCTCAGCGATTGTGAGATGCACTTTGCATGAACGACGTCGACACCGCGGTGGCGAGATGTTAACTGCCTCGCCTGGTGTGCAGGAGGTCGTGGGTTTTTATCCCGACCCTGGACGCCTGCTGCTGTATATTTGGAGTTTGCGGTGTCTCTCTCGCCGTGGTCGCGTGGATTTTTCTCCGGGTCCTCCGGTTCCGCCCCCCCCCCCCCTCCGCATTTAGAATCAACATTATCACGCGTTTAGAATATTTGGCGACCGCTATACATTTCCGGATAATAATCAACAATGTTCAACTATTATTTGTGGCCAGGTCGCATCTGAAAAAAAGCTAGATAGCTCAATGGGCCTCACCTGGTAAATAAAAAAAATAGCTTGGTTTTAGTTTACATAAAACGAAACAATATAATAAAAAAATATCCCATTGTGAGCATCCGCCATGCGAAAGTGAAATTTTCACCACGGGCGTCGGGCTGTAAATGGAAATGAGGGCCGCTCACAATGCTCATTTTGAGCAGGAAATCACCATGGTTTTAACATTAACCGGTGGGGTTGTTTGACCATACTTCACCACGCTGGTCATTGCCGGTTGGTGAAGGTGGGGGGTTGGGGACCAGGGCCGGTGCAGGTGACGAAGGTTGATCCAAGGCCCCCACCTCCAGCTGCCCTTCTTCACCAACCCGCACTGACCAGCGTAGTGAAGTATGGTCAAACAATCCCACCTGTTCACGTTAAAGCCATGGTGGTTTCTTGCTCAAAATGAGCATTGTGCTCATAACAACCCTCACGACCCGTACAGGTGTGGGAGGCCCTCATCCAGCAGTGGATTGAGGGAAAGGGTTGCGGCAGTGTAGTGGTTAGCACGCTGCGCTATGAACCCGGTTCAATTCCCGCTCACGGCCAACACCGGTGACGATTATCTGAACCGGTCCTGGGCCTTCCCTAGGCCGACTCAGCCTGATATGAGTATCTGGTGCAGTGTGTAAACATCGCCACTGGGGAGACAAAGGCGGCCGGGCGTGGTGCTGGCCACCCACCCCCTCGTGTACCGTGCCGGCCTTCATAGGGTGCCCGCTAACAGCACTTTCCTCTACAGTCTGTTAAGGCTATACGGGGGTTCTTTGTCTTTGTTTGTTGTCGGTATGTGTGTCTGTGTGCATGTTGGTGGGGAGTGCTGGCGCAATGGGCAGAGCGCTGCGCTACGGCTCAGCCTCAAATGAGTACAGAGACAATGGCAGCCGTGCGTGGTGCTGGTCACCCCACCCCTCTCGTGTGCCGCGTTGTCCTTCACAGGTGCTGCTCGCTAACAGCACTTGCCCCAAGAGTTCGTGAAGACTATACGGAGTGTGGGGCCATTGTCTGTGTCTGTAGGTATGATGCTGACGTGTGTCGCTGTGCGCAGGGAGGGGCGTTGTGTTCGCGACTCCTCACCATGCCAGCCTCCACCGAAGCGCTCGGGGCGTGGCGCAAGCGCCCTCTCGCGTGAGACGCACGGAAAACCCGGCCCTCCTCCTCCTCCTCCACGCGGCCCTCCTCCTCCACGCGGCCCTTCTCCTCCTCCTCCACGCGGCCCTCCTCCTCCACGCGGCCCTTCTCCTCCTCCTCCACGCGGCCCTTCTCCTCCTCCACCACGCGGCCCTCCTCCTCCACGCGGCCCTTCTCCTCCTCCTCCACGCGGCCCTTCTTCTCCTCCTCCACGCGGCCCTTCTCCTCCTCCTCCACGCGGCCCTTCTCCTCCTCCTCCACGCGGCCCTCCTCCTCCTCCACTCGGCCATCCTCCTCCACGCGGCCCTCCTCCTCCTCCACGCGGCCCTTCTCCTCCTCCACGCGGCCCTTCTCCTCCTCCTCCACGCGGCCCTTCTTCTCCTCCTCCACGCGGCCCTCCTCCACCACGCGGCCCCACTCTGTGACGCGAAGTAGCCGCGCTTCGCCATGGAATCGCCGTCGTTAAGAACCCCTTCGGCTACCGAACGTCGTTGTGGACAACGTTCCCCCGGTCTCCCGAGTCGACAAACTCGAATCACCCTATCGGCCCTCTTCTCAAGCAACGTCGATTGTCAAGCAAGACAAAGGGGTTGTTTTTTTGTAGGGGGAGTGGGGGGGAATTAATTTGCATAAGTATAAATGTGTCGTTAACCGTCCACCACCCGACACAGCCGGTAAGGTTTGTCACGTAAACAAAACGAGCCGATTGGTTACGACTTCAGCCCATCGATGTGTTGGATAGTAAATCCACCACGTGGACAATGTGAGGACGACGCTTCGCCGGTAATTGCACCCAGCTTCGTCAGGCGATTGTTGCCAGAATTGTGCTCGCATTGTAAATATTGTGGATGTGCTCTCTGACACAGCGGTGGGCAGAGGTCGTAGCCAACTTTCACATTTTGTTTACGTGACAAACCTCACTCGTTTTCCGTGTCGGGTGGTGGCCGGTCAACGACACGCATATACTTACATGATCTAACCCCCCCCCAAAAAAAACTTTTACAGTAGCATCACTAATATTGGTCGCGACACCCTACTCCGAGTCAAACTGACGCTTCGAGACGCGTAGCATCCTCGTCCTGACGCTACAGGAAGCCCACGGCTCCAGTGACCAGCAGGGCCATTCTCTGGCTCCACCACCTCAAACAGCCGTCGACATCAGCCATAAAGAGAAGGAGATGGAGATGCTCTCCATCATCACGGTGGCCATGAGATGTTAACTCCCTCGCCTGGTGTGCAGGAGGTCGTGGGTTCGACCCCGACCCTGACGCCTGCTGTATATTCTCCGGGTCCTCCGGTTTTTCCTTCCAACATTAAGAATCATACGTTGAGAGTCTTTGTCTGCGATACATTTCCACGTGATAAGCCACTTTGGTGAGCTATAACATGTGGCCAGGTCGACTCTGAAAAGAGACAAGAGCCCAGTGGGCTTTGCCTGGTAAAATACCCAAATAGTAACTAATTGACACGTTTTGTTCACGTGACATCCCTTACTAATTGGCTTTTTTCGAGTGTAGGTGGGTTTACGAGACATTTACGCGATCTAACCCAAAGAACGTTTTGAATAATAATAATAATATTGGTCGCAAAAGCCTCCGTGTTGAATGAAGAAAATGAACATTGTAATTTACCCTAACTTGTTTTTTCTATATAACCACCAAGGCACCCAAAACATCCCGTGGAAGACACGCTGCGGTCCAAGAGGGTCGTTATGGTGACTTGTAAGGAATTACATCACTTTCAACTCCCCGTGAGGGGGGAGGGAGGGAGGAAAGATGCCAACCCCAGCTGAAAGCAATGATCTAATTATTGCTTACGACTTTCATTCGGCAGCTGAGGCTCGGGTGAGTGGAAGGACGGTGCGCGTCTTACAGATGACAGGCCAATGATCATTGTAGTTCCTGGTGTCAAGGAAATGGACCTACATCCTTGGTTCTGTCGCTACTCAGTCCAAAAAGTCGTCTTGCTTGAACCCAGCATACACCCAAGATGTTGTGTGGCTGCGATGATGTCACACCCATAGCATGCACACAAATCTAGCAGCTTCCTCTCATTATTCTTTTTTTATAATCTGGCCCCTTGCCTTCCAAACACTCTCGCCCAAGGGCTAACATAATGCTCTACCCAAGAAATAAAGTCACCAAAAAGGATGAGTACAGTATATGCCAATGAGCCACCTTGAGCAACACCTGATAGAGGAGGTCATGTGACTCATCAGCCTCGCCTATGTCCTTGATATTCATCTTCAGTGGAGGGCGCAGGCCAACACCAACAACCACCATTCCTCGCCTCCTGTTGATATGAAAGTGAGCTCACACCAGCCTGGGACTCACGACATCCCACACCTCTACACACCCCCACGTTCCCTTCATTTATTCATTCAGAACAGCCACTCCCTGTTGCTTGACTTTATTATCTTCGTGATGACGGATGCCAGAACCAGTCAACCGCACAGCCGGGAATTCCAAAGGGATCCAGGTAGTGGTGGCCCAGCTCCCAACAAAAGAACGGCAGCCTCTCCTCCCCAGGTAGCATATGGACGTTCCGCATATCCACATGGAGCAGTCACCCGTTGTTTCTGAAGACTCCCCAAGGGTCAGTTGCAATCCCCTCGCTCCAATATTCTGGCCAGGGCACGGCCATGTATGGAACTCAGACATGTACGTTTGGTTGTCTTTGCAGGGTTCTTTGGTAATACATTCAGGGCGGAGTGATTACTAAACCCCTGCAACCGGATTAGAGCCCCCGCTTGTAACACGTGGTGGACGTGAACGCCGTGAAGGTACTCTCTCTCTCTTTCCCCCCGAATGGCGCAATAGACAACAAGCCAACGTGTTATCATCTGGCGGAACGAGGAGATAGGGGTTGTTTTTCTAGACGCAAACAGAGACAAAGATCACCCGCATAGTCTTCACAGACTGTGGGAAGAAGTCCTGCTAGCGAGTAGCACCGATGAAGGCCTGCACGGCACACGAGGGGTGGGTGGCCAGCACCACGCCCGACCGCCTTTGTCTTCCCAGTGACGCTATTTACCCACCGCACAAGCCCACTTAGGGGAGGCCCAGGTCCGCCACTGTTATTGGATGGGTTCGCAGCGCAGCGCGCTAACGACTGCACTACCGCTCCCCCAACCCACACACGCACACACCTATACAAATGCACGCACACACACCTATACACACGTACACACCTATACACACGTACACACCTATACAAACGCACACACGCACACACACACCTATACACACCTATACACACGTACACACCTATACACACGCACACACCTATACACACGCACGCACACACACACCAAGGCACACACATACACACGCACGCACACACCAATACACACCTATACGCACACGTTCACACACACGCACACACCTATACACGCACACACCTACAAACACACACACACGCACACACCTATACACACGTACACACCTATACACACGTACACACCTATACACACGCACGCACACACACACCAAGGCACACACATACACACGCACGCACACACCAATACACACCTATACGCACACGTTCACACACACGCACACACCTATACACGCACACACCTACAAACACACACACACGCACACACCTATACACACACCTACAAACACACACACGCACACACCTACACATACACACGCACACACCTATACACACACACGCACACACCTACACACACGCACGCACACACCTATACACGCACACACCTACAAACACACACACGCACACACCTACACGCACGTACACACCTATACACGCACACACCTACAAACACACACGCGCGCGCACGTTAACACGTACCTACACGTTCACGTAACCACACAAGCCTCCGCCACCCACAAAAGCAACAACAAGGGCCATCGTTGAGCACTTAGGGGGCGGTGACGTCACGGCGGCACTTGTGCCAGGCTCGAAGCACTTTTGAGGGCACGTGAAGTGTCAAAGGCTCACTCGCAAGGGGGTCACGGGACACACGCAGGCGCCATACGGGTTAACGTAGCCGCAAACAAACACACACACACACAAAGACAACGTTTCTCTCCGGTATCGTCTTTATAGACTGTCGCGGCAAAATGCTGTGAGCTCGTTTCTCAGTCCGCTTGTCCTGGTTGAGGATGCTGATTAGTGGCGGTCCAGACCTCCCTTTCCCTGGCGACAGACTCGAGCACTACTACACCACACCATACACTACGATACACTATAACAACAACCGCCATCCGCCAATAAGTGGCGGTGACGTCACCACGGCGCTCGTGCCAGGCTGTGTGCACGTTGGGGCCACGTGAAGCGTCGAACGCCCTCGGGCACGAGGTCACCGTGGGCATCACCCAGGTGCCACGGTGACGACGGACTGAGATGACTGGCCGATACACTACACACTACACTACGATACACTACGCAACTATACACTACCCTACTATACACTACACTACTATACACTGCTAAACACAGACTCCAGCTCTTCTTGGGGATTTCCCAGGCGTTGCCAGGCAAGCGGAGCGACGTCGTGTCCTGCCTGGGACGGCCCCGTGGTTCTTCGCCCAGCAGATCGTGTTTGCGAGCAAACATTTTGACTGCCACGGCGCACGTATATACAATGGGGGGAAACAAGTATTTGATCCCCTGCTGATTTTGTACGTTTGCCCACTGACAAAGAAACGATCGGTTTATAATTTTAATGGTAGGTTTATTTGAACAGTGAGAGACAGAATAACAACAAGAAAATCCAGAAAAACGCATGTCAAAAATGTTATAAATTGATTTGCATTTTGATGAGGGAAATAAGTATTTGACCCCCTCTCAATCAGAAAGAATTCTGGCTCCCAGGTGTCTTTAATACAGGTAACGAGCTGAGATTAGGACCACACTCTTAAAGGGAGTGCTCCTAATCTCAGCTTTTCACCTGTATAAAAGACACCTGTCCACAGAAGCAATCAATCAATAATATTCCAAACTCTCCACCATGGCCAAGACCAAAGAGCTCTCCAAGGATGTCAGGGACAAGATTGTAGACCTACACAAGGCTGGAATGGGCTACAAGACCATTGCCAAGCAGCTTGGTGAGAAGGTGACAACAGTTGGTGCGATTATTCGCAAATGGAAGAAACACAAAAGAACTGTCAATCTCTCTCGGCCTGGGGCTCCATGCAAGATCTCACCTTATGGAGTTGCAATGATCATGAGAACGGTGAGGAATCAACCCAAAACTACACGGGAGGATCTTGTCAATGATCTCAAGGCAGCTGGGACCATAGTCACCAAGAAAACAATTGGTAACACACTACGCCGTGAAGGACTAAAATCCTGCAGCACCCGCAAGGTCCCCCTGCTCAAGAAAGCACATATACATGCCCGTCTGAAGTTTGCCAATGACCATCTGAATTATTCAGAGGACAACTGGATGAAAGTGTTGTGGTTAGATGAGACCAAAATGGAGCTCTTTGGCATCAACTCAACTCGCCCTGTTTGGAGGAGGAGGAATGCTGCCTATGACCCCAAGAACACCATTCCCACCGTCAAACATTGAGGTGGAAACATTATGCTTTGGGGGTGTTTTTCTGCTAAGGGGACAGGACAACTTCACCGCATCAAAGGGACGATGGACGGGGCCGTGTACTGTCAAATCTTGGGTGAGAACCTCCTCCCCTCAGCCAGGGCATTGAAAATGGGTCGTGGATGGGTATTCCAGCATAACAATGACCCAAAACACACGGCCAATGCAACAAAGGAGTGGCTCAAGAAGAAGCACATTAAGGTCCTGGAGTGGCCTAGCCAGTCTCCAGACCTTAATCCCATAGAAAATCTGTGGAGGGAGCTGAAGGTTCGAGTTGCCAAACGTCAGCCTCGAAACCTTAATGACTTGGAGAAGATCTGCAAAGAGGAGTGGGACAAAATCCCTCCTGAGATGTGTGCAAACCTGGTGACCAACTACAAGAAACGTCTGACCTCTGTGATTGCCAACAAGGGTTTTGCCACCAAGTACTAAGTCATGTTTTTCAGAGGGGTCAAATACTTATTTCCCTCATTAAAATGCAAATCAATTTATAACATTTTTGACATGCGTTTTTTTAGCTGGATTTTCTTGTTATTCTGCCTCTCACTGTTCAAATAAACCTACCATTAAAATTATAGACTGATCATTTCTTTGTCAGTGGGCAAACGTACAAAAACAGCAGGGGATCAAATACTTTTTTTCCCTCACTGTATGGGTGGGCATGGCCGGCCCTGCTCTCTCGCCGCTTTAGGCTCCCCCCCCCCCCCCCCCATTGCTGATGGACTCGCACCGCACCAGGTTTAGGGCTGAGTCGACCTAGGGGACGCTCGGGACCAGTTCTGATATCGCTCGCAATTGACGTGAGCCATGGCCAGGGGAATTCAACTAATATTTTCGAGGTTCGCGGCGCAGTGCGCTGACCACAGTGCTACATGGCTCCCTACTCAAGTACATAGCCAAAGTAACCCCGTGTAGCCTGTAAAGGCCGTTGGGGCAAGCACTGTTAGCGAACATGGCGCAGGTGGAGGAGGCGGTGCGGCGAGAATGGCCAGGAATCGAACTCAGGTATCAAGTTCGTAGTGCGGTGGGCTAACCACTACGCCACCACTCTCCACACAACTATACTGTGCGCAACAAAATCCGCCATTCATCACTGAGTGACGGCGATTGTGCCAGGCTAAGTGCACTCTGAGCCCATGCGAGATCTACACTCACAAAGACCCCCCGTATAGCCTTAACAGACTGCTGGGACAAGTGCTGTTAGCGAGTAGACCTATGAAGGCCGGCACGGCATGCGAGGTGGTGTAGGGAAGGAGGGGGGGCAGCACCACGCCCGGCCGCCTTTGTCTCCCCGGTGGCGATGTTGACACACCGTCGCACACAGGTGCGCACCTGTGGCTGAGCCGACCAATAAACATGCCGACACACACACACAGCCTCGGTCCAGCCCTTGCGGCGGCGGTGTTGGGGGTGTACATTTATTACTTTATTAAACTGTTTTGTAATTTTCCCCCGGTCTGAGTCACTGTGCTTAAGCAGAGGTATGCGGTTTGTCAGGCACGGGTTGCTCAGACTCGCCATTATCTTGGCATCGAAGTTCGAGTGACAGATGGATAGGCGAGGGGCGGGGCCAAAGGGGGGAAGGGGTGGAGGTGGGTGGGGGGGGCGACACTTTGGCGAGATGTTAATTCCTTCTCCTGGTGTGCAGGAGGTCGTGCTTTCTATGCCGACCCTGGACGCCTGCTGCTGTATGTTTGGAGTCTGCGGTGTCTCTCTCGCCGTGGTCGCGTGGATTTCTCTCCGGGTCCTCCGGTGTTTCTCTCCACATTTAGAATCAACATCAAGCGTTTAAAGTATTTCCACGTGATAAGCCACTTCGTTGAGTTATCATTTGTGGTCAGGTCCTTTCTGAAAATAGAGCTGTGCAGCTCAGTGGGGCCTTACATGTTAAAATAAAAAAAAACATTTAGTTTTGTTTGGAGGTAGCTGAGTAGGCAAGCCGGAACCTAGCATGACACCGATGACGAAAATCGTCTATTGCTCGTCTGTTTTAGCCCAGCTGTACAGACAGGGCTTTTAGCTGAGGTTTTGTAGAGCCGCACATGTACATGCATACATTATATATAATATATATGAATTAGAATCAGAATTTTTATTCATCCTGTAGAAACCCGATGAGCTATGAAGCTCTTTTTCATAGATGTCCAGTAGTGGCATGGGGTCAGAAGGTCGTGACAACAAACGATGGGAAAGATAAACAAATCAATTAAAATACACAAATAAAATAGATACACCGTATAAGTTAACATTGCATACCAAGCGTGGGCAATGAAGTCTTGGGCAAGGCAGAAGTTAAAGGCCCTGACCTGCAATTGCGTTCCCATGCAACTTTTCGTAGAAGGGCTTCACTAAAGAGAGCTCTAAAGAACCAGCTTTCAGGAGGGTGCTTGGCCTACCCTTCCACGCTGGCCATACGTCTTGGAAGAGGTGGAAGTACAGTCTGTTCTACCTGTAATGACGCGGGCGGTTTTCATAACGCGAATTAGATAGAACGCGATGAATGTATTCGGGAACTCCTTTTTGATAACGCAGACGCCAATTGGATAGAACGCGATTGAACGAACAGAACTACGTGGCGCGAGTAGGGATACGCGGTTTGTACAGCTGCCTCTGCGTAGCATTACGCAGCAAGGCGGGATGCTGCTGGATGCTTCGAGATGCTACCCACGCGCCTCGGGTGTTTGTTCAGCCTGCGTACGCATCTCGCGTGTTTACCCTACATTTTATATTATTTATTACGAGATTTCTCCGTAACGCTGCGTTCTTCAGGAACGCAACTGACGCGTTATAGGAGAACGGGCGGCACACTTTACCCCACCACACTGGGCCTGCCAATCGACAAATTGCGGTGTATACTCACTGTTATATATATGGCGTACTGCAGTGGGCGCACATATACTGTGTACATCAATTGATTAATCCATGGTCCGTTCATCTCTATCCATGCGTAGATACAACATATATTGGCATTAGAAGCATAGACGGGTTTTTTTTCTAGATTTGAAGCTTTCGTGACTGCAAGGATTCATACTCTTTGTTTTTTTCGGTAAAGCACAGCAAAATAACTGCAGTTATTTTTTCTGGTGAGTGTCAGACGGCTTTTGGCCTTCTCTGGTCTGACACTGGTGAGTGTCGGACAGCTTTTGGCCTTCTCTGGTCTGACACTGGTGAGACAAGGCCATAAAGAAGGCTGTCTCTGGTGTAGGCCAATCAGTTTCATAGACTATTAATATATTATCAGAGCCATGTTTGCTTGCATGTTCACCACAAGTCCGTGTGGTTAATGCAGACTTGATTCCTTGCATAAGGTTCCCATTTGGTGTTTGAACGTCTTAACACCTCCTGTTTTATTACCAGAAATTGGTAAAACCTCTTCTTATTTTTCATACAGAGGAATTCCGATAATTCTCAGTCCTTTATCAGACACCCCCACCCCTCCCCCACTTCGATATCCATCCGTCGCTCCACGCAAACACGAAACGTAGCACGGGTAATGCTGCCCACACCCTGATGGTAAGGGGGAGATAAGTCCGTAGGTGTGTACGTGTGCGTGTGGACCTTTTTTCGCACCGTACGTGGCCAACCGTGCTTATCCGGAGGTGCAGGGGGCGACGGGCCCAATCTCAGCACAAAAAACAGCCTCCATCGTAGGTGATCAATAAAGGTGCAGCCCTGAAGCAGCTTGCTAACGCCACTGCTGGCGAAAGGGTCTTCGGCGGACAAAGTTCTCGACCAGGGGATCGACAACCTGCGGCTCCTGAGTGGCATGCGACTCTTTTGCGGACTGCTTCGTGAAGTCATGTACGCAGTACGTATTCACGTGCATTGCAGCTCTTGAAATGTTGAGTTTTGTACCGAATTCCAACAAACAAACAAACTGCTCTATTTGTTTTGATTTAAAGCTTTCGTGACTGCAGTAATTCATATTCTTATTTTTTTCGGTAAAGTCACGTTGAAGGGAAACAACAAAATAATAAAATATATATAAAACAATAAAAACATTCTCACGACGTTTCGACCATAACTCAAACGGTCGTCTTCAGGTGACCGTTTCAGTTATGGTCGAAACGTCGTGAGAATTTTTTTATTGTTTTATATATATTTTATTATTTTGTTGTTTCCCTTCAACGTGACTTTACCGAAAAAACTAAGAATATGCTCTATTTGTTATTTTGGTTTGCCGACCCCTGGTCTAGAGGGTCCTTTGGGTCTCACCTTCCACGCTGACAAGAAGTCTGGGAAGAGGTGGAAGCACCCACGCTTTACCCTGCCACACACGACCTACCTCGTCGTGGGTTGACAGAGGCGGGATAGAGAGGGGGGTGTGGAGGGTTTTCGAAAACTGCCAAGGCCAGTCGCACCGTCGACCCCTTGCATGGCGAGTCCAGTGTGGGCTTGCTGACCATTGGAACTAGCGCAGCATCTCATGCATACCCAGAATCATAATCAGAATATTTATTTATACTGGGAGGAATCCGACGAGCTATGAAGCTCATTTGTTCACAGATGTTCAGTAAGGGGCAAGTCAGAACGTTAGAACAATATAAAAAAAACACAACGGGAATGCAAAGTATAGGAAAGGTAAACAATTCACTTAAAAATATGTACAAACAAAACTGAACAATTTTTTTTTATCTTAACAGGTAAAGCCCAATGAGCTATAAGCTCCTTTTTTTTCGAAGCCACCTGGCCACAAACGAGAGCTCGACGAAGTGGCTTATCACGTGGGACTAGAGCAGGGGCCGACCACGTGCGGCTCCGGAGCCGACCACGTGCGGCTCCGGAGCCACGTGCTTCGTGACGTCATCTATCAAGGACCGCTGTCTCGTATTCCCATACATTGCGGCTCTTGAAATGTTGAGGTTTTTCTTTTTTATTTACCGAATTCTCCCCCCCCCTCCCCGCCCAAAAAATAGCTCTTCTTGTTATTTTGGTTATCGACCCCTGGTCTAGAGGATTAAGTATATGACGTCTGATGACGCACAGAGGAAGGATGCGTCACGTTTTAGTGTCCAGAGGTCGTAGGGATCATGGCCGTGTCCAACGGTTGCTCTCTATCAGCTTTCCTATATTCGTCAATCAATAAATCTTTCTTTTGTGTACCAGTATCGACCTAAATGAGGCATCAGTGCACATTCGTCCTCGTGGGCAGTGGGCGGTTCGTGGCTGCAGGTTGAGGAGGCTATGGAGTCCGTCTCGTGTTTCGTACTCGGGCAATGACACCTGCAGGTGCAAGGACGAATTGATCATTGGAATACAAGGCAATGTGCGGCGATGATGATTATGATGATGCTATGCCAGTGATGTTTTCTCTGTGTAAGTCAACGGGTTTCTACGTGAATCTGTGTAACTCTATATGAGACTATGGGTCTCTATTTGAGCCGATGGGTCTCAGTGTGAGAATATGGGTCTCTGTGTAACTCTATATGAGACTATGGGTCTCTATTTGAGCCGATGGGTCTCAGTGTGATACTATGGGTCTCAGTGTAAGCCGATGGGTCTCAGTGTGAGACTATGGGTCTCAGTGTGAGATTATTGGTCTCAGTGTGAGACTATGGGTCTCTGTGTGAGACTATGGGTCTCTGTGTAACTCTATATGAGACTATGGGTCTCAGTGTGAGCCGATGGGTCTCAGTGTGAGACTATGGGTCTCAGTGTGAGACTATTGGTCTCAGTGTGAGACTATTGGTCTCTGTGTATATCTATATGAGACTATGGGTCTATATGTGAGTCTATAGATATCTGTGAGATTACGGGGCTCAATGTGAATCTATGGGTCTCTGTGTGAAACTATGGGTCTGTATGTGCATCTGTGTATCTCTTTATGAGACTATGAGTCTCTGTGTGCGTCTATGGGTCTCTTTGTAAAACTGTGGGTCTCTATGTGAGTCCATAGTTCTCTGAGCCAGTCTATGGATCTCGAAATTAGTCTATAGGCATATGTGTAATGGATCTGTACAGTCGTATAGAGAATCACATACAAACGGAGATCCAGACTCACATAGAAACCTATGCCTCTCTGTAAAATAAATATTCCCACTTTCTATATTTCACCACTGTCTGTCCGGCGTCTATAGCGTTTGTTGTCCATACCCCGCACCTCCGATGAGCACGGTTGGCTACGCATGGTGCGAAAGAAGTTCAACGTGCATCCATGCAAACACCGTCTAAATCAAATGTATTGTCTGAATGAAGCTCAGTGAAGCAAGGCTCATACCTGTTGCTCCACTTTGCCTCGGGTCAGGGTTTCCCAACACTCCAGTCATCGCGCGCCCCCCTCCTCCTCCTCCCCACCACATCGCTACGTCTTTGCGCATATACCAATTTACTCCCCCACCCCCCCTTCATTCAAATCAACTCGTTCACCGATGCACACGCCCGATGATTGTTAAACACGTCCCACGTGACGCGCCAAGCAATTATGGTTGGGGCGTGGGGGGGTATGTTGAATATGGCAACGCGGTGGCGAGATGTTAACTATCTCGCCCGGCATGTAAGAGGTCGCGGGTTCGACCCGGACCCCGACTCTGACGCTTGTATATTTGGAGTTTGCGTGTCTCTCTCCCCGTGGTCGCGTGGATTTTTCTCCGGGGTCCTCCGATATTTCCCCCCCCCCCCTCCACATTCGAAGAATCGACATCACGCGTTCAGAGTATTTGGCTGCTCCCCATTCCCACGTGATAATAAGCCCGCCACTTCGTTTGAGCAACCATTTGTGATATCCAGGTCGCTTTTGAAAACGAACTATTAAGCTCAGTGGGCCTTACCTGGTTAAAATGAAAAAAAAAACATGTTCAGAAAGTAGTTGTTAAATTGTGGGTACCTGCATATTTCCATTATTTCCACACACGCGTGTTTACGTTCCAGCGGTTTTACCAGCAACGGTGACAAAGCAGGGCTATTTAAAAGATATTTTTTTCATCTTCACTGCCAATGCAGCACGTGAGCTATATATACACGCGCCCACACCTTGTGTATATGTGTTTACGTGGAAAATATGCAGTTGAAATGCTGTCGGACTCATCATCACCACCTCTCTCAACGTTGTATCCGACGATGATATCATGTTGTTGGGTCACGTGACTGTCTGTTCCATCCAGGTGGTGCATACTCACTCGCGATGTGACGACACGCAGAATCACGTGTCAATCCTTTAGGCTGAAACACACGGTTTCAAGACGAATAAAAAAACACACATGATTTAAAAGTCGTTCGTGGTAAGGTGGGTGGGGGTGCGATTTTGTGATGCGTCACCCCCAATTGAGTCATTTGTAAGTTAATGTTTCGGCATTGTTATGGTTTGGCCGCTACCAGTTACATTGTATGGGTTTTATTTTTAGCTATGGGACGACATTAAAGAACCCTGAGAAAATCCTATGCAAAACAGGGAGAGAATATACAAACTATTCTTTGGGTCTTTCGGCAAAGCCACGTAGATAGAAAAAAATCAAAATAATAACAAAATCACGACGTTTCGATCGCAACACAAGCAATCGTCTTCAGGTGAAAAAATACGAATGCTTGCGTTGCGATCGAAATGTCGTGATATTGTTATTTTTTCTATCTACATGGCTTTACCGAAAGACCCAAAGAATATGAATTCCTGCAGTCACGAAAGCTTTACGTCAAGAAATATACAAACTCCACTACTACAATTTTTATTTTACCAGGTAAGACCCACTGAGCTATGAAGCTCTTTTTCAAAGGCGACCTGGCTATCACACGTGATAGCTCAACGGAGTAGCTTATCACGTGGAAATGTATAGCATCCAAATACTCGAAACGCATGTGGATTCTAAATGTTGAGCGAAAAATCGGAGGACCCAGAGAAAAATCCACGCGACCACGGGGAGAGAGACACCGCAAACTCCAAATATACAGCAGGCGTCAGGGTCGGGATCGAACCCACGACCTCCTTTATACCAGGCGAGGTAGTTAACATCTCGCCACCGCGGCGCCTCCAACTCCACACAGGCGCCTAGGTTGGGAATCAAACCCAGGCCCTTCACAAGTGTTACCAATGGGCCATCCATGCACTCCTAGATAAAGACCTCCCTAATGCCATTGTGAGTCGTACGGATTGTTTGACCGTACTCCACCGCACTGCTAGCCAGGAGTCCAACTCAGGTGGCTGGTTTCTTAGCGCGAGTGTGCTCACCACACAACCACCGATATCCACACAACCATTGGCCACAACAAAATAACAGCCACTGAGTGCGGGAGATGGCACCACGGTGCTAATGCCAGGTTATGCGCGCGTTGGCTCGGCGGGCAGAAGGTCACGGACGACAGATCCATGCGTTATGGGTGAACTGACCGAGATGACTGGCCAGGTGCCGCGGTGGTGAGATGTTCACTACCTCGCCTAGTAGACAGGAGGTCGTGCATTCGATTCTGATCCTGACCCTGACGCCTGTATATTTGGAGTTTGCGTCTCCTCCCCGTGTTTTTCTCTCAACATTTAGAAAAACCGTGTGTTTAGAGTATTTGGCTGCTATACATTTCCATGAGCTATTATTTGCGGCCAGGTCGCTTCTGAAAAATAGCTATAGAGCTCAGTGGGTCTTACCTGGTTAAAAAAATATATATAGTTTAGAATTGTTTTTTTTATAGTTTATAGATGCACCACTTGTGCTCCCCACTGGTTCATACGTTTGTACAAGGTGGTGGAAATATGCCGGTGTAAGATGATGGCACGCGCACCAGCAGCTGCTCGGAACAACAGACGCGTGTGCGGGAACTTGTTTGAGATCGGTTACTTGCCCTGTGCCACGATGTCTCCGCAGAGGGGGGCATGGAAATGAGCTTGGAACGCAGGATGGGATTACAGGACAGACTATGATGCCCGTATAGCCTTCAACAGACTATTGGGGCAAGCGCTGAGGGGCGAGGTGCCCATCACCACGCCCGGCCGTCTTTGTCTCCCCAGCGCTGATGTTTACCCACCGCGCGCATCAGGTAGTCGTTTGAGGCTGAGTCGACCTAGGGGAGGCTCAGAACCGGCTCAGAAAAATCGTCACTGGTGTTGGCCGTAACCGGGTCGACGGGTTCGCACACACAGACACACACAACAACAACAGCAGCACCAGCAGCAACAACAACAACCACCAAGCGGCGGTGACGTCACCACGGCGCTTGTGCCAGGCTAGGTGTACAGTCAAACAAAGACTGACACACACCACGCACACACAATGGGAGGCAGTGGATTTGCGAGACGCGGGTACTGTTGTTTCAACAGAGGCCTTTGTCAGCCGACGCTGAATCAGGCGTGACATGCGTGGCGTGTCTCTCCACCTCACTCCACCTCTCGCTCGCAATGACGGGTTCACGTGGTGTGAGCAGGCGATGTCATTCTTCTAAAAATAAGTCGAGGCGTTGTGTCTTGCTCCGCGCCTGCACCTCTAGCTGTGTCCGCCCTGACCACCCCTATTCAAATCGTGCTTTTGACAAATGCGTTTATTTGTTGCGTTTGGGGGCAACGCTTGAGGCCTGCCGTGATTGAGGGATCGGTGGCAAAAACAAAACGCAAATGTAGTCTGGATTTACCTAGCAGCGTCTGAGTCTATGGGCCTCTAATGTGTGTGTGTGCGTGTGTACGTGATTATCGATACACAGAGGCCCATAGACTCATTTGGAGATCCATAGAGTCGCACAGAGAACTATATACTCACATAGAGGCCCACAGTTTCACGAGACGCATAGGCTCATACAGAGACCCATAGACTCGCGTTAGGGAGGAAGTCATAGGTGTCTATGGGTCTCTACGGGTCGATATCCGAATCTATGGGTCTCTGTGTGAGACAGCACTGAAGATGATAATGCCACTGGCAGGGTTCCCGTTTCTCAATGGGTCACTATGTGCGTGGGTAGATCTCATTGTGAGTCTATGGGTCTCTATGTGAGTCTAAGGATCTCTATGTGAATATATACAATGCAAGTTGGATTTTGGATTGCATCTAAATACAATAACATCTCAGAACGCTATACAGAAACGCTCTGTACATTTGTTTTCCAGAGGCACATAGTGGGGTCTTTGTATAAGTCTATGGCTATCTGTGTAGGTCTTTGGGTCTCTATGCGGGCTTATAATTGTCTGCTATACATTTCCACGTGAAAAGCCACTTCATATTCTTGGTTCTTTCGGTAAAGTCAGGTAGATAGAAAATAAAAATTAAATTAAATTAAAAAATAAATGCAAATTTTAATAAAAGCAAGAAAAACACGACGTTTCGATCGCAACACAAGCGGTCTACATCAGGCGGAGAGAGCTAACATTTGTGGCCAGGTCGCTTTTGAAAAAAAGAGCTATAAAGCTCGGTGGTCTTTTACCTGCGACATAATTTTCGTATTTCTTTTAGTTTACGTGCATCTCGCGTGCAGAGGGAAAATGAACACAATTATTGAGCCTGGACTTGAAAACAGGGGCAAGGGAGTCGACAGCACTCGGGTAGCCGGGGAGAACGATCGAATTCTCAAGACTGAGGCGTGGGCGACACAGGCAGAGCTTAGACGCTGCGGCGGAGTCGACCCGCGCACGCTCGGAATGAAATTTGCGGCGAGACGAAGAGAAGAGGGGCGCGTGCACTCCGAGAGCACACAGCCAAGTCGGGGAACAATCCTCGTGACTGCCAAGGAAAGTGAAGCGGGCATGGCACGTGGGTGGTGGGGCCGGGGTCGAGGCTCGCTGCAGCCTGGCGGCCAAAGGAAGGGGGAGACGCGCCCAACATGAGCCTTCGCGAATGGAAACGACGGGAATCGGCACATGTGTGCGGCAGCCGGGCGGTTCTTTATTTACTTCATCCAGCAGTCGATAGATCCTGGCTGATGATTATGAGGACACAGCCACGAATGCAGGTCTTGGCACTTGGTAAGTCCAAATCTTCACCCCCCCTCCCCCACACTCACAGCCCCCCCCCCCCACCACTCACCGCCCGCCCGCCCCCGCGTTAACCCATGGTGACACCACATGGAGCCAAAGGTTCACCTTGGGGTCGTAATCTTTGAAGAGGCGAAATTGCTCGGAATTGCATCACAACGGCTGACTTATGTTTACAGCGCCGTACAGGGTACTAGATTACAAACGGCGACCTTCCCTCGACCCGCCCCCCACAACTGCTATAAATGTCCACGTGATAAGCCACTTTGTTGAGCTATCATTTGTGGCCAGATTGCTTCTGAAAAATAAACTAAAAGCTCAGTGGGCTTTGCGTGGTAAAACATTTTTTTGGAATTTGGTTACCTTTCCTATACTTTGCGCTCCTAACGTGCTTTTGCATTGTCACTTTCTGACCCCCCCCCCCCTCCCCGCATCTTATGAGCTATAAAGAGTTTTATAGCTCATCAAATTCCTCCAGTACATTCTAGTATAAAGCTTATGATTCTTCAACTCTGCCTAGCCCACCACGCCCCACCGCCAACGGAGGCGAGATGTTAACTACCTCGCCTGGTGCGCAGGAGGTCGTGGATTCGATCCTGACCCTGACGACGCCTGCTGTGTATTTGGAGTTCGCGTCTCTCTCTCTCTTATCATCACGTTGCCTAGGATATGTTAACTCCCCGCTTAGTACGCAGGAGGTTGTGGGTTAGATCCCGACCATTGGCTGCTATAAATGTTGTGGCTTCTAAAAAAGAGCTATATAGCTCAGTGGGCCTTACGTGGTAAAATAAAAAATAGTAGTAACAAACCTTGCCTCACTTCGTGGTGTCAGCGCACTGTCGATTTCTACTGCAGATCTCTGCAGGAGATCCATCGGCGGTTCCGTGACCGAGCGATGGTGGCCGACGGAGTAGCGGAACGCGCAGCGATCCCTTGATTCGTGGACTCGGTCGCCTGTCACGGTGCTTCGTGATTGATCGCACGATGGCGATGACTACGGTGGAGGATGACGACGACGACGATGATTATTGCAAAGGGCGCCGATGATGATGATGATAACGACGATGATCGTGATGCTTCTGTGGTTGTCGACGAGGATGATGTTGTTTCTGGTGATGATGTTTAATATGATGATGATAATGCTGTTGTTGTTGATGATGATCACTTGAGGGTAGCAGTGGCTAACATCAGAGGTGAGAATTGTGTCTGGGAATTGAACTCCAGTGGCCCAGGTCACCGGCGACTGCGTCAGCGCGCCACAAGAGCTGGGGCGATGTTTTTTTTCGATGATGGCCTCGACCAGCACGGATGGCCGTGAAGCGTTATGGGGTAACCGCCAATAGAAGCAGCACCCCATTCCGTGGCTTCGTCGTATACGTAAAGAACATGTATGTTATTTTTTCAGGCTTTTCCAGACCCCCCCCCCCAAAATATTATTTCCATCGCCATTCGTTCAAGCAAGCGAACGCCGCAACCGCTTTCGACATTCTAGATCTCATCAGCAGAGCCAGGCTCGTTAAACAAATGCTGCCGGATTGCTAGATGTTATTGGCGAGACCACCCCACACACAACAATGAACCTCGAGGTCATTGCTGTGTGGTTAAGAGACTAAGAGCCACGTGAGCGAGACCGCGTTGTTGTGTTCTTAGCGGTTTAGATTCGCTTGGTTCGGGTACAGAGAGAGCCCTCGGGGCTTAGGGAAGCAACGTGGCTTCTGTAAAGCAGGCCTGCCTCTGTGGATTAGCGATGAGATCATCACCTTCGTCAGCCATGGTCAATCCGCGGCTAGATGAAGGCCTCCGCCACGTGGTGTCCGTCTCAGGTGTGGTCATTATCCGTGGCTATGTATTATTATCAGTGCTTATCTTTTATTATCTGTGCTCGTGCCACCACTGCCAACGCAGCAGCAGCTGCATCGTCACCAGATCACGTGTAAAAACATTTCTCAACACGGTCAACGCACGCCGCACAGCGCCATCCCAAATCCAGCCACCGCATTAGAGACCTATCCACATGTCACAATCAGCGACGTTATTTTATCCTGGAGGAATCCGATGAGCTATGAAGCACTTTTTCGCACGTGCTATAGCAGGCGTCAGGGTCGGGATCGAACCCACGACCTAGATTTTAAAAAGGCACTGTAGTTGCTAAGCCATCACTGGACCATCCCAAAAAGTTCCTTCAGGTGTCCACGTTCCACCGCCCCAAGGCCAGGCCTCCTGGAGAACGAAAATCTCAAGGCGCAGCCAACCCAACACGGAACCCACCGATCGACTGTGGGGTAACATTTTCAACTGCTGCGTGGACAGACCGAGGTGGGGGATCGATTTAAGCAAAACCGAGCCGCCGCCGTCACTGGGAGATCGAACCGTGCCGGTGGAGCTGTGCGATCGCAAGTTTATTTTCTGTTTGTTGTTTAAACAAAAACATTCCACCAATTATACGGCTGACGCCGCTATAAGGGCGGCGAGAGGGGGGTGTGCACGTAACTCCGCATTTGCTTTCCTTCTACCTTTCAAAACGCACGTTGTCGTCATCATCGTCGCCGTCTTCTGTCGACTACCGTCTTGTCCACGCGCACGTCTCGGGGATTCACGACGTGGGGTGCTGGGGCAGGGGGGGTCCCCGAGGTGAAAGAAAGGGCCCTAAGGGTTTGTGTAGGGCAGCGCCTTTCACGAAGCAACGGGGGTGGGGGGGGGGTAAAACCGCATCTTGGTCACCGCAGGCAAAAAGGAAATGGAAGCAGATACGCAGCACAACAAAGGCTGCCCGCTAGCCGCTGTGTGCGCGTGCCCGTTGTGTATGCGCGCGTGTGTGTGTGTGTGCTCGCTTACGGCACTTGCCCCAACAGTCTGTTAGGGCTACACGGGGGCATCTTCGTTTGTTTCTTTTGTCCGCCTCGGTGGTGTAGCGGTTAGCGCGACGCTGCGCTGCGAAACTCGTCGACTCGAGCTCGATTCGCCGCTCAGGGTCAAGATCAGTGACGATTGATCTGAACCGGTCCTGGGCCCTCCCCCAGCCTTAAATGAGTACTTGGTGCAGTGTGTAAACATCGCCACTGGGGAGACAAAGGCGGCCGGGCGTGGTGTTGGCCACCCACCCCATCGTGTGTGCCGTTCCGGTCTTCATAGGTGTTCGCTAACAGCACTTGCCCCTACAGTCTGTTGTGGCTATACGGGGGATCTTTGATCTTTTATCTTTTGTCAGCGTCGCGCCAGAAGCTCATTTGAGGCTGAGTCGACCTAGGGGAGGCCCCGAATTGATCCAGAAATCGTCACTGATGTCGTGAGCGGGATTCGGTGCTCACTTACAGCACTTGCCCCAAGAGTGTGTTAAGGCTATACGGGAGACCTTTGCGTTGTTCGCGTGGCGTTGTGCTGGCAACCCACCCCTCGTGTGCCGTGCTGGCCTTAATAGGTGCTCGCTAACAGTGCGTGTCCCAAGAAGTGTGTTGATCCTATAACACGGTGGCGTTGTTTTTGTCCTGTGTCCGTGTTGCTCTCTCTGCTCTCTAATATTTCCAGACTCAGATTTCAGGTTTTTTTTTTCAAATCGCCGTAAAAACATGTGAAATATTTCCTCCGTCCAGGACGTCACGAGGCCGTAAATTTGTATTTGTGACAACAGGAATAATGTTATTCGTGTCATTTACGTATCCAGGCAAATCTCCATGAGTCAGCAGACTCTATGTTTTCCAGGGAGGGGGTCCCCGGCTGCATTGGGATGTCACTGAACGAGAGATTGGCATCGTGTGTGCAAATATCAGAAGACCCTAGAGAAAACCCAGCACGTGTAAGGAGGGGCTAACACCAGTGCTGGATTATTCTCGGAGCAAAGGTAGCAACATATGCTACGGGTCCGCACTTTCAAGGGCCCCGCGCTAAATGATTTCAAGCTGTGAATTCCGGTTAAGTAATTCTGCACTTGCTCTTTTATTGTAGTACTATACTGCCTTCAACTTTTAATAACGACCGGGTGTTTAAGGTTAGCGATTTGTTGTATTATCTGGCTGTATAGCAAATTTAAAAAAATACAATTACTTTACTAGCATGTAAAAAAAAATGTGGTTTAATATTTACGTGTTTTTATTTTTTTAAATGTATGACCCCTTTATAACATATGCGACAGGCCCCGCACTAGCTTGATCCGGCACGGGCTAACACCCACGAAGGATTGCAGATCATCGTGGTTTTGCGATGTAGTCCACAGACACATTCTTATCCTGCCGTGTGATGGATGCACTGCAACTTCAACGATGTTGTGGCCCAGCAGACCCTAAAATCGTGATCTCCAACTACAAAGTCAATCTTTGTGACCTTTCTGTCTGCTCTGAATAACAAGAGCCATCCCCTGAAACGTCGGCCTACTGCAGGGTGATCCAAATATAGACACTCCACTGAGCTTTAAGTGACCCAAGCCTTCTTACCTTCTTCCCAACAGCCGTCCGAATATTGGGGAGGCGATGGCTCCGTTGTCTTTACAGAGGAGAGCGTGAATGTAATCGAGTGAATAAACATTGAATTTGTATTTTGCTTGTTTTTTTGTATTTTACCAGGTAAGGTCAATGAGCTGTATAGCTCTTTTTTCAGAAGCGACCTGGCCACAGATCATAGCTCAACGAAGTGGCTTATCACGTGGACATTTATAGCAGGCAAATACTCTAAACGAATATTGATTATATATGTAGAGGAAAATACCGGTGGACCAGGAGAAAAATTATTATTACCACCAGGGGATTCGAGACATGCAAACTCCATATATATCAGGCGAGGTAGTTAACATCTCGCCACTGGAGCGAGGGGCTTTTAAATCAATAATGTGGCTTTCTATATTGTATATATGTCTATTATCCCCTATATTGTTTCAGTAAGGCATCTATGAATATCGCGCCCAGTATCTAATTACGTGTAGATATTTAACTGTTACACAAGTCAGTGGTAATGATTACCGTGACGTGTGGCTTTTGCTTTATTTCTTGTGCACCAATCACATATCGATGAGTCCGTACATTTTTTTAATGTAAATATCAATGACAATAATAATAATAATTTCCAGTTCCATTTTCACTCCACTGCTGAAGGCCGCCGTCTCTGTCGATCAATCATGGCACGCTGCCTGACCATACTTCACCACGCTGGTCAGAGAGGGTCGTGAACAAAGGGGTTTGAGTGGTAAATACCGCGTTAGAGATCACTCGCCACCGATGACAATGTAGCGCCACGGTGGCTAGGAGATGTTAACTACCTCGCCTGGTATGCAGGAAGTCGTGGGTTCGATCCCGACCTTGACTCCTGCTGTATATTTTGAGTTTGCGTGTCTCTCTCTCCCCGTGGTCGCGTGGATTTTTCTCCGGGTCCTCCGGTTTTTCCCTCCACATGTAGAATCAACAACACGCGTTTAGAGTATTTGGCTGATATAAATTTCCACGTGATAAACCACTTCGTTGAGCTAACATTTGTGGCCAGGTCGCTTCTGACAAAGAGCTACATAGTTCAGTGGGCCTTACCTGGTAAAATAAAATAAAAAATTGTTTGGTTTAGTAATGGTTGCCGGGTTCATAGCATGGTGTGCTTACCACTGCAGTACCGCTCGTCACTGTTTAGAAAACGAGGCTTCCCTACCTACAAGCACGGCTCGCCTTCTCCCCTCGATCGTCTAAACACGAGCACGTTGCTGACTGCCGCACAACAACCAGACCGTCGACATACTGCTGATTCCAAGCCAGTAATGGACATTCCACGTTGCTATGACGATACGGGGTATGGTTACAATGCATCCAGTATTGACCACTCCACCACCACGAACACGTGGTCACCAGCTTCCCCGTGTGGATGATATGGATGATGTAGATGATGATGATGTGGAGGATGATGTAGATGATGTGGATGATGATGTAGATGATGTGGATGATGATGATGTGGATGATGGTGTGGATCACGATGTTAAATATAACGATGATGTGGATAATGATGATAATGTGGATGCTGGTGTGGATCATGATGTTAAATATATAACGCTGATGATGGGGATGATGATGTTGTTAAATATAACGCTGATGCTGATGATGATGTGGACGATGACGATGCTTTTGGAAGCGCTTACTCGAGTCGGCACGGGGCCGCGGTGTTGCGACACGAAACCCGAAAGCAGAAACCACACGGAGCCAGCTGGGCCACTGACTTAGCCCCACCACTCACCATCACACTACCCACCCACTCACCATCTCACTCACCATCACACTACCCACCCACTCACCATCTCACTCACTATCACACTACCCACCCACTCACCATCACACTACCTCACCCACTCACCATCTCACTCACTATCACACTACCTCACCCACTCACCATCACACTACCTCACCCACTCACCATCTCACTCACCATCACACTACCTCACCCACTCACCATCACACTACCCACCCACTCACCATCACACTACCTCACCCACTCACCATCTCACTCACCATCACACTACCTCACCCACTCACCATCTCACTCACCATCACACTACCTCACCCACTCACCATCTCACTCACCATCACACTACCTCACCCACTCACCATCACACTACCTCACCCACTCACCATCTCACTCACCATCACACTACCTCACCCACTCACCATCACACTACCCACCCACTCACCATCACACTACCTCACCCACTCACCATCTCACTCACTATCACACTACCCACCCACTCACCATCACACTACCTCACCCAATCACCATCTCACTCACTATCACACTACCCACCCACTCACCATCACACTACCCACCCACTCACCATCACACTACCTCACCCACTCACCATCACACTCACCATCACACTACCTCACCCACTCACCATCTCACTCACCATCACACTACCTCACCCACTCACCATCTCACTCACCATCACACTACCTCACCCACTCACCATCTCACTCACCATCACACTACCTCACCCACTCACCATCTCACTCACCATCACACTACCTCACCCACTCACCATCACACTACCTCACCCACTCACCATCTCACTCACCATCACACTACCTCACCCACTCCCCATCACACTACCCACCCACTCACCATCACACTACCTCACCCACTCACCATCTCACTCACCATCACACTACCTCACCCACTCACCATCTCACTCACCATCACACTACCTCACCCACTCACCATCACACTACCTCACCCACTCACCATCACACTACCTCACCCACTCACCATCTCACTCACCATCACACTACCTCACCCACTCACCATCTCACTCACCATCACACTACCTCACCCACTCACCATCTCACTCACCATCACACTACCTCACCCACTCACCATCTCACTCACCATCACACTACCTCACCCACTCACCATCTCACTCACCATCACACTACCTCACCCACTCACCATCTCACTCACCATCACACTACCCACCCACTCACCATCTCACTCACCATCACACTACCTCACCCACTCACCATCTCACTACCTCACCCACTCACCATCTCACTCACCATCACACTACCCACCCACTCACCATCTCACTCACCATCACACTACCTCACCCACTCACCATCTCACTACCTCACCCACTCACCATCTCACTCACCATCACACTACCTCACCCACTCACCATCTCACTCACCATCACACTACCTCACCCACTCACCATCTCACTACCTCACCCACTCACCATCTCACTCACCATCACACTACCTCACCCACTCACCATCTCACTCACTATCACACTACCTCACCCACTCACCATCACACTACCCACCCACTCACCATCACACTACCTCACCCACTCACCATCTCACTCACCATCACACTACCTCACCCACTCACCATCTCACTCACTATCACACTACCCACCCACTCACCATCTCACTCACTATCACACTACCTCACCCACTCACCATCACACTACCCACCCACTCACCATCACACTACCTCACCCACTCACCATCTCACTCACCATCACACTACCTCACCCACTCACCATCTCACTCACCATCACACTACCTCACCCACTCACCATCACACTACCTCACCCACTCACCATCTCACTCACCATCACACTACCTCACCCACTCACCATCTCACTCACTATCACACTACCTCACCCACTCACCATCACACTACCTCACCCACTCACCATCTCACTCACCATCACACTACCTCACCCACTCACCATCACACTACCTCACCCACTCACCATCTCACTCACCATCACACTACCTCACCCACTCACCATCTCACTCACTATCACACTACCTCACCCACTCACCATCACACTACCCACCCACTCACCATCACACTACCTCACCCACTCACCATCTCACTCACCATCACACTACCTCACCCACTCACCATCTCACTCACTATCACACTACCCACCCACTCACCATCTCACTCACTATCACACTACCTCACCCACTCACCATCACACTACCCACCCACTCACCATCACACTACCTCACCCACTCACCATCTCACTCACCATCACACTACCTCACCCACTCACCATCTCACTCACCATCACACTACCTCACCCACTCACCATCACACTACCTCACCCACTCACCATCTCACTCACCATCACACTACCTCACCCACTCACCATCTCACTCACCATCACACTACCTCACCCACTCACCATCTCACTCACCATCACACTACCTCACCCACTCACCATCTCACTCACTATCACACTACCTCACCCACTCACCATCTCACTCACTATCACACTACCCACCCACTCACCATCACACTACCTCACCCACTCACCATCTCACTCACCATCACACTACCTCACCCACTCACCATCTCACTCACTATCACACTACCTCACCCACTCACCATCTCACTCACTATCACACTACCCACCCACTCACCATCACACTACCTCACCCACTCACCATCTCACTCACTATCACACTACCTCACCCACTCACCATCACACTACCTCACCCACTCACCATCTCACTCACCATCACACTACCTCACCCACTCACCATCTCACTCACTATCACACTACCCACCCACTCACTATCACACTACCTCACCCACTCACCATCTCACTCACTATCACACTACCTCACCCACTCACCATCACACTACCTCAACCACTCACCATCTCACTCACTATCACACTACCTCACCCACTCACCATCTCACTCAGTATCACACTACCCACCCACTCACCATCACACTACCTCACCCACTCACCATCTCACTCACTATCACACTACCCACCCACTCACCATCACACTACCTCACCCACTCACCATCTCACTCACTATCACACTACCCACCCACTCACCATCACACTACCTCACCCACTCACCATCTCACTCACTATCACACTACCTCACCCACTCACCATCTCACTCACTATCACACTACCCACCCACTCACCATCACACTACCTCACCCACTCACCATCTCACTCACCATCACACTACCTCACCCACTCACCATCTCACTCACTATCACACTACCCACCCACTCACCATCACACTACCTCACCCACTCACCATCTCACTCACTATCACACTACCTCACCCACTCACCATCACACTACCTCACCCACTCACCATCTCACTCACTATCACACTACCCACCCACTCACCATCACACTACCTCACCCACTCACCATCTCACTCACTATCACACTACCCACCCACTCACCATCACACTACCTCACCCACTCACCATCTCACTCACCATCACACTACCTCACCCACTCACCATCTCACTCACTATCACACTACCCACCCACTCACCATCACACTACCTCACCCACTCACCATCTCACTCACTATCACACTACCTCACCCACTCACCATCCCACTCACTATCACACTACCTCACCCACTCACCATCCCACTCACTATCCTATTCACCACCCCACTCACTATCACACTACCCACCCACTCACCATCCCACTACCTCGCCCACTCACCATCTCACTATCACACTACCTCACCCACTCACCATCCCACTCACTATCCTACTCACCATCCCACTCACAATCACACTACCTCGCCAAACTCACCATCCCACTCACTATCACACTACCCCATCCCACTATCCTACCAACTCACCATCCCACTCACCCACCACCTCACTCACCACCTCACTCACTCACCATCCCATTCACCCACCACCTCACCATCGCACTACCCCACCCACTCACGTTCCCAATCACTATCACACTACCCCACCCACTCACCATCCCACTACCCCACCCACTCACCTTCCAACTCACTATTCTACTCACCATCCCACTCACTATCACACTACCCCACCCACTCACCATCCCATTACCCCACCCACTTACCTTCCCACTCACTATCCTACTCACCATCCCACTCACTATCAAACTACCCCACCCACTCACCACCCCACTACCCCACCTATTCACCGTCTCACTACCCCACCCACTCATCATCCCACTCACCATCACACTACCCCACCCACTCACCATCCCACTCACCATCCCACTACCCCATCCCACTATCCCACCCACTCACCATCCCACAAAACTCACTCACCCACTCACCACCTCACTGACCAGTCGACTCACAACACCACTACCCCATTCACTCACCACTCTACTCACTCACTATATCGCTTAACTAACTCACTACCTCCTCATCCACTAGCCCTGCACGCACTCACCACTACCATGTCACTCACTGACCCACGACCCCTCTCATTCACCACTTCACTCTGTCACCCACAAAACCGACGGATCACTGCCCACTCACCACCCCATTCACTCACCACCCCATTCACTCACCACCCCACTAACCCACCCATTAACTCACCACATCGCCCACCAAACCGCACACTCACCACCCCGCTCACTTACCATCCTACTCACCCACCACTCCACTCACTCACCAACCACTGCTCACTCGCCCACTACCCCCACTCACTCACCACATCACCCACCATACCACACTCACCACCCTGATAACTTATCACCACATTCACCCACCACCCCAATCACTCACCACCCACTCACTCACTCACTACTCCACTCACTCACCACCCACTCACTCATCACCCACCCACTCACTCACCACCCCACTCAATCACCAACTCATTCACTCACCAGCTGACTCGCCGGCCACCCCACAACCTCACTCACCACCCCCACTCACTGACTCACCACCCCACTCACCCACCACCTCACTCACCACCTCACTCACTCACCATCTCACTCACTCACCAATTCACTCACTGACTACCTCACTCTCCGCCCACCCCCACCATCTCACTCACCGCCCCCATCCCACTCATTCACCACCCCACTCACTCACCACCCCACTCACTCACCACCCCACTCACTCACCACCCCACTCACTCACTAACTCACTCTCAGGCCATCACCCCCACCACCTCACCCCACTCACCACCCCACTCACTCGCTCCGTTGCCCTAGCCGCACACGATAGCCCTGACGCTCACCACAGATGCCGCTTTTCGCCACGTGTGCAAACGACCGTGAATCGAATCGCGACCCCTGAATCGCACGCGCCTAAATCGCTCGGACCCCTACGTCTCCACGTGCACCGCACGCACCACGTGTTTGTCCCAGACGCTCTGTGCGGGTTTCGGTATGCACAAGCGTGTGTGTGTGTAGGTGTCATTTCACGCTGTACTCGGCGGCTAACCAACCTAGATCTACCTTCCTAGGTCTACCTACCTGGATCTACCTACCTAGATCTACCTATCTGGATCTACCTACCTAGATCTACCTACCTGGATCTACCTACCTAGATCCACCTACCTGGATCTACCTACCTAGATCTACCTACCTAGATCTACCTTCCTAGATCTACCTACCAAGATCTACCTATCTGGATCTACCTACCTAGATCTACCTATCTGGATCTACCTACCTAGATCTACCTTCCTAGATCTACCTACCTGGATCTACCTTCCTAGATCTACCTACCTAGATCTACCTATCTGGATCTACCTACCTAGATCTACCTACCTGGATCTGCCTACCTAGATCTACCTACCTAGATCTACCTTGCTAGATCTACCTACCTAGATCTACCTATCTGAATCTACCTACCTAGATCTGCCTACCTGGATCTGCCTACCTAGATCTACCTACCTAGATCTACCTTGCTAGATCTACCTACCTAGATCTACCTATCTGGATCTACCTACCTAGATCTGCCTACCTGGATCTACCTACCTAGATCTGCCTACCTGGATCTACCTACATAGATCTACCTACCTAGATCTACCTTCCTAGATCTACCTACCTAGATCTACCTACCTAGATCTGTATACCTAGATCTACCTACCCAGATCTACCTACCTAGATCTACCTAACTAGATCTACCTACCTAGATCTACCTACCTGCATCTACCTTCCTAGATCTACCTACCTAGATCTACCTTCCTAGATCTACCTACCTAGATCTACCTTCCTAGATCTACCTTCCTAGATCTACCTGCTTAGATCTACCTACCTAGATCTACCTTCCTAGATCTACCTACCCAGATCTACCTACCTAGATCTACCTAACTAGATCTACCTACCTAGATCTACCTACCTGGATCTACCTTCCTAGATCTACCTACCTAGATCTACCTTCCTGGATTTACCTTTCTAGATCTACCTATCTAGATCTACCTACCTAGATCTACCTTCCTAGATCTACCTTCCTAGACCTACCTTCCTAGATCTACCTACCTATATCTACCTACCTGCATCTACCTTCCTAGATCTACCTACCTAGATCTACCTTCCTAGATCTACCTACCTAGATCTACCTTCCTAGATCTACCTTCCTAGATCTACCTGCCTAGATCTACCTACCTAGATGTACCTTCCTAGATCTACCTACCTAGATCTACCTACCTGGATCTACCTACCTAGATCTACCTACCTAGATCTACCTGCCTAGATCTACCTACCTAGATCTACCTTCCTAGATCTACCTACCTAGATCTACCTTCCTAGATCTACCTACCGAGATATACCTTCCTAGATCTACCTACCTGGATCTACCTTCTTAGATTTACCTACCTAGATCTACCTACCTGTATCTACCTTCCTAAATCTACCTACCTGAATCTACCTACCTAGATCTACCTACCTAGATCTACCTTCCTAGATCTACCTACCTAGATATACCTTCCTAGATCTACCAACCTAGATCTACCTACCTGGATCCACCTACCTGGATCTACCTACCTAGATCTACCTACCTGGATCTACCTTCCTAAATCTACCTACCTGAATCTACCTACCTTGATCTACCTTCCTAGATCTACCAACCTAGATCTACCTACCTAGATCTACCTACCTGGATCTACCTACCTTGATCTACCTACATAGATCTACCTATCTAGATCGACCTACCTGGATCCACCTACCTAGATCGAACTTATCTAGATCTACCTTCCTAGATCTACCTTCCTAGATCTACCTACCTGGATCTACCTTCCTAGATCTACCTACCTAGATCTACCTACCTAGATCTACCTTCCTAGATCTACCTACCTAGATCTACCTACCCAGATCTACCTACCTAGATCTACCTAACTAGATCTACCTACCTAGATCTGCTTACCTGGATCTACCTACCTAGATCTACCTACCTAGATCTACCTAACTAGATCTACCTTCCTAGATCTGCCTACCGGGATCTACCTAACTAGATCTACCTTCCTATATCTACCTTCCTAGATCTACCTACCTAGATCTACCTACCTAGATCTACCTACCCAGATCTACCTACCTAGATCTACCTAACTAGATCTACCTACCTAGATCTACTTACCTGGATCTACCTACCTAGATCTACCTACCTGGATTTACCTTCCTATACCTACCTGGATCTACCTTCCTAGATCTACCTTCCTAAATCTACCTACCTGGATCTACCTACCTAGATCTACCTACCTGGATCTACCTTCCTAGATCTACCTTCCTAGATCTACCTACCTGGATCTAGCTACCTAGATCTATCTACCTAGATCTACCTACCTGGATCTACCTACCTAGATCTACCTACCTGGATCTACCTTCCTAGATCTACCTTCCTAGATCTACCTACCTGGATCTACCTTCCTAGATCTACCTTCCTAGATCTACCTACCTGGATCTACCTACCTAGATCTACCTACCCAGATCTACCTACCTAGATCTACCTAACTAGATCTACCTACCTAGATCTACCTACCTGGATCTACCTTCCTAGATCTACCTACCTAGATCTACCTTCCTGGATTTACCTTCCTAGATCTATCTACCTAGATCTACCTACCCAGATCTACCTACCTAGATCTACCTACCTAGATCTACCTTCCTAGATCTACCTACCTAGATCTACCTTCCTAGATCTACCTTCCTAGATCTACCTGCCTAGATCTACCTACCTAGATCTATCTTCCTAAATCTACCTACCTAGATCTACCTACCTGGATCTACCTACCTAGATCTACCTACCTAGATGTACCTACCTAGATCTACCTACCTGAATCTACCTTCCTAGATCTACCTTCCTAGATCTACCTACCTAGATATACCTTCCTAGATCTACCTACCTGGATCTACCTTCTTAGATTTACCTACCTAGATCTACCTTCCTAGATCTACCTACCTAGATCTACTCACCTAGATCTACCTACCTGGATCTACCTACCTAGATCTACCTACCTGGATCTACCTTCCTAGATCTACCTTCCTAGATCTACCTACCTGAATCTACCTTCCTAGATCTACCTACCTAGATCTACCTTCCTAGACCTACCTACCTAGATCTACCCACCTAGATCTACCTACCTAGATCTACCTACCTAGATCTACCTACCTGGATCTACCTTCCTAGATCTACCTTCCTAGATCTACCTACCTGAATCTACCTTCCTAGATCTACCTGCCTAGATTTACCTTCCTAGACCTACCTAACTAGATCTACCTATCTAGATCTACCTACCTGGATCTACCTACCTAGATCAACCTATCTAGATCTACCTTCATAGATCTACCTTCCTAGATCTACCTTCCTGGATCTACCTACCTGGATCTACCTACCTAGATCTACCTACCTAGATCTACCTTTCTAGATCTACCTTCCTAGATCTACCTACCTGGATCTACCTTCCTAGATCTACCTACCTGGATCTACCTGCCTAGATCTACCTACCTAGATCTACCTACCTGGCTCTACCTACCTAGATCTACCTACCTAGATCTACCTTTCTAGATCTACCTTCCTAGATCTACCTACATAGATCTACCTTCCTAGATCTACCTTCCTAGATCTACCTACCTGGATCTACCTTTCTATACCTACCTAGATCTACCTACCTAGATCTACCTACCTAGATCTACCTACCTGGATCTACCTTCCTAGATCTACCTTCCTAGATCTACCTACCTGAATCTACCTTCCTAGATCTACCTGCCTAGATTTACCTTCCTAGACCTACCTAACTAGATCTACCTATCTAGATCTACCTACCTGGATCTACCTACCTAGATCAACCTATCTAGATCTACCTTCATAGATCTACCTTCCTAGATCTACCTTCCTGGATCTACCTACCTGGATCTACCTACCTAGATCTACCTACCTAGATCTACCTTTCTAGATCTACCTTCCTAGATCTACCTACCTGGATCTACCTTCCTAGATCTACCTACCTGGATCTACCTGCCTAGATCTACCTACCTAGATCTACCTACCTGGCTCTACCTACCTAGATCTACCTACCTAGATCTACCTTTCTAGATCTACCTTCCTAGATCTACCTACATAGATCTACCTTCCTAGATCTACCTTCCTAGATCTACCTACCTGGATCTACCTTTCTATACCTACCTAGATCTACCTACCTAGATCTACCTTCCTAGATCTACCTTCCTAGATCTACCTACCTAGATCTACCTTCCTATACCTACCTAGATCTACCTACCTGGATCTACCTACCTGGATCTACCTTCCTAGATCTACCTTCCTAGATCTACCTACCTGAATCTACCTACCTAGATCTACCTACCTAGATCTACCTACCTGGATCTACCTACATAGATCTACCTACCTAGATCTACCTATCTAGAACTACCTACCTGGATCTACCTACCTAGATCGACCAATCTAGATCTACCTTCCTAGATCTACCTTCCTAGATCTACCTACCTGGATCTACCTTCTTATACCTACCTGGATCTACCTTCCTAGATCGACCAATCTAGATCTACCTACCTATATCTACCTACCTAGATCTACCTTCCTGGATCTACCTACCTGGATCTACCTGCCTAGATCTACCTACCTAGATCTACCTATCTGGATCTACCTACCTTGATCTACCTACCTAGATCTACCTACCTGGATCTACCTTCCTGGATCTACCTACCTAGATCTACCTACCTAGATATACCTTTCTAGATCTACCTTCCTAGATCTACCTACCTAGATCTACCACAAAATTTGCGATATTGCGGTTCGATTTGGCTCGACATGCAGTGGTTGTGCTGTTGGACGTGGAGCGGCATTGTGCGTGTGCTGCGCGTGTCCTCGATGTAATGTGTCAAGGCCGTAATTATAATATATATTGGGGGGGACACATCCCCCCCTCCAATATATATTATACACATCCCCCCCAATATTCAAATATGCTCAAAATGTCCTCCCCCCCCCCCCAATATATTGATATAAAAAATATTTTTAAAAAGTAATCATTGCTATGCTACGACAGGCAACCACGCACCACCGTCATTAATAAAATGAGCCACTGTAATCATAACCAAACTTGACAAATTGCCATTATTACTACTACTACCGGTTCTAGTATTACGGTGTACTGCAGTTCTGCGAGTGGTTTGTCCACGTGGTGTTGCCGTACCCCAGCAGAAGCCGTTGCCCGACTACTGTGGGTTGGTACAATCAATGTCAAACACTGTCCTGTCTCTCCATTTCATTCCTTTCAAATGTATTAGAAAGTGTAAAACTAGAATGTAATGAGTGTTACGTAGGCTATATCACTGTCGAGTGGAAACAAAACGTTTTGGTGAAAATGGGCCGATTTGCGATTGCTCATCAATCAACCATCACTAACGTGAGCTATCACAGCTAAGTAAGTTACTTGCAAAGTTTATTAGCCACACATTCACCCAGCGACCAACAGTGGCGCTCACGGACGTATTCAACTAACGTGAATGTCTTTATTATGTTATATTTGCCAGAAAGCCCATGTGAAGTTTGAGTACAGTGTCAATAATTTATTTTGCGTTGCACGTGTACTATTTGTAGACAATAGTAGCTTTAATTTATTGCACATCGTATAGTATAGTGTATATCTGTACTTGCTTATGATAAATGCCATTATTAGTGTTGCTTTGATTAAAGTGCAAGCAGTTTTATTAGAATCAGATTTCGTTCACAGTGAGTGTCATCATGAGCAAGAGGAAGGGTGGCAGCGACATTGGTCAGTTTTTTTGGGCAGACTCAGAGAAGAAGAAAATAAAACTTGAGAGCAGTGAGAAAATGAGTACCAGTCACATTATAGAAGTATACGATAGTACAAGAGATGAGTCAATGTTTCTCGATATAATAATTGCCATTCAGATCCGAAATGGTTATTTATCCATTCCTGAACATCATGGCAAGAAACACCACTTGTTTACTGATACTATTTCTTCATGGCACCTGATGAAGGCCGCTTGTGTTGTGGCCGAAACGTCGTGAGAATTTTATTGTGTTATTTTATTTTATAAATTTATTATTTTATTCTCATTCTACGTGACTTTACCGAAAGAACCAAAGAAGAAGAAGAAGAAGAAGAAGAAGAAAACACCACTTGTTTACTGATACTATTTCTTCATTGCAAGAAACACCACTTGTTTACTGATACTATTTCTTTCATGTTCGCTCTGGTGCATTCAGAGTAAAGAGAGAGAGAGCGTGAGGATGCCGACAGGGCAGGGAGAGCAGGTGACATGGAGGTGAGTGAGAAAAGGAGCAAATATTGATGGTCAAGACCGAACAATGACATCACAACAGTCTAATTCCTCATGTTAATTTAAGCCGAGCTATTCTCCTAAGTATGGCTTCTCGTGTGTATTTCAGATAATACAATCAAGCAGGGAGAGTGAGTTTGAGACAATGACAGACAGCAGACAGGCAAGCGAAGATGAAGGTGCGGGAGAGGGAGGAGAGGAGCTTGGACCTTGCTCAAATCAGCCAAATGTTAATGTCAAACCTAGTCAAACCCTATCAAATAGGACACTCTGCTTTCAGGAGAAATGGTTTAAAGATTATACTTGGCTCCATTGCAACCCCTCCTTAAAGGGGGTCCTCTGTTTCTGTCGTGCTAAATACTTTGCAACACAAAAGTCTAAGCTTGCGTCAAAAGCGGATTCAGCTTTTGTCGAGAATGGCTTTCAAAATTGGAAGACGGCACTGGAGAAATTTAGTGCTCATGAAGACAGCCAGTTTCACAAATTAGGAGACGAAACCTGTTAGTGTGCAACTTTCACGTGAGCTTGAAAGACAGCAGCAACAAGCGGGGATACATCTTATGCAGATTGTTGGGGGATGTGAAGTTACATGGCACGGCAAGGTCTGACCTTTCGAGGCGTTGATAAGGAGAGTGGGAATTTCAGCCAGTTTCTAAAGAACAAGGCAGAGGGCCATCCAGAGCTGACCACCTGGCTGTGAAAGGTCACTGTCATTTCACCAGTCCCCAAATGCAAAACGAAATTTTGAAGCTGGTGGGCTATACAATCGTCGAAGAAATTGTGTCGGAAATAACATCAATGCCAGTGGTCCAGTTCGCACTTATCATTGATGGCACCCAGGATATATCAGGAGTTGAGCAGGCGTCAATATACTCTTTGTTTTTGTTCGGTAAAGTCACGTAGAAATAATTTTTTTAAAAAATTATATAATAGCATACGACGTTTCGATTGCAACACAAGCAATCATCAGGTACAGAAGAGCTAAATTTAAGAGAGAGAGGAAACACATAATCGAAGAGTAATTCCTGCAGTCACGAAAGCATCTAATCAAGTTAAGGAGTCAATATGTTTGCGCTTTGTAGATGCAGATCTACAACCAAATGAAGAATTCCTGGGACTCTACGAAGTGACATCAACGACAGGGCAAAATATAGCCAAGATGGCATGTGATGTGATGATGCGTCTAGGCCTTCCTCTGTCCCAACTTCAACGACAAACCTGACGAAATTTTGATTTAAAGCTTTCGTGACTGCAGGGATTCATATTCTTGGTTCTTTCGGTAAAGTCACGCAGAAGGGAAACAATAAAATAATAAAAATATAAAACATTAAAAGTCTCAAATTTTTCTTGCTGTGGTTTTCACACCTGATGATGATTGCTTGTGTTGCAGTCGAAACGTCGTGAGAATTTTAATGTTTTATATTTTTATTATTTTATTGTTTCCCTTCTACGTGGTGACTTTACCGAAAGAACCAAGAATATATAAACCTATGACGGTGCCGCAAATATGGCTGGACGATTGCAGGAGGCGCAAGCCATTTTAAGGAAAGAACAAGCGTTGTCTAAGTATTATCACTGTGGTCCACACTGCGTGAACGTAGTTACGCAGGCTGCCAGTGTAGCCTCTCCACTAGTAAGATAATCATTGGGTCTGGTGCGTGAATTGGGGGGGCTTCTTTAATCAATCTGGAAAGTTCAAGGTGATTTTGCAAGAAATCGCAGAATCAGAGCATGGTTTCACCTCGTTGAAACCTCTCTGTCCCACCAGGTGGACTGTTCGCACCCCTGCATTCCGCTCAGTTCTCAGCCAGTATGAGTGCTGACAGCCCTTGAAGAAATGGCATAATGCAGCTCATCTGACACTTCAACTAAGGCCAATGGCCTTCATGGAACATTTCTAAAAGGGAACACTATGCTCGGCCTTGTAATGGCTGAAGACTTGATGGGGGATTTGGAGTGCCTGAACACCTCCCTGCAGCTTGGGAAGCAGACTGTTGCAGGCATGTTGGAGGCTGTGGACCATGTCAAAACAAGCATGCTGGACAAGCGAACGGAGGAGCACTTTGATGTCATGTTCGCAAAAAGCAACTGCAATGGAAACAAAGTTGGACCTACAACCTATTCAGATGCCTCATATCCGCAAACCTACAAAGCGTTACACCGCTCAGGCTGCAGCCCATATCCATCCGGTTGGCCAGTCTTTGTACAGAGCCAAATTCTACAACGCCTTGGACACAGTGAATACTCATTTCATAGAGAGAGGTTTCATCAAGCTGGATTCCACAAGCTGCAGCAGCTTGAGAATGTGCTGCTACGCGGAGACATGGACAAGGTGGAAGACGAGTCTCCTGAATTTAATTCAAGACTACTGCAGGTGCAGCTGGCCATGTTTGGGGCTAATTACACAGATCGAACGAGCTCAGATGTTGCTCGCATTATTAGGGAACTGGTGCCAGAGGTGAGAGGTCTCTTGAGTCACTTGGTAGCTTTAGTAAGGCTTCTGCTGGTCGTCCCTGCCTCCTTTGTAGAGGCTGAGAGGAGTTTTTTTGTGCCCTGAGGAGGCTTAAGACATGGCTTACATCTTCGATGAGTCAAACAAGGCTGAATCATGTGGCCATGTGTCACGTGTACCAGGACAAACTGGACAGACTGGACCTTGAAGGAATATGCCGGTCTTTTATCAGTGTCAATGATAAGCGCTAAAAGGCCTTTGGATCCTTTGCTTGAAGAACGGCAGGTCAAAACACTTGCCATTGCCTGGATATGAGACGAGAGGATAGGAGAGGAGAGGAAAGGAGCAGAAATGACTGCAGAGCAGGGGAGAGGAAAAGAGATGACTGGAGAAGAGAGGAGAATATAGGCGCAGAGGAGAGGAGCAGAGAGGGCTGGAGAGGAGAAGATTGGAGAGGAGAGCAAACGCCCCTGCTGCCCACCCAAGTTTACTTGTAAATGTGTAAATAAAAACAACAATTTGCTCAACCTTGTCCACAATATCTGGACTTGTCTCCATATAACAATGCATAGATTTCTGTTTATATGATTGTGGTTATGGTTGTACTTGATTAATCCCTAATCTCTGCCATTACATACAATGAAACAAGAAAAGGTAAAAAAAACAGAGCAATGTAATACAATATACTATTAGAAATTTGTCAAAAAAATACATCCCATGTGTTAGTTAATTTTTTAATATTTTAGGCAGGAAATGGCAGGAAATTAGGTTTCTAATTTAGATTCTTTTTCTGGGGGGGGGGACCCCCAGATCCCCTGGAAAATTTGGTCCTCCCCAATGTTGACTCCATGGCTACGGCTTTAAACTGTGTGTACTGTGTGTGTGTACTGTGTGTGCACTGTATGTACTGTGTCTACTGTGCATACTGTGTGTACACTGTGTGTGTACTGTCTACTGTGTGTGTACTGTGTGTGTACTGTGTGTGCACTGTGTGTACTGTGTCTACTGTGTGTGTTCTGTGTGTGTGTACTGTGTGTGCACTGTGTGTACTGTGTGTACTGTGTGTTCACTGTGTTTGTACTGTGTGTGCACTGTGTGTACTGTGTATACTGTGTGTGTACTGTGTGTGTGTACTGTGTGCACTGTGTGTACTGTGTCTACTGTGCATACTGTGTGTGTACTGTGTGTCTACTGTGCATACTGTGTGTGCACTGTGTGTGTACTGTGTGTCTACTGTGTGTGTACTGTGTGTCCACTGTGTGTGTACTGTGTGTATTGTGTGTGTACTGTGTATGTACTGTATGTATTGTGTGTACTGTGTATCTACTGTGTATACTGTGTGTCTCCTGTGTGTCTATTGTGTGTGCACTGTGTCCACTGTGTGTGTACTGTGTGTGTACTGTGTCTACTGTGTGCATACTGTGTGTACTATATGTCTACTGTGTGTGCGTACTGTGTTTCTGTGTATATTGTGTGTGTACTGTGTGTCTACTGTGTGTATTGTGTGTGTACTGTGTCCACTGTGTGTGTACTGTGTGTATTGTGTGTGTACTGTGTGTGCTGTGTGTATTGTGTGTGTACTATGTGTACTGTGTGTGTACTGTGTGTGTACTGTCTGCGTACTGTGTGTATTGTGTGTGCTGTGTGCACTATGTGTATTGTGTGTGTACTGTGTATACTGTGTGTACTATGTGTGCTGTGTGTGTTGTGTGTACTGTGTGTCCACTGTTTGTGTATTGTGTGTACTGTGTGTGTACTGTGTGTCTACTGTGTATATTGTGTGTGTACTGTGTGTGCTGTCTATCTACTGTGTATACTGTGTGTGCTGTGTGTATTGTGTGTGTACTGTGTGTACTGCGTGTGTACTGTGTGTACTGTGTGTGTACTATGTGTATTGTATGTGTACTGTGTGTACTGTGTGTACTGTGTGTGTACTGTGTGTATTGTGTGTGTACTGTGTGTGTGTACTGTGTGTGTACTATGTGTACTGTGTGTATTGTGTGTGTACTGTGTGTATTGTGTGTGTACTGTGTGTGCTGTGTGTGTACTGTGTGTACTGTGTGTGTACTGTGTGTACTGTGTGTACTGTGTGTGTACTGTGTGTACTGTGTGTACTGTGTGTGTACTGTGTGTACTGTGTGTGTACTGTGTGTACTGTGTGTACTGTGTGTGTACTGTGTGTACTGTGTGTGTACTGTGTGTGTACTATGTGTATTGTATGTGTACTGTGTGTACTGTGTGTGTACTGTGTGTATTGTGTGTGTACTGTGTTTACTGTGTGTGCTGTGTGCGCTGTGTGCGCTGCTCGGCAGGCTGCTGTCTCCTCGTGCAGTTTCGCTTTGCGTGCCCTCTTTTAATAACGCATCTACTACGTAGGATTTAATTTGCATTGCGTGTAAAGTGTTTGTACCTTTGTACTCATGCACTTTAGACAATCAAGACAGACAGTGGAAACGAGACAATACAAACGAGACCAACAATACGAATGAGACAGCAGAAACGAGGCAATCTGAACTCGACGAACAATACGAATGAGACAGCGGAAACGAGACAATCTGAACTCGACGAACAATACGAATGAGACAGCAGAAACGAGACAATCTGAACTCGACGAACAATACGAATGAGACAGCAGAAACGAGACAATCTGAACTCGACTAACAATACGAATGAGACGGCACAAACGAGACAATCTGAACTCGACGAACAATACAAATGAGACAGCAGAAACGAGACAATCTGAACTCGACGAACAATACGAATGAGACAGCAGAAACGAGACAATCTGAACTCGACGAACAATACAAATGAGACGGCACAAACGAGACAATCTGAACTCGACGAACAATGCGAATGAGACGGCACAAACGAGACAAACTGAACTCGACGAACAATGCGAATGAGACGGCACAAACGAGACAAACTGAACTCGACGAACAATGCGAATGAGACGGCACAAACGAGACAAACTGAACTCGACGAACAATGCGAATGAGACGGCACAAACGAGACAATCTGAACTCGACGAACAATAGAGAGGCCAGATCATGAAACACGAGACAGCACAAACGAGTCAGACTAACGCGGCGTTCTTCATCGCAAGGCCCGCGGGCGACTGGCGGCCCCTGGCTTGCGGAGGAGCCCCCGACAGTCCACGACGAGCGACACCGCCGCCCATCACCTTCATCGTGCTGCTGTCAACCACCAACAATGGTTTCAAATGTGTGGCGGCCCTCACGCTGCTGATGTCTTAGCGGCGACAGTAGTAGCCCTCCCCCACCCCCAACTCCCCCCACCCTTCTGAGAATGAGTTAAGAAACACTGCGCTCAACGTCACGCACGAAACACCGGCGCCCGCACACCTCCGATTTCGGGAGAGCGAACCGATTCTCGTGTCGAGATCGCGAGACGTCATTGGAACCGCGGAGAGACCGAGCGGCAATCTGTGGCAACGTGACACGCGCATTTGGCAGGGCGGGGCATGCGCGCGTACGCGCGCGCGTCTCGCGCAGACGCGCGTGCCGACCACGTGTCCCCTCGGCCTATGCCAGCCCACGTGCTAGCGCAACTCCTTTTCATCTCCCCGTGGGGACGTAAGGCTACAAAGGGGCCATCCATTGAGTAGGTACGCAAAAATCTGTCAAAACTTGAACCCCCCCCCCCTCCCACTCCCTGTATGCACGCGGACTTTTTACCCCCCCCACACACACACCTGCGTACGTACAGCCTGACGCACCCCCCCCCCCAACCCACCCACCACCCCCGAATCCTATAGAACGGCCGATATTTAATCCACGCAGAAACGATCAAGGATTAATAATATTAACGTGTTTAAGCAAACGGATAGTCCACCGCCGGACTAATTAACTCATTAGAAGGCCAATGTAGACAAATTATTATCGAGGCTTCACCACCCCCCCCCCCCCCCCGTTTCCTTTGCGACCGTACATTGTCAGTAGACCCCCCATATGCAAGCGTACGCGTTTGGGTTAACTCTCCCCTCCATGCGTACGTACTAAATGGATGGCCCCAAATGAGCTCTCTTCATCTTTCCCCGTCCTTTGTTGCGCGCTGTGCCTCCTCCCCCCCCCCCCCCCCGCGAGAGCTTCGTCTGGCCAAGCTTGGCGCTTCTTCGCCGGGCGTTTTTTTTTTTGGGCCTCCCCCCGGGTTTTCTATTGCCCGGAGGCATCGATCTCAGGGCAATTTTAGGGATGCGGTTCTGTTCCATTCTTCGGGCGTGGCCCCTGTGGCCACCGCGCTCTTCGTTGTTTTATCTCCGTTGTGATGATCCGGCTTCGGGTCCTCTCAAGCGTAATTCACGATTTGAAAATGTTGTTTTGGCCATTGTGGAAGGGCCTCAACCTTTCACATGTCTGCTTTCACGACCCGTCCGGCATTCTGGGCCATGTAGCAGGATGGACTTGACGTTGCTGTTGTGTTATGTGGACTTTGGTTTTCATAACGCACTGTTTGGACTTCCAAATGCTTCGCAGTTGTGCCAGCCCACGTGCTTATGGCGTAATAACTTCCGTGATTAAAAGTTTGATGTCACACCACGGACAGGGGAGTTGAGTCACGAGGACGTGGATGATGTATGGCGGTCGGGGATGAGAGGGTTGATGGTGGTGGTGATGATGCGAGGGGAGGGAAGAGAGATGGTGGAAGCAGCGAGCAGAAGAAGTGAGCTACACGCTGCACCGGCGTCTATTTTCACAGGGGGCGGGATTCAGAGTGGGGGTGGCCACACAAATGCCACGTCATTTACGGGAGGTTTGATCTGATTTAAATGGGGTGCCATGGTGCGAGATGTTAACTACCTCACCTGCTATACAGGAAGGTCGTGGGTTCGATCCCGACCCTGACGCCTGCTCTATATCTGCAGTTTGCAGGTCTCTCTGCCCGTGGCGGCGTGGAATCGGCGTGCATTTGCAGTATTTGGCTGCTAAACATTTCCACGTGACGATAAGCCGCCACTGCGTTGAGCTATCATTTGTGGCCAGGTCGCTTCTGATAAAGATCTCTATAGCTCAGTGGGCCTCTCCTGATTAAAATAAAGTTTAAAAAAATAGCTTCATTTGTTTGGCGAACTTTTGTTTTACTAAAATGTACCTTCAGCCCAACCTTGCAGCCTTCCATAGTAAGTTCGTCATTCGCTAATGCTCGCAATTCATTTTCATTGGTTATTACAATGACTATGGGACCAGCAACTAACCGCTATGACTTATGCAATGCCACCGATCTCGTCAAGACCTCGGAAGCAAAGCACGGTTTGAGCCTGGGCAGTGATTGGATGGGTGACCACCATGCGTGACTGGTTGCTATAGGCTGCTTGCGCGGATTCGTGGTAAGGGCAACAGGGGGCAGTGGCAGTGAAATCAATTGTTGTACTCTACTTCTATGCTCCCCCGCCTTCACCACAAACCGCACTGACCAGAGTGGTGAAGTATGGATGGTCAAATGAGGTCCTCATTCCGCAGTGCATCTACGGGAGGACTGTACGTGTGTACTACAAGCACGGCATCGAATCGATCGTCGTCTGTTGTATAATGCAGTTGCTCTAGCTCACGTTTCGCCGCACACATAAATAAACAGAGACACTGAAAACGTTCGTCCATAACACTGCCCTGAGAGGGGATACAATACGCGGTATGTATATCATTTATAATTGGCGACGTTTCGAGCGACGGCCCTTCTCCGTCCCAGAGACCTTTCGCCGTTGTGTTGTTGCAGCTAGCAACCAAACCCCTAACCGCATTGCCGAGACACATCTGTTTCCAATTCCACTTCGCCAACCCACACACTACCTCTTCCTCCCCCCCCCCCCGCCACTCAAAAATAATAATTCCCCACCACTCTCTACTTTCCCCTTAGCAGCCCACACACAGGAACCACGCGCATCTATTTATAGCCGTCCCAGACTCCCACATAGAACGCTTATGACAGCGGTGGCGTGAGCGAGACATCGCAAAGGCTGTGCCTTTGCTTCCATGTATGTATGTATGTATGTTGAACTTCATTCGCACCGTACGTAGCCAACGTTTGCGAATCGGAGTTGACACGTGCGTCGAACCTCTTTCGCACCGTACGCAGCCAACCACGCTAATCGGAGGTGCGGTGTAGTTGTATCGTGGTCGTAGAGTCTATAGTGTAGTGTTGCACTGTGCAGTGTCGTGCGCGTCTATGTTGAACTTCTTTTGCATTGCACGTGGCCGCCCGCGCGACTGTGCTCACGCCTCGGCCGGCAAGCCGCTCGGCAGTCCGACTGCCAGCCTCGACCGCGTGCTCTGGTCGAGCGCTTGCGCGTTATTAGCGAGGTCGGAAATCGGATTCCCCGTGATGAAAATCACGCGCGTGCGAGCGCGTCTCGCCCGCTAATTGAATTTTCGCCGAGACCGGGCACGAATCCGCGAGTCGAAAATGAAGATTTTTGTCTGATAACTGGTTTGGGGTTACACCAAGAATTGCCATTATTATCATCATCATCATCGGCAGCAGCCGCCGCGTTCTATCCACTGCTGGATGAAGGCCAACGAAGGTCGTTCCCGTCAGGCTCGATTATGTGATGCCGACAATTCAGCTTCACCCACAGCCTGCGCGCGAGATGATTGCAACGCCCCATCGCCACGCGATTCCTCAACTTCGTCTCCTTGCTGGTCTGGACAGCCAATGGGGTGACGTCTCCCGCACCCGCGATTAGCACGGTTAGCAAAGTCCGGTGCTGCAGACGTTCAACCTACACATTATACACGATGGCGATTGTTCCTCGCTCCGCGTGTTACTCTTCTCTCGGTTGGCGACCAATACCAAAGCAGCTATGGCTGCAGGGTTTCGGTGGTACATGTTGTTTATGTCGTTTGTTGTGAAAATTCGGTCACAGTTCCTATGATCACTGTTACATTGCTTTTCTGGCTTTTGTTTTTGGTGATTTCGAAAACGTTTTTTGGTTTTGTCATGTTTGTTTGTTGTAGTACGGAGTTAGACTGATGGCCTTAATCTAAGTTGTCTTGTGGTTGTTGTTGTTGTTTGACTTGCATCCCACCAGAATTTTTGCACACAGCGTTGGTGTACGGTGCTATTTCAGGAATATTTTGATGTTTTTTTCCTGGATTTTCTGTTTGCACAGTCACATAGTCACTTTAAGATGTTTTCTTGTTCGTGTTTTTGTTTTTTTTGTTTGTTGCGGTTGCACCCGATTCAAGAGCCGAATGGCTCACAGGGATATACCAAATAAATGAAACTGAAAACTAAACAAGCGACATTGGCGATGCTGCTTCTGCGTTGCAAGTGGTGCACACGCACGGATAGCAACAACAACAGCAGCAACAACACTCAACACATTCGTCAATAACACTGTGGCCTTAAAATGTAAAATATATAATAGGCAACGTTTCGGCCAACGGGCCTTTTTCATAGGACTAATGAAGAGGGACCATTGCCCCAAAACGTCGCGTATTACATATTTGTCCACTGTTTCAGGCCACGTCAGTGTTATTTCACTAATCCGTAGGTCATCGCAGGCCGTTCGCACTGATTGAAAAGTTTCTTCCTTAGGCGCATTGCTGTGTTACGTTTCATTATGAAGTTCCGCTTTTCAATGTGTTCCCACAGGTGATTTAATTTCGTTTGGCGATGAAAACAGAGCCCGCTCTTGTGTTTAAGCTAAATGTAAGCACGCAACAAGCTGCAGCTTTGTCGAGGCATGGACTAATGACTGCGGGCTAGGTGAGCTGTATAATGTGCATGCAGACATAGAACAGGCCGGGCAACGTCTGGCAACAGTGGAATCGGATCACACACAAACGCACGCACACACACACACACGCACACACGCACGCGCACACGCACAACACACGCGCGCACGCACAACACACATACACACTGTTAATGCTCCCGAGCGCTTGAAATTCCATTGCTAGAAAAAATATCCTCGGCTACTCTGTCCGTCGTATTCTCAACGTGATGCCCAGGATGCGCATTCTGTGCGACTGCCTAACTTTCGCAGCTGCGTTTGACGCGTGGCCCTGTCCGTTTGCACACGAGAGTGATCGTCGCCAGGAGTCCACACGTTGTGTGTATGTTGAACTTCTTTCGAACCGTACATAGCCAATCGTGCTGATCGAAGGTAGCATATTTTATAAAGGGGCCCAACATTTAAAAAAAACACGCACATTTTTTACTTGCGTAGTAAAGTAATTACATATTTTTTTATTTGCTATACAGCCAGATAATACGACAAATCGCTAACCTTAAACACCCGGTCGTTCATAAAAGTTGAAGGCGGTATAGTACTATAGTAATAGAGCAAGTGCAGAATCACTGAATCGGAATTGATAGCTTGAAAGCTACTGGGAGAATCGGGCACTGCTTGCCACCCCCAGGTGTGATTCTCTCGCAAATGCGACCGCCATCCAAGGCTCTGGACGACTCGCCCGGCTGAGCAAAAGTGAACTCTTTGTTGCGACCACCGCACGGCAGTCCACCCGATCCGTTCCTCGTTCAGTGGTTTGCCCTTTCCAGAGGCTGATCGTAAACGCGAATGAAATCACAAATATCGATCCTCGCTCGGACGCCTATTGAGCCTAATAATCGATTTTAAAATCGAAGGGTTTTGTTTGTTTAAATCGACGTTTGGGAAGTAGGCCCCTTCCATGGCAACGTGGAATTTCCACCACTCAGGGCCGTAAAGCAGGATGTAAAGCAGCAGCACATCAACACGAGCAGACAATCGCTTCGACCGACAACACTCGTGCCCAACAAGTGTTTTCATTTTACTTGAACAAAAACATATATTAATATATTTCAAATAAATAGTACCACCCGAAAGAAAAAAAAATCGCGAGCCCGGCTCGGCACAATAAACAGAGTGAGTGTGTGCGGTGTGCGTCCATGAAACGCGAGCCGTGGGATTGGAGGCGACTTGGGAAGGAGGAAACTGACTCTGGCAAACGCGGCTACGAAATGCCTGCGGCCAGGAATTCCTCCTCCGCCCTTCTCCTTTTGCGTCAAACGCCTCCGATCCGCGGCTCTCGCGCCCGTGATGAATTAAAAACCGCTCCGGGAAACGAAAGACGCCCAAATGTCGTTTCTTTTTTGTTATGCGTGGGAGCGGCTATTTTTGTTTTGTTTTTCTCTCCCCCCACCCACCCACACCTCTCTTAATGGATAATGTCATTTTGTTTGCGTTTGTTTATTCGCGCAGTGGGTTATATAGGCCCCGATCGGGTCAGGTTTTACGTTACTGGTTTCTGGATGGCTCTGTACTCGAGTTGGCTTCATTCAGCAGCGAGATGTTTGTCTGGCGGTGCTGCTGCTGCTGCGACGTTGGCAGTGGTGCAAAAACACAACTAGCAGCAGCACAACTCAACACACTCGTCAACAGCGCTGCAATAAAGATTGTATACATATATAGAGAATGCAACGTTATGGGCAATTAACCTGCTTCCTGTACCCTCCGCCTGGTATGCAGGAGGTCGTGGGTTCGATCCCGACCCTGACGCCTGTTGTATATTTGGAGTTTGCGTGTCTCTCTCGCTCATCATCATCACGGTGGCTAGGAGGTGTTAACTACCTCGCCTGGTACGCAGGAGGTTGTGGGTTCGATCCCGACCCTGACGCCTGTTGTATATTTGGAGTTTGCGTGTCTCTCTCTCCCCGTGGTCGCGTGGATTTTTTTTTCGTCCGGGTCCTCCGATTTTTTCCCCTCAACGTTGAGAATTCAAAATGCGCTCAGAGTGTATGGCCACTGATCTAAATATCCACCGTGATAAGCAACTTCATTGAGCTATCATTTGTGGCCAGGTCGCGTCTGAAAAAGAGCGATATGGCCCAGTGGGACTTACCTGGTAAAATAAAACAAAATAGTTAAGAGTAAGGTTAGTTAAGCTGTAGAGAGTCTTGAAAGGAAAACGTACAGCCCTGCAATTGTTTACAAAAAGCAGTGTTTTAAAATTCAGGATGCAACGTTGTCAATTTCAAAAGCAGCACGAACATGAGCAACAACAGCATTCTCATCAGCAATATCAGAAGCGGTAAGTTTGTCAACACCTTCAACAGCAGCATCATTAGTATCACCATCAGCAGCTTCATTTTCAGCAACATCGTCATCCTCATGATCTTCAGCAGCTTTATCATCAGCAGCAGTAAGAGTAGCAATATCATCATCAGCAGTAGAAGTGGTAGCAATATCATCGACAGCAGTAGAGGTGGTAGCAATATCATCAGCAGTAGGAGTAGCAAAATCATCAGCAGTAGAAGTAGCAATATCATCAGCAGTAGGAGTAGCAATATCATAATCAGCAGTAGGAGTAGCAATATCATCAGCAGTAGAAGTGGTAGCAATATCATCAGCACCAGCAGCAGTAGAAGTGGTAGCAATATTATCGTCAGCAGTAGGAGTAGCAATATCATCAACAGTAGGAGTAGCAATATCATCAGCAGTAGGAGTAGCAATATCATCAGCAGTAAGAGTAGCAATATCATCAGCAGCAGTAGGAGTAGCAATATCATCAGCAGTAAGAGTAGCAATATCATCAGCAGCAGTAGGAGTAGCAATATCATCAGCAGCAGTAGGAGTAGCAATATCATCATCAGCAGCAGCTATTTCAGTAGTGAAAGGCAGGTTCAGGAACACGTGCCCCACACAGTGGCAACGCGTGCACGTGCGCGTTAAGAAATTCTTATGTCCCCCCGCCCCGACTGCAGTAAAAATAAAACGTGTACATAATAAATAAACAAATAAATCGCGCCGGACCCAATTATGCAGCGGGAGAGAGCGAGAGAGATCGAGCCCGCCGGGCTGAAATGGGCACAATGAGGAGCCTTGTGCCTCCTGGAGCCGGTTCATTCCGGCCGATATATGCGCACGCACGCGCACACACGCGCACGCACGCGCGCGCACACACGCACGCGCGCGCACCTGGCAGAGGGGCACCGCGCGTGCACGCAGCTGCGAGGCGCATGGGGCGCAGCTCGTTAAGGGAGAGCGCCCGCGGCGTCCGGGGTTTCTTTGTCGCGCCAAAAAAATGTTTATAATCGTTAGAATATTAGAACTTCAACCCAGCAGCACCACCACCAGCGACAACAACTGCCAGAGCGCTCGGCTATTTTGGGTTTTTTTTTTTTGCTGCTGCAGGTGGAGATGGAGTAAATGATGACGGATCCTGGCGGCTATGAGCTCTCAAAAATACAAAGATTTTTTTCCCCCCTCACCCCACCACTCACTTAACCACCCGTCTACCTGCCCACCCAGCCACCACCTACCCACCCACCTGGCCAAACCACCCAAATACCTACCCAGCCACTCACCTATCCACCTAACCACCCAGCCACCCACCTATCTACCTAACCATCGCCTACCCGCCCACCCAGCCACCACATACCCACCCATCCACCACCCAGCCACCCACCCGCCTACCCAGCCACCACTACCCACCCACCCGCCTAATCACCGAACTACCCACCTAGCCACCCACCTACCCACTCAGCCACTCACCTATCCGCCTACCGACCAACCTAGCCACCACTTACCCAGCCACCTGTCTAACCACCCAACTACCCAGCCACCCACCTACCCGCCCACCCAGCCACCCACCTACCCACCCACCCACCTACCCACCTACCCACCCACCTACCCACCTACCCACCCACCCACCACATACCCACCAGCCTAACCATCCACCACCCAGCTACCCACCCACCTACCTAACCACCCAACTACCCATTCACCACCCAGCCACCCACCCGGCCCCCCGGCTACCTGCCCACCCATCCACCACCTACCCACCCGCCTAACCACCCAACTCTCCACCCAGCCACCCACCTACCTATCCAACCACTCAGCTATCCACCCACCTACCTACGCGCGCACCTACATAAAGTCGTACGGACTGTTGGGGCAAGTTGCTGTGAGCGGGCACCCATCAGGGCTGGCGTGGCGCACGAGGGGAGCGATGTGGCCGGCATTGAGTAGTGACAGAGCGTTTCGCAGTGCGCTAACCGCTCCGTCACTACTCCCCGCAAACCTACACAATCACAGACCCCCCCCCCCCAATCCAAGCCTCGCATGGCTTTGACACAGGCTGTTTGGACAGTGGTCTCGTGATGTTTACAAATAGGACCAGGTACTCGGCACAAGCCGATTCAGATAACGATGAATCTCTACCCACGAGCTCTCTTCACAAACAAAGACATCCCCTATAGCCTTACACAGACTGTTGGGGCAAGTGCTGTTCGCGAGCAACACCTATCAAGGCCGGAATTGGGCACACGAGGAGGTGGCTGGCCAGCACCACGCCGAGCCGCCTTTGTCTCCCCCAGTGACGATGTCTACACACCGCGCCAGGTACTCATTTGAGGCCGAGTCGACCTCGGGGAGGCCCAGAACCGGTTCAGATAATCGTCACCGCATGTTGATGGCCGTGAGCGGGAATCGAACTCGGGCCGCCGGGTTCGTAGCGCCGCGCGCTGACCGCTGCACTACCGCGCACAACCACGGACTTCAGCTTAATTTTAATGAAAGCTTCCTAACTCACATGGTACGCGTGCTGACAAATCATCAGGCGCGTGAAGCGCCTAACGACCTAATTTGCATTTGACCGGAGAATTATGTATACAAATGTCACGTTGCTATGACGGGGTGATGGAGCGTCGCATTAAAACAATAACACTACATCGGGCATTCGTGTGTTTTTGGTGGCGGTGGTGGTGGTGATGGAGGTGGTGATGGAGGTGATGGTGTGTGGAGCGGTAGCGCGCTGCGCTACCAAACCCGGCGTCCCGAGTTCGATTCCCACTCACGACCAACTCCAGTGACGATTATCTGAACCGGTCATGGGCCTCCCCTAGGTCGACTCAGCCTCTAATGAGTAGTTGGTGTGGTGTGTAAACATCACCACTGGGGAGATAAAGGTGGCCGGGCGTGGTGCTGGCCACCCACCCGCTCGTCTGCCATGCCGGCCTTAATAAGTGCTCGTTAACGGCACTTGGCCCAAAAGCCTGTAAAGGCTATACGGGGCATCTTTGTGTCGGTGATGGATGAGTGTTGAGGCTAGTAGTGAGTCAGCACAATTATCGTACATACAACACCGGCACCCACCATAGGAATGTGGAATTCCCACTATTTGTTTTCCACCGGCGATGTTTGTGCGAAGAACATCGGCACTATTGACCTTCAAATCATTAGTCACGTTGGGAGAGGTTGAGTTGACTTGCAATGAGATGCCTCGCTATAAGTTGGCTGGTGACAATCAGTTGCGCTTTGTTGACATATGAGCTCACGGAGCAGCGGGGGTAGTGCCGTTGTAAAACCTTTGCCACGTAGCAAGGATCATCGCGGTTCGATTCCTGACTCTTGTCACTTTTTTTCGCGTGACGTTCGTATCTTCTGCGAGCCCGTGTTGGCGTGCCTTTCCTCCACGAGTTCCCCGGTTTCTTCCCGAAGCGAAGAAAAACGTCCAAAGCGCTGTTGCCAAACATCGCATTCCGTCCGCGAGCCTCGAAGCGGACATTTCCACTGCGCTGCTCAGCGGCACCTGCGAACTTTGGCGATTGGACTTCTTTCGCACCGTACGTAGCCGAAGGCGCTAATCGGAAGCGCGGGGGGGGGGGGAAGGACAGCAAAGTAAACACAAAAAGCACTTCCAAAGAAATGAGTTTGTCAATCTCGATTATTTAAAAGTTGCATGGCGCAATATTCTCTGCGGCAGAAATGAGAGAGTAAATTAGAGAGAAAGGCTGGTGTGGTTCGGGGCATGTTGAGAGACTACGGAAACATTCTGAGTGCGTCGGAATGTGACAGTGATGCCAGTGGAAGGAAAGAGATGAAGAGGAAGGCAGAAGAAGAGGTGGGTGGGTTGGGGGGGGGAGCGATGTGGTGCGATCGGACGAGGAGCGGAAAGAGAGATGGCGCAGGCCAGGGCAGCGTGGAGAAGGTTGACAAGGGCAGAGGACCCCACTTGAGTGGTACAAACGCGTGGAAGAAGAAGAAGAAGAAGAAGAAGAAGAGGAAGAAGAAGAGGAAAGGAAGAGGAAGAAGAAGAGGAAGAAGAGGAAAGGAAGAGGAAGAAGAAGAGGAAGAAGAAGAAGAAGAAGAAGAAGTGCATCGCTCCGAGTGGCTTCCTAATGTCGGAAGGAAGAGCGTTCCAGACGGCCGCAGAAGTGCATCATGAAAGCGCGCGATGCGGTGGCCGCCCTCGTTCGATGGTGGTTGAGCCGAAACGCCGCTGCTGTTCGGGCGCCCGGAGTTGATGGTTTTGTGTTCCTTGACGAGATCAGCAAGGTCGTGTGGTTCACTTGTGGCGAGCGCTTTGCGCGCGTAACGAGTGCCGCCTTACAACGTGGCCAACCACAGTGAATGACGGTGATGACCATTTTTGAAACGAGTCAGGTAAATGCTCTTTGGTTTTTTCAGTAAAGTCACGTAGGTAGAAAATTTATGCATCACGACGTTTCGATCGCAACACAAGCGATCGAAACGTCGTGATCTATTAATTTTCTACCCACGTGACTTTACCGAAAGAACCAAAGAGTATGGATTCCCTGCAGTCACGAAAGCTTCAAATCAAGATTGAGTCAGGAAATTGTAAGTTGTTCACTCGTCTTGGCCATATAGCTGCACCGACGCTACTAGCGTTTTGCTGCCCTGGGTGGTACCAATTTCTACCCTGGCCCATGAACTAAATGCTGAAGAATTACTGACAAATCACTCAATTGGGATCACGCGCACACACACATAGAAGTAATATGGCCCCCGACTTCGATAACGTGACAGGACCCTCTTGAAGAGGAGTGCTGAGACTCAGAGTTTCCTGGATAAACACACGTAGCAATACTAATATAAATAGTTAGTGTCTATAAGTTGTTTTGTGATGTGTTCCATTGTGTTCGTAACATCTCATAAAGAACTGCGTGGTGATGCGTTGTTCCGCCTGCAATTATCAGTTGACTCGTGGTGGTTGACTCGTGGTCAGTTGACTGACTTGTGGTAAGTTGACTCGTGGTCAGTTGACTCGTGGTACGTTGCCTTGACTTGTTGTGAGTTGACTCGTGATAAGTTGACTTGTGGTAAGTTGACTCGTGGTACGTTGACTCGTGGTGAGTTAACTTGTGGTAAGTTGACTTGTGGTAAGTTGACTCGTGGTACGTTGCCTTGACTTGTTGTGAGTTGACTAGTGATAAGTTGACTTGTGGTAAGTTGACTTGTGGTAAGTTGACTCGTGGTAAGTTGACTCGTGGTGAGTTGACTCGTGGTGAGTTGACGTGGTAAGTTGACTTGTGGTAAGTTGACTTGTGGTACGTTGCCTTGACTTGTTGTGAGTTGACTCGTGACAATTTGACTTGTGGTAAGTTGACTCGTGGTAAGTTGCCTTTACTTAGGGTCAGTTTACGCGTGGTAAGTTGACTCGTGGTCAGTTGACTCGTGGCAAGTTGCTTTGCAATCATCCGTTAATTGACTTATGGTCATTCATTGCCTCTTGGTGAAAAGGTTCCTACTGATAAGTCGCCCCCCCCCCCCTTACCTTGAGAAGCTGTACCGGGTTCCTAGACTCTCCCACGGCAGATGGAATGCACAATCAGGGGGGGGGGGGGGATGGAAATGTAAGGGTGGTCAACTTTACATTTCAACCACAAAAAAAGTTGAATGATACATTATCGATGTATCGGCCGTGTGATGCTTTCTCTCAAGCAGGATGTGCGAGCTATGGCGTCGCCACGACATTATCGGCTCAGGGGGTGCGCCAATCGGTCAGGTCCCCGCCCCCCCCCCCCCCCCCCTAATATTAGATTTGTCTGGCACGGTCGCCAAACGTTACTTCTCTAATTAAATTATTATATAACGTGGAACGTGAAGGAAAGTATTTTCATAAACAAAATAAACCGCTTTTTAAATAAGTGTTCTTGATCGTTTTACACTGTTGTTGATAACAAATCTCATGGTGGTTGTCACTCCACTCCCCTCCACACACTCCCCTACCTCTCCCCTCTCATCTCACTCTACTCCCCTCCACGCACTCTCCTACCTCTCCCCTCTCATCTCACTCCACTCCCCTCCACGCACTCTCCTACCTCTCATCTCACTCTACTCCCCTCCACGCTCTCTCCTGCCTCTATCATCTTACTCAACTCCCCTCCACACACTCTCCTGTCTCTCCCCTCTCATCTCACTCCACTCCACGCACTCTCCTACCTCTCCCTCTCATCTCACTCTACTCCCCCCAACACACTCTCCCAACCTGTCACCTCCACTGCCATTACGAAGTCGCTGCTTACAAGACCAACTCGTAGCTTTGGCCACCAAGGGGGGCGGGTGATGGGCAAGGCACCCCCCTGTCTGCCCCAGGCTCGTTACGCGGCTGTGCGCGCGTCATTGACCGTGCATTCGCCCAAAATATCGCGCATGCCGCGATTTGCGTTCGTTGCACTCGCGCCACTTTTGTGAAGCGATGGCGCCACCTACCGCTGACGCTCTGTAATGACAGCAACGAGAACGACAAAGGGCATAATACTCTTTGGTTCTTTCGGTAAAGTCACGTAGGTATACAATAAAATAAATTGAATCGCGACGTTTCGGGCGCAACACAAGCGCCGGTCACCAAGTGGGACAACCACAGCAAGAAACAATTGCTGAAGTGGGCCAACTTCAGCAATGTGGGCCCACGTCAGCAATGTGGGCACACTTCAGCAATGTGGGCCCACGTCAGCAATGTGGGCCCACTTCAGCAATGTGGGCCCACTTCAGCAATGTGGGCCCACGTCAGCAATGTGGGCACACTTCAGCAATGTGGGACCCACGTCAGCAATGTGGGCCCACTTCAGCAATGTGGGCCCACTTCAGCAATGTGGGCACACTTCAGCAATGTGGGCACACTTCAGCAATGTGGGCCCACTTCAGCAATGTGGGCACACTTCAGCAATGTGGGCCCACGTCAGCAATGTGGGCCCACTTCAGCAATGTGGGCCCACTTCAGCAATGTGGGCCCACTTCAGCAATGTGGGCCCACGTCAGCAATGTGGGCCCACTTCAGCAATGTGGGCCCACTTCAGCAATGTGGGCCCACTTCAGCAATGTGGGCACACTTCAGCAATGTGGGCACACTTCAGCAATGTGGGCCCACTTCAGCAATGTGGGCCCACGTCAGCAATGGGGGCACACTTCAGCAATGTGGGCCCACTTCAGCAAAGTGGGCCCACTTCAGCAATGTGGGCCCACTTCAGCAATGTGGGCCCACTTCAGCAATGTGGGCACACTTCAGCAATGTGGGCCCACGTCAGCAATGTGGGCCCACTTCAGCAATGTGGGCACACTTCAGCAATGTGGGCACACTTCAGCAATGTGGGCACACTTCAGCAATGTGGGCCCACTTCAGCAATGTGGGCACACTTCAGCAATGTGGGCACACTTCAGCAATGTGGGCACACTTCAGCAATGTGGGCCCACTTCAGCAATGTGGGCACACTTCAGCAATGTGGGCACACTTCAGCAATGTGGGCCCACGTCAGCAATGTGGGCCCACGTCAGCAATGTGGGCCCACTTCAGCAATGTGGGCACACTTCAGCAATGTGGGCACACTTCAGCAATGTGGGCCCACGTCAGCAATGTGGGCCCACGTCAGCAATGTGGGCCCACGTCAGCAATGTGGGCACACTTCAGCAATGTGGGCCCACTTCAGCAATGTGGGCCCACTTCAGCAATGTGGGCCCACTTCAGCAATGTGGGCACACTTCAGCAATTGTTTCTTGCTGTGGTTGTCCCACCTGATGACGCACGCTTGTGTTGCGCCCGAAACGTCGTGATTAAATTTATTTTATTTTATACCTACGTGACTTTACCGAAAGAACCAAAGAGCGTGGATCCCTGCAGTCGCGAAAACTTCAAATCTAGATTGACAAAGGGCAACTTGCGACGCTGTGCTGCGCAGTATTCGCTCCCCCCCCCCCCCCCCCCCTCGAAGAGAGAGATAGAGAGCACGCGACTCCAACAGGAGGAACCGAAGACGAGCGAGGAGTGTAAGATGCCACGCGGTGAGCCGCCGCTACCAACAGTTGCCCCAATCTCTGCGGTCGTCTGTGTATGAAGACGTTCCCGGCCGATGAAATGCGTGTCGACGCACGTCGGAGGAAGCCGGAGGAGGCCGCAGAAAGCCCACGCGTGCGAGGGGGAAACACTCTATCCCACGTGCGACGAAACAGATGGAGTCCACGTGCGAGGATGGGCTACAGACGAGCGAAAAGGCAGCGGCGGTATCAACGACGCGTTGGTGAGCAATTGCCCAAGCTCTGCAGTCCTCTATATGTATGAAGGTGTGAACGGCCAATTACGAAGTGTTTATACACGTGGGAGGAAAATGTAGCACTTGGAGAAAAAGAAAAAAACCGTGCGTGCGAGGAGGTAACGCTCTATCCCATACAGATGGAACGGATGGAGTCCACGTGCTGTACCAAATTCCCCTGGCGAGCCAGGGGTACGGCTCCTCCTCGACGCCCACGGGAAGGGAGTTCCACACCATCTCGGCGGTGATCCACCAATCCTCGCTGCTGCCTCCACAGCGCTGGGTCCACAGGTAACTGCCACGAGCAACATGACGGCCACCACCGCCCTGGCGTGGCCATCAGAGCGGGGTTGTTGGTCTCGTGAGCAGCGACTTCGTAAAGGCAGTGGAGGTGACAGGTACGAGAGTGCGTGGAGGGGAGTGGAGTGAGATGAGAGGAGAGAGGTAGGGGAGTGCGTGGAGGGGAGCGGAGTGAGATGAGAGGGAGAGACAGGCAGGGGCGAGTGCATGGAGGGTCTTGGCAGACCGGGATCGTGACCTTGATATTGATCCGGGATTGTATTCGGAGCCAGTGGAGGAATTAAGGGAGACGTGGTCTCATTTAGGCGGAGAGAGTCTGGCTGCCGCATTTGGAATCAGCTGGAGTTGGGAGATCAAGGATGTTCGGGGTGGGGGGGAGGAGGGAGACAGTGAAGGCGTCAATCACAGGAGTCAGCTGGGAACCGGTTTAATCACGGGAGGCCGAAGCCTGGCTTCGAATCCATGACCCACGCGTCCGTCGGCTCATCGTCTCCGACCGTACAAAAGTGAACAGGCGACACACTCTGACAGGCAGTGATGTGAGAACACCCTCGCACTGTAAGCCAAACAAACTAGAAGACCTATCAAACGCACCCACCGGCGCCTATACACGCGATGTTATCTGTCTCGCCTGGTATGCAGGAGGTCGTGGGTTCGATCCCGACCCTGAGGCTTGCTGTATATTTGGAGTTTGCGGTGTCTCTCTCCCCGTGGTCGCGTGGATTTCTCTCTCCGGGTCCTTCGGGTTTCCCCTCCACATTTAGAATCAACATCACGCCTTTAGAGTGTTTGTCTGCTATACATTTTCACTTGATACGCCACTTCGTTGAGCTATCAATTGTGGCCAGGTCGCTTCTGAAAAAGAGCTATATAGCTCCGTGGGCCCTTACCTGGTGAAATATAAAATAGTTTACAGTTTTATAGTTTAGTTCATAGTCGAGCCCTGTCTGGCCTGATCCTGAATCGAACCCTCGTCCTATAGCTCGACCTCTGACCTTTCTTCACTTGACTCCCTTCGTTTTTTGAACTCTTTGTTCGCCCTTCACTTCTGAGATGTTTACATCGCCTCTCAAAGGCGGGCGGGACAATGTCTGGAGCCCCGAGAGCCACTCTAGCATCTCGCTGTACGGTGGTGTGTGTGTGTGTGTCTATTAGTGGCCTCGTGAGCCGTGCCGGCCTTTATAGGTGCTCGCTAACAGCACTTGCCCCTACAGTCTGTTACAGGCTATACGGGGGGGGGGGGGGGGGGCTTTGTGTGTGTTAGAGGCTTTATGGGGGATCTTTGTCTATGTGTATGATGGGGAGCGGTAATGCAGCGGTTAGCGCCACGCTGCACCACAAACCCGGCTGCCTGAGTTCGTTTCCCGTTCACGGCCAACACCGGTGACGATTATCTGAACCGGTCATGGACCTTCGCTAGGTCGACTCAGCCTCAAATGAGTACCCGGGGCGATGTGTAAGAAATCATTGCCACCGGGGAGACAAAGGCGGCCGGGTGTGGTTATCGCCACCCACCCCCTCGTGCGTCTTAGGTGCTACTCGCCAAAAGCAACTGGCCCCAACAGCCTGCGAAGGCTAAAACGGGGGGGGGGGGTAGATCTGTGCCTTTGTTCGTGTGCGTGTGCTCCACGGGGCACTCGAAGACTCTCGATTCATCTCGTCGGCAGATGAATCGCGCCGTGGGTCGGCGTCTCAGCCCCGAGGTTGCCACTAGAAGCCGTGGATACGCGGTGGAGAGGGGGTGCTCGCCTCGCTTGCCATGCCCCCCACGGTGCATGGGCTACGTGTGTGCAGCGGTTGGCACGCTTCGTCACGAACGTGGTGACCCGAGTTCGAGTCCCGCTCGCGGCCAACACCTGTGACGATTGTCTGAAACGGTCCTGTGCCTCGCCTAGGTCGACTCGGCCTCAAATGAGTACCCGGTGCGGTGTGTAGACATCGCCACTGGGGAGACAAAGGCAGTCGGGCGTGGTGCTGGCCACCCACCCCCTCGTGTGCCGTGCCAGCCTGCATAGGTGCTCGCTAACAGCACTTGTCCCAACGGTCTGTTAAGGCTACACGCGGGATCTTTGTATTTGTCTATTTACCAAACGCCATTAGCTGGGTTCTTGAATGGTGCAAGTGGCCTCAACTCCACGCCACTTGGGCCAGAAGCTTCAGCGCGTGAATGCGCGGAGCGAAGTAAAATTATTATTCGGAGACCAGTGCAAGAGAGTGGACTGTGGGAGGAGTATCTGTCGGGGAGACTTCGTCGTCAATCTATCATCAACGGTGCTTTGACTGGTAGAATAAAGACACACAGAGACAGTCGCACGCGTATCAACGTGCAGACAGACATGATACGTGTAACCACACGAACACACACACACACACGCGCGCGAACAGAAATATCTAAGCGCTCAAATTAGCACGGTTGGCTGCGTACGGTGCGAAAGAAGCTCAATTTACATACACACACATTACAAACACGCTAGACAGACGCATACGCAAACACGCAGACGTATCACACACATAGACAAAAATCTCTCGCGTAGCCTTAACAGCGTGCACGTGTGTGTGGCCAGCACCACGCCCGGCCGCCTTTGTCTCCCTAGTGGCGATGTTTACACGCCGCACGAGGTACTGAGTCGACCCAAGGGGAGGCCCATTACCGGTTCAGATAATCGTCACCGGTGTTGGCCGTGAGCTGGAATCGAATTCGGGTCGCCGGGTTCGTAGCGCTGCGCGCCAACCGCTGAACTACCGCTCCCCAACTTTACGCACTCACATGAAGATAAACGCACCGACACAGAGGCACGCACGCACCGACACAGAGACATCCAAATACACCGAGACAGACAAATATACGGACACAGCAAAGAGACGCGCACGTGCACAGCGCACCTGCACTCACATTGAGTAACGGCAGCAGCAACAGAAACATTGTCGTTCGCTTCACGAGAGTTGGCTGTCGCGGTGGGACACTGAGCCATGGGCTCGCTCAAGGACGACGCGGCGGACACAGCGGCCGAGGGGTTTCCCGGCGCGCCCCCGTGTCGAGGATGGACCCCGCACGGAGCCGCGTGTGCTGCGTGTCGCCCCATCCTCGCCTCCCTCCCCGCTCCTCTCTCATCGCAGCCCAACGACAACATCAACAACATCAACAACAACTCGTCCTGCAGGGGCGTCACTTCGGACGGGGCTGGTCGGGTCCCCTCGGCGTCGCCACCAGCGTCGTCGTCGTTGGAGCTCGCACCGCGCCGTGGAGGCAGGGACGCGTGTCCCCTCCACGGACGAGAGGGCCTGCAGCTGACGCTGTTCTGCATGCGGTGCCGGGAGCGCCTGTGCTACCGGTGCGCGTACGAGGGACACCGCGAGCACACGGCACTCCCTCTGTCCGCGGCGCAGGACAAGGCGAAGGTAGAAGGGCCCTCTGATGACATTTAGACAGATGTGTGTGTGTGTGTGCGGCGAACTTCTTTCGCGCCGTACGTAGCCAACCGTGCTCATCGGAGGCGCGGAGGACATTCCTTTTTCTAGCCCCCCTCGTGTGCGCGCCTTCAAAGCTGGCGAGATGGCAACAACCTCGCTTGGTATGGAGAAGATTGTGGGTTTTTATCACGATCCTGACGCTCGAATATTTGGAGTTTGCATGTCTCTCTCCCCATGGTCGATGGCCATTTTTTTCCACGGGTCCTCCGGTTTTTCCCTCCGCATTTGGAATCGACGTGCGCTTAGTGTTTAGTTGTTACTTACTGCCACGTGATAATCCACTCCGTTAAGCTGTCATTTGTGGCCAGGTTGCCTCTGACAAAGAGCTATATAGCTCAGTGGGCCTTACCTGGTCAAATTAAATATAATTTCATTTCGTTTTTAAAGCTGCTCGGTAGCAGCACGTGTTACCCCAACAGTCTATAGTTAAAGGCCACACGGGGGAGAATTATTATTTTTTTTGTGTGTGACCCAGGTGATGCATACGAAACGACGTTCTTACTGTCGTCATTGTCGTTCGCAGGAGACGATAGACTGCCGCAAAAGGCTGGTGGAGAAGCGGGTGGAGCTGGTGAGACAATCGCGGGACCGAGCGGAGGTAGCGTGGGGCTAACACCTGTGCGGAGAGATGTTCGCATGATGTGCGCACCACCGCCGGCCCAGCGCCACGCGCCTTTTGTCCGACTAATTGCGGCCGCGGTTAAGTTAAGCGCCGCCGACGCTGATGACGCTGCTGATGGTGCCGCTCGTGCCGGTGAAACTGAAACTGCTTCTGCTGACGATGACGCCGGCGGTGGTGATGACTATGATTATGATGCTGCTGATGATGATTGCGCCGATGACGACGATTATGATGCTGCTGATGATTACGCGTTCGTGATAATCCAGAAGCGACACGCCAGAAGCCGTGGCGAGGCTTGAGTGCGGAGTTGGGAATACTGGGAGCCTGTGGCAGGGAGAGGGGATGCTTTCGTCGAGCAGTGGATAGATCATGTCTGAGGCTGATGATTATGATGCTGCGCACGTGGTGGCCGCGCAGCAGCGACACGCGGAGGCCATGGCGAGGCTGAGTGCGGAGCTGGGGAGGCTGCGGGATTTGGTGGCGCGGAGAGGGGCGGCTGCGGCCGCGGAGCTCGGCAGAGTCAGGCTGGGTCGCCTCGCGACCCTGCAGATGCGGCAGGGAGGCCTCGAGGAGGAGTGGGGGCGCCTCGACTCGATCGCCAAGACCAGGGAACAGAGGGCCTTCTTGCAGGTGCGGTGGCGAGAGGTGCACTACGACAGGAGGTCGTGGGGTTAGATCCTGCCTACCCTGACGCCTGTATATATTGGAGTGTGCTCGAGGTTTTTCCCTCCACATTTAGCGACACGCGTTTAAGGTACTTGGCTGATGTACATTGCCACGCGATACGCCACTTCATTGGGCTATCATTTGTGACCAGGTCGCTTCTTAAAAAGAGCTATATAGCTCAGTGGGCCTTGCTGGGTATTTTATTTTTTATATAAATACGTGCGTGTGTTTTTTTTTGTTCCTGCCCTTGGTGAATGTTGGGGCGGTGATGTAGCTGCGAGCGCGCTGCACTGCGAATTTTGCGACCTGAGTTCGATTCCCATGCACGGCCACCAACAGCAGTGACGTATATCTAGAGCAGTCCTGGGCCCTACGTCGACTCAGTCTCATATGAGTAACTGATGTGGTGCGTAAACATCGCCACGAGAGAGACAAAGGCGGCCGGGCGTGGTGTTTGCCACCTACCCCTTCGTGTGCCATTCAAGCCTTCATAGGTGCTCGCCAAAAGCACTCGCCCCAACAGTCTGTTAAGGCTACACGGGGGATCTTTGTGGCGAATGAATGTTTCCCCACCACGCCGGTCAGTGCCCCCCTCGCACCCTCTAAAATTGCCCCTTACTCCCCCCCCCTAACCCTGCACAATTCATCATCCGATCACACATTACCATTAATAAATAAAAAGTCTTCAATTCTACGATTTCAAACAAAAAATGTTCGGGTCGTGGGTGGGGGGGGTTGTTTGTCCAAAGGCTACGTAACCAGCCAGGGTTTCGTGGCTAAAGCGAATTATTGTAATTATCATTATCTGGGACCCCCCAAACCCACCTCCCCCCGGACACCCTTCTCCGACATCAGCCCCCTGGACAGCCCCTCCTGAAATGAACCACCCCACCCGCTTACGAGTGTGCACGTTGCGTTGCGTCTCCGTAACATGATGAACCCCCCATCCTCTCCCCCGCCGCCCCTCCCAAAACCAGGCGTTTTCCACGCTCTCCGAGCCCGTCTTCCAAGAGGAAAACGACAAGTGGGACGACGAAGATGGCGACGATGGGGGTCTCCGCTCGCTGGAACCCCTGCGCGCGTGGCTCGCGGGGCAGAAGACCCCGGGGCACGGGGACCCCCGTAGAGTGGGCCCCCCCTGCTCCCCGCCGGCACCAGGGCTCCCCCCGCGCAACCAACCGATGATGGATGGCACTCGGATTCGGCAGAGCCGAGCGCACGCTCCCTGCGTGGCACCGCCCGACCCCCACCGCCATCGTCACCACCACCACCACCACGACCACTCCAACCACCACCACCACCACAACGAGCGTCGACAGATGCAAAGGTGCGCGGATCGGGAGATGCTGCGTGGGTCGAACGCAGCCGGGATCCCTACGGGGAGCGGCAGTCGAAGCGTCAGTTGCATCGTGCGGTCCTCTCGTTCCGTCTGCCCGTATCGCGGTGGAGGCACGATGGGGCCACGTAGCTCGAGTGCAAGTAGAGGGTCCAAAGCGAATGGAACTTCAGTACGAGCGTTGTGTCGCTATTGGGGCGTAAAATCGGGCCAACTTTGGTCAAAGGGTAAATGGCAAGAAGAGCACACAGGACGAAAGTATTTGCAAAGTTGCAAAGATTCCCGAGACCCAATGTGGCTTTGCCGGGTAAATAAGTGCAATAATAATAATAATAACGTGGCTATAATCACAAGCCGGGGGGTGGAGGGGAGCGGGGCTTAGCGCACTCTAGCCACCCCCCCTCCCCCCAAGTTATGGCACTGGCACCACCACTCCATCTCCAGCCTGGGCTCCTACCGATTAAACTAGAACTTTTTTTTTTATTTTACCACGTAAGACCCAATGAGATATATAGCTCTTTTTCAGAAGTGACCTGGTCACAAATGATAGCGCAGAGAAAGTGGATTATCATGTGGACATTAACAGCAGCCAAATACTCTTAACGGCACCCTTGATTCTAAATGTGGAGGGATAAACCTGGAGGACCCGGCGAAAAATCCACGCGACCACGTGGAGAGAGAGAGAGAGACACGCAAACTCCAAATATACAGCAGCAGGCGTCAGGGGCGGGATCGAACCCACGACCTCCTGTACACCAGGCGAGGCAGTCAACATCTCGCCACCGTGGCGCCTCACACTGATGTTCTTCCTGCGTGAACAGATTCCCCGCCATCACCGCCACCTCCACCGATGGGGGCGTCTTCGACTTCTGCCTCGACCCGGGCAGCGCCTCCCCAGGCCTCCGCCTGAGTGCCGACCGCCGGGCCGTGGAGTGCTGCGCCGAAGGCCCACGGCCCGTGGCTCGCCACGGCACCGGTAGCGCCATCGGCGTCGTGGTCGGTGGCGGCGGCGGTGTTGGTGGCGGCCTGGCCGCTCACGGGCGGTGGCACCAGGCGACCTCGCGGCAAAGCAGGTGACCCGAGCGATCGGTTTGCACGCAACTTGGTCGCGTGTGTGGGGCCGTCGGGTTGCGAGCAATTGCAGGAGCGGTTGCTCGCAATTAGAGATGGACTCGGCTCTCAAACGTCGATCCGTATCGGCGATTCGCAGCGACGTGTTTCTTCACGCGCAATACGATTTTGGTCTTTGAGACGCTGAACACGCAGCTTTTATGTCCTTGTTGCGCGACTACGGCGCCTGATGAGACACAGTGGGGCCTCATCAGACAGCGTGGGGCCTGATGAGACACAGTGGGGCCTGATGAGACACAGTGGGGCCTCATGAGACACAGTGGGGCCTGACGAGACACCCTGGGGCCTCATCAGACACAGTGGGGCCTCACGAGACACCGTGGGGCCTCATGAGACACAGTGGGGCCTGATGAGACACCATGGGGCCTGACGAGACACCGTGGGGCCTGATGAGACACCGTGGGGCCTGATCAGACACCGTGGGGCCTCATCAGACACAGTGGGGCCTCACGAGACACCCTGGGGCCTGATGAGACACAGTGGGGCCTGACGAGACACCGTGGGGCCTCATGAGACACAGTGGGGCCTGATGAGACACAGTGGGGCCTCATGAGACACAGTGGGGCCTGATGAGACACCGTGGGGTCTGATGGGACACCGTGGGGCCTCATCAGACACCGTGGGGCCTGATGAGACACCGTAGGGCCTCACGAGACACCGTGGGGCCTCATCAGACACCGTGGGGCCTGACGAGACACCGTGGGGCCTGACGAGACACCGTGGGGCCTGATGGGACACCGTGGGGCCTGATGGGACACCGTGGGGCCTGATGGGACACCGTGGGGCCTGATGGGACACCGTGGGGCCTGATGGGACACGGTGGGGCCTGATGGGACACGGTGGGGCCTCACGAGACACAGTGGGGCCTCACGAGACACAGTGGGGCCTGATGGGACACCGTGGGGCCTGATGAGACACCCTGGGGCCTGATGAGACACCGTGAGGGATGATGGAACATGTCCTTGCAGACATGTCCAAACCAGTGGATCGACATCTCATCAGCGGTGTGTGGCCTTTCTTGACGAATGCATTGAAGTTCTTTTGTTATTTGTGCTTGTGCCCCACTGCCAAAGCAGCAGCAGCACCAGATAATTTTTAGGATATTAAGAACCATGGTTCTGTTATTTCCTGTGCCAGTGGTGGAAATTCCACATTCCTATGACGAGGACTAGTCTCTCAATAGGGCAACCACTGGTGACTTCCCCCTAAAGTGAGTGACATTAATTGTATCCACCCTGGAGGCTTGATGGATTGCTCCTAAGTACTCTGAGGTCGAGGCTCATTTCTGGGGTGATCGGGCTGTTGCCAGTGCAGCTCCCAAGCTTTGGAATGCTTTGGCTTGGTTATTAAGACAATGGGAACCGTGAGCTATATTTAAGTCTGTGTTGAAAACTCGCCTCTTTAAACGGGGCTTTACCCCCACTAGTTGTGTCTGTTTACCCTGCAGGTTCTGTTCATTTCCTGGCTTTCCATACACGGTGGCTCATTGGTAGGATCTACGGATGAAATGCGCCACTTTACAAATGCAAATCATTTTTACTATTAACTCGGATTCGATCTCGCAAGCCTCCTTCCAATTGCAAGCCGCCCGCTCTCCCAGCAAGGGACACTGTCCCGGTTTGTTCCGTCCATCCGTCCGTCCAGAGGTGGCAACATTGCGCGCAGGGGGGCCGCCCCTCCAGTCCGGAGTCGCGACTTCCTGACGGTGCTGGGAGACCGGGCCATCCCAGCGGGGCAGCGCTGCTACTGGGAGGTGTCCGTGAACCGCGCCGGCGACTTTCGCGTCGGCGTTAGCCTCGCCGGCCCTCGCCCCGGCGGCCGGAGGGCACCGCCGCCCCCGCCCCCCCTGGGGCCGCTGCGTCGTCGCAAGCGGGCGCCGCAGAGGGGCGGCTTCGACGAGGAGGACGACGACAATGACGGCGGCAGCGAGGACGACCACGACGACGACGGCGATCTGCACGACGTTGACGAGGAGGGCCTGCAGTGGACGCTGGTGCTGCTGGGAGCCGAGCGGCTCTTCGCGGTGCACGGCGCCACCAGGGAGCGCGTCTTCCTGCCCGCGCTGGCCGCGGGCACGCAGCGGCTGGGTCGCGTCGGGGTGATGTCCGATGGAGGGCGCGGCGTGCTGGCGTTCTACGACGCGAGCGCCGGCGGCGACAAGCGCCACCTGCACACGTTCCGCCCGGGCCGCGGGCTGCTGGCGAGGCCGCTCTACCCGTTGCTGGCCCTGCGTGCGGGCCGCCTGACCGTCGTGTCGGGCCTGGAGGTGCCCCCCCGCCTCGTGTGGAGGGCCGCCCAGCGGCAGCGCTGTGCCTGACGCGGTCGCACGCACGGCGCGTGCGACGGCGGGTCAAGCCGCCAAGACACTCCACAAAGGGAGCTTCGGTTTTATAATCATAATATAATAATTACTCGACTAAAACTAAACTATTTTTTATTTCATCAGGTAAGGCCCACTGAGCTGTGTAGTTATTTTTTCAGAAGCAACCTGGCTATCACAAATGATAGCTCAACAAAGTGGCTTATCGTCATGTGGAAATTGTTAGAAGCCAAAAATAATCTAAGCGCGTGATGTTGATTCTAAATGTTGCAGGGAAAACCCGGAGGACTCGGAGACAAATCCACGCGACCACGGGGAGAGAGGACATGCAAACTCCACATATACAGGGGTCAGGTTTGGGATCGATCTCTTAACCTCCTGTATGCCATGCGACGTCGTTAACATATCATAATAATACATTATTTACCTGGGAAAGCCACGAGTCCAAAGACTCGTTGTTTGGCAGGGTCCCTGCATTGGGACAACAACACAAGTGACAGTGGATGGTGTAGGAAGAAACCGTAAAGCCTGGAGGAAACTCACGCGGACAAAGGGGGCTAACGCACAAACTGCACGCAGAAGAGGCGCCCGAGTCAGGAATCGAACCGAGGTTGCTCTTGCTGTTAGGCGTGAGCGTTGCCACCGGGCCGCCCTGCCACCTGCCGTTTTTTTTGTTTGAAATGCGCGCGCGGAAACAAACACCTGGGCAACCAACGCAAAAGTCCGAACCAAGCTTCGAATTAGCAGCCGCAGTGTCCATGTCCGCGCACGGGATTGCCATCTCATGGCCACATCTCGTAGCCCTGTGCCTACAACGACTGGCAAGCCCCGGTTTGGTGGTCACCCAGCCAAGCGCTAACCAGGCTTAGACTCTTGCTTAGCTTCAGATGCGTGATGACAACGGGCGCTTTCAAGGTGAATTGGTACGAGGTGAGACACGTCGTAGACACAAGCGTAGCATTTTACAGACTTCCCTCCCTTTACTTCGGGTTCAGTTTGTGCAATTTTGCATGTATGTTTGTTTACATCCTAACCAAAAATTCGCTTCATGCTATTTGAATTCACTCATATGCGGCTATGCGGTCGGAAGTGGGACAACATTGTGTGTGTACTGTGTGTGTGTGTGTACTGTGGGGAGCGGAGGTGTAGCAATTAGCGCGCTGCACTACGAACCCAACGGCCCGAGTTCAATTCCCACTCATGGCCAACACGTGACGACTATCTTAACCGATTCTGGGCCTCCCCTAGGTCTACTCTGCCTCAAATGAGTACCTGGTGAGGTGTGTAAATATCGCCACTGGGGAGACAAAGGCAGCCAGGCGTGGCGTTGGCCACCCACCCCCTCGTGTGCCGTTCCGGCCTTCATTGGTGCTCGCGAACAGCACTTGCCCCAACAGTGTGTTAAGGCTATACGGGGGATCTTTGTGTTTTGTCTTTGTGTGTACTGTGCACGTCACTCAGCAGGCAGCTGTCTCCTTGTGCGGTGCATTGCGCGATTTCGCTTTGCGCGCCCTCGTTTTGGAACGCATCTACTACCGCCGCGTAACGCGACGGGGATACCTTCGCTAAAATATCACGATCGAGACATCGTCGCGGCCAAAGCCGTCGATGCCACCAGCAACGCTGGCAGCCCTCCCGCCAGCTGCCGCACGGTAGACACGCAGCGACCACCACGATCTGCCTCCATCGTCTCAATTCCCACCATCTTAGTGGGCGCCACGGTGGCGAGATGGTAACTACCTCGCTTGATATACATGAGGTCGTGGGTTAGATCTCAAACCCGGATGCCTGCATATTTGGGGTGTGCGTGTTCTCCCCGAGGTCGCGTGGATTTTTCTCCAAGGTCCTCCGGGTTTTCTCTCCATATTTAGAAACATGCGTTTAGAGTATTTGGCTGCTACAAATTTCCACATTTGTGGCCAAATCGCTTCTGAAAAAGGGCGACATCGCAGTGGGCCTTTCCTGGTACAATAAAAACCAAAAAGTTTGGTTTAGTATCTGCTCTGGGTTCTTCCCAGCGTTCGCCGGACTCGTGGAGACTCTTCCGACATGTGTGGTTATTAAAAAAATAAAAATGCGTAAAAAAATACCCGGTGTGTGTGTACTCCGCTGTAACATAATCACAACAGCACAAGATACCCACAGCCGTGTGTGGTGGCGTGATATTGTCATCGTTTATGATGCTGAGTGCAGCCTCTGTTAACATGCTGAATGTGAAATCGTATCGGGAGATTCATTTCAGTCGGAGCTGTCTGGGGCTGAGCACCAGAAAATATGTCCATGCTGCGATATGAAAATCCGAGATGGTTAATACGTACGGCCTTCGTCCGTACGCCTAATTTTTTCCAATCTAATTTTTCGGAAAAATATTTTCCGAATAATAATTATAATAATTCAACTCGTAACGCGTCACACAGTTTAGTATTCACTCGCTCTCTTCACAAGCGACCGACCGACCGACTCGCAGGCACGAGGACGACCCACAGACGAGCAGGAAGGACAGCCAGGGGGTGAGCGGGTGCTAACAATTTCCCAAGCTCTGCGTCGTCTACGTACGAAGGTGTTATCAGCCGATTGTTGAGTGTCTAACACGTGGGGAGGAAACCGGAGCAGTCGGGGAAAACCCACGAGTGCGAGTGGGGGAATACTCTCGATGCGACACAGGTGGAGGCAGGCGGAGGGCCACCCTTTTCTCTACCGCATTACTCTGCTCGGCCAGGGTATGGCACCACCTCAACCCCCACGGGAAGGAAATTTTCACAACATCCGTGCGCGGTGATCCACCAAACCTCGATGCTGCCTCGGCAGTGCTGGCGGACAGCAGCAGCCACGTGCAGCAGCGTAGCCACCACCGCCACCGCCTGGCCCGTGTGCGCCGTGAATAACATCGGTGCAAGCCAATTGTCTTCGTCTCTTCTGATTTGTATTTTGATACTTGACCCAATGTCAGGATAGCTGTTCCAGCGCGCTGTAAATTGGTTTAATAACGACTTAAAACTTTCGTGATTGCAGGAATTCATATGCTTTGGTTATTTCTGTGTAGTCACGTAGATAGAAAATAAAAAAATAAACAAAAACTCGCTTTTTGTTTTATTTTTTATATTATTATTTTTCTATCTACGTGACTTTACCGAAAGAACCAAATAATATGATTTCATAATGGCTATGTATATGCTTTATTAAGGTCTTGGCTTTGTTGTGAGAGCTTAGATGACTGCATTCAGTTACCACCGCGCCAATTGCTGCTTCATAGGCTATAAAATCCAGGCATTATGACATTTGATATTATTATCTATTTTATGTAATCTGATAAGTACTATGTGGTCAATAATATAAAATTATTATTTAAGCACACCTTCCCCATGCGGTCGTTTGGCCTCTGCGTCCTTTATTCAGACCTTGAATATCTTGAACTATTTATGTCTGTCGTAGACGGCGAAATGGTCTGTTTTATTTTCATATCGGTTGTCTCCCTTTTAAAGAAAAATAACAAAAATGAGGTGTAACTTCCACGAACGAGGGATTTCTCCCCCGTGCCAACGTTCCATGGACAGCCTCGCTCAGTTGTGTCAAGACGGCAAAGCTGGGTCCTGCGTCTGCGAGGATGTCCACCGCGGTTGCTCCGCCTCGTCTCGGACAGCTCCCCGTTTTCGCACCGCTACCGGGCAGCGATGACCTGTTCAATTGCGGAGTCTGCAACATCTTCCTCTAAACGTAGGAGGGGAAAAAATGTATTTCCTCGGATACGTGATTATTATTTTTTGTTGAAAAAATCTGCATAGATTTCCACCCGCCGGTATTATGACGTTGTCTGTTTAACACGTAGTCGGCTCTAATACTGTAGAGGATTTTGGGTTAGATCGTGTAAATGTGTCGTAAATCCGACACCACCCGACACAGATAATTAGCAAGGTTTGTCACGTAAACAAAACATGCCAATTCGTTACTAGTTCAGCACACCGGTGTGTTGGAGAGTAAACCCACAACATCTACAATTCGAGTACGACGTTTCGTTGGTAATTACAACCAGCATCATTAGGCGACAGCCAGAGTTATTGAGAAATCCTCCTGTTTAGGCATTAAATAGAGGGATACGTGTGATGTCGTCCATCGTGAACCAATCAGGTTGCAGTTGCATCTTGTTCCATGAAATATATATAAAAAATACATTATTGTAATTACAAAATGTAGTTGACGAGCATTATTGATTGAACAACAAGCCCTATTGACACGATACTGCCGTGGTGCGGTGGTCAGCACAATGGACTTGCAATCCAGAGGTCACCAGTTCGGATTCCATCTCCCGGCACAGCAGTTGACACGGTGGGCAAGTTTAATAAACTCTCCTGCCTCTGTCCACATCGAGCAGTATCAGTGGGTACACCATTGACATGCGATCGGCTGGCTGTAAAGTGTGGGTACTGCAAACTTTTTTTTCCCACGAACTCTGGCCAGCTTGTAAAAGTAGGTGACAATACACTCGAGCGGAACTCCCGCCGGCAGTGACATGAGCAAGCAATTGCAGGGCTGCACCTCTACCCTGTTATCGACTCAATAACTGGCATTGCTTACCCAACATAAGTTTTGTGTTCGAACGATACAATCATTCGAGTTGTTCCTCAATGGGGATGTCACGAATGTGTTTTGGCTGTTTTTCAACATCGCCTCCATCCTTTCCTATGCACGAGTGCCAACATGGAACCAGGGCCAGGATTCCATCACAGAAAAAAAATCATCATCAGCGTTATGTAACCATTTGCGAACAACATCTTGGACAGAGACGGGGGGCATCGTTTTCACAATATCTTCACCACACAGGTCGTCCTTTTAAATGTGAGGGTGCCAGATCTGGGCTCTGCAGAGGATGGAGAAGTACAATCCACCCGAAATGTTTAATGACCTCGGATGTTCTCAAGCTCTTGCGGTCTGGAATTATCCGGCGGTGGTGGTTAAGCACATGGCCTGCAATCGATTCCTGTAGTGTAGAGGCTAGGGTTGGTGGATCGCACAGATGTTATGAAACTCCCTTCCCATTGGTGTCGAGGAGGAGCCATACCCTGGCTCGCCAGGAGAATGCAGAACAAGTGAACTCCACCTGTTCCATCTGTATGGGATAGAGCGTTGCCTCCTCGCACGCATGGATTTTCTCCCGGGTGCTCCTTTTTTACTCACACGTGCATCAACACTTGTTCGATGGCCGACAAGACCTTCATATATAGAGGATCGCAGAGCTTGGGCAATCGTTGGTGCCGCTCGTCTGTGGTTCCTCCTCGCATCTCTCGAGTCGCCGCATCTCAATGAGAGCGAGGACCGAATCCGGTGCGGCGGTGGCGGTGGTGGCGGCACGTTTCAAATTGTTGTGTTGGAGAGGAGATCGAGTGTTAGACCCCATCATCCTCATGTTGTTCGGCACGATGTCCGACGTTTCGCTGCACGTGCCGGGGAGCTGCTTCATGGAATTGAATGATTATTTTCCGCTCCACGGGCTCGGAGCGGAAAAACGTTGGGGCAGTGCGCCAAACAACACCGCGGTACGACCCGAACCCGAAAACGCATCGGAGAGCCGTAGCAGCACAACTTTTTAACTATCGCTCCTAGAAAGCACGCCTGCGGGCCAAACAAGTCCGCTTCCAAAAACTCACGGCTCAAGGACCACATTTCAGTGCCGAAGCCTCGGGATCCTCTCCGAGACCCTAAACTTTCCCAACTATTCAGCGCAGCATTTTAACGGACCGAGCGCTAAATGATGACCATGATCCTAATTGGCCCTTGGAGGCCTGGGGGGGGGGCGCTGCTATTTGCAGACGCATTTCGGGAGGAATGGGGGGGGGGCTCCCCCAGCAACGCCTCCGCGAGTCTTATTCCAGCTTAACAGCAGCTGTCACCCAGCGAGCCCGGGGAGATGGGTGGGTGGGCAAGGGGCAGGCAGAGCGCCCACGCTGTGGGACGCCTTGCCACTTGAAATCGGGGCAATCAGAGTCGGTAGATATATTTAAGTCTCCTTTGAAAACCCATTTCTTTAAAAGTGGCCTTCACTCTTTCGCTTGGTCGGTTGCCCCTGGTTCTGTTTTTGTCTCCTGCTTTTTATGCGTTGCGCATTGGGATCCTAGGATGGAATGCGCATGATACATTTGAATTATTATTATAAAACGGCGCATCGATTCGCAGATTTAAAAAAAATATATATAAATATTCTCACACTCGCGATGCACGCGCACCCGTGCGTGCTACAAATCGATTATATTCACGGTTTGCACAAATTGAAATAGTGGACGGATGGATCAGTGAAGGGTGGGGGGAGGGGAACGAAAGGGTGTGGGTGAGGATGGAGGGGTGAGAGTAGGGATTGAGGGGTCAGGAAGAGTATGGAGTGGTGCGCGAGGATAGCAGGGCATGTGTGAAGATGCGGTGAGGGGAAAGGGGGGTGGTGGCGGTGGTGATGGAGGGGTGTGCGTGAGAATGTATGGGTGAGAGTGAGACTGGAGAAAGTGTGTGTATGCGTGCAGGGATGGATGAGCGTGCTTTGGTATGGAGGGGTGAACATGGGAATGATGCGTTAAAGTGAGGGAAAAAAAAGTATTTGATCCCCTGCTGATTTTGTACGTTTGCCCACTGACAAAGAAATGATCAGTCTATAATTTTAATGGTAGGTTTATTTGAACAGTGAAAGACAGAATAACAACAAAACAATCCAGAAAAACGTATGTCAAAAATGTTATTAATTGATTTGCATTTTAATGAGGGAAATAAGTATTTGACCCCTCTGCAAGACATGACTTCGTACTTGGTGGCAAAACCCTTGTTGGCAATCACAAAGGTCAGACGTTTCTTGTAGTTGGCCACCAGGTTTGCACACATCTCAGGAGGGATTTTGTCCCACTCCTCTTTGCAGATCTTCTCCAAGTCATTAAGGTTTCGAGGCTGACGTTTGGCAACTCGAACCTTCAGCTCCTCCACAGATTGTCTATGGGATTAAGGTCTGGAGACTGGCTAGGCCACTCCAGGACCTTAATGTGCTTCTTCTTGAGCCATTCCTTTGTTGCCTTGGCCGTGTGTTTTGGGTCATTGTCATGCTGGAATACCCATCCACGACCCATTTTCAATGCCCTGGCTGAGGGAAGGAGGTTCTCACCCAAAATTTGACGGTACATGGCCCCGTCCATCGTCCCTTTGATGCGGTGAAGTTGTCCTGTCCCCTTAGCAGAAAAACACCCCCAAAGCATAACGTTTCCACCTCCATGTTTGATGGTGGGGATGGTGTTCTTGGGGTCATAGGCAGCATTCTTCCTCCTCCAAACACGGCGAGTTGAGTTGATGCCAAAGAGCTCCATTTTAGTCTCATCTGACCACAACACTTTCACCCAGTTGCACTCTGAATCATTCAGATGTTCACTGGCAAAATTAATACGGGCATGTATATGTGCTTTCTTGAGCAGGGGGACCTTGCGGGCGCTGAAGAATTTCAGTCCTTCACGGCGTAGTGTGTTACCAATTGTTTTCTTGGTGACTATGGTCCCAGCTGCCTTGAGATCATTGACAAGATCCTCCCGTGTAGTTCTGGGCTGATTCCTCACCGTTCTCATGATCATTGCAACTCCACGAGGTGCGATCTTGCATGGAGCCCCAGGCCGAGAGAGATTGACAGTTCTTTTGTGTTTCTTCTATTTGCGAATAATCACACCAACTGTTGTCACCTTCTCACCAAGCTGCTTGGCAATGGTCTTGTAGCCCATTCCAGCCTTGTGTAGGTCTACAATCTTGTCCCTGACATCCTTGGGGAGCTCTTTGGTCTTGACCATGGTGGAGAGTTTGGAATCTGATTGATTGATTGATTGCTTCTGTGGACAGGTGTCCTTTATACAGGTAACAATCTGAGATTAGGAGCACTCCCTTTAAGTGTGCTCCTAATCTCAGCTCGCTACCTGTATAAAATACACTTGGGAGCCAGAAATCTTTCTGATTGAGAGGGGGTCAAATACTTATTTCCCTCATTAAAAAGCAAATCTATTTTTAACATTTTTGACATGCGTTTTTTCTGGAATTTTTTGTTATTGTCTCGCACTATTCAAATAAACCTACCATTAAAATTATAGACTGATCATTTCTTTGTCAGTGGGCAAACGTACAAAATCAGCAGGGGATCAAACACTTTTTTCCCTCACTGTACGTGTTAGGATGGAGGGGTGCATGAGGGTTGATGGAGGGGTGCGTGTGTCCCGATGTGTGATGGTGGAGGGGTCAGTCCCAAGTTCGATTCCTGCTCACGGCCAACACCAGCCCTGGTGCGAAGTCATCACCACGAGGATGACGAAGGCGGCCGGGCGTGGTGCTGGACACCCAGCCCCCTCGTGTGCCGACTTCCATAGGTGCTCGCTAACAGCAATTGCTCCTACAGCCCGTTGAAGGCTATAGGGGGGATCTTTGTCTTTGGAGGGGTCAGTGTGGCGGATGAATGAATGAGGGATTTGTGTGAAGACGGAGGGAAATGCTTGGGATGAGGGGGGTGGCGACGATGTAAGGGTTTGCGTGACGAGCAACGGCTGCACACAATTTATTAGACACGCACCTCACATTGGCCAGAGACGGCCGACGCGTTGCCGATTCGGCGAACAGACCCGGCGGATTCTACGCTTGCCGCTTGCTGGTCCCCCCCACCCCCCGCCACCCCCCAACTCCCACGCACCGTGCACAGTGGCTGCTGAGGAGCGGGCGGGTAATTGTAATTGGAAAGCGTTCTTGCCCAGGAGCAGGGAAGCACAATGAGGCCTTGTCGGCGTGGCGCGTTAAATCGCATCGTTGTGCGGAGTGCGGGTCGCGGGAAGGGATGCGGGAAGCGATCGTCCTGGACAGGCTCCTCTTGCGACAGCAGCCGCCTCCTGCTCCTCCTGATCGCCAACCCTCGAAAGCGCAAAGCGTCTGAAAGGAACATTGATTTGCGCGCGCAAAAAAGAAGTTGGCACTTTCGGACAAGTTATGATTTTTTAAGGGGGTTTCTTTTGCCCACTTTATCCTCACGGTCCTCACAATGGACAGAGAATCCCACTTGAAGTTAATTGACAGATCAATGAATCGTCATATGCCTACTATCTTACACTGGTGTGTATTTTAATATGCTACAGCTATACGGCTTTTATAAACACTTTGTAATACAGCGATAAGAACATACTTAACTCTTAGCTCTTTTTCAGAGGCAACCTGGCCACACAGGATAGCTTATCTCAGTGGCTTGCATCATCACGCGTTAGAGTTTATCGTATAAGTCAAATTATTTGAACGTGTATTTTCTAATTGCGGAGGGAAAAACCAGAGGGCACTACAGGGAGCGAGAACACGCAAACTCCAAGTACACAACAGGAATCGTCAGTATCTAAAACCGAACTCGCGACCTCCTGCGTACCAGGCAAGGGAGATAACATCTCCCCGCCACCTCGGCGAGTTATTTTACAACGGAGGTGGCAGGATGGCTCAGAAGTTAGAGCGCTGAGCTGGCACTGCTGAGATCCTGGGTTCGAATCCAGGCAGCAGCGGGATTATCAAGTATGCAGAGAGTTGATTTATCTCACCTTGGTCACCATTGACTAAACAACAACAAAAAACCCATCAGATTAAATTGTGTTCTGCACTGAATTTGGCTAAATTCCTGCTCCAAAAATAAAAAAAAAATCGATTGTGGTCACAACTTAATAAGGCGACAAGGAAGACTGCAAGTGTGCTGGAACCCATCTCGAGATTCAGATGGCCAAGACATGTCGTTCGAAGTGCGATAAACCCATATCAGAAGAAGTGACGAATGTGGAATAATGACGGCAGAGACCGAGTGGCAGGCCTAGTTTGTCGTCCTTCCCACGCACCTCCGATTAGCTCGGTTGGCTACGTACGGTGCGAGAGAAGTTCGACACATAGAAGTGGTTTGAAGTGGTGAGCCAGAATAGGAAGGACTGTGGAGTGGATGTGAAGATGATGGCCCAAGGCAGGAATGAGCGGAGAAAGGGGAGCAGGACACGTCAGACCATAAACGAGTAGGAGGATGCCAGCGAGAGGAGGAAGCAGATTTATATTGCAGCCCGATTGGTACAATCTACAAAGCGAGTACTATTCACGTGCACTTAAACGGACGCTGCCATGTGGTTAATGATAAGCACGCTGAACTTGTAATCCAGAGATGGCCCGTTCAATCTCCCGAAACGGAGGATTAAACAATGGGGAAGGTTATCTGTCCACCCCATAAAATGGGTACCACCGCAGATAATTGTCGATCAGCAGGTCAAAAGTGGTGGGGAAAGTGTAAGTACTTGAATGCAATAAATGTCCACAAGATAGGCCACTTCGTTGAGCTATCATTTGTGGCAAGGTCGCTTCTGAAAAAGAGCTTATATATGGTAGTCCCAGTGGGCCTAACCTGGTAAAAAAACTAAAATAATTTAGTTTAGGTACCCACGCCTCTTCAAATACATCTAGCCAGCTCTAGGAGGGGGCTTTCTAGAGCTCCCTATCGTGGAAGCACTTCCACTAGCAGTGGCACAATGAAGAAATTGCAGGGCTGCAACTTTATTCTTTGTTACACTTGAAACCACGTTTTACTCGTAATTTAACAACTCGACAGCCACCGCCCGAAACCATTTGCCCAAACCCCCACCCCCCCAGCTGACCCAAGTTCGACCTCTGCCCTGCAAGCTTAAGGTAACGTGACATCTGTTTTTCATCCAGGCTCCACCGAGATGGATGACCGATGAACTATTAGTGGTCACCCCCGCCGATAAAATAAGGCACATTGTGACAAACAGGGCAACGCGTTAACAGGCGGCTTTAAAAGGGTGCTGAGTGAAACTGGAACCTTTTTTTTTTACTTTCAAAACTCGAAGCCAAATTCTTCACGTACGCCGGGCCGGGTACCCGATTCTCGGGGCAGTAACGATTGTTTGTATAGTTTGTTCTTTAATGCGTTCCAACCGAAATAAAACTCTTTTCAAGTTCGCCTGTCCATCCAATGTGAATCCTACTTTTGACTAATGTCGTGACACTACTACTAGGGACTGACCATACGGAAGAAAATGGACCGTATTGATAAAAAAAAAGTTGTTGCAAAAATGCGCAAACGCCTTTTGCCCCGCCAGTGTCCCGCCAGCTTCTCGACTGCAATGCAATACTTCCGACAAACGCGTGTTGGAAAGCGTTGTGCAATCCCTGCGTATGCAATGATTTTTCCTAACTCGTCCGTATGCTCCGCTAGCCCGAGTGCAACATTGGCATGAGCCTACGTGTTAAATTGGCATATAACTTGCACACGTTGAGAACGTCAACACCGACAAAAACATCGAATCGATGTTGATTGTTCAATGTATAGTTCCACCTCTACTGTTTAGGACCGGTGGCAGTGTTTTATTAATATGATGCTCATCAATTTATATGGCTTTAAAATGTTTTGTGAATGCTATATACCTTGTGACCCACCATGTTGTCTATACAAGTTTACCAAGTTACCTCTCGTCGAATACAATGTCACAACATGCTTATTAAAACACGTCTCATGTAACAGGGTATTGGAGAAATTGAATCCTTTAATGTGAAAGTCTTGTACCTATTGACACAATGTCGGGAGACGCAGTCATATCACATACTGTATTGTATCGAGTAAAGTATGTAACGATGCAGACAATGGATCAAATTATGTATGCTCACGATACAAGCGTCTAACTGTAGAATCAATTACGAATCGTGTAATTTGTATGATGTGGTAAGGTTACTTTAGGTCAACAGATTGAACTAAATAATATCAAGGAGACAGGAGGAAAATATAAACAATGAAATGGTAAAAAAGACTAACATTATCTGTTGTTGAATCGAATCTTGACCTCAAATTGTGACAATTAACCAGATTACTAAGGGGTGGGTACAGTGGTAAATCACCATATGCCCACTATTCAGGACAGGTGTCTAAGAGTTACATTTTGCTATTGGTGTCATGTACAGCCCACGAAAGTGGATGTCAGAGCTACTTCTGAGATCCGTTTATATGACCACTGGTTCACACATTAGGAGGGCAGCACTTCTCCACTCGGTATGCCACTCACAGTAACCTTCATTGCCTGAAAGTCAAATGACTTTTTTATTCAGCTGGATGCAGAATCAAACTTGATGACATGCGTCTTCCGTGCAACCATTGGTGACCATGTTGAGATCATCCACTCACTACACCAATTAAATTACTGGCAGTTACCTGGATTCGAACACAGTTTCTCAGTAGTGTCAGCTGAGTAAACTAAAACCTCTGAATCCACCTTCAGTTGTTTTTTTTTACTCCAGTATGTTCTCCCATAACGCATGTTTTCATAACGCGAATTCGACACAACACGATTAATGTATTAAGAAACACTACTTTTTTAAATATATATAACGAAGATTCAAATTCGTTACAACGCAATTGAATGAACTATGTCGCACGAGTAGGACTAAGCGGTTGTACGGCTGCTTCGGCGAAGCATCACAGAAGGTAGGATTGCTGGATGCTTCTAGATGCTACCCACGCGCCTCGGTCTTTGTTCAGCCTGCATATACGCATCTCACGTGCTATCGCAGTGTGCTTTACCCCTACATTATCATTGAATATAACGCGATATTTCTATAACGGGCCATTCTTCAGTAACTTAACTACCCACGTTATAGGAGAACCGACTCGACACCTCAACTCCCCCGAGACACCTTTTTTGGCACATTTGCAAACCACCTCCGTTTAAAGTTGAACGCACGGAATGGGGACGAGTGGGTGTTTGCCAGTCTGCCTGACGGACACGGTAAGGCTACCCACCCCCCAAATATGAATATGCAAACGACAACACTCACTCTTCAGTTTGCAGTCTTTGGATTCCAGTGGCATCCAGTCCGTCTCCCACCGTAGGGATCGCAGCGGAACGTGGAGGTCATGGCCTTCTCTGGAGGTCTCTTCTGCTTGAACATTTGTGCCCCCTTCCTTATCCTGTGGCAAGTGCTTGGGCACAACGCTCGTATCGGATGCGCACGCGGTAGCCAATGTGTATGAAACATCGGTCTAAAAGCAGAATCTCTGCGGTGCAACACTGAATTGCGATGCCAAGTTAAATGCCCAACATGCATTCGATAAATGTTCGACAGCACATGGCGCTGTGATTGTACACAAAACGTAAAGTGCATTGCTCAGTCTAAGCAGTTGTAAATATCCAACATATATTTGGTGAGCGGGATGGTGGAGCATTGCGCTATGAACCCCAAAATATTAGCTTTATTTCCAGCCACGGTTAGCTATATTGGCGAGTGATATATGAACTGGTCCTTGACACCTTTCACTAGCCTGCACTGACCAGCATGAAGTATGGTCAAACAACCCCTGACCGAAAATACGTGGGGTGGTATTTATTCATCCAGAAAATGACTGATACAGAGCTCTACAACGTAAATTTATAACACGCACGAGGTTTCAAACACCTGATACAGACCATAATCGCCAAATAGTTAAGTGCGACAAGATATTGCTCGCCCATCACAGTAAACGCATAAAAATGCACGCAAACATCACCCACAAGGTAAGTGAATTATTTTTTATTCTCAGTAACATGAATGGTTGACACTGCAGCTAACATGTTATGTATTGATCAAACAAATTAGAAGAATAATTTCTCTCGATATAACATTGAAATATGCTCCGGTGCAGATGGCATTTCCTGTCTATAGGAACTACGCTACTTTAGTCGCCACTCTCATAATAATCAGCCATTTCGATAACGTCGCAGTGGCATACCAGCCTGTTGAAAGGTCACATCGCAAGGCACAGTACCGTTGAACTCACAGCTTCCTTCTGAATCTCCTTGCACTCACCCACGTCAGCAACACACACATCACAGCCATCCAAGAGAGGCAAGATTAGCACCAGTGTAAGAAATTATTTTTTGACTGGAAGTGCACATTTTAGTTGTTAAACCTGTGGCATTAAAGCAAAGGGTTTTTGGGTTAGACCGTAATCCCTTCATATTGCAGCACAGCTTCCAACCTGAAACCATCATTGTCGTCATCATCATCATCATCGTCGTCCGAGCGATGCCCATTACGGGGGGGGGGGGAGACTCGTTTTTAATGCCACATTCACCTACTCCGGTGACAACTCGCCACCGCCCGTCACTGCGCCACCGGGCCCAGCAACCAAAAGCGTTCCAAACGCCGTTGTGAAAAACAGCGAAGGCTCGCCGACCTTCTACTTATACAGAAAGGGGAGATGCATTCGATAGAGAATGGCTGTTTGCAGTAATATATGGCTTTGTGTGAAGCCAAAGTAAGAGCTGCTGTTTTACCCCAGAGTACAGGAAACACCATCGACACATTGAAAGTGTTTCTGCATAACTTTGTCGCACAGCATATACAAGCTACACTGAATGAAAAACAACTGCCGATTGGGTTTTTTCTCTCCTCTTGTTGCATATATTTTCAGAAATGTTGCAAATAAAAGGGAAGGAAAGCGGCTGCCTATTTTGTCAAAACAGCAAAAATAGCATTCTGCGATGATGAATGGAATAACCTACGTCTCAATAAAGTTTTTTTTTACGTAAAAGCTATATACCATTTACTCTATGATCCTTTAGTGCGAGATTTTTTTTTCTTCTTCTAAGTTATCTATTTAGCACCATTATATGTAATAATACAAGAAATATACACAAGCAGGAGGTGCCTTTTTTGATGCATGAAAAGATTACAATGAAAGGACAGGAAATCAGTTATGGTGATACATGTTTAAGCTCCGTTAACGAGCGAAAAACAAAACAATTACAATTTAAATTGGCTCGTTTTACAGCCAATCCTGCCCAGGTCGGCAGTCTAAATCCACGTAACCGCAAAAAAATAATGTCATCCCCGATTTCCAAACGAAAAATAAACTTTGTTTATCAACATTCGATACTGCAGAAATAATACATTACTGCATTAAGCAACATTTTTTTTCCGTAACGTACTTAGAGAATCATTGTAGTGCCTCTGAACTTCTAAGCACATGACCGAGAGTGCAAAGAGAAAAACAATTCCCAGCGACGACTTCAGCCAAAGTCATTTCAAAGCAAAACCGGCAGTGTTGGTCAACAAAAAACCTGTGCACAATTGTGTGTACGCCAGACTTGTTGAAGCAAATAAAAATTCGAACGCGCTAGGTTTAATAAACTTGTGCGCCAGAAAAATTTAAAAAAAAATTGGCTCTTTCAGACCTACGGACGGGCGTAAACCGGCACTAGACCAAACATAGTGAACTCGACAAAAAGCCATTCACATCAAGATGCATGCAAGTGATGCATTCAGCGGCAGCAGCTACTAAATATTAGTCAAGCAATTAATGTCTTCTCTTTTTTTGTTGTAATATATATCCTACAATTTTTTTTTAAGTTCAATTTTTGTATTAAAAAATAATTTGATATAAACATATTGGCTTACATAGCAACGAAGCACTATGCAACAACAACAAAAAAAGAACTAAAAAGTAAAATACATCTTGAGGTAGGAATTTACACAAATAAATGCATTAATGTACCTTTGAAAAGGCGGTGGGCAGCAATCACAGCAAGAGCACAAAGCAAACTAAATGTGTCATACCTAGCGTTAAACCACGACTCTCTTTGGAGGCATGCAGCCAATCACATGCTAGTATTCCTGACCACGTGGATTTTATTTATTTTTCTTCCAAAATTCACCGCCGCTCCCTCCTCCGATATAAAATTGACGAACGGCGTCATCGGTTTCTCGGTGACGGCGCGCCCTATGATTTATCGCTAAGAGCCGAATGATCGTTCATACTTGTTGTATACAAATGGTTGCACACAGCCCATCCAACGCTCCCCGGTTTAAGCTCAAGTGAAATGGACAGCCTGTATGGTGAAGTGCTCGTTCATGCCCTTTTCCATGGACAGCTGTAAACAATATAGCTTTTTTTTTTAAAATGCATAAGCTGGCATGCCCAGATAACCTCTCGTACTCGAACTGAAGCAAACATTCAGTTTTGATGCATTTTCTTTTCTTTTTTTTTGTACTGCAAACCTGCCGAGTGTCAACTTGGCGACCAACCAACAAACGTACATATTACATACATACACACTGTGCAAAAGCTCCCCAACTAGAGAAGGGGCGGGGTTGGGGGGAAAGAGGGGAATAGAATGGGAGAAAGAGGGGGTGTGGGGGAGAGAAAGAAAACTCAAAACGAAAATTAAATCACCGACGTCGCCAATAAAATAAAAAAAACGAGCGAGAACGATGGCGCGACGGGCTACTTGAGCCAACCACGCGGCGCGTCAAGCCGCCGCACGCGCACCTTCTGCTTGTAGTGATATTCGCGCAGGTACTCCTTGAGCGCCTGCGGAATGGGCAGTGCCTCCGTGCTGTCGTACGTGACGCGGCTGCAGATGGCCGCGCGGCACAGGCGCTGCAGCCCAAAGGGGAAAGTCCTGGGTAGCGACGTCGCGAGCAGCGGCTCGAAGAACATACACGCGCTCGGGTCCTTGTAGTGGCGCAGCAGCGTCGTGACGGCCGGCGCGTAGAACACGCACGGGTCGTGCGCGTCGAAGCTGAAGTTGTGGTTCCACTGCTCGACGCGCGCGTGCAGCGAGCGGCCGTAGCGCCGGAAGCTCACCGAGAAGAGGTAGTCCTCCTGGGCCGAATCGCGCAGCAGGAAGGTGCCCTCGGGACGGTTCTCCAGCAGCGCCTCAGCCTGGTAGCGATCCATGACGCCCCAGTAGAACGAGCTGTTTGTAATCTCCACCAGGTCCGGCACCAAGCAGTGGATGTAGTCGATCTGCGTGTGCACGCGCTTCGAGGCGGCGGCCATCGCGCCCGGCTGGTACAGGAGCTGGCCCAGGCCGCCGATGCCACTCGGCACCACCGAGGAAGGCTCCTCCTTGGTCCGGTTTCGCCGGGGATGAAGACACAGCGCCATGTTCTCCTCGTCCTCTGAGAGGCACTCGCCGGTGGGCCTTGGCTGAGTTCCAGATGCCCCCACCACCGCCACCGCTGCGGCCACCGCGGTTCCCCTGGCGTCGCCCACGAGCTCGCTCATCCCCGGAGCCAGCTTGGGGCCCAGCTTGTAGAGTGCATTGACACGACTGCTGGCCTCGAACGTGTGGATCTGGGCATCTGGCGGTGGGTCCACACCCTCCTCGATGCTCAGCCGCCTCCGCTCCCTCAGCAGGTCCTCCTCGTCCTCCGGCGAGTCAAAACTACCTGGCAGGAAGAGGCTCTGCGAGCGGCCGACTGGCGCCGTGTGCTGCTTGATTAAGTGCCACTTGCGTGCAAGCTCCGTGCCGGCCGGGAATGGGCAGCGGTCGAGCATGAGCTCGGAGAGGTGGATCTTCCGTTTGTTAGAGAAAGGCCCGCTCGTCCCCGCGGAGCTCTGCAGTCGGGACGGCGATGTCGAGAGCAACGGCGGCGATGCAGGTCCCGCGGTAGCAAGCCTCTTGCTCTGCTGCGGCGCTCGCACGGGAAAGCAGTGGCCCATGGTGTCCTTGAGCCGCTCACGGAAAGAGCGATTGTGCATGGTGCGCTGCTGCTGCGCCAGGGTGTGCTCCGTGGACGGCGCATGTTGGTCGTCATCTGAACCCACGTCGCCCAAAGAGGTCACGGCACTGCCGTGACGCCGCTCACGCAGGCTTTTTGTCGAGCCTTCCCGATCAGCAGAGGCAGAGTCGTCTGACCTCCGGCATGCGTTGCGCTTCTTCTTGCCAGCCCATGGCGCGAAGCGAAAGTATGAGTCCACGAGCGCGCTCACGCCAGCGGCTTTAGTCTTTGGCTTGGCCCCCAGCTCTTCAGGGCTTTTAGAAACGAATTCCAAATCTGTCTCGACCTCTACGTATGGGCGAATGGCGTCGTGGTCGATTTCATCAGCGTCCGTACAAACTTCTATTACCTGGGAGCCAGAGGAGGATGGGAATTCCCTGCGTGTCCCATCATTGTCATTCCCGCCTTTGTCCGAATGCGGAGCTAATTCCGACACGGTTGGCTTGTGGCTGCCTTGCTCGTCAGTGTGTCTGGGGTCGGAAGAATCACCGTCAAATGGCATGGCCCGCTCCTCCTCTGCAGATAAAGCTTGACATGGCGATTTCAAGTCATCCAATGTTTCCTCAACCTTATCCATGGGTGTGAGTCAAGCGTACCTGAGAACACCACAGACATTACGATACTGGTCAAAATAACATAAGGCTTAGATTTTACATGCAATTACAAACATTTAGTAAGGTGCCTTAGCGAATTTAAAGGTTGGTGCAATGTTATTAAAATAAATGTTAATCGCACGTGATATGTACGATACGCACCTTTATTTTTAACTGGCCACGTATCACACGTGGCTAATTTAAGTTATTAAACGGACCAACCTTGAGCACGTGGTTAATTTCGAATTATTACTATGTTTAAGATCCGCTGGACCAGTAGACGGGGAGGAATTTGCGATCAAGTGACCAGTGGCAAAACACCTCCAGTGATTTATGTTTTGTTCCCTCAACTTATACACCCCTCAAATAACAAAACCATCTAAAATCCTCTGCAAGTGTTTTATCCAAACGGGCCATTGAAAATAAGAACTGGAAAATAAACTGAAAGCCTCTGCAAATACCGAACCTACCCAGTAAAACTACTTTTTTTGTCAAGTATATTTCTCTTAGTTTCAGCCGGGAAAGTATCTGATGAACTCTTGAACCCTCAAAACTTTTTTTTTAAGATTCCTCGAGAGGCTACACGTCCCACGCCTCCACCAAACTCTCGCTATATACAGTGACGATTATTATATTGTTATTTACATGTATCTTGGCAAGGATGGGTGAGCGATTGGGCTTGCCTTCGTTTGCCTCAAACTGCCTTAGCGACTTCCACTGAACCTACAACATCCCCGGCAGCCTCGCTCCGAGTTACCTGCGGCGGGACTTCGCTTAACTTTTAGAGCAGCGAAAAAGGGGGCCGAACACAGGCGACAGTGATCTCTGGGGGGCCAGGCACGCAGATCTGGCCAAGTGTCAAATTGGGCTGCCGCTCCCCGCTAACCCGGGGAGGCAGAGAAGTGTGGGGGGGTGGTGGTGGTGGGGGGGTGTAGATCTGAACCATGTTGCGTCGTCCGATAACAGCAGCAGCAGCAGCCTTCAACGTCTCTAACAACCCCAAAGCAATAACCGCATCGCCAGAAAAATGTCTAAAAAAAAAACCCACCTCGATAACGAAAAAAATCGAAACAAAAAAAAATGCATCGCGGCCTTGCACGGCGGAAGCCACGGTCTGGGCTGGGCCAGGGTACCGAGCGAGGCGCGCCGTGGTCCGTAGAACGCAGGCGGCCACCCCCCCCCCACCACAACTCCACCGCCCCCCCTCCCCCTCATCCCTCTCCCCACACTCGATGTCGGTTACGCATCACGGTGAAGCGCAGCAGCGGCGGCGGCGACTTGCGCTCACCTCGCCTCGTCCGCGACGGCCCTCGTCGTCGTCGTCGTGGCCCTCGCCTTATTCGCGTTGTTCCGAGGCGCCGATGCCGTGACCGCGCGGCGCAGGGGTGGGGAAGAACGGAGGGCAGCCGACGGGGAAGAGGGGGGGGAGGGAAAAAGCGAAATGGCGCTCAGACAATGGCAGCGGCGGGCGGCGCGCGCGATCAGATTTCCCACTGCACACGCGCGCCCGGCGCACACAGCAATCCCCCCCCCTGCCCTCTCCTTCTCCACCATCCCCTTCCACCGCGTGACTGCGCGCTGGGCCAATCGCGTGCGGGAACTGCGAGTTAGGGGGGGGGGGGGCGAGCGCGCTCACCTATCCGCAGTGGGAAATAAAAAGGCGGGGCTGTCGTTGTCTCTAAAGCGGAACGAGGTGACGTCACACGGTCGAGGGGGCGGGGTTTTGTCTCGCGTGGTGGTGGACCATGGCTAGATGATGATGGTTGGTGGTGGTGGTCGGTGGTGATTTGCTGCGGACAAACGAAGGAGCAAACGATAAGGGGTTCAGTTCGAAGTGATTCAGCTGTTTGATTGCTTTGTCCGAGACTTGGTGAATTGGAGATGCACCCTCCCCCCCCACCTCAACCACCCAACCCCACTCGCCCACCCACTTCAAGCGCCCACCTACTCACCCAGCCACCCCGCTCACCCATCTACACCCCACCCCATCCACTCACTTAACCATTCGTCACTAAGTGACGTCACAACGGCGCCTGTGCCAGGCTAGGTGCACTTTGAGGGCACGTGAAGTGTCGAAGGCTCGCTGACAGGAGGTCTCCGGACAGACCCAGGTTTTATGGGTTGGCTGACTGAAATGACAGGTAGATGGCACCAGCTGTACCCCCAACTGTGCCAACTTAACCAGCCAGTCACTCACAAACTCACTCACTCGCTTAACCACACACCCATTGCTCACAAATGTACATTTGGGGCAGTGCGAAGTTGCACGGTCAATTTTGTTGGAGTTCGTAACTGCAGTCGCTCACAGTAGAGAGGAGGGTATATTATTTTTCACTTGGTGCATTCGATATCCGCATCTTGTGCACAAGTGGAAATAAAAGACTAGACTCACGAAATGTCAAATAGGACTCATTCTGGTCACTTGAGTTAAATCTTAAATTAAAAAAAGGTCTTATTTTACTTTATTGTATTTGTCACTTACCTTTGTTATGTTGTTCGTTGCACACGGCTGCACTTTATTTTGCACGCGGGTGCAATTTGCTCTGCTCAGTTAGTTGGTGGTAGAAGCTGAGGGCGTGACGGTTTTCTTTTTATAATTCCTTGTTGCCCTTTGCCCCCTGTACCGTTCCCGTTCCGTTGTAATGTGCACCGATGCCTACTTTATTGAGGGCGATATTGGCACGTTAAATAAATGAACATTAATTTATTGAGTTCTCACCTGGCTAAACTAAATATACACTTGAAGCTAATCATGTTACGTATATATCAATTGATACACAGGTTCTAGGACACAATTGCAAACGAGACGTTCGATCGAGTGACGTTCTCATTTGACAAAAAGTTTTCATTGTTACGTGATGCTAAATTGTATTCGGAAAAAAATGTAGTTTTTCGGGCTGTATTCCTGGCTGGCTGGCACGCAAGTCTGCCACGGTGGCGAGATATTAACTACCACGACATGTAGAAGAGGTTGTGGGTTCGATCCCAGCCATGACGCCTGTATATTTGGAGTTTGCGTGTTCTCTCCGTAGTCGTGTGGAATTTTTCTCCGGGTCCTCTGGTTTTTTTCTCTCCACATTGAAAAACATTTCGTTTCGAGTATTTGTCTGCTTAAATTTCCACGTGATAATACACTTCGTTAAGCTATCATTTGTGGCTAGGTCGCTTCTGAAAAAGAGTTTTTAAAAAATCTCATTGGGCTGTACCTGGTAAAATACAACGTTTTTAATAAATAGTAATAATAGTTATTTAAGATAAAAGTATTACTGGCTGGCTGACTTGGGAGGGGTGGAGGGACGGTCGGTCACGTACAATATACGTGCGGGTTGCTGGTTTTATGTAGGTCGTGGGACGTTTAAATACATTGCCTGGTCATAGAATGTGATGTGGTAATGCAGGCAGTACAGCAAGTGGGTCTATGAACCATTTGAGCATTACCCCATCCTATGATGCTTGGTGAGGTTTCTCTGGGTACTCAAGTCAGGCTTCCTCCCGCAATAATCCAAACTCTCATGAATGGAATTGGCCCAAACATCCCTATATTAATAGTATCCCTTTGATGATTGAGAATCATCATCAGCCATTGTATATCCATGCCGCCGACACCACTCACAATCTTACGATGTACCGTGATTATTAATCCACCAAGGTCTAGCACATTACATGAATGACATTACTTTAGGATTAAATTCCTGATTGCAAACCATATATTTTTTTTACATATTTATGTGGGCAATGGTGCATTTTTTTACAAACCGGAATCGTCTGCTTGTTGAATTTGTTTACTGAAACTCTTTTTTTTGCAAAATACACTTCGATTAAAAAAATCTACACATTTGTAAACATTGTCATCACTGATCTCTGCTTTTAAGAAGGGCGATTGTCTGAAAAGTCGGCTCTTACATCTTGTTCCATTTGTGGAAGTGTTATATCCAAATGTGAGTTTTTGTTAATTGTGATGCTTGTACGCCACTGCCAACGCTGTATCACACAAATATAGTGGTTGGTATTAATTGTAGAATTACAAAATACATCTTAATGCGCATACAAGTTGTGGATTTTTTTTCAAACAGGAAGCAACTGTCGTATGCGTTTAATTGACGCGATTTTGGTAAAAAAGAAAAAAACCCACTTTGATATAGGAAAAAAATAAATTATAAATGACTGAGACGAGTGACGACAAATTCGCGCATGTTCTCAGCCCACGCCGCCTCCATTCAACACCGCCAAGCCACGGACCGGTTCACTTCCCCATAACGGAGGGGGGGGGGGGATAATTATATAGACAATAACGATGTCCACTTAATATAACACGTCAACAACAAAAACATAGTAACATTTTAAAAATTAATATCTAGCAAATTATTAATACCAAAAAAACGTTGAACTATTATTTAGCGTGTATCATTTTTTCAGCCAATAGACAAATATCCGCCCCCCCCCCACCGTCTGTGAAGAGTGGACGGCCCCGTGGGAAGGAAGTACGAAAGTTCCAGAAGCCTGTGTCTGAAAAGCGCACGAACGGCAAGGCGCACCATGGCAGATCAAGCTAAGGTACGGCTCTCTGACTTAGAAGGCATTAAATTCACCGAACGAAATTGAGTTAATCGAGCAAATTTTACGTGCGGTGAATAAATACGACGGCTTTTTTCCTGCGCGGCCCTGCGTAAGTTGTCAAACGAGGCTTCACCTGAGCCTACGCTCTTGCCTAGATCCGTTGTCCTAGCCGGCGTGGGCCATTGTCCGCGTGTGGGCTTGGGTCGAGTGGGGATTTACGGGGTTTTGGGTAAACGTGTTTTTTTCTTAATATATATAGATTAGTACCGTGTGTATTTCAGAATGGTGCTGATTGTGACCTTGCTTTTATTGAGGGCCGATTTCGTCATTGGAAGCGCGGTGCTCCTTTGTGGATTGGCGCTTCGATGTTTGCGTGGGCCGGGACATTAAAGTTGGGCCATGAGGCCCCGCTAATTGGAGATGCCAGTGACGGTAACGATGTTGGTGATGTTGGTGGTTGATGATGGGTGACAATGGTTTTGGTCACTTGGCGATGTGGTGGTGAGGGTAATAAATGGTGGTGGCGGCGGCGGCGATGATTTCGTAATGAAATGGACTATGACCAAATCGCCTGGATTGCGCCGATTCTCGTCAGGCCTCGGAAGCAAAGTCATGTTGAGGCTGTGAATAGTGCCTGGATCGTGCTTGGGGGCAGTGCTTGTGTATATATAGGCTGCTGCAAGGGATAGATGGTGGCCATCGGAGAGCGGTGGCGCAAAATCAAACGCTCTACTCTTAATTCTTCCATGTCTATGCGCCCCGCCTTCAACCCGCCCTGACCAAGCGTGGTGAAGTATGGTAAAAATCACTTTCGCCACCCGCGCGCGGCCGTTCTCCAGCGATGGATTGACAAATTGGATGTCAGAATGCGTATTTATCCTGGAGAAATCCGATGAGCTGTGTGAAAGCTGATTTTCGCATATGAAGCAATTGGCGGGACCCCGGGGTCTCATCACTGCCCCGGAGTGGCACGAGTCTTGTTGCCTTACCGACAACAAAACTAGTGTCAATCGATTGGCCTCGTCGAGAGCTACTCGGGGCACTAAGTTTCGTAAAAAGTTGAAAAATTACATAAACACGTTAAATTCACTGCCTGGGGGAGCGGGCTCGCCTTGGCAAAGAAGCTGAGGATCGACGGCTGACCGGAGGGCGTTGTCGCCGCGCGCGACTGCGGCGGACGCCCCCCGGGGCTCGCGTTTGGCTGGTGGGGTGGCGCCCATCGTGTTGATCGCCGCCTGCTGCTGCTACTGGCGCTTGTTGGCAAGTCTGGGCGGGCGGGCGGCGCGTTGCTGTCGGCATCACGAGTGGGCGGATAGAAGAAAAATAATAATTATTGACCTGATTTTTGCGGGACCCCGGGGTCCCGCCAAATGATCCATATATCCCGTAGGGGCGGGTCAGAAGCATGTCTTTATCACACGATCGTAACGGTTTTTTTTTGGACGTTGGTACTCGTGGTGATGGTTATTATGATCATAATTTTATCTTTACCCAGGGAAGCTTTTGTGCTTTCCATTGTGATGTTTTTCCAGTGACATTTACGTGTTTCATGTTGGAGTAAACGGGAGCGCCTATACACTCAAAATTCGGACACGTAATTAAGATTAACCATTGCCGTAGTGCATCTCTTGGTCACCTTGTAGCCGATATCTGCAACACCAAAGCAGGCTTCCATCCTAGTACTGTATTCGCCAAGCTTAACCGTGGTCAGTTTGCAATATCTGACAATGATTAGGCGAATTGAAGGTGCAAGTGGCATGGACAAAATGTCACAATATACGCACTTTGTTCATTCCGCTGCTGAATGTGGGTTGTTTGACCATACTACACTGGTGAATGCATATTGTTGAAGGCGGGGAACAGACGTAGGAGCTTAGAAGGACGGTAAAATAATGTATTTTGCAGGGCTGCTATCCACAACGTCGGCCTCAATCAGGCCTTGTAACAGCCAGTTTGTGCGTGATGGTTCCCCTTTCAAGCACTATATAGATTTGAGAATATCGGGTGAATTCCGGATTTATTGCTGATAGGATGATAACGGTGATAACAAATAAAGCACTATTTAACGCCTCTCCAACCAAAATCTGCACAACCTTGCGAGCATCCATAGCATAGTAGCCCAGTCACCATTGTTGACTTTGGGGTCTCTGTATTGATCAGTGTTAGGCCTCTGCATTACATTCCAATGCAGCATGTCACTTGCACGGTTGCCACATGTTTTAATTTTCATTTTATTATTTTTATTTTCTACTTTACCGAAAGAACCAAGAATATGAATACCCATATTTACGCGATCTAAAAAAACCTGTGTTATGGATTATGTTTCCGTTACGTGGTGGATGTTGTAATGCACATGAGTGCATTTATTGTAATGCACTACCAGAGCAATGGCCATATTATATGCGATGTTTTTCATGATGTGTTTGTGGGCTGGGTGAATTTTCTTTCATGAAAAAATAGATTTTTATTTTTGATGGCATACAACCATTTGTAACAGCACCACAAATACCCCTTTTCTCAAATCCCATTTACGTTGTCTGCTACATGCTGCTAATCAACAGAGGTGCATGAAGAACATCAGCTAATTTTAATCTAAATGTAGAACGCTAGTAGACTTGCCAAAGTGGATCACAGAGGTGCGAAGTAAGGCTTTTGAGATGCTTTTAATACACACACTACATTAGTAAATTGACATCTGACAAGGATGACGCATTTTATTTATACAACCAGCTCGCCGTTATCTTTTAGTGCTCAAGACAATGGCCCAAATAAGGATTATCATACCACTCAAGTGGCACATGCTAACAATTTTCTTGAATAAATATATTTACAAATCACAAATATGTATGATATTAAGGTCATTGGTAGCTTTTTAAGAGAAAGAGATCATTCAAGGTAGGCACTATAGTATGCTTTATAGAGAATATTTTGTAAAAAAACTAATGCGACAAAACGTACATGGAATATTAAAATAAATAGGAAGCCTATAAAATCGACTATACACACACAGCTTTCAGCTCAGGGTGGATACGTCCTTCCCACGGCGATATTGGTAGCTTTTGTCACTTAAGTTGGTACTGACCAACCCGTGGACTCGGGCTGTTCCTCTGCTCACGCATTTGCTCCTCTACACGCACAGGTGAACGAGCTGAAGGACAAGGGGAACAAGGCGCTGAGCGCGGGGAACGTGGAGGATGCCGTGCGCTTCTACACGGACGCCATTGCCCTCGACAGCCAGAACCACGTGCTCTACAGCAACCGCTCGGCTGCCTACGCCAAGAAGGGCGACTACAAACAGGCGCTGCAGGATGGCTGCAAGACTGTGGAGCTCAAGCCCGACTGGGGAAAGGTGACTTCAGCGATGTTTGGTGCATGCACAACACAATGTTGGGGTTCCAGAGCTGCAAACAAAAGGCGACTTCATAATAAAGGTGTTTTTTGGGTTAGGTCGCGTCAATATAAATGTTTTGTTCATCCACCATCACCAGACACAGCCAATTAATAAGGTTTGTCACATAATTGGCTGTGTCGGCTGGTGGTGGGTGAACGACACATGTTTATGCGATCTAACCCAAAAAAACTTGATTATGAATAATGTTGGTCGTGAAAGCCTACGTGTGTTAAAGGGTGACTTCAATGAACTGCTGGTGGCGATGCCCTTAGTGTGCCTTTTGGCAAAGCATCGATTTGATATTTTTTTGCGTACGCCTATTTGCCCTTTGTAAAATGTATTGTGTTCTCACCTTGCTATAAATTGGTGCTGAATAAATTAATGGAACCGTTCATTCATTGGTGATCTGTCTTTTGACTTCGTGCAGGGTTACTCTCGGAAGGCGGCAGCTCTCGAGTTCCTGGGGCAGCTGGAGGAGGCCAAGAAGACGTACACGGAAGGGCTGCAGCACGAGTCTGGGAACACGCAGCTCAAGGACGGACTCAAGAACGTTGAGAGACGCATATCAGGTGCCAGTTTTGCATGCAAAGCCCACGTGTTTGGAATTCCTAATTTGTAGTGTGATGCTCAACTGTTCATTTTATTCATATTTTCCTACTATAATAAGCCAAGAATGTGTGTCCCGCGCGTGACGTCACTCCACATGAGGCCCACCCCCCCCTCATTAATATTCATGAGTGGGTGCATTTTTACACAAACGCAGAGGAAGGCCGAGCTGATTTAAATAATTTATTATGCAAAGTCGCTTCAAATGTGACATTTCTTTACAGAAAGTAACGGTAAAAAATAAATATACGCAGCACACTGCTACATCTGTACGTGACGTCACTGCAAAAGAGCCCCCCCCCCCCCCCCGTCATTAATAATCATGAGCGGGTGGATTTTTACACTCCCGCAGAAGAAGGCCGAGCGGAAGGAAATATTTTTACGCAAATTCGCTTTAAATTGGACTTTTCTTTATTTAAAAAGTTAATCAAATAAGCCATAATGTGTGTTCTGTGCGTGACGTCACTCCACATGAGACCCACTCCCCTGCGTGACGTCACTCCACGTGAGCCCCCCTCCCTCATTAATAATTTCTATTGAATATTTCAGATTTACTGCAATATACACCTGTCCTTGGATGGGCAAAAAAGCTAGTTGATATATATTTATGCATTATTTTATATATTTGTTTCTATTACGCTATAGTTTTACTGTGGCTGTCAATTTGGTTTTTATTTTATCCATTGCAATCATTTTTTCCATCACATTGTATTTTATTATTACTTTTGTCATTTTGGTGACCCAGGTGACACTCTCGATGATGAGACTGTTCTGGTCTCATGAGTTATAACTTCTGCAAATAAATACTTTTTAACTTGAAATTTGAACCAAATGCAAAGTGTGGCACACGACAATGAAATGTGAAATTTGTGATTGTCATTCATGGTTCTGAATGTATTCCTCTTCCTTCCCATAGTCTTTTCAGAAAAAAGTTTGTTAAAGGTATCTGCTCATATACTTAAGATCCTGTCTATCTTAAGGAATTTGGTTTTACTTGTGTTAGTAACTTGGTAATTATTCACTCCTCCGTCTTCCCAACAATTTGACGATTTATCTTGAGCCGGGTTGGTGATTTTACACAAGAATGCATATTTTTTTGGATCATTTCATAGTTCTCCTAGAAAAAAAATATTGCTCGTATGTTTAGAAGTTAGCCCATGCTAGCTTCATTGTACAGTGAAACCTTGGGTTGAGAGTAACTTGGTCTGCGAGTGTTTCGCAAGACGAGCACATTTTTTTAATAATTAATAAAATATTATTTCAAGCTTTCGTGACTGCGGGGATTCATATTCTTGGTTCTTTCGGTAAAGTCACGTAGAAGGGAAACAAAAAATCAGAACATCTTGTGGATGTGATTATAGATATTAAACTTACTCCTGATGATATTCTGGTAAGTTTTGATGTGATTTCTCTATTCACTAAGGTTCCAGTGGACGAATCGCTTAAATTACTTGATACACTAGTAAAGAATACCGGTTTACCAAAAGATATTCCGAAACTTGCTGGCCATTGTTTAAATAACACTTACTTCTTATGGAGAGGGGATTTCTTTAAACAAAAGGAAGGAGCAGCAATGGGTTCTCCTTTATCCCCTGCTATAGCAAATTTGTACATGGAAAACTTTGAAATAAGAGCACTTGCCTCGAGCACATTAAAACCATCCTTTTGGTTTAGGTATGTGGATGACACTTTGGTTGTCTGGCCACATGGTAAAGATACACTTAATGATTTTCTAAATCATCTCAATGCACAAAACCCGGCCATCCAGTTCACCATGGAAATGGAGGTGAATAACACACTCCCATTCCTAGATATTTTGCTTGGACATGGCCTAAACGGTAAAATAACACACAGCGTTTACAGAAAGCAAACGCACACTGATGCCTATCTGAATGCAGAATCACATCATCATCCAGCTCAGAAATCCTCTCTTATGAAGACGCTCATACATCGGGCTAAAACAGTGTCAGATGGTGAGAGTCTAGTGAGAGAGATTAAACACGTTAAAGACGCACTACGACAGAATGGCTAAAATAATGCTCAAATTAACAGAGCACTGAATGCCAAATCACGATCGCAAAGCAATACTGCTGAACGCGACCAGATTGTTAAAACAAAAAAAATTCCATATATCTCAGGAGTAACTGAAAAATTAGCCCATGTTTTGCAAAAGCAAAACATTACAGTAAGATTTGGTACAGTACACAAAATTCAAAAACTAGTATCTTGCACTAAAGACGCATTACCTAAACTATCAACAGAAGGTGTATATCGGATTAATTGTTTATGTGGCAGATGCTATATTGGACAGACGGGACGTAACATCAGCATAAGACTAAAAGAACATCAAATAAATATTAAATTATCTCAAACACAACTGTCGGCAGTGGCAGAACATGCTTGTCAACAAGGACACTCAATTGATTTTGACAATGTTGCAGTGGTGTGTAAAACTAATTATTACTGGTAAAGACTAATTAGAGAATCCATTTAAATTGAGAGGAACAAGAATAACTTTAATCGCGCTGACAGCTACCGGCTTAGTGCGGCCTGGAAGCGTATTATTAAATAATACACATTACATTTTGATTTAAAGAATTACTAATCTACAACTCATTACTAACCATAACCAATGACTGATTACTAATCGATTATATAATTACAATACCCCCCCCCCCCTCTGCCTCTAATCACTGCACCTGATATGAGTTAAGTGATGATGTCACCCTGCTGCTCTATATAAAACCGGGAGCAAGCGAGGGCTTTACCATTCTGGCGAATTGCCCGATGATGCTGGATGTATTTACCAGCGAAACGTCGTACTCAAACTGTAAATGTGGATTCACTCTTCAACACACCGGTGGGCTAAAGTAGTGAATTATTTGTCTTTTGTCAACGTGACACTTTTTTTGCTGATTGGCCGTGTCGGGTGGTGGAGGGTTACGACACATTTATAAATAAACGCGATCTAACCCAAAAACCTTTATTATGAATAATATTGGTCGCGAAAGCCTTCGTGTTAAACTGAGAAGGGAAACAATAAAAAAATAAAAATATAAAACAATAAAATTCTCACGACATTTCGACTGCAACACAAGCAATCATCGTCAGGTGCGAAAACCACAACAAGAAAATTTGAAAAAGTGTCGGGTGTTTTAACGTTAGCACCACGGAGAGCGATTTGACAGTTTGTTCAGATGGACGAGCCCATCTATGTTCGGAAAAGAGGAGGGGGGAGACGAAAAATAATGGGTGCGGTCTGAAAGCCACCTTAAGCGTGATCAATCAATTAAGACCTGAAATGGTTTATCAAATCCTTCTAATGATCACTTATAATTCAGTAGGTTCACATGACATTGACATCTCCAAGACAGAGGTTCTTTGCAAGCCATCTGGCTACCATGAGAGATTCGTTCATGAGGCTATCCACATATACAAACACAGAGACAATTTCAACCTAGAAGATGGATTGTGGCTTAGCAATCAGAGTCCATAATTGGCAATAAGTAACGGCAAAGCAGTTATAAGTAATTCAGAATTGTGCGCAGTTGTGTATACATTAAACGACTTCCCTGAAGGCATACTTCAGCGAGCGCGATGCCGATCACACACGGTTCGAATTCGACCCTTGATCGATGGCTGCGCCATCGCCGCACACGCGTCAAATTAAAATTAAGGGACAAGTCCTTACTAACAACTTCTATCATTTTTGATTGCTGGAGGGGTTGCTCCCCCTACCTGAAAATTCTGGCTCTGCCATTGGCTCCACCTTAGGAACTTCAACTACATTTTAAGATTCATAATAAAGGCTTTTGGGTTAGATCGTGTTATTTATAAATGTGTAGTAACCCTCCACCACCCGACATGGCCAGTCAGCAAAAAAGTGTCACGTTGACAAAAGACAAATAGTTCACTACTTTAGCCCACCAGTGTGTTGAAGAGTGAATCCACAACATTTACAGTTTGAGTACGACGTTTCGCTGGTAATTACATCCAGCATCATCGGGCAATTCGCCAGAATGGTAAAGCCCTCGCTTGCTCCCGGTCTTAAATAGAGCAGCAGGGTGACGTCATCATTTAACTAATTTCAGGTGCAGTGGTTTGAGGCGGAGGGGGGGGTATTGTTATTATATAATCATTGGTAATCAGTCAATGGTTATGATTAGTAATGAGTTGAAGAATAGTAATTAGTTGTAATGTGTGTTATTGTGATTATATGCTACGTTAGTAATCCGTTAAATTAGTATGTGTTTCCCCTATAAGGAATTGTAATATGTATTATTTAATAATACACTTCCAAGCCGCACTAAGCCTTTAGCTGTCAGAGCGATTAAAGTTATTTCTATTCCTCTCAATTTCAATGGATTCTCTAATTAGTCTTTGCCAGTAATAATTAGTTTTACACAACACTTAAACGTTATCAAAACCAATTGAGTGTCCTTGTTGACAAGCATGTTCTGCCACTGCCGACAGTTGTGTTTGAGATAATTTAATATTTATTTGATGTTCTTTTAGTCTTATGCTGATGTTACGTCCCGTCTGTCCAATATAGCATCTGCCACATAAACAATTAATCCGATATACACCTTCTGTTGATAATTTAGGTAATGCATCTTTAGTGCAAGATACTAGTTTTTGAATTTTGTGTACTGTACCAAATCTTACTGTAATGTTTTGCTTTTGCAAAACACGGGCTAATTTGTCAGTTACTCCTGAGATATATGGAATTTTTATTGTTTTAACAATCTGATCGCTTTCAGCAGTATTGCTTTGCGATCTTAATTTGGCATTCAGTGCGCCGTTAATTTGAGCATTATTGTAGCCATTCTGTCGTAGTGCTTCTTTAACATGTTTGATCTCTCTCACTAGACTATCACCATCTGACACTGTTTTAGCCCGATGTATGAGCGTCTTGATAAGAGAGGATTTCTGAGCTGGATGATGATGCGAATCTGCATTCAGATAGGCATCAGTGTGCGTTTGCTTTCTGTAAAAGCTGTGTGTTATTTTACCGTTTAGGCCATGTCCAAGCAAAATATCTAGGAACGGGAGTGTGTTATTCACCTCCATTTCCATGGTGAACTGGATGGCCGGGTTTTGTGCATTGAGGTGATTTAGAAAATCATTAAGTGTATCTTTACCATGTGGCCAGACAACCAAAGTGTCATCCACATATCTAAACCAAAAAGATGGTTTTAATGTGCTCGAGGCAAGTGCTCTTATTTCAAAGTTTTCCATGTACAAATTTGCTATAGCAGGGGATAAAGGAGAGCCCATTGCTGCTCCTTCCTTTTGTTTAAAGAAATCCCCTCCATAAGAAGTAAGTGTTATTTAAACAATGGTCAGCAAGTTTCGGAATATCTTTTGGTAAACCTGTATTCTTAACTAGTGTATCAAGTTATTTAAGCGATTCGTTCACTGGAACCTTAGTGAATAGAGAAATCACATCAAAACTTACCAGAATATCATGAGAATTAAGTTTAATATCTTTAATCACATTCACAAGATGTTCTGAATTTCTTATGAATGAAGATGTCCTACCGATGTAGGGCTGTATTTGTTTAGTTTTATATTTTGCTAATTTATATGTGGCAGAGCCAATTGTACTGGCTATGGGTCGTAATGGAATGCCGATTTTATGAATCTTTGGTAGCCCATACAGTCTAGGTGGTTTTGAAGCCCTTGGCTTAATTTGGTATTGCTCATTCTTAGGGATTAATGAATTTGCAATTATTGCTTCTAAAGTAAAGTATTAAAGTATTAGTTGGATCTCGTTTAATTTTAATGTAGGTACTTTCCTCTAGTAAATTTCTAATTTTATCATAATCGGCTCGTGACATCACTACAGTAGTGCGGCCTTTATCAGCTGCCAGGATTTGGATATCCTTATTTACACGCAGCTCTCTTAAGGCTTTTGCTTCGTTATAGCTACTATTTACTTTTGGAACTTTGTTATTCTCAATTATTTTGGCAACCTCATGTCTAGTCATCTCTGCCTCATTATGTGGAAGGAGTCTTACTGCTGATTCTTCCTCAGCAATTATCTCATCCACTGGAATTGTGCGTGGGGTAACGGCAAAGTTAAGGCCTTTAGAAAGGACAGATCATGTCACTGGTTAAAACGGTGTTAGTCAAGTTCATTACGGTTTTGTTTTTAAATTGTTCGTTTTTAGTAGGGATTTTATAATTTGGTGTTGTGGGCAGTCCGCTCGTTTATCTCCACTAGTTAAATGTTATGCTGTATTATAATTACATTGTATAGTTACATTTTGGTCAACGTATAAAATACAATTGTATAAGTGAGACAGTCAAAAGTTCAATATGAACAAGATGGCAAAAACGAGATGTAAATATTGATCACCAAAACTAATCCTGGTTCCTCATTGTGGAACTTTATTGCATTGCTGGAGGGGGTAAATTGTGACATGTCTGCTGCCTATGCAGGATTTTTTTATATTGATTTTTGGATCAATATAGAGATGGCTTTTTATTTTTGAAAACGTGACACGAAACTTGCTATCCGCATGAAAAAGAGTGTCAGTTATAGCACTGAGTACGTGGCTCCTCGCTCTCACCCTTGGTTGACCCATACCCACCAGGTTATTTGAGCTGGTGGGTTGAATGGAACTCGTTTGGGGCTTTGCCAGGACGGAGCCCTTGGAAGATAACTCGCTTGGGGGTTTTGCGAGGAGGGACCCCTCCGAAGGGGAGTCACTTTGGGGAATTTTCCATGAGGGACCTCTAGGGGTTGGCATGAGAGGGTGGATGCTACTACACACCGTCTTGGTATTGCTCCCACACTTTACTTGACTTTTGTCTTGCAATAATTCCACAGCCACCAAGACGCGACCATCGCTGTCCAACCCGTTCTCCAGTCCTGACCTCATCAAAAAGCTGGAGAGCGATTCTCGGACACGACCGTGGCTGGGAGACCCTACTTACCAGCAGCTGATCACTGAGCTGCAGGGCAACCCCAACCTCATTGCCAGGTGTGATGGGACATCAGTCATAAAATATTGATACAAAATGCAGCTGCCAGACTCCATCCGATGCCTCCACTGGCACACAATTCAAATAGATCACACTGCCTTCACAATCCTCCACGGATTCACCCTTGCCTACCTCTCCACTCATTTCACTCTACTTCCCTCCACGTATTTTCTGCTACCGCAATCAAAAGTCTCATTAGGAGGTGACTCATTCTGTAGCAACAACCCCTACATTATATTTTTATATTACCGTGTGCATGTAACTGCTGCTCCCCCTGTGGGCTGTGACACCGCATGGCCTGTGACGCTTAAATGACCTGTGACGCCGCCCGAGTTGTGACACCGCGCTGCTTGTTGACGGTGGTCTTCCGCCGTTGCAGCAAGCTGCAAGATCCGCGGGTGATGGTGACGCTGAGCGTGCTGCTGGGAGTCGACCTGCAGATGCATGACGATGACGAGGACGACTCGCCCGCCACGCCTCCAACCAAATCGACGCCAAAACCGGAGCCTAAGCCAGAGCCCATGGAGGAGGACATTCCTGAGAACAAGCGCCAGGTTTGCATTGGGGGAAAAAAAATATCTGTTTGATTAACGACACCATTCTTGATTAATATTTCTAGTGGTAGCAACTGGAGAAGCGGACTGACCTGCTTTTGAGCACGCTTTTAAACAAAAAGTGCCCAAAATATGTAATTATCGACAATCCGATTATAACATTTGGTTTCAGCACTCTTCAAAAACGTCCATATACAACGTTTCTCAAGCCTAAGTTAAAAAATAAAGAAGGTTAACTTTTCCACTTGCAATTCTAGTAAGCCCATAACTGGAAAATTTGGTTTGTGAATGTCAAGTTTTAAGAATATTAAATAAAATAAATCCTAATTTACAGAACTGTGTCCCATTGACTGCTGGATGAAGGCCTCCCCTTTGTTAGTCTTGACAGTTGAATGTAGGTATGCAACAAATCACTCACCCTGGTGATAAATTACATTTCTCAATTTAGTGTCACGATTCGATTCAAGAATCAATTCTTTTTTTGTCCCATTTTTACATTAACATTTGTATTGTCTATATTCATATATTATTTCTCGTACAGTTGCACTAGACTCTTGTTTAATAAGGCGTGAATCCAGAAAATGTGGTCGTGAGGAAGCCATGCGATTTTTGAGCAAAATAATTGACATGCCAGATTTGGCCATGAGCAGCTCAACAAATCAGCCAGTGTATTTCTAAGCAGCGATAGTTGAGCTGTTCACATTTTTCAGGCTCTGAAAGAAAAAGAACTTGGCAATTCTGCATACAAGCAAAAGAACTTCGATGTGGCCTTGGAGCATTACGACAAAGCGTTTCAGCTGGACCCAACTAACATGACTTACCTCTCCAACAAGGCCGGTAAGACCACCGTCCACTGCACAACAACCGAGCCAGGGCCCTGCCAAGCCAGCCGGCATTGGTCAAGAGGCACCAGAATGCTTTTCGACTGTTAATGGTTACGTCCTGCAACGAATGAGTAGAGTCGCATGCATGTGAAGTGATGCTGTGTCTTCAGTGTACTTACTGATGTCACGTGCACTGAAATGCATCATTACCAATGGCCCTGCTTGGCCCCCGATCCAGATTCAGATGTCTTCTGAGGGTTGCATATCAAGGGTTTTATTCCAGCTTGGCACAGAAAATAGCCAGTGGAAAATCACCCATACCACAGTGGATCTGCTCTGACTCAGCTAGGATTTACCACTGGAAAAGTGGTATTGGTGCCCTTGCAGTGCCGGTGACATTAATAATCTACATTCTCAGAGGAGAATGAGAATGATCCAGCACTGGGTTCGTGTTGTACGTTGCAGCGGTGTACTTTGAGCAAGCCGAGTATGAAAAGTGCCGGCAGGAGTGCGACAAAGCCATTGAGGTGGGACGAGAAAACCGCGAGGACTACAAGGTCATGGCCAAGTGAGTGTGCAGTTGCCTGCTTCAGGAGTGAGAAAAACTTACGGATGCTTGGGGCCTCTCATTGTAAGGGAGGCTTATGCATGATTAAATAGTTACCTTAAAAAATAAAAGCTACCTTATTATATACGTGAGTTGGCCAGGTGGCTCAGGGTCATAGCACTGAGCTGGGCACCACTGAGATCCTCGGTTCAAATTCAGACAGCTGCCTGTGATTAAATCCGGTTCTGAAGTGTAGTTATTAGGCATCAATAACTGTACATAAGTTCCACATTAAATTTGGTTGTGCACTTAATTTGGTATCCGCTTCTGTGGGTCTATTTCCAACACAGTGGCTTCCACTGCTCAGATGGAATCTTCATATTGTGCCGTGACACCGATAGCACAATTGGGATACAATTGATTGGGAGAGGGATCTTTTTATAATCATGAGACTACCTTGAACTAGGAGTCAAACATTTGGATGTATGCATCTACAATGGACAACAATTGTGATGTATTAAGCTATGTAGGAAAACCATGTAGAACATGGGCATAATGTACAAACGCTGCCTTTCTGTGTGGAGGTTGTATGTTCTCCCTGTTTTGCATGGGTTTTCCTCCAGGTTCTCTGGTTTCCACCGTAGCTAGACAAAACGTGCTGTGTCACTTGTTTTGGCCAAACGTCCCAGTGCCTGCGGACTTATCAATTGGGATTGCACTCGGCAACATCGCCCCCTAGAGCGAAAAACTTGGCAGGACCCTACTGAAAAAGTCTCGATACTCGGTGAGACTTTATTGGATAAACAAGCATAATACTATAAACTATAAAAAAATGTTTATACATCTTTTTCAAAAGCGACCTGGCTATCACAAATGACAGCTCAACGAAGTGGCTTAGCAAGTGGAAATTTATAGCAGCCAAATACTCTAAAACACCTATTTCTAAATGGGAAGGGGAAAAGAGAAAAATCCACGTGAACATGCCAACTCCAAATATACAGGCGTCAGGAGTTTGGGATCGAACCCACAGCGTCCTGTATGCCAGGCGAGGTAGTTAACATCTCGCCGCCGTGATACTAATAATACAACTAATAAGCACGAGCTTTGAAGTTATCTTGAATGAATAGGCTGCAGCGGAGATATGACTTGTCCATGATTTGTCACATCACAGAGCATATGCACGCATTGGAAACTCTTACTTCAAGGAGGAGAAGTACAAGGAGGCCGTCCAGTCCTTCAACAAGGCCCTTACGGAACATCGCACACCTGACGTCCTCAAGAAGTGCCAGCTGGTGAGAGATCCCCACACAGCTGGTGTTTGTTTAATGCATCCAAGGATTGTATTATTCTCGAGCCGTGGTTCCGAGAGACATTGCTCACCGGTGTAAAGATTGAGAGTTCTTCTGAGATGAAAGCGATAATAAAGAACCGATAGGGAGGTGAGAGAGCTGTAGGAAAGTGCTCATGATTATTGATATACAAGCAACAAACTGGGAGACATTTGGCGGTCATGGACAGATGTCAAAACATGACGTCACGTGGGCCACCAGCACAAGCTAACTTTATGATGTGGCCTGCTGGAAAATATATAACTGTAGAACCCTAGGGCAATTTCAGGGTAGTTGTCGCCAGCGATGCATCCACTTAGAGCATGGCAGAAATAGCATATAGTGATGTGGTTCTGTCTTCACTCAGTGGGAAGTTGGTCATTCTCCTTTGCTGCCCTTGTAGTCTGGAATGCTTTGCTGTTGATTCTTTGCCCCTGTTCAAGTTCAGGCTCAAGACCTCTTCCCTCTGCCTATAGCTGTCTCTTTCGGTAATATAAATGATGCCCACCTTTTTTGTAGAGCGTCTTGAGATTTGGTTGTGTTTAGACACTATTTAAATCCCAATTGTATCGCATCTTACCTAGAAAACAAATAATTGTGCAGTAAACTTTGCCAGTGATGATTGGCCCTCGGGTATTGTAGAGTATATCGTGGACAGTCACCTTGTGTGTCCTTAATGGTAAAACGGTTTTTGGTTGCATGACCTGTGTCAAGAAAAGAGGCCATCGGACCTTAATTTATGATGCCGCCACATCTTCGCAATTGCTTCATTCCTTTTGCTAGATCGTGCGGCTTTTGTACAAGTGACATTTAGAAAAGTTTTGTTTGCAAGGATTCATGTAATTGATTGGCATATCCATGGTTTGATGTCAGAAATGCATGGTAAGCTAGCCCAAAAGAAAGTGTTCGGCGTCTGCTGTTGGTTAGCCTTGGCTCACCGAAATGTTACGCGTCCTTGCACAGGCGGAAAAAATTGTGGCAGAGCAGGAGCGCTTGCGATACATCAACCCCGAACTGGCCCTGGAGGAGAAGAGCAAGGGGAATGCGAGCTTCACTAACGGTGCGTGTCCTCAACACCCTGCCTCTGTCCTCTTGCAGAGCCCTGACAAGACACTCGTTGCAAAGCTGTTCAATCCAGCAAGATGTATTTATTGATGCCGGCTTGATTAACCTTTCACCCATTTGACAACGTTAATGTTCCCAGCCTCATAGTTGGCACCTGTCGCAGCCAGTAGTAATAGTTGCCATATGTGCTTGCGTAACCACCCGAGTTTCAGCGCGTATCCAATAGCCGTGTTCCAGCTGTGTGCCTCCCTGTGGATTTATATAATGTGCAGCTCTTTTGTCAATCCACTCCTGGCTGAAGGCTTCCGCACGCCGTGTCAGTTATGCAGGTTGTTTGACCATACTTCACCACGCCAGTCAGTTGTGGCTGGGCGAAAAATGGAAGGGGGGGGGGGGTCCCAGGACTGGTTCAGACTTCACGTGCCATTGATGTTAGCGAACTTGGATTGCCGTGTTCACAGCGCTCGCCCGCCCTAGTATATTTAATGAAGATTTGAGACAGAAACGAAAGTCTAAGTCACGCGTCACCGTTATTCATCATTGTTAACTTTTAACCGTTCGTAACTCTTACCACGCAAGCGATAATAAAACGAAAATTTAATTACAGTTTTTCCTCGTTATTCACGAACTTGCTCTCCGCGATTTTGGCCGGACGTGAATGGCATCTGGTACTCTACTGCGTTAAGAGAGAGGAAGAATGTGATGAGAGAAAAAGTGATGCAATACTTTAATATTTTATAATTTAATATTTTCATAAACCAATTTTAACTTTTTGGTGATATGATATTTTGAATGTATTAAGCCTATATATTTAAGGTTTTCGTTGGCCAATATTATCCATGAAATTTGCTTATCATGACCATCCCCGGAACGTATCCCTCGCAAATTACGAGGGAATACTGTAGAAAGGTCCAGCACTTGATTGGGAAAAAAAAAAGTTTCGGTTGCATCCGCCTGCAAATTCCCACTAAGCTTCGCAAGACCAGCCGGTGCCGTGTGGGTAATGGGAGCTGCGACATGCCACGCCGATTGCACCATACCGATGCACTTTTTGCCACCGTCCCTGTTCCCGATTCCGCGCAGGGGACTACCCGATGGCCATGAAGCACTACTCGGAAGCCCTGCGCCGCAATCCTAACGACGCCAAGCTGTACAGCAACCGCGCTGCATGCTACACCAAGCTGGCGGAGTTTCAACTGGCACTAAAGGTTCCGAGCGCTCTGAATAACAGGAGTGTAACATATACAGCCCTTTGTCAAATCCACTGCTGGACAAGGACCTGTCCATGCCGTGTGTGCCCAGACTTGACCACGCTGGCCAGTGCGGGTTTGGTGGCGAAGGTGCAGAAAAGGTTTATTCATAGATTAAAGATGTCATTGTAGATGTTTTTTTATCCACTCAATTGTCTGTTCGGACGTAGAGTGGATCTCATCCATTCCTCCTTTAAAGGAGTTGAAGACAGCAGTAGCGGAGTGTTTACGATGCGGTCGATGGTTTGGGATTCGTGGCTGCACTCGCAGGCCGCCGAATCTTTGATGCGCCGTTTTGCGCATAGGGTGGCCGCATCGGCCATGCCCGGTCCTGATTTAGTTGATGGTCGACAGTTGGCTGCATGTAAGGTTGAAAGCGGGAGGTTCAATGGTAGGATATTGTATGAGATGTTTATTTTTGACGTCGGTCACAGTCCAGACTTGCTTCCATTTCTTGCCTTCATTTGTATTTGTGGCCTGAAGTGAGGCTGCTATGATCCAGAAGGGGTGGCGTGATTTTAGGCAAACAGGCGGCGCTGGGTTTGTCTCGATGTATTGGAAGGTGCGGGTTGACGAGAAAGTACGGTACAACAATGGATCCTGCTGCACTGCCTTCTGCTGCCAACCATGCAGTCTTTAACAACACCAACCCTATCGTGCATAGTAGTTGCCTGTTCAAACGCTACAAGCTTGACCCTGCTTAGCTTCAGAGATTGGACAATATTGAGCAAAGTCAGGGTGATTTGGTCATAGATTAACTATGTAAATGCAGGCAAAACATTAGATACTTGATAACCTTGTATTAATCCACTCCTGAATTAAGACCCCCCCCATGCTCTTATCGTTCGTGGCGATTGTTTGACCATACTTTCATGGTGGTCAGTGTGGGTTGGTGAGGAGGGATTGGGGGTGCAGGTGTTCATCCCTAGAACCATATACCTACATCATTAGTACACCACACCTCCGATTAGTGTGGTTAGCTATGTGCGGTGAAAAATAATTTCTACATGCACCAAACGGTTTGAATAGGTTGTACTGTAAATAGTTTGCCAAAATTTGCACATCTGTAACATGTATTTTTTAAGTGCCACAGATCCTGCTTTGTTTTGTTGCATCCCCCGTCGGTACGCTCCTTTTTGTAACTTCTTCCTCCAAATGGCAACGCTGAACATTGATTGTTGACTCTGCGCCGACAGGACTGTGAGGACTGCATCCGATTGGACCCGACGTTCAGTAAGTGTTTCAAGAGATGCTCCTTCGCATAAGTGCCATTGACAATGTAATTGGCTGCTTTAAGTCCCATTTGTACCCCCTCCCAAGCCATTGGAATTCAAAACTTAGAGTCAATGTGGGAATATTCAAATTGTGTTTTCCAGTTAAGGGCTACACCAGGAAGGCTGCTGCCTTGGAAGCAATGAAGGACTTTGCCAAAGCCATGGATGTCTATCAGAAGGCCATCGAGCTCGACCCTAACTGCAAGGTATTGCCTGCCACACTCCCCTTCGTGTCGGTGTCTGATAGTGTGTAGTAATGCACTGATTGATAATTTTAACACTGATTTCTAAGGCATTGGGTCGCATACCCTGAGAAGGGATGTTTTCAAATGTATTTGTATTATGTAATGAGTTTGTGTGACCTATGGAGCCACAAGGTGGTGCTGCTACATTCACCACAATGAAAAAGATATTTACTTGAGGTGGCTGGATGACTTGTCAGAACGCTGAGCTGACAACGCTTGGATATCCTGGGTTCAAATCCAAGCTCAGCCGCCCTATTCTTAAACCGGGTTCTCCACTGAGTTGATCTCAGCTTGGTCACCAATGACAGGATATAAGAACCCATGATAACTTTGGTCCTGCACTCAAGATCATTTTATCCCTGAGAATTCAAAATATCAGTTTGATGATCACGTGATGATCATTGCTACTGTGTGGACCAGAGGTCACCTGAAGGTAATGTCAACGGTAAATCTGTGATATCCGTTTCTGCAATCCGGTCTCTAACATGAAGGGTTGCACTTCTCTGCGAGAGGTCTGACTTAGCATAATTTAGATAACAATTTTGAGAAGAAAAAAAAAGTCCTGAATCGCTACCCAAATCATCTTATCAAAAGTCATGAATTATAATATGGTAGAAGCTGGATTTAAACACACTCCTTGGGAACGAGGCCAACTGTGCTTATATATGAGGTGTGCTTACATCAGATATTGCCCTTTGCCTTCCCCCACCAGTGCAATGTAAGCATGTATTGTTTATACCAGATCTGTGCTTGTATTGTCAAGTAAAAGAGATGTCCTGCTCAAGTAAGCATTGAGGTGGTGCCCCTCTCCTACGGCAGGGGCGAGTATATCCATGGGACAACCACTTTACTTCCTCACAGATTGGTACTAATTGTAATTGACCCCGGAGGAATGATGGGCTGAGTCAACCCCCAACCAGGATTTGAATTGAAATCATAGGATTTGAATTCCCAACATTCCGATCACGAGCAGCTGACTCTACCACAGAGTCACTTGGCCGGATCGCTTACATATACGCTGCTTGTGTGTGTATATATACATACAAGCACGTGCTTCTGCTGTGCTACTCGTGCGCGGTGGCGTTTTTGCCTGTGGTTTTCGTACACGGTTGCTCCCCTCTGCGCCGTGCTTAGGAAGCGACAGAAGGGTACCAACGGTGCACCATCTCGCAGTACACGCGAGAGGATGACCCGGAAGCCGTGAAGAGACGTGCAGCGTCTGACCCCGAGGTGCAGCAGATTATGTCGGACCCTGCGATGCGTATCATCCTGGAGCAGATGCAGAAGGATCCGCGGGCCCTGCAAGAGTGAGTGCCACACAGAACCACAGACATGGGTTACTCACAATTATGTGGCCATCGTAATGCGCAGTTGGATGAAGGCCTCCCGGAGTCGTTCTCTCATGGTCCTGTGATGTAATAATCCATCTAAAATCTACATTCGAGCTGATTTCATTGCTCCCTTTGTGGTGGATGTGCCCTCGGACGTGTTTCCTCCTTTGGCTGCCACTGTAATTATCACGCCCATAATCCCTTTATAGTAATGTGTCGTGCCCAAGCCCACTTTTACTCTTCATGTGCATCTATGCAGCCATGCCAAGCAAAAACCTCTCGCTTTTAATGCGTCCATCTACACTTGCTGTATACTCTGCTGCTCCATTTTGATTCGAAACATTGGTCCATCTGTGGCGCTTGCCTTGTCCTACGGGACACTCGCGCAGACAAAATTTGGGAATCCTCCTGAGCCTTCACTCCAGTAAATAAGATGCACGTCGGATGTCCAGGCAGCGTGCATTGTGATGCCAGTACAGTACATTTTTTCGAGGTTCAGCCACGTACACCTCCAGTTCACTCATCACTCTACAGCAGTACCCCCCCCCCACTCTCTGCTTCCACCCATACTAAGCTCCCCCACACATCTCAACCATCCCAGCACACATCTCAATTTCAAGTCCTCACTTGTATTGAGTGGTGAACCTTGCTACACTTGGCAGAAGTTATTTTGTAAAAAAAAAAAATCCGAGTGATCTTGTTCAAATGGACGCGTGTAAATACTTCGCTCTCTTCCAGGCACTTGAAGAACCCAGTGATTGCGCAAAAAATCCAGAAGCTGATCGACATCGGCCTCATTGCCATTCGGTGATGCCTTCAACTACAAGGGAAAAGATAACTAAATAATGAATCCTCCAGCCTGTGTCAAGAGGCCCGAAGTAAAGGCACACCCACGCACGTGAATAAAACTTGTATGGCACCGCTATCTATTCACGATGATGACTCGGTGCGTGATGACGGGGTTGGGGGAGGGGAATGTCTGTTTAACATAGTGGCTCATTGTTAGCGTTTTTCAGTTTGACATTGTGCGCGGCCACCCGTCTCCTTCGGTTGTGTGCTTTGGTGCTGTGGTCTTCGGCAATTATGGTAGAATAAATGACAGATCGAACACGAAAGACGCCTCCAGAAATGATTAATGAACCACGTCTTGGACCCCGCCTCCTGTGTTTGCTCTGGTTCTCCCTCGCCTTCCTATGCATGTGAAAATGTCCACAGGGCACGCATACCTACTTAACCTACACAATGTTAGGCTGCATACTTCATTCCCATTTAAATTGGATGTGGGAATTGTATTATTACATTCATTTATAACAGGAAGCATTTTTTTAAAATGTAATGCATAATTGGAACTTATTTCAAGTTACTTGTGTCTTATTGTAAAAAAAATATCTCAGATATTTAATAAACATTTAGTTGGCATTTGAAAACAATCACTGTTGGAATTTACATGTTGATATGTGAAATCTGAAAAACTTTTTTTTTTCCTATATTTAAATATTTCGACACTAGTAGAGATTAGCAAAGATGAGTGGTGTTATAGATTATTTTCCACTTAAAAGCCTAAGGGGTTTTCGGTGGGAATTTGGCAACTTAAATGCACTTGACCTTACTCTTACAATATGCACTTTTAAGCTTCAAGGTCGAGTTGAGTGGGGTTTATGATTGAGACAAGACTCCTTGTGTCCTCTCCAGGCGTTCTTAAGTTCCAAAAGGTGTGTTCTAGTGATGGCCACACAATGCATCGATTAGCTTAACATTTTTGTTAATTTATGCACTCGTCGAACTTTGCGTAATAATTGATGGCTGCTGAATTTGCCTATGGTTTGCAATTAATATGACCCTCTTGAGTGTTCTTCATTGCAAGGCCCGTGGGCCACTGGCGGCCCCTGGTGGCCTTTAGTGTGGCCCCTGACGTGCGGCCCCCGACAATACACAACACGTGACAACACCCCTTGCAGGCGGTGTGACGGCCATCACACTGATGAAGTCTTATCGGCGAAAGTTGCCCCCCTCTGAAAGTTTGTGGAAAAACACTGCTCTACAACCACATATAGGTGCTACAATGCACCAAAATATTTACGTTGTTGTGGCCGTATTGTGAGAGGTCATCGAATTGTGAGGGTGTGAGATGTTAAGAGGCCTAATTAGTCCATGGGCCAGCGCAAACTTTGGTACCACCAATGATCAGAAATTAACGTTACAGTACCTATATATGGTTAATCAGTGAATGTGCTAACCCGCTCTAATCACAATTGTTGGCCACATTAATAAATTTGAACCACTACAGTTACGCCATCGCATGGTACTGTACCGACAGTGAAATTATCTGTTCAGGGCTCATGGACTAAGTATCATCAACACGATAATATTGGTCGCGACGCATACGCGATCTAACTCAAAAAGACCTTTGACTATATCAGTGTTGATACCACAAGGACATCGAGGGTGGTCAACAAATGACCCAAGACTTTTGTTTGTCTAACCGTAAGTTACATAGAAGTAGCACACCCTCCTACACACACTTAGGAGACTTGCAAGAGTCATACTGATATTTTTAATTCTCAGCTGGAATGAGCCGCTTTGTGCTGTCATTTCACAACACTTAATCTGTATTCTTGGTTCTTTCGGTAAAGTCACGTAGAAGGGAAACAATAAAAAATATTGTTTCCCTTCTACGTGACTTTACCGAAAGAACCAAGAATATGAATCCCTGCAGTCACGAAAGCTTTAAATCAAAACTTAAGAATCTGGTTTAATAACGGGCGGCTGAAACCCAGATTCTCGAACACGTGTGGGTTGGTGGACCAAAAATGTTGTGAAAATCCCCGTGGACGTGAACGTGGAGCTGTAACCCTGCCTTGCCAGAAGAATGTGGTGCAGCTAAACGTGGACTCCAACTGTTCCATCCATTTGGGAGAAGTGTTGCCCCCCTCGCATGCGTGGTTTACTCAGCGCTCCAGTTTTCTCCCATATATAAACATTAATTGACCAACAACCCCCCCCCCCCCCTACCTTAATATTTAGAGGATCACGGAGCTTGGACAATTGTTGGTGCCGGCCCACCGCCAAAGATGCTACGTTCCTGCTTGTCTGGTTCCTCGTGCCGCTTGAGTTCGCTCTTCGAGTGAGCGGATACAGGTCAAGCATCCACGGGGGCACACGAAAGACACCTGCGTGTTAATGTGGGGGAGTGCACGTGTTCTGAGTCTGCCCAACTGCGAACGAAGCGACCGGGAGTTGAGAGAGCCGGGGCTGACGAATTTGCCGTAACTGTGCATGCACAATGAAGAGAGGTCGTGTGGGCAACTGAACGGCACGTTACTTCGGGGTACCGCGGTGGTGAGATGTTATCTCCCTCACTGGGTGTGCAGGAGGTCATCTCCCACGCCTGGTATAGGAGGTCGTGGGGTTCGACCCTGCCGCATGTATATTTGGAGTATGTGGTGTCCCTTCTCCCCATGGTCGCGTGGAATTGTCTCCGGTTTTTTCCCTTCACATTTACAATCACCGTGCGTTTAGCGTTATTTGACGGATATGCATTTACACGATAAGCCACTTCGTTGAGTTTATCATTTGTAGCCAGGAGGACGCTTGTGAAAAAGAGCTATTTGGTACAGTGGACCTTACCTGGTCACCCCGTGGTGCCCTTATAAAACTCAACGTTTAACCTACTCACGCCGGCTTGTGCCCGCCCTCACAGTCGGGCATATTTACGGAACACACCACGTGGTGCCGCCGTTTACCCTGCTCATTGACCGAGCAACCCAACGTTCCTACCAGCTCCCTCCGCAGGAGAATGTGTTACTCTGTTAAAAGTGCCGGCTCAGCACTCAGAGCCATACAACCACCTCAAATAACATGAACATTTTGTCTTGGGGAAAAAAAATGACTTAAATATGCCCCTCGTCAAAGTCGAGTCCTGAAACTCACCGAGGCTCTCCCGGACAGAAAGTTTATTCCACACAGTAGTTGTGCTGCACAATAGTCTATAGTTGTCAACCCATACGGTTTACCCGTATTCTTGTACAGGGAAATTTATTTTTAGGTCCATGCGGCGTACAGCCGTTTCAATACGGGCAGGAAATACAGTTATGCCCCAAATAAAGAAAGTGTCTATCCACATGTCAGCAAGCATCAGCATTCAAGATCACAGACAGTAAGCATGATAAGTAGCATCATTGACACCAAATTATAAAAATACGTAAAACTTTTTTGGTTCGGCACATAATTTCTCTCTATTTAGTAATAGGTTTTTACCCTTTTATCTGGCACCAAAACTGACAACCTTTATGCAAGGGAGCATGTTTGCAATAACCACAACACAAGCGGTCAAAATGCAAACAAAGAGAAACAACTCTGATAATGATATGCACTGTCCTTGAAATTATTACGCCAAAAGGCGTACACCCCGTGCCCTTATAAATCTCAACGTTCATCCCACAAAGTCCCATCACAAGGGAGATACACAAACAAATCCTACAAAATCCCATCACAAGGGAGAAACACAAACAAATATAATGCTCTCTATTTGTTTGTGTTTCTCCCTTGTGATGGGACTTTGTAGGATGAACGTTGAGATTTATAAAGGGGCACGGGGTGACCATTAAGGTCTGAAATGGTATTTAAATCAGGTCGGTACTGATAAGGGGTTGACAGGTATGCAATACGTAACAACTGTATTCCCACATGATTATACCGCGCCTCTCCAAAGTTGAACGTTTGTAGCTTATTCATAATGGCCTATGTTACGAACTGCATACTTATTTTAAAAAAAAATCGCGTTACGGTCATGATGTGACTGTTTACAAACGCGGTTTCGCCAACACGGCTCGGCTTCCGTAGCCACACACCAGGAATGTGCCCGTTACCGAACGAGCAAAGCGTCTCAACAAGTATCTCGCCCGGATATCACGAACGTTGACATCGTTAATATATCGCTATGGACGCCGACCTCGCCTTCGCACTGCAGCTGCAAAATCAATTTGACTGCGAGGCGGCGGCAGAGGAGGAGGAACGCGCGGAGGGACGGGCGAAGTTGGCCGATGATGAGGTCGGGTGGGCTGGGCCGAAGCATCGGTCTCTCCTGGAAGCCCTGCCCGGTGACCTGGCCCCCCGGCCCGGCGATTCCGAGCGCCGGGCACGGCCTCTCTCCATCGTCGATTCTGCCTGGGAGTTGATCGACCCGAGTCCGAACGTGTGGGCTCTCTTCTCTCAGTACAACGAGGCGCTCTTCTGGGGAAAACTTCAGGGCGTCGAAGTGAAGTGGAGCAAGAGAATGACCCTGTGAGTTTGCGCTGGGCGTCATGGCTATGGTGTTATCGATTAGGTATTTCCGGACAAGTAATTGACATTAACTTGACATTGTTAATAGTTCCAGTAACGTATCACCCCTTGGAATTGAGAGATGGATCATCTGAGATGTACACCATCGTCTGTTATGATGGTGCTTACACGGTGGTGGGTGAAGTATTGTTATAAGGAGTGGTGGCGAGTGGTGGTGTGTAGGGTGGGTCGTGTTGTTTTGCTGTACGTGCAGATTTGAGGCCAACAAAATCGTCATCTGGTTGCGGATTCGCTCGTTGTGGTTTAAACCCGTCCGCCTGACGCTCTGAATCCCAAGGCTTCTGTGGGCGCCCTCTTTCAAGTCCCGTCAGTGATGCCTTGGAGGATGTTTTTTGATAGGATGCTGGATTATTGCATCCAAATAACTATATTTATTTCGCTCAGCGGTGGCTACGAGTTGTTTTTTTTCTGGCCTGGCTGGGTGGGGATTGTGCTCCATATACAAATTCGTTCCCTGCGTATAGAGCACAGTTACTGGGCTGTAGCCGCGCACTCCCAAGTCCGGTGCAAGCGATTGCGTTGCTGGCCGTTGGGTGTTTCAAGCATGTAAACTGGCTTGTGTGTATGTCACCCCCGTGGTGTAGCTGTGCAGGTGTGTGCTGCTATGAGGGCCGAGGCGGCCTTTGCTCCATCAAGCTCAGCGAGCCCCTGCTCAAACTTCGGCCCCGTAAGGACCTGGTTGAGGTGAGCAAATGCTGATGGCTCAAGGTTCCGACTGCCATCAATTAAGTTTAACCCGCAGTAGGCTTTCGAGAGCAATATTATTAAGGTTTTAATGGGTTAGATCGCCTAAGTATAAATGTGTCAACCCGCCACCACGCGATACAGCCAATTAATGTGTGTCACGTAACAAAACGTGCCAATTGGTAACTGCTTCAGCACAGCGGTGTGTTGGAGTCAACCCGCAACATTTGCAATTCCAGTACGACGTTTCGCTGATTACAACCAGCTTCATCAGGCGATTTGCCAAAATTGTGAAGGAGTCTTCCCATTTCGGTGTGAATTCATCGCGGTGAGATTGTCGCCCGAGGTAATCGAGAGTCCTAAACCCTGCCTATTGGCCATAAAATGATTGGTGTATTTTTACGCAGTCTTGACTACTCACCTGGAATGTGCCCGATCTCCACATATCTAGAACGACAAGCGAGGGTTGTTCCTGCATACTGCTTGGATGGGCGATCACCATTCATAAAACAGGTGTTATAGGCTGCTGCGGGCCTACATTTTCGGCAGAGGGGAGTGCGGCAAACCCCATTGTATTGTACTAAGCTTAAACATCTATGCTCTGCTGCCCACCTTCACCAACCCACTCTGACCAGGGTAGTGAAGTATGCTGGATGAGGTCCTCTCTTATGACTTGCACAGGGTGAGGCGACCCTCATGTAGCAGTGGATTGACAACAAAGGGCTGTACACAATGTACAACACATTTTGTTTCCCCCAATACTATTATCTACTAGGACACATAGCAATTATCACTTGAAGTTACTTTTAAAAGTAAAGCAGTAACTTACTGTTACAGCATTTATGAGTGAAGATTACGTAATAAAAGAGCAATTGTACCGTATCCCATATGGTCTTAACCCAGGGGTCGGCAACCAAAATAACAAGAGCCATTATCTTCCAATTCAGTAACAAATATATATTTTGAGAGCCACAATGCATGTGAGTACAAGGCGGTAATTAACATTAAACCACATTTTTTGTAATCGCTATTTTAAAAACAGTACACACAATGATTCGTAATGCTGGATGACAAATCAGTTTCGGGCTTTTAGAAGTTCACCGTTCATAAAAATTCGGAAGGGTTTTTTTTTGTTACTTTGTAATTATAGTGTCGGGAGCCTGAAGCAGTCCTTAAAAGAGCCGCAGTTTGCCACCGACCCCCTGGTCTAACCCGCGCTGTTGCCACTGCAGACGCTGCTGCACGAGATGATCCACGCACTGCTCTTTGTGACGCACAACAACCGCGATCGTGAAGGCCACGGCACCGAGTTCTGCAAACACATGCACCGCATCAACAAGGAGACGGGAACCAAAATCACGGTACACTCTCACCCAGGAGATTCTGCCTGCGCAAGCACCCGCTCACCAGCCATGGTTTTCCTTTGCTTGCTTTCCCCCCCCCCCACAATTTCGGCGTCGGCATCGTATGTCACGAGCCGCCGAAGAAATTTCCATTGGAACTCTGCAGCTCGCGGTGCATCGTCACCCTGTGCCAGAGAACGACGGTCCAGACGCTGGGCAATGTTTCCTGCTTGGACAGGACACGTCGCTCATCGAAGTAGAATTCGTATGTTCGGTCCACCTCAAGTGTAAATTCCAAGCGTGCACCTCCGCTTTTTTTTTTGGCTTGTTTCAGAAAATGGAACAAAACGTTCTACTTTTGAGGATGTTCAGTAACTTCATCACTCTCATCTGCTCTGCTTACGGCAGATCTACCACAGTTTTCACGACGAGGTGGATGTCTACCGCCAGCACTGGTGGCGCTGCACGGGGCCGTGCCGCTTGCGCCCGCCGTACATGGGCTACGTGAAACGAGCCATGAACAGAGCGCCGTCACCGCGAGACTTCTGGTGGGACGAGCACCAGCGGACGTGCAACGGTTCCTACGTCAAGGTGCGGGAGCCGGAAGACAAGAAGAAGGCGGCGGCTGGCAAGAGCGGAGTTTCGGCCGAAGGAGAGCAGACGCAAGCGGGCGGAGTGAAGGGACGTGCCGACAATAAGTCGCCGGCCAAAGGTGAAGCAGATGCAGTCCTGCTTGTTTTTGTGCGCAGTTGAAGGGTATCCCGGTTTTATTAAAACACATGACAATCCATTTTTTTTAATGCAGTTACATTTTAATGCGAGAAATCCAAATTGTATTGCATAATTTAATTTATTTTATCGTATAATTTCCTTCACAGATGCCCGCACGTTGAACTTAATAATTCACTCACTCCATATTCTTGGTTTTATATTTTTATTATTTTATTGTTTACCTTCTACGTGACTATACCGAAAGAACCAAGAATATGAATCCCTGCAGTCACGAAAGCTTTAAATCAAAATTCACTCACTCCACTTAAGCCACATCATCTCAATAAAGCCATACTTTCTGGACAGTTACCTTTTGTGGCTAATAAAGTTTTGCTTTAGGATACCCCTCAATTACCTTTGCGCGAGTTAACTCTTGTACTCAAGTTTGTTTTAAAATGCATCTTATTTTTTCTCTTTCCACAGACAAGGACGGGACAGACATTCGTACGTTCATCCCGTTCTCAGGAAATGGTTTTCTCCTTGGTGGCGGCGGCGGTGGCGGCAGAAATAATGGGAGACCACATAGTGCTGTACAAGCCAGTTCCACAACCACGGTGGTAAAATCCCCCGTGTCGGGTAGAGAAACTATGACCTCGGCCTCCCAATCAGCAGTTTCTTCCTTCAAAGTGCCTTCTGTCTTTCCGACCGGCTCACAGCCTGCAATGGGAAGGTCGTCCCAGGGCAAAAACGGATACGATCGTGGTGGCTCTATGAGTAACATGGACAGCTGGCTTTTAAAGACCAAGGAAAGCGAGAGCAGAAGTACCCCCGACGCTCCAATTCTCAACAGGAAGTCTGTCAGCAATCCGAAAGCTTTTAGCAAAGGAGTGCCTCTGAAGGGAAAACCAAAGGGTGATCCCGAAGGTGTAAAAGTCTTGGCTGTATACAAAGGTCGAGAGAGTTTGAGAGACGGAAATAGAGCACCAACTGCTCAGAGTCCGAGTAAACTAAAGAGGCAACACGGAGGCAGTTTCCCATCTCCTCCTCGCATACAAGGCTCCAGAAACGGAAATAATGCATTAGCCAGTGATGCCAAGCGTGCAAAGACCGAGCAGCATACGTCCAGGACTCCCACGCTTACCGAAATGTTTCAAAAGAAACACGCAGGAGGCAGTGGCGGATCTGGGCGAGAGCCTTCAAGTCTGGGAACTCATAACTCCAAGATGCTGATGAAGAAAGCTGTCCCATCAGCCAAACCGGCTGAGAGGCAGGGAGAGTCCCCAGCTGCAGGGCTTCTGGTTGCATGCCCCATTTGTCAACAGCGCCTCCCAGAGTCGCAAATCAACAATCACCTTGATGTGTGCCTGCAGTAGGATCACCGGTGCGGCCAGCTTCCATCTACTCAGGACGAATATACTACCTCCCTTGAGAAATTGCACTTTAGATTACAAAAAATGCTTAGGTGCAAGGTGACAACGTGTAGTATTGACTCGGCATTTTATGATTCGTCCCTCTCACCCCCAGAATGTCAGTCGTCAAGAACCGGGGTCACGATTTAATGCAAGGATAGATTATTTTTCTCATTTTGGTGATTTCTCTCCTCTGTCTCATTCCACACATTGCACATGCCTGATGATTACAAAACAATAGCCCGTATGATGTACAGGATGCCGATTGAGACAGATTTCTTATGTGTATGTGAGTACCACGTGAGGTAGAGTACTGATTAAATTGAATTGGCCTGCATATGCCATGCTGAACATACGTACACATGTTATTGTGTGTCCCACATGAACCATACAGTCCCAATTCAAATTAATCAGTGCTGTCTACGCCATGTAGACGGAATTTTGCAAACATCGGGCATGTGCTGATTGTAACCACTTAAATTTATATTTGAACGAAGGATAATTGATAAACTTTGAAAGACATTCATGGTGAGTCACCCCCTGCTGTATTAAATCAAGCATGTTAAGCACATACAATTGTTTTGCAGTTAACATTAAAACACTGTTAATGTACATGTGTTATACACAGATTTTAAATTTGCAAACGTCTTGCTTAAAACAAACTGAAAGCCTTATCAATGTAGCCAGCCTCCTTTAAATGAGCATTGTGCAAAATGTGTGTCTTGTTAAATGTGTAAGATTACTACTTGTGTTGTCTGGTTTACGTTTAAAAATTACATGAATAAAATCTGCTTTTGACTTTAATATCGTGTCATTTGTTTGATTTATTTAAGATAATCTTATTTAAATCCCAGAACACCTTGAAAAAGAATGTCTCAATGGGTTTCTTAACTGGTTTGAAAGGGCATCTTTATAGCAAAAATCCGCTGTACCGAATTAAAATATCCATCTTACAGGCCAAAGTACACACTCAAGCATTTAACATGAATCAAAAACAGATTTTTTTTCTTTCAAGCTCTGTATCAGACGGACAATTTACATTTGCAACATTTAGCAAAAAACATCCCTTCCGAGCCCTCACCCCCCCCCCCCCCCCCCTGAGGGGAAAAGAGTTCTGAAACCGTCAGCGAAGTGTTAACGACATAGCAGCATAGCATTATAAGATGTGCACACAAGTAACTGTTGGAGCGTGTCAATTTGTTTGCCCGTCAGTCACGATCAAAACAAAGAAGCAGGATGAGCGTACTTGAACAAAAAAGCTTCGACATGGCAGCATAAAAACCGCCGACGACGCGGTGACTTTCGATGCAACAGCTCGATTAATTGTCACCATTCAGGGTCACAATGTAACTTACAAATTACTTGTCCCTTTTAGTGCATGTGCAATCGAGAGTGGTTATGAGTCTAGAGTAATTAACTTATATTCTTAGCTCTTTCGGTAAAGTCACGTTGAAGGGAAGCAATAAAATAATAAAATATATAGTTGTATATATATTTTATTGTTTCCCTTCAACGTGACTTTACCGAAAGAGCTAAGAATATGAATTACTGCAGTCACGAAAGCTTTAAATCAGTAATTAACTTGTTACACTTGAACCGGTTTTATCACGGGTGGCTGAATCCCAGAATTAAAACCAGGATTCTCAGCGGGTTTCTCCGTTTCCTGAGCCACCCGGCCACCTCACCGGTGATTTAATCGGCGAATTTCCACATTTCTAATAATCACCATTAGACATCTCCGTGTTGCCCTTGGGCCAATCAATTGCTACTTGTGTCATGATATTTTCATTTCATAGACCAGAGGGTTACGACACAAGCATCTGTCAGATGGGCACAAGTTACTGCTCCCGTACTGAGTCGTTCCTACCCAGCCTAGAGAGGACTAATTCAGCTTCTTAGGCCGATGGAAATGTGCAAGGCACCCAGTGATATTAACTGCGCAACAATCCTCACCGTTATCGTTCACCCCAAAATAAAACCACCAGCAGCAGCACCAGAGTTCGTGTGAGATGGCCCCAGCGGCTCAAGAGGTGAGAGCACAAAGCCAGCTCGACTGCGGCCTACCACCACTAATCACCACCGATACCACCATCAGTCCCGCCACCACCGTCAACACAGCCACCACCTCCACAACCACCACTATGGCAAGCAAAATGCGCATGAACGCCCCTCAGTGCTCAACACTGTGCCAAGCAGAAGCTCTTCATTTGTGCGTATAGGGCTTTCTTTCTGCGAGACGATCATTGACAGTCTTCAGAGGCGTGGCTGCAATTGGCTGCGAGTAGGTTGTAAGGTCGCTGAAAGAAATGAAAAACAAATATACTGTACATAAACTTCGAAAGGTTATAAAACACGCCTTCCCGACGCCGGTTTACCGGCAACGTGTCATGAAATGAATCAATTTGGATTTTTTTTCAGAGCAGTTGCAACCCATGGGTTAGAGAATGGCTCTAAAATAGATTTTGCACAGGGCTTCTTCCAGAAAAAATTACTATAGCGGGCGCACTTTCCCACACGCTACCTGAGATCGGCATTTGATGGCCACAAGCTGATATTTGTCTTTATTCTAGGAGCTGCAATGTAGCCAAATGAAGCACAACATTGATTTTAACACAGGGTATTATTGTGTGCGAGCAGTCGTTAATGACTGGGGCTGAGAGCATCAACTCGCCACACTTGAGAAACCGATTTAATTACGGGCGACTGAAACCTGGACGCGGACCCATTGACCTGAGCAGTTCAAGCTCAGCGGCTCCAACCTCTGAGCCACTCGGTCACGATGCACAAACTAATTCTAAACAAGTACACAGATTAATCGAATGCTATTGAACACACTATTTGTTGTCCTTCCCCCGATTAGCACGGTTGGCTATGTACGGTGCAAAAGAAGTACAACATACATATTCGATCTAAGATACATTTACAAACCAGTCTGAATGAATCGCACACACACTTACCTATCGATTTGGCCACTCTTTCCATCTGCTCGGTAATATTGTACCGCACCCCTTCTTTCCTGAACATAAAAAAGCGACGTGAAAAAAATCTCACCACAACCACCGTAATCCACAGCTTCGGCATTTTTACCCTCAAACTGTTAGCAATGAAGAAACGTGTAACGCAATTGCCAAAAACAGGACGAAAAGCACGGGAATGGGTCACAATGTTGTAATTACTGGCGAAACGTCGTACTCAGATTGTATATATTGTAGCTTGGCTATTCAAAACACCGGTGTGCTGTACTAGTTATGAATTGGCATGTTCTGTTTACGTGACAACCCTTACTAGTTGGCTGTGTCGGGTGGTGGCGGGTTTAACGGCACATTTATATATTTACACGATCTAACATAAAAAAAGCCTCTATTATGGATGATATTGGTCACGAAGGCCTACGTGTTAAACTGCGCTAGGGAGGGTTTGTGCAGAATCGTTGCCGTGTGTGCGCTCACCCTCTCGTCCTGCTCAGAGCCTTCAGTCGAACCAGGGCCGACAGGATGTTCCTCTGCAAGTTGCTGGACAGAGCCTCGTACTCCAAGAGTTCACCTGTTGTCAACAGGACACGCAGACAGCAATAACAATTTCCATTTCACCGTTGTTTAAATGCTGTTAGAAAAAAACTATTTACGTGTATGTTGAACTTCATTCGCACCATACGTAGCCAACTATACATGGACAATCACTTTATTACACTGCTAGATAAGAGCCCCCTGCATGCTGTGCAGGTCATGGGGATTAATTGACCATGCTTCACCAAGCTGGTCAGTGCAGGTTGGTGAATGTGTGGGAAGCAAAGACGTGGGTGCTTTGACGTACGGAAACAATGGGTTTTACTGCGCCGTTCTTTACCGCCAACAATGTCGCCCCGAAACATATATAACACCTGGTATGCATGGTATTCACCCATCCAACGACTATCTAGGCTAAGGCCTTGCTTTGGTTCGGAGATCTGACAACACTCGGTGGATTCTGGGCAATTCGGTCATAGACAAATTCAGCATAATAATAAACACAATCTATTCCCGTAGGTGTCGTATCCGACCCGTGTACCCTAAAGTGTAAGAGTCGATTTGAAATGACATATCTCTAATTTATTACTAATTAGCATAGAGCGGCTGGCCCATATCATTCTCTCCGTCTTCGTAGTCCGGTGCCACAGCCGCCACTTGGGCCCCGTGACCTCCAGTACAGTCGTACCGCCTGCACACACGATAGCTACACCACTGGCGGGCGGCACCTGTGAGGATGAGCTGCATGGTGTGGTTCTGGAGGTCGGCGAGCAGCCGGCCCTCCGCGTGCGCGCTGCCGCTCTCCAGCGTCAGCAGGTACCGGCACACCACCTGTGCCGACCACGTGGCAACGGGGGCGACAGGGGTCAGGAGGTCATCGCATCGAAGCAGAGGAGGTGGCCGGGTCTTGACCCCCTTACCCCCCCCCCCACTCTCCCACCTGGAGTCTATGGTACAAAAACGACTGCCTCTGGAGAAAGCCACCAGCGCTGGGAATGCTTAAGCGTAGCGTTATGATAAATTGCGTAATGTTTGATCAATGAAAAAAAACGAACATAGGAGGTAGCCAGGGTGGCTCATTGTTCATTGGACAGAGTGCAGAGTTGGCATGGCTGGGTTTGATGCTAAGGCTGGGTTCTCAACAACAACTTGAATTTCTATTTTGCACCCGCAGTGTGACAAGCCTCTCATAATCACAGTTATCCAGCCAAGGGGAACCCACCGGTAGCAGGCGTCACTGTGCAGCGCTTGGTGAACAACACAGCGCCGGTGGCGCAATGGGCATTATTCCGCAAGCGCGCGAGTTTTCACAATTAAGTAACTTTTTTTGTTAACGGGGCGATGCCTGGAGGGTGCCCGCAGCACCTCGACGCGTGAGCGAGCGCCGCCCACCTGGTATGCGACGTGGAATGGGCGGAAGGCGTCGCGCAGGAACCGCGCCACCCTGGCGCCCGCGTCCGTGTCGGCAAGCGCCAGGGAGCCGGCCGAGTCCACCAGCGCCGCACAGCGCAGCAGCAGCGCCACCCCCTCCTCCATGTCCTGCGCGTCGTCGGGGGAGGGAGGGGGGGGGGGGGCGGCAGCAGGGGGGGTGGCGGAGAGTTGGGGGGGGCGGGGGGGTGGAGGACGTTGGATTGGGGAAGAGGGGGGGGAGAGGATCTGTTGAGATTTCACTCACCAACCGCAGCCGCTTTGTCAATCCACTGCAGGATGAGGGCCCGCCCACGCTTCACCACGCTCGGGAGCACAGAAGTAGGGTAGAACGATGGCTTTTGCTGCACCGCTCTCCATGCTGCCCTCGACATAGCCCCGCAACCTGCAACACCTATTGTGCATGGCAATCGCCCATTTCAGCTGTGAACAAGGGCAAACCCCGGCGTGGCTTCGGAAATTGGCCCTCAATCACAATAACAACAATAAACATGCACGTCCCGTTTGTCAATGCACCGCGGGATGAGGGCCTCCCCACGCTGTGCGGGTCGTGGGGATCGTCTCCTGCCCCGCTGGGGTGCGCTGCACACGGAGGGTTCGGTGGTACTCATTTTATCGACCCCGGAGGGATGATGGGATTTGAACTCCGTCGCACCTCCGATTAGCACGGTTGGTTAAGTACGGCGCGAAAGAAGTTCAACATGCATACAACTCGTAACCTTCCAATTGCGAGCTCCTCGCTCAACATCCGGCCGGATAGAATCGGGAGAAAAATGTCAAAGAATTATTGTGATATTAAAAAAAAAAAACCCCCTCCAATACAAAATATAAAAAGCAACTCTACGGTTGAAAAAAACCACGAGGTCGTCGCGCCTTTCCTGCCGGGTACCTTGATCTCGTTGTTCGGCACGAAGATGAAGTCGTCCTCAAACAGCTTCACCAAGAAGCAGAAATGGGAGTAGACGATGTCTGTGAGGAACGCGCGCGCACGCCACCGCCTGCTCAGTCACTGCGTCGACAACCGTTGAAACTTCCTCTTGCTGCACCCAGTTGTGACCGTAAACTAAAGCGATGTTATTTGACCAGGTTAAGCCCACTGAGCGACCTAGCCGCACGTGATGAAAGCTCATCATCGAAGTGAAACTATGAAACAATACAAAATAGATATATTTTACCGCATAAGGCCCACTGAGCTATGTGGCTGTTTTTCAGAAGCGGCCTGGCCCGCAAATGATAACCCAACTTAGTGGCTTATCACGTAGAAATGTATGGCAGCCAAATACTCTTAAACGCATGTTGGTTCTAAATGAGGGCAAAACCGGAGAGAACACGCAAACTCCAAATATACAGGCATCAGGGTCGGGATCGAACCCACGACCTCCTGTAAACCAAGTGAGGTAGTGAACGCTTCGCCACCGCGGCGTGCCTGATATCATCGCCCCCTGAAGCGGCTGATGTCATCGCCACATGTGGAAGTTTATAGCAGCAGCCCAATTATTTAAACGCATGTTGACTCTAAATGTGGAGGAGGAACCCGGAGAACAATCCATGCGACCACCACGGGGAGAGAGAGAGAGAGCACGTGGACTCCAAATATACAATAGGCATCGCCAGGGTCCAGGATTGAACCCAGGAACGCATGCGAAGCAGGCACGGTGCGGCACCCATTCCAGGTAAGAGTGTATCGATGCATCGATTAATACCGATTTCTTAAGCTTACGATGTACGTATCAAGATGTGTTTGTAAGAATTCATGTTTTTTAATTGTAATTCTTCTGTGGTTGGAAAACAGTGGTGCAACGACTAGCACATTGTGCTATGAACCCAGCCAGCTGAGTCTGAATTATGGCCATGGGCAACACAAGTTGCTAACACATCTGGAATAGCACAAATGAGCATTGAGGTTGCGGTCATCTCCTATTTGCAGGCTTGAGCCTGTGGTGGAAATTCCACATTCCTATGGTGGGGGGGGGGGGGGCGACTCCATAGCTACCCGTAGGACAACCACTGTTGTTGAGAAGTCAACCACTGTTGACTGCCTGACAAAAAGTGGTACTCGTTTTATCGACCCCCAGAGGCATATGGGATTTGAACTCACAACCTTCCAATTGCGAGCTGCTTGCTCAACCGCTGAGTCACCCGGCCGGATAAAATTTTGGAGAAAAAAATGGCAAAAAATGATCGTGATAAATAAAAAAAACACAATACAAATATTAAAAAAGCAACTCTACAACAAAAAGAGGAGGCCGTCGTACCTTTTCTCCCGCCGGGTGCCGCGTGGCAGGCCATGACAACGAAGGCCGGGCGCACGAGCAGGTGGAGCACGTGGTTGCGGTAGGCGGAGCACATGAGTGCCACGCATGCGCGCGCCAGCGCCGCGTCACCGTCACGGGGCGGCGCCTGGCACGGCCACGCCATCCGCACGACCTCCGACCCTGCACGGGCGTCGTCGTCACCGTCGTCGCCGCGACGCAGCGTGCTCGCGATGTTCCCGTGCAGCTTCACGCTATCCCGCACCACCGCCTCCAGCGGCTGTCCCTCTGCAAGAAGACGGCAAACAACCTCCTCCGTGACCCGCGTGGCTTTGGTCATTGGGGCGTTCGTTCAGTTTGGGGACTGATTTGATCGCGCGTGTGTATGTTTGTGTGTATGTTTGTGTGTATGTTTGTGTGTATGTTTGTGTGTATGTTTGTGTATGTTTGTGTGTGTTTGTGTGTGTTTGTGTGTATGTTTGTGTGTATGTGTGTATGTTTGTGTGTATGTTTGTGTGTATGTATGTTTGTGTGCGTGTATGTTTGTGTGTATGTTTGTGTGTATGTTTGTGTGTATGTTTGTGTGTATGTTTGTGTGCATGTTTGTGTGTATGGTTGTGTGTATGTTTGTGTGTATGTTTGTGTGTATGTTTGTGTGTATGTTTGTGTGTATGTTTGTGTGCATGTTTGTGTGCATGTTTGTGTGCACGTGTGCACATTGTGGGGAGCGGCAGTGCTATGGTTAAGCGCGCTGCACGACGAATCCGGCGACCCGAATTCAATTCCCGCTCACGGCCAACGCCAGTGACGATTATCAGAATCGGTTCTGGCCCTCTCCTAAGTCGACTCAGCCTCAAATGAGTACCTGGTGCGGTGTGTAAACATCCATGCTCAATCCAATGCTGCTAGACCAAGGCCTCCCCAATCTGTCTCCACCTCTCACAGGCCTGCGAAGTAACCAAAATTCCATAGAGAGTCTGCACACGAGCCGATATGAGACGACATATCACTGAACATCGACTTTGGAGTGCAGTGCAATACAATCATGGAGATAAAATGACAAAAGTGTCCTTTATTTATCCGCAAAAAGCCTCGCTGAGCCTCTCAGGACAATTTTTCAGGAGGGTCCTGCAATGGGATGTTTTGTCAGTTCCGTAAATGTTTGCGACTTCGTGTGGGAGGAGAGTTGAGTTCCTGGATGAAACCCACACATGAAGAGAACACCTATCGAAACACCGAAACAATGGATTCAATCCACTGCTGTACTCCCATTCTCCTGGCCACCTTTTGCATTGCAAGCCTATAATACCTGAAATTATGAGGAGAGTCTCCCAACAGGCTCAAGCCTGCTCGGCTTCCGAGCTTTGACAGGATCGGGTGGGTTCAGCGTTGACTTAATCGCGATATCTTACAAAAACTGTGCGTCGACAAGGTGAGTAAACGTCAACCCAAGAGCAGCTACAATGACTACGACACGAAGTGGAGTGCAAGGGACCAATGCTCAATAGCCATCCATGCTTACCTGGCCAGTGCAAAAAGGCACCAAACTTCTCGATGAGGCACCGGAGCCACTGGACCTCAGCCAAGAGTAGAGAGAACTCCATTTCACCTGTGGCTCACACACACACACACATCCATATATACACACATGTGTAGTGTCAGCGATTCAGAGACGAGGTTTTTTAGGAGGCACCTTCTTTATTAACACCTTCACACGTTCACCGGTTCGCCCTCGCGCTCTCCCTAGTCGTCTAGCCCAGCCTAAACACAACCCTGACCCTGTAACGCCGATGGCGCCGACCGAGACGGCCAACAACTACCCGGCCGAGCAGTATCTAGCGAAGACGGCGGCGACGAAGGCGGCGAAGACGACGAGACGAGTTCACTCCCCAGAACCGGCAGCCACGAGCTCCCGCTCTCAGCTGATTTGATGCTACCCGGCGCGGCCTGGCCGCGCCTCCCTTCTCGAACCCACAAGCGGGTTCCAGGCGCTTCCAGTTCCTCCGCCCTGCCGACACACGCACCGCGTACACACTCACTGGCGTGTGTACTGCTCGTCCACCGCAGTTGCCGCTGCTGGACAGCAGCCGGCGCTATTACACTACACGTGTGTTTATACTGTCCCCCCGCCCCCCCCGTATCGCTGATGCTGGCTGTTAGGATCCCCTGCATTGAACTCTGGTGTGAACAGGACCATGCCAGGCCGCCTTTGTCTCCCCAATGGCGATGTTTATGCATCGCACCAGGTAACTCACTTAAGGCTAAGTCGAGCTAGGGGAGGCCCAGGACCGGTTTGGATAATCGTCACTTATGTTGGCCGTGAGCGGGGATGTAGCTCGGGTTGTCGGGTTAGTAGCGCAGTGTGCTAAGCATGGTGCCACCGCTCCCCACACACACACACACACACGTACACACCCACGCACGTATACAAACGTTGCACAAAAGCCGAAAGCTCGGTGGTTAAGCCAGGCACATTTGCATACAAGAGAACACACGCTCTAATCGTTAATATGTACCTGTACGTGTATTGCTCATGGTCTCAATCCAGTCGACCCACTGTAGTTTGGCAATCACTCTCAAACGTGTGCTCCAATAGAGTGAGAATAAATTATGATGGCGTGGGTATGGAATATCAGCGGCATGCTTTGGGCACGTTTTCCAAGAGATTAAATTACTCCTTTGGGAACAACGATGGGAGCTCTCCACTCTGCTCCTTTTGCAAAGGAGACCTGGGTATAAAATATACAAGCAGGGGGCTGGGGAGGAAAGCAGAGGCATGGGGTGGGGGGTAGTGCAGTGCAGGGACTGCTAAACGGTGACGGACTGGGACAAAAAAATCGACCCAGGCATTTGTAAACATAGTGGGCCCAAACTGTCGTGCAATCTCATTGGCTCATTTGGGCTGGCCAAAAAAACAAATGGGCCGGTGATGGAATGAAGCCTACATATTAGTGGTAATTAAATATTTAAGTACATAATAAAAAATATCTATGATTTTTTTTAATGTATATTTTATATATATTTACTATCATTAAATATAAATTTATATTAGATTTTTTACTTTTACTCATTTGCAATTTCCTCAGAGTCCAGCCCACTGGCCCTTGGAAGTGACCGGCCCACCGGGCATTATCCCGGACTGCCCAATGGTCAGTCCGAGCCCTGTCGCTAAAGGCTTCAGAAGCAGTGGGTCACAGACTCGGTTCTCTTCGCTCGCTCAAACCACCCTGACGCCCGAAGACACCGCTCCTCGCCCAGGCTCGCTCACCGTGATGCTGCATAAGGACGCTGGCGATGAGGGCCCAGGGGCTGGCCACCATGCCGTGCTGCTGTGTGCGCACCATATGGTGAGCAATGTCGCGCGCAAACACCAGCGTGCTCTCCGGCGGACGTAGGGACAAGTGTCTGCCGGTATGGTGGGGGGGGGGGGGAGAGGAGGGGGAGAACGAGTGTGGTTAAGTATGGTCAAACTCCAAAAGGAAAACCCCCTCTAACCAAGAGGCACTAGGTGGCCTTCATCCAGCAGTAGATTAACAGAGAGCACCGTACAGTAAGTAGTACGTTGCATTACTCCTTGACACAGCACATATGCCGGTTGCTTTTCGAACGCCACGCCAGAGACGACGACAGCTCGTATCACACTCGCGAGATGGGTTTTTTATTCGCAGGTGCGAGGGGAGCGTGAGGTGGGGCGGGGGGGGGGGGAGATCGAGGCCCACCTGGGCGTCAAGTTGTAGCTCTTGGAGTCGACGCGGCCATTGGCCAGGGCCTTGAGTGAAACGGGAGTGTGGAAGTAGAGGTGGACGCTGCCATAGTCCTCGCTGAGCACCGAGCGGGCCTTCAGCAAACCCTGCTCATGGAGATAGAGGGAGAGAGAGAGAGAGAAGACGGCAGAGATTCGCCGAATTAAACTGTGGATCTAAATCAGTGAGGTTGTATCGAATCGCAAGGGGGAGAGAAGGGCCGGCAATCGACATATTCAAATGTACAGGAGCGATTGAACAATGACATTACAAAAATGCCATAATGATGTGCTTAACCATAACTATGAAGTATATGTTTTTAAACAGTAATGATGGGGAGGCCACCACACTTGACTCGGTAAGTAGCTACAAGGCAAGGTAGAGTTACGGCGCGGAAATTATTCACTCAAGCCACTGCTGATGGAAAGGCCTCAACTACAGAGCCCCACCCCCCTAGAGGATGATTAGCCTCATCTTCCACGCTGACCAGAGGCCCTGGAAGAGGAGCCGATACCCACACTCTACCCCATTGCACGCGACCTGGCGGCCATAGACTGGAGGAGGGGCATTTAAGAAACTTCCGAAGTTGTTTCAACTCCCGCGCCGGGAGATGGAATCGAACCGGCGAACCTCTGTAACAGCAAGCCCAGCACCGCTCACCGTTACTCTGCTGCGGCAGCAACCCTTAAAAAGCGACAACTTGCCGTCTATTGACTCGCGCTAATTGGGTGGCTGATGCCGCAAGGGTTCTTTGTGAAAAACACTTCAGCATCTGCAACAGTTCCGCTGAGCGATCCCCACGGCCTGGCGCACTGGGTTGGGGCGAAACTCTTCTTCTTCTTCTTCTTTCGTATGGATTAATAAAAGCAGATTAAAGATGTAATTTTAGACGTGTTATCCACTCCATCGTTTGTTCACAAGCAGAGTGGATCTCGTCCATTCCTCCTTTAAAGGAGCGAAGGAACCACCTCCCGACAAGACGAGAGACGTTTAAATTCCCGGGTGGCGTCCACCCGTCAATAGAGGAAAAACCTCCGCCTTGAAGCGGCGAGGTGACGCGAATGCCGTGGCCCTTACCGACGTGGACTCCTTGGGCTTGGGAACCCCGAGGAGCTCGCGCGCGTAAAGGGCCTCCTCCAGCAGCCGGTCGTAGCTGATGCTCACGGCCACGGCGTACGTGTCGTACACCTCTCCGCGCAGCATGGGCTCCAGCGCCATGTTCAGCAGGCCTGTCTCACCGCCACCGCAGTTACCGCCGTTACCGCCACTGCCGCCAAAGTTATTACCGCTGTTACCAACGTTACCACCACTACCGCCACCACCGCGACCACCGTTACCACCATTAGCACCACCGCCACCGCCACCTCCACCACCGCTGCCAACACGACTGCCACCACCGTCACCACAAGGTGAAATCAATCAATCTGTTATTTATATGGTACACTTCACGTAATTAAAGTGCAACTTAAGAGTGCTTTACATAAAATAATATTCAACACTTAGGCTGCACAAGCGACGAGAAATTTCGTTTAAAATATCAACAGAGCAACGTTACTCCGGGGAAATGTAATTTAAACAAATCATAAAAGCTTAGGTTACAGTAAAATATCATCTCTCTCTCTCTCGTCCCATCTGTGCACAAAAGCAAGGATCTCACCCAGCTTGGGCGGGAGAGACTTGTTTGTGCGACTGCGAGTTCCTTCCAGAAAGAACTCTACAGGGGCATCTCCGTTCTGCACACAGAACACCACACGGCAGGCAGAGTCGACACGCCGTGCAGGATTATAGCCGAGTCGGCATGTCATGCTCGCGTTGAGTCTCGAGGCAAGTGTTTTTTTTTTTCCGTAAGCGTGTTTTATCGTCTTTCGGGAACCCAGAATACAGTTGGGAATATCAAAAGGAGGAACAACATGCAAGGTAAAACAGGCTGGGCGTAATGCACCCTCAAATATTGGGGAATTAACGAGGGAAACCGGGCTCGCCACCCTGTCGTGGTAGGGGCAATGATCAAGAGCAGTGTATTTAAGGGGGAGGGAGAAAATGTGGAAAATGGGAGGAACAGTGTAACCGAACAGAACCCAAAATAAACCAACATAAACGCCATGTCCAAGTTTGTCAGTTGCGCTATTTGCCCAGGAGCAATGGTCATCCCATGCGTTAGGGAGGGTGGTGTAGTAGTGTCCAGATTCCATCCCAAAGTATTTGACTCTCAAGAATTTGCTGTTATGCTGGGAATAAAAAAAATTGCCGATGGAAGCGAATATCACAGAGCCACGTCCGAGATCCGGTTCCTCCACCTGCTCTGCATATGAGAGTCTGGGACTGCAGAAGAGGATCACATGGCAGGAATTTGACAATTCGTCGATTTTTTTCCATACAAATTTATTCCTAGGTTCACAACGCGCGTGCGCACGTGAAATTGCGTGCGTGAAATTCCACAGACGTGGGCATCTCTAGCGAAAAACAAAATGGGATGTAGGGAATAAACGACGAGTGACGGGAGGCGAGACACGGGCCCACGGTAGCCCAGGAGGGGCCTGCATTACTATCCCACCCCCTAGTGGACATCCGTGAAAAAGAGCTTCATTTGGCTCATTGTATTTCTCCAGGATAAATAAAGATTCCGATTGTGATAGTATCGTGGTCTCACCCGCAGCACGGCTTGCACGTACTCGCTAAACACAAGCCAGTACAGTGCATTGTTGCCAAACGAGCGACGCATGAAGAAGGCGCCGGCCATTCGCAGCATCTCGCCCACGATCTTCATCCCTTGAAAGTCTGTGGAGGTGATGGGGGGGGGGGGAGGGTGGGCGAGAGTGGGTGGAGTACGGATGGATCGTTGCATCGTAAGACTGAGAGATGGTGACGGCTCGGCACAAGCCTCATCCAATAATGGATTGATCGTGGCTCACGATGGCCTTAAAAAAAAAATCTTGATTTAAGATATCCCTTCTCTTGCACACATGGTTTGCGAACACCGCGCGGTTTGGTGTTATATTTCTGATATGGACTTAATGGACTCGGTGTGACTTGGTGCTCTAGCGATGATGATGTGCATTACCTGCTAGTGGTACTTGAATGGTGCATTACTTCAATGTTATTTTCCTCGAATGTCTTTGCTACTCAGTGTCTGCAATGTTATTAATTATACGCTGCTGCAACTTTGTTATTCTTGGTTCTTTCGGTAAAGTCATGTAGAAGGGAAATGATAAAATAAAAAAATAGAATAAAATTCTCACGACGTTTCGGCCACAATGCAAGCAGCCGTCCTCAGGTGAAGGCACAGAGATGTCGGAAAGATAGAGTCCTAATGAACACTGCTAAGCTTGGCAGCGTATTTTAAGCTGGGTGGGAGGAGGAGAGCGCCTTGACAAAGGATTTTACAAATCAACAGAATAATTTAGCATATTGATGACAAATGCAGATATGGGATTAGTCACTCCTTGTGGAATGTGTAGGCGGTGGGGGGTCTCAAAGTCATATTATGCTAGTGTATTATGTAGGATTAGCAGTAATAAAGGGAGAAAAATTTTAATAATAAAGAACTGCATATCAAGCTAGTGCATTATGTGGAGAACAAAAAAGAAGTTTCTAAAGAACTGCAAATACCCTACTACCATACAATAAACCAATGTGAAAAAACTAAAATAGAAACTACATCAATATAATCAATAATCTCAATATACTCTCTAATAAGCTGAGTTACTAACAATAAGTCATTATACATTACACGGACGAGTCCATCTATGCTCGGAACGGAGGAGGGGGGAGATAATTTTATTTTATTATGTTTTATTTGTATTATTTTATTATTTCCCTTCTACGTGACTTTACCGAAAGAACCAAGAATATGAATCCCTGCAGTCACGAAAGCTTTAAATCGAAAAATGCTGCAACTTTCCTTCTTGTCCATTTACTTCTTACACAAATTCCTCTCTCAGGTCTATTCTTGCAAACCAGCTTATGGCCGGAATATTTCTTCCCAAGTGAAGTCCACTCATAAAATAAAATGAAATCAAATCAATTCAATCCGTAAATGCAACGTTGCACACCGTGCTTCGTGTGTGCCGTACCCATGCCGGCGGCGATCACCGGCAGTGGCAGATCGTAGGTGTAGAAGATGTAGGACATCATGAGGAAGTCGATGTAGCTGCGGTGGCTTGGCAGCAGCACGATTGGGTACTCCTGCACAGCCTTCTGTATCTGCGCACACGGGCAGTGCCAAAGTCAACCCTTTCAACGTCAGCCTAACAACAAACCACACAGAGTCTCCTTTTGATGGTGTTCATAGTTTTAGACTAACCAGGTGACCAAATAGCCCAGGAAGTGCCCGACCGTGTCAGGTCTTGGACGCTAAGCAGGGTGGAGTGGATAGCTCGTGGATTAGACCACGTGTGCCAGAGGGGACGACACCCAAGGAGATGGAGCGATGAAATCACTTTGTGTGGGGTTTCTCAGTGGATTTCCTCATCGTAGGACCTTAAGGGATGGCAATGGCTTTGGGAGGCCTTCATCCAACCATTAAACAATAATGGCTGATGATGATGTGACTCACACAAGCATGTGCATTGCGATGAAGGTACGTGCGTTTTTTTGTGACCACTCGTAAGAGGGGGCGCCACGGTGGCGAGATGTTAACTACCTCGCCTGGTATACAGGGGCTCGTGGGTTCAATCCCGACCCTGACAACGCCAAATATTTAGAGTTTGCATGTTCTCCCCGTGGTCGTGTGAATTTTTCTCCGGGTCTTCCAGGTGTTCCCTCCCCATTATGCACCAATATGCGTTTATAGTATTTGGCTGCTGTAAATTTTCACGTGATAAGCCACTTCGTTGAGCTATCATCTGTGGCCAGGTCGCCCCTGCAAAAGAGCCATGTAGCTCAGTGGGCTTTATCTCGTCAAATAAAAATAGTCTATCGTTTTATGATAGTTATATGAGTGTGGTCGTCCGGGATAGGCCATGTGTTGAACATTTCTTATCCCAATCCTTCGCCGAGTACTGCCAACTGCGGGCATCTTCCAAAACAATTGAAGAGAAGATGAACGCAGTAGCGCATGGCAAAAGTTTCAGAGAACAAATGCTCAACACGTGGGGCCCCCTAAGCTGGAAGATTCCACGTAAATTGCAACCAGATCCGTTTTAGCCGGACGTGGGCGGTGAGCCACCAGTCAAGTTTTGAAGAACCCCACACCGGAGCACGGCGAGGTGGGGATTGGGGGAGGGTGGGAGGTGCGATGGCGTCAGCTGGGCCGGTCGGTACCCGTTGCAGCCCTTCCTCGTTAAGCCGCACGCTGCGAAACAGCGCCTTGAAGGTCTTGCTGAGGGTGAGCGCGAACGTGCGGATGATGCACATGCGCTGGTTGTGTCCCATCTCCTCCAGGATGTCGCTCGCTCGCTCCGTGATCACCTCCACGGGCTCCCCGCTCTCGTGAGCCTCCTGCCTCGCAGCGCATGCATTCGTGTGAAATGTAATTTTTTTGTTTACATTTCATCTTTTTGCCCCAAAATTACGTCACGAGACAAAGAATCAATCTGGATCGCTCACGGCGAAGTATAACCCTTCGTGTTAGAGAACAGCCCATGGAAGTGGATATCGCAGAGCTATGAGATCCCTTCAAGTGCTCCACACAATCGAGGGCAATACCGACCACCCGTTCTGCATTCCAGAGTAATGCAGGTATTTCATTTTTAAGAGCGGGAATTTTAGATAAAATTGAGTGCAAAACCAAATTTCACTTTGTGCAGTTACTGGTGACTGTGCTAAGACTGCAGCCACCTGTGATGTAAGCCTAGCTCAATCACAGGTGGCTGCTTGGATTCGAACCCTGGTTCTCTGCGGTGGCAGCTCAGCGTGCTCTGGACTCTGTTGCTTTGAAAATTCATATTCCAACGACGGGGATCTTAGCTGTCCATTCAATTACCAATTCACTTCCCCGATTTCGCTTCCCTTGCCGAGTCAATCGCTCGCTCTACCCATCGCCGCCTTGCCCTCTTCTGTGCCCGTCCCCTGCAGCCGCCCAACAGTGCCCTGCCGCGGGCTTGCTCCGCACCTGCCGTATGAAGTCCTGCAGGCGCTCCGAGTGGAGCACAGCGCTCTTGAGCGCGGCGGGCGAGCGCGGCGAGTGGTAGCGGTACGACGGGGGGGCGTAGCGGCGCAGCGAGAAGCGCACGTCGCTGGACGCCCGCCGCTCCTCCAGGACGTCCTCCATGTCGTCGCGTTTGTCCGCTCGCAGCATCATCCTGCCGGGTGCGACCTGGGTGGCAGAGGCACGGCAAAGGCGCGGCGCACCGCATCACACAGCGTGACACACTACATAACACTGTGCACACAGCCGTACCCCGTTGCACCCTGCTGCACGACGCTGCACACCGCTGCATTAATTGCACCCCGCTGCACTATGATGTACCCCACCGCGCCCCGCTGCACAGCGATGCACCCAACTGCACGACGCGGCACACCGATGCACAACGCTGCATACAGCTGGCCCCCTTCTGCACACCGCGGCGCAACAAGGCGCAACATGGCACAGGGCAGATGAGAGTAAACGCTTTTTTTCTACCGCGATGCAATCCAGAGGTGGCCGGTTTGATGCGATCGCACGGCGCGGAAATTGAAACAGTGGTGTGAGTTTTTCAATTGCCCCCCGACTCCGTCCACCCAGCAGCTCTTGTGTAGTTGGGTAAAGCGTGGGTACTCTCGCCTCTTTTCCAAGATGCCTGGAAAGAGTGCGAGAGTCGGCCAAAATACGCACGAAGCCCTACCACGAGCAGCATTGAGCAAGCAACTACAGGGCTGGGGCTTTACCTTTTTACCGCGATGCTCCTGGCAAATGAAACGACAATGTACGCACGAAAAGCACTTTTGTTAATCCACTGCTGGATGAGAGCTTCCCCACGCCCCGTGCGGGTCCTGGGGGGATCGTTTGACGACACTTTACCACAGTGGTCAATGCGAGATGGTGAAGGTGTGGATGAAAGATGCGGGGGGTATAGAATGCACTATACAGCGCAACAGTGGATTTAGCCTTACTGCCCACACCATAGCACTACTGTACATACAGTACTGTATCTTTTCAAGTGGCCTTTTAAATATATATGTACAAGTACATCGATCAAATTGCCAATACTGTTTACTCTGTTAAATTTCAACAAATGGTGTTCATCTCCCATGTATTTTTACCTGCATCACATACAGACCCTGTAGATTATATTGTAATGATAAACCTACCACAATGTTCTTTGATACTTCAGCAATATTTGCACACACCGAGCAAACAAAACGAATGTTTTAACTTTCTGCCAAGGCTCCACGTAAATTATCACAGGGTCCACAAAGTTCAATGTGATCAGCATGACATGTATACGCAATCTCGAAATTCCATCATCATGCAAGTGCAGCCAATGTCAATTATCTAATTCCCTTACTTTATTCAAGCATACTCTTTGGTTATATTCGGTAAAGTCACGTAGGTTAAAAAATAAAACAAAAATCACGACGTTTCGGCCACAACACAAGCGGCCTTCATCAGGTTAAGGGACCAGACTGGAGCGCTGTCCTCGAGACAGTCTGGTCCCTTCACCTGATGAAGGCCGCTTGTGTTGTGGCCGAAACGTCGTGATTTTTGTTGTTTTATTTTTTACCTACGTGCCTTTACCGAATAGAACCAAAGAGTATGGATCCTTGCAGTCACGAAAGCTTCAAATCTAGAATTTATTCAAGCATCTGTTGTAGGTGTGCAATGTATGGCACGATCGAGGGCAAGCAGTTGCAATTTCACGGGGTCAAATCAATGTAATAGCGGAACAATTTCAAGATCTCATTCACGGTCTTCAATATCCTCCATGAACTTGTCCTCTCTCATCTCATTCTACTCCCCTCCACGCACACTCCTACCTCTCCCCTCTCATCTCATCCTACTCCCAGCCACAGTACCCAGAGTGACCCCAGCATGCATACGAGGGGATAACACTCAAACGCTTGCACAGGCAGGTTCGCAAACCCACTTGCTGTGCCGCCATCTCCTTGGCCAGCTTGCAGCCCAGAACATGTGGAAATCTCACACATCTGGACGTGACGCACCAACCCATACGTCCAAAGTGCTGGATTGCAGGCGAGCGCCACCATCATCACACCAAGGCTCAACGTCAGCAAAGCCAGTGATCTGCCTTTATCCAGAAGACAAAGTTCATTCTGCTGTCAGCAAAGCGATACCAACCGCTATCTTTTACCAATGACTGGCGCATGGCCAGTCATTGCTGGTATGCCGGTTAACAGTCCTTCACGGTGCAAACATAGCTCTTAATGTAAAAAAAAGAGCTTCTTAATAGAATTGGCCAAACATCCCAATGCAGAACAATCCTGAGAACAAGTACTCATTGAATGGGTAAATAACGTACCGTATAAATATTCTTGGTTCTTTCGGTAAAGTCACGTTGAAGGGAAACAATAAAATAATAAATATATATGAATCACTGCAGTCACGAAAGCTTTAAATCAAAAATGTACCGTATAAAGTCATTGTTTTCAATAAGCCGAGCGGTGGCGCTGTGATTTGTGGACTCAGCTTTGAACTTGGCGATCTGAGTTAGATTCCCAGCCACAGCAGAATCTTTATTTATCCTGGAGAAATCCGATGAGCTATGAAGCTCTTTTTCACAGATATTCATTATTATTATTAATACTGGAATACCACCTTTGTTGTTAAATATAGCCAAGTGCAGCTTACAATATTCAATGTTTAATTTAAACGTATATTTTCAGCTTGTTGTTGATACAATGCTGGATGATGGTCTCCCCATTCTCTTACTGTAATGGGGGTTGTTTGGCCAAACTTCACTGCAGGTCGGAAAAGGGGGGGCACCCAGGAAGGTTCAGACATCACTCACCACTGAGGTGAGCCATGGCCTGGGAATCAAACTCGGCTCACTGGTTCGAAAGGTACTCTGTGTAATCACGAAATACAGACGAGCACTGCAGAACATTTATGTCCAGTTCACGAACCAGTGGCCAAACAAACCATGATGAACCCCATCTCAAAAGCGAAGCGGGATTGAGTATTTGCATGAACGACTAACCACCCTGCATAGCAGGTGCTGTAGTTTTGCTGCTTGACGAGGGGATGGGGCAGCAGAGGGCTATGTCGCAAACCAGCTATACCAAACCAGTTTCAATACTCCCACATCTCTCCCTGCCTTCACCACTCCGTACTGACCAGCTCGGTGAAGTTTGCTGAAGGTTATTCGCCTCGCTTGGTCAAATAACCGCCACGACCACCGCACGGCGTGGTGTGGGCGGCCCTCAGCTATTGACAGCAAGCACGGCTGGCTACGTACGGTGCGAAAGAAGTTCAACAACCGTGGAGACTGAATGCAGGCGTCTTTTATTCTGTGGATGTGTGTGTGTCTCCGTGTGTCTTTGTCTCCCGTGTTTGCGTGCGAGAGGATTCGTTTATGTGTGTGTGTCTCTTGTGTCCGTGCTGCTCTGTAATACCATCACCTCGTGAGCTGTACTCTCACACCAACACACAAAGGTTAAGCTCCTCTGATACAAACTTTTTAAGTGAACATGAAACTAAAAATAAACCAAAAACTATTTTTATTTTAGCAGGTAAGGCCCACTTGAGTTATGAAACTAAAAATAAACTAAAAACTATTTTTATTTTACCAGGTAAGGCCCACTGAGCTATGAAACAAAAAATAAACTAAAAACTATTTTTTATTTTACCAGGTAAGGCCCACTGAGCTATGAAAAAAAATTAACTAAAATCTTTTTTTTTATTTTACCAGGTAAGGCCCACTGAGCTATGAAACTAAAAATAAACTAAAAACAATTTTTATTTGACCAGGTAAGGCCCACTGAGCTCTATGTAGAGTGGCTCTTTTTCAGACGCGACCTGGCCACAAATGATAGCTCAAGTAGCTTATTACGTGGGCATGCTTTGCAGCCAAATACTCTACAGGCATGCTGTTTCTAAATACTCTACAGGCATGCTGTTTCTAAATACTCTACAGGCATGCTGTTTCTAAATGTGGAGGGAAAAACTGGATGGACCCGGAGAAAAAGCCACACGACAAACTGGGGGAACACGCAAACTCCAAATATACAGCACGCGTCAGGGCCGGGATCGAACCCACGACCTCCCGTATACCAGGCGAGGTAGTTAACATCTCTGCACTGTGGCACCCATGACTTCCACGATGTGTAAGCTTACCCTGTTTCTTGGCAAGGAGGCTTTGTGCAGAACTTTGTGTCGCCTCGCTCTGACTTAGAAGTCAAAGCAAGCCGCCACTGTTTTGCACACACAAACACACAGCCCGTCTCAATGGGCATGTTGTCCCAGAGAATGATCTGGCTACTCAGATGCGTCCTGAGTTGGGAAAGTTTGCGAAGCCCCTGTTCTAGAGATAATTAACGCAGCTGGACAGATCTGTATGTTGAACTTCTTTCGCACCGTACGTCGCCAACCGTGCTAATCGGATCTCCCGAGTCTCGACGCATTCAGGAGCTCCAGTACAGACTCTGGGTGGTTGAAGGGGGGCTTTGACAAGACAGCAAATGTCGTGATTAACTCAGCCCCAACCTGCTACCCTCACCACCACCATCACACTCACAAACCACGCCAGCCCCTCTCACCACCGCCAGTAAGTCAACGCGGTGGTGTTGAGGGTGACACGCGCAAAGTGTCGCGTGGTGTGCTGTGTTGTGTGCGTGTTAATGTGGACGCGTGGCGCTTCGTGGTGGTGGTGGTGCGCGTCGCCTGCTCGCGTGGCGTTTGTCATGCGGGGCTCGTCAACCGAACGTGCACATTGCATGCGTCGCGTGAAGAATACACGAGTGAAGAAGACACGCGTGAAGAATACACGCGTGAAGAAGACACGCGTGAAGAATACACCACGTGCTCTGCCGTGTCACGCCGTGTCAAGCGCACACGCGTGGGGGTTGTTGAAGGTGCCACGGTGTACACGTGCCGCGCGTGTCCCAGCGTGCACGCGGCGCGCTAGGGTGTCACGTGAGAAAGGCATCCCAAACTCTCACGGTGGTGCTAATGAATTTTTGATGCTATTTGCGAGCTTGCACAGCTTTACATTTTATGCTAATTCCTTTGTCAAGGCGTTTTTTTTATGTTTACCCACTCACAGCTTAAAGGATGCCACCTGCGCTTGACTTTTTTCACTCCAACGCTGTCCCTCTGGACAGTTGGTCCCTTCACCTGATGAAGGCCACTTGTGTTGTGGCCGAAACGTCGTGATTTTTGTTTATTTTTTTACCTACGTGACTTTACCGAATAGAACCAAAGAGTATAGAAGGCATCATGTTTAACTTGTCGTAAGAATGTGTCATGCGTGTAGCTGCTGCTGCTGCTGCTGACTCACACCGTCGCCACCACCCCCTCTCCCAACAAGAGCAAGGAAGGCGTGGGCCAAAGAAGTAGCAACTCACCTAAAGTGATGGGGGGGGGAGGGTCCAGCAAGGATCGGGGCTTCAGTGGTGACCACGGCCGATTAGACGGCAGCAGCAACAGCAGCAGGAGCAACAACGTAAAAAGCGGCTGGAGCAGCAGCAAGAGCAGCAGCAGCATCAGCAGCAAGAGGAGCAGCAAGAGCAGCAGCAGCAGCGGCAGCAGGAGCAGCAGCAAGAGCAGCAGCAATCGCTCCACGCCTGCCCGCCGCCATGCCTGGCCCTGACACCACCCACACCACCCCGCGCGTCACAGGGAGACTCCCACCACACGTCACAGGGAGACTCCCACCACACGTCACAGGTAGAGAGGGGGGGGGGGAGATAGGAATGGAAGTCAGCATGCCTGTCAACCCCTTATCAGTGCCCGAACTTATTACAGACCCAATTCGGACCTTATTGGTCAACCCCGTGCCGCTTATATATCTCAACGTTCATCCTGCAAAGTTTCATCACAAGGGAGAAACACACATATACAAACTAAAAATGTTGCCCCTATTGAAACGGCTGTACGGCGTGTGGACCTGAAAACTCAATTTCCCTGTACAAAAATAGGGGTAAACCGTATGGGTTGATAGGTATGAGTTAGGGTTAAGGTTTGGGCTTGAGTAAAGTTCGGACTGGGGTTTAGACCCAGAGGGTTAGATAAATGAATGGAAGTTAGGGTTAAGGCTTGGGCCATGAGTAAAGTTAGGACTGGGGTTAGGGTTTTGGTTATGGCTAAAGTTGGTACAGTACTGGGGTTTGGTCCACAGGGATGAGATAGGACTGAAATTAGGGTTTGGGTGAGGGGTAGTAATGTTAGGACTGTGGTTTATTTTTTTTTGGGGGGGGGGGGGTCAGATTGTATAAGTAAAATGTGTATCGTAAACGCTCCTCCACCCTAAAACTAAACAATCAACTCTAAATCTTGACTTCACATTTTTTTCCCTCCTGATGACGATCGCTTGTGTTGTGATCGAAACGTCGTGGTTTTTTTTTATTAATTTGAACCTATCTACGTGATTTTACCGAAAGACCCAAAGAATATGAAATCATCCATAATAGAGGTTTTTGGGTTAGATCGCGTAAATATATAAATGTGTCGTTAAAACCCGCCACCACCCGACACAGCCAACTAGTAAGGGTTGTCACGTAAACAGAACGTGGCCAATTCGTCACTAGTACAGCACACCGGTGTGTTGGAGAGCCAAGCCACAACATTTACAATCTGAGTACGACGTTTCGCCAAGAATTACAACCAGCTTCATCAACTAGCTTCATCAGCTGTACTCGGGGCGAATTGGCACGTTCTGTTTACGTGACAACCCTTACCAGTTGGCTGTGTCGGGTGGTGGCGGGCTTTAACGACACATTTATATATTTACGCGATCTAACCCAAAAACCTCTATTATGGATGATACTGGTCGCGAAAGCCTACGTGTTAAATATGAAATCAACTTTAAAATCTTGGACATCCCACCCACGTGGTGAGCAGGGTTCAGGAAGGGGGGGAGAGGGCGTGGCACCGGCGGGGGGGGGCGTGGCGAAGAGGGTGTGGCCCACATCGCAGCGCTGCGATTGGCTTCATCCTTTGGAACTAGCCCCCCCCCTCTCACCCCACCCCCCCACACGACTTCCCGCGCATGCGCACTCGTTGGGCCCATGCTGGGTGGCGGCCGAGTGTCCGTGCGTGGTTCCGCATTCCTCTCGAAGTGACCGCCCCCCTCCCCACCACCACGTCCTGCAGGTACCTCGAGCAACTTCGCGATCCCCTTCCCTCTCGAAGTCACGAACAGCCCTCGGACGGGTACAGCCTCGAGCGTCGACACGAGGAGCGAATCGACAGCCTCGCCGCGACCATGAGCGACGTCGACAAGCAGAGGCAGATCAGCGTGCGGGGCATCGTGGGCGTGGAGGACGTGGCCGAGGTGAAGGGCCGCTTCAACCGCCACCTGCACTTCACCCTCGTCAAAGATCGCAACGTGGCCACCCCCCGCGACTACTACTCGGCACTGGCGCACGCCGTGCGCGACCACCTGGTGGGCCGGTGGATCCGCACGCAGCAGTACTACTACGAGAAGGATCCCAAGGTGAGCTGTGGGGTGTAGCGAGTGAGGTTGGGCGGGAGGTGAGAGATGGCTGGGCCCTAGGGGTGGGTGGGTGGAGAAGAGGGGGCAAGTAGCGGAAAACTATCGTGGGGGCAGGGGGGTGCCTTGGCCCACCACCACCACCACCACCCTGGTGGCCAAAAGCTACGAGAGATATGTTTTCAACGACAGTGTAAAATCACACAAACTGATTTAAAACGCGGTTTAGATAATTAAAATTCATTGCTATGAAAATGCTTTCAGCATAGAAGTTCGTTGCTGGGATATTTATTCAGTTTGATACGCGTCAATGGTATCGTAAAGAGTTGACAACGAGTACCGTGGGCGTAATGTTGTGATTCTGCAAGAGGAGTCCGCTGTATACAATATAGCGTAGGTGCGACCGTGCGAGACAATTCAAATATTGTGGCCCCAGCTGACCCGATTGCAGCACCCCCTGAGCTGACAATGGAGCAACTACAAGGGTGGAGTTGACATGGTGATGTGGACGAGGGTGGAGTTTACATGGTGATGTGGACGAGGGTGGAGTTGACATGGTGATGTGGGTGGGTGAGTGAGTGGCTGGGTAACTTGGTGTGTGTGGGTGCGATGTGGCACTGTGGTCGTGAAGAGGTTATGGAACTATGGGTATGGTGGTGACGTATTTGTAAGTGCGTGCTGTTGGATGCTTGAATGAGGTTGTTGAGGTGTGCTTCATGGGTGGAGTGGGATGGGGAGTTTGAGACTGTCAATGGTGGGATGAGGTGCAGTGGGTGGGGCTGCGGTGTGCACTGTGAGCTTGGGATGATGGAGCTGTGGAATTGAGTGGCGTGGTGTTGGGATCGAGGTGGCGAGATGTGGACTGGCGACGGTCAGGTAGGATAACGAGATGCAGTAGCGGATGATGTGGTCGTGGTGTGAAGAGAGTGGATTGAGGTGGTGAGTTGGGGGGGGGTTTGAGAGTAGGAATTCTAGAGATGGCCGCTGCACGGGGCTGGGGTGGGGGTGATTTGCATGGGGACTGTTTAGGTCAATTGTTAGTGGAAGGTGGGGCGAGGTGGTGGTGGTAAACCTGTAAAGTGGGGCAGGCTACGTGGTTAGGAGTGGCGTGGCATGATGGGGGTGCGACGTGGGGTGAGGTGAGGTGGTGGTCTGGAGTGTAAAGTGGAGTAGTGGAAGCTCTGTCTGGGGTGGCGAGGTGTGGAATGTAGTTTGATGAGATGTGAGGTAAGGTGAAAAGGTGAGCTGTAAATTAGGGTGATAAGGTTAAAGGAGTGGGGGGGGTGAGATCTGGGGTGGGGTGGAGTGTTGAGATGCAATGCGTTGTGAATAGGAAGGGTAAGACACTCACAGAAGCAGCAGTCATCAGAAGCAAGTCGGTTTCAACAATGACTTTAGTGTTTAGTTTGTTGTCCTTCGCCGCAGCTCCGATTAGCACGTTTGGCTACGTACTGCCCAAAAGAAGTTCAGCAAACGTACAGAGATCCACAAACAACCAGACCCACAGACAACCAGACCCACGGAGTTACCCACGGAGTTACCCACGGAGTTACCCACGGATTTACCCACAGATTTACCCACAGAGGCACCCACAGAGGCACCCACAGAGGCACCCACAGAGGCAAAGACAAAGATCCCCCGTATAGCCTTAACAGACTGTAGGGGCAAGTGCTGTTAGCGAGCACCTATGAAGGCCGGAACGGTACACGAGGGGGTGGGTGGCCAGCACCACGCCCGACCGCCTTTGTCTCCCTAGTGACAATGTTTACACACCGCACCAGGTACTCATTTGAGGCTGAGTCGACCTAGGGGAGGCCCGGGACCGGTTCAGATAATCGTCACTGGTGTTGGCCGTGAGCGGGAATCGAACCTGGGTCGCCAGGTTCATAGCGCAGCGCGCTAACCGCTACACTATCGCTCCCCACAGAGGCACCCACAGAGGCACCCACAGAGTTACCCACGGAGGCACCCACAGAGTTACCCACAGAGTTACCCACAGAGTTACCCACAGAGTTACCCACAGAGTTACCCACAGAGGCAGCCACAGAGTAACCCACAGAGGCACCCACATAGTTACCCACAGAGGCACCCACAGAGTTACCCACAGAGGCAGCCACAGAGTAACCCACAGAGGCACCCACATAGTTACCCACAGAGGCACCCACAGAGGCACCCACAGAGGCACCCACAGAGGCACCCACAGAGGCACCCACAGAGGCACCCACAGAGGCACCCACAGAGTTACCCACGGAGGCACCCACAGAGTTACCCACAGAGTTACCCACAGAGTTACCCACAGAGTTACCCACAGAGTTACCCACAGAGTTACCCACAGAGTTACCCACAGAGTTACCCACAGAGGCAGCCACAGAGTAACCCACAGAGGCACCCACATAGTTACCCACAGAGGCACCCACAGAGTTACCCACAGAGGCAGCCACAGAGTAACCCACAGAGGCACCCACATAGTTACCCACAGAGGCACCCACAGAGTTACCCACAGGGGCACCCACAGAGTTACCCACAGGGGCACCCACAAAGGCATCCACATAGTTACCCACAGAGGCACCCACAGAGTTACCCACAGGGGCACCCACAGAGTTACCCACAGGGGCACCCACAAAGGCACCCACAGAGTTACCCACAGAGGCACCCACAGAGTTACCCACAGAGGCACCCACAGAGGCACCCACAGAGGCACCCACAGAGTTACCCACAGAGTTACCCACAGAGGCACCCACAGAGGCACCCACAGACGCACCCACAGAGGCACCCACAGAGGCACCCACAGAGGCACCCACAGAGGCACCCACAGAGGCACCCACAGAGTTACCCACAGAGTTACCCACAGAGGCACCCACAGAGGCACCCACAGAGGCACCCACAGAGGCACCCACAGAGGCACCCACAGAGGCACCCACAGAGGCACCCACAGAGGCACCCACAGAGGCACCCACAGAGTTACCCACAGAGGTACCCACAGAGGCACCCACAGAGGCACCCACAGAGGCACCCACAGAGGCACCCACAGAGGCACCCACAGAGTTACCCACAGAGTTACCCACAGAGGCACCCACAGAGGCACCCACAGAGTTACCCACAGAGGCACCCACAGAGGCACCCACAGGGGCACCCACAGGGGCACCCACAGAGTTACCCACAGAGTTACCCACAGAGTAACCCACAGAGTTACCCACAGAGTAACCCACAGAGGCACCCACATAGTTACCCACAGAGGCACCCACAGAGGCACCCACAGAGGCACCCACAGAGGCACCCACAGAGTTACCCACAGAGTTACCCACAGAGTTACCCACAGAGGCACCCACAGAGGCACCCACAGAGGCACCCACAGAGGCACCCACAGAGGCACCCACAGAGGCACCCACAGAGGCACCCACAGAGGCACCCACAGAGTTGCCCACAGAGTTACCCACAGAGTTACCCACAGAGTTACCCACAGAGTTACCCACAGAGTTACCCACAGAGTTACCCACAGAGTTACCCACAGAGGCACCCACAGAGGCACCCACAGAGGCACCCACAGAGGCACCCACAGAGGCACCCACAGAGTTACCCACAGAGTTACCCACAGAGGTACCCACAGAGGCACCCACAGAGGCACCCACAGAGGCACCCACAGAGGCACCCACAGAGGCACCCACAGAGTTACCCACAGAGTTACCCACAGAGGCACCCACAGAGGCACCCACAGAGTTACCCACAGAGTTACCCACAGAGGCACCCACAGAGGCACCCACAGGGGCACCCACAGGGGCACCCACAGAGTTACCCACAGAGTTACCCACAGAGTAACCCACAGAGTTACCCACAGAGTAACCCACAGAGGCACCCACATAGTTACCCACAGAGGCACCCACAGAGGCACCCACAGAGGCACCCACAGAGGCACCCACAGAGTTACCCACAGAGTTACCCACAGAGTTACCCACAGAGGCACCCACAGAGGCACCCACAGAGGCACCCACAGAGGCACCCAGAGAGGCACCCACAGAGGCACCCACAGAGGCACCCACAGAGGCACCCACAGAGGCACCCACAGAGTTGCCCACAGAGTTGCCCACAGAGTTACCCACAGAGTTACCCACAGAGTTACCCACAGAGGCACCCACAGAGGCACCCACAGAGGCACCCACGGAGTTACCCACGGAGTTACCCACGGAGTTACCCACGGAGTTACCCACACAGGCACCCACACAGGCACCGACACAGGCACCCACAGAGGCACCCACAGAGGCACCCACAGAGTTACCCACAGAGTTACCCACAGAGTTACCCACAGAGTTACCCACAGAGTTACCCACAGAGTTACCCACAGAGGCACCCACAGAGGCACCCACTGAGGCACCCACAGAGGCACCCACAGAGACACCCACAGAGACACCCACAGAGGCACCCACAGAGGCACCCACAGAGGCACCCACAGAGTTACCCACAGAGGCACCCACAGAGGCACCCAGAGAGGCAAACCAAAACAAAGATCCCCCATATAACCTTAACAGACTGTAGGGGCAAGTGCTGTTAGCGAGCACCTATGAAGGCCGGAACGGTACACGAGGGGGTGGGTGGCCAGCACCACGCCCGACCGCCTTTGTCTCCTTAGTGGCAATGTTTACACACCGCACCAGGTACTCATTTGAGGCTGAGTCGACCTAGGGGAGGCCCGGGACCGGTTCAGATAATCGTCACTGGTGTTGGCCGTGAGCAGGAATCGAACCCGGGTCGACAGGTTCATAGCGCAGCGCGCTAACCGCTACACTACCGCTCCCCACAACCCACAGAGCCACCAACAGAGTTACCCACAGAGGCACCCACAGAGGCACCCACAGACACACACAGAGACACCCACAGAGTTACCCACAGAGTTACCCACAGAGGCACCCACAGAGGCACCCACAGAGGCACCCACAGAGTTACCCACAGAGTTACCCACAGAGTTACCCACAGAGTTACCCACAGAGTTACCCACAGAGTTACCCACAGAGTTACCCACAGAGGCACCCACAGAGGCACCCACAGAGGCACCCACAGAGGCACCCACAGAGGCACCCACAGAGGCACCCACAGAGGCACCCACAGAGGCACCCACAGAGGCACCCACAGAGGCACCCACAGAGTTGCACGGTTGGCTACATACAGTTCTAAATAAGTTCAACATAATTGTACGAGCAGCATTATCAATCGGTAGGAGCACGAACAGAAGTAGCATTAGCAACATCAGCAGCAACCTTCAACAGCGGAAGCATAAAAAACGAATAGGATCATCAGAAAAAAAAACCTCAAGCAAGTGTCAGCAATAATAGTGGAGGCATTGGTAAGCAATAGGGACACCTTAACCTCCACTGGATTTCTGAATTAAATACATTAGCAATATAATCTCAACCATTGTTGTGATAGTAATGACTCTTACCTGGAAGGAATTGCTTTATCCTGTTCCCATACATCACCACCTGCAGTGGAATACTCGTAATTAACCGTGATCAATCAACTGCTGGATGAAAGCGTCCCCCAAGCTGATCCCCCAAATCTCGTGGTCCTATGTTACCTGAGTGCAAGCGGATTTATTTTGCAAGTTTGCTCCCTCCTTTGTCTGCCTCCCCATCATTGAATTCCACCATCGGCCATCGTCCTCGCAAGCGCCGTGTCCTGATCAAGCTCCACAGTGATGGCATCACGTTTCCCCCCTCTGTTTAAGACCGAAACAGGAGGATGATTTCTCCACAATTTTGGCTGTCGCCTGATGTGGCTGGTTGTGATTACCGGCAAAACGTCGTACTCGAATTGCAAATGTTTTGGGTTTAATCCCCAGCCCACCGGTGTGCTGAGCCAGTAACTAATTGGCATGTTTTGTTAACATGACAAACCTTACTAATTTATTGTCGGGTGTTGGTGGGCTTAACGACACATTTACGTGATCTTACCCAAAAAACCTCTATTCAGGAAGCTCATTTTGTTCAGCAGTCCCTGCGTTATCTATAACTTGCATATTTTCTCTTATCCACGTGTTCCTCTTTTTTTTTTAGTCCCTCGGTCTAATGCACACTTTTCATCACAATGTGTATGCCTAGTAAAGTTACCGAAGGCCGGACCGGGATTCAAACGATTAAATAGAAGAGGTGGACAAGAGCAGGTCGTGGAGTGCTCTTTGGAAAATGAGCTTGGCAATGAAAAGCAACGTGCCAAATTGCCAACGGACTAACGTATGTCACCTGCCATGACATAGATCAGAAACAAGGCAGTGGTATGTATCTTTAGTCCTCTGCCTATTGACAGGTCTTTGACCCCCAAAACTCTCTCCATCTTGTCCAATCTTGAGCTTTCTTCATCATTTCACTATACAGCTGACCTTCTGCTTCTTGGCCTCTTTCCCAACATCCTTCCACAACTTCCTCTGTTGAGCCCTCACCTCTGAGAATGTTGCCCGATCCACATAGTTTTTTTCTGAATTGTTCTGATTATATTGAGCTCACTCCTGAACCGGCTCTAGAACTTTACAGTCACTCTTTCTCGCCATCTGTCTGATTTTGTCCAGCTGACACCACATCTCAAGACTTTGCGGTCTTCGGTCGTATAGAAATGGCTAAATAATGCACCTACATGGGTCTATGGGTCCGATTTTTCCTTCCACATTTAGAAATATGCATTGAGATTATTTCGGGGCTATAAAGTTCCACATGATAATCGACTTTGTTGAGCTATCATTTGTAGCCAGACCACTTCTGAAATATAAAATATCTCAGTGGGCTTCACCTGGTAAGATTAAAAAAGAGTTTAGTTTTACTTGTATATTTTAAAGTGATTTATTTACCTCTCATATACTTTGCACTCCTATCATGATTTTGTATTGTTTGTTGTAAGGTTTTGACCCGTGCTTACTGCACATCTGTAAAAAAGAGCTTTATAGCTCATCGGATTTCTCCAGGATAAATACATATTCTGATTCTGAAAATCTGTTCTGTGCGAGGTCGCTTCTTCTCCACTGCTGCCTCTCCGCTCTGGATCATTCCCATTTGCTCTCTGTGCTGCCAAGTCCGACGATGGTATTTCTCTGTTCGAGCGTTCTAGTATCTTTATTCGTGCCTTCGTGGTACTGGTGCCTTGTGAGCCGCGTGTTTCCCTCTGCCTTCAAAGAGAAAAACAAATTCTGACCTTTCCCGTGATGTATTTACACATGTCTTCCCGTACAAAGGTGCGGTCCCATTTTACTTTGCTTTATATATTCCAGTTGCCGCTGTGGTTGCTGGCGCGTCTACTCTGGCTCCTGTCCGGTGTCTTCCCTACGGAGTGTGTTGCGCGTGTGTGTTTGTGCCGGCCTTTGTTTTTCCTTCCCTGATCCGGCTTCTCCAGTAGCCACTTGCTGACTGCTTACTCTTTTGCCCTTAAACATCAGCACTAAAAGGACAAAGGCGGCGGCCGGACCGTGGTTCAGGCCACACCCCCTCCCCTTCTCCCCCGCCCCCATACCCCCTTGTACACACCATGCAAGTCTCAATAGGTGCTCGCTAACAGAACTTGCCTCGACAGTCGGTTCAGAGGCACATTTGAAGAACCCATGTTATGTATAAAATAAGTCTTGCGTATCTTTTGTTTGTGTTTGTGCATCTGTAAGTCGTTGTGTGGGTGTGTATTTATGTTTGTGTGGGGAGCAGTAGTGCAATGGTTAGCTCGATGCACTACGAACCCAGCAACCCAACACCAGTGACGATTATCTGAACCGATCCTGGGCCTTCCCTAGGTCGACTCGGCCTCAAGCGAGTACCTGGTGCGGCGTGTAAACATCGCCACTAGGGAGACAAAGGCGGCCGGGCGTGGTGCTGGCCACCCACTCCCTTGTGTGCTGTTCTAGCCTTCATAGGTGCTCACTAACAGCACTTCCCCCATCAGTCTATGAAGGCTATATGGGGTGTCTTTGTGTGTGTGTGTGTGTGAGCAGCGCATCTACTACCTGTCTCTGGAGTTCTACATGGGGCGCACTCTGCAGAACACCATGGTGAACCTGGGTCTTCAGAGCTCCTGCGATGAGGCCATGTACCAGGTAATGCCATCGCCGTCAACGCCGCCACTGCAGGCCCTCTCCACTCTCCGGGGATGAGTGCCCGTGCTGCTGGGAGCAGGGCGGTCTGTCCAGACTGGAACGCGTGTTGGAAGCCGCCCCTCTGTCTGTCTGGATTGCCCCCCCCCCCATCCCCCCCGTTTTATATCTAAATTCAAGCCTGTGACCAAATCGCTCGGAATGTGCCGATTTCGTCAGATCTCTGATGGTTGTATGCATGTGTATGCATGGTCCGTATGTTGAACTTTAGCACCGTAGGTAGCCAACTGTGCTAATCAGATGTGCAGGGGAAGGGCAACAAACTAAACACAAAAAGTGGTTATGCAGAAATGCGTTTTCAATTTATGCAAGCAATGGTCACCACCATTGCATGCCAGATTGGCATCGGCAGCTGCGGGGCTGCACTACATTGCGGTTAGCAGAGGTCAGTGCAGATATATGTATTGCTTGTACGGAACTTCTGTGTTCCCCACGTCTGTGCTGCCCACCCTTCGCAAACCCGCACTGACCTAGCGTAGTGAAGTATCGTCAAGAACCTCCGCTATCCACACGGTGTGGGGTAGGCCCTCATCCAGCAGTGGATTGAGAAAAGAGCTGCAGATTTCTGTTTAAATTATTGGTACAGACATCTGGTCGGCAGCAAGGCTTGAGCCAAATGAACAGTTTATTTTGGTCGGCGGGGGGTGGGGGGGGGGTTCAGGAGATTAACGAGAGATGAAAATTTGAAAATGGCATCGGCACTCCATGTCAGGTTTGAGTTAATGTCCTTGACAGTGCAATAAAGTTATTTGAATCACCCTGTTCATCTTATTCTTTGCTAATCGCACGGAACGTGAATACTATACCATACATTAACCTTTTGCATTACAAAAAAATCCTTTTGATAATGTGAATCTATTTTTAGATTTTCTTTTGGTGTGTAATTGACAAAAGCCACTTTACCACTTGCAACCACCGGCAAATTCTAAACAGCTGCTTCGTTTCTCCATTCGCACTCTGCACAAATATATATTTTTAACGGAGCGTTGAGCAACACCACAATACCCCCTTGTTAACGCTTTCCAATTAAGATTGAAAGCATTTATGAATTATCTGCGTTCGTTCATCCATAACAATGGGGGCGTTGTGGGGGGCACAAGAAATCTCTTAAAGATTATCCAAACACGAAGGAAACCTCACTGTATAGTTGCGTAGCTATTGGAGACTTCCGCTATGAAAAACTTGGTTCAGTGATCAAATGGTTGCCCAACACTTTAAGACACCGTCCAGCGCTGAATGGATTTTATGAATCACAACCACATTTTGGCCACACGGGCCACCGGTCGGCTTCCGTACCGCTGATGCGCACATTTGGAAAGCGTCACATCAGAACTCATGCGTGCACGTGTGTTTTTTCCTAACTTATATTTCCGGGACTTTTTTGCCAGTATCAAAATGATTAAACAGACCCAAGAATAATAATACCTATTCTTGCTGTCGGTAAAAGTCACGTAGATAGGTTCAAATAAATGTTGTTATTTTTTGTTCTTTTCTTTGAACCTATCTACGTGACCTTACCAAAAAACCCAAGAATTATGAATTCCTGCAGTCACGAAAGCTTTAAGTCAAGCAAGAGAATAGGTTTTATCCTTTCTGGCAATAAAGCAGGTGTTAAGATGTTCAAAAACCAAATAGATACCCGTTTCAAGGTATCAAGTCTGCATTAACCACACACATTACTTGTGACGAAACATGCAAAACAAACATAATCTGATAATAAATGGGCATTGTCTTTGAAACTGATTGGCCTCCACCGGAGAGAGTCTTCTTTATGACCTAGCCTCACGAGTGTTTGACCAGAGAAGGCCAAAAAGGTGAACATGTATCATTTCCTAACGGGTTCGTTTTAACGATGGCCCTGTTCTGCTCTCTCCGTTACAGCTGGGCCTCGACATTGAGGAGCTGGAGGAGATCGAGGAGGACGCGGGGCTCGGGAACGGCGGACTCGGGCGCCTGGCAGGCGAGTTGCAGCTCCCCGCATCGCGCGTGCGCTACCGCGTTTGTCTGCTCCGTGGCTTCCTCCTCTGCGACTGCACCAAAACCACCGCACCACAACTAACCCTGTACCAATTGGCCCTTGTTGTATTTCTGTATGTTGAACTTCTTTCGCACTGTACGTAGCCAACCGTGCTAATCTGAGGTGCTGGGGGAAGGGACAACATTCTAAACACAAAAAGCAGTTTTAAAGAAACGAGTTTTTAATCTAGGTTTAACTACCTCGCCTGGTGTGCAGGAGGTTATGGGTTCAATTCCGACCCTGAAGCCTGTACATTTGGAGTTTGCCTGTCCCTCTCTCTCTCTCTGGTCATGTGGATTTTTCTCCAGGTCCTCCTCGACATTTAGAAACATGTGTTCAGAGTATTTGTCTGTGATAAATTTCCACATGATGGCAAGTCACTTCGTTGAGCTATCATTTGTGGCCAGGTCGCTTCTAAAAAAAAGAGCTGTATAGCTCAGTGGGCCTTACCTGTTAAAATAAAAAATAGCTTAGTCTAACTTTCCCACTCCAAAGGCCTCCCACATCTTTTTTTCCCATTCCTTTCATGAGTTGCTTCCATGCAGCGTTGGCGTCCGAACACTGTGATGTTTATCTCACTGCTGCCCTATATTCTGCTGTCTTTCCTCTGCTTCTTGTTTGCCCTGCATCTCAAAGTTGTTCATCTCTCGTCACTTCATGTCCTGCCAATCGCCGCTCTATTTCATGAACTCTAACAGCAGCAGCAGCAGCATCGGTGATGCCCTTTTGTGCTCCTCATATTGTAAGTCCTCATTTTAACGCAGCAGATGCATTCCTGATAATTGGCGCGTTAAGTGAAAAACGTGTGAAGCGGAAATCATATCCCCGTATATAATGTAACGATACTGTAAACGATTAAAAGATGGCGGGACAAATAACTGAGGGTATGGTGCCTCGTTACTGTATCATTGCACGTACTGTATCGTACCGCTCGGCCACACAGCTCAAGAAAGTAGTTTGTCAAACTCGATTTGGTGCTTTCGTGACTGCAAGAATTAATACTTGTTTTTTTCGGTAAAGTCACGTAGAAATAAGAAAAAATAAAATTGCAACACAAGCAATCATCATCAGGTACAGGAAACACATAACCGCAGATATATATACAGACCTTAAGTAGAAGGAATTAACACAGATATACCAGGGGATACAGAGAGATGGAGCACCACACTAAATCAAGCAGGGTTTAGCAAAATTTGGAAACTATTTAAGGCCTCGGTACAGAGCTGCTTCACCTCTTAACTGTGTGCGTGTCTTCCCCCATAGGTCTCTCTACGGTATGTATTCTATCACTATCTTAAATTTCACACTCAACTTACAATTTAACAATCTTTGAAATAGTGTATTCAACCAGGCAAGCGTTAATTGTGTTTTAACCGACCATCTGTGTTGCTTTACATAGTTTCTAAATTTTGCTAAACCCTGTTTGATTTAGTGTGATGTTCCGTCTCTCTGTATCCCCTGGTATATCTGTGTTAATTCCTTCTACTTAAGGTCTGTATATATCTGCGGTTATGTGTTTCCTCTGCCTGATGATGATTGCTTGTGTTGCAATCGAAACGTCGTATATTATGTAATTTTATTTTTTCTTATTTCTACGTGACTTTACCGAAAAAAAAACAAAGCTTAAAGTAGTTTGTCGTCAAACATTCAGAAACTGCGTTGTATAGGGGCGCGCGAGTTACCTGTTATACAATGGCGCGAGTTTTGCATTGTGCGAAAAGTGTTCCCTCACGGAAGAACTGTGTTATTAGCGAGAATGCGTTGTGTGTACACCACGCGTTAAGTGAGGACTTGCCGTCATTTCGTTGATTTGACCCTCATGGCGATACCCCGGGGTTCCAAATAATACAAAATTGGCCGAGGCAAATAAATATTTTATTTCTTGGACACTATTTTTTGGCAGGGGTGTAACGTAACTCCGCGACTGGGGTACCAATCGATCCGAAATCAGTGCTACGCCACACATTAGCAAAAAAAAAATCCGTTATCGAAAAATTCTACTTTGAATAGCGCATCGTGTACAGCTCGTCGAGATGAGTCGATTGTCGCATCGCCGACCATCAGCAGACTATAAAAATGACTGCATCACGGACATTATGTGAGAACCGGGGTACCGCTATGAGGTCCATTTGCTCGACCCTCGCCTCATTTCTAATGGAAGTCTTCCGTCTTTTGGTCTGTCTGTGCGGTTTCTCCCTCCGTGCTACAGCCTGCTTCCTGGACTCGATGGCCACGCTGGGATTGGCGGCGTACGGTTATGGCATCCGCTACGAGTTTGGCATCTTCAACCAGAAGATTGCCAACGGCTGGCAGGTGACCTCTCTTGCCTGGAGACGGACGTCGAAACTTTTTTTTAAGAATGATTTATTTTGACCGATTTGTGTGACTATACTTCACCACGCCGGTCACTGTGAGTTGGTGAATGCGGGGGGCATAGAGGGTGGGAGTGCAGTACAATAGAAATGCGGTACAGTAATGGATTTTGCCGCATTGGCCTTTGCTAGCCATGATGTAGCCCTAGCTGCCTCTGATGCCTGCATGGTGGTCACCCATTCAAGTGCTTTTCAGGCCAAAACCTGCTTGGCTTTCTCAGATCTGACAATATCTTTTATAATTTAACATAAATGAGTTTATATTGTAATGCTTTGATTATTAAAGGGTTTGTCTGTTTCCCAATAGCTTCAAAAAGGTATAAGTATTCACATGCCAATTTTTAAAACTGGTCATCAAAGTATTGTTCAAATGTTAATTCTCATCAGGCCCTGAAGAAGGGCAATTGTCCAGATCGTCGCCTATTATATATTTTTCCATTTGTAAACTATACTAAAACTATTTTTATTTTACCAGGTAAGGGCCCACTGAGCTATATAGCTCGTTTTCAAAAGCGACCTGGCCACAAATGATAGCTCAACGAAGTGGTCTATTATGTATAAATTTAGAATCAACGCATGCTGATTATAAATGTGGAGGGAAAAATCCACGCGACCATGGCGAGAACATCAAAACTCCAAATATACAGGCGTCAGGGTTGGGATCGAACCTACGACATCCTGCATACCAGGCGAGGTGGTTAACATTTCTCCACCGCGGCATTATTGCCGAATTTGTTGAGTTGCGAGCTCTTGACGGGGATGGGGCGGGGGGGGGGGGGCGCCCTCTCGTTCGTCCCTATGTAGATGGAGGAAGCGGACGACTGGCTACGCTACGGGAACCCGTGGGAGAAGGCGCGCCCCGAGTACATGATCCCCATCCACTTCTACGGCCGCGTGGAGCACGGGGAGCACGGGGTGCAGTGGGTTGACACGCAGGTGGGGAGGGGCCCTCGTCGGACCTCGAGCCAATCCACCCTGCCCCCCCACCCTACCCCCCCACCCTACCCCCCCACCCTCCACTCTGCCCCTCCCCTAGTGTGCTTCAATACTGTACATTATTTTGGTTTTGCTTTTGTCATTTTGTAATCTATCCTGGTCTCTTTTGTTCTCACCCTGGTTAAGCAGAATGAACTTGAAACGTAAAATTGGGTGGGTGGCGGGTGGTCCTGATGATTCCAGAAACTATGTTTGCAAAACATTTGAACGATCAGTCTATTTGTCGGTTATTCGATGAATTGGATTGTCAAGTTTGCTTAAAACCTGCATCGAGCGTTGTACGTAAGAATGTGTTTTTTTTCTATTTAAGCTAATGAAACACATTTCGTTTGGCATAGACAAGACGGCCGATACAAACGAGATGGTACAAACTAAATTGAACTGACCTCCACATTTTTACAGATAAATGCATATATGTTGAACCTCTTTTACACCATACGTAGCCAACCGTGCTAATTGGAGGTGCGGAACAGTTCATTGCATCACTGGTGGGGTGAATTGTATAACGTGCTGGCTTACTGCGGAAATTAACCAGCTGACTATTGTGCTGATTGGCCCGGCTTGCTGGAGAGTTTGTTGTGCTTATCGACTGACCAGCTTCACCGACAGAAAGCGGCTCGTTTGGCTGAATGGCGGTGTGGATGGCGGGTGGGCGGGCTGGCAGGCAGAGTGGCTTAAATCACTGTGTGTGGCTGTAAGATTGTGGCTGGCTGGCGATGTGGCTGGAGGGCAGTGTGTCTGACTGCCGGGCAGAACGGCTTATAGCACGGTGTGGCTGTAAAACAGTGGCTTGCTAACGAATGTAGCTGAAGAGGCAGTCTGGCTGACTGCCAGACAGTGGCTTAAAGCACTGTGTGGCTGTAAGATTGTGGCTGCCTGGCGATGTGGCTGGATGGCAGTGTTGCAGGCTGACACAGCCAGCCTGCTTGCCAGTTGAATGTGACTGACGTGTGAGGCCTGTTGCATGCAGGTGGTGCTTGCGATGCCGTACGACACGCCGATACCTGGCTATGGCAATAACACCGTGAACACAATGCGGTTATGGTCAGCGAAGGCTCCCAGAGACTTTAACCTCAAGGACTGTAAGTTGATTAATCGGTCTCTGTAGGCCATAGTTGTTTCTTACTGCATTGACCGTGGCTTTCTCTCTCCGTGCTGTGTTGTTTGCTGTTTTTGGCCCCCCACAGTTCTATTTAAATTGCTTTCTTGGTCTTAGTCAATCAAGGGGTACAGCACTTTCCCACAATCCCTGGCTGTGGAGATGTTTATCGTGTGTCGGGCAAAGCAATGTTTAAATTGTTTACTTCCTGTAGCTGATATTCTTAGCTCTTTCGGTAAAGTCACGTTAAAGGGAAACAATAAAATATATTTTTTATTGTTATATATATTTTATTATTTTATTGTTTCCCTTCAACGTGACTTTACCGAAAGAGCTAAGAATATGAATTGCTGCAGTCACGAAAGCTTTAAATCTAAATTTCCCATAGCTGTTTTTTTTTTGCTCCAATTGAAGTCGGGAAAAAACAAAAACGACTTAGTTTTGTATTTTTGTGCAGTCATTGGGGGCTGGACTAAGATCACCATCAACTCGCTACACTCGAGAATCCAGTTTTAATCGCGGTTTGCCAGCTAAAACCCGAATTTGAACCCGAGCTCTTTTGGCGGTGCCCGCTCAGCGTCTCTGGCCCTCGATTGACCCCGGCCACACGGTCTGTGCTAAGAATTTTTTGTTTGTTATTTTTTTTTATTTTGAACAAGATTCCCGGTACAGAGCCCGAGCAATAAGGGGGTGGGTGGTACAGATATTCCACGGAGGAAGGCCCGAGGCCAGGTGCTCACGGGGCAGGAGATAAGGAATGAGGTTGGACTCTCTGCCCCACTAACGTCGGGATAATGATCAGGAGCATGGCATTTTTAGGGGAGGGGAAGGCAAGGGAAAGTGGCGAGGGTAGAGGAGAGAACGTACCCAAATAAAGAACATGTGCGCAGCAGATTAATAACGTGCGGGACAGAGAATGTTAAGAATTTGCGTTGACTTCCAGGTAACTTTACTGTAAACATTAGAAAATTGTGCGCCTCTGGCATGTCTTGACATGCTTCGTCCGGCAAGATATTTGATCGCTAGTCTTGGCTGCCGCGCTGGCGTTGAACCGTCCCTAATGTGATCGTGACCGCGCGCAATTACAAAGACCCTACAAAGCAAACTGGAAGCGGCGCAATATGTGGATTTTAAGGAGGACGGACAGGATGTGTAACGTAAATGTGTTGCGGAAAGCAGCAGAGTACACGGTGAGTAGATTAATGAGAATGATTAGAGAAGGGAAAGTTAGATGTCTTAGAGATGCAATGAGAAAACGAGAGACTGAATTAATATAATGTTTTGCCAGGGAAAATTATAAGCAACAATTGAGTGCAACCAGGAGGAGTTTATCTCACGCACAATTCTCGAGTAAATCGCGTGGACAGAGCTCAGTGGAAGGAAGGCCATGATCGCCGACGTCTTTGAGAAAGGACACGGGACGTACAGAGAGGGAGAGAGAGAGAGAGAGGGCAACGCGGTAACTGAAGTCGCGTTCCGTAACGGTTCATCGTGCTGTCCACCACAACGTTGACGGGTCCCCTCTTCGCTCTCGCCATGCTCGATGACGGTGCAGTCAACGTCGGGGACTACATCGACGCGGTGCTGGACCGAAACCTGGCCGAGAACATCTCCCGTGTGCTCTACCCCAACGACAACGTGAGTGCCGCCACGCGTTAGGACCGGGGTGCGGCTCGCTTGCCAGTCTTGCCCGATGAGCGCCGTGCATCCGGTTCGTAGGTCAGAATAGCCCGGCACACGCGAGAAAAATGGGAAATTCTGCTGAAAGAAAAATAACCACGAGTGAGTGCAGTAGCAAGTCAATGATTGAGTGGATGAGTAAATGTATTGGCGAGTGTACTCTTGAAAGAATTGGCTATGTAACAAGTGAGAGAATCGGTGCATGAGTGAGTGAAGTAGTGAAAGAGTTAGCTCGGGAATGAGTGAGTGAATGAGTGAAGGGGTCAATAAACTGCTGAAAGAGTTGTATGAATGAGTGAAAAGCAAATTGAATCTGTGAACAAATAAATGAACGAACGAGCAACGAGAATGAATAGACGATTGAACGAGTGAGCGGAACGGACGAGTGTGTGCACGATCGAGCGGATGAGTGATGGAGCGGGTCGACCCCTTGAACCCTGCGCGCAGTTCTTCGAGGGCAAGGAGTTGCGGCTGAAGCAGGAGTACTTCGTGGTGGCGGCGACGCTTCAGGACATCGTGCGGCGCTTCAAGTCGTCCAAGTTCGGCTGCCGCGAGCCCGTGCGCACGTGCTTCGACTCGTTCCCCGAGAAGGTGGCCACTCGTCGGCTCGCTCACCCGCTCGACCGCTCACTCATCCACCCGCTCACCCGCCCGCTCACCCGCTAACCCACCTACTCGCTAGCCCCGCCCGCTGGCTCGCTCACCCACCTGCCGTTCACTTGCTCTCTCACTCGCCCACCTGCTTGCTCGCCCGCTTGTTTCAACGTTCCACCAAGTGTCTCTCTTCTTGGTAAGCGACGTGCAGTGTGGTCGTCGCTCGCATCCTCAAGCAGAGGTGTCGGTTTAAATGAGTTTAGTACCGGTCTCGGGCGTTGTGATTTCCAGTCGAGCAATCTGATCGGTTTCACGGTGTATTCGCTAATCGGGCACTTCCACAAATTACGCAGTCTCAGAGTTTCAGAGGAGTCCTAATTGTACATGCGCTTGTCACGAGGGCCTCTCCCACGCCGTGCGGCTAATTGGGGTGATTTGACCAAACTTCACGACGCTGGTCAGTGCAGGTTGGTGAAAGTGGGGCGCGCAGACATCAGGGCATCGATGTTTGTGCACCCGACTTAGCCCCTCCCCCATTCTACTATGCCAAACCAAGATGACACTTCATGATCGAACCCACGAGTATGCACGCCTTCAAAGTGTCTTGAGGTGCGCTTCTGAAATCGAGTCGTGGAGCGGTGACGGTGCAGGCTTGACGGCGCGCCCGTGTCCGCTGCTGCTGTCACTGCTGCTGGCGAGCAGGTGGCGATCCAGCTGAACGACACTCACCCGGCGCTGGCCATTCCCGAGCTCATGAGGATCCTGGTGGATTTGGAGAAGCTGGAATGGGACCGGGTGAGAACATCTCTCCCTCCGTGCGTGATGGTGGACAACGAGTGAGCGGGGCCTGCCTTGTGGTGTGAGGCAGTGGACAACTGGGGGCATGGCCCGTCTCTTGGAGGTGGTGGTGGTGGCAGTGGCCGTGATGGAGGGAGGTTGCAGTTGTGGTAGTGTGCAAGCAGTTATGCTCTTCTGGCCGTGCCGCTCATTTGTGTTGACGTGAAGGATGTATGGCTGCCACAAGCTAGACGAAGTTGGTGATCCCTTAATCGTGAATTCACTTGAATGTCATGAACCAACACCTTGAATTGACAACGGCGGGTGGCGGGAAACCCCGTGTACATCTCCGAGCAGAACTAGAGGTGTTCACAACGCTTGCTTTACGAAAGTAAGTGTCGACACGGAGATTTTTTTTATTCTCAAGGCATCTTGTAAAGCGTGATTAGACAATATTTCAACGCAATCTCATGCTTCCTGCACCATTGCCCGGCACGCCTGGGCCACTGGTGCATGCATGTGAACCCGCTGTTTATTGGGATCCCTAATTAGTTGCTTAGGGGATAGATCGTCTAGGTTAAATGCCAGTTTTTTTACAACAACAAAAAACCCAACATTTTTCTTGCCTTTCAACATCGCGGTTTGGCTGATAATCAAAATCAATTGACATTTTTGCCCACGACGTGACAACTTGATTGGATTGGCTCTTTTCGGGTGGTGGGGGTTATAGTAAAAAAAAATGTATAGATATAATTTATTTACTTCAGCAGGAATGGCACAGTAAGCTTTTTAGGCTCTACAATATTATACCTACACGATGTAACGCACAAGAAATCAGTGATGAATATTGACATTGGTCGTGAAAGCCTACCTATAAAATCGCTGTTTATTATAAAAACTAAGAGGCAGCTTGTGAACACGGTCGCGTTAAACATAATTGTGATTGTTTGGTAACCCCCCCCCCCGCTCGCGTACTGCCCCCCCCCCCCGACTCGCACCGTTGCTGCCCGGCAGGCGTGGGACATCGTGGTGCGCACGTGCGCCTACACGAACCACACGGTACTGCCCGAGGCTCTGGAACGCTGGCCCGTGCATCTGCTGGGGAATCTGCTGCCACGCCACCTGGAGATCGTCTACGAGATCAACATGCGCCACCTCACCGTGAGTCGCGACCGGTCTGTTCGCCCTCTCCCTCGTGCTCTCTCGTGCTCTCTCTCCTGTGCTCTCTCTCCTGTGCCCTCCTCGTGCCCTCTCTCAACGTCACCGATGCGCGACGGCAGTTGGCGGGGGTGTCAGAGACACACCGGCCGTTGGTTTCGTTGGTTGGGTGGTTTTTTTACGCGCTCACATTTGAATTGAAGCCAATGGTGATGGACGGGTCTACATTCTCACAAAAGCAATATCCCCATATGCTTTTTTTTTTCCCTCCCGTTAGGCTGACCAGGGTGGTGTTTGGCGGGGTGGGGGGGGGGGGTTGCTGTGGTGGCGGAACCCGGCGACATGTGTTCGATTCCTGTTGACGGCCATCACCAGTGACGATTATATCTGAACCGGACTGGGCCTCCCCTAGGTTGACTCATCCTCAAAATTAGCACCTTGTGCGGTGTGTAAACATCATCACAAGGAAAACAAAGGCGGCCGGGCGTGGTGCTGGCCACCGACCCCCTCGTGTGCCGTGCTGGCCTCATAGGTTCATAACAGCATTTGCCCGAACAGTCTGTTAAGGCTACGCGGGGGATCTTTGTCTTTGTCATTGGTGGCGGAATAGAAAATCGAGGCACTATTTCCGGGGGACTTGGACCGTATGCGCCGCATGTCCCTGATCGAGGAAGAAGGCACCAAGCGCGTGAACATGGCGCACCTGTGCATCGTGGGCTCGCACGCCGTCAACGGCGTCGCGCGCATCCACTCCGACATCATCAAGGCCACTTGGTAACGATCGCCCCGGTAACGATGTTCGTTCTCGTGGCTGAAACCCCCTCATCTATCCCCCCCCCCCCCGCCCGCCCGCCCCCAGACACAACCGAGTCTTCATCTCTCGCTCGCTCGCTCACATTCTCTCTGCTCCTCCCTGTCCCTCTCGCAGCTTTCGCGACTTCTGGGAGATTGATCCGAAGAAATTCCAAAACAAGACGAACGGCATCACCCCGCGCCGCTGGCTCCTGCTCTGCAACCCGGGGCTCGCCGACATCATCGCCGAGGTGACGGGCACCAGGGCAACGGGAGACGCACACCAACAGCCAGAAGGGGCCCAGGCGGCAAGCCTGGCATGGGGTCGGGGTAGGATTAAGGTTACGGGATATAAGGGTGGGGGGCTTGGGGTTTTAAGGGATTGGGTTAAAGTAGGGTTTGGGGGTAGGACAGCAACAGCTGTTGGTGCTGCTGCTTTTACTCCTGCTGCTACCGTTGCTACTGCTGTTGCTGCAACTGCTTCTATTGTTGTCGCTGTTACAACTCTTGTTGCTGCCAATCCTTCTGCTCTTGCTGTTACGACTTTGTTGCTTTTGCTGCTGTGCCTACTGCTCTTGCTGCCGCTGATGCTAGGGCTGCTGCTCTTACTTTGTCTGCTGCTTGTGTTTCTTTAGCTACTACAGCTACTACTCTTGCTGCTGCTGCTGCTCGTGTTGCTGCTGCTGCTCGTGTTTCTGCTGCTGCTGTGGCTACTGCTGCTGCTATGGCTACTGCTTGTGTTGCTATTGCTGCTAAAGGCTGCTGTTCGTGTTGCATCTGCTACTTTTGTTGCTGCTACGGTGACTGCTCTTCCTGCTGCTGCTGCCACCTACGGTAGCGTGGGCAGCAGCTCCGCGTGACCGTTGCGGAATCGCCGCCATCGCGTGCGTGCCGGGTGAGGTGGGGGGAGGGTTGAGTTGACGCCCGGTGTGTCGCCCGCTGTTCCGCGCAGCGCATCGGAGACGAATACGTCAACGAGCTGTCGCAGCTGTCGAAGCTCGGCGACCTGGTGGACGACGATGCCTTCATCCGGGACGTGGCCAAAGTGAAGCAGGTGGGGAGGCGGACGACGATAAATAACGAGGGTAGAGGTACAGGTGCAGCCCTGCAATTGCGAAAGCTAAACCCCTAACTCCTGGGGGATTTTTCTTTTGGCATCTCCGATTAGCACGGTTGGCTACGTACATGCTTACGTGGAAAGCAATCCTCCTGGAATGCATTGGGGTACGAGCCCCCAATGGCTGATGGACGTACGGCATATAAAGAAAGATGCAGGTGCATCCCTGCAATTGCTTGCTCTTGCCACCCGCTGGTGGAAGGGAAGCCACAAGCGGGAGCTCTGGAGAGCCCCCCCCCCCTCTCGATGAGGGTGGTTTTGGCCAATTTGTTCCACGCCAGCTGGAGGTCTTGGAATACCTGGCGGTACCCACACTTTACCCCACCACACAAGATATGCCGTTGACGAATTGTGGTTTATTTTTTACTTCTGGGGGTGGGGCGGGATAAAACAGAATAAATTGGTATTTACAGCATTGTTTACAATTGTGACTGGCATCTGTGATTTGACCACTGAATTTATCCTGATAATGTTTTTTGGAACAATTGCAACATTTTTTTTAATAACGACAATTTTGTTCCATTGTTTTGTTAGAGATTGCACGCGCTTGTCTCACGCGTCTGCCCCACGGAACTTCCTCTTTTCGATTTAAAGCTTTCGTGACTGCAAGGATTCATCTTCTTTGGTTCTTTCGGTAAAGTCGCGTAGAATGAGAATAAAATAATAAATTAATAAAATATAATAACACAATAAAATTCTCACGACGTTTCGGCCACAACACAGGTGGCCTTCATCAGGTGAAGGGACGAGACTGTCTGGAGGACAGCGCTGGAGCGAACTTGTGTTGTGGCCGAAACATCGTGAGAATTTTATTGTGTTATTTTATTAATTTGTTATTTTATTCTCATTCTACGTGACTTTACCGAAAGAACCAAAGAAGAGGAACTTCCTCTGTCGACCCCAGCCAATCGAATGTCTACAGTTCTATTGCTCTTCATGTCCGGATTGTTGAAAATCGTTTGTATCCCGTTGTGGCGGTGGTGGCGACGGCGCAGGAGAACAAGCTGAAGTTCTCCGCGTTGCTCGAGAAGCAATACGGCGTGGCAGTGAACCCCGACTCGATGTTTGACGTCCACGTCAAGCGAATCCACGAGTACAAGCGCCAGCTGCTCAATTGCCTGCACATCATCACGCTCTACAACCGTGAGACACCGACGCCTCAACCGCACGCAAACCCGCTCATTCACGCGTCGTCACGCTGTACAGCCGTGAGACATCAACCAGCCTGCAAAGCCACCCACACACCTGTCCACCTGCTCACCCGCTCACCTACCAACCTGCACACCTACTCACCTGTCCACCTGTCCATCTGCTCACCCGCTCACCTACCAACCTGCACACCTACTCACCTGTCCACCTGCTCACCCGCTCACCTACCAACCTGCACACCTACTCACCTGTCCACCTGCTCACCCGCTCACCTACCAACCTGCACTCCTACTCACCTGTCCACCTGCTCACCCGCTCACCTACCAACCTGCACACCTACTCACCTGTCCACCTGCTCACCCGCTCACCTACCAACCTGCACTCCTACTCACCTGTCCACTTGCTCAACTACCCACCCATTGTTTTCAAATGTGTTTTTTTTTGGCTCCTCCCATAATAGGCATCAAGAGAAACCCAACGAAGCGATTTGTGGCCCGCACCATCCTGATTGGGGGAAAGGTAACGGCTCAGGAGAAGTGTAGTTCATAACAATCGCAAGATGCCTCTCATTCGGAGTTTACTTTCCCAAATATGCAAACGCGCTTTGCCCCCAACAGCTATCCATCGGATTCCTTGTCACTAATAATTCCGAGAAAAAGTGCATCTTGGAAAGTGTCACGCAATGCATGCTTAAACATTATTTTTAAAATTGTTTTTGATGTACCCATTCCATATATTTGCGGTCTGGAAAAACCCATAGAGGCAGACAGTCCAAAGCGTCATGTTATATTTTAATATTTTGTTGGTGTAACGCCGCTTGTCTCTGTCATTCCCATTCCCCTGTCCTGTCCAGGCAGCCCCTGGCTACCACATGGCCAAGATGATCATCAAGCTGGTGACGTCCATCGGCGATGTGGTGAACAACGACCCCATTGTGGGCGACAGGCTCAAGGTCATCTTCCTGGAGAACTACAAGGTGTCTCTCGCCGAGAAGGGTGAGGCTTCTCCGCGGTGGGCCGCGACAATCCGTCCACCCTCTCTTGCCCGCCTGTCGTCGTCCATAGACCGTTCGCCACTCATCGTTTGCTATACTCCCAGAGTCGGCCTTCTCCCTCTCCTTCAAAAAGAATCTCCTCCTGGTCGTGTCACAACAAGCTGGGTGCCAGCTCATCCCACGGACGGGGGGGTGGGGGTGAATCATTGTTTACAAACTGCCGCATGATCCTCAGTGAAACTGTTTTGCTGGATTTGGGCTTTTACGGGAGGTACAGTGCCTGTACCTCCCGTAAAAGTAATCCAACTTGGATGAAACTTTTTGAGTATAAAGTGGTGTTGGTATAATTGGAACATGTGCCCTGTTGAAAACTGCCCGTATTGATCAGAGAAATTTATTTATTTGCGAATATGCAAATTATTTGTGCGCTGACATCATCCCTGGCAGCCTCTTATCGGCTTCCATGCTGATGGTTACATTCTTCCGAGGAAAAACGCACGTTGGAAGGTGCTATGCAATAATCCATGTGTATGCACGATTTTTCTTGCTTTGTTTTAAATCATAATTCTTGGTGGCCTGGGTTTATTCATTCTGCTGCTCAAAATAGTACGTGCGTGTGCATTAGGGTGCCACTCAGAAGTTAATATTTTTTTTCCAGGTCACGCCTGTTAAACTGAAGGCACTGACTGCAGGAATTAATATTCTTTGGGTCTTTCGGTAAAGTCTCGTAGATAGGCTCAAAGAAAATAACAAAAAATAATAATAAAAAACTACGACGTTTCTATCGCAACAAGCTTGTCTATCTTACGTGGCTTTACCGAAAGACCCAACGAATATAACGGCACTGAGTTTACCGATGATCCGTCAATATTCTCCGATGACTCAACACGAATTCCAGTTAATGCACATAGAGTCATAGTAAAGGCATAGACACGCAGAGGAGGAGGGGGCATCCTGTAAGTGTGAACAGATCAGAATGGCATTCTCAGCCTTTGACTTATACTGGAAATGTAACGAATTGAGGGTACGTATATTTAACGTCTTTCGTTACCGTACGTAACCAACCGTGCTAATCGGAGGTACAGGCGAAGGGCAACAAACTAAACACGAAGTGCAGTTGTAAAGAAATTAGTTTTCAATGTAGATTTAAAACTGGATAGCTCCAGTGGCTTCCTGAAATCAGAAGGAAGAGCTTTCCAGACGGCTGCAGAAGTGCATCTGAAAGCGCTCGATGCAGTAACCGTCTTTCTTTTATGGCTAGTCAAAAGCCGCCGCGGGGATGCCCGAAATTCGTGTGATTGTTTACACTGTTTAACGAGATCGGCAAAGGAATGTTTTTTTGATAGACGTCCCGTAGAGCAGCGAATTCCCATAATCGTGGCTTGTCAGATACTACGCTACGTGCCACCTTGTCGGCTACGTCACGTGTTGGCCGCGGCGCGTATCCAGAGGCCACGACTCGTGCTCGCAATTCCTCGTCCTCCTCGGTTTCGATCGTAACCGCGGCGCTCGCTCACTCGCTCGCTCGTTCCGCCGCCGCCCGCAGTGATCCCGGCGTCGGACCTCTCGGAGCAAATTTCCACGGCCGGCACGGAGGCGTCTGGCACGGGCAACATGAAGTTCATGCTGAACGGAGCGCTCACCATCGGCACCATGGACGGCGCCAACGTGGAGATGGCGGAGGAGGCCGGAGAGGAGAACCTCTTCATCTTCGGCATGCGTGTCGACGAGGTGGAGGCGATGGACAAGAAGGGGTGAGGGGGAGAGTCGTCGTCCGACAAGACAACGCAATGGGCTTGGAATGGGTTTGGGGAACGCGCCTCGATGTCGCCCGTGCAGGCGCCCGCTCGGTGGATGACCTCGTCCGTCAGCGGATTGAACTTGGCTGAATATGAATGTGGCCGCATCCAGCGAGTTGTACACCGAGGGTGTCAGAACGCATGATGAGTTCGTGTATGTACACAGTGTTGCTTTTTTTGCGTTGTTTTTACGTGGAGTGCTCTCGCCAGTAAGAGCCAGTCATCCCGAAGCACTTGTTTAGCAAGGCTCACTCTGCTCCACAGCAGTGCATAGTGATTTGTTTAATTTAGTTTATTGTCCTTCCCCCGCACCTCCGATCAGCACGGTCGGCTACGTACGGTGCGAAAGAAGCTCTACATACATACGTACGTCCGCAGCAGCGGGCGCACATCAGGGAGTTGGGGGGTGGGGACAGGTGGGGTAGAGGCAACACCGTGGTGGGGGGGGGGGGGAGGGGGGGTTCTCGGTTGAGGCGTGGGCGTTGTCGTGACCCCGCCATCGTCGTCCGGTGCCGCAGGTACAACGCGCGCGACTACTACGAGCGCCTGCCCGAGCTGCAGCAGGCGATCGACCAGATCAGCAGCGGCTTCTTCTCCCCCAAGCATCCCCACGTCTTCGAGGACGTCGTCAACATGCTCATGCACCACGACCGGTACTCGCGACGGCACGGCCCGCCGGGAGGTGCGCCCGTCGATTGTGGCAGAGGGTCCGTAGTTGGAACCGGGCAGGCCGCCCTGGTTAATTAGGGGCGCCACGGTGGCGAAATGTTAACTACCTCGCATCGTATGCGGGAGGTCGTGGGTTCGATCCTGGAGTTTGCATGTGCTCTCAAGTTGAATCGATAGTGCGCCGATATCAATGCGTCGTGGAAATGCGACGGAAAAAAACTGACCAGCGGTTCTGCCTTTCTGCCGCCCCTCGCCCCCATGCCACGGTGGCTAGGAGATGTTAACTCCCTCGCCTGGTATGCAGGAGGTCGTGAGTTCGATCCCGTCCCTGACGCCTGTGTATTTAGAGTTTGCGGTGTCTTTCTCATTGTTGTCGCTTAGATTTTTATCCACGTGCTCCAGTTTTTTTGGCTGCTATACATTGCCACATTATAAGCCGCCACTTCCGTTAAGCTATGATTTCTGAAAAAGAGCTGTATAGCTCAGTCGGCCTTACCTGGTAAAAAAAAAAAAGTGAGGTGTGGTATTGATCGTAAAATACTGCGCGCCGTCCGTTTCGACTGCAGTGGATGCTAAAGATCCCCGGACGGCTTCCGAAACGAGTAGGCCGTCGTGTGCCAGCGTCACGGGATTCAACTTTGCCACATTTGAAAAATGACGCCGCAGTTTACTGTAATGTGGATTGTACACGGCAGCATTCATAGCCTCCTACTGGCAGCAGACTAATGCCCGCTTTCATGCCAGGTGCAGTCACATTTTGCCGCACAGGGACGTGCCACCGGGGGTGACATTTTATGATGTGGTGATGTGAGTCGCTAATTGTGTATAAGAGGGTCCTGTATAAAGGAGTGTGGCTCTTTATCAAAGACACGAATCATCATAACTTACGAGCATTTAAGGAACAACCTTGCAAAAGTTTCAGCCAACCCTCGATTCATCCGGATTGTGGATTAACAAATTCAAATATTGCAACAACAACAAAAAAAATGCCCCATTTATATTATTGGCTGCTCCTCACTCGTCAAGGGTCTGTGACTTGGGTCCCCCCCCCCCCGAGTGACGTGAACGCCCACGTGACCGCAGACAACACGTCAGCCCAGTGAACCAATCACTCGAAGGTGCAATATAAACTGACGCGTTGTACGTGTTCACCCCCTTTCCGCGAAGTTCAACCCTAAATCCGTCTTATCGCCTAACTTTACCTGCGGTTTATTGCATCTCCTTCTCTTTGTTTTATCCGGGCGATGCCGCCTCCCCCTTCCACTCCGCGCTACCGTGCGGTAATCCAATGTCGCCTGCAGCCACGATGTGTTCCGCCGTACCTGCCTGCTGCGATGTTTTAAGTGTCGACGTTTGAATGACGTTCGCAGGTTTAAAGTTTTTGCGGACTTTGAGGATTACATCAAGTGCCAGGAGAAAGTCAGCGAGCTCTACAAGGTGAGCAGTTTACGGTGGACTTCACAAACTCTACTTCACGTTGGTTTTGTTCATTTATTGCTCTAGGTTTTTATTTATCCAGCAGTGGATAGACAATGGCTCGTCATGATAAGGGGTCGGACCGTCATGCTGACGGGCGTTGAGCGAGAGTGAGCGTTGCGGAGGTTCGCAGTTCGAACAGAGCGGCCGCCCTGGTTAATACTGCAATACCCGCCATTTACTTAGCAGCGGACATTAAAGATCCCGTTTCTTTATTTCAAAGAGGAGTGGGCCATGTGTGCTGGTTTCACGGTCCAAATTTTCAATATATTTGATGAATATTTAGCAAAGTTACTTACGTGCGAAAAGCCACGTCGTAACATCGTCCCCCACGTGGCAGACTGTTTCTCCATTGCAGGCCGGTGCTACGGTCGCTTTGTGGCGCACAGTGACAGCTGCCACCGGGGGGGGGGGACCCCGGGGGGGGGTCCCCCATGGTTAGACTACCCCGAGATATACAGCATGGGCGAGGGCGCGCGGGATAAAACACTCAGTGATGACGATGACAACGCCATCGCCGCCCACTTACCCCTCCCCTCCTGACCCCACCCGCTGCGCATAGAACCCCCGCGAGTGGACGATCAAGGTCATCCGCAACATCGCCGCGTCCGGAAAGTTCTCGAGCGACCGCACGATCGCGGAGTACGCGCGCGAAATCTGGGGCGTCGAGCCTTCCCGCGTCAAGATCCCTCCGCCGAGCAAGCCCCGCGAGGAGGGCCACACAGCAGCCACAGCAGCCACAGCAGCCAAAACGGCGCCGCCACTGCCGCGTTCGCACAAGGAGCTAGTGCGTGCCATCAGCGACTACTAAACAAAGGGCCCGCCCCGCCCGTGCTGCGCCGTGTGGAGGAGGGCGGGGAGAGACGGCGCTTGGGTCCGGGCTGAGCGGGGAGCGTCACCGGCCCTGGGGCGGTGAGCCACGCGGCGCTCGCTGGGAAGGAAGGGCGTCGTGAAGGTTGCAGGTGAAAGATACTCTTTGGTTCTTTCGGTAAAGTCACGTAGAAAAATAATAATAGATCACGGCGTTTCGATCGCCACACAAGCGATCGTCCTCAGGTGGAATTTTTCTACGTGACTTGACCTAAAGAACCAAAGAGTATGGATTCCTGTAGTCACGAAAGCTTCAAATCAAGATTGCAGGTGAAGATGTTTTAAAAAAGAGATGTAAGGTGCAGCCTCTTCAATAGCTCGCTCGTACCACTGCGGGCGGGAGAGCTGTGGACAGCCCATCTCCAAGAGGGCATTTGGCCTACTCTTCCAACACTGTACTGACGTCTCGGGAATATGGTGGGGTGCACCCAATGCAGAACCCTCCGGAATAAAAGGGTCCGACTCGGTGAGGATTCCCTGGATAAAAATAGCTGTTATGGAGTGCAGGGTTTAATCATTTGGTAACGGTGGTTAGCCGACCAGGCCGCGGAGTGCAGTTTACTGGAGTGCCGCACCACTTCTGATTGGTTCCCACTCTAGCAGAGGGCTTAACTCTGCCTCCCGTCGTACAGAACTACACATCAGCTCGCACGTATCCCTCTCAAACTCTGAACGCCCCACCTTGCATGGAGCTCAACCACTAAAGTCGGCACCCACCCTGCCCCCGGGCCCCCCAGCTAGGGGTGGGTGTGGTCCCTTCCCTTCGAGTCTGGCTGACTTCACAGAACCTCGCACGATTGACCCCGGCCCTCCTTACAGTCCACTGGCGTTGTGCAGAGGCAGCCGCTACCCCAAGTTGGAGTACGGAGGAAACACCGTGTGTTGCCAAGCCCGACCAGAAAGCCAAGCAAGCACTAACCCCACTGGCAGCACTCGCTAGAGTTATAGCAGTACCGGCCGGTCCGTCGATTTCGGCGGGTAACGTGTTCCACCCTTTCCAAGACGTCTGCCTAGTGTGGAGGAGTAGGCCAATGTACCCACTGGAGAGGGGGGAGGCCCTTCCGCTAGCAGAAGTGGTGGTGAGAGGGCCATTCCGGAAGCTTCTGTCCGACACCATCCGGAGGAGAGATGCACCCGCCGGCAAACGATGGTGGGTGCTACCAGGCCATTCAAAAACTGGATAAGATATGACGAGGATGTCGTCGTTGTTCGTGGCGGTGATGGCAACACTTAGTGCGTGTGCGTGAGCTCTTTCGGCAGGCAAGGCTGCGTTGACTGGGTCATGTAGCCCGCGTACCCGGCCACCGCATGCCTAAGCAGCTTTTGTTCAGCCAGATAGAGGGGGCTAAACAGGCGCGGCACAGGGTAGAGAAGAGATGGAGTGATTTGATACAGGAGGATGTGGAGCTGAGTGGACTTGCTGATGACTGGTACTAGTGGAATCAAAATCGCCCTCTGTGGAGGAGGCTCGTGAATGACACTACTGGGCAGTTGGAGGCAGTCGCCCTCCAACAACAACGGAGGTCAGAGGAGCGACGCTCACAACAACGAGTGGAATGCCGGATGGCTTTAGCACAGCAAGTTGACACAGTAAGGGGCACAGGTGGTGGATCAGCCAGTCATCTCAGTCGGGCAACCCATGGCACCTGGGTCTGTCCTATGACCTCCTGCCAGCGGGAGTTTGACACTTCATGTGGCCTTAATGTGCAGATGGCCTGGCACAAGCGCCGTGGTGATGTTACCTCTACTTAGTGCCGAATGGCGGTTGTGTGCGTGTGTGAAGCCACTGAGCAGCCCAGCTTCACGTGAGAATGTGGAGTTGGGGTTCTTTTCCCCGGGCAATGCGATTCGCTGAAAATCAGATCGAGTTGCAGTCTGATTTGAGCTAGTCGAGCAGTGAGCGCAAACTTAAAAATGTCCTTCCCACCCTCATTATTAGGGCTGTATGGGATAGTGTTGCACCCTCGCACGCGTGGATTTTCTCAGGGTCTCTGTTTTCCTCCCATGTGTAAAGACCAATAACATCTTTAAAAGTTAAAGGATCGCAGAGCTTGGGCAATTGTTGGTGCCGGCTCACCGCGTGGCTGCTGCCTTCCCTACTCCATCTGTGGTTCCACCTGGCGCCTTCTTGAGTCGTTCTAACACTTGCGCAGTGGTATGTTGCGAGTTGAGATTATTGTTCAAGTAAATTTATAATAAAAATTTACTTCAACCAAAGTTGTAAAGAAACGGGACAATAGGGACCTGTAAAAAAAAGTGCAATTGGAGTTTCCTTGGGGAAAAACCTGATTTTTAGCAATAAAAAAAGTAATCTCTTCCAGATTATTCTATAGATAAGAGCATTACAAGACGACTTGAATCTTCATGTCAGGACCACATTCTGGGCATGGTGTACCAAAGGTTAGTCAGCTGGTTATGCAGTCTAGGTTTCTGTGTGTGATGCTCCTAGTGAGGAGTGGTGGTGCAGTGGATAGCGCACTGCGCTACGAACCCGGCGATCCAGGTTCCATTCCCGCTCACGCCCACCATCTGACAATTATTTTACCAGTCCTGAGCCTCCCCTAAGTCGACTTGGCCTCAAAAATGATACTTTGCACGATGTGTAAACATCAGCACTCAGCCTGGTGTTGGCCACCAACCCCCTTGTGCATAGAGGTGCTCGCTAACAGCACTTGGCCCAACAGTCTGCTAAGTCTAAGGGCGGGGGATCTTTGTCCTTTGTGCCGAGTAAATGACTTCTCAATCACTCCCCCAGGATAACGTTTACCAGGCCTGCCTGCCTCCTAGCCTGATTTCTTTGCCAATGTGAGGAGTCTTAACATTTGTTTTATGATCTTAAACTCTGCTCTGGAGTTTTCTAGCGTTTGTTTTTTTTTTCCATCGTCCTCCGGATGTTTGCCTGCACTGGCCCGGCCCGCTCGTGAGTTCACGCCAAAGCCTTCCACGCTAAAATGTGTCCTTTGCTCCAGGGGTTTTTTTTGGAAACGCTCGCCCTCACGGCCCCCCACCGGCTTTTTTTGTTCATAATCATCAGGCGTGTGCCGCCCGAAACCTCTTTAATTGATATTCGAGCCGGGAGGCATATCGGTAACCTTGGAACGGCGGCGGACCAGCGGCGGTGGATCCTGGAAACCGGTGCAATTTTGTGAAACCCCTGCAGTTGCTGTTTGAATGAGAAACTCATGCTGATGCACATTGGGAGATATTCTGCTCTTTGCTCGAGGTTGCTCTAACATTTTCAACAATAGGGGAAAAAAACAATACACTCATTTTACTTGCTTTAACTAATTGTAGCTTTTTTTTTTCCCCCGATAGATTTTCTTTCAATTGCCTGCCACACCACTGTCCAGTTTACAATGTGGGGACTTTTGATTGCGTCAAATTGTACGGCGCTGAGATTGGTGCGGTGTCGAGATTTGCGTTGCGTGTGAGGGTCTTAAAATGTAAACGTTTTATATTTCTCGTCCATTTTTTCGTCACTGCTCTGGTCGGGTCTGATTGGTGCTGAAGCTAATTGGGACCTGTCTGTGCCTTAATCACAAAAGGAGTTTAACTTTATATATAATCTCATACATAGCAGTAGTATTTTATATACTGAGCATTCGCAAAGTATAAGATTGTAACTTTTGTCATGAAATACTGGAGTATTTTATAGCCTCTTTGTTCATCCATCTTTGGGACGAAGGCCTCCTTGCACCTCGTTGGTCATGGAAGTTATCAGTCCAGTGTGAGCCAAACTCTGGTTTGCTGGCTTTGTAGTCCACCTAGATATTGACCTGTTGTTTTCAAATGTTAAATGGTGTTTTATACAATTCCTTTTGGGTTCTCTGTTATTATTTCTGTTACATTAACTCCGATATGTAAGTGGGGAGCACCTTTGACTCTCGAATTAAACCAAGCAAAGATTCAAGGCACACGTTCCCCTGCGTCGTCTTCTTGTCAACAAAACGGACGTCCACTCAGTAGTTGTATCTATCATTCATTTAATTTCAACCCAAACAGGAGGACGAACAGAGTGGGTAACACGGTCCTGAACAATGCCTTGTCAAGAAGCTGAACCTGGTAACCCCAACTCCATTCCATGAGGAATGGAGATCCGGTCCGAGCCTTTGGTTCTGCTCACTGGCTGCACCCTGCTGGATAGATGAACCAGCCATAAGTACTCTGCGTTGATTCGTAATGCCGTCAAGAGGAAATGCCCACTGTAAAGCACCACCAGTGGTTGATTTCTGCCGGAATGATCCGGAAAGGAACACTACCAGGAATTATTTTGACTTGCCCACATCCATCTTGGCTTATTTTGTCCTCAAACCAACCTATTCATAGGATTATAGGGATTGATATAGGGTAAAATAATATAGGATCAGGCATGCCTTGCATTCCTGTGGTTAGTGCCTTATGCGGCTAATACATACGCCAAGCCAGCTGAGCAGTGTAACGAACACGATGGAGTGAGAGATTAAGCCCTGAATGACAATGGTTTATGAAAGTGATTAGAAAATGCTGATTCATGGATTATGAAAGTTCTCCAGTTATTTTCCCCCCACTGAGTGAAAGTTTGGCAACTTGATTTCCTACAATACTGACAAGGTGCCAAACCAAAAAAAAAATCCCTTAAGATGAACAAAAACACCCACAAAAAATATGAATCTCCAAAGTGACACCATCGACCAACCCCGTCGATTCACTTTGGCAACGTAGCACCAGACGGAACTTAACTTACTGAGAATTCCCAAGGCCTCTGCCCTGAGTAACAGACCTTGGCTTGGACCAACTGGAGGGGAGGGAATTTCAGTTGCAGGTCATTCAGCTTTGAGCTCCTCTCACCCCCCCCCACCCCCAGGGTAAAATGGTACAGTTCCTTGGAGAGTCACGCCCATGCAAGAAAGCACGTGCAATCCACTGCTGGATGAGGGCAGCCCCACACAGTGCGAGTCGTGGAGGGCGGGAGGTTATGGCTGTACTTTGCCACGCTGGTTGGTGCGGGTTGGTGAAGGCGGGGAGAGCATTGAAGTACAGTACAGCAACAGATTTTGGTGCACTGCCCAACCCAAGTAGTGCTGCATGCTGTTAATATTTGAACCGTCTTAGTGCAAGGATGGGTGACCATCCAACACAAAGGTGGCAGCAAGGCACATGATTGTTCCAATGGCAAAACAAATTGCACTGCAAGAAGAAAATTGGCTATCCGGGTCGTTTTGCTTACAACCATGGGGCCAAATTGGGCCACCAAAACGTCTCTTCCCCCCCCTCCCCAGCTAAATCCTGCACAAACAAAAAGCAAGCATTGTCGCAGCAGATTCATTCGTTGGGGGTAGTAAAGCCAACGGAGGCACCAGCCTCACGGAGCTGCGGGAGGTCTTAAACGTTCACTCGTGGGAACTTTCATGTTCGTACCATCGGTCTTGTCTTCCAGCGATCGACAAACGTTTCTTTCCAGTGCCCCCCCCCACAACAACACATCACCCCCCCACCCCGCTCCAACCATGCATCCCCCACAAACAACTTTTCCCAATTCCCAGTCTTCCACTTAATCTTATTATTATGACCACGACACCAAAAGCCAACAAAAGCTGCCAGTAGGATTGCATATAAAGAAGCAGCTGAACGTCATCATCATCGTCGTCGTCGGCGGCGTCGTCAGCATCATCATCGTAGCTACCCATGCCACGCGCGCGCGCACATGCATGTGGGAAAAGCCCCCCCCCCCACCCAATCCCTCATCCCCGCGTGCCAGTCGTGGTTGGGCTCCCGACGTCGTTTGCTCGTTGGACGAAGCTGCAGCTACGGGGAGTGCCGCTCTGGCCGACCACCCCCGTCCACTCGCGCGCGACGTTCACGAGTACAAGGTGAGCTGCAGCCACTGTGGGAAGAGGGGTCAGAAGGTCACGGGAGGGACGAGGGAAAGACACATTTGGGGTTACTATTTTTCCTTCGATGAACGTTATATTTTCATTGAAGCAAGCGAGAGAGATTGCTAAAATTATGTCATTGATGTGTTAACAACACTGTCCTCACAAAAATATATAAAATCGGTGACGTTTCGGACAATGGGCCTTCGTCAAAGCGCAACGTAAAATTAGATCCAATTGGTTGTGATAATTGTTGTTCAACTTGCCAGGGAACGAAACGAACGGGTGACAATTTTATTTGGCTATGCTGGTTGTTCGGGAGGGTCTCTTATGCCCCATGCTTGGCCTCATCATTACGTGTACGAACCGAAACATCTATTTGTGAATCGTCGAAAGACAGACCCCAGGATACGGTCGAGTGGAATTAAATCTAGAGAAGAATCTAGTTATGCTTTAAGCCAGGAAATAAAAGCAGAAGAGTGATTTGTAGAGATTACACACTGGAGTAAAATGACCAAGCCTGCAATACAAGAGGACACCTTTAGACGGCAAAACCTGTGATGTCAGGAACCAAAGATATTGGAGTTATGAACACTTTGGTGGCGGTGTTAGCACCCTAGCCTGGTATACAAGAGGTCGTGAGTTCCATCCGGAGCCCGACACCTGCATATTTGGTATTTGCACGTTCTCCCCTTAATTATGTGGATTTTTGTCCGGGTCCTCTGGTTTTTCCTTGTACATTTAGAATCAACGTGTGTTTTAGAGTATTCGGCTGCTATAGATTTCCACATAAGCTCCTTAAATCGAGCTATCATTTGTGGCCAGTTCGCTTATTAAAAAAAAAGAGCTACAGTGAGGGAAACAAGTATTTGATCCCCTGCTGGTTTTGTACGTTTGCCCACTGACAAAGAAATGATCAGTCTATTTGAATAGTGAGAGACAGAATAACAAAAAAATCCGGAAAAACGCATGTCAAAAATTTAATAAATTGATTTGCATTTTAATGAGGGAAATAAGTATTTGACCCCTCTGCAAAACATGACTTAGGACTTGGTGGCAAAACCCTTGTTGGCAATCACAGAGGTCAGACGTTTCTTGTAGTTGGCCACCAGGTTTGCACACATCTCAGGAGGGATTTTGTCCCACTCGTCTTTGCAGATCTTCTCCAAGTCATTAAGGTTTCGAGGCTGACGTTTGGCAACTCGAACCTTCAGCCCCCCCTACAGATTTTCTATGGGATTAAGGTCTGGAGACTGGCTAGGCCACTCCAGGACCTTAATGTGCTTCTTCTTGAGCCACTCCTTTGTTGCCTTGGCCGTGTGTTTTGGGTCATTCTCATGCTGGAATACCATCCACGACCCATTTGCAATGCCCTGGCTGAGGGAAGGAGGTTCTCACCCAAGATTTGACGGTACATGGCCCCGTCCATCGTCCCTTTGATGCGGTGAAGTTGTCCTGTCCCCTTAGCAGAAAAACACCCCCAAAGCATAATGTTTCCACCTCCATGTTTGACGGTGGGGATGATGTTCTTGGGGTCATAGGCAGCATTCCTCCTCTTCCAAACACGGCGAGTTGAGTTGATGCCAAAGAGCTCCATTTTGGTCTCATCTGACCACAACACTTTCAACCAGTTGTCCTCTGAATCATTCAGATGTTCATTGGAAAACTTCAGACGGGCATGTATATGTGATTTCTTGAGCAGGGGGACCTTGCGGGCGCTGCAGGATTTCAGCCCTTCATGGCGTAGTGTGTTACCAATTGTTTTCTTGGTGACTATGGTCCCAGGTGCCTTGAGATCATTGACAAGATCCTCCCGTGTAGTTCTGGGCTGATTCCTCACCGTTCTCATGCTCATTGCAACTCCACGAGGTGAGATCTTGCATGGAGCTGCAGGCCGAGGGAGATTGACAGTTCTTTTGTGTTTCTACCATTTTGCGAATAATCGCACCAACTGTTGTCACCTTCTCACCAAGCTCCTTGGCAATGGTCTTGTAGCCCATTCCAGCCTTGTGTAGGCCTACAATCTTGTCCCTGACATCCTTGGAGAGCTCTTTGGTCTTGGCCATGGTGGAGAGTTTGGAATCTGATTGATTGGTTGCTTCTGTGGACAACTGCGGTGGACGAGCAGTGCACATGCCGGTGAGCGTATTACGCGGGTGTGTCAGCAGGGCGGAGGAACTGGGGCAAGGTGTCATGGAAGACCACATCCGGAAGCCCCTGGAACCCGCCAGTGGGTTCGAGAAGGGAGGCGCGGCCAGGAGGGAGCCAGGCCGCGCTGGGTAGCATCAAAGCAGCTGAGAGCGGGAACTGGTGGCTGCCGGTTATGGGGAGTAAACTCGTCTCGTCATCTTCTCCGCCTTCGTCGCCGCCGTCTTCGCTAGATACTGCTCGGCCGGGTAGTTGTTGGCCGTCGCGGTCGGCGCCATCGGCGTTACAGGGTCAGGGTTGTGTTTAGGCTGGGCTAGACGACTAGGGAGAGCGCGAGGGCGAACTGGTGAACCTGTGAAGGTGTTAATAAAGAAGGTGCCTCCTAAAAAACCTCGTCTCCCGATCTGCGTGTCTCTGAGCGTACCTGTGGGTTTCTGTACGTGCCTGTGGGACCTCTCTTAGTCTAAGGATTTATCTGCGAGTCAAATAAATATTGGAAAAAAATATGAATAAATAATTCCAGTCGGGTTCAAATTTTCACACCCACCACATCATTCCGGGGCTGACATGGCCATTATGAACCACTGAGTGTCCCAGCATCCACCTCTCTCTCACATGTGCACGGAAATAACTTCATTGCCACTTGTAAAGCGTTGCAATTTACATTTTCTTTTGAGATAAAATAGCAAAATGTTCAACAAATTCCAGGCACGATGAACACAAACACTCCGAATCGTTTTACCTCATTCAGGCCCAGGTTGATCATGCCCGTCCCTTTCTTGTCAAAGGCAGCAAAGATTCCTGTTTAAAACAAGCGAAACAAAAAACACAAGCTGGGACCCCTGCTGACGAGACCCACAAAAGTCGAACCCAACCCAGGGGATTATTGCTGTGTACAGAAATGCTGCGGGAGAAACTATTGGACCGGAAGCCCCCATTGGCTGGTGGACGAATGCATTGGATGGAATGAATACACGTCAGTTTCGTTTGGGGCAAGAAGCACAGAGCCTCGTGTATTCAAAAGTTTGCGTGCGACACGGAGCAGAAAAGAGCAGGATTAAAAAGTTAAAACGCCCGTATAAAATTCCAACCTATGTTGTCAGTAGGCACCAGTGCAGCAAATTCCATTGTTCTACTGTACTATGCTCCAGTGTCAATGCTCCCCGCCTTCACCACCCTGCAGGGAGAGTTTGGTCAAACAACTCCCATGACCTGCATGGTGGCACAGAGGCCCTTGTCCAAAAATTCCCGTACACATAATTGTACATAAAATACAGATTGTATTTTGCACCGTATTCAACGGTTGTATTTCTGCTATTTATAAGATCTACTTTGTACCCGGTCTCAGTGGGCACTGAACCTTGATTAAATCTTTTTTTTTTTAAACCTTCTGTCTGCACGTCCGTGAGTGAGTGCGTGCGCCCGTTCAGACTGTTCGCTCAGAGCTGAACAGTGATGGCGCGGCGGGAGTCTTACTGAACATGGACTCGAGTCGCGTGAGGCAGGCCACGTAGCCGTCGAAGTTGATCTCCAAATTCTCGTCCGCGTATCTCATGGTGACTAGCTCGTGCAACATCGTGGTAAGCTTGAAACCTGGCGGGCAAAGTGATCGTGTTGCCAGCGAACACATGCAACAGAGGAGGGGGGTGACACAGCCACGCTTGTTGCGCGAGTTCGCGGTTCAGGCCCCGAGGCCGCCCTGGTTAACACTCGTGGTGAGTGGAAGTGGATTATGATGTGGAAATGTATAGCGGCCAAATACTTTAAAACGCATGGGAGGGCTCGGAGACAAAAATCCACACGACCACGAGGAGAACACGCAACCTCTAAATATACTGGCGTCAGGATCGGGATCGAACCCACGACCTTCTGCATATCAGACGAGCGAAACAATATCTTGCCACCGTGGGGCCCCTTTGCCAGCAACGCATTTACTATGGATTACGATGGCAACCAGCTGTAGCTGTGGAGTAGACCGAGTGGAGTGCTGTCTAGCCATTGAAAACAGAGTTTTGTTCATGAGGCATGTTCGATAACTATGATTGGTCTAGAGAGCACACGACCTCGGGTTGTCACGTGACCAAATATCTGCGATCCCATTGGAAGTTGCAAATCTCAGTTTCTCACCAGGGGGCACAGCAAACAGATGTGTTCACAATTTGGGCTACAACACTTTCTAACGACAAAAAATAGCACGGAAATTATTGCCAGCAACGACTTCTGGCAATAGTTGATGAAAAAATTGCTCTCACGCATCGTCACCATCGTCGTCGTCATCATCACGGCATTCAGCGGTCATACTGGACATGTGTGAAAGAGCTTCATAGCTCATCAGATTTCTCCAGTCTACATTTAATAACCGTGAAGCAGAGCTTCATTTCAGCCACATTTAACCGTCCCGGTCGGCGACCCCAGAAAACATTTCTGTTAACACCCGGCACACCGCATCCGGTACAGTTGCGGCTACCGTAACTCCAGGTGAACCACAGACACGGAAAATCTCCGGTCAGAGGTTAATCCTCCACCCCCCCCCCCCCGCCACTCCCAGCCGCGATGACCCCTTTACATTATAACCGGCACCTCAAAAACAACCCGCAGCCGACGCGACAGTGAGATTTACCTGCAGCCTCGATGGCAGACCTCATCTCGTACGAGGCCATCGTGCCCGAGCGGTCGGTGTCGAACTCCTTGTAGATGTCCTGCCGGGCGGCGGGGCACAAGAGACGTGTCGCATTGAGACACCACTTGGAGGCGCAACGACGGACGCACCGGTTCGTCGCTCGATCCAAATCAAATTCGCGAGCTTAGCGGCGTATAGCAACCCTTTACTTATCGAGGCCTCTCTTGCTGCCGGTCAGTGTGGGTTTTGGTGCTGGCGGTCGCCCCCAGGACCGGTGCCTGGGGATCTAACTCTGGTCGCCGGGTTTATAGCGCAATTATCGAACCACCGCGCCACCTGCTCCACCCCAAAACGGATGGAATATGCATGAAGGTCACCTGTGCATGGATCCACGTGCTTTCTAGCGATTGAAGAATTGATAAAGGAGAGTGTAGAATGTGGGGGCTCAAGACAAAAGTCACACGCAGAAAGATTCCTAAACAAGTAACACGATGTCCGTCGAAGGCACAACAGTTTTTAAAAGGGGTCCAGAATTGGAACGATATCAAGGCAAGATGAGAGCAGGCTGGAGGGAGTTTACAAAACTGAACTACATTTATAAACAAACAGTGCGCCTAAAGAAGGACATTATTAAAATCAGAGGTTTACTCACAATGGTCCACACAACAGCACGTAATGTTTTTTTCTTTACATACAATGTTGAATTTTTTGCGTTAAACGAAGGAGACTCGAACTTTCAGAGGGAGTGCGGTCACCAATAACATCCGGTGACCCAGTAGTATTTTAACGAGCCCGACTGCTGACAAGACCCCGCAGGACGAAAACCAGTGCAAGACTCTCCCTGCTTAAACAAATCCTGCTTGATAAACGTCGGTCTGGAAAGCCAACCGGCGTGAACCTTACTGAAAAAACGAAAAAACGTCCCATTTAACTATATACTCGACTTCCTTCAACGCTCCACAACCACATCCGAACACTTTGGTTGGGTCAGGTGAGCGCACGGGGGAGCTGGTGGCGGAGGTGCTGCAGCAGCAGCAGCAGCAGCAAGCAAACGGAACTCACCACCCACTTCTTGATCTTAAACCACAGGTACTTGAACTCCTCGTAACCCAGCTTGCCACTGCCGTCTTTCTGCAGCGCGCTGGGGTTAAAGTTCATCGACGGGACAAACCGACCGGGGGGGGGTGTAAAGACAAACGCGTGCGTGCGTGCGCGCGCGAGCTTCGCACGTTGTATTATTGCTATTATTATTATGTTGTTAACTTACGAAGTTGGGGGCACACGTGGCAGAGTCATATCCCCCCTCTACTTGTGGCAAACCCAGTGCCCGTTCGTAAGGCCAGGTTCTGGGTCACATCGTGTGTCACGCGCAGGTGGAGAGCTGCCAGCAGGGGGCGCCCTTTATCAAGTTTTAGACGAGATCTTAATGTCAGCGGCTAGTGGCGTGTAAACCGCTCTGGGGTGCCCCAGCGTAAAGGAACACACAGTCTGCCAGAAACAAATTACTATTTGTATTATTATTATTATCACTTGTGTGTAAACCACCTTCGCCAACACATGTCGGCCAGCGTGGTGACGTATGGTCAAATAGCCCCAATGACCCGCACCGTGTGGGGAGTCCTTCATCCAGCAGTGGATTGACACAGGTGTACATCTGTATGTAAAATCCCAGGTAAGGACCAAGTTTTGTTTTTTATAGATATTTAAAAAAAAAATTGGCCAGATCATTACGACGGTGCGTAACCCAATGATCAACGAGAAAATCCGACGCGTTTGACCTTTGCAAACGATCGCTGGAGAGAGTGTGGGAGGGTGGTGGGGGGGGGGGGTTGCTGGGAGGTGGGGATACGTCCAGAAGTGCCACGATCCCACGGCAAGTGTCAATGCTGAAGCCCTTTGTCTTCAGTGAAGGGTCTGTTCAGCATCCACACACGCAAAGACAAAGATCCCCCCCCCGTATAGCCTTTAACGCTTTGTCACACAATAATCATGCATCACGATTCCCCACACACGCACCACACACAGCCACTGCAGTCACTAAACGTTGATGCGAGAGTAAGCGTGCGTGCGTGCGCGTGCGAGCGAGCGGCCGGCATTCCGTCCGTACGTTTCATGACGATCTTATTCAGGATTCGCTGAAGCTCGATGGCGCTGATCTCCATGTCCTGAAGAAGAACAAAAAAAATTGAAAATTACATAGTAGAATACTCTTTGGTTCTATTCTGGTAAAGTCACGTAGGTAAAAAAAAAATAAAACAACAAAAATCACGACAAAGGTGCCCAGTGTAGCCACTTGTGTTGTGGCCGAAACGTCAAAGGTGCCCCGTGTAGCCACTTGTGTTGTGGCCGAAACGTCGTGATTTTTGTTGTTTAATTTTTTTTACCTACGTGACTTTGCTCTTCTTTGGTTCTTTCGGTAAAGTCACGTAGAATGACAATAAAATAATAAAATAAAATAAACACAATAAAATTCTCACGACGTTTCGGCCACAACACAAGTGGCCTTCATCAGGTGACTTTACTGAATAGAACCGAAGAGTATGGATCCTTGCTATATCGTAGAACCCGATCCGTCAGTTCGTTCACATTTCAAATAGAAAAGATGTTCATTTTCTACTTACAGCCTTCAGGCCGTGCTGGAAAAAAAATCAAATTTAAATCCCACACAGTGGTACTTAAAATTTGTTGACTGCAGAGGGATGAACAGCTAAGCCAACCTCTTACTGGGTTTTTGAATTCTTATACCTGCTGATTAGGACCGCAGGTCGGATAGCACGACCATGCATGAGGCGCTGCCAGTTCACCGCGTGTCCTGGTTGAGCCTCCCAGACACATGGTAGTCTTACGACGACGAATGATGACATCGCACGCTCAAGGAACGGGTGAGTAGCACTGCCTGGACAGATCGTCACCAAATATGCCATCCCTCATTAAAAGACTTTCACTCAAGAAGAGTGAGCGTATCAGCTCCACCCCCACCGAACAGGCTTTCCCGGGTGAACAAAATTGAATTCCGGGACGCGCCCACCACCTGCAGTGATGTCCCCACTCTGGAGCGGTGAACGAGGCGGTGAAATACGGTGTGGAAGCCAATTTCTTTTTGATTGTTTGGGGATTTTTCTTTTTTTTATTTTGCTCCAGCCTCGTGAGTTCATGGATCAAGCCCCACAGTTAATCGAGTATCATTTCCAGATCCGCTCTGTGACACTGCCTCGGCCACACCGGGGCACATCTGGCCAGTACACCAGCGATCAGCCGGAGTGGCAGGGGACCAGACACTCTCATGTGGGGTCCGGAAGAACTAACCGACTGGGCGATTGGCGCCGGGGCACCCCCGTGCAAGCGAGTAGAGACACGGCACGGAGGGCACGGAGGGACACGCAGGGGCACGGGGGGGGGGGCACAGGGGGCACAGGAGTGCACTCACATCTCCAGCGAGGACTTTGAAGGCGTTCTTGATCTGCTTGTCTTCCTCCGTCTCAGGCTGCTTGGGAACCACGGGCTGGTGGAAATGAGATCGCGATTATAAACTTAGCGGATTTTAACTGTGCACTTGTGATAACGTAACACAGCGCAGTGTCTGGACACCACTTGATTACGTGGATCAATTAGTTTTGTACGCATGGGTTGGACGTTCAGTTACAGCCCTTTTCAGTTACAGCCCCTGGATGAAGGGAGCTTCCTCAAGCCATGTCAGACATGGGAATTGTTTGACCATACTTCATCATGCTGGCGATGCCCAGCACTGGTTAAGATATCACCCGCCACTGGTGTTAGCCGTGGCTAGGAATCGAACTCAGGTCGCCGGGTTTGTAGTGGACTAGTAAACAAACGTTCTCAGTTACCTCTGGTTGTATATCGGCAGATATGCTGTTGTCCATTTCACTGCAAGGGAAGGGAAAAAAAACATCGTAACTATGCAAACTTAAAACTAAACTTTTTTGTTTTTTACCAGGTACACTGCAAGGTCCAGTGAGCTGCGTAGCTCTTTTTGTCCAGAAGGGACCTGGCCATCACAAATGATAGCTCAACTTAAGTGGTTTGTCAATCACGTGGAAATGTATTGGCAGCAGCCAACTACTCGAAACCAGGGCTCGGTAACATGCGGCTGCGGAGTCCCATGCGTCTCCCTAAAGACTGCGTGACGTGACGTACCGTGTACTCGCACGCATTGCGGCTCTTGAAACCTTGAGTTTTGCATCGAATTCTCTTCTTGTTAAGTCACGTTAAAGGGAAACAATAAAATAATAAAATATATACAACAATAAAAAGTCTCACGACGTTTCGACCATAACGCAAACGGTCATCATCAGGTGTGAAAAACCAACGGCAAGAAACAAACTTCTTTCAAATGTTTCTTTCCGTTGGTTTTTCACAACCTGATGATGACCGTTTGCGTTATGGTCGAAACGTCGTGAGAATTTTTATTGTTTTATATATTTTATTATTTTATTGTTTCCCTTCAACGTGACTTTACCGAAAGAGCTAAGAATATGAATTACTGCAGTCACGAAAGCTTTAAATCAAAATCTCTTCTTGTTATTTTGGTGGCCAACCCCTGCTTTAAACGGTGCCACGTATACATCACAAGACCTTTTTTCCCTGCGTCAAAGTATGAAACATAGGAATAGGTTTTACCCTTTCCCGGCAATAAAACAGGTGTCGAGGTGTTCAAACACCGAATAGAAACCTTTTTGCAAGGCATCAAGTTACTGCAATGACCACACACAGTACTTTGTGGTGAACATGCAAACAGACACGCTCCGATAACATATGCAGCCTTTGAAACCGATTGGCCTCCGCCAGAGACAGCAGCCTCCTTTTCGGCCTAGTCACACCAGTGTCAGATCAGAGAACGCCAAAAGGCGAACAGCAACAGAGACAATGCACGCATCACAACATTTATAGCCCGGGGTGAGAGCAGCTTTATCGTGCGGCCTTTTTGTTCAACTTATGTTTTTTTACACCGCACGCGGCCAAACGTGCTGTATCGGAGTGGAGTGATGGAGGTGGTAGTGGTGGTGGTGCGGTATCGGTGACGAGCTCCTCCTCACTTGGACCCGTTCTTCTTCTCGGCGTAGAGGCGCACCACGAACTCGGCCTCCTGCTTTGGCTCGAAGGTGGAGGGCACAATGACATAGTTGCCGGGCGGCAGGCGGAAGCGCTGCGACACCTCGCGCAGGTTGATGAACTGCTTGCTGCGCGCCTTGGAGGCGTTGTAGAGGAAGAAGTCCTTGGGCAGGTGGCCGCCCTGCTGCTGCAGCTGCTCAGCGAAAAGGGGGGCCCCGGGAAAAGAGCGACAGGTGGACAATGATGATGATGATAATGATGAGGGACCATAATGATAACATTGATCATGATGATATAGATGATGATGATGATGATGAAATAATAGGCTTTATTCTTGCCGGCAGGAATATGGGTGTTAATACGTTCATCATCTTGATGCTGGCAAAAAGGGCCCTGTAATGATGATAATAATGACCACAGTTACTGATTTATCCAGGAAGTAGCTACACGTGGGAGTCCGAAGGCTTTTTTCCAAGAGTGACCTGCTACATCAGAATGTGGGTTTGATCCCACACCCCAATGCCTGCTGTATATTTGCAGTTTGCATCTTCTCCCCGTGGTCACGTGGATTTTCCTCCGGGACCTCCAGGTTTTTCCATCCACATTTAGAATCAACATCACGCGTTTAGAGTATTTGGCTGCTTTAAATCTCCACGTAATAAGCTGCTCGGTTGATCCATTATTTGTGGCCAGGTCGCTTATGAAAAATAGCTATATAGCTCTGTGGGCCCTTAGTTGGTAATATAAAGAGTTTAGTTTAGTTTGGCCAACACGCCCGCTTCCATTGATTTGTACGTTGACTTTTGGGTTAGGGCCACGTAAATATCTCACCAAATTTGTGTCGTTAAGACCCTCCGCCAATTGTTGGTGTTACTCCATGACGCTTTACCCCCCCCCCTCCCCCCGTGTTCCCCCAGCCAACCCTGCCTGGCCGTTCCCTGCACCTTCCCCTGGCGTTTTTTTTCTTTACTTCCGATAAAATAGTTCTGGGAAGAAAAAAAACAACCACAAACCGAAAAGACCCTCCGCCCAAAAAAAAATCGATTGCGTAATCGTTATATCGGCTGCGAAAACCCCACGCTCTAAGTTCACCAACTGCACGGTGTAGGAAGTAGCTGGGGAACCCGGAGGAGACCGATGCAGAACGGGGGAGGGGGGTAAGAACAGGTTAAAGCCTCCACATGGAAATCTGCCCCGAGTCACGAATTTAACAACTTTGCCAGCCCGCCAGCTCAATGTTGTAGCAATGTATCTCGTGCCTGGGGTAAGAGGGCCCAGTAACTATCGATTGAATCAGCGCTCACCAATTTTACTCGCTCACCAGCGATCAGTCGCCTCGTTATCATTCTCCTATCGCTACTACCATGGTTACTGTTCCTTGGAACTTCAAACTCTCTACCCATGTTGAAGACTCGGTGTACCAGACCGTTTGTATGTATGTAGAACTTATTTCGCACCATACGTAGCCAACTGTGTGATGGTCAGTTGGCCCACGTACCATCACACTGCAGGTCACAACACTTTTCTCTCTGTTTCTTGCCTTGGCACTGCTCCACTTTAGAATTCTCTCCCAACATCAGACCTGACACAGCAGCCTTCTTCATGGCCTAGTCTTACCAGTGTCAGACTAGAGAACGTCAAAAGGTGAACAGTACAAGGGCAATGCACCTATGGTTTTATTGCCAGAAAGGGTAAAACCTATTCTTATTTTCATACTTTGATAATACCTTCTACATGTTGCTGCTCCACTTGACGTTTTAGGCCTTTGGGCACTACGTTCTACGACCGTGATGGAAATGAAGGCCGTTGAACATCAGAAGCAGAATATTTATTTATACTGGAGGCATCTGATGTACTGTAAAACATTTTTTTTACAGATGTCCAGTAGGGGGCGGGTCAGAACGCAACAACAAACACATTCCTGCGGAGGGAGCTAGTAGGAACGTTGGGTTGATCGGTCAATGGCCAGAGTCAACGGCGGCGTTGTGTATTCCGCAAATATGCCCTACTGTGAGGGCGGGCACAAGCCGGCATGGGGAGGTTAAACGTTGAGTTTTATAAGGGCACCACGGGCTGACCAGCCCCTCCCCACCCAGCCTCATCCCTCCCACCCCCCACCCAGCCCCACCCTCCCCACCCAGTCCCTCCCTCTCCACCCAGCCCCTCCCTCCCCACCCAGCCTCTTCCCACCCTCCCCTCTCCACTCAGCCCCACCCCTCCCATTTTTGGATGCACGACGGACGGACAGACACAATAATCCCCTGTGGGCTGGTGTAGTAACCAGGAGGTTCCTACCAGTATAATTATTACTTTTGTATTGATTAGAATCAATACAAAAGCAAGATAGGAGTGCAAAGTATAAGAAAGGTACACAAATCACTTTTACAAAATATACAAATAAAAAACTAAACCATTTTCTTCTTACCAGGACAATCCCACTGAGTTATTAGCTTCTTTTGCAAAAGCGACCTGGCCACAAATGGTAGCTCAACAAAGAGGCGTATCACGTGGAAATGTATAGCACCTACCTCCAACATCACTTCTATGTTGCTCACGTACTTGTCTGTTTTGCTCTGCCATCGTACTCATGCATTTGTTGGTGGGCCCTCGTTCCGTTGAGTTCTGGGTGGCTGGCAATGATCGGGCCACCCCTAGAGGCCGGGCTTGATGCAACCATGCAGGGTTCACCATGCAGGGAAGGTCGGCCCATGCACCATGCAACCCCAAACTCACCTTCGCTGGAACCTTTAGCGGGTCATCCGCGGCCAATGCAAATTTAAATGTATGATAAATATTAATAATAATAAAAATATAAATTCTTAGCACTTGCAAACTACCGTATGGAGCTCACTGCACAGCCGCGGCTGGAAAGAACAGTCAAGTGATTGAGAATACATGAGCACGTGTCTTTAAAGTTCTGTAGCACTGGTTGCCTAAGTCATATATTTTTTATAGAGAGATATATATATACATAGCGTCGCTCATGACAAACTGCATCTCAAAACGCTGTACACTTTTGCAACGCGCGCCAATTTCGCACGGAGGCGTGGGACACCACAGACAAAGAGCAAAGGCAGCCCCAAACCGGTGCCAACCTCCTGCTCAAGCTCTGTGGTCCTACATTGGGATATTTCGCCAACTCGATGAACGAGTGGATCACGCGCACGGGAAGAAACGAGAGGAAACCAGAACGTTCGCAGATAATAACAGGACAGGTGAGGGACAGGAAAAAAAGAATATCGCCTGCGTCTCTTCGTGTCCCTTCGTCGTTTCGCGACCATTCTGGAAGTGTCCGTAGGCCCACGAAAGCCAGCCCACGGTGGCTGCCCTCCACCCCTCCCACTAGCCCTCCCCCCCCCACCGCGACAGGTCGGCGCTGGCGGCGATCGTTTGCGGTACCGCACCTGGTAGATGGCGAAGCCGATGGTGTAGATCTGCGCTCCGAGCTTGCGCTGGTGCCGGCGGTTCTTCTGCAGCACCGACACAATGAAGGAGCAGCCCTTCTGCCCCTTCTCGTCGGGGTCGTCGTCCTCCTCCTCCAGCTTCAGACGGAACTGCGGGTTTGTCCAGAACGTCTCTTTGGCGCCACGTGTCCGGGGGGAGGGGGGGGGAGAGGAGGGGTTAAAGAGGCGAGGGGCTGACAGGCGAGTAAAAAGGCATCGTGTGTGGTGCCGCGACGATTGGCACACCGAGATGTGCAGTCCGAGAGGTCGTCAGGAAGGTCGTTTCTGAAAGAAAAAAAGAACTCGAAGCTCGGTGGGCTTTACCTGGTAAAATAAAAAAAATTGTTTAGTTTGATTTATTTAGCTGACCTGTCCCCTTGCTACGATCACGGAAGGAGAGGTACAGGGCAGGCTTACCTTTCCTATACTTTGCACTCCTATCGTTTTTTTTATCGTGTGTTGTTGCAACTTTCTGACCTGCCCCTACTGGACATCTGTGAAAGAGAGCTTTATTTACTCATCACATTTCTCCAGGATGAATACATAAATCGGATTCTGATCTCGGAAGCTCTCGGGCTTGAGTGAATCGGATATTCTCGTCTATGCCCTTGCTCGAGCTACGTCTGAAAAATCTCATCTCGGGGCTCGCCCGCCCGCTCGCTCGCTCGAAAGAGAGATTACCGCAGCTTAGCGAGGCTTTCACGCTGGTGGTGGGCTGATCACGTGGCTGATGAACTACGACGATGATGAACGACCGAACGAGCGAGGCCCGGCAGGGCCCTTCAATGCGGTGCACTGCCCTGGGCGGTCCCCATATCGCCACCGCCACCGCCACCACCGCCACCGCCGCCACCGCCGCCACCACCGCTGACAGTACCGGGGAAGTTGCGGCAGCCTCCGGCCGTGCAGCCGTTGAGCCAGCGTCCCTCGTGCATGGACACGGTCCAGTTGCCCGGCGTGTCATCGTCCAGCGCGTCCGGGGTGAGGTTGCACATCTCCACCTTGTGGAAGTTCGCGATGAAGTCCCTGTAGGACATCCTGTGGCAACGGCGACGCGAAGGGGGGGGGGAGGAGACAAACTCAACTGCTGTTGTGTTTAGTTTGTTGTCCTTCCCCCACTGCCCCCGCACCTCCGATTAGCACGGTTGTGTACGTACGGTGCGTAAGAAGTTCAACGTGCGTACGTGGACAAGGTTTGCCGCGGTCGGAGGGGTTGTTTCTCTCCCTCTGTGGGTCCGGGGATCGTTTTATTTCGCCACGAATCGAGGTTCGTTTTGTCCGTTGGGGAGGCTTAGCACTGCTGGCTATGTACGGTGCGAAAGAAGAAGTTCAACAGGTACGGCAGGTGGAAACGCCGAACTGGCACCATTGAAGAAGCTGCCTTCGAATCTGGCTTTCAGCCAACTGTTGTTAGAGTGGGTTCTGAAGTAGTCCTCACTAAACGATTTTTTTTATTGTACCAGGTAAGGCCCGCTGAGCTATATAGCACCTTTTCAGAATGGAGCTGGCCACAAATGATAGCTCAACGAAAAGGTTTATCATCGCGTGAAAATGTATAGCAGCCATATACTCTAAAACGCATGTCGATTGGAAACGTGGAGGCAAAAACCGGATGACCTGGAGAAAAATAAACGCGACCACGGGGAGAACATGCAAACACCACATATACAGCAGGCGTCAGGGTCGGAGTCGAACCCACGACCTCCTGTATACCAGGCGAGGTAATTAACATCTCGCCACCGTGGCACCTATGGTGGCAAGTATAGTCACTTGACCGCCTCAAAATTCCTTCACCTAAAACATTTGATGAAGTATGATCCGATGACCACACCCGTGACCCAGGTGGCGTGCGGAAGCCATCATCATCATCATCCAGCAGTGGATTGACCAAACGGAGCTGTACGCGGCACACCGGGGTGTGGCCAAACTGTGCTCCGAGTGCTCCGCGTGTTTTTCCCGCGTGGTTGTGCACGGCTCCACCCACCAGAACTCCCCGTCGTCCTTCTGCTGGTGCTGCAGTCGCTTCCTCTCGGCGGCGGAGACCTGCTGCCACTCGCGGCCCCTGGCAGGAGGAGGGCGGCGGAGGAATGGGCACGCCGTTGTGACTCGAGGTGGTTGGGGAGGTGCACACGCGCCATCTCAAACCCGGGTCGCTAACCTTTCCCTCTGCAGACCAAAGCCGGATTTGTGGTGTGCGCCAGTCGGCACGTTATCTAAAAACGTGCAGTCCACGATGGGAATACAGTTCAACAAACCGTGCCGGCACCCAATGTCAGCACGAATAGATTCCTGCCCTCCGAAGACAGATTCCGGTTAGACTCGGACAGGTGGCAAGCCTATCCAAGACAAAGATCCCCCGTATAGCATTAATAGACCTTTGGGGAAAAGTGCTGTTTGGCGAACAGCGCCTACGAAGGCCGGCACGGCACACGAGTAGGTGGGTGGCCAGAACTACGCCCAGCCACCTTTGTCTCTCCAATGGCGATGTTCACACAATGCACCAGGTAATGATTTGAGGCCGAGTCGACGCAGGGGAGCCCCAGGACCAGTTCAGATAATCATTTGATGGTGTTCACCGTAAGCGAAAATCGAACTCGGCTGGCTGGGTTCGTAGCGTAGCGCACAAACCGTTGGACCACTGCTCCCCACACGTTAAACCGGCCATTGTAAGCCTCTCTCCCACACACACGCAGATCACCGAGGTCGACTTAGGGGAGGGCCAGGGACCGGTCCTCACAGTGGATTTTGGCTCGCCATCGAACAAGGACGGTCACGGCATCGTGCGCTTTCAGGATATGCTTCTGCGGCCGTCTGCAACGCTCTTCCTTCCGATGTGGGAAGCCACCAGGGCTACGCACTTTTAAATCTATATTAAAAAAACTAATTTATTTAGAGGTGCTTTTGTGTTTAATTTGTTGCCCTCCCCCCCGCACCTATGATTAGCACGGTTGGCTACGTACGGTGCAAAAGAAGTTCAACGTTAAAAGGCTGGTTGCCGATCAAAACTTTCAAAGCACTGCAGAGTTAATCGAGAGATGAGGCCCTCGTGCAATGGTTAGCACGCTGGACTTACAATCCAGAGGTTGAGGGTTAATTTGGATCTCCCGGTACGGCAGTTGAAGCAGTGTGCTAACCGCTCCCGGCATTGGGGGCGATGCCTTCAGCAGGCGGTAGCGATCGCCAGGTTTAACCGTGTTCACCCGGCACCAGAGGGAGCAGCTGCTCACACGTTAGTACGGATGGCCAGCCACACTCCAAGACAAAGATGTCCCATTAGCCTTTACAGACTAAGTTTATAGGGAATACTGCCGTGGCGCGGTGCTTAGCGCACTGGACTTGCAATGCTGACGTCGCCGGTTCGATCCGATCTCCGTGCGCGGCAGCAGACCCTCTGGTGCAAGTTTCTCAATTCTCCCCCCATTTGGGTTTACCACAGTGACTGAATTTGACAGGTTACATGCGATGGGGACAGGTGTGGTTACTGCCACCTCTTTCAATACAACTGTCCACCATGTGAGTAGGCCAAAACACCTTCTACAATGGCTCCCTCGACAGCTCCCTCTTGCGGACGCCCATTTGCCAGCGGGGGGGCGTAAACAAGAAATTGCAGGGCTGCACCTTTATCTTTACATTTCGCAAAGCCAGTTACAGGTGCAACTCACCCATCGCTCCAAGCGCCGTTCCACTCCACCTGGCCCCACGGGTTGCGGACCCGCACCAGCTGGATCTTGTGACCTCTGACCTCCACCTGGTGGCGGACACGGCAAAGGTAAGTGTTCATAGTACCGCGTCGGTTCTCGGCAGGTCTAGAAAAAAACAAATATCTTGGAGCCTGAACAGTGCTTGGATGGGTGATCGACGTCTGTAAGAGGTTGTTATCGGGACCCCCTTGCTAGGGGTCCCCTGGCATAACCCCCCAAGTGAGCGATTGTTTCCTCCCACATGCCAATTTAAACACTCAAATGGAATCGTTGAACCACCAGAATTCATGACTCACTCCCCCCGCCCCCCACAAAAACAGTCTTGAGACTCGATCAGGATGTTGCTGGTGAGGTTGTTCTGGGTAAAAGTTATCACAGCTAATTAATATTAATGCCGACTTCCGACAAATTGGTATTGATCTTATTGATCACGGGAAGGATAATGGGGCAAAGTGGATCATTGCCAGGGGAACCCGCATTTTGCGAGCCCCTTCTGGGAAGTGAACTCGGGTCGCGCTGGATTTGCAGCGCGGTGCGCAAATCCACCACGTTATTTGACCAATATAGCTCTTTTTCAGAAGCGACCTGGCCACAGACGATAGCTCAACGAAGCGGCGGCTTACCACGTGGAAATTTACAGCAGCCAAATACTCTGAAAGCACGTTGATTCTATATGTGGAGGGAAAAAGCAGAGGACCCGGAGAAAAATCCACACGACCACGTGGAGAGAGGACAAGCAAACTCCACGTATACCGGCATCGTCAAGGTCGGGATCAGGATCGAACACACAACCTCCTGTATACTGGGCGGTGGAGTTAACATCTCGCCACCGCGGCACCCTAGACGGAAAGACGGTTTACGTGGCAAGCGTCGCGAGAGGGGGAGGGGGGGGCGGCAGGGCGAGGTGGCGATGGGCTCTCACCTCGTCGAAGCCGGTGATGGAGTAGGCGTGGCCCTTCACCAGGCCCGTGGTGGTTCGAGCCTCGGACTCGGCGCTGCTCGTTACCTGCGGCACGTGCAGCCGGGGAGGGGGGAGGGGGGAGGGGGGAGGGGGGAGGATACAGGAGATAGAGGATTGGGGGGTTACGATTTACTGGGGCGAGATCAGCAGCGCGTATGCGTGGATGCCGAGCTCGACACGTGCGCGCGGGGGCGTACACGCAGGACGGCGAGTGCTCGCGGGCACTCTCGATGCAAGGTCACGGAGGCGGCCGCGTTTTTTTTTGGGCCGTAAACAGGGGGTTAACTTTCGATGCTGATCAGAACGAATTAAGCATTAACGTTCATTTCCTATGCTAGCTTAACGACCAAATCACTTAGCGGCCGTTTTCGTGGAACCGATTTGCCGTCGTTAAGAGGGGTTCGCCTGTGCAAGTACGCGCACGCGATTGAACAGACACTCCGACCATAAGTCCACGTGCTCACGGGCACTTTATACATCAGGGCGCACGTATATATGTGCATAGACACGGGCGTGAATTGCACGTCGGTCATGTTCAAATATTCAAGTTTCCCCTCGCTTTATGCGGCGAGTAGTAGATGCGTTCCGGAAGGAAAAAAAAGGGGGGGGGGCGGACAAAGCGAAATCGCACGGGGCAGCAGCTGCCTGCCGAGTAGCGCATACAGTACACACGGTACACACACACACAGCACACACACACAGCGCAGTACACACGGTACACACAGCACACACACACACTACACACACAATGTTCCCCCGCGTCCGACCGCATAGCCGCATGTAGAGCGAATTCAAACCGCATATAGCGAATTTTGGGTAGAAATAGGCGAGACGCAATATACGGCGTGAAATCTCAACAAACCGAACCCGCGTACAATCGAGGGGCACCTGTCATAGAATGCCACAACATTGCGGGACTCTGTTAGGTTTGTGGAGAACCAGCACAGACAAGAAACAGCGAATGTGTTCGCCGCCGAGGTCGTGACGGGTTTATTTTTCTCATTCCTTGTTGCTCTGTGCTCTCCCCCCACCCGTCCCGTTCCCGTTTCGCTGTCATGTGCACCGCTGTCGACTTTACCGCGGGCGATATTTGCACGTAAAATAAAGACTGATCGATTGAATCGCTTTTCATCATCAACACTGCCGCGAGATAGGGAAAAACGTAACACACATAGTGGGCCCAACAAACGAGACAATGGCCTAAATTGAAACAAATCGAGTTAATTTGCCTCCTTCAATGCATTCGCTGGGATGCCACTCACCGCCCACTGTCATGCGATTTCACCCCCGAGGGAAAGGCGGGAGGACACGTGGACACACCGCGGGACCGGCGGGACGAGTTCCACCAGAGGGTCTGGTTTTTGGGTGAAAGTCACTCCACCATCCACCGAGGATGATGACTCGCATGCAGTCCATCCCGTGGTGCACGCGCCTCGCACGCGCACGACACAGACAAAGATCCCCCGTGCAGCCTGACCAGGCTCTTGGGGCAAGTGGTGGTCGCGAGCACCCATGAAGGAGCCGGAACAGCACACGAGGGGGTGGCCAACACCACGCCCGGTTGCCTTCGTCTCCCCAGTTCTCATGTCTACACACCGCACAATGTGCTAATTTGAGGCTGAGTCGACCTAGGGGAGGCCCAGGACCAGTGCCGGATTAAGCTAGTACGGGGCCTGTAGCATATGTTATAAAGGGTTCCTTAAAAAACACATATGAAAACACAAATTTTAACTTGCATAATAAAGTCATTGTATTTTTTCATTTGCTATACGGCCAGATAATACGACAAATCGCTAACCTTAAACACCCAGTCGTTCATAAAAGTTGAAGGCGCTATAGTACTATAGTAATAGAGCAAGTTCAGAATCACTGAACCGGAATTGATAACTTGAAATCATTTTGCACGGGGCCTTGAAAGTGCGGGGCCCGTAGCTACTGCATATGTAGCTACTACATATGTAGCTACTTTAACTACTGGGATAATCCGGTACTGCCCAGGACCGGTTCAGATAATCGTCATTGGTATTGGCCGTAAGCGTTAATCGAACTGGGTCGCCGAATTCGTAGCACAGTACGCTAACCGCTGCGCCACCGCTCCCCACACCGAAAACAATTACCCCCCGTGTAGCCTTGAACGTACTGTTGGGGCAAGTGCTGTTTGCGAGCACCTATGAAGGCCGGAATGGCACACGAAAGGGTGGGGTGGACAGCACCACAGAGCCACACACACATGCACACGTATTGATTAGATCCCACATTAGTCATCAACCACAAGCAGACCTATAATAGAATTTTACATCAACTTTCGTCCATAATGAAAATGTCATATTTCTGCTGCTCCTTCGGTATTTTTAGAAAACCGCCGGAGGCCTCACAGGGTGTGATGCTACGCCGCACCCAAGCAATTTAGCGCTGCATTCTTGTCCCCCCTGCTTAGAGCCCTTCCTTACCGCCGCCTCCTTCACCGCTCACGCGCAACCTCGTTTTGTGATGGGCGCAAGTGCTAGCTCGGGTTTCCACCTCTGCAGGTACAATGTAAAATCCGGCACGTTATGGGCAGGGAAACGAACGCCTGGCATAACTCGTAGAGACCGAGAATTAGGTGCTTTGCCTTCAGCGGTTTATCATCATTATTCTATCTTGACTTAAAGATTTCGTGACTGCAGGAATTCATATTCTTTGGGCCTTTCGGTAAAGCCACGTAGATAGAAGAACAATAATAATAAATAATAAAATATCACGACGTTTCGATCGCAACACAAGCAATCGTCATCGGGTGAAAAAATATTGCGGGAGATATTTTATTATTTTTTTTTATCATAAATTTTCTATCTACGTGACTTTTACCGAAAGACCCAAAGAATATCATTATTATAATTAGCATTGACGATAAAAAAACGGGACTTTCAATGCGTCCCAACCCCCCCCCCCCGCCCGCCAGGAAGACCGACAAATTTTCCAGGGATGGCTGCCACACCTCCTCAACGAGAGGAAAATTCTGGGAAAACCAGGACAGGTGGCAACCATACCTCCCACATGCCCTACGCAGGTCACCGAGGGCTATTTGACCACTCACTTCTTCAACGTGCTGCTCAACGACGGTCGGTGGCGGCGCACAGACGTGGAACCGCAGAAGTGTGATACAACGATGAACTTTGCTACGCCGCTTCTCATGACTGTTTACCATGGGGAAAAAACGTAACAAATCAGGACAAGGTGGCGGCGGCAGCGTGATGTGTCCAGAACCTTGACGTACGAGGAGAGTCGCTTACCAGTCCTAAAGGGAGGGCCCAACAAGGGCCGAAATTCGTACGGCAGTGGCCCACATGGACAGGTGACCACGGCCGCCCTCTTGCACGACCATTCCGGCCCGAAACGCACGCGCGAGACCCATCGGCCGTCGCCGTTAAATTCAGCTGAAGAGACAGAGAGCGCCGGCTCCCTGTCTCTTCGACGTGCCCGGCGCGGTGCACACGAGCGTGGAGATAGAAACCCATCTCTCCGTGGGGTCGGTGTGGTGGACGTACATTTTCTCGCATCAACTGACCACGGCTCAGCTAGCTATTGACGACGCCTGTGACCATCAAACGCCCCCCCCCCCCTCCCCCGGGGCACACAGGCACGTGCCCCATCTCGGTCGGATCTCGCCAAGCCAAGCAGTTTTGAGCCCCGGGTACTGCTCGGATGGGGTTACCGTCTGGCGCAGCAAACAGGTTGTGCAAAGGCTGCCCCGCCGGGCTCCAGATTTTTGTGGGGCAGCAGAACCGCAGTGCAGCCGAGTCAATTGTTGTCACGTGCTTATACGCCACCTTCACCCCAACCCGCACTGATCAGCGGTGGTGAAGTATGGTGGAAAGGGCACCCACGGCAGGCCCTCATCCAGCAGTGGATTGACAAAAGGGCTGTACAGTACAGCACTGTAAAGGTTAACGGGCGCAGTCCTGCAATGTCTAGCTCGCGCCACTGCTGACAGAAGGCTCCTCCTCCTTTTAAGGGAGCTCTAGGAGATACTTGGCCTACTCTTCCATGCTGGCCAGACGTCTTGGGGCAGGTGGGACGGGAGTACCCACACTTTACCCAAACCACACACAAAGACCTGCCGTTCAAATGAGTTGCGGCGCGAATCGTCGATGCAGAAGCACCTCAGTTGCTCTTCGAGGGACGAGAGGCGAATTTCGTTGACCAGCCCTGCCTGCTGCTTAATCGCAGTCTCTATCTTTTCCGCACGGCAGTGAGTCAACCCCAACGTTGTACTTTCATGCAATGTCAAACAAGAACTTAATAGCATTCGTCAATAACGCTGCGTGTGTGGCCTTAAAATATATAATAGGAGACGTTTCAGGGAATGGCCCTTGTTCATAGCACATACGTAGAGAGGCCAGTCGAGAGATAGAGTGCATATTGATAATAATGATAGTTGGAGACTGCACTTCACACCATGGGGCCTGATAACAAAGGTAAAAAAAAACATTTGTCGACCTCCGACGCGAATGCACGCGATATTGTCAGATCTCAGGAGCCAAGCTGGATTGGTCGCGACCAGTGCTGCTACCATCCGTCTCACTCGTGCACGCACAAATGATCTCATCGCGTACACACTCCTTTCGCTGCCATTCCTTCACCGGTCTCGTCCATCAGCCATCATCCACGTCCAGCGCTGCGTCCTGCCCACGCCCAATCGTCTCTCTCAAGTTGAAACATCGATAGTGCGCCGGACATCAATCGATGCGTCGTGGAAATGCGTTTGAACAAAAAAAAAGACGACCAGCGGTTCTGCTGCTCTGCCGCCCCTCGCCCCCATGCCGCGGTGGCTAGGAGATGTTAACTCCCTCGCCTGGTATGCAGGAGGTCGTGAGTTCGATCCCGTCCCCGACGCCTGCTGTACATTTGGAGTTTGCGGTGTCTCTCTCCTCGTTGTCGCTCAGATTTTTTATCCAGGGTCCTCCGGTTTTCCCCTCCACATTTAGAATCAACATCACGCGTTTGGAGTATTTGGCTGCTATACATTTCCACGTGATAAGCCGACACTTCGCCGAGCCATCATTTGCGATAGGACGCCGTCAGCTCCGTCACTGCCGTGGTGCGTGAAACCGCGCGCGGCACGCGGGGGTGCGGCAAGGCGTGGTGCGCACCTTCGTACACCGATCTACACCACCGCGCACATCGCTGGAATGCCGTGCCTTTTTAACAAGGTATTTGACAACGATGGAGACGCAGCATGGAATGGTTGGTATGCAATTTTACTCATGGAACTGGGGGCACGGGGCGGGGTGAGGGGGCGGGGGGGGGGGTTGAAGAGTTAAAAAACAATCATTATACGAGTCCAGCGAAGGTTGATCGCTTCTTGGGATGGACTAACGAGACTCAACTTGGGCTGGACTAACTAGCCTCGACTTGGGCAGACTGCTAAGTGTATTTAAATTCCGCCCACGTACTGTAGGCGTACTGCTTGTACCGCCCCGTCCAGGATTTCCCATGACATTTTTAAACTCATTCCACTTCATGTAAATGTGGTGGCTCGAAGACATTTGGCAGTGGCGCAGTGTTGTGTTGTTGGCATGGGCCCACTGCAATTAATGAATTGGGGCCCCTTGCAAATTTTCTGCCCCCCCCCCCCCCAAAGCCACGCTTCTTTGTAGCCCAGCTAATGGGCCCCTCCAGCCCATGGTCCTCATTGCAGTTGCGCCGCCTGTACACTTGATGTATACAGCGAGTGGCTGCGTACGAGGGAGAGAGAGCGTGCGATAGAGTGAGCAAGACGGGGAGTGGGCGAGTGTGAGAGAGAGTGCACGAGGGGGTAAGCAAGACAGGGAGTGGGTGAGTGCGAGAGAGAGAGTGAGACAGGGGAGTGTGAGAGAGAGCAAGACAGGGAGTGGGTGAGTGTGAGAGAGAGCGAGAGAGCGAGCAAGATGGGGAGTGGGCAAGTGCGAGAGAGAGTGAGACAGGGAGTGTGTGAGAGAGAGAGAGAGAGAGCGACAGCGAGTGACACAGTGAATGTGAAAGAGAGAGATGAAGAGGCGGCAAGATTAATTCCGTTTGGGCCATTAACTCACATCGATAGAGCAGCCGAGCATGGATCCACGCTCCAGCGCCTTCTGCATCAGCTGAGGGAAGTTCTCGGGCACCTCCTTAGTGTCGTACATCTCCACCACGCCGCCCGTGAAATCCTCCATCGCCTCTGACGTGCTGCCCCCCTTCAGGGCCTCGTACGAGCCGTGCAGCCTGGGTAGTGTCAGCGGTGGCATTAGGGCAGAGAAGACCTCTGGGATTTAAAATCGCCCTCAAAAACAGTGACCACTTGAAGTTAAATCAAATCCGTGCGTGTTTTGCGCGATACAGACGCCACCACGACCTTCACAAAATGTAAATTCAGTGAAAGCCCAGCGATTGATTGCAGGACCACAGACCACCAGGTCATCGACCACACAGCAGAGAAACCAACGTTCATAATTTGTGCTTTTCTGTGCAGTCAGTGATGACCGGGTGCAGACTTTCACTGCTATCATTGGATAGCAGTCAGTCAATATAAATGACTAATTAGCAGACCTATAATTTACCCATACGAAGTGAACAGTTTGTCGAATCCCATAATTGGAGACCAGGCTGGGATCACCAACTCACTCTGCTCGGCCACCCAGTTTAGTCACCGTGGCTGGAGCGGCTAAAACCCAGAGGTCAAACCCAGAGGTCAAACCCAGAGGTCAAACCCAGAGGTCAAACCCAGAGGTCAAACCCAGGATCTCAGTGGTGACTGCGTTTAGCGTCTCCGACGTCTCCCTGAGAGCCACATGAGCCCACCCCTGACTGTAAGGAGGTTGGCGTTGAACTCACTTGGCGTAGGCCTTCTCGAGCAGGGCGCTCCAGAACTCGTGCCCGTCAGCCGAGTGCAGGAACACGAGCCGGTCCTTGTACGTGGGCAGGCGATCGTCCACCACCACGTCCGTCCACTCGCCATGCTGCCAGAACTACACGCGGCGGATCGCGGTCAAGGCGCAGCTCGGCACGGAGCAGCGTGACGTTCTCGAATTGCGGTTACTGGGGTGGAGTGGCGGCGGCAGCGGTGGTTAGCGCTAACCGCGCGACGGACACGACTGCTGGTGGTACGATGATTCTTGCACGTGGCCAGTTTTAGTTTTAGTAACCACTTTCAGGTCTCCATACGAAACCAAACTATAAACTAAACAATTTTTCTTTTACCAGGTAAGGCCCACTGAGCTATATGGCTATTTTTCAGAAGTGACCTGGCCACAAATTATAGCTCAACCGAGTGTGTGGAAATTTAAAGAAGCCAAATACTCTAAACGCACGTTTCTAAATATGGAGGGAAAAACTGGAGGAACCCAGAGAAAAATACACGCGACCACAGGGAAAAAACGCAAACTCCAAATAGACAGGCGTCAGGATTGAACCCACGACCTCCTGTATGCTAGGAGAGGGAGTTAACATCTCACAATATGCCTGGACGGGTACACTTATTTTTGAGAGGGGTAGCACAGTGGCTATTGCTGCTGCCCTGTGGACCATACGACTCGAGTTCGATTCCCAGTGGTAGCTGATATCGGTCCCTGTGGACCATACGACCCGAGTTCGATTCCCAGTGGTAGCTGATATAGGTGGTAAGCGACATCCGAACTGGACCTGTGCCTCTCACTAGATCGACCCGCATGGACCAGCATGGTCAAGTATGAGCAAACAACCCCGATCACTGACATTTTGGGGAGGCCCTCATCCAGCAGGGGATTGACATAGTGCAGTAAACTATTACTACGCAATATGAAGTTGCTTGACATGCCGATGAAATTTCATGGTTTAAGTCAACGCCCGAATTAACTAAATTTGTCATCCACATGTTACCTGGATTTTTCTTAATTTCACGAAACGATCACCAACTCTCAATTAAATAAATATAAAACACACATCGAGGAACGGGAAGAGATAAGTACATAGGTTATTTGCGCCAAAAAATTGGCACGAACGCCAGATATTGGAGCATTTTGACTGCTTCACACCTTTCATGACCGACTGCCTCTCTCTACAATGCAAATATATGCCTACTGTCTGTGCAGCCTCTTGAAATGTGGTTTCATTTAAACTCTATAGACACACACACATCCAAATTGCATTGTTGACTAACAGAGACCCAGACTCACGTAAGAATTTTAACTCAAAAGAGACCCATAAACCCACACAGACATCCATAGTCAACAGAGACCGATACTCACACCAAGACTCGTGTAGAGGCCCATAGACTCACACAGAGACCCATATACACTTGCACAGAAAGCATTAGATTCGCATGTGAACTCAGACTTGTGCAGACCCATACTCACATAGAGACCCACAGACTCGCACATTGAGACTCGTACAGACCCATAGACTCCGAGAGGCCTTGGACTGTCTTTGATATAATATAAACGTGCTCACAGTTTATCTGCAGCCTCTGCAGACGACGCTACGTGAGTCTACATTGCATTACGCTTGTGCCGGCTCTCGCAAGAACGCGTGGCCACCTTGAAGTGGAAGATGCCGGCGTAGTCGTCCCCAAAGCTTTGGCCCTCGGGCACGACGCGCTCCAGCAGCTTGGGCGACAGTGTGAGCGACGCAATGGCAGCCAGCAGCCAGCAGTCTCCTGCACGGGAAAGCGGATACGCGACAGCGAACACCGCCATCAGTGGACGCGCCGCAGCGGACACGTGCGGCATCCCGCCATCAGCCGCCCGCTGGAAGAGGGACCAGGTCACCCCACAGACAGAGAAGTTTCAAGTTTATTTTCCAAGTTTTAGAGCCGGGCGGTGGTGGCTGTGACGCTGCACGTAACCCGACGCTGCGGAGGCAGCGGCAAGGGGTTGGTGGATCACCACATAGATGGTGTGAAACTCCCTTCCCGAAGGTGGGCGTTGAGGAGGTGCAGCAAGTGGACTAATCGCCATCTGTTTATACCTGCATGGGGATAGAGTGTTGCCTCCTCACCCGTGTGGGTTTTCGCCGGGTGCTGCGGTTTCCTCCCACTTGTATAATAAACACTCGTCATTAATTGGCTGAAAACGTTCTTAAGATAAAAACCAAATGCACGACCCTCTTGAGAAAGGATTCCTGGAAGTCCGTGTGGCTTTCCTGGATAAATACATAATTATTGTTTATGTTTTTACTTTGTTTAACCAAGGTGATAACTCAAGAGACCAGGGCGAGTCTCATTTGCAAGAGTGGCCCGAGTCACCAAAGTGACTCAATTAAGAAAATCGAAACCAGACGGTCAGGGCTACAGGCTGTGGAGGCTGTGGAGGCCGTGGGTGGCTGTGTGAGGGTCGGTTTGGATTGGAACTCTCGGCGATGCCTTCAATATATGGCTCCCATGTCAGCTTCTGCTTATTTGGGCAGCACTGACACATGCAACGTAGGGCCAGGGTGTCTTCTACAATATTTCAGATTTTACGGTGGTCCGCGTAATAAAACGAGCGCTTGCTGACGGGCAACGTGACGTCACATGTCCACATTATGTTTTAATGCCGCAAAAGCGTGCGATGGGATTTCATACCAATTCGCGTGTAACTTTATCCGTGATAAATTGGGCCATTATTTCAGGTTCATTCTTTCATACGTCTTAAGTAAAATACAACGAGGCTGGCAATATAATGTCGCGACTACCAAATGTAATTAAACGCTGCAGCCATAACGAACTGTTTCGCCGATGCGAAGGGAATTGTAAAAAGCCTTACACTGCACTTCTATGCAAAGCAGCAAAACATATATATACTGCGTTCAATTACTTTAAGTACACAGACGTAATTTTTCTTGCCAACTCAGCTCAATGTCCACGGCCAAGTTTAACGCTCTATTTTCTGGATTCCTCGTTGGAATTAATGGCCACGAGCCCGATACTCAAAACGTTTGCAATTTCTTGGCATGCAGAAAGTGTCTGCTGCATTCCAAGGAAATATCCATTTAAAAAAGAGATTTTTTTTTTACAATCAAGGACCTGCTTTCCTTTCACTAATTATTATTTAAGTAGGTCAGGGTTAATGGGGAGAAAAAAAACGTTCAGAGAGAGAACCGAGATAAACTATATATAGACAGAGGGCCTGGATAGAGAGTCTGGAGATAAATCGATTGGGGAGACAGAGAGAGCTTCCCTGCATGAGGAGTAAGGCTGAATGCAACGAGAGAGCCTTCAAAGAGAAAGATAGTGTCTACACAGAGAGTGGTTGAAGGGGAGAGGGCCTGCGTTGAGAGAGGGAGGGCCTACCCATAAAGAAAGGGCCTGGTGAGAAAATGATGGGATCCATGCCCCCAACCTGCTTACCCTCATGTGAAGCCAGGCCGAGTTTCTAGCATGCCAGGCCCCTAACAACATTTTTTTCATTTTTACGTGAAATTTGCGAAACCTCAAAACCGATCTCTAAGAAACTTAGCAGAGAGCTTACCCATGTCCAATGGCTAGCTTTGTACAGGATAGCTTTTGGGCAAGATTGGCAAGTACATTTAAAATAATTCATATAAATGTATACAAAATCAGTGTGTACCAGCATGTACAATCGAATCCTAGAACACAAGTATAAACTTACGTGCCTAAATGTTTAGGCAACTGTGCGCACGTTTCATAATACGATCGATGCCCTTTTAATAAAATAGTGGCCCTATAAACGGAATGGCCGTCTGTCTTATTTTTTTATTGCTGGCTGTTTCCAGCGGAGGTCTCTTTACCTATCAGTTACATAACCCGTCCCACTTGTATGTGACACTGTCACATCCTTCTGGTAATGACCGACATGCCAAAATGTCACTCGAGTCACCTCGCTTTGACGGACACGCCCTGCCCAATGGCGGCAGCAGAGAGCCGGGCCCGTCGCACGGACCCAGCACAGTGAGCGCTTCTCACAATTTCCATTTTATCCACGGGTTGAAACGTTTGCAAACCCACGGCTTGAATCGACGTGTTGTGCAAAAATATAATTGGCACTTGCACGCATGACTCGATGGATTGAACCAACGGATGGACACTTCGTTTTGTGGTCAATGCCTGTTTAGTTGATTTGACTTTGGCGTTGGTTTTTCGCGGTTGTGCTACAGATCTCTCCGATGCATTGTCTTTTTTTTCGTGACTTTTGAAAAAGAGCCCAGCGCGATATCCGAAACGTGATGTCAGACGTTTTACATTCACGTGCCCAGAGCTTCCTGAGGAACTGGATCGAACAGAAAGGGTCCCGGTAACGTGGAGCCAAATGTCGAACGTCATTACGAACGAAACACGTGGCGTATACCGAGATTGCGCAGATTTAGAGGGCTGCACTGCAGCGCAACCACGAAAACCTTGGCGCAGTTGCGTTTGCGAGCTGAGACTCGATGGGGCGCCGCGGTTGTGTGATTTTAACCACCTCGCTTGGTATTACAGGAGGTCGCGGGTTCGATTCTGACGTCTGTATATCTGGAGTGCGTGTGTTGTCCCCATGATCACGTCTCATTTCCCTATTCATTGTCTGAGCTTGCGGTGGCAAGATGTTATCTCCATATGCTGCTATGCAGGAGGTCGTGGGTTTTGTCCTGAATCTGACGATGCCAGTTTTATATATATTGAGTCCGCGTCTCTCTTTCCCCGTGGCGGTCACATGGATTTTTCTCTGGGATCTTCCGTTTTTTTCCCTCCACATTTAGAATTAACGTGTGTATTTGGCTGCTATAAATTTCTACGTGATAAGCCACCACTTAGTTGAGCTATCATTTGTGGCCAGGTCCCTTCTGTAAAAGAGCTGTAAGCTCAGTGGGCCTTACCTGGTAAAAAAACCAATTGTTTAGTTTAGGGAGTGGTTCGCGAGTGTCGTACCGAGCTCCCCCTGCTCGATGTCCGTCCTCGTCGCCCCGTCGACGATAAACTGCGGGTCGTTCACAAATTCCTGCAAGCAAAAAAAAGAACGAGTTTGGAAATGACAACACTGTTCGTTCCATTAACTCCTTTCTTATTATACGTTCAATAGTGCTGTTTGTTGCTGGCCACTATGACGTTTTCAGGGCCTTTGGGGCCCATTGCCCCAGCAACCATGATACAAATTTAACGAGTTATTAAATCGTGAAACAGTTGGGTTTTGAAGTGAACACTGCTGGCGAATGGTGGTGCACAACAACAACAAACGCCATTCGCCACCAAGTGGTGGTGACGTCACCATGGCGCTTGTACCAAGCTATGTTTACATTATGGCCACGTGAAGTGTCGAACGCCCACTGGCAGGAGGTCACGGGACAGACCCAGGTGCCATGGGTTGACCGACTGGCCAATGCACCACCTGTGCCCCCTACTGTGCCAACTTGGTGTGGATTAACCACACGGCATTCCGCTCATTGCTGTGAGTGTCGCTCCTCTGCCCTCCGTTGTTGCTGGAGGGCGACTGCCTCCAACTGCCCAGTAGCGCCCTTCACAAGCCTCCTCCACAGAGGCTGATCTTGACACTGCTGCTACCAGTCATTGGCAAGTCCACGCAGCTCTCCGTCCTCCTGTACCACACTGCTCCATCTCTTCTCTAGCCCCTGCTACGCCCACTTAGCCAATATTTGAGGCACAGCAGCCTTAGCAGGGTCATCCCCACTTTTCCCCATGATGTTTTCCAGGTGGAGGGATTTCCCCTCCCCAAAGACATTACAGAAATGCTCAGCAAATTTGCAAACCTGTTCCTGGGGGTCAGAGATCGGATCACCTTTCTTTATCCTAATGATGGTGATAGGTGTGGCACTGCAAGTTACTTTTCTGATGGAGTTAGAGCGATTTGTGATCGCGGGCTCCTGAGGCAGACTCCATCTCCTCAGCAACCCACGACCACCACCCATCTTTGCAGTGCCTCAGCTCTCTGAACCTCCAAAGGATGCGGTGAGCCTCCTCATTCTCTGACGTGGAATGCTGTTGTTGGTGAGAGTGGGCCTGTCACTTTTTTTCAGCCAGCCTGAACAACTCCTCTGTCAGCCAGGGTCTCTGGGGAGGTTTGGACCATGTACCCAAAGCAACCATTGCAGCTGCATGAGCCACAGTCCTAAACCTCGCCCATTTCCCCTTGGCATCATCAGGAGGAGTGAGGGACGATACCAACTCTAGCTGCAAGCGATGATGAAATCCTCGCTTACAACTTTCATCAGCTACCTGAGACCATGCCACTGTGCGTTTGAATAGGGTCCTGGATGTACACCCACCACCGAAATGGAAAAATGGCAGGCGCATTTTACAGGTGACAATCCGATGGTGAGTGGGCAGATCAGCTCCACGGTAGGTCCTGGTGTCAAGGACATGGGTCCGCATCCACTGTTCCGTCACTATGTAGTCCAGCAGATGTTCTTGCTTGGACCCGGCGTGCATTCATGATGTTGCGTGCATGCGCCGATTTGCGGAACAGCGTGTTGATAATTACAAGCCCATCGGCTGCACAAACGTCTAGCAGCCTCCTATCATTGTTATTGAGCTGATCTGGCCCATGCCTTCCAATAACTCCAGACCAGGTACCAGCATCATGACCAACTCGGAAATTAAAGTCACAGAACAGGATGACTCTTTCCCGATGGGCCACTTTAGCTAGCACCTGTGACAGGAGGTCATAGAAGGCAACTGACACACACACACACACGCGTGTCTGCGGGTGTGACAAGTAAAGATTACAAGGACAAATTGCATTCTCAGCTTTATTTACGAAACTTTACTCATTCAGTTTATAATTGCAGAGTTTGCCGGTTTTTTCTACAATAATCTGCTTAAATTGTAATTCTGAGAATAAAATATTGTTACATTAGTATTCACCGTTATTAATGAGATGTTATTGTTTACTGAATAACAACCAAAAGAATAACATCACGTTTGACATTCCAACAAGGAGATATATGTGTATAAAAATAAAATCCAACCGAATTAAAGCACCGCACACACTGGCGGCGATGCGCCTCTCCTCACCGTTTGCACAGCCCGGTGCAGACTTCCCATTCATCGTGAAAACACCTCTCGCACTCCACGTAAACGTCGCAACTCAAAGCCCGTTGGCAGTGGCCTCGCATGGTTGTCATGCCCGCTCCTCTGCCTGCCCCCCCCCCTCCGCCGGGTACACAGAAACAAACGGGGCCCCCCAACCGTCTTTCCCTCCTCTTCATAGCCCGGTGCCTGGGGCCCTCCGACCCACGTGACCCGGTGCACCGCCTGCACACTCGCCACGGTAGCGAGATGTTAACTATCTCGCCTGGTATACACGAGGTAGCCTGTATATTTGGAGTTTGCATGTTCTCTCCGTGGTCACGTGGATTTTTGTTGGGTCTTCCAGTTTTTCCCTCCATATTTAGCAACGAGCGTTTATTATATTTGGCTGCCATAAGTTTCCAGACAATAAGCCGCTTCGTTGAGCTATCATTTGTGGCCAGATCGCTTCAGAAAAAAAGATCTATATAGCTTCGTGGGGCCTTAGGTAAAATTGTTTAGTTTAACTATGCCACTGCCATTTAGCCAACGTTCCTTTGCAAGGCTTCTGACATTGAAAGTGCACAAAGCACCTTTCATACGCATCACATACTGTAAACAAAATAAAGTATCTTGTCTCGAATATCGTTATGTCTAGATTTCAGAAGTGTTGCCAATCCGATAATGCAATTACACGTGACACGTTCAGTTGTGAAGTGTGTTATTTTATTAATCTGATTATTTAAGTAATCGATTACTCGACCGCTTATCGGTTCGATTGTTCGACAAAGCGGATGACGCGAAAATAGTTGAGAAGAAAAAATCATCTCCATTGCCACGTGTGCCGCTGGGATGGGAGGTGATGGGCGGGGCTTGGTGACATCATCCGCACCATCAGCCGCACCACTGAGAGCATTGGCATCTTTACCCCCATTGGGGCTACTGCTGGAGACGGCTGCATTTCAAATTTCCTCTGCGAACTCAAACCTCGGGGGAGCATTGGGACAGTGCTTAACAGCGCATTGCGCTACGTACCCAGCCGCCTGAGTTGTATTTTCAGCTATGACTAACATCAGTGGTGAGTGATGTCTGAATCGGTCCTCGGTAACCTTCAACCGATGCTCAGCAAACTGAAGTACTATATATCAAATAGCCCCCATAACTGGTACAGCGTGGAGGGGCCTTCATCTCAGTGATGGTTTGACAAGGGGCCGTATGTTATCATTTTTACGATCGTATGATGTATCTCAATGAAGTGTCTTAATTCAAAACTCTAAACATGTGTTGGGCTTCCACTCTGACCTCTAGATTTCCAATAGTTTACTTTTTGGTAACAACAACAACAAAATCCGTTGCATAGTGATGACAAGTGATGAAAAGTGACAAGCGCAAGAGCTCGATGTATCGTGGCATGCTCATGCCACTGCATGACCGTGGCTAATGATCATGATTGATGATGATTGATAATTTTTTGGGGGGGGATGAAGATGATTTAAGTGATTCATATTGAGATGGCATGATCTTTGAGGATGATATTTTTTTTAAAAAGTCGAAGAAGCTAGAATGTCACATTTCACGAGATATTGTTACTCTGCGGGTATCGAGAGCAAGACCTCAACGGATCAAATTGATCTGACAAAAAAAAAACACCGCAACAAAATGCTAAATGGGTGTCTCAATTATGGAAGCTGCTGGCCAGCCGGCAAATTTACGGCCGAATCAGAAATCGATCACCATTTTTTTTTCCAACCAAACACCCACCCACCCACCCTGTCCACTCACCCACCCTGTCCACCCACCCACCCTGTCCACTCACCCGCCCACCCTGTCCACCCACCCACCCAGTCCACCCACCCACCCAGTCCACCCACCCACCCACCCTGTCCACCCACCCACCCAGTCCACCACCACCACCTACCTTCACCCTCTTCCACACCAGCTTCCGGACCTTGACCTTCTTGGATTTCCCCCCCAGCTCCTTGTAGCCAACAGACTCCCGGAGCGGGGGGAAGAGCTCATCCTCAAACAGAGCACCTTTCTCCAAGGCCTCCTGCTTCAGGGTCATGTAATCCTGGCCTTGGAACTTGACGGGGTTCTGAGGCGTGCCCAGGGTCTTGTCCCGCGAGATTGCATTCTTCACGAACGCATTGCCATGAGTGTTGATCGACAACATCGTGAATGCCTCTCCTTATTGCGGTGATGATGATGATAAGGATGACAGCCCTTTCAAAAATGCTGCGTTTTCAGGCAACTAACGGCAGGGCTTGCGATGAACAAATGGTCACGCGCTGTGGGAGATTTTCTCACTGTGCCTCTCTCAGTCTCTCTCTCAATATCTCATCTCGCGCTTTCTCTCTCTGCCAGTCCCACGCTCTCGTATGCTCCTCCTCCCATCTCTCACCGCCTCATGACTGCACTGCAGCCACATCCAGCCACCCCATTGGTCGACTCAGAGCCAAGTATCTGCATCCCAGCTTCCTGGCCGCATTGGTGCAGTCCGCCGCTGGGTTGGAAAAAAAATCACGTGGCCACTTACGGAGATTAAACTCTAAGGACAAATTGCTCATGTCGTGCCTCCCCCCGTTGAGAATACACAAAAAGCACCATAATTATATTTACTGTGCACCAATGGGTAAGGAATGATTATGTACAGCAGTGGATAGATCATGGCCGATATTCATAATTTATTTTTCAAGATGCATTATATAGATGTTTGTAAAATTGCCACCGAATCACGGTATTATTGTACAATACATCAATTTTTTTTTATGAAACATTACATGTAAGTGTCTGAAATGTACATTCAAAGCCTTGGGCGCTGCCCCAGCAATAACATCTGCTGGCTGGTGGACCCGCGTGCTCATCCAGCACGGTTCGTGGTCATTTCACAGGCGCGAGATCGCCGCTTGCCACGGCGTTGCCACCGTCTCCCAAACCCCCGCGGCCCGCGCTCCGTTCGTGGGCCTCCACCGCTTCCCCGGCCACGCACTAACACGTGCGCAGACACGGCGCGCGGCTAGCGCTCTCTCTCTCCCTCCATCGCTCCTTTTTTTACGACAAGTGCTGCATCTGCACCCAGCCCTTCTCGCAGTCCTACGGCCTCCGACGAGTAGCTCAGATCTGCATGCAGAGCTCTCCGTCTTCTGCCACCGAGCACACGGCCTCCTTCCAGCGCCCACTGCTCCTTGAAGGCCGGCACGGCGTGGGTCAGCCACGCATGGCGGAACTCCAGCCACACCTTGGCTCTGACCAGAGCGCGGAAGATACCCAGGCTGCTGGCCGGACGTTTCTCTATCTCTCTCTCCATCTCTCTCTCTCCATCTCTCTCTCTCTCAGTGTTCGGCCAGACGCCGCACAATTCGCTTTCCGTCAACCATCCCGGGCCGAGCGCTTGTGAGAGCAAATTGAGGGCCACGCCTCAACGAAGAGCCCTCGCCTGACCCAAAATGTTAAAATCAGCCTCGCCCACACGCGTCTCCCGCTACACACGCTCCAGGGCTTTTAGGCACCGTGCAGAGTTTACACGATCGTTTTTGTTTTGGTTCCGGCCGTTCTCGTCGTCCACTGTGTCGATGGGAGGAAGGAGTGCGGGGAGTGGGGGGGGTGTGCTTGCAATGTAAGGGGGATAAGGGATGCACAATAAGAGCCAAAGGGTGTTCTCCATTCCGGTAGTCTCCACAGACTGTTGGGGCAAGTGCTGTTCGAGGGCAATGATCAAAAATGGGCATGATGCACGAGATTGAGGTGGTGCGGGCAGAGGCACACCCGCGACCACCTTTGTTCCTCCTTGGGGTTGCCTTCGTCCAGCAGTGCATCGACCATGAGGGCGGCGACGTGTGATGAAATTGAATGCCCGAATAGCTTGGAAACGAGCTTCCCGTTTGCCCCGAGACGAGGTTGTTTCTCGTAAAAATCACACTCGCGTCATATTTCCGCGCTGATGTTACAATGATTACAGCTGTTAATGATCGGCGGAAACTCATCGCGTGTAACGTAACGCTGTTTTTTATCATTCCCTACATCCTCGAACATATCTTCGCAGTAAATTCAACGGACATCTGCACGTTGGTAGTTGTAATACGAGTATCGAATGGGTTGTTATTGCTGCTGCAAGGGAATACAAACATATATTCATCCGGTTTAGTCAAGTTCCGGAGTTTAAATTGGAGCAGCAGCACAAGCAGCAGACAATTTTAAAATTAGTTTATTTAAAGTCATACTGAATATAGAAGGGGTTTGTCCGTTGTCCAAAAACGTATAAATGTTGGAACTCTTCATGTGCCTATTTAATACACTGGTCATCAGACAACATTACAAAAAAATAATTAGCTCCTCCCCCCCCCCCCCCATGATGTAAAGTGCAGTCTTTCAACTCTTATCATCCACTCTGTATCTCTGGTCTCTCTCTCTTTATGTGCTACGAAGCAGAGCCATTGCCCAAAACGTTGCCTATTATATATGTTTTCCCCCTTCAAAGGCAAGTGTGTTAAGCTTTTTATTATAATATTTTTTGTGGATAGGACGGTATTTGAATTGGAGATTGCCTGCCTAGATCAGGTGTTATAGGCTTAGCTTGGAGAAGATGGCAGCACAGCAATGGGTTCCAATTTTTACCACGCGAAATCAAACGCTCATTTAAAACGGCATGAACCCAACACCCTAATATTTAGGACCCTCCTGGAAAACAATATGGGAGATGTAGCGAGGCTTTCCCTGGACAAAACAATTGGTATTAGAAATGAGTTTAGCCTATGACCACATCCTCTGTCGTGTGAACGATCTCATCAGATATCAGAAGCGAAGTAGCTTTGAACCTGGATAGTGCTTATGATTGGCGACCATCGTGTACAAACAGGTTGTTGTCATAGGCTGCAGTAGTGCTATGGGGTGGGCAGCAAAGCGCGGTGCAGCAAGCCCCATTGTTACACTGCACATCCATCATCCCGTGTCTATGCTCTCTGCCTTCACCAACCCGTACTGATCACTGGCAGTGGTAACATATGGTCAAATAATGCCCCCCTTCCCCCACAACTAACTCCCATGACGCCTGGTGCATATGGAGGTCATCATCCAGCAGTGGATTGATGAAGGGGGTTGTACATGTACTCAGCATAGGACAGATCGTCGCTGGCTCGGATGGCTACTCGGTTACACCTGGCTGTCAGCTCTGTGCAGGTGATGTGGATAGGACCCACTCGGTGCCGGTTTTCTTTCCACTGGATTGGACAACCGAGCTTGCCAGGGACGTACTAGACCCAACCCGGTGCAGCTCAGGAAGCGCTAGGCTGTTCTTGCACTGGAGGCACAGGAGCCATGTCGCTGACGTCACGTGCAGTGAATGCATAATTAGGCCCCGCCCCTGGCCCTGCTTGGCTCCTGGCCAAACTGAGATATCTTCTGAAGAGCCACGTGTTTTTTTATTGTTTTGTTCCGGCTCGGCAGGGCAAACAGCCAGTGGAAAAACCGGCTCGGCTCGGATGTGCCGGTGGAAAAAAAAGTTGGTACCGCACCTACGGGGCAACTTTGCATGCGTTTTAGACGACTCCCCGTTCACGTTGACACCGCCAGCGGCATAGTTAGGCGTTGTCGCTCTCGTGTCCTATTGCATATCCTGGTGTCTGTTTGGATTGAAAGAGGGCTGTACGTGATACATTATGGGGAATGGGGAGATTATCCTCAAGCCTGTAAACGCCAAGTCATTTTGGTTAAATGTTGTATTAAATTCAGCGCAAGTAATTCCTCTCAATTTTCTCAGTCACACGAGTGCTGTCTTTATAAAGGCAAACAAAATGGGACGATAATAAATGAACCAACACAAGAACACACCCTCACCTCTCCCTCAGTATAAAACAAAGAGCTAGTGAATTGAACGGAGCATCACAAACAGGTGGTACAAACCAGAAACAAGCCAAGCCCAAACAATGAACACGACCACCAACAAAACAATCACCACAACCTTCACCATCAACAACAATAAATAAATTAGACCCACCAACAACAACACTAATGACAAGACGAACATCACCAACAACTAAAGAAACAACAACATTAATATTGGCCACTATCACCAACAGCAAGACCATTCATTGACACCACCACAAGTAACCAGACCAACAACACCACCAACAACAACAACAAGACCACTCAACCAACAACAAGATAATCAATCTGACAACAGGACCATTTTACCATGAAAACCACTACCGTCAGTCACCACCACAAATCACAACCAAATCACAACCAAAATTACCCAGAACTAACCAACCAAACTACCAACACCACCGACGACAAGACCATCCGTGAATACAACCAGCAAACAATAACGTCAACAAACAAACATTTCCAAAATTCAAGATTTGAAGCTTTCGTGACTGCAAGGATTCATACTCTTTGGTTTTTTCGGTAAAATCACGTAGGTAAAATAAAAAACAACAACAATTTAGTTGTTCTTTTATTTTATTTTTATTTTATTTTACCTACGTGACTTTACCGAAAAAACCAAAGAGTACATTTCCAAAATTCAAAACTCATTTCTGCAGCACCGCTTTTGGCGTCCAGTTTTCCTTCCCCCCCCCCCCCCCCCGCTCCTTCCCTGCACCTCCGATGACAACGGTTGGCTAACGTACGGCGTGAAAGAAGTTCAAACACAAACAAGAGTCACCGCCGCAGCGGGTGCGAGCGAGCGAGCGCGTGTGGGCAAGGGGTTTCTCCCCCCCCCCCCGCTGGGTCTCACCCACGGTCGCTTCCACACGAATCTCTCGCCTGACGCCGCGTCGCTGTAGAACACCGACTCGGCCTCGGCAGGGAAATCGGCGTCTTCGAAGAGGGCTCCCGAGTTGAGGCACTCGTCCCGGAGTGCCTCGAACTTCTTGTCCTTGGTCCCCAGCACCATGGCACCTCGATTCTTGATGGCAGCCCCGCTGGAGTGGCTGCCCGGGATTTTGGCGAGCGAGTAGGAGGGCATTGTGGCTTCTTCAACTGTCAATCGGGGGGGGGGGTCTCGTGAATTAATTCACTGATTGATTAATTAATGAACAGATTCGATTTTTAAGGGCGGGGGGAGGGGAGTGTGGTGATTAGCAGGCGGCTGGAAGATAATTGCAGAATATTATGGAGAAACTAAAAAAGTTTAAACAAAAAAAAGTTGCTATAGATATAATTCGGTTACATTCGTATGTAATGTGTCACGTTTGGATAATGTTCTATGGGGCTTCTCAACGTGGGCCCGGTGGACGCACCCTCGCATTGAAGGGGATGGCACTGGGCTGGGCGTTTCCACGCAGCAGGAGTGTTTTATAGCAACACACTACCCTAGTTCCTGGGGGTGTGGGGGGTGAGTGGGGGGGGACAGGTAAGGCACCACGCCCACACAAAGCAAAAGCCAAAGAATCTCCCGTATGGCCTTAACAGACTGTTGGGGCAAGTGTTGTTTGCGAGCAACTATGAAGACCCGCACGGAACACCAGGAGGGTGGGTGTGACAAGCACCACGCCCGGCCGCCTTTGTATCCCCACTGCTGTTGTGTAATACACACCGCACCAGGTACTCATTTAAGGGTGAGTTCACCTAGGCGATGCCCAAGTCTGGGTTCAAATATTCCTCACTGTTAATGGTCGTGAGCGGGAATCGAACTCGGGAGTTTTGTGTGTGTGCGTGTGCCGGGTTTCGTAGAGCGTTAACCACTGCGCCACCGCTCCCCCGCGCCCACACTCTCCTCCCGCTGCGTTGACAGCGATCACACACGCACGCACGCGCACGCACTTACGTGCCGTGGCACGGGGGGGGGGTCATTTCCACTCGCTTGTCCGCCTTTCCGGTGAAACGTTTTACTTACTCCTCGTTGTGGTTCGTGTACGTGTCCTCTAAAAAAAGGGGGAGCGGGGGCGGGGGCTGGGGGGGGGGTTACATGTATGTCCGACTGATGATGGACCGGGCAGCCAAGGGAATGCGAACGCGTCCGACGTGACGCGGGCGACACGTGCGGCAACGCAGCAAAGCGCTTCAGGGGTGGATTGGTTTGACGTTGCAGGATCGCCAGAGGTGGGGAGGTCTTCATCCAGCAGTGGATCGACCGTGGCTGATTGATGTCTTCCAATCCGTGGAAACGATTTGAGTGGGAGTAGAATATCGTGACATTCGTGTGTTTTTTCTGCAGTTCTAGATTTAAAGCTTTTTTATGCAGTGTTGTTCAATACATATTTCAATTATTTCGTCTTTTTTTTTTCAAATATTTAGGAGTACTGTATCCGCCAAGTTTATTTTTGTTCGAGGTTTAAATGTTATGGTTTGTTTGGAGCGATGGCGCCGGTAGTTGTCACACTGCATGAGCCAAACCGGCTACCCGAGTTTGATTCCCGTACACGGCTAATATCAGTGGCGTGTGATATCTGAACCGGCTCTCAGTGCCATATCCCCACACCCACCCTTCAACAATTCTCACTGACCAGCATGGTGAAGTATGGTCAAACAACCCCCATGACGTACAGCTACTCCGTGGACGGCGGTGGGGGAGGGGTTCATCTAGCAGTGGATTGAACTTTATTTGAAGCTTTCGTGACTGCAGGAATTACTCTTTGGTTCTTTCGGTAAAGTCACGTAGAAAGAAAATTAATTAAATAATATAATGCGACGTTTCGATTGTAACACAAGCAATCGTCATCAGGTAGAACTAGTCTCTGCTTGTGTGTCTGTCTGCGTGTCTCCGTGTCTGTGTTTTGTCTCTCTCTCAAATTTAGTTACACCTGATGACGATTGCTCGTGCTGCAATCGAAACGTCGTGTACTCTATTATTGAATGTATTTTCTTTCTACGTGACTTTACCGAAAGAACCAAAGAGTAGCAGTGGATTGATAGCATACACGTGACACGGGTTTGCGCCAATAGTCTCGTGTCAAATGACACTCATGCTCCTGAAATGTGCACGCACATGCCAAAAATAAAGGTCATCTCTGCATTACAATCTTTCCGCGAGCCATCAGTAAGCGTCTCAGTGAAAAACCGCCACAACTCGTTACATTTAACGTGCAGGACCAGGGGGTCCGCAGAGGTGCAGAACGATCATCTAATGCCCTATGCACATGGCTATATGCCTCGCTGATCTCGTCAAAGAGCAGGCACCGTCACACGAACTCCGGTCATCCTCGCTTTTGGCTGGCCATCGAGCAAAGACGGTCACTGCATTTGTGTGCTTTCAGACGCGTTTCTGCGGCCGTCTGGAACGCTCTTCCTTCCGATACGAGGAAGCCACTGGAGCTATGCACTTTTATGTGTCGATTGAAAAGTAATTTCTTTAGAACTCCTTTTTGTGTTTAGGATGTTGTCATTCCCCCATACCTTCGATTAGCACGGTTGGCTACGTACGGTTTGAATGAAGTTCAACAATGATATTTTGTGGATCTTTTTCTGCACTGCCTCTCACAAACCTATCGCCGCGGCCTGTAAGACCTGTCACGATACATGGTGATCCCCAATCCAAGCACTTTCTAGAGATGTGTGTGCGTGTGTGTGCATGAGTGTACGCGTGTCCCACGTAGACTTGGGGTTCTGGAAAAACAAACCTGGGTTCGATTCCCCGGCCAAGGATAACACCAGTGATGACTGTTTGTACCGGTCCTGGGCCTCACCTAGGTCGACTCAGCCTCAAATGAGCACCTAGTGCGGTGTGCAAAACATCGCCACTGGAGAGACAAAGGCGGTCGGGCAGGCCTTGATAGGTGCTCGCTAACAGCACTTGCCCGAACAGACTGTTAAGGCTATGGGGGGGGGGGGGGGGGGGTGATCCTTGTCTTTGTGCCACGTAAATTTTGGTAGCTGAATGATCAAACCTGGGTTGGGTAACATCAGTGGCGAGTGACAAGTCTGACCTGCGAAAAAAAGAGCTTCACAGATCATCAGATTACTCCAGTATAAATACAGATCTTGATTCTGATTTAGACTTTGTCCCGAGCCTCCCCTAGGTTGAAAGCGCTTTCACCGAGTCCTTTAGGCATTGTGTGAGACATCAGCACTTGGCAGAGCAAAGGCGGCCCGGCGTGCCGCTGGCAATGCCACCCCCACGCGTATGCGTGCCTTGCGCTCTCAACACACGGGTAGTTGTAAAAGGTAGAAAGGCGCAGCCGTGCAATTTCTTGCTCACACCAATGCTGGCAGAATGGCCTCCACTAGAGGGAGCGCTAGAGAGCTCGAGATGGCCCCGGTAGATTTTACGAGGTATTTGCCCTACTATTCGACGCTGGCGAGACATCTTGGAAGGGGGTGTGAGTACCCACACTTTACCCCACCACGCACGATATGATGGGTGGACAGAGGCCATGGCTGCCACGCCAGAAGATCGAGCTGGCAAACTCAGCATTGAAAGTCCGGTGCGTTGACCATTACACCGGGCGAGCGATCCTTTTAGACCTGGTATTACAATGGAGTGTGCCTGGCTATTTGTGCAAACGATAGAAGTTGCTCCTTCTGGTACCGGCCGAACACGTTAGACCGGCCATCACAACCGCATGCTGTGGTGACATCAGCCGCAACGCCGTGAGCATTGGGGCTGATGGGTTTTTCTTATTAGAACGTGTTACCGAGCATTTGCACATTTGAGCAAATTTGTGTAATGATGGCAACACGCCGGGTCAGAAGCAGTCCTAAATATGCTCCAGTTAGCACGCAATGTGCTTGGCTCTGTGATAATTTTGGCCAGAGGGCGTATGTAAACCAGGTTAGAAGGGGTGGGAGTACCGACACTTGAGTGACTCTGGACCAAACACGGATTATTGGTACCACCCAGGGTGACAAATGACGATTCTATTTTTCTCCAAGCATTGTATCTCTCCATCATAAATATGTGTGATATCAAGGTCACCGTGGTAACTTTCTGTGACGTAAATGTCCTTAAGGTCGAGTACGATAGGATGTTTGATGGAGGAATATTGTTTTTGAACGTGTGTGCAGACACAAATAAAACTTTTTTTTAATTAATCGACAAGGTCAACTTATCATCCCAGTGTGTTATCACGACCATGTAAACATCGCCCGTTAAAGTTTCGACACTTTCACTCGTGAAAAATTACACCTCTCGTATTTCATTTGTCGCGGTGCAGGCCTCGGGCACCCCTCCTGGTGGCCCTACGCAACTAAGCACAGCGTGGTAACGCAAAATCAAGCCAACAATGGCCTTGCTTTCATTTGACGAGGTGTACATTTAGAACGGACACGTTAATGCCACAAAACAAGCGCTGTGTGTGCACAGCTGAGCTTGGGAAGCGGTGGCGCAGCTGTTGGCACGCTGCACTCGGAACCCAGCACAAGACCCGAGTTCGATTCCAGCTCGCGGCCACCAACATCAGTTGATAATTATCGCGACCAGCTCTGGTGCCTCCCCGAGGTCGATTCAGCCTTAAATCAGTACCTGGTCCGGTGTAAAAAAAAAAAACATCAGCGCTGGGGAGACAAAGGTGGCCGTCCATGGTGTTGGCCTCCCAACCTTTTTCGCGTGTACTGCGCCGCCCTTAATAGGCACTCTCTAACAGCACTTTCCCCACACGTCTGTTTAAGGCTATGCGGCGTAAATTTTTGCCTGTTTGGGCCACCAACTGACTTTGCAAACCAGGGACGGTGACTTGCGTCTTTTGCCGCTGAATAGTCGACCGTTGACTTGTTGATTTCTAACGGCAGGAATTCACCCAGGTCCATCTTGGTCGTGCTGAGTAGGTGGAAGTCTCAACGGAAAATCGCTCTCAACATCGCTTTGTTCATTTGGTAACCGACAGCGGCACAGCTCCTCTGACGCGCCTGCGATCCTCACTGCGACCTCTCTGTTGTAAAATGCAGGGCACGAGTAACAAATGTTGATGCTGGATTGGCTAAAACACCATTGGACTTGAAAAGCGGCATGGAGTCGACTTGCACGCATATCTGGGGCAAGTGAGTTCTGACCGATGGGGTCAGCAAAGGAGATTGATGTTTGGCCAATTTAGGCCTTGCGTTTAAATGCAACTGCGTCAGTCTAAGTTTCAGTCACCAATGATGAAACAAACTTCTGAAGTTGATGACGGTAAAGCAAAGTCCTATTAAAACAAATTAAATTAGTTTTTCCACTCTATTTAGATAAATTCTACATCTTAAAAATATATATCAATGGGAAAATGTACTAACGTCTAGTGTGTGGATAAAAAGGTAACTTTAAGGGATCTCGGCAGAAGTTCCGTGATGTCAACTTCTGCAGACCGTTCTCTGGCACAGGATGATGCGACAACTCTGCCCCTCTAGAGGGTATGTTGGCCTACTCTTCCACGCTGGCCAGACTTCTTGGAAGAGGTGGAAGTGCCCACACTTTAGCCGACCACACGCGACCTGCCCATGGTCGGAGTACGGCACACCGATCTCCAACTGCTTCTCGGCGGTCACTTCAGCACCCCAATTCTGCTCCCCCCGCCCCCCGCCCCAAACAAAGACAAAGATCCCCTGCATAGCCCGAGAAGACTGTTGGGGCAGTGCTGGTAGCAAGTAGCACCTACACGAGGGGGTGGGTGACCAGCAACACGCCCGGCCGTCTTTGTCTCCCCAGTGCCGATGTTTACTACACACCGCACCAGGTGCTCATTTGAGGCTGAGTCGACCTAGGGGAGGCCCAGGACCGGTTCAGATCAACGTCACTGGTGTTGGCCGTGAGCAGAAATCTAACTCGGGTCGCCGGGTTTGTAGCGCAGCGCGCTAACCGCTACACCACCGCTCTCCACACCCCCACCACCACCATCACACACAAGAAAAGGGCTTAACTCATTGATCTAGTTTGCTAAAAGACGTTTAATGTTAAACAATGTGAATTAAAGGCTGCAGCGTTGACACTTTGTAAAAGCATCAGACCGTTCATCCCACCCAAGAACCCAATGCCCCTCGATGGTGGCTCAGCATCGTGAAGAGGCCCCACACCCCATCCCAAAACGGGTGGCATTTGTAAACAGGGCAGGCAGTCATAATGACTGATAGCATTGGCTTATACCTTAGTCTAGTCTATCAAAACGTATTATGTAGATAAAGGCAAGTACAAAGAGCATTAGTTTATTGCGTACAACAGGTTGGTATAGGTTGTAGTGCTACTCGGTGCACATAGGACAGCCAGTGCAAAAACAAAATGCAGAATTGTGCTGCACTTCGCTCCAACATATAGGTTCCCCGCCTTCACCAACCTCGCGCTGACTGGCGTGATGAAGTATGGTCAAAATAACCTCCCCACGACCCACACGGCACGAGGAGGCCCTCATCCAGCAGTGGATACACAAAATGGCTGTGCGCGTGCATCATACAGTCCTCTGGTGTAGTCCTTTAATTGGCATTTCGATGGAAACATCGCTTGAATGTCCACCACCGCTCTGTACGAATCGTGGCGGTTATTTGACCCAAACCTCACGACTCTGTGAGTTCAGTGCGGATTGGCGTAGGCGGGAAATCCCGACGTTGCAGCCATAGTACGGTACAACAACGCAACATTTTACACTTTGCTGCAACTCACCTCTCATGCCCATCAAGTAGTTGCGTGGTGGTTACCCGTCCGGGCTCACACGCCTGGCTCAGGTTTCAGAGATCTCGTGAAATTGGCTCGCATTTTGAGTTATTTGCATGTGGACAGGCATATATATGTACAATGTGCGTCGTCAATTGTTAACAGTCACGTCCTACAGGCCTAACTGGATGCACGCAATATCGTGAGTGCAGGGAATTGATGCTCGATGATGAATTGCATCGAGGTCACACGCCTCACACGTTGGAACGGGCTCTCATTTTAGAGTCGCTCCTTTGCTGTCGAGATTGCAGAAGCGATCGTAAACGTGCAAGGCAGTTTGCAGCACAGGACATCACTGTTCCACATGCCGCACAAAAAAAAATCAACAATACCATGCCGACTAGGGTTGCCACCTCTCATATGCAAAAAAGCAGGAGGAAGAATGTATTTAGTTGAAGTTCTTTCGCACCGTACGTAACTAACCATGCGAATTGGAGGTGCGTGGGAAGGACAAGAAACGAAACACAAAAGGCCGTTCTATAGAAATGCGTTTTCAATCTAGATTTAAAAGTGGATAGCTCCAGTGGCTTCCGAATATCGAAAGGCAGGGCATTCCAGACAGGCGATGCAGTAAACTGTGTTTATTTGATGGTTAGCCAAAAGCCGCTGCGAGGATGACAGGAGAATATCTCGAAAAACCAGAAGAGGGGAGAATTACATGTAACTGCGTTGTCTGGAGTGGTGTATTAATGAATATTATTGCGACTCAACAGACAAAAAATAAACTGTGGCTTTTATTGTCCAGGGAAGACCGAATAGATTTCCCAGGCCAGCAGCTGCCTCAACAAGAGAATTAACCTGGGAAAACCGGCACATGTGGCAACCCGAATCGCAGGCTTCATCAACCAACCCCCTCCCAAATACATCGCTGATTCCCGGCCAAATGCCACCCGCGTCTCACCCACTTTTCCCAAACCATCAAATCCCACACATACCCTCATAATTCCATCTGAACCATCATAATCCCATCTGAAACCTCATCATCCCATCTGGACCCTCATAATCCCACATAGACCCTCAAAATCCCATCCAAACCCTCATAATCCCACACAGACCCTTATAATTCCATCCGGACTCTCATTATCCCACCGCCAATTAACATAAATTTTCACACAGGCGGCAAATGCAGCTGCTATGTTCTTGATAGTGGCGATTCCCAAGGTCTCTTCATGGAAGAAGTGACCCAAAGCAACAAACAGCTCTCATCTTGTAGCGATAAAAATAGCCTGCGTGTTCCGGGTCATCCAACTACAAGTTTCAGGATTTTTTGTGAGTGAAAAGAATGTCTTCCAAGTGACTTCCACGGGACCACACCATGGCGTTGTAATCGACTATTTTTCTTTGTTTGTTCTCGATTAGTTGGGCACCCTTTAAAAATGTTGCCGCCCCCACGTCCTGCCTCCCGAAGGCGGGAACCCCCCCCTCCCCCCCGACAAGCCACACCCAACATGACGTGGCCGATGAGGCAGATGACATCACCAAGCCCGGCCCATCACCTCCAGTTCAGTGGCACACATGGTGAGGAGAGGTGACACTTTTTTTTTGTCCTATGATTCGTGTTATCCGATTAGTCGAGCATTTGAGCCAATCGTCGGTGGAGTGATCAATTACTTGGATAATAATCAGAGAGCTCAGTCGTGGCTGTATGTGATGAATCTGCAGCGTGTGACTGACTTCATTTTAAATGCATCAGAGACAGTGATGTCACTAAAGTGCCAGGGTGGCATGTTTAAAAGTCACTTAAAAGTATGTTATTCTCACCAATGAAGCTTCAAACTCATGCGGGACGGCGTGAGGGACCCACAGCCAACCCAAAGGTGTCTAGCTAGAAGATCACAGCCGTCGTTTTCTTTTGGGGGAGGGGGGGGGGGGTGGGTCGCGTTTTCTCTCTTTCGTTGACGCCGAATATTCACGCGTACATAGCCACGGTCATCCACTGCAAAACACACACACGCAACCACCCGTGCACGCACATGAGACGCAGGAGCAGTTACGGTAAAACGCATTCATACGCGATCCGTCACACGTCGGCGTTTGTTTTCATTGGCACCAACTTACGATGCGTACAAATGGACGGCGTACCTGGTCAAATGGCATTTTCACGAAGCCTTTCTTCTCCTTGTCAACGGTATAAAAAGCACCTGTGGGAGAAACGCATCGAGATGCGTGGCAATGGTCAGTTTTCCGTGCGCGCACACACGGTGCTTTGGGTGGCAAGAATTGCGCGAGAAAAGTGCCACTTGTTCCCGAAAAGAAATGAAAATTGACGTGAGCAAAAAAAACAAAATCTCAGGAGTGCATCCAAAAGCGTGCGATGCAGTGACCGTCTTTGTTAGATGGCTAGCCAAAAGCCGCTGCTACGAGGATGACCGGAGTTCGCGTTGATGGTTCACTGCAGCCGGCCGATGCGTGGTCAGGTCGCGCGTGGTCAGGTCGCCCGTGGTCAGGTCGCCCGTGGTCAGGTCGCCCGTGGTCAGGTCGCCCGTGGTCAGGTCGCCCGTGGTCAGGTCGCCCGTGGTCAGGTCGCCCGTGGTCAGGTCGCCCGTGGTCAGGTCGCCCGTGGTCAGGTCGCGCGTGGTGGGGTAAAATTTGGGTACTCCCGCCCCTTCCAAGATATCTCGCCAGCGTGGAATAGTAGGCCAAATATCTTGTCAAATCTAGAGAAGCCATCTAGAGCTCTCTAGAGCTCCCGCTAGAGGAGGCCCTTCGGCCAGCATTGGCGTGAGCAAGAAATTGCAGGGCTGCGCCTTCACCTTGTCAACTACCCGTGTGTTTACAGCACAGTGGCACACGTACTCGCTCGGCCGCTTTGTCTCCCCAGTGCTCATATCTTGCGTAATGCGCAAATTACTCGTTAGAAGTGGAGTCGACGTAGGGGTGACTCAGGACAGGGTCAAAATCACAAACAGAATCTGTATTTATACTGGAGTAATCTGATGAGCTATTTCAAAGATGTCCTGTATATATATAAAGGGTGGCCAAAAAGTCGGCGTTGTGTCACGGACCGCTCGTGCTGGACACTCACGGAACATCGCGTCCAGCCGGACGAGGCAGGTGATGTAGTCGTTGAAGTTGATGAGCATGCTCTCATCCGTGTAGCGCATGATGATCAGCTGGTACATTTGGCTGTTCAGCTGGAAGCCTGCGTCACACGGGGATGAGGGGGGGGGGGGGGGGTAGGAGGGGCACGCGACCGAGGGGCATTCACGTTAGCAACAGCGTTCATTGGCAATCGCGGGTCTGTATCCGGCTATAATGTATGTTGAACGTGTTGTGCACCCTACGTAGCCAACGATGCCAATTGAACGTGTGGGAAATACTCCTGCGGCTCAAGCCTCCCGCGTAAACCACGTGACGTACGTGTGGCCACCCCCGCTGTGACTCCCTCTGCCTGAGCCCCTGTTGAGGGAGACACACGCTGCCGCTCCGTGCAGCGTCCCTACTGCTCGCTCCTTCCTGCCTCTCTTCTCCCTCCCATCCCCGACATCTTGACCCGGGTCATTCCATCTCCCCTTCCTTCCCCTTCCCGCCCTGCGCTCACCTTCTTTACGCTCATCTTTAGCCGTGCCCTTCATTGTCTGAGTGGCATGCCGAGAGACATGGCAGCTCGCCCAGGCATCGAGAGATACGGACTAGTGAGGTGAAACGGAGGCAAACAAGAGATATCGAGATGCGAGAGCTGAAGGTAGGAGATTCGTGGTCACGTGTGAAGACGCTGTGACGTCACGTGATGTCATATCGTCTGCACACGTGACGTATGACGTCGCATGTCCACCAGCACGCGCTTATTTCATTATGTGGCCTCCCTGGAAAATATGAGCCCTGGTGTATATGATCAACATGATCGATATGATCAATCGCTTTGGCCACTCCATACACTGCGAGTGCCCGTGTTTTCGTGTCCGTACCAGATGCGGTGGAGGTTTTTGTAAGCGGAGGTGCGCACCCACCTGCGGCGTTGAGGGCGTTCTTCATCTCATAGGAAGACATCGTTCCCGACAGGTCTTCGTCATGTTTTCTGAAGATGGCCTGAGAGAAACATAAAAATAATCATCTAAATCTACGCGGGAAAACTCGGGAGTCATCGACACGGCTCCTTTTGCCCTTCACAAAAACCAACGCGGCTCAAAAATCAACGACATTGGAGCAAAGTACAGTACAACGACGGACTTTGTTGCGCTGCCATCTGATTAGGACGTAGCCCGGCAGCAGCCCACGACACTCGCTTTGTGGGATCGTAACGACGAGCGGCATTTGAGATTTCGACAAGGCTGGCGCAGCCGCGTACGCACCTGCCACTTCTTTATCTTGTTCCACAGGATGCGAAACTCCTGCAGACCCAGCTTCCCCGAGCCGTCCACCTAAGCGCAGATTTAAGGTCCCCAACGCCAAATCCCAACAAGCTTCACGTGAAACATGCACGCTCTGTCAGGCCACCGAACGTCCAGGTGCGGCCATGATGGCACCCCGTGGTTCCAGTTATGCATGGTGGCCACCCATCCAAGCACAATCCACCGATTATCACAGTGGGCTACGTGCGGTGCGAAAAAAGTTCAACAAACATACGTACGTACATACATCCCAGTGAAGCTGACTATTTTGGGTTTCGTCCCCATTTAAGGCTTTCTCGTCTGCTGCTCGACTAAAGACACGTGCCCAGAGGGCAGCCGCGAGACCGGCTGCTCCTCACCTCCGAGTTTCGCGGTCAAAATACGATTTTGTCCGTTTTTGCAAAAATGTGTGCGCGTTCCAAAATGATTTTTTGTATTATTATAACAACTACATAATTTTGCGATGCTCCATTGTGTGCTACGACGGAGGGTCACTGCCCAGAACGTCGCTTACTTAACGTGCATTCTTTTCCTTTTAAGGGCATGCACTTTCAGAGTTATTGACGGACGTATTGGGTTTTACTATTGTATTATTATTTTTGTCGTCGTTGTTGTTAAGAGGCAGTGGGGTGAGGATACGTCCGTGAGGGCGACGATGCTGCGGCACGCGTGCATGCTGAAGCCGGTCGACTCCAGCTCGCCATCTGCAACGAGCACGCGTACATATCAATAAACTAAACTAACTACTTTTGGTTTACCAGGTAAGGCACACTGAGCTGCATAGCTCTTTTTTTCAGAAATGACCTGGCCGCAAATGATTGCTCAAAGAAGTGGCTTATCGTTTGCAAATTTATAGCAGCCAAATACTCTGAATGCACGTTGATTCTAAATAAGGAGGGAAAAATCAGAGGACCCGGATAAAAATCCACACGACCATGGGGAGAACATGCAAACACTAAATATACAGCAGGCGTCAGGGTCGGGATCGAACCCACGACCTCCTGTATACCAAGCGAGATAGTTAACTACTTGCCACCAAGGCACCCCCATTATTTTTAGAAATAATAATAATGATAATCTTTACTTACAGAGTGCCTTTCATACCGTGCAGTTCAAGGCCAGTGTACACAAGTTAAGATAATATACACGTAGGAATACATGAAGAGAAGGGAAATTTATTCAAACAGTATAATAGTCATAAAATGCCAGAGTGAAATCACAAGGCTAAATTATAGAAGTAGGCCTCAAGCCTCGATTTAAACATAGTCACTGTGGGCGAAATCTCTGATGCAATCGGTCAGAGTTCCACGGTCGGTCGTGGAGTCCGAACACAAGAAGCCACCTCCTCTCCTTTCCTCCTGAGCCTTAAACCTCGCAATGCACAGCAGAGGTCACTACCATCAACTGACCAAACTGTACGCGGAGGCCGATATGCAACCTGGTGCCATACTATTCAGGGCTTTAAATGCTAGTCATAGAATTTAATACACATTGCACTTTATCTTTAGTCCATGCACAATCGTATGTATGATTCGCCCACTCCCGAGATTTGATAAATTGTCACGAAGCTGGGAAGAGATTTGATCGAAGAATCAATTCTCTCATGGAACCCCGGTTTTATTTGCATGTAAAATGTGCTCAAATTATACATGTGCGTGTGATTCGATGTTTGTATACCGAGTAGAATAATACATTTCAAGCGATTAGTCATTTCTGTGACTCCCGTGTGATAATACATTATAACAGATGATCGTAAAATGAGAGACTGTACTAGGCCCAGGACTTTTGGATATTGCCACCAGTGGATTCATTTCAGCTGGAACAGTCCGGCTGAAATTCCAGGAATTATTTTAGCACGCCACATTCATCTCGCCTGATTTTGTCCTCACGAGACTGCAGTGGCGTATTCATGGCATAATAGGAACACCGGGTTGCAACAATCCTTGCACAGAGTTTGCAAGCGTCCATCGTCGGAGGGAAACATGCATCCAACCAACAATGTTTTTGCTTGGCAAGGACATGCAGGGAAAATTACCGACTCTCCCAATTAACAACATTTTGCCTCCCAAAAATCCGAAGTGATAACGTCCAATACAAACAAGCAGGTGGCAAAGTCTTTCGGAAGAGTGACTCGCGTTTTATTGGTTAGAATCTTCCGGAAAAGAGCATTCCCCCACATCGATTTACATGTCAGGCCGATGTTTACACCTGACTGCCAAATTGGTTTTCTGTATCGACACAAGCACTGCTTCCCCCCAATGTTCCGTTTGGAATTGATAAAAGCTACCATACTGCCTCTACTTGACTACTGTGACATCGTGTATAAATCAGCCCCAAGTACTGTATTGAAGAAGCTTGATTCCATCTATCACTCGGCCTTAAGATTTGCATTGAACTGCCCATATAGGACTCACCACCGTGATCTCTACATTGGGTCAAACTTAACATCTCTTAATGTTCGACGGCTTGTGCACCAGATCTTATTTATTCACGATGTACTTACAAAAAATTCCGCAGACTACCTACTGGATCTCCTCTCTGTTTCAAAGAACAAATTTGACCTCAGGTCTTCGCTCATTTACCAGCTTCACATTCCCTATTGCCGTACAAAGACTGGAGGAAGGGCCTTTGCTATTGATGCCCCCAGGGTCTGGAATGCTATTGCCAATAAACTGCAACTTGAATCACTACCTATGAGATCTTCACTCAAAACTGCTCTAGAGGAGTTGTACAACCCTAAATTATGGCCCTAGATTTTGGTGTTATAATTTATTTATGTAGTTTATTGTAAAAAATTCGGTCACAGTCCCTATGATCACTGTTACATTGCATTCATGGCTTTTATTTTGGTGATTTCGAAAACGTTTTTTTTGTTTTGGCCATGTTAATGTTTATTGTAGTACGGAGTTAGACTGATGGCCTTAATCTTAGTTGTCTTGTGGTTGTTGTTGTTATTTGACTTGCATCCCACTGAGATTTTTGCACACAGCGTTGGTGTACGGTGCTATTTCAGGAATATTTTGATGTTTTTTTCCTGGATTTTCTGTTTGCACAGTCACATAATCACTTTAAGGTGTTTTCTTGTTCATGTGTTTTTGTTTGTTGCGGTTGCACCCGATTCAAGAGCCGAATGGCTCAAAGGGCTATACCAAATAAATGAATTATGAACTATGTCTCTTGAGCAGAGCCTGTGGCTTCGAGGCGGTGACGTTGCCCCACAGGGCTCAATGACAGCGCGGCGGAGTCATCGAGTTTCAACTCCGACTCAAAGTAACGCGCGCACCGCCAAGGGGCGCGGCCGGGTTCACGTACCGTACCTGTGTAAGACATCACCTCACGGACGTGCGTACATGCGTGCCTTTGCACGAAGAGCGACAAAGCGGGTGGAGTGTCGCGGTGACTCACGCTTGGCAGTGATCTTGTTTAGCATGTCCTGCAGCTCTTTGGGGCTGATTTCCATGTCCTGAATAAAACAAATTACAAATAAATCAAAAATGACCTAATGTCTGAAGTTTCAATCGGATCGAGATTTTACCGTGACCAAAGCCGCCAATGATGCCACCACCATCCCTACCTTGCCTCACTGCCAACGCTCTCAACCCTCCGCCAGAGCCCGCAGCTGTTGCACGGTAGACACACAGCGACCCCCACAATCTGACCTCAACAGCCTCATCCCACCCACCAACTGCTCTTGGGTCTTCTCTTCCCCTTGGTTTGAACAATTGTTCTCGCGCATTCCTATGAGTCCAGTCCATGAGAAATGCGAACAATCGCAGGTCACCCAAATGCTTGACTCGGCAGTCGGCCCTCCTCCAACCTGCCCACGCATCTCCCACCCAGCGCAACCGTTTTGGCTCAACCGCATCCACAGAATGTACCCTGCAATGTTCTCTTTGGGACTTATGCATTGCTTAGCCTGTCCTGGCCATCGAGTGCTTAGCATCCGTCTCAATTATTCTGGCGACATCAAGCTGCCAGTTCTCTGACCCATATGGAAAATACAGGTCGCACCCCTGCCAAAAAATACCATTGCTTTAAACCCAGACATATTCATCTTATCCTTGAAAGTGGTTTCCATAGCCCGTCCAAAGTAATAATAATATCTTGATTTGAAGCTTTCGTGACTGCAGGAATCCATATTCTTTGGTTCTTTCGGTAAAGTCACATAGGTATAAAATAAAATAAATCACGACATTTCGGGTGCAACACAAGCGTCCATCATCAGGAAGGAATGATTTATACCCAGACACATTCATCTTATCTTTGAAAGTGGTTTCCATAGGAAGGAATGATTCTACGTGACTTTACCAAAAGAACCAAAGATAAATAATATCTAATAATAATAATAGCTTCGCAATAATTAAGTACATTTGGTATTTGTTCCATTCGTGTCGCACAAGGCTATCGGGGAAGGCGCTATGTTGTAAATAGGGGCGATGTTGCTGTGTGTGATTATTTGAGTGTCATTTTCCACGCTTTTTGGCAAATTTGGACAGCGTCGCCGGCACAAGTTTATCTGTCGGCAAAAAATGCACAGTTAACAATGCACCCGCAGTATTAAATGGGGCGGCCACTGGGTTTCTACTGCGAACCCCGTATACGAGCAGTAAAACGCGCTACTGCCCGGCCCTTTCAACGCTCATTTGCATCCGACCACATCACCCTCAACGCGCCAGATCTCAACGAATCCGGGTCGAGCCTGGTTAGTACTTGAATAGCCAGTGTCGTAGTGACATGGCCAGGATGTGCGGCGCAGCTGTGGATTTTTGCATCCATCTGTGCGGATCTCTGCTCGTTACCCACTCATACGTGTGGTGGGTTTTCTCCGGGTGTCTTCGGGTGGCTACCACACGAAGCCCAGCACTCGTTTAATTTGCCAAAACATCCCAAAGTGGCGGGACCATCCCAAAAAAGAGTCTTGAGACTCGGCGAGGCTTTGCTAGCTAAAGGGAATTATTATTTTTCGATTTAGAGTATTTGGCTATTACTGTATTACTGATAACGGTGAATTAGTATTACTGTATTACTATGAACGGTGAATTATTATTGATAATGTGCCATTTTATTGAGGGACTGTGTGTTATCTTGATGTGGTTTGGGACTGTTTAGTTGTTATTTTTGCTGCCTTTCCCAAGCTTGATGAATCGGACTTTATTAATGAATGCATCGCTTATTTATATTTATTGACTTTGCTTACCATGTTCTCTATTTTGCACTCCTATCATGTGGTTTTTTGTATTGTTTGCTGTTGTAACTCGCTGACCCGTCCCATACTGGACATCTGTGGAAAAAAGAGAGCTTCATAGGCTCATCAGATTCCTCCGCCTGCGGTCAAAATAAAAGATTATTCTGACTCAGATGATTTACCTCTCCTGCGAGCCGACCGAACAAGGTTTTAAATTTACGATCGTCCTCGGTTTCCGTTCCAGGCTTGGCCACATCATTCTGGAATACACAAAAGCACACGGGGTGAGGGGAGATGTTAACCACATCACCTGGTATACAGGACGTCGTGGGTTCAATCCCAACGCCTGTAATCTTTGGAGTTTGCATGTCCTCCCGGTAGTTGCGTGGATTTTTCTCTGGGTCCTCCGGTTTTTCCCTCCACATTTAGAGTCAACATAAATTCAGAGTATTTGGCTGCTATAAATTTATACGCGATAAGCCGCTTCGCTGAGCTATAATTTGTGGCCAGGTCGCTTCTTATGTGAACCTTACCTAGTGAAACAAAAAAAGAGTTTATAGTTTTAACAAATTCTCATACAAAGACATTAGATCCCTGTACATAAGCACAGTTCTGATAAAAGCACAGTTTTGATAGAAGGTACACATCATTACATACACCGGTAACTAGTGTGCTACACCGGTTGCAAACTACTTTGGATATAAGCACACCACGTGGCTTTGCTCCCACGTGGTGTGCTTAAATCCAGCTTCTATCGTACCGAAATAAATCATAGATTTAAACAAACGATCTCCATTACAAGTGCAAGGACCAAACAAGAAATCAGTACTGGCTGATACAGTGAAGCTCACATCATATTTTTAAGCCTTTTGTCAATCCACTGCAGGATGGAGGCCTCCCCACACAGCTTCAGTTGTGGAGGGTAATTTGACCATACTTCACCATTCCGGTGAGTGTGGGGTTGTAGGGGGGTGGGGGGGTCCAGGGTGGTGGGGCTAAACGAGTTAAAATGATCACTTAGCTCTGCCAGTGCATATCTGCAGTGCTCTAACTAATGTGCCACCATTCCACCCAAGTCACTTAGAACTCACCAAATCTATTTCTGCTCCGATCTTGTCATCCGATTCCCTTTGGGGGGGGGGGGGGAACCCACAGAAAAACACACATGATGTAGACAAAGATAAAGATCCCCTACATAGCCTGAACATACTGTTGGGGCAAGTGCTGTTAGCGAGCGCCTATGAAGGCTGGCATGGCACACGTGGGGGTGGGTGGCCAACACCACGCCTGGCCGCCTTTGTCTCCCCATTGCAAATGTTTGCACACCATACTAGGCACTCATTTGACGCTGAGTCGACCTAGGGGAGGCCAATAACCAGTTCAAATAATCGCCACCGGTGTTGGCCGTGCACAGGAATCGAACTCGGGTCGCCGGGTTCGTAGCGCAGCGCACTAACTCTCCCCATATACACATCTGTACACATACATACACACACACACACGCATATGAAGGATCGTCCATTGACACTGACGTGTAATGCCAGCCCCACTCTGCCTCGGTGATTCGAGACTGAATTATTGATGAGATAGGAGCGCAATTTTTGACTGCACTGGATTCCAGTGGTAGAGAGACGGATGGGCGGTGCGTATAGCTTCCTCGTGAGTGAGGCGCGTAATCAAATACGAATAATATTGTAACACCCATTACGGTTGATTAGAAAGTACTTTGCTTTGAATGGGCTTGGGCATAATGCGTCGTTACAAGCGACGATGAGCGATGGTCGAATCTAACGATGTAGTGGGAGCCAAGGAGGTAATGGCACCTAAAGTTGCACGTCCACTGCGGAGATGGAGCAATGCAATTAGGTTCACGGCTGGAGCATCTTTCAGATGGCTACAAGTTACTGCTCCCGTACTGTGACAGTCCTTGAACCAACAAATGTCAAGTTCCTACCCAGTCCAGAGAGGACTAATTCAGCTTTACTTAGACCAATGTAAATGTGCAAGGCACCCAGTGATATTAACGACCCTAACCGTTGTTATCGTTCACTCCAAAATAAAACCACCACCCCCAGCAGTACCAGAGAGTTCGTGTGAGATGGCCCCGACGGCTCGGAGGTGGGAGCACGAAGCCAGCTCCGACTGCGATCTGCCACCACTCACCACCACTGCCTCCCACCACCATCACCAGCAGCATGACGGCCAATACAACTATCAGCACCACCAGCACCATCACCACCACCGGCACGACCACCACCGCTACTACCAATAATACCACCGCCACATCCAGCAACAGCGCCGTCAGCACCACCAACATCAACAACACAACTATCACCAGCAGTAGCAGCACGACCATAGCTCCCAGCACCAGCAGTAGCAGCAGCAGCACCGCCACCGCCACCAGGGCAAGTAAGATGCACTCCATCACTCCACAGCGGCCAACACTGTCCTCTGCGAAACAACGCCGCTAGCTCTGTGGAAGAGCGAGCGGCTCGCAATCGAAAGGTTTGCAAGCTCAAATCCTGGTTGGGCTTCGACTCATCATCCTTAACCCTTCCCGTCAGGGCTCAATACAATGCGAACCGCTTTGTGGGGGGGGGGGGGGGGGGGGAGTCAACAGCTGTTGTTGACCTGCAGTTTTATTTTCCCTCCCATCACCGTCTCTGTCTCAGGGCTGTAAAACGGGAAATTCGCTCCGACCCTGGCCCTCTCTCTCTCTCCTCTCTCTCTCTCTCTCCTCTCTCTCTCCTGCAAGGGGAGCGAGGTGTCAGCGGCGTCGCCGCACGCCCGCGACGCACTTGGAGCGGTTGGGCTTCTCGGCGAAGACGCGGACGAGGAAGTCGGCCTCCTGGTGCGGCTCGAAGGTGGAGGGCACGATGACGTACTCGCCCGCCGGCAGGCGGAAGCGCTGCGACACCTCGCGCAGGTTGATGAACGACGGGCTGCGCGCCTTGGAGGCGTTGTAGAGGAAGAACTCCTTGGGCATCGGGCCCGTCTGATCGGGGATCTGCAGAGATATGACCCCGCCGGGGGAGAGAGAGATGACGACGACGACGATGATGATTTTTATTATTCATGTTTACGAAGGAAAAGCCTCGCTGAGTCTCAGCAGGGGTCCTACCAAATGTGTCACAGTAAGGCGTGAGTTTGCTGCCGTGTGTTGCATTGTTATGTTATATGGTAGGTATTTTTTGTTACTTATGAGAGGAACCCGGAGGAAACTCCATACAGAACACGGGGAGACCATACTAACTCCAATACCAATACCCGCCATTCGCCACTCAGTGACGGTGACGTCACCACGGCGCCTGTGCCAGGCTAGGTGCACTTTGTGGCCACGTGAAGTGTTGAAGGCTCGCTGACAGGACGACTCGGGACAGAGCCAGGTGTCATGGGTTGGCTGACTGAGATGGCTGGTAGATGCACCAGCTGTAGCCCCTACTGTGCCAACTTGCTGCATTTTAGCTGCCTAGCGCTCCTCTGATAGGGCACAAATACCATACAAACTCCATACACTCACTCACTATCACAGTGGGAGGACATACAAACTTCACACAGAAACGCACCCGAGTCGGGAATCGAACTCAGGCCCTTCTTGCTGTGTTACCACTGTGCCAACCTGCCGTCAGTGATGACGATGACTGTCATGGGTTGTTTTGCTCCAAGATGAACTCCTGACAAGGTTTACATTTGTCAGCGAATATTTTCCAGATTTGCTAGCAGACTGGAATAGGTAGCATGCAACCGATTGTCACAACCATAGCGAAAGGTATACAGGATGTGGTGTGCCGGGCACATAAATAGTGAACCAGATATACCCAGCTGAAATTAAGCACTGATCTCCACGAAGGTGATAATGATAGAAGCTGTCATGATGTTAATGATGACCATGATATCTAAGTAACGAGATGGTTATTTTGTTAAGAATTGTTATCTTTCCCAGTGAACTGCAGTGTCTAACAACGAATCTAAACTATCTCGGTCTGCATCTTCGGATTAATGACATTTCGCATTAAGAAAGTATTTTTATTTTCATTCAGACACTTAATACCCCTCCCCCCTCCCCATCACCCCCAATATCATTGATGTAAAAAGCCTTAACATTTTATGAAAGGTGCTGCTATGTAACCTGTAATTATTATTCTCCTTAAATGATTATGTATAATGTCGTCTCTCGTCACAGCCAATCACGCATTGGTCTAGGGCAGGCGGCGGTGGCAGCAGTCATAGCCATGGTGGCAAGATGTTACCTGCCTCGCCTGGTATACAGGAGGTCATGGGTTCAATCCCAATCCTGACGCATGTATATTTGGAGTTTGCATGTTCTCCCTGTGATCATGTGGATTTATCCCTCCATATTTAGAAACACGCACTCAGATTATTTGGCTGCTGTAAATTTCCACACGTATGTGTATGTACGTTGAACTTCTGTTGGCAGCGTACACAGTCAACCGTGCTAATCGGAGGTGCGATTATTATAGCTGCTTCGTTGAGCAATCATTCCTGGCCAGGTCGCCTCTGTAAAAGAGCTGCATAGCTCAGTGGGCCTGGAAACTGGTAACATTCAAAGGTGTAGGCTTTTATTCGTGTTCGACATGCCTTGTAGATGGCGTAGCCCATGGTGAGCATGTTGCGCTGTTGCTTGCGCATGTTCTTCTGCATGAGTGCTACGATGAAGGAGCAGGCCTTGCTGCCGGTCTCGTCCGCCTCGTCGTCCTCGTTGTGCAGCTTGAGGCGGAACTGCGGGTTGGTCCAGAACGTCTCTGTGGGTCCGATTCACAAGAAAATGGAACGGCGGGTTGGTCCAGAATGTCTCTGTGGGTCCGATTCACAATAAAATGGAACGGCGGGTTGGTCAAGAACGTCTCTGTGGGTCCGATCACAAGAACACGGAACGGCGGGTTGGTCCAGAACGTCTCTGTGGGTCCGATTCACAAGAACACGGAACGGCGGGTTGGTCAAGAACGTCTTTGTGGGTCCGATTCACAAGAAAATGGAACGGCGGGTTGCTCCAGAATGTCTCTGTGGGTCTGATTCACAAGAACACGGAACAGCGGGTTGGTCCAAAACGTCTCTGTGGGTCCGATTCACAAGAACATGGAACGGCGGGTTGGTCCAGAACGTCTCTGTGGGTCCGATTCACAAGAACATGGAACGGCGGGTTGGTCAAGAACGTCTCTGTAGGTCCGATTCACAAGAACACGGAACGGCGGGTTGGTCAAGAACGTCTCTGTGGGTCCGATCACAAGAACACGGAACGGCGGGTTGGTCAAGAACGTCTCTGTGGGTCCGATTCACAAGAAAACGGAACGGTGGGTTGGTCCAGAATGTCTCTGTGGGTCCGATTCACAAGAACACAGAACGGTGGGTTGGTCCAGAACGTCTCTGTGGGTCCGATTCACAAGAACACAGAACGGTGGGTTGGTCCAGAATGTCTCTGTGGGTCCGATTCACAAGAACACAGAACGGTGGGTTGGTCCAGAACGTCTCTGTGGGTCCGATTCACAAGAAAACGGAACGGCGGGCCAACGGTTCCACTACGCTCTTTTAAACAGACATCATCGACGTCGAAACAATACAAATGCGAATGTACGCAATTGTATTGTACGGTCATTTGGTTTTTTTCACTTTATATATATTTGTATAGTTTATATCTTATCCATAATACCACAGCAAGAAAATTTGAAAAAAAAATTCTTGCTGTGGATTTCACACCTGATGATGATTGCTTGTGTTGCAGTCGAAACGTCGTGAGAATTTTATTGTTTCATATATTTTTATTATTTTATTGTTTCCCTTCTACGTGACTTTACCGAAAGAACCAAGAATATGAATCCCTGCAGTCACGAAAGCTTTAAATCAAAAATTAATATCTTGTTTAGAAACTCTTGCTGCCATGTCTGTCTGCTGGCCCGAGTCACCCTTGCAAAAGAGCCGTATAGCTCCTTGCGTAATTTACTCAGGTAGTAAACTTCTGATTCTGATTTCAACCACATGCCAACGTTGGCCTCAACCTTAGGGTAAGTGTTGTTAGCGAGCACCTATTAAGGAGGATGGCACCGCACAACTTTCACTCCTCCGCTAGTGGCCCCCGCCTGGGTGGGCCAGTGAACCCAGTTTCCCCCCTTCACTAAGCCCTGCCGCGCCGATCCCAGACTTTTGTTCGTGGAATCTTTGCCCCCGCCCCCCCACATCCCTTCTTGTCCTGTGATCGGTGCTACGCACGGAGCTCGGGTTGAGTTGAAAAAAAAAAGATGGCACACCACATGCGGTGGTGGCAAGTGGCCAGCACCACGCCCGGCGGCCTTTGTCACTGGACCAGGTGCTCATCTAACGTTGAGTCGACCCAGGGGAGGCAAGGGACCGGTTCAAATATTCGCCACTGTTGTTGGTCATGAGCGGGAATTAAACTCGAATCGTTGAGGCAGTAGCCCTCCCCATTGTGGTCCGATTCACACACACACACACGTGATCAATTATATGCATTATTACTTCAGTCAGAATATTTATTTAGAATGGAAGAATGCGATGAGCTATGAAGCTCTTGTTTCGCAGGTGTCCAGTAGAAAGAGCCACGCGATTCTATTAATCCACAAAAATATGCAGATTATAGGGGAACCACGGCACTTTACTTGCGGCTAAATGAATCCGTAATATGACACTTGTTTACGCAGGAGAGCATCACCGAGTCTGCTGCCCACTACGTAGCCCCGTAGCAGCCTATAGCGCACGGTATGCATGGTGATCGCCCATCCAAACACTATCCAGGCTCACACCTGACTGGCTTCTGAGTATCTGACGAGACCGGGGTGCATTATTGGTGGTCACAGGCTGAGCTAAGTTACCATCTCTGATCTCGGTACCCGTGTTGTGGGGCCATGGTTGAGTAGTCGGTGTTAGCCGCTGCGGTCGTGACCGGTTTCTGCTTTCATTCCTGTTTCTCTACGCTGTAATGTGCACTGATGGCTACTTTATTGATGGGTGATATTGGCACTTAAAATAAAGATTGGTTCGCCTGCTATGCATGTATGTTTATATGTTGAACTCCTGTCGCACCGTACATAGCCAACCGTGCTTATTGAGGGTGTAAGGGTAGGACAACAAACTAAAATACAAAAGGCAGTTCTGAAGAAATGAGCTTTCAATCTAGATAATTTAAAAGTGCATAGCTCCAGTGGCTTCCTAATATTGTAAGCAAGAGCATTCCAGACGGCCGCAGAAGCACATCTGAAAGCGAGCCATGCAGTGACCGTTTTTGTTCGATGGTGAGCCAAAATCCACTGCGAGGATGACTGGAGTTCACATGGTGATGGTTTGTGCTCAGCAACGTATTGTGGTTCATTTGTGGCAAGCACTTTGTGTGTAATGAGTGCGACCTCATAACGTATTCGTTCAGCAACTGGAAGCTAATGCAGCTCAGCGAGCACCGGACAGACATGGTCGGAGCGTGCAGTACCCGTCGCGACACGTGCCGAAGCCTCCTCTACTGGTAGGGTAATGCACGGAAACTGGGGGCGGACGAGGAAGGGGGGGGGGGGGGTGGGGGGGGTGTTGGAGGGGATAGGCTTCGAAGGTGTAACCTGGATGCGAACTCGTCGACAGGAGGTACCGGGGAAGTTGCGGCAGCCGCCGGCGGTGCACCCCTTGAGCCAGCGACCATCGTGCACCGTGACGGTCCAGTAGCGCGGGTCTCCCTCGCGCTCCACCCGGTCCGGGGTTAGGTTGCAGATCTCCATCTTCGTGAAATGCCGCATGAAGTCGTCGAACGACATCCTGCAGCCGTCGCGTTTTTTTGTGATTGTCGTTGTCGTGTTGTGGTGTGGGCAATTGGGCCCAGGTAGAAATGAAACAGCGCGTTGAAATTCAGGAACGGAAGAATAAAACGAGGAGAGGGAAACATGGAGAATGAAAACAAAAGAGGGAGCAGAGCAATTATGTTTCCCAGACTACTGCGCAGGTTTTTCGCGATTGCGCTGTGCGTCTCTCCGAAGATTTTTCGGGTCAAACCGCTCGCCGTTGGGTGCGATGTTCCGACGTTTCATTCCACGGGCTGGGAGCTTCTCTGAGAACCAAATTGTTCCCGAACGGAATTGTTCCCGAACTGAATAATTCCCAAAGAAGCTTCCACCCAGCACGTGGTCCGAAAACTGAAACCACATTGGAGAGATATTCGCACAACGGTAAAGAGTAAAACATTTATATTTATCCGATAATCCACAACATTGCACGCCAAAAGGATCAAATGCCTCCCTACCAGAACTCTCCATCCTCCGCCATCACTTGCTGCAGACGGTTCCTCTCTCCCTGATCCAAGGCCTTCCACTCCGGGGCGCTGAGTACATCGACAGCCATTGGCACACATGTAAGGATCAATATTTACTTACACTTTTAGGCAACTATTGATTTTAGGCGTCAAGTCTGCATTGACCGCACATCATGCTTGTGGTAAAAGCATGGAAACAAACGTGTTTTGATGATAATAATAATAATATATACGTTGTTTTTGAAATTGTACGGCCTACACCAGAGAGCCTCATTTATGGCCTTGTCTCACCAGTGTTAGACCAAAGTGCGCCAAAAGCGAACATCACAAGGGCAATGCACATATCAAAGCGTCAATAGCTCCGTTTGAGCAGTTATATCTATGGAACCCTTTTTGTTGTTGCAATTGTCAAGATGATAATAGGTGTCTATTTGTTGTTTCAACATGTTAACACCTGAATTCTTGCTCGAAAGAATGAAGCCTATTTTTTTTTCATCATCTTCATACTGGCAAAAAAGGGTCACATAGATGTTACTTTTATGATGATGAAACCAATTAAATTGATGTACAAGACAAGATAGAAAATAGTCAGTGACAGTGCACAAAGTATTTTTAAAAATTTACAACAATTCAATGATGACCCTGAATTGTGACAATTAATTGAATTCCGGATTATGTGAATTGTTAGATGCTTGCGACTGGCTTGTCGACAGGATTTCTGGCTGACTGGTGAACAGACCAGCTGACGACCGCACTGAAGCGACACAATATTGTGATGCTTCTACGTTGGCAGTGGTGCACAAGTGCAAATAACAACAACAACAACAAACGCATTCGCCAATGGCACTGTGGTCCTATAGCAGGGGTCGGGAACCTATGGCTCGCGAGCCAGATGTGGCTCTTTTGATGATTGCATATGGCTCGCAGATAAAACAAAATATTCTCACTTGTTTTAATCCATCCATCGATTTTTCACTGCGCATGTCCTGTTCAGGGCTGCAGGAGCAATTGTCCATTATTTTAATTGGATGATACTGGCCTACGTTTGCCGTTGCTGGGTAAAACAGGTAAACGCCCCCTTTTGAATCAGTCTGAGACTGCGTCTGCTCGGTCATTAGCTCAAAGCTAACCCTTCGACGAAGAAGATGGCGAAAAGAAAAAAAGACGACGAGTATCGTACATTTCAGGACGAATGGACCGAAGAATTCGCCTTTGTGGAGAGAGCGGGTTCTGCGGTGTGTCTAATTTGCAATGACAAAATTACATCGTTGAAACGGTCGAATGTAAAGCGGCACTTCGACACGCGCCACGCTACCTTTGCATCAAAATACCCTGCGGGAGACAGCACAAAGAAAGCGTGCCAAGAGCTTCTGAGCAGGGTGCAAGCTAGCCAGCAGCAACTCCGCGTATGGACCCGGCAAGGTGACTATAATTCGGCTAGCTTTGCTGGTTCTTTAGCAATAGTGAGGAACGGAAAACCATTCACAGATGGCGAGTATGCTAAAACGTTCATGATGGATGTAGCCAATGAACTTTTTGATGATCTTCCGAACAAAGACAAGATAATCAAACGGATACAAGACATGCCTCTGTCGGCAAGAACTGTTCATGATCGTACCATCGTGATGGCAAACAAAGTGGAGGAAACGCAAGTGAAGGACATAAATGCAGCGCCGTTCTTTTCTCTGGCTTTGGATGAGTCAACAGACGTGAGCCATTTGTCGCAGTTCAGCGTGATTGCAAGATATGCTGTTGGTGACACACTGCGCGAAGAAAGTCTTGCTGTTCTGCCATTAAAAGGGTCCACAAGAGGTGAGGATTTATTCAAGTCTTTCATGGAGTTTGCTCAAGAAAAAAGTCTACCTATGGATAAACTTCTCTCAGTGTGTACTGATGGTGCTCCGTGTATGGTGGGGAAAAACAAAGGATTTGTGGCGCTTCTCCGTGAACATGAAAATAGACCCATCCTAAGTTTCCATTGCATTATACACCAGGAGGCACTTTGTGCTCAGATGTGTGACAGGCAGTTTGGCGAAGTGATGTCGCTGGTCATTCGTGTGATCAACTTTATTGTTGCCCGAGCCTTAAATGATCGCCAGTTTAAAACACTGCTGGATGAAGTTGTAAATAACTATCCTGGTCTGCTTTTGCACAGCAATGTGCGTTGGTTGTCAAGAGGGAAGGTGCTTAGCCGTTTTGCGGCTTGCCTGAACGAAATCCGGACTTTCCTTGAAATGAAAGGCGTCGGGCATCCTGAGCTAGCCGACACCGAGTGGCTCCTCAAGTTTTACTATCTCGTAGATCTGACTGAACATCTGAACCAGCTCAACGTGAAAATGCAAGGCATTGGAAATACAGTGTTATCCCTTCAACAAGCTGTATTTGCTTTTGAAAACAAGCTGGAGCTTTTCATCACGGATCTTGAAACAGGTCGTTTACTACATTTTGAAAAACTGAGCCAATTTAAAGATGCATGCACAGCAAGTGAGCCCATTCAAAACCTTGATCTCCACCAGCTAGCTGGCTGCACATCCAGTCTCCTACAGTCCTTCAAAGCACGCTTTGGAGAATTTCGTGAGCACACTCGTCTTTTTAAGTTCATCACCCATCCAAACGAGTGTTCACTGAACACAGCCGACCTGAATTACATCCCTGGTGTCTCCGTCAGAGATTTTGAAGCAGAAGTGGCTGACCTGAAGGCCTCAGACATGTGGGTGAATAAGTTCAAGTCACTGAATGAAGATTTGGAAAGAATCACACGACAGAAAGCGGAGTTGGCGAGCAAGCACATGTGGACAGAAATGAAAAAACTCCAACCCGAAGACCAGCTGATTCTCAAAACTTGGAACGCGCTTCCTGTCACATACCACACACTGCAGCGTGTGAGTATTGCTGTATTGACCATGTTTGGATCTACGTATGCATGTGAGCAGTCATTCTCACATCTTAAAAACATCAAGTCCAACCTACGATCACGTTTAACGGATGAAAGCCTCAACGCTTGCATGAAGCTTAACCTCACCAAGTACTAACCTGACTACAAAGACATCAGCAAATCCATGCAGCACCAGAAGTCGCATTAATGGTGAGTGTTATAACAACATTATTTAAAAGAATAAATTCAGAGGCTTATTATACTGACATTTAGTTCAATTCACTTTTAAAATATATTATATGGCTCTCACTGAAATAAATTTCCAATTTTTTGCTTTCATGGCTCTCTTAGTCAAAAAGGTTCCCGACCCCTGTCCTACAGTCTAAAACTACAATCGGTGACATTTCAGGCATTGGCCCTGATCTCTCTACAATGAAGTAGGGCCATTGCCAGTAAACGTCGTCTATTAGGATATAATTTTATGGAGATGTTATTGAGATTTTGACCATTTGTACCGATCAACCGGCTTGGCAGGCGGTTGGAAAGCGCTGACCGACAGGCGGATCCGGTTTAACCGACGGTCGAGTGGTCAGGCGTGCTTACCCGTTGGTGGCAGCATGTTATGGGATGCATCGATTCATCGATTAAATGTAATGGTTTAACAGTAAATGGCTTACACGAAGCGTGAGAATGATTAGCAAATGTTAATTTCTTTAGAACTGTTTTGTGTTGTTTAGTCTTGTTGTCCTTCGTCCGTACCTCCGATTAGCACGGTTGGCTATGTACAGCACGAAAGAGGTTCAACGTACATACTTAGTTAAACAAACGAGACGTGCAAGCGAGACAGCTGAGCCGACAGTACAAACGTGGCAGTGTGAAACGTGACAGGATATTCGGAGGCAACGGGTACAAATGAGATGGCCTATAACAGTTTTTATTCACTCATTCTCAGATGGGGGCCACTCGCAGGCGATGAGACATCATCAGTGTGAGGGCCGCCGCACATTTGAAACCACTGGGGTTTAGATCGCAGCACGATGACGATGGGAGGTGTTTTCACTCGTTGTGTATTGTTGGGGGCCGCACGTCAGGGGGTGCACTAATGGCCACCAGGGGACGCCAGTTGCCCGCGGGGCCTTCTAATGAAGAACACTGGCCTATACAATTGAGACGATAGGGATGAATTAGTTCCACAGTCTAAGGCCATGTTTATTTGACTATGAACGTTTTTTTCCAAGTATTTTTTCCCAGTCAACTTTTGTGACTGGAAATATACTTAATTCAATATAGCTTACGTTCATGCACTGTTTGCGATTTATTTTCTAACGCAGTTGTTTTTGCCCTGACTTCTCTTTGATCCATCGTTGTAATTAGTTTTTCAATAGCATGACACCCATGAAATAGAGCCTAACAGCGTATTGGGCCCTTCCTGCTGAAATAAAATGTATGGAGAAAAAAATCTATTTAAACGTCATCGCTTTTGTCATTCTCGGTGACCCAGGTCACTCTCACAAATGAGCCTCTTTTTTTCCTGATCACTTGAGTTCTCACTGGGTTAAACAGAATCTAATTGGGATAAAATCGGGGGGTGGGGGGATGGGGGAAGGACAAAATAAGAGTTAAAAAAATGCATCCTCACTGATCGCTCCAGGCACCGTTCCACTCCACCTCGCCCCAAGGGTTGCGGATGCGGAGCAGCTTGACCTTCTGACCACGATAGTTCACCTGCACGCGCACACCTTTAAGGGGTTAACTGCGTAAGAGGTAAAGGCGCAGCCCTGCAATGTCTTGCCCAGCGTCACTGAAGCGCCTTTAGGTTATGGCCTACTCCTGCATGCTGGCCGGACGTATTTGGAAGGGGTAGTGGTACCCACACGTCAGTGACGTGCGGTGAGGTCAGTGGCTGGGGAGGCACTGGCTAGTGTCAGAGCCAGATTCACACACTGAGGGGGGCGTGTCCTCACTGAGGGGGGGCGTGTCCTCACTAAGGGGGGGCGTGTTAGACACGTCCCCCCTCAGTGAGGCAGATGTGATAGCTGCCTCCCCTGGTGCTTTTTCATTGCAGTTTCATGACGAGACCAGCGAGCCTACATATCTTTGTACACATACGTGAAATAAGTTACCAGGAGTATGGAAGGCCAGGACATGAAATGAAGGGGTCTACAAACATTACATTGGTGACATACTGAGATAGTAACAGGCACGCGCTTATTGCCCGCGCTCCATCCAGTTACTGAGGGGTTGCGCAATCAGAGGGGAGGCTGAGCTCGTCGCTGCCTCACCTCTCGTCTCTTCCTGTATTTGCAGCGGAGCTCCGCAAATTTGGCGATTTTCCCTATAAAAATGATTGGAATCGTACAGAAATTACATTTATAACACAGATCAGTGGAAAAATCTTCATATTTTTTTCATTTGATGACTTTTTTTTTACTTTTCATAACAGCTATTTTCATTGACAGGTGAGGCTCTGCCTCCCCTGCCACGCCTGACCGCACGTCCCTGCCACACTTTACCCCAACACACGCGCCCTGCTATTGACCGTTTTTTTGTCTGGTGGAGATATTCGTGATGTACTGCTGGGTGGACAGAGGCTATTGAACGGGTGACCTGTGAATTGCAGGTCCAGCGCATTAACCTTCGCACGATGGTAGCATCTCCTTGACTGTGTATAGTAGGCCCTGTAAATAATACATTACATTGGAGCCTGGCACCCAGTATTCAATAAAAACGTATTTAAAATCTATGCCTATAAAAATGACAACCTGTGAAAGCCCTGGGAATCTTTGATGCTGTCCTGGCTGCCTCGGCTGTGCCTGGGATGCTGTTGTTTTTTGTTGTTGTTTGTTGCTGTTGCTGGGCTCCAGCTGTTTTGTTTTCACCTGCTGTAACACCGTGTTGCTCTCTCTGCTCTCTCCCGTGTTGCTCTCTCTACTCTCTCCCATGTTGCTCTCTCTGCTCTCTCCCGTGTTGCTCTCTCTGCTCTCCCCGTGTTGCTCTCTCTACTCTCTCCCATGTTGCTCTCTCTACTCTCTCCCGTGTTGCTCTCTCTGCTCTCCCCGTGTTGCTCTCTCTACTCTCTCCCATGTTGCTCTCTCTACTCTCTCCCGTGTTGCTCTCTCTGCTCTCCCCGTGTTGCTCTCTCTACTCTCTCCCATGTTGCTCTCTCTACTCTCTCCCGTGTTGCTCTCTCTGCTCTCCCCGTGTTGCTCTCTCTACTCTCTCCCATGTTGCTCTCTCTACTCTCTCCCGTGTTGCTCTCTCTGCTCTCTCCCGTGTTGCTCTCTCTACTCTCCCCGTGTTGCTCTCTCTACTCTCCCCCGTGTTGCTCTCTCTACTCTCCCCGTGTTGCTCTCTCTGCTCTCCCCGTGTTGCTCTCTCTACTCTCTCCCGTGTTGCTCTCTCTACTCTCCCCCGTGTTGCTCTCTCTACTCTCCCCCGTGTTGCGCTCTCTACTCTCCCCCGTGTTGCTCTCTCTGCTCTCTCCCATGTTGCTCTCTCTACTCTCCCGTGTTGCTCTCTCTGCTCTCTCCCGTGTTGCTCTCTCTACTCTCCCGTGTTGCTCTCTCTGCTCTCCCCGTGTTGCTCTCTCTACTCTCTCCCGTGTTGCTCTCTCTGCTCTCCCCGTGTTGCTCTCTCTACTCTCTCCCATGTTGCTCTCTCTACTCTCTCCCGTGTTGCTCTCTCTGCTCTCCCCGTGTTGCTCTCTCTACTCTCTCCCATGTTGCTCTCTCTACTCTCTCCCGTGTTGCTCTCTCTGCTCTCTCCCGTGTTGCTCTCTCTACTCTCCCCGTGTTGCTCTCTCTACTCTCCCCCGTGTTGCTCTCTCTACTCTCCCCGTGTTGCTCTCTCTGCTCTCCCCGTGTTGCTCTCTCTACTCTCTCCCGTGTTGCTCTCTCTACTCTCCCCCGTGTTGCTCTCTCTACTCTCCCCCGTGTTGCGCTCTCTACTCTCCCCCGTGTTGCTCTCTCTGCTCTCTCCCATGTTGCTCTCTCTACTCTCCCGTGTTGCTCTCTCTGCTCTCTCCCGTGTTGCTCTCTCTACTCTCCCGTGTTGCTCTCTCTACTCTCCCCCGTGTTGCTCTCTCTACTCTCCCCCGTGTTGCTCTCTCTGCTCTCCCCCGTGTTGATCTCTCTGCTCTCCCCCATGTTGCTCTCTCTACTCTCCAATGTTGCTCTCTCTACTCTCCCGTGTTGCTCTCTCTACTCTCCCCCGTGTTGCTCTCTCTACTCCCCCCCGTGTTGCTCTCTCTGCTCTCCCCCGTGTTGCTCTCTCTACTCCCCCCCGTGTTGCTCTCTCTACTCTCTCCCGTGTTGCTCTCTCTACTCTCCCCCGTGTTGCTCTCTCTACTCTCCCCGTGTTGCTCTCTCTGCTCTCCCCGTGTTGCTCTCTCTACTCTCTCCCGTGTTGCTCTCTCTACTCTCCCCCGTGTTGCTCTCTCTACTCTCCCCCGTGTTGCTCTCTCTACTCTCTCCCGTGTTGCTCTCTCTGCTCTCTCCCATGTTGCTCTCTCTACTCTCCCGTGTTTCTCTCTCTGCTCTCTCCCGTGTTGCTCTCTCTACTCTCCCGTGTTGCTCTCTCTACTCTCCCCCGTGTTGCTCTCTCTACTCTCCCCCGTGTTGCTCTCTCTGCTCTCCCCCGTGTTGCTCTCTCTGCTCTCCCGTGTTGCTCTCTCTGCTCTCCCCCGTGTTGCTCTCTCTACTCTCCCCCGTGTTGCTCTCTCTACTCTCCCCCGTGTTGCTCTCTCTACTCTCCCCCGTGTTGCTCTCTCTACTCTCCCCGTGTTGCTCTCTCTACTCTCCCCGTGTTGCTCTCTCTACTCTCCCCCGTGTTGCTCTCTCTACTCTCCCCCGTGTTGCTCTCTCTGCTCTCCCCCGTGTTGCTCTCTCTGCTCTCCCGTGTTGCTCTCTCTGCTCTCTCCCGTGTTGCTCTCTCTACTCTCCCGTGTTGCTCTCTCTACTCTCTCCCGTGTTGCTCTCTCTACTCTCCCGTGTTGCTCTCTCTACTCTCCCCCGTGTTGCTCTCTCTACTCTCTCCCGTGTTGCTCTCTCTACTCTCCCCCGTGTTGCTCTCTCTGCTCTCCCGTGTTGCTCTCTCTGCTCTCTCCCGTGTTGCTCTCTCTACTCTCCCGTGTTGCTCTCTCTACTCTCTCCCGTGTTGCTCTCTCTACTCTCCCGTGTTGCTCTCTCTACTCTCCCCCGTGTTGCTCTCTCTGCTCTCACCCGTGTTGCTCTCTCTGCTCTCACCCGTGTTGCTCTCTCTGCTCTCTCCCGTGTTGCTCTCTCTTTGCCCCCCACCCCCCACCTCCTCACCACCCTACATCTCCCTTCTCGAACTTAAGTCGCCGGGTTGATGGCTCGGTACGTTACCACTGTGCAGGACGTGGTGGTGCGCACGTCTAAGCCATGCAGATTCATGGCAGGGTCGGTACGTCAGGCGGAGCTCATTTTAATGCGCTCTGAAATTTTTAAAACCCACCGGGCTGCGGTTGCGATCAGCGTGTGGCAGTACAGCAAGTAGGTTCGTAAACGCGACTGTGTTAGCCCCTCGCACTCAGGGCATTCTCGCTTCCTGCCACGTGAAGCAAAATTACAACCAGATCCCTCTTTTAAATATTGAATTAGTCCGAATGCAGGACCCTACTTTAAAAAAAGCCTTGAGATCAGCGAGGGCTTTCCCGGAGCCACATGCGAACAACGTTGCTTTGTGCTCTGACCTCATCGACCCCCGTGATGGAATAAGCGTGGCCCTTCACGAGACCATTTGACGTCCGCGCCTCAGACTCGGAGGCATTCGTCACCTGCGGGGAGTGGGGGGGGGGAGGCAGCAGGAGAACCACCATGTTTAGACGCTACAGTTGGACAGAAACAACCACCTCAACCGTAACGATGGCCATACAGCACGGCGCTCATCGTGCCAGTGTACATATCATCATCAGTATATATAGGTAATGTATGTTGAACTTATTTCGCACCATGTGTAGCCGAATGTGCTCATCAGAGGTGCGGGGAAAGGACAACAAGATGATGTGATATACTCTATCGTAGAGTGTATCACGTTATTATCATAATCGTCGTCTTTTCAAGGTAACAGGATTACCGAAGACCCTTATTCATCATTCAAATCATCGCCATTGTTATTACTGTGAAACAGAATAAAGGTCGGGTGAGAGGTGGGTTAGAGTTGGGATTATGGTCAGGTTTAGAGTTGATATTGGTTTCGGCTCACAGTTGGAGTTAGGTTTGGAGTTCAGGCTAGAGTCAGGGTTGGAATCGGGGTCAGGGTCAGAGAGTTTGGGTCAGGGTCAGGGCTGGAGTCCCACGCACGTCGATGGAGCACCCCATCATGGAGCCCTTCTGCCGCGCCTTGCACATGATGCGGAACAGATCCGGCGGAGCGGTCTTCAGGTCGAGCAGCTCGTACACGCCCCCCGTGAAGTCCTCCATGGCCTCCGCAATGCTGCCGCCCTTGAGGGCCTCATAAGAGCCGTTAAGCCTGTGTGCCACGCGGTGGACACGAGCCAGGTTTAATCCACTGCTGGATGAAGTCCTCCACAAGCCGACGGCATCGCTCGAGGTCCTGCGATGCAGCGGTCCGTCGAAGCGCGTGCACCGATTTCATCGCTCTGTCTCCACGGCGGCTGCATGCTTAGGAGTGTTCCTTTGGCTTCCACTCCATCGCTAGTCTTGGCCAATGGCCATCATCCCTTCCACCAACGTGTCCTGCCCAAGCTCACGTACTGTTTGCTCGTCATGAGTAAAGATCTACGTATCTCCTGTGGCGTGCTCTGCCATATGGATCGGATCGAAAATATTGACACTCGCAATTTTTTTAACGGAATTTGAAAATGGTGCAAAGAAGGATGGAGAGGCCCGTGCCTGGAGTTAGACTGAGGCACAGAAAACAAACAAAAAAACACATACATAGAACATATACAAGTTGGAGACATCACATTGATTTAAAAAAAAAAATAAGTTGGCTTGGGTATGGCACATCGTGGCAAGAAGGGGAGATGATGAGAGTGGCATCCAAACAAGCAAACACACCCCAGTCCAACCGCCGCAGAGATGGAGCAATGAGACCGGCTGACATGCAGAAAGGGTGGTGAATTATGGCATCCCAGGACCACGAGGGATGCTGGCAGTGTGAGGAGGAGACCCTCATTCAGAAGTGGACAGATCAAGACATCGTGGAGATGCTCACGATGATGATCCTCACTTGGAGTAGGCCTTCTCGAGGAGCGCGCTCCAGAACTCGCGTTTGTCGGCCGAGTGCACGAACACGAGCTGCCCGTTCTTTGTTGGAAGTCGGTCATCAATGAAGACGTCCATCCACTCGCCAAAGTGCCAGAACTTTTGCACATATGAAGACAAAGATCGCCCGTTTAGCCTGAAGAAACTGTTGGGGCAAGCGTTGTTAGCGAGCACCTATGAAGGCTGGCACGGCACATGAGGGGTTGGGTAGACAGCATCGCGCCCGACCACCTTTGTCTCCCCAATGACAATGGTTACACATCGCACCAGGTACTCATTTGAGGCCGTGTCGACTTCGGAGAGGCCCATGACCGGTTCGGATAATAGTCACTGATGTTGGCCATGAGCGGGAATTGAACTCGGGATGCTGGGTTCATAGAGCGGTGTGCTAACCCTTGCACTACCGCTCCCCACAAAGACGAAAATCCCTGGCACAGCCTTAACAGACTGTTGGGACGAGCTCTGTTAGCGAGCACCTATGAAGGACGGCATGACACATGAGAGGGTGGTTGGCCAGCACCACGCTCAGCCGCCTTTGTCTCCCCAATGACAATGGTTACACATCGCACCAGGTACTCATTTGAGGCTGAGTCAACCCAGGACCGGTACAGATAATTGCCACTGGTGTTGGCCGTGAGCGGGAATCAAAGTCGGGTCGCTAGGTTCGTAGCACAGAGCAGTAACCGATACACTACCGCTCTCCACAATATACATAAATACACATACATCACTTATTGACTTTTTTATTATCTCTAAATGTATATTGAGCGACTTGCCTGGAAGTGGAATATTCCAGCGTAGCCATCCCTGAAGTTCTGGCCCGGGGGCACCACCTTCGCCAGCAGTTGATCGTTGAGCGTCAGTGACGCGATGGCAGCCAGCAGCCAACAGTCACCTGGTGAGCCGCGCGGAATTCAGAGCGGTCGGTTCAGTCGAGATGCAGGTGGCAGGGGGGGTTGTGGGGGGGGGGGGTGCGAGATGCACTCAGCCTCGGTCCCACTTGCCCCGAGCTTGTTAGAGCAACAGTGCATTCTTGACGTTGCACTGTCTGCTCCGTGAGCCGGTGCAGAAATTGGTACCACCTACGGCAGCAAAGCTTTAGCAGTGCCGATGTATTTATATGGCCAATAAGAGTGAATTACCTGACAGGCCCCATTCATTTCAAGTGGTTGTCAGATCAATTCACGGTTAGTTATCGGCCACGTAAGGAAATGTGGGGCCACGAAAGTGATGGCAGCCCAGGTGGTAGCGTCAAATGAGACATCTGGGCTCAGCTCATGGACTATGCGGTGGTAGTGGTGATGGTTGTGCTCGTGACATGCAATGACACTCAAAATAAATCTCGGTACAAAATTGAGGCCATGTGAAGCATCGAAGATTCGCTGACAGGAGGTCAAGGAACAGCCCCAGATGTTATGGGCGAACTGCGATGGCTAGCGAATACCATCCCAAAGGACACGCACACACACACACATTGCCATTATACTAGCTCTAATGAGTGTTCATTTGTTGTATGGGATAAAGGCAAAGACAAAGACCTCCCGTGTAGTCTTAGCAGACTTTTGGGCAAAGGGTTGTTAGCGAGCACCTATGAAGGCTGCTGGCACGGCACATGAGGGGTGGGTCGCCAGCACCACGCCCGCCCGCTTTTGTCTCCCTAGCGGCGATGCTAACACACCACACCGAGTACTCATTTGAGGCTGAATCGACGAGGGGGGGGAGCCCCAGGACCAATTCCGATAATTGTCACGAGTGGTGGCCGTGAAGCGGGAATAGAACTCGGGTCGCCGGGTTTGTAGCGCAGAGCGCTATAACCGATACCCTACCACGCCCCATATCGCTAACACACGCACGCACACGATGTTACAATCTCATCTTCTGCCACGTGCCTTACCCAGAGCGCCCTGTTTGATGTCCGTTCTTGTGGCACCGTCCACGATGAACTCCGGGTTTTGAACGATCTCCTGCAAAACAGTGCAAGGTGTAAAGGTGTAGGCCCTGCACATTTTCTCGCTCACCCCACTGCCGGCCAGCAAAAAAAAAACAGCTTCCACTACAGGGGGCTCTCGAGAGCCCCCACTTTACCCCACCGTCAGAAGGAGGTCAGGGGTCGGCTACCTGCGGCTCCGGAGCCGAATGCGCCTCTTTAAGGACTGCTTCGAGGCTCTCCCGACACAATAATTACACCGCAAAAAAAAAAAAACCCTCCTAATTATTTTCGATAAACGGCGAATGTCTAAAAGCCCGACAATGATTTGTTGTGCGGCATTACATATCATTGTGCGTGTGCTGTTCTCAGAATAGTGATTACAAAAAACGCATGTCTTTACGGCATTCATTAAGTACCGTCCCGTTTGTATTCACGCGCGTTGCAGCTCTCGAAATATGTAGGGGGTTTTTTTTTACCGACTTCGAAGAAAATCGCTCTTCTTGTTATTTTGTTTGCTCACGCCTGCCCTCGATGGCATTTTGGCCACGTGTTCCACGTTGTGGTCGATCTTCTTGTAAAAGATGGGAGTTGCCCACACTTTAAAACCAGCGCACAGTTGGATGGACAGAGGTGGCGGTGGAGGATTTAAGGAAATTCCCCATTGTATCAACTGCCCGTGCCTGGAACACAAACACGAACCGGGGACCTTTGCATTGGAATTCCATTGTGGTAACCAATTACTCCACGACCGCCTCTTACGAACAGCACCATGATGGTAATTAGAAACGTGCGTTTAGAGTATGTATGAACGTTGAACTTCTTTCGCGCTGTATGTAACAAACCGTGCTGATCATAGGTCCGAGTATTCGACTGAGATCAATTCCCACGTGATAAGCAATTTCTTTAATTTGTGGCCAGGTCGCTTCTGCAAACCGTATGGCTCAGTGGGGCATTACCTGGTCAAAATAAATAATAAAAAAACGTTCGCACGATTCCCCATGCAGGACGCAACGCAAAACAATGGGAGCGTACAGTGGCGTTCGTTACATTTAAATTGGCTCACTCCGCTTTCTCAACGGATCGCTGGTCTCTCTACTCGGGCATGCCGCTACACAGCGCGGACACTGCATTGTCAAGAGGCGTGGGTTGGCATGGCCAGGGCGTTGCCAGCTTCGCAGCGGTTCCACGGCAAGTGGCGTCTTGCGGCCCTGGGCAAGCGGCATCTTGCAGTGTGTCGGGACGTAGGCGAAGGAGGGGGAGGGGGTGCCGTTGACGCTAATAAAACGTGCGAAAGTGAATCTGTGACAGCACTTTGCCGATCCACTGCTGGATGAAGGCCTCCCCATGATGAACATGGAGTTGTTTCCCCCCCCCATAACTTTACCGCGCTGACCGGTGCGGGTTGTTGAAGTGGTAATAAGGGGCCGTCCATAAATGACGTCACGCGATTTTGGACGATTTTTTTTTACCGCCCCCCCGCCCTCGTCACACGGCGTCACAAAAAGTCAGACCCCTACTCGAATATGACGTCACAAAGCTCTGCCCCCCCCCCCAAAAAAAGAAAAATGTTTAAAATCGCTTTAAACTATTGTCATTGTAGTGCGTATTTAATGTGGCGCTGCACTCTGATGTTGTAGGAGAAAACATTTATTAAAAAGTATATTTAATTAAGTAGAACGTGTTGTCTATATTTATTTAAAGTTGCGCATTTTGATGTGACGTCACATTTCTCAAACCCCCCCCGCTCGTCACACATCGTCACAAATGTCTGACCCCCCCCTTCCCCTAGGTGCGTGACGTCATTTATGGACGGCCCCTAATCCCAAGACATCGGACATCAGCTGTGGATGCCAATGGAACTCGGGTAACCGGTTTCATGGCACGATGCGTTTAACCACTGCCACCACTGTGCTCCCCTTACGACTGCGCAGAGGGATCTCTGAATTCTATCTGCCTTCCGTGGGGAGCAACAACAATAACTAGCGTCGTGGCTTAAGATGTATCGCTGTGCCCACTTCAACAGACACTCCAGTATTCTTAGCTCTTTCGGTAAAGTCACGTTGAAGGGAAACAATAAAATAATAAAATATATATAAAACAATAAAAATTCTCACGACGTTTCGACCATAACACAAACGGTCGTCATCAGGTGTGTCGGTTTGCATAAATTTATTTATTTTTAAACGGTGTGTTTATTTATTAAAAAAAAAACGTCAGCGCCACACGCAGCGATTTGGCAGTTTATTTAGAAGGACTAGTCCATCTATGTTCTGAAAAGAGGAGGGGGGAGACGAAAAATTAATGTATGCTGTCTGAAAGCCACTGTAAGCGTGAACAATCAATTAAGACCTGAAATGGTTTATCAAATCTTTCCAATGATTGCTAAGCCAGAATCCATCTTCTTGGTTGAAATTGTCTCTGTGCTTGTATATGTGGATAGCCTCATGAACGAATCTCTCATGGTAGCCAGATGGCTTACAAAGAACCTCTGTCTTGAAAAAGTCAATGTCATGTGAGCCTACTGAATTATAACAATGATCTGCCACGGCCGAGGTGTTGGTCCTACCGTGTTTAAGGTCTGCTTTGTGTTCACGAATGCGGTCCGAGACATGGCGTTTGGTTTCTCCAATGTAACTACTACCACAGAGGCAACTTAGTTTGTAGACACCAGGGTACTGTATGTCCGGAATCACATCTTTTACAGATGGAACCAGATCACGGATTTTATGTAATGTGTTGAAACGGACCTGGATCTTGTGTTTATTCAAGATTTTGGAGATCTTTTTTGTGATCCCCGCAATGTAGGGTAAAGTGATGGTTTCGAAAGGCTCCTCAAGAGGGTCCTTCTTCATGGTTAAACACAAGATCCAGGTCCGTTTCAACACATTACATAAAATCCGTGATCTGGTTCCGTCTGTAAAAGATGTGATTCCGGACATACAGTACCCTGGTGTCTACAAACTAAGTTGCCTCTGTGGTAGTAGTCACATTGGAGAAACTAAACGCCATGTCTCGGACCGCATTCGTGAACACAAAGCAGACCTTAAACACGGTAGGACCAACACCTCGGCCGTGGCAGATCATTGTTATAATTCAGTAGGCTCACATGACATTGACTTTTCCAAGACAGAGGTTCTTTGTAAGCCATCTGGCTACCATGAGAGATTCGTTCATGAGGCTATCCACATATACAAGCACAGAGACAATTTCAACCGAGAAGATGGATTCTGGCTTAGCAATCATTGGAAAGATTTCATAAACCATTTCAGGTCTTAATTGATTGTTCACGCTTACAGTGGCTTTCAGACAGCATACATTAATTTTTCGTCTCCCCCCTCCTCTTTTCAGAACATAGATGGACTAGTCCTTCTAAATAAACTGCCAAATCGCTGCGTGTGGCGCTGACGTTTTTTTTTATAAATAAACCGTTTAAAAATAAATAACTTTATGCAAACCGACACACCTGATGACGACCGTTTGTGTTATGGTCGAAACGTCGTGAGAATTTTTATTGTTTTATATATTTTATTATTTTATTGTTTCCCTTCAACGTGACTTTACCGAAAGAGCTAAGAATATGAATTACTGCAGTTGCGAAAGCTTTAAATCAAAATTTAGACACTCCAGTGTTCTCTTACAGGGTCTGTGTGTTCCCGGTATACATGTGTACACAGTAGGCAGTATATAACAATAATTGCCTCTATATAATTTACGTATGATGGTGACGATTGGATTCAAGAATCGTTTTTTTTTTAGTTGGTCAATATACCGGCCTCTGGTGGCTAGAGGAGTGAGGCACGTGAAGCCATTACTCTAACAGTATATACAACAAATACAAATTGTGACAATCGATTAAATATGTGGGGGTGGTCAGTTGTTGAACGCCCATTAATGTGCAACTTGATTATTTATCAGCAAATTACACCGATGGGTGATGCGATGAATACGCGGGGCAATAACGCACGAAATTGAGAAAATCAGAGGTCGCAATACTCAACCGTAGTTGCGTGAGCGGTGACTGCGGCCTCGTGTTTTTATAATGTTTAGTTTAACAAAGCGTCATTCACTCAAAACTGCGTCTCCAAATCGCCGAGGAAGCACAGACAAGCCGGAAGGCAAGCCAGGCGGTCACCTTGCTGTCCTCCTATATATATAAAAAGATGTTATCAGCCAATCAATGGCTGTTTGAATGTGAGTTGAAATCAGGGCGCCGGGAGAAAACCCCGAGCGTGGAAGGGGATGAAACACTCCATCCCATACAGATGGAACAGGTGGGAATCCGCACCAAGCTGTAACACTTTCTCCCGGCGAACCAGGCCTACGGCTCCTCCATCGACACGCACGGGAAGGGAGTTTCTGCGACATTTGTGTGTGATCCACCTCGCCCTCCGCGGTGCTGGATTACGGGCGTGTACCACCACCGCCCTGGCTTGGCGAGGCCTTCATCCAGCAGTAGATTGATCATGGCTGATGATTAGTCTGCACGCTCTGTTCTCACCGTGCTGTGTTCGTGGCAGACTTCAAAATCACCTGTCGTGTGTGTGTTTTAAATTAACAGCGCCGTGCGTAATATGCTTGTCTTGGAATTCAGACTTCAACCTCCCTCCCTCCTCCATTCCGTAACTTGCCCCCTAAGCGAATCGTTGCTATGCTATGGCGAAGAGACGTTGCCCGAAGTTTTATCTATTTTAAAAAAAATAAAATTTATCTTAGGGCAGTGATATGACAAATGTGTTGAGTTTTGGTTTTATGTCCTTATGTACCTCTCGCCAAGGCAGTATCACGAGATTGTTTAACCAGCTAATCACTTTGTAAAACAAACAAAAAACGACGTGGGCCGGAATGCCTATTGGCTAATTAACTTTTTTTTAAAGTTGTTCCTATTGAAAGAAATAATAGGAACATGTTGATTAGACCAGTGCAATCCATTGCAAGGCCCGCGGGTCACTGGCGGCCCCTTAGTGGCCTTTTGTGTTGCCCCTGACGTGCGGGCCCCCGACAGCACACGACGAGTGACAACACCACCACCTGGCAGGTGGTGCTGTTGTCACTCACACTGATGAATCTCTGCAAAATTGGTGAAGAACACTGGATGAGACAATGTAATCCGATTAACGGCAGCATTATGTGTGTACGTATGTTGAACTTCTTTCGCACCGTACGTAGCCAACCGTGCGAAACTGGAGGCACTAAATAAGGGGATGGCGGGAGGGTGGGCAGTGGTCAAGGAATCCTGACGGTATGGCGACCAAGGAGTAGAACACGCGTGACGAAGGACATCCGCCGATGGGATGGGACAATGAAATCCGTTAATGTGCAGGAGGCAAGGCGGATTATTATATCGCAGGATTATGAGTTGTGGTAGCGTCTTCATCTAGCGGTAGATTGACCATGGCTGATGATGATGATGGTGATGAGGTTGGTAATATGCGACAGAAACGGACACTTGTCTAAATATTTGTGACCTGGTTCATAATCAGAAGTGAGCCGCTAATGCAACACAAGCACATGTTCAGGAATCTGGATTCACACGTGACAGTGAAAGTGTCGTGATAATTATTTGAGCCTCGGTGTGACGCGTATACTGCGGTTATGAATTGAGGCTTTGTGAAGCGTGTACATGCCATTCAATCAACCGACGGATCATGTACAGTAATTACCGTTGAACACTTTCTAAGCGCTTCCACTGCTGGATGAGGGCTTGCTGGTGAGTATGCACTCTATGATCGTGCTCTTATGCCTGACAGTGATCCGAATGTGTGTACTACTACGGTTCAATGTTCCCCTTGTTGTAATTCAATCGCGGATGATGAGATACACTCTACAGTACAACATTTCTGTTTTATTTTGATGATGAAGCTTCCTTCTACGGTGCCATTACTTCTGACAAGATGATGATGTTAATAATGACGATGACAGGAGGATCATCTGCAACAGTGTTCTTACTCCTTCCCGACATCATGTTGATGAGGGTGACTCTCTAAACGATAGCGTCACGCCGACACGCACACGATCGCTGTGCTATTGCAAACTTTTAAGGTCATAACACACCGATGGTGATAACGCACTGAGTGTTCGTATCCTGGGTATGATGATAATGGTGTACACTTACGAACCTTTGTTAATCCACTGATGAATGACGCAGCGGGTGGAATTTAAACAAAACTTCGAATTTACTTCAACCGGCGCACCGGGACATCGACCGAATCTGACCGGCCACACCTCTGGATTGCAAGTCCAGTGTGCTAACTTTCCATCACACCACGACAACATCTCAATGATGATGATATTTGTTTATGATGATGATGGATTATCGTAATGATATCATTGTGAAAATGCATTTTTTTACCTGCGGTCGCTTCCACTGGTGTCGCTGTCCGGAGAAGGACGGACCCAGGGATGAGTCCGTGGCCGGGAACTCCGCGTCCTCAAAGAGGGCACCCTTCGCCAGGCACTCCTTCTTCAGCTCCGCGAAAGCCTTGTGCTTCGTCTGGCACACGAAGGCACCCCTGTTCCTGATGGCGCTGTTGCTGAAGGCCCCGGGCTCATGGGGTCCGAACACGGCCGCGGGATTATGCGGAGCGGGCGCGTTCCCCCCTCGACCTCCGGCACCTCCAGCGCCGGCGGGGCCACCCCCAGACAGAAACCCAGGAATGCCCGAAAATCCTGAGAAGGGGAGATTGTCTGTCGAGAAGAATGCCATCTTTTACAAAAAAAAACTTCTGAAGTCCCCCCGTAGCAGCCTGTCTCAGTGTGTGTGGTGAATTAGTTAGCCAAGCTGGCTGTCTCGCTAGCTATACGTTGTCAACGTGTGATTGTTATGATGATCGCGATGGTGCCTGTGGTTGTGAGTGCGCTTTGCTCCGTGCAGGATACACGTCATGCGGGCAAACCGAGTTTGTGTTGTGTTTTATTTCATTATTAATGCGCTTTAGTTATTGCCGAGAGCGCAGGGAACAAAAAAAAACTGGGCTGGGTTGGTTTGGGCTGGGCCGGATTGCGACTCCACCCATCCGAGTCAAGCACAGAGCTCACCCACCCCCCCCATATGGGCTCTCTCTCTCTCTCTGCCATGCAACAGTCAGAGATTTATTTCACCCAGCTCTGCGACCCGGAAAATATACTTTTGTATATGCAGTATGCCCCTCGCTACGGCTGTGGCCAGGGTAAAAAAAAAATGCAAAAAATTCCTCCGGCAGCGGGGGAATGGGGAAAATTTTCAGGAGCTCAGCCCTCGGACAGCCTCCGGCTGAAGTGAAGTCCGGGCTATGGCTACTGGTCACGCGCAGCTTGATTCATTACGGTCAGTGAGAAATTCGGCTCTGATGCACAGCGATGCAACCAAAAGCCACTAAACATGCATTGCTTCTTTAACTGGACCACAGTAAAAAAAATGCATTCGTCATTGTCATAATAACCAGCCATAACCTTTCCACTGCTGAATAAATACCCCTCTCAACGTCGTGTCGGACATGAGAGTTGTTTGACCATACTTTACCGCGCCGGTCAGTACGGGTTATTGAAGCGATGCTAATCATCATTGTGGTGAGGTGATTAATTATATATATTTGCAACTCTGTCAACGCAGTCCTTTTTAACTCACGTTTGAATATTTGGAGCGGCGGCGCATTGGTGCGCTCTGAAACTCGTGAATTAAAGTTCGACTTCCGATGTGTTTACCTTTCCGATACTTTGCACTCCTATTATCGTGTTTGTGTATTATTTACTGTTGTAACGTTCTGACCCGCCCACGTACTGGACACCTGTGAAAAAAAAGAAACGTAGCTCATCGGATTCCTCCAGTGTAAATACAAATTCTGATTCTGATTTTTGAACCGGTTCTGTCAACGCATGTGTGTGCGTGAACGTGTGAAACGAGTTAAGACCATCCCCTCGCCCTGGGCGAACGCTTCGTGTGTGACTGTGTTTGCTAGGCAATTGAGCACCCTTCCGAGACACGACACGCCACAGTCAAGACTCTGCCCTCATTCCTATGGCCGGGAGTAGAGTCGATGGACGGCTTCGGCGAGTGGCCCGGTCAATATCTCAAATGCTTCTCGTTTAATGATGCAAGAGGGCGCGTCATTGTGTGGCCCGCGATCAGTTTCGACGGTTGCGTGGCACGCCTCTAATTCAGCAATTGTGGAGGGAGGCGAGGGTTGGTGGATCACACAAATGTTGTTGAGCTTCCTTCCCGAGGACGTAGCGGCGCCCATAACCTTGGCTCTCCTGTTCCATCTGTATGGGATAGAGTGTTTCCCCCTTGCATGCGTGGGTTTTCTCCGGGCGCTCTGATTTCCACTGACGAGTAAACAGACATATTTACGCGATCTAACCACCACCCCCCAAAAAAAACCTGTATTATGGGTGATGTTGGTCGCGAAAGCGTACGTGTTAAACAGTAATTGATTGGCTGGTGAAATCTTTATAATAATATCGAGGACTGCAGAACTTGGAGGGTGGGAACATTTGGTGTGGCTGCTGTTGCCGCCTTCCCACCTTGTCTGCGGTTCCTACTCGCACCCGAGTCGTTCCCTCTGTTGGAGAGCGAGCGAATGCTGTGCGCGTTTCAAATTGAAGTTGTTATTTGTATTATTACATTATTATCTGACGGAGCAAAAAAAGAAGGTGCTGCACTGTATTTTGTCTTTTCAGTGGTGACAGTGACGGGCGTAACCCACCCATTTGTCCAGGCATGTAATTACATCGTCTGTGGGACCAGGTTTTAAAGTTGTATGTGGGTTATGCAGCCAAACAGCTTATTCAAAGATCGTACAAAACAAGGAAAAAGATCCCTCGGAACGGCACACGAGGGGGGTGGGTGGCCAGCACCACGCCCGACCGCCTTTGTCTCCCCAGTGGCGATATATACACATCGTACCAGGTGTAAAATTATCTTAACAATCACCCGGAATGCGCGCCATATCACGTCAAATCCTGGAAGCAAGCTTGGATCACCATGGCATAGCAGTTTTCTGGACTACGCTACATGATGGGCAGCAGAGGGCAGTGCATCAACATTTGTTGCTGTTCCTGCCAGGCTTTGCTCCCGCGTTCATCCGCGTTCACACGTCCCCCTCCTTCGCGAGCTCGCACTGACCAGCGTGGTGAAGTATGATTTAATAACCATCAAGACCCGAAATGGCGCGGGGAGGCAACCATCCAGCAGTGGGTTGGCAAAGGGAGATCATCTTTACACGTGCCTCTACGTGATTTAACATTGATTTACATTTGCAATATTTTTTTTTATAATTTGCGTGATAGGGTTGTTCCGATTACTTTACTTCATTGATGTACTTTTGATTGTTTTTGCTTTTGTCATGTTTGTGACCCCAGGTCACGCTTGCAAATGAGACTCACCCTGGTCTCTTGAGTTCTAAACCTTGGTTAAACAACAGAGACTTGAATCCATTGCTGGATGAAGACAATCCCTATGCCTCCATTTGACGATGATCCTGCGATGTAATAACCCACACAGCACACTTTGGGTATTGACTAATTATTTTAAACGTAAAGACTAGCCGCGTGTATGGAGGTTACTTCATGGGTCCAGAATTTCCGTCACGGTTGATACAATAGTTACCAATTTGTGCAAAGGTTAAAGTGGTTTTATGGATGTCCCTCGTCCTGGGAACGTGGAATTTCCATCACTGGCGGAGATGATCACCACCTCAGGCTGATTTGACAGGGTGACAATTTGAACAAGTATTTCTTATTCACCGCTGTGAGAAACCGCAACATCCCAAAAAAACACACGAGTGTGAGTTACATGAATAATGTTAGCGTCACATCATTGCTATTTTGACGCGCTTGGGATTAACGCTTAAAAGTATATTATTTCCTCATTTATTTAAGTTTGCACTCGTGCGTGATAGCCAGGGACAGCCCAAGTGTGTAACCTCACAGAATAAAGGCCGTATTGTTTTAACATTCGACTTAATCAACACAAATGTGTTGATCAATAGCCATAATTTGGAACTCAAGAGGCGGATCTAAAAACTTCTGGGGGGTAGGGTGATGATGGGGGGGGGGGGTAGTCCTGAAATTTCAAGTGTTTAAATAAGGCCCTACATTCATGAAACAAAAGCATTACATTATTTTTCTCTGGTCAATAAAATATAACTATTTAATTCTGGATCTCCCTGGATTCACTGATGTAACGTTAGCGTACCATTTAAGTGTACAAGTACTCTACTGCCCGGTTTTGTCAATCCACTGCTGGATGAGGGCTTCCCCGTGCCTTGCTGGCCGTGAGCGATATTCTGACCGTACTTCACCACTGCGGTCAGTGGGGGTTAGTGAAGGTGGGAGGATGTGCTATGGATTTTGCGACGTTGCTCTCTTACTGCCCACAACGTACATTGGCTCCTGCCTCGTAGGCACGGTGCCTAACCATTCACGCACTATCCAGGCTCAATTCCTGCTGAGCTTCAGGATGATCGTAAATCATAGAGCTTGTCTACTATCGGGCAGTTCACCAGCATCGGTGCATGCGAGCCTGACTCTGCTGATGAGACACTGAATGTTGAAACGGGTCCAGAGTTGTCTTGGATTAAATCATTGCGCTGATTGAAAAAAATGCACTCCCATAATAAGGCCGCGTAGCTGATGGGATGTGTAAAAAAATGCGTGAGAGACAAATATAGGAGGCGTATAATCAACGTATGCATGTTATTCGGATTATTTGATGATACTACATTGGCAGTGGAACACAAACAACTCTCGTCGGTGGCAAATTGTTTTCCACTTTTGTGCCAAGTTCACTCATTATGGGACCTCCTTTGCCAGTACCAAAATATGAGATTAGGTTTTCCCCTTTTTTCTGGCAACAAAACCTATTCTCAAGTTCACTCAGTTGAGGAAACGAAATTGATCGCAATCAAACATCACGATTCCATAATATTACATTATTGCATGTAAGCAAACTGAATGACCCGTTAGCTTTCACGAGTCAGTTATTAAGTTTCCAAAAAAATCAAAAACGTGGTCTGTGGGCATACGACGACAGTAAAAATGTTTCGGTGGGTAGGGGACAATTACTCCCCCCCCCCCCAAGTCCCCCCCGTTGCCCCCCCCCAACGTTGCCCCCCTCCTCAACGTTGCCCCCCATCGTTGCCCCCCACCGCGGGTGCGTCTCCGGCCACAACAAGACAAAGATCCCCCCTTTAACACGTCGGCTTTCGCGACCAGTATTATTACTACTATAATGAGCCAAGAATGTCGGTGTGTAACGCGTGTGACGTCACTCCACATGCCCCCCCCGCCCCGTCATTAATATTCATGAGCGGGTGGATTTTTACACTCACGCAGAAGAAAGTCGAGCGGAAATAATATTTTTTCGCAAATTCGCTTTAAGTTTCACGTTTCTTTATTGAAAGTGAATCTACTAAATAATTATACGCAGCAACAAAGTGGATTTGGTGTCTTTATTTCTCCAGCACTTGAGACGAAAGGTAAGTCTAATTTATGCTTCTACATTATGGTAAAATAGACATTTCTCGGTAATTTTCCAGATATTGTTTCGAATTCCAATTAATTTCAACCCCAGCGACCGAAAGCAGAAGAGATTATAGTATCAGAGCAGTGAATTTGAACAAATTGAAGGTCAGTTACATACAGTGCTACAGTGACATGAAGTAAGGTGTTTTATGACATAGTTTTGTGCAAGATTCACTGCCATTAATACAGTGCTACAGTGAACTGCAGTGAAGTGTTTGATGACATACTTTCGTGCAAGATTCACTGATATTTCATTTACACAAGATACAATTATGCTCTGCTCAATTTTTTCGTAAATATTACAGCTTCTGTCCTAGGACGGGCAAAAGGCTAGTTCATAATAAAGGTGTTTTTGGTTAGATCGCGTTATACTGGTTGGAACCTCCTGGTTACACCACCAGCCCACAGGGGATTATTGTGTCCGTCCGTCCGTCGTGCATCCAAAAATGGGAGGGGTGGGGCTGGGTGGAGAGGGGAGGGTGGGGAGGGGCTGGGTGGGGAGGGTGGGAAGGGGCTGGGTGGGGAGGGGAGGGGCTGGGTGGGGAGGGTGGGGCTGGGTGGGGCTGGGTGGGGAGGGGTGGGGCTGGGTGGGGAGGGTGGGGCTGGGTGGGGCTGGGTGGGGAGGGGCTGGGTGGGGCTGGGTGGGGTGGGGCTGGGTGGGGAGGGGCTGGTCACCCCGTGGTGCCCTTATAAAACTCAACGTTTAACCTACTCACGCCGGCTTGTGCCCCCCCTCACAGTCGGGCATATTTGCTGAACACATCACGTGGTGCCGCCATTGACCGAGCAACCCAACGTTCCTACCAGCTCCCTCCGCAGGAATGTGTTTATAAATTTGTTGCAACCCTCCACCACCCGACACGACCAATCAGTAAGAAATGTGTCACGTTAACAAAACGCCCAATTTTGATTTAAAGCTTTCGTGACTGTAGGGATTCATATTCTTGGTTATTTCGGTAAAGTCACGTAGAAGGGAAACAATAAAATAATAAAAATATAATATTGTTTAATTACGGGCAAATCGCCCGAAGATGCTGGATGTAATTACCATGCGAAACGTCGTACTCAAATTCTAAATGTTGTGGATTTAATCTTCAAACACACCGGTGGGCTGAAGAAGTAATTAATTGGCGTTTTGTTAACGTGACACATTTTTTTACTGATTGGCCGTGTCGGGTGCTGGAGGATTGCGACACACAATAACGCGTTCTAACCCAAAAACATTTATCATGAAAGATCCCCCCCCTATAGCCTTAACAAACCGTTGGGGGGCACTCACACACAGACAAAGATCCCCCGTATAGCCTTAACAGACTGTAGGGGCAAGTGCTGTTAGCGAGCACCTATAAAGGTCAGCACAGCACACGAGGGGGTGGGTGGCCGGCACCACGCCCGGCCGCCTTTGTCTCCCCAGTGGCAGATGTTTAACGCACTGCACCATGTACTCATTTGAGGCCAAGTCGACCTAGGGGATGCCCAGGACCGGTTCAGATAATTATAATCGTCACCGGTGTTGGCCGTGAGCGGGAATCGAACTCGGGTGCGCCCGGCTCCGTAGTTGCGCGAACCGCTCCAACTGTCATAGCGCAAAGCCCCCACTGATCATTCGCATGGCCTGGTCAGTGGCCAACTTGGCCACCCACAACTCTTGGTCGCAACCCCACCCACCCACCCCACCAACGTGGGTTGACGGTAAAACACAAGCCGCTGTCTGTAAATACAGACAGAGGTGACGCGCAGAACGTCACAGCCGCGACGAAGCCGACATGGCGGCTCGGGGCAGCAGAGGCAGCAGCGCCGCCGCCGCCGCGGGCACCGCGCAGCACGCGCTGGTCGCCGCCGTCCTCCTCCTCCACTTCGCGCTCTGCGCCATGGCCGTCGCGCCTCAGGTCGGCAAGAAGGACGGCGTCTTCAACGCGGTAAGCGAACGGCGGCGGCGGCTGCGCTCGTCGTGGGCCTGGATCCGAGACGGGGGGGGTGGTGGTGGTTTTTCTCTCTCCTCGCCACCACCGTCACCCAAAGCGAATTTGGTAGCGCGGATGGGCGAACGCTCGTGCGCGATTGGTCGCGACCGTCCGGCGGGAGTCGGCCGTCGTCCAATCGCGCGCGAGCAACGCCGAGGGTCCTCCGCGCGTCTTCGCTGGGGAATTGAAAGTCGCGGACGCGGAGCGGCTTGAGAAATTCCGTGTCGCTTTTTTTTCCCTTGTTGTTGTTGTCGTTGTTGCCGCTGCGCCCTGGAATCCCAAACCCACGGATTATCCCGGGGTGAGAGTTACCCACCCCAGGCTGTGATCTCCGCCCCCCCCCCCCGTCGCTCCCCTCTCGGTCCCACCTCGGGGAGTTCACCGTGCTTCCCCCGCAGGGATTCTGTCGGCGTGTGTCTGTGTGTGAGTGGTGTCTGTGTGTGAGTGGTGTCTGTGTGTGAGTGGTGTCTGTGTGTGTGAGTGGTGTCTGTGTGTGAGTGGTGTCTGTGTGTGTCTGTGTGTGAGTGGTGTCTGTGTGTGTCTGTGTGTGAGTGGTGTCTGTGTGTGTCTGTGTGTGAGTGGTGTCTGTGTGTGTCTGTGTGTGAGTGGTGTCTGTGTGTGTCTGTGTGTGAGTGGTGTCTGTGTGTGAGTGGTGTCTGTGTGTGAGTGGTGTCTGTGTGTGAGTGGTGTCTGTGTGTGAGTGGTGTCTTTGTGTGTCTGTGTGAGTGGTGTCTGTGTGTGAGTGGTGTCTGTGTGTCTGTGTGAGTGGTGTCTGTGTGTCTGTGTGAGTGGTGTCTGTGTGTGTCTGTGTGAGTGGTGTCTGTGTGTGAGTGGTGTCTGTGTGTGAGTGGTGTCTGTGTGTGTCTGTGTGAGTGGTGTCTGTGTGTGAGTGGTGTCTGTGTGTCTGTGTGAGTGGTGTCTGTGTGTCTGTGTAAGTGGTGTCTGTGTGTGTCTGTGTGAGTGGTGTCTGTGTGTGAGTGGTGTCTGTGTGTGTCTGTGTGTGAGTGGTGTCTGTGTGTGTCTGTGTGTGAGTGGTGTCTGTGTGTGAGTGGTGTCTGTGTGTCTGTGTGTGAGTGGTGTCTGTGTGTGAGTGGTGTCTGTGTGTGTCTGTGTGTGAGTGGTGTCTGTGTGTGAGTGGTGTCTGTGTGTGAGTGGTGTCTGTGTGTGAGTGGTGTATGTGTCTGTGTGTGAGTGGTGTATGTGTGTGTCTGTGTGTGAGTGGTGTCTGTGTGTGTCTGTGTGTGAGTGGTGTCTGTGTGTGTCTGTGTGTGAGTGGTGTCTGTGTGTGTCTGTGTGTGAGTGGTGTCTGTGTGTGTCTGTGTGTGAGTGGTGTCTGTGTGTGTCTGTGTGTGAGTGGTGTCTGTGTGTGTCTGTGTGTGAGTGGTGTCTGTGTGTGAGTGGTGTCTGTGTGTGAGTGGTGTCTGTGTGTGAGTGGTGTCTGTGTGTGTCTGTGTGAGTGGTATCTGTGTGTGAGTGGTGTCTGTGTGAGTGGTGTCTGTGTGTGTCTGTGTGAGTGGTGTCTGTGTGTGAGTGGTGTCTGTGGGTGTCTGTGTGTGAGTGGTGTCTGTGTGTGTCTGTGTGTGAGTGGTGTCTGTGTGTGTCTGTGTGTGTCTGTGTGAGTGGTGTCTGTGTGTGAGTGGTGTCTGTGTGTGAGTGGTGTCTGTGTGTGTCTGTGTGTGAGTGGTGTCTGTGTGTGTCTATGTGTGTCTGTGTGTGAGTGGTGTCTGTGTGTGTCTGTGTGTGAGTGGTGTCTGTGTGTGAGTGGTGTCTGTGTGTGAGTGGTGTGTGTCTGTGTGAGTGGTGTGTGTCTGTGTGAGTGGTGTCTGTGTGTGAGTGGTGTCTGTGTGTGAGTGGTGTCTGTGTGTGTCTGTGTGAGTGGTGTCTGTGTGTGAGTGGTGTCTGTGTGTCTGTGTGTGAGTGGTGTCTGTGTGTGTCTGTGTGTGAGTGGTGTCTGTGTGTGTCTGTGTGTGAGTGGTGTCTGTGTGTGAGTGGTGTCTGTGTGTCTGTGTGTGAGTGGTGTCTGTGTGTCTGTGTGAGTGGTGTCTGTGTGTCTGTGTGAGTGGTGTCTGTGTGTGTCTGTGTGAGTGGTGTCTGTGTGTGTCTGTGTGTGAGTGGTGTCTGTGTGTGAGTGGTGTCTGTGTGAGTGGTGTCTGTGTGAGTGGTGTCTGTGTGAGTGGTGTCTGTGTGTGAGTGGTGTCTGTGTGTGAGTGGTGTCTGTGTGTGTCTGTGTGTGTGTCTGTGTGTGAGTGGTGTCTGTGTGTGAGTGGTGTCTGTGTGTGTCTGTGTGTGAGTGGTGTCTGTGTGTGTCTGTGTGTGAGTGGTGTCTGTGTATGAGTGGTGTCTGTGTATGAGTGGTGTCTGTGTGAGTGGTGTCTGTGTGAGTGGTGTCTTTGTGAGTGGTGTCTGTGTGAGTGGTGTCTGTGTGAGTGGTGTCTGTGTGTGAGGTGTCTGTGTGTGAGTGGTGTCTGTGTGTGTCTGTGTGAGAGTGGTGTCTGTGTGTGTCTGTGTGTGTCTGTGTGAGTGGTGTCTGTGTGTGTCTGTGTGTGAGTGGTGTCTGTGTGTGTCTGTGTGTGAGTGGTGTCTGTGTGTGTCTGTGTGTGAGTGGTGTCTGTGTGTGTCTGTGTGAGTGGTGTCTGTGTGTGTCTGTGTGAGTGGTGTCTGTGTGTGTCTGTGTGTGAGTGGTGTCTGTGTGTGTCTGTGTGTGAGTGGTGTCTGTGTGTCTGTGTGTGAGTGGTGTCTGTGTGTCTGTGTGTGAGTGGTGTCTGTGTGTCTGTGTGTGAGTGGTGTCTGTGTGTGTGTGTCTGTGTGTGAGTGGTGTCTGTGTGTGTCTGTGTGTGTCTGTGTGTGTCTGTGTGTGAGTGGTGTCTGTGTGTGTCTGTGTGTGAGTGGTGTCTGTGTGTGAGTGGTGTCTGTGTGTGAGTGGTGTCTGTGTGTGAGTGGTGTCTGTGTGTGAGTGGTGTCTGTGTGTGAGTGGTGTCTGTGTGTGAGTGGTGTCTGTGTGTGAGTGGTGTCTGTGTGTGAGTGGTGTCTGTGTGTGTCTGTGTGAGTGGTGTCTGTGTGTGTCTGTGTGAGTGGTGTCTGTGTGAGTGGTGTCTGTGTGAGTGGTGTCTGTGTGTGAGTGGTGTCTGTGTGTGAGTGGTGTCTGTGTGTGAGTGGTGTCTGTGTGAGTGGTGTCTGTGTGTGAGTGGTGTCTGTGTGTGTCTGTGTGTGAGTGGTGTCTGTGTGTGAGTGGTGTCTGTGTATGAGTGGTGTCTGTGTGTCTGTGTGTGAGTGGTGTCTGTGTGTCTGTGTGTGAGTGGTGTCTGTGTGTGTGTGTGTGTGTCTGTGTGTGAGTGGTGTCTGTGTGTGTCTGTGTGTGTCTGTGTGTGTCTGTGTGTGAGTGGTGTCTGTGTGTGTCTGTGTGTGAGTGGTGTCTGTGTGTGTCTGTGTGAGTGGTGTCTGTGTGAGTGGTGTCTGTGTGTGAGTGGTGTCTGTGTGTGAGTGGTGTCTGTGTGTGTCTGTGTGTGAGTGGTGTCTGTGTGTGTCTGTGTGTGAGTGGTGTCTGTGTGTGAGTGGTGTCTGTGTATGAGTGGTGTCTGTGTGTCTGTGTGTGAGTGGTGTCTGTGTGTGAGTGGTGTCTGTGTGTGAGTGGTGTCTGTGTGTCTGTGTGTGAGTGGTGTCTGTGTGTGAGTGGTGTCTGTGTGTGAGTGGTGTCTGTGTGTGAGTGGTGTCTGTGTGTGAGTGATGTCTGTGTGTGAGTGGTGTCTGTGTGTGAGTGGTGTCTGTGTGTGAGTGGTGTCTGTGTGTGAGTGGTGTCTGTGTGTGTCTGTGTGAGTGGTGTCTGTGTGTGTCTGTGTGAGTGGTGTCTGTGTGTCTGTGTGTGAGTGGTGTCTGTGTGTGTCTGTGTGTGAGTGGTGTCTGTGTGTGTCTGTGTGAGTGGTGTCTGTGTGTCTGTGTGTGAGTGGTGTCTGTGTGTGTCTGTGTGTGAGTGGTGTCTGTGTGTGTCTGTGTGTGAGTGGTGTCTGTGTGTGAGTGGTGTATGTGTGTGTCTGTGTGTGAGTGGTGTATGTGTGTGTCTGTGTGTGAGTGGTGTCTGTGTGTCTGTGTGTGAGTGGTGTCTGTGTGTCTGTGTGTGAGTGGTGTCTGTGTGAGTGGTGTCTGTGTGTATCTGTGTGAGTGGTGTCTGTGTGTGTCTGTGTGTGAGTGGTGTCTGTGTGTGAGTGGTGTCTGTGTGTGTCTGTGTGTGAGTGGTGTCTGTGTGTCTGTGTGTGAGTGGTGTCTGTGTGTCTGTGTGTGAGTGGTGTCTGTGTGTCTGTGTGTGAGTGGTGTCTGTGTGTCTGTGTGAGTGGTGTCTGTGTGTGTCTGTGTGAGTGGTGTCTGTGTGTGTCTGTGTGTGAGTGGTGTCTGTGTGTGAGTGGTGTCTGTGTGTGAGTGGTGTCTGTGTGTGAGTGGTGTCTGTGTGTGAGTGGTGTCTGTGTGTGAGTGGTGTCTGTGTGTGTGTCTGTGTGTGAGTGGTGTCTGTGTGTGAGTGGTGTCTGTGAGTGGTGTCTGTGTGTGAGTGGTGTCTGTGTGTGAGTGGTGTCTGTGTGTGAGTGGTGTCTGTGGGTGTCTGTGTGTGAGTGGTGTCTGTGTGTGAGTGGTGTCTGTGTGTGTCTGTGTGTGAGTGGTGTCTGTGTGTGAGTGGTGTCTGTGTGTGTCTGTGTGTGTCTGTGTGTGAGTGTGTCTGTGTGTGTCTGTGTGAGTGGTGTCTGTGTGTGTCTGTGTGTGAGTGGTGTCTGTGTGTCTGTGTGTGAGTGGTGTCTGTGTGTGAGTGGTGTCTGTGTGTGTCTGTGTGTGTCTGTGTGTGTCTGTGTGTGTCTGTGTGTGAGTGGTGTCTGTGTGTGTCTGTGTGTGAGTGGTGTCTGTGTGTGAGTGGTGTCTGTGTGTGTCTGTGTGAGTGGTGTCTGTGTGTGTCTGTGTGAGTGGTGTCTGTGTGAGTGGTGTCTGTGTGTGTCTGTGTGTGAGTGGTGTCTGTGTGTGTCTGTGTGTGAGTGGTGTCTGTGTGTGAGTGGTGTCTGTGTGTGAGTGGTGTCTGTGTATGATTGGTGTCTGTGTGTCTGTGTGTGAGTGGTGTCTGTGTGTCTGTGTGTGAGTGGTGTCTGTGTGTGAGTGGTGTCTGTGTGTGAGTGGTGTCTGTGTGTGAGTGGTGTCTGTGTGTGAGTGGTGTCTGTGTGTGTCTGTGTGTGTCTGTGTGTGAGTGGTGTCTGTGTGAGTGGTGTCTGTGTGTGAGTGGTGTCTGTGTGTGTCTGTGTGTGAGTGGTGTCTGTGTGTGTCTGTGTGAGTGGTGTCTGTGTGTGTCTGTGTGTGAGTGGTGTCTGTGTGTGAGTGGTGTCTGTGTGTGTCTGTGTGTGAGTGGTGTCTGTGTGTGAGTGGTGTCTGTGTGTGTCTGTGTGTGAGTGGTGTCTGTGTGTGAGTGGTGTCTGTGTGTGAGTGGTGTCTGTGTGTGAGTGGTGTCTGTGTGTGAGTGGTGTCTGTGTGTGAGTGGTGTCTGTGTGTGAGCGGTGTCTGTGTGTGTCTGTGTGTGAGCGGTGTCTGTGTGTGTCTGTGTGAGCGGTGTCTGTGTGTGTCTTTGTGTGCGTGGTGTCTGTGTGTGTCTGTGTCTGAGTGGTGTCTGTGTGTGTCTGTGTGTGAGTGGTGTCTGTGTGTGTCTGTGTCAGTGGTGTCTGTGTGTGTCTGTGTGTGAGTGGTGTCTGTGTGTGAGTGGTGTCTGTGTGTGTCTGTGTGTGAGTGGTGTCTGTGTGTGAGTGGTGTCTGTGTGTGAGTGGTGTCTGTGTGTGTCTGTGTGTGAGTGGTGTCTGTGTGTGTCTGTGTGTGTCTGTGTGTAAGTGGTGTCTGTGTGTGTCTGTGTGTGTCTGTGTGTGAGTGGTGTCTGTGTGTGTCTGTGTGAGTGGTGTCTGTGTGTGAGTGGTGTCTGTGTGTGAGTGGTGTCTGTGTGTGAGTGGTGTCTGTGTGTGAGTGGTGTCTGTGTGTGAGTGGTGTCTGTGTGAGTGGTGTCTGTGTGTGTCTGTGTGTGAGTGGTGTCTGTGTGTGTCTGTGTGAGTGGTGTCTGTGTGTGTCTGTGTGTGAGTGGTGTCTGTGTGTGTCTGTGTGTGAGTGGTGTCTGTGTATGAGTGGTGTCTGTGTGTCTGTGTGTGAGTGGTGTCTGTGTATGAGTGGTGTCTGTGTGTCTGTGTGTGAGTGGTATCTGTGTGTGAGTGGTGTCTGTGTGTGTCTGTGTGTGTCTGTGTGTGTCTGTGTGTGAGTGGTGTCTGTGTGTGAGTGGTGTCTGTGTGTGAGTGGTGTCTGTGTGTGAGTGGTGTCTGTGTGTGTCTGTGTGAGTGGTGTCTGTGTGTCTGTGTGAGTGGTGTCTGTGTGTGTCTGTGTGTGAGTGGTGTCTGTGTGTGAGTGGTGTCTGTGTGTGAGTGGTGTCTGTGTGTGAGTGGTGTCTGTGTGTGAGTGGTGTCTGTGTGTGAGTGGTGTCTGTGTGTGAGTGGTGTCTGTGTGTGAGTGGTGTCTGTGTGTGAGTGGTGTCTGTGTGTGAGTGGTGTCTGTGTGTGAGTGGTGTCTGTGTGTGAGTGGTGTCTATGTGTGAGTGGTGTCTGTGTGTGTCTGTGTGTGTGTGAGTGGTGTCTATGTGTGTGTGTGTGAGTGGTGTCTATGTGTCTGTGTGTGAGTGGTGTCTGTGTGTGAGTGGTGTCTGTGTGTGAGTGGTGTCTGTGTGTGAGTGGTGTCTGTGTGTGAGTGGTGTCTGTGTGTGTCTGTGTGAGTGGTATCTGTGTGTGAGTGGTGTCTGTGTGAGTGGTGTCTGTGTGTGTCTGTGTGAGTGGTGTCTGTGTGTGAGTGGTGTCTGTGGGTGTCTGTGTGTGAGTGGTGTCTGTGTGTGTCTGTGTGTGTCTGTGTGAGTGGTGTCTGTGTGTGAGTGGTGTCTGTGTGTGAGTGGTGTCTGTGTGTGTCTGTGTGTGAGTGGTGTCTGTGTGTGTCTATGTGTGTCTGTGTGTGAGTGGTGTCTGTGTGTGTCTGTGTGTGAGTGGTGTCTGTGTGTGAGTGGTGTCTGTGTGTGAGTGGTGTGTGTCTGTGTGAGTGGTGTGTGTCTGTGTGAGTGGTGTCTGTGTGTGAGTGGTGTCTGTGTGTGAGTGGTGTCTGTGTGTGTCTGTGTGAGTGGTGTCTGTGTGTGAGTGGTGTCTGTGTGTCTGTGTGTGAGTGGTGTCTGTGTGTGTCTGTGTGTGAGTGGTGTCTGTGTGTGTCTGTGTGTGAGTGGTGTCTGTGTGTGAGTGGTGTCTGTGTGTCTGTGTGTGAGTGGTGTCTGTGTGTCTGTGTGAGTGGTGTCTGTGTGTCTGTGTGAGTGGTGTCTGTGTGTGTCTGTGTGAGTGGTGTCTGTGTGTGTCTGTGTGTGAGTGGTGTCTGTGTGTGAGTGGTGTCTGTGTGAGTGGTGTCTGTGTGAGTGGTGTCTGTGTGTGAGTGGTGTCTGTGTGTGAGTGGTGTCTGTGTGTGTCTGTGTGTGTGTCTGTGTGTGAGTGGTGTCTGTGTGTGAGTGGTGTCTGTGTGTGTCTGTGTGTGAGTGGTGTCTGTGTGTGTCTGTGTGTGAGTGGTGTCTGTGTATGAGTGGTGTCTGTGTATGAGTGGTGTCTGTGTGAGTGGTGTCTGTGTGAGTGGTGTCTGTGTGAGTGGTGTCTGTGTGAGTGGTGTCTGTGTGAGTGGTGTCTGTGTGTGAGGTGTCTGTGTGTGAGTGGTGTCTGTGTGTGTCTGTGTGAGAGTGGTGTCTGTGTGTGTCTGTGTGTGTCTGTGTGAGTGGTGTCTGTGTGTGTCTGTGTGTGAGTGGTGTCTGTGTGTGTCTGTGTGTGAGTGGTGTCTGTGTGTGTCTGTGTGTGAGTGGTGTCTGTGTGTGTCTGTGTGAGTGGTGTCTGTGTGTGTCTGTGTGAGTGGTGTCTGTGTGTGTCTGTGTGTGAGTGGTGTCTGTGTGTGTCTGTGTGTGAGTGGTGTCTGTGTGTCTGTGTGTGAGTGGTGTCTGTGTGTCTGTGTGTGAGTGGTGTCTGTGTGTCTGTGTGTGAGTGGTGTCTGTGTGTGTGTGTCTGTGTGTGAGTGGTGTCTGTGTGTGTCTGTGTGTGTCTGTGTGTGTCTGTGTGTGAGTGGTGTCTGTGTGTGTCTGTGTGTGAGTGGTGTCTGTGTGTGAGTGGTGTCTGTGTGTGAGTGGTGTCTGTGTGTGAGTGGTGTCTGTGTGTGAGTGGTGTCTGTGTGTGTCTGTGTGAGTGGTGTCTGTGTGTGTCTGTGTGAGTGGTGTCTGTGTGAGTGGTGTCTGTGTGAGTGGTGTCTGTGTGTGAGTGGTGTCTGTGTGAGTGGTGTCTGTGTGTGAGTGGTGTCTGTGTGTGTCTGTGTGTGAGTGGTGTCTGTGTGTGAGTGGTGTCTGTGTATGAGTGGTGTCTGTGTGTCTGTGTGTGAGTGGTGTCTGTGTGTCTGTGTGTGAGTGGTGTCTGTGTGTGTGTGTGTGTGTCTGTGTGTGAGTGGTGTCTGTGTGTGTCTGTGTGTGTCTGTGTGTGTCTGTGTGTGAGTGGTGTCTGTGTGTGTCTGTGTGTGAGTGGTGTCTGTGTGTGAGTGGTGTCTGTGTGTGAGTGGTGTCTGTGTGTGAGTGGTGTCTGTGTGTGTCTGTGTGAGTGGTGTCTGTGTGTGTCTGTGTGAGTGGTGTCTGTGTGAGTGGTGTCTGTGTGTGAGTGGTGTCTGTGTGTGAGTGGTGTCTGTGTGTGTCTGTGTGTGAGTGGTGTCTGTGTGTGTCTGTGTGTGAGTGGTGTCTGTGTGTGAGTGGTGTCTGTGTATGAGTGGTGTCTGTGTGTCTGTGTGTGAGTGGTGTCTGTGTGTGAGTGGTGTCTGTGTGTGAGTGGTGTCTGTGTGTGAGTGGTGTCTGTGTGTGAGTGATGTCTGTGTGTGAGTGGTGTCTGTGTGTGAGTGGTGTCTGTGTGTGAGTGGTGTCTGTGTGTGTCTGTGTGTGTCTGTGTGTGAGTGGTGTCTGTGTGAGTGGTGTCTGTGTGTGAGTGGTGTCTGTGTGTGTCTGTGTGAGTGGTGTCTGTGTGTGTCTGTGTGAGTGGTGTCTGTGTGTCTGTGTGTGAGTAGTGTCTGTGTGTGTCTGTGTGTGAGTGGTGTCTGTGTGTGTCTGTGTGTGAGTGGTGTCTGTGTGTGAGTGGTGTATGTGTGTGTCTGTGTGTGAGTGGTGTATGTGTGTGTCTGTGTGTGAGTGGTGTCTGTGTGTCTGTGTGTGAGTGGTGTCTGTGTGTCTGTGTGTGAGTGGTGTCTGTGTGTCTGTGTGAGTGGTGTCTGTGTGTATCTGTGTGAGTGGTGTCTGTGTGTGTCTGTGTGTGAGTGGTGTCTGTGTGTGAGTGGTGTCTGTGTGTGTCTGTGTGTGAGTGGTGTCTGTGTGTCTGTGTGTGAGTGGTGTCTGTGTGTCTGTGTGTGAGTGGTGTCTGTGTGTCTGTGTGTGAGTGGTGTCTGTGTGTCTGTGTGAGTGGTGTCTGTGTGTGTCTGTGTGAGTGGTGTCTGTGTGTGTCTGTGTGTGAGTGGTGTCTGTGTGTGAGTGGTGTCTGTGTGTGAGTGGTGTCTGTGTGTGAGTGGTGTCTGTGTGTGAGTGGTGTCTGTGTGTGAGTGGTGTCTGTGTGTGTGTCTGTGTGTGAGTGGTGTCTGTGTGTGAGTGGTGTCTGTGAGTGGTGTCTGTGTGTGAGTGGTGTCTGTGTGTGAGTGGTGTCTGTGTGTGAGTGGTGTCTGTGGGTGTCTGTGTGTGAGTGGTGTCTGTGTGTGAGTGGTGTCTGTGTGTGTCTGTGTGTGAGTGGTGTCTGTGTGTGAGTGGTGTCTGTGTGTGTCTGTGTGTGTCTGTGTGTGAGTGTGTCTGTGTGTGTCTGTGTGAGTGGTGTCTGTGTGTGTCTGTGTGTGAGTGGTGTCTGTGTGTGTCTGTGTGTGAGTGGTGTCTGTGTGTCTGTGTGTGAGTGGTGTCTGTGTGTGAGTGGTGTCTGTGTGTGTCTGTGTGTGTCTGTGTGTGTCTGTGTGTGAGTGGTGTCTGTGTGTGTCTGTGTGTGAGTGGTGTCTGTGTGTGAGTGGTGTCTGTGTGTGTCTGTGTGAGTGGTGTCTGTGTGTGTCTGTGTGAGTGGTGTCTGTGTGAGTGGTGTCTGTGTGTGTCTGTGTGTGAGTGGTGTCTGTGTGTGTCTGTGTGTGAGTGGTGTCTGTGTGTGAGTGGTGTCTGTGTGTGAGTGGTGTCTGTGTATGAGTGGTGTCTGTGTGTCTGTGTGTGAGTGGTGTCTGTGTGTGAGTGGTGTCTGTGTGTGAGTGGTGTCTGTGTGTGAGTGGTGTCTGTGTGTGAGTGGTGTCTGTGTGTGAGTGGTGTCTGTGTGTGTCTGTGTGTGTCTGTGTGTGAGTGGTGTCTGTGTGAGTGGTGTCTGTGTGTGAGTGGTGTCTGTGTGTGTCTGTGTGTGAGTGGTGTCTGTGTGTGTCTGTGTGAGTGGTGTCTGTGTGTGTCTGTGTGTGAGTGGTGTCTGTGTGTGAGTGGTGTCTGTGTGTGTCTGTGTGTGAGTGGTGTCTGTGTGTGAGTGGTGTCTGTGTGTGTCTGTGTGTGAGTGGTGTCTGTGTGTGAGTGGTGTCTGTGTATGAGTGGTGTCTGTGTGTCTGTGTGTGTCTGTGTGTGTCTGTGTGTGTCTGTGTGTGTCTGTGTGTGAGTGGTGTCTGTGTGTGTCTGTGTGTGAGTGGTGTCTGTGTGTGAGTGGTGTCTGTGTGTGTCTGTGTGAGTGGTGTCTGTGTGTGTCTGTGTGAGTGGTGTCTGTGTGAGTGGTGTCTGTGTGTGTCTGTGTGTGAGTGGTGTCTGTGTGTGTCTGTGTGTGAGTGGTGTCTGTGTGTGAGTGGTGTCTGTGTGTGAGTGGTGTCTGTGTATGAGTGGTGTCTGTGTGTCTGTGTGTGAGTGGTGTCTGTGTGTGAGTGGTGTCTGTGTGTGAGTGGTGTCTGTGTGTGAGTGGTGTCTGTGTGTGAGTGGTGTCTGTGTGTGAGTGGTGTCTGTGTGTGTCTGTGTGTGTCTGTGTGTGAGTGGTGTCTGTGTGAGTGGTGTCTGTGTGTGAGTGGTGTCTGTGTGTGTCTGTGTGTGAGTGGTGTCTGTGTGTGTCTGTGTGAGTGGTGTCTGTGTGTGTCTGTGTGTGAGTGGTGTCTGTGTGTGAGTGGTGTCTGTGTGTGTCTGTGTGTGAGTGGTGTCTGTGTGTGTCTGTGTGTGAGTGGTGTCTGTGTGTGAGTGGTGTCTGTGTGTGTCTGTGTGTGAGTGGTGTCTGTGTGTGAGTGGTGTCTGTGTGTGAGTGGTGTCTGTGTGTGAGTGGTGTCTGTGTGTGAGTGGTGTCTGTGTGTGCGTGGTGTCTGTGTGTGTCTGTGTCTGAGTGGTGTCTGTGTGTGTCTGTGTGTGAGTGGTGTCTGTGTGTGTCTGTGTCAGTGGTGTCTGTGTGTGTCTGTGTGTGAGTGGTGTCTGTGTGTGAGTGGTGTCTGTGTGTGTCTGTGTGTGAGTGGTGTCTGTGTGTGAGTGGTGTCTGTGTGTGAGTGGTGTCTGTGTGTGTCTGTGTGTGAGTGGTGTCTGTGTGTGTCTGTGTGTGTCTGTGTGTAAGTGGTGTCTGTGTGTGTCTGTGTGTGTCTGTGTGTGAGTGGTGTCTGTGTGTGTCTGTGTGAGTGGTGTCTGTGTGTGAGTGGTGTCTGTGTGTGAGTGGTGTCTGTGTGTGAGTGGTGTCTGTGTGTGAGTGGTGTCTGTGTGAGTGGTGTCTGTGTGTGTCTGTGTGTGAGTGGTGTCTGTGTGTGTCTGTGTGAGTGGTGTCTGTGTGTGTCTGTGTGTGAGTGGTGTCTGTGTGTGTCTGTGTGTGAGTGGTGTCTGTGTATGAGTGGTGTCTGTGTGTCTGTGTGTGAGTGGTGTCTGTGTATGAGTGGTGTCTGTGTGTCTGTGTGTGAGTGGTATCTGTGTGTGAGTGGTGTCTGTGTGTGTCTGTGTGTGTCTGTGTGTGTCTGTGTGTGAGTGGTGTCTGTGTGTGAGTGGTGTCTGTGTGTGAGTGGTGTCTGTGTGTGAGTGGTGTCTGTGTGTGTCTGTGTGAGTGGTGTCTGTGTGTCTGTGTGAGTGGTGTCTGTGTGTGTCTGTGTGTGAGTGGTGTCTGTGTGTGAGTGGTGTCTGTGTGTGAGTGGTGTCTGTGTGTGAGTGGTGTCTGTGTGTGAGTGGTGTCTGTGTGTGAGTGGTGTCTGTGTGTGAGTGGTGTCTGTGTGTGAGTGGTGTCTGTGTGTGAGTGGTGTCTGTGTGTGAGTGGTGTCTGTGTGTGAGTGGTGTCTGTGTGTGAGTGGTGTCTGTGTGTGAGTGGTGTCTATGTGTGAGTGGTGTCTGTGTGTGTCTGTGTGTGTGTGAGTGGTGTCTATGTGTGTGTGTGTGAGTGGTGTCTATGTGTGTGTGTGTGAGTGGTGTCTGTGTGTGTCTGTGTGTGTGTGAGTGGTGTCTATGTGTGTGTGTGTGAGTGGTGTCTGTGTGTGTCTGTGTGTGTGTGAGTGGTGTCTGTGTGTGTCTGTGTGTGAGTGGTGTCTGTGTGTGTCTGTGTGTGAGTGGTGTCTGTGTGTGTCTGTGTGAGTGGTGTCTGTGTGTGTCTGTGTATGAGTGGTGTCTGTGTGTGTCTGTGTGTGAGTGGTGTCTGTGTGTGTCTGTGTGTGAGTGGTGTCTGTGTGTGTCTGTGTGTGAGTGGTGTCTGTGTGTGTCTGTGTGTGTCTGTGTGTGAGTGGTGTCTGTGTGTGAGTGGTGTCTGTGTGTGAGTGGTGTCTGTGTGTGAGTGGTGTCTGTGTGTGAGTGGTGTCTGTGTGTGAGTGGTGTCTGTGTGTGTCTGTGTGTGAGTGGTGTCTGTGTGTGAGTGGTGTCTGTGTGTGAGTGGTGTCTGTGTGTGAGTGGTGTCTGTGTGTGTCTGTGTGTGTCTGTGTGTGAGTGGTGTCTGTGTGTGTCTGTGTGTGTCTGTGTGTGTCTGTGTGTGAGTGGTGTCTGTGTGTGTCTGTGTGAGTGGTGTCTGTGTGTGTCTGTGTGAGTGGTGTCTGTGTGTGAGTGGTGTCTGTGTGTGAGTGGTGTCTGTGTGTGAGTGGTGTCTGTGTGAGTGGTGTCTGTGTGTGTCTGTGTGTGAGTGGTGTCTGTGTGTGTCTGTGTGAGTGGTGTCTGTGTGTGTCTGTGTGTGAGTGGTGTCTGTGTGTGTCTGTGTGTGAGTGGTGTCTGTGTATGAGTGGTGTCTGTGTGTCTGTGTGTGAGTGGTGTCTGTGTATGAGTGGTGTCTGTGTGTCTGTGTGTGAGTGGTATCTGTGTGTGAGTGGTGTCTGTGTGTGTCTGTGTGTGTCTGTGTGTGTCTGTGTGTGAGTGGTGTCTGTGTGTCTGTGTGTGTCTGTGTGTGAGTGGTGTCTGTGTGTGAGTGGTGTCTGTGTGTGAGTGGTGTCTGTGTGTGTCTGTGTGAGTGGTGTCTGTGTGTCTGTGTGAGTGGTGTCTGTGTGTGTCTGTGTGTGAGTGGTGTCTGTGTGTGTCTGTGTGTGAGTGGTGTCTGTGTGTGAGTGGTGTCTGTGTGTGAGTGGTGTCTGTGTGTGAGTGGTGTCTGTGTGTGAGTGGTGTCTGTGTGTGAGTGGTGTCTGTGTGTGAGTGGTGTCTGTGTGTGAGTGGTGTCTGTGTGTGAGTGGTGTCTGTGTGTGAGTGGTGTCTGTGTGTGAGTGGTGTCTATGTGTGAGTGGTGTCTGTGTGTGTCTGTATGTGTGTGAGTGGTGTCTATGTGTGTGTGTGTGAGTGGTGTCTGTGTGTGTCTGTGTGTGTGTGAGTGGTGTCTATGTGTGTGTGTGTGAGTGGTGTCTGTGTGTGTCTGTGTGTGAGTGGTGTCTGTGTGTGTCTGTGTGTGAGTGGTGTCTGTGTGTGTCTGTGTGTGAGTGGTGTCTGTGTGTGTCTGTGTGTGAGTGGTGTCTGTGTGTGTCTGTGTGTGAGTGGTGTCTGTGTGTGTCTGTGTGTGAGTGGTGTCTGTGTGTGTCTGTGTGTGAGTGGTGTCTGTGTGTGAGTGGTGTCTGTGTGTGAGTGGTGTCTGTGTGTGAGTGGTGTCTGTGTGTGAGTGGTGTCTGTGTGTGTCTGTGTGTGAGTGGTGTCTGTGTGTGAGTGGTGTCTGTGTGTGTCTGTGTGTGAGTGGTGTCTGTGTGTGTCTGTGTGTGAGTGGTGTCTGTGTGTGAGTGGTGTCTGTGTGTGAGTGGTGTCTGTGTGTGTCTGTGTGTGAGTGGTGTCTGTGTGTGAGTGGTGTCTGTGTGTGAGTGGTGTCTGTGTGTGTCTGTGTGTGAGTGGTGTCTGTGTGTGAGTGGTGTCTGTGTGTGAGTGGTGTCTGTGTGTGTCTGTGTGTGAGTGGTGTCTGTGTGTGTCTGTGTGTGAGTGGTGTCTGTGTGTGTCTGTGTGTGAGTGGTGTCTGTGTGTGAGTGGTGTCTGTGTGTGAGTGGTGTCTGTGTGTGTCTGTGTGTGAGTGGTGTCTGTGTGTGAGTGGTGTCTGTGTGTGTCTGTGTGTGAGTGGTGTATGTGTCTGTGTGTGAGTGGTGTCTGTGTGTGTCTGTGTGTGAGTGGTGTCTGTGTGTGTCTGTGTGTGAGTGGTGTCTGTGTGTGTCTGTGTGTGAGTGGTGTCTGTGTGTGTCTGTGTGTGAGTGGTGTCTATGTGTGTGTGTGTGAGTGGTGTCTGTGTGTGTCTGTGTGTGTGTGAGTGGTGTCTATGTGTGTGTGTGTGAGTGGTGTCTGTGTGTGAGTGGTGTCTGTGTGTGTCTGTGTGTGAGTGGTGTCTGTGTGTGTCTGTGTGTGAGTGGTGTCTGTGTGTGTCTGTGTGTGAGTGGTGTCTGTGTGTGTCTGTGTGTGAGTGGTGTCTGTGTGTGTCTGTGTGTGAGTGGTGTCTGTGTGTGTCTGTGTGTGAGTGGTGTCTGTGTGTGTCTGTGTGTGAGTGGTGTCTGTGTGTGTCTGTGTGTGAGTGGTGTCTGTGTGTGTCTGTGTGTGAGTGGTGTCTGTGTGTGTCTGTGTGTGAGTGGTGTCTGTGTGTGTCTGTGTGTGAGTGGTGTCTGTGTGTGTCTGTGTGTGAGTGGTGTCTGTGTGTGTCTGTGTGTGAGTGGTGTCTGTGTGTGTCTGTGTGTGAGTGGTGTCTGTGTGTGTCTGTGTGTGAGTGGTGTCTGTGTGTGTCTGTGTGTGAGTGGTGTCTGTGTGTGTCTGTGTGTGAGTGGTGTCTATGTGTGTGTGTGTGAGTGGTGTCTGTGTGTGTCTGTGTGTGTGTGAGTGGTGTCTATGTGTGTGTGTGTGAGTGGTGTCTGTGTGTGAGTGGTGTCTGTGTGTGTCTGTGTGTGAGTGGTGTCTGTGTGTGTCTGTGTGTGAGTGGTGTCTGTGTGTGTCTGTGTGTGAGTGGTGTCTGTGTGTGTCTGTGTGTGAGTGGTGTCTGTGTGTGTCTGTGTGTGAGTGGTGTCTGTGTGTGTCTGTGTGTGAGTGGTGTCTGTGTGTGTCTGTGTGTGAGTGGTGTCTGTGTGTGTCTGTGTGTGAGTGGTGTCTGTGTGTGAGTGGTGTCTGTGTGTGTCTGTGTGTGAGTGGTGTCTGTGTGTGTCTGTGTGTGAGTGGTGTCTGTGTGTGTCTGTGTGTGAGTGGTGTCTGTGTGTGTCTGTGTGTGAGTGGTGTCTGTGTGTGTCTGTGTGTGAGTGGTGTCTGTGTGTGTCTGTGTGTGAGTGGTGTCTGTGTGTGTCTGTGTGTGAGTGGTGTCTGTGTGTGTCTGTGTGTGAGTGGTGTCTGTGTGTGTCTGTGTGTGAGTGGTGTCTGTGTGTGTCTGTGTGTGAGTGGTGTCTGTGTGTGTCTGTGTGTGAGTGGTGTCTGTGTGTGTCTGTGTGTGTGTGAGTGGTGTCTATGTGTGTGTGTGTGAGTGGTGTCTGTGTGTGAGTGGTGTCTGTGTGTGTCTGTGTGTGAGTGGTGTCTGTGTGTGTCTGTGTGTGAGTGGTGTCTGTGTGTGTCTGTGTGTGAGTGGTGTCTGTGTGTGTCTGTGTGTGAGTGGTGTCTGTGTGTGTCTGTGTGTGAGTGGTGTCTGTGTGTGTCTGTGTGTGAGTGGTGTCTGTGTGTGAGTGGTGTCTGTGTGTGAGTGGTGTCTGTGTGTGTCTGTGTGTGAGTGGTGTCTGTGTGTGTCTGTGTGTGTGTGAGTGGTGTCTGTGTGTGTCTGTGTGTGTGTGAGTGGTGTCTGTGTGTGTCTGTGTGTGAGTGGTGTCTGTGTGTGTGTCTGTGTGTGAGTGGTGTCTGTGTGTGTGTCTGTGTGTGAGTGGTGTCTGTGTGTGTCTGTGTGTGAGTGGTGTCTGTGTGTGTCTGTGTGTGAGTGGTGTCTGTGTGTGAGTGGTGTCTGTGTGTGAGTGGTGTCTGTGTGTGAGTGGTGTCTGTGTGTGTGAGTGGTGTCTGTGTGTGTGAGTGGTGTCTGTGTGTGTGAGTGGTGTCTGTGTGTGTCTGTGTGTGAGTGGTGTCTGTGTGTGTCTGTGTGTGAGTGGTGTCTGTGTGTGTCTGTGTGTGAGTGGTGTCTGTGTGTGTCTGTGTGTGTGTGAGTGGTGTCTATGTGTGTGTGTGTGAGTGGTGTCTGTGTGTGAGTGGTGTCTGTGTGTGTCTGTGTGTGAGTGGTGTCTGTGTGTGTCTGTGTGTGAGTGGTGTCTGTGTGTGTCTGTGTGTGAGTGGTGTCTGTGTGTGTCTGTGTGTGAGTGGTGTCTGTGTGTGTCTGTGTGTGAGTGGTGTCTGTGTGTGTCTGTGTGTGAGTGGTGTCTGTGTGTGAGTGGTGTCTGTGTGTGAGTGGTGTCTGTGTGTGTCTGTGTGTGAGTGGTGTCTGTGTGTGTCTGTGTGTGTGTGAGTGGTGTCTGTGTGTGTCTGTGTGTGTGTGAGTGGTGTCTGTGTGTGTCTGTGTGTGAGTGGTGTCTGTGTGTGTGTCTGTGTGTGAGTGGTGTCTGTGTGTGTGTCTGTGTGTGAGTGGTGTCTGTGTGTGTCTGTGTGTGAGTGGTGTCTGTGTGTGTCTGTGTGTGAGTGGTGTCTGTGTGTGAGTGGTGTCTGTGTGTGAGTGGTGTCTGTGTGTGAGTGGTGTCTGTGTGTGTGAGTGGTGTCTGTGTGTGTGAGTGGTGTGTGTCTGTGTGTGAGTGGTGTCTGTGTGTGTCTGTGTGTGAGTGGTGTCTGTGTGTGTCTGTGTGTGAGTGGTGTCTGTGTGTGTCTGTGTGTGTGTGAGTGGTGTCTGTGTGTGTCTGTGTGTGAGTGGTGTCTGTGTGTGTGTCTGTGTGTGAGTGGTGTCTGTGTGTGTCTGTGTGTGAGTGGTGTCTGTGTGTGTCTGTGTGTGAGTGGTGTCTGTGTGTGTCTGTGTGTGAGTGGTGTCTGTGTGTGAGTGGTGTCTGTGTGTGAGTGGTGTCTGTGTGTGAGTGGTGTCTGTGTGTGAGTGGTGTCTGTGTGTGAGTGGTGTCTGTGTGTGAGTGGTGTCTGTGTGTGAGTGGTGTCTGTGTGTGAGTGGTGTCTGTGTGTGAGTGGTGTCTGTGTGAGTGGTGTCTGTGTGTGTCTGTGTGTGAGTGGTGTCTGTGTGTGTCTGTGTGTGAGTGGTGTCTGTGTGTGTCTGTGTGTGAGTGGTGTCTGTGTGTGTCTGTGTGTGAGTGGTGTCTGTGTGTGTCTGTGTGAGTGGTGTCTGTGTGTGTCTGTGTGTGAGTGGTGTCTGTGTGTGTCTGTGTGTGAGTGGTGTCTGTGTGTGTCTGTGTGTGAGTGGTGTCTGTGTGTGTCTGTGTGTGTGTGAGTGGTGTCTATGTGTGTGTGTGTGAGTGGTGTCTGTGTCTGTGTGTGTGTGAGTGGTGTCTGTGTGTGAGTGGTGTCTGTGTGTGTCTGTGTGTGAGTGGTGTCTGTGTGTGTCTGTGTGTGAGTGGTGTCTGTGTGTGTCTGTGTGTGAGTGGTGTCTGTGTGTGTCTGTGTGAGTGGTGTCTGTGTGAGTGGTGTCTGTGTGTGTCTGTGTGTGTGTGAGTGGTGTCTGTGTGTGAGTGGTGTCTGTGTGCGTCTTTGTAGCTCGGGACGCAGGCGGCCTCATCGTAATCCTCAACGGGGCTAACGTCGTGGCGTGTAAGCGAAGTTGTGTAACCGGTGTGGAATCGTTCGACTTAAAATGCAGCCGTTCTCAATCCACACTGGCTGGAGAAAGTCTCTCCCTGCGCCATGTCATCCATGCATACCTGTCAACCCCTTATCAGTGCCTACCTCATTACATAACAATTCGGACCTTGTTGGTCACCCCATGCGTGCCCTTATAAATCTCAACGTTCATCCTACAAAGTCCCATCACAAGGGAGAAACGCAAACAAATGAAACATTTTTTGCCCGTATTGAAACAGCTGTATCCCGTATGGACAGGAAAACTCAATATTCCCTGTACAAGAATTAGGGGTAAACCGCATGGGTTGACAGATATGGCCATGGGTTTTTTACTATACTGTACTTCACAATGCTGGTCAGTGAGTGTAGGTGAAGTTAGCTAAGTAGGCAGGGCCGGTTTGAATATATATCACTCCCCACTGATTTAAGTTGTGGCTTAGAAACGAACTGGTCGCTAAGTTCATAACACAGCGCCGTAACCAGTATGCCACCACTCCCAATCTGGATATGAATACAGTGTAGTGATTACAATTTATAAGGTGTCTAAATTCAAACCATCTCACGGAGTATACAGTCATGAAAAAAAAACACAATCGTCAACACACGTTTAATTGAAAATGATAACGTATACACGAAACCAATGGAGTAAAAATACTATTCAAACAAAACCAACGAGCGAGCAAATACAAATATGACAATCCAATCCAGTACACGTATCTATATTTATATTGTGTGATCGCATTACCGTATAACGTGGAGCCTCACTTAATGGAGTGCTTTTTTATTTGTAAACGGATTGTTCCCTCTACGTCGGCCCCGGTGTGTTCACCCGTGACCGGGACACATCGCTTGCACAAATATACTTGTACAGCCCTTTGTCAGTCCACTGCTGGATTAAGGGCCTCCCTGACACCGTAAGGGGTCCTTATGACCACACTGCTGGTCAGTGTGGCTTGGTGAAGGCGGGAAGCATACATACAGTACAGTAATTGGGAGCGGAGAAGTACTTTGCAACAATTCATTTTGCTACACTACAGCTCTGCTGAAAACCAGTGTATAGCACCACGTCCGCCTATGTAGATGGTGGTCACCCATCTCAGAAGCTTAGCTGTGTTGAGCCTAGATGTGTACGTGTGTTGAACTTCTTTCGCACCGTACATAGCCAACCGTGCTCATCGGAGGATGGTGTTTGGATGGGTGGCCACCATGCATAACAGATGTTTTATGCTGCATCACTTGGCGAAGGCAGAGCAGAGGACATTGCAGCAATATCCAATGTTGCACTCTAAATCTGTTCTCAAGTACGGTAATTGCACTCCACCTTGAATCTGCACTGACCAGCCTGATGAAATATGGTCAAGTTATCCTCGCACCTCACATGAAGTTCGGAGGCCCTCATTCAACAGTGGTTTGACAAAGGAATGGATCCACATGAGTAATTGTAACACGTATGTGCTAAAGGTCATATCTTCATTGCTTGCAACGTGTTTGCTGATGTATAAGCCACTAACTTGTTTACAGTTTTAGTCTCTAGAGCCACACAATGTAATTGCAAATATTAACCACAATGTTGTGTGTTTTCTCTAGAAAAACCTGATGTTTCATTTCTACAAGACTTTGTTTAACAACACTGATGTCATGCTAGTGGGTGAGTGTTCTTAAACAGTGGACATGTACGCGATTGTATTTACTCGGTCAACAATAATAGCAATAATACAGTGTTCTTGAGTTTAATATAGAACAAAACTGAATAATCTTCTTTGGTTCTTTCGGTAAAGTCACGTAGAATGAGAATAAAATAATAAAATAACACAATAAAATTCTCACAAGCTAATCCCTTAGCTATTTCAATGCTAAATTACTAGTTGCCTCTGTGGATGTGTAGGTTTTGACTTTAACATAGCCATTTCCGTGACCAGTCACAAGCTAGTCCTTCAGCTATTGATATGTAAACCCCTTTGTCAAGGTGCCTCACTTCTCCCAACCAGCTTAAAAGTCGCTCCGAATCTTAACATCGTTCATTGAAGCTCTGTCGTCCCGACAGTTCTGTACCTTTCACCTGAAGACGGCCGCTTGCGTTGTGGCCGAAACGTCGTGAGAATTTTATTTGTGTTATTTTATTATTTTATTCTCATTCTACCTGACTTTACCGAAAGAAGATGAATCCTTGCAGTCACGAAAGCTTCAAATCGAAAAAAAAACTGAATAATGTTCTCTCTTTTGCAGTATCAGAGAAAACATGCCAACCCAACGCCGTTTTCAATGTGAAATGGATGCTGTTACATTCCAAGTGTTACAATAAGATTGCTAACATTCCAGTAAGTATGTGGTTGCTGAATGTAATGAATAACACTCACCGCTTCTTTGTTTTAAAGTAATGTACAATACATGTATAAAATGTATTGCTTTTCAGGATTTAAAGCCGAACACCTCATGAATAATCCTGTAAAAGCGTCTTGCTCTCTTGTTTTAGCACTAGTCTTCTATATATCCACGTTTTGAAATTATATATTTTTATGACATTTCCCTTGCAATGTGGTGTGTCACTGATTCTGAACAGGATATGGAGGTTAAGCTGCTTTTGGAAGAAAAGATTTCAGATGATATAGATTACACCACCAACCAAGTATCGATGACTTGTGCAAATTTCAATCTGGAGGTAAGCAGAAGGGAGGCTGGTATATTTCAGGTGTGTCCTGGAATATAGTTGATAACCCACATTTTAAGGTAACCCACATACTAGCTTCATTGCAACAATAACAACATTTTATAATTTTGTATCATCTTCCCATAGATGGGGGCAACAGCATTAACTTAATCATTCACTTTTTTTCTAAACCCAACCCCCCTGCTCTCAACAAAAGCTTGCTTTCTGGACATTGAGATGTTGTGGGTTTTCAGGTTTTTGTGATGAGTGGAAATTAAGTGGTTCACTTGTTTGCTGAGAGAAGTGCAAAAGCTGTTGTTGAGTAATGCGTTTTTTGAGAACACATTTTGTGTGTTTCTTGTGTGTAGCGCATGGCAGCTCATCCAACGTTTGAGAAGTTTATCAAAACAGTTAATAACACGGTAAGATCTGGACTGTTGTAAACGAACACACAAACATAATTTATCATTGAAGAAGTCAGTCATTAAGATTCATCTGTTCAAATCCAAACTTGTTTTAACTTGGACTGAATTAGGTGTTTCTTATTTCTTATTTTACAGGTTAAAGCCAGTAATTCCACAAAAACTAAACGGGAGGAAAAGGTAATTCAAACCTGAGATGTTGAAATAGATTCAGTGGGTAACAACTGAAAATATCCAATCAATGTGTCTGCTTTGAGCACAGAAAATGCCCTCTATGACTCAAATCACACGATTGTCCTTTTTTTCTGACAGCAGGTTTCCAAAATTGAGCAAAAGGCCAGTACAGTCGCAAACAAAAACGGGGTAAGACTTTAACTTTATTAGTAATACAAAAAAATATATCGATGCTGTGTGCAATGTTGTAGAATCGGCAACATAAGCCAAGCCCATAAGGAAGGCTGTCTCTGGCGTAGGCCAATCAATTTTCAAGACAATGCATATATTATCAGGACATATTTGTTTGCTATTTTAGCCATAAGTATGTGGGGTTAATGCAGACTTGATGCCTTACAATAGCTTTCTACTTTGTGTTTGGTAATCTTAACGCCTGTTTTATTGCCAGAAAGGCTAAAGCCTATTATTTTTTTTTCTTCAACATGTCTACAGAAGAATGTGCTGACAAGGACATGGAGAGATGGGCCATACCTCTTCATAATGAGTATCCATCCTAAAAGCAACACAACTGTTGGGCCAGAATGGGAAATACCCGGTTTGTTCAGCAGTCGCATGTTTTGGCGTGATTTTTTCTCTCATAGCCATACATTCAGCTATAAATTCACTATTAATTCTCAAACATACATATTCTCAAATAGTCGCTGAACACAGGCCCAAAAGTCCACAACGTCAGCGACCAGTATCAAACAGCACAGAATGTGGACATTAACACATTAACTATGTAGGCTTTATTTGTTTAATACAATAATTCTGCTGATTAGATTGAATGTAGACACTTTTTCAAAATGCAACAGAGTTCAAAGAGTTAATATGGTTAAAAGTTCTGCACTGTGTGCATGTAATTGTCATTTTTAAATGGTATAGCTACAGCTAATGTCTCATATGGTCACAATCCAATGAGTTTGGGCTTTTGTGAATCCTAAAAATGCCTTGTGTGTTCATTGTAGTACAAGTTCAAATGAAGAGCGAGGAAGGCTTTATATCGGCTGCCGACTGGCCACTTATGATTGTAAGTATTATAAAGTGTTTTGTGTATTTTAGTAGTGTAACTATATATTTTACCCTGGGACTTTAATTGTCACAATGAAGGGTCACTGTTCAAGAAGATGATCTTTTTTGCCTCGTTTATAATTGCATACTCACTCGCTGGTATAGTGTTTTTGTGTTGTCTCCGTGTTTTGTTTAATTGGTTTCATTAGCCTGAAGGTAACATTTCCATATGATACACATAGTAAATAGTCATTCACGCATTATTGGATGCACACATTGTGAGCTACGTAAGAATTGATTTTGGTTATTCATTACATGTCCTATGTATACACTTTACAATACAGATGATATTGACAGCGTCTTAATGTGAGATGCTAACCACGGGGAACAGCTTCAGAGAGTGAATGCAGTTCGATATAATGTAATGACGATTCTGTGTGGGTTTTGAAACGAACTCTTTTCTTTTCTCCCCGTTCCCAACGCTGTGTTTAGTTCTATGTCGCGATGTGCGTGCTGTACTCTCTGTACGGTGCCCTATGGCTGGCCTGGTCGGCCTGCTACTGGAAGGACCTCCTGCGCATCCAGTTCTGGATTGGAGCCGTCATTCTTCTCGGCATGCTTGAGAAGGCCGTCTTCTATGCCGAGTACCACAGCATCAACTACTACGGCACCTCTGGTGTGTAGCAATGACGAGTGAACTAATTTCTGCAGGTGAAATTAGAAGTTTCAGTCCTGCGATTACGTTCTCACACCACTGCTGACAGATGGACCTCCATAAGGGGAAGTTCTGGAGAACCCATCTAGAGAGAAGGTATTTGACATACTCTTCCACATTGGCCAGAAGTCTTGGAAGAGGTGTGAGTACCTACAGTTTACCCCACCATACCCAACCTGCTAATCGACTAACTGGTGTGCCCATTGATGTTTCTGGGCAGACAATGGGAACTTTTTTTTTAAGTTCCCATTGTTTCAACTGCCATGCTAGGGAGATCAAATCAGAGACCTCTGAAATGCCACTCACCCTGAAACCATGGTAGAATTCTACCTCTGTGCTGTGATTGTATACTTAGTTGCAATGTTAATAAACTCTCACCTGCATTCAGTTTTGTTGAGAAACTGCAATCACATCCATAATCCTTTTCACAAAGTATGATCACAGACCGCAATAGCTGAGATTTGAAAAAGTATTCTTGCTGCAGCCGCCACCACCATGAATATTAACGACCCTTTAAACTGGTTTATTTGCAGTCCGAGGGGCTGTAGTGTTTGCAGAGCTACTCTCTGCCCTCAAGAGGACCCTGGCTCGCCTTCTGGTCATCATTGTCAGCCTTGGCTATGGCATAGTCAAGTGAGTCGCTTGGATTTGTGGTTTCCTTAGTAAAATCAGATTGTGTTTTTGTATTGATGGTGTGATTTTAAACTCCCCTTTTTGGTCAATGTTGAGACATCTTGCCCTACAAAGTTGACATCTAAACTTGCCGTTCAACAACGTGTTTTTGTAGACCTCGTCTGGGTACCACGATGTACAAAGTGGTTGGCGTGGGGATGCTGTACCTCATATTTTCTTCAGTGGAGGGCATTTTACGTATCTCTGGGGTAAGACCCTGGGCTGCCTCTTGCTCTTCATTTTGCTTACTTTTACATTATTGATGTACGCGATGCACAACACGTTTGCGACAAAGTATATTACACCTCGGGTGATGCGGTGGCACAGTGGTTCGTGCACTCTATTAGGCACCCATGGACCAGAGATTTATTCCTGGCCATGGTTATCATCGGTGGTGAGTGATATCTGAACCGGTCCTGCGCCTGTCCTCTTCACCAACCCTGAAATGACCAGCATAGTGAAGTATTACCAATCAACCCCTTTGACCGACAGTGGTGTGGGAGGAGACCCAGTCCAGCAGTTTGATTGACAAATGGCTGTAAATGATTTATATTACAAGTAATATTACATCTCATCATCTGAGTGCCGAAATAATTTACAGTCCATAATTATGGATCTAACCTTCAGCATGACATGACTAAGGGGGGGGGGGGAGATGTTACGAATCCACCTTGCTGCCAGTCCGATGAGTGGTTGGGTTTAATGTCAAACACAAACTCGACTTATTATTGTGGTGTCATGTGTTTTGAGTGATTCACTCGCCGCTTCTGTTTTCTGTTGGTTTTGTAGGAGCAGAACAGCGTCAATGTCCTGTACTCTGATATCGCCCTCGCATTCATTGACTCCTGTGTCATTTACTGGATATCCTTTTTCGTGGTTTTAAGTTTTGTCATTGTATGCGCTTTTTCATTTTTTTAATGTGCTTTTGTTGCTGCATAGTTACATTTATTTGTAGTGCCCTCATTGTCCAAAATAAGAAGTTTTTTGAGAAATGGTACTTATAGCACAAATGAAGAAGTGCCCATTACCTGAAAAGTCACCGATTTTTTATTTCCTTTTTAGGCCACTTATTAACGAATGTGATTTTTCGTAATTGTGCACCACTGCCGACAACATCACAAAAAAAATGTATTCAGTAGTTTTTTTTTTCCCTGAGGTCACGTGTACTTTTGTTTTTTTTTGCATGCATTTTTAGAACAATCTGTAAGTTTCCACCTATTGCGCTTGTTTACATGAGCATGTTCACTTCTTCACTCATTCATCCTTGTACTGCGTGCGCTTAATCCTTAACTGTGTTTTAGATACCCAGCTCTTAAAACAGACAGAATTTTGATGTTCTCAAAATGAACAAAACCACGCTCATTAATTTGCTGGTGTAGTGTTTGGTATTCCTCTTGTGGATGTGAACGCCCTACGCTGCAATTGCTGCAATGTGCATGGCACGTAGGGTCAAGAATTTGACCTGGACCTGCTGGCTGCAATCCCTCTGGCTGTGCTCGACACTGCTCTCTGCTGGTGGATATCCTTGTGTGTCTGTGTGTGTGTGTGTGTTTCCTGCCTTGGCTGCTCAGGAGAACCTTGTAACCATGAGCACACATGAAATTAACTCGATCCCTGTTCTTGAGCCTTTTGAATATTTCTACCGTTTCTCTAAGCTCTGACCCACTGTCCTCCTGCGTGCGATGACGCACAATCTACGTCCAGATTTGTACGAGTTTCTTTTCCCAATGTCGGCTTGAGTTTCTGCAATTACCTAACCTAGCTTCTGCGCCAGATTTCACTCTATATGAACCGCAGAAAGGTCACAAACTGCACTCTGTAATGCAGTGTAGTTTGGGTATGAGCGCCATCAGGTCCGGTCAGTCGTGTTTTTAAAATCAAACAGGTGGAGCTCGGACTTTATTAATAATTGAGCTGTAAAATTGTATTTTAATTGATCGAGTTTAAATTGTAACAGTAAAGGGGACAATCTGAATATTGACATAGTTCTGAAAGCATGAACACTGAATTTTCAAAACAATTTGCCTCATTAAGTAGGCCCAAGCTAAAGAACTGTACACTGGTATTTAGCAACTCCGGTCCTCATGACCCACTACGGTCCGTCCTCACCGTCAGTGCGAATAATCCAGTCTGCATATATATAAAAAAGCCTGAGCTCCAGATGGTATGTCTGCCAATATGCTCAAGTTTCCTGTACTATTAAAACAAGCATTATGGAAAGGTTTAGGACAATGTAGCGTTGGCTCCTTGACAGCGCAGCACATATTCATCAGCCTGTACCAGACCATGAAGATGCTCATGCTGAGGCGCAACGTGGTGAAGCTGTCCCTTTACAGGCACTTCACCAACACGCTCATCTTCGCTATAATCGGTGAGTCCACACAGCATGCCGAAGGAGGGGGCAACGAATTGGATACGTCACCGTTCAATCGGTTTTCATTCTTAAAATAAATTTGCACATTTTATTCAGAAATGTACTTTGGTACTACCAGCTTTGGAATGTAACTAAATGCTTGTGTTTTATATTTCATTGTCTTTTCAAGCTTCACTTATTTTCATCATCTGGACTACACGGAAGTTCAGATTTGCAGAATGCCAATCGGTGAGTGGATTTAAAATTCTTCACACAGACTTGAATATGCGCGTTTGTATGTATTACGAGATAGTTGTCGTGGGATGCACGTCGCTCACATTCACGTGTGCTCGTGTGTACAAAATGAGTACAGGACTGGCGGGAGTTGTGGGTGGAGGAAGCCTTCTGGCGACTTCTCTTTTCCCTCATCCTCCTGGTCATTATGGTGCTTTGGAGGCCATCTGCCAACAACCAGCGGTGAGACTTTCATTATCGTCGTCAGGCACGATCAATCCACTTCTGAATGAACGCAATCCCACGAGTCGTCGCCATCTCTTACAGCCCCGTGATGCATCAATCTACCTGGCACCTCCATATCAGCTGATTTTATTGCTCCATTTTATTCTTACAGACGTTATCTCTGTAAGCATGTGTGTTGATCTAAAGATGCATAGAGGTGTTGTGTACTGTGCTACTTTGATGTGCGCTGTTAGTGGTGATGACAGAATATTTTTTACAGAAAAAGGGTTTTAAAACTGCCTTTGTTAATTTTGTCTGAAAATGTTAACAGATTTTACAGGTCAGCTCCGCTAATGGGCTGTATGTGCCATAATTGCCTGGAGGATTAACTTATATCTTTGAATGCTAATTCCCAACATAATGAATTATAGGAGGACGCAATACAACAGTGTTATCGCATCTGTGGATAAATTAGAGTAGTGTTTAGTACTACTCTGGTTTTTTATACGGCACAACCGAGTGGTATCCTATGTCCGACCTACTCCGTGTTTGTGCGTGGCCACCTTTCAGGTATGCGTTCACTCCACTGCTGGACAATGATGAGGATGAGGACGAGGAAGAGGAGCCCATGATGAACGAAGCATACGGTATGTGGAGCAAGTAGTGCACCTAGGCTGCCCCACCTACATGACCTGAATGTATGTACGTATGTTGAACTTCCTTCGAACCGTACGTAGCCAACCATGCTAATCGGAGGTGCGGGGGATGGACAACAAACTAAACACAGAAAGCAGTTTGAAAGAAATGAGTTTTAAATCTAGATGTAGAAGTGCACCGCGCTCCAGTGGCTTCCTAACATCGAAAGGAAGAGTGTTCCAGACGGCCACAGAAGCACGTCTGAAAGGGCGTGATGCAGTAGTGCCCGTCTTTATTCGATGGGCTAGCCCAAAAGCTGCTGGCGAGGATGGCCGGAGCTCGCGTGTCGGTTGTTAAAACTCTCTGCGTGGTGTAAAACGCTTTCGATTTCAGATGGCATGAAGATGAGGGGAAGTAAGCCCGAGTTGAATGGATCCAGCCGCCCAAATGTCAACAAGCAGGTGAGCCACCCCCAAAGTAAAAAAAAATCAATCCTCCGGCCCATTTTAGAAATGTAACGTGGCATCGGCGCATGCGGTGCAATGGAACAATTTCCTCTTATTGTCGCTTTTTTCCCAGGAGGATGATCTCAAGTGGGTAGAAGACAACATCCCGGCCTCGATGGCAGATGTGTACGTACTAGAAACTTGAAGAGCATACCTACTATAATCACCCAGGAATGTCTGTCCTTAACGCTCCTGACGTCACTCCACATCGACCAGCCCCCCCCTCATTAATAATCATGAGCAGGTCACATCACTCCACAAAGACCAGCCCCTCTCCTCATTAATAATCATAAGGTGACGTCCTCCAAATGGACAACCCCCCCCCCCCCCCATTCATAATTAGCAGCTGACGTCACTCCTCCCCCCTCCTCGGCGTCAACTTACAACCCTCACTGCAAACGCTGAACCCTCACGTCACGTGATCTCCGTAACGCTGTTGAGACATCAAAGTAAAAAGGACGTCCTGATGAACAAGGGATTATAACCTCAAAATGAAATAGGTCTGTGTCACCGCGCCCTTACAAGTTGCAGACGCATTAATGCAGTAAATATCACGTCGCTGTCTGCTTTTCGCTTGCAAGTTTCAGATTTACTGCAATACACCCGTCCTTGGACGGGCAAACGGCTAGTCTCTTTATAGGCTTTGAAGAATACAATTCCCCTGGGAAGCATATCGTTGCTGAGACTCTCGGTTCACTGTCACTGCTTTGCATGCAAGCGGCACTCTCTTGCCCTATATCTGTAGTGTCCCTTTGGCATTGATGTTTAGTGTAAGTTTGTCCTCTTTTTTTATATTTTGCGTTTCTTTTTTCTTCACCCCCTGCCCGCCCCCTGATTTATTTTGTATCTCCTATTTAGTTGTAAATTGCCGCGTTTAAGAGATTAATCAATGTAAATCATTATGGTTGATTTAAGTATCTTGCACTACAGCTGCTTACGAAATGTGTCCCCCTTGTCTTGCAGTGCCATGCCTGCCTTGCTGGACTCGGATGAGGTAAAAACACCATTCAGTAAATAAAACACTATGATGTAAAATCTAGCATACAGAAGCACTACTTGGACAACGAGGCTTGAATTGGCCATATATTTGTTAATGCCATCAGCAATAGCTTTTCACTAATTGGTATTTGTGAAAGTTGAAATACCAATGCAAAAACCCATGGCATTATCAATATCTGTAAAACTTCCTTGCTTTGGTTTTCACGGATGCGCTGTGCAACTCTCCGATGTTTTTTTTGGGTTGCGTTTTGCGCGTCGTTCGGCACGATGTCCAGCGTTTTGTTCCACGGGCTGGGAGCTTCTTCAGGAATTGAATCGAGCTGTTCACTTTTTCCCCTCAATTATACAGCATTGTACAGCCCGAGAATGCATCGCAGAGATTTACAGCACAGCCGGATACGCGTTGCTGAACTCAATAAAGCGATGGTTATTCCCATTGGCGTGATTCTACTTTTACGGACGTAAGCAATATGCATTGGGAGAGCTGCTGCAAACTTTATGAACGTAAAACCTCGTTTTGTTTTTCCCCATCAGGAAATAATGACCACCAAGTTTGAGATGTCGAAGATGGAGTGACGACCGCGAGTTGCGCTGTGCTTGAGGAACGAAACGCGGCTGGCGGTCCGGCCTGGTGCCTGCCACCCTGGTCACATTGCCTGGCTGTTTCCTGCAGCGGAGATGTTCCTGGGCAGATGTTGGGGGTGGTGCACACCCATTCCCATAGGTGTGGCAGCACCTTTGCGTTCTAGTGTTTTGCATGCGTTTTTTTTCCAAGAGATTGTTCTTTATCGGTCTTTTTATTTACATCATGTATTGGTATTTAACTTGTAAAATCTTTTTTTTTTCAGCACTTGTTGCATATTGGCCTTTTCATGGAACTCAAAAGCGAGGGGACCTGGCTCATGTATTATTTTTGAAGAGTTAGGCAGTTACTGACTTCTCAAGACTTGCTTAAACGTTTTGTATTTTAAGTATTTGGGATATAATTTCAAGAAGTGTTCTAAATATCCATGGTCTGGCAAGTGGTCAGTCAGTGCTGTTTGTCAAACCCTTGATTTTACCATAATTTCTCACATTGGTAGCCAAATGTAATGACTTTCTTGCATTTGACTATTCAAATCCGAATAATTCCATTGTCTTAAATATTATACGAATAAGACATTATCTTATGCCTAACAGTGAAGGAAGTGGTACTTTCCTTAACAAGATGTAAGAATGGGTCTGTCCAGGTGAAGTTCTTAAGGACTGTATGCCAAAGCGCTGTGGACAAATACGTGTTTCACCTGAAATATGAAATTAAGAATTTGGATATTATATTATGCAACAGGGCACCAAGACATTATTCAGAGCACATGGAAAACATGTTGGTCCCAGTTACACAGTGAATTAAACAATCATAGTTGTATCTTGACTTAAAGCTTTCGTGACTGCAGGAATTCATTCTTTGGGTCTTTTGGTAAAGTCACGTAGATAGGTTCAAAGAAAATAACAAAGTTATAAGACCAAAAATACCTATCACTGTATGTAATACATTTTAAAGGGTATCACAAGTGCACCAGTGACTTGGTGGGGGCAATAGAGTGCTGATTACTTTACAATTGTATTTTATAGATTCGTCGCATGCCGATGTTTTCACTTTAACTGCACCTCGAATTTATGTTCCTTTTAAATGTACAAACTTGACATTGGTTACTGATAATAACCTAATTTTTTGTTTCAGCTGGCTTCAATGCACCGTTCTCCGATGTGTTGGGAATCGTCCCGCGCGTCGTTTTCTAAATCCTATTTTTTGCGTGCTGGGAACTTCGGCAGGAACTAAACATTTCTGCGGAAGTCCCGTCCCCCCCCCCCCCCCCCCCCCCCCCCCCCGCGCGTCGAGCGAAACGTCGGGCGTCGTGCTTGACTCAAAACAGGCGTCGGAGAGCGATACGGCACAACCGCAAATACCTGCATATTTGTGGTCAAAAGCCATCGGGGTTTCAGATGATTCCCCTGTCTTGGCTTCCGCGGTGGCGAGATATCAACTAACTCGCCTGGTATACAGGTGATAGTGGGTTCGATCCCAACGCCTGTATATTTGGAGTTTATATGTTCTCCTTGTGGTCGTGTGCATTTTTCACCTGGGCCTCCGATTTTTCCCTCCACTTTAGAAACATGCGTTTAGAGTATTTGGCTGCCATGTTTCCACATAAGCCACTTCGTTGAGCTGTCATTTGTGGTCAGTTCGCTTCTGAAAAAGAGCTACAGAGCTCCAGTGGGCTTTGTCTGGTAAAATGAAACGTTTAAAGAGCTTGGGAAAGGAGCACATGGAGGGGCGGTGTGCTCAAACCATGCACCCGTTTTTAAATGTTTCCAAATGTGCTAGAGCCCATTTGTTTTAAAGACATCCAGTTAGAGTAATTTCAGAAGCAATCGTGTAATATTATTTGCATTTGCCCTGTGGTAGCTTGCTGGTGAGTGTTTGGCACTCAGGTTTGTGCCTATGGACTTGATAGGCAATACCCGAGTCAGACACATAATTGTGTTGCTCTTACGATTTTTGTTTTTCTTGTTTATTAATCTTGTAGCTTACCCAGGAATTGCTGCAGTCGTAGACTAGTGAAAATTAGGCATAGGGGCATATGGGCTTAAGTTAAGATATCCAGTCCTTTAACATCTGTGATGTGTTAAGGCCTAGAATGGTTTTCTGAACCTGTATTGTCTGATGAATCCTAAGAATTCAACAATACATTTATCGCACCCAACATTGCAGTCCATCGATTGTAAATTGTCTTTATTAAAGGTTGGCTTAACTGAAGCCATTAAACATTCTTTTGTACTTATCTCGATTTAAACGGCGCTGTTTTTGAACAGTGTGCAAAACTTGCAAATGTTGATCCCATACACCATTCTTCAGCGTGTTTACATAGAGATGTGCACATTTTATAAATCTATGTGAATAGTACATTTGCATGTTGGTCAGGTCAGTAATTGCAGTGTTCACTTACAAAGTGCACATGTTTTTGGAGAGGCTGTGACGTGAGAAAGCTAAATCGCGTTGTGAAAGCATAGCCTGATTACAAATTTACATCAATCTAAGTGGGGATGGGAGAGGTTTGCAAACCTCTGGTTTGTTGGATTGCATGAAGTTTTTAAATTGGACAAAGGGAATATATTTTTTTCCATCTCGGAATATTTGTGAGCATGAAACTGCCAGATTTAAAATAAGACATCTGGATTAATGTGGCCCATTACCTTATTCAGTGGACATCTACAGGGCAAAGTTGCACAATTTCAAGTTGGTAAATTGGGTTACTTGGTTAAGCACAGCCTGTGCCATACTTAAAAGGCAAACTATGTAAAACCTGTTTTCTTTAAGACTAATGATGTTTATAATACTTTGATCAATCAAAGATATAAATATTGTACGTGTGTAAAAGAAATGTTCAACGTTGGAAAATGAAGCTTTCCCATACAGTTCAAATGGTCTGAACTTCCATTTTAAAAGTATTTCATGGTTGTGTAGCTGTACATTTGCTTATTTTATTTATGTAGGAAATGCTGTATACTTCGCAAAATACATAAATGAAATCTGCAATAAAACAGCGATTAAAAAATGTAGTCATTCGCATTAATTGCTGAAAGAGCGTCGATTTAATTTGCCAACACTTGTAAAGTAACAGCTCATTTGCATGGTCATGATTTTTGGCCCCCTGTCAGTCTTTAAGGCAGTGTTATGCAACCGTTTTTGCATCAATGCCACATGGGTTGGATCTGAGAATACAATTTCCTCCACTGCTAAACATGAAATAATTTCAAATTCATGGCGGCATGATGCAAATTGTTTGTGACATTTTGTCAATCCCGCGATAGAACCGCAAATTGGCAGTCTGCAGAATTGGTACCACCGGTTGAGAAATGCTGCTTCAAGATGCACTCCTGCGCAGGTTTATGCAGCTTCCCTGTATAGCTCTCTGAAGCATTTCCGGGTCTCGCTGCGTGGGGGGGGGGTTTGCACCATTGCCTACGTTTCTGCGTGCGGAGAGCTTATGAATCCGAATTTCGGGAGCTCCCGGGCGCATGGATCAATACGTCGGACGTCGTGCCGAAACAACAAGCGGCACGCCCCGAACACGTTTTAGGAGTGGTGCAACAACCTGTGCTTCAACGGGTGCTCAGGATGAGCCTCCTGGTATGTGCACGTCGGCTATCCCAGCCAGCCCTCGGGGATGATCTTGGACTGGAGGGCACGGGGCAGCTCCCAGAGGAGCAACAGGCTTGCATCGGGATGACCACGGATACGGGTCGCAACCCAGGCTCCTGCCGACAGCACCGACAGCACCCCGATGCCCAACAGTGCCGAGTTCACCACCTGCGCAGAGGTTGAACAGAAACGAGAAACTTATTTGCCACAGACAAAGGCACCACTAGTTCCACTGTTGGGTTTCTGCAACTCCTGTCTTTACAAAAATGGCTTAAAGGACAACGGTGGGTGCCATTCACGTTAGCAAAAGGCCATTGAGGCCTTTGGTGGATCCACCCAGCCTTTGTGGGGTGGGTGGCAAATGCTAATGGAGTGAAGCAACGTGTACAAAGTGCGCACAAGCGTGTATACCTTGTTCTGCAGTTTACACTTTTTCACAACCTCGTGGTAGCGTATTCTTGTGAACGTCACCTGTGAGCACAGGACACGCGAGTCAGGTGTTTGTGTGGGGAAGTGAGGTCATGGGATTTGAATGGGGGGAGGAGGCATGCAAGGGGCAAGTTGAAGCTTGGAGGGGCAGGTGGGAATGGTCAAATATTGGTGATGTCAAGTGAAAACTGGATTTTCAGTTAAGAGGTCACATGACTCCACCAATGATTTTTTTTTTATCTTCTCTGTCCTGAATGCAATTATTTGTGGGGGGAAATTGCGTGAACATTTTCCATGGCCAGTTGCACGCAACGCCTCAAGGTCGATATCATCTCTTCGTTTGTCACTTAGTGTGACTTGTTGCGGGGGAATACATAACTTACGTCAATACAAAAGGTTACATTTGTCAGCATTATTAAAACTTCCAATATTTTTTCAGGGAACTATAGTGCAAGTGCATTCTCCAGATATATATTTTAAAATATATATGCTCTTTGTTCGAGATGGCGGTCTGTTACCCAGCGCAGCCTATTAAATACATTTGTTATATAAGGTAGAGTTAATGATGAAGAAATTCGATTTTAACTGCAGTTCTATTATGCCATCGACCACCGTTCTTGAGTAGGATACATGTACATCTTTTTTATTTTGTCAATCGTCAGATTCCAAAAGCCTTTTTTTTACTGGAACAAGTGGCACAAGCAAAACAATCTAATTGGGAAAACCTGTTGATGCAACCCACACCAATGGGTGGAACTCACCATGGTGTACAGGGGCACAAACGTTCCCGGCATGAGCAGGTACAGCAGATTGTCCACGCGCTTGCGGAATAGGAACCAGCGCGAATTCACGTGGGCCCTCATCTGTCAGCGGAGACGCCATGCAGGTAACAGGCGGCACAGCACGTCAATTCTGGAGGCCTACTCTGGGCCCAGCCATTTCCGGCCCCGCTGTCTTGGTTTGCGTGTTTCTGTTCAACTCAGAGCTAAAGATTTTCCTTATTTTCTCCACCTCTGACCAACTGCCTCTTTCTATGAAGCAGATATTCCCACAATTTCTGTACGGCGTCTTGAGGCGCGGTTGAACTTAAATGCACTTTGTAAATTGACGTGTCGTGTTAAAGTTCTCACTTGTGAGCTTGCCCACACGGGAACAATTGATTTGAGCTGTGGCCCACCATGAGATATGGCTCTCCAGGACAGATTACAGACAAATGGGATAAAAGAGACACGAGATGTAGATGAGAGGGCTGTAGATGAGAGAATTGAGATGAAAGCAAAATAAATGAGCGAGCAACCCTGTGCCCCCTTGCAAAACAAGCAATGTAACCGTCTCATTGGCCTATTTGTTTTATCTCCTGGTTAAATAAAGGATGCGTAGATGAGACGCATGAAGAAAAGAGGTACACAGTGAGCCCACGTGCAGACATGATGCCATGCGACGTCACAACCTCTGTACATGCGACGTAACATTGTGGCCAACCAGCGCACGCTAGCTTTTTGGCCAGCCAATATAATCATAGTTTGAAGAACCATGGCTTAGAGGATGAACTTATAAACGAAACTTTTAATTTTACCAGGTAAAGCCCTGCGAGCTATGTAGCTCTTTTTCAGAAGCGACCTGGCCACAACTGACAGCTCAACGAAGCGGCTTATAATCACGTTGAAATGTTATCACAGGCAAATACTCTAAAACGTGTGTTTTTAAATGTAGAGAAAGGAACCCCGAGGACCCGGAGAAAAATCCACGCGACCACAGGGGGAGAGAGAACACGCAAACTCCAAATATACAGCAGCAGGCGTCAGGGTCGGGATCTAACCCATGACCTGCATACTATGGGAGGCAGTTAACATCTCACCACCGCGGCGCCCCATACAACGGACATTCAAAAATATCTGTGGGGGGATAAATGGGGGTGGGTGGGGTGGTCTAGTGCCCCCCCCCCCCCCCGACTACTTGACATGGCCTCCCCATGGTTATTAGAGTTTTGTTCAACTAAAATGATGCCAAACTATCCAATACATCTATCTAAATGTTTTACTTTATTTGAATACATAAATTCAAATCACTCTTCCCTGCTTATAATAAAGTCCATGAATAAACTCATTCGCTTTGTAAATAAAAAAGTACCACAGTCTCGAGGAATTCCTCTGTTCTCCAATTGCGCCCGGTGCTGCTCAGACAGAGGCAATTTTCAATTAAACCGGCAGACAGCTGTCATTGTTTATACTCCTCTCACAATCCTCCTGTCCTCCACAATTTATCAGCATTATGGAATAATAAAATAGTAACAGTGTATTGTGTTGTGAGGTTTAGTTTTTTTAATATCCTCTAGGTCAAATACTCTGAACGCATGTTTCTAAAAGTGGAGGGAAAAACCGGAGGACCCGGATAAAGAGCCACACGACCACGGAGAACATTCAAACCATGACCTCCTGCATACCCGGCGAGGGAGTTAACATCTCTCCACTGTGGTGCGGAGCGAACGCACCTCGATGTAGTTGTACATGGCGAGGTCCACGATAGCCTGGTCATCCGGGGTCCGCAGTCGGCTGAACTCCGGGAGGACCCTGCCTGGGGAGCGTGCGAGGCAAGCGAGAGACGAGAGGCTGGGCAGCAGTAGACGCTCAACCCTCGGTCCATAGAAACCACTCAGTCTGTCGAGCGGAAACTAGCAAGCAATTCGGGTGAATTGGTCGAGACGTCAGCGTATTTATTCTCTCTTTCTGTGGTAACATTTTTACATTTGGTATGCAATTGTTCACCATTGCCAGGAGTCCGGCGAATGTTTTGTTATAATCAATAGACACACTTCATTTACGGCCCCTTATCAATCCACTGCTGGATGAAGGCATTCCCACATCACTATTGGAGGTGGCTTAACCGTATTGATTTATCAATGCTGTTCACAGGGGTCCGGGATTGGTTCAGATATAAAATCGCTCACCACCGATGGTAGCCATGACCAGGAATCCAAGATTCCTGTATCAGGAGCCCTCCAACAAAATGTGTTTTGAGACTCGTTCAGCCATTCAGAGCCACATTTTTTCTAAATACCGCACATTGGAATTCATGGGGCACAAGAAGCAACAACAAATCTATAGCTTATATTATCTATATTTGTATATCGCCTTGTTCCAACCCTAAGAATATGCAAGTATTAAACATAAGCTGGTGGTTCCAATAAAATGTGACCTTAGGCTCTCGCGGTACAAAAGATCAGTCTTTCATGAGCCAGAAACTATCCTGGTTCCTTCCCGGGCTCAATTTCCTCTGAACTTACCGAGGTCACAGTTGAACTCCTCCATTAGTTCATCAAACACCAAGCAGTCCTCAAAGCCCTGTCAATATAAAAGGGGAGAGATTAAAATTGTTTTTAAATAAAATTAATAATCTATTCCGAACCTCTAAATTTGACCGACAATCTAACTTTTTCCTCCAGCTTTCATCGCTCGTGAATCTCTTTCATTTCACTCGTTTGTATCGCTTTACATTACACACAAAGTTCTTGCCACAAACGAGCCCCAAACGAACCACAACATCTTGCCGATTTCGTCAAGGAGCATAAACCAATCACGCAAACTCTGGTCATCTGCGCGGCGCCTTTTAGCTAATCATTGAACAAAGACCGTCACTACTGCATCGCGCTTTCAGATGCGCTTCTGCGGCTGTCTGGAAAGCTCTTCCTTCCGATATTAGGACGCTATTGGAGCTATGCACTTTTAAATCCAGATGGAAATCTCATTTCTTTAGAACTGCTCTTTGCGTTTAGTTTGTTATCATTCCCCCGCAGATCCAGTTAGCACGGCTGGCTACGTACGGTGCGAAAGAAGTTCAACATTTGTACATAGAAATCTCTGCTAGCCACGTCTCTCAGCAGGCCATAGCTCGGCGAGCTCCTCCAATAGCCTCCGTGGCTCGCAGGCCGCCAGTCAAAGGACCCCACCCCTTACACGAGGGTCAGGGGTCAGGCCCCAGGGTCGCCCCCCCCCGCGTGGCAGCGTGGCCACTCACGGCGTTCATGCCTTGCCCGTAGAAGGGCACCATGGCATGCGCCGCGTCGCCCATGATGACAACCCGCCTTCCCACGTGGTACGGAGAGCACTTGATCGAGACCAGAGCCTGCGCTGGCAGCAGGAAGAAATCCCTCTGGAGCTCCGCTCTGCTCAGGGTGCAGAGGGAGGGGAGGGAAATATTGATTCGTGAATCGGGTGCCAAGATGTCAGTCCGCCAGCCGAACGACAAAACAATGTTGTCCGCACACGATGGAGTGAGCGGGCGGAAAACTTACGCGCCTATGAGGGGGATCGCGTCGGGGAAGTATCGGCTGAAGAAGTCGAGGACGTGCTCCGGCTCCGTGATGCACTCAAACTCCTCGAAGGGCATGAAGAGCGTGCAGGTGAAGGAGTGGTCCTGCACAGCGCGACGACGACACACGGAACCACGCCCGAGAGATTGATTGGTCACGCGAGCACACACGCACACACGTGTGTGTCTTTGGTCAATCCACTGCTGGATGAGGGCCTCCTGTTAACACCTGTTTCTGTGCTGTGGTCATCATCCATCCCAAGCAATATCCAGGCTCAACCCTGTTTAGCTTCCAAGATCCGATGAGATCGGGTGGATTTCGACCGGTTTGTTCACAGGTCGCAATATTCTCTAGGGAAACGTCCCCGACGAGCTGCGTCTGATCATGACCTCCAGCAACGTCCCAGTGCGAGCGGGCGAGTGGTTGAGCGTGGATGTTGGTAACATGATTCTGGGGCCCCTTGAGCTGCTTGGGATTCATTATCCTGCTGTGCTCAGCGAGGGCTGCGTTATGTCGTCGTGCCGAGTAGAGGGCTACGTTACGTTGTTGGGGAGTGCGATCATCATGAAGGTGTTGCGTGGCCAGATGTGCAGGTAATTCTTCTCCATCGCAAACTGCAAACGTAAAAAAAACACAATTGACGCTTGTTAAATACGGTCCTGTACATGTTCTGTTTTTATTATTATCATGGTGGTGGTGACAATAACGACGAAGATGCTGAGGACTGCTATAATGATAATAATGCTGAACATAATGAGGAAGAGGATGGTGATGATTGCAATCATGCAAACGACGACGATGATGACCATATTGACAATTATAAGTGTTGACAATAATAATAACAATGGTGATGATAATTACGAGTGGGAAGTAGTAGCAATACAAGAGTGATAAGGAGGAGCCGTGTTCTCCGACGACCTCTATGCATGTATGTTGAACTTCTTTTGCACCGTACGTAAGTCAACCGTGCTCATCGTTTGAATTGTTGTCTCTGACGGATGGGGTCTCCTTGTAAACACAATGTGCGGAGGAGGTGGGGGGGGGGGTGTGCGGATTGCCGTCATGTGGGGTGGCGGGTGGCTGTGGGTGGGGTGGTGGTGTGGGGTGGTGGTGTGCGGGCTGGCGAGGTGTGGGGTGGTGGTGTGGTGTGGTGTGGTGGTGTGCGGGCTGGCGTGGTGTGGGGTGGTGGTGTGGTGTGGTGTGGGGTGGTGTGGGGTGGTGGTGTGCGGGCTGGCGAGGGGGTGGGCGGTCTCGTGCGCACCTGCCCGGCCGCCGTGGGTGGGATGGTGAGCTCCAGGTAGCCGTGCGGGATGTACGTCTGGCTGAAGTCGAAGCGCACGTTGCGCATCGCCTGACGCCGCACGGCCGAGAAGGCCCCATCGCAGCCCACCAGCAGGTCGCACGACTCCTGCAGCAGCGGCTTCCCGCTGGAGCTGGGGCGCGCACGTCACCACAACAATGACAACAATTATCATTGAGTTAAATGCATAAAATATCATTTTTCAAAAAAAAACGTAGTGAAAGTTCGCGATTGCTCGAGCACAGGGCCCAAAGAACGCCCCGAAAAACGGCGAGTGGACAGCACCGAACAGCAGCACGACCGAAGGTGTGATAGATCAGGGAGTTGATGCGTTTCTTTAATGGAGCAAGGTTATCAGAATCTGAATCTTTAAAGCTCCTTTTGACAGATGTCCAGCCGGGGCAGGTCAGAACACTACAACAACAAACAAAACAAAAACACGATAGGACTGCAAAGTTTAAGGAAAGGTAAGCAAATCACTCAACTTATTTTAATGATTATTGTTATGAGAACTTGGGGGAAATAAAAAGATTGGGCGGAGGAGTAGTGGGGGGGCGGGGAATTTCCAGAGTGGAGCAGCGTTGAGTGAAGAAACTGAGACAAGTGTTGTGGTGTGTGCACACAGTATACGGCAGTGATTACGAATTGTTTATATATATACAATTTGACATTGATGATGGAAAAATATCAAAAAGGTTGATATTGCTAAGTATTACTATTTTTATTTTACCACATACTGCCCACTGAGCTCTACGGCTCTTTTTCAGAAGCGGCCTGGCCACAATTGATAGCTCAACGAAGTGGCTGCTTATCGCTATGTGGAATCACAGGCAAATACTCAAAACGCATGTTGATTCTGAATGTGCAACCACAGGGAGAACATGCAAACTCTAAATACACAGGCATCAGGGTTGGGGATTAAAACCCACAAACGCCTGCATACCAGGCGAGGTAGTTATCGCGCCACCGCTGCGCCCCTACTGTTTTTTTAAAGCTCAGTCCTTGAACAGCTCTGGCTGAAATGAAACCCAGGGCTGGGTGTCATTCAAACATATTTGTCTAGCAGGTGAGCGAGTTTGATGAGCGAGTGAGCAAAGTAAGGAGACATTTAGCCAGATTGTATGTATGTGGGCATGTGGACAAGTAGGTGAATGTGTTCACGAAGAGTGTCGGTGAGTTTCATGGAGAGCATGTTGAAGTGTAAGTTGTATGGGATGACGGTGTTGGTGGGAGAGTAAATGGGTGAGAAAGTTGTTGATCAGGTGAGTAAGTTAGTTAGGGAGTGAGTTAATGGTTGAGTGAGTTTGATGGCAAAAGAGGGAGTGGGTGGGTGAGTGATGGAGTGAGTGAGGAAGATGGTGAGAGTGCAATAGTGAGCAAGTGGCTGAGCAAGTGCATTTTTGAGTATGAACTAATGTGTGAGTGACCGCGAGATGGTCAGAAATTTGGCAGGTAAGTGGTTGGACGTTGTGGGTTAGGGTCAGCCACAGAGTGAGTTTATTAAGTGGGTGGACGAATGAAAGTAGCAGGCGAGTGAGTGAGTGAATTTATGGGTGAGCTCATGGGTCAGTGAATGAGTAAGGAAGGCGGTGAGAGAGTAGGCGAGGCGCATGCACGCACCGTCGGAATGTGATGGATCCGGTGTGCGGGTCGGCGGTCTCCAGCTTGTGCTGGAAGTGCAGGTGCACGTTGGGGTAGCGCTGCACAGCTACATGCACACAGGGACACACGCAGGGATGGAGATGGGGACGCACGCGGAAACGGAGACGCATGCGGGGGTGGAGAAGCAAGCGGGGATGGGGAAGCATGCAGAGATGCACGCGGGGACGGAGATGCACGTGGGGACACACGCGCGGGACGGGAACACACGCGTTTGGCAGGTGGGACAGGGTGGAGCAGGGCGAGACGGCAAGAGACTTGGATCCTAACCCCGACCTCGCCGCACATGCGCGCACACACACACACACGCGCGTCCACACGCACCTGTGAGCAACTCCTTGTTGAGCAGCGCACGATCGACTGACAGCAGGTACTGTTGGCAAGAAAAAACAAAAGCTATTTTATACTCTTTGGTTCTATTCGGTAAAGTCACGTAGGTAAAAATAAAAATAAAATAACAAAAAAAATCACGACGTTTCGGCCACAACACAAGTGGCCTTCATCAGGTGAAGGGACCGAACTATCCAGAGGACAGCGTTGGAATGAAGACAGCCAAGCCCAGGTCGCGTCCTTTAACCTACGTGACTTTACCGAATAGAACCAAAGAGTGTGGATCCTTGCAGTCACGAAAGCTTCAAATCTAGAATTGATAACATCTACGGGGAGGGCTTTCACCTATCTGTTAGAGCTTTCAACAGACAACGGGACAAGAAGTCAAAGCTCATCGAGACGCTGACCTTCCTCAAAAGATGCCGCGACAACAAGGTAATACCCATCGTTTTCACACTCACATCTGCTGTTGTATCCTCACCGAATTCGAAACAGATTTTGTTTAAGGCCAGCCTATCTTTAATCTCAGAAAGGATAAGACTACTCCGTTTTGAACTCGATACTTTAGACAGGACTCTCCTACAAGCTCATTTAACGCTAACACAAAAAATGTCACCTTCTGATTGGAACCACGTAGACAACATGACTGCTTCTTCTGCCGATTCACTTTCAGTCAAATACAAAGCTAACCTGATTTCTAAATTCAACCATCTATCGAAGAAGAACCCAGTCCCACATATAACAAAACTAGACGTTAACAAAATCGTCATTAATCAGAGTAGCACCCCAATTTCGGACAATCTGAAAACAGTACTGGCTAGAGGGCTAAATTTTGCTGTCACCCCGAAACATATTCCTGTAGATGATATCATCTCTCAGGTCGATGTGGCCCTTAAAGGGCATAGGACACATCCAAGCAGACGTTGCGAGAGCTGAAATAGCCACTATTCTTAAAAATGCTAAGAAACCCATTAGCAACATCAGCAAAAATGAACGCTCTAAACTCGCGAATTTAAAAAAACAGAAGTGATATAGTCATCCTCTCAGCTGACAAAGGCAACGCTACTGTAATTATGGATAAAGATTCATACAACAACAAAATCCAGAACCTACTCAACGATGGAAGTTACTCAAAAATAAAAAAATGACCCTACTAATAGCCTAACTATAAAAACCAACAAGATCATCACAAGTTCGACCTCCCTAATCGAACCAACTAAACGTCCCTCCTTAAAACCTTCTGCTGCAAGACCCCCTAGATTCTATGGTCTCCCCAAGATTCATAAAGAAGGCACTGCACTACGACCCATCGTATCCACGATCAACTCCCCTACCTATAAGCTAGCACGTTTTCTGTCAGATACCTTGCTACCTTTCACTGGCAAGACCTCCTCAGCAGTACTTAACTCAGCTCATTTGGTCTCTATGGTCAAAGACGTTGTACTGTCCCCTGACGATATCCTTGTCAGCTTCGATGTGGTCTCCCTGTTCACCAAGGTCCCGGTACCTGATACCATTGAAATAATTTAAAATTTGGTACAACATGGACTAGACCCCGATACACCTGCGCTGATTAGACACTGCCTCACCAATACCTACTTTACTTGGAATGGCACCTTCTACAGACAAAATGAGGGTACCCCCATAAGTTCTCCCTTATCACCAGTGATAGCCAATGTTTTCATGGAGAAATTTGAATCAGACGCCATCCAGACTTCCACCCTCAGACCTTCCCTGTGGAAGAGATATGTGGATGATACTTTCGTCATTTGGCCACATGGCCTCCCAGCTTTGAACCTTTTCCTACACCACATCAATTCTAGACATCCCGCCATCAAATTCACCATGGAAGTGGAGAAAGATGGCAAGCTACCATTCTTGGATGTTCTGTTTGAGAGGAGACCTGATGGCTCACTGGGGCATTCTGTCTACAGGAAACCCACCCACACAGATTCCTACTTGAAACCTGACTCCCACCACCACCCAGCTCAAAATAATTATCTCATCAAAATGTTATACCACAGGGACCAACACCACCTGACCAGTGAATTAAAACATGTACACCTGGCCCTCAAGAGAAACGGATACTCTGACCGTACCATCCGCCAAGCTGTTACTCCCTCCATACAGAAACAACCACTTGATACTCCGGTCAAAACCATCACACTACCATATATAGCAGGCGTTACTAAAATTATCTCCAAAATTCTAAACAAACACAAGATCCTGGTCCGGTTCAATACAGTACACAAAATCTGTGACATGATCCCATCCGTGAAGGATGTCGTTCCTGACTTACAGTACCCCGGAGTTTACAAATTGAGCTGCACCTGTGGTGACTGCTACATCGGGGAGACGAAATGACATGTCTCTGACCGAATTCGCGAGCACAAATCAGATTTGAAACACAGCAGAACGAATTCTTCTGCCGTAGCTGATCACTGTTACAACGCTGTGGGTGATCACGATATAGTTTTCTCCGATACCAAGGTTCTCTGCAAACCCATGGGTTTCTATCAGAGATTTGTCCACGAGGCAATTCAGATTTACAAACACAGACACAACTTCAACCGAGAGGATGGTTTCAAATTAAGCAATCATTGGAAAAATGTTCTAAATCAAACCAAACATTAAACTAATTTTCAATGGTACAGTATATTTATTCAAGTAGTGGTATCCCAAACTTTCACAGCAGCTTATTTCCCTTCACACCAATATTATGTAAACTCCCCCCCCCCCCCCCCCCCCACCGTGCCAGTCCAGTACATCATGTTATGCTAATTCCTTTGTCAAGGCGTTTTTTGTTTTCTTCCCACACAGCTTAAAGGACGCGACCTGGGCTTGGCTGTCTTCATTCCAACGCTGTCCTCTGGACAGTCCGGTCCTTTCACCTGATGAAGGCCACTTGTGTTGTGGCCGAAACGTCGTGATTTTTTGTTATTTTATTTTTACCTACGTGACTTTACCGAATAGAACCAAAGAGTATGGATCCTTGCAGTCACGAAAGCTTCAAATCTAGAAAAGCTCTTTTAACCAAGGAAGCATTTGAGTTCCAGACGGATGGGTTCATGAACTTGAGTAACAACGGTTCATTTGCCAACTTCAATGTCCATCTGCCTTCTCTCTATACCTGAGGGCCAGTTTGCGATGGACTCGGCAACCTGATTGTTTTAAATCGTACGTGTGTGTTGGTATATATGGTATACATTGTACGTAATGGGTCGATTTTACCTCTGCAGCCACTACATTCAACACAACAGAAGACGACAAAATAAGCATCGACATGCGAATTAAATCACGACTGCCGAAGTGTGACAAGTCACCAAATCTCCTGGGACGTACGAGCTGGAGAATTGGGGTGGGGCGAGTTGGGAAGTGAATCGTTGCATCTCTAGCCTTCGGGTGATGACGTTTGATTATTCATCTATCCAAAGTTGGTCGGATGCAGCAAATGTAACCCCACGTATTTGGACTGCCATGACCCACGCCGCGACCCCACGTGGTTGAACCCACCATGTAGCCCACGAGGTTGAACCTCTCGAGGTTGAACCCACCCTGTACCCCACGCGATAAAACCGGCGCCGGTAAAACCACCGTACCTGCCCCTTCTTGCCGTACGGGATCGGGGACCGCTTGCCGCTCAGCGCGTGGATCATGCGGCCGTGCATGGGGATACCAGTCGACACGATCTGCGGGTGTGGGCATACGGAAGGTGGTTTGGGGGTGCCATAGTTTTCAATGGGTACACACGGGTGCCATGCACAACGGCTAATTTATTGCAGAGAGCAATTTGTATGAAAAGTGAATAGAGCCGTTGACCCCAAAGGCCCGAAAACAAAAAAGCATGATCAAAGTTGTGAATGGATAAGAGCGAACACTTTTTTTTTAATCGAGCGAGGTTATTTAAATGTCATCACAGCTTGGAGGGAAAGAGACGATGATGGGAGAAAGGAATTCAGAACTGGAGTAGTGCAGAGAAGGGGAAGTGAGGTGCAATGTGGTGAGTGAGTGGGCGAGTGGGTGAGTGTGTTCTTGTTCATAGATGCTCGCTCACTGCACTTGCCCCAACAGTATGTTGAGGCAACGAGCGACAAAATGAATGAACGTGTTGAGTGTGGGCCCTGTTACCCGGTCCTCCAGCCCCACGGCTCTCAGCGCCTCCCTGCCGCGGTGGGACAGCGCGAGGTTGATGCTCCGTCCGCGCAAGTGCAGGGCCGTGCGGATGTCTACCTCGCAGACAGAGATAGCGGAAGAGATAACAGGTAAAAAGACGCAGCCCTGCGAGTGCTTGCTCGCACCAATGCTGGTGGAAGAACCTCCACCGGGGAGACAAAGGCGGCCAGGCGGGGTTATGGCCACACGCCACCCCCCGCCCTCTCCTGCACCGTGTGCCTTGATAAATGCTCGCTCACACCACATGCACCAACAGTGTGGCTGTAAGGGTTGGGGGTCAATGTCTTGTTGATGTTTGTGCGTGTGTGCGGATAATCAGTGACCTCTGCTTGGATTTCATCTCCACGCCCACCCCAAAGGCCTCATGCCCATTGGCCAAACCAAAGCCACCGCCTCCCCTCCCGTTATTTGTAATTGAGATGTTTCTATTGCAATCATTAACAGATCTCCTATCACCCTGTAACCAAACATTCCAATAATACAAATGCCGCCGTTTTGCTATGTCCTGACTTCTGGTATTCATTATGATCATTGATCAACAGCAGCAGCAGCAGCAGCTATGATCTACCCACTGCTAGATGAAGGGTTTCCCTCCCCCAAAGTCGTCGTTATGCCTCGTGGCGCTTGCAATCCGGCAATCCGTAGGACTCAAACACAAGCCGATCTGGAGGCCCTCCATCTCCGTAGCACTGGTAACCCTCCCCCCGGGCATCATCCCCTTCCTTTGACCGCCATCCTGCCACCAGTCTCGACCACCGGGTATCATTTAATCCCTTCCAGGGGAACGCATTCTGCTCAAGCTCCGCGAGCAGTTCTTTCTCTCAACAGTCAATGTGGTGGTGGCGGCGATATCTCTCAATTTGCGTTCCGTTCACCGATTCATGCGTTCCCCTCGCAGCGTCACTTAGCGCGAATTGCCAGCAGACCATATTACAGCACCTCTCTCCGCAAATTCTGACTGGGCATGCAGTACAGTGCTGTACTTCGAAAGGCAATCTTGATCCATGAGACTGCGGAAATTGTAGAACAAGCAAACGGACCAGCATATTAGGAATTCCGAAACATAATATTGAGTTGTTTGACCCATGTTTGGACTCTTACACAACCGGGCGAACACAACCAACATTGGGCACACGGCCAACCACCTTTGTCTCGCCAGTGCTGCTGCTTTGCATACCACCTAACAGATTAGCACGGTTGGCTACCTTCCCCTCGAAATTAAACATACCTACTGTACTGATTTAAGGCTGAGTCAACCTAGATTAGGGTGAGGCCCAGATCTGTTTTCAAATACCCAATTCGTCACCGATACGAACTCGGATCACCAGGGTCAATATGTAGCACACGCATTAAACGTTCCATGCTCGGGATGTGCATCACTCTGTACGCATGTCCCTTGATTCCACGTTGAAAACGCACTCTTGCAAAGTCACAGACTTAATGTTTGAGCTACAGGGGTTTTGTCTGTGATTGCGCCGTTTCATTGGTTTGTCATTCTCAGGGTCATCCCCTACCAGGGGCTGGGTTTCATTTCAGCCCATAGCTGTTCAAGTATTGAGCTCCAGAAAAAGTAGGGGCACCGCAGTGGCGAAATGTTAACTACCTCGCCTGGTATACAGGAAGTCGTGGGTTCGATCCCGACCCTGCCACCTGTGGTATGTTTGGAGTTTGCATGTTCTCCCCATAGTCTCGTAGACTTCTCTCCAAGTCCTCGGGGTTTTCCCCGACCACATGTAGAAACATGCGTTTAGAGTCTGCGGCTGCTTTAAATGTCCACATGATAAGCCACTTCGTGGTGCTATCATTTGTGGCCAGGTCGCTTCTGAAAAAGAGCTGTACAGCTCAGTGGGGCCTTACCTGGTTAAACTTTTTTTAAAATGTTCAATTAGTGTGGGGGAGGAGTGGGAATAATGGAGTTGATGGATGCAACTTGGGCCCAACGTTTCAACTGCAGTGCCGGGAGGAGATTAAACCGGGCAGCATCCACACACACATATAGATCCTAAAAACCATTAACTTTACAAAATAAAAATAAAAAATGTAATATATATATATAAAACAGGCACGTGTGTGGAACCATGGCTCTAGGATTTGGTGTTACATGTTATTTATGTAGTTCATTGTAAAAATTCGGTCACAGTCCCTATGATCACTGTTACGTTGCAATTATGGCTTTATTTTTTGGTGATTTCGAAAAGTTTTTTGGTTTGGACATGTTTGTTTTGTTAGACTGATGGCCTTAATCTAAGTTTTCTTGTGGTGGTTGTTGTTGTTTGACTTGCATCCCATTGGGATTTTTTTGCACACAGCATTGGTGTACGGTGCTTTTTTCAGGAATATTTTGCTGCTTCTGTTTTTTTTCATGGATTTTCTGTTTGCACACTCACACACAGTCACTTTAAGATGTTTTTCTTGTTCGTGTTTTTGTTTTGTTTGTTTGTTGCGGTTGCACCCGATTCAAGAGCCGAATGGCTCACGGGGCTATACCAAAATAAAAAAAAACTGAAACTGTGTATATGCTGTAATACGTTCACCTTCCCTGGCTTCGTACAGGTCCACATGGTAGCCACGCTTCGCAAAGTAGGACGCGTTGAGGGATCCGACCTTTAACGAGAGCCACAAGAGAAGCGATGAACATTCATTGACCACCACACCACGACATCACCACCACCAGCAGCAGCAGCAGCAGCACACAAGGAGAACAGAGAAATGTTGTTGTTCGCTATGCGCACGTAAGGCAGCACGCCTAAGCATCAATAATAAATACGAAAATAATACAATAAGAAGGCCGGGAGTAGAGTCAGAGGGGGGGGGGTGGTGTGTCCAAAAACCACACCCGGTCGCCTTCGTCTCCCCAGTGGCGATGTTTGCAAACCGCACCGGGTAACACAAAATAAAGGCAAAGATCTCCCTCCCCAACCCCCCAAAATGAGAGCTCTTTGCCAGTATCGAAGTATGGAAAAAATAAGAATGGGTCTGAAACTTTCTGGCAATAAAAACAGGTCTTCGGATTCATATTCTTGGTTCTTTCGGTAAAGTCACGAAGGGAAACAATAAAATAATAAACATATAAAACGATAAAATTCTCACGACGTTTCGACTGCAACACAAGCAATCATCATCAGGTGTGAAAACCACAGCAAGAAAATTTGCTTGTCAGTTTTGATGTAGTTTCCTTAGTCACCAAAGTTCCTGTACCTGACACCATCGCAATCATTGAAGACTTGGCTCAACAAGGACTAAACACTGAGGGAACCCCCCCTGGTGAGACACTGCTTAACCAATACATACTTCACTTGGAATGGAACTTTCTACAAACAAACTGAGGGCACCCCAATAGGCTCCCCCCTATCTCCGGTTGTAGCCAACATTTTCATGGAGAAATTTGAGACTGACGCCATCCAGACTGCCAATCTGAGCCCAACGTTATGGAAGAGGTACGTGGATGACACTTTTGTCATCTGGCCACATGGCCGGCCTGTTCTAGACCAATTCCTCGACCACATCAATTCCATACACCCAGCCATCAGATTTACCATGGAAGTCGACAAAGATGGCAAGCTACCTTTTTTGGATATCCTAATAAAAAAGAGACCTGATGGTTCAATGAGCCACTCTGTCTACAGGAAAGCTACCCATACGGATGCTCACCTGAAACCAGATTCACACCACCATCCATCCCAGAAGAATTCCCTCATCAAGACTCTGCACCATAAAGCCCAATGCATATCCGAGCAGGAACACATAGCCAGTGAACTCAAGCACGTACACCAAGCTCCTAAGGCTAATGGTTACTCCGACTACACAATCCGCAAAGCTATCACTCCAACCATGAAGAAGGACCCTCTTGAGGAGCCATTCAAAACCATCACTTTACCCTACATTGCGGGGATCACAAAAAAGATTACCAAAATCTTGAATAAACACAAGATCCAGGTCCGATTCAACACATTATATAAAATCCGTCATCTGGTTCCGTCTGTAAAAGATGTGATTCCGGACATACAGTACCCTGGCATCTACAAACTAAGTTGCCTCTGTGGTAGTAGTTACATTGGAGAAACCAAACGACATGTCTCGGACCGCATCCGTGAACACAAAGCAGACTTGAAAGACGGTAGGACCAACACCTCGGCCGTGGCAGATCACTGTTATAATTCAGTAGGCTCACATGACACGAGAGCCACAAGAGAAGCGATGAACATTCATTCACCACCACACCACGGCATCACCACCAGCAGCAGCAGCAGCACACAAGGAGAACCGAGAAATGTTGTTGTTCGCTATGCACACGTAAGGCAGCACGCCTAAGCATCAATAATAAATACGAAAATAATACAATAAGAAGGCCGGGAGTAGAGTCAGAGGGGGGGGTGTGTCCAAAAACCACACCCGGTCACCTTCGTCTCCCCAGTGGCGATGCTTGCACACCGCACCGGGTAACACAAAATAAAGGCGAAGATCTCCCTCCCCAACCCCCCAAAATGAGACCTCTTTGCCAGTATCGAAGTATGGAAAAAATAAGAATGGGTTTGAAACTTTCTGGCAATAAAAACAGGTGTTCGGATTCATATTCTTGGTTCTTTCGGTAGAGTCACGTAGAAGGGAAACAATAAAATAATAAAAATATAAAACAATACAATTCTCACGACGTTTCGACTGCAACACAAGCAATCATCATCAGGTGTGAAAACCACAGCAAGAAAATTTCAAATTTCACTGCTGTGGTATTGTTTTATATTTATATTATTTTATTGGTTCCCTTCCACGTGACTTTACCGAAAGAACCAACAATATGAATCCCTGCAGTCACGAAAGCTTTAAATCAAAATGTATGTGTTCGGATGTTCAAACACCAAATAGAATCAAGTCACTGCATTAACCACACACGGTGCTCGTGATGAACACGCAAACAAACACGGCTCTCTACTCATACTCTTTGGTTCTTTCGGTAAAGTCACGTAGGTAGAAAAATAATAGATCACGACGTTTCGATCGCAACACAAGCAATCGTCATCAGGTGGGACACCTACTTCAGCAGTTTTTTTTCCTTGCTGTGGTCGTCCCACCCGATGACGATTGCTTGTGTTGCGATCGAAACGTCGTGATCTATTACAATTGTTTATACTTACGTGACTTTAGCGAAAGAACCAAAGAGTATGGATTCCTGCAGTCACGAAAGCTTAAAATAAAACATGGCTCTGATCATTATTATCAGTATTATTATTATAACACAGGAGGATGCATAGTCTTTGAAACCGATTTGGTCTACACCAGAGAGAGCAGCAGCCTTCTTCAGGATCTCACCAGCAGTGTCAGACCAGTGAACAAAGCCAAAAGGCGAACAGCCACAAAGACAATGCACCCATCAGCGCCTTTCATAGCTCGGAGTGAGCGGCTACGAAATGGGACCTTCTTTGATACTGGCAAGAAAGGTCCCATTTTGGAGCTGCTCACCCCCCCCCCCCCCGCATAGCCTTAACAGACTGGAGCTTGGCACGGCACAAGAGAGGTGGAGAGAGGGCGGAGGAGGAGGGGGGGGGGGCAGCATCACATCCCCCGGCCGCCTTTGTCTCTCGCAACAAACGACGACATAATCACTACTCCACACACACACGCGCACACGCGCACGCGCGCGTGCCAATGTTACAGTCTAAGTCGACGAACTTCCACGTGAAACCCGGAGACTCACGGACCGGGCCGCCTCCGACGACGGCCACGCGCTTGGCAGAGCCGTCCTCCTGCATGACCGCTCGCAAATCCTGGCCGGAGCGGTTGGCGCCCAGGCACTCCGAGACCGACGTCGGCTCTTTATGTAACACCGGCGGCTCAATGTCCGGTCGGATAATGTTTGGGGTGGTTGGGTGGTGGGAATGACGTTGGCGTACATGAGCATGTGAGAAGACAGAGGTGGGTGGGGAGGGATGGGTTTGGGAGGGGGGTGGGGTGCGAGGGGGGGTGGGTGGCAAGATGAGCGACGTTCACAACAACGAGCAGAGAGAGCTGTCGGGCAGGTAAAACGCATACAGTTAGCACAGTGGGGGGGGCCCAGGTGGGTCGCCGTGGTGGTGAAATGTTAACAACTCCGCTGGTATACAGGAGGTCGTGGGTTCGATCCGTGACCCCGACGCGATGTTTATGTATTTGCGTGTCTCTCTCTCTCCGTGGTTGCGTGTATTTTTCTCCGCGTTCTCCAGGTTTTCCCTCCACATTTAGACAACGTGCGTTAAAAGTATTTGGTTGATATACATTTCCACACGGTGAGCCACTTCGTTAAGCTATCATTTGTGGCCAATTCGCTTCTGAAAAACAGCTATATGGCTCAGTGGGCCTTACCTGGTAAAGTTAAAATAGTTTTAGTTGAGTGTATCTGCCAGTCATCTCATTCAACCCATGGCACCTGTGGCTATTAAACTAAACTATGAAACTAGTGGGTTTTTTTTAAACCAGGTAAGGCTCCCTGAGCTATATAGCTCTTTTTTTTAAAGCGACCTGGCCACAAGTGATCACTCAATGAAGTGGTGGCTTGTCATGTGGAAATGTGCAGCAGTCAAATACTTTAAAGGCTTCTTGATTATAACTGTGGAAGGGAAAGCCAGAGGAACCGGAGAAAAAATCCACGCGACCCCGGGGAGAGAGAGACATGCACACTCCAAATAAACAAGCATCGGAGTCGGGATCGAACCCACGACCGCCTGTATACCAGGCAAGAGAGTTAACATCTCGTCTGTCCTGTGACCTGCCAGCGGGCCTTCGACACTTCACGTGGCCTCAAAGTGCACCCAGCATGGCACGAGTGCCGTGCTGGGCATATTGTTTAACGCTCACTTAAGCGGTTTATAGTCTCACACTTAAAAAAGAAAAATTGTTTCACTGAGTCTCATGACTCTTCCTAAGTCCTTGACTTAGGAAAAATAATTCGTTGCTGGGACCCATTCGTAAGTCGAATGGTTCGTAAATCGGAGCACAACAATGTACTGTATTGAAATGCCTATGCAATGAGTGTTATGAAATGTGTTACGGTTTGACAAAAAATGGAAGCATTAATTAAACTCATAACGCAGTTTATGCGAGAGCCGGGGGCTTATGGGACCCCGGGGTCCCGCCATCAGGTTCGGTCGTCTTGCCTTGATGGTTTTCTGGTCGAAAGGGGCGCAAAGAATCAGCACAATTACAAAGGACCCCCGTATAGCCTTAACATACTGTAGGGGCAAGTGCTGTTAGCGAGCACCCGACCGCCTTTGTCTCCCCAGTGGCGATGTTTACACACTGCGCCAGGTACTCATTTGAGGCTGAGTCGACCTAGGGGAGGCCCAGGACCGGTTCAGATAATCGTCACCGGTGTTGGCCGTGAGCGGGAATCGAACCCGGGTCGCCGGGTTCGTAGCGCAGCGCGCTAACCGCTACACTACCGCTCCCCAGCGCAATCACACACACAGACACACACGGGAGCACTCACTCACACAGACAAAGATCCCCCGTATAGCCTTAACAGACTGTAGGGGCAAGTGCTGTTAGCAAGCACCTATAAAGGCCGGCACGGCACACGAGGGGGTGGGTGGCCAACACCACGCCCGGTCGCCTTTATCTCCCTAATGGCGATGCTCATACATCACACCAGGTATTCATTTGAGGCTGAGTCGACCTAGGGGAAGCCCAGGACCGGTTCAGATAATCGTCACTGTGGTGTTGGCCGTGAGCGGGAATCCAACTCGGGTCACCAGGTTAGGGTATCACGGCGCGCATTTTCGGAATAAGAAGAATAATACAAATCTAATAGCTCAGCGGGCTTTAACTGGCAAACGCTAAAATATTTGTTTTGAGTTAAATTTGTTCCCAATCCCAAGGTCGCCTTCGTCCAGTACCCAGCCCGGCCACGCGCGGCGTGCGGGGGAGGCCGAGGCGAGGTGGGAGCCACCCGGCCCCGCCCCGCCTCGCTGGTGTTGGTGCTCGCACCATAGCAACGAGAGACGCTGTTCCGTCACATCATCATCATCACCACCATCACCATCAGCAGCAGTAGCAGCAGGCAGTGGCCACGGCGGTGTCACTAACATCATTCGTGTTATTTATATCATCATCAGCAAGTTGTTGCCACGGTGGGGTTACTGAAGTCATCATCATTAGCAGCAGCAAGTAGTGGCCACCGTGCTGTTACTGAATTCATCATCATCATCAGCAGCAAGTAGTGGCCACCGTGCTGTTACTGAATTCATCATCATCAGCAGCAGCAAGTAGTGGCCACCGTGCTGTTACTGAATTCATCATCATCATCAGCAGCAAGTAGTGGCCACCGTGCTGTTACTGAATTCATCATCATCAGCAGCAGCAGCAGCAAGTAGTGGGCACCGTGCTGTTACTGAAATCACGAGCACTATCATCTTCATCATCATTATCAAATACAATTTCGCTCTTGGGACTCATCTCACCATTCACTCCGCTGAGTGTCGCGCTCCCTTTCTGTCACTCGCACACGGCACGATCGGACGATGTCCAACACGTACAGGACTTCTGAGCGCTCAGAGGCGTCGCAAGCAGCAGCAGCAGCAGCAGGAGGAGGAGGAAGGGCAGGTGCCGGTTCGCGGCGCATTGACGCGAACAGCAATCACGATCTGCTGCTTTCGTCGGGATACAGGTCACCTGGCCAGTCGCGTCCTGCATCTCCTGGACTCAGGCGCAGCGTGTCAGAGGTAAACGAGAGGCGGATGGATCGAGGGTGGAGTGGAGAAAGAACGGAGAGAGAGAGAACGACGTAGATAGAGAAGGGGGGGGGGGGTGTGGGAAGTTATTATTTTTTCAATCGCGTTTTGCTGAGCACAGGGCCCATCGGCCCAAATCGCCAATGGGGTCAGCAACAAACAGCACTATTAATCACAATAAAAACCTTTGTTTATTCTGGAGTAAATCCGATGAGCTGTGAAGCACTCTTTCACAGATGTTCAACAGATGCTTAAAGTTGTAATAGATAAGCACGGTCGGCTACTACGTACGGCGCGAAAGAAGTTCAACAATAACGTTCATTGTATTGAGCAAGGCTAGAACAGTTACGAGCTCGGGAGAGGAGTCACAAAGTGGAGCAGTGTAGAGGGGGGGGGGGGGTAAGGAGCAGCGAGAGAGGTGGCGTGTGACCTGCAGTGCGCTGGTTGAGACCAAAACAGATGGGAAGGGTTGATACGAGAGGATCGTGGAGATAGATTATGGGGACTGCGTGGATCAGGGAGCGGCTATGACGAGGCAAGGCGCAGCCATGCAATTGCCTGCTCACGTCCCCTGCTGGGGGAAGGTTCCCCGCCACGTATTTGGCCTATTCTTCCGCGCTCGCCAGACATCTCGCAAGAGGTGGGGAGTACCCACACTTTACCCCACCAGACGCGACCTGCAGATCGACTAACTGTGCAGATCGACTACCCATGTATTCTGCCGCGTGGAGGGGATGTCAAGACAATTTGCACCATTGTTTCAGCTGCCACGCCCGAAATGAGAGAAACCGCCTGTTTCACCCACGACGACATCTCCCCATCCGTGGGGGCCACCATTAATTTATTTCATTGCACGCCGTAATTAAGTGCCTGGTCAAGCACGCGTGGTGGGCCGGTCTGGCGCTCTGGAGGCAGGTATTGGTGGATGACTAAGTCGAGATTTGTGAAACTTCTGAACCATGTTGCACGGACTGCGATGTGGCCAAGGATGTGACAGTACTGCGAGTGAGTTTTGTTAACCCGTCTGTTAGAGCCTTCGATTGCCACTCCGTCTTGTGTACGTGCGGTGGGCTTCTCCGGCTACTCTCGTTTCCTTGAGATTTGGCAAGATAATAAAGAAATAACTACATTTGTAAAAATGGGAAATGGCAGTAGAGCAAGTGGGCTAATGCTCTATCTGTTCCGATTTGTGAAAGTATGGGAGTGCAGTACTGTACGTGGATTTGTGATCCAGTTTATAACGTCCCTTGAGTGTTATCCCCTGGATATCAGGAGCTCAGTCCCAGACAGCTCCGGTTGATAATTAAGCCCTGGTTGTGAATTTCCTGAACCACTCGAAGAGAAACTGGCTGAATAATCTATCAAAAGACTTGATTCTTGGGACTAGATGTAGTAGTCGTTTAGTTTACAAGCGGTTTCTTTTTAATTTTCCTGTGAGCGAAGAAGCTCTTAAATCGCGTTTGATGTTTTATTGGAGAAAGGGTGAATGTGTTTGGTAGTGCAGGGGGCCACTTAATGAGGAGCCATTCGGGAGTAGACCCTGACTGGGTCTCAGTCCATCCCTGGCTAATTCGGAATCAGAATATGCATTAATACTTGATGAATCCGATGAGCTATAAAGGTCTTTTTCACAGATGTCCAGTAAGAGCTGGTCAGCACATTACAACAACAAACATACGATAGGAGTGCAAAATATAAGAAAGGTAAGCAAATCACTCAAAGAATATAGAAATTAAACTAAACTATTTTATTGCACCAGGTATAGCCCCCTGAGCTACAGCATTAGTTTCCTTTTCATAAATGATAGCGCAACGAAATGTCGGCTTATCATGTGCAAATTGATAGCAGCCAAATAGTAAAAATAATCGAATTACTCAGGCTATTTGAATTGTCTGCTCAATCAGCAAGTCCTCTTGCTCTGCATGTCACTCAGGGCACTGCACAGGCACAGAGACGTCCAATAAAAATAAGTGATACCCTATTCCCCAAATTATAAGACGCTACGGAAAGTAAGACGCACCCTAAACGTATTCCCCGGTGTCAACAAAAGCTGCAATTTACCGTCTATAAATCGGATCACGGGACAATCACCTACCGGCTTATTAAGACGCATCCCCAAACGTTGCTTTAAAAGGGACTTGCAATCCAGAGGGGTGGCCGGTTTGCTCTGCCGTCGCCAAAGTTGACACAACGTCACAATGACGACTGACGAGACGCTGCTCAGCTGCAGTCGTGACCACATCGCCGGAAATCCGCCAGAAGTCACCGGGAGCTCTAAGCGAAGCGGCCAAGCAGGTGTAGAAGCGTGGATGGGCGACCCCATCAAGCGAGGAGGCTGGGTGTTTACAAGCCCACAGCACTGCGGCACCACGTGTTGTGCAGCAGAGGGCAGTGCGGGATTGTTGTACTGCACTCGATTTTGACGCTTCTCGCAAGCCGAAACCCGCGCTGGTCATATAGACCCACCCCACCCCACGACCCGCCAATGCGTGCGGAGGACCTCATCCAGCAGTGGATTGGCACAAGAGCTGGACACGTAGCGCGGTCACGTGGGTGGCGCGCTCCGCGTGCTGTTGACATTTTATGATAATGGACTGCGAGGTGGTCAGGCGCTTGCAGTGCAGAGATCGATGTAATCCATCTGTGCGGCGCCTTCGAGTGTCATCCTTGCGTACGTGTGGATGCGCTCCCCAGGTATAACGTGTCCAATGCTCATTGCCAATTAGCACGGTTTGGCTCTGTACGGTGCAAAAGAAGTTGAACGTGCGCAGGAAATCACTGACTTTGTCTTTTTCAACACAAGGATGTCTTGAAGAAGTTCATTGTCGTCATTTGGTTTCCTCGGTAATTCATCGGCGTCTACTGCCACCTCCTTGGGTTGCTAGAATTTTTTTTTAGACTTCAACTATAACGCCTTTCAACCGTTGCTTTTCCACCCCGCTGTACGAAGATTTACTCCAATTTATTTTTGATGGTGGCCTCGGACAAGGGGACCGCATTGCAACTCTTCGGGGAAAGCTGGTGGTGTTTTTTGGTATCGTGAGTACACAAAGGCTGAGTGCTCTTTACGTGTTTTGTCAGTTTAACACGGAGGCTTTGGAGACCAATATTCATAATACATTTTCTTTTGGTGAGATCGCGTAAATATGAATGTCGTTAACCCCACCATCACCACCCGACACAGCCAATTGGTAAGGTTCGTCACGTCAATAAAACGTGCCAATTTGTTCCTACTTCAGCACACCGGTGTGTTGGAGAGTATCATAACAACTTAACAATGGAATTGACCGAACGTACCAACGCACGACTATCACATGACAGACAGTAATTATATATTTGACATATAAGTCAGTCACGCGCGCCTGGCTGTGTGCATGTTAACGAGCGGGGCGCCCGGGCGGCTGAAACGCAGCAAGTTGGCACAGTTGGTGCATCTGCCAGTCATCTCAGTCAAACCATGGCACCTTAGGTCTGTCCCGTAACCTGTCAGTGAGCCATCGACACTTCACGTGGCCTCAAAGTGCACAGGCGCTGTGGTGACGTCGCTGCCACTTACTGGTGAATGGCGGCGGCGGTGGCAGCTGCTGTTGTTGTTGTTGATATACCCGCTGATCACGGCTATTCCGCGTGGCTGTGTCACCGCCTGCAGATGCAGGAGCAGCTCAAGATGTACAAGAGGCAGATGGAGAAGAAGGACGAGATGATCGCCACCCTCTCAGCCGGCAGGTAGAGCCGATCCACCTCATTAGCGCCGACGAAGAGCTGGCTTCATCCACGTGTGGTGGCCGCATGCCTCTCATTATCATCATCATCACCATCATCATTTGTTATTATTTATACAGCGCCTCCCATGCAGTAAATCTCGGGGGGCCGAAACAAGGGAGATTTTGAGATAATTACTCCGTAAAGCAAGTGGTTGCAGGCCGAGTACAATGTTAAAAACAATGCATTGCGGACAATATACGCAACAAATGGGGATAAACTAAATTGAAAAAAATAATCTGTGCTTTGAGGCGACTCTTTTAAAGAAAAGACTATAACCAAAGTGGTGCTTTGGAATCAAATGTTGGTGGATCACGTACAGATTTGTGAAAGTCCAACCCTCTGAGCCAGATGGCCATGGGTTAGCAGTACAGCAAGTAGATTCACGAGCCCGTATGTTGCAGACCTTATCCCCTCGAGGGCATGGTGGGGTTTTTTTCAACTCTCCAGATATTCAGATTTATTTCAAAGAAAAATAAAATTTCGACATTTAAGTGGAATTAGCGGTGGCGTAGCCGTCGAGAGTGCAGGCAGTGCAACTGCACCGGGGCCCACGGGCCTAGAGGGCCTCAGGCACTGCACTACGCAGAGGGGGTTGGGGGAATGAATAGGGAGGCTTTGGGGGGGGGGCATTTCGTACCTTCCACCAGGGCCCATGCTAACCACGCGACTACTCCTCTACTCCACTGGAGGAGATCAACCGCTAAACATCACGGTGCAGGTTCCTCGTGGGTACATTTTCAAATGCAGCGATGAATAAATGATGGTGATGCGTCAGGCACGGTGCACGAAGCTCTCCATCTGTGGCTTCTCGCCGATACCGGGTTTCAAAAGTGGAATATGATGATGACCCGGCAAACTGTCATGCGGCGCGCTGTAACAGGATACAATGAATCTGCTACAGAATGAATGATAAATTATGTTAATTCAGAAGGAAGCCAATCAGCGTCAAGGGACGGCCGAATATGGGCCTTTTCAATTCACCAATCGTCTTTTTAAATCCAGAAATCATGTATTCAAAATATCACAGCTTGAATACACACAGGTATTAAAAATATCACAGCTTGATCCATGCTTGATCCATGCTCAAACAAATACAAACAAGAATTCTAAATATCACAGCTTGAATACACACAGGTATTAAAAATGTCATAGCTTGATCCATGCTTGATCCATGCTCGAACACATACACACGTTGCAGTATTTCTTATATGGGCAAAACCACGCCAAATTACTCCATAAATGGGCCTAGAAAATTAACATAATTTATAATTAATTCTGCCGCGGATTCATTTCATCCTGCGACAGCGCACGCACACGTGTGTGCTGAGCGAGCCCCTTTTCCTGGTGGAGATGGTTACCGCGTAGCTTTCATTAGACAGAACAGCTCGAGGGAAGAGGAATTGATGGCCCGAAATTGCCTGGCGGGTGAAGGTAGATCGCTCAATCGTGTTGCATCGCAAGCGTAGTGACTCTCAGAGGCACCTGCCTCCGGCCACGTGAGAAAGCGACGTCGCGAAGGCATTGTCGGGTTTGGTGTCTACATGCCGCCAATAATAATAATACCGTAATGTTAACTCGTAACGCGGCGCCGCACAGCGTAGTGGCTCATTCTCGGAGAGAGAGATTAAGAGGAGCCACAGACGTGTGGGGAGGCAGCAGCAGCCACGCGGTGAGGAGCCGGCACCAACGATTGTCCAAGCTCTGCGGTCCTCTGTACGTGAAGGTGTTATCAATCAATGTGGGAGGAAACTGGAGAACCCGGAGAAAACCCACGGCACGTGAGGGGGAAGATGTGGAGTCCACATTTTTCGTTGTTCTGCCTTCTCCTGCCGAGCCAGGGTACGGCACCTCCTGGACGCCCACGGGGGGGAGGGAAGTTTCACAACATCTGTGGCGGTGATCCACCGACCCTCGCGTCCGCAGCGCTGGGAGTAGTGGCCACGTGTTGTATGAGTCACCAAGCGCCCGGAGTGCTGAATTTAGCAGTCGCTCAGCCTCATTTCAAAAGAGTGTAACCGCACAGAGTAATATGTTTATAGAATCCCCCCCCTGATTTCTAATGAGCCTCTTGCTTTCTTCTCAACATCTGAGTGGATACTGTGAGCGCGATGGTGGCCCCGTGTCTTGCAGATGAGACCGTATGTGTAATATTTGCATTAAGATGAAAGGGAGACGTGTAGAGACTATGAAGTGAAATGTTGTTTCCTGTAGAACAGCTCCAATGTATTATTTAGCAGGGTATCCGTTCACCCTGTATATCCAATTAGTCATTTGTAGCTCATTTAAATGAAACAAAACAGAGCTCCGTGACTATTTGCTTGTATTTATAATGCTGTACTTTTGAATTCCCAGGTCTCCCTTGACAATGAGAGTCTCCGTTTGGGCTCTCAGCTCGTTCGCATAAAAGCTTTCATGTCTCTCGAGTTAATCACGTGACGTGGTTAAACAAGTGCTGTTGACACACATTGCGAATTCGGCTGCATCGCGCAAACCAGTTATTACGGCCGCGTCATCCCAGCAGGAAATATGTGTGAATGTGACTGCTCACCCGATGCTGATTCTCACTTTCTTGTTTCTTCCGTTGGAGAAGGAGCAGTTCCTCAGGCGCGAAGGTACGTGGTGACCACGTGCACACACATCTTTTCCTATTTTGTCTTTTCCCCAATTTCTACTCCGCTTACGCGATGGGCGTCATGTCATGAGGCAGCGTGATGAGTTGCCAACTCTCGCAGAGCAGCGAATCATCACCTCACGTGACAGAGAACGGCTCCGCAGAAGATGACACCATAGAACTACCGCGGAGATTTCTTGAAAGCGACCTCTTTTATACACACGGGCACACTTCCCCACATTCTCTGCCAGAATGTAGAAATTAATTCTCAAAGCTGCGCCGAAGCTACATTTAAGGGGAAATTGTACATTTAAAAGCATGGTTTTACGAGCAGTTATTGATGGCTTGAGACCAATAGCTCGTGACCATTGAGAAGCTAGTTTAATCTCCGACTTCTGAACAATCCCAGCCACCGCCACACTCGCAACGACACGTCCGTGATAATAACACAAGACAAGTTTTGTATCATGCTTGTGCAGCCTCTTCATTTCAACATGCAACGTGCCACCGTGCACAGCATTCGCTCGCTCTCGAAGAGAGAGAACAACCCAGGGGCGCGAGGAGGAATCACAGACGGGCAGGAAGGCAACGGCGACGCCATGAGCTGGCACTAAAATTTGCCCAAGTTCTGCGGTCCTCTAGACATTGGGGTGTTGTCAGCCAATTAATGAGTGCTGCGTGTGGGAGGAAGCTGAAGCACCCGGAGAAAAACCCTCGTGTGCGAGGGGGAAACACTTTATCCCATGCATACAAAGCAGGTGGACTCCACATTTCTTCCCTACTGCCTTCTCCAGGAGCGGCGTGAGCTAGAATGTGCAGGGCTACGCTTTTACCAGCTTCTTACCCTCTACAATGGTTAGCGATGCAGAATGAGCATGCGGTCTTCATCGACCACCAATGAGTAAACCGTCTGGTGTATACCCTTGACCCTAACCTGGCCTGACCCGTGCCTATGCTGTACGTCACAGCACAGCTATCGATCGAAGCAGTGATTGCGACAGCGAGGCGTTGTTTGGTAGTAACCATGTGTGCCGTGTCTATACGACGCAAGACTTACAAAACCACGCGCACGCCTTACACAAAGACACGCACACAAAGGCAAAGATCCCCCATATAGGCTGAACAGATCGTTGGGGGCAAGTGCTGTTAGCGAGCGCCTATGAAGGCCGGCACGGCACACGAGGGGGTGGGTGGCCAGCACCACGCCCGGCCGCATGATTTTTTTTTGACCGGACTTGCTTTTTTTGTTAGTTTTTTTTTTCCGTGACCAGGTCTCTATTGTGGTACCGGGTCCCCATGGAAAGTTAGCATTTATTGCCCAATGGGGATTTACCTGTGCCAGCATTAAACATACACGCACACACAATCTCACATTAATCTCACATTAATTACACACACAGGCGTTACACAACATACCCACACATTGTAATATGCATGTATGCAGAACTTATTTCGCACAAGCTCACACGTATGCCACGTATGACACGTATGACACGTATGACACGTATGACACGTATGACACGTATGACACGTATGACACGTATGACACGTATGACACGTAGAGACAAAGATCCCCCATATCGCCTTAACAGACTGAAGGGGCAAGTGCTGTTAGCGAGCACCTATGAAGGCCGGCACGGCACACGAGGGGGTGGGTGGCCAACACCACGCCCGGCCGCCTTTGTCTCCCCAGTGGCGATGTTTACACACCGCACCAGGCACTCATTTGAGGCTTAGTCGACCTAGGGGAGGCCCAAGACCGGTTCAGATAATCGTCACTGGCGTTGGCCGTGAGCGGGAATTGAACCCGGGTTGCCAGGTTCGAAGCGCAACGCACGAACCGCTACACTACCCCCACTCCGTGGGCACGCAAACATCACAACACGTGACTTACGCAAACACACACAACTAACTCAAAGACACGTACATGACTATTATTCGGCCAGTTAATTTTAATTATCATTCTTGTTTCTCCAGGAGAGCCTCACTGACTCTTCAATGCTCGTTCTTCAGGAGGGTTACTGGAATGTTTTCGTAGGAAGGGGGCGCTATTGTTGCTGTGCATAGTCCCAATTGAGCGATTAGCAGGTTATCTTTCAGCGTTGGGATTTTTGGCCAATTCCAGTTACATTGTATGGCGCTTTCTTTTTTTTCCCGTAGCCATGGTGGAAATCAAAACGTATACACGCGCAGGCCTTCCACATTCATTTTCTTTGGCCAATTGTGTTTATTTGTTTAGGTATATGTCACGTCTCACTTTTAAGCGACCCAAGCCATCCTCTAGTCCAGCGATTCTTAAACTTTATTGCAGCCTTGCACCCCTTTGGCTCTCCATCGATAAACAATTGACAATGTTAATAAATACACCGAGGTTTGACGAAACAAAGTAAGTTGTACTTACCTGCCCGTGCATAATTTGTGTCTCGATGATTTACCTTCTAAAAAAAATACCTGCCCATGTCTTGCACCAACCACCAAAGGGCCTCTCGCACCCCCAGCTTAAGAGAACACCTGCGCTAGTTGGACTTTACGAGGTTCTTAGCATCGCCGTGCCGAGAACGCCGCACAAGACCTGGCGGTGATCATCAACGCGCTTGCTGCCGTACGCGACTGGCTTGCACGTCCATCTAATCGTTAGGAATGAACGGCTGCGACCATAGCTGCGAATCTGGGCCCTTACACGGTCTCTACGGTCAACAGTGTGTCTGGCGGGTGGGCGGGCTGGGGGGGGGGGGGGGGGACGCATCATAATAATTATAGAAGTGAGAATAATTAGCGCATTTGGTATTCGGGTCATTCTCGTTGCACAAGGTTATTATGAAGGCGCTGTTCCATTGAAGAGTGAAGTCTGCCACCCGGGAGCAATGTTGCAATGGCACACAGGCGCAGTGTAGCAACAACTCAGCACACCCCTGAGCAACAAGGCAGCGTGGTTGACGAGCGCGCTTTAGTTTATTGCTAATGAGGTAATTTGCGGGAATATTTAAGAGCCCGTCAAAGTTACTTTGGACCGTGACGCCGGCAGACAAGGCCTTGACCCTTCCCTCACTGCGAAACGAAGCGGCGCGTGTTTTTTCTCGGCTCAATGCAGACCACATTATTTACCAGGATGGCCACCGGGCTCGAAGGGCAAAACCATCTGCAACAAGTGGCGAGTGGCGACGCTCAGCTTAAAAAAAAAATCAAGTTGATTGCAGCTTCTCGTGCGCGTTGGGGAGCGGTAGTGCAACAATTAGCGCTGCGCTGCGCTATGAACCCAGCAACCCCGAATTCGATTCCCGCTCACGGCCAACACCAGTGGCGATTATTTGAATCGTTCTTAGGCCTCCCCTAGGTCGACTCAGCCTCAAATTATTGCCTGGTGTGATGTGTAAACATCACCACTGGGGAAACAAAGGCGGCCGGGCGTGGTGCTGCCCACCCACCCCCTCTTCATAGGTGTTCGCTAACGGCACTTGTCCCAACAGTCTGTTAAAGCTATACGGGGGATCACTGTTGAGTGCGATTACCATGCAGGAATTCAACAGATGTGCCATTACGAACGTGATCCTCCAAAATAAATAAACGAATGAATATATGAACTCACGCACCGAACTTAGGAATTCACGCTGGGTGTTTTTTTTTATTATATTACATCCTGACATTGATAATCTGTGGCAATTAAAAGAAAAAATGTGTTTACCAGCTGAACTTAATTTCCGGAGTTATTATCACAACATTATTGCTGCCTTTTTTTAAACACCAGATTCACGCTATCATCATCATCATCATAATCTGTGCCTTTAACTTGTGTTAATGACTTGCTGCGCTTTATATCTCCACGCACTCTAAGTCGGGCTCACTATTATTACCGGGCGATGGTGACGCACATCTGTGATCCGGCACTGTGGAGGCGATGATTGGTGGATCACACAAGTGCCAGAATGTCCCTTCCGGCGAGCGTTGAGGAGCCATACCCTGGCTTGTTAGGTAGGAGAATGCAGTAAAGCAAAATGTGGACTCCATCTGTTCCAGCTGTATGGGATAGAGTGTTGGGTTTTCTCCGGGTGCTCCGGTTTCCTCCCACGCGCAAATTAATCGGCTGCAAACACCTTAATATATAAAGGACTGCAGAGCTTGGGAAATTGTTGGCACCAACACACCGCCTGGCTGCTGTCTTCCCGCTTGCCTGTGGTTCCTCACACCTCTGAGCAGTCCTCTCTCTTCGAGAGCGAGCGAATGCTGTGCGGCACATTACAAGTTGAAAAAGCATGAATAATAATTATGAAACTATTATTTTCCTTATTTTTTAAAACACCCATGTTTTTTTTTTACATGTAAATAATATATATGTGCATATTCTATCTTACAGCCGCGGTAGAAAGACCACTCTTGCCTGGTCATGGCATCCGATCGCTGGAAATCCGTCAGGTTTTTTAATGACTGCATTATGCTAGCATAGCGCTTTACCATTTGCAATGATATGTAGATAACCTCCCAACAAGTAAAAATGCCTTACGACTAAAGCCCATGCGCCAGGTGTGTGTGCGTATGTTTACACAAGCGGGCGTGCACCTGGGAGCATGTGGTTGGTGGTCACGGTGGTGATGGTGGCCCTAGTGATGGGGTGCCGGGGTAGGCTCATGATCGAATAGCGGTCTGCATCACACCTGGTGCCCCCCCCCCCCCCCCCCCCAGGGATTAACTGAATATTCACCGGTATCGCTGGTATGCTGGAGTAGGCAGCACGTGATTAGTAAACCCACAGCCATAATATACCAGATGTGGTGTCCAGAGTGCGGCAAACTTTCCAGGTGGCTGGTAGACTAAGAGTATGCACGTGACTAATAACCTTAGCGAGAGGAGGTAAACTGGATGCGGTGTGCAGGGTGCGGAAACATTCTCCTAATCGCCGGTCGACTATGAGTATGGAGCGACTGATGGCCACACACATAGCGAGAGGAGGCATGCTGGATGCCATGTGCAGGGTGCGGAAAAATGTCCCAAGTCGCCGGTTCACTGAGAGCATGCACGCGACGAGTGGTCGTGGTGTGCAGGCTGGAAAGAATTTCCCCGGCCAGACACGGCTGAGACGAATCCCCGCTCCCCTCCCCGCTCCCCGCCGCGCAAGGTGACGTTCGAGCCGCTGCTAGAGGCCGCCGCGGCACCGTCGCGCGAGCTGCTGTCGGGCAGCCACTACCGTACGGCGGCGGAGACGGCACGCGGTGAGCTCGCCGCCATGCAGGTCAAGCAGGAGGGGCTCGAGGCGGAGGTGAGGACTGCGGAGCGCGACGATGCGTGGGGGTGGCCGCAGAGGGCTACGAGCCCTCTGCGGCCCACCCGGGTTCGATTGCCGCCCACGGATGCCAAACACCGGTGACGATTGTCTCAATGGGTTCCGGGCCTCGGTCCAGGTCGACTCAGCCTCAGACGAGTGTGTAGTAAATATCGCCACTGGGGAGACAAAGGCGGCCGGGCGGGCGTGGTGCTGGCCACCCACCCCCTCGTGTGCTGGCCTTCAAAGGTGCTCGCTAACAGCACTTGCCCCAACAGTATGTTGAGGCTATCCGGGGGGATCTTTGTCGTTTTGTGGCCAGAGATGCAACCACGATGGGGGGGGGGGGAGGTAATTGTCCCCTACCCACCGAAATATTTTTTACGGTTGTATGCCCATAGACCAAAAAAAAATTATAAATGCAAATTAGGAACGAACTCGTGAACGTTAATGTGTCATTCAGTTTTCATACGTGTAATAATGTAACATTACAGAATCGTCATTTTGTTTGCAATCAATTTAGTTTCCCGAAATGAGCGAACTTGGTATGAAAGTGGAACCGTGGGTGTGCCGCTATGCGAAACGACGCTTGGTGATGCAGCCTCGCGAGGAGGCCACAGCCCGGGGTGACCCACGCCGCACGTCCATGGACGGGTCGGCTCAGGTTTGCTCGAGTGAACCGCCTGGGTAGGCCGGAATTGTCTCCAGACCTCGAGTTGAAGGACAATTCTGGGGCAGGTCACTCACCACGCCAGATGTAAAGTGAAATTTTCTCCCCGCCTGCACATTTTTCGATTGGCTTGCTCGGTGAAGTACTTCCACTTGGCGTGAATTCTGACGTTGGAATTTGGGCCAGACCGTGAGATGAAATCATCGCAAAGAAATCAGACTCTTACCCAAATTGGCAGCCAACTTGAGCTGTCTAAAAATATGGGAATGCAAGGGTGTTGGTTGTGGTGTAGAGGTCAGCTCGGGTACATACTGTATTTAGGTTCTATGGTTTACGGAATCGCGGTATTCGTGAATGTGTGTTGAACGACTCGTAGATTAAAATCGATTCCTATGCTCACCGTACATGCATCGCTTGGTGCATGTATGAATCACGTGGTGGTGGCGCACGCCTGCAATCCAGGACTGTTGAGGTAAGGGTTTGGTGGATTACACAAATGTGAAATTTACTTCCCGTGGGCATCAAGGAGCCGTACCCTGGCTAGCAAGGAGAATGCAGTGCGGCAAAAATGTGGACATAACCTATTCCATCTGTATGGGATATAATGTTTCTCCCTCGCACAATGGGATGTCATCCTGGTGCTCAGATCCCCTGCCATATGCAAACACTCATCAACTGGCTGATAACAGCTCAACATATACAGGACCGTAAAATCTTAGGTAATTGTCGGCACCTGCTCACGATTTGGCTGCATTCCTACTCGTCTGTGGTTTCTCCTCGTGCCTCCTGAGTCATCTTTCTTCGAACGCGAGCTGCATGGCAGCCAGCTCACTGCACGTGGTTTCGGCCACCAACGCGGTAGCGGCTGCCCATGGTGGGAGCAGCTTCCAGCAGCGGCTCAAATGTACCGGGAGTTCGAAATCGGCGCCTCACGGTCATCTCGACTGTGATTCCACCAAAATTATCTCACCAAACGTGTCACGACACCTTCGCCACCCTACACGTCCAAACACATTACACGGTCACGTGTTCAAGCATTCAGCGTGCCAGCTTATTGTCATTTCAACTCGCCGGTGAGTTGCAGAAGAATTTGTAAGTTCTGTTTACGTGACAAACCTTACTAATTGGCTGCGTCGGGTGGGGTGGAGGGTTTAACGACAGATTTCTTTTTTTTATTTAAAGCTTTCGTGACTGCAGTAATTCATATTCTTAGCTCTTTCGGTAAAGTCACGTTGAAGCGAAGCAATAAAATAATAAAATATATATAAAACAATAAAAATTCTCACGACGTTTCGACCATAACACAAACGGTTGTGATCAGGTGTGAAAAACCAACGGCAAGAAACATTTGAAAGAAGTGGCGGTTTGCATTTATTTATTTATTTGTAAACGGTGCATTTATGTATTTATTATACGGCTTACCAAAAATACATAAAGCAGATACACCCCTTCGTCCCATCGTCTCTACTATCAACTCCCCCACCTACAAACTGGCTCGTTTTTTGTCTGAAATCCTGCGTCCTTTCACTGGAAAAACCACCTCTGCGGTACAAAATTCTACTCACCTGGTATCGACAATCAAGGGTATTTCCCTGTCCCCAGACGACCTGCTTGTCAGTTTTGATGTAGTTTCCTTATTCACCAAAGTTCCTGTACCTGACACCATCGCAATCATTGAAGACTTGGTTCATCAAGGACTAAACACTAAGGTACCCCCCCTGGTGAGACACTGTTTAACCAATACATACTTCACTTGGAATGGAACTTTCTACAAACAAACTGAGGGCACCCCAATGGGCTCCCCCCTATCTCCGGTTATAGCTAACATTTTCATGGAGAAATTTGAGACTGACGCCATCCAGACTGCCACTCTGCGCCCAACCTTATGGAAGAGGTACGTGGATGACACTTTTGTCATCTGGCCACATGGCCGGCCTGCTCTAGACCAATTCTTCGACCACATCAATTCCGTACACCCAGCCATCAGATTTACCAGGGAAGTCGAAAAGATGGCAAGCTACCTTTTTTGGATGTCCTAATAAAAAAGAGACCTGATGGTTCAATGAGCCACTCTGTCTACAGGAAAGCTACCCATACGGATGCTTATCTGAAACCGGATTCCCACCACCATCCATCACAGAAGAATTCTCTCATCAAGACTCTGTACCATAGAGCCCAATGCATATCCGACCAGGAACACATAGGCAGTGAACTCAAGCACGTACACCAAGCTCTTAAGGCTAATGGTTACTCCGACTATACAATCCGCAAAGCTATCACTCAAACCATGAAGAAAGACCCTCTTGAGGAGCCTTCCAAAACCATCACTTTACCCTACATTGCGGGGATCACAAAAAAGATCTCCAAAATCTTGAATAGACATAAGATCCAGGTCCGTTTCAATACATTACATAAAATCCGTGATCTGGTTCCGTCGGTAAAAGATGTGATTCCGGACATACAGTACCCTGGTGTCTACAAACTAAGTTGCCTCTGTGGTAGTAGTTACATTGGAGAAACCAAACGCCATGTCTCGGACCGCATTCGTGAGAACAAAGCAGACCTAAAACACGGTAGGACCAACACTTCGGCCGTGGCAGATCATTGTTATAATTCAGTAGGCTCACATGACATTGACTTTTCCAAGACGGAGGTTCTTTGTAAGCCATCTGGCTTCCATGAGAGATTCGTTCATGAGGCTATCCACATATACAAACACAGAGACAATTTCAACCGAGAAGATGGATTCTATCTTAGCAATCATTGGAAAGATTTGATAAATCATTTCAGTTCTTGATTGATTGTTCACGCTTACAGTGCCTTTCAGACAGCATACATAAAAACAAATTTCGTCTCCCCCCTCCTCTTTTCAAAAAATAGATGGACTAGTCCTGGCAAACTGCCATCGTTGCGCGTGACGCAAACGTTATTTTTATATATATAAATAAATGTGCCGTTTTCAAAATAAATTTATGCAAACCGACACACCTGATGATGACCGTTTGAGTTATGGTCGAAACGTCGTGAGAATTTTTTTTTTTAATTGTTTTATATATATTTTGTTATTTTGTTGTTTCTCTTCAACGTGACTTTACCGAAAAAACTAAGAATATGTCGTGAGAATTGTTATTGTTTATATAATTTATTATTTTATTGTTTCCCTTCAACGTGACTTTACCGAAAGAGCTAAGAATAAGATTTATATTTATGCGATCGAACTAAAAACAAATCTCTTATGGAGAAACAATCCTCGCGTCCTTCTCCTCTTCCTCCTCTTCCCACGCCCCCCCCCCCGCCACCCCCGAAACCTCTCAAACAGCTGCGGGAGCTGCGCGGGCGCCTGGCGGCCAAGGAGTCGGCGACGCAGGAGCTGCGCGCCGAGCTGGAGTCCCACCGTGAGAACGGCGCCCGGCACGCGTCGCTCATCCAGTCGCTGCGTGAGCGGCTGCGCGACACGGAGGAGGCGTCGGGCGCCCTGAGCTCGGCCCGCGCACGCTACGACGCCGGCATGCAGGCCGCGCAGGAGGACGCCCGCGACATGCAGGCCCGCATCGCCGAGTTGGAGGAGCGGCTCAGGTGCGCGATGCTGACACCGGTGGCACGGGGGTGGAGGTGGGAAGCGGCGGTGGGGGGGGGGGGGGGGGGGTGGCGGGCGGCGTGTACGTATGTCGAACTTCTCTCGCGCCGTGAGTAGCCAACCGTCCTAACCGGAGGCGCAGGAAAGGACAACGAAACTGAACACCAGATAAAGCAGTTGTGAATAAATTAGTTGCCGACCTTGAGACACTTGAAGCCACCTGAAGCGATGTCAGACTCAGAGGTAGCTCTGTGGTATCTGCTTCCGTGGGCCGTTCCCGAAGGCGAGAGTGGGTAACGTGGCTCCGCAAGAGAGCGGAATGGACTCTCCGTCTCATCGCGTCATTCAGGAGCCCACCACGCTTTCAATCACTCATCCATCCCACCATGTATTAAGTGGTCCATCCAATTCGACTATTGGTCTATCCATCCGCAAGTGAACTCATCATTCTTTGGTTCGTATATAACGAACGAGAAAAAATCCGCTTCGAGATAGGAACCACACTGGCCGGATGTGGCGAGGTAGCTCAGAGGTCAGACATGCTGAGCGGGCACCCCTGAGAGCCTGGGATCAGAGATGAAACCGGGTTCACAAGTGTCACTGAGTTGAAGGTCTTAGCCTGGTCACCAGTGACTGCGTAAATGATAAATAAATAAGCAACCCACCACATTAAATTTAGTTCTGCATTTCGTTTGGCTGAATCCCAGCTTTGAGCCTTAAATACAGCGGTTTGACTCTCATGCGACGATGGCAGTGTGCTGCATCAAAGGACACTTGGAAGGGTCGGCAAAGGTAGCTTCTGTGACATCCGCTTCTGTGGGCCGTTCATCGAACACGAAGGGATTACACTGCTCTCGGGGAGAGATCCAAATGGAGACTTCGTCTCACGACTTGATGCATGATGGTGCCGGTTGTAATCACAAGCAAGAACGTCCATACCCAATTGTTAAATGTGTCTGTGGGTTGCTCTCCAACACACACGGTGGTGCTGAAAGCAGTAACACATTGGCACATTTTTTCATTATTAATTGTCTTAGTCATCATGCCAAAAGCACAGATGGTATACAATTTGTGGGATTTTTTTTTTACTTTACAAAGGGGCCTCCACAGTGACCGCTTGAGTGGCCCCTCTTGTCACGGTGTGGGAGCTACCAAGTGTGCCCCGTGTGGTGCAAATATTGATCTCTGTGCACTTCTTTTGAAGGAGTGTAAATATTGGATTAACCAACCGTAGATGGCAAACACGTGCTGGAAGATAGCTGGTGAGTTTAGCGAAGGTCACGGTGGGAGTTTGGCAGCTAGAACAGTTACCATTCTTGCACATTACACTGCTAGAAATGGCAAACAACGGACACATTCATTGATTGAAGTCAGGGTTTTTAAAAAAAACCCCAGTTACTCGCGTCCCACCGTGGCGTGTCCTTCCTATTCAGTGCTTGTGCTGCACTGAATTTGGCTAAATTCTAGTTCTTAAATAAAAGAAAAATCAGTTTTATTACGGTGCAATGAGCATTTACTCTCTGTTTGGCAGGGGTGGGGTGGGGTGGGAACATGCCCCCCTCTACTGTGTAGAAGGGATCTCAGACGTAGTTTTGTGATGTCTGCTTCTGTGGGCCATTCTCTAACACCGAGTGCTGCACCAGTTTCATATTTAGCCGCGTTACACATTGCACGCGCCCGATCAATTATTTACCCATCCCACGCGACAAGGACAGTGGTATTAATTTGCGGTTCACTGCATGACATGTAATGCAGACAAAGATACATGTCCCCCAAATAGTCCGTGTAGGCTGTTGGGTCAAGTGCTGCAAGTGAGTAGACAGGCGTGGAAACCCACAGACTCGCATGCAGACACCATGGTCTCACACAGCAGGGCGTAAGTTCTCACTGAATATTTGCTGGCTCCTTGGTAGACTGGCGCGAGAGAGAAAGAGGCATACAGTCTGTTCCCCTAAAACGCGCTAGTTACTTACCTGAAGAACACTGCGTGATGTAAAAATCGCGTTATAATAAATGATATATCATGTAGCGGTAAAGCACAGTCGGCGATGACACGCGAAATGCGTACGCAGTCCGAACAAAGACCGAGGCGTGTGGGTAGCATCTAGAAGCATCCACCAGCATCCCGTCTCGTGCGATGCTACTCCCGAGGCAGCCGCACATCCACTTATTGCTGCTGGCGCGGCGTAGTTCAGTTCACTCAATTGCGCTGTATCCAATTCGCATCGTGAAAACACGCGTTATAGGTGGAACAGGTGGCACTGGACGCGGTGTGCCGGGTGGGATTTAGCCCGGGGTGCCGCCCCTCCGCAGGTTGCACCTGGCCGAGAGGGAGCAGGCGGAGCAGAGGGCCGTGACGATGGACAAGCGGCTGGAAGACGCCGTGGACAAGCTGTCGAGGGGGCTCAATGTGGACACGCGTGCGGAGGACTACCCCGTCGACCTGCTGGCCTCCCGGGTGCGTGCGGCCACGCGCCCCTCGCCCGGGCCCCCTGATGCGCGCCGTGCGAATGTGTTTTGTGTGCGTGGGTGCGGGCCTCTCCTGGGTTGACTCGGCCATAAATGAGTGCCTGGCACGATGTGCAAACGTCGTCAGCAGGCGGGAGATGGAGGCTGGCCAGGCGTGGTGCTCCCGACAACAACCCCGTCGTGTGCTCTGACAGCCTTTCATAGCCGCTCGCTCTACAGCACTTGCCCCAGAAGTTGATATTTCTATACGTGTGCACGTGCGTCTGTGGTTGAGCGGTAGTGTAGCGGTTGACGCTCTGCGTGATGACCCCGGCGGCCCGAGTTCAATCCCGACTCGCGACCAATAATAGTGACAAATATTTGAACCGATCCTGGGCCTCACCTAGGTCGACTCAGCCTCAAATGAGTACCTAGTGCGGTGTGTAAACATCGCCACTGAGGAGACAAAGGCGGTCGGGCGTGGTGCTTGCCCCCCACCCCCTCGTGTACCGTTCCAGCCTTCATAGGTGCTCGCTAACAGCACTTGCCCCCTACAGTCTGTTGAGGCTACATGGGGGATCTTTGTCTTTTGTGTTTATGGCACCAGCCGCCCGATTGCGCATCATGATTTTTCAGCATCAAACGCTTCAAAGGATGAGCCCGTGCCCTGGAGGAATTCTTTTTCAAAGAAAAAACCGCGGGGACCTGGCAGGGCTTTCAGAAGTCGGGCTAGTTAACATGTCAGATTATCCGCAATGAACATTTGTTATAAATATATAAACACGGAGTCTGGTTAGCTCGAACGTGAGTGGCAGATTATGTGCGCTATTCCGTTCGCGGAGCAGATGTTATTGCGGCTCCTTATGAAGCTGGGCTTATCTCTGGAGAATCCGTTACGTGATTAGAACATTGCGTTTTAAATGGTTAAGTGTGTAATAAGGTAAGTAATTAAATGTTTAGACGGCCTGGACAGCGAGTTAGGGACGCGTGCCCCCTAATGCGCTAAGCAGCCTGTTATGCCTTGCTTCAATAATTACAGCAACAAAAACTTTCCTCGCGCTTAAAACGAATTCCACCGTGGGTCCGCTGAACATTGTCGGGTGAAACAGGAGGTGTGTTGCGCGTTGCCTGTTGATGACCGTGAGTAGACCCAACACCACGGCGCTGTGGGTTTGACGCGCTGCCAACGCGTTTCGGAGCGACGTCCCGCAGTGCGGCAGGGATTGAGGGCAGGGCAGTGCTCGTCGTCCGCCTGATGAAGACCGCTTGAGTTGCGATCGAAACGTCGTGGGTTTTTTGCTTTTAATTTTGACGTTTGTCTTCTATCTGCGTGACTTTACCGAAAGAACCAAGAATATAGCGCCAGTCATGCTTGTGCCTCACGGCAAGAAGGACCTGGCTTCAATTCCTTATTTTGAGTGGCGTTCGCATGCATTCATATGTTCTCCATCCCCCCCCCTCCCTGTTCATGTGCTACGACCCGAGATAGATTCCCGCTCACTGCCAACACCAGTGACGGTTATCTGAACCGGTCCTGGGTTTCCCCTAGGTCGACTCAACCTTAAATGAGTACCTGGTGCAGTGTGTAAACATCGCCACTGGGGAGACAAAGGCGGCCGGGCGTGGCGCTGGCCAACCCACCCCCTCGTGTGCCATGCCGGCCTTCATAGGTGCTCGCTAACAGCACTTGCCCCTACAGTCCAAGGCTTGGCTTTGCATGCGTGTGTGGAGTTTGTATGCTCTCCGCCTGTTCTCCTTGGGTTTCCTTCGGGTGCTCTGATTATATATATTTTTAAAAAACACCACACAACAACGCACATGTTTAGACAGCGTGGACGTGCGTACGCGTGTCGATGTGCGTGTGCACGCGCGTTTACGGTTGAGCGGTAGTGGAGTCATCAACGCTGCGCACGATGAAGCTGGAGCCTGAGTTCAATCCCGACTCACGACCAATATCAGTGACAAATATTTGAACTGAAATCCCAAAGCTGAAATTTTTTAATGATCATTTATAATTGAGTGACTCGCAATTAATTACTTGCGAATAATTATTTTCTATCTCTTCCCTGTTCCCCTCTTTCCCGTAAATATTTTTTTCTTTGTCCATCCGTTATATCCGTGACTCTCCTCCCCTCCCCGCGGTCGCGTGCCGTGGGGGCACAACAGCTGTCAGGCCGACAATCGTTTTTTCGCGTCATTCAAGTGGGCCCTGTGCCGTGCGTTGGTTTGTTCACTTAAAAAAAAAAATTTTACTTTACGCCACAGGCCGCCGAACTCTTCCAGGAGTGCGTGCTCCAGCGGGCCAAGATCGCGAGCCTCGAGGGCGCCTTGGCCTCGCAGGAGGTGGAGGCGAAGGCCAGTCGCGAGACCATCATGCGCCTCGTGTCAGAGGTCGGCCGCGAGCAGAAGGTCGCCAGCTCGCAGGGCCAGGAAGCCGAAGCCCTCCGGAAGGTAAGGGGGGCGGGGGGGGGGGGGATGAGGGAATTCTGCGGGAGGGCGCGTGGCAATTTTTTCCGAAGCGGTAAATCTCAATTTGGGAGGTTGTCGCTCGCGGTTCGAGTCCCGGCGGTTTGCCCCGGTCAATACGGCCGTCCTCGTGTGTTTGACCAAAAGTTCCCCCGCTGTGTGCTTTCGAAGTGGTTGTCAAAGAGGCTCTGAAATCACCAGGATAAGAGTGGGCCACGCGTGCCCGTGTTACAATCCAAATTGCTAAGATTAGCTAATTGGGTGAAAGTCACACAGAAACATCGCCCCTCACCATGAAACAACTGTGAAACATAGAGCGCCTTGATAGTAGCCTCGTACTATACGAATGGCGTGAACACCAAATGTACCAACGATGATGATAATACGCACGCATTTTACTGCACTAACCTTGCAAGATATCCTAATGCATCCCAATGTGATTCTATCAGCTCTTAAGAAGACACATTGATGGAATGATCACTGAGCCAGTGGTGGAAATTCCCTGTTAACCATAAGGCACAACCGCCGTTGAATTCCTCACAAAGTGGTACCTATTTTATTGACCCCAGAAGAATGATGGGCTGAGTGAAGAACCAACCAGGATTTGAACTTGGAACCTTTCAGATTGCGAGCCGCTGGCTCTACCGCCAAGCCACTTGGCCGGATATACATCATTCCCCCGTTGTTCGAGAGAAATAAGTTCCGGAGATGCCCGTGAACAGCAAATGTCACGGATAATGATATTAAACCTACGAATATCACACCCGCAACGTCTGCAGATGCTTTTAAAGCTTCAAGAAGTTCCCTCTCCGTGAGTCATGGTCATGGTGTCACTGGCGCTGTTCAGTGGGAAGCGAGTAAATTATAGGAGCCGGCAGAAGGCGCTTAATGCAAACTCCTATTGCGCCATTATAAACGTAACGCTGATGACATATATCTTATAAATACGAGGATAAGAATGTAATTTACAGGGCATATCTCACTGCATGTCATGTATGGTCTTGGATGGATTCTGAACAACGGTGGTGGTGGTGGTGACAATAATGATGCTGATGACTGCAATAATAATAATGATGCTGAACATGATGATGAGGAAGAGGAGGATGGTGATGATTGCAATCATGATAACGACGATGATGATGACCCACGATGATGATGATGATAACCATACTGACAATTATAACAGTGCTGATAACAATGACGGTGATGATAGTGAGCGTGGAAGTAGCAAAAAGGAGAAACCACACTCTCCGACATGCCTGCGTGCATGTGGAACCTCTTTCGCACCGTGCGTAGCTGACCGTGATAATCGCGGGGGGAAGGACTTAGAGACAAAACACACAAAAAAAAACGCAGTTCTTCAAGCAAAGAGTTTTCGACCTGACGCGACCCAACGGGCCGCCCCCTCCGCAGGAGCGCGAGTCGGCGTCGCAGGCGCGGCGCTCCCTCGAGCGGGAGGTGGAGGTCCTCCGCGAGCGGCTGGAGGCCGGGCAGCGCGCGTGGGACGCGGCTCGCCGTGAGCTTGCGCAGTGGGAGCGCCGGCGCGCCGAGCTGGACGGCGGCCAGCGCGCCAGCGAGCACGAGGCGCGCGCCGCCCACGCGGCGCTGCGCGCGTTCCGCTCGCAGCTCGCCGCGATCCTCGCCGGGGGCGACGGCGACGACGGCGGCGGCCGCGGCGACCGCCGCCCGGCCGCCGGCGCCGGCGTCGGCGACGGGGAGGAGGACGTCAAGGAGCGGGTGCGGCAGCTGGTGGCCGCCCGGCAGCAGGGCAAGGCGGTGAGCAGCGCGCCCGGCCGCTGCCGGCCGGCGCTTACACCCGCCGGTGAAATGAACCGAGAGGTGAAAACCGGGTCACGAATAAAGTCAGATATTTGTTTTTTCTTCTTTCCCCAACGAAGTGCAGGGGTTTAAACGATCGACTTTGATTTAACCCTGAACCCCCGAGCCTGAACTAATTAATGAAAATAATGATGCACCTTGATCTAAGGCTGAAACTTTAACCCTAAACTTAAACCCTGAGGATAAACCCATAATCTTGATCTAAACTCTGAACCACAACCATAAATGAATTCTTTAATCGTGACTCTAAATGAAACCACTAACGCTGATATCGAACCAAAACCCGCCTGTGCAGATTCTCAGAGGTAACTCAACAGTATTCACTTCCGTGGGCCGTTCCCTCGCACACAAAGTTGAATTACTTTGCCAGAGTTCCAAGTCGATCCTCTCTCTCACGACGCGACGGCGATTGCGCAATCGGTGCTGAACGCCAACCCTGAACCAGCGCCCTCGCCAGGGCGGAGTGGGCAGAGCGAGCGGGGCGGTGGCACGTGCAGTCGCTTTGTCTGAATAGAAGGAAGCAGTGGCGTCAGGTGGGGGGGGGGGGGGTAAGGCCCACTAAGCTATATCGGTCTTTTCCAGAAACGGCCTGGACACAAATGATCGCTCATCTAAGTGGGGTTATGTGTAAATTTATAGCAGACAAATAAGCGCATGTTGGTTCTAAATGTGGAGGGAAAAAATCCACGCGACCACAGGGAGAGAGGACATGCAAACTCCAAATAAACAGGCTACAGGGTCTGGATCTAACCTACGACCTCCTGCATACCAGGCGAGGGAGTTAACACCTTGGGACCAGGGCTTCATCTCAGCCAGGTCCGCTTGGATTGACGACACTCAAAACACTACTCGGTGATAATGTACAGCTGTGTGTACGTGTGCTGAACTTCTTTAGCACTGCATGTAGCCAACCATGCTAAATCAGAGGTGCGGGGCAAAGGCCAACAAACTAAACGCGAGAAGCAGTTTTAAAGACCTGCGTTTTCAATCTAGATTTCAAAGTGCGTCGCCCCAGTGCCTTCCTAACATCGGACGGAAGAGCGTTTCGTACGGCCGCAGAAGCGCATTCCGAACGCGCGCGACGCAGCCGTGACCGTCTCTGCTCGATGGCCGTCGGCGAAGGGTGACCGGAGTTCGCGTGATGCCTTATGCTCCTTGACGAGACCAGCTGACGGCGGAGCTGGAGGAGCGAGTGTCGCGCCTCACCGCCCAGCTGCACCGCGAGGCCGAGCAGAGCCGCGACGGGGCCCGGCGGGTGCGGCGGGCCGAGGAGCGTGCCCAGGAGATGGCCGAGCGGCTGCGCGCCGTCGAGGGGGAGCTCGCCACGGGCGACGTGCTCCGCGACGGCCTCTCCTTCGACCGCCAGAAGGTAGGCCTCGGCGGTCGGGGGGCGCCCTGCTCGGGGCTTGCCACCTGTCCCTCGTTTTCCCGCGGGTCCGTCGGCCGCCGCCCGGCGAGGCGGCCGCGCTGAGTAGGTGGTCGATCGTCAGAGGTGGAATTTAGGCCACATTAAGTGCGGAAGACAATTGAGCGTGATGGCGGGGGGTTTTTTGTGTGTGTGTGTGTCGCAGTCATTGGTGACTGGGCCGAGACCATTGACTCTACTGCGCCTGAGAACTCGATGTAATCAAAGCCAGGATCACTGCAATGCTCTGGCCTTGGTCTAGGGCAGGGGCGGGGAACGTCCGGTCCGCGGGCTATATAAGGCCCACGAAATCATTTGGTGTCTGGCCCTGCCAAGGCAACCGCAGGCGGGACTCGAAATTCAATAAATATCGGAGCAAACCTGGAAAAGCAGTTGTGAGTAGCAACAACATCGTCAATACCAGCTAACATCACACGCCTCACCAAAGAGAAGCCGTTCCAGCCATCGCATTAGGGGGTGAGTTAATTAAATGTTTGACCAAATATAACAGGCTAATTTTTAAGTTGATAATTTTGTATGGCGGCGCGAATGACGTTATATAAATATCCAAATGGCCCTTGGCAAAAAAAAAGGTTCCCCACCCCTGGTCTAGGGCAACCAAAATAATAAGAAGAGACATTTTTTTCTTCGAATTCGGTATATATATTTTTTAAAAAACTCAGTGTTTCAAGAGCCGCAATGCATGTGAATAGGAGACGTTTGTCCTTAATAAATAACGTCAGGAAGCAGTCCTCAAAGAGTCGCATGCAGCTCCGGGAGTCGCAGCTTGCCACCTGATGACGGACGCTTGTGTTGCGCCCGAAAGGTCGTGATTTATTTTATTTTATACCTATGTGACTTTACCGAAAGAACCATAGAGTATGATTACTAATGTATTATATAATTACAATACCCCCCCCCCCCCCACCTCTGGCCCTGATCTCGAAACCTAATGGGGTTCGATAATGATGACGTCATCCTGCACTGTTTAAGACCGGAAGCAAGTGGATGGCTTCACAATTCTGGCAAATCACCCGATGATGCGAAACGTCGTACTCAAATTCTAAATGTTGTGGATTTACTCTTCAAACACACCGGTGGGCTAAAGAAGTAACTAATTGGCCTTTTGTTAACGTGACACATTTTTTTTACTGATTTGCCGTGTCGGGTGGTGGAAGGTTGCAACACATTTATAATAACGGCGATCTAACCCAAAAACCTTTATTATGAATAATACCGGTCGCGAAAGCCTACGTGTTATAAATAGACATCATATTGCCATTTATTTATACAGGAAACCCTTAATGAGTCTCAACACTCCTATTCAGTAGTGTCCTGCATTGGAATGTCGGCCCATTTACATTATTGGTTGTGTGGCATGTGGTAAGAACACAGAAAACCCGGAGAAAACCCACACCCACAAGGGGAAAGCACTCGAAGCCCCGCAACCCACAGGTTAAGAACCGCTGGCTACTGCTGGGAAGGCCATCCTGGCAAACTGGAAAGATCATGAACCTCCCTCCTGGAAGCAGTGGCGTAACACCCCGTTAGCCCTCGCAGGAACGGAGCATTCAAGCCGTAAGCTCAAGGGTAGAGAGCGGCCAGTTGGAGGCCAGATGGTTCACCATTCTTACTGAAACCGGCGTGAAAGTGCGCACGATGGGAGGTCGGGGAGAGGTATCACCCCACGGATAGACATGAGGTAACCACTGCTCTACGGGATTCATATCGATGATAAGTTAACCTGGTGCGTGTCGGTTATATTATTTTACACACCTTGTTTTGGTAAACTTACCCCCCCTTGCCCCACTTTAACAAACTGCTGGGTAAAGTGAAGTGAATGCGTGCGGCGTGGCCGGCATGGCCAGTAGGTGGCGAGGGAGCGCGTGAAACCGTGTCTGGATACCGTTATAGCAATATACAGTAATGCTCAATTTGTTTACAATATTGTATTTTTTCCATGGAACAAGGCCCCATAGTTTAGATGGAGTTCTCTTGCCAATAACATCTGGTAACCCAGAAGCGGTTGCTTAACAATGTTGAAGCCGGTCCAGACTTTGCTTGCTCGAGCAAATGCTGCTGGATAACATTTATCTGGAAAGCAAATAGGTCGATGGTATACTTGCTGTGAACATATACCAACATGCCATTTTGTGCTTGATTTGTTGAGGCCTCACAGAGATTGCCTGGTGCATTAAACAAAAATACCCCATGCACACACTTTTCTACCCTGCAAAATCAACAAGAATTGAAATCGTTGCTGCTTGTAGCTACGCGGTCTTTGGGGTCCCCAATCAGCTCGATTTATCAACACGCAAAGGCAGGGTGTGCGACCTTTTTCCATAAAACAAAACCCAGACGTATTTCTCAGTCAGACTGGGTTCATCAAAACTGTGAAAGTTCAACCCAGGACTTAATTTCCCACTCGATATTCTCCGGAATGTTCCTTGGCCTGGCCTGGAGGAATGATTGTCGGCGTAAGGCACTACCACTAGAGTACAAGGCACGCCAATCCATAATAATCCTGCATTTAGTGTAGCCTAAGTGCCTACACACCGCTGCAAAATAAGACGAGATCGAAGTGGCGTCCCAAACTAGTTCCTGCACCATTCCGGATGAAACTCCAAGCTTGTTCTCACCGAGTCACGCACACTGCACGTGACTTGCTAATAATCGACGCCGTGCTGTCTGCTCCCCTATCCAATCCAAGCACAACCTCTACCCCACCTTTTGCTACTTCTCAGTAAGCAGCTCGAGGTAACCCCTGCTCTGTCAAGTACTCCTCCCCGTTGGGCTCTTGGCAGCACGGCCCCTTCCTTGAGCCACTGGCTCATGATGACAGCACTGTGTTCAGGAGCTAAATGCCAAAATTGAGATCTGATGGCCACGACGAGAGGGGGCCTCAGGAGAGAGTTCGTTGAGTTTTGATATTCCTCCTCCGTTGCAGCAGTGCGGACTAAAGTGGTTTACTACATGACCCAGTAGCTTGGGTTTCATGGCCACAGCCGCACTACTCTGGCTTGTGTCGCCAATTTTCCATTTACTTTTGCCGCTCTGGGTACATTGCCACACGTCTAGGAACCGTCCCACCGGCCTACGCCAGAGCACAACTAGCACACAGCAATGCAATGTGCGTCACGACGCAGTTCTTCTCTCCGTGCTTTGTCGTGTCTCTGGGCGGATAAAACTAAAGACTCGGGAATGGTTCTAGAGTTGAAGCTTTAGTGACTGCAAGGATCCATACTCTTTGGTTATATTCGGTAAAGTGACGTAGGTAAAAAATAAAACAACAAAAATCACGACGTTTCGGCCACAACACAAGTGGCCTTCATCAGCTGAAGGGGACCGTGCTGTCACGAAGACAGCGTAGGACGCGACCTGGCTTGACTTTCTTAATTCCTACGCTGTCTTCGTGACAGCACGGTCCCTTCACCTGATGAAGGCCACTTGTGTTGTGGCCGAAACGTCGTGATTTTTGTTGTTTTATTTTTTACCTACGTGACTTTACCGAATAGAACCAAAGACTCGGGAATGGTGTCGCTTTTACTGGCCTTGCGTCGCGCGACGCTGCCAAATCTTTCCGTGTACAGCTGCGTGCAATGTTGCGCGTGTCTGTGTTCGCGTGCGTTTCTTTTGTTTTAATTCGCTCCTGTCCGACCGGTCGGGAATCGGTCCTTGTTGTCACGCCACATATCACCTCCGCGGCGCGGCGCTGTGCCGTCGGGAAAGACGCGATCCGTTTTTTTTTCTGCTCGGAAACCTATCCCAGCCGGAATCAAATGTCTTGCCAGGGCTAGGAATAGGAACAGCGGCGCTTGATGCCGTCACCGTGGCTCGTATAAGGGCATTGTAATCGGGGTACGACGGGTCACGCGCGAACTCGTGAAATCTTGACTTAAAGCTTTCGTGACTGCAGGAATTTATATCCTTTGTGTCTTTCGGTAAAGTCACGTAGATAGGTTCAAAGAAAATAACAAAAAAAAAGATTTAAAAAAACTACGACGTTTCGATCGCAACACAAGGCATCGAAACGTCGTAGTTTTTTTGTTATATTTTTTTGTTACTTTCTTTGAACCTATCTGTCTACGTAACTTTACCGAAAGACCCAAAGAATGTGTGCTTCATTGACGCGCGTTGCAACTGTTCGGAGCACCCAGCAAGTGGGCACGTCGTCCCCTTTTATTAGCGCCGTGTATTTTTTTTTAGCTCTCCCTCGCCCTCGATTATTTTTTGTTTATACGGCTCCTTCCACTGGCAGAACCCCGCAAAGCCTTCCAGCTGTTTTTATATTTCTAAGAAAAGTAATATAGCATATGCGGCATTGCGAGCACTCAATGTTACGAAGCCTGTCAAATCGCCCGGAATAAATGTTGCGAGGAGCGTTGGCGGGAGGCGAGCGGCTCTCTTCGTTGTCTGTCTCTCTCGCTGTGTGAAGATGTCCCCCCCCCCCCCCACAAGGTACGTCGATCATCAAGGAAGCATTGTACACTCGGAGAACACACACCGGGGTCACAGTCTTCTCAGCGCGCTTATCTAATCTCAGACTCTACCGTGAAGTCGCTATCGGGAGTTGTCTCCTTGGTGCAGTCTCATGGCCAACTTTGCCAAGGAAATTGGAACTTTTGGCAGAAATGTCCAAATTTCACGTTGGTGGGTTGGTTGATTTGTTAGCGTGTGGTGGATCAGTTTGGAGGAATTTTATATACGGATAAGCATACGATTGTACGTAGAACACTGCTCGTGTGTAAAGACACCTGGTAAATCATCATCATAGTTACCATCAGCAGCCATGGTCAATCCACTGCTGGGTGAAGGCCTCCTCTAACCTGCTGCCATCTCTCACGATTTAGTAATCCTCCTGGCACTTGCCAGCCGAGGCGCCGATTCAATCGCTCCATCTCTTCGGTTCCCTATGTCCTCTCAGACGTGTCCTATTCCTTTGGCTGTAACTCCGTCATTCGTCTTGATCATCCTGTAAAATGTGCACGTATGCGTTGTGTATTTCCCCCCCCCCCCCCCTAGAACTTATATAACCATCAGGGGTCATCTGGTTTGTGAGTTTCCCGAGCACACTTGGTTTTAATTATGTTTGTTTTATTGCGTGCAAATACTTTTTTATATATACACGTAAACACATAGGCACTCACAGATTATTGGGCCGCTTTTATCAAGCGGACGCTGCCACAGGTGAGAGTCGATCTCCCGGCATGGCACTTTAAACAATTTTGCGAGTTTCTTCAATGCCTCCGTGCCTCTCTCTCCACTCCACCCAGCAGTATAAAAGGCTGCACCTACGTCGGTCAGTGGATCCGTGTGCAGGTCGCGTATGGTGTGGCCTTAAGCGCGGGTATTCCCACGTCCGTCGAAGCGTAGGCCAGGTAGCCTTTTCTTTAGAGCTGCTTTTTGTATTTTAGTTTGCTGTCTTTCCCCCCGGCACCTCCGATTTAGCACGGTTGGCTACGTACGTTGCGAAAGCAGTTCTGCATACCTAGTTCACAAAATAAAACTCAACAAATTCGTCAATAGCGCTGCCCTGAAAATGAGAAGAAAATATATCATAGGTGACGTTTCGGGCAATAATCCTTCTTCATAGCACTTAAATCAAAGCAGCTAGTTTGAGCTGGACGTCCTTCCGCCAGCAGCAGTGGAACGAGCAAATCAATTGCAGGGGCTGCCCCTTTTGATATCATCAGCGAGGGAGGAATGTGAATTCCATTTGCGTAGAATGCTGCTGCGCGGGGCAGCTGCAGAACTTGAAGTACAGCCCACTGAGGAATGAAGTCTGCAAGCCCACGAGAGAACCTCTGCTGCATGGGGGGGGGGGGGGGGGAGCACGACTAAAGGAGGAGAGCTGCGAGGGACGTGGTACTGAGATCCCCTTCTTGGTGTGCACACAACCTGCAGGCGTTGTGCTGCTCGAGAAAATTATTGGAAATCCTGAATCCGGAAAAAAAAAGTGGCCACTCTCCATCATCACGGCGATTTCCTGCAGATGCACCATCAGACAATTGCAGATAATTACCGACGGCTGCCCTATTTGTATTTTCTCCCCAGCCCCCTCTATTGAAGAACGGAGATCTCGAATCGCGCATTCTTGCCGTGATGCCGGTGGCAGGCACAGACGCGGTGATTACGGAGAAAATGTAGCCACTTCCTCTTCTGTTGTGGTTATTTCGTGGCCTCATTCTCGACAAGCCGCACGCCGTCTCGCAACGGCAGTGGACGTTGAGGGGGAGGGGGGGTGAGCTGAGAAGGTGGAGGGGTCGTTGCTAGTAGTGAGGAGGCAGTCATTAGGAGGGGGTAACGGAGAGTGAGTAAAGAGTAGCTCAGGATGGAAGTAGCGGAGAGTGAGGAGGGGGTAGCTGGGAGGGGGTAGCTGAGGGGAGAGTAGCTGGGAGTGAGGAGGGGGCAGCTGAGAGGAATGGGTAGCTGAGAAGGCGAGAGTAGCTGGGAGTGAGGAATGGGTAGCTGAGAAGGCGAGAGTAGCTGGGAGTGAGGAATGGGTAGCTGAGAAGGCGAGAGTAGCTGGGAGTGAGGAGGGGACAGCTGAGAAGGCGAGAGTAGCTGAGAGTGAGGAATGGGTAGCTGAGAAGGCGAGAGTAGCTGGGAGTGAGGAATGGGTAGCTGAGAAGGCGAGAGTAGCTGGGAGTGAGGAATGGGTAGCTGAGAAGGCGAAAGTAGCTGGGAGTGAGGAATGGGTAGCTGAGAAGGCGAGAGTAGCCGGGAGTGAGGAATGGGTAGCTGAGAAGGCGAGAGTAGCTGGGAGTGAGGAATGGGTAGCTGAGAAGGCGAGAGTAGCTGAGAGTGAGGAATGGGTAGCTGAGAAGGCGAGAGTAGCTGAGAGTGAGAAATGGGTAGCTGAGAAGGCGAGAGTAGCTGAGAGTGAGGAATGGGTAGCTGAGAAGGCGAGAGTAGCTGAGAGTGAGGAATGGGTAGCTGAGAAGGCGAGAGTAGCTGAGAGTGAGGAATGGGTAGCTGAGAAAGCGAGAGTAGCTGAGAGTGAGGAATGGGTAGCTGAGAAGGCGAGAGTAGCTGGGAGTGAGGAATGGGTAGCTGAGAAGGCGAGAGTAGCTGGGAGTGAGGAATGGGTAGCTGAGAAGGCGAGAGTAACTGGGAGTGAGGAATGGGTAGCTGAGAAGGCGAGAGTAGCTGAGAGTGAGGAATGGGTAGCTGAGAAGGCGAGAGTAGCTGAGAGTGAGGAATGGGTAGCTGAGAAGGCGAGAGTAGCTGGGAGTGAGGAATGGGTAGCTGAGAAGGCGAGAGTAGCTGGGAGTGAGGAATGGGTAGCTGAGAAGGCGAGAGTAGCTGGGAGTGAGGAATGGGTAGCTGAGAAGGCGAGAGTAGCTGGGAGTGAGGAATGGGTAGCTGAGAAGGCGAGAGTAGCTGGGAGTGAGGAATGGGTAGCTGAGAAGGCGAAAGTAGCTGAGAGTGAGGAATGGGTAGCTGAGAAGGCGAGAGTAGCTGGGAGTGAGAAATTGGGTAGCTGAGAAGGCAAGAGTAGCTGAGAGTGAGGAATGGGTAGCTGAGAAGGCGAGAGTAGCTGAGTGAGGAATGGGTAGCTGAGAAGGCGAGAGTAGCTGAGAGTGAGGAATGGGTAGCTGAGAAGGCGAGAGTAGCTGAGAGTGAGGAATGGGTAGCTGAGAAGGCGAGAGTAGCTGAGAGTGAGGAATGGGTAGCTGAGAAGGCGAGACTAGCTGGGAGTGAGGAATGGGTAGCTGAGAAGGCGAGAGTAGCTGGGAGTGAGGAATGGGTAGCTGAGAAGGCGAGAGTAGCTGAGAGTGAGGAATGGGTAGCTGAGAAGGCGAGAGTAGCTGGGAGTGAGGAATGGGTAGCTGAGAAGGCGAGAGTAGCTGGGAGTGAGGAATGGGTAGCTGAGAAGGCGAGAGTAGCTGGGAGTGAGAAATGGGTAGCTGAGAAGGCGAGAGTAGCTGGGAGTGAGAAAATGGGTAGCTGAGAAGGCGAGAGTAGCTGAGAGTGAGGAATGGGTAGCTGAGAAGGCGAAAGTAGCTGAGAGTGAGGAATGGGTAGCTGAGAAGGCGAGAGTAGCTGGGAGTGAGAAATTGGGTAGCTGAGAAGGCAAGAGTAGCTGAGAGTGAGGAATGGGTAGCTGAGAAGGCGAGAGTAGCTGAGTGAGGAATGGGTAGCTGAGAAGGCGAGAGTAGCTGAGAGTGAGGAATGGGTAGCTGAGAAGGCGAGAGTAGCTGAGAGTGAGGAATGGGTAGCTGAGAAGGCGAGAGTAGCTGAGAGTGAGGAATGGGTAGCTGAGAAGGCGAGAGTAGCTGGGAGTGAGGAATGGGTAGCTGAGAAGGCGAGAGTAGCTGGGAGTGAGGAATGGGTAGCTGAGAAGGCGAGAGTAGCTGAGAGTGAGGAATGGGTAGCTGAGAAGGCGAGAGTAGCTGGGAGTGAGGAATGGGTAGCTGAGAAGGCGAGAGTAGCTGGGAGTGAGGAATGGGTAGCTGAGAAGGCGAGAGTAGCTGGGAGTGAGAAATGGGTAGCTGAGAAGGCGAGAGTAGCTGGGAGTGAGAAAATGGGTAGCTGAGAAGGCGAGAGTAGCTGAGAGTGAGGAATGGGTAGCTGAGAAGGCGAGAGTAGCTGAGAGTGAGGAATGGGTAGCTGAGACAGAGGATGGGCTCTCTGGGCTGCGATAGAGAGTGAGAGCGCAAGTGTGAACAGGGCTGAGACCGTTCCCCTTGGCCAGGGCAGGGAGGTTCCCTGTAATCTGTGTGAGGAATTACCAACGCGTGATGTCTGACGCCCCCGCCCCTCTCTGCCTGTGACCAAACCCACCGGGAATCCTCTTGATCTGCCGTGTGATCTCCTAAACTGGAGCAGGCTTGAGCAAGTCGCGTTGCAGCAGCAAATTCACACATCTTGGTGGCGGAGGCTGCTCGCGAAGCTCCTACGTTGGTCAGTAGAGGGCATTGCAGCTCATTCCATGTGCAAGTCGTCGGGCGACACGGCACGATGCTCCTGTGCTAGTGGAGGAACTATCCACGCCAGCCGCACCGGCACGGTGGAGGCCGTCATCCAGCAGTGGATTTGCGAGGGGTCATCCTAGGTGCGCTGTAGGAGAAAGGCCAAGCCATTAACGTGTTGGTAGTGCATTCAAATTTTTTTTAATGCTCATAATAATACCGTTGTGTAATTGCCGTTAACTAAGCTGTTGGAAGAAATAAAACATCTTTGAAGCAGGGTTAAAGTGATAATGATTCTCGAATTTATGTCACCTCACCTGGCAACGTCCGTGATATTGACCGAAGCGGAAGCCCTTTGGGCCACGTGGGAAATCGATCGCCTCGCTTTAATGTGGACGGCAAAAGGTGTAGATACGTCGTCAGCGGGAGACGTAGAAGGCAGGAGAGGCTTTTCTTGTGTAGACCGCATGCGGCGTGGGGCTCCATCGTGAACGAGGAAGAGCGTCGTTAAAATGTCGTTAAAATGCCAACAGTGAATATAAACGCACCAATAGGTGTCAACCCACACGGTTCACCCCGTATTCTTGTACAGGCAAATTGAGTTTTCGGGTCCAAACGGCATACAGTTTCTCCCTTGTGATGGGACTTTTAAGGATGAACTTTGGTCTGTAATAAGATGGGCACTGATAATGGGTTGAGAGGTATGTGACAGACTCTGGACACATTTCAATTGCGCAGTTTTCATTTGTCATGCATGTATGTTTAATCTTCTTTCGCGCCGTACGTAATCCTAAGCGTTGATAGCCATCAACGCTTAGGCTTGTAGTAGTTTAAGAAAGCTTCACTGGAAGTGGCTGGGTGGCTCAGGCGTCAGGGGTAGGGTTGCCTACGTCTGAGATATAAAATACACGGGACAATAGCAGAAGCGGGGAGAACTGCATGTAGATGCATGGCTTTGAGTACAGTCGTTTATTTTGCATTATTATGATGCAGCCGCCAAAAAAAAAAACCGTGGGAAAAGTTACATCCATAATACAGGTTTTTCTGGGGGGGGGGGGGGGGTGGTAAGATCGCGTAAATGTATAAATGTGTCATTAAACCCACCACCACCCGACACAGCCAATTTGTAAGGTTTGTCACGTAAACAGAACGTGCCAATTCGTTACTAGTACAGGAACACCGGTTGTGTGTTGGAGAGCAAATCCACAACATTTACAAATCTGTCTGTCGCCTGATCATTCTAGTTGTAATTATTGGCGAAACGTTGTACTCAGATTGCAAGTGTTGTGGATTTCCTCTCCAACACACAACCGGTGCACTGTACTAGTAACGAATTGGCATGTTCTGTTTACGTGACAAAACTGACTAATTGGCTGTGTCGGGTGGTGGCGGGTTTAACGACACATTTATTTACGCGATCTCACCCCCCAAAAAACCTCTTATGGATGACATTGGTCGCGAAAGTCTACGTGTTAAACGGAAAAGTTACATATATGCTTGGACAGGCTACCTAAAAAAAAAAGGCACGTGGATCCCGTGGAAACCAGGACAGGTGACAACACCAGTCTGAGAACCTGGGGATTGAATTCTGGCAGCTAACCCCATCCATTGGGGTTTCAAGTGCAGCGAGTTGATAGCCAGGTTGAATGACTACACACACACACAACCCCCACCCCCATCACATTATATTTGGTTCTGCACTTAATTTAGCCTAAATTCAAACGATGAGAATTTATAATATCGGTTCTACTTATCAAGGGTGAAAAAGACCGCTTGAAAATATGTTTTTTTTGCAGACCAGTGGTGAATCTGTTCTGATAGGCATTCCGTAATTTGTGTGCAACATTTCCAAATGAATTCTTTTTTGTAAAGTGATGAGATGCCAATAACACGATTGAAATAAATTGTGTTTGGGGTAGGGGGGGTGGACACACACATACACACCAAAAACATTTAAAAAATAAGTGATCGGACAGTTTACTAATAAATCATCAGCAAATGGAGCATTGCTAAATATTTAACATTGGAGGATTCCAAATGGACAGCGTTCCCAGCGCATCTATAGGGAAAAGTTCACCATCCCGGCTGGCTCAGCACAGGGTTCTTTTTACACGAAATGTTCATGAACCATGAGGATAGAAATCAAGTGCAAACAGCCCTCATTTTGTTCGGTGAAAACAATGAACAACCAGAAACGGCATTTATGTAAGATGGTCTTCCAACAAATCTTGATCTCTGCGCGCATAAAAATGGACCAACTATCCAAACCTTTCACGGTAGTTAAATCTAAACAACTCAGCGCATTATGAATATTATCGGCAGCAGTCTTGGGGCGCTTAAAAATGATTGTGAAAAAATTTAAGTTTTTCTGTGTCAAAAAAAAGTAAGTAAAATCAAGAGTCCCGCAAGGTGGCGAGGAGGCCGTGTGGCTCAGAGGTCACAGTGCTGAATTGGCACCACCTGAGATCCGGGGTTCAATAGCAGGCAGCCAGCACCAGTGATGAAACTGGGTTCTCAAGTACAGTGAATTGATGATGGTCATGGCCACATCACCCATCACTGCACAAAATACCCATCACGTCTACAAAAAGTTGGTTCTGCACTTTATCTGATTGTCATGCGGCGAACACGACTCTCCCGTGCAGGGTGGAGGGAGAGTATTGCCCTCTACCGTGTAGACCAGATGTCACTTAAAGGATTCTCACTGGTAGCTCTGTAACGTCCACTTCTGTGGGCTGTTTACCCAACACGAAGGGGGTTACGCTGCTCATGCGAGCAATCCGAATGAATGTGTCGGGGAGGCTGACCCCCGTCTCCCCGCTCATCTGGGATCCACTGCTCCCCTCTTCCATGTCCTGGGGAGGGCCACTGCTCACCGACTCCCCCCCCCCCCCTCGCTGCAGCCCCTCGGCGCATGATTTAAAGGGCTGTATGAACAATCTCACGTATCCTCGTACAAGTCCGCTGCCGCTCACCACACGCACACGCTAGCCACGAGCTACACAGTGGCGAGCGCACACACGCTCGTGCGCAAACACAGGAAACCACAACGGGGAGGCTCACAGCACCATGTACCCCTCTCCGCACTCGCAGGGACGACACTATAAGGTTCATTGACGGCTGGCGATTTATTCTCCGCGAATACTGAAGCTGAACTACCTGTGTCAGTGTGGGCCCGCAGGGCAGGTCTAACCTATCTCCCGGCGGTCTGGGACTCAATCTGGCCCGTCTCTCCCTAATCGCTCTTCCTAAGGGATATTCCCCTTTACCTCACCTCTCTCTTACGTACTCACGGTTCGCCTCCGAGGTGCATGAAGCCGCGGAAAGGCGAGGTTGTACGTAGTCCTTGCTGGGAACGGGGCCTGGCTGCACTGCGACTCGTCTCATGGACGATCCAGTAGCAGGCACGATGACCCCTCCGATCTTGACTCCAGAAGAACCCAAATCCCTACCACTACCTCCACTACCCTTTTTATTGTACTTACATCAAAGATAACGTGCCGCTAATCCGCTGGCCTCTCTAGTTCCAATCAGGAGCCTCGGATTTCCCGCTCCTCGCTAATCCGATCGGTGCTGTCTCCAACGTCCGCTTTTTACACACGTTGTGCAAGGGGAAGGCCCCCCTGCCTTCCCGCCGCTCGCTACTTCGCCCCACCCCCTACCTGCCTGCTGACCCGTGTGTGTTGTGGGTGTTTCCTATCCGCGGTGGCTCAGCAGCCCCATCGTGACCACGTGATTACAACCCAAGTCACGGCGCCGTGGTGCGAGTTAGCCTCGGGGGAGGGCGCCCAATTCCCTGGTCGCAGGAAACCGTGAAGCTTGGTCCCATGAGAGGGCTTCTGGGTGAAAACCTGTCGGCCAGGTGACCTCCCCTCGGGGCTCTTTGTGGGGGTGTGTGTGTGTTCATGTGGGGGCTCTATGTGGGGGTGTGGATGTGTGTTCATGTGGGGGCTGGTGCGGGAAGAGCAGCGTCGGCCCCGTCGCTCGGAGGTAGCGGCGGCGCGGCCACGGAATCGGCAGGACGGCCTCGCTGCTGCTGCGGCATCACTGTGGCAGGCACGGCTTCGACGGAGCGGCTTCGCTGCTGTGGCACGACAAATGCATCGTCTCATGACATGACACCGGCTTGGGATTAAATTGGCAGACATTTACAACACAAATATTTTTATTAAATAAACAGGGTGGTTGTGAGCCACCTTGCGCCTGTATGGCGGTTGACGGGTGCCTGACTGGCCGACCGTGGAATATTCTGGAATGAAGAAAGGCGCTTCCTGATCCACGTGCACAATATTGTAAGTAGGGGGGGGGCACTCGAGGTTCTAATTTTAAAGAGCGAGGCTGCTAGACTGCTGTAAAAAAAAACTGCGTTACATAAGCCGCCCTTATATAAGGCTGCACGATTGCCAGAGACCCACATTTAACTGGATGTGGACTTGCGGCTATCTAAAATGGCAGACGTATACTGTATTGGCGGTGGGTGGTGTAGAAGTGGCGGTGTAGTGGTTGGCGACCTGAGTTTGATTGCCAGCCATGGCTAACATCAGTGGCGAGTGGTATCTAAATATATTTTGGGTCCTCACAATCTCCACCAATCCGCACTGTCCAGCATGGTGAAGTATAGTCAAACACCCTCCACGGCCGACATCGCATTGACGAGACCTTCATCCGGCAGTGGATTGACAAGCGGCTGTCAATTATTTGTTCTAATTATTATCAGATTTTAATTAATAGTCAAATACAGAATTCCACGTGTCACCTTTGAGCATTGCTTTCTTGTCTTAATGGCGTACAAAGGTTATATTTGTGGATAATGATTGTGTGGGTGTCTCCCACAAAGGGTGGTAATAAATGTGGTCTCCCAATTATGAAGGACAGCTTTTGGGATATAACACCAGGCTGCCAATGCAAAGAATACAGACAAACACAGCTTTCTTGAGACAAACACAAAATATACTCAACACATTTTTAAAAAAAACACTGGCCATAAAAAAACTAAATTATATAATAGGTGACATTTTGTGCAATGGCCCTTCTTCCCAGCACATAGAGAGAACAGAGAGGTAGGGGTGGAATTCCTTTCTGGGAATTGTAGAACTGTGATGCTTTCAGTTTTGCTTATCTTCCGAGATCCGATAAGATCGGGCGCATTCCAGGTTATTTGTCCATGCCATACTCAAAGTGCAAGGCTCCTCGCGGTGCAAAGGCTGTGCAAGCACTTTAAAAAAAAAAGTAACCATCATCTTGCCCATTAACACTTATAATAGAAATACAGAAAAGGTATAATATATTATTATTATCTTATAACGTACGGTGCAGTTAGTGGGCAAAAATGTTGAGTTTTTTTTATTGAATAGTACAGTACTAGCTGCGAGCACAACAACCCCTTTGTTACTTCACATCCAGTCGAAACTTTCATCACATGCAGATTTTATAACTGGGCCATGAATTTGTCAGCTGGGGTATGTGATGTGAGGGGTGGGGTGGGGTTGTTGGCTGGACTAGACACCAATCCAATATTTTTACATTTGGTTAAGAGACAGCCGCAACATTTTGGTCAAAAAAATCTTGGTTCTTTTTTAAAATATAAATGTCGATTGTGCTGATGACGGAAACTTTGAATAGCACAGCAGCAGACAAACAAGTATGCTCAGCACCGAGCCAGTGCCCAGTACAGTCGTACGAATATTTAGAACTCGCCTGTTGCCCGTCCAAGGACGGGTGTATTGCAGTAAATGTGAAACTTGCAAGCGAAAAGCAGACCGCGACGTGATAGTCATTGTATCAATGTGTGTGCAATTTGTAAGGGCGTGGTGACACAGACCTATTTCATTTTAAGGTTATAATCCCTTGTTCATCATGACGTCCTTTTTACTTTGATGTCTCAACAGCGTTACGGAGATCGCGTGACGTTTCCTCCTTTGTAGTGAGGGTTGTGAGTTGACGCAGAGGGGGGAGGAGGCGCCTCGGCTCCCCATGTGGAGTGACGTCACCCGCTTATTATTATTAATGGAGGGGGGGGGTGTCCATTTGGAGGTCACCTGCTCATGATTATTAATGAGGGGGACTGTTCGATGTAAAGTGACATCGAGCATTAAGCACACTATTGTAGTTATAATGGCGGTGTCGATAGAATTCTTATCACTGACGAAGTGTGGGGTGGGCCAAATTCTGCATGTTTTACGCTTCAAGGAAGTTGTCGATGATCGGATATCAAAAGTGCGTGCAGACTCGCACTTCACGTTGAACAATAGACCATGTGCGCAATGCGCATACACGTTACGCAATCACTACATAACGAGGGAGCTTCTTCGGTAAGCCTGACATTTTCTTCCGGGGACCACTGTGTTCCGAACAACTTCGTCATTTGCTTTCATGTAAATAGCTCCCTCTGCGGTCATGAAATAGTTCTGATCAGCGGTGTGACGCAGCGGTATTTGGCATGGGACCCCGGTGTTAGGAAGTGAATGTGGCCCTCCTCTTGTAGTCCTTTGGCCAGACTAGGTGGCAAAACGTCAATGGTGGCATTTTATTTGTTACACCAACAGAAGTAAAATAATCCATGATAACCTTTCCAAATGAGCAGCTGTTTTATTTTTCTCGCAGGAAACCTGTTTTTTTAACCTATCGCAATCACGCCTATTTGCCCGGACGTTTCGAAACATTCCGACACCTCTGCTGTTAATGAAAACAATCAATAATTTACAAAATGGATGTTTGTCCCCAAGGAATGTATTTCATACATATTCTTGCATTTATTCACGCTTGTTCTTCAATTTCAGTGACTTAGTTAAGTCTGGAATAGATTGGCGCTACCTGTTTTCCTTCAGTTTCTAGCAGCTTTCTTTGCTCATGATCATTTACTGGCAGGTGAGGCAAGTACTGGTGGTTCCATATTATTTTTGTTCAGTAAAGATATCTAAAGTGCTAACTTTACCTCCAATGTATTGTTAATGCACCTGTTAAGATTATTAGTTAAGGCCATGTACTACAGGAAAAAATAATGATTTTTGTTAAATTTTTGATTTAAAGCTTTCGTGACTGCAGTGATTCATATTCTTGGTTCTTTCGGTAAAGTCACGTTGAAGGAAAACAATAAAATAATAAAATATATATAACAATTAAATTATCACGACGTTTCGACTGTAACACAAACAGTCATCATCAAGTGTGAATACCAACGGCAAGAAACATTTGAAAGAAGTGGCGGTTTGTATTTATTTCTTTAGTTTTAAACGTTAGCACCACGGATAGCGATTTGACAGTTTGTTTAGATGGACGAGTCCATCTATGTTCGGAAAAGAGGAGGGGGAAGACGAAAAATTAATGTATGCTTTCTGAAAGCCACCATGAGCGTGAACAATCAATTAAAACCCAAAATAGTTTATCAAATCCTTCCAATGATTGCTAAGCCAGAATCCATCTTCTCGGTTGAAGTTGTCTCTGTGTTTGTATATGTGGATAGCCTCATGAACGAATCTCTCATGGTAGCCAGATGGCTTGCAAAGAACATCTGTCTTGGAGAAGTCAATGTCATGTGAGCCTACTGAATTATAACAGTGATCTGCCACGGCCGAGGTGTTGGTCCTACCGTGTTCAAGGTCTGCTTTGTGTTCACGAATGTGGTCCGAGACATGCCGTTTGGTTTCTCCAATGTAACTACTACCACAGAGGCAACTTAGTTTGTAGACACCAGGGTAATGTATGTCCGGAATCACATATTTTACAGACGGAACCAGATTACGGATTTTATGTAATGTGTTGAAACGGACCTGGATCTTGTGTTTATTCAAGATTTTGGAGATATTTTTTGTGATCCCCACAATGTAGGGTAAAGTGATGGTTTTGAAAGGCTCCTCAAGAGGGTCCTTCTTCATGGTTTGAGTGATAGCTTTGCGGATTGTATAGTCGGAGTAACCATTAGCCTTAAGAGCTTGGTGTACGTGCTTGAGTTCACTGCCTATGTGTTCCTGGTCGGATATGCATTGGGCTCTATGGTGCAGAGTCTTGATGAGAGAATTCTTCTGTGATGGATGGTGATGGTTCAATGAGCCACTCTGTCTACAGGAAAGCTACCCATACGAATGCTTATCTGAAACCGGATTCCCACCACCATCCATCACAGAAGAATTCTCTCATCAAGACTCTGCACCATAGAGCCCAATGCATATCCGACCAGGAACACATAGCCAGTGAACTCAAGCACGTACACCAAGCTCTTAAGGCTAATGGTTACTCCGACTATACAATCCGCAAAGCTATCACTCAAACCATGAAGAAGGACCCTCTTGAGGAGCCTTTCAAAACCATCACTTTACCCTACATTGCGGGGATCACAAAAAAGATCTCCAAAATCTTGAATAAACACAAGATCCAGGTACGTTTCAACACATTACATAAAATCCGTGATCTGGTTCCATCTGTAAAAGATGTGATTCCGGACATACAGTACCCTGGTGTCTACAAACTCAGTTGCCTCTGTGGTAGTAGTTACATTGGAGAAACCAAACGACATGTCTCGGAACACATTCGTGAACACAAAGCAGACCTTAAACACGGTAGGACCAACACCTCGGCCGTGGCAGATCACTGTTATAATTCAGTAGGCTCACATGACATTGACTTCTCCAAGTCAGAGGTTCTTTACAAGCCATCTGGCTACCATGAGAGATTCGTTCATGAGGCTATCCACATATACAAACACAGAGACAACTTCAACCGAGAAGATGGATTCTGGCTTAGCAATCATTGGAAGAATTTGATAAACCATTTCGGGTCTTAATTGATTGTTCACGCTTACGGTGGCTTTCAGACAGCATACATTCATTTTTCGTCTTCCCCCTCCTCTTTTCCGAACATAGATGACTCGTCCATCTAAACAAACTGTCAAATCGCTATCCGTGGTGCTAACGTTTAAAACTAAATAAATACAAACCGCCACTTCTTTCAAATGTTTCTTGCCATTGGTTTTCACACCTGATGATGACTGTTTGTGTTACAGTCGAAACGTCGTGAGAATTTTATTGTTTTATATATTTTATTATTTCATTGTTTCCCTTCAACGTGATTTTTGTTCAGTTTGTCAATTTTTATATTTTTCATATATTTTGCGTCTATAAATTGTAAAGTTTCATAACCTGCACACAATTATTACTAATAACTTTTCTCATGATCATTTACTGGCAGGTGAGGCAAGTACTGGTGGTTCCGTATTATTTATGTTCAGTAAAGATTGCTGGTGTTATGGATGGCCACAAGCACAACAGGGCAGTGCAACTACACAAACTCCCGTATGAGGCTCTCATGCGACTGACATGGAATGGTTTCCTGTCCTGGTTGGAAGCAACTCACATGAACGACATGGTTCACCTGGATGAGACACTGAGGACCATTGACAACCTTGGGAAAGAAGTCTCACAAGCAGCTTTGAAGGAGGTCCTCGAGAACAGCTCATGTACACGCATCATGGAACTGTTTGAAGTCTACCGTGAGTTCCTCAGAGATGGAAACGGCAGCCTCTCGACCTTCTGGATGTCCTATTTGGACACGGTTGAAATCTTGTTGTGGCTCATCCGAGCATCCAGAGAGGGAGACCGGATGCTACACTTGGCAAGCATTCGAGCAATGATCCCATGGTGCTTCGCTTATGATAGGATTTATTGCGTACGCTACCTCCCATACTACTATGCCCAGATGTCTCAGCTGCCCATCACACACCCAGATGTCGACACGGAATTCATGGAAGGAGGCTTTTCAGTTCAACCAGACTCCACCAATCCCTTTGGCTGAATCCAAGTTGACCAAGCTATTGAAGAAACGGTGAACAAAGACACCCAGACAGCTGGAGGGACAAAGGGATTCAGCTTGAAGCCAGGAGCGTTGACCAAATATTGCCTAACAGCTGCGTACATAAGCATGTACCTCAGACAGCGAAGAGGCCTGATAGGTCAATGCAGGTCCAAACTGTCCCATCCAGACCTACAGGGTCTAAGGATCAAGAGTGATGAAGCAGATGTCCAGTCTCTCATTGACCTTATGGAGAATAACTGGATCAGTCATATGTCCCCTGATGAGACAGATCTGGTTAGCCTCTCCACTGGCACCATGGCTCCACCTGATATGACCAGGGATCTTTTGAGAGCTCTTGAGATAGGAGAAGAGGCCTACCAGGTATTCAAGCAAACAAGGTTAGCTGAGGACCCACCGTCTGTGAACTTCCACGACAAGATTACCAAGCAAAGTCTGAAGACATTCTCCAATATCAGCACAAAACAGCACGTGGAAAGAAATCACAGGATGTGGTTCTGAAGGCAGATAGAAACCTATTTAGCCACATGACCATGTTGGCTGAAAGCAGGAAGGTGAATATGAAGGATGTCCTTGCCCACTCACTGGGCCCACTGCCATGGGCACTGGCAAATGCTGATGGGTCCCTACGAAAAACAAACAAGGCTGCGCTTGCCAGAGAGCTTGAAAAGAATGTGTCTCCTGCAGAAGACATCCCAACCCAATCTACTTCCATCATTGATGGGATGTGCCTGGTCCAAAACATGAATGGTAACAACAAAACCTTTGCACAGGTGGCAGAGTCAGCCTTGGCCCAGGTCCTCCACGAGGGGGCACAGAGTGAGAGGATTGATGTTGTTTTTGATGTCTACCGACAGACTTCTATCAAAGATGCTGAACAACTGAACCGGGGTGCAGAAACCACTCGCCACTACAAGAACCTTGCAGGGGGACACCACGTCCAGTAGTGGAGAACATGTATTTGCAGTCCCTCCAACAATATCAGTCTCATCAAGTTTCTCGTGGAGGAGTGGAAACTCTCACGATACAGAGAGATGCTGCATGGCAAGCTGTTGTACATGACCTGTGAGGAAACCTGCTACAAGTTGACAGAAGATGAGTGTGAGGAAGTAGCAGAGCTGCACTCCACGCATGAAGAAGCTGACACCCGTCTGCTCCTGCATGCATTGCATGCAGTAATTGTGGGCTCAAAGGCAGTTATCGTCACAGCTGAGGACACTGATGTTATGGTGCTTTGTCTTGGCTTCCAGTGTGGGACACAGAACCGCACGCGGTTTGTCGATATCAGCAAACTGGCAAGGTCCTTCGGAGACAGCATCTGTGGCGGCCTAATTGGCTTACACGCCTTCACAGGCTGCGATACTGTCGGTGCATTCGCCGGTCGAGGGAAACTGAATGCCCTGAAGATGGTGAGAAAGGACACTTCCTGCCAAGCGACTTTTAGTCGACTGGGGCAGTCATGGAATGTGAGTGAAGAGCTGTTCCAGAAAATTGAGCAGTTCACCTGTCGCATGTATGTTGCGAACAGCAGCACTGGCGAGGTGAACGCACTGCGCTACCAGATCTTCTGCACCAAAAGGGGAGAAGTCGAGTTCAGCCAGCTGCCACCATGTAGAGACTGTCTCTTCATGCATGTTCAACGAGCCAACTATCAGGCAACAATCTGGAAGTTCTGTCTGCAGGCTAACCCTGTGGTGCCAAGCCCTACTGAGTATGGATGGACAGACGATGATGGCAAGCTGGCCATTTACTGGATGCGCTCCCCACCTGCACCAGATGTGGTCTTGGAATTGCTAGCATGCAAGTGTGTGCGTTCAAGCAAAATGCCAAGCTGCACGTGCCTGTCAAATGGACTGACATGCACAGACACGTGCAGGCTACAGACCTGTAGCAACCAAAAACTGCAGGATGATCCAGAACCTGACTTTGAACTTGAGGAGTCAGATGACGAGATAGACCAGCAGTTTGATGAGTGACACAGGGTGGTGATTCTGATGGTATTACTGTGGTAGTAGTAGTATACATTGATGCACAGTGTCTTGATTCTGGACTTGGTTACCCTTGTTAAAACCATCTAAGTACACACAGAGCTTGATAACAATAATGTAACCTTCTTCAGATATACCCATCACGAACGATTAATAAGGTGATTACAAATATCATCGACTAAGTATATGCGAATGTCAATGTTTCTACTATTCAAGTAGTTCCTTACCTCACTATGGTATTCCTTATTATCCTGTGTTTTCATTGTGTATTTAAACCAATAAAGACCAGTTTGTGACCTAACTGGCTTTGGTCTAGGTAGTTTTTCAGCAATAATGCCCATTTCATCGTTCCGGACGCCTGTCATAGGGTTATGGGTATAAAAGTCATGGTAACTACAACTAAGCTGCTACTCCGCAAAGGTTATCACAGAATACGTCCCACACACATGGAGGATTACAAAAATCATTACTCGACTTTGCCACCTCAGGTGGTACCAATAAGTGATTATTTTTTTTTCTTTTGGTCTGGGCCCACGGACTATTAGTAGCATGACCTCAGGGCACTTCCAGCCTGTGGGCCCCCGGTGCAGCTGCACTGCCTGCACACTCGACGGCTGTACTCAACTCTTTCTGACGGCACCGTGTGCACTCCTGAGCCGCCGCCGCCCCGCATTTGCGTGCCCATCTCTTGGTGTTAAACGTCCTTGGGATGCAGTCGCATTTAGTCAAAACCATCTGAAGTGGTTTCTCGCTCAAATGAGCACGCGTCTCCCCTTCGGCGGCCCTGAGCCAGCGGTGGAAATTCCACGTTCTCACGGCAGGGGCGAGTTTATAATAGCACAACCACCGTTGGCTTCTTCACAAAGTTATCTTATCGAGCACGGAGCCATGCAGGGCTGAGTCAACGCCAACTAGGATTTGAACTTGCGACCTTCAGATTGTGAGCTCTACCACTGAGTCACGTGGCCGGTTGTGGCTAAATCATATAAGCAGTCGCCGGTTAGGAAACCCAGATGGTTGATATAGGGTTTGGTCTTTTCACTTCGTTAAGTGTTAAGCAAAGCATCTACTTATTTCAGTGCTTTTAAAGGGAGAATGTGGCAAATCATATTCACTATATAATCAAAATAGATGCACCAAACTTCAACACAGGATGTGCACAGCTAAACAACTCAAAATTAAACAAAGTAAACCCAACATCCTAAATTTAAAAAAAACAGAACAGAGGCAACCGTGCAACATATAAATTGTTGTTCTCCTTGAATTAAGTTTCTTACTTTATTGAGATTTCTTTGCATGGTCTTGCTTTTTTTATTTGAGATGTAATTACATTTCTTGACACTTTAATTTCTTGTAAACATCTATTTACACAGAGAGAAGCATGTGTTTTTATATTGGGACTTAAAATGCCAGGCGTTGTTTTCCAAGCTAGATCGGTATTGCACGAAGAGCTGAATTTTGAGATCGTTGGCTGATAACCCTCCGTTTAACACGTAATTTGGTGTCGCCTGATGAAGCTATATGTAATTCCTAGCGAAACGTCGCACTCAGATTGTAAATGTTGCGGCTTGGCTCTCCAACACACCTGTGTGCCGTACTAGTGACGAATTGGCCACGTTCTGTTGACGTGACAACCCTTACTAGTTGGCCGTGTCGGGTGGTGGCGGGTTTTAACGACACATTTATATATTTACGCGATCTAACCCAAACAAAACCTCTATTATGGAGATGACACTCCTTTGGCCATGCACTGCAGATCTTACACACGCACACACCAATGCAGCCTCTGCTAACAATACCGCGTTCACCATTGCCACCGTCAGCCATGGTCAGTCCACTGCTGGATGAAGGGCTCCCGAAAGCCGTTGCCGTCCCTCGCGATTCCGCGATGTAATAATCCACCCAAGCACTTGCGCGCGTGTCGATGTCATTGCTACACGTCGTGAGTGGACGTCCCCCTTGAGGTGGGAGTACCCCGCACACAACTCCGAACACACGCGGCTTTGTCATCCGTTTGTACTGCTCGAGTGAACAGAGGCTTCTGCGTGTGTGTGTGTGTACGTTGAACTTCTTTCGCACCGTACGCAGCCAACCGTGCTAATCGGAAGGACAGCGAAGCAAACGCAAGAGGCAATTCTGAACAAAGGAGTTGTCAGTCGAGATTTAAAAGTGCGCAGGTCCAGTGGCGTCCTAATTGTCGGAAGGAAGAGCGTTCCGGATGGCCGCAGAAGCGCACACTGAAGACGCGCGATGCAGTGATTAAATAAATCTGCCCCCCCCCCCCCCGTTGCTTCAACTGCCGCGCCAGGAGATCGCATCGGAGCGGCGAACTCTGGATTGTGCCAGCAACTAAAATTGGCTACCTTGAATTTAGCCCAAAAAGCGTGTGTTTCGTTTTTTGTGACAGCGTGCACGCTGGCAGTTGGGCGAACAAGCACGAACAACACAGATCTCGACACAATCTCTCATCATTTTAGGATGCGATGTGAAATTGCGTGCCGACAACAACAACAACAACCCAGTGTTTCATGGGCGGGGCTGGTTGGCGGGCGGGAGGATCAAGTCAACCACAAACGATTGCTGTGCATACGCAGATCACGGTGTGTGTGGGGGTGAAGCGTGTGCCGCGCGTGGTATTTGTTGTGACTGTGAGAGCCGTGTTGCGTAATGGTTTCACCCCCCCTCCCTACCTACCCCCCCACTTTGTCGCTAGCGGTCAAGGCCGCCCGTCCCTTGAGAGTTTGTAAGGAAGCCTCCTGGCATGCATTATATATTTACTCTTAATTATTGTCGACCGCGGGTTGCACAGGACAGTCGTGGAACAATGGAAAGGCGTGTGTGTATATAGCAGCCGCGTCATCATGTACAACGTACACACGTGGTAGATTTCTAAAAGATATTCACGTTAAAACCTTGGTTTCCAAGGTTTAATGTTGACTGTTATGTTGTCGTGGTGTAACAGTCAGCACACTAGATTTGCATTTTAGTGGTCGCCGGTTCGATCCCTTTCAATTTCCCGGAACGGCAGTTAAATGAACGATCAAGTTTCTGAAATCCACCCAGAAGTTATAAATGGGTGCACCACGGTTTGTCCATTGGCGCGTGTGGTGGGGCAAAGTGTTGGATACTGCCACCGCTTCCAAAACAGGCCAGTTTGTGGAAGAAACACAAAAGGACTGTCAATCTCCCTCGGCCTGGGGCTCCATGCAAGATCTCACCTCGTGGAGTTGCAATGATCATGAGAACGGTGAGGAATCAGCCCAGAACTACACGGGAGGATCTTGTCAATGATCTCAAGACAGCTGGGACCATAGTCACCAAGAAAACAATTGGTAACACACTACGCCGTGGAGGACTGAAATCCTGCAGCGCCCGCAAGGTCCCCCTGCTCAAGAAAGCACATATACATGCCCGTGTGAAGTTTGCCAATTAACATCTGAATGATTCAGAGGACAACTGGGTGAAAGTGTTGTGGTCAGATGAGACCAAAATGGAGCTCTTTGGCATCAACTCAACTCGCCGTGTTTGGAGGAGGAGGAATGCTGCCTATGACCCCAAGAACACCATCTCCACCGTCAAACATGGAGGTGTAAACATTATGCTTTGGGGGTGTTTTTCTGCTCAGGGAACAGGACAACTTCACCGCATCAAAGGGACTATGGACGGGGCCATGTACCGTCAAATCTTGGGTGAGAACCTCCTTCCCTCAGCCAGGGCATTGAAAATGGGTCGTGGATGGGTATTCCAGCATGACAATGATCCAAAACACACGACCAAGGCAACAAAGGAGTGGCTCAAGAAGAAGCACATTAAGGTCCTGGAGTGGCCTAGCCAGTCTCCAGACCTTAATCCCATAGACAATCTGTGGAGGGAACTGAAGGTTCGAGTTGCCAAACGTCAGCCTCGAAACCTTAATGACTTGGAGAAGATCTGCAGAGAAGTGGGACAAAATCCCTCCTGAGATGTGTGCAAACCTGGTGGCCAACTACAAGAAACGTCTGACCTCTGTGATTGCCAACAAGGGGTTTGCCACCAAGTACTAAGTCATGTTTCGCAGAGGGGTCAAATACTTATTTCCCTCATTAAAATGCAAATCAATTTATAACATTTTTGACATGCGTTTTTCTGGATTTTTTTGTTGTTATTCTGCCTCTCACTGCTCAAATACACCTACCATTGAAATTATAGACCGATCATTTCGTTGTCAGTGGGCAAAACGTACAAAATCAGCAGGGGATCAAATACTTTTTTCCCTCACTGTATGTCGTGGTGGGGGTATGTTGACTGTACGTCGCGGTTGATGAAGGTTAGGGGAGTGTAGACATTAAAAGCGTAGTACAGTACAACACTCGATTTTTTTTTTGCTGTACGCTGCTCCCTGCCGAAAATGTATACCCCCGTAGTAGTCCATGAAGCAACGTCCACGATAGAGCAGGATACATCAAGTGTAATGCCAGGATTTTATTGTGTTACTAATTTATTTCCCCAAGGGGCTTGGGCCAAACTCTTAATTAATTGACACCCAAAATGTGTTTTCTTTTTTACAACACGTGATCAGGTGAACTTGGGTTCACAGGGCAGTGTACACGATGTGCTGCCTTGATGGTGTAACAATTTTTTTTTGCATGACATTTTGGCACCATTTAGAAGTTCTCACAGGCCACTCCTGGGTGTCTGTGGTATGGCTTCGGCTGTTCGCGCAGCCGCTAGGGTTTAATAAAGCCACTCTCTGCGGGGGGAGTGGAGATGAAACATCCATCGCACCCTGCCGCTACAGCCAGCTTCTGGCAGCGCTAAATGTAGTTACGCTTCTGATTTAAAGCTTTCGTGACTGCAGGGATTCATATTCTTGGTTCTTTCGGTAAAGTCACGTAGAAGGGAAACAATATAATAATAAAAATATAAAACAACACAAGCAATCATCATCAGGTGTGAAAACCACAACAAGAAAATTGTATTTTATTGTTTCCCTTCTACGTGACTTTACCGAAAGAGCCAAGAATATGTAGTTACGCTGTTCGCAGATTTTAGCTTTAACCGCAGTGCTGTGTCAACTGCACGGCCTCTGCCAGAAGTTCATTTGTGGTGCTGCTGCTGTGTCCTGCATTGGAGACTCAAAGCAGAAATTAATTAAAATTGTTTTTGTGGGGGGGGGAGGCACCCATCCCTATAAACGTGACCTTGAAGTGGGGATGGAATGGGGGGCATATAAAAACTCGGGTTTGGGTTGCATGACACGTCGACGTCATCAACTTTTAATGAAGGTTAAACACTGAGCAGAATGAGTAAGGATGCGATCGGCTTGTGTCCATCGTGCACTCTGCTCCAGCTCATACCCTCCTGTATATGTGAGTGTACGAATAAAGGCTGCGATATCCATTGTGTGTAATCAGCTATTCTCAACTTGTTGTGGCTCCTGGTACCCCCCCTTGTTGAATTTTGTTTCAACCGAGTATACCCCCTCTTGCCTGACCCAACATGGTTGTCTGAGAAATAAATGCATAAATAATGAACATCAATATTTTAGCCAATTGTCCATTTTGTGAGGTGCCCTAACTCGCTCGTAACTGCAAGCGAATAAAAAAAAATATTCAACGGACCCTCTGCACGCGTGACGTAATTTGTTCCCGTTCGCTGGTTACTCTTGGAAACCACGTTGTTTACCATCATTGGGTTCAGAAAGGTCTTTTATATCGTTCTCTTTCACGGTATGGATTTAAATGTTATTGCAGTTATTTTATATTGGGAGATCCATGCGTGATTATTCACCAATGACTCTCATGTACGGTATAATTCCACACATTTATAAATCACCTTACGTACTCCTTGGGACATTGCCACATAGCCCCAGGGGTCCACGCACCCATGGTTGAGAATCACTGGTTTACATTGTACCTATTTTTGTACCAACATTTTTTTTAATCGCTTAACCGCAAGTAGTTATCTGCCCGGTTCGTTCCCCTCCCTGCCGATACTATTCAGCTGGGGGGGGGGGGGGGCCTTTCAAATGTATGAAATCCGAGTGAGATGAGAGGAAAGATACAGGCAGGAGATATAGATGTACCTTGTTAGAGAAATGTAGACATGTCGGCATGTCGTGAGGTGAGGAAGGTAGGATTTAGTCAAGATAGTGATAAGAGACAGGGCGATTGTATTTTGATGATCATTAGCTTTTTGGTTATGATGTTTATGAGGATTTCAATTTGAACTGATGTTTAACGCACCTCACGCCTGGCACCGTAAAGGCTCCTAGAGCGGCCAGTTGAGGGACGTGGCTATCGAAGAAATACAGATTCAGATTAGCGAGAGGAAAGAGATAAACAAGGCAGAGCGATGAGAGAGCAGTGAACGCGAGATTTCTTGAGATGAGAGAGACGAACGAGACAGAGGTACGGATTGGTGATCACGCGTACAGACGTTGTGTTGTCGGGACCTCGTGAGACTCCTTTACACATGATGTCATGTGGCCCACCAGCACACGCCAATTTAACTTTGTATCCCACCAGAAAATATAGTTTTAGGAGAACCCTGTTATACATCATGGGGAAACGCTGCAGTGTGATGCCAATATTTTTTTCACGTTGGCCATTTATACTGGCACAACACAACACCCCTGGACAAAGGGGCATATAGAGCGACGTATAATGAGGACCTGTAAAATTCATATTAATCTTGACAAGTGTTGGCAACTGCCATACAATCGGAGAATGTTTACGTGTGGGTGAAGAATGCACAGCGGTGGTGCGGTGGTTAGCGCACCGAGCTACGAACCCACTCTAGGCTGAGGTTGATTCCAAGCCACGGCTAACGTAAGTGGCGAGTGATGTCAGGACTGGTCCTGGGCCTCCCCTAAGTTGACTGAGCCTAAAATTGGTGTGATGTGTAAACAACAGCGCTGGGGAGACGAAGGCAGCCAGGTGTGGAAGTTGTTTGGCCATGCTTCTTTTTGTTGTTGTTGTTGCTTTAATGTAACAAAATGTGGCCACGTTGCAGCGCGATGCAAGACTTGCTCAACCCGGCGTTACAGTTCACGAGCAACAGCCCCGACGCACCTGAAGCGTATCAAATAATGGGTGGGGGAGAGGCGGTGAAAGATATGGAAAGGAGCCTGCTGCCCCAACTTTGTTTGACCATACTTCACCACGGTGGTCAGTGCGAGTCGGTGATGGGAGGAGGGGAGGGGGCAAGTTACTCGCCAAGGATGTTTGCCGTGGCCGGGAATCAAACTCGGGTCGCTGGGTTTATGGTGCAGTGCGTGAACCGGCATGCCTCATCTCCACCCCAGGCATTTCATAATGAATCGTTATTGCTGCCAAATCGCAGGCTGTTGGCACAGCTATGGACATCATGTACGAACTTTATGTATACAATGGCATTGTTTTATTATATATATTTTTTATATTGTGCAGACTTTTTTTATGCCAATGCATGTTTATATATGTGTGCGCGCGTTTGTTCACACACGCGCATTTGAATCCATTTGCTTTTTATTATTTTTGCTTTAATTGTAAATCGAGCCTATGTAAGCGGGCTCTGTTGTTTACAGCCAATAACACTTTTATAATGGGCGATTATAATTAACCTCTGGAAATAAGGGAGCACAATAGACCACTTTTTTGACAAAAGTGTTGTTAGATCATGGGACATTACTTGAAACGGTAAATAATTGTTACGTCATGGGAAATGTGTTTTTTCCCTCACATTTCTCCACACAAGTCTCAAACCAGCTAAGGAGAAAGCATGCTTTTAGAAATCATTCTACATGGTTAAACATATCTTTCGAACTGTTTACACATCTTTCAAACTTCTTTTTGTCTTCAGTTTGTTGTCCTTACCCCGGTTGGCTACGTATTAGCACGGTTGGCTACGTACGATGCGAAACACGTTCAACAAGCACACGTACAGAGAACATCCTTCATCCGTTCACTCAAGAAATCCATCAATAGTGAATACATCATTAAATTGTCGACTTAAAACTTTCATGACTGCAGGAATTCAAATTCTTGGTTCTTTCGGTAAAGTCACGTGGATAGAAAATAAAAATAACAGATAATAAAATAAAAAAATACAAATTGAAAATAATGAAAGCAAAAAACCCACGACGTTTCGATCGCAACACAAGCGGCCTTCATCAGGCGGATGAAGACCGCTTGTGTTGCGATCGGAACGTCGCCTGATGAAGGCCCCTTGTGTTGCGATCGAAACGTCGTGGGTTTTTTGCTTTGATTATTTTAAATTTATATGTATTTTTTATTTTCTGTTATTTTTATTTAATTTTCTATCTACGTGACTTTACCGAAAGAACCAAGAATATGAATACATCATCATCACCATCTGGGACTAAGGTAAAAGATCCCACCCCCTGTAACCCCATTGGTCCCTTCAGCCTGTTGGTGAAAGTGCTGTTCGCGAGCACCGGTGGAGACACGAACGGTCCGTGATGGGACGGCGTGGCCAGAACCACGCGGGGCCACTATCATCTCTCACCACCAGTGCGACCGTGTGTTTACGCACCACACCGAGGGAACTCGTGTAAGGCTGAGTTGACCTACGGGAGACCTTAGGAATGATTTCATATGTTCATCCCCGACGTTGCGCTTGAGGGGTAAATCGGTTCGCTAGCCACACTACACTACCACTACCGCCCCCACACACACACACACACACTCTCTCTCGCACGCAATGTCTACACATTATCTTAATTTGAATCGGAGCTGGCCACATCACGTGGAGCTATTGTTTAGCATTAATAATAATGAGGCGCTGTGCAGCGTGTAACTGCTTAATTTTGTACTTGAGCAGAGGAGTTTGGTATGCATAGAGAGACGCACCGTGTGGGGGCACGAGTACACCCTGCCATCATCTGTCGGTGGAACGTCTGACCCTTGTGGCTTGGCAAGCAAAGACACGAGTCGTGTTTGATTTCCCAGGCTTGGCGACAGACCATTGTGGGGGTTTTTTGTTGTTGTTTTTTCTCTCGCTCCGACGCGTTCCCGTTGTCGAACCGCGTGATGTCAGACGTGCCGGGAACGTCTTTAACAAAAACAAAATAAACCTTTCGAGCAAACGTCGGGGTCACCGTGGAGGACAACGTCATCGTCGTCGTCGGCGTTGTTGTTGTTGTTGCTGTTGTTGTTGCCGTCCACCCAAAAACGGCAAGAAGATCGCAAGCGCGTGTGGACTCCGTCCAGGTTGTTATGTCTTGCGTTCGCTACTTCTCTTTTCCGTATGCTCCAAATGCACTGCTGAAACCTCTTAAAGTTTACACAAAACAATTGTAATACATGTATTGGGTTATTCAGGTTGTTTTTTTTTTGCACTGGAAAGATGCTTTTACCATTTTCTCGCTGGGGCATGTCACGACAGAAAACTAACTTAATTCCTTCCGCTCCATTAAGCATTATGCAATGCACAAAGTGTCACGTTAAACATTTTCTGCACTTTTGCGTGGCACATTCTCCGCAAAGGTTCAAATGTTTTAAGTGTCTTCAAGAGTCTAAGAGGTAACTTTTGCTCTACGCATTGCGTGCTGTTACCCCCCCCCCCAAACCACCCCCCCCCCCCCCACCACTATTAATTTGATTAATTATATTCCTGGCCAATGAGAGACCGCGCTTTTTAGAGAGAGACAATGCCGCGTTTTTGAGTGCACGTGTTTGTGCCCGTGCTATTCGTGCAATCGCTTATTTTTATATATTAAATAAAATAGGACGGAACATTAGCCGAGCGGCTTTTGACGACTGAAAATAAACATGCAGGCAAGTTGTCACCACTTCGCTTATTTTATCCGCAGAGATATATAAATAAGCAATAACACTTTAAAAAAATGTACGCAGTGCGTGTTGGCTCTTGTATGTACGAATGTTGAACTTCTTTCGGACCGTACGTAGCCAACCGCGCTAATCGGACGTGCGGCGGGGGCGCGGGGGAAGGACAACAAACTGAACACAAAAAGCAGTTCTAAGGAAATGAGTTTTCAATCGAGATGTGAAAGTGCATAGCTCCCAGTGATGTCCAAATATCGGAAGGAAGAGCGTTCCAAACGGGCCCAGAAGCGCTCCTGAGAGCGCGCGATGCAGTGGCCGTCCCCGTTCGATGACCAGCCAAACGCTGCTGCGAGGATGAACGGAGTTCACGCGATCATTTATGCTATACGACGAGATTAGCGTTATTTGACCATACTTCACCACTGCTGGTCAGTGTGGGTTGGTGAACGCTGGCGGAGGGGGGAGGCAGGCAGACGTCACCACCAGTCACATTCGGGGTCGTCCATAAATGACGTCACGCACCTGGGGGGGGGGGGGTGGTCAGACATTTGTGACGATGTGTGACGATGGGGGGGGGGGTGGAGAAATGTGACGTCACATCAAAACGCGCAGCTTTAAATAAATATAGACAGCACGTTCTACTTAATTAAATAGACTTTTTTAAATAAATGTTTTCTCCTACAACATCAAAGTGCAGCGCCACATTAAATACGCACTACAATGACAATAGTTTAAAGCGATTTGAAGCATGTTTTATTTGGGGGGGGGAGAGCTTTGTGACGTCATATTTGAGGGGGGGTCTGACTTTTTGTGACGCCGTGTGACGAAGGGGGGGGGGGGTAAAAAAAAATCCAAAATCGCGCTCCAGCTTGAATAGGTGCTCGCGAACGGTGCTTGCCCCAACAGTCTACGCGGGATAAACCAATAGGTGCTCGCGAACGGTGCTTGCCCCAACAGTCTACGCGGGATAAACCAATAGGTGCTCGCGAACGGTGCTTGCCCCAACAGTCTACGCGGGAGAAACCTTTCTCTTTGCGCCTACTGGCGTGTGTGCACGTGCACGAACAACGGGTCACAACTTTCGGAAGGAGCGGCCGGGTTTGCGACTCTTTGTATTCATCTGGGGACACTATTTGTGTACAGAATTCCTGGAGGATAGGAAAAAAGAAAACCCCCACCACGGCTCTCGAAGCCTCTTCTCCGATGAGATGAAAAGCTTACGCGGAAGCGTACGTCCGTCAGCGTGCACGCGCCTGGGTGCGCGCGTGTCATTTCCCCCCCCCCCCGCCCCTACTGGACGTCTGTGAAACGAGAGCTTCATAGCTCATGGGATTCCCCCAGTCTAAATAAAGATTCTGATTGTGATTCATCAGTACATGCGCTTCCTGGAGGACCTGGGCCGGCGGCTCAAGGTGGAGGAGCTGGGAGTGGACGTGGGCTTGGACCTGCAGCTGGAGGCAATGCTGACGCGGGCCGACCACCTCGCTAAGCTGGAGAGTGACTCCACAGCCGACGGAAAGACTCTGCTCTACAGCCTGCAGCGCAAGGTGTCTGTCTGTTTTACGCGCAGCAGCAGAAGGTTTTCGCGACCAGTATTATTAAAAGTCAATATTTTTTTTGTCTGGGTTAGATTGCATGCATATAAATGTGTAATGAACCCACGACCGCCCGACACAGCTACTCAGTAAGGTTCGTCACGTCATCACAGCCAATTGGTTCAGCACCAATTGGTTGTGTCGATTGGTGGTGGAGGGTTCACGACACATTCATATTTACGCGATCTAACCGAGAGAGAAAAAAACCTTTGCGTGGCGGTGGTGCTGGTAGCCCATGGCGATGATCGTGACGGTAGTCGCGACGACGTGATTATCGTGACGGTGGTCACAACGACGTGATGATTGTGACGGTGGTCGCGACAACGTGATGATCGTGACGGTGGTCACAACGACGTGATGATCGTGACGGTGGTCGCGACAACGTGATGATCGTGACGGTGGTCGCGATGAGGTGATGATCGTCACGTGGCCGTGATCGCGATGACCTGATGATCGTGAGATGTTCACCTGGGCGGTAGGAGGGCAGTGGAGGAAGGGGAGTGGATGGGTGGGGGGCAAAATATTTGCCACAACTATTCACATTTTTTTAGATGGAGAGCGTTTTTGAGACTTTTCATGAATGTGAAATTGTGGATAATTAGTTTACAATTGTGTCGTTGCATGTTTATGTTCAGATGCGTGTAATATCACGTAATGAAAACCAAAACGATCGACTTTATTACAGTGTACACAATTTGTCCCCCTCTGATGATTTTCAGCTCAGTGCACCGCTGCTGATGACATCGTGATGATGATGATGATAATTGTGTAAGAATTGGTAAACAAAAATATCACTCGGAATTTTTGTATGACGATGGTGATTATAACGATAATAACGAATCTAACTGTTTCACCAAACAATAAGACACAGATTCCACCCACCCCCCCCCTCCCAAATACTCTGCCCATGCTTACATAAGTCACCAGATACTGATTTAAGGCTTAACCTACCTAAAGGAGATAATCACCACTGACTTGAGCCGTGGACGAGAGTGGCACTCTGACAACTGGCTTCGTGTAGTGCTCCAACCACTACACTGTTGCGTCACTAAAACAAAGATCCCCCGCATAGCTTTAAGAAGGCTGTTGGGGCAAGTGCTGTTAGCGAGCACCAATGAAGGCCGGCACGGCACACGAGGGGGTGGGTGGGCCAGCACCACGCCCGGCCGCCTTTGTCTCCCCAGTGGCGATGTTTACACACCGCACTCATTAAAGAATGAGTCGACCTGCGGGAGGCCCAGGGCCGGTGCGGATAATTGCCGCTGTGTTGGTCGCGAGCAGGAATGGAACTTAGGGGGTTGGCCGGATTTGTGGCACGGCAAGGAGCGCGCTCTCCACTGCGCCGTCGCTCCCCACGCACGCACCACATCTTGCCCCCCTTTCGCGCGGGCCGACGTAGATGCCGGAGCAAACGACTGCACGCCATCGAATGCCAGGCAGGATCCGAGCGCCGTTTGCCCGCGATGCCTCCCCGACCAGGTGAAGGCCCAGAAGGAGAAGCTGCAGAGCAAGGAGCTGCACCTGGAGATGCTGCGCAAAAAGTTGTCGCAGCTCGAGGAGGAGCGAGGCACGAGGACGGCGCTGGCCGTGGAGCGCGACGACGCCAACGCCGCGCTGCACAAGCTGCGCCGGCGCTCTGAGCGCCTGCAGCAGCAGCTGGACGCCGCGCGTACCGCCAACACGGAGCTCAAGGCGCAGCTGGCAGACGCGCACGGCCTCAAGGTGAGCGGCGGAGGGAGGGCTGGCGCCGTGCTAATGACTGTAACCTCTGAGCGAGAAGCATCTGGGTTCGATTCCTGAATCGTGGGGTTCGTATGTTCTCACCCCCCCCCCCCACCTTCACTTGTGCTGCAGAGTGTGATTGTGTGAGAGTGTGTGAATGGGGAGCGGTAGTAGTGTTTATGGGGAGCAGGAATCTAGCCCAGTTCGATTCCCCTCTCACTGCCAACACCAGTGACGATTATGTGAACCGGTCCTGGGCCTCCCCTAGGTCGATTCAGCCTCAAAGGAGTACCTTGTGCGGTGTGTAAACATCGCCACTGGGGAGACAAAGGCGGTCGGGCGTGGTGCTGGCCACTCAACCCCCTCGTGTACCGTTGCCGGCCTTCATAGGTCACTTGCCCCAACAGTCTGTGAAGGCTACACGGGGGATCTTTGTCTTTAATCTTTGTTTTTTTGGGTTTGTTTGTTCTCCTTCTGTTCTGCATGGGTTACCTCCACGTTCTCACGTTTTACTCCCAAAGCTAAAAACTTGCAATGTAATGTAATTGGTGTTTGCAAAACATCCCAATGCAGGACCCTCCTGAAAAGCAAGAGTTTCCAGACTCTTTCCTGGGGGAATAAGTAAAATATGGGGTGGGGGGTCAATAAATACATTTACAATACAGCAGGCATTCCACTTCTCAGCTCACGGCCCGCAAGTCAGATATGGCCCACAACTTAATATCACACAGCCCATGGCCACATTAGTTCCACCACTTCGAAACAGCCCACGACGTGATATACTTACCCCTCTCTTCGCGAAGTGATCTTTGGGTGGTCCCGCGCGTTTGTTCGGAACGCCGTCCGACGCCTCGCTCCGGTAACAACCCGGTAACAACGCCGGAGAGCCACGACCGCACAAACCCGCGAATAAATGTTGACGGCTTTCGTGTCGGCGCCGAACACACCACAGTGCCACTCGCGGGTTGTGCCATTTCTCACAGTGCCAACACTTTTGGGCGCAGTAACGTCGTTGTGCTCAGCCCGCTGCACGCCCGCGGCAGCCACCGCTACCTGTGGAATGCACTATCGCCACTGCTCCGCGTGTCCACATTAATTGAGGGCTTTACCGTTCCATTTGCGTGGGGTTTTCTTTTTTACCCCTTCTCGTCTTTTCCCCCAATCGTATCCCAATTGCGCGGTCGGCATTATGCTGTGGAGTTGACATTCAGATCGCTCGTAGGGCAGCGCAACCCTCTCTCAGCGATGGAACAGCTGACGGAAGCAGATATCGCCGAGACAACTTCTGAGATTCCTCGCCACGTGCATAGTAATAATAATAATAAACACAACTCATTAATTGGCCGAAAACATCTTAAAGTAGTAACACCCAAAGATTCCTATGACTCAGTGTGGCTCTCCTGGATAAATAAGTACAAAATAGTTTTTTTTTTTTTTATATTCGTGACCAGTCTGAGAGCATGAACGCGCGGGGTGGTTGAAGCCAGGATTTGAATTCAGGCTCAGCGCTCTGACCTCCTCGTGTATTAATGACGTTTCTTTATTTTTTTCACAAACCGTTGAGGCAAAATAATTGCAAACAAATTAAATGTGCTCACTGCCATGTGCAAGCGAGCTGGCTGGTTTGTGTTCTGAGTCACGGCAGCTCATTAACGGATCTAAACATCGTATGCGCATGGTCAAAAATACACGTGTCATTTGAATGAGGCAGGGGTAGCACCATTGTGATTTTGTGGTTGACAGATACAGGCCCATACAAGGTCGGTGGAGCATAATGGTTCTATACTCCTGCCAACGTAATGTACTGGCGGATAAAGTGGAATTCACATCGCGATGCAGCTCTCAGGTCAACCCAGTTTTTGTTGACATGGCCTGGATTATTTTGTTCCACCACTTACAATTGGACCGCATACACTTAGACTACATACAACACAAATCCATTATCAGAGCCGCACGTAATGGTCGGTCAGAAGGGGGAAAAAAACTAATAATTAATCACTGCGTTTGTTGATGCCCTTGTACACGTGGATTTGGAAAACAGAATAACACAAAGCAGCTCGGTGCACTTTTTTTTCAAAGCCGCAACTGCTGAGCACAGGCCCCAAAAGCACCCAGTAAGTCAAACGGCACTGCCAGAGTGGACATAGATAAGAGTGTAACGCCTTTCTTGACTTGAGCAAGGTTATTATTGTGAGGGCTTGAGGAAAAGAGACGACGGGGGGAGGAGGGGATTAAAAGTGGAGCACTGTGAGGGAAGAAGCAGGAAGAGAAGTGATCTGACCTGCAGTGTGGTGAGTGGGTGAGTGAGTGAGTGGGTGAGTGAGTGTTTTTTTGACCTGCAGTGCGGTGAGTGGGTGAGTGAGTGGGTGAGTATATTGTTGTGACCTGCAGTTTGGTAGTTCAACAAAGTGTGGGATGAGACAAAATCAATCGAAGCTACTCGAAAAATGGTTCACGCTTTCACAAGATGCTTTGCGTTTTATGATATTTGTTATCCATAAAATGGCAAATGAAAGAGTAGAAGACAGGAGAGTATAGTAAATGTGATGCTGATCTCTTTGTGCAGGGTCTGAGTGTCATCCCCTACGTATGTATGGGTTTTATCCATGCTCTCCAGTTCCCTCCCTTATACACAAATGCCCAAAAATGAAATCAGAGGTCAATCATGCCAAATAAGTACTTTGCTGAGACTCCCGAAAACAAAGATGGAAAGCATTATGATAAAAGTGACTCGGCTTGGAAGGGACTTAAAGAGTTTATTTGACGGAAAGGTCATTACACTCAGTTGGAATATTATCTACCATAGAGCTGATGCTTACAGATGCTCGTAAAGATAGGAAATATTATGAGCCTGTACCAAGGAGCTGTCAAGAGCTCGCAGGAGCAGGCACAGGTTTAATGATATTTTTCTGTGGACCCGATAGGGTGCCACGGTGGAGAGATGTTAACTACCTCGCCTGGTATACAGGAGGTCGCGGGTGGGATCCCGACCCTGACATCTGTATTTGGAGTTTGCATGTTCTCCCCGTGGTCGTGAGGGGTTTTGTTTGGGTCCTCTGGTTTTTCCTTCCACATTTAGAAACATGCCTTTAGAGTATTTGGCTGCTACACATTTCCACGTGATAAGCCACTTAATTTGTGACCAGGTTGCATCTGAAAAATAAACTGTATAGCTTAATGGGCCTTACCTGATGAAATAAACAATAGTTAATTTGATGGTTTAGTAAAAAAAAAATTCGCTCACGTCAGCAACCTGTGTTGAGCATCGAGTTCACCGCTGCACCAATGATGAACCACGCACACGACCCACCATCTTTTCGCTCGGTTCTAAACGTACCACGACCGACGTGTGTTCCGTTGCTCCGTCAACTCCCCCCCCCCCCCTCTTTGCCATCAAGATACAAACGCTGGAGCAGAACAAGACGATCGCGGAGATGGGTCGCTCAATAGACCGCCTGGAGAAGGTGAAGGACAAGGCGGCGCGGAAGGTGGCGTCGTTGCGAGGGCAGCTGGACATGACGGCGGAGGGCGCCCAGGAGGAGATGGAGCGGACCCGCGTCCTCCTCGAGGCCACCACGGGAGAGCTGCGCACAGTCAAGCGTGCCCTCGAGGAGGTGGCGCGTCGCGAGAAGCAGGTGGATGTGTGTTATTGTTGCCGCTGTTGCCACTTGTGCGCTTTGCCTGACTGAGGGTTGAGAGCGTTCGGCGTCCGTCCGTAATATGGGGTGCGGTGGGGGGAGGTTCGGGGGTGACCCTCGTCAGGACTCGTCTCACCACGTGAATGAAACTTGAGAAGAAAGTCGTTGTTGTTGTCGTTGTTGGGGAGTTTCCCCTGTTTGAATACCGGTGAAGCCCAAGGATGGGAAAGCGGAATGGGGCCACGTGGATGCCAACCCCACCTAGACCCACTCCCAGGTAGCCCCACCCCCCTTTTGTAAAGTGGTGGCGCTATGATAACCGAAATACTAGAAATACACTGCCTAACACTGAATGCGCATGAGGGTTAAGCACGCAGAAAAATAATAGCTAAACTGAACTCTATTCCTAGCGCTAAGCCTAGCAAACTAGCAACCAGCGCCTAGTACTAGCTCACCTACTAACGCAATAAAATTAGCCAATCAGTCAATAGCACTAAAGCCTTATCCCGAGCTGACTGACCAACCAGCCACGAGCAGAGTACTAATTTGACCTATGACCCGAAAAGATGAACCGAGCATTCACTCGTACTAGCCCTACCTTTAACCCATAACCCTAACCAACCTGTCTGCAAGCCCACTTCAAACCTAACATCCCCTCGGGCGTTTCGCCAGAAGCCCTAGATTACTTCATATGTTTTGTTCCTGCTCCACATTTGGTGTGAGCAGCACCATCCCTGCATGTGTAGTAAAGGGTCCCTTAATAGTTATTTTGATTAAAGTATTGATATGAATCATCAGGGACTGGGGTGGGGGTTTCAACAGCTGTACAATAATCACTTTAACGAGTCAATCACGCTGCCCATTGAACCCAATTAGCCGTCTGCAAGGATTTAAGCCCACATAACGAATGTGGAAATTAAACTAAGAAGTCATTTAAAAAGACATTTAAAAGAGCCTTGCCTCAGAGAGATTCGGAGTTTCGGATGTGCAATTTATCTCATCGCAGGAGATGTTGGAACTGTAACCTTGGGTTTGTGACGTGTACAGCATTAGGTACGCGATTGCCAATAGCAGCTTCGTGGCACCAGGTTTCAAAACATGTTTAGCAGCTCGGAGAGCTGAGATGGCACTGCTGAGGTCCTGCGTTCGAAGCCAAGCAGCTGGCTGTGATTTTCAACCGGGTCCTCGAGTGTAGTCAGTTGATGGTCTCAGACCGGTACACGAAATGACTGCGCGCAAAAAAATCCATCACGTTGGATTTGGTTCCGCACGTAAATTGGCTAAATCCCTGCTCCTAAGAATAAAAATATTTGGCTTGACTGGCACGAGACGAGCGATACTCTCATACGCAGGGCGGTCTGGCAAAGCGCTACCCTCTACTGCGTGGACCAGAGGTCCCTTGAAGGGTTCTTCGTGGTAGTTGTCTGATATCTGCTTTCCACGGGCCATTCTTTAACACGGAGGGTTGCACTGCTCTAGGAGACATACGAATGAATTCTTCGTGTCGTGACGCGATGCCGATCGCCCGGTCGGGATCGTGACAAACAAACAAATACTTTTTTTTGACGCGATGATGATGAAAATGTAAAAGGTAAAAAAAATATTGATCTTTACAGGGAGCGTGTTATTTTCCAAAGCCTGCCACCCTCGTACGAAACGTGATCTGCTTCATGGTAAATTATTCCCATTGCTGGGCGTTGTGTGCAAGAGCCTCGAGTTGTGGGCGTGTTTAGTTTGTGAAGGACCATGTTTGTTTTTCGATTTAAAGCTTTCGTGACTGCAAGGATTCATCTTCTTTGGTTCTTTCGGTAAAGTCGCGTAGAATGAGAATAAAATAATAAATTAATAAAATAAAATAAAACAATCAAATTCTCACGACGTTTCGGCCACAACACAGCGCTGTCCTCCAGACAGTCTCGTCCCTTCACCTGATGAAGGCCACTTGTGTTGTGGCCGAAACGTCGTGATAATTTTATTGTTATTTTATTTGATTAATTTATTATTTTATTCTCATCTACGTGACTTTACCGAAAGAACCAAAGAAGACCATGTTTATAATGGGTGAATTCCATCCTTTTAACTCCAGGGAAATTGCAACATTCTCAACGAGGACACTTTCACTGTTTGAAAGTGTGCGGATTAACGATAGCGATGAACTGACTGCACAAAATGACAGGACTTCCCGACGAAGCCTGAAAAGTAGGGCTCGATGCAAGTACGAGCAACATCCCAATTCAAGAGCACCAAATTCGCCAGACAAGTGATGACACCTGTTGAAAAGAAGCAGTTTGAAAACACTTGAGAGTTTGTGTATCTAGAGCAGTTATATAAGACCGCCTGCAGTCGTAGTTATTACATGGGCGAGAGCAGGTCGTGGTGCCTTTGAAAGACTGAACTTGGTAACGAAAAGCAACATCACAAAGCCCCTCCATTCTCCTTCCGTCCAGCGGCACACATGGGAACAGCTGAGACTTTTTCTATAACAACTGCAATGTCGTGTTATCTGTTGAAGTCTCATAAACGAATCGATTACTCAACCCATTGAAGAGCCCAATATAAATAAATCATAATACTTTCAGCCCTTGACAGTTTGATTTGTTGCGGACGGATGATTTATCAAATTACATCTCCCACTGTATATTCTACTGTGGCAGCTTCTTTGCATGTTACCGTGAGAGCCCACATTTTTATCCAGGAGAACTCCTCTTACCCGTGGCCCTATTATCTGCAACTTCTATTATTCGCGACAACTGTAGGGTCTGCAAAAACTCATTACCCGTGAACCCTATTCCTCCTGTTCTCCGTGTCTCTTCCTATGAGTCTGTGGAATGCCATCCTATCATCCACATTTGTTTCATGAATAAAATAAGTCGATCCTCCGATCGTCCGTGGCGTTATCTGCAATTGTTTTACCCAGTAGAGTTAAATTGCGGATACCGACCCCCCACATCACCGTGGATAACAGCAGCGCTTCTGGGAGTGTAAATAATGAGCAACTAAATTGTACATAAAATGTCCGGCATGCACGCAAAAATGGACTCGCGTCTGATTAAGTTGACGCAAGCTCATAATTTGAGCCGAGGTTTGCTGCATCCTCTTGACATCGTGAAAGAGGAGAGCCCAGGGTACAGCAAACACTGCAGACAGTACAAAATAAACATCAAATGCGATTATGGCATTACACAACAACAATAAACACGACGGCTTCAGACGCATCACCAAGCAACTATATCAACACATTTATTTACACACCACAGTCTTCGATCCGGTGGAAATTTGTCCGTCTTTTTGTTGTTGAGCCCCGATCACTTTAACTGCACTCACAAGGGATGGCTCTTCATTTTGTCTCCTGTTCATCTGGGGGACGGCCGACTTTAGGAAACGTAGCCAGGCCGTAGTCAACCTTGCAGGGTGACTTTTTTAAAGCGGCGGAAAGGGTATGGGGGGGGGGCACGAACAAAAATTCAGTGAAGGACCAGGGGGATGGGGGGGAGCACAACTCAGACAATGCTAAACAAACGTTAAGCAATAACAGGGTTTTCCCCTTTTTTCCGGCAACAAATCTGAAACCTTTTTACAAGGATTCATGTCTGCATTAACCACAATACCTGCAGTAAAAATGCACACAAAAAACATACTATGATAATCTATGCATTGTCCTTGAAACTGATTGGTCCACACCAAGGTACGGCTTTCTCTTGAGCCTCGACCCAATTGGTGCTCGATCAGATGACGCCAAAGCAATTGTTAAATTCCGAATGGAATGAGTCATGCTATGTCCGTATGTTGAACTCATTTAACACCGTACGTAGCCAACCGTGCTAATCTGCTTGTGTCTACTGTGCATTCTGTTCTGGCTCTTACCCCCCCTTACCGCTCTTCAGCCCCCCCCCTCCCTGTTCTAAGATCCCCGAGAAGTACCCATCGCCCTCTGCCCCACCCCCCCTCTGCTGATGCTACAGGGCTGTTTGTTGGTCATCTTTCTTTATTCTGTGCTCTCCTCCCATTCCACGCACTCACAAGTCCTCCGGCCCACATTAGGGCTGCCACTCTTGATTTCAACAAAACGCAAACAGATCGAGCACGACAGATCCACACTTCACCTACTCCAGCCGCTCAGCGACTCGGGCAATAGTTGCCGTACCCGGCATACCGCATCCAGTATGCCTCCGGCGCATGAGGGGGTGGCTGGGCTGTACCATGTCCAGCCGCCATTCTCTTTTCCCAACGCACCAGGTACTCATTTCAGGCTGAATTGACGTAAGGGAGCCCCAGGACTTGTTCAAATATCCGCCACTGCTATTGGTGGACACACACACACACACAGAGACAATATAAACAAAGATCCGCCATGTAGCCTTAAAATACTTTTGGGGCAAGTGCTGTTAGTGAGCACCAATGAAGACCGGCACCTGTGGCGCACGAGTGAGTGGGTGGCCAGCACCACGCCGACACGCATACACGGACATACACACCGGCACACACAGACACGGAGAGGCACCAGCAACAACGCAGTGCGTTCGTTGAGAAACCGAGCCCTGGCAGAGAGGCGGAGAGACGATGCGTAAAAGCCGACGATCGCGCGTTCCTCGCCACCTCGCCTCACCCCGTCCTGCCATTATCGCCCCTCGTGCAGCTGCTGGACTTCCGCGAGGTGGTGGGCCGCACGCTGGGCCTGGACGTGGGCTCGCTGGCCGTGCCGGACTACGAGGTGGTGGCACGACTGGAGCGCCTCGTCCGCGCGCAGCACGCCAGCGTGGCCACGGCGGCGGCGCTCGACGGCTCCCTGGAGCGGCTGCACGGCGGCTTCCGCGCCGGCTACCGGGGCCAGCGGCACGAGCCGCGGGCGCGCTCCGTGTCGCCCGTGCGCGCCTACGGCTCCGTTGACGCCGACAAGTTTTGACGTGGGGGCCGGAGTCACCGCCACCGCCGCCGTCACCACCGCGGTGGGGGTGGTGGGGGTTGCGCTGCGCAAGGCAGTCGAGGGGGGTAGATCGGCATTGATTGGTCAGGAGAAGGGTTGGCATTTGTAGGCCTTCGCCAACTGAAAGTGCCTTACGTTGCGTCTCATCTCAGCCATTCCATTGCCCTGCTGGAGTCTAGCCACGGGGACTCCTAGTGGCAGCTGTCCCTGTGAGGCACCAGGTATGCGCAGCAACGGCCTGCAAGTGGACATAGGCTGCCAGTAGAGGGTTAATTTACTACGTGGGTCTTCCCAATTGTGAATAAATTATCTAATTCGGATCATTTGGACCGTGTCGTTGGCACACATTGCACTTTTTTCAGATAAAGCCTCGGGATCGTGAACGCCCACTGAAGCCATGGCCCATGTCTATGGTTAATGCACCCGCAATATTTACCAGGGTGGCCACGGGGCTCTGACCGCGAACAATTGTAACAAGCTGGCATACTCCCCCCCCCCCCCACTATTTCTGCTCTTCACCCCCCACAACCTTATTCCCACACACACGAAGTCGTGCCGCGCACTCGATAGCCATGCCTCTATCTGTGTGGCAGCACAGGATGGAACGAGAATGGCGCTCACGTATTCCTTTGCAACAACAAAAATGTTGAATCGCTGTTAAAGCCTTAGGCGTGTGGCGGTCCGTGTATGAGCGCACGCCGCACGGGCGTTAGCAATGAGCCGTGTAGTTTTACACTCACACGGGATGGTTTACCGCTCTGTGCCTTCCACTCGCCGTACGAACAACCTACCTCTTGTTGCTATGTACACAAGTCCCAACGCACCAAGCGGCCACAAGCGTGTGGCGCCATTGAAGGCGGAATGGATAATGGTTCGCACGTGGCTCGACTTGAGCAGGGTCGTTTCAGTTTCGTTTATTAGGTTTAACCCTGTGAGCCATGCGGCACTTGTACTCGGGTGCAACCGCAACAAAACAAAAACATGAAACATCTTAAAGTGACTACACGCAACAGAAAAATCCAGGCCAAAAAAACAGCAAAGTTTTCCGTAAGGGCTTGGGAAAGGAGACGGTGGGATTCCAGTGCGGAGCGGTGCGAGGACAGAAACAGAATGAGAGATGTTTTGGGCGCAGTTCCAGGGCCGCAACACAAATTTGTTTGGTGGTGTTGCATTGGCAGCGGTGCACAAGCGCAATTAACAAACAACAAATTCAACACACTCCTCAATAACACTGCCTGAAAATATAAAAATATATATACACGTGTAATCGGTGACATTTCAGGATTTGGTCCTTTTTTTCTCTGTGCTATGAAGAAGGCCCGTTGTCCAAAAAATGTGCCGATTACATCCAGTATATATATTTCTGTCTTTCAAGGCAGTCATTTTTGATCATTGTGTTGACTTTGGCGTAATGCAGCACGGATGAGATCAAACCGTGAGTCTGGTAGAACGAGCCCATTGACGAGGGTGGAGGAATTAACGGAGTGATGTTCACGTGAACAGGAGCCATGGTGAGCGGCGATAGAAAAGTGATAGGGAGGCGATTGACTGCCCGGGTTGAGTGAGCGAGTGGCTGGAGTGAATCAGTGAGTGCCGGATCATCAATCAACGCTGCCTGCTCTGCCACCGAATTCTATCGAGTCGAGTGAGATAACAACTTCGTGCTCCGCCCCATGAATAAATCATTACATGCACGTAGCCTGCAGCGCTGTGTTTTGGGACGTTACGGAAACGTATTACCTGCCTAACGCTCGGAGGCACCAAAGGAAATGGTTTCCCTAAAATTCATCATCATTTGTTACACCTGTGTTTGCAACGATAACCTTTATAAAGCAGCGCAGCTGCTACAGAAATCTGTGGAACATCCGTTAACCCGCGTATCAATTTGAATTTTCCGCAGGATGTGCTCGTCGGTAGGTCTTCCAGTAATGGCATACGCATGCAATTGGGATACATTTTCAACATTGAACGGAGATAGTCTATTGAAATGGCATTTTTCAGGAATTAAAAAGGTACATTTTATATTGTTTAATGTTGCCTTTGCTCTGACTATACAGTACTGGCGTTTGTTGTGATAATATACCATTTGCGTAAATCTGCCAAAAAAATACAGAAAATACCTTTTGCAGGACGAATCTTTTTTGCCCGTGTGGTACAGGACAAATATAGTTCGTAGGTCACGGTTATGGCTTTTCCCCTCGCGTTACGATTTTCGAGGCTACGATTACCTGTTAGGCAGCCATGGCAACCAGAAGTATGGAGAGTTTTTGTTTGTAAAAAGTCATCTGAATTTCACGAGCTGCACTGTCTCAGAATTCACTGTGGAATAATCTCCGCATCGGTCAACACGTGAGGTAGCTTGTCCTAATAAACTCAACAAACAAAAAACTAAACTATTTTTTTATTTTACCATGTAAGGCCCACTGAGCTATTTCGCTCTTTATCAGAAGCAACCTGGCCACAAAATATAGCGCAAAGAAGTGGCTCATCATCAAATGGACATTTATTGCAGCCAAAATACTCTAAACGCACGTTTCTAAATGCAGAGGGGAAAAACCGGAGGACTCGGAGGAAAACTCACTCGACCACAGGAAGCAACATACAAACTCCAAATATACAGTCATCGTCAGGGTCGAGATCGAACCCACAAACTCCCCGTATACCAGGCGAGGTAGTTAACATCTCGACACCACTGCGACGTTTTACGAGTGAAGGCAATTCGCCAGCTAGTGAGCCCAGACGTATTAGCTCGCAATAATGCAATTTTACTTGCACCTGTGGACCGTTTATAATTCCGCAAATCAGGTTAAGATAGACATCCATCAAAGCTTTTTGAGTGGGGGGTAGAAAAATAATACGTGACCGTTCGAACCGTAAATCTTCATTTGTTTTCAGCCATGATCAATCATCTACTGGATGAATCCACCTCCGATTAGCACGGTTGGCTATGCCCAGTGCGAAAGAAGTTCAACAAATATACAGCCGTTGAAATCCTGCGATGTAATAAGCCACCTCGTCAACTGCACGTGATGTGAATTCATTGCTCCATCATTCTTGGTGTGGAAGGCCCTTCTGAAACACGTTCCGTTTCTTTCTGCAGCCACTTTCTCACCGTCCCATTCACCGCCGACCATCGTTCCTTGTTGACTAAATACTTTTAAACAGCGTTGGCGGCTATCGTTTCCCGTGCAGTTGCTGTAATTTGTAAAAAAAAATAATGTGGTCGCTGTTAGGTGCCTGTGAATTGCGCATGCGTTCAAGTAACCATTCCTTTTTTCCTCCGCAGTTTAATGACGGGACTTGGGGACACACAAATTCACTTCACCTCGGACGTTTCTATTTCGCGCAAGAAGTTCCCTGGAGAAATCCGACCCCCCCCCACCCCCCCCCCCCGTAGCAACTCCAATTATCACCGCGGCCAGGAAAATTAGAAAACACATCCCTCTTAATTATTCGCATCGTATTATTCATGGCGCACAAAACTAAAATGGGATCGAATATGTGATTTCGCCAAAATGTTGGAAGAAAAAACACAATTTAATTTGCAGATGTGTTCAAAGGTGTGAGTCAATCGACCAAGGTAAGACGTTCGATAAAAATAACAGTAGTGAAAAGCTTTTATATAATTATTTCGAATAACATTGTATGACCTTATTCATATTATTATTTGCTGAAGGTGAAAAACAACACGTTTCCTTATTGCAGGGGAAGCTGCGATCTTGTCATGGTTCGCAGTCCACTGAACTTGCAATCCAGGGCTCGTCGGTTCGATTCCATCTCTCGGAGCAGAAGTTGAAGCAATGGGGCAGGTTTCTCAAATCCCCCCCCCCCCTTTCCCCCTGTCCCTGTACATCACAGTCGATTGGCGGTTCGTGTGTAGCGGGGTAAAGTGTGGGTACTCCCACCTCCTTCAAGACATCTGGCCAGCATGGAAGAGTAGGTCAAATGCCCTCTGGAGGAGGGCTCTTTAGAGCTCCCTCTAGCGGAGGTAATTTTTTCCTTCTCTCAAGTTGATCTTTAACATTTGACTTATAATGCACAAACATAAACGACTTTCAAATGTCTCTAAGCCACGTGTTTGCGTGTTTGTTAAAAAAAATTCTCAGGCATTAACACTATCCACAAGGCGATAAGCCGGTATTATTCCACTTTAACGGAAATAATAAAAGCACGTTCTGCTCGCAAAGGCCTTGGCTTACGTGATGGCAGAATACAAAACGCAGAAAGGTCACCGCATTAACATAACCGTTATATAATTTAAGGGTCACAAGGAATGACCCTTGATAGATGTGAGACTGTCAGGGGATACCAGGTGCTGTCGGCTGTGGCTGGGAGGTGGATTCGCAGACTGGCTTCTCAATGATCCCTGGTCTCCTTCCACACGCCACTCATTCATGGCAGGACCTCCTGAATAAAGAGCCTTGTGACTCGGTGTGGCTCATTCATGGTATTTCTATACGTCATTGTAAACTGCAGGTTCAACGAAATGTGGGCCTGGCGTCTACATACAGCCATTACCCAGCCCTCTGGCGACAAAGACGAGAGCCATGTTATTTTTACTTAATTATCACAATTACATTTTTAAATAATACAACTTGTTACTCTTTCTAACGTGATCACTAAGGGTGTGTTGTGCCTGTTCTTATTCATTGTTTGCAAGCATATACTTGTAATTGATGTTGTGTACAAGTGAAAAACAATGTTATTAATTAGATTTTGTATGATTATCATCATGAAATTGTCCAGGTGATGTGTTTCTCTTTTACAAAATCTTCCGTTTTCTGTCCGTTTTGAAATGGAAATTGATTGACGGTACGGTAATGGATCGTGAAGTGGCGTCACGACGCATTTCAATTTGCATACACATCAGTCATTCTGACAGCACCGAAGGGAAACAACGTTTATGCACTTAAAGAGCTGTCCGAAATAAAACATCTCTCGGGAAGAGCTGACGTCGCCTGCGCTCGTTTCGACTGTTGTGCGTAGGTTGAGCAGCGGCGGCGGCGATCCCGCTTCTCAGGCCCCGAGGGCAGACTCCCACAGGCTCTTGCAACCCCCCGAGGGCAGACCCCTTCATCGTCGGGATTGTTCAGTGCAAACATTGCTCAGCTGCGGCTGTCCCTCTCCCGTGCCATCCGATCCGCACGAACAGACGTTGGGTTATGTCAATTTTTGGTTAATGGGTGCCAGTCACATACTCTTGAGACTAAAGAAGCATTGGAGGTGAGGGAGGTGGGGTGGTGAAGGCGAAATAAATGGCAGTGAAATGCGTGCCTGCCCCGATTCTAAAGTCGGTATTTTATCGGATGAATTCACTGGCGCGTTTAGACTTTCTTGATGAGGTTACCCGGTACGATAATGGCAGTGGATCTGGGGCTGGGAAAACTTATTGTCGGATTTCCAAAGACTGGCGTGCTGACGAAATCAATTCTACATCGTGGCTGATATTCTTTAATATTCATTCAAACCGGTGGTTTCCTGCAGTTTCCTTTTAAAACGTCTCAGAAGGGGGTGGGGGGGGGGGGGGTAGAGCGAGGCATTCTCATTGGAAATTGAAACATATACTGTAATATCACAACAAAAAAACCAACGAAATTACTTACGCCTTATTGATCTTCGTAGAAATATTCCGGTTCACGTTCCCCGTGATAGCTGTACCTTTTTAGAGCTGTTGCTGTGTGCAACGTAGCCTAGTCGGTTTTTTGTTTCATAATTGATCATAAAGCAAACTAATTTCTACACTGAAAATAAAACAGGTTATCACCGTCGCTTAGCAGGAAATGAAGATCTCAGCGTTCCAGTTAACGGCTATCTTCTCCTTGGCAGTGAAAAGGCCTATTTTTACTTTTCATTGTCTATTTGGAGTTTGTGTGTCTCTCTCCCCGTGGTCGCGTGGATTTTTTTCCGGGCCCTCCGCTTTTTCTCTCCACATTTACAATCGACACGCGCTTAGAGTTATTTTTGCCTGCTATAAATTTCCACGTGATGATAAGCCACTTCGGTGAGCTATCATTTGCGGCAAGGTGGCTTCTGAAAAAAAGTGCTATATAGTTCAGTGGGCCTTACCTGTTAAAATCAAAAGAGTTAGCAACGGTTAATAGTAGTCGTAGTTTAATCGTTGTTCATCTACATCATTAGACCTCATTTGCCAATACCAAAATGTAATAATAGGGTTTTTCCCCTTTTTTTCTGGCAACAAAACTGAAACCTTTTTACAAGGATTCATGTTTCGATTTAAAGCTTTCGTGACTGCAATGATTCATCTTCTTTGGTTCTTTCGGTAAAGTCACGTAGAATGAACCGAACCCGACAGAGCAGTCGGGGAGCAGTAGCTCGGTCACGACGAAGGAATCGGGGGACAACGGCCCCCACAGGTGCAGCGGTTGTGTCCTGCACTAAGAACCAGGCAACCCCAGTTATATATCTAGTCACGGCTAAAGTCAGCAGTGGGTGAGATCTAAACTGCAGCTGCCCACCTACCCACCGCCTTCATCAAGGTGCACTGACAATCACGCTGAAGATGGTCAAACAACCCACGTTATAATAGAGTGTGGGAAGGCCTTCATCTTCCAGCAGTGTCCAAGGGCTGTATATTATTATTAAACTGGAGCGATTTAATCCACCGTTGAGTTCCCACAATGTCCTTACTTTGCTCCAGATAAAAAAAAGCCGCGTTTGCTTCTGACCAACGTACAAATCTGCAAACAACCGCGTCTCCATCTGGTCATCCGGCTAACTGACCACAGGCAAATGGAGACTAGCGCACAAGCACATCAAGTTAGGTTTTGCCTCCGAATAAGCAAGCATGCATTCTGTGAGCAGATGTTCATTTCTGATGGATCGTATCTGGGAATCCCCCCTCCCTTCGACCACCAACTCCACACCGCATTTAGCCCCACAGGACAGCTCCACGCTGAAATAATTAACGATTCTATTCTACACGAGGGCGGGCCCTACCTGTAGTAACTAACTGGCGACGCCGTTGCCGCAGCGGACGCTTGAGAGGGCAGAGGAGTCGACAGCAATTGCCCCACACGGCTGCAGCATGCTTACTTTCAAATTACGCGTGCAACGGACGTGCCAATAAGCCATCTGATGGCGGACCCCCTGTAGTCCATAACTCTCTTAGAGTTTCTAGGTTTCTGAGAAATGTGTTTGTGTTGGACCGAGTTAAAGTACTGTATTAATTCTTCTTTGGCTCTTTCGGTAAAGTCACGGATGTAATTACCGTGCGCCCCGGCGACCCGACCCACGACACTCCACCCTCCTTCCTGCGCTCACAGAGACCACACGACACGGTTTATACTCTCCTGGCGATTTATTCTCCGCAACAAATCCAACGTAGCTCAGAGTGCCAATGCGGGTCAGCGGACGCTAGTCTATCCCTCCGTTGACCGGGACTTAACCCTAACCTATCTCTCTCAACCTATCCAGCTGGGCGCTACCTAATTCTCCCGTTGTTATTTAGCCCAAGCTCACCTCTCCCTTACTTACGCTTACTCCCACTCTGATGCGCCGGAAGCTGTGGAAGGGCGATGCTGTGCGTCGTCTCCGTGGAGAATTGGGCCTGGCTGCGTTGAACCTCGTCACACGGACGACTCGAACGGCTGGCTCCAACACCCCGCTGATCTCGATGCCTTGAAGAACACCGCACGTCACTCCCTGGTTCACCCTCTTTTATCGTCCTCGCTCACATCAAAGGGCACCACGCTGCCCCGCCCCCCTGGCCTCCCGTCCAATCAGGGGTCCGGATTTTCCCACTCTTTTGATAGTCGGAACCCAGCTCTGGTGACGTCACCGCAGTGGTCCCCTCGACGTCCGCTTTCCGCTCTTCCCGCTGCCAGCTCACTGACCCGTGTTGCGTGTGTGTGGTTCCATCCGCGGTGGCTCAACAGCCCCTGCCGTGACGCCGTGATTACAATCCCAGGTCACGGCGCCACGGTGCACGTCAGCCTCGGGGGTAGGTCGCCCAATTCCCCGGCCGTAGGAAACCGTGAAGCTTGATCCCAGTAGGGGCTTCTGGAAGAAAACCTGTCGGCCAGGTGACTTCCCCTCGGGCTCTATGCGGGGTGTGCGTGTGTGGGGTGTGCGTGTGTGTGTGTGCGTGCATTCATGTGGGGGGCGGCGAGGGGCGAGGGGCGCGCAGCGTCGGCGTCGTCGCTCCCCGGTGGCAGCGTCACGGCGGCGGTGGTGGCACGGCCCCGACGGAGCGGCTCCGCTGCGGCGGCACCACACGCCACCATAGCTTCATCCAACTGTCATAGGAACGTGGAACTTCTGTCACTGGCCCGGAGCTGGAAACAGGAGATGAGGCGCTCTGCCACCGTGTTCCTTTGAGCGGAGAACGGCTTCGGTCGACGTCAAAGTAAACACACCCCCATTTATTGTTGTGTTTAGTTTGTTGTCCCTTACCCCCCCAACCCCACACCTCCGATTAGCACGGTTGGCTACGTGCGCTGCGAAAGACGATCAACATCCATACTGCGCAATTGTTTTGCTCCGCTGCTGCTCAGGGCCTGCAAGCGAACGCCAAAACAAATCCATGTCAAGAAACGGAGGCCAACCTTTTGTTTGCACGCATTCACACAAGGCGGGCACATTGTCGAGTAGTCCACAGAGTACAGCTCACACAGCAGCCATTCAGCACGCTTCACTTCCGTTATGTTAATACCCGTCGCTGAAAAAGCGTGGTCTTTTTTTTTAAGCCGCATTTCAAAGTGCAAAGAAAAACATCGCTGATTTCGATTTAAAGCTTTCGTGACTGCAGTAATTCATATTCTTAGCTCTTTCAGTAAAGTCACGTTGAAGGGAAACATTAAAATATATATAAAACAATAAAATTCTCACATTTCGACCATAACACAAACGGTCATCATCATGTGTGATGATGACCGTTTGTGTTATGGTTTTATATATATATTTTATTATTTTATTGTTTCCCTTCAACATGACTTTACCGAAAGAGCTAAGAATATTGCTGATTTCGTCAAGGGACATAAGCCATCACGCGAATTCCGATCATCGTCGCAGCGGCTTTTGGCTGGACATCGAAGCAAAGACAGTCACCTCCATCGCGCGCGTTCAGATGTGCTTCTGCGGCCGTCTGGAATTCTCCTCCCGACGCTAGGAAGCCATGATGCACTTTTAAATCTCGATTGAAAATGTATTTATTTAGAACTGCTTCTTGCCGTGCTTAGTTTGTCGTCCTTCCCCCCCCCGCCCAGCAGCTCCGATTTAGCACGGCTGTCAACGTGCGGTGCCAAAGAAGTTCAACATAAATTCATACAAAAAACAGCAGCCAGCACAGGAGTGGTTGGTGGGTTGGATTGGTTGGGGTTCACGCTGCACTGGTTGAACCAGCCCAGTGGTGCCAGGTGCTTGTCGCGTGAACACACACACAGCCTCGGCGTCGCACAGGGAGCATGCGCGCGGCGCGCAGTCCAGCTTGTAACAGCCTGCCCGATGTGACTGGTTGTGCCATCGTGCTCGGATAATTGTGCGTGCATCCATCTTCGTCGCATTAACATGCGTAAATAAACGGGCAGGCAGCCCGTAGTATGCGTCTGTTTAAATTGATTGCTATGAATATAAGCTGTGGGTGGGGAGGGTGCGCTTGAACCCGATGGCCCGAGTTCGATTTCCGACAACGGCTAAGATCGACCGGTCTCCGAACTGCACCCCGTTATCAATCCGCACTGACCAGAGTGGTGAAGTATGGTCAAACATCCCCCTACAACCGAGCAGGGTAGCCACCTTTTCAACAGACCGAAAACGTATTTTTTGGTCAGCCTCGGTCTGTTAAAACTGTGCAGGATGTTGTCATAAACTTTAACACAATATACCAGTATCTGATTCCTGTACAAATCATTTCCTGCCACCCAAACACAAATGCCAATTCCTGGACCAGTGGCAAGACGACGTGGGGAGGCCATCACACAGTGGATTGACAAAGGCATGCTACATTATTACCATTATTTAATTACCGTAAATCTTCACAGCATACAGTGCAGGACTAAAAAATCTAGATGGCCAGCCATTTGATGTCTCCAAACCTCACCGACAGTACAACAAACACACACACAGGCACCTTAGAAAAGGTCACTGAATGATTTCAGATTGGTAAACGGGCCTGCTGAGAAGTTGTTTGGTGCTGTAAAGCAATTGTTTTTTTAGGTACATCGTAACAACACGCGGACACGGTAAAAACTGTGCAAACTGCGATGCTTCTTTGATATAAAATTGCTGGGACCAGAATGGTTTTTAAAGGGACAATGTTTCTTCGACACCCATGTGCGTGTATGTTGTGCAGTGTGCTTACAGGTGCTCTCTCACAGCACTTTCCCCAAAAGTCTTAAGGCTATACGGGGAATCTTTGTCTTTGTTTACAGGGGACCTTCATAGGTGCTCACTACCAGCACTTGTACCAACAGTCTGCCATTGGCTATAAACGGGGCTGTTTGTCTGTTTTGTGATTACAGGTGACGGGTTGTGTGTGGATCTGACACTTTGCCTCCACGCATCACATTTGAGAGCAAAAGTTGAAACAAAGATGAGGACGGCAGCTTTCAGTTAATTTGGGGTCAGCGCAGAGAAGCACCAGATGTTCCCTCTTAGTCCCCATTGAACATGAATACGATCGATGTGATAACGCAGTCTCGACGTCGAGTACAATTTGGCATACATAAAGATGGAATTTGACTCGTGTGACTTTAAATTAGTGCACGATGTTTGAATGCAGGGGTGGACAAATTTTGCAAAAACAAGTGTAATTTATGCAGCCATCTGCTTCCGCAAGGGCACATGAAACTGAAAGATAAACAAGAATAACGTTAAACATGTCATTCGTTTGTTTGTTTTTTACTCTCAAAGTATCATTCGCAGACAGGTAAGGCTACTCAGGGTAATGTAGTCATCAGATTTTAGTAAGTGGACTTTTACAGAAGGGATAATGGCTGATGGTAAAGACGATTTACACTATAAACTAAAACTATTTTAAATGTTACCAGGTAATGCCCACTGAGCTTTATTGCTCTTTTTCGGAAGCGACCTGGCCACAAATGATAGCGCACCGAATTGGCTCATCATTACGTGTAAATTGATAGCAGCCAAAAATAACTCTAAACGCATGTTGATTCTAAATGTGGATGGGGAAAACCGGAGACCCGGAGAAAAATCCATGTAACCCTGGGAAGAACTTGTAAATTACAAATATACAGGCATCAGGGTCGGGATAGAACCCACGTAACTCCTATATACTAGGCGATGTAGTTAACATCTCGCCACCGTGACTAACGAGTGAATGGCAGCCAAAAGGAACTTTGCATGCCGAAGAGGACTTACTGAGGAGATGGAGCAGTGAATTCAGCCCGAGTGCTGATGCAAGGTGTATTATCACATTTCAATATCGTGAGGGATGGATACAGCAGAGGGAGGTCTTTGTCCAAGCAGAGGTTTGGGAAATGGCTGTAAATAAAACATATTATCATCATCATTACCAAATAGATTAAGAAGTAAAAGAGAGTTTGTCTTGTTTTGTTGAAACTAAAACATCACGACACACACACAGTGTAAACAACATCTGGATCCAAAATATGCACAGATGGCGGTGGGTAATGTCCCTTTTAGGCTAATTCCACCATTGCATGCTTATTGTACCCGACCTTAACGTGGTAACACATGCGTCTGCGAGTGTTACTGTATGTGCAATGTACTCATCGAGTTTCGGTATAAAAGAACATGATTAATTTCTACTTTTACCATCACAAGCTTCCCAGAGTGCACCAGGTGTTGTCCGACGCAGTTCAATTATTGACAAATTTCCATGAAATTCACACGTGCGCTGTGGTCACACATGTGTGGTTGGGCCACTCATGTCCAAGATTAGCTGTGTTCGGTATTGACAATGATTAATCTGCCCGATGTGAGCCCGGCATGAATGAGTTTGTGGGGCAAAAAAACTGCGAATTACAATGGATAAATGTACCATACAGCTCGTGAGAATATTTGTTTTGGTTGTATTTACTTCCTGGCCACCTATTATACCACGGCGTGTCTCTATTTATCATGAAGGTAACAAAAACAATAACTATAAAATAACACATTGGGCGTGTTGTGCCATGGACAATTGCATCGCCATATTTCGAGCACAACCGTTTTTCATGCATGTGATTGTTGCTACGCTTTGTTGAAACGGAGGTATGGAAAATAACCGGCTCGCTTTATGAAAGTTAAATGTGATGCTGAGTAAAAAAAAACCCCATCAAAACATGTAATGACTGGAGAATTAATTGCACTTTATGATTCTTTAAGCTTGTGGGGCGCGACGTCCGCCCCTCCTGCTCCCTCCTCCGCCGCGTTGGTCGACTCCTGCCGGGCCCCCGCCGACCGAGTGATCGGGCCCCCCGCGCTAGGGCCCATACTCGTGCTGCTGGCTCGTAGCCACACGGAGTTAACCCACATACCCGTGCACACCACAGCTATCGCTAACGCAGGCGGGGGGGGGGGGGTACGAACGCGCTCGCACCTGCGGGCGATTATCTCTTAATGCGCGCACACGCTGCGGTTTCGCGTTCACTCTCACCGCGCGTTCCCCCACGCAGTTGCTCCACACAGAAATCACAGACACCACACCGATGCTCTGTACTAACTTTTATTCTCGGCGCAAACCCCGCACTACCCGGAGGGAATATTTTGCGAGAAGAGCCTAGCCTACTGCTGCCCAAGTCCCCAGATACTCAAACGCTCTACCATGTATCTCGTCGCACGGACGCTGTGAGAGGCAGAGGGAAGAGGACGAAAAAACCTCGCCTATCACTGCCTCGTAGCAGCACTCGCTGGCATCACACGGATGCTGTGAGCGGCCCGAGAAGGCAGGACGGCAGGGGCGGTCTTGGCGACCAAGATGTTGAAGAAGAGTTTTTTTTCGATTGGTCCAAGGCTCCTCTTTTTATCCCCCTAACTTCAAAAGCCCGGGGTCACGTTGTACCGCGCGGCCAATCGTGCGCCTACCTGTGATTATCGCCCGTTTTTCTTTCCCTGACATGGAACGCTGCGGCGGTTGCTTCGGTGACCCATTGTCCATCCGTACTCATTAATTTGTTACTCACCCTGGTTAATCTGGAAGGATGCCCGGCTGGCGAATACCCACCCTGCGAGTGTGAATTCAGTATGGAGGTCGGGGGGGGGGGGGTCGTGGCGCTGCGATCACCTGACCTCATGGTCTGCTCTTCTCGCTTAATATTCCACCCCAGCCCCTCCCGATGTCGTGAATGACTCATTGCGGCTGGCCCAGTGAACCTTTTTGCACCCATACAATTTTAAACCAACTCAGGGGCACCGCAATGTAACCTGTCCTGCGAGGGTCGGCCAATCTCCTGGCACCGGGAAACCGTGGGACTTTCCTCCTAGGGACCCTTCGGATTAAAACCCGTCGTGCCAGGCGATCCCCCGCCAGGACCCTACTACGTGTATGCGCTGCGTGTGTGTGTGTGCTCAGTGTGGGGGCCAGGGGGGAGTCGCGGCGCTTGCAGAGTTGCTTCGAGGCCGTGGCACCGCATACTCTCTTCGCCAGACTGCGAAACAATTATGAATTTTCGCAAATGTAATCATCAGCCCACGTAAGTGTGCCATTTTGTTAGAAAAAAAACTTTCACTATTTTTCGTGTTACAAATTCACAAACTAAACACTGTTCATGATAACGTTTTTTTATGTTAGATTATGCAAATGTATCTTACACCCACCCCGCCTGACAGCTAATTAGTAAGGTCATCACGTGAACAGAATGTGCCAATTTATTACTACTTCAGTGTTAGAGAGTAATCCACATTTCCATTTGAGTACGACGTTTCATTGGTGATCACAATCAGCATCGTGAGGAAAATTCAGAAAAATGACGATGTCTTTATGCGATCTAACCCAAAACACGTGAGCATTGATAATATTGGCCCCCAAAGCCTACGCGTTAAATGTGCTGTTCATCTGCATGTTATTCACAGCTCGAAAAACACATTTTGCTTCTGGTGTAACGTTACGAGTGTAAGGGGTAGCCAAACTCCCTGACCTCACGAACCACATCCAAACATCTTTATATGGCCGAGAGCCACGAGGTCACAAGGGGCGGTCACGTGGCCATTTCGCTCGTGCTGGTTGGATGTGGAGTTTAAAATTTAGAAATCTGCGGGAGCACCCCGGGAGTCCTCATAGTTGGCTCCACTGACAGTGACGAAGTGCCCCAGGCTGCTCCTGCTTCTGCACGAACACAGTTAAAAGTCAACAAGACAAAAATAGCCGAATCGATTTAAATATTAATTTAAAAATGATTCTAAATTTGTGGTGATATCGTTTTTAACAGCCATGCATTGGCTTTCTCCTTGTTTGGAGTCATCAGTAAAATATGGCCATCATATGTCTCGGGGTTTATGTGGATAGGCTCTCCCTGATCATTGCGGGGAGAATTGGGTATTACCTAAGGATGAGAGGCAATAACCCAATTCTAACACCTGTAATTTCTGGAAACGAATACTGCATAAGTTATAATTGACACTCTCAAACAAGCCTGTGCACGTCATACAGTCGGTGTTGGCGATGCCACGTGGCATGCCAGGCATTATGGGAGTACTGATCCAATGGTCACAATTGTGCCTTTTTATGTCTGCAAATCACTGTCTGTGCAAATTATGTCTTGATTCTAGCAGGCACACATTTTATTAGTTTCTTTCTTAGTTTACCATAATTTACAGGGATGGTTTTAATTGGTTGAGTAATATCCTTCATTAAAGTCTACAAAAAACATCTTGCACATATACCCAGCTCTTCTCTATTACATGCCTTTCTGTAAATGATTCTTTATTGAAGGAGGAAAAGAAACACAGTAAATCCATTGACACACACGAAACATTTCCTCTTTCGCAAGGGCAACCTGGTAAAAAATGTGATTGGTACAACTCCATTGCTGCACCCAACCACACTCAATGTCCCTAAAGCACACTTCCATCTGCATGTTCATAACAACTAGTGATAAACGCCTTCATTCTCCCAGAAAAAAACACATCTCTAGAAGTACCGTGTTCTTCTCTATACCCTCTTACGTAATATTATGTTCTCTTTGCAGTCGTGTAGCAACTGCTTCGTACTCCATAAATGTTTCATCTTATGCAGGGGGCTGACATGGCCTACAGTGGTAGCATGTTTTGCCGCTTGTTGCAGAGATTGGCGATTTGATTCCGGCAGGTCTCCCTGGTTAATACTGCAGGTATGTACCAACTGGAAATCACTGCTTCACAACGGACGTTGAAAGATCTCGTGACCGTCGTTCAAAAGGAGCAGGACACTGTGCACCAGTGTCATAGTCCAAATTTGCCAAGTTAAAACAAAGGAGGATTTATCCACAACTCTGGCTGTCGCCTGATGAGGCCGATTATAATTTCCGGCAAAACGTCAGATGGTGGTGGGGTTAACGACACACTTATATATACGTGATCGAACCCAAAACACCCTTGTTATGGAAAAAATACAGAGCAACGTTCCCACTAATTGGAATATTACTGCAGAGCCTGTCTGTAAAACAAAGTGACTTCGTGAGAACCTTGAGCTACAAAGAATGCCGCAAAATACTCAGGAATTTTGTAACCTTGGGGAACTTTCTTTTACACTGAATAGCTCTTTGCAGTTTGTGCTGCATCTCTGCAACGTGTTTTCAGGTTATACCACGTGTTGTTCAGTATGTCCGACGTTTTGCATCACGTGTTCGGAGATTCTTTGTTATTCTTAGCTCTTTCGGTAAAGTCACGTTGAAGGGAACGGTCATGACCGTTCGCGTTATGGTCGAAACGTCGTGACCGTTCGTGTTATGGTCGAAACATCGTGAGAATTTTTATTGTTTTATATATTTTATTATTTTATTGTTTACCTTCAACGTGACTTTACCGAAAGAGCTAAGAATATGAATTACTGCAGTCACGAAAGCTTTAAATCAAAATTTAGATTCTTTGTTGTCGAGAGATTGGCTCAGATGAGGACTGACAATTATTAGCAAAAGCGGGCAGAGAGGAGAATGGAAGATTATCATAGAAACAAATGACAATACGAATGTGTGGAGGCCGACGGCCACCCCACCACCCTCGCTGGGCAGGTGGGCCGCAAAGTCCGCCCCTTCCGCTCCCTCTTCCACTGCGTCCATCGGCTCCCGCCGGGCCCCCCCCCACCCCCCGCTCTAGCGCCCTCTCTGAGGGGCGTGGCTAAACTGCTGGCTCACAGCCGCACGGAGTTAACCCGCACGCTCGCCCGTGTACACCACCGCCCGCGCCAACGCGACGCGCAGCTGCACGACCGCACCCACACCCGCGAGCGATTTCCTCTTAGCACGCGCGCACACGCTGTGGCTCCGCGTTCTCTCTTCTGCGCATCCCCCCCACCACTCACGCTAACGTGGCGGCGCAAACACGCGCGCACCTGCGGGCGATTATGTCCTAACACGCGGGCACACGCTGCGGCTCCGCGTTCACTCTTCTCGCAGCGCGTTGCTCCACACACAAATAACCGACACCACGCCGATGCTCTGTGCTAACTTTTATTCGCAAGCGCAAATACACACTAGCTGGGGGAATATACTGCTGCCCAAGTGCCCAGTCACTCAAACGTCCTACCACGTACCTCGAAGGTGTACTCGCGGCGTCGCACGGACGCGGGGAGAGTTGGAGGGAGAAGGACGAGAGAAAACTTTACCTGTCACCGCCTCGTAGCAGCACTCGCTGGCATCACACGGATGCTGCGAGCGGCTCAAAGAGGAGGGAGGACAGCAGGGAGTGAGTCTTGGCGTCCCAGAGATTGAAGACAAGAGAGAGAAAATCGTCCCGGGATACTCTTTTTGTTCCCTAAACATCAAAGGCCCATGGTGACGTCGTACCACGCAGCCAATCGTATGCTTACTTGCGCCGTCGCTCCTCTGGACCTTCTTTTCCATGGCCTAATCCCCTCGCCTCAAAGGGCCGGGATGGCGTTTGTACCGCGCGACCAATCGTGCGCCTACCTCTGGTTACTGCCCCCCCCCCCCCCCCTCGTTACCTTGTCCTCCGTCGAGTGCCGCGGTGGTGGCACCAGCCACGCATTGTCCCTCATTGCTCAAGATCTGGAAAGGCGCCCGGCTGGCGAACACACACCCTGCGAGTGTGTATTCGGTATAAGGGCCGAGATGGGGCGGCAGTGGCGCTGCGATTCTCCTGACCTCATGCTCTTTTTGCTTAATATTCCACCCTCAGTCACCCCCACCCCCCCACCCCCAATGTCGTGAATAACTTATTGCGGTTGGCCCCGGTAACCTTTTCTTTCTGCGCCCATACAATTTTAAGCCAATTGAGGGGCATCGCAATGTAACCTGTCCTGCGAGGGTCGGCCAATCTCCTGGCACTGGGAAACCGTGGGACTTTCCCTCTAGGGGCCCTTTGGATTAAAACCCGATGTGCCAGGCAATCCCCCGCCAGGACACTACGTGTGTGCGCTGCGTGTGTGTGCTCAGCGTAGGGGCCAATGGGGAGTCGCGGCGCTTGTGGAGTTGCTCCGCGGCCGTGGCACCACAAATGTATTTTCTATAGATAACATCAACTATGGCAAGAGTTTACAATATTTGTGAGAGCTTCTTCAGGAAGCTTCTTCAGCCGGCACATGGAGGGAAACGTCAGACATCATGCCAAACAACACGCGATAAAAGCGGTACAAGCATCGGAGAGCTCACCTTTCCACTTGCTGCTCACCGATTTATAGTGGTTCCTCCATGTTCGAAAGCCAGAAAAAAACTTCTCCACACTGTCGTTTCTTTTGTGAGCATCTGCCATCTCCTCTGCATGGGTTTGCCATTCATCAGTTCTGCCCTGAGCCAATGTCTCTTAAAAAAATGTGTTTTTTCTCTGTCAACTGAGCACACATTCCCAGCTGCGCTTGCTTAGTGGCCATCCCAACAGTTGTTTGTGTCACTTTCCTGGCCTTATCTATGTGGGGGGTTTTGTTGTTTGAAAACTCACCCATTTAATCTTCTCTTTCACTCTTAGAATAAGCACCTATGTCGGTGTCTCAACCGCATCTATTTTATATCCCTTCCTCGAGTGCTTCTGGTTCTTATTGGCCTTCTTGTGTAAGGTTTGCAGGAGCTGCAAACTTGCCACCAATGATTATCTGGAATTGCTGTCGCATTTTTTTAGTCTTCCATTTCGATTTGTCAAAATGTCTACCAGCACCTCTTGCTTATTTACCTCCCAGAGTTTACAAATATCAGGTCGTAATCTGAGCTTGTTTCACAAACCCCGTATTCTCTTTTGTTTTGTAACATATCTCCTGTTCTCTACTGTTTAACTGTAATGTAAATGACCAACATTTAATTCTCAATGTCGGGTTGCGTAACTTTCTGTTGGGATGGGATATGAGATGTAACGAGATTATTGTCACTACCTAAACTCAAGCAGCTCTGTTGCAGTATCATTCACTTCTATTCCATGCTGAAGCCTAGCACATGTCCCTTCTCAACACAATGTACTTCATGCCGACTTATGCAATGCCATGAACTCTGAAATAATTTATTCGCTGGCTCAGACTTCGAGCGGATTTACAAGCTTTGTGGAGTGCACTCTGGCTCTGTGGTTGCTGTTCAAATGTGATGTCTCTAATTTGCTTTTGTTCTATTGTCCATGTGTTCCTCTGTCTGTATCCCAGTGTAATTTCACAGCGTGTATTTCTCCATGCTCCTCTGTGTAATTTTAAGATTGTATTTCCTTGTTCATTGCAAGAGTCAATGCTTAAAACTTCTGCACCACCGGTAATATTGCAGCCAATAAATAGAGAAAAATATGTGAGTATAAGGACAACATATTGAGATGATTTGGTTCACATGTGCAGATAAAGTTCTTCATGTTACAAGAATAAAGGGACACAGAGATCAAGATCAAAAACTCTCAACTCACAGATTGGGGAGGGGACACATGATGATAATATCAGTGACATGTATCAGTACACACAGTACTCTATGCATATCAGTAAGCCTGCAGATAAGAATGCATATAAATATATAAAAATGTAATACTTGTACGGGGATCCTGCCATGGTATAATGGTTAGCACACTAGACTTCCACTCCACAGGTCTGCTGGCTTGATCTCCCAGCACGGCAGTTGAAACAATGGACACATTTATTAAATCTTCCTGCCTCTGCTGACCCAGCAGTATGTGTAGAACACCTTGAGTTGATCGGCAGACCGCGTATATATGCACTGGCGGAGCCAGTGGGGGTGGGGTGGCACGTTCTCCCCCAATGATCCGATCGAAATTAGGGATTTCGATCGGATCATTGGGGGGGGGGGGGGGGGACGTGCCACCCCATCATTGGGGTTTATTAGTAATAAATCGGCATTTTGCGACCCCCCACTGCCAGTGTAGCATATTATTATGTGCCAGGAATTCTATGAGATGATAGGACAATAGTCTGAGTCCATAAATCGCAATAAGTAACGGCAAAGCAGTTATCAGTGACTCAGAATTGAGCGCATTTGCGTATACAGTCCACGACTTCCCTGAAGGCATCAGCACCTTCAGCGAGCGCGATGCCGATCACACAACGCGGTTCGAATTCGACCCTCGATCGATGGCTGCGCAATCGCCGCACACGCGTCGGATAAAAAGCAAGGGACAAGTCCTTACTTACTAACAACTCCTCGATCATTTTTCATTGCTGGAGGGGTTGCCCCCCCCTACCTGAAAATCCTGGCTCCGCCATTGTATAAATGTATGTTGAACTTTTTTCGCATCCATACGTAGCCAGCTGTGCTAATCGAAGGTGCAGTGGGATAAAGTCTGGGTGTCTTGGCTTCGCTGTGCGCTCCGTTGCACCACTATCCGAGTAGATAACCTCGCATTGAATAAACCTTCAGAGCCAGGGTGAACATCCGACTCCAAACGTATTTAATTAATTGAACGAGGTAAAACTGATGGAAAAACACAGCACAAATACAGCATCTGTTAATACTTGAAAATATCAATACAATGAATGAACACTAGAGCATCATAACATTGTCTTAGATAACATGGAACTCAACAATAGATCCTGGATGGACCAGGCACCTACCCTACATTAGCACTGAATAGCTATACAAGAGAATAAGCTACTGTGTTAAATAAGGGCACATCGTGTAATCACCATGCTACAGCCTAAATGTACAGCACTACACATAACACTGAACTGTGAATGAGATATTTTATCATCCTTGCTCTCAAGATCGCAATAAGGGTACATGGTTATGAGTCTGACTCGACTTATTCAATTACAAGTAACATTCACAATAGGCAAGTGGCAGGCTTCGTTAACTCGGCCTCATATTTATCATAACCATTTAACAGCATTATAAAGGCATTTACAGCATTATAACGGTCATTCTAACATTATAACAGCATTCCCAGTATTATAAAAACATAAACGAACTTACAGACAATGCTTCTTAAAGTCCCACAATGAACAGATGCAGCTGCCTTCACTAAAACGTTATTTGTGGCTCCATTTTGTACTCTGTGTAATGGCTGAAACTCTACCGCGTGGCTGAGAGGCTGTCAAATCGTAACTTCCTGGTCACGTGACCAAACTTGCATCAAAACAGGAAATTCCTGCGTACACACACCCGCACACCTGCCGTGAAGCAAACACCTGCCGTGAGGTAGAACACTGGGTACTCCCACCTCTTTTGAAGAAGTATGGCCAGCATGGAAGTGTAGGCCACATTACCCTTTTGAGAAGCTCGCAAAAGTGTCCTTGAGTGGAGGCCCTTTCACCGGCAGTGGCGTAAGCAAATAATTGCAGGGCCGCACCTTTGCATTTTCACTTAATGTACGCCAGCCAGTACTGCATGTTCATCGCCGTATTAATTTGCTATTGCAAAGACACGGGTTACATTGAACCGCATCAGATCCTCAATTTATAACATTTTTGACATGCGTCTTTCTGGATTTTTTTGTTGTTATCATGTCTCTCACTGTTCAAATAAACCTACCATTAAAATTATAGCCTGATCATTTCTTTGTCAGTGGGCAAACGTACAAAATCAGCAGGGAATCAAATACATTTTTCCCTCACTGTAGCAACATCCCCCCACCGCCCCACTCGAAACACTTGGCAGGACCCTCCTTTCAAAAAAAGTCACGATTCTCAGTGCGGCTTTCCTTTTGGAAGCCAGTGAAATAATAAGTGAATCAACCGCTGCTCTCTAAAGCCAGGTCCATAGTTGAGAAATCAGTCACATAACTCTGTTGCATGCAGCTGAACTGATTATAGTTGGAAATCAATGTGCAAATCACCAAGAGTCGCTCTGGTGTAGGCCCGGCTGTAAGATTGGAGGTCCTTCTTTTTGAGGAATGGCCTTCAATTGTTGTGTCCCTGGAAGCCGTAGAGTGGATGACAAACTTGAACGCCCACCTTTAACATTACTTTTCAAGTTGCCATACTAAATAAGTACATGCAGTGAATATCCATTCATAAATGTCAGTATGCAGGCATATTGATGAGTATGTACTGCATGTTTACTAATATACACCTAAATTTTGATTTAAAGCTTTCGTGACTGCAGTAATTCATATTCTTAGTTTTTTCGGTAAAGTCACGTTGAAGAGAAACAACAAAATAACAAAATATATATAAAACAATAAAAAATTCTCACGACGTTTCGACCATAACTCAAACGGTCATCATCAGGTGTGTTGGTGATGATGACCGTTTGAGTTATGGTCGAAACGTCGTGAGAATTTTTTATTGTTTTATATATATTGTTATTTTGTTGTTTCTCTTCAACGTGACTTTACCGAAAAAACTAAGAATATAATATACACCTTTTTGTATATCCATGACAGTATACTGCAATGTCAAGAAAGTAGCTATCCATGTTTATTTGGACACTTTCAACGATTCCATTCAATTTGCAATGTCCGGCTTCGAAAAGTCTTCATTCAGCAGTAGATAGATCATGGCTGCTGCTAATCATCATCCATCGATTCAGTCTGCACATCATTCTACCATCAATATGCGCATCAGTATACCACCACGCACACGAGCACAGTATGTACAATGGTATACCAGTGTGCCAGGTGGTGGTTGTGCGTGCATGTATGTATCCATAACTGTGGAGGTGAGGATTGTTGCATCTTACAAATGGTATGAAACTCCCTTGCCGTGTGCGTCAAGGTGGTGCCTTACCGTAGCTCGCCAAGAGAAGGCGCTACAACAAATGTGGACTCCACCTGTTCCAACAGTAGGGAAAAGAGTGTTGCCACCAGACACGAATGGGTTTTCTCCGGAAGCTCCGGCTTCCTCCCACATGTATAAACTTTCATAAAGTTGGCTGCAAACATCTTAACATATAGAGAGGATGCATGGAGCCTCAGTAATTGTTGGCATTGTAAAATTAAGGAATTAACTCTTGAGATATGTGTAGTGAGCGACTTCCAAGACACGTCGTGAAGAAGGCTTCATATTTATTCTCACACTTTAAGCACAATACTGGGAGATACATCTATGTAACGTTCTACGTAGCCACACAGAGCCGACCCTTCTACACAACCCCATCGTCGGCGTCCAACTACACAGCTGTCTGACTAGCAAGCGACGGCGACAATGAGAGCCTTGCAAAAGATCGGCCACGTGGTCGGACGACGAAGAGAGATGACGACGAAGAGAGATGACGACGAAGAGAGATGACGGCGAGCAGCGACGCAGCCAGGACCTAGGACCCGCAACAGCACCGAATCTCTGGTTCGGTGCTCCTTTATATACACCCTGGCGCGGCCAAGCCCCGCCTCCGGCCACGCCCCCTTCCAGAACCTTCGAGCAGGTTCCCGGAGCTTCCCGACTGACTCCGCCTTTCACCTTTACCCCAGATACGCCCCCCTCATAATTACACATTACGTATAACCGCGATCACCCCTTCAGGCCGACAGGTCATTACATATGTAAAGATTAATTTAGATCATGCAAACGTGTGCCATGGCCAAACAAGATTACCCTGGGTGTGTGCCCATGATTAATAAAATCAGAATCCGTGCACAGAAGCAATTCCAATCAAAACTAAGGTCGAACCTATGCTCAAACCCCATGCTCGAACCCACAAGATAATGCTTAGACCCCATGCTCAATCCCATGCTAGACCCCACGCTTGAACCCAATACTCGAACTCAAGCTATAACACATGTTTCAACCATGCTTGATCCTATGCTCAAATCCACACCTTGAAACCTTCATGCGCATCTCCCATGCTCAAATTCTACGCACCAACCACCCGTGCTTGTTCTCAGAGCACTGCAAGTAATCATTGTTCGTAATAAAATGCCGAGATAATGTCTTCGGTATTCGTTACTCCCATCTTTTCGGTGTCACTTATTGTCTTCTGAACTTCTTCTACAGTTTCACTATAATTAAATAGTACTTTGTTACACTGAAGATCCCGCTCAGCCAGTTACCCAGCTAGCAACTGTCCGCAGCCACCAAATAAGGTTATTGTTGGGGTGGACAGAAGCCCAGCCAGCATCCAGTCACGAAATTCAAAGCATAGATTATTTAATCTTGATTTGAAGCTTTCGTGACTGCAGGAATTCATACTCTTTGGCTCTTTCGGTAAAGTCACGTAGGTACAAAATGAAATACATCGCGACGTTTCGGGCGCCGACACAAGCGTCCGTCACCACAGATTATTTAATTGTAGTATGATTATCAGCATTGTATTATTTTTGCACGCACAGCACATGTATATTACGCGCGCGCGTAATGTATAGCAAAGATGTATACTGTATGCACATCATGTTGTGTGTACTGCATGCGAGTTATGTAAGGGCAATGCAGTATATCAGTACTTGCATAAGGGCACCGGTTTTGCACGTTCTGAGTATCAACGTGCACGATATACTGATACGCAGCACGGCACGCACTGCGTACCAGAATGCACATTCCATCAGTGGCCACTCAACACATTCGCCAATAACTTGCGGGTGGCCTTCAAAGGATGTGAAAGTGGCGGGGAGGAGGAGGGGGGGGGGAGAGAGGATACGGCATTCGACGTTTCGGGCAATGACCCTTCATCGTCTTCATCGTCATACGTGCGCTCGTGCACCGCTTGTCAACAACAACAACGAGTCCACCGTCGGTTGTTGTTGTTGTTGTCGGCCAAGTTCCATCGACGGCACCGACTTGGTGTGCAGCGAGGAGCAACGCCGTGGCAAGGGCGGCGTCGTGCCACGAGCGAACGGCGTCGAGCAACGCAGCCGCCGCCCTTGGCCAGCCATCGCACTGGCAGCAGCAGCATCAGCAGCAGCAAGCAGCAGCAGCATCAGCAGTAAGAAGCAGCAGCAGCCAGTCGCTGTCTGCACAGGCACCAGCCAGGCACCACCCCCCCCCCTTGTCACCGCTGTTGCTTGCACGGCTGCGTGCTCTCACGTCTTCTCGAGCTTAGCAGCAGCAGGAGGAGTAGCAGCAGTAGCAGGAGCAGCAGCAGGAGTAGCAGGAGCAGCAGGAGGAGTAGCAGCAGGAGTAGCAGGAGCAGCAGCAGGAGTAGCAGGAGGAGTAGCAGCAGCAGCAGGAGGAGTAGCAGCAGGAGTAGCAGCAGCAGGAGTAGCAGGAGGAGTAGCAGCAGCAGGAGTAGCAGGAGGAGTAGCAGCAGCAGGAGTAGCAGGAGCAGTAGCAGGAGGAGTAGCAGCAGGAGTAGCAGCAGCAGTAGCAGCAGCAGGAGGAGCAGCAGCAGGAGCAGCAGCAGCAGGAGTAGCAGCAGGAGCAGCAGGAGGAGCAGCAGCAGGAGGCGGTGGTGGTGATGAAACTGGCTGCTGGGCGGTACAATCTCCTGCTCGGACGGTATCGCTGAAAAAAAAGATTTTCCCCTGCCACCATCATTGTCATCATCCGCAGCTCCACCTCTTCCAACGTCTTCCTTCCTTCATCGTCGTCGTCTTCCTCCTCCTCCTCCTCGCCCTGCCCGTTCTCTTGGTTCCACCGTCGTGCAAAGGAGCCCAGGAGAGAGAACGGGGGGTGAGGGGCAAGCAGAGAGAGAGAGAAATCTCCATGCGGTATTCCGACGGCGTGGCTCGCTGCTGGCTCGTTGCTTTTGCAATGCCACAAACCCCACCAAATTGGCTCGAAGCAGTCGAGCCTTTTAAACGCGTTTGTTGATGTTGCGCGGTTTTTGTTGTTGTTGTTGCTGCTGCTGCTGTTGTTGCTGCAGTTATCGCCGCCCGCGTTAATGCTGTGTTGATGTGAATCAATGGACCGCGAAGGCACATCTTGGCTGTGTTGTTATACAGTATTCTCAAATGCGGCTTGTGTATGTGTGTGGGGGGGTCCTTACTATTCAAGGTAAAAAAAAGCATCTACCCCCCCTCCCCCTTGTTTTAAAACCTTTACGTATTTATCAGCGACATTATCATTATTATCATCATTTATATACGGACATCGCAACGCCGGTCGTGGTTAATATAACACAGAGCTGTCGTTACGTAACAATCGTTAACATCCCGTAGGTCCCAGCCATTGCTGTTGGCCAGCCGGTGGCAGTGTGCGGAGGTCGAGTTATGTAACGCGTTTAATGGACACGCAACTGCAGCAGCTGCTGCTGCAGCTACTGACATCGTCACCTGCATTCCCCCACGCCTGTGTTCGTGTTGTGTGTATAGGGGGGGGGAATGGTGAAAGAGTAGCGAAGGATTAAAACAATGAATGGGGAAATATGTATTCTGTTTTATTCACTTGAAACCGATACGCAGGTATCGATGATGGATAGAGCGCGCAGCTGTTTCAGTTTTCAGTTTCCTTATTTTGGTATAGCCCTGTGAGCCATTCGGCTCTTGAATCGGGTGCAACCACAACAAACAAAAAACACGAACAAGAAAAACATTAAAGTGACTATGTGACTGCAAACAGAAAGTCCATGAAAAAAACAGCAAAATATTACTGAAAAAAACAGCAAAATATTCGTGAAAAAAGCACCGTGTGCAAAAAAATCCCAGTGGGATGCAAGTCAAACAACAACCACCACAAGAAAACTTAGATTAAGGCCATCAGTCTAACTCCGTACTACAACAAAACAAACATGTCCAAACCAAAAAACGTTTTCGAAATCACCAAAAAATAAAGCCATAATTGCAACGTAACAGTGATCATATGGACTGTGACCGGATTTTTACAATAAACTACGTAAATAACATGTAACACCAAATCCTAGAGCCATAGCTGGCTGCATGAGTTACTCCACAACAACAGAAGCATCAGTCGGAGTATCAAATTTTTCAATGCACCTTTAAGATCAGCACGCTAAATCAAAATACAGATAATACTTTTCTGCGTCATCCAGAGCGAAAACATTTTATTTTATTTTACGCCAATAGTGGCAGCTAGGGGTGTACAACTCCTCTAGAGCAGTTTTGAGAGAAGATCTCATTGGTAGCGATTCAAGTTGCAGTTTATTGGCAATAGCATTCCAGACCCTGGGGGCATCAATAGCAAAGCCCCTACCTCCAATTTTTGTACGGCAATAGGGAATGTGAAGCTGGTAATGAGTGAAGACCTGAGGTCAAATTTGTTCTTTGAAACAGAGAGGAGATCCAGCAGCTAGTCTGCGGATTTTTTTGTAAGTACATCGTGAATAAATAAGATCTGGCGCACAAGCCATCGAACATTAAGAGATGTTAAGTTTGACCCAATGTAGAGATCACAGTGGTGAGTCCTATATGGGCAGTTCAATGTAAATCTTAAGCCCGAGTAATAGATGGAATCAAGCTTCTTCAGTATAGTACTTGGGGCTGATTTATACACGATGTCACAGTAGTCAAGTAGAGGCAGTATGGTAGGTTTTATCAATTCCAAACGGAACATTGGGGGGAAGCAGTGCTTGTGTCGATACAGAAAACCAATTTTTATTTTTGTCTTTTTACTAATATAATCAATGTGATCTTCAAAATTCAGTTTTGAATCCAGGATGACCCCAAGATACTTATAGATCTTGACTTGCTCTATTTGATAATTATTTAAGGAATGTAATTCGGGAAAAATAACTTCCTGCTTTAGTCCTGGTGAGAAGCATAGCACCTTGGTTTTGGAGGTATTCAGGACTAGTTTAAGAGCAACTAGCTGATGTTGTAGTTTGTTGAAATCGCCCTGTAGCTTAGCAATCACGTCATCCGGAGAGCGGCCAGCAGTAATCAGTATCGTGTCATCTGCAAAAAGATTTACCCTGGAATGATCCAGGTCAGTGCCCAAGTCATTGACATAAATAGAGAACAAAAGGGGGCCGAGGATGGAACCCTGTGGAACCCCTTTCGTTATCTTAACACTGTTTGACCTCCAACCATCTGTGAATACAGTTTGAGTGCGAGAAAAGAGGTAATTTTGTAACCATTTTACTGTGTAGCAATAGGTTTTACCCTTTTAACTGGCACAAAAACTGACACCTTTATTCAAGGCATCATGTTTGCAATAACCACAACACAAGCAGTCAAAATGCAAATAAAAGAGACAACTCTGATAATAATATGCACTGCCCTTGAATTTGATTGGTCCACACCCGAGACGGCTTTTCTTAGAGCCTAGTCTCCACTGGTGTTAGACCAGAAGAAGCCAAAAGGCGTACAACTCAAAAACAGCACACTATCAGAGTATTGAGGGCTCAGGGTGACTGCTTGTGTTGTGGTTATTGCAAACATGATGCCTTGAATAAAGGTGTCAGTTTTTTTGCCAGTTAAAAGGGTAAACCCTATTGCTATATCTTGTTACTGGTAAAGGAGGTCTCATAATGCATTTACTGTGTTTTCGGAAAAACCGAGGCAACTTAGTTTACTAAGCAGGGTGTTGTGGTCTACTGTATCAAAAGCTTTGGACAGGTCTAGAAAAAGACAGGCACAGTACTGCTTATTATCAAGGCTACTGTAAATGTGATTCAGAGAGTCTAATGCAGCAGATGTGGTGCTGTATTTTTTTCAGAACCCAGATTGTTTTATATGTAGTAGATTGTTGGTGGACAGGAAACTGCTAATTGGTAGGTCAATAATTTTTTCAAAAATGTTCATCAACGGGGACAAAATTGAGATAGGTCGGTAGTTATTTGGATCATCTTAGGGCCCCCTTTGTGAAGTGGATGACCATAGGAATGTTTCCATTCTAGAGGAACTAATGCTTCTTTGATGGACAGGTTGAAAATATGGGCTATAGGTTTGTATATTAGTTGACCAACAGTTTGTAGCGCAAAGACGGGAATACTATCTGCTCCGGTAGAGGAGGACCCTTTGAGGTAGGACAGTTGTTTCAGAACATTACTTTCGTGGATTGGCTGAAAACTAAATTTGTTTAATGTTTGGACAGGGGTGTAGGAATTTGCATGAGCAGGGGTGACTCCCAATATATTATCAAAAAGATTACCTGCTTCAGAAAAATGAAGGTTAAAATTGTCAACTATTTTTTTAGGATCTGAAAAATATTCCCCATTTCGGTTAAGCTCAACGGGCAGATTGTCTGTTTTGGATGCCTTTTCGATACATTTGATTGTTTTCCAGAAAATCCTGGCATTTCCATGCGATTCCAGGAGATTGGAGGAAAAGTAGGCATTTTTTGCATGCTGTATTTTTTTAAAATCCTGTATTCTAGCCAGTCATTGACCAAATTACTTTTCTGAGCACATGCCCAAGCCTTGTCCCTAGTGTTCATGAGCTTTGTAATCAAAGAATCAAACCATGGTGGGCGGTTGCATTTAGTTTTAAATCTAACCAACGGAGCATGTTTGTTAAGAATTTGGAGAAACGTGTACCTGAAGGTCTCCCAAGCCATAGTCAGGTTGGGGATATCACAGACCTTGTCAATATCCGAGTGAAGCACATCATTAGTAAATGCTTGAGTGCTGAAGTGTCTCATAGAGTGCTTCTCAACCAATTTAGAGGGGGGGCTTTGGGTCTGGCTGATGATCTCATCCCAAAAATGAAGGAGTGATCACTAAGGTTATTCCCCAGAACACCAGTCAGTGTGAAATTGTGAGGGGCATTTGTCAATAGGACGTCAAGCAGAGATGACTGTCCCGGATTTTTTAGGTTGGGTCTTGTGGGGACATTTATTAATTGAAACATTAAATTGATCTGCAAAATTTGTGGCCACGGCCGGCAGGTTTAGCCAATTCCAATTTAGATCACCCACTAAAACTATTTCACCTTTAGGGAGGCCCCCAAAAAGCTCTCTCAGTGCAGATGCAGCTTCAACATCCTTCCCACTAGGCGGTCGATAGCAGCACACTACCAGTATCTGTTGATTTTTTGGGAGAGTTATTCTGAGGGCCAGACCTTCAAAGCAACATTTTTTAAAACAAGGAGTGAGCTAGTGAACATGCAATAGTATTACGAACATAGATGGCAATTCCACCTCTTTTAGATCCTCGGTCAAGCCGAAAAAGGTTGTCAATCGCAATCTGCAAGTCATTGACGGCAAGAGTGAGAAATGTTTCTGTTAGGCAAAATTGTCCGGGTCAAGATTTGCCACTTCTAGTTTTAGTTGACTTAATTTAATCACAAGCCCTCTGATGTTGACATGTAGAACACCAACACCTTTCCTGCCAGAAAAATCTACAGAATTATACGAGTTCTTTTCATTTGGGCCAGGATGAAGCTCAATACCACCCAGAAATAAGAAAAGTAGAATTAATAGTTTGCACAAGTATTTCCTGTGAAAGGATGAAGAGCGGCGAACCTTGGACGAATAGCATTGGCTCGCAGATGGTGTTATTTTTAAGAGCAGAATGAAGTTTGGAAGGAGTGCTGGTGAAGTAATGGGACAAAGATAGGGTTTAAAAGGATACAATGATGGAGTGTAGAAGTGTCTATGAGCTGTTTCATTAGCAGGTGTAGTGGCAAATCGAGCAACAAGTATGGACGCAGATTAACGAGGGTAGCCGTTTGTAGAGTTGAGTGTGGCACTAGATATGGCCAGGAGGGACAGCAGTAGGATACAGAGCAGGAGAATTGCCATCTCTAAAATATCCGGGGTAAACACAGATTAACCCACAAGCGGAAAAGAAAAAATATATATACTTGTAGGCCGAGCGCGAGAAAACGTCTTGCCGCACTCGTCACACATGCACGGCTTCTCGCCCATGTGCTAGGGTTGAACAGCGCCTGCCCCCCCCCAGACAGGGACAGCAGATTTTTGGCTGTTGTGGGCTCGGCTGAACCGCTTGCACCACCTTCTTTCCCCGCCGCAGGATGGTGCTTGAGCTAGCCCTCCTTGAGCTCAGCCCACGACTGGAATGTCGTTTCTTGGCCTCTCGTGTCTCTGCTGCCCGACCAGACGGCCCCACTGAAGCCCACACAGAGGACTCTTCATTCACGACCCTTGGCCGTCTTGACGATCTCCGTGAAGGTTTCCAGGAACATAGCTTGGGGTCCGTTGCAATGTTGCCTTGGCAGGAACACAGCTTGGGGTCCGTGGCAATGTTGCCTTCGCAGGAACACAGCTTGGGGTCCGTGGCAATGTTGCCTTGGCAGGAACACAGCTTGGGGTCCGTGGCAATGCTGCCCTGGCAGGAACACAGCCTGGGGTCGTTGGCAATGTTGCCGTGGCAGGAACACAGCTTTTGGTCCGTGGCGATGTTGCCTTGGCAGGAACACAGCTTGTGGTCCGTCGCACTAATAACCAGGCCTCTCTCAGGCTGCGCCAGGTGCACGATCCGCCAGGCCTCACCCAGGCAGTGTCATGTGCACAACCAGGCCTCACTCAGGCCGTGCCACGTGCACGATTTACTAGGCCTCACTCAGGCTGCGCCAGGTGCGCGATTAGCTAGGCCTCACTCAGGCAGTGTCACGTGTACAATTTACTAGGCCTCACTCAAGCTGCGCCATGTGTGCGATTAACTAGGCCTCAGGCTGCGCCACGTGTATGATTTACTAGGCCTCACTCAGGCTGTGCCAGGTGCACGATCAGCCAGGTTTCACTCAGGCTGCGCCAGGTGCATGATCAGCTAGGCCTCACTCAGGCTGTGCCACGTGCATGATCAGCTAGGCCTCACTCAGGCTGCACCAGGTGCATGATCAGCTAGGCCTCACTCAGGCTGCGCCAGGTGCACGATCAGCCAGGCCTCACTCAGGCTATGCCAGGTGCACGATTTACTCGGCCTCACTCAGGCTGTGCCACGTGCACGACCAACCAGGCCTCACTCAGGCTGCGCCAGGTACACACACGAGCGCACATCACCACACTATCACACACACACACGAGTGTGCATCACCACACCATCACACACACACACAGTGCACATCACCACACCATCACACACGAACGCAGAAGGCCCTCTCGTCACGGCTCACACACACGGCTCATTTTCACTCACATTTTCACACATTCCCACGCACAGTTTACACTCACGCAAAACAACTCACACGCTGCTACACACGCTGCCGCCATCCTGCTCCCTCCACACAGAGACCCACAGACTCACCACACAGAGACTCATAGACTCACCACACAGAGACCCAGACTCACCACACAGAGACCCATAGACTCACCACACAGAGGCTCATAGACTCACCACACAGAGACCCACAGACTCACCACACAGAGACCCACAGACTCACCACACAGAGACCCACAGACTCACCACACAGATACCCATAGACTCATCACACAGAGACCCATAGACTCACCACACAGATACCCATAGACTCACCACACAGATACCCATAGACTCATCACACAGAGACCCATAGACTCACCACACAGAGACTCATAGACTTACCACACAGAGACTCATAGACTCACCACACAGAGACCCATAGACTCACCACACAGAGGCTCATAGACTCACCACACAGAGACCCACAGACTCACCACACAGACCCACAGACTCACCACACAGAGACTCATAGACTCACCACACAGAGACCCATAGACTCACCACACAGAGACCCACAGACTCACCACACAGAGACTCATAGACTCACCACACAGAGACCCACAGACTCACCACACAGAGACCCATAGACTCACCACACAGAGACTCATAGACTCACCACACAGAGACCCACAGACTCACCACACAGATACCCATAGACTCATCACACAGAGACCCATAGACTCACCACACAGATACCCATAGACTCACCACACAGATACCCATAGACTCATCACACAGAGACTCATAGACTCACCACACAGAGACTCATAGACTTACCACACAGAGACTCATAGACTCACCACACAGAGACCCATAGACTCACCACACAGGCTCATAGACTCACCACACAGGCTCATAGACTCACCACACAGAGACCCACAGACTCACCACACAGACCCACAGACTCACCACACAGAGACTCATAGACTCACCACACAGAGACCCACAGACTCACCACACAGATACCCATAGACTCATCACACAGAGACCCATAGACTCACCACACAGATACCCATAGACTCACCACACAGATACCCATAGACTCATCACACAGAGACCCACAGACTCATCACACAGAGACCCATAGACTCATCACACAGAGACCCATAGACTCACCACACGGATACCCATAGACTCACCACACAGAGACCCATAGACTCACCACACAGATACCCCAAGACTCACCACACAGAGGCTCATAGACTTACCACACAGATACCCACAGACTCATCACACAGAGGCTCATAGACTTACCACACAGATACCCACAGACTCATCACACAGAGACCCACAGACTCACCACATGGATACCCATAGACTCACCACACAGAGACCCATAGACTCACCACACATACCCACAGACTCACCACACATAGGCTCATAGACTTACCACACAGATACCCACAGACTCACCACACGGATACCCATAGACTCACCACACAGAGGCTCATAGACTCACCACACAGATACCCACAGACTCACCACACAGAGACCCATAGACTCACCACACAGAGACCCATAGACTCACCACACAGATACCCACAGACTCATCACATAGATACCCGCAGACTCATCACACAGAGACCCACAGACTCACCACTCCAATGATAATCTAGAGGTTAAAATGTGGGTAGTGGGTGGGGGGGTTTATTGCATTGAGGATTGTGAAACCAACATCTCGTTACATCATGGGGGTGTTTGGTGTACCCACTACGGGGGGGGGGGTTACGTCCGTCTCAGTTGCAAGTTAATTATTTATTTTGTGTCTCTGACGACGAGCACCAACAATGGGATATATATGTCTTACGTAATGCGATGACTTTCAGTTGTGGTTTGTTAGCACTGCGCCGTAAACCCGGGTGAACCTGAGCTTGATTCCCGGCCACGCCTGACGTAAGTGGAGTGTGCAATTTGAACCCAGGGCTGTGTTCTATCCCCGCTCCATCCCATCCTCCCCTACTTCAACCAGCGTGGTGAAGTATGGTCAAACAATATCCCACGAACGACACAGCGTGGCGAGGCATTCACTCAGCAGTGGATTTATATCAAGGGCTGAACGTTGTAATTACTCATTCAGGATCAATTATTGGCAATGTAGGAGCTCAATTTCAAGATTGATAAACAACTGAAACGAAATTATCTCTGCTTCCTACTAGAATGTGCTTCTTTCACTGTACATGAAGACAGTATCTGCTTACCCACCCCATATCTCACTTACACGAGTATCACTTTGGCATAACTGCACATTGGACAGCATGCAGAAAGAGTTGATGCACCATTGTACTGTTGTAAAACTCCCTTCCTGTGAGTCTCGAGGTGCTATACCCCTGGCTCACCTGCAGAGGGCAGTACAGCAAGTGGACCCAACGCCATCTGTTTCATTCTGTACGGGGATATAGTGTTGCCCCCTCGCGTGCGTGGGGTTTCTCCGGGTCCTCCAGTTGCCTCCCACTTGTACAAATGCTCATGAACTGGCTGAAAAAAAATCTTAAAATAGAAAAAACCCAATGCTCAAAATATTCTATAACTCAGCGTGGCTATAATTAATAAATAAGTAAATTAAATTATTAAAAATAAAATTGTCTCGCTCCTGCATTCGAGCTGATCTCATTGTTCACCTTCCACGGAGGATGGCCATCTATGGCGTATTTTCCTCCCGATGTCTGGCACTCCATTCATCTCGATCACTGGCCATCATCCTTTCCAGTGATGTCACGCCAAAGGCCACAAACTTTCCTTGACATTCGATATGATGTCTCTAATTTGGAGTTTGTTGTCATATACATGTGTTCCTCTTTGTCTCGGTGTAATTCCCAGCATGTATCTCCACGTGCTACCTACATGTCTTGCTCTTTCTGTCTCAGTGTAATTCCCAGAATGTATCTCTCCATTTCCTTTGCATATTCTTCATCTTTTCGTCCATGTTAATTGCCAGAGTTAATGTTCATCGCACAGCACAGCAGGTAATATAGAATGCACGAATTGAAACATTATTTACGCACAGTATGTTATTTTCCCAAAAAGTTGTATTTCACCATTGTGACCTTGACTCATCTTCAAAAATTGTTATCGATAAACGTACAGGATTTTTTTTCCTCCGATTGTTAAGATCACATGCAGTACTTTTGCCTAATTTAAGGATGTTTTTTGTTGTAGTGAACGGTTTGTGCATCAGCGTGCTTTGAGAACTTGAGAACCACAATTACAGTAGTACAAGGATATGTAAGTTCCTAATTATCCTTTCTGAGTACGCATAGTTACAATAGCAAAACGCATACAAATTGACACTGCTGCAGTATAGGCATGGGGGGGGGGGGTGTTGCTGGTACAGTGTTCAGCGTGCTGCGATATGAACCCGGCAACCCGAGTTTGATGCCAACGTGATGGCGCTGACATATGTGCCAAGTGATATAATTCAGTCCTCACTCCCCTCGTGCGGTAAGTAGCGTGGTGAAGTATGGCAACCCCTCCACCAACATTTAATAAATAATTAAGTACGGTAATGTCATAATTCAAGCGTGAGATGGCTACCAAAATCAAAATATTGCTGACGTGAAAAACTGCAGGACTTGTTATTGAGCGTGGTAGTTTTTGTTCAATGTCACATGATGGCCTTTCATTGCAGATTTGGATATTGGCATGGCATATTCAGGGTCCAACACATAATTCCAGATAATTTTACATTTCACAATTCCATAGTCACGTAGTATGTTGGTGTGGCACAGTGCTTGCTTGGAAACACTGCTTTGAAACAAGCCCGCCTAAGTTGTGTTCCTGGCCACTGCCACATCTGAACTGGTCTGAAGGCTCCTTCAACCCATGCTGACCACAGTATGGTGGCCATATGGTCGAACGACTTTAGTAACTTTCGATTTAAAGCTTTTGTGACTGCAGGGATTCATATTCTCAAAATCGAAACGTCGTGAGAATTGTATTGTTTTGTTGTTATTATTTTATTATTTCCCTTCTACGCGTCTTTACCGAAAGAACCAAGAATATACTTTCATAACCAATGCAGTGTGGGGGAGGCCTTCATCAAGTATTGCATTGGTTAATAGTTGTGCTGATTTTATTTACAAAAATGTAATTACACATTTGTGCTTGTTTAAGGTTCGTTAATTTGTATTTGTTTGGGTAAAATGTCGCAATAACTGAATGTTGATGCAAAGTAGCATACATTTGCATATGTATTGTCCTATGTCATGTAACATTCACTTGATCAGGTAGTGCACTAGGAGTAACCAACTTTTTCACGAGTGTTCGCGTGGTTACAACTGAAGCCTAAAAGTTTCCCTTCATAGACCTGAGCTATAAACACAGTAGTTCATTATGTTTAGGCATTTACAATATATAAATGATGGACACGCAGTGATTCAGTTACATCCTTATTGTTCTTGCTAAAAAAAATTTTTTTTTAGAAAAATCAAGTTTTATATCAGAGGGATATAATAGTTCCCAAATGATTTAGATCAAGTGATTACGTACTCCAGTATATCCCTTGCAATTTGGAGTGAACCGGTTATACCATGGGAGGAGGTATGCTTGCATCAAGTCTGATGCATCATTACGGGAAAAAAATGCGGTTCTTACCACGAGTCTTGTGGGATGGTTGTCATCAATATAAGTTCATGTTTTATCTCATAGTCGTGTGGGTTATAAAATTGCCCCGTTTGACTATGCTGTTTGTGAATATGTACTTTAAAGCAAAAAAAACTTGACATGCTTTATTTAAAATTCACACGCACATATATGTCAGTCATAACGTTCATAGCTGTAACATTTTAAAGGTAAATATTGAGTAAAATCGCGAGTGCATTATATGCAATGTACCGCACTGTATTTTCTTAAAAAAGCGGAAAAGGTAACGGTATTCTTGAACTTCGTTGAAACTATTTGTAGCGTGTGAACGGAGATAAGGCAAAGCAATGCTGGATTCCTTGACACTTTGGGTTTCAGATACAGTCATATAGTCATAAGCATTTTCAGCCAGGAATCCCTCGCTGAGTAACAAGACCGATTTTTCAAGAGGGTTTCTACATTGCGGTATTTGAATAATCCCATTAACGTTTGGCACTTGGGATGAAACTGAAGTGACCCGTGCATATTAGGGAGCTCTGCACAAAGTACAGTACTGTATTCCCAAGAATGATCTAATTATACATATGGTTGGAACTTGCTTTCGCACTGTACGTAGCCAACCGTGTTAACCAAGCTTAAACCTGCTTGGCTTCAGAGATGCAATTAGATTGGGCAATTCGGGGTGATTTGGTGATAGGCTGCATGGTATTTCATATGAATCACTCTCACAATCTCTTTAGATCTTGACTTAAAGCTTTCGTGACTGCAGGAATTTATATTCTTGGGTTCTTTCGGTAAACTGACGTAGATAGGTTCAAATAAAAGAACAAAATAACAAATAAACTCCTTAAAAAAGGTTTTTTTTTCTTAACGGTTGTATTAACAGCTTCGTTTAAATTTTGATTTAAAGCTTTCGTGACTGCAGGGATTCATATTCTTGGGTTCTTTCGGTAAAGTCACGTAGAAGGGGAACAATAAAATAATAAAAATATAAAACAATAAAATTATCACGACGTTTCGACTGCAACACAAGCAATCATCATAGATGGACTCGTCCATCTGAATAACTGCCAAATTGCTCTCCGTGGTGCTAACGTAAAAAACGCCATTTTTTTCAAATTGTATTGCCGTGGTTTTCACACCTGATGATGATTGCTTGTGTTGCAGTCGAAACGTCGTGCGAATTGTATTGTTTTATATTTTTGTTATTTTATTGATTCCCTTCTCGTGACTTTACTGAAAGAAACAAGAATATGGAATATTATGGTTAATTAATTGTACCAAATCTATGTTTTTGTATGAAGTAAAAAATATATATTAAAATGTTATGCTGCTTTGTGCCAACTCAATGCACTGATGTCTGACCCAGTTTTGCCACCAGTTTTGTATATTTATATATTTTTATAGTTACCATGATATTTGCTAGGATGGAGGCAATTAAACTCACGGTCTTTGAGAAGTACGTCAATGGCGCCTGAGACACGTGGCACCTGCTTCTTGTGCGAGCCGATTCCACAGTTTAGGGACCGCGGCGTTTTTTACCTACACACAAAAATATATAAATAATAAGGCGTCCATACAAAATGTAAATTGCTTTAAAGTAGCGAATTCATTGATGCCGATATTGACACAGGCATGCATTGTCTGAGTACGTGTGCAAAAAATGTGGACATTGATTGGACAACGGGAAGTGGACGAAATTTTGATTGCAAGATTTGACCCAGACAAACAGAGGAATCAAGTTAAGTAAAACCGTTGAATAAAACTGTTGAAAAACTACGACGTTTTCGATCACGACGCAAGCAATTGTCATCAGGAGAACAAAGAGTGGGAAAGCTTCTGAGGCAGGCTGTTTTTAAAGGTTTTAATTAGGTATAGCCCAAGGGTCATAAACAAAGTGGGAGGGACTAGTGATGTCAGTGTGAGATATTCAACCTGTTAATGTAAAAACAGAGAGTCGAAATAACCACTAACATCGGAAGGTAGGATGGAAACAACACAGCCAGTCATGACTTAAACTGGTTAATAACGTCCTTCCAATAATTGCTCAGTGTGTACCCATCTTCTCGGTTGAAATTGTGTCTGTGTCTATATATATGTGGATGGCCTCATGAACAAATCCTTGTTGATAGCCAGTGGCCCTGCAAAGTACCTTCGTCTTAGAGAAATCAATCTCGCGTGAGCCCACCGCATCAAAACAACGATCAGCCACGGCCAAGGTATTGGTCCTGCCACGTTTCAGATCTGCCTTATGTTCATGAACACGGTCCGAGACATGTCGCCTAGTTTCCCCAATGTAACTACTGCTGCAGATACAGCTTAGTTTGCAGACGCCGGGGCATTGCATGTCAGGGATCACATCCTTCACAGTTGGGATCAGATCACGAATTCCATGCACTGTGTTAAATCGAACCTGGATCTTGTGTTTGCTCATGATTTTGGAAATCTTTTTAGTGACCCCTGCTATGTATGGCTAGGCGATGGTTTTGATTGGTTCCTCAGATGATTATTTCCCAATGGTTGGGGTGATAGCTTTACGGTTTATGTGGTCTGAATATCTATTCATCTTAAGAGCTTGGTGTATGTGTTCCAGTTCACTGGCTAGGTGATGACGGTCGGAAATACATAGAGCTCTATGGTGTAGAGTTTTAATGAGGGAATTATTCTGGGATGGATGGTGGTGGGAGTCAGGTTTTAGGTAAGCATCTGTATGGGTGGCTTTCCTGTAGACAGTGTCCCATAGAGCCATCTGGTCTCTTTTCAATTAAAACATCCAAGAATGGTAATTTGCCATCCTTTTCCACCTCCATGGTGAATTTGATGTTTGGGTGTATTGAATTGATGTGGTTGAGGAATTGGTTCAGAGCTGGTCGGCCATGTGGCCAGATGAAGAATGTGTCATCTATGTACCTCTTCCACAAGGACAGACGTAAGGTGGATGCTTGGATGGCATCTGTCTCAAAAATTTCCATGAAAACATTGGCTGCAACTGGAGAAAAGGGAGAACCCATTGGGGTACCTTCAGCTTGTTTGTAGAATGTTCCATTCCAGGTGAAGTAAGTGTTGTTGAGGCAGTGTTTCACCAGGGCCGGTACATCAGCATTCAGTCCTTGTTGGACCAAATCTTCAATTATTGCAATGGTGTCAAGCACAGGAACAATGGTAAACAAAGAGACCACATCGGAACTAACGAGCAAATCACCTGGAGATAGTGAGATGTCCTTAATTAACGATACCAAGTGAGCTGAGGTGAGTACAGCTGAGGTGGTCTTACCAGTGAATGGTTGTAAGGTCTCAGATAGAAATTGCGCCAGTTTGTAGGTGGGTGAGTCAATGGTGGAGACGATAGGACGAAGGGGTGTCCCTTCATGGATTTTTGGTAAGCCATACAATCTGGGTGGTCTAGAAGCAGAGGGTTTTAAGGAAAACCGCTTGGTTGGTTTGATCAAAGATGTCGAATCAGTGATTATATTGTTGGTTTTTGTAACGAGGTGGTTGGTGGGATCTCTTTTAATTTTGGTATAGCTACCATCATTACGCAGGTCCTGAATTTTGTTATTGTATTTGGTTTTGTCCATGATGACTGTGGCATTGCCCTTGTTGGCTGAGAGGATGCCGATGACATCTCTCTTTTTTAATTGAGAAAGCTCAAAGCGCTCATCTTTACTGATGTTGCTAATAGGTTTCTTAGCGTTTTTGAGGATTGCAGCAATTTCCAATCTTGCCACGTTTGCAGTAATGTGTCCCAGACCCTTAAGGGCTACGTCGACCTGGGAAATTATATCAACTGGGATGTGTTTAGAGGTGACTGCGAAATTCAACCCTTTGGCTAGAACCAATTTTAGGCTGTTTGAAATTAGACTGTTACTCTAATTGATAACAATGTTGTCAACGTCAAACTTTTTGATGTGTGGATCTGGCTTCTTCTTGGAAAGGAGGTTGAACTTGGAAATCAGGTTGTCTTTGCGTTTAGCTGACACTGAGGTGCCTGAAGATGATGCGGTGGGCTCACACAAGATTGATTTCTCTAAGACGAAAGTACTTTACAGGCTCACTGGCTATCAACAAGGATTCGTTCATGAGGCCATCCACATATATAGACACAGACACAATTTCAACCGAGAATATGGGTACAAACTGAGCAATCATTGGAGGACGTGATTAACCAGTTCAAGTCATGACTGGCTGTGTTGTTTCCAACCTACCTTCCGATGTTAGTGGTTATTTTCGACTCTCTGGTTTTAGATTAACAGGTTGAATGTCTCGCACTAACACAGCCACCATCGCTTGTGTCCTCTATGTGGCGGTGGCTCTGCGATCTTACATTGACATGCTAATCTCTCACAATACAATGGCCACCTCCGCGCCGTCATCGTGAAGGTAGCTCTCCGACCTTACATTGACATGCAAATTTCTCACTTTAACATCACTAGCCCCGCCCACTTCGTTTATGACCCTTGGGCTACACCCATTTCAAACTTTTAAAAACAGCCTGCCTCAGCAGCTTTCCCACTCTTTTTTCTCGTGATGACGATTGCTTGTGTTGCAATCGAAACGTTGTAGTTTTTTGGTATTTTGTTATTTTGTTTGAACCTATCTACGTGACTTCACCGAAAGACCCAATAATACATAATCTCTTTGGAATTAAACAATAAAAAGGCAGTTCAACATTTTGTAAATGTACACCAATTAGTCCCATTCACATGATTCTACATTATAAAACATGTGTTTATTAATTTTAGGGATAACTACACAAAAATAAGCATGTATACCGAATGCCAATGTATGTACATTTAATATTCTGCTTATCATAACTGTCCCACCGCTTGCCGTATGTGCAGTAACTGGGGACTCGTTAAATTACAGTACAGTATTATCTCTATGATCCTCGATAGCCCAATGATCACTTTGCTTCTGACTGCTGTTTACGTTGTACATGTGATATGTGCACAGGTAAGTTTCTGTAAACAGAGATTTCAAATGATATGCGCCATGGGTATTGTACATTGAGTTGTTGGGCTTCATGCCATTGTGAGCAGCCAACAAATGGGTCTAAATTGCTTAAATTTCTTTACATGTACCAGTAACAAGTGTATTTGTATATACTCTTTATATAATGCATATCTTTAGAGGTGCTAATTTGTAAAAATGTAATGGCACTTAACCAGCCAAGACGGCTGATGGATTTTTCAATGGTATTTTCTAGACTTTTGTTAATATCCTTTTAAGATTTTAACAGCTAGTGACTGCAATTGGATTGAACGCGTGTGAGTTTAATATGTTGTTTTTCTCTATCATGCAAAATGAGATATGATTCAGAGACTGATGTGTTGGGAATGAGGTGCTGAAATATCTTATAAAACATCTCACCTGCAGCTGTTGGATTGAACAGATGGGCAATATGGTACTGTAGTCAGATTTTTTTTTACGAATGTTGCTTACAGGTCACACAGTGATCAAGGGCATAAGAGTTCTCAACTTCTGTGAATGCTGCAATTGATGTCATAAGCGAAACATGGGACGATCTTAGCCAGATGGTATATGAATTGTAATACAGCACTACACAAAGCCACATTATTCATGAGGGTTGCTTAAATAGGATTATACACATTAACTGAAGTATTAGAGCCCCATGTTTTTGACAAGTTAAACTGGTAGCACTTGAATTTTATCTTAAATGTTTACACAGGTACCACCAAGCACAACATAACCTCCTACAGTTTTACAATTTTGATTGATGATTCAAAGAACCAGATTAAAAGTCACTCAGAAGGACTGCACGTTTTGAAGTCATGTCAGTACATACTAAAGTATTGGAACTTCGTTTAACTGAGAGGCAATGGGAATTCTGCCTTTTAAAGCAATGCATGCTTTCCACAGCTTACGATGAAAGTATTAAAAGAGAGTATGTCAGTCTGTAAGAGCAATTAAAAGAGACTTAATTCAAGTCTGTAATGCTTCATCTTGAGCTAAGTTGCACTACCTAGCGTGTAAAGATAAGACTGGCATCATACTGTATACAAAACATAACCCATACATTCCAAAATTACAAACAGTGCCCGATGCAATTTTCCTCCAGTGCGCTCATTCATTGGCAGTGAATGTTTGTCCACACTTTGAAGTTAACCATCGCTGTGGTTTTGTGGGCGAGGCATTGGTGTTATGAAATGGGATCATCACATGCGATTGGCTTCGTCAGTGCTATATTCGTAAACAGGGAGTTAGCAGCAACATAAAGACATTACATAGCGGTTCTTTTTCAAGTGACGCATATAAGAATCCTAAGCGACAGCATGAGCACTTGTTTACGATTGTTTAACACGGTAGTCGGTCGCCGATAACGCATTGGAAACATAATGACGGAGCTGCTACGTTAGCATTGCCTAGGGGCAAAGTAAAGCTATTTGACAGATCATAGCAGAGGCTTCACCTGCTCGAACAGAGGGCATTAATTAACATTCACTTGAATGTCTCGTGTTTGCCTTCGAAATGGCAGGTGGATGTGAGTGCACTGCCAGTCTATAATGTAAACTGTAGCGTGGTTATTAAGTTTGGTGAGTGTACTGCCAGTCTATAATGTAGACTGTAGCAATGGGTATTACGCTGGGTGAGTGTACTGGCAGTCTATAATGTAGACTGTAGCCTGGTTATTAAGCTGGGTGAGTGTACTGGCAGTCTATAATGTAGACTGTAGCCTGGTTATTAAGTTTGGTGAGTGTACTGCCAGTCTATAATGTAAACTGTAGCGTGGTTCATCTTCTTGGTTCTTTCGGTAAAGTCACGTAGAATGAGAATAAAACAATAAAACAAAATAAGACAAAATTCTCACTATGTTTCGGCCACAACACAAGTAGCCTTCTTCAGGTGAAGGAACAGAACTGTCGGGACGACTGCCAATACGCTGCTGAGCGTATTGGCAGTCTATGATGTAGACTGAAGCAATGGTTATTAAACTGAGTGAAATGGCAGTCTATAATGTAGACTGTAGCCTGGTTATTAAGTTAGGTGAGTGTACTGCCAGTCTATAATGTAGACTGTAGCAATGGTTATTACGCTGGGTGAGTGTATTGGCAGTCTATGATGTAGACTGAAGCAATAGTTATTAAACTGAGTGAAATGGCAGTCTATAATGTAGACTTATTCTTGGTTATTTCAGTAAAAAAATAGCTAACCCATCATAATACAGCAAGTTCTATTGAACGCTGTTGGCTGTATGTGGTGGAAAGGCCTCGTTGAGTTCATTGCGTGTATTATGTATTATCTGTTACATTGAGTTTATTATTATAATGTAGGTGGTGTTGAGACATGAAATGCAAGAGAAAGTAAGCTGACAGTGTTCCGAATTGCAAACACCACCCAATCTCAATGATTGTGATTGTGTTGGTTACTAACAGGTTGTATGCCCTGTAGATATTTTCTGAGATATGTACATATTAAGTACTGCAGTGCAAATTTCATGTTTGAGGGATGTTTAACAAGGACTTCTTCACCGTCTCCAGTCACTGCCATTGCTGATACAAACTTGGGCCACAGCAGTACTTCTGTAATGGGTTCGATTGAGGCGCACACTCAACTTGGAGGCAACACAATTTATTAACACATAACACCAACGTGAACACTATACGAAAAAAAAAGGTGGTGACCACCGTTCCTAATCTCACTAACACTCGGGGAACGCTACGCAGCGTGACCAAGGCAGGTGACGACCGCCTGGTCACGAACGACGATCGGAGACTTGAGGACTTCTCATTGCGCCTTCATCCCGGAGTAGAACAGCCCAGCTCCCCGTTCACACCCCGGCTTATAAGCGCTCCGACGTGGCCACACTCCGCCCCAGACCACGCCCCCTTTTTCGATCCTTCGGGAAGGTCCGGGCCCCCAACCACGTGACCCCCAAGCTTCCCCCTGGGGCCCCTGCCCTCGTTATCCGGTCACGTGTCCGGTCTGACGCGACCCCCGTGACACCCGCCTGCAGCCCCCGTACCGAGCCGACACGGTAGTGACGTCATATGCCCCTACGCTCGTGCAGTACCGACATAGTGACGTCATGTCACAACACTTATGAAACACTCGTCATACCCCCCCTCTCTTAGCGCCATTCTAAAGGTGATCGCTGACGGTACTCATCGCATAATGTAAAACTCTACAAAAGTCTTTTTATTTTACCAGGTAAGGCCCACTGAGCTATAGAGCCCTCTTTCAGAAGCAACCTGGCCACAAATGATAGCTCAACGAAGTGGCTTTATATCACGTGGGAATTTGCAGTGGCCAAAGACTCTTAAACGCGTGCTGTTGATTCTAAAAAGATTAACATATACAGGCGCCCACGACCTCCCTGTATACCAGGCAAGGTAGTTAACATCTCGCCACCCTGTCGAAAGGTAACAAGGGATCTTTGTCTTCGATCCATGTGCGTCCGTGTTTATATACACATTGCAATTTTCCGTGCAATCATGTGTGCTGGTCGACTGTTTCTAACTATTTTTGTACGTGCAGGAGAAATTCCTCTTATCCACGACACCCAATTACCCGCAGCCCTATTTGTTCCTGTTATCCACGTCTCTGTCTTCCTATTATCGGTGGGTTTTTTTCCCCCCCGCAAATTTTGACCCAATAATGCTCGCGAAGCAGTTTTTAATCGTGATTTTTATTTGTTACGGATAAGATGAGTTAGCGCGACATATCCCAAGCATAGGAATATACAGTAATAAGATGGGGGGGCTTTCTGAATACTCGTTGTTTTTTTTTCCGTTAAAGTAACGTAGCAAAAAAATCAATAAAATAAAACAAATGAAAACAACTAGTATAAATCACGACGTTCCGAAACGTCGTGATTTAGTTTAGTTTTCGTTTATTTTATTGATTTTTTTTTTACCTACGTGACTTTACCGAAAAAAACCAAGAGTATGAATCCTTGCAGTCACGAAAGCTTCAAATCTAGCTTTCTGAATAGTTTGCCAGTTTATATTTCTGAATAGTTTGCCAGTTTATATTTTACCTTACAGTGGTTAGCAATTAATGAGTTATAGTAAACAGCCACAACAAGTATTTAACTGTACGTCTGGAGGGCTTGGGTCTGTGCTCAGTTTTTTTTAATCACCGCATTCTTGGACGCACGAATGTAAACACGGTACAGTATTTTAACAAAAACCCGCTAACCATATTTATTCATTTAATGAAGCTGCTTTGTTACTGTGATGTGTGTCATAGCACAAAACAAAGTTATGCTCGGTGGATTAAGTCAACAATCGGAACATCAGGTATTTTACTGACTTAAAAAAATACAGTGCATTGATAGGCAATTGTAAGACCTCTTACGTATGTGTGGTTATTTTTGTTTGTGCAATGCCTTTTGATGAATTCGAAAACAGTGCTCGGTATTCCACTAAGCCCAGTTTTGTACAATGCAGCCTCGCAACACATCCGTTGTGACCTTTTGACCTACTACTACTGTGCTTGGCTTGCGTTGGAAACAAAACAAGATGATGATGATTATGGCATTGCGACCATTTGGATGTGCTTTAACAAAGGGGGGAAGGCGGACGGCACGTCAAGGTGGATGGATTAGAATGGATGCGTGAAACATGTTCGTAATTTTGACTCATTTGCCACGTCGCATAGAAACATGTATCTTTATTGGCAAGGTAATTCAAAAGCTGCCTGGTCACATGTTTGCGTGCTATCCCACCGCCGTCTCACAAAAAAGAAGAACATTTTCTTATTGATTGTTTTACCTTTGGCGTGAGTACATGAGCAATGGGCACAGGGATGGTTCATTGATATCTGCTAGATGTGTGTTGTGTCGTTGTCTGCAACTCTTCTGCACAGCTGGAAAGAACATTTGGTCGCCCAAAACGATGAGTTATAACTTGGACGTAAATTATGGTGAATATACGGAAATGTAATTTTCCAGCAATACATAATGCAATATGAAACTCAACACTTTTTTTAATGAAGTTACAGGCCTGCATACAGATGAGTCGATTAACTTAATTTTCCACTAAAATTTTGACACGGAAGGTGGCCAAGCCCTCGAGAAAGCCACACGGCCTGATTCAGCTGATGAAAGGAATGACGTCCCTCAAGCCCTGCCCATCGCCCTCCCGTCCAGCGGCACACCTAATAACATCCCACCCATTTCTAGTTGAGTAACAATGACAATCGGTAGAGCAATTTGTTACTTTAATTGTTGGATATCCCTGTTGTAATCATATGCTTTAAAAGTACAGGAATATAGTATAGTAAATAATATTTTGGGTGTAACCATCAACCCTCCCTGTAATTAGATGAATTGTCGATAATGATATTTGAGAGTGGATGATACTATAATAATATAGTGGATACATCGTTAAACATTGTGAATTTAGCGGCCTCGAGCGGCTGATGGAGTCACATGAACAAATTACAGCTCATACGAATCGAAAACATTCTCACATGCAAATTGATTTGCGTACAGGATGGATCGTCAGCTTAGATAATCGATATCAATTGATATCGATTAATCTTTACGTCTGCTATATGCAGCACGCACTTAAGGTGTGGTTGTCAAACATGTTTATGTTCAAGGTATATAGAATAGAAAGACCCCAACTTAAAATGTATTTCACTTTACAATATACAGTATTTCAACGTATTACATTGGCGATTCAGTACTTTATAGGCGTACTGATTGACTACAGAATAAGTAGCACGTAAATATATATTTTTAATATACTGTAATCTGATGTAATTCTCTTGAGTACAACACTTTGTGACACAATTTTTATCAGACATGTTCTATCCACTGCTGAATGAAGACCTCCCATGCTGTCCCCATCAACTCGCGGTCCTGCAATGCTACAATCCAGCTGTATGTAAATACATTTGTTTAAAAAGAAAAAAATACCGTGCCCAAATAATGTTCAGCCTATCGTCGCGCTCCAGTACATACGGTATGTCTTAAAGCATGCTGTACTCGTCTTTATGTACAGTACGCCTAGCATCACGGTTTACGTGCCAACAATTGGCACGTGGTTGGGGACACTTGGATCAACGTTGCATGTGAACTGGGATTGAGAGGACGCACGCAAATGTGATGGAGCTGACGTCATCCAGCTCGTGCGAAAGTTGGATTATTAAAATCGTTCTGTGGTGGCGAGAGATGGCAGTGGCATTTCGTGGGGGTGGCCTAATCGAGCAGTGGATAAAAACCATGAGTATAAATAGCACACGCAGTAGAACTCCCCCTTATTCACGGTCACGTGGGGAAATAAACTCGCGTCATCTAATTTAGTGAATGATCGAATAATAAAGAGTAACAGGGCGCCGGTAAGCCTTCTTTACTCGTTCCCACGGATAGTCGCGGGTAATAAGGTGGATAATAGTTCATCTTCTTTGGGTCTTTCGGTAAAGTCACGTAGAATGAGAATAAAGTAATAAAATAAATTCTCACGACGTGAGCACTGTCGTCCCGACAGCTCTGTTCTTTCACCTGATGAGGCCTGCTTGTGTTGTGGCCGAAACGTGAGAATTGTATTGTCTTTTATTTTATTATTTTATTCTCATTCTTATTTTATTCTCATTCTTGCGTGACTTTACCGAAAGACCCAAAGAAGATTAATCCTTGCAGTCACGAAAGCTTTAAATCGAAATGGATAATAGTTCATTTCACGGGTAATAAGGTGGATAATAGTTCATTTCACGACACGTATTGTAAACGGGCGTTGGAAACGTCCGGGTTGTCAGCTCATAATTGTACATTGCACCGCCAATACGTGGCCGCAAACTGAATATTTCCAATGGGTTTTTCGGAAAATGTGTCTGTACTATATACAAAAAAACAATTGCATGGCTTGCTGCAATGTCCAGTGGTACAACAAGTACAGTGCAAGCAGCAATTGCCTTCTTGCCAATACTCTGCTTGATTGTTGGCCAGGGCACGGGCGAATGGAAACAACAAAAAAAATCTTTCGCAGCATGGTCTGTGCTGGGAGCATTGGATTTGGGGGTAGGGGGAGGGTTAATATGTTGTAGCTGCTCGCCCCCCTCGATCATTTCACGATGAGTGGGACCTAACTGAGAAGTGTTAAGACGGAGCCATACTTCGCCGCACTGGTGGTGGCAGCGTCGGCCGCCTGTTACGTAACTGCGTTAGTTGACGAGACCCACGACATTTCAACCACGCCGGTCGGGTCGTTTACAGCTACCTGCATTCGGTGAAGGGGCCATACTTCACCGCACTGGTCGTTGGTCAGGTCAGTGCGGGTCTTCTGGATGGCGTCACATCGCAGTATTAGATCTCTAGGCCATACTTCACCTCGCTGGTCGAGTCATTTCGGGTTGGGTCAAATGAAGTGCAATATAAGAATGTTGGCATAGCCTGCATTGAAGCGTATTACGTTTTTTTATTTTAAAAAAATAGAACGGACGCAAACGTGGCTGCTTTCCTTATTCGCTTTTGCTTGTTTGGTTGGGTGTCTTTAGCCCACCGCGCCTGTTTGATGGACGATACAATTCGGACAGTTCTCGTTGGCGTTGCCTTGGTTATGTAACGTTACGTAACTCGCGTTGGGTTTGTTTTGGTAATGCCTCGGCTGAGAACAGACGGCGTGTGTTCCCGATAAAGTTATTATTGCCACGGGAAATTCGGCGATGTAAGCAACCTTATTCTTTGTATTAAAAGACGCACTTACACACACCCCCCCTCCTTTCCCCCCGTATAGTATTTTAAAAGCCTTAAATGTTTTGGCGGTAGGGCGGGCGCGTCTTATGATCCAGGAAGTGTGTATATACAGTATACTGTATGTCTTTGTGATCATAACTGTAATAAGTTTATTTGATCCCGGGGTACAAGGAAGTGTATAGGGTGCGGGGGTCTTTACTTTCCAGAGCGCGGCTTACTTTCCAGAGCGCGTCTTACTTTCCGGATCGCGTCTTACTTTCCGGAGCACGTCTTTCCCGAGCGCGTCTTACTTTCCAGAGAGCGTCTTATTTTCCAGAGAGCGTCTTACTTTCCAGAGCTCGTCTTACTTTCCGGAGCTCGTCTTACTTTCCCGAGCGCGTCTTACTGTGCGGATCGCGTCTTACTTTCGGAGCGCGTCTAACTTTCCGAAGCACGTCTTTCTGGAGAGGTTCTTACTTTCTGGAGAGGTTCTTACTTTCCGGAGGGCGCTGCAATGGTGAGAATGCGGTGGTGTGTGCAATCCAACGTTGGGGTCCTGCACAAAAAAAACCCAACTTTTCGAGCTTTCACATAAAAACAAACTCAATTGAATCCGCTTTGCCTAAAGCAAATGGTTGCGCACTATTTATTTTCAGTTGTTAAGAACCTTTTTGTATGCCTTAGCCAGATGCGTTGAATTGTGAGCTATGTGTTGTACAGTGCTGTATAGCATTCCCTCGTTAATCGCGAAGGATACATTCCGGAGATGCTCGTGAATAGCACATTTCTTTTAACTCATCGCTTTATCTAATCACTTACTCGCATCACATTTTCTCTCTCTCTCTCATCACTTTCTTTCTCTCCCGATCGATGCAGTCGTCTAGAATTCCTGATGCAACAACGGATAGCAATTTCGCGAATAACGAGGGAATAACAGTACTGTACAATGAACGTGCAATGTCGATTAATTTTTTTCTGTCACTCTTAAAGAGATCCGGACGCTTTGGCTCCGACAATTATTGCATGTGCATGCCTTATTAGTCCTTGCACATATAGCAATGACCGCATCGGTCGGAATGCGGCCCCCATCTCGAAGTCCTATCTCTGGGATCTAACCAGGGCTTGAGACTAGAATAGTGCCTTGGATTGATGGGCGACCACCAGGTGCAATAGGTGTGGTGCAGTACAGAAGGTTTCAATTATATTGAGCATCCCTTTTCTCCCTTAAAACACGCATTGTCACCAGCGTGGTGAAGTATAGGCATGGGGAGGCCGTCATCCAGCAATGTTGTGGATAACTTGACAGCTAATAGGATTCACAATTGTTCCTCTCCCACATCGCCACAGATAAGATATCTACTGGAAAAGTGAATCCTTGTTCATGTGTGCTTTTGTGCGCATACAAGGTGTAACTTGCTTGGCTAAACATGGATGACAGGATTTAAGCATAGTGCACATCATATCAGTACTCTACTGTAGTACATTTCCGCTGTACTCTTACATGCCTCTTACCTGGTTTGGCATGAAGGCAAATCAAAGAGTACAGCTTTATTCGTGTAAGGCTAATTCTGTAATAATTGAATGAAACAATAAACCAATTTATGCTGAAATAAAACATTGCGATGTAAGCGTATTTCCAAACTTGCTCAAGTAGTTAATTAGCCGGTTGAGCACAAAACAAAGGTTTTTGGTGCTTTTTACAGAATGACAGTATTTAAATCATGAGTTTAAAGTTGATCAATGGCGATGTGGATATACGACGGGTAAATTATTTTAGGCAAACAGTGCTCGTTTTTATGCATTGGTTCACCTACCAGTCGAGGCCTATGTGAATCTGTAAATGAAACGCATGCTCAGTTTATTGATGACATCTTTGACAGAGAAGACAACACAGCAGAGGCGAATGGGTTCATTGTGGCCTGATTCTGTAGATGCAGGCTACAGTGATGTAATGGTGTGCAGGAGATTTTTCAGGTTCGGGCAATTCCTCCTGCACAAAGTTTCAATGGATCCCCACAGAGGGCTGAATTTTATATTTAGATTTGTGCAACTTGTTTTTATTAGAATAAATAACGTTTCAATCTGGTGCTTGTATTGAGTGACTAATTAAACCCTTGGATCTGGCTTTTTTAAATAAATAAAAACTCCTGAAAAGTGCTATTTTAAAAATGAAATCAGATTACAAGACTGTTATGTTGTTTTTCCAAAAACCTACATTTGCTTTTACATGGCTAATTGCAGCATGTGAATTTGATGTTGCAAGTAAGATTTTTATCTTTGCATTTGGAAATGACTACTGCTAGACGTGAAAACCTGAATATGTATTGTGTTGTATTAGCAAGGCATTGTCTTTGACCTATGCAGTGCGATGCTTATCTGGCGTAAATGTTTTTTATCCTCCGTTAAGGTGTCCCTCACATATGTATTATTCCCGCATTTCCGATCAGAATGTTAATTGAATTCAGCGTCTGTTTTTGTGTTGGTGTCGCGCCCGTGGAAAAATGATCCGTTTGGACCAGCAAGACAAAAGCAAAGGCCACAAAAGGTCGCATCGATTCCACGTGGCTCAGGATTGTTTGGCATTGCAATGATGACATAAGATATCGCAGCAATAGACTTGTGGGCAGGTAAAAAAGAAAACCCACTGTGAGATGTGTGAATATCAAGTGCAGTTTTTGAGCTGTTATTGTTAAAAACCTTGGGCTTAGATGCAATCGAGAAACAATTGTGCAATGCAGAAAACAAGCAAGTTATGTGCACACTTATATATCCCAGGATTCAGATATTTTTCAGGTGAGGAGGAAGATGTTCCAGAAGCCACACCTGAGGAGGATGAAAATAAGAAAAGCAGAAATATGTACGAGATGGTGGCAGAATGATAGCTAAAAAAGAGACAAGACGCCCGAGACTAAAGCCACCAAGGAGATGGAATGATGACATTTGTGGGAGCGAGATGGTTTGTAGCTTCGCAGAACCTTGGGAAATGGCAACAATGTTGGAAGGCTTTCACTTGGCAGTACAACGAAAATTGACTGATCAGATATTTGTTTTTTTTTGTCTTTTCCAAGTTTACTTCATTAGTTCTGTATCGCGTTAAATCATTGGTCCTGTATTCCATAAAACAAATCGTCAATTACCTGATGGATAAAGGCCACGCAATGCCCTGTCAGTCATGGGTTTTGGTTAACTCTACTTCACCATGGTATCACTCGCCGATGATATTTAACAGGAATCAAACTCAGGTCACAAAACTCAGAAATCAGGGTGCTAACCACGGTGCCACTGCTTCACGTGTGTACTGCATAATATCAAGAAAAGGATGATAACAGTATCCTGTAGTTTTCAGATGGAATTAAAAGATGTGGGAGTGTATGAAAGGCTGAAGTTGCATACAGGAACATATGCACAGTGTACAGGACATATATAATGTGCAGTACTGCATTTGATTCGTGTTCTTATGGATAATTTGGAGTGCTTATATATTTTGGGATAGGTTTGTAGAGCACGCGCACGTGTGTGTATATACAACAAGGTGCACATGTCCTGGCACAAGCGTCGTGGTGACGTCACCGCCACTTAGTGGCGAATGGCGGTTGTTATATACAACAAGGTGAATTATCCTGGATTAAATTTTTTTTAAAGAATCAGAAAATGTGAAGGCAGGAAAAATCACTTTTTTAGGTTAACTTTAGGGCCAATTTAATGTTGTCTATTATTCTTGTTGACTTTTACCAAATTAAAATACACTTGCATTTTGGCTTTCATCATTGCATCTTAATTGAGGGCATAATTATTATGCAACCTGACAACTGTATTATTTACACTATGTAACACTATCTTTGTTCCTGGGTAGTAAGTGTTATTTCGTAATTTCTTATGCCTAAAGAGTATAGAAAATGGCTATTATTCCCCACAAACTTTGCTTTTGTGACCAGGACAGTGATATTTTGAAATGTACCTATTTTCAATGAGAAAACGGGCAAATTTGCGTCTTTTCGTTCACATCAAGTCAGAAATAAACAACAAAAATAAAAATTAACATGTATTTATACTAAAGTAATACATCAATGACGACAAAAGATTTAGAAGTGAGTAGTTTTTTGAGATTTACGATTATACTGTCAATCACTTTCATTAATCAGCCCCCATATGTAGTCTCCCATCATGTTCTCGTTATACTGTCCTTGGTAGCGGCATTCAAAGTCCAGTATATCCTGGTGGAAGCGCTCGCCTTGCTCCTCCGAGTACGCTCCCATGTTATTGAATTTATCAAGATGAGCATCAAGGTTATGGACTCTGTGGGACATCCTACAGCCCATTGTGCCGTAGGTCTTCACCAGAGTCTCAACCAGCTCCACATAGTTTTCGACCTGGTGATTGCCCAGGAAGCCACGAACCACTGCGACAAAGCTGTTCCAAGCCACTTTGTCCTTACTAGTGTGCTTCTTGGGGAATTCATTGCACTCCAGGATCTTCTTTATCTTTGGTCTGACGAAGACACCGGCTTTGACCTTGGTCTCAGACAGCTTAGGGAAGAATTCTTGAAGGTACTCGAAGGCTGCCGACTCCTTATCTACAGCTCTGACAAATTGTTTCATAAGGTTCAATTTGATGTGCAAGTGGTGGCATCAGCACCTTCCGGAGGTCCACCAGTGGCTCCCACTTGATGTTGTTCCTCCCCAGAGAAAACTCGGTCTGCTGCGACCAGTCCCGCCTGTGGTAGTGCACCTTGGTGTCTAAATCTTTTGTAGTCATTTTTTTATTACTTGAGTATAAATACATGTTTATTTTGATTCATATGTTGTTTTTTTCTGACTTGATGTGAAGGAAAAGACACAAATTCGCCCGTTTTCTCATTGAAAATAGGTACATTTCAAAATATCACTGTCCTGGTCACAAAGCAAAGTTTATGGGGAATAATAGCCATTGTCTGTACTTTTGAGGCATAAGCAATTACAAAATAACACTTACTACCCAGGAAAAAAAAATGGTTACAGTGTTATAGCTGGAACAATTAGAAATCCTCTGCATCGCATTGATAAGGGTTGGAATTTCAATTCTTGAATCTTTTTTCCCCCCATTAGAGTTATGGGAGTGAATTTTTGAAAGAAAAAAAAATTCATAAAACTTAATCGCAGAATGAATGCAATCATACAAAGTAACCTTGTTCCCCTTGAGTTCTATTTACAAGGATAGCCCAGAATGGACTGTGTCCCTCAATACGTCGTCCTAGAGTACTGCCTCCTGCTGCATTGTCTCCATTGAAAGATGAGTCCAACCTTAATGTCTGCTGGCTCTAATGTCTCCTTTGTACCTTTTTGTATTTTGGTTTCATCTGTGTTGTATTTGCACTTATGCTGGAGTGGCATCTGTCCTGTAATATTTGTCTTCTGTCAGCGCCGGATTTCATCATCTTTTGTTGGACTCGGGTTGGTCTAATCTTTTGGTCCACTTTGCAAACTTTTCAATATTGTCTGCAATAATTGGTTTTTAATTATTATTGTATTATTTCCCTTCTACGTGACTTTACCGAAAGAACCAAGATTATGAATCCCTGCAGTCACGAAAGCTTTAAATCGAAATTTGGTTTTATTTCATTCCAATTAGTATGTCCTATTACCTACGAGTCATCAGCAAATCTTGAGATAGTTAACACTTTCACAATTTATCTTAACACATCTAATACTGAAGTTATCTGGATAAAAAAATATACCATGTAAATGGTAATGAGCAAACATCCCAATGCTGAAGAAATATTACTTGTACATTATGCAATTGAGATTCCACATATGTGGTAATGAGCAAACATCCCAATGCTGAATGAAATATTACTTGCAAATTATGCAATTGAGATTCCACATATGTGAAAACATATGCAGAACCATCCTGAATAAAAAAAAAAGAGCTTGGAACTTGGCGCGGCTTTCCTGGGTAAGTAAACATGCGTAGTAATAATAATATTGCTATCTTTGGGACCCTTTTTGCCAGTATCAAAATTATGAAAAAGAAGAACAGGCTTTAATAGTACTGTATACTAAAATCTGGGTTTTGTCAACTTGAGCTTTAGCAACTCGCACTGACCAATGTGTTCAATATGCGTCCAAAAAAACCACCGTAATTTCTGTGACAAAGTATTAACCATCACCCTCCGGTCCTCAGCAGTTCTAGTTTCACCAACCAGAGCACTGATGTGATTAGATGACAATGCAGAGAGTGCTAAGAATCACTGGGTATGAATAAAGACACCTCCTGGATTTGACTTGCTACATACTGTACAGCACTTGGACTCTGGCCGATTAATTAAAATTCGTCGGGACTGAAAAATGAACTGAGAAAACTGAATTGAAGAACAGCTGGACTAAGTGAAGTGAGAGCTCCCGAGGTGAAATCGTGGCAAGTGTTTCTTTCAGAGACCAGTTAACATTAATTATGGAGGTGTGTGATTCTTGGTCTTTGGCAATCCAACATAGAATTTTAGGATTCAATAGTATGCCATATTTGCTCAGCTAACGTTCTCAAACCGCTCAAAGTAAAACACAATTCAATTTATTCATTATCTGATTGTAATACATTTTTGAATTACTTTTATAATGCAATCGTTTACTCTTTGGTTCTTTCGGTAAAGTCACGTAGAGAATAAAATCTAATAATAATAGAATACGACGTTTCGATTGCAACACAAGCAACCATCATCAGGTAAGAATGAGAAAAAACAAACAGTAAACTTAGAAATATAATGCAATACAACACAGATTCGGCTAACGCAACAGTCAACACCGCACCTGGTTGATTACGTTCTTCCAAAGATTGATAAATTTGAGAGAGAGACAAAACACAGATACAGAGACAACATAGACACACATGCAGAGAGACACACACAAAGACACACCGAGCGAGACACACCAAGACAAAAATCTAGTTTTGCCATCGTTTTTTTTAAATTAAATTTGGTCATTACTGCATCTCATCTTGTAAGGAATTGGGGTCTGTCATTTTCTTTCCCAACAAACAAAAAGACTGAGCTGGAGACAACGGTTTCCAAAGGTGTTGGATTGGTTCACAGTGTGAAGTAAATTATCAAAGTACATTGTATTACAACTAAAGTAATATAGTTTTGACTTCTATATGTGCAATAATTCATCTCGTATTTTAAAAGTGGAAAACAGAAATATAAAAATTAACATGTCAATATGTAAAAAAAGTAAAAGTGTGGATAGCAGTTGCCATTATTAAACTTGTGGAATGCCAACCTTTGAGGCCAGCCGTGACTTTGGTGCCAGTTTTATAGGATGGGGATAAAGTGTGCTTGGAATCAAGATTAAATAATTTTGTTCTTGTTTGTGAAGGCTTTCCTTTCCTTTTTGGTTGATTTTCATAACAGCTAATTCACCTTCACAGTATTATAGTATTGGCTCATGATGTTATGTATTGACTAATGTTTTGTACTAGATTTTTTCTTGCGCATGGCAATATGTTCAGGAGCTAAATGCCAATGTCAAGGTCTTCTAGCCATGAGAGGGCTTTAGGGGATGGTTTGTGTGGCTTTGCTCTTCCTCCATTGAAAGAGAGTGCAGACTACAATGGTTTACTATGTTCCGTAGTTTAGGCTGCATGGCCACGAGTGCACTGTGACTTATTTTTTTATTTTCCATCTGTAAAGGAGATGTGTGTATTGACTTGTTGACGTTCTGATGCGGTTGATAGTTACACCAGTGTCTCTGAGGCATGTCAAAGCCAGGAGGTGTGATGGTTGTGTCTCAATCAAGGTGTTTATTCTGGGTGTCCACGTTGTTCCACTCTTTTCGCCAGCGTTCTTTCAGATCTGGGTGAGATTCTAGGATGGTGACAGCGTGATCCTAGAAGGGGGGATTGGGGATTTGAGTCAGTGGGGGAGGTACATTGTTGAGGTCTTGGTGGATGGGAAAACGTGTAAACTCCCTTACAGTTTGCATGTCTCTGGATATTTGGTGGCAGAATGTTCACCAGAATGGGGAGCCATGGGATTGGCGTCAGTTTCCGTGTTCCGGCTTAATTGTGCATTGAGCAGTTTTCTCTACAAGCTCCTGAACCAGGCTGGAGCATAATACTGAGTAGATCAGTGATCCGGGTAGCAGTTCGCAAGACATAAGCTGAGGTTCCCTAGGTCGTTCCTGAACATTTCTGTAGCAGGGCGATTTTTGATTTGGTCTTTTCACAGATCTGTTTTATGTGGGGCTTTTAAAAGTCAGGCTTCTGTTCATGATAACCCCCGATATCTTGGAGTCTGGTCATAGTGCACTGGGTTACCAGAGAATGACACATCAGTGGTGGCATCCGCTGCATGACTGTTCAGGTAGCCAGCACTTATGGTGGTTTTGGAAGAAATTTGGTCGGTGTCTCCAGTGAGGGAAATATGCCTTCAATAAAATTAGATCAGCGTACAGAGTATTGGCAATTTATCGAGGTATGTGCCCTTTGCAGCAAGGGCTATATCATCTGCATATATGCACTTGTGAGGTGATGTACATGGCAGGCCACTTGTATGTACAGTATGTTAAATAGGTGCTGGTAACCAAGCCTTGAGATATGCCAATGTTCATCATTCCGTTGCGATTGTGTTTATCAGCGAGTTGTGGCCTGAAAGTACGGTTGCTGAGCACCATGTTGATGAGGTGTACAGTAGAAGGGCATGTTGCCCAATTTCAGCAGAAGGCCATGATTCCAAACAGTGTGTTATAGGCAGCAGAGAGGTCAATAATTGCTGTGCCAGTTTTCTGTTGAAGCTAATAAACATTTTACGAGAATGGTGAAGGTAATGATCTGTTCACAGCATACTCTGGCTAGTTTAGGAGACAGTTGGGGTTCAATCATTGGGGAAATTCTGGTAAGCTTGGTATGTTCCATCAACTTGGAGGTGGAGGACATGATAAAAAAATTGGCCTGTAGCTGCAGTCTTGTGGCTTCCTGGGTATCAGAGCGACGATGACTTCGGCTTGCTCCCATTTTTGGTATATTGCTTGTCCTGTGTATAATGATAAAGATATGTGTTAGCCATTGTTCCATATATAATGTAGCACTCAGAGACGCTGTCTTGCTTAAGTTATATATATTTATATATTACAGTCCACCCGACTTGGTGACATCAGGTGGACGTAGGTTGACTATATACAACTGGTGACTCTATGTAGCTGCTACACGACGTTCACTATATAGCTGACTGACTGACTATATAGGAGTCGTCAATGTAGTAGCCACGGCGAAGATGTATAACTTCTTTCCCAGCCTTCCAAGACGATGAGGACGATCCACCGTGATGACAGCGACGACAGTCCGGACCCCGAATCCCCACAGCAGCCCCGAGCCCCACTCCGCACTGCCTTTTATTTCCCCTCGGCTCTGCCACTCCCCTTTTCCAGAACTCTCTCCTTTGCCTCATTATAACACCCCGGGGGTTCCATCTCTACCCCCGCGTTGACTCCTTACTCAGTTACCTCACTTGACCCTGCCTGTCCTCATTGCTGCATTTGTAGTGAGTCCAACTGAGTCGCAGACGTTGTTCCTTTTAGAGGCAACACAATTATTTGAAAAACGTAACACAAGGGGTAACTGCCTCTTCACCAGATACAGCCTAGAATGGTGACCACCCAGCTAACTACTCTATACAGAGGAGTTACTGCTACGAAGGGTCGGAACCTCACTCGGGTATCCGACCACGTGGTTGCCTCGTAGGACGAAGAGTTTCAGCTTGAGACATAGAGCTTCCCGCTTGTAGGTGTTGAGCTTCCAGCTTGTAGGTGTTGAGCTTCCAGCTTGTAGAATGCAGCGACCCCGGTCCCTCTCAGGGACCCGCCTTATATCCCCCTACGGTCAGGGCCGCTCCGTCCTCGGCCCCGCCCTCGGCCCCGCCCTCGGCCCCGCCCGCCTTCCAGAACATTCTCGTTCTCTCTCGATCCTTCTCAAGAGCTCCCCCCCGGACACGTGACCACCCACTAGCTCCCCCACCTGGGGCCCCTTGTCTGGACTCTCCGGATCACGTGTCTACGGGGTCAACTAGAGTGCCATGGCCCGGGGCAACCCTGCCCCTGGGCTGACGCTCACCCACTCCCCCTCGTGGGAGCCCCCACCACACGCTGTGCGTGGTGCCCGCAATATCCCAGTGCTCACCAAGACCCGCTAGGGCTGGTACTACACACAGCCACCCACACGGTGCTGTCCACGCTAGGGCTGGTGTCACACACAGCCACCCACACGGTGCTGTACACGCTAGGGCTGGTACCACACACAGCCACCCACACGGTGCTGTACACGCTAGGGCTGGTGCTACACACAGCCACCCACACGGTGCTGTCCACGATGTAGGAACATCGAACGGCACGGCCCTTCTGGGCCGGCACCATACAGTGACATCCCCGATATCACTATACAATCAATATTTATGGCCACTAGGCCCCATACTGTCTTTACATATATACTCCCGGGCTCTTTAGGGACTTAGGACACAGGCCATCATATCTCGGTGCCTTGTTTGAACCTTGTGACCCCTGAGGGTCACTTCCACCATCAGTGGTTAGATCTGTTGTTGACTCAAGGTGATGTTGAATTTTTTAGGGTGAGCTTGTCGATTGGTGTCTTAAAACATGACATTCATGTGGGAAATCACAGCAATTTCTGTGGTTTTTGGTGGTCTGGGCTGTTGGTTTTGAGGTGTCTGTTCTGGAGGAGCTGTGCGCTAGGTCTTACGGCTGGAGTGAGTGAAGTCCACAAGTCTGCAGTGTCTTGTTATGTACTAATGTTGGATCTCCCCAGCCTGGCAGTTGAAAGAAATGGGGAAAGTTTATCAAATCTCTTCGCCTCTGTTCTCCCAGTAGTATAAACGTTTACACCACAGTAAATTGGCAGGTCACGTGTGGTAGGTTACAGTGTGGGTATTATTACCTGTTCCAAGACATGTGGCCAGCATGGAACAGTAGTCCAAAAACTCTCCAGAAGGGGCATCTCTAGCATTCCCTCGTCCCAATCCATGCTTTTTGAGCACCAGAATATGTTTTTTCCCAGTCCATAATTGTTTCAAACCATTTCATTGCTGTCTGACAGGGGGAGTGTATATAGTGTTTTAGGGTTTGTCATGTGTTTCTTGATGTTGCAACAAGCATCAGATAAGGGGTAAAGTCTATTGTGTTGGTGTTTGAGCACAACGTATTTTTTGTCACCTTGATTACACTAGCAAATGTGCACGGATGGACAATACTGCATCCCTACGAATAATTGTGGTGCACGTGTCAATGGCTTCGGTTATTAAGCTGAGCGGCGATTTAAGTAAAATAGCTGCAGACAATATGACAGAGGACAGCTCTGGTCACCTCTTTAAGAATCATCACAGCTGTTCAATGCCACGGAACAAAGGATAGCCAAAATAATCAGGCATCCTACTGAGGCAGACTGAGATAGACCGAACATCACTAGGTTGATAGGGTCAGGTTTTAACAATGAATGTTCTGTACCACGTAAGGTGTGACTGATGCTCTGCCCACACATACTTGTTGCTACTATTGCTCCTGCACCTTTTAAATGATCTGGGCAATCCCAGCCCCTTAATTCCCTAAATCTATTAGTTCCACTGACTTAACTAAACATTTTAAGCATTTCCTTTTAATTGATAAGTGTTTTTTCTATTATGACTGTCTATTACGGATGCAATTTAGGCGTCACAATTTTATTTAAATGAACAATAATTGTCATACATCATATACTAATAATACAAATACCTAAAAGCACTCTTTACTATTTGGGAAAAAAAAAAGTACGTTAGGTGTTCGGCTACATTGAAAGTTCATTTTAAAACGTCTTCGTCTCTCTGTCCCCCCCTGTCTCTGCTTCTGTCTCTTGTCTCCCCTTTTCTCTCTCTGACCCTGTCTCTTTTCCAGGCTTCCTCTGTCTAACTATATGTTTGTCTCTGTGTCTCGTTCGTATTTGTCTTGCTGTCTCTTGCTTCGTCTCCGTCATTCTCCCTCATTCATTTGTCTCTTCTTTCTGTGTCTTTCTGTCTGCCCCCTCGACTCTCCTGCCTCCACTGTGAGACGTGGTGGTCACATGACTAACAGTGGTCATTAGCGCTTACAATTATTGGCTTTACATTTTTTATTGTTACTATTTGGTCAAAATTGACACTATTTAAAGATAATTTGAAGAAAAAGTTAACATTTGATGCACCGCTAAATCTTAACGTACAATATTTGATGCATATTCCGTATCTGAGACTTATTGATCAATATGAATTGAGAAATGCATACATTTTACACCTCTAATGTGCATGTGTATAAAATGTAGTCCATAGGTTTGTTAAAAAAATAATTGAATGCATATACTTGTCAGTTAAGAAAACTATTAACATGAATACCACGATAAACCAAATGTCCACAGCGTTTATAGAGTATAGTTACCTAAAAAGCTATTCTGGATATTATATATCCACAAGTAAAGTAAGAATCCAGAATTGTTGACGCTGATAAACTGTGGGAAAACACAGGCGTGATTAATTTATTAATGCTAGTTTTATTGAGAGCACTTTATGCTGATTGCTAGCACGCTTGTGTGCTCCGTAACTGGGCAACCTCAAGTGATGGACTTTGTTAAGATTATAGAGAGAGAGAGATGTTGTGCTTTGCCACCGTCCCAGTTGCTAATTTTGTGTGCGTACAGTCGCCATGTCCAGCCATCGTAGCCAGCCATTTTTAAATCCTTCAGCTTGGGATTATACAACCTCAGCAGCGCTAACTCGTAACATTTTTTTTCTCTGTCAAAATTGTTTGCGTTCATTGGCACGGCTGTAAGGAGTTACCCTAGCAGCACTATATTTTCAGGAAAAAAATTGAGCGTGACATTCTTAAAGCAATCACGGAATAACTTGAAATAATTACACGTAATGCTTGTGTTGCACTATGTCATGACGTAACCTTTAAAATGTTACCAAATGTAGAAACGAACATTTGTGTAGATTTACCTCTCCACACCACCCCCCTACATACATGTCACAAAATTATACTGGGGAATGGTAGCTCCAATCACAACACATAGAATATTGCAACAGAAGCTTTTCTCTTTGTACTTATGTTTAGAGTGTTTACGTGTTTAATCAGGAACCCATATCCGAAGTTTAGTTGAATTTTTCCAGATTGCAAACAAATTCCTTTTCGGGGTTTTTTGGAACACGTTTTGGATAGTTGCGGCCTGAATTTTGAATTGTATTGAAAGCACAATTCTAGCCACATCTTGTTTACAAAACCCAACAAGAGAGTTCACTCGGTTCATGCCTGGAATTGTTTTTAATGAACGTTTTATGTGTTGTGATGACATGCTGTCTCTTTTAACGGTTTTGGTAATTTCTGTATAAATATGTTTTCATTTATTAAGGACACTGTGACAACTTGAAATAACTGCATCGGTACAGGTGTTGAGAAGTTCCCGACGACTCGCTCGGGAGCTGAGGTAACTTAAGGGGCTTTCGCCTTAGGTTTATTACAAATCTTAACAGTACACGGGGGTGGACAACTGCCCAGGGGATTAGGGGTCCCGGGCTGGGTCCCGACACAGCCGGCTGCCTTGTGCGGTCTCCTGTGCGCCGGCCGTGGGATCAGCCAACACGGCCGACCGAGGAGCACAGCCACGTCTAGCCTGGCACTGTGCTCTCTCCCCTATCCCTACCCTCTTGCCCCTGGCTCCCCGTTCCACCATTCTCAGACCCTACTCTCCAGCTACGACCACGCTGACGTCACGGGGTCCCCCCTTTATACTTGAGGAGTCGTAACGTCATTCTGCTGCCCCGAGCGCATGACGTCACGTCCCGTGACGTCCCGTGACGTCATCGCACTGGACAGCCCACGTGACGCCACTTCCCCATTCTACTCCTCTACACAGGCGTACAGCCTTTTGGCATCTAGGGTCTAACACCTTTTGAGACGAGGCTCCAAAGAAAGCTGTCTCTGGTGTGGACCAATCAGTTTAAAAGAATGCATATATTATCAGAGTGTTTTTTGTTTGCATTCTGATCACAAGTATTGTGGTTAATGCAAACATGATTCCTTGTAAAAGGTTTAAGTTTGGAGAAACCAAACGGCATGTCTCGGACCGCATTCGTGAACACAAAGCAGACCCAAAACACGGTAGGACCAACACCTCGGCCGTGGCAGATCACTGTTATAATTCAGTAGGCTCACATGACATTGACTTCTCCAAGACAGAGGTTCTTTGCAAGCCATCCGGCTACCATGAGAGATTCGTTCATGAGGCTATCCACATATACAAACACAGAGACAACTTCAACCGAGAAGATGGATTATGGCTTAGCAATCATTGGAAGGATTTGATAAACCATTTCGGGTCTTAATTGATTGTTCACGCTTACGGTGGCTTTCAGACCGCATCCATTATTTTCGTCTCCCCCCTCTTTTCCGAACATAGATGGACTCGTCCATCTGAACAAACTGTCAAATCGCTCTCCATGGTGCTGACGTTAAAAATAACCGCCACTTTTTCAAATTTTCTTGCTGTGGTTTTCACAACTGATAATGATTGCCTGTGTTGCAGTCGAAACGTCGTGATAATTTTATTGTGTTATATTTTTATTATTTTATTGTTTCCCTTATACGTGACTTTACCGAAAGAACCAAGAATATCTTCACACCGGTTTTGTTGCCAAAAAAAGGGGACAACCTATTCTCACAATTGAACTAACCAGATTTTCTGACCAAATAGTCATTTTGATAATCAATGTAAATGAACCTCGGGAAATTATTGACGAACCTACCAAAGAAGGCTGTAATTTTGCTGAATAGATAATACTTGCTGGAAGGTCACAAATAATAACACCAATCTAGGGTATTTATTAAAGGCAGACTAGGATTGAAATTATGGACCAGAGGCAAGTAAGAGATAGTTTGAAGTGCATTTCGAAAATATAAATTTGATTACGAAAACCAACATAGCAATGTCCTTGAATATGAAACATTTCAATCGGTGCATAATCCCTGCTATTACATTTGAATCAGGACATGTACACGAAGAAAATGGAACAAGAGCTGAAAAGTACAGAAATAAATCGAGAGATGCATGCTGGGAAATACAGAGACAAAAATAGGAACAAGATTGATCAGACATGAAATGCAAATTATTGACGTCAAAAAGTAAGTGGGCCTAAGCAGGGTACATCAATAGAGGGGATCATGACTAATGGACAAGATTGGTGACACAGTGGCAGCCAAAGGAGAGAACACGCCCAAGAAAGTGACCACTCTGGTGTTAAAGTGATGAGATCAGATCATATGCAGTTGCCTGATGCATTTTGGCATTGTGATGATGACATTGGGAGGCCTTCATCCAGCAGTGGATAGATCATGGCCTGCAATCATTATAATGATGGTGACATGCCTCAGTACATTAATGTTAACCGTTAAACTTTTTTTCCTTAATATGATCTCGGGTAAGTTTCTAGTGAGTTTATTGTGAAAAATCTGGGTTTCATTACATTTCTTCAATTTGTTTGAAGAAACAAAAATGTTACGCATGAACAATGGGGAAAATAATGGTACTTATAGGAGAAAATGCGTGTAAAGATAAAACATTTATTCGGAAAAACAGACAATGGAGCATTGATGATCATCCTCCCATAATGAATGGAGGCGCAATACACAGTGTTGGGTGCAGGCGTGTTGGCGCATGTGAACTTGTGCGCGTGCGTATGCATGCTCATGTGTTTGTGTTGGAGAGAGCCGACCATTTCTGGTGCGCACACGTAGGACTAAAGGCAAAGTAGTCCGTAGCGTATAAGCGTGGCCAGAAAGTCAGGGAAATACATTATATTGCTCATCTTTGTGAGAGGCAGTGCAGTCTTGACAGCAGTGGGCAAAAAAGCAAGAAAATAAATAAATAAGCGGGTTAGCCGGGGAAATGAGTGAGCGTGTGCAAGGACGCGGGCATAAATCATTTGCCGAGATGAGTTATGGGAACAGCATGGCCCCCGCTGGGTGGCAGCTCGCCAAGTCTCTGTGACGCCATGTGACCCTCCCGACTGTGGGTGTAGGCGGACCGAGGGCCCTGGTTGGTTGAGTGGGTGGTGCTTTGAGCCTACTTGGCTCTGACACTCCATGGCAGCGAGCATATCAGTGTTACAGTCTCTCCTCCTCTCCACCAGTGGGGAAAAGGGTCTTCGGTGTACAGTGCTTATTGGTGTCCTGCAAGAGGGAATGATATGTAGTTCATATGTTAGAATTGGTGGGCGACAGCGCGATACGTGAAGAGTGTACTCCATAATCACCAATTTATATTTTTTTCTAGTGTGCGCGAGTCTTTGGCACGGAAACGGTCTTCTGATGCCGTAAAAAGTTGCGGCACGCAAGCGAGGGTTGGTGTGGTGCCAGCGCTGGTGCTGCCTGTGTTGGGACTTGCCATGTCCGTCAGCAAGGAGTCTGCTGAATCGGCTCTGGAAATAAAATCGCAGGCTGACGATATTGTCGGCCGGGGCCTACCTTCTTCCTGCTATACACTGGCTGGCATGCCCTACTCGTCGTCATACATCATGGAGATCTACCGGAGCTGGGGCGAGCCGCACCCTTCGCTGTTTGTTGGCGGGGTGGGCGCCAACAACAGTGTAGGCCGAAGTGGCATTAAAAGCCCGCTGTCTTCTCCCGATCAACCAGTCTGCTTCACTGGACCCCACGGGGGATTTGTGAATGGAGGTGGAGGCGGCGGCGATGGCAGCTTTGGTAGTTGCAGTACAAGCAGCAGTGGCCCAGGCAGTAACAACTGCAGCAGTGGTAACGGCATAGCAAGTAGAAGCAAGAGCGCTAGCGAGACTGGAGCTGGCATTCTGACTGGGATACAAGTGCTGGGGGGCACACCGCCTCACTCGCTTCTATTCCTTGCCCATCCCCACAATCATCAGCAGCAAGCGAACGGCCAGCGGCAGCAGCAGCAGCAGCACGCGCCGCAGCCGATGATGTCGACGCCGCTGCCTCCCTTGCCGCCTCCCAGCGCTGCACAGTGGCTTCACCCGGGCTCTTCTCCCCATCCACCGGGCCAGGTTTTCTTCCGTGAGCCTGGCTGGCACTCTGGGTCTCCCAGTCCCAAACCTGCTGAGCACGTGTTCTCCATCCACAGGTCAGCCGAATGCTTGCCCGCTCACGCCTGGATGTTGTTTTTCGCTTGTGTTTTGTGAGGCTTGTTGTGTTTGCGGCACTTGAGTCTTTCCGAATGTTTAATGTTCATTTGGTACATTTTGCTGGGGTAAAAAACATAGCCTGTTCAAGACAAAAAAACTGTGAATTTGATGGACTTAAATTGAATGAAAATGAATGTGAATTAAGCTGTTCAATGCCAATTTGAGGTTGTCTTTATTACCTGTTTGCGTGAGCTTCTACAAAATAGTCGTACGATGGACTTCTGTATACGTGTAGCAGCAACTTCAATGAAAGTGACGTGACAAAACGATGTCTAATTTACAGTATACTTAGTTGGGTGCAACCTGTCTTTTTACACATTAATCCTGGAAAAAAATATGAAATAACATTCTTGTTTAAATTAGTTAACATGCAGGTCGATTGAGCCGTGGCCATGGACTTTATAAGGGACGAGTTATGGATTTAATTTAGTTTGTCACCGTGTGCAGAAAAAAATTGGAGAGTTTTGAGAACTGTGCTAATTAATATTGTGTGATACTGCAAGCCGGGCCTGGTTAATTTTGGGAAAGTGATTATACTGCAGTCAAATACTCTACCACTTGGCTATACCCCTCAAAAATGTATGATACTGACTATGTATGCTGTATTTGCCCTGAGCAGTAGAACACTAGCTCACAATTACCTAGTGTTAATTTTTGTTCTTGTTTTTTTATTGTGGAAAGTGCTAAAAAAAAGGAAAATTTGCACAAACTCGCAAACCCGTAAATATAGTATTTTTTTACAATTGGAATGCGTTTAAATCAAGGGTATTGAGTTGCTAACTTTTCCAAAGTAATTTTTTAATTCAGGAATTACGAATATTAAAATTACCGTGTTGCATTTATTGCATAAAAGCGACGGGTGGAATTTTTAATTCCAAATGTATTTGTTCAAATTGCACTAACGTATATATGTAAAAGTAAATTTTGTCAACTGTGGATTTCTTTCATGCCACCTACTCTTCTCAGCAAAATGGACAGATATGGTTATGCTGTGCCGCAATTTGTTTTATATATTTTTTGGTTAATTTGGAGTTTAATGAGATACCAAAAAAAAATCCATGATAGAATGAAAAATCTCGGCTTACGTTGAAATATTGCATTGAAAGCTTCAATGTATGCTCTACACAGTGGAATGTACAATGTTTCATTTTATTTAATTTTCCCCCTCACTGTTGAGTTATTTTTACATGGTGGGGACTAAAGTACACGAAGGTATTTGTAATAATACTATGCTCCACTATTATTAATAATATTTACAGGAACTCAAGCAGTCTTGTTCTCATTGTGTAAACGAGAACCTCTTTGCAAATGCTTCGTAAAACCGGGGGACTCAGTCCTGTTGTCTGGGTATTGAAACGCCATTGAAATTCAGTTAATATTTTACCAATGAAAACGGACATTGTGTGTATATATATATAAAAAAATCATTGACACATTAAAATAATATATGTAGGAAATTTCAGTTAATTCTAAATAATTGAATGACAATATCTTAATGACGGTATCGTTATAATTGTTATTGCTTTCGTTGTGCATGACAAATAATAATAAGGAGCTAGGATGTTGCATAACAGTCGTAGGCCCACTTGGGACAGAATGGGTATAAAAAAAAAGTGTTGGTAATAATAACCTAAGGTGTTCCGTAATGGCCGTGGTCATAAAAAACGCATTTCACAATGTTCATCTCTTTTTACGATGAGAAGCATGAGCGTATATTCACTCTGCACACATTTAGCTACGTAAAGCGATGTGTGCGGGAGTGCCTGTAAAGTGTGTGTATTGAGATGAGTGGGTTGCATGCGGTTAGTTTACTGCACGACAGCAACCACCGGCATCCTGGGTTTCCATTCCTGGTGCCGCATACCGATTGCAATGTTTGTGTGTAAAAGAACACAGAGACATGGTGATAAGATAGAAAAAAAAGCATTGTCAACAAATGGAATTTATTTTGCTTTGCAGATTGTTTAAATGCATCATGGCACACATTTCACTGTCGACGTTAATGCATATTTTAAATTGCTTGCACGTGTAACGCTTCCATTAAGAGCCATTACATCGTTTAAACTGTTACGTTGCAATAATTGATTCCTGGCTGGTCTCTTTTATAAAAACATCATTCGCAAAAGTCGTATTACCCAGGAACAGTGCAACTATAAAACGTTTTACTCATCGTGGAAATCTGTGTCCCAGAATGGTTTCGCACAAATGATTAAAACGGATGCTTTATGATGCCGTGTACTTGTTTTTCAGGGGTGGGGGTAACTTTTCCACCACCTTGATAATGTCTGAACATTATGTGCACGATGTTTATCAATTTAGTGTAGGGCCCTCACAACCACACTTCCGGACTGTGGTCAAGTTCCAGGATTTCTCTTAAAAAACAAAAATAGGGGTTGGCAGAGAAGATACAGAAATGCCCGGGTGTTATTTATATCGGTCCTTGCAAGGTCATTGGTGTATTATAAAAAGTAATACTCATTGAACAGAAAAAAAAAACAATTCCAACCATATTGCGGCTGCAGAGGTGCAAGATTTCTTGCAAATGCATGGGCCACGTGCTCGGACTTTTGATTGGGCCCTTGTCACAGTGATCCTCAAAGTGAAATCCCAAATGTCCCGACCACTTCGTTTAACCTTGCGCTTGATGCGAGCTATTGCATGTCGTTACTCAGTCGGAGTGTACATAGCAAGCATTGCCCCCTACTGCAAAAATCTGAGCAGGAGTCTCCGGAAAAAGAGCGATTAGACATCACTGAGGCATACCTGGGCAAATAAGCATCACGGTAATAATGACGATGATGCTGGAGCCCTATACTTTGTTTCTGCCTAGAAAAAATAACTCTTTATCGCTTACCTAATTTAAAAAAAATGTGGAATTTGTATCTGTTCTACAATTATTCATGTTTAGAAATTACAAAAAACATTAAAGCATAGCACATTCAGCTTAAAGTCACTGCATGCACGTTTTAAAGCTGTGATTGAATAACTTGTGGATTTTTTTTAAATCTTTCAAACACTATACATGAGAGAAGTAGACAAAGCCACTTGCAGTTCCTTGTTTTGAGAGACCGCAAACAAATGCCACTATATGTGCATGCGTGATAGTGAAGCGATACCGGTGATACTCGGGTTATTTTCATACGTCGATCTATGCTCTTAAAAAGCACATTGTGTTTGATTCTGATTTTGCACTTACAAATATTGAGCAAACATTTTTTTAAAGTAGGAAACTTATTTTTGATCACCATAGTTCCATAGTTCCATTTATTTGGTATAGCCCTGTGAGCCATTCGGCTCTTGAATCGGGTGCAACCGCAACAAACAAAAAACAAAAACATGAACGAGAAAACATCTTAAAGTGACTATGTGACTGCAAACAGAAAATCCGGGAAAAAAACATCAGAATATTCCTGAAATAGCACCGTACACCAACGCTGTGTGCAAAAATTCTGGTGGGATGCAAGTCAAACAACAACAACAACCACAAGACAACTAAGATTAAGGCCATCAGTCTAACTCCGTACTACAATAAACAAAAACATGGCCAAACCAAAAAAAGCTTTCGAAATCACCAAAATAAAATCCATAAATGCAATGTAACAGTGATCATAGGGACTGTGACCGAATTTTTTACAATAAACTACATAAATAACATGTAACACCAAACGCTAGAGACATATTTTAGGCCACCGAATAGCAGTGGCAGCTAGGGGTGTACAACTCTTCAAGAGCAGTTTTGAGTGAAGATCTCATAGGTAGTGATTCAAGTTGCAGTTTATTGGCAATAGCATTCCAGACCCTGGGGGCATCAATAGCAAAGGCCCTTCCTCTGGTTTTTGTACGGCAATAGGGAATGTGAAGCTGGTAAATGAGCGACGGCCTGAGGTCAAATTTGTTGTTTGAAACAGAGAGGAGATCCAGTAGGTAGTCTGCGGATTTTATTGTAAGTACATCGTGAATAAATAAGATCTGGTGCACAAGCCATCGAACATTAAGAGATGTTAAGTTTGACCCAATGTAGAGATCACAGTGGTGAGTCCTATATGGGCAGTTCAATGCAAATCTTAAGGCCGAGTGATAGATGGAATCAAGCTTCTTCAGTACAGTACTTGGGGCTGATTCATACACGATGTCACAGTAGTCAAGTAGAGGCAGTATGGTAGCTTTTATCAATTCTAAACGGAACATTGGGGGGAAGCAGTGCTTGTGTCGATACAGAAAACCAATTTTTATTTTTGTCTTTTTACCAATATAATCAATGTGATCTTCAAAATTCAGTTTTGAATCCAGGATGACCCCAAGATACTTATAGATCTTGACTTGCTCTATTTGATAATTATTTAAGAAATGTAATTGGGGAAAAATAACTTCCTGCTTTAGTCCCAGTGAGAAGCATAGCACCTTGGTTTTGGAGGTATTCAGGACTAGTTTAAGAGCAACTAGCTGATGTTGTAGTTTGTTGAAATCACCCTGGAGCTTAGCAATCACGTCATCCGGAGAGCGGCCAGCAGTAATCAGTAGCGTGTCATCTGCAAAAAGATTTACCCTGGAATGATCCAGGTCAGTGCCAAAGTCATTGACATAAAGAGAGAACAAGAGGGGGCTGAGGATGGAACCCTGTGGAACCCCTTTTGTTATCTTAACACTGTTTGACCTCCAACCATCTGTGAATACAGTTTGGATGCGAGAAAAGAGGTAATTTTGTAACCATTGTACTGTTTTCGGAAAAACCGAGGCAACTTAGTTTACTAAGCAGGGTGTTGTGGTCTACTGTATCAAAAGCTTTGGACAGGTCTAGAAAAAGACAGGCAGAGTACTTCTTATTATCAAGGCTACTGTAAATTTGATTCAGAGAGTCTAATGCAGCAGATGTGGTGCTGTATTTTTTTCGGAACCCAGATTGTTTTAGATGTGGTAGATTGTTGGTGTACAGGAAACTGCTAATTTGGTAGTTCAATAATTTTTCAAAAATTTTCATCAATGGGGACAAAATTGAGATAGGTCGGTAGTTATTGGGATCATCTCACACTCAGGAGAGTAAAATTTATCCAATTACTCGTAGTTACCCACACTTGCAGTCAGTAAATTTTGTGAAATTAACCGTTTGTATTTTTCTCTCCAACATTGGTGCTGATTTTTTCGCCCATTTATAACTCTGGTAGAAAGGAGTGCACCACTGCATGCTGGAGAACGGTCCGTGGAAGCAGATAACACAGACATGCTTCTGAAAGCTCTTCAAGTGACTTCTTATACCCAATAGGGGGCGGTAACCTTCCCACCGTCCCTGCTATAGAGTCCTGTAACGTTTATCGCACAACAGGCAAACCGATATTTCGAAATCTCAGAACTGGAATTTAGCCAATCTGTGTGCAAAAACGAATTTAACATGGTGTATTTCTTTTGCACAGTCATTGCTGGCTGGGCTGAAACCTTCATCAGCACCCGGTTTAATCTCAAGTGGCTACCCAGATTCAAACCTAGGTTATCAGCAGTACCAGCTTGGCACTGACCTCTGAGCCACCCAGCCACCTCATTGTATATAAGTAGACTGTCTCCTTCATATAATATGTCTCGCCACTTAAAAAATATAAATTTTTCACAACCTATCAGCCGCACAGCCTTCTGGGAGTGAATTTTAGTAGCATTGATTTCAAGACAAACAAACTGTGCACCAGTTTCAATAATTATCTCATCAGCAGTCATGCTCGCTTGAATTATTGCGAATGAACAGCACATTTTTATTGTTAAATCAATCTTGGTGTCTCTCTAAAGACAAAGCTGTTTGGAATCCTCTTGGTCTCAGAGTAAATGTCTTAACAACTCTCTTTAGAGATGTTTTTAATAATCACTTGCATCTGTAAGGAGTTAAATGTTCAGTTCATTGATGTGTTTCTATTCAACTCTTGCCAGTTGTGAGATTTTCCCCTCTTGTGTAATACATCATTAATTATCTTCCAATGTAGCCATGGTATGTAGCTTTCACATCAGCAGTTTGGATGAATACATTTTGAAAAATAGAATGTAAAAACGTTCACTCAACTTGCTCCTTTATAGGTTTTATGCAGCTTTTGAATTCCTGAAATTAATATATATTGTTTTCCAAATAAGTGATCTTTAAATGCTTGTGATGGTAAAATATATTATTTAGCTTACCAAAATTGCCGTTTGAAAACGAAATCATCACAGTCATGTAACCCATCTGTCCAAGCCTGAATCAGACTATTTTATTCACATTCTTAATCCAGAAATATTTTAACACTGTAATTGTCGTTATTTAATTGCTTTTGTATCTTTTTTTTTGAGTTTCAACATGCTTGTGCAACGCACTTGCAACGCACATTGGAAAGAAACTTGGAAGAGAAAGGTTTAATAAGCATTAACTGTACAAAAGAATGAGTATAGAACAGACTGACGTGGAGGGACTTAATTTGGCCCCATTGTCACAGAAGCTGTTAGAAGGGATAGAAAAAAAGAATGTTTCGATTAATAATCTGTGGACGTCGCTTATGTTGATGTCAATTAACACCAGCAGTTTCACATACACTTCGTTTTACCAGACAGTGCTATTCAATTTTTCCTGGCTCCCTGTGGCAGACCATTCTGTAGAATTCCAGCATTCTTGAAGCCTCTAAACTCACCCGTTTGAGGATAACATTGTCACCTAAATTCCTGTGGGCTCTCTCTCTTCTGTCTCGGGAATGCAATGTGGTAGGTAGCAAGTAATATAAATTAAATGAAAAGTTTTTTTTTTTTAAATTCACATTCGTCAGTTGGTTTGCTTAGAAGACGGTTAGTTCCGTAGTGGTATTTGAGACTGCATGTCTTTTTTTTTTAACTAGACCTAATATAAAATAAAGCAAAATAGTAGTCTTCTTTGGTTCTTTCGGTAAAGTCAAGTATAATGAGAATAAAATAATAAATTGATAAAATAAAATAACACAATAATATTCTCACGACGTTTCGGCCACAACACAAGCGGCCTTCATAAGGTGTAGGGGACGAGACTGTCTGGAGGACAGCGGGGGGGGGGGGGGGGGGAAGCTCGCAGGAGCATCCAGGCTTAGATTTTGCTGTCTGTGCTCTTGAAACATAAGCTGGCTGGCTGACTGCCTCATGGGCTTTTTTCTGGATTCTTTACGAAGCGACATATCCTTGCAATACTGGCCAATTCCATAGCTAATTAACCACACATACACACACAGACCTGTCTCTTTTGAGTGATGCTACCCATCACGTAGACAATAAAATGGAAGAAAAACCGTACATATGAATGCATTTTTAAATGCTTTACAGTGTTTTTTTTACTCGGAAATATTTCATTGTCCGTTTTTTATCGCAACTCTTGGTTTTCTCGAGCGTAATTCCCTTCTTACAGCACAATTTTATACTAAACATGTTTTAAAATATTGCACCTTCATTACAGGAGTTGTCATCACATGATACATACATTTGATACAGATAGACTGACAGAGAGCTAATGCGTTAACACTTTAAACTTTAGTTGGAAAGCATTAAAAAGTGGGGGATCACTGCACTTTTTCATATTTCATTTGCAAGGCATCATCGCTCCTCCAATGTCATTCTTCTAATCTGCTACATATAATGGTCCTCAAGTTCTTTTTTCTCTATTATATATATAATAAAACTACCTGCTGGCATGCCCATGTTGAATTGAAATTGAAAGCGCAATAGAAATGTAGATTATATGTATGCGGTGTTCATCTGTTAAAAAACAACAGGAGTAGCTTTACGTTTTTTTTGTTAAGCACGTTTTCTTGAAAGAAAATTACAAACTATACGTGGAATGTATTTTCGTTTGTCCGAGTAATTTGAATATAAAACGAGCATGTATTGCACAGTACGTGAGACAGACATCCCCATGGTGCCGTTTACAAAGCTTCGCTGTTTTTGTAAACACCGAGACTGCATGCATTGAATGCAAATCACCACTCCTGGGACTCATAGGTGCAGACATGCCAAGGGTTTGCCACAAAATGCTTTCATAGAAATTCCTAAGCACATCATGTTCAGAAGTGGCACGTGTACACATTCACAGGGCCGGGATCTCATTAACCACGTCGCAGAAGTTATTAATTGCAACAAAAGAGGTGAGGAGGAGAGGGCATAAAAGTACTATTTTGCTGGGGAAGCCGAGCACATTGTGTCTTTCATCTCACCAGGTCTTCACTGGTTCACCCAATCCTGTAGTTCACGTTAAAGAATTGGTCTCAAGTTGTCAGCTGTCACAGTTGTTATTAATTAAACTCGCCTCTTTGGTTCTGCACAAGTTGTGTACAGGAAGTCTGGCATTTCATATTGTTTACACGTACGTGTAATAAAGCTATAGGGACTGTGAGTACAATGTCATAAGCAAAAAAGTTTTAAGCCCTTCAAACATACTATTTGAGCTTAATCACTCCCACATATGTACTTTTTATTGTTTGTACATTTGGTCTGTTGCAAAAGAAGTCTGTGCGTTTGGCCAACGTAAAAGCCCTTCACTAGTTGTTAAGGTCATGTTAGTTGTTTCCTGGTCAGTTGAAGAGCAAGAGAGTCTGCTCGCAACTTATTTCACTGGAGCTCATATTTTTTAAGATCAAAGAAGCCATTGCCTTTTGAATGAAATACATATGGTAGCGCACAGGATGAAACAATATATAATAAGTACGAAAAGACTGTAATAGCACCAGGTGTGTCGTGAGTAATGGGACATACACCGGAAAGTGACATCTCGTGAAATCTCTCAAATTTTATGTAAAAAAAAACCTCTGCCACTCGTTGCCTTCCTGCACAAGTATTCACGGTATGCGAAGTAAAAAAAAAGTCTCCATACGAACGTGTGGTGTCATTTCACGCTTCGGCTGGATTCACGTAGAGGAATCCTTATAATTTGGTTGCAAATCAGTTGTACCGCCAGGAATTGATGGTGGCACTGACCCATGCAAATTCGTTCAAAAAATAGTTGTGGGTTTCAGCCATCGCTTCTCTGGAGCGCTCCATTTGGTGGTACGACTGTGCTCATATGGAATCATATGGTAATTAATTGTTTGGCATCTGTCCTTCAAAGCCGCTGCTTTAAAGTTCACTCAACCAAAATGGCTCATGGGTTTTGCACATTAAGATATTATCTTGTGGTTTGTTCTTAACGGTCTGAAATTTTTTGTTTAATTTAAAAATGTATTTTTCATTCGGATCCTGCCGTGGCTTATTGGACTTGCAATCCAGAGGCCGCTGGTTCAGTTCGTTCTCCCAGCACGGCAGTTGAGACAATGGGGAATTCCCTTGAATCCCCTCCTCATATATCCACCCAGAGCAGTATATAAATGTGTACATTGCAGTTAGTCGTGTGGCAGGCCACACATGCTGGGGTGAAGTGTGGGTTCGGTCAAAATACCCTCGTACGGGAGGCCCTTCTGCCAACGGTGGCATGAGCAAGCATTTGCAAAGCTGTACCTTTACCTTTCACTGCGGTGGCAAGATGTTAACTACATCACCTGGTGTACAGGAGATCGTGGGTTCAATTGCTTGTTTTTTTCCTGGTAGTCTGGTTTTTTCCCTCCGCATTTAGTAACTTGCATTTAGAGCATTTGTCTGCTATAAATGGTCCACGTGATGATAAGCCACTTTGTTGAGCTATCATTTGTGGCCAGGTGACTTCTGAAAAAGAGCTATATAGCTCAGTGGACCTTACCTGGTAAGAAATATATATACGAGGTGTTTTCACTGAAATTATTGTGTTAAGAATTTCGTTTGCCAAAATCAATCCCTAAGCTTATATATTTTTTTAATTAGGTGAATTTGGACCATAACAGTAGCACATGGTGGATTAATTTGTCGGACAATGCCAGAAGGCCCTTATCATGCACTTTACACAGATGGTGCAGAATTTATGAAGCATCTGTGGGAATTGAAGTGTAAATTATGTGCAAACTAACTCGGAGGCGATGGCAGTACTGCTCAGCTGTTTACTCACTTCACACAATTATGCGCCATTTCTGGGTAAACATTTCTGAGCTCTGATAGAACCTTTAATTTCACTTTTATCATTGTAATTATCATCATTGGGATCAGCAGCAACCATGATCTATCATTGGTGACAGCCAGTGGTGGATAAAGGCCTCTCAAAATCGTTTCCATCTCTCACAGTACCACGATGCAACAATCCACAGTTCCTGGACTTGAGCTCATCTCATCGCTTCACCTCCGCAGTAAGGATAGAGCGCTGAGAATCTCGTTTTTGGAAACATCTTCCAATGTCGCTGTGAATGACTTTGATGAAAGTGTGTCTTTTCTTCTGACACCAATTTGTAATATTTCTACTTTCTTCATGCAGGCCTTGGTTCGTGATAGTTTGGATGACTGTATCAGTTTACACTGAGTCAAATGCCTCTGTTATATTCAGTCAGCCAGATACATACTCAGCAGATAGCTATAGCAAAGAAAATCATAGAGCCCAGAAATTCGACCATCTCTCAGATGAAGAAGAGTATGTTCCCAATGGCACATTTGTAGAAGTAAACTGTGCCCTCCAAATTATGAAAATTTTGAAAAACTTTTGGACTAGATGGTATTCACTGTGTACATCATAAAAGCAACAGGACCAGTTTATTGGATCAAAATTGGCAAACTTGTTTACACAGAAATGAAATATCTCAATCATTATTTTTGTATTATTACAGACCCTATGAGCCTCTTATCGCACACGTATCAAATGTTTGCAAATATTATTGTGAGCAGAATACTGGCAAACAAGCCATAATAAGAGCAAGCTGGGTTTCAGAAAGGTTTTTCTACCATCGACCAAATACATACTGTGAGAATAGGGTTTTCCCCTTTTATCTGGCAACAAAAAAACACCTTTTACAAGGAATCATGTCTGCATTAACCACAATACTTGTGGTCAGAATGCAAAAAAAACCATACTCTGATAATATATGCATTGTCTTTGAAACTGATTGGTCCACACCAGAGACCACTTTCTTTTGAGCCTGGTACTGGCACAGGAGGTCCCATGATACAAATACATGCTGTTGATCATACTCTGGAATCCAAAGACTGATGAATCACATACTATGATGCTTAGCAATGTTGGTAGGTGACCATAATGGGCCAAGCTCATATCCATTTTATCTATAGATTGACTACCAAGTGTCTGCTTAATCTCTCTTAGCTACCACAACATTATGGTGTTTTAAGTAATTCCAAGCGGACTTAGTGGCTTAAATTTTCGAACATTTCACAGATTCCTAAGCATAGTGAAAGGAAACAAGAACATTTATATTAAGTCGTGAATAATTGTAGATGATTTTCATATAATAGGCATAACGGTGTGACAAACTAGATACAATTATATCTGGTTATGCTTATCCAAGATCATGTAAAGTTATCTTCTGTTTTCAATATTATACACCCCCCATCCCCACAACTTCATTCACTCGCTAGATGCACTTTGAATTTAATAAACATATCCTAGCAGAAAAGATGTACATTTCTTGGTCTTCAAATCCAGCCAGTTATGCTGCTGTGCAGCTCTAAGATGTGTTTGTTTTGGGTCGTACCGCGTGTTGTTCTGCACGATGCCCAAAAAATGTTGTTCCATGTGCTCGATAGCTTCTTGAGGAACTGGAGAAGCTTGTAGCACAACCTGAACAAACACAACGGAGACCTTTCTGAATTTTTCACCATTTCAAATTCGATGGCCGTGCACACCGTCTCTTGAGGTTTTTGAACTGAAGTCTAGAAAGTGGTCACTCGGGGCTTGGTCTGGGCTGGACGGTTGATGGTTTTTGCTCCTCAATGCCGTACTACCTTATCTTCCTTTCCACTGACACATGCAAGCCAAGTGAGCGTGGGGCCATTGCTGTAAGGGTGGGGTTATCCGCTGGCGGTTTGCGGAACCAGTCAAAACCAAACCGCGATACGCTGGCCTCTCATGACGCACCTGAATACAGCTCGGGACCAATCAGAGCTCGGGCAGGGCTGACGATGCATTTGTTAACTGCAGCTTGAGGCAGTATATAACTTTCAACACAGCGTCACCGCGTCATCTCCTTGCTTCTCAACGTATTCATTGCGTGTGAGGTCATCAGCCCGGCTGGGGTTCTGCAGTGGGAAAAAAACAAACCAGGAGGCTTCCTGAAATGCGCCAGGCTAGCTAGGCACGGCTTGGTCGAAGAGTGGCAAAGAGGTAGCCTACAGCAGCCTGGCCCTACTGGGACTTGTGAACCGAAGCGTTTATCATGAATGGAAAATTCACACCACAAGGCAATGCTCTATGCCTGTTTCTCCTTAAAGGCATTAATGTTTTATTGTTGTGGTGTGGCAGCATACACTTGGTTTTTGCAGGTGTGATGAACAGACATAGCACAGCATGTCTATACCTATTTACCTGGCGCTCGTCCATGCTGGGGTAAATAACTTTAAAAAATACGCCTCATTTTCAGTATCACCAATTTGGAAGCCTTTCACGCCGCTTCATTGGGTTGGGCTGATAATGGTCCACAGAGCCGAATGGTTATCATGACCAACACATTATTATTTTAGGAAATCGCGGCCGTAAAAATTTGTATTACAATAACGTAACAACCGTGGTGTAATGTGTGATTTCTGCTGAATTTTTATAACCAGAAGCATAGGGTATGACTACAAATATGTGATTCTAAAGCCTATTACTTAGCATTGCAATTAAATGATGATGCCAGAGGTTTAAATAAAGCACTTCTGTCACATGGTTAAATTACAAAAGTTATTTTACCGTTCAAGCAACAGGAGAGTCTTTACATTTGACAGCATCTGTTAAAACGTGTGAATATGATCTGGGCTATTTCCTGCCTTACACTGAACAGTTATTCTTAAATAACCTGTAGCAAAATAAAGGTAAAGGCGCAGTGCAGTACATGTTTACCACCTCGCCTGGTATACAGGAGGTCGTGGGTTCGATCGTCACCCTATATATTTGGAGTTTGCATGTTCTCCCTGTGGTTGTGCGGATTTTTCTCCGGGTCCTCCATTTTTCCCCTCCACATGTAGAAACATGCGCTGAGAGTATTTGGCTGCTATAAATGTACACATGATACGCCACTTCGTTGTGCTATCATTTGTGACCAGATCGCTTCTGAAAAAGAGCTATATAACTCAGTGGGCCTTACCTGGTAAAATAAAACAAATAGTTTAGTTTTAATTGTTTTTAATTGCTCACGCCACTTCTGGTGGAAGGGCCATCCATGAGGGAAAGCTCTAGAGAATACCTCTTGAGGATATTTGGCCTACTCTATCACGCTAACTAGACATCTTGGCACAGGTGGGATAATCCACACTTTACCCCACCATACTCGAGCTGCCGGTGGACAATCTGCCGATCGACAGGGGAGTTTAAGTGCCACGCGTGAGCGCAAGGAAATTGAATCAAACTGGTGACCTCTCGATTGCAGGTCCAACGTGTTGATCAGTAGACCACGGCAGCGTCCCAATCACACTTCACAGCATGGAACGTAATTTTTCCTTTGGTATCCTTTAGCGAGGCTTTTGAGAATTAATTATTTGTTTTTAGTTGATTGTAATAAAATGTAAAGGCATTTTTTTTGCACGAGTTCCTGCATATGCCACATTTTGAATAGCCTTGTAAGTCTTGTCATCCCCATGATTGCAGTTAACTGCATTCACGGTAAGTCTCCAGCCAGCAACCTTGGCCTGGCCTTCGCCTTTAGTAACGTACTTCCTTTGTGGAAAGTTTTCAAAGTTTCTATATTTTTTCGTATGGAACATTATTCATAGGTTCCTCAGCACTGCCATTACGATCGTGTGGTTCGTAACGATGTGATGTGGAATTTAAGGTGCCAGAGTATAATAATACGTTTAAAAAAATAGGCCCAGGTTTTTGTATGCCTTTCATGCAAATGCTGCGACTCCTTAACATCATTTGCGAGAGCGCACCTTCATGGCATAGCTGAGGATTTGTGGTAATAACCTGCCCGGCAGTTTTCAGTCTTTTTGTTCACTGTCTGTGGCACTTTCCCTTGTTGCTTATTCCTCCCACCCCCCCCAAGCTCTGTGAAAGCAATCATTGATCACCCACTTACAAATCAATGCTTTGATTTTGTTTGGTAATTTTTTAAGTTGCAAACAGAATCTTTGTGCATTTTATATTACCTTAACACTGTCAAAGCATATTTTAATGTTAACTTTTGCTAAACTTTTCCCTGCCCATGTGGTCTTATTTGTTAATGCTGTTTTAAGTTTCAAATTAATACGCACACAGCCTATGATTGTTTAATCGTCAGTCATTTTACGTTCACTGTTGAACGAAGGCCTCATCAGACCTTCACCATCCCGCACGATCCTCCGATACTATAATCCACGTTCTGCCTACAGGCTCATCCCCATTGTGCCACCTTTTGTGGTGGTCATCCTCTTGATCGTGTTTCCACCTTGGGTTGCCATTCTATCAAAGTCTCTTTCACCAGCTACCGTCGCTTCCAGCAGTGTCTCCTGCCCAAGCAGCTTACTTTTATTCGCAGTAGTCATAATGTAATAGCTCGAATTGGCATTTATGTTCTGATCCATTGTTCCTCTTTCATCCTCTTAGTTTCATTTCCAACATTAATCTCCTCTGTGTGCTTCTCTGTGTATTCGTAAACCTTTGTTTTTTTATTTTATTCATCACTGATTGAATACTTTCTACTTTAGGCACATTGGTTTTGTTTTTCATTTTCAAAATAAATGTCTCAAATGCGCTCCACTCAAATGCACCCCGCAACTCTGATTAGCACAGTTGGCTCGAAAGAAGTTCTCCATACATACGTGATGCACTTGCTCGCATCTTCATTTCATAATTTCGATCCCAGTCTAACATCAGCAGTTGCTTAATTCTAGACTTGAAGCTTTCGTGACTGCAAGGATCCATACTCTTTAGTTCTATTCGGTAAAGTCACGTAGGTAAAAAATAAATCAACAAAAATCACGACGTTTCGGCCACAACACAAGTGGCCTTCATCAGGTGAAGGGATCAGACTGTCCAGAGGACAGCGTTGGAGTGAAGACAGCAGTTGCCTTAGCTATACAAAGTCTGTTGTGTTTTCCAGGTGTCCCTCCAGCAGTTATTTCCTTTCATATTACATTACCTAACTTTTATTTAAAGCCCACTTTGCAGTCTTCTTTGTTATGTTCTTCAGTAGTTTCCTGGAGTTCGTTGCCATTGCTTATTATAATGACTGCCATTATTTCTCCAATTTTGTTTTTGGAAAAATATATTTGAGTGCCATTGAATAACCTTGGTGAGGGCATTTCGCCTTTTAAATTTCTATTTAAAGCTTTCGTGACTGCAGGGATTCATATTCTTGGTTCTTTCGGTAAAGTCACGTAGAAGGGAAATAATTGTTTTATTTCTATTATTTCCCTTCTACGTGTCTTTACCGAAAGAACCAAGAATACATTTCTCCTTTCTTGACTTCTTTGCGGATTAGCATTTTGTTACCCTCTATATGCATTGTCAAAGTCTTTAAAAAAATACATCAGCAAAACCATTTGCATACACGGAACAGTTGCATGGTTACTGCATTGCATAGAGAAATTGTTTTCTATGTTTAAGCATTATAACTATATGCTGTTGGGGAAAAATATATATAATAAAGAAGATGGCCATGATTTAGAACGTAATTTCACACATGAGTAAAGTGTAAAATTCACTAAATTTAGCATTTTATTTTCCTGCGTTATTTTTTGTGTCAATGGAAGTTGCACACATACTTTTAATTGGCGAATTCTCTTCGTAATTGTACATTCACCCAGCATGGTTTCCCAAATTATAATTTTTTTTGCTGTAAAATTCTCATTGCCTTGCGAGGTATCGTATTTAAGTTTTTAAATTAATGTTAAATACTGCTGGGTTTCAATCCGCAGACTCCTGCCACATGTAATTTCTACACATTTTGCTTCGACATCAAAATTTGGAAAATCTGGCCATATTTCAGTCCCCTTCCTTTTGCTTAAAGTAAGGCCAAGAACCAGAAATGAAAGCAGCAGAATAATATGTAATGTCCTTCTTTTGAAGTATGTCAAAATATTTTTTTTGTGTTAAAGCCAGCTTGCCTCTTGGGGACATTTCAATGCTCGGAATAGCTGAGTGTGTTTAGATATTAACATATTTAGTAACACTTTAATTAAGCATCTTCATAGAGGGATAGGTCAAGTGAGCTGTGCACATCTTTTTTTATTCCTTTTATACTGAAGTTCCCGTACAATTCCAGTGGGATACATGCACACAGTGGGAACATTTTCTTTGTGACAAAATAAAAACTCGGCTGTGGATTGAGAGCCCATGATGGCTCACCATTTCGAAGAGCAACTTTGGGATCGCTTGTGTTCTATGAGGGTGGTACGTCAGGCGTAGCATCACTTCTTCACGGACGATGCGTTTGCCGCTCGTTTTCCGCAAAGCTCACTTCCGTTAATGAAGATGTTGAAAAACGTTTTTGGGGGGATTATTTACAGGCTTTTACATTTCTTAAGGAAATAATTTGCCAGGTTGTACACGACGCATTAGTAAAAGCCTTTACTGGAAAGGAGTTGGTCGTGTTGGTTGCTCGGAAAAGATACATTCCGCCTTGATCTCATGCGTACTGATAATTTTACTAAAAAATATTTCCAGGGTTACTTGCAAGCGTTTTATTTTACAAGACTATATTACAATTCATGGAATTGGTAATGATACAGGTGTGCTCTGAATTCAAGGCCCGAAATCCTCGTAATAAAAGTGTTAAGCTCGTGTTATTTACGATACAAAGTGCACAGACTACGTAATGGAACATGTGCAATTATCATGACTCATCGTTAAGGTTTCCAGGCAGTGGAGTTTGTAGTTGAATAAGTTAAATAAATGCATAATGAGTGTGGTACGCATACAGGTGACATTTTGGGGGCTGCTTGTATGCAGTTGATGCCTAGTGAAGGAGGCTTCACTGGCATTGCCTAATTTTGTACCAATTGCCCACAATAACGGATATTTTTTTTCTAAATACCGCTACGTAGGTTTTTGCGGTTGTGTTCTACGGCTCTGCGATTTGGGTTGTACCGCTTGTTGTTCAGCATGATGCCTGATGCTTTACTGCATGTGCCGAGAGCTTTATTGTGGAACATTTCAGCAGTAATATTTTAAAATAAACGTATGTTTCTTGTATGTTTAACTTCTTTCGTGCCGCACGTAGCCAACCGTGCTAATCGGAGGTGCGCAAATTAAATACCCTTATTGAAGATAAGATTCTCGTGAGCTGCACCAATGCACGTTTATCCACAATGAGGTCACGTACATCGTCTGGCGAGGACAATTCTATTCCTGAAGAAGCTCCCAGCAAGTGGAGCAAAACAACACGATCGTTAAATGCGTCGGAGAGAGCAACAGCAGATGACTTATTTCATTGTGATGCAACTGTTTGTAAATAGAGCCTTTTTTTGTTACCGCAGCCGGTGTGTTTATATTCAACAACACACCCGTCGTTGGTCAGCGCGCTGCGCCGGCAGCACCGCGTAGCACCGAGCGCATTAATGAGCGCATAACCCACCGGTTTGGTTTATGCGCTTTGGCAGATCCAGCTCAGACCCAGAGGCGCCCGAGGCAGGCGGCGGTTCGTGCACGGGAGGCAGGGGGCCCGGGGGGTGCGAGCCGGTGTCGGGTGGCTCCACGTGCAGCTCCCCGACGGCGGCCGTGAGCCCACGCTCGCTGCGCGAGACGCACTACTGCGCCGTGTGCAGCGACCTGGCGTCCGGATACCACTATGGCGTGTGGTCGTGCGAGGGCTGCAAGGCGTTCTTCAAGCGCAGCATACAAGGTGGACGCTTTGCGCGGCGTGGGAGAACGGGGGCCCCGGGCCTATCCCGAGCGACCCGTGCTGTCCTGTGTCGTCACGTGCGCGTTTCCGCGTTGTGTACGGTGGTGGTAATAAAGTAAGTGAAACGAGTCGAAAGTGGTCCACTGCTCAAATGAGGCGTTGAGACGAGTGGTTTGCGGCCCTGAGCCAATGGTGGATATTCCACATCCCTGTAGCGTAGCGTGGGCAAGTATATCCCTAGCAACACTGCTGTTGACTTCTCTACAAAGTGACACTCGTTTATTTCAACCCCCACAGAGGGATGATAGTCTGAGTCAACTGCAACCAGGATTTTCCAATCCACTCATTCGCTGCTGAGCCACCTGAGAATTTGGTGTTTCTGCATTTGCTCTTTCGCAACGCGATCATGAGATATATGTTTCGCAGATGGGTATAATCTGCAAGTAGGGGGCAATGTTACATGCTTTTTTCTCCTTTTAAAGTAATTTTGGGAGTAATTTCACTAATTTAGCAATTGTGGACCGTAATGCCGACACTCATGGCCCACTATTTTTTCTTAAGACTAAGCCATATGCGGATCACTCCTCATGCTGTGTCGCTCGTGGGAGTTATTTGACATGACTTTGCCAAACTCATTGCTGAAAGGGGGAGCCCAGGGACGGTTCAGATATCACCCACCGCTATGGCTAGCTGTGGTCGCCAATTGAACTTGGGTCACTGGGTTCATTCATTGCACATTGCGCACTTTCAGATGTGCTTCTGCGGCCGTCTGGAACGCTCTTGCTTCCGATATTAGGAAGCCACTGGAGCGATACACTTTTCAATCTAAATTGAAAACTAATTTCTTTCTAACTGCTTTTTGTGTCCAGTTTTCCTTATCCCGCACCTCCAATTAGCACAGTCGGCTACTTACGGCACGAAAGAAGTTCAACATCCATACAACATACATACAACATACCTACAACATACATAAATACCACTTTTGTCCCCACGTGCAATATTTTTTTTTCTATATTGTCTTTTTTTTAATGGCATACTTTGGATTTTTCTCACATTGTTCCTTTTCCCAATTTTGGTATAACCGTGTTCAATTCAATAAACGTATACACTCTTATACATGACGCCTTCAGTAGCGGAGTTTCTTGCTGGCCTCTTTGGGGCATTTGAGGCCTTGCTCAACAGCTGCGATGAATCAAATGTAGAAACTACGTGATCAAAGATGTCAGTGCCCCTGCAGTATGCTAAACTATAAGAATAGTGAGCTTTTATCTGCTTTTGTCTTTTGAGGTGTAACGACAAGTGAATTTTAACTAAGAATGACGCTGCAATATGACAACTCCAAGAATCATGACGGTATTTACAATATTGCACACGAGTATGAAAGTCATGCCAATTTTACGAGGTAATATTTACCAAAATCGAATGAACATGTTTAATCATTTGTAAAAGTCCCTTTACTTAATTCAACACCCTTGTAATTGTTTTATTTGGTTGTATTTTTTCCCCAAATTAATCCTGTTTGCTATTTGGCATCATGTAAATAATAAAGAATCTTTTGATTTAAAGCTTTCGTGACTGCAGTAATTCATATTCTTAGTTCTTTCGGTAAAGTCACGTTGAAGGGAAACAACAAAATAATAAAATATATATAAAACAATAAAAATTCTCACGACGTTTCGACCATAACACAAACGGTCGTCTTGTGACTTTACCGAAAGAACTAAGAATAAAGAATCTATTTGTAACCCTCAGAGGGCACTGTTTGGAGAACAGTCCACAGAAGGAGTTATCTCAGAACTACTACTTAAAACCCCTTCAAGTGAGCTCTTATCCACACTCAGGGCAGCACTTTCATAGTCAGCCATTGTAAGTGCAAAACCTAGATTTTAAAGAGTGTTTTTTGTGGATTCATTGGTGACTGAGGTGCGACTTGTGAACGAACTACACTTGAGAACCTGCTTTAATAATGGGCGGCTGTCCACTTTCAAATACCGGATCGTGACGGTGCCAGCTCTGTGTTCTCCTCTGACCTCTGACCCCTCTGATCTACGCGGCCATCTCAAAAACCACCCTCGTAAATTAATTTATTTCCCCCACTCCTGGCTCCCTCCTTTGCCCCGTGTGTGCGGTGCATGTGACAGGCAAGACAAACTACATCTGCCCAGCTACAAACCAGTGTACGATTGACAAGAACCGGCGGAAGAGCTGCCAGGCGTGTCGGCTCCGCAAGTGCCACGAGGTCGGGATGGTTCGAGATGGTACGCCAGCCTTCGCAGGCTTCACCACCCCCCACCCCTTACCCACTTCTCCTGCCAGGATCACACTTCATCCACCACCACCACCACCACTTAACTCGCCCCACTCACGGTGTCAGAAAAACTAAAAATGCAGGGATGCGGTTTTGCGTTATGTATTTTGTGCGTATTGTGTAACGGCAATTTCCCTGTGCTCTTTTTTTATGATCGACAGCATGCCTCTGCCATCATGATGTGCTCGCGAGTCGTACATATTCAAAAGGGAAAAGATTTTCAACGAAAACAAACGTGCAATTATGTAATAAGGAAGGATATACGCCCAGGCTTCTTGATATCCGTGCAAACGATGCAAGCTCAACATGGGCAGATAACCAAAGACCCTGACATCGGAAAAAAGATTGGGAACAAATTATGTGTTACGTATTGTTTGTTCTGTCTTTGAGATTTAAGGTAATTTGAAAGAACCAGACCATGGCTTGCCACCTCTGTGCAACTCGCGCCCACAGGAAGAACACAGCGGAACATTTGTTTCAGTGGAAGTGAAACAAGGTTATTCCATTGTTATTGTGGCCTGAATGAATGTTACATATTTCCGGATATTTTGTACATGCACAAAGCTTTTGTAGGTGCCTTTCAATATATATTTTAAATCCCATCATGTTTAGGAACTTTTACTGGAGGGACACGGGTCTTTTCAGGCTTTTTAAAATATTTATTAAGTTCCCAAAATAGAATCCATCGTGAATTAAACAGTAAATGCGCACGATAATTTTAAAGATGTCATAGCTCACGTATATGCACGGTGGAAAGCTAATTATTTGTGTTCTCTTTGTGAAAACATCCTACGACCAACACATTACTTGTTTTTTTTATACCAAAGGACTTGACAAGCCTAGAGGCTTGCAAGGAAGTGTCACAAACCAGACACCACGTTATTGCGGCAAAGTTGTAGGCAGACTTGGACGGCATCTGGCTGCCGCGCAGGAATTTGGAACGGATTTGTTTCACGTGTAAATCAATGGACGTGGATGGAACGTAGTACAGGACGTATTTAGATATTGCCAAAGAGGGATACACTGTGGAGAGGGCATTGCTCACTGTCAGGATAAATGTGTCTAACTAGCCTTTTGCCCATCCAAGGACGGGTGTATTGCAGTCAATCTGAAACTTGCAAGCGAAAAGCAGACAGCGACGTGATATTCATTGCATCAATGCGTGTGCAATTTGTAAGGGCGCGGTGACACAGACCTATTTCATTTTAAGGTTGTAATCCCTTGTTCATCTTGACGTCCTTTTTACTTTGATGTCTCAACAACGTTACGGAGATCTCGTGACATGAGGGTTCAGCGTTTGTAGTGAGGGTTGTGAGTTGATGCCGAGGAGGGGGGAGGAGGCGCCTCGGCCCCCCATGTGGAGTGACGTCACCCGCTAATTATTATGAATGGGGGGGGGGGGTGTCCATTTGGAGGATGTCACCTTATAATGATTATGAATGAGGGTGGCTGTTCAATGTGGAGTGACGTCACCTGCTCATGATTATTAATGAGGGGTGGGGGGGGGGGGTCCATGTGGAGGACGTAACCTGTTCGTGATTATTAATGAGGGGGGCTGGTCGACGTGGAGTGACGTCACGAGCGTTGCATACAGACATTCTTGGCTCAATATAGTCGGTAATAATAATAGGGGGGGGTGTCCATTTGGTGGACGTCACCCGCTCATGATTGTTAATGAGGAGGGGTCGGGGGGGGGGGTCCATTTGGAGGACGTCACCTGCTCATGAATATTAATGAGGGGGGCTGATCGATGTGGAGTGATGTCATGAGCGTTAAGGACAGACATTCTTGGGTGATTATAGCAGGTATTATTGACATGGCATTGTGTGCAAAAAAATTGTAAAAGCTTTGTAAAAATAACGACAAGATTGTAGAGTGAACAGCTTGCGAGCATGGATAATAAGAAATAGCAGCATGAATGTACATTCTCGTGTTTTAAAGAGTTAGGATGCAAGTAATTACGTTCATCATCATCAGCCATGGTCTATCCACTGCTAAATGAAGGCATCCCCAAGCAGTTGTCAACAATCACGGTCATGCAGTGCCACAGTCCATGTAGCGTCTGCCCCCCGTGCCAATGTCATCGCTCCATTTCTCCGTTGGTCATCCTCTTGGGCATGCTCCTACCTTTTTTTGGCTGCCACTATGTTAATCTCAACCACCGGTCATCACCGCTTCGAATGATGTGTCCTGCCCAATCCCACTTATTTTTCTTAACAGTTATTGTGATATTCTTGGTTCTTTCGGCAAAGTCACGTAGAAGGGAAACAATAAAATAATAAAAATATAAAACAATAAAATTCTCACGACGTTTCGACTGCAACACAAGCAGTCATCATCAGGTGATGATGATTACTTGTGTCGTGAGAATTGTATTGTTTTATATTTTAATTATTTTGTTTTCCTTCTACGTGACTTTACCGAAATAACCAATGATATGAATCCCTGCAGTCACGAAAGCTTTAAATCAAAAGTCATTATGATATGAAAAATAATAGGTTTTACCCTTTCTGGCAATAAAACAGCTGTTAAAATGTTCAAACAACAAATATAAACCTTTTGCAAGGAATCAAGTTTGCATTAACCACAAGTACTTTTTGGTGAACATGCAAATAAACATGCTCTGATAATATATGCATTATATTTTAAACTGATTGGCCTACACCGTAGACAGCCTTCTTCATGCCTAGTCTCACCAGTGTCAAGTCAGAGAAGGCCCTAAAGAAGGCTGTCTCTGGTGTAGGCCAATCAGTTAAAAAAACAATGCATGTATTATCAGAGCATGTTTGTTTGCATGTTCACCACAAGTACGTGTGGTTAATGCAAACTTGATTCCTTGCAAAATTTTTCTATTCGGTGTTTGAACATCTTAACACCCGTTGTATTGCCAGAAAGGACAAAACCTATTCTTATTTTTTCATAAGGTAATGACCATACTCTTTGTTTTTTTCGGTAAAGTCACGTAGGTAAAATAAAATAAATGAAAACAACTAAATTTAATTAAATTTGTTTTTTTCGGTAAAGTCACGTAGGTAAAATAAAATAAATGAAAACAACTAAATTTAATTTAGTTTAGTTGTAAATAAAATAAATGAAAACAACTAAATTTAATTAAATTTAGTTTTCATTTATTTTATTTTACCTACGTGACTTTACCGAAAAAAACAAAGAGTATGAATCCTTGCAGTCACGGAAGCTTCAAATCTAGAATTAAGGTAATGGCCGTTCGTCCCGAAGCGACAGTCATCGATTTCTATAAGGAGTGGGGGCTTCGTTAGATTACATTAAAACCCCTCTTAACGACGATGATTGGTTCCACGAAACCGGTCGCAAAGTGATTTGGTCGTTAAGCGAGTATAGGAAATGCACGTTTATGGATCAATTCGTTCCTATAGCATCGAAAGTTACCCTTTTCACCCAAAATTTTTTACTTTATATATTTAAACAATGGGTATTATACATGAAGATACTAACAACTTTATAAACACATAATATTAATAGAAACATGGTTAATCAATGCATTAATTAATATTTACTGTACCTACAACTGGTCGGAAAACGAAGACATTGGGCTCTATGGAGGCCCGTCGTTAAGTGATCAGTCGTTAACAGGGGTGGTCGTTAAGAGGGGTTCTATTGTATTTGTAAAGCATATCCATTAGTGGTAATCACATTTATCAGGTACAATAAAATGTATGTTCCAAGGTATATGTCTCACGCCTAGAGAAGTGGTGGTATATATATTTTTTACGTGTTGAGGGGGTAAGAACAGGGTTAGACATTGTAATTGAGATTATGGAAGAGGTATTACACTCAGGCCAGTCCCATGTGCTTATTATAGCATTGGCTGTGATGTATGTATTGCTACTTATCCAGAGAAATCCCAGGTATAAGCCTTTGTAAAAGTAATGATAAATTGCCATATGGACATCGTTTTTAAGCTCCGTTTCAGTGGTGCCAACTATAATTTATAAGCATAGATATAACTTAGCTAAAATGCCTGGGCCAGCACAAGTTATGATTATGTAAAAATAAGGTGGAGTCCGTCCTGTAACACTATTGAGCACTTAACTGTGGCAATTTCATTTCATAAGTGAACGTACAATGTTCCCCTTGTTATTTCAGCGACAAAATAATACCGACATTTTGAATGTTACATTCAAAGCCTGCTGTTTGAATTCCACGGCGCTTTCAAAGGCTTCCTGCTTTAGACGAAGCACCGTGGATATTGAGGCCAGCAAAATACGTTCACAACAGTCTGAAGTAGATCAAAACGCTGCAAGAGGTGTTGTTCGTCTGCACGGGCACCGGGGTAAATTGTGGGCGCTCTCACCAATTCCTGGACGCTTGGTCAGGGTGGAACAGTTGGTCGAAAATGCCCTCTTGAGAGGCTGTCTATAGCAGAGGCCCTTCGGCCTCAGTGAACAATTGGGAGGCCATCCCTGTAACCTTAACCTTTTACACATCGTCCGTAATACATTCACTTCACTCAACAAAACCAGTCGAACTTAATAAATTGTCCCTTCCTCATGCCAATTTATATCCCGAGTTGCTCCTCGCAATCCACTGTCAAAGCAATGAAGGTAGTGCCATGGTTATAATTACTGGAATTACTCCAGGTGAATAATATCACCCACTTGCATGCCCTGTTGTGTAACGTGTATGAGACAATACGCTTTGGCTTCTCAAACTGCTAACCACACTGACTTAGTACACAGCATGTGGCAATTCAAATTAATGCTCTATCCCAGGGAACTTGAACTTTATTTCGCGGAGGACCACACAATAAAATGTTTTATGTGCTTTGGAGGGGCTACTCGAGATCACAGTGCACGTGTACAAATGTTACGATAACATCATGTGGTGATGTTATAATCTCCATACCTGTAGCCACTATTTTATGCTACTTTTCTCCCGTTCCTCTCCCCTCTCTCTGGTTGATCTCACTTTCATCCCACCGATATATGTCTCTTGTCAGTAGATCTCTCATCTGTATCTCATGTTGATCTGTCTTTTATCTCACTAAATCCGTATGTCTTTATGTCAAGGCGAGCCGTGTGTGTGTGTGTGTGTTTTTTTTATCCTCGCAAGCCACCCCAAGAGTCGGTTGCAAAACTCGGCCATAAAAAGTTAACAGTGGAGCTAGAATCCCTACAATTGTTACCGCTAACCTGGCGGAATCGTTTCCACGAGTGGGATCTGCTCAGAGAGAGTGTTTTAAATCCAGTTTCCCTTGCTTATTTCACAGGAGGTCCTGACACCTCTTTATTTTCAGTTTGCATGTTCTCACCGTGGTCACGTGGATTTTTCTCCGGGGTCTTCCGGTTTTCCCCCTCACATTTCGAATGAACGTGCATTTTGATTATTTGGCTGCTATAAATTTCCGCAAAACCACTTCGTTGAGCTCTCGTTTTATAGCCAGGTCGCTTCTGAAAAAGAGCTGCGTAGCTCAGTGGGTCTTCCCTTGTAAAATAAAAAAATATATATTTGTTTTAATGACCTCTATTCATATTTACGATTCAAGTGCAGTTTTCCGGTTTGGGCTAAGCGTTGAGCATTTCCTCTCTCAATCTTTTAACTCGTGACAACGCCCGCAGTAGTTAGTGCGCTAGTGAAAGTTTCACTTCCTGAAAAAGGTGTCAGCAGCACGGCATGGCAACGGCCCGAGAAGGGAAACGCTCAACGCGTGGCCTATCCCGGGAAAATCGCACCCGCGTTCACGACGGCCACGAAAGGGCGCACGTCAAATGCGCTTTGGTCGACCGTTGATCTCACCGGACGTTTACGTGCCGTGCTCAAGCGTGCCGCAGGGACCGCAGGGGTGGCGGCGGAGCGCTGAGAGGACCGGCCGGCGCCGCTGCGCGCAACCCCGCGCAGAACCCTCCCAACCACAAGCGCAGCTGCAGCGAGACGGACAGCGCGACCGGGCGGCCCAGCCCGGCGCCGGCCGCCGCCTCGCCGGAGGCCCCCGAGTGCAAGCGCAACCCGTCGGAGCCCCCGGCGGTCAACCAGATGCTCACTTCCTTGATGGAGGCGGAGCCGCCCAAGGTGTTGTCTTTGCAGGAGTCCAAGCAGCCATTCTCCGAGGCCTCGCTCATGAATGTGCTCACCAACCTGGCCGACCGAGAGCTCGTGCACATGATCGCCTGGGCCAAAAAGATCCCGGGTAAGCTGCGCGGTGGACGGGCGCGATCGGCGGTCGCGGGTGCGTGGATACAATTAATTGGATTGATCGTAAAGTGGTCGGGTTTGATTGATGACCCAGAAGTGAGGTCGCTTAAGTCACCAGCGGCGTTGCTTGCCTGCTTGTCACCGCTCTGTTTGATGCTGGTTACTGTTCCCGTTAAATTCACTCACTCATTGATTTCTACACCCATGTTGAGGACTTGGTCTACCAGACACAGCCTCTTATATCTGTACTGTGTCCAACCACCATCCTGCAGGTCAAAACACTTCTCTTTATACTCGACTTTGGATTTCCTTCACCTCGTCTCTTTCCCAACCTTGCACTTTCAAAGAAATGTATTTACTCTTTGAGCGTCTAGGCCTGTGCCCAGCAACCATGCTTTATACTTGAAAAATGCACTTATGGTGTATATGTACATTTGTGTCACCACAAAGCCAGAGTTTTGCCGTTTGCTTTCGTTCAGATGTGTCTCCGTTTCACTAAGGTTTTTCCATGCCGAGGATGTTTGGATCTTCTGCCAGTTGAAGTGCCATGTTGCTCTTGATGATTCCATCTGCTTCTTAGCGATTGTCAGACGTTTAGTTGTGACTCTGAACGATGAACGTGGTTTGAATTACTTTATTTTAAAGATGGGTTGTTTAAAATGTATCTTTTGCCCCAAGAGAGCAGTTGAAAAGATTTTCCTGCTTTATTGCCGTATTAAAAAGATTTTACCATGTGGCACCCACACTTTTCTTTTGTAGATCTGAAAAATTAATTAAAACGATTATCACGACTTTAGTGCGTCCAATTAAAGCGCTAACTTTAACGTGCATCACGGTCAGAGAATGCTTAATTCTGTTCTATACTTATCGCAGGTTAAACTCGACGGTGTATTGATTGCTCATTCGTCTCTTGTCATTTATCACAATCACGGCAGCACTTCTAAGTTGGCCCCATGATACTTCTCAATGTCGTGCAGGGCTTATTGTCTCACTGAATATTTTCTGGCTCGTTGGTAGACTGCGGATTAGGCGGCACGTGACTAATGGGGTATCCACAGCCATCGTGATATGTGCACTGGATGTATATCTCGGGCGTGGAACAGATTTCTGAGTCATCGACGCGTACAAACCCGGCTGACGTATAAGCCCCAGTGTATGCGCACCTAGGGAAGTTGTGGCTGACTATCTGGCTCCGTTTTTGTAGCACACCTTAAAAGCAAACCATGGCTTCCCCGTAGCGAGCTTAGGTGACAAGCCCTTTAAGCCGTGATGAGGGTTTTTTTTTTATCCCATCTCACATATTGTTCATCCACTGCTGGATTAAAGCCATTGCATGCAGGCAGTGAGGGTTATTTGACCAAACATCACCACTCTGGTCAGTGCAGGTTGGTGAAGGTGGAGGGAATACAGCACAATAATCGATTGTGCTGCACTACCCTCTACCACCCACATCGCATTCAACTCCACTCTTTTGTGCTTGGTGGTCCCCCATTCCGTGCATTATCCAGGCTCAAACTCCGCTCAGCTTCCGCGGTCTGATGGGATCTGGCACATCCTGATCGATATGGTCTTAAGTTTTTGAAGCTGACCTTTTTGACATTTGTATTAATCAAGCGTGATGTTGCCGTAATGGAAAATGTTTATGTAAGTTATGGTTACTATCACTTCATGTTACGCAAAACCACCTGAGGCGATCGTGTGCAGTCAACACAGCTCCATGCTGCACACACACCCATTGCACACCACCTCCAGAGGGGGGATGGCGTGTCGTGAACACAGATGCATCTTCTGGCCACCTCCGTGCCTCTGGATGTCACACATCCAGATGTTAACCAGGCTCAATTCTGCTTCGCTTCCAATATCAGATGAGAATGTGCTCATTCATGGTGATTTTGACATAGCTTCCATATGCACCAAATAATATTTTAGCGGGGACAATTTGGTTTTATATGTTCTCGCCTACACACAGCTTCAAACTAGATTTTGTGCTTTCGTGACTGCAGGAATTAATCTTTGTTTTTTTCGGTAAAGTCACGTAGAAATAAGAAAAAATAAAATTGCATAATATACGACGTTTCGATTGCAACACAAGCAATTATCATCAGGTAGAGGAAACACATAACCGCAGGTATATATGCAGACCTTAAGTAGAGGGAATTAACACAGATATACCAGGGGATACAGAGAGACGGAGTATCACACTAAATCAGACAGGGTTTAGCAAAATTTGCAAACTGTATAAAGCAACACAGACGGTCGGTTAAAACACAATTAACGCGTGGTCTTGTTGAATACGCTATTTCAAAGATTGTTACACACACCTTCATTGCTCCAGCTTAAATTATCCTGCTTAATTCAACAAAATAACTCGGTGCTCCTGGCTGTCACCTGCAGGATTATTTTAGCAAAGTTTTTTTTTTATCAGTACGATATGCATGGCGAGCATTCAGCACAAGTCATGGGAGGTTTTGGGGATTTCTTCTCCATCGGGTCATGTGCATGTCTATGTGAGCGTGCGTGTGTTTGCAGCGGTGGTGTGGCTGTTGGCGCACGCTGAGCTACGAACCTGGCAGCCCAGGTTCGATTTCCACTCGGTCAACACCCAGTGACGAGTATATCTGAACCGGTCCTGGCCCTCCTCCACTAATTCGACTCAGCCTCAAATGAGTACCGAGTGCGGTGTGTATACATCGCCGCTGCGGAGATAAAGGCGGCCTGGCGTGGTGCTGGCCAACCACCACCTCGTGTGCCGTGCCGGCATTCATAAGTGCTTCTCGCTAACAGCACTTGCACCCACAGTCCGTTAAGGCAAGACGGGGGGATCTTAGTGTTGTCTTGTGTTTGCACATGCGCGTGAATGAGAGTTTGGTCGTATTTTTGCCAAACACACGTGTGTGGACTGGACTTTTTGCCTGCTGCAGACGCACGCCCTATTGATTCTCGTCCACCAACTCCTGACACTGGTGGACATGGGAATAATGTTGTGTTCCTAATGCAGGACATGATTCTTTGGAGAACAACTATTGTTAGATATGGGCTTGCTGCGATATTGTTTCACATGTTGCATTGTGAGACGAAATGACCATTATCGCGATGCCACTTTCCCATAACTTGTTAATTGTGCTGGGATTTTTTTTGCGTGTGTTGTATTGCTTTTTTGGACTTCCATTACAAAGGAAAGAGAATTTGAAAAAGTTATTCAACTGTAGATCACTCGGTGTAATAAAAAGAAGCATGGTGTAGGTATATTAATAATCTAGAATTTACAATCTATAATGCATGCTGTAAGTTACGCAAGAAATAATGAATTAAATGGTACTGAAATAGTGATGAAATATTAAATCAGCCATTATAACCACGATACAATAATATTTAGATTGTTAGGCAATATAATTATTGTGGATCCTATACAGTATATTGAAGTATTGCCATATATTAGCAGTCATAGTTGGTTTTTCATCTAAATTGACAAAATTACCTGCATCTCCATCTTAACAATGGTTATGCTGTCATTCACATCAAGTTTTAAGTATGTGGTTGCTCCTTCAGTAATATGCAAAATAATAAAAGATAAAAAATTGAAATTCTCACCAAGAAAGGAAATCAATTACGAATAAGGACAACATATAGGCGGTTGAAAAGACCCACGTATTTTGCACGTGTTTCTTAAAGCACAGAAACAATTATTAAGCTTAACCTACAACATTTAAAGCACTTTTCCTCATGTGGAATGATCTTTACACTGCTAGACAAAGTCCTCCCCATTGATAAACAGCCAGAGGAACAGAGTGTGGCTTAGAGAACAAAAACTTCTTGGAGACATCATGTTGCCTGCTACGAAAAGTATAAGTGGGTTGTGTTAAGGATACATCGCTGTCGAAGGGGGATGAGTTGATCGACGAAAGATTGAATTTGTAGAAGCCTGCAAATCTATTAGGAGAAAATACAACTCAGCCGTGATTCAAGACGCCATGGAAAGCAATTGGAGCATGAAAGTACATTAAAATAAGGAGCCTGATGATTGACAGATCACAAATGGTCAACCCTATACAGAATAATGGAGACCATTTCGATCCGTAGAAGATAGAAATGTAAAATCAGTGGGGTATTTGATGGCGGGCTATAATGTTGCCGTGATTTACTTTGATGAGAGCATTTCTTCTTGTCTGGCACAAATTATCGCATATATATTGCTTGTTACTTCGTACAACCTTGAGTGTGGCTGTTTAATATTTCGTAAAAAAATGTACTTGCAATATATTTTGGTTAGGCCTTGGTTTGTGAGTTTTGGTGACCGTGCCAAGTTACATCGAGGCAAATTGATTTTCTTATTTAGAGTCAAAGGAGGAAATGTTGTGCAGATTTAAAAGCAAAAATCATGAATTGTGTAACCCAGAAATCGGACCCCTTCTAAGATGTAGAGAGAGTTTCACATGTCACAGGGGTAAATGACGAGGTAACCACTGCCCTTCACGGTTTGGCAAAAAGGGAATCTAAAATTAAATCTTGGCTTAAAGCTTTCGTGACTGCAGGAATTGATATTCTTTGGGTCTTTCGGTAAAATAATAACAAAAAACTATTGAAACGTCGTAGTTTTGTGTTATTTTCTTTGAACCTATCTCCGTGACTTTACCGAAAGACCCAAAGAATATGGAATCTATAATTGTGTGGACTTCAGCAGAGAAATGGGACCATTTGAATGTAACATCATTGGTGGACTTGTTCATGAAATGTTTACACAGAAATGAATTACTAAATTGTGGATTGTAGCCTAGGTCATTTTCCTCTTTCAGCAAACAGCTTCTCATTATGCAGTATATTTAGGTCATCTGCTGTATATGTCAATATTTGATAACGTGGAAACGACATTTTGGGTTGAGATTAATTGTTAATTTCTTTAATGAGCTCAAACAAACTCAGCCTGTTGCGGAAACACACAAACGACCCTGGGTGATTCTAATAAGCATAACGTCTGTCAGGGGCTCAGTTAATGAAACACTTGAGTGTGCCTACAACTTCCTATTTTATAATTTAAACATTTTTACAAAATTAGGGTCTAATTTAGTCATTGCCACTTTGGAACTCTGACAATGAATTTTGCTCATAGGCGGTGGATAGACGTCAACAGGGGAAACTTTAAACTAATTTTCAGTGGAATGTACATGTACGAGTTATCTAATTGGAACGGTAGGAAATATTGGTGTTAATGATTTAGATAACAAGTGTTACGTTTCGATTCAACTTTCAGTTTAGTACGGATAATTGTACAGTGGACTAGAATTGTGACAGACATGTCAGTAGATGCACTCGTTTTTCAGAGTTGGTATACAGACGGGAGTTTCAGACTTATTAGTTTCAAAATGCAATGGAAACAACCGCCAGATTAATGTTTCCGCGACAGCTTTATGAATGAAACAAGTTTGTCCTAGGATTCATTTTGGCTGTATTTTATCATAAATAACCATTTTAAAACAAAGCCATACATAATCCGTTCTGTAGAGAAAGTCCATCCAAAATAACCTGACTCTTACCTTTTTGAAAAATATGATAATCTTTTACAAAGTATGCTAAAATTAAACAAATATGTGTTGTAGATATAATCTCATGTATTTAAAACACAATAACTCGCACGCTCATCTAACGTGCCTCTCTTAAAATAATGTCAGACGGCGTTGGCAGTGGGTGCGCAAAGCACAAATAACTGAGTTAACGCTTTGTCAATAACGCCACCCTAAAGGGAAGCAAATATAGCATAGGCAAGGTTATTAGCAATGTCCACTTTCACTAGTAGAGAGGCATATGTTACAAAGAAGGCCGTTGCCAAAAATGTATCCTATTATATATTATTCCTTTCGTAGAGTTTTTGCTACCTCTGTTGTTATCTCTTAAACGCATTGTTAGAAATGATAAGATACAAATAAAGGATATCTGAGTAGAATACTGTCACTAAAATTACATTGCCAGGAGTCTCAAGACTTTCTCAGGATGGTTCTGCCAATTCTTTTGCGGACAGGGACAATGTTCCTTTGTGTAATTCCATTTTCAGTAATCTGCAGGTAATTATTAAGCATTTGGATGGTTTGCCCTTACGATTGTAGTGTTTTGTAGCTATGGGAGTAAACTGGAGATTTCTGAGGAAACCCATGCAAGATCAGGGGGAGAACATACAAACTCAACATAGAAAGGGTGCCCGAGTTGGGATCAAACCAAGGCCTTATTGCGATGAGGCACTAGTGCTTCCACTGTGCTGCCCTAGATGCAGTTCCTCTTGTCCAGCCATGGGTGTCGGGGATAGAGATCACACACAGGCGCAAATTCGTATCTTTTGTGATAATATAAGACGACGTGATTTTCACAGGGCTATAAGCGTGGATTTGAATGCGAATCGAGAGATGCAAAATTGCTCGATGAACTGTCACGTGCAGACTTGACTTCCTCGGATGCTGTTTTCACAAGAGGTGTTTTGACATCGCTCTTTTACAAGGTCCAAATATGTCATGCGAAAATAAGTCGGCTTGTTCCTGCGAAGTCTTTATGCCAAGTCGATAGCCCTAGCAGAGCTAATCTCGTACATATTGTCCAGATGGACATTGTAAAGTTGGTGGTCAAGGAGCAGCTCCGTAGTTGCTTGCTCGTGCCACTGCTAATAGAAGGACCTCCACTATATGGAGCTCTAAAGAACTCCCCTAGAAGCTATTTTCGCCTACTCTTCCACACTGACCAGACATCTTGAAAGAGATGGGAGTATCCACACTTTACCCCACCGTACAGAAGTAATTTTCTGAAAGCGACATGTTAATGCCCCCTCGTACCATGTTCAATGGTTACTGCCACACGTGAACTCTAGTCACATATCTGCTCCACAAGGTATAGTATTTCATTATTTGTTTCAGTCTGGCCAAGATATCGTACTGCTTTGAGGCAGTGCTTATCTTCCGTTTACAGCCCTGAGCAGTGGTGGAAATCCCGCATTCGCATGTCAGGGGCAAGTCTGTCCAAAAGACAAGCCCACTGTTGGCTACCCAACAAAGTAGTACACAATTTATCGGATTATAACTCGCCGACATTTTGAGTGCGAGCTGCTCACTCAGCCGCTAAGCCACCTGGCCAGGATGAAGGGTGGTCCAAAAAGCTTTGAGAATGTTTATTCTACATCTGCGCTGATTAAATATTATTGTCACTTAATATTCTCACTTTGCTCTGAAAATTATGCTCTGATCATGTAACAGTGAGTGCATTGATGCCACGAGTCAGCGTAACTCTTTTGCATATTTATATACGCAGGGGATTTGAACGTTTGTGTATAATTATATTTTTCAACCCTATGTGGACATCAGACTTTTTTACCTGTTTTGCAGGGTCATGTCTTATTTTATTATTATTGGTAAACATTAATAAAAACTAAATGACATAACCATGAACACTCATGTGATGCATGCGAAGTAGATGATTCGTAACATATTTACATACTCTTTGGGTCTTTCGGTAAAGTCACGTAGATAGAAAAATAATAAAATATCACGACGTTTCGATCGCAACACAAGTAATCGTCTTCAGGTGAAAAAATACAGCAGGCGTGAACTTTACCGAAAGACCCAAAGAGTATGAATTCCTGCAGTCACGGCAGCTTTAAGTCAATATATTTACATATGCACACGCGCACACAATGATTATTTTATTTCATTAACGCGAACGTTTTTTATATTTTCAACGGAAAGATTATATTTCTCTACTTCCATCCCAGTGCTCTTGCGAAGCCACAACTATTTCATTTGTGCAAAGAAAACAAAACACTTAGAATGATCAGCAGGCTGAAATTTACAAATGTCGCTTTGTATCTAAGTAAACCATTTTTTCTAATGTGTGGTTGGCCCTTGAGTTTAGTTTAGCATTTCCTGTCTGCATTTCGGTTGCGAATAATGGCCACGTTATTCTTGTTGTCGTGATACTCGTACTGCCCCCTCTTTTTTCGTGTTACATAACCGACCCTCCCCCTTCTGTCCCCTCCTCCCCCACCGCACTGCTCAAGAGCCCTGTGTTTTATTTCAAATCCTGGCAGGCTTGTTCGCCTGTCTGTACTTGTTTGTGTCGGTGGAAACCATGCATATGTATTTTTTGCTTGCATGCGTGCTTGTGTGTTGTTCATGCTTGTGTAGGTGGGGGGGAGGTGGCAGTGGGGAGGGTCCTGTGGGGTGGGGGGGGGGTCACTGTCTGACTGTCTGGTTGCTTGTGCTTGCTTTAACTGCAGGCTTCATGGACATCAACCTGGAGGACCAGGTACAGCTACTGGAGTCTTGCTGGCTGGAAGTGCTCATGGTGGGACTCATTTGGAGGTCCATGACCCATCCTGGCAAGCTGGTCTTTGCCGCTGACCTGGTGCTCGAGAGGTCAGTCCCCCGCCTTCCCTGACCGTGCCAACCTCAACTCTGTTCAATCCTCCTTTCCTGCCTGCGCATGTCCACATACCCACTCACCCCTCCTCGCCCACCCATGTACTTGTTTTGTATGAGCAGATTTATTTTCTTGCCTGGACTCTATTTTTTACCGTGTGTATCCACTAGGGATGCGCAGTTCGGATTTTTTTTCATTACCACTGTTCGCGCATTTGCGCGGGATACATGGCCAGAATGGAGGTTGAGTGGTAGGGAGGCGTGACGTCAGCGCGACGCACGAACCCAGCTCAACGTTGTGGGATGCGGTGACGTCATCATGCGCCAGCCAGCAAAACTTTGTGTTTGTAATATAGTACGATACGATCACGTGGCCTGGATTGCAGGATCGCAAGAGATGGCAGCGACTTGGCGTGGCTGTCATCCAGCAGTGGATTGACCATGGCTGATGATGATGACGATTAATGGCTCGGATCGTATCGAAAATCAGATTTAGGACAAATACGTTCTGATTCATAATGTAATGGAATCAATCATTTGGTTTGTCAATCCTATTCGGAATGGTTTTAGAAATATATTTTAGTTAAGGTACATTAGTATAAAAATAGTGTTATTTCATGAATTAATGTGTGTTTTTATACCACTTTGATGAATAAATTTTGAAAAATATATATTAATCTACAAAGAACATGTAACACATCTCTAAAGAGCATACCGTAAATAAATGCATTGTTATGACAACCAACTTAAATAAACTACAGGAAATATTAGAAAAACATCGTTGAAAAATATTTGGCTCAAGGTAAATCTAAGCAAAACAAAGGTAATTTACAACACACTCGCTAAAACAATTGAATACAATCTGTTTCAGGGGCACAACTGGAAAATACACCAGTGTATATGTTTATACTCTTTGGTTCTATTCGGTAAAGTCACGTAGGTAAAAAATAAAACAACAAAAATCTACGTGACTTTACCGAATAGAACCAAAGAGTATGGATCTTTGCAGTCACGAAAGCTTCAAATCTAGAAGTGTATAATGTTACCTCGGGCAGTTATTAATGGAGGATCGTGATCCAAATTACGAAATAAGGAGGCCGATGAAAGTGGGTTGGAGCACTTTTGGAAAGCTGAACTTCACAATGAGAAACAACATAGCAATGTGCCTAAAGACAACAATGGTGCAGGCAATGTGCAATGCATAAAATAGTCAATAATCTACAACCTTTTGTCAATCGACTGCAGGATGGACAAAGGCTTCCCTTGCCTTATTGGCCATTGGGGCTGTTTGTCCCTACTTTTGTCCGGGAGGCGGGGGTCAGCAGGGGCAGGGACTTTTGAATTTCAGTCATTTCTGATGTTAGTCGTGGCTTGGACTGGAACCCGGGGTGCCGGGATTGATAGCGGCATGTGCAAGCGACAGTGCCACCACAGTGGCGGGTGGTAGTGTAGAGGTTAGCGCCCTGCGCTGCACTACGAATGTCATATTTTCTATTGATATGCATAGGTCCACTCACGGCCAACACCAGCGACTATTTCCTGAACCGGTTCTGGGCCTCTCCTAGGTCGACTCAGCCTCAAATGAGTAACTGGCGCAGTGTTTAAACTTCGGCACTGGCGGCCGGGCATTTTGCTGGCCACCCATCCCCCAATTTTGCCGTGACGGCCATCATAGGTGCTCGCTAACAGCACTTGCTCAACAGTCTGTTAAAGGCAATACAGGGATTTTTTTGTCTTTGCCAACATTATACTTAGGACCTTTGCATATCAATAGAAAATATTACATTGGGAAAAAAAGGAGAATATACAAAAATGAAAGCCTAAATAAGATGGAAAAAAAGAGAATAGGCTTGTGATCCTGATTAGTGAGAAATAATGTATGGTGGGGTTTGAGAGGGTGTGGGGTGAGTTCCTCCCAGACAATGTTGTGTGATCGAGGGAGAACTACTTGAGCTGCTTGATTCAGCTCCTAAAGAAGCTCCCAGCAATTAGACAAAACGTTGGACATCATGCCCAACAACACGCGGTACGACCCGCACAAACATTGTAGATGTATACAGCACAACCGCAAAAAAACGAGGCAGTAGTGCCCCTAGCCACCACCTTTGATGATGTTGTTATTGAGACCATGATTACTGACAAGCCCAAGCCTTACTCTGTCCATCATCTATCAACACGAGAGAGTTCATGATAATAATCCTCAGCCATGATCAGTCAACTTCTGGATGAACGCAGCTATGCGATGTCACCTCTAGCCCTGCGGGCTGTGCCGTGATTATTTGTACCGCTATGGTTCCGCATTGGAAACAAAAATCAATGTTTTTACAATGTTCTTCTTTGGTTCTTTCGGTAAAGTCACGTAGAATGAGAATAAAATAATAAATTGATAAAATAAAATAACACAATAATATTCTCACGACGTTTCGGCCACAACACAAGCGGCCTTCATCAGGTGAAGGGAGCGAGACTGTCTGGTAGGACAGCGCTGGAGTGTCCTACCAGACAGTCTCGCTCCCTTCACCTGATGAAGGCCGCTTGTGTTGTGGCCGAAACGTCGTGAGAATATTATTGTGTTATTTTATTTTATCAATTTATTATTTTATTCTCATTCTACGTGACTTTACCGAAAGAACCAAAGAAGATGAATCATTGCAGTCACGAAAGCTTTAAATCGAAATTTTTACAATGTTCATGAATATTGTGTTTCAAAACAATATTTCAATTAAATAACTTCTTTATTGACTAACAAGTCACTGAGTTTGTATAGTAATGTACTCACAAATGTGCTCATTACATAGCTCAGTTGCTCGGCTCCTTGGAGTAGTTTGAGAGTGCAAGCCTGTGGGAGAGGAGAGGCTTTCTAACTATGTTGGGCCGATGTAGAAATGCAAATTTCATTAAATTAATTTGTGGGCATGAGGTGGCGGTGTGGCCGAGGGGGTTTTATGCTATGTTGTAAGCACTGAGCCGGCACCTCTGAGATTTTGGGTTAATATTTTGGCAGTCACCCATGATTAAAGGTGGCTTCTTCAATGTATTGAGTTTGTGGACTCATCAGTGTCCATTGACAATGACTGTGCATAAAAAACAGTCGTATAAAATATGGATTTTGACTTAATTTAGCTTTTTCCAATTCTCAGAATAAAATAAAAATGTTATTGAAATAATAAAGTATTAAAGCTTTCGTGACTGCACAAAATTACTCATTGGTTTTTTTGGTCAAGTCACGTATGTAGAAATACAATAAAATTATATTAAATAAAAAAACAATCACGAGGTTTCGATCACAACGCAAGCGATCTTCATCAGGTGTCAAGACCAAATCACGGAGGTAAATACAACAAAAAGATGAGAGACGAGAATTCAACAAACCTGAAAAAACATTATGTGAAGTACATCCAGGCAGACCAACAACACAGTTAGACACTTCCTGGCGGACCACGAATTTCAGAAGAGTGTTAAATTTCGTGTTCAACCTTTGGATTGCACATTCCATTTACTTTAATTGAATACTAATTAAAAACAGACATCGCCACTGGGGTTTATCACTCTCCCCCGTCGCTAGTATTATCCTTTATCTGACGAAGAGATAACAATAACAAAGAAACATATTGCCGCTTTTACAAGAGCGGCCGAGGTTACTGATCATTTTGTTGATGGAGCTGACTAAGTTTATTCGAGTACATCTCGGTTGACAGTGACTTATGTCTTGTGTCAAACCAGATCGTCAAGATTTCAGTGGTTTCTAAGATGAAAATGCCACGAACAATCTCGCTAGGGTTTACCAAAAGCAGAGGATCCTGCCATCATAAAGTAATGGTGAACACACTGGGCCTGCAAACCAGAAGTGACCGGTTTGATCTCCTGGCATAGCACCTGATGCATGACATCCACCCCCCCCCCTACATTTGTCAACCCAGGCATTATAAATGTGCACACCACAGTTAGCAATCGGCAGGCCGCGTGTGGTGTGTGGTAAACCGTGGGTCACTCCCACCTCTTCCAGCATGTCTGACCAGTGTGGAAGAGTAGGCCAACATACCCTCCAGAGGGGCTGTCTAGAACTCCCTCGCCTGGATGCCATTCTGCCAGCAGTGGCGTGAGCAAGCAATTGCAGGAGCTGCACCTCTACCTCCAGGCTGTTCTGCTGGTTATATCCATTTTGGCTTTCTCTTTTGCCCAGAGGCATGGCTGCATTAAACAGTTTTACATTACACTTAACTTTTCATTTAATTCACGATTCAATAAATTGTGTAAGAACAGTAAGTACAGATTAGGCGCTATAAACCCCGTTGACCCTGTGGTACGTGACTGATAAATACATTGGCAGATGACTTCTTAAAGCACATTGTGATATTATGCGAACAGAAAACATATGATCATCAGCAGCCTTGGTTAATCCACTGTTGGATGAAGGCCTCCCAAAGCCACCACCATCTATCACTCATCATGCCAGTACGTAATAATCATGTACACGAGCTGGATTTCATCACTCCATCTCTGCCGTTGTCACCTCCTCCCAGACTCGTTCCCATCATTGTTCTTGGGACCATCTGCCATAATCCCTTCCAGCGATCGTGTCCTGCCCAAGCGCAATTATGTCCATCAAGGAAACATACACGCCATCAAAAACAACATCGATGGCGACGTGTACACACTCAATAAATGTCACACAAAGTTCTTCAATATGTAACTTGTGTGGCGATTATTCATTTGCAGTGGTGTGGTTTTATTTGTCTGCCCTTTCAAACAAAGTTCACAACCATTGTGTTCCAACATCGTTTGGTCTTCAGATTTAAAAGAAGCATTTTACGAAAATATTTTTTCCATAAATAAATTATGTAACTGGATTTAATTAAATCAAATCTATAACATGGCTATTCCCAACAAATGACCGCACAATTCATATTTGATATGTGTCTTGTCCGAATGCTACCATGGTATAATAATCGTCATCACACTGGACTTGTAGTCCCGAGGCAGTTGGTTCAGTTAGTTCTCTCAGTGCGGCAGTGGAAACAACACTGCGTGGTTTTTTTCTTCCAAATCCGCCCCCCCCTCCCACCCCCCATCTATGACCACCTATCATAAATGTCGACTTAAGTTGATTGGCAGGTTCTGTGTGGTGGGGTGAAGTGTCGGTAATCCCACCTCCTAAGACGTTTGGCCAGCATGAAAGAGTAGGCCAAATACTAGAGGAGCTCTCTGGTGTTTCCTTCAGTGGAGGCCCACTTGCCAGCATGAGTGTGATCGAGCAATTTGAGGGATCAACAAGCAAAACTCTAAATTGAATTGCTCCATTTACACGAGACATTACAGCTCTTTGCATCCAATAAATCCAACCCTAAACAAATAAAACAATAAAATAATAAAAATGTAAAAAACAATGTTATGCTTTCTACAGCATAAAGTTCTTGCAGTTTTGAAGAAAAAGAATTGTAGTTTATTTCATAAGCAGCACTTTTGTAAATTAGGTCATTTAAATCTATTTTTTTTTCACAACAGAATATGGGGTTTACACCCAGAATGATTGTACGTGTACAGTATATTCACACAGGCCTTTTGTCAATCCACCGCTGAGTGAGGGCCTTCCCCATGCCATGTGCGTAGTTGAGGTTATTTTACCGTAACTTGAACCCCGTGGTCATTGAGAGTTTGTGAAAGCACGGAGCGTAAATATTTGAGAACGGTATAGTATACAGTGGATTTGAATGCATCGCCTGCCCTCTTCTGATGACATAGCCTTGCAGCAGCCCATGGCTGGCTCCCGTTCATTGTGGGTTGGTCGCCCATGAATGAAAGCACTATCCAGGCTTCTCGCCCTACTTCACCTGCTCGATATTTGACGAGACATCAGACGGATGCATTACGGGGCATTTAGTCATCGGGCGCAAAGTTATTTTTTGTGGCAAACAGACTTGGGTGAAATCTCCGATTAGCACGGCTGGGCTACGTACGCCTGGTGGGGGTCGCGGCGTACAGTGAGGGAAAAAAGTATTTGATCCCCTGCTGATTTTGTACGTTTGCCCACTGACAAAGAAATGATCAGTCTATAATTTTAATGGTAGGCTTATTTGAACAGTGAGAGACAGAATAACAACAAAAAAATCCAGAAAAAAGCATGTCAAAAATGTTACAAATTGATTTGCATTTTAATGAGGGAAATAAGTATTTGACCGCTCTGCAAAACATGACTTAGTACTTGTGGCAAAACCCTTGTTGATAATTAGAGAGGTCGGACGTTTCTTGTAGTTGGCCACCAGGTTTGCACACATCTCAGGAGGGATTTTGTCCCACTCCTCTTTGCAGATCTTCTCCAAGTCATTAAGGTTTCGAGGCTGATGTTTGGCAACTCGAACCTTCAGCTCCCTCCACAGATTTTCTATGAGATTAAGGTCTGGAGACTGGCTAGGCCACTCCAGGACCTTAATGTGCTTATTCTCAAGCCACTCCTTTGTTGCCTTGGCCGTGTGTTTTGGGTCATTGTCATGCTGGAATACCCATCCACGACCCATTTTCAATGCCCTGGCTGAGGGAAGGAGGTTCTCACCCAAGATTTCACAGTACATGGCCCCGTCCATCGTCCCTTTGATGCGGTGAAGTTGTCCTGTCCCCTTAACAGAAAAACACTCCCAAAGCATAATGTTTCCACCTCCATGTTTGACGGTGGGGATGGTGTTATTGGGGTCATAGGCAGCATTCCTCCTCCTCCAAACACAGCGAGTTGAGTTGATGCCAAAGAGCTCCATTTTGGTCTCATCTGACCACAACACTTTTACCCAGTTGTCTTCTGAATCATTGAGATGTTCATTGGCGAACTTCAGACGGGCATGTATATGTGCTTTCTTGAGCAGGGGGACCTTGCGGGCGCTGCAGGATTTCAGTCCTTCACAGCGTAGTGTGTTACCAATTGTTTTCTTGGTGACTATGGTCCCAGCTGCCTTGAGATCATTGACAAGATCCTCCCGTGTAGTTCTGGGTTGATTCCTCACCGTTCTCATGATCATTGCAACTCCACGAGGTGAGATCTTGCATGGAGCCCCAGGCCGAGGGAGATTGACAGTTCTTTTGTGTTTCTTCCATTTGCAAATAATCGCACCAGCTGTTGTCACCTTCTCACCAAGCTGCTTGGCCATGGTCTTGTAGCCCATTCCAGACTTGTGTAGGTCTACATTCTTGTCCCTGACATCCTTGGAGAGCTCTTTGGTCTTGGCCATGGTGGAGAGTTTGGAATCTAATTGATTGCTTCTGTGGACAGGTGTCTTTTACACAGGTAACAAGCTGAGATTAGGAGCACACTCCCTGTAAGAGTGTGCTCCTAATTTCAGCTCGTTACCTGTATAAAAGACACCTGGGAGCCAGAAATCTTTCTGATTGAGAGGGGGTCAAATACTTATTTCCCTCATTAAAATGCAAATCAATTTATTACATTTTTGGCATGCGTTTTTCTGGATTTTTTTGTTGTTATTCTGTCTCTCACTGTTCAAATAAACCTACCATTAAAATTATAGGCTGATCATTTCTTTGTCAGTGGGCAAACGTACAAAATCAGCAGGGGATCAAATACTTTTTTCTCACTGTACGTAGTTAAACAAAAAAAACAAAGCGTCGGCAACACATTTTTTCAGTTTCATTCGGCTCTTGTATCGGTCGTAACCACAACAAACAAAAACACACGAACAAGAAAACATCTTAAAGTGACTATGTGACTGTGCAAACAGAAAATCTATGAAAAAACAGCAAAATATTCCTGAAAAAAGTACCGTACACCAACGCTGTGTGCAAAAAATCCCAGTGGGATGCAAGTCAAACAACAACAACAACCACAAGACAACTAAGATTAAGGCCATCAGTCTAACTCCCTACTACAACAAAACAAACATGTCCAAACCAAAAAACTTTTCGAAATCACCAAAAAATAAAGCCATAATTGCAACTTAACAGTGATCATAGGGACTGTGACCGAATTTTTACAATAAACTACATAAATAACATGTAACACCAAATCCTAGAGCCATCGCTGGCTGCATGAGTTACTCCACAACAACAGAAGCATCAGTCGGAGTATCAAATTTTTCAATGCACCTTTAAGATCAGCACGCTAAATCAAAATACAGATAATACTTTGCAGCGTCATCCGGAGCGAAAAATTTTATTTTACGCCAATGAATAGCAGTGGCAGCTAGCGGTGTACAACTCCTAACATGGTGCGGCGTGTGGAACATTCTCGAAGTGGTAATTTGAGAGCATTCGTTCACCTGCATCGATTTAACTAAAAATAATTTGCAGACAATTGTCATTGGCCCCGACAGCTTGTCAGAATGCCCATTTTCTTTTGTCAAGAGTTTAGGAGGAGTAATGCAACGGGAGATAACAAGTGCCAAACGTGTTGCCATAAAGAACGCTCCAATCAAAATCAGGGCTGCAGAGAGCACTTTCCCAATTCCTAATAGACGTGTCACCATGGTAGCATCGTGCAACGATGCTGCTTTGCTGCTGTCCCAGAGGCAATGGTTGATTTCGTTTAACTCCTTAATCAACCGCTCCCGAGGACACAGCGAACTGTACCGTGCTCATTTGAGAGAGAAGGAGTGTTGTGCTGTTTTGCCTTCCCTCGGAATTTCCCATATTAATATTATATCGTGTTTGCCTTTAAGCTCTTCCTAAATCATCGTTTTATCTGTCAGCGTGGGCTTTTTGAGCCTTGCCGTTTATTTGGGCAGAGGGAAGCGGATCTCTGCCTTTGTTAGCGCACTGCGCTGTGAACCCGGTGACCCGAGTGTGATTCCAAGCCACATCAGTGCCGAGTGCTATCTCTGAACCGGACTTGGCACCCTCCACCAACTGGGACTTGCCAGCGTGGTGAAGTATGATGAAACAACCCACATGACCTGTCCTTCATCCAGCAGTGGATTGACAAAGAGCTGTAAAGTATATTTTGACGTATTTTTATTTTATTTTGTGCTACGTTTGATTTTTAGCTTGCCACGACAGTGTACACGAGAGGTGCTTTTGGGTTGTGTTCTGCCTGCATTGTTGTTTATTTTTAATTCGTAACAATTTATTGGGCTACGTTATCAGCAGCAGCAGACAACATAATCCCTTTCTGTACTGTAATACGCTCCCACGTTTATGCTGCCGGCCTTCACCGACATGCACTGATTGGCGTGGTGAAGTATGGTCCAGTTACTCCCGCGAACCGCATGATGTAGGAGATCCCTCATCCAGCAGTACAAGGATGTCTTGAATGCTATTGATGTCTTGGGTTCCTTGAAGAACAGCAGTAACGTAAAAAAAACACATAACAAATAGCATTTGCGCAAACGTACTATGCTTTCACAAACTCCTCTATGACTTTGGACAATGACTGGAAAGCAATATAAAATGATGGTCGCAACACATTTGCTGGAATGTGTATGTTTATTATTTCACTTGGGCAAATGTGCACACTTAAAGTAAAGTGGACGCCCATTTAATAGATGTAGCGCACGTGGACGCCCATTTAATAGATGTAGCGCACTTCTCATGAAAGGTTATATAAAGAAATGAACAAGTCAATTTCTCATGCTAAAGCACTTGCTTGTTTGTAAGGAGATTTATGCTTACTGGTGCGCTGGCTTTATTTGCTCAATCCTGAATAATGATGTAATTAATTTCAATAACGGGCATTGTACTGGGGGCCCTGAAACACCTCGGTTCAGCAATGACGTAAAATTACTACCCTTTGTCCAATTCACTGTCGGATTAAGGTCTCCCCCACACATGTTGGGAGTGAAAGCTATTTTTTTACCACCACACTTCAATGCATCGGCCAGTGTTGAAAGGAAGAGGTTTGATGCTGGGGCCCACAGCTGCTTCAGATTTCACCGTCCACTGACATTAGCCGTGGGCGGGAATTTTCCTCGGGTTGTTACGTTCCTAGCACGGTTGCACGCGTTACTGTGACGCTGCTCCACCCGCACACGTGCTTAATTCAGCTGTATGTTTTGCGATCAATCTTTTGCCAATAATATACAGGGTGATCCATTTATAGACACCCCACGAAAATAATGGGCATAAGATATAGACGGAAACAACATTTATTAAAATACGTACAAGCCTATTTAAAAAAATATTTTTATTTTAAAACCCTCTGCACGTCTCCCATTTATTTCAATGCACTTATTTAAAAAATATATATACGTTATCAAAAATAAACCACCACTTTCACACATTCTATCACCTGTTGAGAATAAAGTAAGACGGTCATTAGATATCAGTGGCATATCATTAAGTGGATCATGCTACACTAAACATGTTTTTTTTACAAAGCAGGGAGATTTTTTGAAAACACAGTTCCACATTGTTTGCAAAGAGGTGCTTTGCTTTTTTAGCTTTGCCAATATGATGGTCACCCATTTGTTGACGGTGGTCATTTTATCAATGCCGTGGGTGCATAGCGGCCTAATTGTGCAGAGAGCAAGAGCTGTGGGATCGTGAATAGTGCAATATTATCATTACAAATGAACGGCTGCAAAGAGGTGCCAAATAATAATTTGACAGTGCCATACAGCAAACTAACATCACTCAAAAGTATAAACGTTTGTAATGTGTAAAGTTTCTCATGGTATTCTGGCATCGCGTATTTCCAGGCTTGGGCTGCTGGGATGGTCGGGAGCTGGCAGCACATCTAGGGATTTACACAAATTTATAGTGGAGCTTGAGTGTTAGCATGCTTCACGCAAGGATAAAATGAGTCAGGAAGTGCCAACAGAATTGAGAAGCACATGGGAACAGAGCACAGGACACACATGACGTTAGAATCTGGTGTATCATAAACTAACGAGTAGACCAACTCGTGTATAGTGACATGATTGAATGCTTAAGATGTGCTAAGTATAGTACGAACGGAATGATACAGTATGCGGCGTACTCTCATCTTAGTTCTTTGTCCTGCCATGGGATGACTGCAAGCTCATTTTATACTGCAAATGTTATTCTAATTTTCATTTCATGCATATATTCATTTATACCCTATAACGTATATACTCGCTTAACCCGTTTTTGCTTAACGCCGCACTTTTCAGGAACGCATCTACTACCTCATTAAATGATGGATTACCGTACTGTATATTTATCACGGACGCTGAGCACATGCCCAGAGACCCCAAATGCCAAGCAGCCGACAACAAATATCACTACCGAGGGTATGAGAGATAAGCGTCAATGCGTTTCTTAACATTGCCCAAGGTTGTACAACTTTAGGAAAGAGACGATGGGAGGGGATGCCAAAAGCGAAGCAGTGTGAGGAAAAGAGCAGAAATAGAAGTGTTTTGACGTGCTGCTGTATATGTGTTGAACTTCTTTCACACTGTACGTAGCCAACCGTGCTAATCGAAGGTGCTGCTGTATTGTGGTTGAGGACGGCGAGGATGAGCAATTGATATGCGTAACCACTACTGCCACTCGAGGCTTTACATTCACTGCAATGACAAAAACACAAGCATTGATTCTTGATTGGAATAACAACCCCAAGTCAAGACAATTCACCAAATCATGAAGTTGGCGAACCGCAACGAGCTTAGTGATCAAATCTGTAATTTGCAAAACGTGTTAAGATGATTTATCTTAATATCTTTCAATGTGATGTCAACTGTTACATGGTTGTGACATTTTATACAATATAAAAATTAATGCTCCTTGTCAATACCACTGGTGGCATAAATGCCGCCACCTTTTTTTTTGCTGTGTCGGTCACGAGGGTTTCTTTTGATTATACATCACCACGTTGTTCAGCGTGCATTGGTGAATCATATCTTTTAGTGAGAAAGCATCATATTTAATACATTTCTGAAACGTCGCTGTGTTGTTAGGAGTCAAATGGTACGCGGATGTGGTGATTAGATGGTAGCACATTAATGTAATGAATATGAATCCCTGCAGTCACGAAAGCTTTAAATCAAAATGTAATGAACACTGTTGGGGTCAACAGTAGCCAAGAGCAGAACTTGAAATTGCTCTTTGGTTTCTGAGAGGGGTTTTCAATCTTATTATTACTACTACACAAGTGTATCCAGAAAAGTCTCGGTGTCTCTTGACTTTTTTTGGAGGGTCTTGCCAAGTTTTAGCAATTTAGGGGCAACTCACTAATTTTCAGATGTTTTGTAAAACTTGGCAAAATTTGTACCACGACGTTGGCATGCGGTGGCCTACTCTTGCGAATGACATCACGGGATCCTTAATGTCCACTGTGAAGCAGGTTTGTTTTTTGTTTTGTTAATACACGCACGTTAATAACCAGGGTGGCCGCTGGATTCTAACCGTGAACTTCTGGAACAAGCAGTGAACACGTTGCTGGGTGTTTCAGTCGATCATTGGCAACTTACTCTGGAAGATATTCACGTATAATGCCTTTATTTTTGCATTTGTAGCTTTTGCTGTGTACATCTCAGGTGAGTGATGGTAGCTGCATGCTAGTTATCAAATTATCTCGATAGTGGGCTAATGAAATTGCAAGCTTTCATGCAATATTTGTTAACCAAGAGTATAGTGACCTAGCATGTGTTTTGCTTGCAAATTGATTTTAATTGTATTGTTATTTGTCAAATGACGAAGTACGGAGTGTAGTCTCTGCTGAATCTTTAAAAAAAAAGATGATTTTTTTTATTTACTACTCTGGCAATTCCGTGTACGCGTATACACACGGCGCTTTTGTCAGTCCACCGTTGGATGAGGGCTTCCGCGTGCCGTGCAGGCTGTGGGAGTTTTGTGACCTCGCTTCTTCTCGCTTGTCAGTGCTGATCGGGAAGGCAGCCATCTACTGTAGGAAGGAGAAAGAAACAATTTTATTCAAAAACGTGGCACTGCACCATAAATTTCACGTTACTGAAATGCCTCTCGGTAACAAAAACATTGACGGAAATGTGTGACGATTTCGCAAGCAATACAACTTAAATTTGCCACCGTTCTCGGTATTTCAGAAAATGGTATGCGTAGCTTGATGCCGAGGAGGTTGGGAATCCACCTTTTATTTTCGAGGGAAGGACAGAGCCTTGGCAGAAAAAAAAACACAACAACTTATAGGCAGTAAGGTTGATGTGCACGCCTGTTTATCATCAAAATTCCGGGCATGTCGCCTCGCAATCACAACAAATCTACTTGCGTTTTGTTCTCATCCACCACATTTCAATGTGCATCGTTAGGTTGTCTGTGTTTACACACTGTCACTGGTATTTGATTAATGTTTTCCACTGTTAAAATTGGTTGTTTTTCTTGCACAATCTAATTGTTGTAAGTATGACGATGTTTCTGTTATATTCTTACACTGCCGTAATAGCATATCTATCCTGCCATCCCACGTAGGCAATCGATGAGCCATTCCGGCTAGGCGTATGTCAGTGTACTCGCGCTTTGGCAAATAATATATTGGACACGTAACAAAGCAAATGAGTAATCAGTCACGTGAACCCCAAACCATTTATTGTACGCCCAGGAGTGTTGGCAGCAAAACATAAATAATTGACTTTTAAAACTCAATTCTGTAATCATACACAATCTAAAACTTGCTTGAGAAGCTCAAGCAACACATGTTTTTTGTTATAGGTTTTAAATTTGTTAGGGAATTTAAACGTTGTTGTGATTGCCTATGGGACTACTCCAAGGCAGAGCTTGACATTACATCCAGGGCATTATTTTGCTTCTCATCTGTGAAATATTTTTTGTTTGTTATCTGATGTTGCAAACGATGACGTGATGTAGTACGTTCTGTACTGTTTACCTGGTGAATATTTTCTAAAGCAATTTTGGATTGCACTCTTAAGGATATCAGTTTTTACGTAACAATAGGTTCATGGTGACAAATGGGTTCCAGAAATTGCAAAGAAATTCGACAATTGCTTGGGAATTGAATTTGTCACAAAGGGCAACTGTAGCACCACGTGGGATGAAGCGGCATGGGGGCACGGGGTGGTGAAGTAGCTCTGTCCACGGCACTGATCTGGCACTGTTTGTGGTCCTGAGATTGAATCCAGATAGCCACTTGTAATTAACCCAGGCTTCTCAAGTATAGTGAGTGTCGTGATTATTATATCAGCCTGGTCACCAATGACTTGCACACAACACAAAAATCCATCACGTTAAATTCGGTTCTGCACTTTTGCTAAATTCCAGTTGTAAGAATTCACATGCCTGGTTTTTGATAGGTCATGCAAATTAACATTTCTCTCAGTGGCAGAGAGGATGAGAAAGTGCTGCCCCCTATTTGTGAAACAGGTCACTTTAAAGGGATCTCAGAAGTAGCTCTGTGGTGTCCACCTCTGTGGGCCATTCTCTAACGTGAAGGGTTGCACTGTTCTGATGGCATCGTGCCGATTACATGTTGTTACCAAGTTGTATGTATAGTTTCTTATTTTTTAATCTCTTGTTTGTGCAGTTTTGTTCACTCTGTCAGCCTAAATGTAACATTTGTTTTTCATTTTTTCATAATTAATGTATATACATTAAAAAAACATCGATTCTTACACGTGTTTGTATTGGGAGCCTTAAGAATTGGCATAAATCGATTAATCGTTTTACCTCAAGTTCCAACCTCACTGGGAATTCGAATGTTAGAAACCTCTTTCATCTTTTCACTTGGTGTCATGTGGGAAGAAATGTATTTTCATCATGAAAAATGTATTAACAACTAACGTTGAGAAAATGTCACATTATTAAAGTCTATGGCAAGTTCCATCAATGTAGCCTGCTGACAGAGCTATTGTTGATTTCGGCAAAAATAGCAACATTAATTTCACTAAATTGTTGCTCACTGTTCCCAAATGTGACATTTCTGTTTATACATGCAGTTGTAATTGTTTTTCTAGTCAATATTACAGATCCATGATTAGCTTTACCAATGGCAAAGTAATTGTTGAAGGGCATGGCAATTTTTATTGTGCTTGAATTGCTTGTTTGAAAATGTGAAATGCCACATCATCTTGAAGCACCTTGCAAATCTAAGAACTCGCAAACGAGACGCAAGTTTTCAGCCGACGTAGTCGGACAACAGGAAGAAGCCACGTGGGTTTGAGGATGCGTTGGCGACCGCTGGATATGTCACGGACACCGGCAAAGATTCTCTCGCCCTGGTGGTGAGGTCTTCAACCGGCATGAAGGCCCGTGCGGTAGACAAATGCTGCGCTTCAGTTTTGCTCTAAGACCACCCTACCCGAGCCCTGTAGCCAGCTAGGGTAGATTTGCTGGAGACCTATATAGCCTTGCTTTGTATCTCTGTTGAACTTCTTTCGCACTTTACGTAGCCAACTGTGGTAATCGGCGGTGCGGGGGGGGGAGGACAACAAACTAAACGCAAAAAAAGCCTTGGTATGACTCATGTGGAGCAAGCATTACAGGTTCAGGTGTCAGTGATTTAGCCATTAAGTTGCTTTGTATGAGAGTTGGTGAATTGCAGATGCTCCCACCCACCGCCTTCACATTTATGGGCCTGGTATTGCGAAGTGACATGCTCCATGGTTGGATTTCATAGGTGCAGTCGCGCACAGCAGAGTTTGGATTTTTTAGTGTACCGCTGTGCAAAGTCCACCCTATGTATGTACATGGGCTGAGTGTTTTTTTGTGACCTCCAGGACAAACTGAAAAACAAATTACGAGACAAAGAGCAAACAGAGGGTGGCTGCTTAAAGGGCAGTGATTTGGCCAGATGGGAAAGCTGAACTGTCATTCCCACAAAGGGAATTAGATCCATTGTGGTAAAATCAAAGGCAATGGGTATAGATACAATGGCAGATGCTCTTTGTAGCTCTACAGATAAGTAAGCCAACTGACTGTCGGTAAGCTGAATATCCCTTGAAGTATGAGCCCCTTTATACTTCTGGTAGGAAGTTTGTCGGCTTTCCAGAACTAGAGTCTAGTCTTGATTCAGACCACTGGGTTCTGTAAATTACAATGAAAGATTATGCTCCGGGAAATTATGACAAGACCTGGTTTTGACTAGTAGGGTGGCACGATTGGAGGAGATGGACCAGCTTCTGTGCTTCTGGAGGGCATGGGTCAGGAGGACTATGGGTTCTAATCCTGGTAATTTCTTTCCCCAAAGTCCTGTGGAAGCTACAGGTTGAAATGCACCTGTAGGCGTTGAACTTGTATGTGAATACCAGAAAGTTCAAGATCGAGAGGAGATTGTATATGTCTATGTTACCAGGTGACTGGTTGACATCAATAGACTTTGGAGACATTTCACATTCCAAAAGCGCCATCCCACAGTGCCGAATGACGTTTGGGTTAAGGAATTTTGCAGTTCTGGACTATATACCATCTCCCTGCCGATCATAATTGATTTGGTATGCGTACCACACTCACGCTGGGCCAGGGTTGTGTGGGTATATTTGCAATGACTAGGGGCTAACACGAACACGACATGTCTCCAGAGTCTGGTCATTGGTGCAAATAACTACATCTGACGAGATCTGGCTTGTTCATGCAATGGAGTTAGAATTGAATTGGTGATGGAGATGGGCTATAAAGCTCTTTTTTTACAGATGTCCAGTAATTTTCACAGATGTCCCGTAGACACAGTGTCAGTGCTGGAAGAACTGCTTTACTTTAATCTAGTCACTTGTAGACTTCCTTGTTTATTTGCTGACCTTTCTCTCTTTGCACGTTTGTTAAAGTAAATTTTTGTTATGCTCAATGCCTCTAGTTGTGCCTCGGGGTGTTCCGTTGGGTACTTAAACATTTTTTATCGCGTCGCGTTTTATTGCCAATCAACATACACACGGCCAATATCTTTATTTTGTTTTTAAAAAATACATTTTTTTACACGTGCATTTCAAATGCAGGGCTTCTGCTATAGTGGCAAGGCAACTTATAGGGGACCTAATTTAAATTCCCACGATGGCTACGTGATGGAACATAATGCCCAAAAATGTCTAGTGTGTTGCATCTGCTAGGCGCTGGACCGCTTCCACAGCACTAAACAGGGTAATGTTACTCGTGTCTTACACCGCAATGCCACGGGGCCTGCCGAGAATATATATATTATATTGTTAAAGGGCCAACTCCGTGGAGAACTCCAGCTATTAGTGTCGCTTCATATTTAATGTAAGTGCAATGTACATGTAATTCCAAGAAGGTCAGAACCTCATCAGGCTTTTGACAAGAGTGTGACTAGATGCTCGATTCTCTGCTTTGCTTGAATGTGATTTAAAATGTATTATTGCTCAGAAACGAATAAAATAATTAGTACACTTGTATAGGAACCTACAAGCTCATTAGCATTCATCTGCGATGGATGGGTTGGTTAATATCATGCAAATCTACCAGTGTTTTTCTGTTATAATGGCTTATATCGTCAGAAGCTCTTAACATAGTTGATATTCACTCCGTTTATGTTAACGCTTTTACTTGTGCTCCTACTGCTACTGCTGCTGCTGTGAATGATCTTGGGTAGATAGCGTATCTACCTTGCCCCACACTTCTCTTTCTTTTGTCACTTTATTTGGGTTTCTCCAGGATAAATACACATTCTGATTCCCCCAGTGTTAAATGGTTTTGATAATTTGCTAAAAGCATTTGTTATGGGGCCTGGGTGTGGGAAAGCTTGATTTGTCCGCATACATTTCTACAGAAAGACATTTTTAGTAGTCGAAATTGAATAAAACGTTTTATGTGCCCATTTTCACATTTGTGATACAAAATTTAGAACTATGTACGAAAACATACAAGCACAAGTCACATTGTGAGTACGAATGTGTATAAAGAATAATATATATTTTTTAAATTGCGAAATATACAAACCTGGTGCAACCAGTAGTAGTAAAATTCTCACGACGTTTCGACTGCAACACAAGCAATCATCATCAGGTGTGAAAACCACAACAAGAAAATTTCAAAAAAGTGGCGGTTATTTTTAACGTTAGCAGCACGGAGAGTGATTTGGTAGTTTGTTCAGATGGACGAGTCCATCTATGTTTGGAAAAGAGGAGGGGGGAGACGAAAATAATGGATGCGGTCTGAAAGTCACCTTAAGCGTGCTCAATCAATTAAGACCCGAAATGGTTTATCGAATCCTTCCAATGATTGCTAAGCCAGAATCCATGTTCTCGGTTGAAATTGTCTCTGTGCTTGTATATGTGGATAGCCTCATGAACGAATCTCTCATGGTAGCCAGATGGCTTGCAAAGTCTTGGAGCAGTCAATGTCATGTGAACCCACTGAATTATAACAGTGATCTGCCACGGCCGAGGTGTTGGCCCTACCGTGTTTCAGTTCTGCTTTGTATTCACAAATGCGGTCCGAGACATGTCGTTTGGTTTCTCCAATGTAACTACTACCACAGAGGCAACCAAGTTTGTAGATGCCAGGGTACTGTATGCCCGGAATCACATCTTTTACAGACGGAACCAAATCACGGATTTTATGTAATGTGTTGAATCGGACCTGGATCTTGTGTTTATTCAATATTTTGGAGATCTTTTTTGTGATCCCCGCAATGTAGGGTAAAGTGATGGTTTTGAAAGGCTCCTCAAGAGGGTCCTTCTTCATGGTTGGAGTGATAGCTTTGCGGATTGTGTAGTTTGAATAACCATTAGCCTTAAGAGCTTGGTGTACGTGCTTGAGTTCACTGGCTATATGTTCCTGGTCAGATATGCATTGGGCTCTATGGTGCAGAGTCTTGATGAGGGAATTCTTCTGGGATGGATGGTGGTGGGAATCCAGTTTCAGATAAGCATCCGTATGGGTAGCTTTCCTGTAGACAGAGTGGCTCATTGAACCATCAGGTCTCTTTTTATTAGAACATCCAAAAAAGGTAGCTTGCCATCTTTTTCGACTTCCATGGTAAATCTGATGGCTGGGTGTATGGAATTGATGTGGTCGAAGAATTGGTCTAGAGCAAGCCGGCCATGTGGCCAGATGACAAAAGTGTCATCCACGTACCTCTTCCATAAGGTTGAGCGCAGAGTGGCAGTCTGGATGGCGTCAGTCTCAAATTTCTCCATGAAAATGTTGGCTACAACCGGAGATAGGGGGGAGCCCATTGGGGTGCCCTCAGTTTGTTTGTAGAAAGTTCCATTCCAAGTGAAGTATGTATTGGTTAAGCAGTGTCTTACCAGGGGGGGTACCTTAGTGTTTAGTCCTTGATGAACCAAGTCTTCAATGATTGCGATGGTGTCAGGTACAGGAACTTTGGTGAATAAGGAAACTACATCAACACTGACAAGCAGGTCGTCTGGGGACAGGGAAATACCCTTGATTGTCGATACCAGGTGAGTAGAATTTTGTACCACAGAGGTGGTTTTTCCAGTGAAAGGCCATATGATTTCATACAGAAAATGAGCCAGTTTGTAGATGGCTGAGTTGATAGTAGAGACGATGGGACGAAGGGGTGTATCTACTTTATGTATTTTTGGTAAGCCGTATAATCTTGCTGGCCTGGCAGCAGAAGGTTTCAACGATAACTGTTTTTTTTTAAATTATTTTATTGTTTCCCTTCTACGTTACTTTCCCGAAAGAACCAAGAATATGAATCCCTGCAGTCACGAAAGCTTTAAATCAAAAGGTGGCACAATGGTAAGAGCGCTGCACTCTGAACTTGGTGAACCGAATTTGATTTCTGACCACAGTTAACATTAGTGATGAGTGATATCTAAACTGGTCCTGGGATCGCCTTCACTAACCCACACTGACTAGGATGGTGAAGTATAGTCAAAAATACCCTTGGCCAAATGGAACATTGGGAGTCCTTGAACCTCCAATGTATTAACAAGGGGCGTTCAATAGTTGTATATACCATCTTGATTTGAAGCTTTCGTGACTGCAGGAATCCATACTCTTTGGTTCTTTCGGTAAAGTCACGTAGGTAGAAATTTTATTTTATACCTGCGTGACTTTACCAAAAGAACCAAAGAGTATATTTATTAATATATATTTAATAGTTGTGTATATATAATTGTTAGAATTTTTCTTCGTGGGATAAAAAAAATGTGAAGATAAAGACTGACGAAGGTTGATGACTGCTTCTATCACTGATAATTTTTTTGTTGGTGCCGACACATTATGCGCGTTCACCTCAGTTTATGTTCATGTGCATCTCAGTTGACAGTCACGTATTCCTCTGTTGGGCCAAATTGACAAAATGCCAACATTGACCTTGAACGTTATCTTCATCGTTATTTCTTGCTTGCTCGGGGCAATGCAGACCTTTTCAAAGAATCGTATCATTATGCCTGTCTCGTCGCTTTTGTTTGTCCTGTGTAGGGTTGGTGAGGGTTGTTTGTTTGCCGATGGCTCTATTCTCACACCTCAGATTTTCTCTAATCTAGTCACCTGTGGATTTCGTGCGCACGTTTGTTAAAGATGCTCGTTGCCTGTCGTGCCTCCACGTGCGCCCTTGGGCATTTCAAAAATGTGCTCACCGTGTCGAAGGATTCCTGTCAATCATAGATAAGTGCTGTAAATATCTTTATTTCAAAACCGTTGGCTTATCCCTGCATTCCAAATTTGAGGCTTTGGTTGTCGAGGCAAGAAGCATTTTGTTACAATTTCACGGCAGCTGCTTGCTGGTTCATAATTGTCTAAACTTTCCATTGTGCAGCAGTTGATAGACTAAACTGATTTTATCCACCGTCTGCTCTTTGCACAACACTGTAATGTCACTCAAGCGGTATATTATTTCACTACATGGCCAATGAGAATATTGATACATTATATATTGCTATTTGTGTCGCTTGATATTTTATGTAAGCGTAATCTACACAAGTCCTCGAAGAGGGTCAGAGTCTCATCGGACTTCAGCCACGAGTGTGACTAAGGACTGTGATGTTCTGCTTTGCGCTCACATGATTAGCACGTGTTCCTGCTCAGATATTAAAAACTATATATGTATCGATTTAAAGCTTTCGTGACTGCAATGATTCATCTTCTTTGGTTCTTTCGGTAAAGTCACGTAGAATGAGAATACAATAATAAATTGATAAAATAAAATAACACAATAATATTCTCACGACGTTTCGGCCACAACACAAGCGGCCTTCATCAGGTGAAGGGACGAGACTGTCTGTCTGATAGGACAGCGCTGGAGCTGTCCTACCAGACCTGATGAAGGCCGCTTGTGTTGTGGCCGAAACGTCGTGAGAATATTATTGTGTTATTTTATTTTATCAATTTATTATTTTATTCTCATTCTACGTGACTTTACCGAAAGAACCAAAGAAGATATATATGTATCATTTACACTTTTGTATGGGTTTAGCGGCGGCAGAGTGCTGAGCGCGCTTCGCTCAGAACTCAGCAACTGAAGTTCGATTGTTTGTCACGGCTAAAATCGGTGACAATTTATACCTGAACCGGCTCTGCCCACCTTTACTACCCCTTCACCAGCGCCGCATTGCTCAGCGTGGTGAAGTGTCGTCATACAACCGCATGAGCGACATGGTTGTTCATGGTGGATGCAGAATGGCTGGAATAACACTCACCTCGGAGTTGGCAACATCATTTGATTTCTCTCTGCCGCAATAATACTAATTACATGTGTATAGCACTTTTCATCAGGGATCTCAAAGCGCTGTACAGGACACAGCAGCAGCAGACGCTCGGCATGAAAATAATTTTATAAATACATTTTAAAAATCATTTACTAAATGAACTAATAGTTTGATAAGCGGAAACATATACATAGGTTTTAAGAAGCATTTAAAAAAAATGTCCACAGACTCGGAGATCCTGATATATCATGGAAGAGCGTTCCATAGCCTTGGGGTTACACAGGAAAAAGCCCGGTCACCCATTGACTAAAACCTCGACCTCGGCATACAGAGAAGAACTGCATCCCCAGATTTTGGGGACCTTGAGGGGACAAAGATGCCTCTTGTTCATTGCTTCAAATCGGTTCATTGACGTTACTTGTTTTTTTCCCGGCTACAAACTTAACGAGCCCGGCTATCTCGCCGTCTTTTGAAACCCCCACGTGTGCGGCCTGTTCCTTCCAGGGACGACGGCTGTTGCGTGGAAGGCATCGTGGACATCTTTGACCTGCTCTTGCGGACAGCCTCTCAGTTCATCGAGCTCAGCGTGACTCTGGAGGAGTTCATCTGCCTCAAGGCCATGGTGCTGCTGAACTCGAGTGAGTGGGTGTTGTCGCTATCTATTTTCCCCCTCCCTCGCACTTTTTGTCACACACGTGTTCTGTCCATATAGGGCTGCCCAGATTTTGGCTGGTGTGTGTTGGGGGGGGGGGGGGGGGGGCAAAAGGGGAACATTTTTCTGCACCTCACACAAAAGAGGGGGCACCGCAGCGGGATTTTTTTTTCTTTGTCACTATTAATGCCCCCCCCGCCCCGCTCCGCGTGCCATTCTGCCCCGGAGGCTCCAGGTACTTCTGTGCGGCCCTGCGTCTGTACGTGTTTTTATTTTCCTCCCTCCTCCTCCCTCCTCCCTCCTCCCATAGTTGAGTTAAAGAGGTGAAACGATGTGGCCTTGCAATTGCCTGCTCATACCAGACGCGGAAGGGTCTCCCATTAGAGGGAGCTAGATCTCCCCCCCCAACCCCCGAGGATATTTAGAGCTACTCTTCCATGCTGGCCTCACATCTTGTAAGAGATATAGGTACCCACACATTACCCCACCACACGCGACCTACCGATATGCTAACTGTAGTGTACCCGTTTATGCTGCTGGGTAGACAGAGCCCGGGGGGATTAAGAAACTCGCCCATCGTCTCGACTTCCGTGCAAGAAGATCGAACTTGAACTTGGCAAACTCTGGGTTGCAATCCCAGTGTGCCAACCATTACATCACGGCCTTATCTTGCGTATGTACCAGGTTACGTGTCTACTCAATTCGGGTGCATTATTTTGACAAATATTTCATTTATAAAATGTACCTACGGTATAGCCTTAACTAAATATTATTTGCATATATTTTAAAGATTATATCAGTTAATAAAGGAATTTACTAAAATGAAACAACGTGCAGCTCCTTAACCAACAATACTTCAAGAAAAATGTTTTCCCCAGAAGCCTTTGTTAAATCAATGCAAACCTTGTGCTGGTTTTGTCTTCATCAGCGCAAAGTGGCCTTGAAAATCAATGCCACCGAGTAAGCCTGATGTTTTTAGACGGCAGCGGTCGCCACGTGCTATTCTTGATTAATTAACTTGGTCCATGTCCTGGCACCATCACCATTCTAACAAAGAGGCACAAATTCAGCTCTCATTGGAGGGCATTAGCTCCAGACCCTGCCAGATCAAAGCCATTGAGCTCAAGCCATTACCCCCCTTACCCCCCCCCCAAAAAAAAAAAATCCCCTGCTGTGCTCCACACCACATTGTTTATTTTATCGTGGCTCTTCGACATGTTTTTGGGTTCATGATGAACTGAATATTGCCGTTGCTCAAAAGTTCCCAGCGCATGGAACGAATCTTGAACGTCGTACCGAACAACACGTGGCAAACCCGGGAACGCATCGGAGAGCCGTGCAGCACAACCGCAAAAACCTTCAGTTTTCGGTGTTTGCCAATTATGCTGTCAGCCTTACCATGTGCCTACGTGAATTTACTGGTCGTCGTGGAGATGCTTTCACGTATACAACTTGACGACGTGATGGTAAAGGTGTGATCTTACAATGCACACCTTTTTTTAAGGTGCTGCAGAGAACTGCCTGAACTGAAATAGCAGTTGCAGCCTTTCCATAAAGTGCTGCAGCTACGTCCTCTGTTATATACAGATTCAAGGGCATGATTTATTGTGCCAATTCCATGAATACAACAGAGTGGAGGCTGCTTATCTTCAATACAGAGGCTTCAATAGAACGTTTTCTTTATGGTCTTCTTAGTTCATCTTGCCACAGCCACCTAACTGATGAGGTGGACCAGGTTTCATGCAGTAGCGTCTATTAGACCGTTATAACTCGGTATACAGAGAGATGAGGCAAAGATGGAGAGGTAACCCCTTCATTATGTGCTGGCGGAGTTTTTTTTACGTGTAAAAGCCACAAGATCTTTTCCTTTAAGGTGGTTCGGGCCAGCGCTGGCACGTATCTCGGCTTCCCGCACAGAAGTTGGAGGTTGCTCGGTTGGCGCTTCTCGGCTTACGCGGGGGAGGCTGTTGAGAGCGATGCGGCAGGAGTGCCCACTGATTCGGCTCGTCGTTCCCCTGTAGAATTTTAACATGGTTCTCCATGCTCCATGTGAGCCTCCCTTTTAAAGTGCCATGATGATGTGGACCAGGTTTGTTTGTCAAGAGCGGAGCGTGTCGACTCCAGAACCCAGGCTCACCGTCAGTGCCCAAAAACGAAGTTTGCAGTAAGGTGTAACGAGCGCCAACAGTTTTACCAGCTAATGCTGGATTCATTAATGTGCTTACTCGGTGAAAAGGCTTACGTATTTACCAGTTCATTCACCTCCATAGTGGAAAATTACACGTGGTTCAGTGTTGTTGCCAACAAGGCTGATAGGATGCAGCCGCTCCTTCGTGGGGGTGGCCTGCCTGCCCGCCCACCAACTGGATAAACACTCTGATTGAGAGCAGGGCAATGTTGCAGGAATCCCTGAACGCTGCCTTTAAAACCATGCCCGCATGACTGCGCCCACTAACACAGCAGCAGCAGCACATGTGCCCTCTGATTTCAACAACGTTGACCTGTCAATTCACAGCATTATTTACTCACTTTGGCCTTCACACCCATATTTGCACCATGCTGCCCTTCGAAAAAAACGGCAGATTTATTGAACGAAAGTTAACACGAGCACTTTTTTGTTTTGTTTTGGTCGTTGATTTAAAATACTTTTGCACATTCTTCAATAACACTGCCTTCGAAGAAAATATTTTTTAAAATAGGTGGTGTTTTAGGCAGTGGCCCTTCTTAATGGCACACAGTGCATGAAGAAGGCCCTTAATGACACAGTGCATGAAGAAGGCCCTTCTTAATGGCACACAGTGCATGAAGAAGGCCCTTCTTAATGGCACACAGTGCATGAAGAAGGCCATTCTTAATGGCACACAGTGCATGAAGAAGGCCCTTAATGGCACATAGTGCATGAAGAAGGCCCTTCTTAATGGCACACAGTGCATGAAGAAGGCCCTTCTTAATGGCACACAGTGCATGAAGAAGGCCCTTCTTAATGGCACACAGTGCCTGAAGAAGGCCCTTCTTAATGGCACACAGTGCCTGAAGAAGGCCCTTCTTAATGGCACAGTGCCTGAAGAAGGCCCTTCTTAATGGCACAGTGCCTGAAGAAGGCCCTTCTTAATGGCACACAGTGCCTGAAGAAGGCCCTTCTTAATGGCACACAGTGCCTGAAGAAGGCCCTTCTTAATGGCACACAGTGCATGAAGAAGGCCCTTCTTAATGGCACACAGTGCATGAAGAAGGCCCTTCTTAATGGCACATAGTGCATGAAGAAGGCCCTTCTTAATGGCACACAGTGCATGAAGAAGGCCCTTCTTAATGGCACACAGTGCCTGAAGAAGGCCCTTCTTAATGGCACACAGTGCCTGAAGAAGACCCTTCTTAATGGCACAGTGCCTGAAGAAGGCCCTTCTTAATGGCACACAGTGCATGAAGAAGACCCTTAATGGCACACAGTGCATGAAGAAGACCCTTAATGACACACAGTGCATGAAGAAGGCCCTTCTTAATGGCACACAGTGCATGAAGAAGGCCCTTAATGACACACAGTGCCTGAAGAAGGCCCTTCTTAATGGCACACAGTGCATGAAGAAGACCCTTAATGGCACACAGTGCATGAAGAAGACCCTTAATGACACACAGTGCATGAAGAGGGCCCTTCTTAATGGCACACAGTGCCTGAAGAAGGCCCTTCTTAATGGCACACAGTACATGAAGAAGGTCCTTAATGGCACACAGTGCATGAAGAAGACCCTTAATGACACACAGTGCATGAAGAGGGCCCTTCTTAATGGCACACAGTGCCTGAAGAAGGCCCTTAATGACACACAGTGCATGAAGAAGGCCCTTCTTAATGGCACACAGTGCCTGAAGAAGGCCCTTCTTAATGGCACACAGTACATGAAGAAGGCCCTTCTTAATGGCACACAGTGCATGAAGAAGGCTCTTCTTAATGGCACACAGTGCCTGAAGAAGGCCCTTAATGACACACAGTGCATGAAGAAGGCCCTTCTTAATGGCACACAGTGCCTGAAGAAGGCCCTTCTTAATGGCACAGTGCCTGAAGAAGGCCCTTCTTAATGGCACACAGTGCATGAAGAAGGTCCTTCTTAATGGCACACACTGCCTGAAGAAGGCCCTTCTTAATGGCACACAGTGCATGAAGAAGGCCCTTCTTAATCGCACAGTGCCTGAAGAAGGCCCTTCTTAATGGCACAGTGCCTGAAGAAGGCCCTTCTTAATCGCACAGTGCATGAAGAAGGCCCTTCTTAATGGCACACAGTGCCTGAAGAAGGCCCTTCTTAATGACATGTGATATTTTTATTTATTTTTTATTCACTTTATTTTTATTATTTTATTGTTATATTTTTTTATCTACGTGACTTTACCAAAAGAACCACAGAATAGACACACAGTCCATGAAGAAGGGCCATTGCCAAAAATGTCACCCGTTACATATTTTCCCTTTTAAGGCCACCATGTTATTTGTCTGCGTGCGTCCGCCACTGCCAACTCGGTGTCACCAAATCATTTGCTAGATTTCAAAGAGTGTGCCGACAATTGGAAATTGTACAGTTGCAGCCTGTTGGTAATCCACTGCTGGATGAAGACCACCCCATGCTGTGTCGGTCGTGGGGAATTGTTTCAACGTGACTTTGCCATGTCGGTCAGTGCGGTTTGGTGACGGACGAACCAAGCACTGGTTTGGATATCACTCGCCAAGTCGCTCGGCTTGTTGCGCAATTTGTAAATGCCGGTGCGACCGTGTCACAAATTGTCAATTACATTTAAGCTCTTAGGCAGTTAAATATATGGAAAAGGTAAACATGGGATATGTTATGTTTAGCTCAAATGGTCATAATCAATCTTTGCGCAAGTTCAAGCCCATGCATTCCTGGCACCGTGTGTCGAGTATTTTGTTAAAAATAAAGTTAATTAAATTATGTATCACCTGGTAAGTAGCTCTTGGAGACACATGCAGTGGGCAAATAACTGCATCTGTGATAACTCCAGTCGTAACTTCACGTGAATAACTTTCTTGATTTATTCAGTGCGTTTGTAGCTTTGAATATCAAAGTACAGTAAAACCTTGGATTGCGAGTAACTTGGTCTGCGAGTGTTTTGCAAGACGTGATCACAACTGATATACGAGTGCTTTGATATACATTGAGGGAAAAAAGTATTTGATCCCCTGCTGATTTTGTACGTTTGCCCACTGACAAAGAAATGATCAGTCTATAATTTGAATGTTAGGTTTATTTGAACAGTGAGAGACAGAATAACAACAAGAAAATCCATAAAAACGCATGTCAAAAATGTTATAAATTTATTTGCATTTTAATGAGGGAAATAAGTATTTGACCCCCTCTCAATCAGAAAGATTTCTGGCTCCCAGGTGTCTTTTATACAGGTAATGAGCTGAGATTAGGAGCACACTCTTAAAGGGAGTGCTCCTAATCTCAGCTTGTTACTTGTATAAAAGACACCTGTCCACAGAAGCAATCAATCAATCAGATTCCAAACTCTCCACCATGGCCAAGACCACAGAGCTCTCCAAGGATGTCAGGGACAAGAATGTAGACCTACACAAGGCTGGAATGGGCTACAAGACCATTGCCAAGCAGCTTGGCGAGAAGGTGACAACAGTTGGTGCGATTATTCACAAATGTAAGAAACACAAAAGAACCGTCAATCTCCCTCGGCCTGGGGCTCCATGCAAGATCTCACCTCGTGGAGTTGCAATGATCATGAGAACGGTGAGGAATCAGCCCAGAACTACACGGGAGGATCTTGTCAATGATCTCAAGGCAGCTGGGACCATAGTCACCAAGAAAACAATTGGTAACACACTACGCCGTGACGGACTGAAATCCTGCAGCGCCCGCAAGGTCCCCCTGCTCAAGAAAGCACATATACATGCCCGTCTGAAGTTTGCCAATGAACATCTGAATGATTCAGTGGACAACTGGGTGAAAGTGTTGTAGTCAGATGAGACCAAAATGGAGCTCTTTGGCATTAACTCAACTCGCCGTGTTTGGAGGAGGAGGAATGTTGCCTATGACCCCAAGAACACCATCCCCACCGTCAAACATGGAGGTGGAAACATTATGCTTTGGGGGTGTTTTTCTGCTAATGGGAAAGGACAACTTCACCGCATCAAAGGCACGATGGACGGGGCCATGTACCATCAAATCTTTGGTGAGAACCTCCTTCCCTCAGCCAGGGCATTGAAAATGGGTCGTGGATGGGTATTACAGCATGACAATGACCCAAAACACACGGCCAAGGCAACAAAGGAGTGGCTCAAGAAGAAGCACATTAAGGTCCTGGAGTGGCCTAGCCAGTCTCCAGACCTTAATCCCATAGAAAATCTGTGGAGGGAGCTGAAGGTTCGAGTTGCCAAACGTCAGCCTCGAAACCTTAATGACTTGGAGAAGATCTGCAAAGAGGAGTGGGACAAAATCCCTCCTGAGATGTGTGCAAACCTAGTGGCCAACTACAAGAACGTCTGACCTCTCTAATTGTCAACAAGGGTTTTGCCACCAAGTACTAAGCCATGTTTTGCAGAGAGGTAAAATAATTATTTCCCTCATTAAAATGCAAATCAATTCATAACATTTTTGACATGCGTTTTTCTGGATTTTTTTTGTTGTTATTCTGTCTCTCACTGTTCAAATGAACCTACCACTAAAATTATAGACTGATCATTTCTTTGTCAGTGGGCAAACGTACAAAATCAGCATGGGATCAAATACTTTTTTTCCCTCACTGTACGAGTGTTTTGGATTACAATCACGTTTTCGGAACGAATTATGCTCGCAATCCAAGGTTTTACTGTACATTTCAAATTCATTACGTGCAGTTGCACTTTAAGCAAATTAGTTTATTTTCACTGGCTTTAATTCCCGCCTTAATTGCCACGTTTATTTGTAAACGGCGGCATGTTTGTCATTTGAATAAATGCAATTATTTTTGCTGTCTCGCGTTAACATCTTCCCACACCTCCGATCAGCACTGTTGGCCACGTACGGTGCAAAAGAAGTTCACCGTACATAACGTGGATAGCTTTTTGGCATTTATTTATGGCAGCCCCTCCAAGCCCTCGAACAATGATCGTCAGGAACGGATCTTTTCTTTATCATGGCAAAATCGCACCCGGACTTGCGGTCAGCATCTTCGACATTCTAGCCTCGAAGAGTGTTTGGTGTGTAGCACTCTGCCCGCACTTACATTATGTTACGCCGTTCAGAGTGGATGTTTAACGTGACGCGATTTTTCATAGAATAACCATCCGCGTAGGCAAAACAAAAAAGACCCCCCGAATATATATACAGTACCCACAAAATAGGGTGCTGCCAAGAATAACATCCGCATTCATTTTGACGATTTTGTATTTTACTGCCATTTTATTTTGCGATCAGAACCTTAAACGGTTGGAGGTGGAGGAAAAAAAAAACGCAAGTGTCTTGTACCACTTTTGGAATTTTTACAGCGATAAAAAAAATAGCAGCAGTGAAGTGTGAAAAATCAACCTGGCAACATTCATCGCCGACTATAACTATCCTACAACACCTCGGTAGAGAAGGGAACATGATGTTCCTGTGTAGTGTCAAATTAACCTACCCGATGTAAAGTAGTTTAACATATTACATATTACTTAAAATGGTTCTGTTCAAATTAGTGTTTCATACCATGTTTGCCATTCCTTTATGAAAGCGATGGGTAAAGAGATGTATGAATAATTTATCTTGGATTTATTGAGAGATGAAGATTGAGCTTGAGCTTTCATGTACAAACGTTTTGTGGAGACTTGAACAACTTGATAGGTTTACCGCTTGCGTTTGGGATAAAATGAAATATTTAAACGTGTATCTTTGCTCCTTTTCTACACGTTTCAAGTTTTGTCACACCTGGTTCAATGTGCGCCAAATGCTTGTGTGTGCCTTGACGTTGTAGCAATGCACGGGGGAGTTTTTTAATCCTCGAGTTTTAGTCTCAAAAGTTTTACAGCATGCAAATTATAATGATCTTTCCCACTTTTCTTCCTCTTCCAAGCGTTTGTCCCACTCCTGTGGGGTCCGCTGTCCTTGCCAACCTTCTCCACGCTGCCCTGTCCTGCACCATCTCTTTTTCCGCTCCTCGGGCCACCGTGTCCGATCGCACCACACTTCTTCTGCCTTCCTCTTGATCTCTTTCCTTCCACGTGCACCTTCTGGCGCACGTAATTTTCCTGTTGTCTGTCCACATAACCAAACCACACCAGCCTTTTCTCTCTCATCTTCTTTGTGTTTTCTACCACCTTGAGTCTTCCGCTCTCTTATTTTTTCACCGTCCTTTGTTAAACCCATCATCCACTGCAACATCCTCATCTCTGTGACTGCCATAGCTTGGTCCTCCCTCTTTCTTGTGCCCCAGGTCTCGGCCCCATACAACAGCACCGGCCTCACCACCGTCTTGTACACTTTTCCCTTGAACCAAACTGGGACCTTATCGCACACCACACCAGTCACCTCCCACCATCCAGCCCTTATTCTCATTTCTCCTTCTAGTGATCCATCAGCACACATCGTTGCACTCAGGTACTTAAACTCGTTCGTCTTCATTCACTGCTTACTTCCAATTTGCAATCCTCCTGCATTATTTCCATTAAAATGTGCTACCATATACTCAGTATTCTTTGGTTCTTTCGGTAAAGTCACGTTGGTAAAAATAAAATACAACAAAAATTAAAACACCTAAATTGAATCACGACGTTTCGCAGGCAACACAAGCTTCCGTCATCAGGTGGAACTGCCACAGCAAAATTACTGTAGTGAGTAGAGAGAGCTATTTGATCCTCAACCCATTCCCTTAAATCTTTTGCACCCAGATCTTTAAATCATCTTCCACTACTCCTCTGCTTTCTCCGCCTCGCACAATGTCATCTGCAATCAGCATACACCAGGGGGGCTCCCTCTGAATATCTCTCATCAGTGTGTCCAGGACCAGGATGAACAGGAAGGGGCTCATGGTGGAACCTTGCTTACACTCCTGCTTTGACTTGAAAGCTCTCCAACACTCCACAGCTGCTTCGCACATGCATTTTCTCTCAATCATACATACCCTGGATTAGCTCTATATATACCTCAGGAATACCTCTTCTTATCATACACCACCAGATGAGCTCTCTAGGCACCCTGTTGTACGCTTTCTATAGATCAATAAACACCATTTGCAGGTCCCGTTTTCTGGCTATAGTATCTGGTTATAGTATCTGGCTGTAGTATCTGGTTATAGTATCTGGTTATAGTATCTGGCTATAGTCTCTGGCTATAGTATCTGGTTATAGTCTCTGGCTATAGTATCTGGTTATAGTATCTGGCTATAGTATCTGGTTATAGTCTCTGGTTATAGTATCTGTCTGTAGTATCTGGTTATAGTATCTGGCTATAGTCTCTGGCTATAGTATCTGGTTATAGTATCTGGTTATAGTATCTGGTTATAGTATCTGGTTATAGCATCTGTCTGTAGTATCTGGTTATAGTATCTGGTTATAGTATCTGGTTATAGTCTCTGGCTATAGTATCTGGCTATAGTATCTGGCTGTAGTCTCTGGCTATAGTATCTGGTTATAGTATCTGCCTATAGTATCTGGTTATAGTCTCTGGCTATAGTCTCTGGCTATATTATCTGGTTATAGTATCTGGTTATAGTATCTGGTTATAGTATCTGGTTATAGTATCTGGCTATACTATCTGGCTATAGTTGCTGGCTATAGTAGCTGGCTATAGTAGCTGGCTATAGTATCTGGTTATAGTATCTGGTTATAGTCTCTGGCTATAGTCTCTGGCTATAGTATCTGGTTATAGTATCTGGTTATAGTCTCTGGCTATAGTATCTGGCTATAGTATCTGGTTATAGTATCTGGTTATAGTATCTGGTTATAGTATCTGGCTATAGTATCTGCCTATAGTATCTGGCTATAGTATCTGGCTGTAGTATCTGGTTATAGTATCTGGTTGTAGTCTCTGGCTATAGTAATCTGGCTATAGTCTCTAGCTATAGTATCTGGCTATTGTATCTGGCTATAGTATCTGGTTATAGTATCTGGCTATAGTAGCTGGCTATAGTATCTGGTTATAGTATCTGGCTATAGTAGCTGGCTATAGTATCTGGTTATAGTATCTGGTTATAGTCTCTGCAACTACTTAAATTGTTTAATGTTCCTCAACCATTTCACGTCTTGGGTTTTCCACATTCAGCAACTTCTCAAAGTACTCTTTCCATCGCTCTCTAACTTTTATCTCATCCAAGATTGTTCGTCCTTCACTGTTCTTTTCCAAATTCACATGGTCGATGTCCCTGGTCTTTCTCTCTCTGGCTCTTGCCAAACGGTATACAGTACCATCTCGCCTTCTTTGCTGTCAAGCTTCTGGTAGAGCTGTGCAAATGCTGTTGTCTTTGCCATTGCTATAATTCGCTTTGCCTCTCTTCCCACTGCCAGGTATTCATACAGGTGCTCCTTCTCTCTCGTGTTCTTCCATTTCTTGAACTTGGCCTTTTTCACTCTTGCCTTTTGCACTTCACTGCATCACCACAATTCCTTCTGGTTGCATCTGTCTTCCTTTGCTCACTCCCACTGTGCTACCTGTTGCTTTCAGTATTCCACTCACCAGTTCTTCTCATATTTCATTCACGCTCCCCCTAGGCCTTGCCTGCTCAATTTTTTTTTTTCTCATTGATTAGTCGCCACCACTTCACCCTGCTATAGTTATTTTGTCTCACCTTCCTCTTGCTAATTCCTTTCACGACTAAATCTGCCACAGGTAGTCTATTTTATCCACTCACACACTCTGTAGAGATCACTTTGCAGTTATTCACTGTTTTCAGATGCTTCCTCACCAAAATAAAATGTATCTGGCTCTTCACTTCTCCACTCTGGTAGGTCATCAAATGTCCCTCCTGCTTCTGTAAGTAGGTATTCACCACTGCAAGAACATTCGCCTGCGCCATTCGAAGAATGTCCCCTCCTCCCCCATTCCTACTGCCATATCCGCATCATCCATGGTTCCTTTCATATCCGTCCTTTCCTCTTCCCACTCTTCCATTTAAGTCTGCGCCCATCACCACTGCTTCATCTACCAGTAAGCTTTGAAACTCCTGGTCTAAGCTCTCCAGAAATCCATCCTTCTCTTCCCACTGCAGCCCATCTGCAGAGCATATGCACACATCACATTTACAACCGCACTGTCCAGTACGAGTCTGACAATCATCAGTCTGTCATTCACACTTCTGACTTCCACCACCTTTGTCTTCATCTCCTCACTCAGCACAACTCCAACCCCATTTCACCTTGCTGTGGTTCCATTTTAAACCACAGACAATATATTTCGCTCTGCTCCCTTTCCATTTTGTTTCCTGGATGGATGCGATGTCGACTTTCCTCCTTCTCAAGCAGTCCAATAATTCCTGACCTTTTCCCGTAATTTTTCCAATATTTCTTGTGGCCAACCTTATCTTCCTCCCGAACAACCTTCTACTCTTTCCATTTTGATTTGCCATCTTGATATGTGCAGACAGCGTAACTACCACTGCCTGGGTCTGCACTCCCTGCAGCAGCAGAAGAGTCATTGGGTCTCGAGATTCTTCACACCCTCTGCCCACTTAAGGGCTGCGGGGGACTGAGGGTCATTTGTTTGCAAGGACTTTCCATGTTTTGGCTTTATGGTTTTACGACCGGTTGTCACCAGACTCCAACCCTCCTCCTTTTATCCTTGCTTGGGACAAGCACAAACACATTTCTGGTGGAGTTTTCTTTCCCACTAGTTATTTTGCTTTTAAGGTTTCAAGAAAGTCAGTTTATTCGTTTGCATGATACACTGCCATGAAGATGAACGGATGCGCATGCAGATAATCAACAATGTTAAATACACTTGTGGGAGGCCTGGCTATGGGATGAAATGTTTACAATCTTTTTACGTCTCAGAATTATTCTGAGGTTTTTTTTTTGCAACCCTCTACATAGCAGCTATTATCATCTCTTGACATAAAGCCAGTGGCTTGATCCCTGTTATTTTTACAACCAATTTTAACACACTCAGAAATAATGTGTTCCTTATGGTGTGAAGATACTATAGTGAGGGAAAAAAGTATTTGATCCCATGCTGATTTTGTACGTTTGCCCACTGACAAAGAAATGATCAGTCTATAATTTTAATGGTAGGTTTATTTGAACAGTGAGAGACAGAATAACAACAAAATCCAGAAAAAACCCATGTCAATGTTATAAATTGATTTGCATTTTAATGAGGGAAATACGTATTTGACCCCTCTGCAAAACATGACTTAGTACTTGGTGGCAAAACCCTTGTTGGCAATCACAGATGTCAGACGTTTCTTGTAGTTGGCCACCAGGTTTGCACACATCTCAGGAGGGATTTTGTCCCACTCCTCTTTGCAGATCTTCTCCAAGTCATCAAGGATTCGAGGCTGACGTTTGGCAACTCGAACCTTCAGCTCCCTCCACAGATTTTCTATAGGATTTAGGTCTAGAGACTGGCTAGGCCACTCCAGGACCTTAATGTGCTTCTTCGTGAGCCACTCCTTTGTAGCCTTGGCCGTGTGTTTTGGGTCATTGTCATGCTGTAATACCCATCCACGACCCATTTTCAATGCCCTGGCTGAGGGAAGGAGGTTCTCACCCAAGATTTGACGGTACATGGCCCCGTCCATCATCCCTTTGATGCGGTGAAGTTGTCCTGTCCCCTTAGCAGAAAAACACCCCCAAAGCATAATGTTTCCACCTCCATGTTTGACGGTGGGGATGGTGTTATTGGGGTCATAGGCAGCATTCCTCCTCCTCCAAACACGGCGAGTTGAGTTGATGCCAAAGAGCTCCATTTTGGTCTCATCTGACCACAACACTTTCACCCAGTTGTCCTTTGAATCATTCAGATGTTCATTGGCAAACTTCAGACGGGCATGTATATGTGCTTTCTTGAGCAGGGGGACCTTGCGGGCGCTGCAGGATTTCAGTCTGTCACGGCGTAGTGTGTTACCAATTGTTTTCTTGGTGACTATGGTCCCAGCTGCCTTGAGATCATTAACAAGATCCTCCCGTGTAGTTCTGGGCTGATTCCTCACCGTTCTCATGATCATTGCAACTCCACGAGGTGAGATCTTGCATGGAGCCCCAGGCCGAGGGAGATTGACAGTTCTTTTGTGTTTCTTCCATTTGCGAATAATCGCACCAACTGTTGTCACCTTCTCGCCACGCTGCTTGGCAATGGTCTTGTAGCCCATTCCAGCCTTGTGTAGGTCTACAATCTTGTCCCTGACATCCTTGGAGAGCTCTTTGGTCTTGGCCATGGTGGAGAGTTTGGAATCTGATTGATTGATTGCTTCTGTGGACAGGTGTCTTTTATACAGGTAACAAGCTGAGATTAGGAGCACTCCCTTTAAGTGTGTGCTCCTAATCTCAGCTCGTCACCTGTATAAAAGACAACTGGGAGCCAGAAATCTTTCTAATTGAGAGGGGGTCAAATACTTATTTCCCTCATTAAAATGCAAATCAATTTATAACATTTTTGACATGTGTTTTTCTGGATTTTGTTGTTGTTATTCTGTCTCTCACTGTTCAAATAAACCTACCATTAAAATTATAGACTGATTATTTCTTTGTCAGTGGGCAAACGTACAAAATCAGCAGGGGATCAAATACTTTTTTCCCCTCACTGTATTTGAGAAAGTTTTGGGCTGGTCAATAGCTGGCATCCACTGACGGAGCCAGTGGATGCCAGCTATTATTACGTGCCAGGGACTATATGAGATGATAGGACAATGGTCTGAGTCCATAATTGGCAATACGTAACGGCAAAGCAGTTATTAGAGACTCACAGAAATGTATACAGTACACGACTTCCCTGAAGGCAAACACCTTCAGCGAGCGTGATGCCGATCACACACGGCAAGGGACAAGTCCTTACTTACTAACAACTCCTCTATCATTTTTCATTGTTGGAGGAGTTGCCCCCCTACCTGAAAATCCTGGCTCTGCCATTGCTGGTATCACTACCATGTAAACCCTGCGAATTGCAAATGTCAAAGTGTTGTTATCCTGCTAGTCTCTTATTTAATAAAACGAGTGGGCAAGGTGCTCACAGTCGATGACAATTTTAATGTTAACTTTTTTTTTAGACACCTTCATCCAATGCTATTAATTCGTATTGGTGACCTTGAAATATGGCACCCGGATATTTCTTTTCAGAGTTTTTTGGACGCGGAAAAAAATCTTAAGTCTTAAGAAATTGCTTTTCGGATCTGCGTTCCCCATGAAGTCGCAACCTCTCGAAAATACTCTTAACCGCTTAAGTGGAGAGAACTTTCCTTTCACTTTTCTCTTTGCCATCATCGTAAAAACACTGCGTCTGATTTAATACGTCAGGGTTGATGCCACTTTTGCATGCTTGCCGTGCCCATAGAAACCCACACACTTGTGGGTTTTTTTCAAAGCTTGCAATCTGGATGGCTTCCCATCCAAACTAATTCATCCGAGTGTGGAATTTGAGCCTCAGCCTTGGTCTGATTTTCTGTTCCAGGAAATTGACTTGTATGTATATTTCTAAAAGCTCAAATGTCATAGCCCATGGGTTGTTAAGGCTGCGTAAGTCGCTGGATGTTGATGTAAAAAAAACAGACGAGTATTGTATTCTTGTGGTAGAGTCTTGCAATCGTTTTAATTACTCTTCCATCAAAACAAATCGCGTTCATCTGCCGTGGAGCAGGACTTTTGTGCGTGCTCCATGTTTGCCGATGCAGCGAACTGTGGGGCCGATATGACGAGCGATTCGAGTGCCCTACGGGATGATGCAGGGCCTACCATGGCATTTGCACAGCGATTTATGGTGTAAAGGAACCCTTTTTATGAAATGATGAAGTGAGATGTGGCTCATTGAGTGCTGAAGGGACCTTAAGGACGGGCTTAGGCTGATTTTATTTAGGATGATCTTGTAAAGATCTTGAGCAGAATGATCTGTGGCTCAAGTCTTGAAAGTCTCCCAGCCACTGTGACATCTATGTGTGCATCATCCTTGCTCTAGGACACATTTATTCTGTGGATTTTCTTAAATGTAGTTTCCCCCTTTCATTTTGAAGTTGGCTCTTGGTCCTCTGATAATATTCCCGTGTATCTTGGATGGCATTTAAGAGAGACGCGTAGCTGGGGGCATTAACAGCGTTGTGCCCTTTAATAAAAAAAATGTTAAAAAAGACAATTATCACGAAATGCCACTGTTACAACACGTGTGCAATTGCGGTAAATCCATAGTAATCTCTAGAAGGTGATTTGTGGATCGCGTAAATGTGAGTACTTTGATGCTACCGTGGTTTGATGGTTACCACGCTGGACTTGTAATCCAGAGGGCACTGGGTCGGGTCGATCTCTATCCTCCCAGTAGTACTAATAGGGTTAGTCGATCGGCAGGTCGCATGGGGTGGGGTTAAGTGTGGGATACTATCACCTCCAATTTTATTGAGGCACCGTGTGTTGTCTTCGTGTGGTCTGTATTTATTTTGCACTTCTTTCGCGCCGTACGTAGCCAACCGTTTTTGCTGTTTTGCTGCCTTTTTTGTTTGTTACTTTCACACCATACAGAGCCAACCCCACTAATCGGAGGTGCGGGGGAAGGAATCATGCTCATGCCATTGGAACTTATATACTTGATCTATTTTATTCATGTATTTGTCGTGATTTAATAGCTTTTCCTATACTTTGCAGCCCTATCGTTTTTTGTATCGTTTGTTGTAACTTCCTGAACCCCCGTGCACCCTTTACTGGACATATGTAGAAAAAGAGCGTCATAGCTCATCGGATTTTCTCCAGGATAAATATTCCGATTCTGCAGTTAGGCCACGTGACCTCTCTGAGAGTCCCCACCTGTGGAGGCCCTGCTGTAAGCAGTGGCGTTAGCGAGCAGTTGCTAGCGCTGCACCTTTTGCGGAGGCTATATTGAGTCGGTACGGTTTTTTATAACAAAACAGAATCGTAAGAAATGTGGAGAAACGCATTTGTGGTTTTATGCCCGTGGGCAGATTTAAGAGAGCGTATGGGCTCTGTAAATAAAGTGCATCTCCCCATGGAATAAATGCACCATTTGTTTGATTATTGTTCATCCGTTTTTTTCCCCCTCCTGCATCTGGATAAAACGTAATTCAAGCATAACCTTATCCCTCAATTACAAAGGCATACTCGGTGACCTATGCATAATAATAATAATACAGTGTTTAGTTTAATGGAAGTTTATTTTTAAAATACAATTGGCATGACAACGGTGGTAACATTTGCCGTAATAAATGTGGGTTTTACATTGACAAAATGCAATAAAATTCAACGTGGATTTACGTAGCGCTGTTCTGTAACCTACATATAAAGAGACGGTACAGAAACAGAGGGCATATTTATTTTGTATAGAGAGGCAGCCTGTTCGATCATAGGCAGAGGGACTAAAAGTAAGGGCTCGTGCCCGGAGGAATCTGATGAGCTATAAAGATTTTTTTTCACAGATGTCCACTCAGGGCAGGTCAGAACGTCACAACAACAAACAATACAAAAACACGATATGAGTGCAAAGTATAAAGGGGGCTCGGAGGCCCGGTGGCTCGGAGGCAAGGTTGCATGGAGGCCGGGTGGCTCGGAGGCCGGGTGGCTCATAGGCCGGGTGGCTCGGAGGCCGGGTGGCTCGGAGGCCGGGTGGCTCGGAGGCCGGGTGGCTCGGAGGCTGGGTGGCTCATAGGCCGGGTGGCTCGGAGGCCAGGTGGCTCGGAGGCCCGGGGGCTCGGAGGCCGGGTGGCTCATAGACCAGTATGATACAGTACGGGGAATGATACGGTACGCGCCATACCCTCATCTCAGTTCTTTGCCTCACCTTGGGATCACTGCAGCCTGATTTGGGGCACCATTGTGGCGAAATGTTTACTACCTTACCTAGTATAAAGGAGGTCGTGGGTTTGATCCTGATCCTGACGCCTGTATATTTGGAGTTTGCATGTTCTCCCTGTGCTCACATGGATTTTCTCCGGGTCCTCTGGTTTTTCCCTTCACATTTAGAAACATGCGTTTAGATTATTTGGCTGCTTGCTATAAATTTCCACATGATGATAAGCCACTTTATTCAGCTATAATTTGTGGCCAGGTCGCTTCTGAAAAAGAGCTATGTAGCTCAGTGGGGCTTACCTGGTAAAATAAAAATAGTAGTTGAAGAGGTAGTTTGATTTTATAGTGAAAATGTGACTACGTACAGTTATTCCTCGCGAAATGCGGCACTTTTCAGGAACTCACCTACCACGTTTTTTGAGGAATTTCCATACATGACTTACGCTCTGTAGCAAGGTCGGTGGAAAATGCTGTCCCCAACTGTATGAAACAGAGGTCACTGGGAATTTGTCTTTAATTTCTGGAATCGTTTTAATGAGTTTTGTACCGGATGTTAATTTGAAAAACTGGTGGACATTTTGACATTAAATTATCTTGATTTGAAGCTTTCGTGACTGCAGGAATCCATACTCTTTGGTTCTTTCGGTAAAGTCACGTAGGTATAAAATGAAATTAAATAAATCACGACGTTTTGGGTGCAACGCAAGCATCCATCATCAGGTGGGAAAGCTTGGTCTGCTGCTGAGGCAGACTGTTTTAAAAGGTTTGAAATGGGTGTAGCTCAAGGGTCATAAGGAAGTGGCCGGGACTAGTGATGTTAATGTGAGAAATGAGCGTGTAACTGTAAGATAGGAGAGCGGCCTCCCCAACGAGGGCACAGAAGTGGCTATGTTAATGTGAGGGATTATCATGATGTTAATGTGAGAAATTAGAGGGCACGGAAGTGGCTATGTTAATCAAAGAGATTAGCATGATGTTAATGTGAGAAATTAGCATGATGTTAATGTGAGAAATTAGCATGTAAAAAGTAAGCTAGGAGAGTGGCCTCCTAGACGAGGAGGCCACTCTATGCCTCTCTCTTAGATCTCTCATGCTCACATGACCGCTGCATTGCACTCTCATGCTCACATGTCTTTTGGATTGCACTCTCGTACTCACAGGCTCTTTGGATTGCACCCGTTGGGTCGCACTCCCTCGTCGAGGAGGCCGTTCTTCTTCTCCTTCTTTTCTACAGTTACATGCTAATTTCTCACATTAACATCATGCTAGTCTCTCACATTAACATAGCCACTTCCATGCCCTCTAATTTGTCACGTAAACATTATGCTAATTTCTCACATTAACATCACTAGCCCAGGCCACTTCTTTATGACCCTTGGACTACACCCATTTCAAACCTTTTAAAACAGTCTGCCTTAGCAGCAGACGAAGCTTTCCCACCTGATGATGGATGCTTGTGTTGCTCCCGAAACGTCGTGATTTTTTTATTTCATTTTATACCTACGTGACTTTACCGAAAGAACCATAGAGTATTATTAAATAACTTAGATTAGATGCAACCTTGGGTGTCTTGTGTGCATTTTTTCGCCCATGGATTATATCACTTCTGGTGCGATCTGTGAACTTTTGAGATGCAAGTAGGTCTTATAATTGACAAATAACATACTGCCTTGACGGCACAATGAGAATAATTAATTATACTTATTTAGACGTGCCTCCACAGCAACACTGGAAAGAATTTCAGAGGTAGCGCTGTGATATCTGCTTCCGTGGGCCATTCTCGAGCACAAAGAGGCCGGCACTGCTCTGCGAGGGATCCAAATGCAGACTTGGTCTCACGGCAAGATGCTGAAAAGTAGAATCGGGGTACAATTTTGGACAACAGAAAGCATTTATTTTCATCTAATACAGTGAACCTTGTCCAGATAGAGCGCTGTGCTGTGTTGCACTCAAGTTTAAAAACACGATACACAAAGTTCTCTTGCAGTTAAAACAAGCTAACTGTTTGGCATGTCCTGTGCTCGAGGCTAAATTCATGGTCCCCAAACTTTGAGACGTGTTGAGAGCAAATGAGCACACAGAAAAGCTCGATGACATAATATGTGCCCGAGAGGTCTGACCAAGGGATAAAAGCAGACGTGTTGTATAAGACTCGACCAACAGATCTAAATGATAACACTGCACTGGGTAACACGGTTCCATTTGTTCCCGGTTGATGCCGATATATTTATCATAAGTATACAAATTCTAGGAACTGTGGGAAATATATTTTTTATTTCAAAGAAACAAGCTACAAAGAACATTTCGACACATGCTGTGGTTTTCTTCCGAATCCAAGAGTAGCATCTCCGTTGTGAGATATCTCATTAACATAGAAGACAGTACGTGGCTCACCAGTGGGGAAAGGCAAAGGTTGGAGCCCGGCAAAATCATACGCAAATGCTCGTGGTAGGGCTTTAACTATAGAGAACTCCAGATAGCCCCCTGTAGTGGATATTTGGCCTCCTCTTACATACTGGCCAGACATCTTGGAAGAAGTACCAGTATCCACCCTTTACCCCACCGCATGAAACCTGCTAATTGACCAGCTGGGTTGCACCCATTTATTCTGCTGGGTGGACAGGGGAGGCGGACATAAGGGCATTGCCACCATTGTTTTAACGGCCGTGCCAGCATGATCTAACTGACGATCTCTTGATTGCAAGTCCAGTGCGCACTAACCACTACACCACAGCAGCATCCATTATGGCCACGGTAGTGGCGGTGAGCGGATTTCTCTTTCCATCAGCTTTTCATCTTTCACTGCTTAATAACAAAGTAGAACTCGGCCTTTCATTTCTTCTGCGCCAGTAAGTCAAGGACCACTTTGTGGAAAGCTAACAGTAGTTGTCATGTAGAATGACTCATCCCCACCATGTGGGAATGACTTATCCCCACCATAGGAATATGGAATTATATCACTATCTCAGCTGTACATATGAGATGAGCGCTTCTGCACGTTTCTTTGAGCGGGTAACCGACTTTTTTTTCCCCTGTGATCTTTGACATTTTTATTTTTGCATGCTGCATGTGGCATTATTTTTTCTGATACAAAGCTTAAGTGTGCAATTAATTGAAACGCTTAATTGTGGCTGAAAGATGCGACTTGTTCATTGTGTTGGAGATCCGCACATCCTCATCCCACGATTTTCTTGGTTTCAGCCGTCTGTATTGTGTTCCCTGGAACATATCCCTCCTTAATCTCCTCTGGCACAGGAGACAATATCTTTCCCCATAATCATATTGCTTTTCCACCAAAGTGATCTCATTATACAGGTGCTTTAAGAGTATTCTTCCATCGGGTGCCATCAGTATTGTAAAATTGCCAAGTTTTATCTAACACTGTGTGGCAAACGAGGTTTCCCCTTGTAGACGTTCACACCAAGTTATTAATAACGTGCATGAGGCAAGACTGTTTTTTCATTGGGTTTTTAATGCTTTTCAACTTGGCTTAAAAGCGTTTACTCAGCAGGTTCCATTCGTCTGTTTGTCGGGGTGGGTGTGGAGGCATGATAACTCTTGTAAAGGTGATCCGTTACAAATTAATATTTTGTTTAAAGTCGTATTGCGACGAGCAACTTACCCTCATGAAAGGCGGCCAAATTAATCAGAGTTGCCCAAAGCTTGACAACACAACGCCAGAGCATAACGGACGAGTTGCCAACACGCTTTTCGGTTTGGCCTTCACGGGCTGCTTCATCGCTCTCCGTGCCGCTCATGGTGTTGGAAAAAATCGTTACATAATCTCTATGCGAATGCACGATTTTTTCTTTATTGCTTTAGCGGGTAGATGGGTCCCAAAGTGTTGCCTGCTTCCACGTAGCACAGCAACAGGGTCCAAATTCACCTTTGTATTCTGACGTAGAGTATAGACGTGTTTTACTGATGCTCAGCCTATTTTTTTTTTCCTCTTGTCATCTGCGTCATTGATTGCCAATGGGATTTAGCAATTGTCCTTGGTACTCAGCTATTTCAATTCCAAATCCAACGCAGACATTGAACAATTACATTATACTACACCACTGTTTGCTAAATTATGTTTGCCTATTTTCGAATGGAGCAAAATGAATTCAGCTGTGCTATATTGCTCATATTACATTAACGTTGCACATTGATATCATACCAATAATGAAATTCCAATTATTAAAAACAATTGTATTACACATTGTTATTGCACTCCACTTTCCAATTGCGCTGCTGAAAGTGATCTGACTCGTTTGGTAATGTAAACCTTGTTGCTTACCTTCACCGCATCAGGGTTTTAGTGACGTGATAAGAGAGCGAGGGAATTTTGTCACGCACATGCTCCCATTTGCCTAGTAACAACGGAATTCTTGATACCAAACTCGTGTCACGGCAGAAAAAACAAATAATAGCATCGCACCTCGTTCCTTTGTTACTCAGAGCCACGTGGCTGTTTGTTAAATAAGCCCTGTGCATGTGGTGCTTTCTATCCTTGCATATGGTGGGCCGATATGTTCAGGAGATAAATGCCAATTTAGAGGTCTGCCAGCCACACTGAGAGGGCTTTAGGGGAATGTTTGCGTTGTTTTGCAGACTGCAGTTGTTTATCATGTGTTCTATAGACTTACGGTGCCTATAGCCAACATTGGTATTAGACTAACATTGCCCATATGCTATTCTTGCATTTTGCAGCAATGTGTTCAGGAGATATATACCAGTGAGAGGGCTTCAGGAGAGATTTCATGTCAGTTTTCTCTTCCTCTGTTGAAGAAGCACTGACTGCAGTTGTTTACTATATGGTCCATAATTTGGATTGCATGACTACAATCGCACCACTGTGGCTTGTCTTGAGTTTTGAACAGGAAGCATGACCACGTTGGAAGAACATCAAGCCTTCTTTCACCAAAGAGGGCCCGACACTACTGAGGAGTGGTGTAGCCGTCAATTGTGAGCCCAGTATTTTTGGAGCTTCGAAGGAGATACATGTCTCGTATTGCTTGGTGATTCCAGACAGGATTCTAAATATAAGGGCTCTTCACAAAATCAGGGGCAAGTCGCCAGATAAACAGCCATTTTTTTCCACCTCATTAGCAAGTGTCATTGCTTTTTTTATGTTTTAACAAATTTCAGCTGCCGCCGCTAATTAAACATCAGTTGTTGTTACACTTGTATGCATTTGCTCATCGTGGTGTTTGCGCCTAAATTTGCCAAATAATGGGCTGAAATTTGAAGGCCATTAATAAGTGTAAGTACACATATACGTGAAAATCTGCATATATTTTATTGGGTGCTTTGTTTTTATTATCTACACGAAATGTTCGTGCTTGAAACTAATTTGCAATATACTCTGATATTTTTGTCTACTCGGAATATTTGTCGTGGTGAAAGAAAATATTAGTGATCTCTGTTTAACTTACACTTTCTGTTTGTAGTTCTCGGTAATTAAACTACCTTGCATTAGTTTTTCATTCAGTAGTGCTATTTTTTTAGAGTTCGTTGAATATAGTTATGGAGGTTATTAGCAACATAATTTTTTTTTCACATTTAAAACAAAGCAACAATATTATGCAGTCGCATAGTCTAGTCAACTTCGGCAAGTGACTTGTTTGTGTACTTAAACCGATAATTAAATGCATTAACTTAGCTTCCTGGAATGGATCATTGTTCTTTGGTGTCATGCTTCACAATATTTCTCACATTCATGTTTTAGAGTTATAAAATACCTTTTTACTAAACAGAGCAGCATGGTGGTGCTATTGATGTGATGAGTACGTGTCTTTGCAATTCCACTGCTAGATGAGGGCCTCATCTGTGCAGGTTGTGGGGGCTTTTTTGAGCGTTCGACACCACACTGGCTGGTGCAGGTTGGTGAAGTTGTGGAGCTTGTGTGTGCGAGCATATAAGTACATTACAAACATTCATTTTGCTGAACGTATCTCAGCTGCCTACAGCGTAGCCGCTCAGCACCCTGTTGTGCATGGTGGTCGCCCATCTAAGCAATTATCCAGGCTCAACCCTGCTTGGCGTCCGAGATCGGGCAGATTCCGGGTGATTTGGTCATAAGCAACGTGGTGAATACCACTGTAAAATATGTGTAAAGAATGCGGAATAACAGGGATACGAGTAAATGATTTTCATGCCTGATGATACAGTATGTCATCTGTAGCCATGATCCATCCGCTGCTGGATGAAGGCCCTCCCCAAGTCGTCGCCATCCCCGCATGATTTCACGAAGCAACAATTCTAGCTGCTGAGCCAGACTTAATATAATCCTTCCATCTCCGCGATGGACGTGCTCTGATATCTCTATATGTTCACAAAATCGTAAGATGTCTGTGTGTACGTGTGAATATATGTGTGGCCGTGTATTTGTATGTGTGCCATTTTGGCACAGTGGGGAGCACAGGTGGCACCTCTGTCAGTAATCTCAATCAGTTAACCCATAACACCTGAGTCTGTCCCGTGACCTCCTGCCATCAGCAAACCTTCAACACTTCATGTGGCCTCAAAGTTAATCTAGTTTGGTGCAAATGCTGTGGGAAAGCCATCATCAAATATTTGCAAATAGCGGCTGTGATTTGTATGTATGTGTGTATGTATGTGGTGGCGGTGTTGTTGACACTGCATTACTAACCCAGCAACCCCAGTTCAATTCACAGCCACATGCCACATGATATCATAAATTGTCCAGGACCTCCCCTAAGTCCTGGTGCATGGATGTAAATTGTGAGATTTCACAGGTACTTTTTAGTCTAGGTAAATGTTTTTATAGTTTTGAATCATTACTATTGATCATATATTTTACGTAGGATTTCACGACCAATGTTTTGAATCATAATTAGCTTATTTAGGGAAAGCTTGTGTAGGTAGAATGTAAACAAAAAAACATTCCCACATGATCTAAACCGAAGGCAACTATGAGCCTTTGGCCATATTCATGAAAATGACAATGAAAATTAATCCACAGCTACCTCCCACGTGAATGTGATAATGGCTTCCAAAGACAAGAGGCTTAAATAACCGGGGGGAGGAGGGGGGGAGCTTGCATGTAATTTCCTTGGAATTCTTAATCGTATTAACTCATGCTCCTGCCACACAGTTCAGTCGCAAAAAAAGTCTGTAAAAACACATTGTATTTGAATTTGTTTCTCTTATAACAAAACAATGAGAAACATTGATTGTGTAATTATATATTCTGAACTCAGTCTTTCCTCCACGTGTTTCACCAAAGTCGTTGTTGAGCCCTCTTGACTAGGCTGTGCGATTTTTTTAATACTCAAAAATAATGATGGACTGGTAGCCAAGGAATTGATTGCATCTGAGAGGATGTCCATCCGGGAGCTTGAATGTTTAAATCAGCTTGTGTGGATAATAACATCGCAGAATTGTGAGAGATAGTGACTGCTTGGAGAGGCCTTCATCCAGCAGTGCATTGATTATGACTGATGATAATCATGACTACTCTTCATTTGATAAACTGTTTAAATCAAATTGCCTATCATTTAAAATTTAAAACGAATTTCTTTAGAACTGCTTTTTGTGTCTAGTTTGTCCTTCTCCCGCACCTCTGGTTAACACGGTTAGCCAAATATGAAGTTGCATACATACATGCTACTTCATATTTTTGCAGTTTAACTCCAAGTGAGCATTCAATCCAAGAATGTCCTTCTGTTCTTTTGATCTAGGGGAAGCGGCTCATAAATTTCTGCTGAGTGACTTTCGTTTCTGCGTGTGGCAGGCCTGTTTCCGGTGCTGCCCCCACCATCAGCACCGCCACCCACGTCAATTTCACAACCCATCCCTATGCTGTCCGGAATGGGCCCTGCTGCTCTTGCTACTGCTACAGCCACCGCCGCCGCCACCGACACCACATCCCCTTCGGTTTCAGCACAAGCCACAGCCACCGCCATCACGACCCCTCACCCCGCCGACCCTTGCTCCATGTCCATTGCCGACGTGGCGTCGACGCTGCCCCAAATGTCGCCAGGCCAGGCTGTCTATTCACTGGAGGGCCGGAGAAGCGAGCAGGGTTCCGGCAGTAGCAGCAGCAGCAGCAGCGAGAAGGTGCGGCGCATCCTGGACGGCGTGACGGATGCGCTGGCATGGCACATGGCTCAGTCGGACATCCCCGTGATGGAGCGTCCCCGTCGCCTCGTCTGCCTCCTGCTGCTACTCTCGCACATCCGCTTCATCGGGTAAATTATGCAGCCGCCAATACTCATCCGATCCGATTCAATCTGATGTGATCTGATCTCGCGATCGAAATTGAACGGCAAACGTCGCGATGCTGCGTTTGGCAGTGGTGCTCAAGTGCAAATGACAAAAGCTCACAACACGTTACATTACAGATACTCGGCGCGTTCACCAGTAACACTGTAATGAAGAGGAAATAAATTATTTAAAAGTTTGTAATAATATTGCCCTCAAGAATAAAATTCTATCATGAGCAGGGTTTCAGGCAATGGCCCTTGATCATAGATGTGCTTTGAGTTTTCGCTGTGGTGATGCAACAGACGATCGTCTGTGTGTTTGTTTACTACTTGTTGGTGTTTGGTCCTTGCCCACCATCTGCCAAAATAGCAAGTCGTAATTTTATACATATTTTTTCTGTACTTCTCTATGAGTTGGGCAACAGAAAGCAATGCAATGAAATTTATTGTTGTACTGTATTTCTCTGCTCCCGTGTCTGTGCTCCCCACCTTCACTAACCCACACTGACCAGCAAGGCGAAGTATAGCCAAATAATCTTCACGACCCCCCAAATAACCACCATGACTCCGTCCAGCAGTGGATTGACAAAGGGCTGCACAATTTACAGTGCTAAATGACCGCGTATATTTTAACGAATTGCTTTTGCCTATAACACCGGGCAACCAACCGGCATTTTTTTTTAAGGGTTAAACCATGCTGATGAATCTTGGGTAAGCAGAAACCAGTGCAGTTCTCGGCCTGTTTTTTTTTTTTCTGGAAAACTTTGGTTCCGAAGGTTCTTAGACTGATGGACGACCTAAATGCCAATTTTTTTATATTTTTTATGGTGAAACAACCCAGTTGGATGTTGATCCCTCTGGTCGAGGTGCAAGGAACACACGCCAACAGTTGACTTTTGCCGCCGTGGCCCTTGCTGATGTTAAGTGTGCACAAACAAAAATGTCAATGACTGGCTGCTGTTCCCCACTCTATAATGTGATCTCAATCATGCCGTACTTTTACGAAATATAAAATACCGCAACTATTGTCCCCGTGAAGCACATGCCCCACTTTGCGTATGGCTTCCGGAGATGCAGTAGCATTTGAACAATTTATGAATGCATATTATGTTTTGCAGTCGCTTGTTTGAGCGACTAATTTGGTACGAGTGACACGCGTAGCAAGGGCAGGCCATTTTGTGTCGTTCTTCTGCCATAATTATTTAAATGGGATATTCTCTAATTCTCTAAAAGTAAAATTTTGATTTAAAGCTTTTGTGACTGCAGGGATTCATATTCTTGGTTCTTTCGGTAAAGTCACGTAGAAGGGAAACAATGAAATAATAAATTTTGATTTAAAGCTTTCGTGACTGCAGTAATTCATATTCTTAGCTCTTTCGGTAAAGTCACGTTGAAGGGAAACAATAAAATATATTGTTTTATATATTTTATTATTTTATTGTTTCCCTTCAACGTGACTTTACCGAAAGAGCTAAGAAAAATGAAATAATAATCGTACACTTTTACGCTGCTGCATTTATTTCAGTGCTCAGAAGTGGCTCACTTCGGCCCCTGATTCTGGCATGGAGCTAGAGGCAAGATCCTATGATCTGTGGGGCCTCGATGATCTAGTGGAGGCCAGCCCTGGGCCTTACCCTTCGTAATGCATGACTGAGATACATAGTGCAGCTAAGCCTAGGCTAGGCTAGGCTGTATACATGTGTGTGTATATACATATAGTGGGGAGCGGGAGTGTAGCGGTTAGCGTGATGCGCTACGAACCTGCCGTTCCGAGTTCGATTCCCGCTCACAGCCAACACCAGTGACAATTACCTGAACCGGTCCTGGGCCTCCCCTAGGTCGACTCAGCTTCAAATTAGTACCTAGTGCGATGTGTAAACATTGCCACTGGGGAGACAAAGGTGGCCGGGTGTGGTGTTGGCCACCCACCCCCCTCGTGTGCCATTCCGGTCTTCATAGGTGCTTGCGAACAGGACTTGCCTCAGTCGTCTGGTACAGGCTATACGGGGGATCTTTGTATTTCTCTTTTACATATATATGCACACACAAGTTAGATACATCAAATTGGCTGTTTAGAAAAGTGCACTTGCGCAATACACGTTGCTAGATGGGATAATGGCCAGTGGTCGAGTCTAACGACAGAGTGGCAGCCAAAGCTAATCTATCAAACTAAACTATTCTTGAAACTGAAAACTAAACAATTTTTTTTTTATTTTACCAGATAAAGGCCCAATGAGCTATATGGCTCTTTTTCAGCAGTGACCTGGCCACAAATGATAGCTCAATTGAAATGGATTATCACGTGGAAATGTACAGCATTCAAATACTACAAATGCACGTTGATTCTAAATTTGAAGGGAAAAACCGGAGGACCTAGAGAAAAATCCACACGACCAGACGGCGAGCATGCAAATATGGAAGAGGCGTCAGGGTAGGGATCAAACCCACGACCTTCTGCATACCAGGCTAGGGAGATAAGATCTCCTTAGCCACCACGTGGGGGGAAGGACGCCTGAGAGGACGTCCACCGCGAAGATGGAGCCTTGAGATCAGCTTGTGTGCATGAGCTCGATCGATGGGTGTGTCGCAGGACTCTCCAGGAAGCAGTGTGTTAGGTAGGCCTTCATCAAGCGGTGCCTAGATCATAGCTGATCATGGTGATGATGTAGAAAAAAAAGTTAAATTATGGCTTCAGGTTGGGTTCATCTACGAAAAATGCTTTGCTTATGAAGTTCAGCCATCAACTGATGAGTGCTGCTGTGTCAACGTGTACGAAACGTGTTAGTTTTGGAAATAAAAGTGTGAGCTTCCGAGGCTTTACGATCCCCAAGGTGCGATGATATCGCAGCCATTGTGCGCTGCGTTGTTAATGTGTTTTTTCTAGTTGCAATTCCACTTGCGGGCGACAAAACTTTCCAACAGTTTCCCCGCGGCTCTTTAACTGGTGTCTGCGTTCCCATTATGCAGGGCTGTTTATCCCCCTTTAGAACAATCTCAGCGCCATCCCTCCCCCCCCCAAATGTGGCATTTTCAGCAATGGGAGATGACAAATGACTATCCCGTCGTGGAACTTACTTCCGAGCATCCCTTGTGTTTGCACAAAGCTGAAACCTAAATACCCATCCTGGGGGCACTCTTCCTGCTGCAATTCTTAAGTGTGTGTGTGTGTGTATTGTACGTGTGCACTTGTAGGAGTGGGCAGACCACACACTGCTGTTTATTACAGAGGCACATGCTACACACTCAATTGGGATTTAGTACGTGTGTATTTTTGTGTGCAGCTAGGAACAGTCAACAGCAATTCTGTAGTATTGGTCAGAACGCATGCGTATGTGCAGTGAGGGAAAAAAGTATTTGATCCCCTGCTGATTTTGTACGTTTGCCCACTGACAAAGAAATGATCAGTCTATAATTTTAATGGTAGGTTTATTTGAACAGTGAGAGACAGAATAACAACAAAAATCCAGAAAAACTTATAAATTTATTTGCATTTTAATGAGGGAAATAAGTATTTGACCCCCTCTCAATCAGAAAGATTTTTGGCTCCCAGGTGTCTTTTATACAGGTAACGAGCTGAGATTAGGAGCACACTCTTAAAGGGAGTGCTCCTAATCTCAGCTTGTTACCTGTGTAAAAGACACCTGTCCACAGAAGCAATCAATCAATCAGATTCCAAACTCTCCACCATGGCCAAGACCAAAGAGCTCTCCAAGGATGTCAGGGACAAGATTGTAGACCTACACAAGGCTGGAATGGGCTACAAGACCATTGCCAAGCAGCTTGGTGAGAAGGTGACAACAGTTGGTGCGATTATTCGCAAATGGAAGAAACACAAAAGAACTGTCAATCTCCCTCGGCCTGGGGCTCCATGCAAGATCTCACCTCGTGGAGTTGCAATGATCATGAGAACGGTGAGGAATCAGCCCATAACTACATGGGAGGATCTTGTCAATGATCTCAAGGCAGCTGGGACCATAGTCACCAAGAAAACAATTGGTAACAAACTACGCCGTGAAGGACTGAAATCTTGCAGCGCCCGCAAGGTCCCCCTGCCCAAGAAAGCACATATACATGCCTGTCTGAAGTTTTCCAATGAACATCTGAATGATTCAGAGGACAACTGGGTGAAAGTGTTGTGGTCAGATGAGACCAAAATGGAGCTCTTTGGCATCAACTCAACTCGCCATGTTTGGAGGAGGAGGAATGCTGCCTATGACCCCAAGAACACCATCCCCACCGTCAAACATGGAGGTGGAAACATTATGCTTTGGGGGTGTTTTTCTGCTAAGGGGACAGGACAACTTCACCGCATCAAAGGGACGATGGACGGGGCCATGTACCGTCAAATATTGGGTGAGAACCTCCTTCCCTCAGCCAGGGCATTTAAAATGGGTCGTGGATGGGTATTCCAGCATGACAATGACCCAAAACACACGGCCAAGGCAACAAAGGAGTGGCTCAAGAAGAACCACATTCAGGTCCTGGAGTGGCCTAGCCAGTCTCCAGACCTTAATCCCATAGAAAATCTGTGGAGGGAGCTGAAGGTTCGAGTTGCCAAACGTCAGCCTCGAAACCTTAATGACTTGGAGAAGATCTGCAAAGTGGAGTGGGACCAAATCCCTCCTGAGATGTGTGCAAACCTGGTGGCCAACTACAAGAAATGTCTGACCTCTGTGATTGCCAACAAGGGTTTTGCCACCAAGTACTAAGTCATGTTTTGCAGAGGGGTCAAATACTTATTTCCCTCATTATAATGCAAATCAATTTATAACATTTTTGACATGCGTTTTTCTGGATTTTGTTTTTATTCTGTCTCTCACTGTTCAAATAAACCTACCATTAAAAATTATAGACTGATTATTTCTTTGTCAGTGGGCAAACGTACAAAATCAGCAGGGGATCAAATACTTTTTTTCCCTCACTGTATTGTGTGTTCTATTATTTTTTTTCTATCTATGTGACTTTACCGAAAGAACCAGAGAGTATGTATTGTTATTGACTGATATTTTTGCTATGCACTGTGTGGGCATATGCCAGCCCACGTTTGTTCGATGTATTCTCTGTGTGCCGAAAAGTACCATTAACAGCCCTTCAATGTTTGTTTATTATTGACGCGAATCGGTATTGTTTATTTAAACAAATGTTGTGTGTGATACGAAATGATCATAATGTAATGCAAACTGTAAAAAAATGGGGCAGCTTGTAGTTTAAATCAAAGTATCCAGACAGTTTCATAACTTTGGTTCATTAAAAGGAAGTATTTTTTTATTTGGTCGATAAAAATAGGAGTGTCATTGGGGCAGGACACGTCACTAAATGGTCTCGACTAAACGATGAAGGAGAGAACATGCCAGATTGTACGTCCACCACGGAGATGGAGCCATGAAAACAGCTCATATGCAGGAGCTTAGATGGATTGTTGCACCACGGGACTGAATGAGCATGGTAAATTATAACAAAGTAACGCAAAAAAAACAGCTGCAAAGATTGCGTTGTGTTTGTACATCTGCATCCAGAGTGACCCTTCGCAGTGTTAACAGGGCCCACTTTTAGCAGCTTGGCAAAGGTGGGCAGCAAAACAGCAGCCGCCGTCCATTACTCAAAATGAACCGGAGCCCCTGCTCCTTGGCTGTGCCAGGATCTAAAGCACATCAACCCGAGCATGCTTGGCAGTGGAAGGGATGCTCACGAAGAGGTGTTTTCACTTTGTAAAGTCCACTGATCGGATCAACAGTGACAAGCTCAATTACACAGCACTCTCCCGTCATAAATATAGAGGAGGGGCAGTTGCATTAATTACGGAGATTGAGCCACGGTGTCGGCAAGAAATGATGATGGGGGATTTTTCTTGGAATGTGCGCAGTGCAATCCCTTGAACGAGGCACCATTGATTTGTCATCTGCAGGGCTGCTCTGGGCAATTGCATTGGGAGGCGCGGTATTAATCATAACTGATGATCATTGCGATGGTGGTGGAGCGAGTTCTAAACTTGCAGTATTTCTTAAAATAACCTTGCCGAGTAAAAAACAACAACAACGTGTGAACACTAATTACGAACATTGGGTAGTGCTGTTTGCTGCTGGCCACTTGACATATTGGGCCTTGGGGTCCAGTGCTCGGCAACTGTGTACAAATAAATAAATAATGCATCCTCCCCACTCCTGAAATTAATACGCGATGTGGAGCTCTCGGTGACGTGGAGCGGCAGCGCAAGGGGTTAGGCGCTGTGATATGGATCTGTCGGCCTGAGTTCGATTCCCGGCCATGGCTAACGTCAGTAGCGGAGTAATAACTCTGACACGAGTTAAATTTCAGGCCATGACTAAAACGACATCTGAACTGATCTTTGCCCCCCCCCCCCCCCCGCCATTCACCAACCCGCACTAGATCAGCCTGGTAAAATACGGTCAAACGGTACCTATCACCAATGCCTTTCACCGGCCTCCATCTAACAGTGGATTAACAAAGGGCTGCATGTTGGTATGTTTATTCATTTAAGACCTATTATTCCTTCATAACAGATCAAATTAAGGGGTGGGGATTGTATGAACATTTTTATTACAAAACATTCAAAGCACTTTCCCAAACTAATAAGCATTATACAAGCTGGGTAATAGCCAATGATTTTGAGTGGAAATTGCGTGAAGCTACACAAGTGCAGACAGGGAAATTGTAGAGGTTAATGAAATGTTACTTGAAAAAAAACATGAACCGTTTTACTATGGTACAAGAGAAAATATATTTTGTATTCATTTTTAACTCTTTGCGGAGGTAATCGACAAATGCACTTGCAGTGTTATTCTGTATTGTACGAGTTGAATGCAATTTGAACTTGCGCACTCAATCTTCAATCACATTGTTTTCGTTCGTGCTCAATAAAGTAGCGCTTGAGCCAAACATTTTTTATGGCAGGGTGAACTCGAAAGCCAGCGTTGTTAAGACAGCTGAGCGAGTCGAGAAATGCAATGCTTGTTCAATGTGGAAAGGTGTCTTTGATGAGCTGAAACTGTTTTTACTGTCATGGGTTGGCATTTATTGACGATTTGATGCTGTTATCGCATAGGGTACAGAGTCGTCAGGTCACTGCTTCAGGGTTAAATTTTTACTGGGTTGCTCATGTAACCTGATGATTGATTCTCCTGGGGGAGGAGAGGAGTGAGAGCAATTTAGGCATGAACTTAAAATCGAGGCAAGTTTCTCAGTACTCAAGGAAGTGTGGAGCAGTGCTTGTTTTTTATTTGTGTCTCTCAGCTAGCGGTGGAAAAATATGACAGGGGCCAGTCAATACGAAGAACAAAAAAGTGATGTTCCAACGTATTTTGTTCTGACTGAAGTATAAAATTATTTTAAAATGTTTTTCCTACACTTGAATGTGAACGGTTGCACATGCTGCATACAAATATACTCGCATAATGTAATTATTACACCGGCGCATTCATGGCTTATTGGTGTGAAAAATTGGGAATCGAGTTCAAATCCTTTGAACCTTGGATTCACAAGCAAAAGCAATTTACTACAAAATCGTTGATGTATAATAATTTTTTACACGATTTGAACGTTTTCTAAAGTTATGCAAATTCATTCTTTCGTGATTGTGTCAGTTCTAAATTTCGCCGAGGTTAAATGTTGAGTTTTTTTCTCTCTAATTTTATCATACGGCTTGCAATGCTGAATGTTCATTTTAGAAAAATAAATATTTCCGTTGGAGAGGCGGTGAGGGGATTAACTTTTAAGAGCAGGAATTACGCCGTGGCATTCATCAGACTTCGTGAGAATCGTGACTAATGGAACACACAGTCCTTAGCATGACATCAAATCCATCTCTCGGAGTTAATCCCCCCCCAAAGCGACCACCACCGTTGTTTTTTTTCCTTCGTACAAAACATGAAAACAAGTGTGCAGTGACTGACCACTTTTTTTTTTACATCTGAAACAATTATTTGGAGATACTGTGTTGGCAGTGGGGGTGCATGAGCACAATGTGAAAAAAAAACGCAACTCGATTTTGTCAGCAACACTTTCGCTTTAAAAAAATATATATAAATATAATGGCACGCAGAAGGGGTAGAGATTTAAAAAGGCAAGAGCAAAACCAAAATCCTGCAAGTGCACATGGAAAGAAAATATTCAGAATAATAAAAAATATCATTACCCAAACCGTTGGATTACATAATTTACCGAGTATATATGGAAACATTCACATATTATCGGTAGTTAGGGAATGTCTAGACTTTATATAAAAACGCGCAAATGTGCAGATGTGTAACGGCACAAGAACTGAGGTAACTACATTTTTCCGAAGACAAATTCAGTTTCAAGCGTATTTGTTTAACCAGGTTAGAACTCGCGTTTCTTGGGCCACCAAAATGACAAAAGCAAAACTAAAAATACAGCAATGTGGTAGGTGATGGTAGTTATGAAGTCGGTTTTTTTTTGTGGTGGTTTTATTGATAATGTGGGTGGCGGTTAGGGCGCTGCGCTACCACCCGAGTTTGAATTCCCGCTCACAGCCAACACCAGTGAAGAATATTTGAACTGGTCCAGGGCCTCTCGAGGTCGACTCAGCCTCAAGTGTGCGGCGTGTAAACATCGCCACAAATGCGGACGGGCGTGGTGCTGGCCACCCACCTCCTCGTGTGCCGTGCTGGCCTTCATCGGTACTCGTTAATAGCACTTGCCTCAACAGTCTGTTATGTCTTTGTATTGTTGGTTGTCGTGGCGTTAGTTGCAGTGGTGGTAATGGTATTAGTTGTTGTGATGATGATGATGTTAGTTATTTACTGTGCTGTTAGACATCGGCACAATGCAGTTATGGATTATTTAAAGCTGTCATTCTGAAGTCCCTAACTGTGCTAAGATGACAAGTATCACCTGCATATGTTATCTTAAAGTGTCACTATCACCCAGTCCTCTTATCCCCTTTAAATTGTCAGTGTAAGCTAGCTTCGAATCTAGTTTGAACTGAAGTTAACTTTCGTCCTGCTTGCAATGGTGGTTGAACAGTAAAGTGTTCGCTGTCATGACATTTACATCTTGTGTTTTTGGCTTAAACATAACAGAACTTGATTAGGTGCTTTCGTGACTGCAGGAATTACTCTTTGTTTTTTTCGGTAAAGTCACGTAAAAATAATACAAATAGAATTATATAATAGCATACGACGTTTCGATTGCAACACAAGCAATCATCATCAGCACTTCTGTACCTGATGATGATTGCTTGTGTTGCAATCGAAACGTCGTATGCTATTATATAATTTTATTTTTATTATTTCGACGTGACTTTACCGAAAAAAAACAAAGAGTTAAACATAACAGCACAAGTTGAATAACAAAATCTAGAATGGACAACCCTTTGTCAATCCACTGCTGGGTGAAGCCCCCCTCACATACTGTGTCAGCCTTTGGTTGTTTAGTCATACGTCACCACGCTCGTCGGTACAAGTTGGTGACCGGTTCACATATTACTCACCGCTGATGTTAGCCTTGGCTGAGAATTTAAATCGCTGGGGTTCGTAGCACAGTGTGCAAACCACTGCACCACCGCTCTAAAATCATCAGGCCAAATGTAACGTGGTGCTTGTAACTGTGAACAATTTGTAAAAATAAATAGTTGCTTAATATTTAGAATTTTTAAAAAATACGATACTGCCTTGGCAGTGGTGCACAAGTAACAAAAATTCAACACGTTTGTCAATCACACTAAGCTAACATTCCTGCGGAGGGAGCTTGTAGGAACGTTGGGTTGCTCGGTCAGTGGCCAGGGTCAACGGCGGAACCACGTGGTGTGTTCAGCAAATATGCCCGACTGTGAGGGCGGGCACAAGCCGGCGTGAGTAGGTTAAACGTTGAGTTTTATAAGGGCACCACGGGGTGACCAGCCCCTCCCCACCCAGCCCCACCCCTCCCACCCCCCACCCAGCCTCACCCTCCCCACCCTCCCCACCCAGCCCTTCCCCACCCTCCCCTCCCTCCCCACCCAGCCCCTCCCCACCCTCCCCTCCCCACCCAGCCCCTCCCCACCCAGCCCCTCCCCACCCTCCCCTCTCCACCCAGCCCCACCCCTCCCATTTTTGGATGCAGGACGGACGGACACAATAATCCGCTGTGGGCTGGTGGTGTAACCAGGAAGTTCCTACCAGTTAAAGGACACACATATACCAAATTCTCCAGATTATAATATACCTCGTCCTGCATTTTAAAGAAAAACTTAAGGCTGCATCTTATAATCCAGTAGATGCATGTATGTGTGTGACAATAGTGAGAGCATTTTATTCGGGAACCTCTTATCATCCCCGATTGTGGTGCTAAGGCAACAACTTCCGGCAACGGGCCCTTCTCCGTAGCAAAGAGAATGTTTAGAGCGGACCATTTACCGTGACGTCGTTCAATAATTCCCTGCTTTGCCCATCTCTGTTCTCCGTGGCGTGCAGCAACAAAGGGATCCAGCATCTGTACAACATCAAGCGCAAGAACGTGGTGCCGCTGTACGACCTGCTTCTCGAGATGCTGGATGCGAATGTGCTGAGCGAGCACAGCGCGTGTTCCAAGATATCCCAGGCAACTGGCACCCAGGACACTGGCAGCGGCGGCGGCGGCGGTGGCAGCCAGTGCAAGGCCATGGAGAACTCGCGCAACTCAGTCAAGTCCCCCGCTTTGCAGTCGAATGACGAGCCGCCATCGGCAAAGATCAGGATGACGATGGGCAGCGAGCAACCCTTTGACGCTCTGGGTTGACTGAGTGAGGCGTCGATCCGCATGTGTGATGTACACGCCGTGTGAAAACACTACGCCCAGGCCATTTTGTATCCAAATATCAACTGTCACTGTGGGTGTTTTTTTTCTTTGTTTGTTCGCTCCGAATAGTCGCCGAGATATTACAGGATTCGATTTTCCTAACTTATGAGCTTCAGACGAAAGAGACGGGTCAAATCAAGGTACGCCCAGCTGGTGGAAAAATCAGACATGCGGTAAATGTTTGCGAGTGGTCTGAAAGGCTCGTGAAGACTCGTCGTGGTTGCATTAGAAAACTTGGGCATTTGTGAGGTCTGTTTAATTGGTGTATTCTTTGTTCCACATCGATTGTTGTAAACATACGTGATGGTGCATAACATTTATATATTTTGAGAGTACCCTGACCACCGCGTAGCGCCACACCTTGTTGATTAATTGCACTCTGGTTTCTTTCGACTAATTGTGTAGCTCAGGGGTGCTCAACCAGATGACGTGGCATTCTGTATGGAGTGTTTTGGACTTGGAAATCCACACACGCGCGCGCACGTGTGTCGGAGCCTTGACGATCTGGACCTCAGATTCCCGGATGCTTTAAAAAAAATCCCGATGTCTGTACCGTCAATCGCATTGTCATGTATATGAATAGGTGGCCACGGAACTTGACAAAACATTTAATTGTGCAACTGGTTCCTTAAAAAAAAAAGTGCCAGCATGTATTTGCTGAGTCGTCATCCGATTGGCTAAATAATTTCGGCCTGAATAACTTAATTTTTGTTCTTCGTTGGCCACACGAAGTTAGCATCATTATCGAAGGTATAGCAGGTATACCGTGATTGACTAAGTTTTAGCCAATTCCACTTATATGTATAAAAAAAATGTTTGCAAATGTACTCGCATCCATTATGTGCACCCATATTGGGTACATGAAAAACCTGGAAATATTTGGACCATTTATATAACAAGCTCTGCACTTGCATATCCTGGCATTGTTCAAATCCAGATTACTATACATCTCATTTATTGCTACATTGGGATTTTTTGAGGTTGTGTTTTTTTAATTGCGTGTGTGTACATATACACAGGCACACAAATGTATATTTGTATTGCTGTCTCAAGATTAGGAGCTAGTATATTTAAAATATCTATATTGACAGTAACCATCAGAGGTTGTTCTTTCTAAAAAAAATAATAATTTTGTAATAAGGCTAATTAAAACAAAAAATCACTAAATTGGGCAGTATGTCACTGCTCAAGCCTCACAATGTGGATATTTCTGAACATTCTCATGAAGTGCACTCTTCGTCTGCTGCTTACACGCTGGATATATTGCAATAGCGGCACTAGCAATGCAAGTCAATGCATGCAGGGAGAAACTGCAACCGGTTTTGGGTGTGGTTGCCAACTTGTTGTTCTTTCCCCCCGCCCCCCCCCCGAAATTTTCCGCGGTCTGTTTCTGATGCCGAGCAAAACGCGCGTCGATAAATTGACACCTCCGATGTTGTAAAACGCGACTCTGTGTTTGGTCTCGATGCCAACTAATGATAGAGAGAGAGTGAGAGTGCGTGCGTGCGTGCGGGTTGAAAAGCGCACGAGCATGGGATGGTCTTTTTGTTCCAATCGGGAAAAAGGGGGAGAGGGCACCACTCTTGAAGAAAGAAGAAGTAAAACAATCAAGCACAATCGCCGCACGAGTCCTCGCATAAATGGAACGCTGCGCGCGCGCGGTGCCGTTGCACGGTGGTGCAAGTGCTGGCGTGCACGGACGGACGGGCAACGCACAGGGGAAGTGTTTCTCCCAGTTGGAAACTGCTGCTAGCTTTGTTGCCGAAACGTTAACGTTTTTTTTTTGCTGCTGCTGCTGTAAAGCTTAATCAAAGTACCGTCAGCTTGGACATGTCGCTTTTTATTTTAAAATGCTGTTCGTAGCACAATTTGCCAAAGCAATGGATAGTGTTGCAAATTGAAGATGGTTGCTGCTAAGGTGCATATGACGTACGTTGCTCGTGTCACCCCCCCTTCCCCCCACGGCAATTATTGCAACATTCCATGGCAGTGAAGGCACATATCGGTAATGTATTGGTGTGACCTTATGGTTCCAATTCACTTCACTGTGTAAGGGTAGCGTACTTTTACAACGTAAACGCAAAATGGATATTTGTTGATGTCGTTGTAGCCGTAGTCATTATTGTTGTTCTTAAACTGTCGGTTACAATCAAAAAAAATTGTGTACGTGTATTAAAAAGACAATGGAGCAGTGGTTGGCTTGACTTGATGGTAAAAGTGAGCATTGTTTCTAAAAGGACTGTTTAATCAGCCTGTGACACTCCGAATGGTGTTTATCTGATTAGCCAAGGCATTTGTAGCGTAGCTCTAGGCCTGGCTGATTTAACAAAGCAATTTCTTGCTCGGGCATTCTCGACTGCTGTGCAGTGATGAACGCCGGTTCATACACCTGCTGCCATAATTGTCGTGAACTTTTGCTAGTGTATACTTTTAGTGTTTCGTTTTTTTAGGGGGAAATATTGCTCGTTATATATGAAAATAATTACAATTATGGGCGCAGTTGTACGTTCCGGCGTTCAAGTGGCGCTGCATGCATCGGAGCATTAAGAGGGCCAGTCTGAACTGACTGGCACTTAGGGTAAAAAAAAGTTGCACTGTGTTTGGGAGCTGCACTATAATATTTAGAGGATCGCCTCTGTAAAAGCCTGCAGAGTGAGCCGAAGTGGAATGCCTTTGACACGATGGTTTTGAAACGTAGCCAACTGAATACCGCGTGCATAATGATGTATATGCAATGTTCACACAATTTAGGAAATAATGATCATTCTACAGCAAGACAACTTTTTGTGCACCTTAGTGGAGCCTGGTGGCAGATCAAAAATATCGTATAGTGCAGATTCGTGCGTGTAAACGCATCGCCGGCTCAGTAGTTCTGTAGCAAAACGTTCAGTCACCTGTCGCATGTGCTTGGTTTAAAAAAAAAAGCCGCCTTTGGCACGTGTAAGAAAGGGGCTTTGTGAATGCCGACTGTGCCAGTAGTAGGCCGTATTTTCTGGATTACATTATGGGTGGCCACACATTTGTAAGCAAACAAAGCAATGACGAACCAAGGAGGAAACAAGCCAGTAAAACAACCGTCAAGGATACATTAAATGGGGGTTATTTTGTACTTGTAACAACTCGTAACTTTGTGTACCTGCTTAACACTTTCTGTAGACCGTTGGCTGTATTTTTAAGCGAATGACCACACTTGAGCCTCGTCAACAGGGCTCCTGGTGGTAGAGAGTGATAGGTGTTGGTACACAAAGCAGAGGAGTTAGATGGGGGAGAAGAGGGCATTTTTGTGGAGAAAACCAGGGGTCAGGGAGAAGGCATGCGGTAGATTGTACAAAGAGGGCTCGTATGCTGTCATGAATGCTGCCTTGTGACTTTTAGTAGTCATTTTGTAAGCAGAATACTATGGGTACATTACTAATATAATGTATTTTTTAGCCAATTAAATGTTCTGTGAGCCATGTGCCATATGATGGTAGTGTTCTTGTCTGTGTCGCTGTGGCTTCTAAGCAGCTTTTTTTTTAACTTGCACTATTTTATACTTGCTGCAGTGGTGTGATTTTTATTTTAATGTTATTACATTCATTTTGTGTTTTTTTTCTTATGGTTTGCACTGCGGATCAGGCCAAAAAAGAGACCATTAAGTTAGTCTCGTTTTTTATTTTGAACAACAGCGAACCTACTTAAAATATAGTTTCATATTACGGCACTAGTTTTGTAATGACGTTGAAATTTGATGAGATGCAACAATTATTAGTTATTCACATTTCACGATTAACTTTTTTTTAAATGAAAACCAGAATTTAATGCAAGAGTAAAATAATCCCGTTTTAATTTTCACAAAATTTTGAGCAGATGGAGGGAGTGGCTTAGTCCACTTACCTGCAACTCAAATAATGTGCGTTCTCTCCCTGATATTGTGTCAAGTGAACCTTAACCAGGAAGAGAAGGCTCTCCGCTTTTCTAAGGATCGAATTATAATTTTTTGTTAACATATATATCATCTTCTTTGGGTCTTTTGGAAAAGTCACGTAGATAGGTTTCAAAACTACAACGTTTCGATCGCAACACAATCGTTCGTCATCAGGATGAGGGGGTTCGCTTCTAAAAGCAAACTGTTTATAAAAGATTTGAAGCTTTCGTGCCTGCAGGAATCCATACTCTTCGGTTCTTTCGGTGAAGTCACGTGGGTATAAAATAAAATAAATCACGACGTTTCGGGCGCAACACAAGCATCCGTCATCAGGTGAGAAAGCAAACGTCGTGTTTATTTTATACCTTCGTGACTTTACCGAAAGAACCAAAGAGTATGTTTATAAAAGTTTGAAATGGGCGTAGCCCAAATGTCAGCAGCCAATGTTAATGTGAGTGGTGGGCAGCGACGGTGGTGGGTTTTCCACCAATCAAAGGGCTGCCAAATAGAAATTAGCATGTCAATGTAAGAAAGTCGGCTGTTTGATTGTACATTAACAGGTTCAACTTCTCACGTTAACACAACCACCTCGCTTGCCGAGCTCGAGTTTGCTGCTCTGCGATCTGCCATTAACACGCTAATCTCTCACGTTAACACGCTAATCTCTCACTTTAACACGCTAATCTCTCACGTTAACACGCTAATCTCTCACGTTAACACGCTAATCTCTCACATTAACACGCCAATCTCTCACGTTAACACGCTAATCTCTCACGTTAACACGCTAATCGCTCACGTTAACACGCTAATCTCTCACTTTAACACGCCAATCTCTCACATTAACACGCCAATCTCTCACATTAACACGCCAATCTCTCACATTAACACGCCAATCTCTCACATTAACACGCTAATCTCTCACATTAACACGCTAATCTCTCACTTTAACACGCTAATCTCTCACATTAACACGCTAATCTCTCACATTAACATAGCCACCCCTGGCCGCTGGCCGTGGAGGCCGCTCAACCTTCTTACATTGACATGCTAATTTTTACTTGGCAGCCTTTTGATTGGTGGAAAACCCACCACCGTCGCGGTCGCTGCCCACCACTCACATTAACATTGGCTGTTGACATTTGGGCTACGCCCATTTCAAACTTTTATACACAGTTTGCCTTTAGAAGTTAACTCCCCTCTTCCTGATGACGAACGCTTGTGTTGAGATCAAAACGTCGTAGTTTTTTGTTATTTTCTTTTAACCTATCTACTTGACTTTACCGAAAGAATATGAATTCCTGCAGTTACGAAAGCTTTAAGTCAAGATATACATCATAAATGCTTGCAGGTAATGGAAGCTGTTTGGTGCATGCATGCGTGTGTGCAAAAGCCCACTTCGCCTTCTGTTCTCCAGATGTCCTCATATACTGTGTTTAACTGTTGCTGAGCTTGATGGTACAGAGTGTATGAAGTTCATAAGTAAAATAAAAGTAAACTAAATGCCACCGTAATAGCTTGCTTCTGCGACTGTTTTCACTTGGTTTTTTTCTTTCTACTTGCAGGGAGGCCCCTTTTGAAATTAAAACATTTTGCCACATACCTTTTTGTTTTTAAAATGTACCAGGTAATATATTATTCCATTTGTATGTAGACCGCAAGCAAAGCCTATTTTCGTACTCCTAAAGCAACATTGTAATTGGGCTTGGGTATGTATTACTTTTGGCGAAATGTTAAAAAGATTATTTCACCTGCGATTTGTCAAAACGCTACGTTAATGTAATCCATTTTAGCCCGCTTTACCAAAAAGCCAGTGTGATCTGTGGCCAGGGTAAGATGTAGAGCTGTCACGTTTGTTAATAATTGCCAACTTTCAACACGCCTCATCTCTCACAGCTTTAATAGAATTTTGATATGTGGCTTAACATCAACTTCAGTCATAAAAATGTTTTAAACATTCTCATATGATAAATATAATGTCTTACAAAAAAAACATTAAGCAGGTTATAAAATAAAATACAGTCATGGCAAACAAAATGTTTGATATCCAAAGAGCGCCAAACTTATCTCCGTGTTTACAGACCGCGTAGATAAGTTCATCTGATTTAATTAACATTCAGATTAGTTTTGATACAGCTTAAAATGTAATTTCCTCGTGCAGTAGCTCGTAGAACGTGTTTTCAAAATCTCTAATGAAGCCAATTTCAATATTTAACATTTACTTGCCGATTTCGGTGCCTTAACGTCCAAAAATACACATTACTTTCTGATGACTTTGCTGTTTAAAGGTTACAATTTGCATCAAGTAATTGCACAAATGAGTCTGCCTGTTTGTACATATGCATTGTAATAATACTTATTCAAATAATATTTGAGATTAAGAAAATTCAGTGGCATTCTTTTCTGGCAATTAACCGCAGGTTTTTTTTTCAAGCAGCAAAATGCACCTGGCGCATCGTAGAATACATTCTGGTATTGCCCATTGTGTTTCGTATTACTACGACTGCGTGCAGCTTGTGCTTTGGTCTGGAAAATATTGCTTTTGTCCAGAGAAGTGAGGCAAATACATCCGTGTTTGCCTCTCTCTTAACACTTCGCAGTTGTACGTTTTGGCCAAGAGAGCTGCATCCACTTTTCTCACTGCAAGGAGCCAGGAATATCCACCAGTTGCAATTTAACTTTCATCTAAAAACCGTTCGGCACGACGTGACTTTGGTGGGGCCTGCTGTCCATTGGTCGTGAATTACGTTTGGTGGGCCGTCCGTTTTATATTTTTGTTCACTAAGCTTGAAGAGATAGTTCTGTCTGTTGGTGCTCGCCTTAGGTGAGGTTTATCGCACGATGCCCCTCGGTTTACAGAGCTTTACTGCAGAGCGAAATATAACCGAGTCGGGGAAAAAACATCGTGATTTTTATGGCGACGGAGCAAGCGGTGACCCCGGCGAACGGAATGCTGCGATGAGTTGAACCCAACAACGGCGGTAGACGTGTAAAGTCCGTCGGCCAGGTTTTAAATTGGCAGACTTTGATTTTTTCAAATTGTACCAAAATGGGTTATATGTTTACAGCCTGGCATTATATGAATAGTCTTGTTGTGTCCAGAGAGAGTTGTGTAGTTATTTAAAGCAAAGGTATTGTTTTGTGTGTGTGTGTACAAAATCTAATATTAGTCATTCTTCGAGCAAGTTTCTGTTGTTGTTGTTGTTCAGCTTTGTCACAATGCGTTAATATGAGACATTCAAGAAAGCAATTTGGGCAGAAGCTGCAATGAATAAAATTGTAAAAGCATTCATAACAGAATAATCCAAGATGCTTTTCCAACAGCCCAGCTCCATAACGAGTTAGGCATCTAATAAGCATGTACAACCCCCCACTAAATGCATATTAAATCTGTTTTTTCCCACTATGAATGCAGCTGTTGGTTTTGACGACGACGTATAGTTTCAGAATTAAAAATATATTCGCAGGGATCCGTGACTTAATACGACCAGGTGACCCAACCAAATGCAGGTGCAAAGAGATTGGCAACTTTTTTTTGTTCAAAGTGTAAGGCTTTGGTTATAATGTTTTTCAAACAAAGGCACAACACATCAAGCGGGCGAGCAACAAACAAATGTGTGTTTCATATTCTTGGTTCTTTCGGTAAAGTCACGTAGAAGGGAAACAATAAAAATATAAAACAAAATTATCACGACGTTTCGACTGCAACACAAGCAATCATCATCAGGTGTGAAAACCACAGCAAGAAGATTTGAAAAAAAGTGGCGTTTTTTTTGTAACGATAGCACCACGGAGAGCGATTTGGCAGTTTGTTCAGATGGATGAGTCCATCTATATTCGGAAAAGAGGAGGGGGGAGACGAAAATAATGGATGCGGTCTGAAAGCCACCGTAAGCGTGAACAATCAATTAAGACCCGAAATGGTTTATCAAATCCTTCCAATGATTGCTAAGCCAGAATCCATCTTCTCGGTTGAAATTGTCTCTGTGCTTGTATATGTGGATAGCCTCATGAACGAATCTCTCATGGTAGCCAGATGGCTTGCAAAGAACCTCTGTCTTGGAGAAGTCAATGTCATGTGAGCCTACTGAATTATAACAGTGATCTGCCACGGCCAAGGTGTTGGTCCTACCGTGTTTAAGGTCTGCTTTGTGTTCACGAATGCGGTCTGAGACATGTCGTTTGGTTTCTCCAATGTAACTACTACCACAGAGGCAACTTAGTTTGTAGACACCAGGGTACTGTATGTCCGGAATCACATATTTTACAGACGGAACCAGATCACGGATTCTATGTAATGTGTTGAATCGGACCTGGATCTTGTGTTTATTCAAGATTTTGGAGATCTTTTTTGTGATCCCCGCAATGTAGGGTAAAGTTATGGTTTTGAAAGGCTCCTCAAGAGGGTCCTTCTTCATGGTTTGAGTGATAGCTTTGCGGGTTGTGTAGTCAGAGTAACCATTATCCTTAAGAGCTTGGTGTACGTGCTTGAGTTCACTGCCTATGTGTTCCTGGTCGGATATGCATTGGGCTCTATGGTGCAGAGTCTTGATGAGGGAATTCTTCTGGGATGGATGGTGGTGGGAATCCTGTTTCAGGTAAGCATCCGTATGGGTAGCTTTCCTGTAGACAGAGTGGCTCATTGAACCATCAGGTCTCTTTACCGAAATAACCAAGAATATGAATCCCTGCAGTCACGAAAGCTTTAAATCAAAATTTAGATGTGTGTTTCTTTAATGGGTAATGATTATGGGAACTTATGCGAGAATGGGTGGGAGGAACAGACGACGGGACGAGATTGAAAAGTCGAGCGGTGCGAGGTGAGCAGCAGAGATGAATTGGAATAATTGTCGGGTGGATGCACTCGACAGTATGCATGATGATGATGGTGGCTTGTCTTTGAATGTCAAGCCACGGGGTTGAACATTGGCTCAAACATTATGTTGGGCAAGTCAAATGCATTCGCACGTTGGTATATTTTGCCATATACGTTACATTTAAAAAAAAAACACATGTACACATTGTTATGCTAGAAATTATTGCCGCTTCAGTGACGCAAAGCAAACTTCATAAGAAGACGCCATTATAGCTGACCGCTCTTTGTGAAGACATTGATGCGCAGGGTGTGTCGTCTAAAATGGTAATTTCCATTCTCTTTAAGGGGATATAAGTATGAAATATTTAAATTAAATGGCATTCGCTCCTGTGTATGTATGTTGAACTTCTTTCGCATCGTACGTTGACAACCGTGCTAATTCCTAACGTTAACTATGCACCTGTTGGCCAGACTCATAACAAACACGAAACGAAAAACTCCACGACGTATTTTACAGATCCACCAGCTCCTGGATTTGATGGAACCGTTCAAAGGCACCGCGTAGGTTATTTTTTGCGATTGTCCTATGCGGCTCTCAGATGTGTTTTCGAGTTGGACCGTTTGGCACGATGTCTGACATATCGCTGCACGTGCTCGGGAGCTTCTTCGGGAGCTTCCGGCACGTGGAGCTGAACAGACATCAGACGCATCATTCCCACGGGCAGAACCCAAAAACGCATCACAGACACTGTATCTCTTGATTGGAAGCTTTCGTGACTGCAGGAATCCATACTCTCTGGGTTCTTTCGGTAAAGTCACGTAGATAGAAAAAAAAATAGAACACGACGTTTCTTTTCTATCTACGTGACTTTACCGAAAGAACCGGTGAGTATTTTCATCTGTAAATCATACAAACAGTGTACGCGGTTTTGTAAACATGGTGGCATCAAAAAGTTATTGGCGCTAGAATGACTTTATAAATTGGCAAATTGTGTAAATACATTAGCTCGTGGCTTGACACTACTGTCCTCAAGAAATCGAGATCACATTGGATATAGATCCGAAAAGTATGAAACCGAACGAAGTCTCGGCGCATTCACAGCGATTTCAGATGTTGTTCAGTTTTACTCCGGCACCGCGTCTGTGCCGTGGGTGTCGTCAAATATTTAATACAATAACTTAAGCTACCATAAATGTGCACGAGCAGATATTCTCCGAACAAAAAGCACTGTTGACTGTTGCCTTCACATGCAGTTTGTTCCGGACTCTTACATTCATTAATGGGACGAAACTGCATTGTATCAATTTCCCTTCACTCAAGAGAAGTAAAATGTTCTCGCAGATTACCGTATATGTAATGATAATAACTGTAGCTGTTGTAAGCTAGAAGTCTCATCTTCTGTCTCCCCATATAAACTAAAAACATGCTGTTAGTCTTGGCTTTCCAGAACCAATGTTATCAAGCGGTCTTTTGGTGTTAATTCGGCAAACTCTGAACCGGTTTTAAACCTTCTAGGTCTCATCAGCAGTCACTGCTTGTTGAACAAACCCTGCTCTGGACCACCACATTTCATTGGCAAGAGGTTTGTCTTCTTTGGTTCTTTCGGCAAAGTCACGTGGAATGAGAATAAAATAATAAAATAAAACAATAACATTCTCACGACGTTTCGGCCACAACACAAGTAGCCGTAGAGGTTTGTGTTCACTAGCTACGGATGAGAAAGTTGAAATTAAACCCCCCCCCCCCCAAAAAAAAACCTATCCAACGGGCACGAAAAAAGTCCAAATTGAGTTTTTATTCCCCGCCCCGCCCCACAGACACAGACTTTAATTCTGTTCAATAACAACTCTTTTCCTCCGTCTCACTTTCATTTTCATTAATAACCCCTGCACACAGAAAAAGGCGCTTGCCAATCCGACAAGCCAGCAGACTCTAAAATTGCTCAACACTTGCCCAAGGTGTGGCGGTTTCAATCTCGTCGAAGAGTGTACCGGCTCCTCGCGCTTATTATCTTACTCCTGTTCTTGCAGGCGTTACTTTTATAGATTAAGGTAAAATGTACGGTGTGGGCGTGGGGGGTAGGTGCCAGACCTGATGGTGACGGCTGTTGCACTTTATACGTTGGTGTCAGATTAACACGTGGCGGAGTACACGTTTTGCATCATTCCTTCCCCCCCCCCCCCCCCTTGCTGCTCTTCTGCATTTAAACGTTTATTTTTTTGTTCGAATTTGTCCATACCGTTTACACGTACGGGAGAGCCCAAAGACAATTAACCTTGTTTTGAGAATGATTGTGAGAAATCTGTACTTTTTGCTTGCAAATGAATCAAGTATGTCCTGTTTTAATTTTTCGTCGCATTTAAATTGAAAAAAACCCCACGTGCATCATTATGACCGTTTTCAGTGCATTATGGTATGTGAGTGTAAGGCCCTGAGTGAACGGCAATGCAATTGAATACTTTTTTGAGTAATAATAGCATTAATAATAAGACCTTACCTCAAATATAGAGTCACCTAAATTCTCACCATTTGCCAATGTTAATAATTTGTTTAGTTCGAAAGTTGTCTACTCGGTACATTTCAATAACATTCACTGAAGCTTTATAAATAATGTATGTAGAATCGGGCTTGAAGAGTCCTTGCATCAACAGTTGGCACGAAGCGCAGACATAATTGAGGCTTGCTTGCACTTGTATGTACGCTATGTGTGCCAGTGTATGCAATGTATAATGTTGGTTTATTAATGGTGAAACTGGTTTAGAGGGACGCTGCAGACGCAGAAACTTGCAGACTTTAAATTGGTTGGCAAGCGCCACGACTCTTTGGTAGAACTTACGCGTTAAACAATGCGCGCATACGTGTAAGTCGAATTACAATGAGATACGGGATATTTTGTAGTTTTGGCATCAACATGTTTTGATAGTTTGCAACAACGCAACAAAAAAACACACGGGGAATTAAATTGACGCCGAGAAAGATACAAAAGTTTTGTTTTATGTTTAATCAAATCGGCTTTTTTTTAATTCACGGCAAAGCCGCGTCTGTCAAAATTTTAATTTGCTTGTTTTGGTTGAGCTGAGAGTTTGTGGTGTTCTTATATATTTGCTTGTACGTTTTATTGCGTTAAAGACCTGTGCACAATGCTCTTAACTGCACCCCTCCCCGAAGCTTGGCTGTCAGTGCATATTTATTATTGTTCGACAAAATCTTGCAGGAATCATGTACTGTATTCATAATGATTTGTGAATTAAAGTTGTGTGTTCTACGTGTGTGGGCCGAGTTTGCTTGGCTTGTTTTTTCTCCCGAGCAAATTTCTAGTTTTGTTTATCGCCTGCACGCAAATCTGGGTCAGCGGCACGTGGTTGTGCCGGCCCGATATTGGTTCTAGAAGTTTGCCGCTGTGCAACGGTGGTGGTTGGGGGTGCAGGGCAGCCAGGTGGACAAGAGGCACCCTGGGGCAGCCAAAGAGAGGGCCAGCTTTCATACAATAAACCTTGAATTTTAATCAAAAGGAAATATTTGCATATTACACACCGCTTGAATAAATAAATACATAATAAGACTTTGGTGCACAGTGTTCCGTGTTTGACATTCACGAAATGCCAACAAAGACGAGCCTTTTTGAGACCGCACAAGTCTGTGGTTCCGATGACTCAATATTTCACATCAGTTTTCAGAAACCCCGCAATGTAAACTGAACTAAGAGAGCATTTTTAATCACACATATATTTTTTTGTCTTATCTGGAATGGCAGGGGACTGTAATATTGGGTGCAGTTTGATGGGAGGAAAAACTGGAGGCAGTGTGAACGATTTGTGAGTTACCTCTTGTTTACTCGTGAGGCCGTGTGATGTTTCTCGCAAAGCGGACCTGCGAACAGCCAATTTCCCTCTAATGCGACACATCATGCCGACTAAAATGTTAAACTTCTCTCCCGCTGAACAGTTGGTTTGACTGGCGTATTCAGTCCCTTCGGGTAGGTTATTCTAACAAAAGAAAATAAAAAAAACCTCTGAGAATCACGCACCTGTAATAATGTCTTGAATTAGTGCGTTGCATTGCGAATCGATTTGCAAAAAAAAAAACACAAAGAGCTATCGGAGTTTACAGTTGAACGTTTTTCTTACAAAAATGTTTAACTTGCCCGAAAAAATATACCTCTTAAACCACAAGTGCTATTTTTGAAACCGTATACTGCGCTTAAAAGAGTTCGAAAAATAAAGGGTTTTTTTGTTGGTGGATTATTGGTCTGCCCACTCGGCGTCAAAGCCCGACAGCTTGGAGGCCGTGATGCAAGCAAGGCCGTGGTACCCGAAGAGAAATTGCTCCGATTGTTCAACGATAAAACGTTTTATAAACCGGTAATTGTATTCATAATCGGTCACCAATTCCGCAATGTCAGGAACCACTCACCGTTTGCGGTGAAGGATTTAAGAACCGAGAGCGCTCGATTGGCACCAGCGTACAAACAAGCACGGCTCTCGCTTAATAAGGCAAAATGTGCAGCACCCCGTTCCCTTTGCGATGCTTTGCTCATGCCACTGCTGGCAGGAAGGGCATCAACTTCGTGATTATACTCTTCTACCCTGACACACTGGCCGGGTGTGTTCGAAGAAGCGGTCTGCGTACCCACACTTTGCCCCACTACACTTTACTTTAACCGTGCTATTGTGCCCAATTTATACTGCTGGCTGGCGAGGTGCGTGGGATTTCAGAAGCTCGCACCATTATTTCGGCTGCCGTGCCGCGAGATTCAATCGAACCAGAGAGACCTCTGGGCTTGCAAGTCCAGTGTGCTGCTCTCCATTACAGCACTGTGGCAATTCCCTTCGGTTTTTATCCGTTATATAAAAAAAAGTAAAACGTGGAATGTTTATTGTTCGAGGCATTTAACATACGTACCGGAAGAAACAAAATAACCAAGTACCCTGGCTAATTTACACACCTTCTTTCATGCGATAACCGCCCGGGTGCAAAAAAACAACAACCCCATCTTAACAACTCTAATATAGAGCATTTGCATTGCAATGTTGTGCATGCGACCCGATGCGGGGGCGGGGTGGGAATATTGTTTGTATAAAACCCCCAATGCAAATGTCAACTGGATATAACCAGAAGCTTGCAAGCAGAAATGTGTTCTTGGTTTCCGAATGGAACTCGACAACAATTTGACAAGCCGAGGCTTTGTCACCACCGTCTTGCTCGCTTGCCACGGAGCGGCGCAGGGGGGGGGGGGGGGTTAGAGACGAAGTTTTTACTATTAACGCCGAACACAGCGCGCTATTGTGTCTTGCGATACACATCAATGAAGCCTGTCTTGTATTTTATTTCGAATAAGTATAAACTCGTTTTTTCTGGGCCCAATAAAGAACAGCGCAGCATGGAGGGGTTTTTTTTCTCTTTCTGATAACAATCGGGCCACGGCGAGGCACGGCTCGGAATCTTGATGGGGTCAACCGCCACGGATAGATTTCATTTTATTTACTTTAGACGCCGTTTATTGTCGCGTCCTAACCAGACAAGTTGGTCAGCAGGTTGTGTGTGTGTGTGTTGGTGTAAGGCGTGGGCAACTCACCTCTTCCAATAAGTCTCGCCAGCGTTGGGAAAAAAAAGTCGGTCCAAAATATTCTCTGTATTCGGCGCCCTCTCGTGGAGGGGCCAGTCCGCCAGCAATTAGCGAGCAAGAAATTGCAAGGCTGCGCCTTTGCCTCGACGACCGGATTTTTGTACGACAATGAAATGGCACGCGAGCGCAGGGATGAAAATGCATTGGCAAAAATAACGAATTTATTTGAACTTTTCCCACATCACATTTACTTTACAAAAGAAAAAACCCGTCAAATGTCAAGTAGTAGTCGCAGTCGGACGTGTGGTCTTCGTGCACTTTTTAATTCCTCTGCCCATGTACGACACAATATCCGTGAACGAAAATCAGGTTGTCAATTTCTTCAACATCAATTTCAAAACTCGCCATACGTTACACATAAAAAAACACACTAAGATATTACATAATAACGGCGCAACGTAAACCCCATTTATAAAACATAAAGTCGGAAGCACTCAAGCCAACGGGGTCAGGATGCACTGAATTTAGCCGACTCGTGTGGGCACAGGCGTCAGGGCTTTTGAGGTTGAAAAACATTCGCAGACTTCTTGTTGTTGTTGTTGTTAACGCCGTGCCCAAGTGTCAGAGGAGCGAGCCAGCATCGCCAAGATTCTGGCTGGCATCTCTGGGATTCAGCCACTCATTAAAAATACTTTCTCAAGTGCATTTATTCGGCGATGGGCCGCAGCCTGGTCACAAACGACAATAAAATAACCAAATGATTAGGTCACGAGCGTATGGGATAAAAAAACCACCCCGTGCTGCATTACATACATTTTTAAAATTTAACTTGGCTAAATTCCAGCATTGATATTTGCAACTATTTCTTTTGGACATTATAACAATCACTAAAAATTACAGGGTAGAATAAAACGTGTGCCTCTTGTGGATAAAGGCCCAACTAATGGGGTTTCAGTGAACGGACTTGATAAGTACACACACACACAAGCGTGCGTTTTTTTGTATTGAACAGACCACCATAGGTTAGATGGAGTGCTCTTGCCAATTACGTCTGGTAACCAAGCAGCAAATGCCGATTAAACCCCGACACGTTAGACCGGCCTAGAGATTGTTTCTTCAAACAATTTTCTTGCTGGACAATATTGATCTGGAAAAACAACCCCGATGACGCACAAGTAAAAAAAAGATATAGTTTAATGTGAAGACACCTAAACGGAGTTTTGCTGGCATATGATCTTCCAGGGAACATCCTCCGTCAGAGTGGTGCACGAGGGCACTATTCTCAAGACGTCGGAGAAGACATACCGTGGTTGTTGTTGTTTTTCAGCACGCAAGAGCACTCATCAACGATGCAGAAACAGCCTCACATTCATTCATTTTCAAGGAGCTGTTTTTTGCCTCAGCTCATTTGCAAAATAAAAGTTATAAATTGATTTTAAAAAATGGGTTAAAATGTGCCTGTCACTCTTGATGTTTACCTCACACACGCACACCGTATACTGTATTTGTGTTAAGCCAGTAAAACAAATGGGCATGGCAAGGCTTTTGATTGCCGAGTGGGATCCTGTGTCCAGACTTTAATCCCCTAAGGTACAAGTCGACCCTAGATAGAGTGTGTTGTTGCACTCGGCTGTGGTCTGATGCTAATGGGCACAGTGTGCTGTCGACGAGCAAAATGCACGCAACATTTTTCTCTCTTCTACCCAAGTGGGACGCTCAAAAGCGATGACCTGGACGGCACACTGGACTTGCAATACAGAAGTCATCGCAGGTCGATCGGTAGGTCACGCGTGGGGAGGGGGGGGGTAACGCCTGGGGACTCCCACCCATTTAAAAAAGTGAAATGAATGTTTATTTGTTAAACAGAAAAAAATGGCTGCCCAGTGGCGGAAGATTTGGTCAAATACCCTCCCGAGAGCGTCTTTCTCTAGCAGCCCGGCAATTGCGCGCTCTCACCGCCGATGGCAAGGTCCTCCGCACGGGAGAGGGGCTCTCCGAGGCAGCGGTGATGGTTTAAGAAAGCACTTGCGGGGGCTGCACCTTAACCTGATGGGGGAGGGCAGCGCAACGGAATTGCCGCGTTGGGGGTCTCAACGGCACGCGGCGGGCCTATTCACAGCACGTTTCACACCACGCCTGTGCGAGCACGGGTGCAATGTTATTTTAGTATCCCCTTAAATAACCGCCACGGTGAATTAAAACGCAAAACGAATGTTACTTTTAATTACATTAGAAATACGTGTAAAAAAGATTTCACAAAGGCAGGTAGGTCAGCTGCACTGTGTCCGTCCGTCCGCCCGTCCGCCCATCGTTGCTGGGAGGGTGACGGGGCAGCGATGTGCCAACGCTTCCCCTCGGTCGGCGTAACCTCTCGTGAGCTGGGTCATTCCACCGCCACTTCCTCTTGCCCCTTCTGCCTTCAATGTTTTCCAACGAGGCTACGAGTATAGTAGTTCGGCTCTCTGCGCCCTGAGAAATCTTATTCGTCGAGTCCCCTGCGCATCACCATTTCAGGATGGGTGGGGGGGGGAGGGATTCCATCCGTGTCCTGGTTTTCCCAAGATCATCCTCTTGACGAGGATGTAGCTGCTGTCCTTGTAAATCTGCCAGTCTTCCAGGAAGGACAGTAACAGTCCAGTTTTTTGTCAGACAATGCATTCACGTGCAGTTATACCTTCTTCCATATATTTTAAGATCTACTTCTTCACCATGATGTCCCAAAAAATGTCCAGGTTGTATTTTAATCACTTGCATTGACAGGCGAGGACCTCTCCTCTACTGTTTTTCCGCAATATCTTTTTGCTTCCGCTTCATCTTTCCATCACGCGTCCTGGTGGGTTTTTTTTATTTAAAATTTTTATATATTGCGGCATCAGGACGTGGCCATCCTAGGAGGGCGGCAAGCGGGGCACTCCGCCAATCGAGATGCATCCTGCCCACAGCAGGAACCCAGCGGCCGCGAGCATCACCACGAGCAGCCGGGGCAGAGACCGCAGTGCCCACAGAGCGCGGCAAATGTCCGCCCAGGGGCAGCGCCACCCAGACGCCCTCCAGCGCCACGGGGGCGAGCGAGCCCTCCACCAGATGGCGGCGCACGGCGAGGGCCTGCGCGGGCCCAGCCACGGGCCCTCGCCCCTCTCCAGCAGGTGGGCCAGGTTGACGTCGCCGCCGCCGCCGCCGTCATCGTCGTCGTCCTGGAGCCTGGCAGATGGGCGCGTGCGTTTAGGACGATATTAAAAAGCCAGCGGGTTTTCATTAAGAAGGTTTATCTTATATTTTTTTTCCGGGTAAAGTAAACAAAACGTGGCAATTCGCGACTACTTCAACACACCGGTGTGTTTGAGAGTAAACTCACACGATAACAAGTCGAGTACCGTAACGTGTCGTACAGTTAGAATTAAATAAATCAACAAAAGGGCGGTGGAGGGCAGTTCAGCAATTATTTTTTTTTAATTTCATTTGCACAGGGTGCCCATAAAAGGTGTTGAGAGTTATTTAGATTCACGACGAAAGGGCCGCCCCCCCCCGCCCCCATTACCAACTCGCCCGGACTACGCCCAATTTCGTTAGATCTCAGAAGCCAACCAGGGTCCCACCCCCCCTAACGTTGGTTCAACGTTGCGTGTTTACTGGGGTTCAGCCTGGATAGTTCTTGGATGGGCGACCACCACGATTAGCACACGTTAGGGCGCGGGCTCGTTTTAGAGCGCGAGGCTCAGCGAAGGTGGCACGATTCGGACGGGGGAGAGTCTGCCGTAGATTCACGGCGGGGGGGTGGGGGTGGTGGCGGAAGTATTTTAGTTTTTTTTTATCCTTTATGCTAATGTGGGAGTACATTTCAAATTTGTCCCAAACGTTGTTGGAGGCTGCCACGGGGTTACATCGTAGGCAGTCTGAGGGCAGTGCAGCACAATTCATTGTTGTACTGTACTAGAGTCCAGTGACACATCAGACAACATAAAGAGCAACACGCGGTTTAACCCAAAAGTGCACTAGAGAGTCCCTCGAAATTGATATTGTGCAGAGAAAATACGTTTAATATTTCAGGACAGCCCCCCCCCCCCCCCCCCCCACTAAGGCCACCTGGTAATCGCCACCCCCGAGACATTTCTATGACCCCCCTCTGCAGACAGCTGTACACGTATTCAGGGTGGCAGGGTGGCACAGAGGCAACGCTCGCGGCTCACAACAATAAGAGCCCAGCGGCTTCAATTCCCGACCCGCGCTGCTTTCTGTGTGTGTTGGGGGGGGGGGTGCCTGTTGTCTCCCTGTTCTGCATGGATATCCTCTGGGTTCTCCAGGTTCTCTCCCAGAGCTAAAATATACCGTAACAATGGAACTGATATTGGGCCAATAAACATCCCAATGCCGAAAACTTACCTGCACGTTAATCCAATCGGGGTTTAAACGAAGCAACGTTGACCCCACCCCCCTATACTGCGAAAGCTTTGCGGGAGCCTCTGGGAAAAAAAAAATATAAGATGAGGCTTGAGACTCGGTGATGCTTTCCCGGGTAAAACAAGTGTAATGGTAACAATAATAAACAATGCAATGAGTAAGCAGGCAACTGCGCAGGACTTACTCAGTCCGCTCGAAGGAGGGTTCGCTCGGTGAGCATGAGGCGTCTGCTCCTTGCTCCTGGAGCTGCAAAACAAATTTCAAATCGAATGAACGTGGCTCCAAAGGCTCTACACACACACACAACACAAATGCATCTACTTTTGAATGGGGATAAATAAATAAAAATCACACACGCACAAAAAATTACTTCCCCCCCCACCCCATCTAATTTTTAATAGTAAAAAGAATAATCAGAGCCCTGTGTCAACACACTGCTGAATGAGTGCCCTCTCCACACTGTGGCGGTCATTTGTTCGACTATAATTTAACATGCTTGCTGATGGTCGATGATAATAATAATAATAACAATGGACTGGCAGACTATGAATTGAACGTGCACGAGAACATCCACCGGGGAGATGGAGCAATGAAATCGGTTCGTGTGCCAGATGGACGGTTCGCATCACAACATTGTGAGTGGTGATGGTGGAGGTTTGGTGGAGACCTTCATCCAGCAGTGGATTGACCATGGCTGGTGATGATGATGAATGATGATTATATCGTTTGGCCCAATACGTTACTGATGTTTTGCCATGGCCAGGATTGAACTCAGGTCAATGGGTTCATCGCCCAGTGCTCTAACCACTGCACCCCCCCATCCCCCAGTGGAAATGAGCTTAACGTCATACTATTTATACCATCCAATGTCAACGTGTGATGAATCATTACTTTTTCAGGTAAAACGATCCCTTTAGTTAAATTTGTCTTAAAAATGGAAACACCAGTAACCGAAAATGGAATTGAGCAAGAGTCGAAGTGTGCTCCTTCTATAGAGATTGTCCGCACGTTGAGGTTTATAACTTGCATTCTCTCTTATTGTGAGAATCAGTGCTTTCGATCGACTAAAAGTGCGGAGAGAAACAAGGATCTATGCACCCGCCTACTTAAACGATGCAATTCCATTAAGCTGTAGGATTCCGTTAGCCCTAACGGCAAAGTAAACACTCCCCCAGCGTCGCTGTTTAACTGCACTGATGCAGACAGCCCCTTCACTTCACGAGCCAGGCAATGAGTTGCAACAAAACAACAACGACCGCACCGGCCATGTCCCTCTCCGACGCGTTTCGGGTCATGCCATTCAGCACGACGTCCGACGTTTCGGCTCCATGTACCGGAAACAGTTAGGTTCTAAACTGATGTCCCTTACAGAACTCCAGTTTGATTGACGCCACGTTGTTCACCGATTTGTTTCTCCAGTTTGAATCCTCCGCGGAAGCTCCCAGGGCAGCGGGGGTGGGAGCAAAACGTCGGAGCAACGTGCACGAACGACGCAGTGGTCGCGACCCCAAAAACGGCGTTGTTTATTTCTCGCGACGGTCACGTTTTCTCGATTTTTATTTCTCAGGAGCCGGGGGGGGGGGGGGGGCGGGGGTCCCTCGCGCACACCTCCCGCGTGCCGCCTGCCTCGGTGACAACAAGCGGCCACCGACTTGGCCCCTCGCCATCGCCCGCGGCAGCGGCGCTACAAGTCGAGCGGACGAGGCCGTCGTTCGCGGCCGCGCATTCTTTGCTTTGCGTCTCGCGCGATGCGTTTTGCGTTTTGCATGCCCGACGAAAACAAAGCCCCCGTACGTGAACCAGACGGATTAGCAGTCTGTGCCTCACAATGAAGTACCCTCCCCTCCTCCCCACCCCCCCCCCCCCCCCCCACAAAATGCATCCTGGACGAGAGGCTGACGTTCGCACCGTCGCGAGTGGCGCCCCCCCCCCCCCCATTCCGGACCATCCCGCCAGTGAACTTCACACCGCTGTTTCCATGGCCGCCCCCTCAGCCCGGGCCGCTGACGTCGGTCGTGCGCGAGCAAAACAAGAGTTGGCACCTCGGTCGGCGGCTGTGCCCTTGGAAATGCTACACCAGAGGTCGTGCGATTCTCTGGCCGCGAGATGGAGGGGCTCGCGAGGAGGATTTGGCACGCCCCGGCCGGTCTGTGCAGCCACGGCAAGCGCAGCGCCCCAAACCCCACTAACCCCCCCCCCCCCCCCCCCCCGACAACATTGGCCAACGTTGCTGGTAGATGAAGCCGTGGCCAAGCCCAGGGACGGATTCAAGTTTTGATTGAGGGGCCCTCCCGAGCTGTCATGGTTTTGTGGGGGCCGCTAGTTGCACGTTTCGTTAAATGGCTTTTGCTAGTGAACCAACTCTCCCCTCCACAGTCACAATATGATGTGGCTTCATACAGCAGCGTCTAAACGGGGCCCGCATCCCAAGGCTCTAGACAGAAACAGAGGGTTGTATTTATTTTGTAGAAAGAGGCAGTCCCTGTTCGATCATACGCAGAGAAACGAAAGGAAGGGCCTCGAACCTGGACTTGAATGGGAGACAGGGGACCACCAGCATAGGTGACTGGGGGAAAGGAGTTCCAGGCACTGGGTGCAACCTCCCACCGAGCGATGGTTGAACGGGGGGGGGGGGGGGGGAGGGGAGCATCGGGTTCATTCATGTGGTCTGAATTGCGGTTGTGGAGTCTTGGCAGCAGGATTCTCTCTGGATCACGTGGAATCCGGCGGCGATAAATTTTGGGAGGCCGTGCAGGAGGAGAGAGGAGTTGCGCAATCGTCGAGCGGGGCACGTGATGAAGGCGCAGACGAAGGTGTCAGCAGCAGCTGGGGTAAAAGGAATGGCAGATGCGGGAGGTGCTGCGCAGATGTGGGATACGAGGTCCTGCAGAGTTGAGTTGCGTGCGGATAGGGAACGAGAGTTTCGCCAGCTCTCTTCAAGTGAGAGTCAGATTTTAATGGAGGTGCTCGCTCAAACTGAAGTCTTCAGTGAGAGTGGACTTTTTTTGTCTCTTTACGAGGGGCTTGCGATCAACGACTACATGCCGCATATGGCCGTACGACGCTCGAGGAAATTTATTCTCGGCTCACGTGGCCAACTGACCAGTCTGACTGGTACTATAAAAGCGCCATTCATTGTGGGTCTTACATTGTGGGGTGCCCACTGGCTGGGGGAGGGGGGGGGTTATGTTGGTTAGGCTTGGCACCTACACAAGTCTCCATTACCCAACCATAGTCACTTGAAAACGAGCTCTCGAAGGTTGTGGATGGAAAGGACGCTTTATAAAACTTTTTTTTTTATGAACGTCAAGTGGTCGTTTGACCGTGGCAATTTAACGTGCAAATTGTTTTATTTTGTTCTTATTTGGTAAATGAGATTTGGTTTAATAGTCATTGCAGCTTTGGAGTACTGTATAAAGAAACCATAAAAAAAAACATTAAAGTAACCGTAAGCCATAGCTGATAATAAGTCATATTTTTTCGCAAAAAAAACAACTCGTTTCGTTCTGTGTTCATCCATTATCGTCTGAATTGGTAGACTGTGAATCCCATTATTTACATGTCAGGCAGGCCAGACAAATGAAACAACTCTGGCTTGTGAGACATCAGATCTTCTGTGGTATAGAAGTGTAGTGGTGTACACTCTGGAGTTGCAGGCAACACTTTTATTAACAACTTTCTAACGTATACTGGTTCTATAAGTTAGGTGTAGCTACACTGTTAACTATGTGAATAGCGAGTTAACTACAATAAACGGGTCAGTCGGCCTAATACGCTGCCCGACCCACGATGCCGAGCGAAGCCCGAAGCCCCGGAGACGACGAGACGCGGGACCCCAGGATGATTCCACAGACGAGCCCCGAACACTGTCCCGGGGCTTCCCCTTTATCCCCCCGGCCGCGGCCTCGCCCCGCCCTCGGGCCACGCACCCTTCTGTATCATGTCGGGAGCTCTCGGTTCCCCATCACGTGTCCCTCGAGCCTCCTACGGAGGCTCCAGGCGCCCAGCAGCACTCCTGTGATCGTGGCTGGCGATAACGCTTTAGTGACAGCATTAACGTCACCACAGAATCGCGCTGCACACGGCGACGACGCAGAAACGAAGATCGGCCGAGCACCGCACTATAGTTTGACAGTTGAGGGTCATGTTGCATCTTGGGTATTAATTCGGTATCGGTGTTCTCCAGTTATTTAAGTCGATTGTCGGCTCGATTACTGGGCTAAGAGGACAACACGGAGACAACCGCTCTTCCCATGTGTGCTGCAGGACAGGAACGATTAATCTAGGCTCGGTGATGGCATCGGCATTGCATCTTGTGCGGAGCAAAATCCGCGGGGACTTAATCCGTGGCCCACAAAATCAGGAATTAACATCGACAGTGTCAAATCCGGACCGACTACATCGAGCTCAACACAGAGAAATGGAAGCAGACGCCACGGTGGGGTAGCTGCGAGTGGGATAGGTCAGCACCAGAGGCCAGGATGCAGACTCGCTGGGACTCTTCAAGGAACTTCGATAGGTTCTGGAATAATTTCTGCTACGAACAAATCGAGCGGAGCTGGATGAACCGAATGCCCCCCCCCCCCACCCCCTCTTCCCTTCTCATTTGTAACCGCTCTTACATTCTCAACCGTTTTTGGGCATTGCTTGAAGGGGATGTTTCCTGCCTTCAGGAGGGCAGGCAGTTAAGTGTGGCCGTGATTTTGTCGGAGGCCTGAGGGAGCGGCCACACAAAAAAAGTCGTCAACTTATCATCAAGTGATCGATTTGGGTCGACGAACCGTCGCGGCTCGAATTGTTTCCACTCTTAATACTTCTAGCTCCCATAATTATCGATCTAACGTATTGCGTTTGCTTATTTTACATGTCTTGACACTCAATAAATAACATATTTTTTTTATTTTTAACCTGACAATAGTCCAGTGCTTACACTCGCATAGCAGGTTGGAACGAGCCACTGCTCTGGAAATTCTATGATTCGTATCAAGATTGAGGGTCGCGATTCGATCTAAAATACTAAATAATTTTGTAGTGACATCTCGGATGTCATCGAGTGGTGCCGGCCCTAGAGAGACACGGCATGCGATGTACTCACATCACGGACATCACGTATGTAGCGATATCGTGGATGTCTGGGTAATGCCGGCTCTAGCGAGGCACGGTGTGCGATGTGCTGCCATCGCGGACACCCCGATAATGTGGGTGTCGTACCAGCCCTGGAGGGGGCTCGGTGAGCGCTGAGCGACAGCGCTAAGTGCGACCACGCTCCGCGTGTAGTGCTGATGCCCCCCCCCCCCCCTCTCGTCCCTGTCTTCTGCACAGGGGCCCCAATTCGCGGTGGCTTGTTACAACGAAGCGAGCTGCTCAACGACGTGGACTGCGTGCCAGTCAACTCGATCAAGGCTGGCGAGCCCCCCCTTTGAATGTCAAACGGCGGTGACGCAACGACACATTTAACGATCCAAGAACGAAATCGATTCCTTAACAAGCTCATTCGTCTTGTTTCGTGACTTTTTTGTCCCCTCACCTCGCATGTAGAAGTTGGATCCCGCTCCATTAGCCTATGGGTAAGATTCGGCAACATAATTGGCATAAAATCAGCCACGATTTCTAAATAAAATCGGTCCTCGCACCCACGTTCATTCCTGCACCAACCAATTAATGTGGTGGGCTACGTACGGTGCAAAAGAAGTTCAACATACGCACACATACGCACTTCATCGCTCCTGGAGGGGGAAAACATTTGGTGTCGCTAACGGGCAACGCGAGCCCCGGACAGCGCGCAAAGTTCACCATCCCCACCGTCAAACATGGAGGTGGAAACATTATGCTTTGGGGGTGTTTTTCTGCTAAGGGGACAGGACAACTTTACCGCATCAAAGGGACGATGGACGGGGCCATGTACCATCAAATCTTTGGTGAGAACCTCTTTCCCTCAGCCAGGGCATTGAAAATTGGTCGTGGATGGGTATTACAGCATGACAATGACCCAAAACACACGGCCAAGGCAACAAAGGAGTGGCTCAAGAAGAAGCACATTAAGGTCCTGGAGTGGCCTAGCCAGTCTCCAGACCTTAATCCCATAGAAAATCTGTGGAGGGAGCTGAAGGTTCGAGTTGCCAAACGTCAGCCTCGAAACCTTAATGATTTGGAGAAGATCTGCAAAGAGGAGTGGGACAAAATCCCTCCTGAGATGTGTGCAAACCTGGTGGCCAACTACAAGAAACGTCTGACCTCTGATTGCCAACAAGGGTTTTGCCACCAAGTACTAAGTCATGTTTTGCAGAGGGGTCAAATACTTATTTCCCTCATTAAAATGCAAATCAATTTATAACATTTTTGACATGCGTTTTTGTAGATTTTTTTGTTATTCTGTCTCTCACTGTTCAAATAAACCTACCATTAAAATTATAGACTGATCATTTCTTTGTCAGTGGGCAAACGTACAAAATCAGCAGGGGATCAAATACTTTTTTCCCCTCACTGTAGATTAACCTAGTTGCATTCAGTTGTCCAAATTGCTTCGTGTACTTATCTCGTTGTCTTCCCACTCACCTCACGGCGCTTCCATTTTCATCTACATTCCCTTTATCTCACTACTTCTATACATCTCTCATCTCGAAGCTGTTCTCTCACTAGGATTTCATAAATTGAAAGCCCCACTCCCCCCAAATATAATGTATATCCTGGAACCCCAAGGGGTGACCACACCACTGTTTGTGCAGTCGCAGCAGTGAGGAGCTTTCGGTGTAAAATTGCAGTCAGTGGCGTTACGCGAGTTGTGTATTTCCCCCATCCCACCCTGTCCCCATCCCGGCCTGTCGTTATTAAAAGAAAAATCACGTGAATTACCTGCTTGAGCGCGAACACCAACATGGTGGTCCTCGAATTGTCACTTATATTTAAAACATGTTAACCGCAAGTCGTTAAGAATTATTAATATATATTTTTTAATAGGGCAGTGTGTTTTTTCTGCGAGCGCAGCAACACAGACAGAGCCTCGTTTTGCTTGCGAGAACACAATACTCATTAATTATCAACAATTTCTCATGAGCTTTACACGAGACTGGCCAACACAAAGTTCCTTACCAAAAGGAAGATACTTCTTCTCAAAGCTCAACTCATGCGGCTCGCAGATCAGGTTCAGAAAGCACAAGGCACAGTTCTGCGCTTGAACACCGCAAACACGAGCTTTAAATCGGAGATGGCCTTTTCCATTGCATACGTTGTGCCCAATAATTTGTCAGTTTCCACACACCCCTGCGGGTAATCACCAAAGCGGAGCATCCGCGGTTTTGTGGATATTAAAGATCCCGCAACATTCCTGCATTTACAAGAGCGTGGCAGTCGTGAATATCAATGAAGTGTCCTGTTACTAAACGATGCAGCCGAATAAATGTGAGTGTGTACGTGTTACCAAGTTAATTATTTTTTCCGTCACTTGATGAGAATAATGTTGCTTGAGAATCATCCAATTGCACAAGGGGATTTTTGTTATGAAACGCTATCAATATGCAGTGGCATATTGCACGGAAAAAACCCAACCATGAACAAATCTGTATTAAAAAAAAATTAAGGATGGGTTTACATCCACGGCCAATTATTTTAATGTCACGGGAGGGGGTGGAAAAAAAATACCAAAAATAATTAATCTGTGGTCTTAGGTGTGTAATACCATTGAAAGCGCTGGTTGCACATGCTATGGGCAACACAAAGTGTGCAGCGACCATGGAGGTGAATTAATTATCAAACCGTGTCCTGGCACTCTGTAAGCGATAGGGTTAACAGGAATACAAACGAGGTGGAGAGTGGCAGCCCAAAAGGGACAAAGTAAATTCCGACTGTCCTTGCCGACGGAGGTGTCGTGCTTCAGACATTGGTTCAAAATCCAAAAGCGCAGCCCCTGCAATTGCCGGCTTGCGCCTCTGCTGGCGGGAGGGCCTCCCCACTGTAGGGAGCTCGAGAGAGAGTGCCCGCCGCCCCACCCCCCCAAAAAGGGTACTTGGGTAGTGACTGTGGTTGTCACTGTATGGTGCCGGGGGCTTAAGAAGCCACGGCGGATAATGCGTTGTCATTATGGGCAGCCCGGGTTACGGGGTGTAGTACCACCAGCCCCAGCGGGGCTTGGGTGAGCGCTGGTTAGCGCGGAGGCACCGCGAGCAGCGTGCGGTGCGGGCTGCCGCTGAGGGAGCGTCACCCAGCCAGGGTTACGTTGGGGCATGATACACTGGATGACCTGCTGACACGTGATCGGATGATATTGGAGGGGGGCCACCGGTGGACGGGGGCCACGGGGCGGTTACGTGGTCCAAAAGAGCTCACGGGAAACTTCGAGAAAGAGCTCGAGAGATCTGGAAGGTGGGCGGAGCGAAGGACGGAGCCAGCCCCAGCCCGGGGGGCATATCACGAGGGCCCCGTGAGGAGCTCGAGGTCCTTCGTGTGCTGGTGTTACGAAGATCCACGTCGGGGAGAAGAAGCCTCTAGCCACGCGGTCCGGGACCCAGCTTGTGGTCCGGACCGGGATAGCGAACCGTGTCTAGTTCTGCCGTGGCGTGGTTAGAAGGGCATTGGAGACCCGAGTGTAGATTGTGTTATGTTGCGTGCTGTTGTATAATAAATACTGTTGCTCCCAAGATAATGTCTGCGACTCAGTTGGACTCGCTACACTTGGGCCTACTCTTCCACACTAATCTTCCACTACTATTCACACTGGTGAAATGTCTTGGAAGGGGTGCGAGTACCCGTGCGTTATGCGTGACCTGCCGATCGACTAACTGCGGTGCACCCATTTATTCTGCCGAGCAGACAGAGGTGGGGACGAATGTTATAAATGTGCCGCGAGATCGAATCGAACCGGCGACCTTCTGGTCCCGCGGCGTCCAGTGCACCGACCGTCGCACCGTGGCACGTGACCGCGGTCCGCGTTGTAGGAGGCGCGATGATACAAACCTGGGAGATGTGGGTGGACTCCTTCTTCCGCAGGAACAGATGGTTTTCGTGACTGGGTGCCTCTGCGCCGTCCATCCAGACACCGACGTCTCCGACGGTACTTTCTGAAAATGCAACGGCGACGGTGGCCGTCAGCGCCAGCTGTGACCGCCAGGCCGAAAGTGGGCCAGCCACTTGGAACGATTGTCTTCCAAGACGCGCGGCCAGCGTGGGAGATTAGATCGAAATACCCTCTAATAAGATGGGCTATTCCGCTCCCGATATTGGAGGTCCTTCTGCTAAACAGTCACACGAGCAAGCAATTGCAGGGCTGCACATGTACCTGTACCATACAACCTCGAGGTTGTAACGGGTGTCCAGTGCAAGGTTTTGTTCGTGAAATTAGTGACGCAAAGTGTTTTTGTACGTATATATTTTATTTCAGCCAACGGTGACTATATTTTTGTTTGGCTATACATTCATTTCTGTTCATTGTTTTTGCAGTGCTGCCCTTATGATCGCTTAGATCATGGAAACATTTGGACTCAAGTACAGGTTGGTTCGAATTCAGTTGTCACTTTCGTCATAAATCGGCATGAGTCATGAGCTATCCACTGCTGCGTTGACGCCTCCAACAACTACTCATTGTCCCCGAGATGCCACAATCCACCTTGCTCCTGCACGCTACCCGATCTCGGCTCCATCTCCGCAATGGGTGTCCTCTGATGCATTACCTCGTGTAGCTGCCATTCCTTCAAATCTCTCAACTAAGTTTATCTCTCGTCTATTGTGCATTACGGTTGTATATAACGACTATCGTTCGTGAACTACATATCGTGTTATCTTCCACATTAAAGCGTAGCGGGATGACGGCCATGCGTCAAACCACCTCACGGGAGAGGGCGGCCATTCCCTGAGTCACGGTGGTTTCCGAATGGATGCTTTACCGGTGTCAATTGGGGTGCCGTAATGATGATGCACACTGGATAATATTGGTTTGGAAATCGCCACAGGCTGGTGAGCTAAACGAATATCTACGTTTCTGCGGAGAGACGAATTCATTGATATTAATTTAGTTATTTTTTACGAGTAACGATGCAGATGCGTACGTGGAATTTGTGGCTTTCCCATGACTTCAGAGCCAATTCACGAGCTCCAACTTGATGCATGCATCCTAGTGTGCCATTTTCTTTGGCAGCCAAGGTTAAACTTCGACATTTTTTTATATTGCTAAGAGAAACCGATACTGTATTGCGATTTTATTTCTTTACTTTCCAAAAGCAATCTTGACTGCCCTCCAAAAAAAGTAATCACCACCGCAGCAAACATCGCCATTAATATTGACGACGGTAATGCACAGGCACACCAATGGGCTGCAGGGTGGCACAGTGATGACGCTTGTGACCTCAGCATGAATGGGACTGGATTCGGGTGCCTTGCTGGGTGGATATTTGTACGTTTCTCCCTCAGATCTGCATAGGATTTCCTCAAGATTTTTTTCCTATTTCCTCCCATCGTCGAAAAGAAACATACAATGTAACTGATATTGGCCAATAATCCCCAATGCTTAAACGTTTAACGGCATAGGATTCAAATGGTGATTACGCACAGCAACATTGCCCCCCGACCACGCAAAACTTGGCAGAACCCTTCTGAAAAAAGTCTTGAGGCTCGGGCTATACTGGGTAAGTAAAATAAAAATAGCTGTTGTGGACTCCTTTGAGCCAGTGGCCTGGAACCCTCTTATCACTGCTGTGTGTTTGCGCGCCACAATCATGGACAGCACCGACCAAAAAACAACAAGAAAAGCAAAGCACTTTCTTGATTCTCGGCACAAATGCTCAAGCACTTTATCGTGTAATTCTACAGTGATCCCACACTGTGAACTACAGAAGATTCAATCAAATTTAAATCTGCATTTCAAATAAATTTAACTTAATACCATGCAACTGCTCTTCCTTCTAGCGATATTACGGGGACTCTGCCAGGGTGTAATGGCTTTCACGCTGGACTTTTAATCCGGTGGTCGCCGCTTCAATTTGATCTTCCAGCACGGCAGTTGAAACGAAGGGCAATCGCATTAATTGGCCACGCCTCCGTTCACCAAGCAGTTTAAATATGGGTACAGCACAGCGAGTGGATCGACAGGTCTCGTGCAGTCGGGTAAAGTAAAAGACACTTACTCCAATGGAATCTGGGAGGCGTAGAAGAGTAGGCCAACTGCTCAAGAGGGGCCTTTCTGGAGCTCCCTCTAGTGGGGGCCCTTCAGCCAGCAGTGGCATGGAGAAATTTCAGGGCTGCACCTTTACCTCTTTTTTATCTTTGATCAATAGCCTTCCAACCTGGTTTTTGTGTGTAAAGTCCTGACCTCCATTTAACTGTCATGATCTATAATATTGTTTGTTGTACTGTTGGTCAGTATTTTATCCGTATTAAGAAAAAAAACATATTATACAGTGCAGACAATTTCTACGTAACCACCCCCATCCCCCCACCACTGAAGAAACCTATAGACTCGCATATTACACCTCCAAATACTGTTTGTTGCTAGCCACTTGGAATACTGGGCGTATTGGGCCTTTGGGCCTGTGCTCAGCCACTATGATAACAAGCTGCGGCAACAAGACAGTTTCTATCGATGGTGCCGTGTGTGTGCGTTTTTTTCTCTTTTCAACAATACTTACTGCAAATCCGTTTGCCTTCATTCCTACACGACTTTTTCTCCGCCTGTTCGCATGCGCCGCTCGCTCTGCTATTTACAGCGTCGCCCTTCTCTGGCGACGGCATTGCTTCGGTGGGCGCGAGTCCCAAAGAGTTTTCTCCCAGCAACTCTCCGCCAGGCGCCACCCTCACGTCGTAGCTGTCCCACTCTAGGGAGAGCGACGGGCTCCCTTTACGGACGTGCGCAGGCCTCAGGGACCAACCGAGGCTGGAGGGCGACTCGCGAGCAAATGACAGCTCGGCGAGAGTTCTCGCAGACGCTCCACTCTCCTGGATGTCCTCGCTCGCGGATGCGGTCCGCGCATCAGACGCGAGCGATTCCCGACTTGATGCCAGCTCGTAATCGCGCCGCCATTCTGCTGAACAGTCGTGCTCTGCAGGTCCCATGTAAAGTAGTTCTTCTCCGGAGGCCTCCTCCGAGGTTTTGCGTGACGCGTCTTCAACAGGGGTGGAGGTGAGATGGCGACACCGGCCCGCGACGTCACCTGTCGGTGTCACCGCTTTGGGGTTGCGATGTCCCGGCACCGGCGAGTTCCGAAATCCCAAAGGGCTGAGCGAGGTGTCGCCAATGACGCTGCCGGAAATGACCACCAGTGGCGATGCAGGTGGCTGATGGTGGTGGCTCACGCGGGTCTCATGTGGCCGACAGCCGCGCTCGGGTTTGAGAATTTGAGATTGGCGACAGCCTGGTCCATTGGGCTCGCCACTCGTCCTGGGCTCCGTCACATGAGCGGCTCCGGAAGTCTCTGGAGGGCTTCCCTCACCCTCTCCAGAATCTGGTGGCTGTCAGAGAATAACAACAAAGAAACAAAAGTCAATTGAGTACATATAATTAGCTAATCCAGATGTGCTAAACGCCTATCATGTAGTTTTTGTCTTGATAAAAAAAAGTTTCAAGATTCATAATAAAAATATAGAATTAATTTCCACGTCAAGGCATAATGAACCGCTGGATTTGTTCAATAAAGACCGCACTCATGTTCCTAGTTAAAAACCCTACCATACCTATCGGGGCGGCCCCCTTGTTTACACGGTCCCCCCGTTGTCTCCTGGCCATACCATGGAGATGTTGGCAGACCTGCCGAGGTATCGGGTGACGCGGACCGAGGTCTCCGTGAAGTACTTGAGGGCCTCCTCCAGCCTGTGCCCAGCCGGTCCCACCTCCCCAAGTCGCTCGGCCTGCTTCCGCAGGCTGTTGAGCGTCTCCTGCCGCTTCGACAATTCTTCCTGGAATGCCTGTGGGTGGGGGTGCGGGAGGAAATCATTGAATACAAGGGGGTTTAAAAGCCAAGCATTAATTTTCAGGGCACAGAAACATTGGGACTTTGAAGAAAAAAAACTCAACTCTCTCTCTCTTACCATGAATTAGCTTAAGTATTCATTAACATTGAAACTTCGTATTTATGCCGTTGTACTTTTTATATTTAATAGGCAAGTCCCAATTACACTTTAATCTCTTTAACAAGGTGAAGCCTAGCCAAGGAGGCAGAAGACCAGCTTAGAATCGTAAAACACAATCCTTACGCAGCGCCGTTAGCCGCTACTTGTGTCGGCAACTCAAAACCGAAATCCCATTATCACACCAATAATCCCCCATTAACTGACATCGTAACATCTAGTAAAGTGGATTTCATCTAAGCAGTATATTTATATAGCTTTGGCAATAGGAGCAACTGGGACTTATGTTAAAGTGATGAAAAGAAAAAGTAAATATAACTGTGAAGGTTTTGGCGGCTTGTGCTCTGCAGCTCTTTGGTATATGATTACATAAACATATTTCAGGGTTGCACCGTGTGTTGTTTGGGCTCCCAGCACTTGGGAGTGAAACGTCGGACATTGTCCCATCGGACAATAAAACAAGTGCTTTGTGACCCAAAAAACACCGAACAAATAAATTAATAATTGTGCCAAATTTTAAGCTCTTTCTACCAAACTGTTTAACCCTTTTGCAATGCTGGGAAGGACAGTTTTAGAAAATGTGAGATTCAGAGAATATTTTTATTTCAATACTTCACTCTTTGCTTGGACACTTGTAAAGGCACCGAGGACATTTCAACGAATGTGAAGAGGAAAACTGAAAGACTCATTGGCTGAAGACTCCCAGAGCTACTTTAAGCAGCAACGCATCAGCCGATGAGGATGATGTATCGGCAGGATTGGCACCTGTCCAGGCTTTCCCAGGATGGTCTTCTTTTAGAGATAGTTGCCATCTTGTGAAATCTGTTAAGTCTTCCCAGGGCATTAAAAGTCCTGTTTTGTGTTAGTTGTGTAACTAATAATAATACATTACTCAAGACAATCTGTTTACATGCAGTTCTCCCCTCTTCTGTTGTGAGATATTCTTCGTCCCATGATATGCCATGAACATTTGGTTCAAAGTTGGCATGTGGTTTCAAAGCATCGGGCAAAACGTTGGTCCAACTTTCCACATTTACTGCAATGTCCCTTTTGTTTGTATCTCAGAGGTGGCAACCCAGTCCATTGACCATGAACGAAACAAATTCAGCTCAACACGTAGGCCTTCGCGACCAATATTATTCATCATAAAAGTTTTTAGGTTGGAGCATGAAAATAAATGTTATTAATCCACCACCACATGATGCAGCAAATTAGTAAGGTTTGACACGTAAACAAAACGTGCCAATTAGTAACTACTTCAGCACACCGCTGTTGGGGAGTAAATCCACAACATATACAACTGTGGGTTTATTTGGCACGTGACAAACCTTACTAATATGCTGTCAGGTGGTGGTGGGTTAACGAGACATTTATATTTACACAATCTAACAAAAAAAACCTTTATTATGGACAAACTCCTTCTGCAAACTCTTTGGTTCTTTTCGGTAAAGTCACGTAGGTAGTAGCACCTGGGTCACTTACTCCAGTGACCCGGGTGCTACTGCGGGGTCCACTTTCTGCCCTGCCTCCTCCCCCCCCTTCTCTCTCCCCCCCTACTGCCGAGGCCTACTATATAACATCGTGCCATGGCAGATCTCTCGCCTACTTCAGCAGTTTTCTCTTGCTGTGGTTGACCCACCTGATGACGATTGCTTGTGTTGCGATCGAAACGTCGTGATCTATTATTTTTCTACCCACGTGACTTTACCGAAAGAACCGAAGAGCATGGATTCCTGCAGTCACGAACGCGTCAAATCAAGAACATTCTGTAAACTTGTTTTTAAAGGCCGCTTTGCATCTCCACTTCAGAATGCCCCCCCCCCCATCATTTATTTTCACTCCCACACGTTCTTTAAAAATTTGCTCAAATCCAGACACGTATTTACTCTCACCGATTACAGCTTCACAAGCGCTATTTGGCACAGGCCCAACTTGACATGCTGGGCCTTCAGTCCCCGTGCTCAGAGACGGTAAAATACACAACCGATCCATACCCTGAGCTGGTCGCTCCGGGCCTGCGCTTCGCACTCGCCAAAGCGCTCGAGGTTTGTGAGCCGCAGATCCGTCTCCGTGAGCCACACCATGAGGTCCTTGCACGCCCCTTCGAACTCCTCCCACTGAGCCACAGAGCGCTACAAAAGTGCACGGAGAGACGAGCGTGTCGCGCGACCGTCCAGAATCCCAGCGTGGCGCCAGTTTAGAAATGATTCACCAAACGCAGCGTCACTCTGTCAACTACATGCATTTCGACTCATTCATCACATGCAACGTCCATCAGTTAACCGCGAGGACACAGGGTCACCACACCACCTACAAAAGCGCCTTGACGCTTTCACCGCGCAACGTCCATCAGCACGACCCGCACACGCAGCGTCGCCACATCGTCCACGCATGTTACAGGCCCGTTCCACCGCGTGCGACGTCAGCGGCAGGGCTCGGCTTCTACAGTGGGAGGGGGAAAAAAAAACAAACACCGGGCGCGCCTCCCTCGATCCACGCCGGACCGCGCCGGCGTGGCTCTGTCGTGCGGTGGAAAAGGAGGCGCCCCGCTCACCCGCAGGGTTTTGATGATCGTTGCCACCACCTTCTTGAGGCCCACCCAGCGGTGGTTGCAGGCTTGCACCCGCGGCCGCTGCATGGCCACGGTGCCCGGGTCGCCGGAGCACAGCAGCTGGCGGTGCCGCACCTTGAGCTCCTCGAGACGCGTCAGCCCCTGCTGCACCTCGTGCTGCACTGCCTGGCACACAGGGAGGGGGTGGCGGTGGAGAGTCGGGGCGCAGGCACCGTCAAAGCCAGGAACCAGCGGGGGAGGTATGGGCTGAGGGGAGTAACGGGGGTGCGTATCATTCAGCAGTATTTTTTCTCTCTCGTTTAAATTTTAATCAGCCTCCGGTTTATTTTGCGTCAGCTCATTGGACTTGCGGTCCAGAGGTCACCAGTTCGATTCCATCTGCCAGCGTGACAGTTAAAAACAATGGGGCACGTTTCTTAAATACCCTCCCAGTGTTCTGTTCAACCAGCAGTTTTAAAATGGGTGCCCCCAGGTCACATGTAGTGGGGGGGCACATTGTGAGCAACCCCCACTTATTCTAGTATTCCTGGCCAGCGTGGAAGAGCAGGCCAAATACCCTCCGCAGCAGCTCTCCCGAGTGGAGACCATTCATCCAGCAGGGACACGAGCACGTGATTGCAGGGCTGCGCACCTTAACCATTTTTTACCTTCACATATAGCCAGGCTTATTCACGTAACAGTTTTTTTTGTTTAATCGCTCCTAGGCTGAGCGTAGGCACGTGGTTAGGATCCACAGCCAACAGCGAGAGGTACCCTGGATGTGGCGTGCCGTGCGCGTAAATATTTCCCTGGGGGAGCGCGAACTGCGACGCGGGGGCGAAGCGACTCCCGGGGTCACGGCCGCGTGGCGGTAGTTACCACGAACGTGTTGAGCTCGTCGCGGCTTTGGGGAAGCTCGAGCCTCCTCACGGAGTCGCGAGCGGAGACTCGGTGCTCGAGTCGGGCGAGCCAGCCCTCGAAGTCCTCGCACATCCTTGCCAGGGCTAAGGGGCCCGGCGGCGATCCCTCCGCCTCGGCGGTGCACTTGCCCTCAGCGGCGGCAGCGGCGGCGGCAGTGGGAGCAGCAGCGGGAGCCCTGTGCGGCCCCAAGTCTTTGGCGTCATTGGTTTCGGCAGCCCCGGCGTCATCCCGCAGGCCAGCATCACCGCGCTTCGGTTCGCCGTCCAGAATGTCGGACGGCGCGGGCGTCTCTGCCTGCCTTCGCACGCCGGTGCCCTTCGATGCTGCTCGCTGTTCTACAGAGGTTGCTACGTCGGCGCCGCTGTCGGCAAACGCCGGCTCCAAGTCTGAGTTGGCCTTGCACGCATCAGCCAGAGCCTTCGGAGGTGGCCGCGCGTCAAATTGCGTGGGCCGATCCCTGGCACCCGATGGGGATGGCGCCGTCCTAGTTGGAGAATTATCACGAATCGCTTGCTTAACACAACGGGAGATTATTAAGGCTCCGCCGTTCGCCAATTCGGGCAGGACCCCCACGTTGTCAGCCTCCACCATTGGAGCAGTCAGCGGGTTGGATGCAGCCACTGCTGCCGCAGCTGTAAAATCAAGAGGTGGAGTTTCCGTGTTGGCAAAGTCCTCCTCTTCCGATCCTCGATTTTCCTTCGGTATCGGCGGCGGAGCGGCAAGAGGGGGAGGAGACGGCACGTCCGCTGCCGCTTGGCTCGCGTCGACCAACTCGGGGGCCACTTCCCCTCCACGTTCTTGCACGATCCGCTCGACCGCAGCCAGGAGGGCCTCTGGTGTGAGAGCCTGGAAAAATCCAATGTCCTGCAAGACAAGACGCCAAAAATGTATTGGCTCGCCCATGAGTGCTTGACGGTTGTGAGTGCTGTCGTATTAGCTTGCCCGGGCTCTTTTACAAACAAATGGCCACACTACTCTCTGAATATATTAAATCTCGGTCTACTTCTAACACCGACACACTGCTGCCAAAGTAGTTTGGAATCTTGATTGCATTAAATTTTATTTCCCCCTGTGGTGGAACACACGTCAATAATGGTCAGGAAGTAAATGCGGAAAAGTTGGGACTCACCCACGTACATCTGATGTAAGACTCAAGAACTGTACCCGACCCTGTTTTTTTTTCATTTTTCATATACATTTCAGACAGTGACTGAATGGAGTGCTCCTGACGGCATGAGCTGTCATACCCGATCGAGTGATGCATCGTCTGCGTTTGCCGATGGAGAGCCACAGCCAGCAGGATGGACCATCCCACAGTTGCCATTCTCCCACTCCTCCTCTGCTTCCACCAGTGGTGGCAGGGTAAGGGGAGGCCCAGATTTCCTCTGCAACAGAACGCAGGATGGACGTGTGCACGTCATACAATCTCTCATCTGCACATGCTCATTCCACCGTAATATCAGGCAGTTCAGGAAATTATAACGTGGGTCGAAAATGTAAATCTATCTCAAAATTCTCATTGCACAATTTCCAAGCCAGTAACCTCATATGAATGATCGTGATTAACGTTCAATAAAGAGTCCTCCGTTACCGCTGAGGATTCTAAGTGACTTGCATTGCATCTTGTCTCAGTGGCAGCTGTCCCCTCTGGGCACAACGTGCCTCAGCACCTGGCTTGCTATTGGGCATCAGTCTGCCAGTAGGAAGTAATGACTGCTGCTGTGTGTAATCCCAATGGAGTCATTTTTAGCATTTGGATCATGGCACAGACACACAATGGCCTACTCCTTTAAAACGATGTCGGGGTATCTTTAAGGCCCACTGCAAAGTAGACCGCGAGGACAGGCCTGCCGGATTTTAATTGGGGCACCATGGTGGTGAGTTACTAACTACCTCGCCTGGTACGCAGGAGGCTGTGGGTTCCATCCAGACCATGATGCCTGTATATTTGGAGTTTGCATGTTCTTCCTGTGGTTGTGTGGGTTTTTCTCCGGATCCTCCGGTTTTTCTCTCCACATTTAGAATCAACATGCATTTATAATTCTTGGCTGCTAGAAATTTCCACGCGATACGCCGCTTTATTCAGCTATCATTTGTGGCCAGGTTGCTTTTGAAAAAGAGCTGTCTAGCTCAGTGGGCCTCACTTGGTAAAATAAACAAGAGTTTATCTTCGAATGCAAACCTTGCAACAAGAGGCAGATGAGCTACCAATGAGACATGTCACCTCCCTGACCTATCAACAACTTACCAACAACAATCTACGTGCACTGAGCAGAAGTAGCATCAAGCAAGTTCAATAGGGCAGCAATATCTTCAGTGTTGATGAAATTGTAGGTAATGGTTCTAAACCCCATGCGCTTGTTGTACGTTGCAATTTTATTTTAAGAAACATTTAACTAGGAAGGGCGGAATGTGATGACCCTGTTTGATGCATTACAACATCTGGGCAAGAAACAAAGACCCAGGGAAAGTTGTGTGAATATCTATTTTGGTGTTTTTCTAATGCCAATTTTATTTTAATTATGCTATTGGTGTCGTAACGTGAGATAAAGCATCCAAGTGGAACTCGAGCAGACCTGATGTATCACCCTGTATATACGAGAACGCCCCATAGAAGGTGATATACCTACGATAATCACCCAGGAATGTCCTGAACGCTCATGGTGTCACTCAACATCAGCCCCCTTCATTAATATTCATTAGCAGGTGCCGTCCTGAAAATGGACACCTCCCCACCCCTCCTCATTAATAATCATGAACGGCTGATGTCACTCCATATTGGAGTGACATCAGCAGAAACTTAAATTTGTTTAGGCACAATTTGCTTGCACTTTGCCACTATACACTTACGATAATCACCCAGGAATGTCCTTAAAGCTCGTGACGTTACTCCACATCTACCAGCACCCCTCAGAAATATTCATCAGCAGGTGACGTCCTCCAAATGGACACCCTCCCCATTATTATTACCGACTGAGCCAAGACTGTCTGTGTGCAATGCTCGTGACGTCACTCCACATCGACCAACCCCCCTCATTAATAATCATGAACAGGTTACATCCTTCACATGCCCCCCCCCCCTCATTAATAATCATGAGCAGGTGACGTCACTCACATGGAACACCCTTCCCCCTTCATTATTAATCATGATAAGGTGACGTCCTCCAAATGGACCCCCCCCCTCATTAATAATCATGAGCAGGTGACGTCACTTACATGGAACACCCTCCCCCCTCATTAATAATCATGATAAGGTGACGTCCTCCAAATGGACAACCCCCCCCAATTCATAATAATTAGCGGCTGACGTCACTCCACATGGGGGGCCGAGGCACCTCCTCCCCCTCCCCCCCAACTCACAACCCTCACTACAAAGGCAGAACCCTCACGTCATCACGTGATCTCCTTAACGCTGTTGAGACATCAAAGTAAAAAGGACGTCATGATGAACAAGGGAATATAACCTTAAAATTAAATAGGTCTGTGTCACCGCACCCTTACAAACTGCACACGAATTGATGCAATGAATAGCACGTCGCTGTCTGCTTTTCGCTTGCAAGTTTCAAATTTACTGCAATGCACCCATCCTTGGATGGGTGAAATATCTCCAAAGTGACCTTTCAACCACCGAAATCGGAGCTGCACTTTTCCATACCCCTGACTATAGAACATTCTTTTGTTGTTGCATGGCAATCAAATAAAAATGTTTAGTTCGCAAAATAATTACTTTTGGCAATTTCCGTGATTTTTGTTACGCAATTGTTTTTGTTGTGTGCTGCCATTCCGAACCGGGCTGAAACTATAAATTCACCTCATATAGAAGGACCAAATTTAATCATGGGTGTGATTTAGCAGCGCTGGCTCATTGCTTTGATACTTTGTTCAAATTCGGGTTTTTACCCAATTGTGAAATAAATTGGAAATTTCAAGTGCAGCAGCAAGTTGATGACTTCAGCCCAAACAGCAAAGACCGCACAAAATATCTCATCAAATAAGCCTTTTGTTTATCACATGGAGATTGGCAGGGTGGATCAGAGGTCACAGGGTTGAGATGGTACGCTGAGACCCGATCCTAGGTTTGAATTCAGGGCAGCCACCTTTGATTAAACTGGATTCTCAAGTGTATTTTTGGTTGATGGGCTGAGCCCAGTCAACAATAACAAAGCAAAAACATATGTATGTTGAACTTCTTTTGCACCGTACTTAACCAACCATGCTAATCATAGGTGGGGGGGGGGGGGGGGGGACAAAGTAAACACAAAAACCACTTCTAAAGAAACTAGTTTTTTAATCTGGATGATGTAAAGTGCATAGCTATAGTGAATTCCTAATATCGGAAGGAAGAGTGTTCCAGACGGCCGCAAAAGCGCATTTGAAAGCGTGCGATGCGGTGACCGTCTTTGTTTGATGGCCAGCATCTAAAAGCCGCTGCGAGGATGACCGGAGTTGGCGGGGTGATGGTTCATGCCCCTCGACGACAAGAGGCACTTAATTTGGCTAAATTCCAGCTTCGAGAATGAAAACATTGCCGTGAATGTCACGTGAAGAACCTTACTCTCTCTCTCTGTACCAGACCAGGTGGGAAAATGCTGCCCCCTACTGTGTTGAACAGAAGTCACTTAAATGGATCTCGGGTAGATCTCTGATTTATCTCCGACGCAGACTTTTGCACTGCAGTTGTGGGCGTTTCAAATTAATAATTAATCTCATGACAGCAACGTCAAATCTTCGTAAAATTGTGGAAAAACAAGCGTTCGCTTTTCATTCCATTTGGCTAAACCTCAGCTCGGAAAACCTAATATTTCATACGACAAATGATAATTTGAAAGCGGTTTGTGTGTTGGGAAGTGTACCCCCCCCCCCCCATGTGCAAGAATAATAAACAAAAAAACACTTTAAGGACGTTTCACAATAATTCCTGTGAAAATCTCTTCCTCTGCCATTCGAAGACGCGTGGGAGTACCCGTGCTCTTGTGTGATTTTTCTCAACAGATACTTTGTCTTGTAATGTGACTCTCCAAAAGTGCCCCAGGAATAAAACTGGGAGAAAACGCCAAAGCATATTTACGCATGCAAGAAGCAAAAAAAACTAAACAAAAAAACCTTTCTCTTTTCAAGTCACACAATTACCGCTGGGGAGGTCAGGTGAGCACACATGGGACACAGGAGTTCCCCACTGTTCTTGCTGCTGCTGCTGCTGTTGTGACCTCTGTGCTGGGGCAAACATGGTGTCAAGAGGTCAACTACCTGGTTTTAATGGGATGTCGTAGGTTCGATCCCGATCCTGACGCCTGTATATTTGGAGTTTGCATGTCTCTCACACATTTAGAATCAACACGCGTTTCAAGTATTCGGCTGCTAAAAAATTTCCACGTAAGCCACTCCATTGAACTATCATTTTGTGCCCAGGTCGCTTCTGAAAAAAAAAAAAGCTATATAGCCTTACCTGCCAAAATTAAAATAGTTTCATCTACGTTATCAAAATTCGTCCCCCGGGAGCAGCTGAGCCAGTGCCAGGTGTGTGGAGAGCGAGCGTGGACCCACACACACGGCACACGCAAAAATAGCGTGGACCCACACACACGGCACACGCAAAAATAGCGTGGACCCACACACACGGCACACGCAAAAATAGCGTGGGCCCACACACACGGCACACGCAAAAATAGCGTGGGCCCACACACACGGCACACGCAAAAATAGCGTGGACCCACACACACGGCACACGCAAAAATAGCGTGGGCCCACACACACGGCACACGCAAAAATAGCGTGGACCCACACACACGGCACACGCAAAAATAGCGTGGACCCACACACACGGCACACGCAAAAATAGCGTGGGCCCACACACACGGCACACGCAAAAATAGCGTGGGCCCACACACACGGCACACGCAAAAATAGCGTGGACCCACACACACGGCACACGCAAAAATAGCGTGGGCCCACACACACGGCACACGCAAAAATAGCGTGGACCCACACACACGGCACACGCAAAAATAGCGTGGACCCACACACACGGCACACGCAAAAATAGCACGCGCGCGCGCACACACGGCACGCACAGGGCCGCTCGTCATCGGCGCATAGCTTGTGTTACAGCCGATCAGAGAGCGGCCACCGGTACACATGGTGTGTGGTGTTGGGTCCTTAAAAATGTACAGAACTGCATGTGCCGAAGATATAATTGGAATCAGCAGAAGTTGATTAGCGCCGATTTGTTCCTCTTTTTATGGCTTTGCAGAAATGCGCCGGGGCCAGCTGATTGAGCGCCATTTGGCACGAGAGGGATTTCCAGCAAGCAGCTGTCTTAATGAGAGGTACAGAAAGGGGTCATGATGTGAAGGCCGGCAATGTTATTTTTTTAAATTATAATGTGACTCAGCTGTGCTTTGTTGCCCATTAAAGTGCACAACAATGTCCGATTGAGCGAGCGCTTCGACTAAATCATCCGGTTCCTATCCGAGGCGATGCCTCACAAGTCTTCTGATTAGCTCTCCGACGTATTTTCAGGGGGTTGTTGCACTGCAATGTTTGTTCGACAAGAACAAACACCGTACGTGTGCCCATTCAGTTCATGAAGCTCCACCGCAAGTGGAGGAAAACAAATTTAAACATCGCACGGCAAGACCCTCAAAACACGTCGGCGAGCTCTGCAGCGCGACCTTTAAAACCTATGCGGTTGTTGTTCAATCTTTTCGTTGCGCAAGTTAAAAAAAATGACCCATGTCATATTGGCTGGCATTGTTAAACATACTACGGACCTCCAAATATGAAGGGTCAACTCATTGTATTAATACTCTACAATGTATTGTTCGATTGCCTCTACGAATGGCCAAGCCCACAGACGTTCATAAAGTATGCCTTCCTCTTCAGCCGCGCCCCGGGAGCGTGGAAAGGCACCAAATAACCCAGACGGTCTGGCTAGGCATTCACCATGGTGGCAGGGTGCCGGGATCGTCTCCTGACCAGGTCGCCCTTGGCCGTCAATCCGGCGATGCACTCCCAGTAGCCACGTATTCGCCTAGCCAGTGCCTGCATCAATCCGAGACACACACACATGCAGAAGCATGGGTACAGCGTGGTTTTGCACGAGATGGAATCTGGATGTTGCAACAGTCACCAAGTAGGTAAACTATATTATATATAAAAAACGAAATCATTTTTGTATTTTACCAGGTAAGGCCCACTGAGCTATGTAGCTCTTTTCGAGAAGAGACCTGGCCACAAATGACAGCTCAACGAAGTGGCTTATCCTATGGAAATTGATAGCAGCCAAATACTCTAAACGCACGTTTCTAAATAAGGGAGGGATAAACTGGAGGACCGGGAGACAAATCCACGCGACCACAGGGAGCACGTGCAGTAGAGTGAGGGTGTGTTGGCCGTGGTGATAGGCAGAGGGCCTACGGCCAGGTCCGCAATCCTTTGACGAGTTAAACAGCACGTCAAGGTAACCAAGGACCACCCTCCGTATGCCGACCCAACCACGGTTGGGTCTTCGCCGACCACCCTCATTCACCGCTCCGCAGCCTCGCCAATTAATGTGGAGTGGTGGCGTAGCTGTTAGCGACTACGCTCCGGTGACTTCGATTCGAGTGATACCTCAAACGGTTTATCGGCTCTCCTTTCACCAAACCGCAGTTACCAGGATGGTTAAGTATTGTTAAACAACCCCTACAATCAACATTGCGTGGGGAAGGTCTTCGTTCAGCAGTGGCTTGCCAAAGGGTTGATTTATATTTGTAAATGTTAATTTATTTAATGGTATTTATGTCAAAAAGATGCTGTCAAGCTATATTATTATTATTTCACAACAAAAATAATTGCGGTGCCCATTTTGAACTGAACATTTCAATTATTGAATTAATTGCAATACATCCTTTAGAGGCAAATAAATCAGAGCTATCAAACTGCCATGAGCACCATGCCGTTGCTTGTTAGAGCGGGAAGGCACTTTGGCTCGACTCGGACGCGGAGTTTAATTGCCATGATCACAATGCAGCATTCCAAACAACTAAATAAATAAATAACACTGCGTGAAGCGAGTTGCGAACGCAAGCAATGCAAATCCGCGGCACGGAGTTGACAGACCTCTGTGATAATGAAAAGTGAGGAGTAATTTCTGGAGCCACCTCCGACATAAAGTGAGCTCTTCATTTTTTTCTCAGCGTGCATTCAATACGAACATAGCTATACCTGTAATTGGCGTAACGATCCCAACTAATTGGGATTATTTGGCATCATTTGACTCTTGTTTCATTGACTATACTTACACCTCCTTCGCAGTCCCTCATTACAAAAAACTGCACTCAATATTTGTGTGAATGAACGGAACGTGCGAGAATAATTGCGTGATTGTGAGCTTCAAGTAAAATGCACGCGATAAGATCCAACATCTTATTATGGCTTCATTCTGCAGCAGTGGCACGAGTGGATAGCATGCTGTAACTATGAAACCGCCCATCTGAGTTGTATTCAAACCACAACTAACATCAGGTGGAGTGATATCTTCAACAATTCACATTGACCATATATTGGTGACGTTGGGGGTTAGGGGTGCAGGGTTGCCACCCGTCCTGCTTTCCCCAGGAACGTCCTCTTGTAGAGGCAGCTGCTGTCCTGGCAAATCGGTCAGTCTTCCCAGGACATCAAAAGTCCAGGTTTTTTTTTGTCAATTGTGCAATAATACAAATACATCACTCTAGATGATGGCACCGCGAGATTACTCTTCTTCCCATGACATTTCCCGGTTTTTACGTAACACAAAGGTGGCAACTCTAGGTGTGCAAAGCACCAGTTCTAATTTCACTCTCCACTGCCAGCTGTGGCCAGGAATTGAGCTCAGGCCCTCAACTTAAGTGAGGGTTGAAACCTGTCCAGCATTTGTCTGCCGAAACAAAATGCAGCTGGAAAACATTAAAACATGTCACGCTTATGTGCAGAGGCAAATGGAAGACTTAATTTATTTAAATGTGCCTACAAGTGTTTGTCAAATCGTTTGCATTGTTGAATTAAATGCTGGCATGCACTCAAAGATTAACAAAGACCATAGAGATTAACATTTTCAACAAAGACCGTGGGTGGATGGGTGAGAGGTCGTTGTCAAATATGACAAAAAAAAACCGCAGAACTGCACCGCGCAAGACGATTCCTTCGATGTTGTTAAAGCATCTGCGGCGTTGCAAAAAAAAAGGGGGTTGCGCAATGCATCGATGTGAAACTCCCCCACCTCCCCGTGCTTCTCCATTTTAAAAATCACTTTGCTCAGTCCCACGAGATCTCCTCCGTCTGCCAACACACAGTCCGCACGCTTTGCAAATAGGGGGAAAATAATGTTCGTGGGTCGTTTACGCACTGCTCAAGCGATGTCAACACTTAAGCGATGCTGACGGGCCTCCGGGGTGTCATTTTATTACGACTGCGTTACATCATTATACCGCTGTATGCTGTCAATTTATCGATATGCACTGTACACGTGCGGAGCTTTTTGTCAATCTACCGCTGGATGAGGGTCACACGGGTCACTGTGTATGCCGTGTGGGTCACCCAGGGGTTATTTGAACATACTTCACCAGGCTGGTTAGTCCGGGTTGGTGAACGCTGGGAGCAACAACATTGGGTTTTAATTTTCGATTTAAAGCTTTCGTGACTGCAATGATTCATCTTCTTTGGTTCTTTCGGTAAAATTGATAAAATAAAATAACGCAATAATATTCTCACAAAGAGAATATTATTGTGTTATTTTATTTTATCAATTTATTATTTTATTCTCATTCTACGTGACTTTACCGAAAGAACCAAAGAAGATGAACAACATTGGGGTTTTGTTGCACTGCCCTCTGCTGCTCGGCACGCGGCAGCGCGGTAGGAGCCGAAAACAACCTGCCACGCATGGTGGCTGTCCGTCTCGACACCATCCAGGCCCAAGCCTGCTTGGCTCGCAGAGATCTAACGAGATTCCCGGTGGCCATCGGCGCACTTTGCAATGGACGCTTCTGCGACTCGCGCCAACGGAAAATGCCACCTCGCTTTTAACAGCCTCGCGTGCGCAGTGACAAAAAGAGCGCCGACTTTTGTTCCTCCGTCGACCTGCAACGGGCGCGCCCTTTGAACGAGGAGAGATCAACGTGGCAAATGGAGGCTTCGAAACGGCAAAAAAATAAAACACAACGCAGGATCGTCAATCGACCAGCCGCAACATTACCCGTTTTAAATCTTCACCGAAAGCTTTCGTGACTTGCAGGAATTCACATTCTTTGGGTAGGTGGTTTTTAAATTAATCACAACACAAGTGACCGTCATCAGGAGGAAAACAGAAGGGGAAAGCTGCTGACTGCAGACCGTTTTGAAGGTTTAAAATGGGTATAGTCCAAGGGGCATAAACGAAGTGGGCAGGGCTCGTGATGTTAATGTGAGAGATTAGCATGTTAATGGGAGATCGCTGCGTCGAGGTCGGCGCGTGGAGGTGGCCACGTTGGCGCGAGAAATGCAACCTTCTTACGTGAAACGGGAGAGCCGAAGCCACGGAGAAAAAATAAAAAAAACTAACATCGGAAGGTGGCAGGATGGGAACGTCACAGCCGGTGATGACTTAAACTGGTTGATGACGTCTTTCCAACGATTGCCGGGTCTGCACCCAATCCTCTCGGTTGAAATTGTGTCCGTGTATACGGATGGGTTCATGAACGAATCTTTGTTGATAGCCAATGGGCTCACATTAACATCGCATTAACATCAGAATATCACTCGTTTTACTTTACCGTCGGCCGTCTCGCCAAACAAGCAAATCGTTACTGGTCAAAAACGCCAAGGCGTCTGCGACAATCGCTCGGGGCCCTTTGCTGCAAACGCCACAGCGGTTGAGGGTAGTGCATGGCTGTTAGCGGGAAGGGGGGGGGGGCAAAGGGTGGGATGGCGGGAGTAACGGGTGCGATTCTTTCGGCGAGTTTTTTTCTCTCCCCACTTAAATGTTTTTTTTGTTTTAACAGCCTCCGGTTTCTTAACGGGTGCCACATTCCTGCCGTGCCTACGCAAAATAATACAGCGTGCTGTTTGTACATAAACAACCACCACCCCCCCCACTTCCACCCCAAATAAATGACAGAAGTATTTATATTCTGTGTGTCCACGCAACGTTACAAATCGACGGCCGCGCATCGTAGCGCTAACTCGGGAAATTTAAATGAAGCCCGTCCGTCAGCGAAAACAACACGACAATGAATATTCCAGTGACGCAGATATTTCTAGCTGCAGGCTGAGAGGTCTACACAGAAGGTTTGGAAAGTGCGGCTGGCAAAAACTTAAAAAGGCCGGTCTCATCGCAAACGGTGGTGGATGCTACAAGATCTAAGTGGCGAGGACAGTGAGAACTCTGGGCTGGCAGAAACCGCGAAAAGGCACGGTAGGTGGGGTTTGGAGGGGGGCGTAGCAGGAAGAGGAATCTGCGCAGGGAGTGAGGAGGGCAGCGTGAAGGGACAGGTGGGTTTCCTTTGGGTGGCGGCAATGGCCGGGGCACCGCTAACAAAAATATTAGTGCACACGAGTAACGGTGAACAGTGGTCTTCTTCTTTCGTATGGATTAATAGTAATTTTACATTTGTTATCCACTCAATTGTCTGTCCATTCTTCCTTTAAAAGGAGTGAAGGCATCAGCAGAGTGTTTGCGATGCGGGTCGTTTGGGATTCGTTGCCGCACTCGCAGGCCTCCGAATCTTTGATGCTCCATTCGTGCATCGGGTGGCCGCATCGGCAATGCCTGGTCCCGATTCAGATGGCGGTCGACCATTGTGTGCCGTCTGCTTCACCAGTGGATCTCAAAGATAACCAACCGACATCATTCTAAAGGGGTAGGCCATTGTGTGTGTCCCTGTCACGATCAACTTTTTTTTTGCCAAATGCTAAAACGGTTGGGCAACAGTGAACCGCGGCTTTACCAGCTTGCGTACGCCTACGCGCGGAGCGTCGCCGTGTTTGGAAGCACCGAGGATCCACAACTCCTCCTCGGCCTCGGCGGCGAGCGTCTGGAGCCGGCGTGTTTCACCTGCACGCCACTCAGCCTTGGCCAGCGCAGCCTGAAAAAATTAAAACGAAAAGACGCTGGCCTCAAGGGGGGTAAAAACATTTTTCTTGCGGTGGTGTGGAGGGTGGAAATGGGACAGCCAGGGGATAAAATGCACCGTGCACACTTATGGAAACTAAGATAAGCCTGTAAATAATCTATTATTATTTCAACATTACTCTTTATTATTTTTGTTACGCAAAAGCATCTCCCCCCCCCACTCTGCTTGCCAAACTTTAATTCGTTACAAAGCATTATCGTCGACATGCACGGATAAGTCCACGCCATTAAATGTATATCTTTATTTTTAGTTTCAGCACTTGCTTGGTTAAGCCATAGCTTTGAAGGCAGCTGTAACAGGCTATCTACTGCGACGCCTGGAAAATATTACGTCCGTCCGTTTGATTACGGAAACTTGTTCTTTTCTTAAAAACAAAACTCCCTAAAGCCAATCACGGCAAAACTTACCACCCCGCTTACCAACAATCAGTGCCCGTATCTGGATAGTTTTGTGGGGCAAGATTACAATTGAAGCAGTTAACGATTTACTTAATGAAAGTAAAGTATAATATTGCACTGTGTGCTAGGGCGACGAGCACATGGTGTGTTAGAACATGCAAGCTTGGGTATACACTAGCGTGCCGAATGTATGCGTCGATTTGCGCGCTGGCGTTTTTTTTTTAAGGCACACATTTCCTACCACGATCGAATTGCTTTAAAAATAGAGGCTTCGACAAGTGTAGTGTACAGTCAGCAGCAATGACCGCACGAAACAAACACAAATTTTTTTCTGCATATTTGGCGAAAATTCCAGCTCTGAGGATTAAAATGTAGGTTTTACTGTAATGTCACGAGCATCACTCTCATATGCGGAGTGGGTGCGGAGGTGCTGCCCTCTACTTGTTGTACCAGAGGTCACCTTGAGGGTATCTCAGAGGTAGCTCTGTGATATCCGATTCTGTGGACCCGTTCTCTAACACGAGGGTGCACTGCTCTGCGAGAGACTTTAATGGATTTTCTTCTCATAACATAATGTTGAAAAAAGCACATCGGGATAAAATTAGGAAAATAACTATTACTTTTTATGTTAGGCTCCGTCACAATGACCTGGGTTGCCAGCTTGTATTTTTTATTTCTCTATCGGTTTCATCAACACACCTGCAGTGCAGCGCATTGCTGTTCGGTCACATCTTGCAGATGTACGATCGCTTCTCGGAGAACGGAACATGTGCCAGCCCTCGGGAGCCGAGCCACTTGTTCTGCCAGAGTGCTGAGCTTGTCCAAGAGCCGCTGGAGAGTGGGGTGGTGGGGATAGGTGGAGGAAGGAGAGACGGGCATGAGTGTGGGGGGCATCGGCGGAGTTAATCTATTACAGAGATGGGAATACAAGAACGTAGTTCATTGGGTTAATAATAGTGCTTTGTTCTTGTTGGTCAAAATTTACAGAAGACTTTGCAAACAATAATGAACAAGATTAATAAACGTGGGGTAACCCTTCAAACTGGGTTGTTATTATTACGGGGAAAAAATAGAAACTGGGGGGTGGAATTTAATTTTACATGAACATCGTTGTGCAACTGTGAATGGCAGCGATCCCAAAGACTCTAAATATTTGGGAGGAAAATATGTGGCCAAGGCTAGCTTGTACAGATCCAGCCCTGGCGAGTTCATTAGGGTGCAATGCATCCCACCTGCATTCACTCAGCAAGGAACGTTGTTAACAAACATCTCTCAACACATTCGTCAATAAGCACGTTGTTACGTTGGCAAGGAAGGATGCTCAAGACACGTTTTTCACACACCAGGCACGCCAACTGGAGCCACGAATTATTGCACACTTATTAAATGCAAGTTTCAGGTAACCACAAGTCAGTATTGCGCAACAAATACTTTTGGTTGAAGTTACCGGACCTTGAAACGACGTTAGTTATCTTCTTTGTTAGTTGTATAGATAACTTTAGTTATCATCTTAGGCAAGCTTGACCCGATTTGCTATCAAACCAAGGTTGAGATGCAGTACGTGTTAAACTTAACAATATATGTATAAATACACACACACACCTATATACAGTATTCCGAAATGTTGCCTCGGAAGTAAGAGACACATCATTTACAGAATGTTTTGCAAGCTTTGATTGTAAAAGAGGGGAAATGTACAGAAGCGAACCGTCACCCGACTGTGAATAAAAGGTTGCTCCGTTTCAGAGTTAGTGTGCTTGCCTGGCCACACCCGAAATCCCAGAATGCGAAGCAACTGCTTGCTTGTTGTAGGTGTTCAAAATCCTTTTGACAATCTCGCCGAGAACTGAACTAAACAAAACTTCAATAAATAATTGAAATTTATAAAAAAAAATTCTAAATGTTTTATAAACTCAACTTTTTTTTATTTTACCGGGTAAGACCCAGGCGATAATGTCAGGGTCAAGACAACCGCACAAAAGAAAATAATTATAACTGAGAAGTGTCTCCTGCTCATGGAGTGACTGGCGAATAAAAAAAAAAATCTCAGTCAACTTCGCCTTCCGTTTGTGAACTTAAGCAAGCACGGTGATCAATTGTTTCGTATTTAAAAAAAGAAATGAAGACAAAAGTGGGAAATTGAACAAACCCTTCGGAGGGCCAGCTGTGGAGCTTGTCCACAGGCGTTCAGTGCTGGGGAGGAGAGCTGCGACTCCAGCAGCTGGAATTCTGCCTCCATTGCCGCCAACTCATCCTGTGCGACACGAAGAAGGGTCCCGGTCGGCACGCGAGCCTTACCCCACGTATCCGCAGCTTCAATCAACATCTCCTTTTGGTCAATCCTCGGACTGGTTGGACGAGGGCATTTTCCCACGTCACGTCGATCGAGGGGGGGTTTTGTTTTGGCCGTGGGCCTGGCGGTGGCGCGTTCGCTGCTTGTGCAAAGTCCTACAGGCCACCCTGGTTATAACCGCTGGTGTATTTAAAAAAAAAAAAACCGTGCCGTCCGTTCATGGAGGATGTTAAAGATGGGCCCCATCTTATTTCACTCGAAAAGAGGAGGCCCATTTGTGCGCTGGCATCATGTTTCAAATTTGACCAAATTTGAACTCAATTACCCACAGGTTTCTCAACTGCAATTACGCAGTAACATCGTCCCCCACCCCCCACAACCTGCCACTGGCAGGCTTTTTCCGTCCACGAAACATGAAACCTTCACCATAGTCCTGCGCTATAAGAACGGCGCGAATAGCAAATGTACCAATGTATTACCATCGAACTCCATTATTATTATTTTTATTGGTGAACCGCGGCAGTGATGCGATGGCGTGCAGCGGCGCTCACCTTGCTGGGCCCGCACAAGCGACGCAGACGAGCCTGCAGCGTGCCGTGCTGCGTCGTGGTGCGCTGGTCCAGTTCGGAGACCTGCTGCACCAGGCGCTCCACGGAGCATGCCTCGGAGAGGGCGTCCACGCACTCCACCATGGCCTCCAGGCCGGCCAGCACCTCGCTCGACTGCTCCAGCAGGGCCTGAGAACGAGAAGGCCGGCAAGTCGAGCGACCCGCACCGCCAAAGCCGCCATCAACAACGCCGCTTCTTGCCGAGATGACCGGTGAGCGTAACGGATGGATCGGAGGGGAAATTTGGCGGCAGTTCGCAATAGTGGACATCTGTGAAAAAGAGCTTCATCGCTGCATCGGATTCCTCGAGTATAAATACATTATTCTGTTGTTATTACTATTATTTTAGTCCCATTCTACGTGACTTTACCGAAAGAACCCAGAAGATGAATCCCTGCAGTCACGAAAGCTTTAAATTGCAATAAAAACATATTTTATGATTTTTATTCATTATTATTACTTTTTACGTATATTTTATACAACCAAGCAAAGCAAAGATTGCGGAAAATGGTTTATAATTAGTGTTGTAATGCTCGTTCTCATGAACTAAATGACGTATTTATGTATATGAGGAAATTATTTTTCACTGTATGTAGCGGACCATGCTAATCAGAGGTGCAGGGGAAGGACAAACTAAACACAAAAAAGCAGTTCTAAAAAAAACCAGTTTCATGACAATAGTTTCGCTTCCTGTGCATTCAACAAGTTCCCGTGCATTTGAACATATGGACGAGGCAGCTTCTGCAGCGGTGTTGCAAATGTCTTTATGAAATAGAGGAAAGAAGGGTTAAAGGTTTGAGGAGTATGTCTTTAATTTATTGTACAAATGCTGTTTATCAGAAACTAAGTGACAATCGCTCATTGTGTACTTACAGTCAGGTCAACGATCAGGGGGCCAAGCAGAACGGTGGAAAATTTCACAGCTGTAGTCAACCATCGATAATATACTTAATTAAGTTAGGTAACGTATAATTTGAGGAAAAAGCTTACATATTTAGCGCAAACGCCCGTTATCGTTAACCGAATAACATGACTCAATGCAAACGTCCCCTTTGTTCTCACTCGGTTGAAAGGGAATCCAGACAAGTTTTGCGGAAGTTGTTTATCGTAAAATTTCGGGAAGTGCGAGGAAAAAATAATATCACTTCATGAAATGAACGAGAACACGAATATAATAACGCTCTTTAAATTACCCTGGAAATTATCACCGAGTTTCGATAAATCTCTTTTTTTTTCCCCCATTCGGGACAAGCATTCTTTACGTTTGGTCAAATGCCACAAATGAGTGGTTGGGCACGTGGGAGGAAACCAGAGAACCCATAGCGAAACCAATCGTGCATACATACGAACGAGATGATAACACTCCAACAACATCTGACATTCTCAGTCAGGCTTGCATCCAAGTTCGAACTAGGCCCAAACCTGCTTAGCTGTGGAGATTCAATGAGATCTGGTATATTTAGGGTGATTTGATTAAATTAATACATTTCATATGTAGGCTTTCACAACGTGTGTTGTGATTCATAATTGGTTTCTTTTTGGGTTAGATCATGCAGGTATAGTTTTCAACTATAAACCTGACACCACCCGACAGTCTCTCGAATCAATGTGTCACGTCATGGGCAAATGTGCCGATTGATTGTGTTCCAAGACACCATGGAAATGTTGAAAAGCAAGCAAAGCTTTTACAACTTTATTCGACACTATTTCCATCGAAAACATCCAGCATCATCTGGTGTTAACAAAAGCTCAGCAAACAAAAGCTAATAAACGGCATAAGGGTCGCAGAGATACATCGTTGTTTGACTTGCTGCACCAAGAGATCCGAATAAACCGGTGACCAGTGAACTAACCATTAGTCAATGGCAGCACACGGGCTTATATTTCTCCACAGTAAATTTTAGAGCTTTATTTATTTATTTATCGGTCTTTACCTTGCATACCAGTGATCCATTCTCCACACCCGTGGGATGTGGATGAAATACGAACGCAAATTAATTCACCTGATGCGCGCCGATGTCGTCAGCGTCCACAGCTTGCGCCTTCTCCACCCACTTGAGCACGAACCTACGTCGCGATTCGTACTGCTCCATCAGAGACTCGGCCTGCCGATTCAGACAGATGAGGGGGTTACCACCCACTGGTCGATCCGTTGGAGGCGCGGGGTGGCCGATAACAAAGCACGACACCATTCTGCGCGTGTCGACGTGGGGAGGAGGGCTCCCCGGCTGACATCCAAAATCCACCACGTGTGCGCACGGTTGGCTGCGTACGGTGCAAAAGAAGTTCAACATGCATGTGTGCGTCATCACCACTTGCGGGGACACTTACGGCATCCGCAGGGGACTAAGATTGGGTATTCGAGTATCTGCAGTGCTATCCCCAAATGTTTCCATTGAACTGCAAAAAATTGTGGATAAATGAATGAATTTGCCAAATGACTCCACTTAAGTGCAATTCGTTTTGTGGATAATCCCAGACAATAGGAATAGAGGCAAGGATAGCAAGAGTTTTTTGCGGACCATACAACTCATGCAGATAACAGGAGTCGCAGGTGATAGGTTTGTAGATAAGGGGAGTTCTCTACTGTATAGAGGCAACACTGGACCCATGGACATCAGTCACCATGCTGGGACACCCGAAAATGACACATCGGTGGTATCCAAGGGTTTCCTCATCGGTGTGTACATGTGTGCGAGTGAGTGTGATCATGTACGAGTATATGTGTGCGCGCGATTGCGGTAGTGCAGCGGTTGACGCGCTGCACGCCAAAACCGTCAACCTGAGTTCGATTCCCGCTCGCGACCAACATCGGTGACGATTATCTGAATGAGTGTCTGGTGCTGTGTGTAAACATTGGCACTGAGGAGTCAAAGGCAGCTGGGCATGACGATGGCGACCCATCTCTTCGTGTGCCATGACAGCCTTCATATATCGTTGCTAACAGCACTTGCCGTAAAAGTCTGTTCAGGCTATACGGGGGATTTTTGTCTTAATATTTTGTGATTCCAAACACAAGTACAACACGTGCAAGAGAAAAACTGCAGTCATATTCCCCCCCCTCCCCCCCCAGATTTCCGCTCAATCTATCCCTCGAATCCAAGATGGCTAAATCAGAAGTGGCTAAACCAAGAGTGGTTAAACTTTTCGGTGAAAAATGTTGAAACTGCCAAAACAGAGGTGGGCAATGAGCTACAGTAAGTAGTCTCACAATAATCCATGGAACGACCAGGAAAGAAAAAAACACAGCTGATGGGTAAAACAGTAAAATATACAAAAAAATAGGTTATAACAGGGTCAAAAAGTGCTGCTCATTTTCTCAATAGGGAGAATCGGCCGAGGGCACTGTCAGCGAGCAACCAACTCACATTTCAGACACCGGTGAAGAGAGGACAGGGGGACCTGAGAGAGGTGGCAGAAATGTGTCGGGCAAAACATTCTATTCATTCAAACATATAGATCTTCCCTCCCAGACTCGCGGCGATGCACAAGCGGCGCACTTGCCCTCCTCAGCTTGGCTGTGCGACGCTCCGCCTGGCTCCGCAGAACGTTGTACAGCTGCGCCAGGGTGAAGGCGGCTTCGCCCAGGCCCGGCGCCCTCTCCGGATGCTGCCCCTCGTAGTCCTGCATCGCCGCCTCTAGCAGCGCCATGCGCTGGTGCCAGCAATCCAGCTCGTCCCACACCCACTGCCCGGCACGCACGACCACACCGCAGCGCAACGTCAGCCGCCGTCGCTACGCGCGTTCCAGGTCTCCCATTAAAAAAAAAAAAAACACCCGAGTGCTACTTCGCCGCGCTTTTTCGCACGCAGAAGAACGCCACCAAATACTCTACACCTCTGTCACTCGATGATAATAATAATAAAAGGTAAATATTCAAATAGCCTGAATTTTTTTTTTACGTATAAGGTCATTTTTTTGTGTGTATATATAAGTTGTTAAAACGGCTTAAGCAATATGGAAATTATATGATTTACTCTTAAATGTACCGCACATTATTGTGACTGTTGAGAAACTTGAATGGGGCTTAGGGGGGCACGTCGATGGAAGGGATGACAGCCGCCGGTCGAGGCTCACGACAGGGATACAGCCAAAGGTGGAAACAAGTCCTGGGGCACGTCCACCGCGAATATGGAGCGATGCAACCAGCTCGCACGTGCAAGTGCTCCATGGATCGTTACATCGCAGGACCATGAGAGGTGACGATGGCTTGGCGAGGCCTTCATCCAGCAGTGCATCGATCGCGGCCGATGATGTTGAATGTAAAAATTATATATATACACTCCTTCTATTTCGCAATTCCCTGGGATCTGTGCCATTATTGTAAACCTGGCCTGTGATTCAAGACAGTGACAAGCTGGTACAGAGACAATTATCATGTCCTGCGGCGATCTATCAAAGCAGCAGCCACCAGTCAGTGGTGCCACAGGTGCACCCCACCGCAACCACATTTAGGGTGACATTCACAGCGACAAGCAGAAATGCATTTGCTCACCGCACGCCAAAGGCAATATCCAAGGGTAATGCTGTGCGGCTTTAAAAAAATAAGTTAAGAACGAGGTTAAAATAAAACTATGCTTTGGCCGTGAAGTTTCATCACTGGATGAAATAGGAGCACAGTAAAGAATCCCGAAGAAAACACCGAGGAGCACTCTTAAACGGCTCAGAATCGCTTGCATATTAATTCGCTCCCGCGAAAGCCTTCCATCCTTATTTACTTGATTGGGGGGGGGGCGGAAACACGTAGCAACATCGCCGCCTACTGGCAGATGATACTCGTCCGTGAAATGTCACGCATTCATGATGGAATACTAAATGTAACTAAACTATAATTACGACTGTTGACCAATTGGGTGACACAGTGGCAGAGTACATGGCTCGCAAAGTCATAACTCTGCGAGTTCCAATTCGAGCCAGGGGGTCGGACTCAGTCCTTCATCGCTACTAGGTCAACAAAATGTACCGGTAGCAGTTTGTGTGGGGGTGGAGGGAAGTCAGCAGTTGTCATTATTTGAAAATACTCGTTACTGCCATCGATATGTGCGGGAGATGAGTTCCGCCACGGACTTTTCTTTCAGCTTTCACCCGAGTCAGTCAAGAAACGTGATAACACCCACCCACTGCGAAAATGTGACGGGACAAGTGTCGTCTTTAAAATGTCGTACGGCGTGTATTAGGCGCATACTATGTCCATCGGAACTGGAAAAATGGGACCTCATCTCTCCGAAGGACTTTGATAAAGTTCTGAGAATCATTATCAACTCCGAGGGAAAAATGTAGGGTCCTTGGTGCTTGAAGGCTAGCGAAACAGAGCCCCTAAAAGCACCCAGGCCAACTCTGATATCAAAACAAGATGTGTTGGCAATCTTTTGCGAGTGTTTGTGTGTTATATTATTCAACCCTGAAATGTATAAATGGCTTAGCTGCAGTTTCTGAATCCCATTCGTACAATTAATTACCATGTACAGCTCAACATCGCTTTTGGGGCATGGCAAACACTCAAAACAAATCAATGTATTTATTCTATTACAGGGTCCCACCGAGCGAGATCCGGAATCAGAAAAACAAAGTCTCTTTACGAGGACAGTTTAATAAACACACGTCAAAATACAAGCCGTCCAACGCAGCAGTTACGTTCATCAAGAAGGGTTTGCTGACGTCCAATGCCAATTAACGTTGCATCTGCCAGTGAATTCTTCTACCAGTGATGCGGATTAAGCGTCGTCCTTGCCTGCAAATCTTTCATGGCCACGGCGATATGCGTGGCCTTCGTCTCCAGCTTTCGCGCGATTCTCTGCAGTCCCTCCTCGATGTCGCAAATCGAGCTTTCGAACTCTTTTAAGGCGCCGCTCCACTCCTGCTGTCAGTGCCATCGTTTGCAGTGTGAGAAAGGACAACGCCGTAACTCAGAAACCGAAGGACTCCTCTATTTCGGGGACAACGAGATTCTTATTCGGACGTTGACATTTGCGCAAGCCATAAGTTAGGATTGTTTTTTTCTTATATGTGTGCGTTAAAATGTATCCTAAAATGTTGAAATTGGTACAGAATCTGACAAGAACGGTGGGGGGGGGGGGGGTGGGAATGTGTTAAATTTAAAGTTTATGTCTGTGGTTTACAAAATGGGGTTTATTATTACTACTGGAACCGGTGATTTCCGCGAATTCACCATGTGTGCTGGCTCGGTCATAAACCTACTGAGAAATAGAATGACATCCAGCAAATGGGCAAGATGAGTTAACGTTGGTGGTTTGGGTATGGGTGGTGGGGGGGGATAACAGAGTATATTCATATTAACAATGCAGGAGTGAATTTCATACCATGCCTCCATTACATATATATTTTATATAGTGTCATGAACAAAAAAAATTAAGTACAGGGACGTGTTCCCTCTCATAAATCAGGAAATTGCCACGATCCATTGCTGGCAGAATTATAAGAACCGCTGTTCGCCACTAAGTGGCAGTGACGTCACCACGGAGCTAGTGCCAGGTTAGGTACACACACACACACAGAGTGTGTCCGATGACAGGCCAAGAGTGTCGGTCAGTGTTAAATTTTGCTCACGGAATTAGTGACAAAAAATATTCGTCAACATTTTTGTTAGATCTATAAATTCAGTCAAAGATGACTGTGAGCCAATGGACATCATTAAGGTGCGACGTTGGCCACAACTTGCTGCCCACCAAAGAGCACAGCGTGATTCGACTGCAATGAGACGAGTTAACGAGTCTGAATGAAGGCTCAGATTAAGATAGTCTAGTTATTAGAGACTGCAGTGACTCCATGGCCAGACATGGTAATTGGCAATTTTATTTACGGAGTTCTCAGAATTGACCGGCGATAATATTGATGGGGGTGGTAATCGCACTCCCCTCACGCCAACATTTAATAACACAGCGTGGACTAAACTTTAACTGCTACAGGCGACCAGATTAACAGAACGAACAAACTGGAATCCAGAGTCTTGGCTGTAACGTCAAAGATTTCTGGTCGAATAGACGAAGAGAATGGCGAAATTAAATCCACAGACAGAGACTTGACTACAGCTCGGCGGGCTGCCGTCGGCTGGACTTAGGAGGCCTGTAAAACTAAGATTGTAAAAAGAAACCGGCTAAATTGGCATTGTTGTAGCCGGGAGCAGGAGGATTGAGTGCCCTCACCTTGGTGGGCGAGTAGGCTTTTGGCTCCACCTGGTGGTGTCCGCCGACCCACGCCGATGCCAGCCAGCTCTCGCACGAGTCCTGGTACCCTGCCGGCGATGGGGGCAGCCCACCGCCTTCTTCGGCTTCCACATGCAAACCCTAAACACACACGCACAAAGATCCCTGTAATAGCCCAAACAGACCGTAGGGACGAGTGCTGTTAAGCGAGCAACTATGAAGGCCGGCCACGGCACACGAAGGGTGCGGGTGGCCAGCACGACGCCCGACCGCCTTTTTCTCCCCAGCGGCAATGTTTACACACCGCATGTAGGTTCTCATTTTAGTCCGAGTTAAACTAGGGGAGGCCCAGGAGCGGCTCAGATCATTGTCATTGTCGACAGTGAGAGGGAATCGAACTCGGGTCATCGGGTTCGTAGAGCAGCGCGCTGACCGCTACACTACCGCTTCCCACATACACGCGCACACACAAAAAGACAAAGATCCCCCATATAGCCTTAACATACTTTAGGGGCAAGTGCTGTTAGCGAGCACCTATGAAGGCCAGAACAGCATACGAGGGAGTGGGTGGCCAGCACCACGCCCGGCCACTTTTGTCTCCCTTGTGGCAATGTTTTTACACACTGCACCAGGTACTCATTTGAGGCTGAGACGATCTAGGGAAGTCCCAGAACCGGTTCAGATAATCCGTCACCGGTGTTGGCCGTGAGCGGGAATCGAACCCCAGTCGCCAGGGTCATAGCGCAGCGCGCTAACCGCTACACTACCGCTCCCCACTACACACACACTCACACAGATTACCCCACACCCCGTCATTCAGTCAGACAGTGGAGGGCAAAGCGCTGGGCGATGGCGGCCACCCTCGAAGGCCGACTTTAGTGCTGCGGGCTCCCTCCCTGCCAGTAGCTGCTACACTTCCGGAAGCGCCGATGCTTGTGCACCGCCACGATGGCAAGATGTTAACTGCCTCGCCTTGTTTACAGGAGGTCGTGGGTTCGATCCCTACCCTGATGCCTGCTGTAAATTTGGAATTTGCATGTCCTCTCCTATCCGCATGGCCACGTGAATTTTTTCCCTCCAGGTCCTCCGGTTTTTCCCTCCACAATGAGAATCGTGCATTTAGAGTATTTGGCTGCTCTAAATGTCCACGTGATAAACCACTTTGTTGGGCTATCATATGCAGCCATGTCGCTTCTGAGAAAGTGCTATACAGCTCAGTGGACCTTACCGGGTAAAATAAAATAGTTAATACAGTAGCAGTTTAGTCATACATCCTACCTGTTGCTGCAGTCATTTTCATATAGGTCAACATACCAAGGGAGACCAGACAGTTGCGGTTAATGCCTAGATGGCAAATTAATGGATTACCTATAGTGTCATTATTATTGGCTTTTACTTTAGTTTCCAACATTATCTGTATTGCGAGTATAATCATTCTTGATTTATCTTCTTTGGTTCTTTCGGTAAAGTCACGTAGAATGAGAATAAAATAATAAATTGATAAAATAAAATAACACAATAATATTCTCACGACGTTTCGGCCACAACACAAGCGGCCTTCATCAGGTGAAGGGACGAGACTGTCTGGTAGGACAGCGCTTGATTTATCATTGCTATTATTATTGGTTTTTACTGTATTATATTCCAATTAGATTATATCGTTACGTGTAAGTTTAGTTTTTTCAAGTATAGGGCTTTGAGATATTTCAATAATGGCTTTTTAAAAGAGATTATTATTTTAATAATTATTATATTAAATGAAGATCATTATATTAGTCAAATTTATCGTTACATCGCAGAATCATGAGAGGTGGCGACGGCTGGGGAAGGCCTTTATCCAGCAGTGGATTGAGCATGGATTTGATTAAATATTAATCTTCATCATGTCCAGTCCTGCATATTTTACTTGCTTGAAATCAAGGGGGGTTGGGAGCAATCACGCAAAAGAGTGAAGTATGGTCAAACAACCCCTACTACCAAACAAGCATGGGGTGCACCCTTCATCGAGTAGTGGAATGACAAATGGCTATGCAGTGTTACTATAATTACGGATTATGGTAAATAATAAACATTGCATCATGGCTTTATTTCACAAGTCATAACAATATTTGATAAGAAGAACATGAAAGAAGTGAAAGACAAAAAAAGGCAAAACAACTCTGGCTGTTGTTTTGGAGATGGTCCCCAGATACAGACAGTGCCCTGTGTTCCATGTGTGAAGGAGGCTGTGGAATGTCAAGGCGAGTTTTTGCTGTCATCAAGTGGTTCTGAGCCAATTCTGTGGACACAGTCTCTCACATGAGCGGGCATCTTTTACGAAAAGATAAACATGCTTTGCCATTTTTTATGGGGGCATTTGAGAGATTGGAAACAGTTCCATATTTACGCGATTACACCCCAGCCTTCAGAGCCACGCTTTTACCCAGGGCTGCCTCGACTTTTCACTTACCCACTAAATTGCTCGCAAATGCCGGCAAACGGTACGCCGGGTGTTATATCACTTTAATTGCACAGGGCTCGCGCAGCACACAGATTGAACACATTTCGTAGAAGGAGTAAAATCGGCGCACAAAACACAATTTATTTTGCTACACACGCCAAGCTAGATTCGATAAATAAATAAAAAGCGGCATATGGTTCGAATAACTACGCAACATAAAAAAAACAGACATCCCTCTGCCGAAAAACATCGAGGGCTTCTTGCGGAAAATTAAAAGCACTCAAGCTGGCTGACGTGGGCACACAATGTACGCACTTACACGGCAATAATCTAACCCCACAGTAGTGCCCCATCCCTCCTCACCCATTACTTGTTTTTACGAGAGCCTTCGCTCAATCTTGACCGTGGGCGAGTTTTTCACTTCCGTCGTTGGGGGAACTTAGCGACGGGGGGTTATTGGCCTTCGCGTGCATCTCCCCCCTCCAAACCCCCCCGTGCTGAGGGACTGAGCTGTGTGACGCGGGGGGGGGGGGTCATTAGGGTGTGTCTGGTCATGACTGCCGATAGGTGAACGCTCTTCAAAATAAACACTTTGAAACAAAGCGTTGCCGTTTCACAAAGCTCCGGTGCCCATCTGCCGTGGAGTCGCTCTATTTCTCAGGAGGACAGAACACGAACGCAGAGTATCTATTCATTGTGTTTGTCTATCCAGTCCCCCCCTCGTTACGACCAAGGGAGGGAGAGGGACAGGCCGCTGGCTACACCCCCCCCCCCACCCCCCTACACCGAACCGTGCGTGCTGCACCTCGCTCCGGGAAATCGGCGGATTATTGGGCTGGCCGTTCTAGGTGCAATCTTAGGGAAACGTGGGAACGCCGAAACGTCGTAATCGCCAAAATTACACGGTTGCTTCATTAAAAAAAACAATCGTGCTGTACGCCGACGCAACGAGGCATAACGACTCCGTTAGCACTGAAGATGACCGAGTCAACAAACAAGCGCACGGCAGTGGAACTGCGCCAATTATTGCGCCTGCCGCAGAGCCAGATCACGCAGACCCAACGGTTCCATTCCCACATTGACCAAGAATTTTTATTTATTTCTGCGGACTGCCAGAATGTGCCATTTGCTATGAACTGGTAGCCTCACACTCGCATCATTGGCCAGATTCATAGCTCAGTGCTCCGACCACTTTTCCACCTTATCATCTTGCATAATAACGCACAGTAAGTTCACCTTGCAGGCATCAGGTTATGGTTTAAAGGACACATACCACGAACTGAAAACGTGAGACATGTTGTAACATGATGAGAAAAAATATCTTGCTTAACTGCTGTGTGATTGATTTCATAAAAGATCCATATTCTTTTGTCGACGTCACGTTGAATGAATGGCGTGTACATACACATTTGCACAGCGTCGCATATTATGTTTCTGGAATGCAGATACGTGGGGACAATCTTATCTTGTGTTGATTCTTTATTTTTAAAAAAATGTGAATAAGGCTGCATAGCATCCAGAAGAAGGTGTCGGTACTCCCACCTCTTAACAAGACATCTGGCCAGCATGGAAGAGTAGGCCAAATACCCTCTAGAGCGGGTGTCTAAAAGCTCCCTCTCATGGGGGCCCTTCCACCAGCAGTGGTATGAACGAGCAATTTCAAGGCTGCACCCTTTCACTTTTGCCGGGCAATTTGGCAATTTTCAACAGCCTGATGAATCCAACTATTCCAGTGATCCAGGCAGTTTCTCAATCACGCGCACAAACTCCACTAGCCCCAGCCACCGAAATTCTTGCAGCACAGCGATCGTGTAACGTCGATGTCCCTGTATTTGTGCAACTTGCATTATTTAATTAATATGCTTGTTGTGCCAAGGAAAGCCTCACCCGAGTCTGAAGTCTCCTGCCAAGTTGTTTGCAGTAGGAGGCAATGCTGCTATGTGCAATCCCAAATGAGACATTTACAGATACATGTTTTTCCTTTTTTTTTAATTCTCTGGCCAATACCAATTAAATCGTGTTTTTGTTTTGTTTTACCATGGGAAGAACCCTTACAACGCGGCGGAAAACTCATGCAAGATAGGGGAGAACATACCAACTCCACACGGAAAAAGGGCACCTGAAGACGGTTGCTTGTGTGGCGATCGAAACGTCGTGATCAATTATTAGTTTTCTTCTACCTACGTGGCTTTATCGAAAGAAACAAAGAGTAGGGCACCCAGGTCGAGACTCAAACCCACGACCTTCTTGCTACGTTTGCAAAAAAATTATCCCGAGCTTCCGCACAAAATACATCACACACGTGACACGAGAGCGCAACTAAGAAAGTTTGCGATCGTTGGCGCATGCTCAGTTTCCCACCACACATTAAAAAAACACCGTAATTAATATACAAAACAGGTTGGTAAACAACCCTTGCACATAAACAGTGTCATCAGTAAATGCGGATGACTACTCACAGGTTCCGACTGGTCGCTGTAGGTAGACGGCGAGGGCAGATGAGTTGTCACCTGCACGCGACTGTTACCGCAACCGCCTCCACCACGGCCTGTGGTTTGTCCTCCCCAGTCCATCGACCCTGCCATTACGGCCACTTCCACCACCACAACGCTTCACTATCCCCCCCCCTCCCACCTTATTATTCTTCTTCTCCACCGGCAGAATCTCCGGCCCCCCCCCCAACCCACTCCACCCCTAAACCCAGTCTCCAGCAACCCTCTCAGTCCAGTTCAGCCCCCACCCTCCCTCTTGTCTTCACTCGATTCCTCCCTTGGAGATTGAAGAGAAAACCACAGGCGCTGTTCCCTTGTCACCTGTCAATTTGCCAGACGGGGACAAAAAGAGAGGGCGAGAGAGAGAGAGATGTTGACATTTGTACATTTTTTTCCAAATAATCGGTGCATCTCACGCAAAAGCTGCGACAGCCACAGAGCATCGACAATAAACCGCAGCGCCTCTGCTACAAGTATGAAGGTTCCAAGGGTAAAAGTAATAAGGTTAACAAGGGAACGCAGACATTGCGAAAACAACCAACAAATGAGTATTGGCAGCAGGCAGTTCCTCTAAAGAACGTGCGGTTTTGGAACCTGCTCAAACGAAAGTGAGCAATACACATGAGCTGCCACACAGGCTTCAAAATCAACCCCCAATGCAAAGAGCTGTGCCATTTCATTGAAGCGATTGTTTAATTGGGTGTGTACACAATATGCAACGGGACGCATGGTGCAGAATTGTTAAGTGTTCTTTAAATAAATAAAAAAAATTCCATACATAGGCTTTCATTTTTTGTGTGGGATACTGTAAATGTTTTGACAATAACCCTCCACCACGAGACAAAGTAATTAACATATAAAGCTGTTACTTCATGGGCAAATGTGATAATTGAAAATCAACCAAAAATTTGCTTGCCTGTCAGCATTTATTTTCGTGTAATTCTCATCTCAAGGACATGCAAAATCCAGTGACCAGCATGGTGAAGTATGGCCTAACGATCCCTTCGACTGATATGGTGTGGGGGAGGCCTTCATCCAGCAGTGGACTGGCAAAGGGCTGTAATTCATTTCTATTTTATATACGAGGTATATTGTTGATACATAATTTAGCATATTCTATGGGTCTTTAGGTAAAGTCACGTACATAGGTTCAAATAAAATAACAAAAAAACTACGACGTTTTGATCGCAACGCAAGCGGATCGAAGCTATCTACGCGAATTTACCGAGAGACCCATAGAATAAGAATTCCTGCAGTCACGAAAGCTTTAAGTCAAAATAATTAATCATTTGGCCACAACCAAACTTTGCCGATTGGCCTTTAGTTCAGCGACCACTATTGGATTTAGAGCCAATGCCGTGTACAGCTAAAAAATATATACATCTACTTACTCTTTAGTTCTTTCGGTAAAATGACGTAGGTATAAAATAAATCATTTTATTAAGATAAATAAATAAAATTTATACCTACGTGACTTTACCGAAAGAACCAAAGAGTATGGATTCCTGCAGTCACGAAAGCTTCAAATCAAGATTAAATATATCTACACTCCAAGAAACAGACACGAACGCAGTGCTGGAATCCCTTGCCACTGCTGTCAGGAGGGCGTCCGCTAGAGGGAGCCCCTCTGGGCGAGAATTTCCACTGACTATTCAACAACCTCTTCCAAGACGTTCAGCCAACATTGGCTGAACGTCTTGGAAGAGGTGGGACTATCCACCCTTTTTCCCCCACCGCATGCGACCTGCCGATTCACCAACTATGGTTACACCCTCTTTATGCCTCTGGTTGGATTAAGGTGATGGTGGGAAGGGAGATTTCATGAACATCTCCCATTACAAAAAATAGAAGACAAAAAATACTTAAGCGTTGATAAAAATATCTATACTTTTCTGTACACGTAATAACATATGAATATCTAGACTTCAAGACATGCGCGCTATGTTAAGGGTATTTTTCATTTCACGAAAATCATTGCATAACATTGTTTTTACCCCATTAACAACCGAGCAACGTACAAAATAACAGTTGTCAATTTATTTGCTTTTTTAATTAACAAGAGACAGGGGCTCGGAAAGGGTGGCCCAGCTCGGAAAGCAATGTGACCTGCTGCCCCCGTAATACTTGTGGGGTCAACGACCGGCAAGAGAAGCTCTTCTCATTGCCAACAGACCAAAGAACATGTGTTTCAGACGATTCCCCCCAGGTACTCCGAAAGCCAAGTGAAATTACATACGAAAAACAACACTCCGAAGTTCGTATTTTCCTTGCGCAAAGGACACGTATCGCACGGCCTCGCTTTTGCGGTCAGAATAAAACGAGGGGTTGAGCAAAACGGCGCGTGTGAGTGTGTGTAGAGTGCTGGCAATAAATGACAAAAGGAGAGCCGTTGTATGGCTGGAAATGCTATATGCCCAGAGAGATTGTAAAGGAGCACACTGTGCTTTTGTGAGAGAGAAACTAAAAATCAATCGTTGCACTGCCAAGCAAGATGATGCGTTTTATAGTGCTACCCCTACAAAAGCTTATGCACAATCACCTCTCTCACCATTGTTGGTCCATAGCTCCCAGCAAAGGCTTACTTTAAAAAGCAAGCAAAAAAAATACTCTCATTCCAGTCTATTGAAATCGCGATTGAATGGCACTTTAATTAAATTGCTTTGCTCGGTAATGAACAGCCGCACGTAGCTCATAAGCGAAGAGCTGATGTTTTATTTTTTGTTTGGAAGCAGCTCTTAAATAGATTCAGACCTTGTTCACGAAATACTGAACAAGCACACCGTCCACAAATACGAATTGTATTTATGACCGCCACGATGACTACGACAATGACAAGTACTGTTATGTTCAAAGCCACCCACCTCATAGATAGAATTCTGCTTATCGGGGGGTCATGGGCATGTGGTTAAGTAACATTTGTTATAAAAAAAATCCACTTTACCACTGTGATATTTGGTGATGATGCATTGGCAGTGGTGCACAAGCACAATTAACAAACAAACTCACAGTCGTCACATTTCTGGCAATGGCCCTTCCTCAAAGCACTTAAATGTGTACGTGCTATGAAGAAGGGCCATTTGTCCATACATTGCTGATATATATTGCTGCCTTTAAGGTAGTGTTGTTGCTGAGCATATGGAGTTGTTTTCGTAAAGATGTTTTAGAGAGTGGTTGACCCAGAGGTCAGAGTTCAAGTCCAGGTTTTGACCCCCAATGATGATATAGGTTCTCAAGCATAAGGAGTCAACAGGATCAGCCCGGTTACTGATTAACGTCTGAAAAAAAAGCACCGTGATAAATTTGAGTTAACTTAATTTGTATAATCTGCACCTCTAAGCATAACAAATAATATAATCAGGCGACAATCTCACAGCAGAATGTATAAGGAAGTGTGACCCTGACCATGTAATGAAAAAAGGTAATTGCGAGTATTTTTAAGAGGTCCTCTGAATATTATTTTCTAGAGCCACTCGAACACGAGCTGCACTGCACTACGAGATTTCCCGATGGGTTTTTCATCCCACGTTATTTTTAAATGTAAAAACTGGGCCATTTTGTATATAGCATTGTATACATGCCGCAAATATATAAATGTTGCATTACAGTTCAAAGTACAAATTGTAAGAGTCCCCAATATGTAATATATTTTTGACACTTGGTGTTGATAGATGTATTTTTATATCAGACAATGCTATTATGAAGAGGTTATATTTTACAGATGGAGTCATCCGGTAGGAGTCAATATTGTGGTTGTACCAATTCAATAATTTGCAGGTACTATTCAAACAAAACATTTTGGAAACTTTTGAACGTGATGCTGGCACGCATTGCCGACTCTTTTCAAACGAACGTCACAGCATCTATGCCGATCGCTGCAAACCCGATGGCGCATACCTTTCTGGTTCACAACCCCACACAGTGGTGACGAGGGCGGCAGTCTGGACTCGAACCTCGCTCCTCTACAACGAGCGGGGGGAAACGCGCCAATTACCGCTCGGACATGTCGAGGTGACATGCATGGGCACTACGCGCATCAAAGCGTATTTTATTAAGCACCCGCAGCATTGCACAGTATCGAAGAGCTAATTTAATGTATTAATTATATAACGTAAAATTTGCAGGGGGGGAGACAATCCATAACGCGATTAACTGTGTTTGCTTTGGCCCGTTGCCAAGGCATAGCAGGGCAAGCTTGGAAATACCAGCAAATGCAACAAGCCAGATCTTGCACAGGGCCACATTGCACTTAGCACCCTACCACCACCTCAATAATGTTAATGTAATACTTTATATGCCTATGGCCCAGCCACAGGTATTCAGTCCAAGTTGATTTTGTTTTAATCAGGTGGAAGAGACCAGGAGAGAGTCTCATTTGCAAGAGTGACCCCGAGTCACCATAATTGCAAACACAATTAAAATAATGTACAGCAATGGAGAAATCAGAGCAAATAGATAGACAAATAAATAGTATATTCCCTGTAGAGCAGCTTTATTTTTAGACTGATCATAGCTACAATTACAACGTAAGTTACAGAAACATGGCACGGATATGGGGCGACTATTGTACTCGTCTGCAAACAGACGACGATATATAACGAAACAAAATGCACCGCAGTTTTAACCACCTCCACCGTCAGCAAGCTTCAAGTTTCAATTGATAAATCCCCCCAGGGTACATTTCAATTTTGTTTGTTGAACACGTTGAATGTCCCGCTGACACAGGACCATCAACGTGTACCTCACTACATAGTCAAATTATCGTCAACATGATCAAACATTCTAGAATGTTTACACGCACAGAATATTTACACAAAAATTCACAACTGTAGATACATTACGGAGCACATTTTGGGTCCGTTGCCACACTCTTGAATTGATCAAAAATACGGACAAAGATCCCGTGTGAACATTGTCGTACCATGACATGCTTGCCAACAGGTATTTTGGAACAATGGTGTGCACTGACGCACGCTACTTAAAGAATCAAACTCGTGTCGAGGGGAACACCCACGTCATATATGTTCCATCAATACTAATTATGCTGCGGGCAGGCCCAGGGGGTAGAATGCCAAGTGGGGGGGGGGGGGGCCCTCTTTTTCCACAACCAACCGTCCCCGGTTGGCTATGTACGGTGCGAAAGAAGTTAAACCTACGTACATCTGCACGAAACGGCCAAAATATGACACTGCCCGATGTTTCTTTGTCGCATTGCTGCCGACGGAACCATCGGGCAAAAAAAAAGTATTGTTCACAAACAAGTGGATTTGGTCACGTGTGGTGATTAACTTAGGCGAGTGGTGGGCGGGGCCTTCACAACTTGAGTTTAATTCCCAGTCAAAGTTAACGTTCAGGGCCAAGTGACATCTGAACCGGTCCTGGGAATGTCCCTTCACCAACCCGCACTGGGCCAGCATGGTGAAGTATGGTCGAACAACCCCCGTGAACTGACAAGCCGTGGGGGTTGTTTATGTAGCCGTGGATCGACAAGAAATATTATGATCAGTTGTTCTCAACTAAACATGTATATACACTTCAATATCATCCATAAGACATGTTTTTTCGGGTTAGATCGCGTAAATATATAACTGTGTCGTTAAACCCGCCACCACCCGACACAGCTAACTCGTTAGTAACGAATTGGCATATTCTGTTTACGTGACACACTTTACTAATTGGTTGTTGGGTGGTGTTGGGTTTAACGACATTTATATATTTACGCTATCGAACCCAAAAAAAACTTATTATATAATGAAAACGCACACTACGCCACATTTTATTTCCCAGACATCTCTGGATTTGAAATTTATGGCAATTAAAGTCCTTGTTATTGCAGTGGTAATGGGACCCAGGAATGCACTGCCGGGGGAGTTGTGCCTTGTTTGTTGGAACAAGAACAGACCTTCCCACAATGCATTGTGCCAGCAACATGTAATATTACTTTTAATATATAAATACGTGTATTTAGTAGTAAAGTTGAAAGGGGTTGTCCGTTACGCAATAGCCCCTCTTAGGTAAGTATTCATATGCATATTCAATAACTGGTCGTGAGAACATTTAGAAATATTTAATTCTCATCAGACCCTCATGGTGTTGAGTAAATTTTCCAACTCTTATAATCTACTCCGTCTCTCTGGACTCTGTTTATGTAGTATGCAACTTTGCCCATTATGTTTTCCTTTAAGGCCACAGTGTTATTGAACTAGTGTCGAGTTTCTCTTGAAATACTCTTAAGTTCATTTGACCGCTGCAGCCACAAGCATCTGCTCCACAAAGCACAAGAAAACGAAAAGTAATCCATTATTTAAAAGAATCATGACATTTTGAAGGGAACAAATTGTTACAGATGTACCACTTACAGCTGCCCCCCCTAGTTACAGAACCAGGTATGGCTACACGTAACGTTTCATGTAAAGGTAAAGCGGCAGACCTGCACGAGAAGGAGCTCCACGAGAAGGAGCTCCAGACAGTCCCATCTAGAGCGTATTTTGGCCTATTCTTGCACGTTGGCTGGACATCTTGGAAGGCAAAAGAGAAACGCCACGTTGCCCCACCACGCATCACCTGCTAGTTGACTGCGGCAAACGCTGCTGGGTGGACAGAGACGGCGGAGGGGGGGATTTAAGAGACTTGCCTGGTTGTTTCAACTGCCATACCTGGAGATCGAATCAAACCGGCGACCTCTGGATTGCAAGCCCAGTATGCAAACCATTGTACACCACGGCAGCATTCCCTCGTGCACTGTACATCGCCTACATTCCCGTGGATACAGGGGACTGCCCGGTTTCTCGGAATCTCTGCTTAAAATCGCATCAGACGCAGCTTTTCTTACCACTCTAATGCCTCAACCTGCAGATGTTTGACTCACTCTCAGTGTGACCTACTGAATTACTTATTTAATCCAGGAGGGCCACACGGAGTGATAGGGGCTCTTTTTTAGCAGGAGGGTATCTGCAGTGGTTTACTGTTTAAAGATGCTTCAGCCAATCAGTGTTTATTATTATACAAGTGGGAGAAAATCCCCGCATGCGAGGGGACACTATCCCTGTACGTGTGGAAACAGATGGCGATTCGTCCACTTTTCTGGACTGCCTTTTACTGGCGAGCCAGGGTATGTATGGCACCTCGACACCCACGGGAATGGAGTTCTACAACATTTGTGTGATCCACAAACCCTCGCCTCCACAGCGCTGGATGGACAAGTATTTGCCACCACTAAACCGTTCTTGTATATAAAGTCCGAATTGCATAAGTATACAAATCAACCAACCAACCAACTATCCAGGCAACCAAGGGATCAGCCAACCAACACCATCAGTCAAGCAACCACACAAACATTCATCCAATAGTTGTGTGGTTGGTTGTGTGCGTTGTTGTCAATGTGCGGTAGTGTAGCGGTAGGCGCGCTGCACTACGAACCTGGCAAACCCGGGTTGGACTCCAGCTCACGGTCAACACCAGTGATGATCAATTTAACTGGTCCTGGGCCTCCCCTACATCGACTTGGCCTCAAATAAGTACCTGGTCCAGTGTGTAAACATCGCCACGAGAGACAAAGGCGGCCGGGCATGGTGTTGGCCACCCACACCTCTCGTGTGCTGTACCGCCCTTCATCGGTGCTCGCTAATTGTATTTGCCCCAACAGTCTGGGAGTGGGGGGGATATTTATATATTTTGTTATCAATGCGCATTCTGGTATTTTTCAATGCTGACTCCGTTTCCAGATGAGGGCATTAACTTTCCGAGCCACTGACATTTGCAAGGTTGGTGCCATTGTGCTCATCACCTGTGCGTGTATAGAGTGGACTGCTTAATGGGCCACAGAGACCAGACTCCTGGCGCCCTTATTGAGGCGTGGTTAGAAATGTATGGCCACTGGCAAAAATAGAGTATTTATAAACCATTGTGAGAGGGATTTTGCTTGCCACAGTGGCCCATACATATTTAATAGCTGCGTATTAGACGGACGTGAAAGCAGGAGATGGATACAGCTTTGTACGGACAATTCTGGTTTATATCCTAGGGGTACACGACAATCTTTGCCCTATTATAAGCCTAACCAAAAGCAATAGCGATGGCGTCAAGTGGGTTTTGAAAATACTGTGGTATTGAAAACACTTTTAGTCTCCCCCCCCTCCACCTCTCCAGACCCCCACGAAGACATTCAGTGATGCTGCACTCTGGCAGTGGTGCACAAACACAATTAACAAACAAACAAGTAACTCACTCATTTAACACTGCCTTAAAAGAGGATATATATATTTAGCCACGTTTCGGGCATGGCACGTGTACTAAAGGCAGCGGAGTTTTTTAAAATCTTGTTTTGCCACCTCCTTTGTATAGTTTTGTTTTAACAAATCTTCTTTTATAGAAATTCGTTTGTTCTAATCATCTAAATGTAACTAACATCGGCACACAATTTGTATCGATTGTAAATAATGTAATAGATTCTTACACGCAACAATTAAATGTCATCGATTGTATGCATCACTACTGGATGTACTTAATGATGCCCAATAATATTTTATCCCCCAGGAAAGTGTCACTGAGTCTAGAGACTCAGTTTTCAGGAGGGGTTCTGCATTGAGATGTTTGGACAAACCTTTTTTTTGGCATGTGGGAGGAAACTGGAGTACCCGGAGGAAACCCACACTTATGAAGGGGGTGACACTTTGGAATACCATCTCCTGGCCATCTTGCAGTGCCATAATTAATTTTAAAATAATCCCCTCCACCTCAATGTATAGTCCGGTTAATGACAACGTTGCCTTGTAGATTTCTCAAAGAATTGTGGCAGTATCCATGTCACACCAATACACACACAAACACTCATGAATTGTTACATATTTTGAAAATAAATAAGTTAATAGTCCTTAAACTTTTGTCATTGCGCGTCATGTCCCTCAATACACGAACAGCTGGGCCCCTGGGGTGAGAAGACTCTTCCCATATTGAGATTAATAGCAAGCTAGAGGCAACATTCACCTGTCAAACCACATTATCTTCACTGGAACTTCGAGGCCACTAATCGGAAGGCTTAGCTGGGGCTGACAGCAAAAGGTCAATTTCTATCCCGAGGCTAGGCAGAGCAAGGGTTACTTCCATTATTTAGTATTACTATTATGTATACTTGCGTGTGTGTATACATTTCTAAACACATCAGTAATTAATGTTAGGATTTATTTTTTTCAGATATTGAATTCGTGATTTGAGACCCAATATCAGAAATCATTTTGTATTTGCATAATTTTGCAAATGTATAAAATATAGATCGCTTTAAGTGTTAATGCACTACATTGAAAAGTTAATGTATTTTAAACACATTTTTATATTTCCAGTAAGACAGGACTGCAGTTTTAAAGTTTCTTTTAAACGTATTTTAAGTATTTAATCATCAACGCGAAGTCCTGCAATAGGACTTTCTTGGAAAGTCCAGATGAGATTCCACGGTGGTGATGTCACTTCCAAAATTCCTGGTTAAAATCTTAAAATATATTGACCAGATTTGTATTTATTTCTAGAATTGATTCAAAAACCAGGAACATATCCATGAAATACAAGATAGTGCATTTTACAAAAAATCCACAAATATGCACGCAAATTCGAAATAATGTAAACTCGTATAAAGTATATACTGCTATTGTTATTCATGACACAAAAATGTATGACCGAGAGAAAGAAAAAACTGCTTCCAACACCTGCTTGGAATAGAGTTTATAATTGTTAGTTCATCAATATTTAACCTGTATGGCTCTTCATTACAGTACGTAACAATGAAGTAGATAAACATCTGCAAACATTGACTTTCGCAAACCAAACAGATAAATTACAGCAGAGGTGCCCAGAGGTTCCTGGAGACTTGGTGCAAAATACCACTGGGAGACCCCCTTATTCATTAGCAATAACAATCCAAGAACGGTAGTGGGGGGTTCCCTTTTGTGCGAGATGCAAGGAAAATGCTCCTCGAGTAACCCCCCCACCTCCACTCTGGGAGACCATTGATTACAATGTCATGGCTACTTTCTTCCGCACCTCCGATTAGCACGGTTGGCTACGTACGGTGCGAAAGAAGTTCAACATACGTACTTCGATGGATGGTTCAGTGTCAAAAACAACTTCAGGAATCAAGTCCTCAACAGCATTGCCATTGGTGGTTCTATTTTTTTAAGCATATAAACTTGGTGGCATTAGCCCAATAAGATATTTAAATAAAAACACGAGTAAGAAAAAAGCTTGCCTACGCATGGATTTATGTAATAGTTTCCAAGATGTACGGTGCGAATACGTCTTTAGACGTATTTTAATTTAGCGCTATGGAAGCAATTTTCATGCCAACGTTTTGGAAAGATTTGGGCAACCTTTTGATCAACGTGGCCTGTTTTAATATTGTAAAGTCTCTGATAAAAAGGCAACTTTACACGAAGGTTTGGTTCACAATGGATCATCTTGACAACACTTAGAGCCCCCCCCCCCCCCCGTGTTAAGGACAGCAAATGCGTAAACACTTTCAAACTGTAATGGAGAAGCATTTTAAACATAATAACAATTGATGACGTGAATGTATGATACTCGGCTTTGGGAATAAACTAAGGAGTTACATTGTAGGGGGCTCCAATGTAATTTACACAGCAAAAGGGTGCCCTGGTTGAAAAATAATTGGTTAATTGAAACGTAAATACAATGAGAAAGAAGACCTTCCGGTCTTTTTCCTGGACTTTATCCTGTCAACGAAAAGTAGGTCACAGCTGCTGTCTATTGTACGCACATGTACAGCAGCCCTTTTGTCAAGTCACTACTGGATGGAGGGCCCTCGCTTTGCCGTGCGGGTTCTTTCACCATACATTAGCACGCTGGCATCAGTGTGGACTCGTGAAGGTGAGCACCAAAGGTCGTGGGGGAGCATAGTGCAGTGCAACAATTGATTTTGCTGCATTGCCATTAACAACCCCAGAGCACGGCCCCACAGCATCCAAGTACTTGGCTTTCGATATCGGACTAGACCAGGTGCATTCTGGGCGAGTTCGTTAATTACAATGGTTCGCTTACTAGTCAATGTCTACTCCGCATAAAAAAAAAATGTCAATCCGAAAAAAACGAATAATTGGTAAACTTTCTAGAGAACAAAAATATGTCGTTTACGAGCACCAACGTGTATAGTGCTAATTCCACTATGCGCTCTCAGCTCTGAATAAGACCGATCACCCAAAACGTCTGAACGCGACATGTTCTGCTACAATGCTGCGTTAATGTGTAGTAGTTAGTATGCAAGTGGTTCTAAAAGTAAAACACATTTTGCTCTGTACCCCTTGACACTGTACACATACGATGTCGGTAAAAGCACAAACTTCATCTCAAGTTAGTCACATGATTATTATTGGACTATGTTAATCACTACGTAAATATCCAGACTTGAGTGCGATATTGTTATACTGATACCATCACGCATTGTTTACCGGATCAATACAAATTTAGGAGGTTATGCACGAGTGAGTATGATGTTAAAGGAATTAATTTTTTTTACCATTACCAGACATTTTCCGAGTACGGCGATTTCTGGAATTGCGCAGTTCATACAACGTTTTAATTCGTTACATTCGTGGGAAAAATCATTGCTTTAACAATACTTTATAAATAACTACCACGGGGGGGTGACGCGAGTTCATAAAAAGTTCAACTTACGTTTAAAAAAAAAGGCAACCCGCACCGCATGACAAGTAACCCCACCAGTATAACGTCGCTTACTTGATCGGCACAACACGCGACACGGATGAACAAAGCCCTGGACAAGTTTGTGACAAATGCGTGCGGGTAGACGGCCTTAAGACCTCACTTACTTTGTATCCGTGATTCTTCCACGCCCCAAGGAATTTATCGCGTCCGCATTTCGCTGACCGTGGCAACCCGATGGTGCCAGCCTCCGACCGCTCCAACTTAACCTCAACGTCCTTCCGTTCGTAACTCAACGTCCCTCCGTTGGAGTTTGCCCGCACCTCTCACAGGAGGCGGAAGGCGACGACGACGACGATGGTGGCACGGGTGGGTAAGCGAGCTCTTTTTCTCCCAAAAAGGATTGTCTCGGGATGGCGAAGTGGCAAGAGAAAGTGCGCGGTGGAGAAACTTGCGCGCTAACGCTGCCAACGCGAGCCACAGCTGCTGGTGGGGTGGTTTTTTGGTGTATGTGTGTGTGCCAACGGTCAGAGTGGGTGGAACCCAGGTGAGGGAAGGGCGAGCCACAAAGGCGTAATTTGACGAAAAGCCGCGTTCAAAACTCCGCCCTTGGCTGGACACGATTGGTAGGATCGAGAATGCCAAGTTGTGACTCGGCTTGCCGGACAGGTTGTGCCTGTCGGACGCAAAATGCAATTTCAAGCTGCTTCGTGCTTGCCGCGGGCTATCACATGGTTACCCGATGGGCCAATGAACGAGTGCTTTTTGTTATCATCGCGATCTCTCCGGCGATGTCCCAACGTGCCAGGTTGTCTTCGTGTGTAACACGCTTGTTGCCTGTCTTGGCAGGTTCGGTTCGGGGTGCTAAAACTGTGTGTCAAACGGTCAAAGTACAACGGCACAGTGCTCACGTTCACTTGGGCCACACTCGAGTGGGCCCTCGTCCTCCTCGGGGCCCTGCGCGTCGCCTCTCGAGCCAGAGACGGTGGCTAACGTCGCTCCCCCTTGGCACAAATGCAATCGTCTGGAAGTGCTCGAGATAATGTTATCTCCCTCGCCCGGTACGCAGGAAGGTCGTGGAGTTTGCACGTTCTCCTCGTGGTCGCGTCCATTTGGCTTCGGGTCCTCCCGGGTTTTTTTCCCCTCCACGTTTAGAAACACGCATTTGGAGCATTTGGCCGCTGATAAAAAAAAAAATTCCCCGCGTATAATAAGCCACTTCGTTGAGCTATCATTTGTGGCCAGGTCGCTTCTGATAAAGAGATATACAGCTCGGTGAGCTTTACCTGGTAAATAAGTAAAATAAAAAAATGTATTCCCTTTGTCATTGCACTGCTGCAATATCGGCGTCGGTGCTATCCTGTCAGAATCCAAAGACGTTGATATCACACTTTTACATATATCCCCGATGCCTCTGAAGCTCTTTTTTTATAAGTGCAATGTGTGCGAATTATAAATTTAATAACGAATGAAAGAATGTAAAATAAGCGAGAAGTGCAATGAGGGAGTGGTGTCACAGCGGTGCAGTGGTTAGCACATTTTACCGTGAAACTTGACCCCTGGGTTTGATTCCTGGCCACGGCTAACAATCAGTGGTGAGTGACATCTGAACCTGATTTTGGTTCACCAACCCATTCTGACCAGCATGATGAAGTAAGTCGAAACTAAACTCCCATGATTGACAAAGGGTTGTAAGTCAATATTATAACGATATTCATGATTCAAATAAAGCAATGCTGTCCGGCAACTGCAAATATGAGAAACCATGTGATGGCAGAGAGCAATGGGTTCCCTCTTCTCTCCGATGTGTTATCGGGCTGCACTTTATGCTGTTCGACACGATGACCGACATTCTGCACAGCATGCTGGGAGCTTCAGTTTCCCAAAGAAGATTCAGTCCCTGAAAAAGCTCTCAGAACGTGGGGCGAAACGTCGGACATTGTGCCCCCCAAACAACACGTGCGCGGCACAGCCCAAAAAACACATCGAAGATCGATTTGCCGGGCGGTGGTGGCATATGGCGGTATTCCAGCGCTGTGGAGACAGCAGAGAGGGTTGGTGGATCACACACAGATGCTGTGAGACTCCCTTCCCGGGGGGCGTCAAGAAGGAGCCGTACTCTGGCTCGCAAGGAGAAGCCAGCACAACAATTGAACTCATCAGTAAAGTCAGTAAAGTCACGTAGGTAAAAAATACCCACGTGACTTTACCGAATAGAACCAAAGAGTATGGATCCTTGCAGTCACGAAAGCTTCAAATCTAGAATTGGACTCATCGCCATCTGTTTTCATCTGTACGGGGATAGAGGGTTGCCCCCTTGCGCGGTGTGAGTTTTTTCTGGGTGCTTCGGTGTTTCCGCCTGCATGTACAAACACTCATCATTAATTGTCTGAAAACGTCTTAAAATGAACACGCGGTGTAAGCAGTCCCATGACTCAGTGTGGCATTCCTGAATGAACAAGTATCAGAATTTTTATTTAGACTGGAGGAATCCGTGGACCTGTGACGAAGCTCTTTTTTTCACAGATTTCCAGTAAGGGGCGAGACCAGAAAGTTACAACAATGCAAATTTTACAGCAAGAATAAAAAAAATTACAGCAACAAATCACACGTGCAAAATATACACCACAACTTCCGGCTCCTCAAACTTCACATCCACACCCGTGACATAAAAATTTCGAGGGTGTAGGCAAACAGACTGATTTTTTTCAGAATTGAGCACAGTGTTCCATTTGACTGATCTGAGAGTCTTTAAGAAAGCTGATGCTGCTCCCGGATACATGTTCTTCTGCCAGGAGCAAAATGAACAAAATCGTGGCAACCTCTGGTTCGGCCTGGGCACAAAAAAAAATGTCCTAAAAAAAACATGAGCACGGCTGGAAGTGAGAGAGACATTGTTTTTGAATTCGTTCGGGGCTTTGATTAAATCGGTAGCACACCGTTCCTCGCACCTCCTGCTGATAAGGAATGACGTTAATCATTTCTGCGAAACTGAGCGCGCGGTGTAACGTTAATAATTACGCGAGGTGATTCACGCTTTACAATTGCACTGATTTCTGCTTGGGGGGGGGGGGAGTTGAGGGCGATCAGCTCGCCAGGAGAAGCGCGCTGGGGGTGTGTGGAGTACATTGGGTCCCGTATCCTTTTTGCGGTGGAGCGCGATTAGTCACTCCCGGTGGGCCCGTGACGCGCGTGCGTTGGCGTAGGGGAGTTTCCGAACGCTGCTGCTGTTGTCGCCTCGTTGTATAACTCTCATCTCTCCAAAATAGCTGGGGGGTAGGGGGGGGGTTTCCCTCACAAGAGTAAAGGTGCAGCCCTGATATTAATTGCTCAGGCCACGTACAATGCGAAAGAAGTTCGACTTACGTACATACAAGTGACTCAAACTCGAGGAAGCGCTAAAGGCACTCTGGAGGAAGGGACATTTTTGGCCTACTCTTCCACACTGTGGCAAGACACCTTGGAAGAGGTGGAAGTACCTAACCAACGCTTTACCCCACCACGTGCGAACTGCCAATCGCCTATCCCTAACCGTGGGCTGTACCCATTTATGCTGCTGGGCGCACTGAAGCAGAAGGGGATTTAAGAAACTTACGCCATTGCTTTAACTACCCAACTTAACCATGACACCACAGCCACATCCGCTGTTCAGGAGTGTAGTCACAAAAAATATTAATAAAAAAATACTTCTCCCCCACAGATGACGGACTCGAGCAAAGACATGTGCAGTATCAGGTTCACAAATGGTCCGCATATATATTTTGTTGGCACGTTAGCATTGTTTCAGTTTAAATACAATTAATCCTCATGGCGAAACGCGTCGTAGGTGTCCAGAGTTTCAACTGCCGAGGGCGAGACATCCAGACGAACTCTGGATTGCATGTAAAGTATGCTGCTTTACCATTACGCCAGAGTTATTCAACACCAATATTGTGAAATGTCAAACGCATTTCACAAAACTTACCAATGCGATGTATTAGTCAGACTTTAAAAAAACACTTGAGTAATGTGTGATATAACAACGTAATAATTTCCAATACTTTCCCCACTTCACAGTAATCAATATGCCTCAAGGTGCGAGTCTACAACACCAGCTAGGTCAATAAAGTAAATATTTTGTGGTTAATAACTAACATCTTGGCTTGTTTGATGTAGCTCTGGTTGTGGGTTCACTCTCCAGCTCTCGTAACGAATTGGCATGTTTTGTCTACGTGACAAACCTTACTAATTGGTTTGTGTCGGGTGGTGGCGAGTTTAACGACACATTTATATTTGCGCGCCCTAACCCAAAAACATTTATTATGGATATACATCAAGTCTGGTAGAAGGTTGTGAGCGCACTCATTTATGTCCACCCCGTTCACTCCAGAGTTTGGTCATTCGGCGTTGTCTCACCATACTTCACCATACTCTTTGGTTCTTTCGGTAAAGTCACGTAGGTTGCAAAAATACTTCACCATGCCGATCAGCGCGGGTTGGTAACGAGCAGGGTGAGAGGCATCATGATGCGGCCAAGAGGAACGCGTTCGCCGAGTGCGTTCACGGACGGGGGAGATGGGAGCCGTGATAATCGGTGTGTGTGCAGTGTGCTTACTTTTACTCAGGGTGTGTGTGCAGCTGCTTAGTTGATTATTACACCCAGAGGCTGTTAGTTCTCATCTCAAGACATATTTAGTTTTCACTTTCACGCCCATCTGTGGTAAGGTTTTGTGCGTTTTATACAGTTTTTTTTTTACATTTTCAGATGTATTCCGCTTTATCTGTACAGGGTTTGCTCAGGGTTGGGCTATGTACATAACGCGCTGCGAGGCTGTATAAAAATCAAGCGTCAGTTCGTTTGTTAGGCTTTCAACCAACAGTGGATTGACCATGGCTAATGACGACGATGTGGTGGGTGAAGGCCTAGCCATACTGCAACCAATGTTCACTCGCCACATGGTGCTACCAATTGTACCGATCTCAGAGGGTGAAAAGGTCGAAGGTGAGACCCCCCCCCCCGCCCGCCCAATTCTGATTTGAACGTGCAACTTTCAGATGTAAAATTTGTCTTCTCTAACCCCCCAGACAGATACGCAATCAACATGCAACACGTACAGCCCTTTTGTCAATCCACTGCTGGATGATGGCCTCCCCACACCTGTTCACGCCGATGTGTGCTGGTGTTGGTGCGAAGCACAGACACAATCTTGACTTAAAGCTTTCGTGACTGCAGGAATTCATAGTCACATGATGACGATGGCTTGTGTTGCGATCGAAACGTCGTGATTTTTATTTTTTTATATCTACGTGGCCTTACCGAAAGACCCAAATAATACATAGAAGTACAGCTTAACAATGGATGTTTCTGCACTGATCTCTACTTCCCACAATGTAGGCCCTATGACAACCTGTTTGTGCGTGGTAGGTCATCCATCCAGGCACAATCCGGGCTCAACCTCTGCTTAGCTTCCAGGATACGACGAGATCAAGCACATTCCTGGTGATTTGGTCATAGGCACAACATAATTAATATCCTTTTATAAATACAACATGCCGATTAACAAGGTCAACATGTCTTACGCAACACCGCGGCTTATGGATATTAGTTTGCGTATTTTTCCCTACAAATGTTAAGCTAATTTTTTGTCTTTAATGTGCAGCACAGTACTTAATGTTCCACAATCGTAGTTAAATCTAAGGAGTTACGCTGCAAAGTAATTCGACTAGCTTTTTGCGCATTAAAATAATATACACGCTCCGATAGTATAACATTCACCCTCCAGTAAAAAAAAACGATATAAAAATCGTTCGCCTACACCAGGGTGTGCTTAACTGATGGAAACGCACTTCGAATGTGCAGTGTTTTAGGCATTGATTATGGTCTAAGTGCATTCATGATTTATTTTTTTAATAACCGACGTTGAGGGGGTGGGAGATACGGATTATGAATCACGAGACGACAAGGCTTGGCCACGTGTTCCCTCCCATCCCTTCCCTTGCTTTAAAGTTCCTGAGCATTCCATGCCGGGTCCTTTCATTGGCTGCTTTATGACATAATTTATGTAGCGGTTAAAAGCCTTCCCCACGAGTTCCATCCACTTAAAACTGCGCGCCGTTAATCGGCGTGCACAATTTATTCGTGTTAAATATTGGAAGAAAAAAAATGTTGTGTGTGTGTTTGCGTTAATTAAACTCGCAACGGATTGTCGGTTTTAAGCATGGCTGTACTCCGGCAATTGTTGAGGATGTAAAACTAATAGGTTTTTACAGTCTTCGAAGCGTCTTTCAGGAAACCTATAAAGAAGTGGATTTAAGAATGTAAATGTGCATAAAGTGGTCAATTTCCCAATGTCCCAAGAAAGCGTACGTTGGGGCTTACATAACAAACAAAAAACACCGTCACAATGGACGTTACACTTTTTAAAATAATTATAATAATGTGAGATGGCTGGGTCAGTTCGATGGACTTATTACCATGATGAGACAGTGAGCATAGTTGAGGTCCTGGGCTCAAATCCAGGCAATTATTTGCGTTGAAGCCAGGTTCTCAACTTCAGTTCAGTTTCAGTTCAGTTTATTTTGGTATAGCCCTGTGAGCCATTCGGCTCTTGAATCGGGTGCAACCACAACAAAAAAAACACGAACAAGAAAAACATCTTAAAGTGACTATGTGACTGTGAAAGTCAACAACACTGCTGGACTTTTAATTATTATTGGGGTGTTGGAATGACCGAGCGGTAACTTGTCTGCCGCACATCGCAGATAGTTCATAGTTTGATCTAAGCTGGCCACTCTGGTGAATACTGCGGGTGTATTCATCATAATAATGTACTGTTTGCTTCACGGTGGATGCTAAAGACCCCCGTGATGTTATTCATCAGGCTGGTGCTGTGCCACACAGGGACAGCTGCCATTGGGAGTCCCATTGTGGCGAGACTGCAGTAGGGCACTATAATGGTTGAAATGAGATACGACGAATTGCTAGGGAATTTCAGCAAGCACCACTTTAAAAAATAATAATGAATAATGTACATTAGTGAGGCGCCTTTCATCCATAGATGCCAGTGCCAATAATTGATTTTGTTTGTTGCTCGATTCGGCATCTTGCATGCGATGGACGCCTCTAGGCATGTGAGCAGATACAGTACTCCATAATATAAGTTTTTTTTTATTAGATCACGTAAAACCCGCCACCACCCGACACAGCCAAATAGTAAAAAACCTATATTATGGATGATATTGGTCGCGAATGCCTACATGATACATTACTACTCTTGGTTCTTTCGGTAAAGTCACGTATTGTTTCCCTTCTACATCACGTAGCAAGCACCACGTAGAAGGGAACCAATAAAATAATACAAATATTATTTTATCAAAATCATATTTTTATTATAATTTTTATCATAATAAAATATTATTTTATTAGAAAATGATAATAAAAATATGATTTTATTGTTTCCCTTCTACGTGGTGACTTTACCGAAAGAACCAAGAATATGAATCCCTGCAGTCACGAAAGCTTTAAATCAAACAGATACATTATTACTTCGTGTGGGTAAGAGGCAATTGTTGGGACTTCAGAAGTAGCATGGGGTGGTGTGCCCATTTTTGTTTAAGGTTTGCACGAAAAATTATCATCACGTGACTCAAAATAATACCACACTTGGATTATAATTGACAGCAGAAAAAAATCTAAAACATGCAAATCCACCACAAATGTATTAAAATATGCAGTGAAGGTTTTGTCAGGAGGCTTATGTAACAAGATTGATTTTTTACGGCTTTCTCAAAGGGGTTTCACTGGTAGGGCCTGTATAGAACATCACAACAGTTCATGGCCAGAAAAATCCACAACCTTCCCCCATATAAATGAGGACAAGATAAGATGTAGGCAGAAAAACGATTAAAGTGAATATTCACGTCCCGAGATCACGAGTGGCGGGAAAACTGTGGCCCACGACTTAGTTTCATATGGCTACCAATTCGAAAAATATATTGAATCCTTTACCGCAAGCATCATAGCTGAATGTCAACTTGAGAACTGCGACTCTACAACGACAGTGAGCAGACGTCGGATTACTTTACGCACTTTTAAATCATCTAGATTGAAAACGAATTTCTTAAGAACTGCTTTTTGTCTTTAGTTTGTCGTCCTTCCCCTGCCCGTGCAGGGGAAGGACGACAAGAAGTTCAACATACGTACACACATTTTGGTAAAGGTGGAGCTGAAATGATTGTTTTGGGTTGTTATTGGAAAACGCTACTGTGTGTGCGTGTAATGTGTGGCCAGCCAGAGGTATTTGAAAGTCCCATTCGACCCTCAGTAAGGCGGAGGTTCCTCACCCCTTGCCCCAGATGGATCAATGATGGTGGAGCAATGGTGTAATGGGGTAGGTGTCCGTTGTGTGTTCACGCTGTACTGCGTGTTGTTTGGCATGATGTTCAGGCTACACAACCGAAAGCACATGGGGAGAATCCTACGGCTCAACCGCAAAAACATTCACAAGAGTAGTGGCTGTTATCATGCAAATATGGACTAGGTATTTTGAACGCGGCCATTCGATGTATAAAATATTGACCATAAGAGGTTTTTTGGATTAGATCGCGTAAATATATGAATGTGTCGTTAATCCCCGCCACCAGCCGACACAGCCAGCTAGTAAGGGTTGTCACGTAAACAGAACATGCCAATTCGTCACTAGTACAGCACTAACCGGTGTGTTGGAGAGCCAAGCCACAACGTTTACAATCTGAGTACGACGTTTTGCCAGTTATTACAACCAGCTTCATCAGGCGACAGACAGATTTGTGGAGAAGTCCTCCTGTTTCGTTCCTTACATAGAGGCGTCGATGTGGTGACCACACTTGTGCGCTCTTCTTGCGCAAAGTGGGGGGGATTAAAAAGATTCAGTTCGCCTTTTAAGCATTTGGCTTGACGGGAGCTTGAAGCTTTCTTAATTAAACGTAAAAGTGAATAAAACGGCCACCTGAAAGTCAATTAAAAGTATTTTTTTCTCTCGTAGATGAACATTCATACTCAGAAAACACCTCGGGACACACACCCCAGGTGTGTATCTACGTAAAAAAAATGTTTTCAAGCAGTGCATATCAGCTGCTGTGACATGGATCAGAACACAAACCAGAAACAAAATGGGGCACCGAGGTGGCGAGATGTTATCTGCCTCGCCTGGTTTGCAGGAGGTCGTGGGTTCGATCCCGACCCTGACACCTGTCTATCAGGAGTGTGCATGTTTTCACCGTAGTCGCGTGGATTTTTTCTCCGGATCTTCTGGGCTTTACCTCCACATTTAGAAACATGCGCTTAGATTAAGTGGCTGCTACAAACGTCCACGTGACAAGCCACTTCGTTGAGCTGTGATTTGTGGCCAGGTCACCTCTGAAAAAGAGCTACATAGCTCAGTGGGCTTAACCTGGTAAAATATAAAAATTAATAGTTAAATGCAAATTAGTCGGCAATAATGATGGAATGGCAGCCAAAGAAGGGTACACAACTGGGAGCAGGTCCTTGACGGAGATAGAGCGATGACATCCACTGTGTGCAGGAGTTGTAATTATTGTTGCATCGCAAGATCATGATGGCAGCAATTAGGGGAGGCCTTCATCTAGTAGTGCACAGATCATGGCTGCTGATGATAGCTGATAAAAATGCCATGAAGTACAGCTGCAAAATATTTCCATGCATTATCACTATTTGACTTACGTGGAGTCGTGCATGTGAATCACATATACTGATCTTGGCAGGAGTCATTGCATAGTTGCTAATGCTGTATTTCATTCCTGCAGGCAGATCGGGGCCTGCAGGAAGTTGCGAACTCTCTTGAGCGAGAAATCATCCTGTTGTCTCCTTTTGTTACGCCCACTTGGCATGAATATGCACGGTTCGAATTTGCAGTGTGCCAATTGCACTGTGTGTACAGTGTACGTCGGCCCTATTGCGAAACATCACCCTGCATATCCTGTTTTGTAGATGTCGCATTTAAATGCTATTATTTCAGCGTGCCTTTATTGGGTGGCGCTAAAATCTCGTAGCGATTGAAAGAGTTGTCGGTCGAGTTGTGTGCTCTACGCAAGAGGGCTTGGCTGGCGCTTTTTTACGACCGTATTGGCATTGTGTGACCAATTTTCCACTGGCGCCAGTTGGATTTAATGATAGGTTTGCTGCACCGTGGAATATTAATACAAGAGGGTTATCTAATTGCATTAACATCAACGTCTCGTTTGAACCAAGAGCCGTGCTGAATTAAAACAAGTTACAGGCGCGATGTTCTAAATACAATTCCGACTGTACAAAACGTGAATGGTGTTTTGCGAAAATAGTTTTATTGAACATTTTGGGGCCCAATTCGTAAAGCCATATTTGGCCACCATGCCACCACTTGTTGGTGTAATTTCAGTATTTTATTTGGAAAAACAGCCATTCTGAAACGTGCAATCCTCGTACGACTGATGACTTACAACACGCTCCCTTAGTCCGCCACGAATTGACGGCGCAATGGAGGAACAGCCCAACGTGGTCGGGGTTCGGGGCCAGGTCAGGTCGGCGGGGTCAGGTCAGGTCGGCGGGGTCAGTGCGGTACGACGTGCCCAACGGTGGCACATTGTAAGCTTGTCCGTATGTGTGTTGAACTTCTTTCGCAGCGTACGTAGCCAACTGTGCCAATCGGAAGTGCGGCATGGGAAGAAAGACAACGCTTGTTGCAGAGGCTCGCGGTTCACCGTGGACGTGGCATAAACACGCCACTATCGTAATCATTAACGATGGTACGCGTTTTTGCGAGTATGCAAAATAAACAAAACAAAAAACTTCACGTCATTGTGCGCGATTGCACCGATCAGGTTTTGGGGGGTGTCGCGTGTGTGTGCCATCTCCAGCACACAACCTTTTTTCTCGCTTTTCCAAACAAAATCTTTAGATTTTTGAGGCTCTGAACTCTGCGGCAAGCAGCGTAATGAAGGCACGCGCGCACATGAATATGATGATGAAGCAGATACAGACAAGGATGGATGTATGTATGTTGAACTTCATTCGCACTGTTTGTAACCAGCCATGCTCATCGAAGGTGTGGGGGAAGGACAACAAACTAAACACAAAAAAACAGTTAATGAAGAAATGAGTTTTCAATCTAGACTTAAAAGTGCATAGCTCCAGTGACGTCCTAATATCGGAAGGAAGAGCGTTCCAGACGGCCGCAGAAGCGCATCTTAAAGCGTGCGATGCGGTGACCGTCTTTGTTCAATGGCTAGGATTATGCTATTGATGACTGTTATGATTGCGCTGATCCTCAATATTACGCTCATGATGATATTGCTGTTATTGTGGTTGCTGATGCTGCTGTGATGTTCCATCTGGTGCTGCTACTGACAATTACGAATATGAATAAGATAGACAAAAGGCAGCATTCACAACACAACATCACTTTACAGAGATCTAAAACGAATTTTGAAGAGTGACAAGCACGTGGAAGAAAATCACAGCACTTATAGGGGATAACGCTCAAACATTATGCGCACATAGATTCAAGAATCGACTTGCTGTACTGTCTGCTAGCCATCTTGCATGCCATCACATTTCGGACGTTTCTCACATCTCCATGTGATCCACCAGTGCCAATGCGCACACACTGCAACGGGCACCCATTTAATGCCGAGTTGACATAGGAGTGGCCCAGAGAAGGTTTTGACACCGATCACCTCTGATGCATGCCATGGGGTTCCACTCAAACTTAAGTTGCTGATCTCTCAGGGCAGTGCCTAAACTTATGCACGCCCCACATTCACCCACAAACGTTCACGCACAATAACACTTGCGTCCATAATAAAGGTTTTTTTTGGGTTAGATCGCGTAATTAATAATGTGTCGTTAACCCACCACCACCCGACAAACCAGTTAGTGAGGTTCGTCAGGTAAACAAAACGTGTGAATTCGCTATTATTTCAGCACATCGGTGTGATGGCGAGTAAACCCACAACATTTGCAATTGAGTACGACTTTTCACATGCGTGTTTACGTTAACCATTGAACACACACACATACACACATGTCTAGCCAAAGAGTCTAAATTATTTCTTGGCCAAACGAGCATTGAGGCAGCAGTGTTCACCTCCTTCTTTAAAGCCCTGAGCCGGTGGTGGAAATTCAACATCCCCGTGGTGGGGGCGAATATATCCACAGGACGACCACTGTCCACTCCCCCCGCACAAAACGGTGCTCGTTTTTACCGACCCAGGAAGGATGATGATGATGGGCTTATTTAAAGCCCAACCAGGATGTGAACTTGCAACCATCGGAATGTCACCCGCACACAAACTATAAAGACGCACACATTCGCACGGGAGTCAAGCGTTGTTGACGTAGGTCACGGGAGTCAAGCGGGAAAGCATTGCGCTACAGGTCCGGCACCCGGTGTTCAACCTTGGCCAGTCCTGACCACCTCCACATTCTCCTCCCCCCCCCCCCCCCCCCACCAGCGTGGTGAAGTGGATGCCACCACACTTTCACCAGCGTGGCGAAGTGGATGCCACCACACTTTCACCAGCGTGGCGAAGTGGATGCCACCACACTTTCACCAGCGTGGTGAAGTGGATGACACCACACTTTCACCAGCGTGGTGAAGTGAATGCCACCACACTTTCACCAGCGTGGTGAAGTGGATGTCACCACACTTTCACCAGCGTGGTGAAGTGGATGCCACCACACTTTCACCAGCGTGGCGAAGTGGATGCCACCACACTTTCACCAGCGTGGTGAAGTGAATGCCACCACACTTTCACCAGCGTGGTGAAGTGGATGTCACCACACTTTCACCAGCGTGGTGAAGTGGATGCCACCACACTTTCACCAGCGTGGCGAAGTGGATGCCACCACACTTTCACCAGCGTGGCGAAGTGGATGACACCACACTTTCACCAGCGTGGCGAAGTGGATGACACCACACTTTCACCAGCGTGGTGAAGTGGATGCCACCACACTTTCACCAGCGTGGTGAAGTGGATGACACCACACTTTCACCAGCGTGGCGAAGTGGATGCCACCACACTTTCACCAGCGTGGCGAGGTGGATGCCACCACAGTTTCACCAGCGTGGTGAAGTGGATGCCACCACACTTTCACCAGCGTGGCGAAGTGGATGCCACCACACTTTCACCAGCGTGGTGAAGTGGATGACACCACACTTTCACCAGCGTGGCGAAGTGGATGCCACCACACTTTCACCAGCGTGGTGAAGTGGATGCCACCACACTTTCACCAGCGTGGCGAAGTGGATGTCACCACACTTTCACCAGCGTGGTGAAGTGGATGTCACCACACTTTCACCAGCGTGGTGAAGTGGATGACACCACACTTTCACCAGCGTGGTGAAGTGGATGCCACCACACTTTCACCAGCGTGGTGAAGTGGATGCCACCACACTTTCACCAGCGTGGTGAAGTGGATGACACCACACTTTCACCAGCGTGGCGAAGTGGATGCCACCACACTTTCACCAGCGTGGCGAAGTGGATGCTACCACGCATTCAAACAACCCGCATGGCTGAGGCAGTTTTGAGGAGGCGATTGCCAGAATTCCGCAAAAAAATATTAAAACAACACTGTACTTAAATGAATGGGACTCACAGTTGTTTTTTTTAGCTGACAGTCGTCAATTGAAACGGCTTTTATTTTGATGTCCGTTTGGGGCCTGTTTTTTTTTAAATACACGGTTTATAATAATACAATCTATTGAGTGTGGCAATATGTTCAGGAGCTCTGCGAGCCACAAGAGGGCTTCAGGAGAGAGTTCGTGTAGTTTTTTTCTATTTCTCCTCTGTTGAAGAACCGCAGGCTGTTGTTGTCCTTCCCCCGCACCTCCGGTTAGCACGGTTGGCTATGTACGGTGCGAAGTTCAACATACATACATGCAAACATACAGACTACAGTGCTTTCCTATATGGTCCAAAGTTGTGGTTGCATGGCCACAATGACCGTTTATATTCAGTTGTTGAAATGGGCCGGTTTGTATCGGTATTCATTCGAGGAAAGAGCTGTAAATATGTGCTGCATGACGAATAGGTCTCATACTGGGAATTCTAAATTGTCAATTCAACCACTGTTCATTCTGACATTGTAAAAAAAAAATTCTGCAAATACATTCGCCACTTTTCTTGATTAGCTGGGTATGGTTCAATTGCATCTGTAATGTCTGCTTCTAATAACTGTTAAGATTTGTAAAATTATACCACTTTAATCGACAAAAAACGCATCTGTTCGAGAAACGTATGAATTGCAAATGCTTTTAGTGCATGCAAATTTGGTAAAAGCGTAAAAAATGCAAGATTCATGTAACATTTCCATGGTAACTGAAATATTGTAATGTTCAATAGCAAGCTATGATTTTAACCTTATTCCATACAATCTATTTAAAAGGAAATGGAATCTTTGTATGATACAACTTTGACTTAGAAAGTGTATAAACAGCTGCATCCCAAGATGTAGCACAAATCTGAATGTTTGGTCTTAACCTGTAGCGTCTCTTATTTTGTGTGAGTATTTACATTCGTAAAAGCCGTTTTTTTTAAAAATCCTGATATGTAAACATTGGCGAATCATTGCAGATGTATCAGATCGCACGGGACACAAACCCGACACTGGTTTACCTCCACGTTTAAAAAAACAAAAAGATTAATCCTCCATGACAACCATTTCCATCAATGACATATCTCCCGATGAGCAATCGGATAATATTTTAAAAGTTCAATTAAACCCCCACACAAGGGGCAATTTGCACGGGCACAGTGTAACTAAAGCGAAGGGATACTGCAGAACGTAAAATTGTTAGAGCAATGGACTTGCTAGCCAGAGGTTGCCAGTTCGATTCGATCTCACGCCATGGCAGCTGAAACAATGGGGCAGGTTTCTTAAACTTCCCCCTCCTCGCCCCTACCGACTGTCCACCCAGCAGCAGTATAAAGGGCTTCTCCAGTATTAGTCAATCGGCAGGTTTACGTGTGGTGGGGTAGAGTGTGGGTACTTTCCAAGATGTCTGGCCAGCGTGGAAGAGTAGGCCAAAATACACTCTTGGGGTGGCTCTCCAGAGATACCCTCTAGTCGGAGGTCCTTTAGCCAACGGTGACGTCGACGAGCAATTGGCGGGGCTGCACCTTTACATATTAAAATTCGTATGGAAATGTCACACAAGTTTGAACTGTAACAAATTACGTACATAAAAAAAAGTCAACGTTCTGAATTATAGTAACTTAAATCGTCTCTCCCGCTGCTGATGTTTGGAAGCTTAAGACATTTCAAAATCACAAATGTGGTCCTCTGATATTTTGTACGTTCTGTACAAATACGGGGTGGGGGCATTCTTTCATTTCGTTTCCCACCAATCAATCCTCATTACGCAACAAGTCGAGACCCGTACTGCTCCTATAGAGGCCTGCATCCAGCAGTTCATTTACCATGGCTGATAATTATAATAATTGTTGTGACGAATGAGCGAGAAGGGCCACAAGGGCACCCACACTGACGTGGTTTTATTTCTTCCAGGATATCCTTCACTTCCACTCAAGTAGGGACTAGGTTCAGCATCTCCATCATATTCGTTCCCAGAGCTCTCCATTAATCCTGTTGGGTTGGTTATCTGTGGAAGTTCATTGGTCGATGATGTCCTGGGATAATCTGTGATTGCATAAGCTGTCAGACTTGTTGGCAAACGAGCCACGTTCTTAGCTGTGACTCGTTTTCGCTCCCCCCCCCCCCACCACCCCCGCTAGTGACAGATTCGGCACCAGAGATCACCCATGAAGCTCACTTAGATAAGGACAGGGACAAAACAACACGTTGCCAATAACTCCGAACCCGTATTGTTTTCGGTATTCGTGTGGAAACACGCGTGATTGTATCATTCTGTGTTGTTGTTGTTTGCATCATGCAGTACCGTACTTCTTTTTAGGACAATGCAAATAATTTCAAGTGAGCTCTCAGCAAGTGCAAGGTGGCCTGCGCTGGGGCGTACAAACAAAGCGAAGAAAGTGCGCAAAGGTGTAGGGGGAGCGGTGCATCATTTAGAATTGCAACACGAGAGAAGAAGGAACACGTGGAGTGAAGTGCACGCGCAGGATAAGAGAGCACTGTTAGGGCTTTGGGCTGGACACCTCGTCGCAAGAAGACAATGTTTCAGTCTTGATTTGAAGCTTTCGTGCCTGCAGGAATCCATACTCTTTGGTTCTTTCGGTAAAGTCACGACAGAGGCCTGCATCCAGCAGGCGACTTTGCCGAAAGAAGAAAAAAAATTATGTTTCGGTGATCGAGACTAACGATGGAGTCAGCACCCAAAGGAAGGCAAACACGCCAGAGATGCGATTTACTTAGGGGGGGGAAGAAAGATTGATAAATGTCTGTGGTCAAATTATGATATAAAGACGAGCAAGATTATGCTCGTGCTTTTGGATCGGGGTGATCGTCATCCCCGGACCACCACGAGCATCCCATCCGGCGGTGTGTCCTTCCCAAGCACACTTATTTTCCTCAGAAGTCAACGTGACGTTTGTCGACCTGCGTATGTCTCTCGAATCCATTTGTCCCTCTTACCTGCCTCTCGAACGTGTCTCTTTTTGTGCACTCACTCAATGTTCGCGCTGCTGACCTTACACTTACACGACAGCCACAGTAGCCAGGTTTGCAGGCGGAGGCCACCACGCCCCATCGGCTCCACCCCAATTACAAAACGTACTTTACAGAATTTATATAAAGGCACCGACTGAAAATGTAAGTCGATATCCAATTACCACACGGCCGAGTTGCCGTGCGTTGGCTGAAGCATTGCATAATGAAAACGTGATTTTATTTCGATATTTCCCACAAATAAGCTGACATGTCAACGGAGTTACCGCGGTGGTTAACGGTGAGCACGCTGGACCTGCACAATCCCAGAGGTCGTCCGAGACATTCGATCTCCAGGCGTGCCAGTTGGTTGACAAAATGGCCAGGGTTGTGAAATCCCGTCACCCCAGCCTCCTCCACCACTGTCTACCCACGTCGATGGGCAGGTGGGGGTAAAGTGTGGGTATTCGCACCTCTTCCAAAACGTCTGGCCAGAGTACAAAGAGTAGGCCAAATACACAAATAGAGCTCTCTCTTAAGCGGAGAGACCCTTACGCCAGCAGAGTCGTGAGCAAGCATTTGCCGGCTATATCTGTGTGGACCTGTCGTGAGCAGATTTAATTCCAATATAAGTACGTCTAGGGGGCCCTCGTCACACGGCGTCACAAAAAGTCAGACCCCCCCTCAAATGTGACGTCACAAAGCTCTGCGCCCCCCCCCATTAAAAATCCATTTTGAAAATAAAACATGCTTCAAATAGATTTAAACTATTGTTATTGTAGTGCGTATTTAATGTGGCGCTGCACTCTTGATGTTGTAGGAGAAAACATTTATGAAAACGTCTATTTAATTAAGTAGAACGTGTTGTCTATATTTATTTAAAGTTGCGCATTTTGATGTGACGTCACATTGCTCACCCCCCCCTCGTCACACATCGTCACAATTGTCTGACCCCCCCCCCCTAGGTGCGTGACGTCATTATGGACGGCCCCTATACCTGTGTGGACCTGTCGTGAGCGGATTTAAAAAGAGTTAAATTCCGATATAAGCATTGCCACGAGTTAGGATTGCAAATAATATTAGCGTTAATATTCTGGAAATATTTTTTTAAAACAATACTGAATACGTTTCATGTTCGGCGTGTTGTAATGGAAGACCTTCTTGAAGCCGCCACCAGCTCTCACGATCACGCGATGTCAATAATCCACACGAGCTCATTTCGTCACTCCATCTCAAACACTGGGGGCGCCCGTTCTCGGACGCATTTACATTCATTGGATGTCAACTTCCATCGTTTACTCTCGACGATCGGAACACCCATCATATCATCATCATCCTCCCCTTCTCCGAGCGGCGTGACCTGCCCAAGCCACACTTATCTTTCTTCCAGCACGTTCAACATAAAAAAAAACAGGCGATTCTTCCACGCACAATCCTAAGGATGTGAATAGATTTAAATCGGTGCAACGTGAGCGCGCCAAAGTGGCCAAAGCGTCGGGGGTTGGTTTGAATTGGCGCGTTGCGTTTTCCCAGGCTTCTCGATCGTGGGCAGCGAGGCTGCAACGCCCTCCAGTGGTAGAGCGACAGGGTACTCGCCACAACTGTGCCACCAATGCCTCCTTTCCTTACTCATTTCAACAGTAAGGAGCGCATATCTATCAGCTTCTGAGTGAAATTCGATCACGCCGATAAGTGAAGATTAATGCACTCTACTTTGCCGGTGTTGGGAAGTTACTCTTAGGTTATAATATTTTAGACTGCGACTCATGTGATGCCATTGTGTCAGATTCGATTTGCCACAATGTAGTATGCATGTTGAATTTCTTTCGCACTGTATGTAGCCAGCCGTGCTAATCGGGATGTGTTTCAGAGTAATTAGTGCCATACTTGGTGGTTATGATAATTGTCATCAGCCATGATCTATCGACTGCTGGATGAAGGTATCCCCAAGCTGTTGCCATTTCACGCAATCCTGAAATGTGACGATTCCATTTAGCTCCTGCACGCGAGCCGAGTTCATAATTTCGTCTCTGCTGTGGACGTAAAACTTAATACCGGTGGTGCAGCGGACTAATCGACAAAAGTAAATCACAATTGAGGTGACATTTAATCAATCTTGAGCATGATTATTTTTTAAGTTCTTAGAAGATGCATGCACTAAGCCTTGCTTTGAAAAAGTTTTTTGTAAGAATGTGCTATGAAAAAGGCCCATTGCCTGAAACGTCGCCAATTATATATACAGTATATATTTTATGATGAGGATTGGAGTATAACTGTATTTTGTTGTTAAATTTCAAGATCAAGATGGCATCGTGGCCAAAACCATTGATTGCTCCACACCTCACCAACGCGTTGGACCCTCTGCCACATCTCACAGCTGCTGCTGCTGCTGCAGGGTGGAGAAGCGGCCTCCCAGATCTTACCCGAACACACAATTAAAATGTCAGTATTGTAGGATGTTGATGTTTACAATTACACGTGCTTGTGTGCGCATTCACCCAAACCATCGCCATCGGTAGTTGAATGTAAAAATTAGCATCATGGAAGAGGCTATATTTGAGATAAAGTAATACTTATTTATTGTTTTTGCAATGAATACAAAAATACAAACATAAAAGTAGTCTACAATAAAATAAGACTTCTTCTGAAGCTTTCCAAAGGGTCCCATACTCTGTTGCATTTTTAACTTTCACATAATTTGAACAATTTTAATTGTTAATTTTTTTTCTCGTACGAAGTCAAGAAAAGAACCAAAATTGTACATTAGTCTTTAACTATGAGTCAGTCTGTTGTATGTTATACTGGATTTTTAATTGTCGTCAAACAATAATGTGCAATACTACAATTTTGGTACAATGTAATCTAAACGGTTGAAGCGAGAAAAAAAACTTTTTTTTTTAAATAAAACGTATTTCGAGGTTAATATGATGTAAAGCAGTATTAGCTACTGGCTGCATTAAATTGAATAGAAATAACGGGTTATGAAATTATGGTGGGGGGCTCCAGGATCGGTGGGGGGAGGGGGGGTGAGCGGGCAGGGGTGGCATTTTAGTGGCCGAAACGTTCCTGATAAAACAACATTGTCAGGTGGCAACCACAAAAAGTATAATGGATTACAATGCCCTCCCCTCCTCCCTCCGCACCCCCTCCCTCCCTCCCTCCTCCCTCCACTTTACCCTCACAAAATTACAAAACGTGATCAAAATGACCCTTTATTGCTGACATATTCGTCCAACGCAAATTAAAAACCTGATCTGGAGAACGATGAGGAAATCATTACAAAACTGTCTACCAAAAAAACAAACTCCGAACATTTATTTACATCAGCATGAGCACGCCTCCAGGCAGAATAAACAGACCATTCTGGGGCTGTACGAAACTCGCGAAATTCATGTCAGCAGATCAGAGGGTGTTGAAAGTTAAGCGACTACACTTGCACGCAAAAAAATAATTCCAGAGCCATCGGTCACAGTACGGAGAGGAGATGGAACAGGTCCAGTAAGTTTAAGCTTAGAAACTCCGAGTACTTACCTTCATCCATCGTGCACAGTTTTCTGCTCATTTTGATCACATTTAGTGTTTGATTTGGCGTATGGCGCGTACGTTGGTTGACCGTTTTATGTTAAAATGCGTCGCGAAAATTGCTTTCGTGGGACATGCGGCTGAAGAAATAAAAATAGTCAAGATTTGGAATTGCGACGGGTCAAGATGTTAACTACACTAGCAGTGAATGTGTGAGGGTAGTTAGTTATTAGTGGTGGTGGCTTTGTCATTGAACACCTGTGTATGGCGACTGAAACTTTCCATTAATATCTATGAAAAGTCTTTCATTTTTCAATTCATAGAGGCGTTTTAGGTGTGATGGTTAAACGCGTGAGAATAGTTTCGTTAGAGCATTATGGTATAAACAACATCTCGTAGTAAAACTTTTGGAAATAATCATTCGAATATTTATGCATACCGTGACAAAAAAACCCATTCAGTTGTAAGAAGGTAGCAAACAAACAAATAATGTTAGGTGCAACATTATGCAACAAACAAAGTACAAAAACGTAAAACATTGCTTTCCAATTCACTTTATAACCTTTGTTATACATACTGTCCACAATCATCGTAGATCTGCTTTTTATAAATGAGCACTACAGCATCACATGGTAAACACAATGTATCCTTGCTCAACATTATCAGTATGTATAGCTTGTATAATCTTGCATGAAATAACATGCTGAAATTAAAACTCCTTTGTATATATATATTATTTTTAAATCACACCTACGGGAGGGCTTCTTCAACTCTCGGGAATGACATTGGCACACACAGTAACGCAAAACATCACAATACAATACCGAGGAACGACACTGGAACAGTTATAACCCGCACCCCCCCCCCCCCCCGAGCATCGGTTTTCTGTATGCAAGAAAGCTCCCTTTTTTATCGATTAGCTAATGTAAATTTGGATACATGCTTTAAGCGGCAAACGATTAATGCACACACACTAAAGAGTTACCGAAAGTTCTCAATCACAGTCACTGGGATCCGTTGGTTGTTTAGGATTTGGCTAGATATCCGCAACTTCAGCTCTGAAGACGGTGGCTTCTCGATTTTAAGGGAGCGGATATCATCATACGTGGCACGTTTCGCCATCTCATCCTACCCTGGAAAGTCTGCACGCACTCTTACGGGGAGGAGGGGGAGGGGTGCTTTTAAAAGGCCGAAAGCATCATTTTATAGTCTCGAAGCAGGGAGGGCGGCAGTTGGCCTTCGAAAGTCCACAATTTTTCTCGATTTCTTCCGCGTCAAACGTAGTATTCCTTTTCCTTGCCTTTCTTGTTTTTGGTGGAGCTTTTGGAGGCATTGGCCTCCTTGTCCTTGATGACCGCGCCGTTGGTCTGCGCGGAATTGCTGATGTAGTTACGGCTCTCGTCCACCTGGTAGGAGCCCTCGTCACGGTTGCGGTATTTGTACATGGCGTACAGCAGGATGAGAATGCACAAGGCGGCGGCGGCGATGATGCCCACCACCATCCCAGTGGTGCTTCCCGACTCGCGAATCACCACCTTGTGGCCGGGCAGGCTGCCGCCCATGCCTCCCTCGGTCGGGTTCGCTGTGGGGATATCACGAGGAGACACGGGGTGGGAGGAGGTTATTACAGCCTTCCTGAGCTTTGGGTTCTCTACGCCTAGCCCCGTGCGCGGCGGCGGCGGCGCCAGGACCATGTCCGGCGCCAGCGGCCTCGGTTCGCTGGCCTGCGGTCGTCGCGCGATTTCGCCGGCAGCGTCGGGGCGGCCCGTGCCGGGGGAATACGCCGAGTCTCTACTCCTAGAGTCGCCCGGTCCGGGCCGCCGATTCGGCACTTGCGGGGCCGGCGAAAAATCTTCGTCGTCGCTCGGGGGCGGCCTAGCGTCAAGCGTCTCGCCCGAGCCATAGCCCGAGACTAAAGCGGGGCCGCCGCACTCGCTGTCTTCGGCGTCCACGTCCAAGGGGCAGCGCGGAGCGGCCCCCCGGTGGGGGGACGGCGGGGCCGTTGGGGCGGCCGCTGCGGTGCGCGGAGTGTGGTGCAGGGAGCGATGCGTAGGGGGCGGGGGGATGAATGAAGTGTGGGTGGCTAGCAGAGGGAATTCTAAGGGCTCTTCGGTTACAATTGGGTATATTAACTCCCCTCCTAAGAGAGAAGAGAACAGAAAGGGGGGGAAGCGTAGTTAGGATGTGCACAGAGGGACAAAGCAGGCAAGCCAGCAGACAAAGACACAGCAAGTAAAAGAAAAAAAACGAGCAAGCTAAGAAACGAAAGAGCATTCGGAAACGGAAAACAAAACGAAACGAACAGCAATACATATTTGCAAAAAAGCCACGCGAGAATAACATCAAAAATGTATAATCAGTTGAACATTTATGCAATAGATGCATTAGGTAATTATAAAAAGTTGTATTAGGCATTACAACTGAATCGATGTCGTTAATATCTATGTGTAAAGATATGTTTACAGCAAAATGTTAGCCTAATGGTAAAAGTGAATTTAAAAAAAAAGTATGCCGCGTAGTTGGGTCAACTTACATCGACAAATTGCCCTCATGATTTTTGCATGAAGAACAAAAAAAATTTGAAAGATAATTTCGTAAGGATCTCCTTGAAATAACAGTTTTCGCACTTTTTCTCAATACTTTCAGCAATGTCGTTTGAAACATTAAACGTTAAAATGTTATATCACAGCATATGACAACTGACTAAATAATAATAATGATTGTTAATAATAATGTTGGCACTACGATGTAAACATGTTTATTGAAGAGAAAAAAGGATCGTATCATTAAATTATATTGCACGTTTTCATTATGTACACATCTTTCGCTGTCCGTATAATTATTTTGCCCCTTTCTCGAAATGAGTAATTTTCACTGCGCTAGCATGAGGATAAATCGGGAGTGGGGTTTTTTTGCCTTCTTCTACTTTTAATGTTTTTTTTTGTGTTTATTTAAGAGCTATCGTTTTGCTCATAAAGCCACGACATTGCAGAAGCATTGTCCAGAGACGGGAGGGGGGGGTGGGGCTTGGGGGTGGGGGGGGAGTGCGGCTGGTGAGCCATCAAAGCACCACTGGCCGACGCGCTACACGCGCAGCGTATGGCACAAGATGAACATGAGGGCAGTGAGAGAGTGACTGAGCTGCCATGTCCGTGTGTAGGGGGCACGGAGCGCTCGGCCGGCACTAGAGCTTTTGGCTGTAAAGAAAGGGACGGGGGGACATACACACCGTGAGCATTCCTGTGCCCATCCGCTTACGAGTGACACAAAAGCAAGACGTGAAAGAGGAATCCCAAAAAACGCTGCGCAGGACACGGCCCTAACTTGCAACTTCTTCACTCATGCACAACACATTTTCTCAGGTGCCTACAAGAAAATGCTGCACGTTTGAACCGCTGGACGGCTCGCTTCTATGGCTATTTTCACGGAAAGTAATTCCAATCGATTGCATGGGTTAACCTTTGGCTGATGAGATATTTTTTTTTCTCTCTCTCTTGGCAATGTAGAGGGCTATCTAGTTTATTTTTAATGGGACGTAAGAGGATGATCGGTATGAGATAAACATCGGGTTGTGTTAACAGACTTACGTGGGAAATTTAGATTAAAAAAACACAATTGAGCGTATGCCAATGCGGTTACAATTAACGTATATGCAAAGTATATGTGGAAAAGTTCCTTCTAACAAAGTAAAGATGGGCTGACGGATTTTGATGTAGCAATGCATGCTTAAAGTAAGTTGCATTTAGGGGAATGTGATAAAAACGGAAACAAATCTGAGTCTCAAAAAAAAAGACAAAGGCACTCCACGACAATGGAGGATCACACGTGTTTTTGAACGCCTGACAAACTGCCTTCCAGCAAGGAAGGTTGACAACTCCTTATTAGAAGCCAGTTGAGGGAACTGACTAAGAATGCATGGAAGGTCACAACCCAATCGTGTCTTAATTTGGAGAGGCAGTTTGTTAAAAAAAAAAAACTCTCTTCAATGCAATCTGCATTTCAATGCAATCTGCATTGGAGTGTAACGTCAAACCAAAAATAAACAAAACACACTGCTCTGAACTGGACTATGGAATAAATGGACAAAAAGGGGCGAAACAGTGCTTACAAAAAAAAACCGTCCGTGAATTGAAGTAATATGAAGCGTTCCTTAAAGATGCAATAAATATACAGTCAAATAAACCAAAAGGCGATCATAACCCCCTCACAAGGATACTGTCACTGTCATCCAAAGCACACGTTGGAGGATAGGCTTACATGCCGCTCTCACTCACAAAGGCACAAGTGAAGTATTCACCGCCCGCGCAATACTTTAACTTAACGCCCAACACGCAATAAAAGTCGCGGTAATTTTCCATTGAGAAACCAGCTGCGGGGTACAGCAGTGGTGAGTTCACTTGTACGATGAATCTAGCACTCGAGAGTTTTATTGCTGCTCGTGGCTAACGTCGATTGTGAGTGGTATCTTAACCTGTTTTGGGTAGCCTGGGACACCTCCCCAACCGACTTCAACAATAATATCGTTTTTTTTGGGGGGGGGGGGGGGTTAAATCGCGTAAGTATAAATGTGACGTTAAAGCCGCCACCACCTGACACAGCCAATTAGTAACGTTTCTCATGCAAACAAAACACCCCACTTAGTTGCCAGTTCAGCACACCGGTGTGTTGGAGAGTAAACCCACATCGTTTAGAATTCGAGCACGATGTTTCGCCGGTAATTACGACCAGCCTCATCAGGCGACAGCCACAATAGTAACTCATTGGCATGTTTTGATTGATGTGACAAACCCCTTCACCAACCTGCACTGACCAGCGTGGTGAAGTATGGTCAATAAAACCTCCAATCACCAACACGGCATGGGGAGGCATTCATCCAGCAGTGGATAGCCAAAGGCTTGATTTGAAGCTTTCGTGACTGCAGGAATCCATACTATTTTGTTCTTTCGGTAAAGTCAAAAAAGGTATATAAAAAAAAATATTTTATAAAATAAAAATATATTTTATAAAATAAAATATCTTATACCTACGTGACTTTACCGAAAGAACCAAAGAGTATAGACAAAGCTTTGTAAATTATTATTGGGCTCCAACCACTCTGCCTGAACACGCCAACTGCCTACTCAAAAGCCATTTTTTTCGCGCAATACAACCAGCCGGCCACCAGAGGGCGGTTCAATGGCACACAACGTTCCGCTTTACAATCGGGAGGACGCTCTGCGTGCGCGCTGCAGCATTAACATTGCGGCAGGCCATCCCCGTAAAATGGTCTTACTGGAGGGGAATGTACCATTTCGCTTCATAGGGAGAGAGAGGGCACCATCACCCGTAGCCAAGACAACCCGAATTTTCAAGTTGGGTGCAGGCACGGTGCCATATTTCGTACGGCCCAGCCTCAAGCACGAATCAGTGATATTATCAAGGGCGACTGCTGCGTTTACACATGCGTCAATTAATGCAGACTATTCCATTCTACGTGACCGTGATAAGCCGAACGTCCCTCTGCGGCTGGCCTGCGTAGTTCTGTGTGCAATAGAGCTTGCCGTGAGCGGAGTAAATACCCGACTGTGCTGTGTATGACAGACAGGGGCCCCTCAAAATGGCTCATGCAACACAATGGGTTCCTCAGCTGGTACTTAACCCCCATTAAGGTTAATCGTATTCTCGCTAAACCGTCTCCAATATTACTGGATACGTTGCATACTGATGGCAGCTCCAATGTGACATCTTATACTTTTGGTTTTTTTTTTCTCTAAAACCATTTACAGCAGCTGAAAAGGCCTGTGAAGGGGTTAATAGAATGCCATCCAGTGCACATCTGAACACATCAGGCGTTAAAGGAATCAACGTGTAATTTTGCGAAAGAAACAAATATATAATGTAGTACAATTTTCGCAGTTTGTTTACGTAAATATAACATGATCTAGATTTTTTTCAGCAAATTCAATTCATGTTATAAACAGTGCTAAATGTTGTGCTTCGTACTCAATCATTTTTTTTCCTGACAAAATGTAAGCCAAATTAAACGCAACGTCTGCTTTATGAATAAAATGTACTGTTATCCAAAATGTAATTTTTTCCCCTTAACGGTGTATTCAAAACCTTGGAAATGAGTATCATAATTTGTGGCAGAATATTTCCCTTAAAGCCTGAGGTGCGCCGATTGTGCATGTGCTAATACAGGCACTGCACATTCTAGTCCACACACACACACAAATTACTCAGCATCGTATGTGACCTTAGACCACAGAGATAATAACAACAGAGCTGGGCTGGCCAATATAAACAAAGATAGTTGTTTTTATCAATTGAAAATGTAGCCGTCTCTATAGACTTTTAAAAAAAATGTTTTGAACACATTAATTGAATACAAATTAATTACACTACTGTAAATTAACTTGATCAGTTAAGCTGATAATAGCTTGATTAATGACCAATTTCAGTTACAATTAAGAGAGCTCTGAAGAAGAAACATGCATCTTGACCTGTCCTAATCTGCGTCGTAATTTAAACACAACAATAATATTACTGCACTTAATTTGAAGGCGTGCCCTGAGGCGCACAGAGAGAGGCAGTGAAAACGCCAGCCCAGTTTGTTTCAATATCGCTCTGTCTCGGCACATGGTACAAAGGCGGCTGGCAAAAAACCAAGGAAGAGGGGGTAAGAAGCAGGAGAAGCATGAATGGAAGCCTAGGAGATACAGATGCACAGAAGGAAGGGAGGGAGGGCATGCAGTGCTCGCGTGTAGGGCCAGGTGGGTCAGGGTCTCCGAAAGGGACAAGGTGTTGTTGCTGGGTTAGGGCCTGGGTAAAAGTGGCTTTTGCCAGGAACTGTCACTGCTGGGACCCAGCTGTCGCTATAGCTAGTGAACAACGTTAGCCGGCAAAAGGGCAACGTCGTTTGTAATCTTCGTGCTATTTGTTGTATCACGTAGGAGTTAGTAGGCGGGCTGCTGAGGATTGTGTTACAACAGGCAAAACAATTTCACCGTCAATCCAAAAACAACTTGTGCATGTCATTTTGTACGGCATATAAAAGCAGACAATCATAACAAAGCATATTTATATTTACCACACTTCATATATATGCCTACACTTTTTAAATAAACAATGCTAAGAAACATATTGAGCATGTTTAACATCAGGTGGAAAAAACTAGTACCTTTAAAAAAAGTTACGCTTAAAATAAAAACAATGTTAAAGACTAATATCTTATACGGCTAATAACAGCATTCATTCATTGCTGCGTAATATTTGACATCAAACAATGGTTATGGACACAAAATGTGCACGTCATAAAACTCAGAGCTTAACACAGGCTAGTGGCGAAATTTTTACAAGCTGGCAAGTAATTCAATCAAGAGAGCCTCCGTGTTGTTGCAAATACGTGTACAAACTGTTGTGCACTATATACGTATGTATGCATGTTGAAATTCTTTCGCACCGTACATAGCCAACCGTGCTAATCGGAGCATGAGCTAACACCCACGTTGGATTGGTACATAGCGTAATTGACTTTTTTTACGGAAAACTGTTTTCAAAGAACATTTTTCCAAATCATGCTCAAACATATACAGATCGAGTGAACTGGTAAATGGTAAGCTGCGTGGTAAGTTTCATGTTGATGTTTGTAAGGTGTTGTGTCATTTTCATAAGAAACACATGTAGTATCCTTGGACAGTCTGATGGACAGACATAATATTTCCTGGGGATAGCAATAAATAACCAATCATCTCCCAAACATATGGTACATTCTCCCTTTATTAAGTGGCATTGTGTTCCTTTGACTGCCCCATGAAAACATAAAATATATGGCACTAAAATGTCTCATCGCATCCCATTGTGCATGCGTCAATGTGGCTAAGTACATTTTCGGTGGATGGTTTACGTGTCTATTTCAAATGGATGCAATCACATTTGTAAACGATCAGCCAATGAGTTAAGGCAGCATATGACACATACCGCATGTCCACAAAAATCCAACTATCTCTATGCAGCACTTTGACTCCAGTGTTATTCTCTTCGAGCCAATATATGACTCAGCTCGCAGGGCAAAAAAGTGAAAGGACAAGATGTTTTGATTGGAATATCCCAGGCTCCACAGTCACGTGTCGGACCTGCGCTGCTCTGATTTTTAACTAAATTTAGCGGCTATTATTTTCAAGGGCACACAATAGACAGGCTTCCATGGTTTGGGAACGTGGGTCAACTTTTTATTTTACCAGGTAATTGCCCACCTGACATGGCAAACAAATTATAGATCAATGATATGGCTTATATTTCTAAATGTGGAGGAAAAAACTGGAGGAACCGGAAAAATATCCACGCAACCACAGAGAGGACAATTAAACCCCAAATATACAGGCGTCAGGGTTGGGAACGAACCCACGATGGCCTCCTGTATACCAGGCGAGGTAGTTAACATCTTGCCACTTTGGCGCCCATATTTTTTGCAATACCACCACAGTTATGCTTCTATGAAGATGCGTTTGTCTTGGAATGTTAGCGATTTTGATGCATAAGAGAAGTTGAAAAAAAAGAGTGGCACTAAAGTGAGTGTTCTATTTGATGTTTAAGGTATTTTATTTGAAACACCCAGCCATTCCGTTATCTAGAATAACAGACCCCACTTGGTGAATCCGAAAATAATGCATTTGATTTCACATATTCGTGCACAGAATTTGTTCAGTTATTCTAATGTTAAGCTCTGAGTTTACGATTACTGTGTATGTAAGGGCATTACCTGGTGGTTTACCTGTTTTCCAACAAATAGTACAACATTTGAAATGTCAAAGTACACGTTTTCACAGATAAAGAGTTGGTTTTAATGTGTAGTTGAGAATTCTATAGCGTAAAAGGACTGCACACACATTTTATTAAATTAAATTTGACGAGTAGATAGCAATTTTGGAGGTAAAGTTACAAAACCTTTGAAAATTCGTCCTATGTTAAACTCAGTTTCAATAATAACGTAATAATTGGATATTTTAAATGTATCCAAAAATAAAAATGTACTTTCTCTTTTTTTAGAGGAACTTATCCTTCTACAAAACCTGACTGCATAATCTCAGCAGTTAAAACATAAAATGATCAGATATGACTAACCAGGATAAATTATAGAATATGGAAATTATTCTTGCATTGAATGTAACTGACAATATTCACGTCAGAATGACAAAACAGATATATTTAAATGTGGTCAAACAATGTACACGTCAGCTTATGTATTATTAAAATTGCAAAGTGTACCAAGGCAATGCAAAGACATCATGCTTCTCTTTTAGATAACTGTTTGAGCAAGGTTTAAAACTCCACCAAATTAAGGTATGGTTTTAATTCAACTAAATTGCCAGCGGTTTAACGTCTTTAGCAGTCTCTGGTAAATAATTAGACGACCAATAAAACGGTTATCATCAGATTTCTGAGACTGTCATCAACTTAATCCATGGCTGATTACTGAACAATTTACTACCTAATTTTGCTGTTCCACATATGACAAGGCAACATTTTAAGCTTTGCAATTCATAGCTCAGGCCTACTTGAGAAGCCTAAAATAAAAAAATGGTCTGATCATTGAATCGTCAATGGGGGCAGCTATCCTATGATTAACGATTAGTTATATATTGGTGGGATAACAATAAATTGTTGGGATAACAGTGAGTGTGCAGCCTCTTTTTGTACATGGCATGGTACACATATTTTACCATTGAAGCTCTCTTCACGAGCTCTGGCAAGCCGCTGCAGTGAGGATGTGTGCATGAAAGCGACAGACTAACCTAACTCACCTGGGCTGGTCTCACACTCCTCGAGATCCTCGTCATCCGTGGGGCATTCTGCCGAGGCCACTAAAATGTCATCGGACACCTGCGGGAAGCAGAGGAGCGAGCCCAGGTTAGAACATGAGGACGTAACATTTGAATATGCGCGTATGCACGTGTTGAACTTCTTTCGCACCGCACGTAGCCAACCAGTGCAAGTCGGAGGTGCAATATAGCGGCTGCTTGTTTCTCTCTGAGAGAGAGGGGGGTGGGGGAATCTCACTTCACTTTATCTGTGAGATATTAAAATCCAGACCTTCGTAAATTTAAATTACTCGCGGCCATACGAGATCATGAAACGTGTAAATCCCTAGGGAATTTATCAGCACAAAATAAGGCTCACTATCACTTAGTGCTGCCTTTGCTGCAGGTGGCTCCTGTTGACACTGGACATCTGTCAAACAAGAGCTTCATAGCTCATCGGATTCTTCCAGTCTAAAAAAATATTCAAATTCTCTTACATTGTCATCTCATCATAAAGAAGACGCGAACTGTCCGTGACCTCTGTCAATGTTTGTTTCGCCAAGAACTGCCCACACCCGAATAAATATCGCCGCACTATCTTATTTATGGGAACAGCGGGCTGACCTGCAAGCGCATTTTCTGAAATAATTAATAACCTGTAACATTTATCCTTAACCCAGTGTGCTCCAAAGTAATTAAATTCACTTCGCTTGTCCTCAAACTGCTAAGTGTATCCCAAAATAATATTATCTCCTTTGGCTGACCAAGTCAACTCATTTGCACTAAATCAGCATTGCATTTCTTCCTGAGCAAGTGATACTGCCGAGAGCCCCTTATCAGAGCCAATTGCCCCCACGAAATGTCCTCCAGCCCAGCAGATTTCCAGCTAAGTCTGACGCTCTTTGCTGATTCACGCACAAAAAAAAGAACGCCGCTAATGATATGTGTTATCAGTACCGGCCCAAATTTTAACCTTGACAAGTCATTTATGTTGTATTTTTTTAATGCTACCTTTCCAGTTGTTGCCTCATAGTGCAAAACATTGTTCCTTCCAACGCGAACACATATTAAGTAAATATTATCCAGTATTGGGGGTGGAATCAATAATGCAGGCCCTCCGATATAATTGAAATTATTTTAGCAATGGTCAATGAAAGTATGGCAGTGATTAATTTTAAAGATAACATTGTTCACAGTCTGGCAATACACTATTAAAACGAACGAATGCTGCACATGTACATTGCGTGGTTATTTCTGATTTACATACGATAGGACATTTTAGTGGCCACTTAAAATGAATCGTTGCACAAAGAGCTTGGGCGATGCATTATCATTCATCTTAAGATCTTACAAAACCCCTAATAATCAGGCCATTTCTAGCCATTACTAATGGTACACAGGCACAGGGTTTATGCACACTCCTTGGAGCATGCCCTTTCATTAAGACATTTGTTCCGCACACCAATGTAATCATTACGACTGTGTGAAGGCACAAAGGTCCCTTTGCATTTTCATAAGCGGGGATATGGCACAGCTGGATGAATGTATCAGTGTGTTTGGTGGAAAGAACGAAAAATAAAAAAAATATATTTCACCACCCTCACCACGCGCATATCAACTCCCCCCCTCCCACGCCCCCCACCCCCCCCACGCCCCCCACCCCCTTCCACGCCCCCCACCCCCTCCCACGCCCCCCACCCCCTCCCACGCCCCCCCCCACGCCCCCCCCACGCCCCCCACCCCCCCCACGCCCCCCCACGCCCCCCCACGCCCCCCCACGCCCCCCCCACGCCCCCCCCACGCCCCCCCACGCCCCCCCACGCCCCCCCCCACGCACCCCCACCCCACCCACCGCCCCCCACCCCCCCCACCGCCCCCCCACCCCCCCCCCACCGCCCCCCACCCCCCCCCCCACCGCCCCCCACCCCCCCCCCACCGCCCCCCACCGCCCCCCCACCCCCCCACGCCCCCCCACCCCCCCACGCCCCCCCACTCCCCCCCACGCCCCCCCACCCCCCCCCACGCCCCCCCACGCCCCCCACGCTTCTACAGCTCCACATTCCCACAAAGACAAAAATGCCCCGTACAGCCTACACAGACTGCTATGGTAAGCGCTGTTAGTGAGCACCTATGGAGGGTCGACATAGGGCATAATGAAGTGGTGTGGTCGGTATCACAGTGCTGACGTTGGCAAACCGCACCAGGTGCTCATTTAAGGCGAAGTCGACTTAGAGGAGGCCGAGGAATGATTCAGAAAATCACCACTATTTCCTCTTCGAAAACTCAGACACACAAAAACTCAGACACACAAAGACAAAGATCTCCACGAGAGCAATTAACAGACACGAGGGGGTGTGGGTGGTCAGCACCATACCCCGCTACCTTTGTGCTGGGGGGGTGCCCAGGACCTGTTCAGATATAATCGCCCCCGACGTTGGCCACAAGTGGGAATCGAACTCGGCTCGCCAGGCCCATAGCACAGCACGCGAACCACTACACTACCGCTCCCCATGCGTACAAAGACAAAGATCCCCCATATAGCCTTAACAAACTGTAGAGGCAAGTGCTGTTAGCGAGCACCTATGAAGGCCGGAACGGTACACGAGGGGGTGGGTGGCCACAACCACGGCCGACCGCCTTTGTCTCCCCATAGGCGATGTTTACACACCGCACCAGGTACTCATTTGAGGCTGAGTCGACCTAGGGGAGGACCAGTACCGGTTCAGATAATCGCCACTGGTGTTGGCCTTGAGCGGGAATCGAACTCGGATCGCCGGGTTCGTAGCGCAGCGCGCTAACCGCTACACCACCGCTCCCCATGCGCACACACACACACGCACGCACGCACGCGCGCGCGTGCACACACGAACGCGCACACATGCATGCACAAGCATGCTCGAGCATTCATGCGTACTCAAGATCTATGCCCATAAAATGGCCTGCAGCGTGAAGGCTGACATTAAGCACTGCATCAGAAATTCGGCTCCACCGCTACGCATTATGCAAGTGTGCGCTCGCGACCGGCACAGCCGTGCGAGCGGACGGGCGGGCGGGCGTGCGTGCGGTGAGAGCGCAGGGAAGCGCAGATTTCCTCCTGCCCTCTAGGGCTATCGCGATTGTTCGTGGGAAGAAATTACATTGCGAGCGAATTTTGCATCAGAGCTCCGTCAAATGCCTTGTACCAAAAAAAAAACCCTTCTCTTTTTAAAATTTATTTAATGTTTATTTCGTCGCATTTTTGCCCCGAACATACAGCCATACGAGGAGACTAAGGAACAAAATATATATGTGTACACGGCGTGAATTGCAACCCTCAGCGGTTGATTTCCTTTGTCCTGCACGGATTGCCGGGTATGCAGTTAAACGGCCGTTAGGAATGGGCACAAATTCCCCAGGAGCCACATTCACAGCGCCGCCGCAATAGCATTAGCTCAGAGGTTGCATTAAAGATATTGTTGCCATTATTTACTCAACAATTCCGGAAAATGAACTGCAAACACCAAACGTAACCTTTGCGGAAAATGACTGCACTCATGAACTCCGCCACCCGAGTTCCAGCTCCTGGACACAGCTAACGTGGGTGGTGAAGTTTCCAATCTGAATCTGGTCTTGGGTCTCTTGCCCGCCCTTCACCGAACTGCGCTTCCCTGCACGGTGGTCAAAGAATGTTGCCAAACAATATTGAAATACATTTTATATATGTCTCAACCGTAACTTTTTAAGTAAATGACAACCCATCAGACAATGACAGCTGGGTATTTAGTGCTGTAAAAAAAACATTTGAACATGATAACATCTGCGTAGCATGACAAGGCCGTGTATGCTGAATAAAGAGCATTTAAAAAAACACATTTCCGTCCATTATTTAACCATCTAAGTTGTTGACGAGATTCATTATTGGTGCGAGGTGTGGTAGAAGTTGGCAGTACGGCAAGGGATTCTGAAATCAATCTGTGGAAAGTGTTGAGCGTCTTCGCATGTGCGGATTTTTTTATTCTCAGTTCTCCAAATTCCTCCCGCACGGAGCCAAACTCTCGCTAATGGTACTGACCAAACATCCCAACGCAGGACCTTCCTACAAAAAGTCTTGAGACTCATTGAGGCTTTCCCGGGTACATAAAGGACACTGCTATTATTATTATTTTTCTACCTTTTCCTAACTCTGCTGATACTGGACATCTGTGAAAAAGAGCTTCATCACTCATCGGATTCTGCCAGTCTAAATAAAGATTCTACTCCTCTTATAGGGGTGTGGAGGCGTGATGGCGCAGTAATTAGTGCACTGCACTATGAACCCAGTGACCTGTTTTCCAATTCCAGATCACAGCTTATATCAGTTGTGAGTGTTCCAGTCTCAAGCGGGCCTGGACCTGACTCCTTCCTCCAAACAGCACTGACCAGCATGGTGAAGCATGGTCACACCCCCCTCCCACCCCCGATGACCAAGCGAGCATGGGGAGGCCTTCATCCACCAGTAGGTTAACAGAGGGCTGTGCATCTTTTTTAAATTAATGGATTAGACACTATTTATTGAAACATTTACAATATGAAATAATTTTAGGTGTTGAATACGTGAAATAATAAACCATAACATAAACATGATAAACTCCCCCATAGAAACACCCCTCAATAATTTGGCAATCTAATCAAGTAAAATGCATGGTAATTTGAGTCAGGTTAGACTGAGATCACAATGGACATTATACAAGCATTGAATTCTGATCAAAGATCTCTTGCTGAGATGGGGGCTTGTTATATATATTTTTTTTCCTATTTTCATGACAGCTTCACATGTGCGTATGTTGAACTCCTTTCGCACCATACGTAGCCAAACGTGCTCATCGGAGATACGGGAGCTTGGATGAGAGAAACCAACTGAACTAATTCTCGACAGCAAAGACAACGGCCGCTAGGTGGAGGTAAGGGGCTGTGTGATTGATTGTCAAGAGCACAACGCAAACAACGACGACTGCTGCTGCTGCGTAACTTTCGCAGGTGGTCTTGTACAGCTCTGAGATGTACAATGGGTGCCGTCCATAAATGACGTCACGCGATTTCGGACGATTTTTACCCCCCCCCCCCTCTTCGTCACACGGCGTCACAAAAAGTCAGACCCGCCCCCCCCCCCAAAAAAAAACATGCTTCAAATTGCTTTAAACTATTGTCATTGTAGTGCGTATTCAATGTGGCGCTGCACTCTGATGTTGTAGGAGAAAACTTGTATTAAAAAGTATATTTTATTAAGTAGAACGTGTTGTCTATATTTATTTAAAGTTGCGCATTTTGATGTGACGTCACATTTCTCAAACACCCCCCCCCCTCGTCACACATCGTCACAAATGTCTGACCCCCCCCCAGGTGCGTGACGTCATATATGGACGGCCCCAATGTAACACCACGAGAGCACAATCGGAGAAGCCACAAAAGCAAGTGGATCGAGTACGAGCACTTGTACAAAGAGAAGGCTGTCCTTTAAAGACGGTTCTCTTCCTCGATTAAATCTTAATTTGAAGCTGATCTATGAGTTATTTTTCTATCTACGTGACTTTAACGAAGGAACCAAAGAGTATGAATTCCTCGATTAACTTTAAAACGTCCATTCAATCAGACAAGTAAAATTGACATTACAACTGCAGAGAAAATGCATACAGATGCAAAGAGCGGCATTAGTTTTCTGTAAAAAAAAATACCGTAACTTGAAATGTTCATGGATAGAGAACTGCGCCATGAACTCAGCGACCTGAGTTTCATTTATAAGCAATGGTTAACAAAAGTGGCGAGTGATACCTAAATCGACCCCGGGACAACCCCTTCACTGACTCACACTGTCTACCAAGGCTTTGATCAGTGGCCGTGGCGAGTGGTATCTGAACCGGTCCGGGGTGTACCCCTCTCCTTGACCAACCCACACCGACCAGTGTGGTAAGGAGCAAGGCACCTCTCACTCGCACGGCATGAGGAGACCTTCGCTCAGCGCTGGATTGACAAAGAGTTGTGAAAATAAAAGATGAGCCATTTCCATTGGCTGATATAAAGTGTACATTCTTATAATTCTTATAATTCTATATAATATAATTCTTATAATTCTATATAATATTACTGCTTTTTCAACCGTGCACGGTGGCGAGATGTTAACTGCCTCCCCTGGTATACAGGAGGTCGTGGGTTCGATCCCAACCCTGATTCTTCTATATTTAAAATTTGCATGTTATCTCCGTGGTCGCGTGGATTTTTCTCCGAGTCCACCGGTTTTCCCCTACACATTTGGAAACATGCATGACCTGATGACGGAAGCTTGTGTTGCCTCCGAAACGTCGTGATTTGATTAACTTCATTTTTATTTTTACCTACGTGACTTTACCGAAAGAACCAAAGAGTATGCCTTTAGGGTACTTTGCTGCTATAACATTTCCACGTGATAAGCCACTGAGCTGAGATATCATTTGTGGCCAGTTCGCTTATGAAAAAAGAGCTATTTAGCTAAGTGGGCCTTACCCTGGTAAAATAAAATATATTTTGAAATAAAGTAATAATAATTAAAAACACACCGGACTGATTTTGTCACCCACTGACCTTCCCAACTTACCAGACTGCACAAGTGGCAAAGCCTACCTAAATTGTGGGCAACGTAGGAAACCCTATAGCCATGTGTATTATTATTCAATCAAATATGAATCGAATTAGTGTGAACTGTGCGATTGAAATTTTGGAAAAATATTCCTGCTATGCTTAAAGTTATTTTTTTTCAACTGATAATCTTGAGTGACACATCAAGGAAAAGCATTTCGCAGCTAAAATGTTGGCAACCGGGATTCTCTCAAATCTCAATACGATGTCCGTCGCCAACACGGCAGTGAACGTGTGGATGTTTATAGGGGTGCAACTCATTATCAAATATTTATATTACCAAGTGCGTGCCTGCAAATGTGTGTGTGTACAGTTTAATGGGGGGAGTGGTAGTGTTGTGGTTACACCACCGCGATGTGAACCCTGCGACCCGAGTTCGATTCCCGCTAATGCCCAACGTCGATGACAAATACGTAAACTAAACCTGGGCCTTCCCTAGGTTAACTCAGCCTGGCGCGGTGTGTAAACATCAGCATTGGGGTAACAAAGACAGCCCGGCGTGGTGCTGGCCACACCCACGCCCTCGGTGTGCCGTGCCGACCTTCGTAGTAGCTCGCTTACAGGACTTGCCCAAAAAGTATGTTAATGCCTACAAGGGAATATCTTTGTACGGTGCGTGTGCGTAGCACACAGATGCAACTATATACAATTCACTTAAGAAGCATCTTGGTACATTGAAGAAAAAAAGAACATCACGTGAAATTCGCACACACACACACGAAGACAAAGATCCCTCCATATAGCCGCAACAAACTGTTGGGGCAAGTGTTGTTAGCAAGCACCTATGAAGGCCGGGCACGACACACAAGTGGGTGGGTGGCCAACACCACGACCGGCTACACACACACATATGAATATCTTCCAACCCCAACAAAGCCGCATTTTGTTCCTTGACGCGCTGTTTACAGAGTGTGGCGGGTGGGGGGGGCTGCATGTCCAATGAACGCAAAAACAAAGCTGGCGTGGCTTGTAAAGCAGAGAAAGCACACACGCGCCATCCCAGCGGCTACACCGGCCACCAGAGAGAGAGAGAGAAAGTGATGATACGGATATGGCACCAGCCGGTCTCAGCAGGGAGATTGGCTCTCTTGAGGAAACGTCTTCACTTGGTGCCCGCCATCTGCTTCCAATGCAATATCGGTGTTCATCTGCAGAAACTAGCCTGCGTGGATTTTCACGTTAATGGGCCAAGTGGACCGACAAATATATATAAGACAGCGAGAAGGAGAGAGAGAGAGAGAAAAAACGCAAATCCTGCCAGGCTGTGCGACAGACTCTTCAATTTTTACGGCTAATTAACGCAGCTTTTATGGCCCCTTGCAGTCCGCTGCATTGTGCTCGGATGGCGAAATTCAGGGTTCTGTCAATCACTGGTGTTTCTCCTGCCGACCGTTACACTGGCAAAGTGACAGAACATTACCAAGGTAGAGGCAGTGACAGATGAGGTGCCGAATCCTCCAACAATCTGTCCCGATTCTCCACGAATAGCCTTGAAGCGCAATGTATATGCTGTTTGGGTACAAATGACCCCAAAAGTGTCACAGGCTGCCACAGTTTTTTTTTTCCTTTTCAAAACTGATCGAAGGATTTTTAAAAATATATATCGTAAACCCTGAAACCATTACTGTACAGTATTTCCATGTGCCCGCTAGCAAAGTGAGGGTTTTAAGCTTACACTAAATATGCTTAAAAAGTTTCAATATGAATGTCACCTTATGGTATGCTAACCTGCCCAAAACCCATTTTATATTGCAATAACGTGGCGTATACACATCACATTGCATAAGCTGCATTGTGCACTGCCCATAACAAAGTAATATTACAGGCAAATCAGCAAGGCAACAACCATTAAGAGCTGAAGAGTAGACACTAAATAGAATCCAAACATATCAATTAAATATATAGTGATTACTTTACTTCTCCTTTCGCATGCCTTTTCAAAAAAGCAAACAGGCTACAATTGTTTTATTTTATTTTCTAAGACATTCCACAGCATCCGGGGTAGTAGCTGGGTGGAGTCGTCAGCTTGTGCCACCAGAATACGCGTGCCTCTATTCAGCAGTCGTCAGTGATACACACATGACAGTGTGCAACGCACCGCATTTGTTATTATTATTTGACCGAAAGACGTTGGTTAAAATTAACCAACTATAACAGCGCGCACTTAGAAGACGGGAGCGATTGGAGAGGCGGCCCGGGGTACGTCAGCCACGGAAAAAAATTGAAAATTCAGCAACCTCGCTGACTGATTCGTGTCATTAATCACCAAAAACTGCTCGTGGATGATGACGGATGGCTTCGGCAAGCTGACAAATGAGCGTATATCCTTGTTAGAGCAGATGGCAGTGGGAGTACAGTGTGTGTCGCCATTATACCACCAAACGTACCACTGATCCCGTCTACCCAGCAGTTTCCAATTCTGGCTTAAGTGCGCAATTGCGAGTCTATGTAATGGGCGCGTGAATGTGTGCACGTTTTGTTGGCTACGTGCGTGCGTGCGCACGAGTGAATGTGCGTGCATGTGTGTGTGTGTGGAAAGGGGGAGTGGTAGTGCAGTTGTAAGCGCACTGCACCACGAATCTCGTGATTCGAGTTCGATTCCCATTCATGACCAAAATGAGAGGAGCATGTCTCAATATACATTAAAAATTTGAAACACTCCTACACAGCCTGTTTCGTATTTATTTATAATGAGGGCTTCCCCAAACCTTTTGGAGCCGCGAGAGGTACTTTCACCGTACATCACCACGCTGGTCACTAGTTCGGACTCGTATACGTAGGAGATGACCTGAAAAAGTGGTCTTGGCTGCACTCCCCTCTACTAACCACAACACCTACAGCGAGGGAAACAAGTATTTGATCCCCTGCTGATTTTGTACGTTTGCCCACTGACAAAGAAATGATCAGTCTATAATTTTAATGGTAGGTGTATTTGAACAGTGAGAGACAGAATAACAACAAGAAAATCCAGAAAAACGCATGTTAAATTTTTTATAAATTGATTTGCATTTTAATGAGGGAAATAAGTATTTGACCCCCTCTCAATCAGACATATTTCTGGCTCCCAGGTGTCTTTTATACAGGTAACGAGCTGAGATTAGGAGCACACTCTTAAAGGGAGTGCTCCTAATCTCAGCTTGTTACCTGTATAAAAGACACCTGTCCACAGAAGCAATCAATTAGATTCCAAACTCTCCACCATGGCCAAGATCAAAGAGCTCTCCAAGGATGTCAGGGACAGATTGTAGACCTATACAAGGCTGGAATGGGCTACAAGACCATTGCCAAGCAGCTTGGTGAGAAGGTGACAGCAGTTGGTGCGATTATTCACAAATGGAAGAAACACAAAAATACTGTCAATCTCCCTCGGCCTGGGGCTCCATGCAAGATCTCACCTCGTGGAGTTGCAATGATCATGAGAACGGTGAGGAATCAGCCCAGAACTACACGGGAGGATCTTGTCAATGACCTCAAGGCAGCTGGGACCATAGTCACCAAGAAAACAATTGGTAACACACTACGCCGTGAAGGACTGAATTCCTGCAGCGCCCGCAAGGTCCCCCTGCTCAAGAAAGCACAAAAACATGCCCGTCTGAACTTTGCCAATGAACATCTGAATGATTCAGAGGACAACTGGGTGGAAGTGTTTTGGTCAGATGAGACCAAAATGGAGCTCTTTGGCATCAACTCAACTCGCCGTGTTTGGAAAAGGAGGAATGCTGCCTATGACCCCAAAAACACCATCCCCACCGTCAAACATGGAGGTGGAATCATTATGCTTTGGGGGTGTTTTTCTGCTAAGGGGACAGGACAACTTCACCGCATCAAAGGGACGATGGACTGGGCCATGTACCGTCAAATCTCGGGTGAGAACCTCTTTCCCTCAGCCAGGGCATTGAAAAAGGGTCGTGGATGGGTATTACAGCATGACAATGACCCAAAACACACGGCCAAGGCAACAAAGGAGTGGCTCAAGAAGAAGCACATTAAGGTCCTGGAGTGGCCTAGCCAGTCTCCAGACCTTAATCCCATAGAAAATCTGTGGAGGGAGCTGCAGGTTCGAGTTGCCAAACGTCAGCCTCGAAACCTTAATGACTTGGAGAAGATCTGCAAAGAGGCGTGGGACAAAATCCCTCCTGAGATGTGTGCAAACCTGGTGGCCAACTACAAGAAACCTCTGACCTCTGTGATTGCCAACAAGGGTTTTGCCACCAAGTACTAAGTCATGTTTTGCAGAGGGGTCAAATTCTCATTTCCCTCATTAAAATGCAAATCAATTGATAACATTTTACATGGGTTTTTCTGGATTTTTTTGTTATTCTGTCTCTCACTGTTCAAATAAATCTACCATTAAAATTATAGACTGATCATTTCTTTGTCAGTGGGCAAACGTACAAAATCAGCAGGGGATAAAATACTTTTTTTCCCTCACTGTATTACACTCCTGTTTTTTTGTGCACGGTGAACACCCAATCGCTATCCAGACTCAAACTCTGCTTAGCTTTTGAGATCCGACCAGATAAGACGCATCCCCCCCCCCCCCCCCCCCGTAGAGTTGCTAATAGGCAGACTGTGCCGTTGGAATAATACCAATGAGAATAATACGTCCAATAAACTGGTATGATGAATTATCTTCATAATTACTGCTGCAGGCTTCACTCTGAATAGTTTTACGACCGCGCGTGCCGGTTTGTTTGGGCGGCGCGCTGCTTTTTCTGGGCTCTCAGCTCTGATAACGCAGCAGAAAAAAAAATCCTCGCCTAATCTGTCCATTGTCTCGCTTTGGGCTTTGATGAATTATACGGCTTCAGTCCGTCGCACAAAATTAGCAGACCTCAGACCTCACAACTAATTACCCCCGCTGGCCAGTGTCCCATCCACCCAGTAGCTCCGCGTGCAGCCAGGAAGGGCTTGCTTGTGTTTGCACGCACGCTTTTGTCTGCATAATTATGCTCGTTTGAAAAGCAAAGCGCACCTGCAAGTGTCACATCAGCGTGTGCGAACGCGTCTGTTCGAGGTTGAATTTCTTATTGTAAAAAAAAAGAATATCGCGAAAGGCTACTGACACTTCCACCGATGTTGACATAGTAGTTTAAAATAAAAATATTACGTTCATGGCGCGCGCGATAAAGATGCACAGTGGTGACAAAAGAAGTGCTGTAGGTCACGGATACTTAATGCACAAGTAGAAATTAAAAGGCACGCGTGTGTGCTACTCTAGCTAGCAACCCCGAACCATGGGGCGTACAACTTCGAGCTGACCGAAAAATACATTTTAAGTTGGTGGGTGAGTGGTTTAGTAAGTGATTGAGTGGGCGGGTGAGTGGTTGGTTGTGAGCATGTGCAATTCACAAACTCTCATACAAAGCAACTGAATGGCTAAATCGCGCTCACAACTGAATCTCTAATTAATTATTGCTCTACATAAGCCACACGAAAGAGAGCTGGAGTGTGACATCGCTTTGAGTCTGTAGTCGAGCAGGTTAACGATTGTGTTTAGTGTGTAGACTATTCTGCATCCGTCAATTTCCAGACACTTAAAAGGGGTTTCTGAAAAAAAACGACAATGGCCTTTTTTGCTCCTTTGCTTTCAGGCGTGCTGATGATTTGGAATGCCTTTCCTTCCTGTACACGCATTGTTCCCGTGCCTCTGCACATCTGTCGCCTGCAGTGCAACAGCTGGGTGTGAAGACAAACATGCTGGCGATGACAGCTTGGGCTCTGGAACGTGTAAGCCGGCGCATGTACATGAGCAGAGGTGCGTGGTGGTGGCGAAGCTAGGTGCGGGGGAAATTGAGTGTGGGACGGGGTGGGGGGGAGGGGAGCTGAGAGACATTTGGCCATTGGAAAGCACAGCTAACAATGTCCCCGGGAGGCCGTGCTGTTAGGATGCCATTTTCCTACTGACGCCTTGCTACGAGTGAAAACGGTTTCTGGGACTGCATTAAGTCGCCGGCGATGAATCACTCTCGCGTCCGAGCGGCGTTTCGGCTCGCGCAAGGCTGGCGCGCGTGCCGCTGACATCTCGACGTGCGGGAAGCTGCGCGCATGGCTGTGATAAACCGCAATGTGCTTCGACAAGTCGGGGTAAAAATGTGCCTTTTAAATTGGTTCTAAGGCCAAAAAAAAAAGACCCACTGGATCGAAAATGATTCTGAACTCAAACAATGGAGAAATAATAAAGCATCGGCAAGCCATCTACGATGTCAGGCGATCGGAGTTAGTGGAAATGGTGACGAGGAATGATTACAGGTCATGCCTGGCCGAACAAGCGTCGAGAAGAATTACGGAGAAAATGGTAACTGATGGGAAAGGAAAAACACGCATTGGAAGTGACAGCCTTGGCATAGAGCTCTGCTCGGCATTGCAGACTTTTACAAGAGAGTATGAACGCTACACTCACACCAATGATAATCCGCACGCCCACCCACTCTCTGGTGCCGTCAAACGATTTTTCAATACGGCGAGATAAGAAAAATAGCATCGGCGTGCGTACGCCCTTGCAAAAATAAGAACGGTGCAAAATACATATCGATAGAAAGGCGGATGGTAAATAAAAATAACTCCAACATTTATCTCAAGAACCGACAAACAAAATACGGGAACAAAAAAACCATACGGACATGTGTTAAACTAATATCTTGAAAATGTGTTACAAGAAGAGGTCTAAGGGTACCGAGAAATTCCACTGATGGAATTTGTATGTGATGCTTCTGCATGGCGTATTAACACAAGTGGGTCATTTATGTCAATGAACTCAGCAAGCGTATAACTAGTAGTGGCAAGGTGGATGGTACACTGAGCTGTTTCGGATCAAGACTACCGTGGATGTGCAAATAACGCACAGTTTGCAGCGCAGGTAGGTCATCGAGGCTCATGCGGCGATAAGACTTTCACAGCAAACGTCTGAAAATGTGTCCTATAAATTAACTGTGACCAAATAACCCTGATGGTGCCCGGTCCCATTGGATCTCAGGAGCCTAGGAGGGCTGATCCTGGTTACTCTGCTGTGCATGGGTGACCTACGGTGTCACACCAGGTGCGCTATGGACCCGGCGACCCGAGTTTGATTACCGCTCACGGCCAACACCAATGAAGATTATCTGTTCTAGTCCTGGGCCTCCCCTAGGTTGCGGTGTGTAAAAATCGCCACTCGTGAGACAAAAGCGGCAGAGCATGGTGTTGGCCACCTACCCCCTCTGGTGCTCGCAAACAGGACTTGCCCCAACAGTCTGCTAAGGCTATAGGGGAATGTCTGTATTGTCCTTGTGGACTTGTATATTTCCCTGTGAGGTGGCCCGAAGATGGCAGTACAGCAATGGTCTCAGTCGACACACAGATTAAATGCAGTGCGTCTGCATGTAGATTGAATCTATCTTTGCAGAGCTTAGAGTGTCAGCCACTCATATCTATGGATTTTCTCCGGGTACTTTTTCCCTACATGTCAAACACACATTAATTGTATCGACCAACCATCTCCTTGCAGCACTCGCCTGAAAAAGCATCTCCAGACTAAATTGATGCTATCCAGGGTAGATAATTGGAAATGTATTATTGGATGCTACTGTGGTGCAATGGTTAGCACACTGGACTTGCAATCTATAAGTTGCCAAATCCATCTCCCAGCATGGTAGTTGATACAATTGTCAAGTTTTTTTCAACTCCCCCCTGCCTCTGTCCACCCAGCAGTACACTGTGTACACCACAGTTATGCCATCGGCAGTTGGTGCATGGTGGGTGAAAGTGTGGTTACTCACACCTCTTCCAAGATGTCTGGTCAATGTGGAAGAGTACGCCCAAAGTTTCCACGAGCGGAGGGCCTTCTGCCTGCAGTGGCATGAGCAAGTAATAACGGGGACGTGCCTTTACCCTCACGATTGTTATTATTTGTGAAAATCAATTAAATTCCCTTGATCAGATGTATACCTATTGATGGCATTGGTTCATTGTGCAAAGGACAAAGGAGACATTGGCGATGATAATTTAAGCAGGGGCGGTTATCAGTCTGTCCCTTTGCCCGTCTCCATTGGCCTTCTTCGAATGGTGTTTTTACTTTCAGCGTCAAGTTGCTGTTTCCCCCCCCTCCTATTCGCGCGCAGCTTCCCTGTTGGCGCCGTGACATTCGACGCTGGCAGTCACATTCAAAGCGAGATCCTCTTTGAGGAACTTGAGAACGGGGTTGGCATTTTATATATATATAAAAAAAACGGCACCTCGGCGACACTTCAAAAATTCTGCCACGTGAGTAAACATGACCCAAATAAAAATGTGAAAACGGAGTGACAGCGTGTCAGCACACGGCTTTGTAGAACGCCTAGAGACCAGCGACAACGCAAGTAACTGTAACCTTTTAATTTTCAGATAAGCGTGGGTAGAAGGGCAAAGGGGCAGCCGAGATGGACGTTGCTTACTCACCGACAACTGTAACACAAAAAAAAAACAACTGAAGATTCGATCGCAACATGCATCAATGTCAGTGGCAGATAACAGGCGTGTCCATGTCCATGGGCAGTCGGACACATCTCTGGGCGTGATTCGAAGATAATTGGGAAGAGATAGTTGACAACGATACCAGTAAAAGTAAGTACACTGTCTCGTACGCAGTTCCTGTGGCTGCCTACGAGCACGAGTGCAATAATTGTCATTATTTTATCCACAAAAAAACCCCCACTGAATCCGTGGCTTTCACAGGAGGGCCCTGCCTAGCATATAAGATCGATTCCTCTTGTGCATACTTTCCATTGGCCTAAGAAACCCATACAGACAGCCTCCTGTTTTTCCTCAAGTTTTTTTCTCTTTTCTATACCTCCTGCTTTTCCCATTTTCTATATTTTCTTATTCCTCCCCTTCTCTCTCCGTGACGTCTCTTGTTCCTCGACCGTTTTGCAGATCACAACTGCCCCCCCCCCCCCCACCCACACTAATGTTACACGTATTTTTAAAGGTCATTCAGACATCATGCACCCTGGTTCTGCACTTTTCTGCATTGGTTATGTTGAAAAAAATAAAGAAAACTACATACTGTGCCACTTACTATGGCCAACCATGCTGCCTCGAAAGTTGGTGCCTCATGTACATCAAGTTCACAAACAATTCGAGATGTACAAAACCCGACTGAACCTCCAAGCGAACAGATTACAAGCGTGCATCGCCACCACACTGGGCAAGAATTACATTTTGTCGAGTGAGGCTAGTTTAATAGAAGTGCCACTCAACCCAAGGAGACCCGTCATTGAAAATGGCTTAGAAGTTGAATAGGCTAAGGGGTCAGTTTCAGTTTGTTTTGTGTAACCAGATGAGAACTCAAGAGACCAGGATAGTCTCATTTACAAAAGTGACCTGGCTCACCCAATATGACAAAAGCAAAAAGAAATAAAATTAAATCAAGCAGAGCGATGAAGCAAGCTGAAATCACGTTAAAAACAACCTGTGTCACGTGGGAAATGGCAAATATATCGCACAAACAAGTCGGCTGGGGCAGAGGTTAATGTTGGACTGATCGTTGTACGGTTACAAAATTAAGTTGCAGAAACATTAAACAGTTCCAGGTTAACTGTTGTACTCATACGTAAACAGATGAGGACACATGTCAAGTGAAACTGCACGAGAAGTTAACATAGAGAATGGACATCTTAGGATCAAACGTGTTCAATACATTGTGGGCCCCTTGCTGTAGGGAATCATACTGCCAGTGCTGCAACTTTAAATTCTGTGTGTGCTGAGCGGCCCCGACCAGAAAACGTTATGTTTTGACACTCAGCAAGCACACGTTCGTGAAAGGCAATTATTGAAAGTGGTCGCTGAGCCGCACATTGCAGAAGGGCAACGGACACGAATTTAGAGAACATTTGAAATGTTTTAAGAGAAAATTCCATTTCATTGTCTTGGATATATAATTTAGCAACAAACCTTAATGTAATCATGCACTTCCATTTGCATCACAAATACATGTTCAGTGTATATTGGAATAACTGTGAAACAAAAGTGCAATGAAAATTTGAAGTTATTTTTTTAACCCAATGCTGGAAGAAGGCGTCCACAGAGTCAGCTATGACGGTTGTTTGATTGTACTTGACCACGATGTCAGTGTGTGTTGCCACTCCCGTTGGGCATGGTCAGGAATTAACTCAGATTGTCAAGTTAAAAAATGCAGTGTCCTAATCACTGTGCCACCACTCCCCCCCCCCCCCTCCGAATCAAAACATTGATACCAAAAATGCACATTCACTGTCTGCAGCCTCACATTGCCAAGCCTTCTTTAGTTGGAATTATGACAGGTGTGTGAGTTTTGTGAGGATCGTGGATGAGAGAACATATGCAGGTTAATTACGCAATTTAAACTATTAAAAAAGTCAGTGGGCATGGGCAGGACACGGCACTAAGAGGGGACGATGTCTGATGGGTGAGAATAATAATGGAGTAACGGCCAAGGAGTGAAATGCATCAGAGAGTGTCTACCAAGGAGATGGAGCTACTATTGTGGAAGGTACAGGTGGGCTTGGGTAGGCCTTCATTCAGCAGTAGATTGACCATGGCTGATGATGATTAAGCGAGGATAATTATTAATTGACCAGAGCAGGCTTCCGCTTAGTGCAGGGAACTAACACAAAAGGAAAAGCAATGAAAATATCCCACGCTAAACAACACGTTTGCTAATATTTAGTAATAATTTGGGCTCAAAAATAGATTTTCGGCTGCACACTCCATTGGGATTCAAAATAGTTTGTGCCATTAAATTAGCAGATTGTGGATAAAAATGTGGCCAAAAGCTTTCAATTGGGGAGAGACAAAAATCTGTTCAGAAAATAATGGAATTTCTTTAGTTTTAATTCCGGTGGGGAAAAGCAGACTCAGTATTTAATTATGGAGATACAATTCCTATTAACAAGAATACTGAGGGAAAAAAATAGACACGCATTCCAATCTGCTCATGCGCAGGAGCTAGGTGGATCATGAGGGACGACGATGGGTTGTGGTGGACTTCATCCAGCAGTGGATTAATCATGGCTGACCAAGCTGCTTCTGCACATGTTTAGATACATTCCACCTTCACGAGCCATTAATCCGATGTCCAAAACTAACATTTCCAGAAAGATTTCATAAAAAAATATCACTGTGCCTCTTCTCCAATGTAAGTGGAAAGCAAAGAACATGACTTACATATCAATTGCACATTCCCTCTGGCAGTATCTCCAAGAATCCCAGACAAAGAACATATATTATTTTAGCTGTCAATAACACACCTAATGCAGGTAAAATGGCTAAGGCACCTACTAATTTCAAAACCTTCAATCGTGCAACGCAAATGGCAAGCGGAACGACTCCAACCGCCAATAATATACGTGCGCGGTACGTTTTAGGACCTTAAATATCGCAAACGTCCCGCTTAGACGTTAACAATATGGGCAACCCTAGGTCCTGCTGTGAGTGAGGTGCCAGTCTGCTCCAATCAATCAAAGCCACCGAGCACCTTAGCCGGTTTTTATCGGGCCCTGGCGATGTGAAGTACGCTCTCACCTCAAGCTGCCAACCCCCATTCTTTGCGAAGAAGCCATTGCCCTATCAGAATCCATCACGGCCAAGGGGACAGGAGTGCTCTGGAGCGTGGGTGATAGATGGCATTATTTCTGGGAAAGTCCAATGGACTGGACCCCCATTTCAAAGACCCCATCCCATATGAGATTGGCCTCATCAAAGACAATGGAATCTCTTGCTGGGGATACCCACTCGACATAACTTTTCCTATTCGTGCGGAATAGTGTTTTTATGATGGGAGTATGTGGTTGCTGTGTTTCTGGTAATGGCAAATTTCATGTACGTGTGTGGGTGTGACCATGACACAGCTGCAAGACAAGGACAATGACATTCACATTTACATTTGAAACGGCGTGTGCATCCATAAACGGGAATTTTCAACCGCGTGATTTCCAAACTTTTGGATTATTTTTTAAAGTGGCAATCACAATTCAATAGTGTACGTTTCACCTTTTTTACATGGAAATAATTCATCACTGAAAGAAAACAATACGGTATCACATTTGCATCAGTATGTGCGATGCTTAATCACATGGTCTAATGCTTGCGGTGTATTCTAAAGGTGGCTTCTTCTACTGAAACAGAATCATCAACGGCTAAGATGAATACACCGGTTGATGAAGGCCTCCACCACATTGTCACTATCCGTCACAGTATTCTGATGCCATAAATAACGTCATCGCTACAGCTCCATGGTGGTCATTCTGTTATTCAAGGAGATGTGTTATCTCCTTTCGATGCTAATTCATTACCAGTCTTGCCTATTAGTCATTATCCCCTCTCGTGATGAGTTCGTGCCCAAGCCCACTTACTTACATTCAATATGTCTCTAATTTTATTTTGTGCTCCGATCTGTGTCTATCTTTATGACTCTTAGTGTTTGTTGAAGCAACTATCCATCCATTTGACTCCTGCGATGTAGCCTACAGATCACCTTCAAAACACTCTCCTTTAGAAACTACCGTATTTTCCTGCATATAACCCGCGGGGTATACCACTTTTTACAAACAAAACAAGACCCTGCGGGGTATATGGAGGTGCGGGCTATCCCAAAAATATTTTACACGTGTGACATGTCATAACTCGTTTAATTGTTTCATGGTAGGACTATCCACTATCCAACACTTACCTTTGACTAAAGCACTGCTGAATAAACCACTCACACTAAAATTGCACATGTTATCACGTTTTAAATTATTCGAATTGTTCGTACAATTAAACGACAATGTTTGAAGTGGGCGCACTTTGTTTACCGTAATACTTTCAGTGGCTGTAAGGGGGTGCGAAAGTTTCAGCTGAGGCTATGGATTGCACAATGGGAAGGGGCCTTAACAAGCGTCGTCTACCAGATGCGGAATAATTGCCGAGTCCCTTAGGCCGCTGCTATTGGCTGAGCACTACACAGTTGCGACCATGAGCTTTGTTTCAAACTTCCAATGGCTTTATTGCCAGGAGGCAATGGCGTCACCGTAGTGCCGCTATTGTCTGCGCAGCGCGCAATCTACCAGTGCTAAAACTGTACAGGGGTAACTACCGGTCCAGTAGCTGTAATATGATGAGGTCGAATGCTGGTTAGCCTGACAGTACGCTTACTTATCTACCAGTTATGTGTTACTTATTTATTGGATATTTACTTTTGTTACTTTTTTACTTGATTAGGCGATTTCGTGACTGCAGGAATTACTCTTTGGTTTTTTCGGTAAAGTCACTTTAAAGTCACTTTACCGAAAAAACCAAAGAGTACATTTTTTTTTCTGTTTTCAGTTCACTCGTTTCCGGTTAGTTTGTTGTCTTTGTGCACGTTATGATTTTAATGGTAACAATTGATAGTGGAATGTATTACAAATATAAACTTTGTATTAATATGATGGAATTAAGCTGCGGTAACGACGTTAAATATATGAATGCATGCAGGGTATATGGAGGTGCGTGCTATCTGAAATTTGTTTTACACAAAACGCTATTTTTGCGGGGTATATGCGTATGCGGGCTATATGCGGGAAAATACGGTAAATACTCTTCATCATTTGGCTCTGAGATTCATCTTAGATGCCCCCTATAAAACTCATCACTGTGAGCTTTACTCGAAAGCTAATCTAGCCTCGCTGGAGATATGCAGAGATCTACACTTGGCGATATTAAACCTACATGGTTCCTGTATCCGAATCAACTCAGTATTTAACGGATATTGCGCAGCCATGAAAAAAAATTGTAGAAGAACCTCTGATTGCCTGGTGACCCCATTCATAGATCGAGAACCTGGACCGGTTCCAGTGCCTTGTCTTGTGCAGCATCCTCATTTTCGAACGTCCTCATAACCAATCTGAACATTCCACATTTACCTTCTCTCACCATAAGTGTGTTGAGGCTATGCTGCAAGGTCACCTAGGCCACAATTTCTATGAATGCTGTAACCAAGCTCCATTATGTCTGAAGCAGTACATATGGGTTATTTACATCCGTCTGTGACAGGATTTCTAAACACAGTTTTTGATTTGTATTTAAGCACTGTGGATTGATTATTCAAGTGTTCTACACTAATTTTCAGAGAGGGGCCACTTTCGCCGATAACCTACCATCAGTGTGAGGGCCGCCACACATTTCAAACCATTCGTTTTGACAACAGCACGATGCTCTTTTCACATTTGTGTATTGTCGGGAGCTGCACGTCAGGGGGTGTGCTAAAGGCCACCAGGGGTCGCCAGTGGCTCGCAGGCCTTACAATGAAGAGCATTGGTTTATCCTATATTCTTGGTTCTTTCGGTAAAGTCACGTAGAAGGGAAACAATAACAGAATACAAATATAAAACAATAAAATTCTCACGACGTTTTCGACTGCAACACAAGCAATCATCATCAGGTGTGAAAACCACAGCAAGAAAATTTGAAAAAAGTGAAACGTCGTGAGAATTTTATTGTTTTATATTTTTTATTATTTTATTGTTTCCCTTCTACGTGACTTTACCGAAAGAACCAAGAATATGAATCCCTGCAGTCACGAAAGCTTTAAATCAAAAATTGGTTCATCCTGTTTGCAGTAAGTACGTTTTGGGATGGGTAGTGTGTAAGTAATTATATTTTTTGGTCTTGTGAGTTTGCACATTTATTCTCTGTGATGTTCTGTAATTGCCGGCATTATAGATAGTCTTGGGCTGTGGTCCTGCTTGTAACCAAGCTGCTTAGCTCAATGGGCCCTAACCTGCAGACATAATATAGCCTGAGTGTAATTAGCAGCATTTAACTCTCCATGATTCTTGGTAACTTTTCACATTTTGTTCCTTTGTCTTTGGCCCTCTCTATGTTTCATATCCATGACAAAGGAGGAACGATACAATGATTAAAACGTTGTTTCTTCTCGAAGCACATCAGTATGATGCTTTTTATTATTACATTTTATTTTCCAAAAGCACTCCACCCTGCTCTAGCTTGCCATTCTATGACTTAATGTGAAGCACATTTTTCACTTTGCAAGTACATATCATAAAGTGTTTTTTTCAACTGCGCCCCTCCAATAATACATTTTTGGTCAGCGAACTTCTCCGTAACTTTTGTTTTGCTCAAACGTATCCTTCTTCCCCCCACTCTAGGGCCTTCTATATTTCATTCTTCAATTATTTCCAGTAGTTTGTTACCTTTGGATATTATGACTATATCATCAGTGAATCCGAGATGGTTAACAATTTCATCTTCTTCGTACTTTGAATCCTGCAATCTCATTTTCAGAAACTATATTTGAGTCTCACCGCAAATAGCGTAGGTGAGAACATATCTCCTCTCCTGATTCCTCTTAACTTTTTTATGCTCAGTTTAGCCCCTCCACTTTTATAAATGCCTTTGATAATTTCTGTATTTTTTATTTAGACTCTCGGTTTTTCAGTGGTTGGATGACTGCATCAGTTGCCAAATTACCGTACGTAACCAACCATGGTAATCGGAGGTGCTGGGGAAGGACCACAAATTAAACACAAAAAGCAGTTCTCAAGAAATGAGTTTTCAATCTAGATTTAAAAGTGCATAAATGCCTCTTTCTAGTTTGCAAAAACGAGGCATAATGGTATTGAATACAATATTAATGTATTTTTTTCTCACAATGGCTACATACATAATATTAATCAGATTATCACCATAGCAAACTGCAATTTGACAGGCACCAGCATGATCTGTATAATTGGACTTTTTGAATTATTTTATATGGATGCAATGACAATATTACAGAGAGCATTTCATTATTTTTTGGTACCAGACTACAATATAAAAGCATTCATGCAGTGAACAGTGATGTTGTTCATTATTTAGAAGTGATTCTGAAATATACCTCCAACAATAATGCACACAATACATATGTAGATCAATGGCAATCTTGCACTGGGCAGGTTTGCAATATTCAAATGAGCAATGCAATTGGATACTAATCTGTGGCAACACAAATATATTTTCTTTACCGCTTTTCAATGGCTACCCAATACATCTTCGAACCTCTTGTCAGGGCTACCTTTCCTCGGCTTCGCTACCTTCCGCACACACACACACACTTTACATGCATTTACATAAGTGCCTCTTATTCTTTCTGTCGCGTACGCTTACACACGCTATCTCGTTGCCTCTTTCTTCCTCCATCTCTTCTCTCTCTCTCTATCTGCCTCCAACGCACTGTCCACCTATCGCATTTTTTTCTCTTCCTGCAGCCTCGCCCCTTCTCCCTATCTCTCCACTCGCAGGTTGCAGGCTCTCTCAGGGCCCACACCTCCACTTGATTAATGGAGGTCACCGAGCTCATCCATCATTGGCCTGGCAACATCATTACAACGGGGGGGGGGGGGGGGGGGCTCCTGGATGCCTAATGGGCATGCTAATGAAGACACCCGACCTTGGCCGGCCTAAATCACGGCGGTGCGGCCCGACACGGAATTCTGATTGAGTAGGGGGCTGGAGTGGAACATCCTAATTTGCTTGGGGTCGTTTGTCTTTCACCGGGCGTTGATCAATACTCGCTTAACCTTCGACATCCCCGACCGGCCATTTGCCTGTGTCAAAAACCCTCTTTTAAACATCCCGAATAATTGTCATGACGTAAGTTATGCTTGCCGCCGCTGATTGTGATTATAGTGACGATTATCACAGGGATCGTGGTGATGATGTCAAAAGTTGGACGTGACTTACATCAATGCTATTGATGTAAAAATAATAGAATTTTTTTCATTTTTTTTTTTCAAAATCGATAGAGTGTGGGCGAGTGTGCGGGCAAGTGAGTAGCTGGTGAAGGGGTGTGAGTGCAATTTATGTATGTATTCATCACCCATCCGCCCACAGTTCTTCTAACAATATAATCTCTGTTTTACACAGACGTACATTATCACCTATTGACAGACATCGTTAAGAGGGGGGGAGAGAGAGAGAAAAAAAAATAACCGCCTATCTTTTCGGTGACATTTTTTTTGCGGTAGACACTTTGCAAATTGTGCGCCGCTGCGCGATAATTATGAAGAGGCAAAGGAGCCCTTGGAGAAAGTGGCAAGGCACGCGCTCGAGACAACTGGCACGCCATGCAACTCCAACCTTCCTTCAACCACCCGTGACAATGACCCAACGCGACACTGACCCAACGCGACACTGACCCAACGCAGCTAAGAGTTCCAGCGCTCAGGTGATGAAACCCCCACCCCTTCCTCTGCCTCTCTCCCACTTCTCTCTCTCTCTCTCGTTCTCGCTTTTTCCACTTACGACAATAACGGCGCTTCCTCGTGTGCTCACCCACACATTCCCTAATCCCCCGGTGATGCCTTGCAAATGAGGGCGGGGGGGGGGGGAGCCGCGAGATGTGGACACAATCCCGCTGGTTTCCTGGGACCCGTTCCTGCTGCCACATTCCAACGGTGCCAGCAACCGAAGTCAAATGAGTTTGTTTTTTTTACCCTCTCCCCGCTACCCCACCCCTTCTCCTGTTTTTCTTTATTCCTCGGGATGAAGATGACACCTATATTTGCTGCTCCCGGGCAGATCTCATCGAAAATTCACTCAGATCCCTGCAGCGCTCACGGGGGTAGATGGGTGGGGGAGAGTCAGATTAAAGACGGCTGACGGCCACGTGAGTGTATGGCGTCGTTTTACAGCAGGCGTTGGGGGGGGGGGGGCAGAGCGAAGTGTGGGGGGGGGGGGACGACGACACTGTTCCCACCATCGTCGTCACGCTTGAGTCAAGGTAATCTAACCCCTCCGGCTGCCAGGGATAATGCTTGGCAGGCAATCAAGAGCGGTCCTGCCTAAAGCTCCCACTGCCCATGTTTAGCTCCTCGCATCTCCCCCCCACCCAACTAACACCACCCCCCCCCCCCCCCAAGTCTCACGCTCCCCCCTCCCCCGCTACCTCCAGCTCCTTCCAACCATCTCACACGCCGCACGCTTCCCCCCCCCGCCCCCCCGCCCGCACCCCGTCCCCGCACAACTCAAATCCACCACCAACTGGCCAAATAATTACACACCGTCCTCGGCTTTTGTTCCCATTTGTTTCATAGGCAGGGGCTGTCAGAGATTTCATTAACTGATAGGGTGGAATATTTTTACCCTACTGAATTACCCGAGCGAACACCGTGGCTGGAATGTTTGTAAGATAGTGTAATGAACGGACTAACATATATTGAATTCAGGAATATACGGCAAATCACGCGAGTATTTAAAGTAATTATTTGCAGCAAGCGGCAGAATAAGTAATTTAATAATTGTGCTGCATTCTGTACTGGGTTTTTTTTAACGTATAATTATATTACGTAAAACCTTTAAAAATCACAAGTGTAATGGAGATTTGCAGAAAGAAAATATATACCACACGACTGCTCATAGCAAAAACAAATATAACTCTGCGAAACTAATAAAAATAGATATTTCTCGAACATAGGTGAATGCAACTTTACTTTCTATGCAATTGATAACTCAAGGAAAGAAGCAAGTCTCCAAACCACTTCTTTATGCAGGTTAGTTGTACATAACTGGACGAGCTATTGTCCCACAATAATACAACATTGCCAACATAACAAAAGGCCAAATAATAATAATAGTAATTTTAGAGCATTTGGTATTCTCGCCATTTTTAGTGTGCAAGGCCATCACGAAGGCACCATGTTGCACAGAATTAGTAGTTTCACAGTCGGGGGCAATGCTGCTATGTGTAATCTCAATCAAGTAATTTGCAGGCAATTTCACATGTTTGGTAGATTTGTATCATTGATACTGGCACACAATGGTCCACTCGTTGCAATTGATGGCATGGATGGCTATCTTTAACGATCGCTATGCAGCAGACAGCACATTTTACTGTAGCTACACGTGCAGTGATAACCAGGGCGGCCTGATTGAACTGAACCGCGAACCTCTACAACAAGTGGCAAACCTGCTACCACGCCCAGTATGGGGCTTATATGATGCGCATGGACACACTCTGGGGATAATTTTACCCACTTGAAGTGGTGTATGACAAGAAACAAGCCCGCAACATTTGATATTTTCTACGAAATATCATTGGTGAATGTTGTTAAATATGGATGAAAAGCAGCATGCACTGGTTTTGCTTAGTTATGTTATATGCTTAATTGTGAACTAGTATGGCAAATTAAGATTTTAAAAATCATGTTTACATACGAATATTTTAAAATCAAAATCTGATAACAATGCTTATAAAAATCCATTATGAATTAACATAGCAGCGTGGAGTGGTATACTCTGCTATTTAGCACGGCGAACCGGGTTTGATTTCTCTCTGACCATGTCTGACAACGGTGGCAAGTGATATCTGGACCGATCCTGGGCCACGCCCTTCACAATCCTGCATCGACCGGTGCAGTGAAGTATGGTAAACACAAATACCCAAGACTCACGTTGCATGGGGAAGCCTTCATCCATTGACAAAGGGCTCTCTAAATTATTTTTACATGGACTATTGAAGCATACATTTTGCAAAAAAAAATAAAAAAATAAAGGAGTATTTCATAATTTCCTTTTTAACGTTGATAATAGAAATACATTATTCAATATATCATTTATCAAGTTTATTTTACAGCATTAGCAACTTAAAGGTCCCTTGCCATATCAATTAAAACGTTTAATCCTGTAGTACATTTATAAAGGAATTATGAACACAAACTTTTGAACCCAACTGCAATATTATCTCAGTATTGAGTAGTTTTTTTATTATTACTATTGGAACAAAAATGCTTTTAATCATGGTGCAAACTGTATGAAGACAAGGTGACATGCAGACGTTTTTCTTCTCTATTTTAAAAACAAAAAAATACACGGGCTCATGGCTGTAATTATACGACAAGAAGTGCTCACAAGAGGAAATTCATTCAGTAAGAGGCTCAGGGTAACATACACAAAAATCCCCCGTATGGCCTTAATAGACTGTAGGAGCAAGTGCTGTTAGGGAGCAGTACCAATGAATGCCGACACGGCACACGAAGGGGGTAGGTGGGCAGCACCACGTCCGGCCACCTTTGTCTCCCCAGTGGCGATATTTACACACCGCAGCAGGTACTCATTTGAGGCTGAGTAGACCTAGAGGATGCCCAGGACCGCTATCAGATAACTATCACTGGTGTTGGCCGTGAGCAGGAATTGAACTCGGGTCGCCGGATTCGTAGCACAGGGTAACATCTCACACACACGCACACCTACGGTTGTTGCTTGGTGATCTGCATTACCAAGTCTTGGAGCAGGACACGAATCATCAGTCGAATCGCGGCTAGAGCCGACGATCAGTAGTTGATTACTTGGGCTCCTTTGCAAATGGCAAATGGTGCCCCCCCTCCATATCCTGCCTCCTGAAGGTGGGAAACCCCCTTATAAACCACACCCAGAGTGGCGCAGCTGACAATGTACAATTTCATTTAGAGACCGTGCGTTGTTGTCTTTCTGTGGTCTGGTACTGACTTGTGTTGTTGTTTTGCTGCCTTGCCGAAGCTGGGATTTGTCGTTGAAAAATCGGCAGCAATTGATGCACTTTTGCAATTTGTACTTCAACGCGTTAATTATTTTTTTTATTTATTCATGCATTTTTAGTGACTTGCTCACCTTTCCTATACTTTGCGCCCCTTACTGGAGATCTGTGAAACAGATCTTCGTCACAGCTCATCGGATTCCTCCACTCGAAATAGAGATTCCGATTGATTTTGACGTCACACAGCCTCGTGCATCACCTCCCGCTCAGCGGCATAAGTGGCAACCACGGTGCGACTTTTTCACCCACGCAGCTATTGTTCTGTTCACCGATTCGTTCACCGAATCGATACATCAGTAGTGATCGATTACTTCAATAATTATATAACTGTAAGCCCCACTCTGAACACGATCAAAGTTTTTGATTTAAAGCTTTCGTGACTGCAGTAATTCATATTCTTAGTTTTTTCGGTAAAGTCACGTTGAAGAGAAACAACAAAATAACAAAATATATATAAAACAATAAAAAATTCTCACGACGTTTCGACCATAACTCAAACGGTCATCATCAGGTGTGACTTTACCGAAAAAACTAAGAATACGATCAAAGTTGTTTCAGTCCATCCCAGGAACATCATATACGAAGCAAACTATATATATGTACATGTCTGTGTAATGTCAATAACTAAAGTCGTATAAACTGCACACACTGCTGGTGCATCATAATCATAATCTAAATAAGCCCCTTTGTCAATCCACTACTGGATGAAGGTCTCACCATGTTGTGTCAGTCATGGGAGTTGTTTGACCATATCTGGAACACACAGTGAAAACACGATATAGAGTATTTAATTGCTTTATACATATCACCCGCCACTGTTGTTTGCTGAAGCGGATAATTGAACTCAGGTAACCAAGGGTCATAGTGCAGTGTGCGAGACACTCTCCCCCTCACCCCTTACCGGTGTTGATGCTATTATTGAATGCATTACAGAGATCATAATAATTATTATTACGAATGTATTATCATGTTTGACTTGCAAACATTTGATTCGCTAAAAATATTCAGCCTGGCGGTGCAAAGGTAGCACTGAGAAGTTGTGCAAATTGCAGCGTACCACCAAAAGCGTGCCTTTAAGCAAGAGCCAAATGGCTCACAGAGCTGTACCTAATACATAAACTTGAACTGCGAAAATCTTTAGTTTATGTGGAATTCTAGCACAAGTGTCCCTTGTTTGGTAATTCAACTCCAAAGGATTATGCAAGAAATTGCGGCAGATTTCCCAAAGCCTTATCATTATCTTCTACCATTATGAAACCATTTCAGGACATTTTCTTTAAATTGCGTTTCAACAAAATCCCATTCGGGGCTCTTCTTTTAAATTAATTGCACCGTTTTGATTATCTGTTATTGTTAAGGATGGAAGTCACAGCTTTTTAAGCGGGTGGTCGGTGGTGGTGAGGTGGGGGGGAGTTGGTCTCGGTTTTCGTTTCGATTTCTCCAAGACAATCAAGGCATTTTGTGCCTGGCTTCGTCGCTTTACGATTCCAGGCCCCGTCATTTTTGAAAAGGCAAAGGTCACTGGAAGCCTTTATAACAGTGCCCATTTTTTTACTGCGGAAGGAAAGTGTCGACAAGGAATTGGTTTATTGCGCCGAGTGCCCTCTTTCATTAACAAAGGCAGAATGCTCGTGAATACATTCAGCTGTCCTCGGTGAGCCCACTGTGAGCCCACCGTGAGCCCGTTACGGATGCTCGTGAATGCATTCAGCTGTCCTCGGTGAGCCCACCGTGAGCCCGTTACGGATGCTCGCCGCACTCACTGCCGGTGCGAGGAGGAGAAAGAAAAGCTGCCAACGTCCCCGCTGCTGAAAGGAGGTCACGCGAATGTGACCGCAAGTTGTACAACGCGCCCGATTTTTCGCTTCGTTCAGCGCCCCCGTCTTCTCCCTCCCTCCCACAACCCGCTGCCCCCTCCCCCCCACGCTCCCCAACCAACCTGTATAGTAAAGCGCACGGTAGAAATTTCCGGGACGTTGCGTTATCATGTCGTCATATTTATATATTGGTTTATAAAATCATCGCTGACACTCAACCACCCCCCACACCCCCCAACAACTCCAACCCTCGACGCGTAGCCTTTGTACCCTTGTAAAAAACAGCGACGTGTACGGATGACCTATAAGACGACTGCTGAGCAGAAGAGGGGAAAAGGTGGGGAGGTTGTGGAAGTGGTGGGAGGAGCGGAGGTGTGGTAGGAAGGATAAATTATATATATAAAAAAAAAGGATTTACGATCAGTTCAAGGGAATAAAAATGAATCAGGTGTGACCACGGAAGTGGTCAGGTGACTGGGGTTGACTCCTCAGGCTGCGACGTTCCTCGGGGTGTCACGTCCTCTCTGATTGCGGTCGGGTAAACCAATGAGTGTCCTCGGGTGTGTTTGTCCACGGGGGGGGGCCCTCTGACACATAAAGCTCTACCCCCTCCTGTTTGCTGTCATGACTCGTGACCTCTGGACATGCAACTGGAAGTTTTTTTTTTTCAAATTTATTTATCTCCAAAGAGGGCATTTTGTTTTTTTATTCTCGTCTTTTCCGAGAGGCGACATTCTTGTTTTAGCCACGAGCCCTCGTCCCACTCTTGCCACGAGCGCACCCTTTTTCTCTAGCACTTCGCTTCACATCGGTCGCACGTTCGCCGTTCACTGCAGAGGTCCGTGGTTCCAATCCAGTGTCCAAACCTGATTAATCCTGTCCGTGTAATAACCGTGTTGATTTGCGCCGTCCGCTTCACGGTGGACGTCAAAGATCCCCCTGACGTCAGAAAGGGTCCAAATTTGCCTAATTTTAAATGAACCAGCAGTACTCAAGTTGGATTTTACAATAGCAAATCATCGCCCCCTACCGGCAGACTGTTGCCCCAGTTCATTCTTGCAAATGAGACTAAGCTGGTCTCTTGAGGTCTTAGCTGGTGTTAAACCATTACAAACGTCCAAATCTAAATCATCCCACCGTTGCTTCCAGAGATGTTGACTTGAATTCCGTAAGCTTTGTAAAAAGCAGGCATATACCTATTTACACCCCCACCCCCCTCCTCAACGTAAATAGATTGTTGCAATAAATGGTGTTATTCGATTCAAGAATCGATTATTTTCTTAAACATATCTCTGAATTACCTCTCTCCTTCACTGCTTTTTTATTTTAGTTTTTTTACCGTTTTATCAGCTGCCTTTGTCCCAATGTGACATGAGCACGTCATTTAAAAAAAATCTAATTTGCATGAATTTCACGCAATAATTTATCACGTGCACGATTTAATGGATGTATCGTGAGTGCACAAATCTATCTTACTTGATGAATTTACGTATCTTTAACATGCCTGTTAAATAGCATTCAATTGTTGAGAAGGATGAGGTTTCAACCGATGTATTCTCTTTATTCGCCTACAAATGTCTTGTCATCTCCACACACACACACACAATTATATTTCATCATCGGTAGTGTAAGCACGTTACGGTCCAAAACCAAGATGGACCATTCCAATTTTCCATTTGCAGAATACTCTTTTGTATGCTATTTGCTTAGCAACCAGTAATAACTGAGCAATCTTAGCTATAATTACGCAATAACATATCTAGAGACAGCTGAAAAGCTTAATACATCTTCTTGGGTCTTTCGGTAAAGGTATGTAGAAGGAAAATAATAAAATAATAAACAGAAAACATTATTTTATTATCTTCTTTGGTTCTTTCGGTAAAGTCACATAGAATGAGAATAAAATAATAAATTGATAAAATACCAGACAGTCTCGTCCCTTCACCTGATGACGGCCGCTTGTGTTGTGGCCGAAACGTCGTGAGAATATTATTGTGTTATTTTATTTTATCAATTTATTATTTTATTCTCATTCTACGTGACTTTACCGAAAGAACCAAAGAAGATGAATCATTGCAGTCACGAAAGGTTTAAATCGAAATTATTTTATTATGTTTTAATTTTTGTCATTATTATTTTATTATTTCCCTTCTACGTGACTTTACCAAAATAACCAATAACATGAATCCCTGCAGTCACGAAAGCTTTAAATCGAGCTTTATAAATGTTGATAAAGTTGACTTGGTCTGTTTTATGCGATTCTGAAGAATATTTGATTGCTGCACTTTTTCCTAAAAAAACAATCATTAAGCAACGCTTTGTATTTAAAAACAATCATTAAGCAACGTTTTGTATTTAAAAACAATCATTACGCAACGCTTTGTATTTAAAAACAATCATTAGGCAACGCTTTGTATTTAATTTGAAAGGAATTCTGTTGTGGTGCATTTCCTAGCACATTGGATTTGGGAGCCACGGTGGCAAAATATTAACTATCTCGCCTGGTATACAGGAGATCGTGGGTTCGATCCTGACCCTGACACCTGTATATATTTGGAGTTTGCATGTTCTCCCCATAGTCACGTGGATTTTTCTCCAGGCCATCCGGTTTTTCCCTCCACATTTAGAAACATGCATTTGGAGTATTTGGCTGCTATAGATTTCCATACGATAAGCTTCGTTGGGATATAATTTGTGGCCAGATCGCTTCTGAAAAAGAACTACATAGCTCAGTGGGCCTTACCTGGTAAAATAAAAAAAATAGTTTAGTTTAAGTTTATCAATCCAGAGGTTGCTGGTACAATCTCCTGGCACAGCAGATCCCACAATGGTACAAGTCTCATAAATTCCTCCACCGCTGTCAACTTAGCACTGAGGCCAGTCGATCGGCTGGTCACGTACAGTACATGGTGGAGAAAAGTGTAGGTGCTCCTACCTCTTCCAAGACGTCTAGCCAGTAGGCCTAAAGTTTCTCCTTCAGAGGGGCTCTCAAATGTTCCATGGAGTGGAGGCCATTTCGCCAGCAGTGGAATGAGCAAGCCATTGCAGGGCTGCACCTTTATCCTGTACATAGTTCATTATAGCCCGTGTCGTTTGCGGGGTAAGCAGTACAGCCTGGAATGTCTCTTCTGTCACTACCCAGCTGCTGATGGCCAGGCTTGTGGCTTATGTGTTATTACGGGGAGGGGAGGAGAAATAAAGTCGATAACAGTCACATTAATTAGGCTCCAAGTTTATAGGATTATGGAATAGGGACAATGTGGACTTGTGACAAGGGCCACCTTGTTGCCGGCTGGTCATGAGCACGATTTTCTCATTTTGCGGTGTGGAAAAATGACAGCATAGCTCTGAGCCTCCAATAAGCCTTCTCATCAAATTAGGAATATATATCTCTTTAAGCTTGGGACCATGCCTGCGTCTCTCCTCTCCTGCCAACTCATCTCTTAATTTCCATATGAGCTATTCTCATGGAATAACATATTCTGCAGTGCTGCAGCATCGCTTGGTTCACCTTGATGCAGTGGTCCCCTCCGACAATTCATTGAATAACGTAGAATGCATAAAGTGTACACAAACAGAATTCTATATACGCAATACACACTTATTGTGCATCTGAACAGGGTATGTAATTCAAGCAGAAAAGTATAGCTTTACATTTGGACCGAATGACGTTCATATTTACATGAGGAGGGCCAAAAGTGACAACACACAAGTTGTGTGTTTATTATTATATTAACCAACACATGCATGGTTGATAATGCAGTAACATTATCGTGGAGTACGCTCTATATAATTGTTGAAGGCAATTTTTTTTAACCTTCAGCATGATATGAATAATAATAATAATTTTCAGCCATTTGTCAATCCACTGCTGGATGAAGGCCTTCCTATATAATGCGTCGGTATTGGGCGTTTTGCTTGACCGCACTTCATCGTAGAGGCCGACCGAAACTGAATTTCTGGTTTCGGCCAAAACCAAAACCAGACCGAAAGTTAAAAATTGACTTTCGGCCGAAACTCAAAGTATGCCGAAAGAGGCCATTATGCCAACTTTTGGCGCCGAAACCGAAACCGAATTTCGGTCGGCCTCTACTTCACTACACTGGTCAGCGTAGGTTAGTTGAGGATACAACCCTGGAGCCGGCTCAGATGTCACTCGCCACCTTCGGCCAGGAATCTAACTCGGTTTGCTGGATTCGTCCATATGTGGCACAGCGCACGAGCCACTAACCCACTGTCACACCGCTCCGCCACAACCTTTAGCACGCCGGCCCGTAATTCTGGAACGACGCGTACCTTAGAGACAGGCATCTATCACATTAATTTTCTCATCGCACATTAACAAGTGACAAGTTAAGGTCAGAACCACTTTTTATGATTTGGCACCCGTGCCGCGTGCAATGTGAGCCGCATACTTCAACTAGGCACGGCCAGAGAAGTTTGTTTAGTGGCGGCGCAAGCTATAAGCCAACTTAACAAAAGATTCGTGCTCCAAGTAGCTGAAGGGACCCCGAATATATGACAAATAGGGGTGCATCGAATATTATCTTAAATTAAAATCCTAATAAACATAACGAGATCATTAACATAACCAGAGCAATTTATCGCTGTGATCCCTTTTTCGTCTGTATCTCCCTGTTATCATCTCACTACATCTCGTTGCATTGTCTACATGTTTCGTATCTTGCAAAATCTACGTCTCTTGTTGCTATCTCTTCTGTTATCTCACTCGGATTTTATGAATTGAAAAGGCACCTCCCCCCCTTCCCCCAATAGGCCAGGGACACCACTGGGTTTGTTGTAGACGGCACCCTGAGAGTCTCCCTCCTCCTGGAGCACCGCAGCCACCAATCTCCAGCCACATCCCACTATTCAGTAAGTCTTGCGCAGTTGAGATTGTCAAATAAAATCATCCGCAGCATGGACGACTGGGCCATAATCAACAATCCCGCTGTATTCATTCAAGATGTGTTCAAGAGCCGCTGTGTCGATGAATGAGTTACTGTGATCGCTACCAAGGCTGGGAAATAAACTCGGGCCACCAAGATGAAGCCTGACCCATGAGCGATTCCTCAAAGACACGTTCACAAGTTCCCCAAAACCTGCCACTCACCCGAGTTGCCATTTCAATTCTGGCTTAAACACATTCTGCTCACTGTACATAATCTAACTTTGTGTGATAAAAAAAAGGTTAGAATAATGAATTTTAACATTGAAAAAAATCAAACCTGATTTACTTGTCAGAATGTAACTTCACGTTAACATGATGTGATATAAACTCAGTCACCTTGACTTCATGTCTGCATTTTATTATACTTCTAACACTTTGCTTTTATTGTGTACCTTTTTTTCTGCTGGCATATGCATCACAATATAGATGAAAAGCTCCTGAAATGCATTTACAATATAATTGTAAATTAATTTATGCAAAAACGTTCCCTTATTACCGTGATGGAATTCCACTTAGAAATGCTGTGGGGATTATGAAAAAGACACATCAAAAGTAAAAAAATGAATGTAACTTTCAGTGATAAACATAGTTCACTAATGGCATTTCTATCATGTAATGTGCCACATCAAGAATGTCCTTGCTTGACTTTGAGTGCAATTTTGTTCTTAAATTTGCAGGGCTCTATCCGAAATTCAAAATCATAGCACCGAGAGTTTGAGTCATTTATATGGAACAGATCCTACAAAGTGTGCCCAAAGGGTATGTGAGGCTCTGTCAAAAGATCAGAGAGCAAGAGGAAGGTTAGAATGCCGGTGGTGTCACTTTAAGAAGATTAAACTTTGAAGCCCACCGAATATTTGCGCAAAGGCATGAGTCCCGTCAGCCCGCTATCAGTCACTTGTGACTCAAGGACACATGCGTGGCCTTAATCAAGATTTTTAAGATAGCAGAACATGCATTCGAAAGCTCAGAGAACCAAACAAAGGCAAGCTAAAGGAATGCAATGTCAGTGCTTGTTCTGTATATCATGTGACTTGCCACTCCACCAACGTGCCAATGTGTGCTCTCTGCGGAACTGGTTAAAGCACTTGGATTGAGTAAGGGCATAGGAGAATGCAACATTGGGGTATACATATTGTCCTTTCCCCACACCTCTGATTCGCACGGTTGGCTACGTACGGTACAAAATAAATTCAACATGAATACATTATATGCAATGTATATATGATTATTGTAGAATATTGCCTTCGAAGGACATGATACAAAAATAGAAATAAATACTATACATAATACGGCCACATATTTATATCACACACAAGGTCTTGAAATTATATTGTTTGCATTACCGTGGTAAGATTATAGGTAGGCATCTTCAGTAGTCAATGTTGCTGCATGCTATAAAGGTCAGTGGTGGGAGTTCAGTTAATAGGGCGTGTGGGTTCCGTACCACATGTGTGAATTCATAACGTATGAAATGGGCCGATGGCATGGTGAAATGGTATTTCGTAGCAGAGAAGCACCATTGGGTATTCAAAACGCAGAGCTGCATCAAAGACTAGCAATCAGCATGTCTGTGCGATTTAAAGGCACAATCCAATGCCAAGGCACAGGGGATAGACGCGTGGTATACCTCCACGTCTTAATAGACCATACCGCACTGTCCCTGTTTGCAAAAGCCCTGGCCGAGGGCAAGCATCAGCACTCATCCTTTGTACCCTCAAAGTCTGAAGGACAGGGGCACAGCTGGAAGAAGCTGAGGGTGAAATGAGAGAACCATCCGCCAGACACAGCCAGCTGCATTCCATATTTCATGGGAATAGAAATCCTTTTCAGACTCAGCAAAAACATTATGGCAGCAGAAAAGGGAATCAAGTCAATAAAAGGGACCGGTGAAATGGCTGGCTGTGAATAAATCATGAGTGTGATGGCTTCGTGCTGGCATGCCAAACTGCATCCCACAGATTTATGGATCATTACGGAATGATGGCCAGAGCAGGTCTATTTAAAACAGAGGAATATAAACGACAAACGACTCGCTTTTTTTCTTTTAAAATCCAATCTTTGACAGAACACTCAAAGATCCACTGCTTTCAAAATATATAGCTTGGAAGGGGAGCTTTGCCTATTGATTTTAAACATTTGGCTGTGCGGTTGGGTAGAGGCTGCGTGTTAGAATAAAAAGCAGATGAGAAATATTTGTGAAATGTTAGTGTTTTGAATTTTATAAAGGGCTAACAAAGTGAGATAAATTGGAAGCAATTTCTGCTGGAAGGTGCTACATTATGAAAGGTAGTTTTAGCTGCATTAGGCCTGTTGTGTAAGGCACGTAAAAAGGAAAACGTTGTGGCATGAGCTGCTTTCTTTTTAGAAGCACAAGCGGCAGACTTTTATTCAATTTTCAGCAGGGAATATACACAGGACCATGTTCCTGTGCATGAGGCATATTCATTCTAAGTCGAAGAAAATGTTGGATGTTGTACTTCCATATAAATATAATTATTTAATATAACCTTTTCGCAATCAAAAAGCGTTGAACGAAAAACATTCCGTTTGTGGCTTATGATGGAAATATTTTCACGTGTACCAAGTGCACACTTCGCCTGCTCAATGGGGAAACACAACATTGCTTTAAATAGCTTCATGAAGCATTTAGGATAGATGATTGAATATGTAATCTATCAGAGTCAACCAGCGCCGCTGCCTTGGTGTGACGGTTACCACACTGGAGTTGAAAGCCAGAGGTCACCGGTTCGGTTCGGTTCCATCTCCCGGCGCGGCAGTTGAAACAACGATACAAGTTTCTTATACCTGCCCGCCCCCCCCCGTCCCTCCGCCCTCTGTCGACCCAGCAGTAGCAATGTGCACACCACATTTAGTCAATTGGCAGGTCGCGTGTGTGGTGGGGTAAAATGTGAGTACTCCCACACTCCTAATGCAGGAACGTCTTGACTAGTGTGGAGTAGGCCAAATATCAACCAAAATTCATGAGAAGGACAAAGCAAGAATCAAACCGCCTTTTTAGATCAAAGAGAAGCAGTTCCAGATATCACATTTAATGAAGTAAACACTCCCCTTCGCGGTGTGAGCAAGGGAACACTTGTGGATCAGATGCCATAACCGTAGACATTATCAAAGAAGTGGGACCAGCTATTGGAACATTTTCATATCTCTTTCCTAGATATGTAAACAGAAAAGAAACACCTTAATTGTGGAATGATACGCATTCCTGTATTATAAGTGGGAGACAAAAGTGGCATGAAGAATTACCAGCCCATTCATCTCTTTTCGCACATACATAAATTATTCAAGGTCACTGGCACAGAACAATGAACAATTTAGAAGCCAACCAACCATGTGAGCAAGCTGGATTTAAGAAAGGTTTCTCTACCATGGGAAACAACTGGAAAATCTCCCACAGTATGTAAGGCATATGGAAGACTGACTGGTATAGAAATTCTGAAATAAATGAGTGAGCAGGAGCAGAACGGAGTGTTTTTAGGAAATTTAATTTGATAACATGGAATAACATTCCTATGTGCCTAACACAGAAAGTTTTCCAACAGTGAGTATTTACCGGCTATGACAAATAGATTGGAAACATGGCCAATACAAATAAAATGGAAAAGGAAGGCTTGAAAATGCGCAAAGAAACATGCAAAGGTGCAAGCTTGCAACTATATTGTGAAATGGAAACAGGAACACATGGATAAGAGGACAAACACAAATTATAGACAACATTGACTGTTAAGAAAAGTAAGAGGGCCTGGCTTAGGACACATTGCAAGAAGGGTGGATTGCCATTCGTCAAGGCTGACGATGGAGTGACAGGTGAAGGAGGGAACACGGCTGAGAGCACCGTTGCCGTGGAGATGGAGCGATGAGATGGAGCGATGAGATTGGCGCGTGTGCAGAAGGTCGGTGAATTGTTGCATTGCGCGACCATGATAGATGGCGATGGCTTGCGGAGGGCCTCGATCCAACAGCGGATAAAGCAGGGCTGACTACGTCGACTGACGATGACATTTTTAAAACATCCCTGCAAAAAGTTTAGCATGCACCAAAGTCAAAGTCGAAAACCTACAAATCAACACAGGACTGGATTAGCCTGCTATGCTATTGCACGCCTGAACTTCAAAACAGTACAAGCATTTGCGTTTGAAATACACTCTCAATATAAAGGAGGGCCCTTATCACTCGCACACTGACGCCTGTGCTGTTATTCATGGGTAGCTGTATATTGGATGTCCTGTACTGACTGGCTCCCTCAGTGGCTGTTAACATTTTCATTATTTTTCTAACTTTATGGGCCATTATTTTAGCCCTCGCAGTTTGTTATCTTGCTTCGTTGAGCAAGACAGCTCTTTTTTTTAATTGGTAGATTTTCACCAATGCACATAACTGTGCATCGAGAATAGCTGGGCACATGCTCAATCAACAATAGATTGGACCCCTATAACTGGTATTAAACTAATGAGCAAAGTTGAAGAGAGTAACTGCATGAAATTCAACAAGGAATATATTTTATTGCCCCCTGTTAATGCGAGTCTTAAAGACGACTTTTCGTAAAAGCCCTTGTTCACAGACTCGCAGAAAAATTAATGGCCAAGCTTGTGGGGGGCAAACACAAGTCGGCCAACATTTTCCAAAGGCTCCATGCTCGTAATGCGATGAGGATTTAATGATGATTCCTTGAGGATGCATTCATCACCCAATTAACTGTAGCTGGATGCATGTTGTGTGCGCGGGTGCTCTTGGCTTTTTAAAAACACGCATTCCACACACAGGCTAAACAACTAATTCTTCAGTTCGGGAAGCTTACAATGAATGAGCTCATCGTAATGTTGTATTACAAATAGGTTGGCTAGAACGTTTTGTGAATTTAGTTATTTAGTGTGGTACAAATCGGAGTGTCCTTACAACAATGACCTTCAACTGTTTAATAATTGCATTTTAAAAAAGCTCACTGAATGTATGAAATTATTAGCAACACATTTACAAAAATATATTTGTTGGAATCTCACTCACAGCCAATAATAGTGGTGAATATTTGAACTGGGCTCGGGCCTACTCTAGGTTGAATCAGCATTAAATGAAAAACTGGTGCGGTGAGGCAACGTCAGCACTGCGGAGACAAAGGCGGACGGGCGTGCTGCTGGCCACCCACCCGCTCACGTGTCTTGCCGACCTTCATAGGTGCTTGCTAACAGCACTTGTCCCAACAGTCTGTTAATGGGCACAAGGTGGATCTTTGTATTTTTAAAATATCTGTATACATACGCACGCGCCAAAGCTCAAAATGGGTTCTGCAAACCACAGCATTCTAAAAAGACGTGAGACCATCTCCATCACATCAACAATAGGGCTTACAAAGTCAAAGTGGCACTAACATTAGAGGTCAAAACAAATGAACAAAATTGCCATAAATGGAACCGTTAAGCTGAGCACTGAAGCGTTTAAATATTGAATCCATAATGAACATTAAATGTAAACGTCTTTCTTTCCGAGCGTAGGTGCAGGCCTTGCTGTTTCTTTACGACTTCATTTAAGAGGCTCTACTTCTGCACATGTTGGTGAGCGCAGCATTTACATGTTTTCCGTATTCCAACCGACCCCTCTCTGCATTAAAGTAGCAATTACCTTACAATGAGGGCACAAGACACGTCTTTATATTACAGTGACTTGTACAAAGTAAACACATTCCTCATCGTTTTGTTTTGCCTCACATCGAAATTTGCGGATGTTTAAAGTGGGCCATTCACCTGAATTGATTGCAAGGGAAAAAATTAATTCGTGAAAGTTTCTGCATAGATGCAGACAATATTAAGTCAAGCTCAGTGTAAGGTAAGAGGCCATTATGAACACCCAGGTATTGCTGTGAGAAGGAAGTTTTGTGATGAAGGTGAAGCAATCTCGTAAAGTTTCAAGCAGTTTCTAAATTAATTACTACCAATACAATGAAGGTGAAATAAAAGTTAAATTCTTACAATATCCATTCGTCATGAATAATGCTGTTTTCAAGCGAAAGATGGGGGGGGGGGGGTAAAAATTATATCGCCACAATCAATGGTGAAGAGACGTGTGCCGCGAACAAGGGAAGCTGTCCTCAAAAGTTTTCTGTTCAGCAAACGGCTCTAAATCAAAGTTAAACGTTGGCACAAAAGAGGAGGACATTTTATTGCTTCATTTTGCCATCGCCATAAACACGTGCCGAGTTAACTGCTTATCAGATCCGATACCATTTAAAAATGCCTTTTCGTTTTAGTACCTTATTAAAGGGCTTAATCCAGACATCACGGGGAATGATCTAGTGGCGCGTGGGTCAGGGCATACTCTCACCCAGCGACAAAACAAAGTATCAAAGCTGTCCACGCAATGTGCGTTTCTTGAGCCGCGCGTCCTTTTAGACCCACAAAACAAAAGACGCCGCATTTGGACAAAAATGCGTTCCGTGGCGTGAGGTAGCACGAGATGGCACTCACCTGTTGTGCACGCTGTCGTGTCACTCGGAGCGGACTACATGGTGCGACGGGAAGGTGTACCGGCTTTAACGTATTTTACCTTCTTTAGCAATCACCCATTGACGTACGCTAAGCTAGTGCGCTTAAGCTAGTGAGTGCGCCTAATGAATGACGACCGCAAGGAGCTAAGGAGGGGAGACGCTCGCAAGGCTTAACACGTCCGGCAATCACGACCGCGCAACGGAGAACGCTGCCCGTGATAATCATCGCTGCCATCTGGTTATCCTCTATCGAATACCATGAGCTCCAACCCTGTCGGGGTTTTATTTTTATTTTTTTAGGCAACGACGTCAAGCAGGCCAGCGTACGTGTGTGGTGCTGCTTCCAGGGCACAAGACGGGCAGTGGAATCATGGCGCGAAAGTCGCTTGAATAATACAAATCTGATGTCTCTACGGAGTGAAGCAAGGTGAGACCTCGGTGCAGTATAGATGAGATAAGGCCCTGGCAGTGGCATTCTGGTTAAAATAGTGGACAAAATGACACAACATTTTCTGAAAACTACTCGAGCCTTTGAAAGAATATTCACGGGTAAACACAGGACATTCGCCCTTTCCACTCACCGGAGATACCCACTGACATTAAATTGGTTACACACTCTGGCCAATGGTGTCAATTGTGTGTTTTTCATTATTGTTTCTCTGCTCTGCCCAATGTCTATGTTTTGACACTATAAACGCCAGATTGTAGACTACAGAAGGCTAGGTTCGCCAGCTTTTTTGCGAGCACAATACAAAGTGTGACCACTTCCAAATGTGCACTCTGGTAAATTCTGAAATGATGTGTTAAGAACATGACGACTGCATGACAGTGAAATAACAAGCATTATGGTGCTGAACACTACGGATAGCTGAATGACAGCTACGAGTAGTTACATTTTTGAAGGCTGAACTCCCCCTCTCTAAATGCCTACAAAGTAATTTTATTTTCAAGCTGTCTGCAAAAGTTGGAGGTGGGTGGACATCATGCAAAAATGAGTACAATTAAGTGTGCGAGAATCACAGCATACGCATATATACATTGGGAGTGAGAACTAGAGCAGATTGCATGCTGGACAAACGTGCAAATAGTATTGTTACTAGTTCTGTTTCGCATTTAACCTTTTTATTTAAGGTTTGTTTAACAGTTAACCGTGACTATATTGCGCCCCTCTTTGAGCTGATGGATGCCCCCCGGTCAGGTGACTCAGTGGGAGAGTGAGAGCGGCTAGCAATCAAAAGATTTCGAGTTCGAATCCTGGTTCAGGGGTTTCACTCAGTCCACCATCGCTCCAGGTTTCATAAACGATAAGTACCACTTTTACGGCGAAGTCAACAGTGGTTGTCCTATAAATAGATTTGCCCCCGACTGCCATACGAGTGTGGAATTTCCACCACTGGCTCTGCAGGGCAGCAAACAGAGGAGATGAGCACCAATGTCTCCATACTCATTTGAGCGGCAGGAGATCGCTTTTGACGTTTGACTTTTTTTGTTTATACAAGGTCACGCTACAGTTTTTGGCACAATCCTAAGGAACTCACCGAGCTGAGCGAGTCCCGCGTGGGTGGGCGGTTGTGCCGAGGGGTGGCGGAGGCTATGGTTGTGGAGATCTCCATGAAGGTCATGGAGCGGTCGGTGGGGCGTACCGTGGCCGATGGCTCGGTGCTGAGGATGGAGGGCACGTCGCCCACAAGGCGAACGTTGCCCTGCGTCTTGATGTTCGGGTCGTTCTTGGCCGTCAAATGGAGCACCTGGAGGCCATTGTAGTAGAGGCCCGCGAGCTGGCCCTGGAAGGGGCGCTCTCTGTCTTGCCCGCCAATGGTTATCGTCGCTTGGCTGTTGAATATGGTCAGCTGGCGCCCTGCGGAGAAGCAGAGCAAGTGCAAGTCAGCGGTTGCCGGCGATACGGCCGCCAAGATTGTGCTTTGCAAACATCGCTTCAGGTCTACTCGTCGTCGTTACGTAAGCGTCGCTTTAATATCCAACCAGGGGCTTCGTGAATTTTGAACGATATCATCGCTTGATGATTTACATTAACGGAAGTAAAAAAAAAGTAATTCTACAAATAGAATTTAGAGCAAACACTCTGGTTCTTACAAAGCGCAACATTAAATACCCATAGACTACACAATTCTTACTCATTAAACAAATTACTGTAACTTTAAGGATACATTTCTAAATGTAAAACTAACGAATAGCATGATTATGAATCTTTGGAGGTACATGAGATGTAATTTATTGCATCATTTCATGGGAAAGAAGGTGGCATGAATTTGTGAGGCTGTAATGAACAATGACACTGCACAGTGTCAGGTTATAATGCACTATGTCCAATATGACAGCTAGTTATTTGGCCTTAAGGAACAAGCAAGTCAGGCAGCAAAATATCAGACTTCCACAGTTGGCTGGGGAAATAAAACCTAATAGGATGCTTATCAGTAAATTTTCCATGAGCCCCAATCTGATATAATGCACCTGTGTATTTGTTTGCCTGGGGAGAAAAATTGGAATAATGCAATTTGATTTTTTAACTCATCAAATTTTTTTAACGTAATATTGTCATGCTGTAGTGATATTAATCATCTGAGCTAGAACCCTATTTAAAGCCAGTTAAGAGTTGAGTTTTAAAACTTTTCATTGACTTTGCAATTTGGTTTTAGTTACCATTTAAAATATTACATATTGAGAGTCCTTGAAAATACAAGAGCTTGTATCATTGCATAAGCATGTTTGTGATTGCCATTGTTAACTCTATTAAGGCTACTTTAATATAGTAATCATGTTCAATTATACACTACGGAGCAATTTAAGGAGCTTTTTGTAATTAAAAAAATAAAATTAAATTGGTGTACACACCGTTTCATTATGAATAGAAGCTCTTGCAATTAATACAGGTTTAAATTGGGATATATTACAAATGGACATCAATAAACTGACATTGCCAAATCATTGTAGGCATCCTAAATGTTAATAAAAAATGTACATATTATTTAAAAAACAAATTAAAAGCTATTAAATGCTATGGCTCTTTAATTGTTCACGATTTCAAACAAGTTACAGTAAATCAAATGACACATGTATAAATTAACATTTATATCTTTAACAAAAATCCTGAAAAATCGGAACGTTTTATCATGATGCTGGCCCATTAATAGGGGCTTAAAACTCAACGGTGTGTTATCTATATATCTATTAAGCCTCTTTAGTAATTGGTTATTAGCAACACACTGTCGTTTGAAACTTGAATTGGAAGACAAATGAAAATCCAAACCAAAACAACGACGTTAAATTCAGCATGACTTACAATTAATCATATGAGCATTGGTGCATTATAATTTAAAAAGCAGGTTTATGTCAGTGAATGTTTAAACACGGTTACATCTGGCAGGGTTGTGGGTAGCAGGAGTTATGCATGTTTACAGCTATAATGTTTAGGGTGGCGGAGTTACCTTTGTCGAGTAGCCAATCATCAACTACTCGACCGAGCCGATATGGGATTCTCTGTCTGGCGAGCGCCAGGCGTTCGTTATCAATGTTACCTTTAAAGTTTAAAAACATATTTCATTGGTTAAAAAAAAACCACATATGTCAAAGGTTAAAGGTTAAGACGTGAGTTAAGAGTTTACAAAAAGGTCATAGAAAATTACTTTTTAAAAAATGTTTAATGTCTGGGTTATTAAGGCATTTTAGAAGATAACTTTTTGGCAAATTTACGTTCATTTAAACATGGTTTTTTTTGGGTCGTGTGAATGAATCACACATTAGTTGATTATTTAAAGTTTTAAACAGCATTCTGCCATTTTATATATTTTTTTATCGAATCGTTAATTCTGTTTAGAAGAATGTTTTATTATTGTTATTTCTACAACCTTTCTGTTTTTCTTCGCTTCAAGAACAAATGGAATTTTCTTTTTGACAAGTTCAGCGTTACAAACAATTGTTTACATGAAACATCACGACAGAGCACGTGTTAAAAAAAAGGCTTAAACATTTGACATTCCGGAGACCTTATGCACTTTTCAAATAAAAAGTAACACAGATGCACGCTGCCCGTTTAATCTATGAGTTAGACCATTTACTTTGAAGTTCAAGAGCACTTTCAACATGAGCACAACTCAAAATAAAATATGCCGTGCAAAGTCAACATACCAAACAGCCAGTTTGTGGATTACACAATCCTCTGCAACATGTTAAGGCATTATAAAATGTTATTTGATCTGTTATTATTTATTTAGGAACGTCCTCGTAGTATTTGGTAAAAATGTGTTTATCGAATTCTGTGAGTCATGGACGCTGGCGCGAATGTTAATGCATTACACACATTGGTGTTCTTCACAACATTTACATACATTTCACAATGTAAACACTGTTACACTAATGATGCATGGCGAAAAAAACATTAACAGATGATTTGTTTACTTGAGGACTGATACATCTTCACCCCTTTATTGATGATAAATTTTACTAAATAACCGTGACTGAAGGGGCACACTAAGGCTGCAGAGAGAGAGACCAGTGGTGGCAGCCTAGGACAGACTTTAAACGTGGGGGCTTGAATGAGGATACTTCATCAGCTGACCAGGGCAGGAGAGGTCAAGGGGCAGCCCTGCAATTGCTTGCTCAAGCCACTGTTAACGGTTGGGCCTCCACTAGAGGGAGCTCAAGAGACCCCTTCTAGTGGGTATTTGGCCTACTCTTCCATGCTGGCCAGACGTCTTAGAACATATTGAAGTACCCATACGTTAACCCCAAAATTGGCAACCTCCTCATTGACTGACTGCGGTGTAACCCATTTACACTGCTAGATGGACAAAGGCAGTGGAGTTTAAGAAACTTGCACCATTGTTTCAACTGCTGCTTGTAATGTTTTTAAATGTTTGGCTAATTCCCTTTTCACTCGAAGTGTGGGTAAAAAGCAGCGTACCTGGAAGAAAAAAAAACACATACGAGGGGATAGCTATCAAACCTCAACACAGGCCGCCGTTGTACTACTATCCTTGTACCACCTCAGGCAGATGCTCTAAAGAATTAATTTACTGGAAAAAAGCTTCATGATTATATGTATATAGAAGTAAATGATATGCAATAGAAATGTATGCTATCCATGAAAATACTTCTGAAAACTATGATAAATTACTTTATGTATATTATGAGACCTCCTTTTCCAGTAACAAGATATAGTAATAGGGTTTTACCCTTTTATCTGGCACAAAAAACTGACACCTTTATACAAGGGATCATGTTTGCAAATAACCACAACACAAGTAGTCAAAATGCAAACAAAAAAGACAACTCTGATAATATGCACTGTCCTTGAATTTGATTGGTCCACTCCCGAGACGGCTTTTCTTTGAGCCAGATTAAAGGGTAAAAACCTATTACTACTTTATATATCTTTGGGGTGGAGTGATGGTGCAATAAGTTTGCACACTTGCACTCTAATCACGGCGACCAGAGTTCGATTCACGGGCCACGGCTACCATCAGTAGCGAGTGATACGATCAGTATCGGTCCTGACCCCCAATGTCAACGACCTTTACTGACCAGCGAAGCGAAGTATGGTCAAACAGTCCCCATGATCGAAACTGCATGGCGAAGCCTTCATCCAGCAGTAGCTTGCCAAAGGGGCTGTACATTATTAAAGGAAATCAAACTGTCAAAATGCTTTCTGAAACCATTTTTCTTAAAATGATGCTTACACGTGTCTAAGGTGATGTTTTTTTAAAAGTTAATATTCAAAGCGGAATATTCTGGGCCGCAACTTTACATTTGGCTTATAATGTGATGTACATATTTGCTTGTTTCCCGAGCCTACCAAGAACACTATAATGAAGACATGGAAGAGAAAATGTTCAGGCATGTTATTCAATAGGGATTGAAAATGTCATTTTGGAATATTAATTTAAATTCTTACTGGCCTCGAGTCACAAGCTTTGCTCAGTTTATAATTCTTGGAGCTAAAAATAAATACAATTATATATATTTTTATGGTTAGCAGTGTTGATTAGCATTTTTTTTACTTGCATCTGCTGAGCCTAAGACATTAAGTTTATGACGGCCACTGGGTATGTCATTATGACTTTTATTTCAAAGACAGATTAGGCCGGAGTGGAAGATTGTTCATGTTGGAAGGAAAATGAAGATAAAATAATTGCTTGTAAATATGCAACATCAATAACGACCATTCATTGATGTTTTTGTAGAGAATATAACATTTACGTGTACAAAACTTGATTGGAGCGATATTGAATTTGTACTGAATTATCAAGGCTGCAATGTTGGTTACATTATAACCCTCATCAGGAGTCAATGTATCGTCAATGTATCGTGTCGGTAAATTTGAAAGTGCAGCCCCCGTAATGCCCTGTTCACGCCACTGATGATAGATGGGCCTCCACCAGAGAAAGTTCTGAGAGCCCCTATCGGGGATAATTTGGTCTACTCTTCCTCACTCGCCAGACGTCTCGGAAAAGGTGGGAGCACCCACAGTCGAAGGTATATTTACACAATGTATTAAATTGAGGATTCTTAATTCAGTGAATTAGTAGGCACTCTGAATATGAAAGTTTTAGAGGCCATTTAATCACGGTCACGTATCAGCGACAAAAAAAAACACGTTTAAATCAATTGCCTACATAATATGTTGCAGACACTTCAGGAAAGTTTCCTATACAATGGTGCAATAATTTGACAAAGTAATAGTTAACAGTGCACACAGTAGTTACGTAACGGAAGTAGGGAAATCAATTTTACGGAGAGGAAAATATGCAAATTTTATAATCTTGAAAAGGGCCCAAACAAGTAAAGTGTGCATGCGTGTATATGACGGTGTGTGCATGTATTTTCAGGCTTGTGTGTGCGTGTCTGAATGCAATTACATAGTTGGGTGCGTTCATAAAAAAATATATCATAGTCTTAGGAGTTCATATGAATGGCCCATTTGGCAAAAACAAATGGTCTCTTTAATAAAAGTGCGTTCAATCAAAACGCACGTGACAAGCACAAAATGGCCGCCTGGCTTTTGAAGCAGCCAGACAATATCAGCAATTTGCTGATAAAAAAAATAACAGGTTGGTATAAAAACATATTTCTATTTACCAAAAAATACATTGTTAGTTAACAAATAATATTCCGAATGTGCATTTTAATTTGTTATATGACACTGCATGACGTGTATTGGAATGTTCAGCTATGTTTTATTACATTTTCGCATGACCCTTCAAAGTGGGTACATAAAAAACTAACTCAAACTTTAATCGCTGCAGACTCACAAGCACGCTGTTTTATGATCAAAAAGTTTAAACGCATTTGTCAACACCTGCCCTGAAAGGTAAAACAATATATAATAGGCACAACTAAATCTCGACTTGTTATTTTTTGTTTGTTATTTTCGTTGAACCTATCTACAGTGCGTGACTTTAGCGAAAGACCCAAGAATATAGGCACAACTGTGGGCGGTGGCCCTTGATGGTAGCACACAGGGAAGTGTCATTTACAGATGTGTCCAGTGTTGTTGGCGCTTATGCACCCCTGCCAATGAAGCATGACAACTATTGTTTCAGTCACCATTTTTTAATTTGTCCAGGAAAGTCACACTGAGGCGAAAAGACTCATTTTTCAAGAGGGTCATGCAGCAGCTGGGATGTTTGGCCAACGCCGAATGCATCGTGCGTTTTTAGTGGAACAGAAAAAAAATTAAACCAATTGTTCTATAATCAAGCACAAAAAGCATAGCACGTGTGGCCGGACACCTTACAGGCTGCTGCTATGATCATCGTGCTAACTATTTTTTGTCCATTTTCATTGAAAGCTGCCCTTTAAAGCCAACAACCTGTGAAATATGTTATTAAAATCCGAGGCGAGCGCAGCTGAGCCTGGAATAAACATGGCCTTAAGATCGCCCATCCCTGTGCGTGTGTTGCCTGGTAGACTTGCACTCATGATGGCCACAAAATATATATTTTTTTAACTTTGAGAGTTCTCTTTCTTGAACCGTATAGCTCTCCTCGTTGCGTTTGGCTGACTAAAAATATAAACCCCAATCCTTTTGGATATGATCTAAGGTTGTGTTATTTTCTATTTTTATTTTGTGTTAAAAAAAATCCATCCAGATTGCTCTATCGGTGTCATGCAATGAGACAAAGTATCCATTCGGATCTCTCAAAGGGCAGTGCAACCCTACGCATTAAAGAACGGTTCTACACAAGTGGATATCCCAGCGCTATTTCTGAGATCCCTTCGAGTGACCTGTGCACCACATGCAGCAGAATGCAGCACGTTTGCACCCATTCTGCACATGGTGGTCAAAGCGATAGTTTCATTGTCAGTGCTGAAATGCAGACAAATTAAGTGCAAACCCGAATATAATGTGATGGTTTTTTTGTGCAGTCATTGGAGACTGGGCTAAGACCATTAACTAATTACACTTGAGAACCCAGTAATAATGGCCAGCTTTCTTGATACCATAACATTCATGTTTCATGTCTCTCAAAGCTGGAGGAAGTGCCTTTACATTTTTTTAAAAGACAAATGCCACCTATTGTTTTCAGTAATGTATGCATTATGAAAACTTGATATATATATTTTCATCATGCAAGCGTTCAGGGTCAACTTGAAATGGAATAAATTTTGATCTCACCACAAGGTTTTGACTAGTTGTCCTTTATACACATTTTAATTCGTATAAAGAATCCCCTCTCTCCCTTAAAAAAATATATATATAACATGCATACAAATATTGTTGTACATGCAGCATGTGAGTGCATTTGCTAAAAGCACATTTTTTTTAGGTCACCATTTACTACGGCCATCGCAAGATGGAGGGTTTGTGCAGCTTAAACAAATCCTTGTTGTTGTTGTTTTTGGTATAGACAAGGACATGGTGAGACAACACATTCACCGGTTATTCACTGATGCATATGCACTCCCTCCCCACAGCTCCCTCTGTATGTCCATACATCACAGCTCTGCTCCACGCCGGAACAATATAAAACAAAAAACCGACTCATGAAATTAATCAAATTCTTCTTATTTTTTTCGACATATGAATTCAAAAGTTGACCTGTCAAATGCGATGACACCCGTTTTTTTTTTCTCTCTTCCTAAGAGTGATTAACAGTGACTTAGTGGACTATTAGGATCAGACAAGTGTCACGAGGGCGTCTTATGCAATTTTACGCATGGTCAAGTGTCTGGAACATTTATCCTGTGGCATGGGCTGATGGGAAGACGTTTTGTCTTGCTTCATGCGCCCTCTTGCTGAGCACAAACGTGATCGGTGAGTGAAGGGCTTCACAATTATGCCTCAGCTCCAAAACATTTACCATGACGGCTGCTCCGTCGTGCCTACCAGCTGTTCGACCCAAATCACTGCCTGTCAGTCGGTGATCCTGCACATGCACAACGACACTTGTATAAACTTTCATATACGTCACCTATATTGGGATACTAAAGTTCCATTTTGGATGTCATCATCATCATCATTATCGATCGTTAGCCATCCTCTATCAACTGCTGGATGAAGGACCTCTCCAAAGGGCCGCTGTCGCCCACCGTCTTGCGATGCAACGGTGCCCGCTTACGCGCTGATTTCATCGCCCCACCTCTGCGGTTAATGTCCTGACTGCTTCTCCATCATTAAGTCTTCGCCACCGTGACCAACATCCCTTAGAGCGATGATTTATGCCCAAGCCCGTTTAAGAATTCTTAAATGTTAAATGAATGAGATCTCAAACTTTATGTATTTTCTCTATTCTACATGTTAATCTTCCTCTCTCTCTCTCTCTCGGCGTGCACCTCTCTGCACTTTTTAGCTTTTGTCCAACAATTTCACGAAACAACTGCAGGTATCTGCCAGAGGAAGATAACTTAAAAAAATAACACATCGGAGCGTGTGTACCTAAGGCAGTCACTCAAGATGCAACGTGGGGTCAACGTTATGAAATAAAGAGGTGGATGAAAGCCAATGTGCCTCAAGTATAACGCAATGAACAGTTAATACATATAAAACCTAGTGAGACATATGGATCAGAAAAAATGTAATGTGAATAAAAAAAAAATATCCATTATTTGTTTTGCTTATATTGCATATGTGTGCTCTTTCTACCCCCCTTTAATAATAAAGTTAAACTTTAGAATTGTTTGTATTTTACCAGGGAGGGTCCACTGAGCTGCATAGCTCTTTTTCAGAGTCAACTTGGACACAAATGATAGCTCAACAAAGTGGCTTATCACGTGGACATGTACAGCAGCCAAATACCCTAAACGCACGTTGATTCTAAATGTGAAGGGAAAACCCAGAGGACCCTGAGAAAAATCCACGCGACCACGGGAAGAGAGACACTGCAAACTCCAAATATACAGCAGCAGGTGTCAGGGTCGCTATCGAACCCACGGCCTCCTGCGTACCAGATGAGGGAATTAAGATCTCGCCACCCCTATGGAGGTAAAAAAAAAAATAAACCACACGCAAGGCCGAATCAGAAGTAATGGACAAAAGCGATTGTGGCCTCATTATATTACAATAAACGAGGGATGTGTAATTGTGTGAGCCAAATTGCAGTCCATAGCAGTTTATCTTTACTTATCTACCAAGTCCCATACAATGAGAGGCAAATTAATGAACTGTTTTCCCTAAAAAAAGAAGTAAAGCTAACAAGGTTTTGATGATATCTAGCTTTCATCTCAAAATGTAGTCAATCGTAAACTTTTCCATGTTGCCTTATGCAGACATTCATGGACACCCACAGTGTTTCTAAATAACAAAAATAAATTAAGAGGCTCTAACAAAAACACAGAAAATGGTGCAATAGTAAATCAGAAGGTTACAGAGCTTCTCTCGACTCCTAAACGAAGACATCAATAACTAACATCTCAAATCTCCGTGATATTATTAATCCAGCAGGACCTCCAACCGTCACCACCACATCTCCCTAATCCATCACTTCCTTGCCCCACAATGCAGCTGAGACAATCATATAGGCCTTCACCAACCTCTTCTTGCCTGCTGTTCCCACTGTCAGGAATTCCCTTCTGCATGTATGTATGTTGAACTTCCTTCGCACCGTACATAGCCAACCGTGCGAATGCACATTGGTGACTCCATCTCTCTGTTCAAATCCAGACTTAAGACCTTTCTCTTCTCCTCTGTCTATGACTGACCGTTTCCATCAATCCACATGTCCTATTCAGCACAGAAAGTATGTTCCCCAGTACTTTCCTTGATCATGTATAATGCACTTTTTTCCTACCTGTACGGGGGTTTTAGATGTGGTTGCATATGGATGCTTCGTAAATTGAAATTGTATTGTAATAATAATCGCTATTTTTGTCACATCTCTTTGTAAATCCACTGCTGGATAAAAGCCTCACTTATCTACCACTATCTCTCCCAATCCTGCAATGCAACTCTGCCAGTGATGTGCTTGACACAATTCCTCAACGTGCAATATTTTATCCCATCTGCACCAATGTGCCATAGAAAATGACTATACTTTTTTTACATTTATATTCTTTGTGCAATGCATCAACTGTGCAGGGCATTCAATCCACAATAAACTGCAAACTGGTATACCCAGAGCCTATGTAATGAATGGCCATTTTATAAAATTGTGGGTTTTTTCATGATGAACTCAAGCGACTTACAACTGAACTCAATGTCCTACCCACTCTGTGTTTATTCCCTCTCTTTCAGCTCGGGACATGTCAGCCACATGTCTGAGACAATTGGGACTATTCAGCATGACCCTAAAAGTCACACAATGGACAGATATCATGCCTTGCCATCATTGATTTACGATCCATTAAACTTGTTATTTTTTTCTCCCCAAAAAATCAATGCAATTTGTTGCTTGGAGAAAGGACTGTAATATCACTTGCTTGTTATGTGGCTATCAGCAGTTGAGTTGATCGCACATCTGGTTCATTAGAAATAATTACAATTTGTAAACATTACAGCGGAAGAAGAGATTCATCGGCATATGGCACCATGGACATCAATTGTTGGTGATCATTTCAATGGCTCCTGATGTAACAATAGATCTTGGTATTTATGAAAAGGCACTTTAAAGAAGGGGCCGAGTGAAATGTGGAAAATAAACTAGCTTGTTTACATTCAGCACGTCTTCAGGAAGCATAGTTTAATAATTGGGGTTATGAAAGAAAGAAAAAAATTACATTAAAAAAATCATACATTACAGCCATTGTTATTCGACCAATAGTAATTTAGCTATACGTATGGCGTACTGTATACCTACATTTTTAAATCCACTAATTTTTGCGCTGGAATGAAATTGAAATCAAGCACGCCAAACACTGCTTGGCCAAGTTCTGACGAATTATACAAAATAAAAACTGAATAGTGAACGATTAGTTGATTTTTCATTTGTTTCTGTGCTGAGACAGCAATCAATCTAGACTCATCAGCCATGGCAATGATACAATTGAGCCTGATTTTACTGAGACAACAATTTCCATAGAACGAATTCCACACTTCTATTCATTGCACTCTGTGATTAATGTTGTTATCGTGGCCCTGAGGAGCCAAAGCCTATTTAAGAGTCTATTTTAGATTAAAGCCGACTTTTGCTGGTTTGGCCAAGATATTTTCACAAAATTGGAACTCAGATTGCTCATTAGGAAATGGGTATGAATGTACACTGGAATAGCTACATCAGGTTTTTGATAAAGAGTAATACAGTATGATATATTGAATTCCAATTTTTGGCAAGCCTCAGTAGCCAATTACTTTGTACCATCTGTTAATGAACGTATGTTTTTTTGTTAATTATCATATGCATGCTTCAGGCACAATTTATCCTCATGAATTTGTTTTCTATCTAAACTTTGCTTTTAAGACTTGCCAACAAGCCACTTCTGACTATTTTGAAGCAGCTCACTTTGTACTTTTGTTTTCATGAAAGGAGCTGTCGTTCAATGATTCACTTTGTTTCATGGTTGTCGAGGGCCGATACGTTTATTCGACAACCAAAATGTAGCAAATCCTAGGACACGTCATTCCGAGCATGCGGGCACTGATTGTCAAGAGAATTAGCTCATCAATATTTTTTCGAGCCATAAGCAATTACTTTCCAGCATGTGGCCTTCTTATTAAACCATACGTTTAAGGCACGTGGGGACACCCACTGCTACGGTACGTTTTCCCCATGTTTAACTGTTGAGCCTACAAGTCCAATATGTACTGAACGGTGGATCGGCGTGAATGCTATCGCAATCTTTAAATGCTTGTTGGAACGAAATCCGACGGGCAGCCGATCGCCGTAAATAAAAACTTTGCCTTGGGACACCGGTGGAAAAAAAAAAACTCCCATCGCGTTAAAATGAGCTCATTGTCATTTCAGAACTGTCCTTAAGCGATTTAGCACAAGTGACATTTTGAAGGGAAAATATGGAAGGTGAATGGGTTAAGTGCCTATGGGAGACCTACCGCAATAAAAAAAACAACACTGCCTTCGTTTGACTTCCATCTAATATGAATTGCTCCAGGTGGTAAAATGAGACGTTAAAACGAGGTCACATTGCAGATTACTATTCCTTTACTGTGAGTTGTTTTTACAAGCGCCGTGTGGTTTGGGAGCGCGTTCACCTGGAGGGAAGAAAAGCCGCTCGGCTAATTAAAGCTGTTTGTAACGTACCAATTCATCGGGTGTGTTTACCTTAAAGCAAATTGTCTCATTATGAACACCGTACCAAACACAGGTGCTGGGAACATTCCAAAGCAAATAACTAATATTTTTTTTTGCATTTGTCACGCTTAAGCACACACGATGATACAACCGTAACCTTTATTTACGTCCAGGTTGCTGGAGGTTCGGTTTCGATGCACCATCCCTTATTCGAGGGAGATGTGGCGATATGCGGGGAATTCTCAGCAGGGCAGAAATGAAATAAAAATGCCCTGTGTTGAGAAAACAGCGCTTTCTGCAGCGGTGGATCAGAAACTGGGTCATCCACAATTCTTCACGTGGTGTATAAACCCAGACCGCTGTGGGCTGCGGGCCCCCACCTCTGCCAAGCATGCATTCACGCTCGCGATGATTCCCTATCTCTGTTATTTCCAACATTTTATGCCACCGTCGTTTCACACTGCTTTTTTTCTCAACAATAATAAAAATAATAATGCATTGCTCGACGCGCAAAGTGCATTTCATGGTTGAGATGGATAACAAGAAAATGCTTGTGACCCTTATCGTCGCTGCATAGAAGGTGAAAGCTTATCGCGTTCCTGTGTGTGTGTGTCTGAGCCAGCACGGCTATCAGAAACATTGTTATATGTAGATGTATGCGTGAAACTGTAACTGCAGACCTGCAATGCTCCCATTCTCGACGAATCCAGCAACTGCGGTCCCCGCAAGGCCAGATTACAGGTGAGAGCAATCTAATCCAGCATTATCTGTTTCAAAAAGCCCTTTTGTTTACCCGGCAAAGCGGAAGAGGAACGGCAGAATTGTGGGCACACCCGAGTTCGAGGCTGGGGGTCATTGTTGCCAAGGTCGTTATTTATTTATGAAATCTACTTCCAAATGAATAAACAAAATGTAAGTCATTCTTGCAAAACTATTATCTGGGCCTGAAAGAAGATTGGATTTGAATGTGATATGTTAACAAAAGTGGGCCAACGGAAAAAGGGAAACCACATTTCTCAATGTCTGAACAGTCCAATAAATTGGAATCGGGGAAACATTTTTTTTATGACTTCATAACTTAAGGGGCCAAGGGCGTAAATTATATTTATTATTTATTACTTATTTTTGATTTATTTATTACGAAGGGTAAAGGTTTTGCCATTCATACAAAACGCATATTGCTCGCGAGGCGTTAGAGGGAACTGCTTCTGCACATGGTGAACATAAGATTTAAAATAAATCTCGAGCTAACACATCGCAAGGTTTGCAACACTGGGTTTTCAATCCAGAGTTCGATTTCATCTTCCGGAGTGGCAGTTGAAATCTTGGTGCAAGTTTATATAATCACCCCTTGCTGGCTCTGTCCACCCGGCAGTTATGAATGAGCTACCCCACAGTTCGTCTATGATCGGCAGGCTGCGTGTGGTGGGGTTAAAGTGTGGGCATGCCTGCTCCTTCTGACACGCCTGGCCAACGTGGAAGAGTCGACCAAATACCCTACACAGAGTGCGCTCTAGCGGAGGCCCTTCCACCAAGCAGTGGCGTGAGCAAGCAATTGCAAGGCCCACAACTTTGACATTCTTAACACCGTAAACTTGGCGGGACCATCCTATCAAAGAGTCCTGAGACTCAGTTCATCTTTCCTGGGTAAACAAGTGTAATAACAATAATAATATACCATCAGCCATAAAACCAAGTCCATGGAAAGAGTCGTACATTAACAAAGCAATAACGTGCTACTGATGAAGGAAAAGGGGACTCCGGCACTCAGAACGAATGACCTTGTGCGCTGAATAGAACAGTCTCAGTGGCTGCACAGTGCCAAGCTATGGGATACCATCAGGCGATATGCGAATGCAATAAACATTCAGGTAATTGCTCAAACCTTTATAGTTTTATTTTTAACTCACCAAACAAGAACTGAAAGGCCTGCAGGTCATCCTGTCACTTCAACTCACGATCCCAAGATTTACTGTTTTAGCAACAACTTCTTCTAATGCTGGCAAAAAAATTTAGAAGATGTCACAATAATGCCAATTGGGCCCTCATTGGTAAATAAAGCTTTTTTCCATATGCACCATCACTTATTCAACCTGACAAGATTACTTGGTTGCAAGTTACATTCAGATGTTCAAACAACATGTAAATATACTAATAAATACATGCATAACCACCCCTACATGTATGAAGAAGTATATGTATGTGAGGCAGTGGAGGCAGAGTGTTTAGCACATTGCATTCTAAATCTGGCGACCTGAATTCTATTCCTGAATCATGTCAGTGCGCGAGTGATGTTCTGAACCGGTTCTGGTCCCTCCCTTTCATCAGACAGAGGGCTTAAAATAAATAAATAAAATCATTGGCAACCACTTTTAACTCGCGGTAACTCTGTAATACGCTATGCCGATTAAACAATGTGCATTAAAACAATACGAAATTGTTTCAAACTAGGAATGCATTTTCCTAATGATGCACATTGATGTCTCGTTTTACCTCAGTGTGTAACATCACATGGACGGTCATTTGTTATAGATGAATACGCTGCACTGTCCACAACTAATTAAAGTGACTTTGCAAATATTCCCTAAATCATACATCAAGTCCGCCCCATAGGGTCTGAAAATCTTCTTAAAATGTTGTGTTCATAGTATTATCCTCATTTTTGGTTTAAAGAAGACTTTCCTCTATTTTTACAAGTAAAAGTTAACTGAAATAAGCTTTGTATTATTCATGTTTTCATGTTATACATTCCAAGCTTTGAATTTACTAATTTAACATTATATCAGCTTTTACCTTCTTTGGTTCTTTCGGTAAAGTCACGTAGAATGAGAATAAAATGATAAAATAAAACAATAAAATTCTCACGACGTTTCGGCCACAACACAAGTGGCCTTCTTCAGGTGAAAGGGACAGACGTCTGTCGTCCCAACAGGTCTCCCCCTTTCACCTGAAGAAGGCCACTTGTGTTGTGGCCGAAACGTCGTGAGAATTTTATTGTTTTATTTTATCATTTTATTCTCATTCTACGTGACTTTACCGAAAGAACCAAAGAAGATGAATCCTTGCAGTCACGAAAGCTTTAAATCGAAATCAGCTTTCACATTAAGCACTACTAGTGCGAGCTTGCAACATTATGTAAAAAGTAAATTAATATACAATATGCATTGTTAATGATAATATGAATTTATAATATAAATACATTCTGCAAATGTGAATATTGCATTTACACTTATTTTTCTGTTAAAACCATTTAGGATTACCCACAAATCGGCCAAACGAATTCACATTTTAGAGCCGGTGGGTAAAAAAGTAAAAAAAAATCATCAAAACCGCGACTCCATAATAATGACTCTGACAAATAACATGTTGCTCGGATGGATATGTGTGATCTAATTCAACCGGAATCCACGCACAGGCACGGCACGGCACGGCAAAAGGTCACAGCACAAACACGGCGAAGCAATAACGGGCGCGAAGCAAAGGGGGGGGAGGGGTGGTCCTACCTGACGGGTAGCGCTCGTTTATCGGATGGTTGTCCAGCTGCAAGGTACAATTGCCGCCGTTGCGGGAAAACCGCGCCACGTGGTAATTCCCATCGTTCACCGCGACGTTCGTCTCATTCACGGAGATGTCTTCCGTGCCCACGTTAAAGGTCACGCCTACTTTGCCTTGCTTCTGCAACGGGTTAAAAAAAAAAACAAGGGGAAAAACACACACACACACACACAAGGAAGAAAAATCGCGCGTGTGAGCAGATTCCGTGAGGGCTTTCCGACGCAGGCGCCCGCCGTCGGAAGTTTCGCGTTTATTTTGCTTAACCGACAGAGAGCTCGAGAGACCAGAACAGTCTCATTTGCGAGGCTGACCTGCGCCACGAAAATGACAAAAGCAATCAAATCAAATAAAGAAGCACAGTGAATCAAAACAGAGATCAGATAAACACAAATTGCAGAATAAAACAGGAGCAAGAATGAATGCGTTACAGGGGGATTCCAAGATACAACGCAAACAAAAATCAACATGAAGAAAAAAAAAACGTATTTAATTAGTAATAATAACGTCACATTCCAAGTCCCGCAGCAGCATGAAGGCGCACGGCATGTGACATTGTGAGATGACGCCACATCGGCTTTGTGATGACGCGGGGTGCATGCTTTGTGATGTCATCGCCTTGAGACTAGGCTCGAAAGAAGGCTGTCTCTGGTGTGGACCAATCAGTTTCAAAGACAGTGCATATATTATCAGAGTATGTTTTTTTGGTTTGCATTCTGACCACAAGCATTGTGGTTAATGAAAACATGATTTCTCGTTAAAGGTTTCAGTTTGGTGTTTTAACATCTTAACACAGCTGTTTTGTTGCCAGAAAAAAGGGGAAAACCTATTCTCATATTTTGGTACTGGCAAAGGAGGTCCCATGATGTAGATGCTCACCCCGAGCTCTCATTACTCTGATAGTGCATTGTCTTTGGGCTGTACGCCTTATGGCGTCCTCTGGTCTCACACCGTTTGAGACGAGGCTCCAAAAGAAAAGCTGTCTCTGGTGTGGACCTATCAGTTTCAAAGACAATGCATATACTATCATAGTTTTGTTGTTGTTTGCATTCTGACCACAAGTATATGTGGTTAATGCAGACATGATTCCTTGTAAATGGTTTCAGTTTGGTGTTCTAACATCTTAACACAGCTGTTTTTTTGCCAGAAAAAAAGGGGAAACCCTATTCTCAAGGCTTATCTTTTTAGCGCCAGTTTACAATCGCCAAACTTTGCACAGCCGTTTGATTAATTTGGCCAATTTTCTCTTGGGTAAGTCCTGCGTAGCAACACAACTTTATACTGATATTGAGCTTACAGTGGATCATTTTTACAGGAGTTCGTATGACCCCCCTCCCCCCTTTACAGACAGAAGGAGGGAGATAAAGCAATTGCAGATAGCTTGTGGAGCACCCATTTTTCATGCTTTTCCCCCCTACCTTATTTTAATTAAAGTGCTTTCACAAAGAAACATTTGGGTGCAGCCAACTGTGCAGTTCATTTGGTAATGCAATGACAGTGCTTCCACATCAGTAATGGAACACCTGTGCATGGTGAATGTTCTTGATTATGCATTTCAGAAGAATCCCACGGACAAACGTGTATTGATTGTTTAAACTATGTTCCACATTTTTTTTTACACGTAAGTAGTGGTTGAGCGTGCTGCGTTATGAACTTGGCTGCAGTAGTTTGATTCCCCACCCGCAGCTGACATTGGATGCGAGTGATATCTGACTCAGTCCCTTGCCACTCTCCTTTATTAACGTGCATTGACTAGTGTAGTGAACTATGGTTAAACAACCCCCAAGACCCATTTGCTGCTGCGAGGCCTTCATTCAGCAGTTTCATTGATAAAGGACGATGCATTACATGCATTATGCAGTTTAAATACATGTAGAGAAATATATTTCATGCACAAAATAATTATTTAAAGACCAGAAATCAGTACGAATATAGCAATCAATTGAGATGATTATAATGCTCAGTTCAACATGAATAAATCAAGACTTCATTCAACTTAATCACTCACTTTTTGCGTTTGCAGAATCCAAATATGCTACGCAATATTATCTCATTCAATTGCTGAACAAAGAGGCCGTGTCGCACAGTGTGATTTTACGTTATTGCAATTGTAACAAAAATATACATTCACAGTTTGTTTGGCGCAAAGTGTTCATGCCCCAAACTGAACACACGAAGCTAATCATTGCACGGATCATTTCACGGGAATGAGCATCGGCACGGCAACAAACGTTGCAATTTTTAACGTAGAAAATATGACGCCTGCATTTTGTCGCCAAATTCGTTCAGACAAAAAAAACGACGTACAAAGCAGGTGGCGATGTCAAATAGCGCGCAGAGCCTGCTCATAGACACGGGAGATTAATAAGCTCCAGTGAGGGATGCGCAGGGAATGGACACGAACGTTCTCAACCAAAGCAGCCCGACGTGGGAACTGATGGAGTCCGCATGCAAAAGAGGCCAGACTGTGCGTTGAAAACGGTGAGCACTTGCCCTTTTATTTTTCCTCCCCCAATAAAACCCCATCTCGCAGGGGACATGACCCGAAAAGCCACTCGCTCTCAACATTCGATATTCATCTGCTGCCACACGCACAGCTGTGTACAATGCGTTGCTTATTTAGTTTCCATACAGGCAACATACTTATTTATATACCATTTACAAATGTCTCGTGTGCGCCTTACGCAACACACCTTGAATATTTAAAAAGGTTTCCTTTGAAAAATATTACACAGTGACATGCGCCCATAGGTTTTTTTTCTACCAGAAGAATTCTATATAAACAATTCACAGTAGCTATTTTTTTTTAAATGCAGGACTTTGCTACACCCTTGTCGCTACTGAACTACAAAACAAAACACAACGAAGAGACATTTGGGAAGGCAATGCAATCCAGATTTGAACACGCATGAAATGCTATGCTAATGCTACTTAATGACCAGTTGCATTAAATTATTAAATTGTCACGAGTGCCCAATGCCATTTTATTGTAAACGGCAGACACAGACATAACGCCACTGGATATATTCCCATGCCTTACAAATACGTTTTAAAATCAACACACGTGAGCGGCAATGATACGGTAACTTTGTTCCGAGCTATAAGTCTCCAAAGAAACAAGCGATACGCTATGCAGTAACATAATTGTGAGAATAGCTAACTCTTTCAGGCAAATGTGGTTGTATCCAGCACGATGTTAAGGGAAGAAAGACGGTTGTAATACTTGTATGGCTGACCACCTGGGCTTGCTACGTGTTTTGCATATAAGGCTGCGAGGTGTGGCCAGGAAATGGTGGTTCTGAGGGTCACCTATCCCATGCATGTTGGGTTTTCTCCAGATGCTCTGGTGGCCCCCCACACAATGTCAAACGTGTATCGACAGTGTTGGTAGGACATCCCGCTCCTGAAAGAGTCGTGAAATTCAGTGAGGCTCTCCTGGGTAAATAATTGGCAGCATTGTTATTATCAATATTGGATTAGGTATACTACAGAAGTGTGCAATGTGCATATTATGTTAATGCATGGCCATTATGCTTTACTGCAACTAAATATTCATCACTGGATCCCATTATACTACTCTATGAATGCATCTTACTTTAATTAACCTTAGCTTCGGTTTTAATAAAACGTTTTTTTGTCATTGGATGCTGAGGCAAGTACAATGTAGCATATGCATAAAAACACACAATTTACCTGCAATATTGGATTGTAGCACAAATGAATATATATTTAAAAATGGATTTTTAATTGTATTTTTAAAATCTACTTTCGCTACTTTGTATAATTGTTAAGCAAAGAATAAGATTATTTTCATACCATGTTATAAATGTGCAGGGCAATTACTAGTGAATCCCGTCAGAAACATTTTCATGCAGCGTTTCACTGGAGCCACACAACCATTACGTCACAGTCACTTTTGCCTGAAGCGACAGAGAATTGCATCTAAGAAAACTAAAATGAAAGTTAAAGGACAAAGAAAAATGGAAAGAGGTGGTGGAAAATGTTGAAAAATCATGACCTCCGAGCTTAAAACAGCGAGACGTTAAAAATGAGTGTACACACGAAAAGGCTCTACGTGTGACACATTTAAGAGGCCTGGGCCTCAAATCATGCTGGGAGGTCGTGTTACTCAACGTTTTGCCTACCCTGAGCTCTAAATAATAAATCTACCACGACGCATAGGCAGCTGAGTAAAACTCATTGCTTTGAATCATGCTGAGGATCTCGGCATGGCCTGCGAGGAAGGCTTCGATCCATGGTTGACTATAATCAAACAGCGGTTCCTTATTTTAACTGGCTTCCTTTGCCAGCCCAAACTCCATGGAGAGATATAATAAAACATTTACTTAGGTTCTGCCGTACGACTGACTTTGAAAGTGACTCAAAAAACAGGATTTGCTTAAATAATGGGACCATGTGCAATCTTCAGCACTTGCTGAGCATGCCCCGCAAACCACAAGACCTCTGAAAGATCACCAACAGTCGGGGACGAGGATTTAAAAAAATAATAATTTGTACATTGCCAACTCGCCGTAAAATATGTATAATATTACATTCAGATTTCCGGCTAATTAGTATTGGCTAATCAACTATACATCCGTGCTTGGAGGAAATGTCACATTCATAGAGATTTAATTATTGTGTCTCTTTGATGAAAAGTATTTCAAATTGACTTACCATGCAAATGCCTTTTAGAAACTGGGAAGATGTTTGAAATAATTTGAGGGCTAAAGCACACACTTTGGCTAAAATTAAACTTTGAACATTTTCAAAATTACAGTGACATATCCATTATTGCAACGTAATAGCCAAACGTAATGCCTAATGCTAATATCTTGGAATATCATTTTAAAATTAACAACAATTTATCATGCACAAACATTGACATTTATCTATGGCATTGATTTAGCGCCAATCCTCAGCGGGTCACATTAATATTAATGTAACAATAATAATTATTTTAGTAACTCTGAGATAAAAATGTTTTAATAATAAAATGTTTTGATTTAAAGCTTTCGTGACTGCAGGGATTCATATTCTTGGTTCTTTCGGTAAAGTCACGTATAAGGGAAACAATAAAATAATAAAAATGTACAAAACAATAAAATTATCACGATCAACCATTTCGGGTCTTAATTGATTGTTCACGCTTACGGTGGCTTTCAGACCGCATCCATTATTTTCGTCTCCCCCCTCCTCTTTTCCGAACATAGATGGACTCGTCCATCTGAACAAACTGCAAAATCGCTCTCCGTGGTGCTAACGTTAAAAATAACCGCCACTTTTTTCAAATGTTCTTGCTGTGGTTTTCACACCTGATGATGATTGCTTGTGTTGCAGTCGAAACGTCGTGAGAATTTTATTGTTTTATATTTTATATTTTTTAATTATTTTATTGTTTCCCTTCTATGTGACTTTACCGAAAGAACCAAGAATGTAATAAAATGTTTACTACGATGATTTATACTGGACATCTGTGAAAAAAAGCTTCATAGGTCATCAGAGTCCTCCAGTCTAAATAAAGATTATGATGCTGATTATAAAAAAAAATCGCATTTCGAACAAATGTAAATTGACGGTTATACTTCGTAGTTAATTGTGAAAATAGATAAACCTTCAGTTACAGTATATTTAGATGACAACATATTTACCAAATATTCAAACATTCCAGCAGTGACCAGACAATGACTGCTGCAGCTGTTGCTTCGTATAGCACCATCGGTGGCAGATATTACAGATAATTGTGAGCGTAGATCAAATTCAGCTACATTTGCAGTTTACTTACATTGCAACATGTTCATCCAAAGATTTAAATCTTTAGCAGTGGATATCCAATGACTGCTGCCGACGAGAATATTTTCTATTATTTATTTATTTGGGTGGGGGGGGGGGGATATTTTTTTAAATACATTTGGTCACAAACATCCCACAGGGGCCAAATTAGTGAGTGATCTTTCCTGGAGAAAACACATGCATTCTGAAAATGAGTTTTTTTTATTAGATCTGCAGCCAAAAAGAGACTCAGAATTCCATTGAACAAACGTGATAACTATAAGGTTACCAAGGGCAATCCTTAGCATCAAGTTTTGGCTTTGTGCACACCCACCAGCAGATGCAGAGGCAGTGCAAAAGCCAGACGCCCCAAAATAATTTGTGCCGGGTCACAGGAGCTGCAACCTTGAGTTTTATTGTTCATCATCACTGTTCAATCACCCTGGAAGACCGGAGTGAAAACACCGTATATCACTAAATGGAAAACCATACCATATGACTCTCCTCCGCCCTCTAGCACCTGGGCAGGAGGCAGCAAAGGGTTTTGGGGGCAAGCGCAGCCAACACTTGCTTTGATGAATTATTGGAATTCATCGAAGCCGTTCCAAGGCTTTGCAGTGGTTCACTCTGAATAGGTCACAGCCACACAATGAAATATCATCTCGCAATCCCTTGTGCATATCACAGTGTATTGTTGCTGAAACATGGTGATTTTTTGATCTTCTTCTTTGAACCTAGAAAGGTGTCCTGCTTACCTTTTTTTGTCGCATCACTGAGTGCAATATAAGAAAAGTCCTATAAACACACCCGAGACATTTTTAACTAATATTCCCAATGAACTTTATAGAGCATGTCACATTTTGCTGTACAATTGTGTCATCATCATCACCACCATCAGACATACAATGGCAGAATTCTACTCAAGTCCTTTGTAGATTTTCAGTACTTGCAAAACTTGACTAGCCATGATCTATCCACTGCTTGATGAAAGCCCCCCCCCCCCACATTACTCATTGGTTTTTTCGGTAAAGTCACGTATGTAGAAATACAATAAAATTCTATTAAAACAAAACAATCACGACGTTTCGATCACAACACAAGCGATCTTCATCAGGTGTCAAGAACAAATCATGGAGGTAAATACAACAAGAAGATGAGAGACGAGAATTCAACAAACCTAAGAAAAATTATGTGAAGCGCAACCAGTCAGGCCAACAACACAGTTAGACACTTGCTGGCGGACCACGAATTTCAGAAGTGTTAAATTTCGTGTTCAACCTCTGGATTGCACATACCAGCATAGACAGAGTGAACAAATGCGAGGTACAAAGTCAGTAGAAATACATATACAGGCCCACCAAGAGGCAAGGAGGGAGGAAAGACGGGCAGAGAAGCAAGGAGAGAGAGAGGGGGCCGGAGGGATGAACAGAAGCCTCTTGGTGGGACTGTATATGTATTTCTGCTGACTTTGTACCTCGTATTTGTTCACTCTGTCTATTCTGGTATGTGCAATCCAGAGGTTGAACACGAAATTTAACACTCTTCTGAAATTCGTGGTCTGCCAGGAAGTGTCTAACTGCGTTGTTGGCCTGACTGGTTGTGCTTCACGTAATTTTTCTTAGGTTTGTTGAATTCTCGTCTCTCATCTTCTTGTTTTATTTACCTCCATGATTTGTTCTTGACACCTGGTGAAGATCGCTTGTGTTGTGATCGAAACGTCGTGATTGTTTTGTTTTAATATAATTTTATTGTATTTCTACATACGTGACTTTACCGAAAAAAAACCAATGAGTAATTTTATGCAGTCACGAAAGCTTTAATTCTTTATTATTTCCCCCCACATTATTACCATCCTTCATGGTCTAGAAATTATACAATTATTTATTTTCCTGCACGATGTTGACATAATCTTTCTCTCATTTGGCTTCTATTCTGTCACCAGTCTCATTCATCGGTCATTATTCTTTTGAGTTCTTTGTCCTGTCCAAGTCCACTTCATTTCCTTTGAAGAGTTTAGGTAACGTCCCATAATTTGCATCATTATAAAAGGTGGAACCAGGTGTTGGATTAAAAAAATTAGCAGACCTATTTATTAAATGTACACACGCAATAAAATACCACAATCTTGGAATGATGTATATAATGGACAATTTAGAGGCCAACCGACCACGTGGATTTATAAAGATTTGTCTACCAATTACCACATATATACTATTAATCAGAATTTCTAAATGAGCAATGAATATCAAATACCTTGAATACTATGTTAATATATTTTATTCAGTGGAAACTGCTGCAGTCACTCAAGAAAAAACTAAAACTTTAATAAATAATTTTCATTTTAGAAATGAGTAAAACTACTTATAAAAGTGAAACAGCTACATGTAGATTACATTAAGAAGGTAACAAAAAACAAAAAGCCACGAACAGCAAGTTTGTTGCCCAAAGATAATTATTATTAATAAACAATAGTTTATTTTAAAGGACACAACTTGAAAGCTTAACAGAGTAATGTAACGTCTCGGATAATTATTAAAGATTGAGCGGAATGAAAATGATGAACTAGAGGTGAGTGAGGGCAGCTTTGAGTGCTTTTTAACAATATTATTTGACAATGATAGGCAATATACCACGGTACTTTAAAGGAAACGTTTTCAAATGTACGATATAAATACATGTGCACGTATACTTGCTGTTATTTTCACACTTAAAATAGATCGATGAATTAACATGATGTGCAAGAATGTGATCAAGAATGTGATTACATTATGAAAGCATTCGCACAAAAAGAGGATATTTTAACTCCTTATGCAGATTAACAGCCCTGACAGCGATGATATTTCATAAACAGTTTCTTTCAAAATCTGCATCACTCAAAGCAACGACAGTTAAAGTACAAATAAGCCTTGCCTACAATTTAAATAGGGATATGCTGCCAAGGTGTAATGGTCATCACACTGCACTGCAGTTCAGAGGTTACAGGTTGGATCTCCTGGGCACGGCAGTTAAAACAATGGTGCAAGTTTTACATAAATCCCCCCACCTGTCTACCCAGCAGTATTAATGGTTGTGTGATGGTGGTGCAGAGTGTGGGTACTGCTATCTCTTCGAAAATATTTTGCCAGCAGACTAGAGTAGGCCAAAACAGCCCTCCGAGTGGAGGGGCCTTTTTTGCCAGGAGTGGCATAAGTAGGAAATTTTAGTGCTGCAATTTAACCGATGCCATTTACGCTCTAAATGCAAGCCAATACCCTTTGTTATAATGACAGCAAAGGGATATGTTAAAGCGTAAGGAGAGAAAGTCACTGAAAACGATTTCCCTTTCATTTCGAATGTAAAATGTTGAGTCCACATTCATATAGGTTGACAAAAACCCAAGCCGTGTGCGAAGCACAAATACATAAAAGATAATTAATGACCAAAAAAAAAGAAACAATGTCAAAATGTTTTAAACTTGGAAAAAATTCCGTATGGTAACAGGTGCCGATGCTTTTTTTACGTTAATGCAATTCAGCAGGTGCACTGGTGCAACAAGTCCTGCATAGTGTATAAAGTGCACGATTACATTATGTCAATCATGATTTACTTGGAGGAAATGGGTTTCGAGCAATCCCATGCCAAGCTTGAAAACATCCACAGAAATCCCACTTTTATAGAAAAGCGTTGCCCTTAAAGCGGCCCAGAAGCATAACATTTTTCAAGACAGGCTTCCACAGCTGTCACAAGAACACCCCCCCCCTCCCCTCACCTAATTTAATTGCCACTTTGAGATATTTTGCCTTAACGTTATCCAGCACCTTCCAAAATGTTACTTCCAAAGACACATTCTTTTATGTTGACTTTACTACATTTCAAGGTGCGTGTTTAAGCCCACAGAAGACTCGTTTGTGGTTGGTGCCAGGCAAGACAATGTTGTATTTGGTGCTACGGTATACATATCCGTAGGTTAGTCAGGGTTATGGTTAGGCTGAGAGAGTGCAATGAAGCTATGTACATTTTATTGACAAGTTTTGAGTGATTTTATGGGCAAAGGGTTATTTTTTTTATTCGCTTAACATCCTCGCATTACTAGACGTAGGTGTGAAAGCTATCCAGACCGTTCAAACATGTAATTCTCCAGATTGTTTCATCAATTCTACAGTGTGAATAAAAGTTTTATTATTTTTCATGATATCTATAGATTTGAAAATAAAAACTACTCATTTCAGGCTCATATAAATACGAAATAATTTGGTGCCCCCTTGTCAATCCACTGCTGAGCGAAGGCATCCTCAAGCCGTGTAGTAGGTTGTAGGGGCTGTTTGACCATACTTCACCACGCTGGTCAGTGCGGGTTGGTGAAGTGGTTGATTGGACAGTGGGAGGCATCAGCAAACAGTGGGTTGATCATCAACCACGATTACTCCAATGCAACAAATAGTACATTATTTCGATTTAAAGCTTTCGTGACTGCAAGGATGCATCTTCTTTGGTTCTTTCGGTAAAGTCACGTAGAATGAGAATAAAATAATAAAATGAAATAACACATTGACTCTTAATACCTCTCACACCACGGTTAATGGTATGGTTTACAACATGGAGTATAACAGCGCCTCGCAGCTGTCTCTCTCCTCCCTCCTCCGTTCCGACCATGGATGGACTCGTCCGTCTGAACGGGGCTCGTAGCTGTCCGTGGTGCTGAAGTTGAGGGTAAGAATCCACCCATTTTTTCGCCATATAGCATTGTGATATATAACGACTTATTGTTGGTAGCTCAGATGATTGGAGAATATATAGAGTTTATTGATAACATTGAGGTAGTTTATATTTTAGTTTTTATTGGTTTACTATATGGTATTCATTATATAGTGTAGTGTATACCCAGTTACTGTTAATAGCTCAGCTTATTGAAGAATATATTGAGTACATTTATTATATTGATGTAATTTAGATTCAGGTTTTTTCACATCGGATTACTGTATCATAGTTGAGTTGTGGCAGCCCCTTTGGCGTCCATGTACTAGGTGCCTCTGTGGATGTGCAGGCTTTGACTTTAACATAGCTATTTCTATGACCAGTCACAAGCTAATCCCTCAGTTATTTCAATGCTAAATTCTCCTGTTTGATTTGTACTAGGTGCCTCTGTGGATGTGTAGGCTTTGACTTTAACATAACAATTTCTGTGACCAGTCACAAGCTAATCACTCAGCTATTTCAATGCTAAATTCTCCCGTTTGATTTGTACTAGGTGCCTCTGTGGATGTGTAGGCTTTGACTTTAACATAGCCATTTCTGTGACCAGTCACAAGCTAATCCCTCAGCTATTTCAATGCTAAATTCTCCTGTTTGATATGTAAACCCCTTTGTCAAGGTGCCTCACTTCTCTAAACCAGCTTAAAAGACGCTACGAATCTTAACAACGTTCATTGAAGCTCTGTCGTCCCGACAGGTCTGCTCCTTTCACCTGAAGAAGGCCACTTGTGTTGTGGCCGAAACTTCGTGAGAATATTATTGTGTTATTTTATTGTATTAATTTATTATTTTATTCTCATTCTACGTGACTTTACTGAAAGAACCAAAGAAGATGAGTACATTATTTACATATGATTTGCATGAATAAAAAAGTATTGATTCTTACATGTGTGATTCTCTGTATGTACTGTGAGCATTACGAATCAATATGAATAGATGCATCAATATATGATTACACACCTACTGCACAGACGTGTACTATAAATAAATATGCCACTACTGTACTTATAAATAGAAAATCCATGTATCGATACCCCACTAAAACAATATGGATAAATTATACATAAATCTAAATTTGACTTCGAATCCTCTAAGTCTTCCAACCAATCCCAATGCACCTATTAATTATGTTAACACTCTCCTCTGTAAGATATGGAGCCATCACGTTCACATTATTTAATCACATGTTGAGAAGTATAGAGGCTCAGAAATAAGTCCTTCAAATAAGCATGCTTCATGCTTGTGGAAATTTCAGAAAATAAAAAAAGTTATTTACAGAATTTTTACTTTTCTCAATCTAAAAAATGTTCTGTAACATTTCATAACAAAGGCAGTGGACTGACCCTATATGTGCAATTGTTAAAATAAATGGGCTCATACCGCATTCGAACAAAATAATGGTGCCTCTGCCCACGCTACAACACGATCATTTGGATAAACTTGTTTTTTTGCCAGAAGCGTAGCTTTGAAATAACCATGCTGGGAAGTATTGAATAAATCAGATTCTAAGCAAGGAAACAGCAAGGGCTTGAATATTTATACTCTGTGTGACACCAGAATAATTGAACATTTACAGCAAACGAAGGTCGGCACAGTTGGATTCCTGTGGGTAAAGACTACCTTGACCATTCTCATATTTACGCTGATCTAACCGAATGGAATCTACGATTTCTCATCGGTAGCTTGGCACATTACTGTTTGATGAGTCAGTTTGGAAATGTGTACTATCTGAATATCAATCACGATAAAACAGCAGTGCTCATCCACAGGAATCAGCCAACACAAAGCCTTTTAGTTAGGTATACAAAATGGTGAGACGATGGGTGAGCCGATGGAGAGGCATGGCTGTGTTTAATCATAATATTACATGTTCTTTGCAATGCTTGGCTTAGTTATAGAGCATGTTAAGTCAATTACATCCGATATATAATTCCATTAAAAAAATGTTTACGTGCAACAACTGTGACATCTCATCCTGGTGGTAGAAATAATATACAAATAACAGCATTAATTTCATTTCCAAAAAAATATTTAGCACATATATAAAATTATGCACCGGTGAACATATATTATTAAGTTATTTCCTCTTCTTTCCCCTACCGTCTTCTCCCCCAACACACACAGCTAGCTCTATGAATACTTTACCATTTGACAGCATATGATTAATACATAAAGAGGTGGTTCTGAAATAAAGCCAATGTTAGTTCAGTGTCCCAGTCTCAAATTACCTTTAACTATGCCTGATATAGATTGCTGTTTGGAGACAATCATAATTCTTCAAATGCCTGATGCATGCGATACAAATAAAAAAAACACGTATTTATGATCTAAAAAAACATGTCCACTCCAATCTAAGTACCAGATGTCATGAGTAAAAAAAAACACCATTAATGCATTTATGCTTTCATCAGCTAATAACATCTCGCGGAAACGTGCCGTGCCGATTGCGTGTTCAATTGCGCCGGGGATATCGTTGCTGACAGCTACACAGCGCGAGTGTTTTGTGCGGCTCGCGTGTGATGGTGGCGCAGCTTTCGTCTCTCCGGGGGGAATAACCATTCGACCACCGCGAAAACGCCACGGCTAATTTACAATGCAGACATCTCGAAATCTGAGAGGGTCACGAGCACTACCTCCCCCCCCCCCCGCCTCTCATCAGGAGCACGGTCTAGCAGCAGCACGCCTGTCAGTTTGGCCGCATCACTTGCTTGTCGTTACTGGCCGTACAAACGTACTCAATTGATTCCTATATTATTATTTTTTTATAAATAGCCACACGAGCAAATTCTTACCACCACCACCACCCCTCCTCTCCCTTTGTTAAAAAAACGATTCGATTGGATGAAAAAACAACATTAATGTTTTTTAGACAAATATTTGACTTTACTTTCAATAGCTCCCTACAAAAATCCCCCGTGAAGCCTTAGCAGACTGTTGGTGGCAAGTGCTGTTCGCGAGCACCGATAAAGGCCGGCACGGCACAGCACACGGGAGGGTGGGTGGCCAACACCACGCCCGGCCGTCTTTTTCTCCTTCGTGGCGATGTTTACACACCGCACCAGGCACTCTTTTGAGGCTGAGTCGACCTCGGGGAGGCCCAGGACCCGGTTAAGATATTCGTCACTGGTGTTGCCCGTGAACGTGAATCGAACTCGGGCGTCCGGGTTCGTGGCGCAGCGCGCTAACCGCTGCACCACTGCTCCCCCACACGTTAAAACAGATCCTATGAAACACACACACACACACACCCATACATATGGGATTCTGGGAATGTGTGCTATTTACATTGGAATGTTCTTTTAAAATATGTGAATGGGATGTTTTAAAATATTTTTTCTGCGAACCGAATAAAATTCTGATTAAGCTATACACGATTATATATCCCCCATGATAATAGTTGATGCATATTACGGGATACACGCGTCATTGTAGTCCGTTAATGCTCTTTAACTCAATCGAATCACTCGCTATTGTGTCTTTCACAATGGGCTCTCTTCAAGTCTCACACCAGCCAATCACGAGAGAGTAAACAGCCAACAGCGTTGACGCCTTGCGACGCCTGACAAAGTAGATTTTGTAATTTTGTTGTTTTTAGAATTCATGATTTAGGTCAAGACACCAGTGCCAAGCCACCCTGCTGTTGTGAATGATGTCACTGGCCATTTGATGTCCGGCCCCCTGCTTTAACCGTACACGCTAAGCACTCTGCTTATCGCTACACAATTGTGAGCACGTGCTCATGATCAAAGCCATACGAATTGGCTTCGCAGCGAGCGTACTAAACCACGAGGACAGAGTTCTGCACAGGACCGCATGTACATATAATAGCACAATATTTATCGTGCATGTATGACACGAATACAAAACAATAGTTTTGCCACCTCCCCTGCTTTCTCCAGGATCATCCCTCTTGTAGAGGTTGCTGTTTTAGGAAATGTGTAACATTAAAAATCTTAGTTTTGTTACTTGCATAATAATACAAAAAAGCACTAAATACAACAAGTTTACACGCAGTTATCCCATCTTCCATTATTTCCATATATTCTTCTTCCTATGATACGTCCTAGTTTTTCGCAGCTCAGAAGTGGTAACCCTAAACTCCACTGGATCTATAATAATAGATACGTTCCATAACGCAACTTGAATACAGTAATGCAAATAATTATCTGCCTCGTTATTTGGAGCCTTTCACACTCGGCTGTAGTCCGAGTGATCTGGGCGTGAGCCCAACCTCCCAGGGAACTTTAATTTTTTAAATGAATTAAAATTACCTCTAATTGGCTTCAATACTCCACCAGGTGGGCCTGAAATGCACCAGGTGGGCCTGAAATGCCCACCTGGTGCTTTGTTCTCCAGCGCCAGGTAAGGTGGAGACAATTTGTTGCGTCACGTTGTTCCCCAGCACGGGATATACTCGCTTCGTAGGGGTTTCGCGGCCAAGCTGAGCAGCTCTCCAATGCGTTTTGCGGGGTGTCACCACGCGTTCTTCGGCGCGACGTATCACATTTTTTTGGAAATTACATTCAGGTTTCGGAAGCCCCCCCCCGCCCCCCATCAGCAAGAAATGAATTCAATTCCTGAAGAAACTCCCAGAACGTGCAGCGAAACGTCGGACAGCGTGCAGTACACCCCAAAGGCGCACGGGAGGGCAAGGCGCAGCGCTTTCCCACGACACGAGTGAGTCTAAGGTATAATGACAAGCGCGATTGTACACCACCTGTGTACCCAAAGGAATATTTGAATCCGAGCTAATGGTTTTTTTTTGCTATTGATTTTTACGTAAAAAAAGGACGAAAGTACAAGCGATCCAATACTTGTAAAGCCTTTGCAGATGTTGCTGCATAGGCCATGAAGAGCAATAAAAACTACTTTTATTTTTCAATGACCTTGTTGATCCTTGAGCACCACAGCAGATGTTAACCAATGGTACTTCTATTAATCAATCACAGACTGGTCTCTCGTGGGTTAGTGGCCGGTCAAAGCAGTGCCGATGTAAGCCAGAGAACAAAGCTACAAGGGCCAGATTGAATCAAATCATTGTGCTGCCCCAATTCAATTTTCTTTCTCCAGAGCGCGTCCTTCAAGTCTAAGCAGCTTATTTTTTGTTAAGTTATTCCAATAAGTGTATAAACAATCAATGTAGAGATAAACAAGTATATCGCGCAAACTTCAGAATATAATAGGGAGCAACAGTGACAATAATGACAAACTCAAAACACGTATTTAAAACATATCAGCAACATTCACAATTAATTATGTGAATTAAGTATCGCTTGCCTCGAAAGGACAGCAACCAGCTCAAAAGCCAGTGTTAGAATAATCAAACACCTCCACCCTTAATACATGTTTATTCAGTGAGATTACGATATGTCTATTTTCAATCCATTTATTATACAGATGGGGGAGTGGTTCGTGCTCTTGTTCGTGCACTGCACTTTGAACCTGGCCATCTGACTTCAATTCCTGGTCACAGTTGGCATCAGTCGGTGAGCAATATTTTTGGCAAGAGTTAAAATTTAAAAGTACTGCAGATGCCGTGTCAGTCATAGGGGCTCTTGGACCATACTTCACCATACTGGTCAGTGTAGGTTGCTCAAAGTAACACCCATGACCAATTAATATTTCACTCGACACCAATGTTCGCCATGGCCGGGAATCAAACTGAGGTATCCAGATGATTCATAGTGCAGTGTGCACGGTAGCACGGTTGGCTAAGTACGGTACGAAAAAATCTCAACGTACATACAACCACTGCCCCACTGCTTCACGCCAAAAAAATGAAACCTCTAAAATCTCATTGTATTCAACATACGATTGAATAATCGTATGTTGAATACAATGGTGCAGTCAAAATTTAATGGTGCAGTGGTTTGCTCACGGTGCTTATGAACCATTATGCCCCACAACCATTCCCCTTTATCAACCCGCACCGAACCAACGTGGTAAATTATGGCAATAAAAAAAAACACGACTGACATGACGCAGTGAGGCCTTCATCCTCCAGTTGATTAACTTATTCATCACCACCACCAATATTAGAAGTAGCTTAATTAATATCGTGGATAAAACTCCAAGGTTCGTGCTGTTAAACAAGGCCTCAATTCACTAGCGGTGGTCTGTTAATGGTTAATCCACTGCTGTGTAAATCGTTGAGCTTGTGTCGGATGCATATTGGCACCCACATTGCCTCTGGTTTGTAGGTAGAATCAGGTGGCTGCCTTGAAGCGTTCAGGCTAACCGTCATTTGTAGTTTTTCTGTGCAGCAAAGATCTCCCACATCCGTGGCGATAAACGCATTATCTGAGTCACACTTGTCAGCGATGGTAAAAGCCTCCCGCATGATGAACTCAATGCGGCGAGCAAAAGCACAGCAAGACCCGACTTACGGAAATCCGACATTACGGAAACACTCCAATAAATAATGTTACGAAACATTTCAATATTCGGATGTGTCTACGTTAGTTACGTAAGCGCAAGTCGTTCGGCGCCGTGGGGATGCGTCTGCATCCAGCGCAGCGGGTCGTAAGGCGGACAGGATCTTCTTCACCAAGGCGGTGGTGTATAAACCGCTCTGTTATATTTTTTACCGCACGTACAGCCACCGCATCGTCTCGCAATTCTCAGTTTCTATTGCAAGTTGTCTTCATCAGAAGTAAATTTCACGAGTTATTTAATGTATGTACTGCATTGGCCTCTCCCGTGAAGTTGCCAAACGGCTGACGTTTTGCCCAGTTGCTGTGAAATCCATGAAAAGCGTGCGATGCTGCAAGGCAATGCACGCTTCATCTGGGAATTAATAGATCCTACAGATAACAGCCGCAGACAGAGATATATGGCAAGTATAACGCACTTAGATTAACGCTCAATGATGTGTTAAATAAATATTACAATAGTTATATTTAATTGGTACGTGCGACTTTAAAGAAGAGCTTAAGGCATCGAGAATGGATCTATTGAAGTGTTGTGCTAAAACACCCGAATTGTTCAATGCAATATCAAACATACAATTTCACAAAAAAAAATGTTCTTCTCGTGTAACAGCTTAGAAATTGTACAAGAAAACAAAACTTCGAAATTGAGTGTATTGTGTACTTCTTCAAACAGGTCATTTGATACGTTTCCTAAAATATATATCTGTATAATATATAATGGGAGTAATGAAAATCACTTTTAGGCTAACACGTTGAAATTAAAGTTAAATTTGCTAAATATATAGTTAATGGATGACAATTTACAGATGCCTACGATTACATAAAATCAGCGCCTTTTGTACAATACGGGCAATTATATGTTTTTCTTGCCTCAGCACTCCCTCCCATCCACTTATCTATTCAAATAGGGAATCAATAGGGAGGCTGAAATTTAACTCCGTGTCCTTATCGCAAAATACACACATCGGGCAACGAAAGGACGCTGGTGTGTGCGGGTTGGCGCATCAACACCCGCTCCCCCCCCCCTTCTTGGGCAGCAAAACGTGGGGAATAATAATCTGAAGGTGGGTGTCCAGAATAATGTTTTATTATTATTATATTTTTCAGGGTGGGAGGCGTTGGTGCAGAAATCGATAAGCGTTTTTATTTTGCCTCGGTGGCAGGATAAGCCGTTAATGCCGGCAAACTGCAGCGAGGGGGGGGGGGTGGGAACTTGTGTGGCCTCTTACGATCAACTGACTGCCGTTTATCACCGCCACCGCAAATAAACCGCGACTGCCGGGGCCGTTTCGCCAAAACACCACCGCGTCCCGGGCCACACTTACATTCTGTTTTCATACTAAGGGGGAAATTTTACATGTTTGTAAAAAAAAAAACCGAAATGTGCCCGGTAAAACATTTAGGGGTATTACGGCATCGAATGATTAGCTTTATAAAGCTTTGAGTTGATAACCCGCAGATGGAATATACTGTATAATCATGTCGATCAGGATGCTTGCCGTGGTGTTCATGGTTAGCACACTGGACTTGGAATTCGCATTGATTCGTTCTCCCGGCATGGCAGTTGCAACAATGGTGCAAGTTTCTTAAATCATCCACCTCTGTCTAACCCAGCAGTATAAACGGGTTAAATCATAGTCAGTCAATCGGCCAGCATTTTACGCGGGGAGATGTAAAGTGAAGGTACTCCCACCTCTTGCAAAAGAGGGGCTATCTAGAACTCCCTATATAGCCAATCCTTCTGCCAGCAGTGGCGTGAGCAAGCAATTGACAGGGTTGCACCTTTACATCGACCATTTTGAGGAATAGAAATATTGTTATTTTCCCCAACGAAAAAAAAATATATTTTTTACAAATGATATTATGCTTCAGTGCACATTTGGGCTCACTTCTTCATCCTTGTTTGAGTTATTAGAGACTGTGATTCCCACCCTGAAGATAGTCATTTATATTGATTTTCAAAGTCAAGTGCGCAAAGGGCTGCTGGAAAATGAATTCAAGTGTAAGAAAGAGCTGATTGATGTACCATCATCTCCAAGGGAGGCTGATGCACCACGAGGCGATGTGCATATCAGCGATCTCCCTTCCTTTCCCCAAACAGCATAAATAGGCACCAGGGTCTTCTGTTTCATATTGTTTGATTTAACCACTCCATTCCTGCATGAACCTTTTGTTAACCTGAAATTCACAGGCAAACGAGTTGTGCCGCCTAACAGCTTGAGCACATTCACACCGTGGGCCTGTTGTCTTGCCTACAAACCCTACTCTCGTACAAGACATTAATCCACTGTCGAAAGGAGCTTCGAAAGTTTTAAGAGATCAGTTGTCTGATATAATTTGATTCAGCTTTGATCCGAGAACAAAGCTGCTTTAATATAGGTGTATTGCATCATGCCCAAGGGGTTCCACGTCTCATCTTAACTGGAAATTATCTTGCTTGAAGCGCTTGGCTTCAGATTTGCTTTCCTGCGAGCCTGTTTGGGGATGACTGAGTATGGCACAACGCAAATTTCATTCCCACGTTGACATTTTGGGAATTGGAATTAATTCGAGCACATTGCATCTTTCTCGTTTACGCACTAAATGAGAGCGTAATGAATGTGTAAACTATCGTGAACTTCAGTATTCTGAAGGGCACCAAACAATTCAAATGTGATGAGTATACCCATTGGAATCACATCATGTCATATCGCACAAAGAACGATGACATTCTGGAAAACAAATCGGATAAATAAGACAAAAATGCTTTCTTGAAATAAATTGAAGTTTCGTGTTTCATAGCAATTCGCTTCCTCTCGATATTAAATTGCAAGCACATTTCTTATGTTCACCTATTATGTACGGTAGGCTTAAAAAGAATAATCATCATCATCATCACTATCCATGGTCAATTAATTTATTGATGAAGGCCTGCCCAAGCCACCGCCAACCCGAAACGTGCCTTCACCTACATGCACTGTCAGCGTGGTGAAGTATGGTCAAACCCATGGCTGATGCATCAACAAATAAAGGAAGTTATTTTATTTTTAGCAAATTATTTTTAAGCACATCTGAAATTAAATGCTAATAGTAAAGCTATCAATTGCAAAGTCACCAACAATGAGGGCATTAGAAAATCGATGTTTATTAAATCGGTTTTACCTAAATGTGGTGGGTATTGCAATAAAACAACGTTAACCTCAGCCAGTGTAAAACATTCCTGAAAAAAAATCAATGCTACTTCAATATTTCACGATTACGAATGTAGTTAAAATGAACCAAGTTGAAACACAAGAAGATAACTCTTACATTTTTTTTATATAATTAGAGTAATGCGCCGTGACACAGTGATGCATCCATTGAAGCCAAATCTGAGCACACTATACCAAATGTTCAAAGCAATTTCGTATAAATAAAATTGAGCTTTAGGCAATAAAGGTTGTGGGATAACAGGCTATTGATCAGGAGTCTTGCTCGCTGGCCTAAGATTGCTTGTTAATGGTCTCACCAACTAAACACATCGACTCATTTTGACAGACGCTTGGAAATTACAGACGTCTCAAAATTAATTGCCTGTCAGTCAATTTGCATGCTGTGGTATTGTGAGCAAAAGTGGCCCTCCAGCTGGCAGTGCTCCAGGGAGAGTGCGACCATTTTTGCTGTTTGTAATATTTCCATCAATACCGGTTAATCATGGCAGAGGGCGGGGCTGTGTGGCAGGCGTGGACTCGCTGCCGTTAATCTTCGTTTTATGTTCCTGAGGGTCCCCCGTTGAGATTTCTGGGTTAATGCGTGAGGCGCCACGAAGGGGGTTTCCACCTCCGAGGTGCAAACAAATAAGAATAAGACTATGGGAAGAAGAATATCTCTCGATTCCAGAAGAGTGGAGAGCTATATGTCAACACCTTGTTTTGAGTAGTGTGTTGTTGTTATTATTATGCAACTGATAAAAACAGGACCCATAATGTATCGGGAAGATTTACAGATTTCCCAGAGGCGTATCATGGATAGAATAATGTTTCACAATATCTGAATAGCTTGCAAAATCAGAAGCTGGGAAAATTACATGTAAATGCATTTTCTAATAATTATTATATTCTGCAAATGCATAAGAATTATATTATGCAAATGAAAAAAAGAAACTGGTACTTTGATTGTCCTGGGAACATTTACAGATATCCCAGGACAGCTTTTTGAAAAGAGGACGATTCTGAGAAAACCTAGCAAGGCCTAAAGCAATGCGCCAGCCTAAATCAGGCCCGTGGCAACCCCGCACATGAAAGCCTACAGTTTTAGTGGCCATCGCTCTTTGGGTGGCCTTGCAAGCCACGGGCCTGATTGAGGCTTATGCATTAATCGAGGCATTGCCGATGACCACGAAGAGTTATAGCGCTTGTTGAGGTTCCATGCAAAGTACAAACAAAATCTATGCCAAATTTCCACAGACAATATATTAACTCCGAAGCAACCGTCACAACTGGAGGTCATTTCGGGCTTCAGATTTTGGACCTTAGTGTGCTACATTGTCGCCTCGGTAGAAGCCCCAAAAGCTAAGTAGAGTTTGACTTGCTTGGACAGCACGCCACCAACGAAAATTACATTTGTCGAGAAAATTATATAGTTTTATCGCAATTGGATAGTTTATTCCACGGACTAGAGCTAAACTAACCTCCTAGTCTGCCTTTATAGAGCTGTGTGTTGTAGAAGTCGCCTACCACTGTGCTAAAACATCCAGTCAGGATGCTTTCTAGTCTGTGAACATGAACAACCCTGCGTTAGTCTATGTGAAAGAGCAGGGACATTAACACCGATGCCCTTGCTAAAATCCTACCTTTGGTCAATAAAATAAATATCTGCCCTGGCCAAATTCTACTACCAAGATAAAAAAAAAATACCCGTCATTCTCAATTGGTGCTGCAACATCTCTGGAAGGAAGATGTATGCCTCGCAAGGGATATATCTGTCACACATTCCTTTAATGCATCTAGAATATAGAGACAAACTGCCCACTTCGGAATATGATGGGGAGCAACAGTATGCACCACTGACAGAACTGACGGCGGCTTAAAATATTTATTTAAAACAACTCAGTAACATTCACAACGAATTCCGTGAATCAAGCATCGCTTGCCTCCAAAGTACAGCAACCAACTCAAAAGCCAGTGTTAGAATAACTCAAACACCTGTACCCCAAATACATATTTATTCAGTGAAATGATGATATATGTATTTTAAATCCATATACGATACATATGGGGGAATGGTGGCGCTGTGTTTAGTGCGCTGCACTTTGAACCTGGCCACCTGAGTTCAATTCTTGGTCACAGTTGACATCAGTTGAAGAGCGAGAAATCTGAAATGATCCTGGGGCTCCCCCCACTCCATCCAGCCTGCACTAGACGGTAAAGTATGATCAGATAACGCCCACAATCAAACAGCCATTTATCCAGTCGAGGACTGACAAACGATTGTACATTATCATTATTACACGATGTAACACAATTTTTGTTCCTGGGTAGTAAGTGTTATTTCGTATTTGCTTATGCCTAAAAAGTATAGAAAATGGCGATTATTCCCCACAAACTTTGCTTTTGTGACCAGGACAGTGATACTTTGAAATTTACCTACTTTCAATGACAAAACGGGCGAATGTGTCTCTTCGTTGACATAAAGTCAGAAAAAAACAACATATGAATCAAAATTAACATGTATTTATACTAAAGTAATCCAAAAATGACGACAAAAGATTTATAAGTGAGTAGTTTTTTGAGATTTGCGATTATACTGTAAATCACTTTGACGAATCAGCCCCCAAATGTAGTCTCCCATCATGTTCTCGTTATACTGTCCTTGGTAGCGGCGTTCAAAGTCCAGTATATTCTGGTGGAAGCACTCGCCTTGCTCCTCCGAGTACGCTCCCATGTTCTCCTTGAATTTATCAAGATGAGCATCAAGGATATGGACTTTGAGGGACATCCTACAGCCCATTGTGCCGTAGTTCTTCCCCAGAGTCTCAACCAGCTCCACATCGTTTTCGACCTTGCGATGGCCCAGGAAGCCACGAACCACTGCGACAAAGCTGTTCCAGGCCGCTTTCTCCTTACTAGTGTGCTTCTTGGGGAATTCATTGCACTCCAGGATCTTCTTTGTCTGTGGTCCGACGAAGACACCGACTTTGACCTTTGCCTCAGACAGCTTAGGGAAGAAGTCTTGAAGGTACAGTACTTGAAGGCTGCCGACTCCTTATCTACAGCTCTGACAAATTGTTTCATAAGGCTCAATTTGATGTGCAATGGTGGCATCAACACCTTCCGGGGGTCTACCAGTGGCTCCCACTTGATGTTGTTCCTCCCCAGAGAAAACTCGGTCCGCTGTGGCCAGTCTCGACTGTGGTAGTGCGCCTTGGTGTCTAAATCTTTTGTAGTCATTTTTGTATTACTTTAGTATAAATGCATGTTAATTTTGATTCGTATGTGGATTTTTTGTGACTTTATGTGAACTAAAAGACACAAATTTGCCCGTTTTCTTATTGAAAATAGGTACATTTCAAAATATCAATGTTCTGGTCACAAAAGCAAAGTTTGTGGGAAATAATAACTTTTCTGTACTTTTGAGGCATAAGCAATTAGGAAATAACACTTACTACCCAGGAACAAAAAAAATATTAAAATGTGTTACACAGTGTTATCATACCCTGGTGGGGGAGGAGGGGCGAGTGCAATTCTGATACTATTTATAATGCGCATATACCTGTACTTATATATTTTTAAAATTAAATACTATTATATAGATTTTTTAAACACACTTGTGTCAACATTGTCTTAATATCACATTCTAAAAGGTACAAGATGTACATGGCATGTTACAAAATTTGTATTGATTGATTTATCTCGAAGAATATTTCGAAGATTGTTGGCCAAAACAGCGTGACTTAAAACATTCCAACTCTTTGTCAATATGCTGTTGGAAAACTGTCTCCCTATGCCTTCCAGTGATGGGCGTTTTCTCTACCCACATGTCAGCACGCTCGTCAGTTTCAGTTGAAGGCGATGGCCCAGAATTGTTTCGGAGACATCACCTGCCACAGATATCAGCCGTGACCAGAAATCGAACGGTGCTCCACCCCAACGGAAGGCACACGTGGTACAGCCATTCACTCACTTTAGCTGCTCAGTCAGTGTCTCACAAGAGAAGCAAAGCAGTAAGTAGACTTGCTTAACATGAGATTATGTAATTGGACGTATCAAAAGTTAAGATTTGGAACCATGACCCGATCATCCTGATAAGAGGATGAACGAATATAAGGTGTCTTTTAAAGGCCCTATGTTAATACGATTCTTAATCATCTTTTTGCGGGACCGTATATCAAATTACGAGCACTGCAGTAGATCAGGGAAGACACCACTTGTGAAATAATTCAGAACAAGTGACTTCATATGTATGGCACTGTCTGCAGAACCACGACAGGAGCTACTCAAGGTCAGGCTAGTGAATCAAAAGAGATAGAATCTTGTTAAGATGGATTAGAAATAATCAAGGTTATCATATAGTAACCTTGAGCAAAAAGCATAGAATTATAATGTATTTTTGAAGTTGATTAAAGCTGTGAGCAGGTCTCAGCTGGGACTACGAGATCTAATGTGAAAAGTATAGTGAACATTTTGGGATAAAAACGACAATACTAATAATTACCTCGTTACATTATATGTTTTAATGACTAACTTAACATTAAAAAATATATATAATTGGCCACTTAAGGATTTAAATTAAATGCAGGCTTGGTTTTTCTTTAAAATCAACGATTGCTGAAGCAGTGGGCCCAACAGCTCAATACAGCCCTGAGGCATGCATGTCTGTACATGTCTCTTCCCGTCTTCAGGCACGGGCACGTGTACATGTCTCGTGTTATTTGAAAAAAAAAAGAGGAAAATAAAATGACGTTCTCATCGATTGTATCCTTTTCCTCTCCTTCACCTCCCTAGCCTCACACACTTTAAATCTAAAGCTGTCCCCGATGTTGTTTCTCTTCGCTGCGATAGTTGCCGCCACGGTGGGTGGCTATAATAACGGCGCGATTGTCGCCCATCTCCAAACCCATTCAGCGGCAAACCGAGCGGAAGATGGATTGTTCGGGAAGGAAGGACCCCACGTGCACAGCTGCCAAGTGCACGGCAAATTCCCCTCGCTCCTGCAACACTCACTTCAGGCAGGGAGCTCTCCCACCAGCGTCAACCTCGACACCACCCCTCACCAACCTCCCCCCACGTCTTTCGTAGATCTCCCCCTTCCTGACTGACCCACACACCCTCTATACGGCTCAGCGAGCTAGCCTGCCTTTCCATAAAATTACATTTAATGGCCCCAGAAGAAAAACGAGGCGTACTTTTTGTTGTTGTTGCTGTTTTAAGTCGCGTTGTGCATTGCTGCCTAGCCTCATGCGTGTCGCTGTGGGGTAGAAACAAGCCGGGTATGTAGTGAGGGAAAAAAAAGTATTTGATCCCCTGCTGATTTTGTACGTTTGCCCACTGACAAAGAAATGATCAGTCTATAATTTTAATGGTAGGTTTATTTGAACAGTGAGAGACAGAATAACAACAACAAAAATCCAGAAAAACGCATGTCAAAAATGTTATAAATTGATTTGCATTTTAATGAGGGAAATAAGTATTTGATCCCCTCTCAATCAGAAATATTTTTGGCTCCCAGGTGTCTTTTATACAGGTAACGAGCTGAGATTAGGAGCACACTCTTAACGGGAGTCCTCCTAATCTCAGCTTGTTACCTATATACAACACACCTGTCCACAGAAGCAATCAATCAGATTCCAAACTCTCCACCATGGCCAAGACCAAAGAGCTCTCCAAGAATGTCAGGGACAAGATCGTGGACCTACACAAGGCTGGATTGGGCTACAAGACCATTGCCAAGCAGCTTGGTGAGAAGGTGACAACAGTTGGTGCGATGATTCGCAAATGGAAGAAACACAAAATAACTGTCAATCTCCCTCGGCCTGGGGCTCCATGCAAGATCTCACCTCGTGGAGTTGCAATGATCATGAGAACGGTGAGGAATCAGCCCAGAACTACACGGGAGGATCTTGTCAATGATCTCAAGGCAGCTGGGACCATAGTCACCAAGAAAACAATTGGTAACACACTACGCCGTGAAGGACTAAAATCCTGCAGCGCCCGCAAGGTCCCCCTGCTCAAGAAAGCACATATACATGCCCGTCTGAAGTTTGCCAATGAACATCTGAATGATTCAGAGGACAACTGGGTGAAAGTGTTGTGGTCAGATGAGACGAAAATGGAGCTCTTTGGCATCAACTCAATTCGCCGTGTTTGGAGGAGGAGGAATGCTGCCTATGACCCCAGGAACACCATCCCCAGCATCATCGGGCAATTCGCCAGAATTAGCCATCATCATTGGGCAATTCGTTAGAATTGCCCGATGATGCTGGATGTAATAACCAGCAAAACGTCGTGCTCAAACTGTAAATGTTGTGGATTCACTCTTCAACACACCGGTGGGCTAAAGTAGTGAACTATTTGTCTTTTGTCAACGTGACACTTTTTTGCTGATTGGCCGTGTCGGGTGGTGAAGGGTTACGACACATTTATAAATAACGCGATCTAACCCAAAAACCTTTATTATGAATAATATCGGTCGCAAAAGCCTACGTGTTAAACATTGGATAACTTTCTTTTTAATATAAATAAGTTAAACTTTTTGAGTCGTGATGGGTTTGTCTGGTACTCAATAGATACTATGAGCTAACTATTCATAAGCCTAGTTAAAGCTGATCATTCTCATCAGGCCCCATGCTGCCATCTCCAACTCTTGTTAAATCTGTCTCTCTGGCCCCTCTGTTTATGTGCTATGAAGAAGGGCCATTCCCCAAAATGTTGCCGATTATATATATTTTTACTTATAAGGCAGTGCTGTTGACAGATGTGTTGAGTTTATGTTCTTTTATTTTTTGTATATAGGCTATGATTATGAACTGTGCAATGGTAACACATTTAGCCATACAAAAAAAGTGATTGCAAATTATGCACAATTCCGACACACAATCGTTTTCTTTTCAAGTCACAGTTGCTGAGCACAGGTACAAAGGTTCAACATGCCAAGTGGCCAGCAAACAAGATTTGTAATTCCGTAGATAAGAGTGAATATGGTTATTGAATTAAGCAAGATTATACTAAACTTGGGAAGAGAGATATATGTAGATAAGAGGGAATGTCGGGGTCGAGGAGTGCGAAGGAGAAAGAAAATCATTGTGACCTGCAAAATGAAGGTTGAACACAGTATGGATGATATGAACTACAGAGTAAAAATAAACATACTTGAATTAAATTTTGATTTAAAGCTTTCGTGACTGCAGTAATTCATATTCTTAGTTTTTTCGGTAAAGTCACGTTGAAGAGAAACAACAAAATAACAAAATATATATAAAACAATAAAAAATTCTCACGACGTTTCGACCATAACTCAAACGGTCATCATCAGGTGTGTCGGTTTGCATAAATTTATTTTGAAAACGGCATATTTATTTATATATAAAAAATAACGTTTGCGTCACGCGCAACGATTGGCTGTTTGCCAGGACTAGTCCATCTATTTTTTGAAAAGAGGAGGGGGGAGACGAAATTTGTTTTTATGTATGCTGTCTGAAAGCCACTGTAAGCGTGAACAATCAATCAAGAACTGAAATGATTTATCAAATCTTTCCAATGATTGCTAAGATAGAATCCATCTTCTCGGTTGAAATTGTCTCTGTGTTTGTATATGTGGATAGCCTCATGAACGAATCTCTCATGAAAGCCAGATGGCTTACAAAGAACCTCTGTCTTGGAAAAGTCAATGGCATGTGAGCCTACTGAATTAGAACAATGATCTGCTACGGCCGAGGTGTTGGTCCTACCGTGTTTAAGGTCTGCTTTATGTTCACGAATGCGGTCCGAGATATGGCGTTTGGTTTCTCCAATGTAACTACTACCACAGAGGCAACTTAGTTTGTAGACACCAGGGTATTGTATGTCCGGAATCACATCTTTTACAGACGGAACCAGATCACGGATTTTATGTAATGTGTTGAAACGGACCTGGATCTTGTGTTTATTCAAGATTTTGGAGATCTTTTTTGTGATCCCAGCAATGTAGGGTAAAGTGATGGTTTTGAAAGGCTCCTCAAGAGGGTTCTTCTTCATGGTTTGAGTGATAGCTTTGCGGATTGTATAGTCGGAGTAACCATTAGCCCTAAGAGCTTGGTGTACGTGCTTGAGTTCACTGCTTATGTGTTCCTGGTCGGATATGCATTGGGCTCTATGATACAGAGTCTTGATGAGAGAATTCTTCTGTGATGGATGGTGGTGGGAATCCGGTTTCAGATAAGCATCCGTATGGGTAGCTTTCCTGTAGACAGAGTGGCTCATTGAACCATCAGGTCTCTTTTTAATTAGGACATCCAAAAAAGGTATCTTGCCATCTATTTCGACTTCCATGGTAAATCTGATGGCTGGGTGTATGGAATTGATGTGGTCGAAGAATTGGTCTAGAGCAGGCCGGCCATGTGGCCAGATGACAAAAGTGTCATCCACGTACCTCTTCCATAAGGTTGGGCGCAGAGTGGCAGTCTGGATGGCGTCAGTCTCAAATTTCTCCATGAAAATGTTAGCTATAACTGGAGAAAGGGGGGAGCCCATTGGGGTGCCCTCAGTTTGTTTGTAGAAAGTTCCATTCCAAGTGAAGTATGTATTGGTTAAACAGTGTCTCACCAGGGGGGGTACCTCAGTGTTTAGTCCTTGATGAACCAAGTCTTCAATGATTGCAATGGTGTCAGGTACAGGAACCTTGGTGAATAAGGAAACTACATCAAAACTGACAAGCAGGTCGTCTGGGGACAGGGAAATACCCTTGATTGTTGATACGAGGTGAGTAGAATTTTGTACCGCAGAGGTGGTCTTTCCAGTGAAAGGACGCAGGATTTCAGACAAAAAACGAGCTAGTTTGTAGGTGGGGGAGCTGATAGTAGAAACTATGGGACGAAGAGGTGTATCAACTTTATGTATTTTTGGTAAGCCGTATAATCTTGGTGGCCTGGCAGCAGAAGGTTTCAACGAAAACTGTTTAGATTGATCAATTAATGCGGTTGAATCAGAAATTATTTTGTTGGTTTGTGTGACGAGGCTGTTGGTGGGATCTCTTTTTATTTTTGTATAACTACCATCGTCGAGTAATTCTTTAATTTTGTTGTTGTATTCTATTTTATCCATGATAACAGTAGCATTGCCTTTGTCAGCTGAGAGAACTACAATATCATTCCTCTTTTTTAATTTATATAATTCAAAACGCTCATCTTTGCTGAGGTTGCTAGCTGGCATCTTAGCGTTTTTGAGGGTTGCAGCGATTTCAGATCTTGCTACGTCTGCAGCGATGTGACCCAGGCCCCTGAGAGCAACGTCTACTTGGGCAATTATATCATTAACTGGTATGTGTTTAGGTGTGACTGCAAAGTTTAGACCTTTAGCTAAAACGGATTTCAGACCATCGGAAATAGAACTGTTACTGCGATTAATTACGACTTTATTAACGTCTAACTTTTTGGTGTGTGGGTCCGGTCTTTTGTTTAAGAGGAGGTTAAATTTGGAAATCAGGTTTTCCTTACATTTGGTCGACATAGTAGCAGCTGAAGAGGCAGTCATATTGTCTACATGTTCCCAATCCGATGTGGACATTATTGCCGTCAATGATAAGTGTGATTTGTAGAGTGTCTTGTCTAACTGATCTAGTTCTGTGCGTATAAGTCTGATTTTTTCTGAGATAAGAGCTAAGCTAGTTTTGAAAAGAATTCGTTTCGCATTAGAAGAAGTTACAGTAGCAGAGATGAGTGTAAATGCGATTGGTATTACCCCAGAGTCGCGGCATCTCTTCAGGAAGGTGAGAGACTCGATCAGCTGAGCTTTCTTATCCCGGAGTTTGTTGAAGGATCTTAAAGTTATGTGAAAACCCTCCCCGTAGAGGCGATTAAATTTTGATTTAAAGCTTTCGTGACTGCAGTAATTCATATTCTTAGTTTTTTCGGTAAAGTCACGTTGAAGAGAAACAACAAAATAACAAAATATATATAAAACAATAAAAAATTCTCACGACGTTTCGACCATAACTCAAACGGTCATCATCAGGTGTGTCGGTTTGCATAAATTTATTTTGAAAACGGCATATTTATTTATATATAAAAAAATAACGTTTGCGTCACGCGCAACGATTGGCTGTTTGCCAGGACTAGTCCATCTATTTTTTGAAAAGAGGAGGGGGGAGACGAAATTTGTTTTTATGTATGCTGTCTGAAAGCCACTGTAAGCGTGAACAATCAATCAAGAACTGAAATGATTTATCAAATCTTTCCAATGATTGCTAAGATAGAATCCATCTTCTCGGTTGAAATTGTCTCTGTGTTTGTATATGTGGATAGCCTCATGAACGAATCTCTCATGAAAGCCAGATGGCTTACAAAGAACCTCTGTCTTGGAAAAGTCAATGGCATGTGAGCCTACTGAATTAGAACAATGATCTGCTACGGCCGAGGTGTTGGTCCTACCGTGTTTAAGGTCTGCTTTATGTTCACGAATGCGGTCCGAGATATGGCGTTTGGTTTCTCCAATGTAACTACTACCACAGAGGCAACTTAGTTTGTAGACACCAGGGTATTGTATGTCCGGAATCACATCTTTTACAGACGGAACCAGATCACGGATTTTATGTAATGTGTTGAAACGGACCTGGATCTTGTGTTTATTCAAGATTTTGGAGATCTTTTTTGTGATCCCAGCAATGTAGGGTAAAGTGATGGTTTTGAAAGGCTCCTCAAGAGGGTTCTTCTTCATGGTTTGAGTGATAGCTTTGCGGATTGTATAGTCGGAGTAACCATTAGCCCTAAGAGCTTGGTGTACGTGCTTGAGTTCACTGCTTATGTGTTCCTGGTCGGATATGCATTGGGCTCTATGATACAGAGTCTTGATGAGAGAATTCTTCTGTGATGGATGGTGGTGGGAATCCGGTTTCAGATAAGCATCCGTATGGGTAGCTTTCCTGTAGACAGAGTGGCTCATTGAACCATCAGGTCTCTTTTTAATTAGGACATCCAAAAAAGGTATCTTGCCATCTATTTCGACTTCCATGGTAAATCTGATGGCTGGGTGTATGGAATTGATGTGGTCGAAGAATTGGTCTAGAGCAGGCCGGCCATGTGGCCAGATGACAAAAGTGTCATCCACGTACCTCTTCCATAAGGTTGGGCGCAGAGTGGCAGTCTGGATGGCGTCAGTCTCAAATTTCTCCATGAAAATGTTAGCTATAACTGGAGAAAGGGGGGAGCCCATTGGGGTGCCCTCAGTTTGTTTGTAGAAAGTTCCATTCCAAGTGAAGTATGTATTGGTTAAACAGTGTCTCACCAGGGGGGGTACCTCAGTGTTTAGTCCTTGATGAACCAATAATGTCCACATCGGATTGGGAACATGTAGACAATATGACTGCCTCTTCAGCTGCTACTATGTCGACCAAATGTAAGGAAAACCTGATTTCCAAATTTAACCTCCTCTTAAACAAAAGACCGGACCCACACACCAAAAAGTTAGACGTTAATAAAGTCGTAATTAATCGCAGTAACAGTTCTATTTCCGATGGTCTGAAATCCGTTTTAGCTAAAGGTCTAAACTTTGCAGTCACACCTAAACACATACCAGTTAATGATATAATTGCCCAAGTAGACGTTGCTCTCAGGGGCCTGGGTCACATCGCTGCAGACGTAGCAAGATCTGAAATCGCTGCAACCCTCAAAAACGCTAAGATGCCAGCTAGCAACCTCAGCAAAGATGAGCGTTTTGAATTATATAAATTAAAAAAGAGGAATGATATTGTAGTTCTCTCAGCTGACAAAGGCAATGCTACTGTTATCATGGATAAAATAGAATACAACAACAAAATTAAAGAATTACTCGACGATGGTAGTTATACAAAAATAAAAAGAGATCCCACCAACAGCCTCGTCACACAAACCAACAAAATAATTTCTGATTCAACCGCATTAATTGATCAATCTAAACAGTTTTCGTTGAAACCTTCTGCTGCCAGGCCACCAAGATTATACGGCTTACCAAAAATACATAAAGTTGATACACCTCTTCGTCCCATAGTTTCTACTATCAGCTCCCCCACCTACAAACTAGCTCGTTTTTTGTCTGAAATCCTGCGTCCTTTCACTGGAAAGACCACCTCTGCGGTACAAAATTCTACTCACCTCGTATCAACAATCAAGGGTATTTCCCTGTCCCCAGACGACCTGCTTGTCAGTTTTGATGTAGTTTCCTTATTCACCAAGGTTCCTGTACCTGACACCATTGCAATCATTGAAGACTTGGTTCATCAAGGACTAAACACTGAGGTACCCCCCCTGGTGAGACACTGTTTAACCAATACATACTTCACTTGGAATGGAACTTTCTACAAACAAACTGAGGGCACCCCAATGGGCTCCCCCCTTTCTCCAGTTATAGCTAACATTTTCATGGAGAAATTTGAGACTGACGCCATCCAGACTGCCACTCTGCGCCCAACCTTATGGAAGAGGTACGTGGATGACACTTTTGTCATCTGGCCACATGGCCGGCCTGCTCTAGACCAATTCTTCGACCACATCAATTCCATACACCCAGCCATCAGATTTACCATGGAAGTCGAAATAGATGGCAAGATACCTTTTTTGGATGTCCTAATTAAAAAGAGACCTGATGGTTCAATGAGCCACTCTGTCTACAGGAAAGCTACCCATACGGATGCTTATCTGAAACCGGATTCCCACCACCATCCATCACAGAAGAATTCTCTCATCAAGACTCTGTATCATAGAGCCCAATGCATATCCGACCAGGAACACATAAGCAGTGAACTCAAGCACGTACACCAAGCTCTTAGGGCTAATGGTTACTCCGACTATACAATCCGCAAAGCTATCACTCAAACCATGAAGAAGAACCCTCTTGAGGAGCCTTTCAAAACCATCACTTTACCCTACATTGCTGGGATCACAAAAAAGATCTCCAAAATCTTGAATAAACACAAGATCCAGGTCCGTTTCAACACATTACATAAAATCCGTGATCTGGTTCCGTCTGTAAAAGATGTGATTCCGGACATACAATACCCTGGTGTCTACAAACTAAGTTGCCTCTGTGGTAGTAGTTACATTGGAGAAACCAAACGCCATATCTCGGACCGCATTCGTGAACATAAAGCAGACCTTAAACACGGTAGGACCAACACCTCGGCCGTAGCAGATCATTGTTCTAATTCAGTAGGCTCACATGCCATTGACTTTTCCAAGACAGAGGTTCTTTGTAAGCCATCTGGCTTTCATGAGAGATTCGTTCATGAGGCTATCCACATATACAAACACAGAGACAATTTCAACCGAGAAGATGGATTCTATCTTAGCAATCATTGGAAAGATTTGATAAATCATTTCAGTTCTTGATTGATTGTTCACGCTTACAGTGGCTTTCAGACAGCATACATAAAAACAAATTTCGTCTCCCCCCTCCTCTTTTCAAAAAATAGATGGACTAGTCCTGGCAAACAGCCAATCGTTGCGCGTGACGCAAACGTTATTTTTTTATATATAAATAAATATGCCGTTTTCAAAATAAATTTATGCAAACCGACACACCTGATGATGACCGTTTGAGTTATGGTCGAAACGTCGTGAGAATTTTTTATTGTTTTATATATATTTTGTTATTTTGTTGTTTCTCTTCAACGTGACTTTACCGAAAAAACTAAGAATATACTTGAATTAATTCAGTCATCCATCCAGCCTGGGACCATATCAGCCGGAATGTGCCTGGCCTCGGCATATCTCGAAATGTGAGCAAGGCTGAACCTGGGGAGTGTTTTTCAAGCTATACCAAGGCCTTCATCCAACACTGGATTATTGATTTAAACAACAAAAAATGGCCACAAATGCAAATCTCTTAACTCGTATACGTAAATTAACTGGAAACCAAGAAGAAAAACCAAAAGCGCATGCGTGTACCTGCTGCAGACCCCCATACATATAAAGCATCTCATTATCTCATACGGAAGCCAATATACGAGCAAGTGGTTAGATATAGAGCCGGTACGTTAATGCTCCGATAAGCCAGGTAAAATGCTGTGAATGCGTGTTTTAAAATATAAATCTCATAAATGCCTTTTATCCAGGAGGAGATTAGATTAACTGACACTTTCAGAGATGAACAGTGAATAAAAATGACGAGCTTACTGTAGTCTGAGAACGAGCCAATACTTGATAAGGTGTGAGTGATGCGTTGTTAACTTTGTGAATCTCTCATGGCTTCAGGCTTTTGATTTTTTTATGAAGCCGTATCCCCCCCCCCCAAAAAAAGGCATGACCACACGCACAAGGATATCTGTGAAATAATAATAATAATTCACGTGTGTGTGCGACTTCTGTCGTAAATCACCGCGCCGCACCGAGAAGGGGCCTGCACTTTTGGCCGTATTTCTGCAGTTAAAGGCCACCAACATACATCAATTCATTTATTCTAACAACTGGGCATTTCTTCAATTTGGATCTTTACTACATTAAAGGTTTACTATATAATTAAAAAGCGCCGAATCGATGCCAACTATAATTTTCAACTCCAGCAGCTTTCGATGGTTAACATTCTGACTTTCTATAATTAATAAACTGTAAAGAGCTATTGCTTTCTAGTAACGCAACTATCTCGTGCAACTGTGTGTTATACAATACACAAGCACTGGGAGTAGTGGTGTTCTGGTAGCGCTCTGTACTATAAACCCAGGCGAACTGAATTTGATTCCCACTCACGTCCAATATCAATGACGAATATCTGAGCCAATCTTCAGCGTCCCCTAGGTCGACTTAGTCTTAATTGAGCACCTGGTGTGGTTTAAAAACATTGACAATGAGGAGAAAAATGTGGCTGGTTGTGTTGCCGATCACACCAACCCTTTGTGTGTCATGCCAGCCTATGTCGGTGCTCCTTTATCCAACAGCCTGTGTAGGCTACATGGGGGGGGGGCTTGTGATACGATAATACCAACCAATATTTTTACATGCTTTTCCATTAAAAGTTCTGGGTTTCCTAAGCGAAAAAGAACATCAAGCTAAAAAAAATGACAGGCTTATGTAACTTGCACACAGGTACAACCATGCTGAACAGTTTGCATGTTACATGAAAAGTATTAGCAACTACCAAAATGCATAGGATGCCACCAAGAGAAGGCGGCCATTTTAAAATTGAAGCTCGGCAGGATACAAATGCTGTGTTCAGCAACGTCTGTATAGAACACAATGATGTATTCCCACTGGGCTTTTATGTTTCACATTACGGTAATGATAAGTCTTTCAATGCTTTTAATAAAAATGCTAGAAAATATTGAACATAGCACACATTACTTTACCTCTGAAAGTGCATTTGTTAATATACAACGTGCATTCATATTTATTGTTGACCATTGACTCATATTTAATTTGATTGTGAAGGTTAATTTGCAAAAAATGTGAAGATGTTCGTGCAAGCATTTACCATGTGTTCACTCATATGCTTTGTTGTTTTGTTTTTCGGCAATGTCTCTAGAGTTGGATTGTTTAAGGAGAGTTTGGCCGAGAATATGCAAATTGCTGAGCCCGGTGGGAGTTTGCGAGTTAAAATCCTGGCTGGGCGGGATGAACTCAGCCCATCAGCCCTCCGACGTCAATAAAATGAGTACCATTTCGCCGGGAAGTCAATGGTGATTTTCCTTTGGATAGATTCACCCCCGTCACAGGAATGTGGAATTTCCACCCCAGTTTATGGGTTGTACATTGGAGATGGGCACTGCCTCGACGCTCGTTTGAGCAGAAATCCACTCTGAGCAGTAAATAACGGGCAATGGTTTGGACTTGATTAAATCGCTTGTGGGCCATGTATTGCACCGTATTCCACTGCAAGAATTAATTAAACTGTAGCGTGGCCTTTCTGATACATTGTGGTGTGCATATTAAATATTTTACATTCAATCCAAGTATAACATAGTACAATTCCATTTCTTATATTCATTTTGAAATTAATGCAATTTTCACAGAGATACTTCTCCACAGCTGCCTTTAATTTAGTTTTTTTGTCGCTGATATTAATGTGGCTTTATGAAACAGTGAATACACTACAGGGTTTTACCTTGGCATTTATAACTAGAAGAATAGAAGCTCACAAATGACCAACGTGAATATTAAAGATGGAGCATGCATTATATATTCACGAATTACTATGAATAGACATTTATTTTATAACATAAAGAACCCCTATTCTATCAGGTCATTTTGTAGAGAAAATTAATTATTTCAAATTTCAAATTGGTGTATTATATGTACAAAAATTTTACTGGACAAAATGAGCACTTACAGTGAGGGAAAAAAGTATTTGATCCACTGCTGATTTTGTACGTTTGCCCATTGACAAAAAAATGATCAGTCTATAATTTTAATGGTAGGTTTATTTGAACAGTGAGAGACAGAATAACAACAACAAAATCCAGAAAAACGCATGTCAAAAATGTTATAAATTGATTTGCATTTTAATGAAGGAAATAAGTATTTGACCCCCTCTCAATCAGAAAGATTTCTGGCTCCCAGGTGTCTTTTATACAGGTAACAAGCTGAGATTAGGAGCACTCCCTTTAAGAGTGTGCTCCTAATCTCAGCTCGTTACCTGTATAAAAGACACCTGTCCACAGAAGCAATCAATAAATCAGATTCCAAACTCTCCACCATGGCCAAGACCAAAGAGCTCTCCAAGGATGTCAGGGACAATATTATAGACCTACACAAGGCTGGAACGGGCTACAAGACCATTGCCAAGCAGCTTGGTGAGAAGGTGACAACAGTTGGTGCGATTATTCGCAAATGGAAGAAACACAAAAGAACTGTCAATCTCCCTCGGCCTGGGGCTCCATGCAAGATCTCACCTCGTGGAGTTGCAATGATCATGAGAACGGTGAGGAATCAGCCAAGAACTACACGGGAGGATCTTCTCAATGATCTCAAGGCAACTGGGACCATAGTCACCAAGAAAACAATTGGTAACACACTACGCCTTGAAGGACTGAAATCATGCAGCGCCCGCAAGGTCCCCTGCTCAAGAAAGGACATATACATGCCCGTCTGAAGTTTGCCAATGAACATCTGAATGATTCAGAGGACAACTGGGTGAAAGTGTTGTGATCAGATGAGACCAAAATGGAGCTCTTTGGCATCAACTCAACTCACCGTGTTTGGAGGAGGAGGAATACTGCCTATGACCCCAAAAACACCATCCCCACCGTCAAACATGGAGGTGGAAACATTATGCTTTCGGGGTGTTTTTCTGCTAAGGGGACAGGACAACTTCACCGCATCAAAGGGACGATGGACGGAGCCATGTACCGTCAAATCTTGGGTGAGAACCTCCTTCCCTCAGCCAGGGCATTGAAAATAGGTCGTGGATGGGTATTCCAGCATGACAATGACCAAAAACACACGGCCAAGGCAACAAAGGAGTGGCTCAAGAAGAAGCACATTAAGGTCCTGGAGTGGCCTAGCCAGTCCCCAGACCTTAATCCCATAGAAAATCTGTGGAGGGAGCTGAAGGTTCGAGTTGCCAAACGTCAGCCTCAAAACCTTAATGACTTGGAGAAGATCTGCAAAGAGCAGTGGGACAAAATCCCTCCTGAGATGTGTGCAAACCTGGTGGCCAACTACAAGAAACGTCTGACCTCTGTGATTGTCAACAAGGGTTTTGCCACCAAGTACTAAGTCATGTTTTTCAGAGGGGTCAAATACTTATTTCCCTCATTAAAATGTAAATCAATTTATAACATTTTTGACATGTGTTTTTTTGGATTTTCTTATTGTTATTCTGTCTCTCACTGTTCAAATAAACCTACCATTAAAATTATAGACTGATCATTTCTTTGTCAGTGTGCAAACGTACAAAATCAGCAGGGGATCAAATACTTTTTTCCCTCACCGTACAATCGTTATGTAAATTTATTTTTAATCCGTAAACCTCTTGTTGGATAACGCCCATTAATTTTTCAACAGACGTAGCCTATGTCACGTGTTTTAATAACGGGTTATTTGTCTCTCCGGACATCCTTCGATTGCACCACTTTGGGCCTCAAGTTCAAGGGAAAATATCAACCTCGTGATGTCAAGCAGCTCAATGGTGGAGAAGATGGCTCAGTGCGAGGGCAACTGGCTCCCAATTGGAAGGTTGTGAGTTCAAATCCTGGCTGGGTGTTGACAGCCAATCATCCCCCTGGGGAAGTATATTTGTATACTGCATTGTGCGGAAGTCAACAGTGGTTGTCGTATAGATGGATGGACGAACCCCCACCATAGGAATGTGGAATTTCCACCACTGGCTCAGGTTTGTAAATAGGGGATGAGCACCCTAAGTACTGCCTCAATGCTTCTAATAATGATATTAGGGTTGACTAAATATAAGTATGAAATATATAACACTTTCTCAACTGTAATCTTGTTTAATCTAGGAGCCTGCAGAACACTTAAAACGTACATATGTGATCCATCATGATTATTAAAGTTCATGTGAAATAGTTAATTATTATAATCGTTTATGATTATTTAAGTTCATTATTATTCATGTAAATAGCACATTGATGAAAAGTAACAATTTACATGATAAAATAATAAACATGTATTTACGGCTTTACTTATAATTATCACGAGAGAGTTATCGTATCAATATATGTGGTAATGCAGTTACTGTACAATGATAGCATAATAGACTTGCTTTATTTTACGGCTTGTGAAAAATGAGTATCTTTGTTAAGTTTAAATGAACCAAACCAAAACTGAAAATGCATTAACTTTGCAAATGCAGTTGGTACCGTTTAATTTACAAAACGGTAATGAGTTATACTCGTTCAACTATGCAGGCCATTCACATGTTTCGAAATTAACCTTTCAAAAATAATTATCATTTTGCAAATGCCTCCGTCACCCGAAAAGCTTTTATTTGCCGCTCAAGCGCAAGTAATTTTGGCGGCTCAGAGCAGGCAGGGCATGCACACAAAACGACTTCTCGCCACAGTTTTCTCTACCGCAGAGGAGAAGATGATGGCGTTTTTTTTCTCTCTCTTGGAAATGTGCCATTGTCATCTAAGAGCAGAGCGCAGGGAATGTTGCTCGGGAATATATCACGCGCAATGCACAATTTTACAGCCGTTAATATATTAGCTACATACCGTACAGGTATAATGTTCCATTGTAATCCGGACTACACAGGAATATGAAGAAGGAAAAAAAAAACGATGAAATGTCGCTTTTGATGTACCATATATATATATTTTTTATATATATACAGCATTCTCTTGAAAGCAATCTTGTTGCTGCACCTTTTGTAGCAATTTGAATCGGCTAGGAACGAATTCACATCCCAAATGCATTTCGTGGGGAAGATGTTTGTGGCTCCTCCTATCAGTAAAAAAAATCGTTCTGCCAGGAGAAATTTGAGGATTTTTTTTTGTCCACACACACACGCAACAGCAGTCGAGCACTGCATCAGTGCCACTTTACTGGGCGATGGCTGTGCCGGTTTGGGTGAGGAAATGACAGCCCTGACGAGGTGACAGCCACGAAAGACCCCGACTGCCTGTCGCTTACTGCTTACTGCAAAGCATTAGCTTGTCCATCTGCAAAGGTTATTTTGTGAGGATGTCAAGCTTTTAGCAGACAATTCTATTCGCAGCAGTCCTGCTTGTAAATATTAGTGACATCGTCATATAGTTGTTGGGTGTACATGTATATTTTATTTCATGTAAAATTGCTCTGAGATGCCTTTATTGCTTTAAAGTGGGCAATATAAATGATAGATATCCAAGGGTGGCACAAGTTAAAAAAACTGAGTACCCCACAATTCATGGCTGATGGCTTTGTTTGTGATGATGGCTATTGGGTAACTATTATATTAGTGGAGGTTTAGTTATGCATTTACCTAGCCAGGCAGCTCAGCGAAAGAGCGGGTGAGTGGCATACAATGAGAAGGTTTCGAAGTTCAAATCCTGACTCTGGGTTAACTCGGACCATCATCTGTCCGGGGTCGAAAAAAGATACGTGCCACTTTGTAGGAACCTCAACAGTGATTGTCCTGTGGGTAGACTTGCCACTGTCATGGGCTTTATTGTAAACAAATGAGCATATGCTCAATGTTCATTTCAGCTGGAAATCATTCTGCCTTTTTCATGATACATTTGCTATTTATATGACCTTCCAGGAGAGGCTTCACTTACGTATTTGTATTTGATCATTTTCACTCAGCGAGAGGCACCAGATGTTAAACTTCGGCCTCATGTGTCCCCTCTCGTCTCAGAGTACACCAAGTCTCGGCGTGCATAGTACGGCAAATCTGAGGTGCAATGCATCCAAGACGATGTCCACAGAAGAGAAGGGGCGACGATTGGTTTGTGCGCAGGTGCAAGGTGGATTATTACATTGCAGGATCTTGATTATTATTATTATTATTGCAGGTGTAACAACCACTATAATCCTGCACGCCGTCTGCTTCACAATAAGGACGTTAAAGATCCCCTCTCGTCATTCGCAAGAGCAGGAGCCACTGTGCGCCAGCGTCAGGGTCCATATCTGCCAAACTTTAAAAACTACACGTGCAAGTTTCGATTTAAACCTTTCGTGACTGCAATGATTCATCTTCTTTGGTTCTTTCGGTAAAGTCACGTAGAATGAGAATAAAATAATAAATTGATAAAATAAAATAACACAATAATATTCTCACGACGTTTCGGCCACAACACAAGCGGCCTTCATCAGGTGAAGGGGCGAGACTGTCTGGTAGGACAGCGCTGGAGTGCGCTGGAGTGCGCTGTCCTACCAGACAGTCTCGTCCCTTCACCTGATACACGTGCAAGGTTACTCAATTGGGATTGTAGATGGTAGCAAGCATAGCCCCCGACTGGCACCCTAATACCCCAGGTCATAATAAACAAAATCAACGTTAAACTTTGGAGGAGGTGGTGGAGGATTGGGAAGGCCTTCATCCAGCAGTGGATTGATGCTGACCGATGATAATGATGACTCGAGGTGGAAGGCCTAACCAAATAAACTTCCTTGGTTGGAATACCGATGTAGAGAAACGTTGAGTTATAGTATTGAATAACGGCTCAATATGAATTCTAAATATCTGGGCACAACAACGCCAGAGTAAATTTTAAATCGGTGAATCAATACACCGTTACACGCACAGCGTGATGTGAGGTGCAACATGTGGTCTCTCGATTAAAAAAAATATATTTTGTTTGCCGCTTTGATTTGAAAGCATGTTGTTCCACTTTGATATTTTATATAAATGCAAAGCGGGATGCTGCCGTGGTGTAAGGGCTAGCACACCGCAAAGGTTACCAGTTCGATCTCCCAGTGCGGCAGTTGCAATATTTGGCAAGGTTTTTTCTAATACCAATCCCACCCTCCCCCACCCCTGACCTCTGTCCAACCAGCAGTATCAATGGCTTCACCAAAATTAGTCGATCGGTAGGTCACGTGTGGTGGGGTTAAAGTCCTCTTCCAAGACGTGTGGCCAGCATGGAAGAGTAGGGAAATAAATCCCCTTAGAGGTGGGCCTCTATTGAGCTCCTCAATAGGATCGGGATGGTTTCGTTTTATTTGTATGTGTTTGTGTGATTTGTTTACTTTCCTTGTACTTTGCACTACGATAATGTTTTATTTTTACTGTTTGTTGTTGTAATGTTGTTACCCGTCCCTCCTGGACATCTGTGAAAAGGAGCTTTATAGCTCATCGGATTCCTCCAGTTGACATAAAATATTCTGATTATGACCATCTGCAAGCACATGGTGTGGAGAAACATTTGTAGCGCTGCGCTATTACCTTTGTTTGTAATGTACGTTCAAACAACAGTTTTGTTTTCGTGTCATACTTAGAAGAAGAAAATGGAGCCGCTAAAGGATGTACCTCTGATGTAATTGTCATTGGCGATGGAAATAAATCACATGTCTCCACCCCCCCCCCCCCCATTGTCACTACCACATGAGTACTTTAGCAGTGGAACTGCAGCTGGTGTCTATCCACTTAGCAGCTCAACATTTTCAGTAACAAAAAAGGCTCAATTTGAATTATTCACCGTTTTACAGATCCCACCAACCCCCTTAAATGGGTGGCAAGCGTGAGCACATTTTACTTTATTGTTGTGGAAAATTCTGACTGCAATACGCGCGCAGGTTTAGCTCACAAGGCATGGGATGTTTCTTGGTCGAATTAATAATTTACGTCAGCTTAGTCAACCGTGAATTTTCAATACAAGTCATTAAACAGCGTTTTTAACGCACTACTGCCACGTGCAAATTGGTCACTAAAATCGCGTTAATATAGTCCTGCGAAGAGCAGTGTACGGGCACCCTTTAAATGGCGGTAAACGAATGCAACTGAAGCTGTTGACAGCTTGTTTTCACAATACTTACTCTTCTTCAACTTAAACAACGTTAAGTAAACTAGTCTTTCAACCAGAGGGCCCGTATGTACCATTACTAACGCAAGAGAGGGAAGTATAGCCGGGACATCCGATTATTTCAGTAAAGTGTACCCGCCTGTTGTGTCAAGCAAGAAAAGGCCACTTTAACGATTTATTTGGGAGAATTTATCTTAAATGCAATAATGAACAAATGAGTTGCACTGTTTGCTGAGATTTCCGAATGTATTCTTCGCCTTATGACATTATACAGCACAAATTAATGCAATGGTGGTGGGGGGGGGGTATTGCAAAGAGAAATGTGGTAAAAAATACTAAAACAATAGAAATCTGAAAAAAATACGTTTGATCTGCATCAACAGTGTTGGGGGAAAATCAATGATAAACGGTAGAAAAGTGAGTGCAACAAAATCAGTGAACGTGATGAAGAATAAGCAATGTATTAAGATTAAATGGAGGTTGCCTAAAACTCTCCCTCTATTCTCAAGAGAAGTCAGACCAAACATGCAGCTAATTATCTTGAAGATTAGCTGTGCGGCTTATTGTAAGGACACAGAAATTAATTTTGAGCCCCTCGTGTAACATTAAATTACCTTGCCAGACAAGAGGCAAAGTGGTTCACAGTACAATTTATAACAAGCGATATAATAGTGCTTTAAAGGGACCCAGCATCACTTATCTGGGCCAATAAAGGTTACAATGTTGGCTTTTTTTCATGGCCACATCATTATTTCTTAGTAGTTGTCAAAAAAATATTTTAACCGTGCTGGGAAAAATGTAAATCCAGCATATGGTTTGAATTACACAGTCCTGAGCTACAACAACAACGTAACAAATGAAATACTGTATATGATCTTAAATATAATGTTGTAACGTTCGTAAAAAAAATATTAATTGCAAACTTGGGAATGAAAACCAAGAAAACTCCTGGATGCAATAAACACTTAATTAAAACAATGTTTGCCTTTTAAAATATTTATACTAAATCAAGGGATTCCTGCTGGGCTGCAGAGAAAAAACAGACCAGCACTTATGCTTAAAGACATCCTATTTCCATTGCAGAAAATGTGATCTAATACCCATGTAATTTTTAGAAGAGGGAAAAACACATTCATTTTGATTATCCATGCATGAAGTAATCTCCCCTATTTTATGCTCGACTTATGGTAAATATGTGATGAAGTACATTTGGGATTAATATTTTGCAAGAATGGGTGTAATTTTGTAATTGATTTGGAGCCACTAATGAATTGTTTCAGGGGGCGATTCTGCTTCCACAATGCTCAGCATTCTTTGAGCTTTTCCGGGTGTAATTAGCCACTGATTGCATCTCGCCTTCAAATAATAGCCTGCACTCTGGCGGTAAAAGTTAAAACAAGCTAATACATGGCATTGCTATTCAGTTCATGAAAAAAATAATTCTGAGCAATTAGGTCACCTTTTTAAATGAAGCATCTCAATGGGGTTGCATTAACATGTGTTGCAGTGAGCATGAGTGAGTATTTAAAATCACAAATGGGAGCATGGTAATAGTTCATATGAAGGGAAAAAATGCAATTGCAATTTAAAGGCATACATGTTTGGCACAATGAGTATTCTAAATGGTCCATATGCCACAAATGAATATGCATATTGCCAATGAGTGGAACGGTGGGGTAGCAGTTACGTGGCAATTTCAAAACTAACATCAGTGGCGAGTGATATCTGAACCGGTCCTGAAATGCCTTGCTTCATCAACCTGCACTGACCAGCGTGGTGAAATATTGTCTAAAGCAGCAAGCAACGTGGCAATGAGAGGCATTCATTCAGCTGTGGGTTGGCAAAGGCATGAACCTGTTCTTTATTTTGTATTATTGTATTTGTGCATACGTCAATTGGATGCAATCGAATTATGGGCGCCGAGGTGGCAAGATGTTAACTACCTACTATGCAGGCATCACGGTTGGGTTCGATCCCAACCCTGACGCCTGTATATTTGGAATTTGCATGTTCTCCCCATGGTCACGTGGATTCTTCTCCAGGTTCTACGGTTTTTCCCTCCACATTTAGAATCAACACGCGTTTAGAGTATTTGACTCCTATAAATGTCCACGTGATAAGCCAATTCGTTGAGCTATCATTTGTGGCCAAGTCGCTTCTGACAAAGAGTTGTACTGTATAGCTTACTGGGCCTTACCTGGTAAAAAAGAATATAACACATTCAAGAGAAAGTGCTCCAAGAAGATGGAATGATGAAATAAAGTTTGCGTGTGGGGGGGGGGGGGTCACGTGGATTATTACATTGTGGAGATTGTGAGCTGCGCTGGTGGCTTGCGGAGGCGTTCATTCAGCAGTGGATTGACCATGGCTGATGATGACAGTAAATCGAAGATGAAATCAAACAGATTGTAGAAGAACGTAACCTTAGACTTGCTACTATCCCAGGGCAGCAGTTTCCATGTATAAATACAATAAATAATTATTTAGCAGAACAAAGGCTGCTTCAAACATGAAATCTGGCATTGTGTGTGGTGAGCTAACGTTTTGCAATCTGTCAGTCATGAAATAAAATATCAGATTTGTAGTTGACTGCTGACAAACGTTGCTAAAAGATCAACGGCATATTAATGAGAAATGTATTGTACGGACTGCTTACATTTCCAAATGAACAACAATTATTTAAAATTAACTAATCAATCATTGTCCATCATTATAAAAGCTGTGAAGATATAAACAACATTACGGGACTTTGAAGAAGATACATGAAATTACGATATTCATAATTTTAACCAAATATACTTTGAAGAAAAAGCATAAAATAGTTTGGAAAAATAATAATCATGATACGCAATCATTCACAGCTCTGTGTCAATCCACTCCAGGATGAGGTCCTTCCTGTGCCATATCAGTCATGGGAGTTGTTGGATTAACATACTTCACCACGCTGGTCAGTGTGGATTGTTCATAATAAAAGTTATTTTGGGTTAGATCGTGAAAAGTACGTGTTAAATGCAGCGTGAGTTGGTGGAGTAATAGCCAGCAAATAGAAAAAAATGGTCCAGGAATTAAAAGGCTCCTGCAGTGCATAACTACAGCCTCTGGTTTTAAATAAAAGTTCATTTATGGGCATGACTCAGAGACATCACGTTGACTGTGAATAAGAAGAGTAAGTGGGCTTGGGTTTAAGACGTTTGCTAGAATGGATAATGGCTGACGGAGAAGACTGGAGATGGAATGGGAGCCAAAGATGAAAACACGCCGAAGAGTGTAGCCAGCATGGATATGTAGTGGTGAGATCAGTTCATGTGCAGGAGTGAGATGGACTGTGGAATGCTGGACCACAAAGCACAGTAATAGTGTGGGGTGGCCTTCATCCAGCAGTGGAAATCCATGGTTGATGATGATTATTATAATACGAGGATTAAGGAGGCATGTTTGTTTACCACCACAAGTCAATAATAACTGGCTAGTCAATGGAATGGAATGTTAATTGTATACATGTAGTAAGTTACATTGCTACTGCTTAAACCAGACCACAGCCCATGGTGTGGTGCAGCTTTCACATCAATGTCCTCTAAAGGGAATATCAATCTTGCAAGTGCTCTTTGATATGCACATGTTAAAAACCCACGGCACTCTTCGCAGTGTTTGGATACTGACCACCGGTGTAATTCCCCACCCCCCCTACAAATTATATTTAAAGTGCTCTTAACATCATGTAAGGAGACGAAGAAAAGTCTGTTCAAAACTCTACAGCTGTCAGTGCATCACTCTGTGTCAGAGAATGAACCTGAGGAGATGACGTCACAAAATTATTAATTCACCGCAATCGGCCTCTGCGTTCGTCGCAAGCCAAAAAAACAAGGTGTGGGAGCTTTAGAGCTGAAATAAGCCACATTATTTGAAAAACCTAAATTAATCGTGGGTATTTTTGGTGTACAATGGTAACCTGGCTGAGACGAGCAACTAACTGCACATGAGAACTCGGTTTAATGGCAGTGTCTGGATTTGAATCCAGGCTTTCAGCTGAGTGCTCTGACTCCTGAGTCACCTAGTCACCACCAAGAATCTGCAATCTTATGGTCCTCAAAGCAAGAATACATATTCCCTGCTACTCAGAAATGTAGCTATGTGTATTTTCCGCTGTCTAAAAATGGGACAATCACTATTAACATTGTGAGCAATGAAATGCAAGTCGACATGGCACTGCGGTAAATATTTTCCAGCATCGGGGTGTGTAAAATGACTTTCAAATATAAGGGAATTAATCGAACGCCAGAGCGGAGAGACAACTTGGGGCATACAGTATTTTAGTAGTGAACAAAACAAGGCATGAAAGACAGGGTTAATGTTAATTTTATTTAGAGCCATCAATCATTCTATTATCTGCATTTGCCACACCTGACAATTTTCTAAAAAGTCCTGACTGGCTCATTATACCAATTAAAGAAGCCTACAATTCATCACTTGGCACGCTGCATGTTTAGAGGTCTTTAAACAAATATATAAAAGGGCTATTTTCTATTATTTATGTATTGCCTCCCACCCCCCACCCCACCGATTGTGTTCACGGTGTCATACAATCCTTCGTGTTGGAGAATGGCCCACGGAAGTGGATATCAAAGAACCACGACTTAACTGCTCTTCCACACAGTAGAGGACAGCGCCTTCCTGCCTCCCCCCTTAATTCGCGGAGTGGTGGCATCCTTATTGTGCACTGGGCTATGAACCCGAATTTGACCGACCTAAGTTTGATTCCCAATCGTTAGTGGCGAGCGATCTCCGAACTGGTTCTGCTGCTGCCCCCCTCTCCACTGGCCAGCCCTCCACACACTCATACTGCATAATGGTCCAAGTCACGTGACACACAACCAGATGCGCATTTGAACGCAGATGAATCATAAGTGAGAGAATATGGCCCGTGGAGGGAGTTGAGGACTGGAGATGAAACGGCGCTAATTTAGCCATGCCTGCTGTTCTACTTAAAATGTACACCCACACTTTTTAGCACCATCAAGTGAACTGTTAATAGCTTTAAATATTTTTTTTTTATAATAATGACTTCAACAGGTGCTTGTTAATCAATTGTACCACGTGTAAGTGTGGTACAGGGAATATTCCCGCTTGATGCGAATAATGCAGCATATTGCTTTGTATTTTCATGAGCAGCCAAATATATTTCACAAACCATACCCCTGCTTTTTTCAGTTGTATGTAAAGTATTGTATCTGTTTGTTGTGCGGATATTAAAAATCCTCAGGTTTATAAAGTCCACAACAAAGTCCACAAGCCTCGTGAATACTGCGACGCCAAGCTTGGTTTTGGCTGAAACAGTCGTTTATTACAGTTACGGGTGGAGTGGTGGCACGGTGAATGATGCAATGTGTCATGAAACCGGCGACCTCGGTTTGATTCCTGGCCATGGCTAACATCAGTGGCAGGTGATATCTGCACTGGTGTGGTGAAGTATGGTCAGATACTCCCATTAATGAACAGGAGGCTCTTCATTCAGTAGGGCTGAACATTAGTATGATTTTATTTATCAAGGATTAACAAACATAAAATCTCATATCACACAGCATCTTATCTATACACATTTATATTATCATTCTGATATAAATCTGTCTATACTGTTCGGGAATGTCTTTTAGAAGAATAGGTCAGAATTCAGAACGCGTCCAAGAAGACGTCTCACTGAGCAGATGGAGCATTTAAGTTGGTGGTGGTGCAGGTGCTGGGTTACGTAATGCACCACCAGATTGTGGAATGTTGAGATGGTTTGTGTAGGCCTTCATCCACCAGTGGATCAATCACGGCTGCTGTTGATGATGGCGATGATATGTGAAGGTGAGTAATCATGTGACACCATGTGTGAAAGTTAGGGGTTTTTTTCATTCCTGCCCAAGCAGTCGTTCCTTGATAGACAATGAAATGACCATGGAGAATGAACTAATGGTATGTTAAGGCCATTGAATATGGTGCATTGAAAAAAAGCCACGTTAAATTATACTAGGGGTTGTAACTCAGCATATGCTGCAAAGTGGCACAGATTACAGAGAGCTCTAAAAAGAAGATTGCTGCTACTACTTCATCACAAAGGCAAGGCAATGAGAGTGTAAAACATCGACTGGAGTGATGGCAGAGTTTCTCTGAACGCCTGACATTCTGACACGCAGACGGCACCATACATACGCTAAGCTCGATGCAGTCACCCACAGCGGAAGATGCATCGCAAATTAATAGCGCATCCTCTGCATTGTAAGACACTTCGCAAAGTAAGATGAACCCCAAACTTGCGCCCGGTGTCAATAGCGTTAAACAAATCTGGTCGCTCAAAGACAAAGACACACGCTCGCCGGATTACAAGACACACACCCAAACTTTTGCTTTAAAATACAAGGGGGGTGGGGTGGGGGGGTTTCTTATAATGTGTAGAATGGTGGAGATTTTTCTTGATTTTAAATCTTCAATTTCATCATAGGACCTCCTTTGCCAGTACCAAATTATCAGAATAGGTTTTCCCCTTTTTCTGGCAACAAAACAGGTGTTAAAATACCAAACTGAAACCTTTTACAAGGAATAATGTGTGCATTAATTACAATACTTGTTGTCAGAATGCAAACAAAAAAGATATTCTGATAATATATTGGCATTGTCCTTGAAACTGATTGGTCCACAGCAGAGACAGATTTCTTTGGAGCCTCGTCTCAAAAGGTGTTAGACTAGAGGACACCAATCTTTTATTGTAAGATATTTGAGTGTTGGGGCGACTGCGAGCGACTGGCCAGTGGTCACACTGCACCACCGCAGGTCGCCCCAGATCGCCCCCCCCCCATATGCAACACAGACAATATCAGTAACATTCGAAAGTCTTTGGGCAAATTATAAAAAAAAATCACAAAAAAGTCTAAAATAGTTTAAATTTCTGCTAATTTGTATGTAAAATAAATAAATTGGAAAGGACGCACAAACCACATCACCACGTGCCTAGATCCAGTCAGGAAAAAATAATCTCCCACGACTACACCACGGGCTTGTGGTGGGCAGTTCACAACAATGCACCGTTGCACTGTACTTCTATGTGCCCATAAAATGTATGACCGGCACTAACCAGTGATGGTGAAGTACGTCTTGAAAATGAAGCAAGTTAATTATCACGTTTCTTGGAGACCCAGTGTATGGTGCACTTAAAGGATACAATTAAAGCACCATGATTCGATAAGTAACTTGCGTTCTTTGATGTTTATTCTTCGTAGGCACATAAAATAACTAAAACGTATTAATTATCCCCTGCACATGGATGGGTCCTACTCTCTACGGCTGAGACAGATGTCGAAGGGAAGAAGAGGAAGAAGACCCCAATCTGAGCGAATGTCTAACATTAGATAGTATACAGGATGGAAGCTGTCTCAGATAGAAGACGCAGCGACGGACACTGCACAGCAGCCCAAAAGACCAAGGGACTTGAATAAAAATATTAATATTAATTCGCATTTCTTTTTACCCAGGAAAGCCTCGCTAAGTGAGGAAGCCCTGCTAAATTTTCAGAACAGGAGACGATAATGCAATGTGTTTTTTTTCAAAATGAGTAATTTTAAAAGTGTTTTCTTCTTCTTAAAAAATTTGTGGCGAGGGTTGTTGGATCACACAAATTCTAGAAGCTCTCTACCCGTGGGCATCAAGGTCAACATCTCCTGGCTTTCCAGGGTTGAACAGGAACAGCAAGTGTTTCAATTTCTTTTCTAGATTTAAAGCTTTCGTGACTCCTAGGATCCATACTCTTTGGTTCTATTGGGTAAAGTCACGTAGGTAAAAAATAAAATAACAAAAATCTTCTCACACAGCTTAAAGGTCGTGATCTGAGCGTGGCTTTTTTCACTCCAGCGCTGTCCTCCAGACAGTCTCGTCCCTTCACCTGATGAAGGCCGCTTGTGTTGTGGCCGAAACGTCGTGATTTTTGTTATTTTATTTTTTACCTACGTGACTTTACCCAATAGAACCAAAGAGTGTGTTTCAATTTCTGTTCGGAGATGTGGTGTTACCCCCTCCCACGTGTGGACTCTCCATGGCTACTCTGGTTTCTTCCCACATGTAGAAATGCACGTGTAAATGAAATGTGCCAAACATCCAAATATTGGACCGCAGAGCTTGAAAAAATGTTGGAGATGTGAGTGTTACTCTCCTCACACGAGTGGGGCTTCTCCGAGTACTCTGGCTTCCTCCCCACGTATGTAAACACTCATCAAACAAGGACTGCAGAGCGTGGGCAAATTGTTTGCACCTGTAGTCTGCCTTGGCGCATGTCTGTGGTTTCCCCATGCCTGCAAATAATTTAATCTCCCTCTCTCTCTGAGAACGAACAAAGACTGTGCGCGTCATAACACCCCCCCCCCCAAGTTAGTACAGAGTACGTGTGAAATTAATGCAGGATGGATGGAGGAAAAGTGTACGCGGTCACTCACGATGTAGAGCTCGATGAAGTCTCCGAGTGTGGCGGCGCTGTCCACGCGCACCAGCAGGGCGTCCTTGAGGTGCGTGCTGAATCCCACGGCCAGGCGGTCAGCGCGTGTGCTTGGCCTATCGTTGGGTCGCCACGTGTACGTGATGAGCCCTCCGCCCTTGCTGAAGATGTACGTTGTGCCCGCTGTGGAGACAAACCAGAGCGCTCATCGTTATCGTCGCGGTCGTCGTTTTTCCAACGACGCAGCCACTTGCGCCTCCTGTTACTGCGGTTGGCTACGTGCGGTGCGAAAGAAGTTCACCGTGTATAGGAACATTTCGCAAAAAGGTTAAAATTGTTATTATCAATTTGAACTGAACATTTTTAGAATGTTGCAAACAATGTGTACTGCTCTCCGATACCATATTGTGCGTGCGTTTACCACTGCCTTGAAATGTCTATGAGATTCAAATAACAATTTTTTTTAAAATATTATTTGGGTCTTTCGGTAAAGTCACGTAGAATAAAGAAATATTTTTTCTCCTGATGACAATTGCTTGTGTTGCGATCGAAGCAGTCGTAGTTTTTTGTAAAACATTATTTTATTCTACGTAGCTTAACTGAAAGACCCAAAGAATATGAACTCCTGCACACACGAAAGCTTCAAGTAACATTTTTTCTGTATTTACAACCCTTGTCAATCCACTGCTGGATGAAGGCTTTCTCACACCATGTCAGCCATGGACGTTGTTTGAGCATACCTCACCACGCTGATCAGTGCGAATTGGTGATATCATCCGCCACTGATATAATCCGTGACAGGGAACTGAACTCAGGTCTCTGGGTTCATACAATGCAGTGTGTTAACCACTGCACCACGGTCCACTAGAATTGTATACATGGACTTTATTATAATGATTAACATTAATAGTAGATGTGGCATTAGCGTACCCACCAGACGCTGCGTTTTAGGGAGTTTATCTATGGGGCGTGTATGTGCGGTAATTCCTCTAATGAGGAAATGTGTAAATATAGATTATTTCAGAACAGCCCTCATCCTAACCATCTTTAATTGATTTTAATATCTGCTTAACTAACCGCAACATAATATCCCATCTTGGCAATGCCCTTTAAAAGTCCTCATCACGATCGTTATGTTCATTCGCTGAAGTACATTTTGTGACGTGCATTGTTTCCATCAAAGTGCATCACCCAAGCGGATTGCCTGTTTTTGTTCCGAGGACGACAAACAACAACTTCGAGTCTGAAATTTAATATAAACAAACTTCGTGGCACACTCTGCCTTTCATCAAACAACTGCACAGCAGTCACTTCTTTTAGTTTCAAGTGGTGAAACTGATCATAGTTTTGTTTGTTTTAAATTATTTATTTCCCAAAGGTCTCTCTCTCTGCACACATAAATCCTCCCTTTATAATTTTTGTTATCCCCCAGTGGGCGAACTTATATATTCGGTCACGTGGACAGCACACGGGGCTGCTGCCGTGGAGTAATGCTTTGCTTCACTGGATTTTCAACTGAGACGTTGCCAGTTCGATTTCCAGGCACTGCAAGGTGAAACAGTATGGGTATATCGCAGTCCGCTGATCAGCAGGTCACGTGTGGTGGGGTGTAATGTTGGTACTCTCACTTCTTACAAGATGTCTAAATGGCGTAGAAGAGTAGGCCAAAACGCCCTCCAGTGGAGATCATTAGGCCAGCGGTGGTATGAGCATGTAATTGCAGGGCTGCACCTGCATAACTTTTTACGTAGCCATACATACCGCGTACGTATATGTTTGTGTACGGTGTGCAGCGGTGACAAGAGTGGTTGGCCTTGAACAGGAATCGACCCGTGTTCGATTCCTGTTCATGGCCAACACCAATGACGATTATTTAAACTGGTCTTCCCCCCTAGGTCGACTCAGCCTCAAATGAGTAGCTGGTGTGGTCACACAAAGGCGGCCGGGGCGTGGTGTTGGCAACCCACCACCTTGTGTGCCATGCAGGCCTACATCGCTGCTCGCTAACAGCACATGCCCCCAAAATTCTGTTACGGCTACACAGGGGATTTTTGTATGCATGTGTGTCTTCACGCGTCGATCCACATTTGCGTCTCCGCCAATGCCCGTGCTCATGTGAAACCATTTGACTCCACCAGGATGACTGCAGGTAGAAATAATCTCGATCAAAGATCAAACTCCCACAAATGTCCCCACAATGTCCCTGGGCTGGGTGTGCGGGATTTCACCTCATCCGGTTTACACGACACGGCGTCTGAAAGCGACCGCATCTCACGACGCGGTTGCATTTATAGACTCGGTGGTGCACGTGCCTGGTAGGTGTGAACAATGATTGGTGCAGTGGCGGGCAAGTGTTCTGGTGTCCTCAACAGTCGAACTCGCCAGACATTAATTCTACAAAGACAAACATAACCTCTCCCCCCATAGCCTTACACCGGACTATTGGGGCAAGTGCTGTCAGGGGGTCGGTGGCCAAGACCACGCCCGACTGCCTTTGTCTCCGCAGTGCTGATGTTGACATACTGCTCCAGCACTGATTTGTACATACTACGGGAGGCCCCAGGGCTTCTTGAAATATTCGCCACTGTTATTGATCCTGAGCAGGAATTTAACTCCTAGTTGCTGGGTCCGTCCATAGTGCAATGCCCTCACTACTAGAATACTCCCTTGCCCACCCTACTCCACTGACGTGACCCTCACCACTCACCTAACACTCACCAATCAGCATTCAAACTTCATCACGTACAGACCAGCTATGCTCACCAAACATATCCCACGCACCTACAAGACTCTGTAGCAGGTTTTTGCCTTCGAGTAAATTATAGGCAGCACGAGGACAAGCAGCATATTTATAAAAACAGACAGGGCACCACGTGCTACGATTTATACGTGGTCAGTTGTCTTTGCCTAGGTCAAAGGTCATAAGTTGTGCATAGGCCAATAAAAAAATCCCTGGATTTTTATGGTCAGAATGAGCACTCATGGGACTCCTGATGATAATAATATTTCAAGTGAATGCTTGACAGACAACAGGTAAAAGCTCATATCTGCTACCCCCTCTGATGGTCCTCCACTTATCCCCCGCCGGGCCCTCTCATTCCGCTCCCCTGGCCCCTCTCCTCACCGCCCGAGCCCCTCTCGTTGTTCTTCGCCCTGCCTGTCTCTAGTGCCATACATCGCATGGGTCATGGGTTTTGTTGACCTCGCATAAAGGTCACGGGTCATACACAGCTCGTCTTCAATTCCGTCCGTACGGCCATTTTTCATTCCGGTGGAATGAGGCCTCGCCGGAGCCGGCAATATGAAAATTACTCCAGCTAATGCCGTGAATGATAGACTGACAGACTGACAAATTAGTTGTTCATATAGAGTGAAACCTCAATCTAACGTTCCTAAGGGAACCATAAAAATTGAGTGTTAGATCTGGGAAAACATTGGATCAGGGAATACTATTTCCTGCCATAAAAAAGCACGTACTGTATTTAATGCTCTCTGTTTCTCTTGCTCTGATTCCCCATCCTGCCACCTCCTCTTTGATGGGGTATATATTTCAGGTTCCAAGATTATCTCACTGGATACAGTTACATTTGCAAATGTCATTTGTAATTTTGATCCTTACCTGTGTACCAATAGTTTAATGTTAATGTGACATTTTCTTGAGGCACTGCTGTGCATTTTCTTGGTGTGATCTGGGACTGTTTTGTTGTTTTTTATGCTGCCTTTTCTAACTTTGACAAATCGGACTTATAAAAATGTATTTATTATGCATTTATATGTAGTGACTTTGCTTACCTTGGTCTCTATTTTGCACTCCTATCGTTTTTTGTATCGTTTGCTGTTGTAACTTGCTGACCCCACCCATACTGGACATCTGCGATAGAGAGCTTCATAGCTAAACGGATTTCTCCTGCCGTGTAAATAAAGATTCTGATGACGATGTCTCGCATGCCGTGTGTGTCTCTCTCTCTGCTTTCTCTCACTGTGCATGTCCTGGCCCAGGGTTCTCTATCTCTCTCCTTCTCTCACTCCATACACCACGTGCCTCTCTCACTCCACACATCGACTCTCACTTGGCCTGGAACTCACTACTTATGCGTCAATGCAACTGCATCATTTCGGCCGCATCATCATTGAGCACCCAGGCCGCGTGAAGACACCAGGGGACAGGCTCAGCACAAGGGATGTGCGCATAGGAGAGACGTGCAGGCACAGCATTGACATACATGGAGTATTACAACAGAGGCTCTGGGAACGGCCAGGAAAAAAAACGATGAGACTGATAGAGTGGAAGAGGCACTCGAACAAAAACCGATGTAGAAACATCAGCAATAGATGGGCTATGATAACAAACAGTGGAGGGCTTGCCGCCAGAAATAAATGTACCCAGCGGCCTCCGTAAAGGAGCTCAACTTGGAAGAAGTTCGTGGCAAGAGCACCGGGGGGCATAACACGACGATGCGTCTGATGCCGTGCATCGCCACCGACTGCTTACGACGAGGAATTAAACACGCAGCTCTTACCACGACGTCGGGGCACGCATTGGCCGTTAGGAAGCATTCACAATGTACGGAATTAGACGTACAAAACGTCTTCTCTATGGGTTGTCAAGCACCAACAGACAAATTGCTGCCCTTGCTCTGTAAACAACTACAACACCGGCAGCGTTAGCACCGCTGCTGCCTCAGGCACTTAGCAGTTCAAACCATGCGGTAATTGGCACAACGCCAATGGGCAATGCCGATAAAAAAAATCCTCTTGATCGAATGATGAGCTCGTGCCAAACTTGCGTATCCAGTAACGCTGACAATGTACATACGTGGCCAACACTTTTTGCTGCCTGTTGGCACATTTTAAACTCCTAGGCAATTTAATGTGGCGGGCATATTATTACCATTAAACTAGTTCACCCAGGAAAGCTTCACCGAATCCCAAGACGATTTATGAGGGTCCTGCCGAGTTTGTGCACGAGGTGGACATGCTGCTGCTGCGTAATACCCAATCGAATCATTGTCAGGTAACTTTTTTGTTTGCATTTAGGATGTATGGGCAATGCCAGTTACATTATGTTTTTGTTGTTGTTTTTGCTATGGGAGAAAATCTATGCAGAACAGGGGGAGGACATCTAAACCCGACACATGAAGGCACCCGAGTAGGGAATCGAACTCCGGGCCCTTCTTGCTACGAGATGCAAGTATGAAACCGCTGAGGTTTTGTCTCGGAGTGTTTCATCAAGCATGCGCACACCCACACGCATGCCCTCCCAGGGAGCACAGCAAGTGAAGTTGTTGTTAAAACTCTGCTTGCATCGATTGCGATATGTAAATCGTTCTTGCCAAGGGTGGGGGGGGTGGGGGAAGCTTTGGGACGTGATTATAATGTTACACCTGTTGGACTCAAGGGGTGGAGTGCGGGGAGGGGGATTAGAGACCAAAAGGAGGGTTTGCTAGTAGGATTTATAAATACAACAACAACAAAAAATATTCCGTTTCAAACATAACACTGCCGGATTTTGTTTCATTGTGATAATCAGTCGAGGGCAGACGAGCCGACATCCATCCCAACCTGTCCGCGGCTGCCCGCTCTGTGAGCTCGGTATCAGGCTTGGCTCACGCGCCGCCCTCTCCCGTGGCGTCACGGGAGAGGGCGGCGCGTTCCACGACCGCCAGGCGCGGCGCACGATCGCCGCGCTCTCCGTCACTGGTTCATCCTCTGGGGTGGCGGTTGAGGTCAAGGGCAAGCGACGCCGCGTGGATTCATTCCACCGCTGAGGCCACAATCGGAGACCACGAAAGGCTCGACAACGCACGCGCTCATGTAACGAATGTAACTTTCGAGTGCAAACCTTCAATAAGCGGTACAGACGGTATTTCAGCCCGTTTGAAGTCAAGTTCCTCCTTCAAAACTGTGGGGCCCGATGGCCAATATTTATTTTTATGGGTGGCAAGCGAAGAGGTCCCAGAGGGCCGCGGAGTTTCTTATGGAGATTGTCGCTTTCCACACGCACGCTACTCGGAGCTAAGCACCGACTCTGGCACCGTGCTGAGCCCCCTACTCTCTCTCTCTCTGACATGAAGTCTCATCCCTGTGATCATTCTGCTCCGTGATTCCTATTCAAACCAAGCTCCGGTAGCAGCTGCCAATGGGTGAAACCACACGGCCTGCTACTGCGAGCGCTGTCACAAAGTAGGGGAATCCTCACCACGCTGTAAACTGCCCCTATCTTCAGCCAGCTGTACATGGCCACACAACTGCTACTGCACCGCAGAATATACAGCGAGCAACAACAACAGGAGCAGCACCCTCTGGTTGCCACCTGTTGCGTGTGTTCTCAGGATCGTCCTCTTGTTGAGGGAGCTGTCCTGGAAAATCTCTTAAGTCTTCCTGGGATATAAAAAAGAACATGACCCTTTATGTGAGTCGTGTGATAATACACTAGTCAAGCCAGTGCATTCACATACATTGGCTTGACTATTGGCAGATATTCTTCTTCCCGTGAAGAAGAATAACTCAGGAGATGGAAACTCTACAAGAGCCACAGCCAACAAAAGGTAACATGACTTTAATATTTCTCAGAACAGCTGCCTCAGAAAAAGGACTTACTGGGATAACCAGGACAGGTAGCAACCACCTACCCCCTGACAGCACTTGCCCCAACAGTCTAGTGTAAGGCTTTGAGGGGTGGGGGAAATGTTTTTCTTTATAGGATGAAGCACTGTTAATTATCACTTGCGCGCCCTGCATTGGTCCACCGTAAAAATTTTGCTCAGATTATTTAAACTTGCATTTTATACTTTTGTTTTGAAATATGTATTTGGCTAGAACACATGTGGAATGGAATACTCTCATGTCATGCAAATAAAGGGCTTGTACTCGGTGTGAACTGACCAACAACATTAGCATACCGTCCTTGCTGTCAGTCAAACTCAATAATTATATGACATTAAATCGAGGGTTAATACGGCAGCTGACACTTTGAGCGGTAACTACCCATCATTATGCCACCTGCAAGTAGAAAATGAGTGTGGGATGAAGCCTCTTCGGTTCACAGAGAGAGCCCCATCGGTCACAGAGTTATTCTTTTTTTTAATTGTCACCATGCAACTAAACAATGCAATGTGATTTTTTTTAAATGCTACTTTCTAAGAGCAAAGTCTACCTATTACATCACCGTCATTGCAGAGTGGTGCTGATTTAGTGGCATTTAAACAAACACTCTTGAGACTGTGACCTCCTTAAGACCCTGCAAATGACTACCTTGCTACAAGGGCAGGCACAAGATGGACAGATTGATGAAGAAATTGCAGCATTTTAGCACACTATCTATATGCTGTCAGCAGGAGGTCACATACAAAAGCAACGATGAAAGAAAAAAAATTGCCCAGAGCTTTCATGATGAATGTCTATTGTGTTTCTCAGCACTTTCCCTACTTTGCTACAGGTCATATTGTAGCTAAGCAGTGCGTTCTGAATGTGTACCATATGCATCCTGCTGAGATGGAAACATGTCCATTATAATGCTCATAACCACAAAAGCCACCGCGTGCCCTTGTTGCTTCGCTACCAGCTTATTATCGTTTGCGTACAATGTTGCAAGCATACCTGCTCAGTGGCAACTGTTGCCCACAAACGATACTAAAGACTGTGCTTTCCTTTCCTACATTATACACTGCCTTTCATGTATAAATTGCTCGTCTGAATGGGTATTGATTTTTTGCTGAGAATTTTTGATTTTGGGATGTATGAAAGAGGTAAAGGTTAAAGGCGCAACCCTGAAATCACTCGCTCACACCGCTGCGGGCAGGAGGACCTCCACGAGCAGAAGCTCGAGAGAGCCCCGCCAGAGGGTTTTTCGGGCCTACTTTGCCACCAACACGAGCCAGACCTCTTGGAAGAGGTGGCAGCATCTACACTTCACCCCACCATACACGACCTGCTGCCATTCGACCGCCTGTGGTGTCGCCATTGATTCTTCAAAAATATCCTGAAGCTGAAGATCAGTGCCGGATAGTCACATTTGCAAATGTGATTTGTAACTTTGATACCCGTGTATCGAGAGTTTAATGTTAAGATGCCATTTTATTGAGGGACCACTTTGTTGTTATCTTGGTATGGTCTGGATCTGTTTTGTTGTCGTTTTGGTGTCCCTGTCCAACCTTGATAAATCGTAGTGACCTTGCTTACATTTTCCTCTATTTTGAACTCCTAATCGTTTATTTGTATCGTTTGCTGTTGTAACTTTGCTGACCCGCCCATTCTGGACATCTGTTAAAAAAAAAGAGCTTAATAGCTCAACGGACTCCTCGTGCAGTCTGAATAAAGATTCTCATTATGATGCTGCTGGGTGGATCGAGGAGGAGGAATTTAAGAAACTACTAATTATATTCTTGGTTCTTTCGGTAAAGTCACGTAGAAGGGAAACAATAAAATAATAAAAATATAAAACAATAAAATTCTCAAGACGTTTCGACTGCAACACAAGCAATCATCAGCAGGTGTGAAAACCACGGCAAGATGCACGGGTAAGGATCAAATTTTCTTGCTGTGGTTTTCACACCTGATGATGATTGCTTGTGTTGCAGTCGAAACGTCGTGATAATTGTATTGTTTTATATTTTTATTATGTTATTGTTTCCCTTCTACGTGACTTTACTGAAAGAACCAATAATATGAATCCCTGCAGTCACGAAAGCTTTAAATCGAAATTTAAACTACTAATTGTTCAACTACCACTCCGGGAGATCATATTGAACCAGCAACTCCAGTATTGCAAGTCCATTGCCCTAACCATTATACCACGGCAGCATCCCTACGTGTGTATTCGACACAACAATCATAAATATCAATTCCAATGCAGTGAGAAGTTTACCTTGGTCATGTATTTCACTGAAATGCACTTCTGCAAATAACCCCAAACAGAACAGAGTATTACCACCTCATGAAAAGATATACTGTTAAATAACAGGCAATGGAGCTGTAATAAATTATGCAAAAACACTGCATAGTATACCATGCCATATGAACAAAAACAGCAAAAACATGTGCAGAGAGTGCACGCTTTTGTGGTAGATTTATGAATATTTTGTTTATATTATTATATATTGCTGGGCTAAAATACTGAAAACAAATAAATAGGAATAAAAAGAGGTCACAACATTACTGAATCTGCCGGGGTGCCAATCAGGCTTCATGTATTTATATATATAAATAACAAGGCTGCCCTGGTTTGCAGAGTAATGTACGTATGTTGAACTTTTTTCGCACCATCCGTGGCCAAACGTGCTAATTGGAGGTGCTGGGGAAGGACAACAAAACACAAAACGCGGTTATAAAGAAATTAATTTGTCAATGTGGATTATTTAAACGTTCATAGCTCCAGTGGCTTCCTAATATCGGAAGGAAGAGCGTTCCAGACGGCCGAAAAAGCGCATTAATATACAAGCACATATAATTCCAATAAAACATTTAAGATTGTGAACCTAAAGAAAATGTTATAAGCATGCACATGAAATATAATGAATGTTTATGTTATTATAGGGGTAGAGCACAGTGATTTGCACACTGCACTATGAACCTGGCTGATTCCTGACCACAGCTAACAACAGTGGAAAGTGATATCTATCTCAACCAGTTCGGGGTCCTCTTTCACCAACCTGCATTGACCGGCATAATAAAGCACGATCAAACAACCCCATTGAATGACAAGGCGTGGGGAGGCCTTCATCCAGCAGTGGATTGACAAAGAGTTGAAATACATTTCTCAAATTATTTTTTTCTCAATACTGGGTTTAGATTTTAAATTGAAGCGAATAAATAAAGCAGTGGCTCTGCAGATAAATCTGCCCCTGTCTGATCCATCCAAAGTGACAAAACAAATTCAAGTCTCTCCTGACCACAGAGCAATAGGTTAGGGTCACAACCTGTTCCGTGTGGTCTTTATATCATATATAAGATAAGAAATATCCAAGTTTCAAGCCTTCCTTTTATAGCGATGCATTCAAGTGAATGGTCTTTTTTATGATCTCTAAAGTCTCTCCATTCTTTCATGCCAAATCTTGTAAAGATACCGCAGATGTCTGCTGCAGATGATAACGCACTGCCAAGAAATGGGCCTAATTCATAACGTAACAAATGTTATAATTAAAGACACTGCAATTTTCTCGGCTGCAATTTTATTGCAACAATCCATAATTAAATTCACGTTTCCTGGCGAGAAATAATAAGCAAGTTCAACAGGAATTAATAATCTCATTATACCATGAATAAGACCGTAAAACACAGCCCTGAACATGTCACGGTAGAAATGAGAAGTGCAACATCAGTAGCACTCAAGAAGTCTGTAGCAAATGGAAACACCAATTTGGCATGCAACAATTAAACTATATGGATGACCACAGCACCTACTATTAAACAAATATGGAAAAACGATACATGTTCAACACTGTGGTTTTTTTAAATTGTACTACATTTTCATAAAAGTAAGAGAGCTGATTATTACATACACGAAAAATTAGCACGAGATTACTTTAAATCACATGGCACGAAAGTTGGAACCGCATGTTCAATTATTCAACTGCAATGTGCAGGATGCGCCGGTTAAAATGATTAATTATACACAAAGTGTGTCTAGCTGTTCGCTAATTCATATGTACATGAGCAGATCCATACTGTACTCATTGCAACGCATGTGTTACATCTGCCACATTTTAAAGCTTCTTTGAATCATGAACACTACGCTTTGGTAAAATATTTTAGTAGCGTAGGTACGAAGCTTTTTTTTGGGGGGGGGGTAATTTTAATTTGCGCATTGTAAACAATTTAGAGATAAATTTCAAGTCAAACATTTAATGACGAAAAAAGAAAATCGCTTCTAATACAGAGACACAAAGAAAGAGAAGGAAAACAAAAACCCCCAGGTAAACCGAAAATAAATTACAGCATGAAGACAATATTTCTGCACGAAATATTATATTCCAGGTGTAAATAAATAAACGGAGTTTTTATTTTATTTATTCCGCACATTGCATGGACGGATGAATGTCCCAAAAAGCAACGCGTGTGTGGAGAGACTGCTCATGAACCACCACGGCAGCATCTGTCGTCGTATGATTTATTTTGATTCCACGCATCAGACAAGTGCAGCGGTGCTTATCATCACAAGTTATGCTGCGCTGCCCGCGTTCTTTCCCCGGGCTTGATGAGCATTCCGTGGCTGGGGATTATTCTTGTCACTCACAATACTTCACGTCTAATCAGCGGCCGGACTGCCGCGCTGGGGGTCGCGGGCGGTTGGTGGAGAGAAGGGAAGGAAAAAAAAAAACCGGAGCCCCGTGGTTTTACAGCGAAGTGGACCTCACCTCGTCCACAGCAAAGCCACCCCCCCCCCCCCCCCCCCACTTTTTTCGTGAAAGGCAAAAATCAGCTTGGACAGAGACGTGCGCCAGGGTCGCAATTATGCGGTGCATTCGCCCGTTCACTCAAAGCTCGCCGTTATTCTGCCGCTACAACAGAGCTGACCCCCTTTTCCACGGTGGTAGACACATGAAAAAAGAGAGAGCGCACTCAGATTCCTTTGTGCCTTGCTGCCAGCTGCTGCAATGCAGCGCGAGGCATTTCTCTTTCTGGCAAAGATAAAGGCGCAGCCCTGAAATTACGAGCTCGTGCCAATGCTGTTGGAAGGGGTCTCCCCAAGAGGGAGGCTTTAGAGAAGCCCCCGTCACGAGGGTAATGTTTAGCCTGCTTTTTCCACTGGTCAAACGTTTTGCAGGAGTTGGGAGTACCCACACTTTACCCCACAGCATGAGACCTGCCAATCAACTCACTGACTGTGGTGTACACCGTTGTTTCGATTGCCACGCTGAAAGATTGAACTGATGACTGCTGGATTGCAAGTCCAGCATGCTTTTACACTGTGGTCAGCGTTCCTGCCTGTCCCAAAACTTGCCGTTATTCTCCCTCTACGGCACAGCTGACCCATTTCCGTGGTGGTTCACGTGAAAAGAGAAACGCACTCAGATTCCATTGTGCCTTGCTGGCAGCCTGAGACATTCCGATTTCTGGTAAATGACAACAATGCAGTCCACCATTCCCTTTAAATAATAAGAATGTTTTCTCCAATGCTTGTGTAGTAATATTTGTTTTTATCAATATGGCCTTGGTTACTTCATGAGGATGACTGGGATGTACTTATTTATACATACCTGAATGTATGACTCAGTGCATTGTGAAAGCGATGAGCTATAGCTTTTCAAATGAGTCGCAATTATGTCAAGGACATGAATGATTATCAACACCCACCCACCCACCTATACTGAACAACGTACCGAATGACAACATGAAATCCTTACTTAAATGCGTGTGAATGAAAAATTAGGTTTACGTGTGAAGGGTGTGTCGTTGAAAACCAATGGTCAACGAGAGTCGCACAGGGGTTGAAGAAGTGGAACGCATCAGAAAATATGTCTTCCCAGGAGATGGGGCTGTATAATCGGCTCGTGTGTGTGGATCGTGAGAGATGGAAATGGCTTGTGGGGGAGTCCTTCATCCAGTAGTGGATTGATAATAGCTAAGGATGATGATGAGGTTTAAAAAAGCTAAAACGTAACACATACACTGAACATTTTATAAATATTAAAATAGATTTTGATGTAAAGCTTTCGTGACTGCAGTAATTCATATTCTTAGCTCTTTCGGTAAAGTCACGTTGAAAGGAAACAATAAAATAATAATATATATATATAAAACAATAAAAATTATCACGACGTTTCGACCATAACACAAACACACCTGATGACGACCGTTTGTGTTATGGTCGAAACGTCGTGAGCATTTTTATTGTTTTATATATTTTATTATTGTATTGTTTCCCTTCAACGTGACTTTACCGAAAGAGCTAAGAATATAAAAATAGATATTTGGAGGGAGGGTGGGGATCAGGAGCACAGTGGTTAGCACACAGCTCTATGAATCCGGTAACATCAGTTTCATTCTGAGCTATCATTACTCGCAGTGGCGAGAGGTATCTGAATTGGTGTGAACTATCCAGCATGGTGAAATATAAACTAGAAACTTTTTTTTTATCTTACCAGGTGAGGCCCACTGAGCTATATAGCTTTTTTAGAAGTGTCCTGGCTGTCACAAATGATAGCCCAATGAAGTGGCTTATCGCGTGGAAATTTATAGCAGCCAAATACTACGCGACCACGGGAGATCATGCAAACTCCAAAATTACAGGCGTCAGGGTTGGGATCGAACACACGACCTCCTGTATACCAGGCGAGGTAGTTAACATCTCGCCACCGTGGCGCAAAATCCCCATGACAGACAAAGTTATGCAGCAGTGGACTGACAATAGACTGTATGCTATTATTATGTGCATACTACTCTTGCGATACATCATAACTTATGAATACATGAATATAAACCAACATAAAATAATTATATGAGGAATGCAGTTTTATATATGGAAGCTGCAGAACAAATAAAAAAAAACATTACATTAATACAAACTAAACTAATTTCACAACTGGCACCAAGATTCAGTCACAGTTCAGATGACTCAAATGAGTTTCAGTCTGCACTGAGTCTTACCTAAGTCCTATATTGGGTAAATTGTTTATACTTTATTACTTACTACATAAAATAGACGAAAAACTTTACCAGGAGCACTCGGCAACCGACTGCCAGTGTATCTGGCTATACACCATTTTATTCACATATTCAACTTTTGAAAGCAGATCCTTTGCATATTTAAACAACTCTGCATTGGACTTGACACATGAGTCAATAACACTGCCCTATAAAAAAAAGGTAAACATTACATAACAGGTGACATTTTAGGCAACAGTCCTTCTCCATGGCAAAGAGAGATATATTGGAGCCACGATGATTCATCTTCCAAATGACTGAATTAATTGTTAATGATTCGAGGTCACAATTTTGTTTGAAGAAGTTGATTTCTGTCTCATTTTTACCGTCCCGTTATGGCTGCACAATTATTCATGTCATTTGCACGAGTAGCGAGTAACACATTCTCACCTGCATGATTCACTTCGTACAACCGCGAACCCAAGAACTGTTTTTATGCAATGAGTTGATAGATTATTACATACTCACTCTACACATATACACAAACCAACATAAACTCATTGAATTTTGACTTTAAACTTTCGTGACTGCAGGAATTAATATTCTTTGTTTTTTCGGTAAAGTCACTTATATAGAAAATAAAAAAATAAATACATTAAAATTTTAATTAAAAGCAATAAACCACAACGTTTCCATCGCAACACAAGCGGTCTTCATCACCGCTGGTGTTGCGATCGAAACGGCGTGGTTTTTTGCTTTCATTTTAATTGATTTTAAAATGTTATTTTTATTTTCTATCTACGTGACTTTACCGAAAGAACCAAGAATATAAACTCATTGGTTTATGGCATACAATAATGGCAGTAATATATCTCGAGAACATTTCTCTGATATATAAAATATATATATAAAATACCGCAATTTAACAAACTGCAAAATATTGGCTGAATGAGTGAAAGTAGTCAATTTGTATCCTGTATATTGTTTTTATTGAACAGCAGTAGATACCCCTTATATAAAATGCAATAATACTCAGATTCCTATGACTTATAAGGATGTGTATAGCTGTTGCTAGTATGGCATGAAAAGAGAAGTGATGTTTAGCATAATAAGGAGTGCGTTTTAGCTTTTGGTCGTGAATTTTGCGCTCTTCAACACTTGAAACGTGGTGATGGAGGAGGGTTCTAAGGTCTTCTCTCTAAAAGCTTAAACGCTCAAATGGCTTGTTCATATTTTTACATTATAAGAAGGAATGTGGATTTAGCTTTTTTCTTTCGTGTGTGACTGGCACAGGCAGGCCCCTACATTACTTAATTACATAATTTGCCATGTTAGTTGGCAGAAAGGTTAAGAATTTTGCAAATTCGCCCCACGTTGTCACGAGGGGTGCGGTGTCTGGATAAACTTATGGCATCATTATAAGGAGTTTATTAACTCAGGCCCTACGTAATCTTTGTTGCCGAGTGAGAGCAACGTTAAAGTATGCATGATAAATGAAAGGGCTTGGCTGACACTTCAAGGTTACTTTAATGAGGAGAAAACATGCGTCAAAAATGAAAAGTAGGGCAATGTTAATGAAATAAGGTGGTAGGATGGTCAGATCTGCACACGATGAATACGCCTTGTAGCAATTTTCTATGATGTCACAACAGCTTTGGTGCCTTGAATTCTAACAGCACCAAAGCAGAATAACATTCCTGGATGAAAAAAATAAAGCTCGTATTTTATTAATTAGTTTTACTATCGTTGGCTTGTGCAGCACAGTTTTTACTATGGTTGTGGCAGGAATTGACATTACCGAGAAAAGTGATTTTTTTTGTGTGTATCCCGGCATGAATACAGAACGTCAGTGAATCCATTATTTTTCAACAATAAAAAAAAGCTAAAATTGTTTCGGGCTGCCTGCTGTCCACGGGCATCTTTTGAGAGTGTTTTATGATGTGACAAGTGTTCGCAAGCAATGGATCACACATGCGTTTTTTGACTAAAGCTTCCAAAACACATTATGCTGAAAATAAAGAACGACCTTTTTCCACCCCCTCCTCCTCCATTGGTCATGGGATATACATAGCGGTACATTATATTGACGTTTTGATATATATTAATATTTTTTGTGTGTGGGGGGGGGGGATGTTGAAATAATTTAGCGTCGCAAACAAATGTGTCCCCAAGACCAAATGTGTATGGTTCATCTTGACCTCTCTCGATAAAAAAAATCACTGCAAGATTAATAAAGGTATATTGCAGACAGCTTCCCATATTGTAAATAAATCTCAAGCTCTTGTGCAAAGTACATTTTGTATTCGGTATCAGTGACTTACTATACTGTATCAACATCTGATATATAAATGTCATGTCACGTCTAGTTTTGCCTGTTTCATAAGTGGATTTTTTTTTCAGGCTATATATTTTTTATGAGCTCATCATTATGATCAGCCAAGGTCTATCCACCGCATGTTCACTCCTTTGGCAGCCTCTCTCTCGTTTGTCTCTTCCACTGGCCATCGACCCTGGCAGCGACATGTCCAGCCCAAGCCAAATTACGTTTTTTTTTTGTTAACGGTGAATATGATGTCTCAAACATGTATATATTCTCAAATCCATGTGTTCCTCTTTCTGCCTCTGGGGATAAATCAAAGCATGCACCTCTCCATGCTTCTTTGGCACAGTCGTCAGCTTTTGTTCCGTTTTCTATGTCGATGCCCATGTGCCCGATCCACGTCATAGCAGGTAATATATAAGAGCAATTAATTTCCACAAACTAGCATGCTGGCCACCTCGAAATTGGCATAATCCTGACATCTAATTATCTGAAACAACAAAGGCTGGTCAGATGAATAGCTACTGCACTGTAATTCCATCCAGACATCTTGAAGGTTTTAATAGATTTCCTTCACCATAACTTAAACATTATATATGGCAAATCAATCCAACGGCTTGGAATTTATAAACTGTAGACATTAAACACTAATGCAAAAGCAATTAGTCGATGTGAACATGATGTACAATTGCACAGCATATCGTTCAGGCTTATTTTTCCTACATACATCACGTTCCTTGCGTGTTATTTTGGCAACCCAATTCACTTTGTTTTTGTTAAGGGACAGACTAATGAGAATCCTTTAATAACTAAAGGTGGGGGCCGTTGGTAAGCGACTACTTTTAGATCCAGGAAAAAAACGAGGCATGATGGCCTATTATAAATACTTACGTAAAAAAGAACAAATGTGCAGCCCTTCCGTCAGCAGTGATGCTCACATCACTGCTGACGGAAGGACTTCCACTCGATGGAAGTTTGTAGAGAGCACCTCGAGAGGATAATTTTGGCCTCCTTTTTCAATGCTGGCCATACATCGTGGAAGAGGTTGGAGTAACCACACTTTACCCCACTGCATGAGAACTGCCATATCGACTAACTGTGCTGCACACCATTCAAATTGCTAAAGGCGGACAGAGGCACGAGGCAGATTTATTTACAAATTTGCACCATCGTTTTAACTGCCGCGCCAAGAGATGAAATTAAACCGGTGACTTCTGGATTGCAAGTCTAGTGTGCTGACCACTAGCACCATGTCAACACATTAAGCCAGTCTGAAACAGCTAATTGCAATAAGAAGACCTAAAAAAAGGGCAAAGAATGGTTTTGTAATTATTTAAAAATTTGCGTGGCAGCTGACAGTCAATGTAATCGCTTTAACTTTTTTTAAATTCTTGCACTTCATGGTGAAGTTTCCAGCGGGGTGATAATATATACTGTATATATAAATTAAAGTTTGGATTTTTTCAAAAGAATCCCACATTTCCCGCTGTGATGGAAAATATCAGTGAGCATTTTAGCTTCTTCAGACACAGCACGATATACATAATTGCAAAAAATACAGTGACATAATTGTAGCACTTTCACAAAATGCATACTTGTTCACATACTTTAGCAGCTATGGAGAAAAAAAGCATACAAAGAAGCAATGGAGGTGGTGCTTCCTAGGAATATATTTCACGACATAAAAGGGGAAATTGACATGACATTTCAACTACCACTTTCTTATTATACATACAACAATTAAACTCAACATAACACCAATGAGTGGAGCAGTAATGCAGTGGTTACGAAACTGACCACCTGAGTCCAACTCCGGGACACAGCAAAAATCCGCAATAAGTTTTATCTGAACCGGTCCTGGGGCCCCCTAAAACTTCACCAAGTTGTCACTGGCTAGCATGGTGAAGTATGGTCAAACAACTGTATGGAAGCCTTAATCTAGGAATGTATCAGCGCAGGGCTGTACAGTGATACTCCCCGGGTTCGTGAAAGGTGCGACGAGGAATGTCGAAACGACGTAAACCAAACCGATGTACAGGGTAAGTGGTGGAGGTGAAAGCTGAGAGGTGACGGATATCGAGACAGGACGGACGATGCTGTCGAGCGACGTAAGTGTGAGTTGAGGCGACCCAAATCGGGCAGCGGGGTGAATAGAGCGCCGACGTCTTTGGGAAACGACGTAAAAGCGGGAGACGCAAATCGGGGTATCACGGAGATTATAACAATGGTAACAATTATTACCGTTATGTAATTACAACATGAATACTTCCCATTGGAAGAGATGCATCTTGGACTTTGAAAATAAACGATGAGTTGAAGGAAATGTGGTGCAATGCGTCTGCCTGTATCCCTGCGTATAAAGCTGGCAGTGCAGGGCTTGTCAGATATAAGATGTGTTTATTGATGCAAGCGCACTATGAAGTCAAAATTCATGCTGTGGAGCTCAAGGAAATAAAGTCCTGCGAACAAAAAAAATCCAATTATTAAGTGAAATTATTGCTGCCGGCATCCGAGGAGAGTTCAGCAGCGGCAGCAGCTTTACAATTTGCCGAAATGAAGTCTGGCGTCAAAAAAATAATCTGTGAGCGGCGATTAAAATTAAACGTTGGTGAGTCAAGTTCACATTGCCAAGTCGGTTGATGAGCCGGTTGATGCGAAGTGAATTGCAATTTTGAATTGACATCGTTATTTACGTGCTCTTTTAAGGTTGTGAATTCATATAAGTAACTCAAACACATCAATACTGCCCTCCTCTCCACTCTCAATGCCGCTGTAAATTGTGTCAAATTCAGCTGGGGATTTCTTTACACGTGGACATGGGGTAAATTGACAACTGCTGCCGAGAATTTTTTTACACCTACCCTTTAAACAAGAACCTCACGGATCATGGCTCATAGCCTCTCGTTGTGATATTGCAGCAACAGAAAGGAAATGTCGCTCTCACCTGTGATTGCGTACCTCAATCCCAAGGGTACAATTTATGACACCATTTGGGATTTCTGGAAGTGTCCATGGGACTGGAGTATGCTGCCCCGCCACCATTATTAATGCTGCTCACGTGGTACACACTTTGCAGTGCTCAAAACAAAACGTAAAAATGTATGTGGAATGCACTTGACTGAGAAAGCCACATCCCATCCATCTGGCAGATGCTATTAACCTTGGCTGCACGTTACGAAAATCATGTGGGTTGACATTTTTTTGGGTAAAATGTTTTATTGTTATTCAAAAACCCAGAATACAAAGTAGACTTCGAAGAGGGAAAGGGGGGGGGGGAACAGCAAATAACGTGTAACAAACCCGGAGTGATACACCCTTAAAAATAGTGACTGACCGTGGGCGTCTGGACCATTACCCCTACCGCGGTAGGGGTAACAGTCGGGAATCAGTGCATTGACAGGGGAGGGGAAGACAATGGAAGAAGGGGGAGGGTTGTGTTTTACTATTATTATTACGGGTGGATAAGTGGCACAGTGGTTAGCGAGCTGTGTTATATACCCTGGCAATCTCAGCTACAGCTGACATCATTGAGTGAGTGATATCTGAATTTCCCTGGCCTTCCCCTTGGATCGCCAACCAGCACTGTACAGTGGGGTAAAATATGGTCAAACCATCAAGGTCAATATTTTTTTGCGTGTGTGTCTAGTTCGCTGTCCTTCCCCCGCACTGCCGATTAGAACGGTTGGCTACATATGGTGCGAGAGACGTTCAACATACATACAACATGGCATGGGTTGTAAAATGATCGTGAATATATATTAAAAAAGGTTTAAAAGTAATATTTTCTTTCTAATACAAAGACTGATTTTAAACATACCCCTGAGTTTGTGCAATGAAAACTGAACATTACATATATAAAATAGACCTTTTGCGCTGTCAAACATGAACATAAAATGTAATTCCAATGTCACATCAGTTTAAACTGGCAATTAAAAAATATACAGCAGAGTAATGATTCAGCTGTTCTGAAGAAGCTCCCTGTGTATATATATAGAGCAACATGTCACACATCATGTCGAACCACATGCGCTACAACTTGAAGATACACTGGAGAGGTATGCAGAATAAGAATTATTCAGACAGGATCGGTTCTGAAGATGAACGATTGCCATGTACATTCGCTGTGTTGCCATGTTAGTGAAACACTACGCTGCATTTCACATGTGTAAGGCTGTAACGTTCTCTGTTTGTAAGTTTCCTATTTCGACTTTAATTGGCCTTCCCTTTTAGCGACAGTCACACACTTTGGTTGCTGTAGAGTGTATTTCCTTCAGGCACCTCTCTTGATATTTGACTTATGTAACTTAGACCATCCCCGAGGAATGGAAAGGATGTCCTCCACGGAGATGGAGCGATGATATTAGCTTAGGCACAGGTGCTGGGTGGATTATTACACTGCAGAATCACGTGACGGGCAGTAGCTTGGAGTGAACTTAATCTAATTGGAAGGCAATATATATAATTATTTAGAGCTCTCTGCTCGTTCACTGTAAGAATTACGACATTCTCATACGTTAGTCATGTTTGACCATACTTCACCATGCTGTTGGTGAGGTTCGGGACCCTAGGAGCGGGTTAAGATAGCACTCGCTATTGATGTTAGTCATGATCAAAAATTGAACCCGGGTCATCAGGTTCAATGCGCAGTGCCCAGAGTAATGCGAGACCACTCCACTTCAAATCACTAGAGTTATAACAATGTTCCCAAAATTACATTATATTACCTTTGGTATTTCTCTTCCACTTACTGCAGCCCTTGTGACGAATGTTTACGTTGATGTTTCTGTTGCTGGAAATATGCGGCTGGTGGGAGGGATGGTTTGGCAGACCGAAACCCAGATCACAGCGACGAAAGAATATCCATCGCGAAACGCAGCGATGCAGGGATGAAAATAACTCTCTCTCGTAGCCCAACAATGCATTCTCCGTGCGTTTATAACGTTCTGATGCTGGAACTCACGTGAAGTTGATATCGAATGCCTAATGCTGCAATGTAGAGATGCGGTTGCACGCGTGTTTTTTTTTGCCTGTGCGTGCGTGCGTGGGTGGGGGACTGCGGTTGAAGTTTGTGCACTTTTCTAAAAAAAACCGAGTGGCCTGAGTTCAATTCCCAGTGGGATATAAAGATCAGCACTTGGGGAGAGAAAGGTGGCAAGGCATGGCGCTGGCCACATCACCTCCTGATAGGCCATTCCCGCCTTCATAGGTGATCGCGAACAACACTTGCGCCAACAGTCTATATGCCTACAGTGGGAGGATCTTTGTCTTGGCATTTTTTTGCAATCGTGAAAAATGGTGCTGTTGTTTTTTAAACTCCCCTCGATTATTCTAGGAAAGTACATGGGACAACAATTACTGCACTATAGGCCTACGCAAATAACTGGTCAAAAATTGCCTCTCAGTGCTGAAATGTGCAACTGACGAGTGCTTACATTTTAGGCTGAAGGATCGAGTCAGGGCGATACAAACCGGAGGGTTAAACGGCAGACAAACCAAATGGTAGCCTGAAAACAGAACACGCTGAATAATTTTAAAGGAAAAGTGCAATTAAGGCATAACGAAGTGCTGATGCTTCCGTATATGTTGTAATGGTCAGCAGCGCTCGCTTTAGTGAAGAGTGTTGAGTGCTTGGCATTACGATTCCGAACACGGAAACATTTAGTCAACGGCCTGTGGATAAAAGCAATCCCAGGGCCCTTGCATTCACGCGAGAGTCACTTGTCCGCTCTCCAGGTTCACACATGGCTCTCAGCTGCATCTTTTCCTCAGGTAAACAGTACAGAGGACTTCCAACTGTTAACGGGAAAATGAATTAGATGGCCTTGACGTTTATGGCTTTCCATTTATTTCCTTACCTTGAATTACGTCAATGGGCTTCGCTGTTGTGATAAAAACGTCTTATTTAGGGGGTGTAATACAGTGACGGAGATGCCTCGTATCTGTCATCGGGTCAAGGTCAAGGCCAAGAGGTCAACATGACACATTTTTTCTGAAACTGCCACAACGCATCATCGGTGTTTTTTTTAATTGCTCGAGTCTGTCGATATGTGTTTTTTGGTTGTTCTGCACTTGTCGTTGGGCACGATGCCCAAACGCTTCCCTCTACGTGCTGGACATCGCGCCGAACAGCACGCGGGTACGACCCGAAAACGCATCGGAGAGCCGTACAAGCACAGTCACAAGAACCCGCAGAGTAGATTCCCAGGACTGGGAAATCGGTAAGACTTCCCAGAAACATTAAATGTCATAGTTTTTTGTTAGCTGCATAATAAATAATTATACACCACTACAGATGAAAGATTTAGATGTTGTTCTCCCTGCTTCTGGAACTGTGAGAAATAAATACAACTTATTGTGAGATATTATTATTCCTTTTATATGTCCATAGGTGGAAACGCCTAATACAAAACCTAAGCATAACTCTGTAAACTGCATTGTATGCTGTATTTTACGTGTTAAAAGCGACATTATTGTTCCACCTACAGTATACACAATTTTCGTCCATGTCAATACATTGGGAATGTACTTAAAGTCACTGCAAACTAGACGCGTGGCATTCAAAGCTTGCTCCAGCAGTATCCTAACGTCCGGCTTTCGGTCTTCCTCGTGGTCACTGACCTGTGGGTGCCTGTCTCGGATAACCTGCCCTTCGCCAGCCTGCTTTAGATTTCAAGTTCATTTTGTTCAACCAGGTGAGAACTCAAAGGAGCAGGAACATCTATTTTGCAAGAGTAACCTGGGCCACCAAAATGACAACATACGTACCCTACTCGTTCCAGCCTCCTCTTCCAGACTACAGGTACATCTACGACAGTGTGTTTTTGCTACGTCCTCTTCTAATCTTCCAATTTGCTTACCCAATTTTTTTTCCATTCAATTCTTGGCATCTTCTGCATACACGTGTGCTCATACAAGGGACGATTCTCCTCTAACTTTGTTGTTAAAATCTGGCTCTCTTACCTATGCAGGAACACAGACATGACACCCCCCCCCCCCATAAACTCAATATTTTAACACTAATGTTGACCGCTTTATTATTTTCAAAGCATTTTACATTGTCTATCAGAAAGGTGCCTTGCGAATGCAATACAGTTCTTGACCTCCCTTTCACAGCTCACTTTTATGATGAAGATCGCGAGCTAACCCCCTACTACCTAAGCATTGCCACACATCAAGGTGCACAGGACACATCCTTCACCACTTTGTTTTAGGAAGGCTCGAGTTAAAGCCCTAGCATCCCAACTCAGTGGTTAAAAAGTTCCAAAAGCTGTGATATCCCTGTCAGACACCTCACTAAAATACCTGCAATTGTGGTTATCCCATCCAAGTCTCTCCGTTTTGAACTTTTCCCTACACCTGGCATTACCGAATACAATGTTGAGAAAGACTACGTGCCATAGACTTTAACACAATCATAATTACTGTTATTATTATCATTGAAACATAGCAGCATGATCGTCTTAAATGTACTTATATTCAACAGAACCCAACTACAGTCAACCTTTACACGGGCAATTCATGATTTGGGATGTATGTATACATTCAATAATGCCAATTTAGGAACACATAACATTTTCAAATGTGCTTTACTTACCTGCAGCGATTGAGCAAGCTGTAGAAACAATTGTGATATCAGGTTTTTATGGAATTGTGGAAAATTAGTATCGTGAATACTGTGACATGTATATCAAGTTATTTATCTCCTATTCACCTCGCGCATGGAAAGCCAGTAGCACTGTATAAAATAAATGTAACAGAATATCTTAATTAGTAATGGGAGTACTATATATATTTTTTTCGTGGATATTGCGCCCATCGTGACATAGCACACATTAGCCTCTTCCTAATGGCAAGTGTCACAGGTATTGTCATGTTCGTGAAGAGAAAGGACAGAAGCCCTAATGTTTTTTTCCCCCCCAAATTACTGTGCACTTTGAGATAATATGTACACCTCGCAGTAAGTACTGTAATGTACAAAGATGAAAGTACATTTGAGGGAAGGCAGGGACTGGTCTTAAATTTGTACCCAGCTAAGGCAGGCTGCCCTCTCTGAGTGTCAATATTCAGCTTACTAGCCTCAACAGCATAACTTTGAAAACCTTAACACGATGTGCAAGAACATTTCACCAATCTGCTAAACGCTTCTTACTACTAAGCATATTTAAATATGTCCAGGTGACGTGGTGGATTGAGAGGTTGTACCTATGGTTTCAATTGTTATTTACGTATTAACGTTAAAGTTGCTTTCGACTTCGCAATTCTGTCGAAAAATTACTTGAGTTTGCGACCGTGATGGTTAGTACAAAATATTTCAAAACGATGAGACCAAAAGCAGAGAATCCTCCAAGGTGACAGGTTTCCTTGACTTGCAGTAAAAGCTCCTGGAATAGTACGGCTGAGAGAATAACCATCTTTAGCTTCGTGCCAACTTCATTTTCGCACATCTAGCATGAAGGCCAAGAGATTACCAAGGTGGATGGAGGGTGAAGACAATGTAGTACACAAGCTTTGGGCACATTACTTTGATGGACTCAAAATTGCACACCAGAATTTGTGAAACTTCTGGGAGACGATAGGGAAAGGCACAGCCTCTACAATTGCTGGCTTACACCACTGCTGGTATAAACGCCTCCATTACGATGGAGCTCGTGAGCCCTGTTAGCATGTATTTTTGGACTACCCTTTCATGCTGGCCACACGTCTTGAAAGAGGTGGTAATACTCACATTTTATCCCACTACACGTGACATGCGGATCGACTCAATTGTCGTGTCCCCATTCATACTGCAAAGTAGACAGATGCGTGGGAGATTTAAGTAACTTGCCCCTTATTTCAACTGATGCGCCGAGAGGTGGAACCTGCCACCTCTGGATTGCAAGTCCAGTGCGCCAACCATTCACGTAAAAGTGAGCATGCATATATGTATAAATATTATAAAATATATACATAGCTTCGATAAAGAAATATTGTTGGAAAATTAAATATGTTGAACCAAAGGCAATCTCATTGCTTTGGTTTTGTCTTCAAGGCCATTCCAGCACCAAGTTCCATATAAAGTTCCTTTGTACGTACATTATATTCAAAAGAAATGCCAGGCTGACTGAGCAGCTGCCATTATGTTCATGTCATCATAATCGCCACAGGTACATTGAGCAATGCCTCCTCAAAGGGTCGACATTTTTACCGTAGATACTTTAACCGCGTGTAGAATAAAGCGTACTGAAAGATTACCGACTATAACATTGTATAAGGGTTGTTTGTCACTGACAGCATATTTGTACATTTTCATATTCATGTTTTTTTTAATCACAGTTACTGAGCACAAGCCCACAGGCCCAACATGCCAAGTTGCCAGCAACAAACAGCACTTTTACGATGGTCAAATATGAGCGTTAATACGTTAATTATATGTACTTTATAACTATGCATATGTTTACTTAATGGGATGATAGCAAGAAGATGTGTATTGACATTATCTGCTTTGGTTTCAAATGAAATGTACTCTGTATTTACTACATATTTTGGAAATGGAAGAACAATAACACATATGAATTATGTCCATCATTGTGATTTCACTTTGCTATTTATTTTTGGGAATTACAAAAAAAAATGTCCCGTGGAAAGATGTTTATTTATGTATATTCATGCAGCATTTTTAAAATGGGCTGCTTATTTCTTTGTGCAATTATTTATTTATCTGTTTTAACTACGGCTCTTCGAAAAAATCTATTTCAATTTAATTTGTTTGTTAAAGATCTAAAGGACCCTATTTAGAGAGTCTACGATTGGCCTAGATTAAACAATTAGAAGTGTAAAGAAAAATGTGATTTTTTTAAGTGCCATTCGATACAAATTTCACTTTAAAAAAAAAACAACACCATACAGTCAGGACATTACAATACAGCGAGCCGCTGCAAACACTGCGCTGGTGACATTAAGCATTGTAAAACAGAGGCATAAAGAGACCACGTTTAGAGAGTTTCTTTGGCCTGAGCTAGCAGAAAAACAAAAACATGGCTCAGTGCCTTCATTTGCTAATGCAATGTTCCCATGCATTGTGAATTTGTTTTGTGTGACCTCTGCTTTGAAATGGCAGCACGGGGGTTGATCTGATTTAACGGTAGGAAGACGCGCAAACATTGCATCATTACAACAGGGGTTCCGACAAAACTTTCCTTCGTTAATTTGTACAGACCGATTTTTTCCATGTACAAAAGTCATCATCGCAAGATACAGACCAATTTTTTCCATGTACAAAAGTCATCATTGCAAGATAACTGTAAAACAGCCTCAACTTGGGTTCGTCATTATAATAATAATCATAATAAGAATGTATAGCCCTTTGCCAATACACAGTGCACAATCACTAAGCCAATACTCCCCTGAACAAGGTAATGCATAATTTTGATTTAAAGCTTTCGTGACCGCAGGGATTCATATTCTTGGTTGTTTCGGTAAAGTCACGTAGAAGGGAAACAATAAAAAACAATTAGAAGTGTAAAGAAAAAGGTTATTTTTAAAAGTGTTTTATTATTTATTATTTAATTGTTTCCCTTCTACGTGACTTTATCGAAAGAACCAAGAATATAAGGTAATGCAGGTTTATACATCTAGAACATTTGTATTATTCTATAATTAAGCCTCTGCATATTGCTTTTCAGTAAGAAATTCAGTTTTCCAAAAGTACTGAAGAAGAAAGTTTTCAATCATTGCACATTGCCTGCTGTGGCATATCGATAGAAAAGATGAGGAAAAGTGAACAAAATCTGGAGAGTACACATTGAAGATGTGAGAAATACGTGCTGGGAATTAGACTAAGATATAACATGAGGAAGAACATGGATCAGAGGACAAACATACGTGATATATTCTGTTGAGAAAAATAATGATGTGGCCTTGAAAATAAACATATATATAAAATTGTCGATGTTTTGGGATATGGGCTTGGGCAGGACACATCATGGCTTGCAGGAATGATGGATGATGGATGAGACTAGTGACAGAACGACAGCCAAATCAGTGAACATGCCCGAGTGAAAAAAAACACATTGGAGATAGAGCGAAGATATGAGTTCATGTGCTGGAGATTGTGGCATTACAGGATCATGAGAGATGGTGTTCGTGTAGGAAGACCTTTATCCACGAGTGAATAAATCACGGATGATAATGATGAAGAACAGTCATTCCTGGAAGAGGAGTGGCATAGCGGTTAGTGCACTGCTGTGTGAGTTTCATTCCTCGCCATGACTAAGATCAATGGCACGGGATATTAAAACCTGTCCTGGGCCAATATGAACTGACCAGCATGGTCCAAGTATAGTCAAACAACTCCCATTACTGAAAGGTTTGGGGAGTCCTTCATCAAGCAGGGGATTGACAGAGTGCTGTAAATTACAATCATTGTTTATAATCTCGTGTCAATTAAAATTGAGTGAACTTCTCTATCTGACCAGGATGAGGCAATCATACCCTCTAGAGGGGCCCTCTAAAACCTCCCTCACGTGGAAGAGCTTCACCAGCAGTGGCACGGGCAAGAAATGGGCAAGAAACTGCAGTTTGCAGGAATGTGGAACACTCGTCAGAGATGCAATCAAAGGAAGACAAAACTGCATGGGATTCTACCCTAAGCCATTTCCATCTGCCTGTTGACAGCAATGAGTGTGTGATTAGTCCATTTACCCATGAACAACCCCGGGATTAGAATGCTACTTAAGCCTTTACACACACATTATGAATGATAATGGAATTACTTTACAGCTAATTTATATTATTTTCAATGGATTATTGTTAATAGAGTCCATAATGCAATCAGACCATCATTACGTTTCCTAATTAAAAACACTGGCCGATAATGAAACAGGCAGCCCTATATTTTATATATCTCGGCGATATATTCTCTCCGGGTTTGAACAAAAGCTTTCAAACAAAGTATATCCACCGTAATTTTATTTTTACGTAAACAACATCGTTATCTAGGGCTTTACTACTTACTGGAATTACATTGTGCCAAAAGCTTTTATTGAGGGCACAGATATTTAACAAACCACACTCCTTGTGGCACAAACAACCCCGCTGGAGGGGGAGACGATTCTCTGGCGTTTGTGTAGCTGACACTTTAATTATGTGGCATATGTCACGGGGACAAAATGAAAAGTCCTAAACAGTGCTTGTCACAATAACAACACCTCTTGACGCAAGACAACATCCGAAACGCTGCGGCAACAAACTCCGCTGAGTTGTATTAAAACATGGCTAACGTGGCCCTGTGTGGATCACATATGTATGCTTCTCTGATTAGCATGGTTGGCTATGTACGGTGCGAATGAAGTCCAACATACATACACACATACATGCTACAATAACAGTATAATAAACAAATATGTATGCTCCTTCGATTAGCACGGTTGGCTACGTATGGTGTAAAATAAGTTCAACATACACATTTACATACTGCAATTGCAATATACCATCTAGGTTGCCGCCTGTTCTGGTTTTCCCAGGATCGTTCTCACTTTTTGTGGTACATGTCCTGGGAAATCTGTAAGATTTTTCAGGACTGAGGTCTTACAGATCTCTCAGTCTTTAAGACTTCCCAGGACTCCCAGAAACATTAAACGTCAGGGATTTTTGATAGCTGCATAATAAATAACGATACACCCCTAAAGATGATGCATTTAGATGTAGTTCCCCCTGCTTCTGGAACTGCGAGAAATAAAAACCAATGAGAGATATTATTTTTCCTAATACAGTATATGTCCATAGGTGGAAACCCCTAATACAAAACCTAAGCATAATTCTGTAAACTGCATTTTACGTGTTAAAAGTGGCATTATTCTACGTACAGTATATATAATTTCCGTCCATCTAAATTAGTTAGGAATGTTTTGATTTAAAGCTTTCGTGACTGCAGGGATTCATATTCTTGGTTCTTTCGGTAAAGTCACGTAGAAGGGAAACAATAAAATAATAAAAATATAAAACAATAAAATTCTCACGACGTTCGACTGCAACACAAGCAATCATCATCAGGTGTGAAAACCCACAGCAAGAAAATTTGGTTTTTCACACCTGATGATGATTGCTTGTGTTGCGGTCGAAACGTCGTGAGGATTTTATTGTTTTCTATTTTTATTATTTTATTGTTTCCCTTCTACGTGACTTTATAGTTAGGAATGTACTTAAAGCAATTTGGTAGATTTCAATTAAGTTTAACTTTGCAAACACAAGCAGACATTCCAATTTCACGGGTTTTTTTTTGACACACTGTTGTTCAAATTATTATCCTGAAGAAGAAGAAGAAGACAAAAATCCAAGCAAATTTGCGGGATGCTTAATCGCCGCGGTGATGTTTTCAAATTGCACATCGATGATATTTTCACGAAAAAAAAGTGCTGTTCGCAGCATCTCCGAAATGTATCGCATTACCCGTGAAGAAAAATTGATGACTCGCGATATAAAAGAGTTGGAAAGAATTTTAACTTTGCAAACACGGGCAGGCATTGCAATTCCAGGTGAACAGCTTCATGTTCGACACGCTGTTGTTCAAATTATTATCCCGAAGAAGAAGAAGAAGAAAAAAATCCAAGCGAATTTGCGGGGACGTTTAATCGCCGCGGCGATGCCTTCAAATTACACATCGATGATATTTTCATGAAAGAGGTGCTGTTTTGCAGCATCTCGGTAATTTATCCCATTACGCGTTTAGAAAAATGGATGACTCGAAGTATAAAGGAGTTGGAGAAAACAGGCCACTTTATACAAAATGCCATCCGTCAACATTACGGTCATCTCCTCTGAGCTACGACAGCGATTGATAGCCACTGGGTTTTTTGCACATGCAGTCACAAAATGCATTTTAAATGCCAACATCTTTGATAATATTTAGAGAGGGAGAATCAGAAGGGAAGGGATCGCGCGGTCATGTTTTATGAACAATATGGAGGCCCTTTTAGTTGAGAGGAAAGGTGAGCAAATTTGACAGCTGCAATTCTTGAAGAATGGCTGCAAGATAAAAAAAAGAATCGAGCAACATAAACTTGAACATAAATGCATTTGCAGTAGTATGGAATTGTACAGTTAAATAGAGTACTTGAAAATGCAATGATTAGTTGATGCCTGGGTTAGTTAATATTGATGCGTTAATTATATGACGATAAAACGTACATGTCAAACCATTGGTAGATGCTGCAACAATGCCTGCATTTTGTTATTAGGATGAGATATATATTTGGATTGTAGATTTTATCATGTTCGAGCTTGTGCGATCAACTGCTGTAAAAAAAAGTTTCGAGAACACCTTACTCCAAAAGTAATCTGATCACGATATCAGTCTTATTTAAAGCCCCGTGGCTATGCATAATTGATGAATTGCATTGATCTTGGGGGGGGGGGGGAGTTTCTCACAATGAAAAAAAATAGTCAGCCCGGCAAATAAATAATTAAACGTCCTCCCCCCCCCCCACCACGCGTACTTCTTCATCCTCCACGGCTCAAAATGAGTCTCCCGTGATACGCAACGTCTAAGCACTCTCAACGTCGCGCGCAGGATGCGCGTGTCACCGGCATCGCAGGGCGGCTGTGGCAGTTCAGCCGTTGATGGCAATTCACGAGACGCGAGCCGGTGGCGCAAAAAGTGGCACCGTTCAAAAAAAAGGTCAATGACACACCACGAAGGAAGAGAAAAATAACAGCAGTTCGCAATAAACAAAAATGTATCGAGAAGGAAAATCCACCCCCACCCACCCCCCCCACCCCACACCGTCTGATGATGAGATTCCAGCACGGTGATGAGCTTTTGCAAAAAATTAACAGGTTCCCCTTGCAGACAGCAGCTGATGAGCAGCACGTTATATCCCGAACCAAACGTACATTATTTTACGTTTCGCCAGGTTTTGCGCATGTGTGTGTGTGTGTGCCTGTGCCGTACGCGCGCCGCCAGCTGTGTTTTACAGTGCGTGAGAAGCAAGACCTCATTAGCGCCGCTCACACCTCTTGCTCTGTTTAAGACAGTGCCTTCTAAATGCACTTCGTTGAAATTGTGCCTGGGCCTCATTAATTCGGCGGAACACAATAGCCCGGGACAACAACATAATGAAACAATGGTTTCTGTGGCCACATCACTTTCCACAAGCCGAGATGCTGAACACTTCCATGATAACGTAATATAAAAACAGATGCCCCGTGTAGCCTTAACAGACTGTTGGAGCAAGTGCCGTTAGCGAGCAGCCACCTATGAAGGCCGGCACGGCACACGAGGGGTTTGGGTGGCCAGCAACCACGCCCGGTCGCCTTTGTCTCCCCGAGTGGCGATGTTTTTTTTTACACTGCACCACGTACTCGTTTGAGGCTGAGTCGACCTAGGGGAGAAACCAGGAACCGGTTCAGATCATCGTCACTGGTGTCGGCCGACTCGGGTCGCCAGGTTAAGTAGCGCAGCCCGCTAACCGCTACATTACCGCTCCCCGTCAATATAAAGACGTACACACACACACACGCGCGGGCATAATACAATTTAAAAAAATGCCTGCAGACAAATTACAACAATTTGATAATGAACGCCGCGTCTATCGCTTTTGGGGCGGGAGAAATTGTCTCAGTTTGTTGGTGCATTTCCCTGCAGTTTTCAACGTGTGTGCAATGTCAGAATGATACTTTAACTATAGTTCAACAACAATTGCACAATTTGGTGTATGTGTGTGTATATGTATAACATCTCATTGAAGCGTTGCATATGTACGTATTTGAACATTTTTTATATCTGGTGCTGAAAAGCTATTAGATATTAGATGGCCCGTGGGATGCTCAACTAGATCGAATATCATATTTCCAGAGCTAGTCATGATTTGATTATGAAGTTACAGATAAACGTGCGTTCATGTTAGAACTCTACGGCTGCGATATTAAGAAAATCCAAGGCTTTTTTCGGGGAGGGGGGGGGGCAGAAAAAATACCCTATCAGAAATCCAAACCAGAACAATCAAGTTTTATGAGGACCTTATTAAAATGAACAGTGTCTCAGCTGCGTCTGCTGGATCTCATGCAGACGGGAGTGTTTTTTTATCAGCCGGTTAAATCTGCCAAAGTGCTTGAAGTGCTTTGGCGTCAATCAGGGATCGGCATTTCACCTCTAAACAAATGAGCGACATTCCCCGGTGCCACCGCACAGCGTACCGACATTGCTGTTTTTTTTTAAGAAGTGTTAATTCTGAAACGTGTGAATATATGTTTAAAACGTGTATCAATTGAAAGTGATGTAAACTGTAAACAACAACAAAAATCACTCCATTGGATATCTTTTTAAAATCAAGGGGCGCGTCAGCAAACGTTGCCACAGACATAAACGGAGCGCAAAACTCAAAACTATTCACTGTAGCGCGTAAATACTTTTCACTCTGACGGCAAACATTTAAAACAGCTGCGAGAACAACGGACGACAACAACAACAACAACAAAAAGAGCAAAACATTCAAACCACAGCCATTCGTTCGGCTTGTTGTGTGGAGGTTGGTTGGGTGGGTTGCGGACCCACCGTGACCCCCACGGAGGGGGGCCGGTGTGCGGTAAATGGCGATAGGCGCAGCTGGGTACTGCCTGGCGGCACCGGGATGTCCTTGGTCCGGCGGAGTTCCTGAGCTTAGGGCAGAGCGGCTCCCCGTCAGCACCGCCACCGCCACCGCCGCGGCCATCCACAGGCGCCAGCCCCAGCGCGAGGCCGATTCCGTGAGGCAGTGGCAACCCATGGCTTCGGCAGGGGGGTCCCTAGCGGCAAGTCAGAGCCCGGCCGGCCTGCTTAAGCTGCATCGCTCTCTCTCTCTCTCTGTGCGTCTCCGTGCGTCCGGTTAGCGTTGGGCTCTGAGTGCCTCTGTTCGAATGTCGACGATCACTGTCATCAACGACTTCTGTTCTCCTGCTCGATTTAGAGAAACCGCCACCCACCCCCAACCCCAACCCACCCACACACACACAAAATTGTGGGCGATCGCGTTTTTCTTGGGTTGTAATTTCAGTAGGAGAAGATTCATTAATTGCGGCGGTGTACAAAATCCATAACTATCCACGCAAAAATAAGCAATTCAGCGCATTTTCTCTCCCCCCCCCCCCCCCTAGAAAATAAGAAATCTCGTAACAAAACGGTTAACGGTATCTTGAGACTGGTAACAAAATTCCACCGTGGACAGAGGCGACGATTTTTTTTCGTCTCTACGCGCAAAATCTTAAAACTCTGAGCAGCATGGCTCGACTATCTTACACAAATGCAGCCCCCCTAACACGAGGGAAATCACATCGAAAAGCTGGCGCTCCGAACCACGCAGTTTCCCCACTCGACGCTCGACCGCGAAACGTGTCAGGCGAGCCCTGGAATGTGAGCCGAAGTGAGCTATTCCAACGAGCGCGCTATGCAAATGGAGGGCTCGCTGAGCAGCGGAACACTCAGGACCACGACGGCGTGCGAAAGGAGCAGACGATTCCAAGCGAGGGAGGGCGGAGAGGTTGGGGGGGGGGGACAGGGCTCGGGAAGAACCACCGATAACCGTGGCTCATATCACACTTAATTGCATTGTGCCGGTGAATAGACGCCTGTTTGTGTTTTCGCCGATATTAACACGTTCATTCATGTTTTGTCCTCGGGTCACATCCTGTCACCCTGTAGCGCTATTTGAAAACAACCGTTGGCTTTTTCATCTAAGGGATTGCCTTTCCCACTGCTCTTGTGCTTCATTAATATATTATGGCCCGTGGGAGGCTGACTAGATCGAAATTCGTATATTAGAGATTTCCTGAAACATTGGAAGATTATAAATAACACTTTAGGTGGATGACATATACACCGCCAGTTAGTGTCTGATACAGTGCTTAAATTAAAATATATTTTCATTTAAAATATATATTACTGCTTGATACCCACGAGCAATGTCACATTATAAGCGTTTTCCTTTTATATAAGCATCTCAACTATGCCTGCTTTGTGAAATGAGCATGCTTTATGAACAGAATGGTGTTGTTTTTTTACAAACTGCATGTCTACATTATTTTGTATTTCTGTGCCATATATACTTCAGCCAAATCTCTTCAGTGGCTGCTACTCGATTGTAGCACCATAATTATTAATCTTATTTAAAGACCCGTTACTTTGACTTAGTCTCCCCAACTCGTCCCTTTAACCGCAAAGCAATCTCCCGAAAAGCACGCTTTTGAATTCACCTTATTTAATTATATGTTGACATTCATGTACTGTATTTGCCACATCCTGTCACCCTCTTACGTTTACAAGAGAATGTGCAACTGTAACAAACGCTCCTTTCTTCTACGATGATTCATTTACGCACGGCACATTAATCCGATGTGAAATTGATAATATGCGTTAATCGGAGTGCTCTTTGCCATTGCAAAGCGTTTGCTGAACGCGCCGTTACCGTGCACATTGGTAAATGCATCTAGGCGTCGTCATAAAACAATGAGCCGTACGCACGGATTTATCGCTGCACGGAATATAAAGCTCGTGTAAGCAATGCATCTACGATGTTGACTGCAGTGTTAATGTCTGCGGGACCAATAATAAGTACACTAAAATTCCTTGCCAACGCAACCCTGCAAAGAAGAGCTGGCTTATACCTTACGCCTGTGGCTTTTGGGGGTCCAGGCTAAAATAGCTTTCAAGCAAGCACTGACAACCCGTCTCATGGGAATGATCACTTTCCTTTTGTACACAGACCTCAATGTACTCTCGCACAGAGAATTTACACTTACAATTAAAGCAATGCATCAAAAAAATCTGGTTAATTGTATCGTCTGCGTAAACGCATGTGGATCAGTACTCTTTGGTTCTTTCGGTAAAGTCACGTAGACAGAGTCACGTATGTGGATCAAACATTTGAAAGTTTTGTTTCCCACATTTGTGAGACACATTTTTTTTATGAAGCAATGCACGGGCCCGTCACATCACGTTGTGACGATTGGCACACACCATTAACATAAACTAAACCGGTGATGAAAAGCGGGGGGATAGAAAGACAGGGAACGAACCCGCTGCCCCAAAACCAGATGAGTCGCTACCGGAAGGGGTAAGGGTAGTTTTTTTAATTAAGGGAGAATACATGACACTGGGAGCGAGGAATATAACCAAAACACGGTAAAAAAAAACATTTATTTTAGCTATTTACATAAAAGCACGGAACCCCTTTGTCGACGAGTAAAAAGAAAGTTACAAATAATACAATCGCATCCGAGCGTTGGCCTTATGACCTATTTGGAAATCAAGTGTTTTGATGCTGGCCTCGGAGCATTTTGAAACCGTCACCACATGGCTACTCGCAAATCATCCCAGGGGACATTTCTACGCGCCTCATTGGTACCACGGAGAGCGGCATCCTATGTTAGTGAAGTGCCAATCAATTCCCCTTGGACCTCTACGACCAGAATAGAATGGGGGAGGGGGGGGGAAACTGTTTAACATCATTACACAGAGATTCAACCCCCACAATAAAAACACGTGTTCTACGTCACACGGCCACCTCCAGTGATATTAAAGTTTCTCGCGGCTTGTGGCCTGAATATAAAAGCCAGCAGAGTACCCAATTAATTTATATGAAAGCCCATAATTGTTCTAAGGTCACCGGCTAAAACTTGCAAATAGCTATGCAAACATGCTTAATTGCCAGCCCAAATGCATTTAATGCTCGCTCTAACAAATAAAAGAGCAGGAAACCGGATAAAAAAAAAATCCTCCAGCCCTTTATACACTCTCTCTCTCATGTCCCTTGTCTCTCTCAGATGGACTTTTACGCACAAGTGCTGGTTTTAAAAAGGCGGTTCGCATAATAGCCGTGCATTACGTATTTACAGAAATTATACAGTGACAACAAGGGGTGAGGTGGCGACGTGCAATCAGTGTTTGTATGCAAGGCATGTTCGACAGCGTTATTTCCACAATTCGTGTATTAGTAGTAGTAGGCAACCAATTTCCTATATCCAGCTCGCATTAATATATTTTTTAAAGAAGAAAAAGTAAACGACACCATTATATTTCATAAAGCCTTCTGGTAATGTGCGTGGATTATATTATCGGTGGGGAGAGTTTAAGTTCATTGTTTAGTTAGCAAATGGAAAGCACCATATGTTTTGCTGTCACCAAGAAAGGTTAAAGAAATCAGGAATGGGTGTCAGTTTTGGAAAAGGGAAACGAATATGAGAAAAGTGCGGGTACTCACACCAAACCTAAGTAAACACTTTGTGTGCAACTCAATTCCACGTGATCAGACTCGACAAGACAGCGCTGATCCTGAAAACCATTACCAGCGAGCCCACACAATGTATGCTCATACCTCGGCACTCACGGCAACGATATTCGGCAAAATTATTCGAACAGGACACACAAACTGAACTGATTTGCCATATCTGAGGCCCAAAACACTGTTATAGAATGCACTTTACGAGTATATTCTGTATACGTCTTTGTCAACAGAGGCTGAGACTGAACTGTGACTATGCTTTTTTTTAAAGGCAAGCAATGGGTTAAGGTTTCATGACACAAACTCTCAATAATATTTCTCAATTCCTTACGCCACTTCAAGACTCTGGGAGCAAGTGAAACACAGTTGTCCAAAGAAGATATCCTTGAACATACCTGACCTGACATTGCACAGCCCTTTCCCAATTAGACACATGAAATGTAATCCTTCTGCAAGCACATGGCAACAGCAAGAGACTGCAGCTGAAAGCTCTTTTTTTTATCATATTAGCATTGCGGGCAATATTCTTATTTTTTGTTACTGTTTTTGTTGCTGTGGTGCACGAATACATTTATTGCCGGAGCAACAAGAGAAATGTACGTTTCCCGCAAAGCACTAAGAAGCAACTCACAAACCCGTACGTCTCCATATATTTTAAGGTTTTGATTTAAAGCTTTCGTGACTGCAGTAATTCATATTCTTAGCTCTTTCGGTAAAGTCACGTTGAAGGGAAACAATAAAATACTAAAATATATATAAAACAATAAAAATTCTCACGACGTTTCGACCATAACACAAACGGTCATCATCAGGTGTGAAAAACCAACGGCAAGAAACATTTGAAAGAAGTGGCTGTTCGCATTTATTTATTTTAAAACGGTGTTTGTATTTATTTATTTATAAAAAAAGATCTCCAAAATCTTGAATGAACACAAGATGCAGGTCCGTTTCAACACATTACATAAAATCCGTGATCTGGTTCCATCTGTAAAAGATGTGATTCTGGACATACAGTACCCTGGTGTCTACAAACTAAGTTGCCTCTGTGGTAGTAGTTACATTGGAGAAACCAAACGCCAAGTCTCGGAACCGCATTCGTGAACACAAAGCAGACTTTAAACACAGTAGGACCAACACCTCGGCCGTGGCAGATCATTGTTATAATTCAGTAGGCTCACATGACATTGACTTCTCCAAGACAGAGGTTCTTTGTAAGCCATCTGGTTACCATGAGAGATTCGTTCATGAGGCTATCCACATATACAAGCACAGAGACAATTTCAACCGAGAAGATGGATTCTGGCTTAGCAATCATTGGAAGGATTTGATAAACCATTTCAGGTCTTAATTGATTGTTCACGCTTATGGTGGCTTTCAGACAGCATACATTAATTTTTCTTCTCCCCCCTCCTCTTTTCAGAACATAGATGGACTCGTCCTTCTAAATAAACTGCCAAATCGCTGCCCGTGGTGCTAACGTTTTTTTAAACAAATAAATACAAACACCGTTTAAAAATAAATAAATAGATGCAAACCGCCACCTCTTTCAAATGTTTCTTGCCGTTGGTTTTTCACACCTGATGATGACCGTTTGTGTTATGGTCGAAACGTCGTGAGAATTTTTTTATATATATATATTTTATTATTTCCCTTCAACGTGACTTTACCGAAAGAGCTAAGAATATATTTTAAGGTGTTAAGTTTACTGCACGCTAAAACTTGCATATGTTTCGTTTACGCGAGGCTTCTACAAATTGTGATTTGGAGGATTTGAGTGGCTGTAAAAATCCATATCAAAATCAATTTGCCGCAGTTGTATTTATTTACCTCTTCAGTTTCATCGGTGGTGGCGTTGGTGCCCTGCACAAACAAGAGTAATAATAACAATAATAAAAAAATGAAAACTTTAACCAAAGCTCTCAAATGTTCAACCTTCCTTTAACCGATAATGCAGCATTTTTACAGTAAAACGTATGACTGCTTACATTATTCATATCCGAATCAATTCGACACTGTTAAATGGTTCGCTATAAGCAGTATTGTTTGGCATACATGGTGGAAGTCATTAAATATTTACGACGATGCAACAAGCAGGTTGCTTTCCTCGTATTGATGGGAGTTTTGCAATGCCACAACCGAGGTGTAGGTGTCAACAGAATACAAAGTGTTGCAATCTTCTGCTTGGAATCCATCTGCATGGGGCCAGAGAGAGTGGGATGCCAACACTGGCGAAGACGAAGGCAAATCTCCCCCGTACAGCCTTAACAGGCTGTTTGGGCAAGTGCTGTTCGCGAGCACCTATGAAGACTGGCATGGCACACGAGGGGGTGGGTGGCCATTACCACACAGCCTTTGTCTCTCGAGTGGCGATGTTTACACATCGCACCAGGAACTCCTTTAATGCTGAGTCGACCGAGGAGAGGCCAAGGACCAGTTCAGATATTCGCCACTGTTATTGGTTTTGAGCGGGAATCGAACTCGGGTCGCCAGGTTCGTAGTGCAGCATGCTAACCACTGTGCCACCGCTCCCCACCAGCGAAGACACACACGCAAATATCCATCCTATGTTCAAACAGCCACATCATGAAGATGTATTAAAATTCCATCTTGTGAGACAACTGGCCAGTGTGGAGGAGGCCAAAATACCATCCAGTGGAGGCCCTTCTGCCAGCAGTGGTATGAACAAACAAATTCGGAGCTGCACATTTACCTTTTGTACAGCCTGAGAGCGTGACAATATAATGTTTTGCGCTAACAGCCCACGGTGGTTAATACCAATAGCATCCATTAAACCAGCATATTTTGTTACATTCTCCGGATTGCCTTTACGAACAGATAAATCCCTAAAATGTCTTGCTCACGTTACTGCTGGCAGAAGGGACGCTACTACAGGGAGCTCCAGAGGAACCCCCCTAGAGGGTATTTTGACAGTCTCCCATACAGCAATGATTTCCCAATAATTCCCACCACACGGCGGAGGAATCAGATGTGATTTTATGACATGACAAGTGGACATACATTGTTTATGAGACCCTTTTGGGAATTCTCCACGACCATGTAAATTTTTGTGCAAATTGCCCAAGCTTAAATTCGGTTAAAATCATGCCGTCACGTACTTTCATGACAGCCAGCTTATATTTCTAACCCCCCCCCCCCCCCCGCCAAAAAAATATATCAGCTGCGAGAAAGAGGGCATTTTCAGTTATTGACACAGCAGGAGTTCCAATTCATGCCGGTGCTGAGGACACCAGTGGGAATTATGCTTCCTTGTGCATGACGGAGCCGTGAATTGTGAATTTACAATGCCTTAGTGCCCATGGAAACGGGCTGACAGAACACTCACAGGTGTATTGGTGGAATAACAGAAAGGACACATCTGCCAGAGACCCCTCCGTCTGCAGGAACGGCTTACTCAAGCATGACAGAGCATTTTCAAACTGATCTGCAATCCGCCGTACTTTTTTTACTTGACATCTCGGAATAAACTAAAATCTAAGCTTTCGTGACTGCAGGAATTACTCTTTGGTTCTTTCGGTAAAGTCACGCAGAAAATAAAATAATAATGGAATACGACGTTTCGATTTTTGTTTGGTTTTCTAATTCATTCTTACGTGATGACGGTTGCTTGTGTTGCAATCGAAACGTAGTAAGAATGAATAATAAAAAAACAATCATAGTAAACTAAGCTTACTATGTTTAGTTTTCTAATTCATTCTTACCTGAAGACGGTTGCTTGTGTTGCAATTGAAACGTCGTATTATATTATTTATTTTTTATTTTCTACGTGACTTTACCGAAAGAACCAAAGAGCAAACTCAGAATAATGTAAAAGGTATACACAGAAGTGGCTCCTGTCTTCAATAAGATGTAATTGCAATGCCCGACAGTAAAATAATTTTACTCATTAGTTTCGCAATCTTGTCTCGAATGCAGAATTATCAATAACGTAATACCAGTGTAAACTGACAACAATAACCAATGAACGGTGACTGCTGCCTCGTACGGCAAAAGAAAAGGCAAATAAATGAACAAGAAAATTTGAATATTATTAAAAGGTTGAAACGGTAAAGGTACAACACCCCTGCAATGTCTGGCTAACGACACTACTGGCAAAAGGGCCTCCTGTGGAGGTTACTTTTGGGCGACTCTTCCACACTGGCCGGGTGTCTTGGAAGAGGTGGGAATACCCACACACTTGAACCCAACACACGTGACCTGCTTAGCAACTAACAACGTCATGTGACCTCCTTTGCCAGTATCAAAATACTATAATAGGGTTTTCCCCTTTTTTCTGGCAACAAAACAGGTGTTAAGATGTTAAAACACCAAACTGAAAACTTTTACGAGGAATTATGTTTGCATTAACCACAATGCTTGTGGACAGAATGCAAACAAAAAACATACTCTGATAATATATGCATTGTCCTTTAAACTGATTGGCCCACACCAGAGACAGCTTTCTTTTGAGCCTCGTCTCAAACGGTGTTAGACAAGAGGACGCTAAAAGGCGTACTTTTGCATTCTGACCACAAGCATTGTTGTTAATGCAGACATGATTCCTTGTACACGTTTTCAGTTTAGTGTTTTAACATCTTAACACCTGTTTTGTTGCCAGAAAATAGGGGGGAAAACAACTACCTTGGGTGTACCAATTTGTACCGTGGAGTGGATGGAGACGGAGAGGGGGGAGGGGGGTAAGAAACTTCCACCAATGTTTCCATTACCGCGCCGAGAGATCGAGCCACCGACCTCTGAATTGCAAGTCCAGTGTGCTGACAGTTACACCCTGGCGGCATTCATTGTGGAACATATCAACGTCTGCAGTCAATAAAATAAGTCCTGTAATACTCATACTTTTTTATGCTGCATTTACAGCCTACTGTGGTACAGTGAGGGAAAAAAGTATTTTATCCCCTGCTGATTTTGTACGTTTGCCCGCTGACAAAGAAATTATCAGTCTATAATTTTAATGGTATGTTTATTTGAACAGTGAGAGACAGAATAACAACAAAAAATCCAGAAAAACGCATGTCAATAATGTTATAAATTGATTTGCATTTTAATGAGGGAAATAAGTACTTGACCCCCTCTCAATCAGAAAGATTTCTGGCTCCCAGGTGTCTTTTATACAGGTAACGAGCTGAGATTCGGAGCACACTCTTAAAGGGAGTGCTCCTAATCTCAGCTTGTTACCTGTATAAAAGACACCTGTCCACAGAAGCAATCAATCAATCAGATTCCAAACTCTCCACCATGGCCAAGACCAAAGAGCTCTCCAAGGATATCAGGGACAAGATTGTAGACCTACACAAGGCTGGAATGGGCAACAAGACAATTGCCAAGCAGCTTGGTGAGAAGGTGACAACAGCTTGTGCGATTATTCGCAAATGGAAGAAACACAAAAGAACTGTCAATCTCCCTCGGCCTGGGGCTCCATGCAAGATCTCACCTCGTGGAGTTGCAATGATCATGAGAACGGTGAGGAATCAGCCCAAATCTACACGGGAGGATCTTGTTAATGATCTCAAGGCAGCTGGGACCATAGTCACAAAGAAAACAATTGGTAACACATTATGCCGTGAAGGACTGAAATCCTGCAGCGCCCGGAAGGTCTCCCTGCTCAAGAAAGCACATATACATGCCCGTCCGAAGTTTGCCAATGAGCATCTAAATGATTCAGAGGACAACTGGGTGAAAGTGTTGTGGTCAGATGAGACCAAAATGGAGCTCTTTAACATCAACTCAACTCGCCGTGTTTGGAGGAGGAGGAATGCTGCCTATGACCCCAAGAACACCATCCCCACCGTCAAACATGGAGGTGGAAACATTATGCTTTGGGGGTGCTTTTCTGCTAAGGGGACAGGACAACTTCACCGCATCAAAGCGGCGATGGACAGGGCCATGTACCGTCAAATCTTGGGTGAGAACCTCCTTCCCTCAGCCAGGGCATTGAAAATGGGTCGTGGATGGGTATTCCAGCATGACAATGACCCAAAAACCATGGCCAAGGCAACGAAGGAGTGGCTCAAGAAGAAGCACATTAAGGTCCTGGAGTGGCCTAGCCAGTCTCCAGACCTTAATCCCATAGAAAATCTGTGGAGGGAGCTGAAGGTTCGAGTTGCCAAACGTTAGCCTCGAAACCTTAATGACTTGGTGAAGATCTGCAAAGAGGAGTGGTACAAAATCCCTCCTGAGATGTGTGCAAACCTGGTGGCCAACTACAAGAAACGTCTGACCTCTGTGATTGCCAACAAGGGTTTTGCCACCAAGTACTAAGTCATGTTTTGCAGAGGGGTCAAATACTTATTTCCCTCATTAAAATGCAAATCAATTCATAACATTTTTGACATGCGTTTTTCTGGATTGTTTTGTTGTTATTCTGTCTCTCACTGTTCAAATAAACCTACCATTAAAATACTAGACTGATCATGTCTTTGTCAATGGGCAAACGTACAAAATCAGCAGTGGATCAAATACTTATATATCAAACAACATTTTATTGCCACTGACATAAATATTTAGATCTTCCGCTGCCAAAATTGTAAAAATTTGGTTTTCTCCTCAAAATACCGCATGGCCCAATATCACGAATAGCTGAAATGGGTTTCAATGGTTTGCAATCCTTTTTTCTGCTGCTGGTAGAATCACTGGAGTAACTGCTAGACGGGAATAGCCATTAAAAAAAAAGACGTGAAAATGCATTTTCCAGTAATAATCATAATTGGTTATTCGAATCAGGCGTAGTAATTGGTTACTGGAACCGGGGCATCGTGGGAAGATGACATTCTGAGCTGCTCAAACCCAACATTCATGAATAAAGTAAAAATGTATGGGATAAAAAAAAGATGCCATAAGCAAACAAGCACTTCCTCGGAAGGCCTCCAAACCAACATCTGTACGGTAGTTTTAGATGATCAGTTAATGACATTTTAACAATGTAAACATAACAAGTCGATAGCATTCACTAGAATGTCAAAAGCAACATATATCTTCGGAGCTCAGACCAACACAAAGATGTGTGTGTGGTGTGTGTTTGTAACATAATTTTCCATACAATGACAAGCCCTGCAGGCAGCACTTGCAGATTTTTTCTTTAACCCACTGCATTTCAGCAATAACTACAACATAACAAATTAACTCACGGACAAGCACTTCTGCAAGAAAATTATACGTCACAGAAGAAGAAAAACAATATTTATACAGGCTTAGTGCGGCCTGGAAGCGTATTATTAAGCAATACATTTTACAAATACAATTCCTTATAGAGGAAACATATGAATTAACTGATTACTAATCTTATTCGTGGTTCTTTCGGTAAAGTCACGTAGAAGGGAAACAATAAAATAAATATAAAACAATAAAATTCTCACGACGTTTTGACTGCAACACAAGCAATCATCATCAGGTGTGAAAACCACAACAATATATATTTTTAAAATTTTCTTGTTGTGGTTTTCACACCTGATGATGATTGCTTGTGTTGCAGTCGAAATGTCGTGAGAATTTTATTGTTTTATATTTTTATTATTTTATTGTTTCCCTTCTACGTGACTTTACCGAAAGAACCAAGAATATGAATCCCTGCAGTCACGAAAGTTTTAAATCAAAATTTGATTACTAATCTATTATATAATTACAATAACCCCCTCTCCTCCGCCTCTGATCTCTGCACCTGCTTGGGTTCAGTGATGACGTCGTCCTGCTGCTCTATTTAAGACCGGAAGCAGGTGGATGGCTTCACTATTCTGACAAACCGCCCGATGATGTTGGATGTAATTACCAGCGAAATTTCGTGTTTTTACTCTCCAACACACCGGTGGGCTGAAGTAGTAACTAATTGGCTTGTTGTTTACGTGACAAATCCCTTACTAACTGGCTGTGTCGAGTGGTGGAGGGTTACGAAACATACTTACGCGATCTAACCCAAAAACCTTTATTATTAATATGTATAACATTGACGCCGATATGCCTTCAAACTTTTTAATGAAAGCCTATCGGTAAAAAAAACACCGCTGACAGTTTATTCACCCGTCAGTGCAATTTTAATTTAAACACACTGTTTCTTTCTCCCCACTAAAAATGCTGATGAATAAACAAGAGGCGCATATTTGACGCATGATGTAAAACTTCCCAAATACACACTTGTACTGCTTAAATGGGTTGGCCGGTTGACGGAGCCCACTAATATGCTGTCACGACAAGTCACAGTCACATAGTGGCTTGTCTTTCGATAGAAAATTTAAGACAAGCCACAGTGCCACTGTGGGCGTACAAACCCAAACTATGGACCACACAGCAAATCACTGCACTGTAGTCTGTGCACTCCTTCAATGGAGGAGGAGGACGAGCAAAGTTACACACAAACTGTCCCCTGAAAGCCCTCTCATGGCCAGCAGACCTTGACAATGGCCATCAGCTATTGCACGGCAATTAAGATAGAGATATGCCATTTGAGTGTTGTAATGTCATAATGTGCTGCCTGTCAGTTGCTCACATTTGCTTGAAGTTATTTAGATTTTGACCAAGGACAAGAGGATCACAATTGCACTTGTTAAAAAAATGTTGATTTTTTTTTTTGCATCGTGAAAAAAGGTTGAGTTGATTTTACTCATTCCTTGCGTGTTGTAAAAAATGTGGGTTATAACCGAAGCGTCGTTCAGTTTATTACATCAACGCTGATGCTCACGGCATAGGCATCGAGCTATGAATGTCAGAACAGATTATTTTAGAGTTGTATACTATTTGTAAGGTGTGGTTACTCCCACCTCTTTCAAGATGAATAGCTGCGCGGAGGAGTAGGTCTACTAACATCTATAGGGGCTAATTAGAGAGATCCTTCTTGTAGAGGCACTTGCACCAGTTGTGTGTTGCGAGCAATTTCAGGGATGCACCTTTACCTTTTATACCGTGCGCACAAAAGGTTCACGTTACCACTGCGGTCACAAGAGGCAGTTGCACTCGCCACAGCAAAGGAGAAACGCAAAAGCCTTGAATCGCGACCGAAAATCCTACCAAGTCGTTGAATTGTGAGTACAATTAATTGATACAGGTCAATAATACCAAGGATTGACCACAAGACACTGCTTTCTGGAATGTAGGCCAACATACCATAGTAATCTGGATTTGAGGTTTTCGTGACTGCAGGGATCCATACCCTTTGGTTCTTTCGGTAAAGTCACGTGGTAGGTATAAAAACAAAATAAATTAAAACAATTGTGTTGCGCCCGAAACGTCGTGATTTAATATTTTGTTTTATATCTACGTGACTTTACCGAAAGGACGAAAGAGTATGTAACATACCATAGCACTGCATTGCGCACTTTCAGATGCGCTTCTGTGGTTGTCTGGAACAGTGTTCCTTTCCAATATTAAGAAGCTACTGGAGCTAAGCACTTTTAAATCTAGAATGAAAACTCATTTCTTTAGAAATGCTTCTCATGTTTAGTTTGTGGTCCTTCCCCCCACACCTCCAATTAGCAGGGTATTTTAGTTTAACTAGTTACCCGCTAGTTAAAATAAAATACATACACAAACTTCACATGATGATGAATTATAGGAAAAAAAAATACTATTTCCAGAAGAGCGATGCCAAAACGCAAAATTCGGGACCTGGATGTCAGCAACTGTATTAAAATCATATAATTAATGTAACTGAAGTATTATTTAAAAAAAATATTCAAATCGACAAAAACACACAACAGACGTCTCTTACAATTGCACTTCACGTCACTTCTAGGCAGCTACACGAGCGTCATGTCACAATCGAACGCAACATCACCGTTGCCTTCAAGAGCCAGAGATTTAAAACATTACAACAAAAGTCCCATTAATCCCCGATTACAAAAGCGATTTTGAAAGATGCTATTTTTTGATTGATGACCTTAAGGTTAAAGTATATAGAGGATTTAACTCAAAGAAGGGCTGTCTGGATGATGGTTGCTAAAAAAAAATCATACTTAAAGCTAAAAATTGACATGTACTGGAATGGCAGTGCTCATCTGTTAAGAGCCAAGAGCCAGTGGTGGAAATTCTCAATTCCTATGGCAGGGGCAAGTTCGATCCATTGGACAACCACTGTTGACTTCCCCACAAAGCGGTACTCATTTTATTGACCTTGGAGGGATGATGGGCTGAAACATACATCTGTATGTCTGATTTTAATATAAACTAAATGCATCACCTCACCTTGGTGTTTAGATTTTCGGAACGTTTTCTCAGAGCCTCATACCCATGCAGGATCTTGAGCTGCAAAGTGCCTCCATGTACTTGCAACACTCCTCAATTGATTTTAGCCTGTGCTTTCAACAGCACTTAAGAATGCATGCCGATAGACTGCACAACACCTTAACATATTCAAATATACTGTAGTATCAAACTCAATTCAACACGCTTACAGCAAGGCAAAGCTAATACAGCCAGACAACACTAATATTTACTAATTACATGAAAAATGTAAGTAACATGAATGATTTACAGGTTTCCCCATGCCGTTTTGGGTCATGCGAGTTGTATGACCATACTTCACTATGCTGGTCAATGCCAGTCGGTTAAGGGCGAGGGAGCCGATGATCAGTTAAAGATATCACTTGCCGCCAATTTCAGCCATGGTTGTGAATCAAACTACGATAAATGGGTATAGCAGAGCCTGCTAACCACTGCACCACTGATCCCCCTACGTAGACTAATTAAGACACGTTAAATTACGTATCCAAATAAACAGAACTATTTTTTTTTGGCAATTTAGCCATGAAAAAAAACCACCTTTCTAAATACCATGCAATTGCTTCTGGATTAGCGGGCATATGTTCGGCTAAGCCTGCGTGCTGTCTGGAGGATGGAAAGACTGTTTTCTCGGCACTGACATTGCCACAGATCACATGAGCCCTGGCTGCCTGTGGCACTGCAGATAAATTTATTCTCTGCGTATCCCTGGTTTGCTGCCTTATATTTCTGCACTCGCTTCCCTCCAAAAAGGAGATTCCAGTTTGCCAGTCTACTGGCTAAACCTTTTAATGCAAGGTCATCGTGGCCGCCTTGCAGATACTAGGCCAGAGGGAACTAACACCATCACTCTGCCATGTGTTTCAGCAGATAACGGACAACGCGTCTGGAGAGAAAAAAAAAAATACAATGGACGGGCAGATATGATGGATTACTGTGGCAGGCGATGCTGCTTAAATAGCCCTGCAAGAAATAAAATCCAATATGGAAAGCAACACTGAGCATTATATGGGTAAATCGAGAGTAAATGGCAGCTAAGAAATATCACTAAGTGCACAATATGCTTTCACCTTTTCACCTTGCGAGCCTGTTTTTAATTGCTGTATTGAGCATCGCGGTGTAATGCTGTCAGTAAGTTATTGGAGAACAGTATTTCCTGGTGGCTTTTCCCCCCTTCTTCTTAGGAATACTTCTAAGTGGCCAAGGTCACACAACAGTAAATTGCAAATTTGAGTCAATCTCATGAAATGATATGTGGGTGAGAGTAACAGCGATACAGAGTTCATGAATTGCCTTTTTATTTATTCAATCAATTTGCCTCTAAAATCTAGCATTATAACATCCATGAAATTTCGAATTAGTGTTCCATTATCAAGCGTACTATATATTTTCAATACAACGTTCACTGCTGAACCAAGCCACGACCGGAAGAAGGCCTGCCTATGCACATACCATAAAGATTGTTTGACCAAACTTTCACCTTGCCAATCGGTGCAGGTTGGTGAAGGGGAGAGGGGCTTCAAGACTGATTCAGATATCACCACTTGCATTAGCCTTTGGCTAGGTAATGAACCCAGGTCACCAGTTATTAACGGTACATGAACCAACACGCCACCACTCCACCAAATGCATGATATGCCAACCAGTGTTCATCAATCGTGCAGCGGTCTTCAACAATGAAAACCTAATACAAAATAACAATTGACTAAAGTACTGCATACCTGTTAGGATCTTTAAAAAAAGATACATCTTAATAAGTCTTTTAAGAATATACCTGTGCTAATATGTACAATAACTAATACTGCACTGGACATTGTGCCACTTATAAATGCCAGAGCAATTCTTGTATGGCAGTGGTGCACAGAGAGACCCTGTCAAGGTGATTGTAAGACTAGCAGAGATAGCCTTAGCAATTGGTTTTTTTTCCACCAAGTAGAACACATTCATACAAAATGTCATTATTGTTATAAACTTATTTATTCAATAAGCATATATGGATACTGAAATAAACATTTGTTTACGTCAATTTATTCTGCTCGTATAAATAAAAACTCGCTTTTGTTAGCATACGTAGGTTTATTTAATAAACAACACAATGTCTTTATTTTTTAATATGAGCGGAGTGGTGGTGCAGTGGTTAGCGCGCTGCCGCTATGAACACGAGGACCTGAATTCACTTGCTATACATGGCTAACATCAGAGGTGAATTATATCTGAACAGGCTCTGGATGCCCACTTCACCAATCCACACTCGGAAGCATGGTGAAGTGTGGTTAAACAACCCCCACAAACGACTGCCACAGCATGGGGAGGCCTTTTAACCAGAGGCAGATAAATTTAGATTTAAAGCATTCGTGACTGCAGTGATTCATATTCTTGGTTCTTTCGGTAAAGTCACGTTGAAGGGAAACAATAAAATAATAAAAAATATATAAAACAATAAAATTCTCACGACGTTTCGACTGTAACACAGTCATCATCAGGTGTGAAACCCAACGGCAAGAAACATTTGAAAGAAGTGGCGGTTTGTATTTTTTTTTAAACGGTGTTTGCATTTATTTATGTTTAAGCCTTGGCACCATGGATAGCGATTTGACAGTTTGTTTAGAAGGACGAGTCCATCTATGTTCGGAAAAGAGGAGGGGGGAGACGAAAATTTAATGTATGCTGTCTGAAAGCCACCGTAAGCGTGAACAATCAATTAAGACCCGAAATGGTTTATCAAATCCTTCCAATGATCGCTAAGCCAGAATCCATCTTCTCGGTTGAAATTGTCTCTGTGTTTGAATATGTGGATATCCTCATGAACGAATCTCTCATGGTAGCCCGATGGCTTGCAAATAACCTCTGTCTTGGAGAAGTCAATGTCATGTGAACCCACTGAATTCACTGAACCCACTGAATTAACTGAATTCAGTAGGCTCACATGACATTGACTTCTCCAAGACAGAGGTTATTTGCAAGCCATCGGGCTACCATGAGAGATTCGTTCATGAGGCTATCCACATATATAAACACAGAGACAATTTCAACCGAGAAGATGGATTCTGGCTTAGCGATCATTGGAAGGATTTGATAAACCATTTCGGGTCTTAATTGATTGTTCACGCTTACGGTGGCTTTCAGACAGCATACATTAAAATTTCGTCTCCCCCCTCCTATTTTCCGAACATAGATGGACTCGTCCTTCTAAACAAACTGTCAAATCGCTATCCATGGTGCCAACGCTTAAAAATAAATAAATGCCAACACCGTTTAAATATAAATACAAACCGCCACTTCTTTCAAATGTTTCTTGCCGTTGGTTTTCACACCTGATGATGACCGTTTGTGTTACAGTCGAAACGTCGTGAGAATTGTATTGTTTTATATATATTTTATATATTTTATTGTTTCCCTTCAACGTGACTTTACCGAAAGAACCAAGAATACAGAGGCAGATAGACAACAGAAGTGGTCACTAAGCCATCAATGGGCCGTTTTGAACGTCCCTCCAGGTGCTGTGATCCATCGCCCCGATCCAGACCTCCCGCACAAGCCTGGTCCACATCATCGAGCGTGACGATCTATGAGCAGCACCGGGTGGAGTGTGGTGCGTCGCTTTGGGTGGTAGAGCCCGCGTACCCTCGGGTTTTGTTGCGGATCTATTTTCGACACTCGACCGCAGGGCAAGGCGAGCCGGAACCGTCCGGTTGAAGACGAAGCTACACGCCCAAATTCATAATCAGAATATTTATTTATACTGGAGGAATCCGATGAGCTATAAAGCTCCTTTTCACAGATCTCCAGTCGGGGCGGGTAAGAACGTTACAACAACAAACAATACAAAAACATAACAGGAGTGCAAAATACAAGATAGGTAAACATATCACCCAAATATACAAATACCAGACAAAAGGCCACTGACGTATTCACTTATTTTTCAAAAGCGACCTGGCCACAAATGATAGGCCAAGATGATGGTGCCGACACCGATAGACAATGACGTTAAATTATTGCATTATATTGGGACACTGGATTTTATGATCAACAGCTACAGTTCCCGAGTGGTTTCTGAATGCACTGAGTTTTTCTAGTTCCCCGTTACCTCCCAACGGCGGTCAATTCTGGCAAATCTCAATCACAACCTTTGCTGACCGCGTCCACGGAGGGGGCGGAATAGAGGGGGGACCGAGCCCGATGGAGTGACGACATGAGCTTGCGGAAGGGACAATTATTATTACAGCCAGACAAACGCCAAAAGTGACCTTTACATCGGCTCTCATTGAACACCTTTACAATCTGTTACAGAGATTTAATTCCATTCTGACATAATTACTTGTATGCCTCCCCCATTGCCTTAATGAAGTGATATTATTCGAGGATCTCGTATCCAAACGGACATTCACAGAGGAGAGAGGAGCGTCCTCCGCGCAGATTTTGACGATGAAAAGAAGCACAATGAAACGTCTCGAGAGTTTGATTAGCGTACGGCGGCGCCGACGGATTTTTTTGTCAAAACTCCCACATACAAAAGCCTTCTTTAGATTGGGTGATTCCTGCAAGAGGAAAATGATTTTGAATTTCATCCTCATATGTAAATGAAAAAAAAGGTTTATGTATTTCATGTCATAACGGCCAGGTGCAAAACATATGGAGGTTTTTTTGAAAAGATAATGGTAGTTAAAATATAGTTAAGGGTTATATAACGTACTAATACAACTGTATTATAGTAATTAAATGCATTTTAAGATAATTGAATGGATACCACCATATGGTAAAATTCTCAATGTTTCCAAAGCAGAATAGACCGAAAGACAGAGTATTTGCATAATCTAATGAGCTTTCGCATGAGAAATGTATGGTCCCTTCATGTCCTATTCTATAACTAAATGGATGGTTTGTTCTTGGCATAGTCATACTTTGCCTTTGGCCAAATCTGAAACTTTTTATGGAAAAAAATGTGAATACCAAGAAGATGCTTAAGCTGACCCCAAGATAATCGATTTCGCAATGCAATTTGAACGCAATTTTTGTTTACTATTTAATTTAGCGGAGCGGACAAACACAATGCTCAAGCAAAGCATGAGCCATGCCCGGGAATCGAGCTCGGATCACGAGAAGCGCAGAATGCTAATCACTGTAACACTACTCCTTCATGATTATAATATATGGCCTTAATCAATCGGTACTTTCTTTATGAGGTAAAGGTGGTAAAGGTGGTAAGGGCCCATAACAAAAGGTTTTTGGGTTAGATCGCGTTATTTATTAATGTGTCGAAGCCCTCCACGACCCGACACGGCAAAACAGTAAAAAAAATGTCACGTTGACAAAGGACAAATAATTCACTACTTTAGCCAACCGGTGTGTTGAAGAGTGAATCAACATCATTAAAAATTTGAGTACGACGTTTCGCTGGTAATTACATCCAGCTTCATCGGGCAAATTTTGTAAGGGTACAGCCCTGTACACTGCTGACAGAAGCACCTTCAACAGACAGAGCTGTAGAAGGCTCCTGGAGAGGGTCTTTGGTCTACTCTTCCATTCTGGTCAGATGTCCTGGAAGCGATAAGAGCACCCAAACGTCATCCCCTTCCTACGCCACCTGCCCATTTACACTGCAGGGTGAAAATAAGCTGGGGGATTAAGCGGCGATATTAGGAATACACATCCAGTGTGATAGCAATAATTATGTTATTATGTTTTGTTGCTATGTTGTGCGATATATAGGTAGGTTCTACATTCAAATGCAATGCTCTTTTGTTTAATGTGAACCAAAAAAATATATATACTACGTGGCCTACTTATAGTCAAAGAGCAGACTGTCAAAAAGCACCAATGTGTACATTTCTTCCTAAGCAAGTGTGGAAATAAGTCATCCGATTTGCACACACAGAAGGCAATGCCCATTAAAAGCGTCTACAAAACCGAAAGCCCCATTTGAAAAGAGTCAGCATTTTGCAGCATTAACAGCTACACCATAGAGGGGCATTTTGCAGCAATTTCTGTGCAAAAGAAAATCTCAAGAGACAAAGATCCCCCGCGTATAGCCTTGACCGACTGTTGGGACAATCGCTGTTAACGAGTACCTATGAAGGCCGACACGGCACGAGGGGGTGGGTGGCCAACACCACGCCCGGCCGCCTTTGTCTACCCAGTGGTGATGTTTACACCCCACATCAGGTACTCATTTGAGGTTGAGTCGACCTCGGGGAGGCCCAGGGCTGGTTCCGATATTCGTCACTGGTGTTGTCTGAGAGCGATAATTTAACTCTGGTCGCCGGGTTCATGGCGCAGAGCGCTAACCACGACACTAGCGCTCCCCAAAAAAGACAAAGATCCCTCGCATAGCCTTAGCGGACTGTTGAGGCAAGTGCTACGAAAATATCACTGGGGTATATATGCCACAAACTAGGCAGCGTGGAATTATGCAATTCTGCAGCCAATTTGTGCTCTACACAATTGGCTGCCGGACGCCGTGAATGAGTGTGGATTTGCATCTTCATGGCCTCAGTGCCCGCAAGTCCGAATGCAAGCTCTGCCCAAGTCTGTGTTCTGCGGTGACAACCTTCACAAACCAGACTTTCAGAAACTATCGTCGTCAGACTTGATCAATCCCAAGCCGTCGCCATCCCTCAATACCCTGCGATGCAACAAAGCAACCAGCGCACCCACACACGAGCCACTCTCGTCGCTCCATATTCCTGAGCGCGTTCACCCCATTTACTACCACTTAGTAGCGATTCCCACCCATCGGCCATCTCCCCTTTTAGCGATACGTCCAGCCAAATACTGGTTATTATTATTATTATACACATAAACCATGAATCACAATGAATTACAGTCCTTCGTCAATGCATTGCTGGATGAAGACCTCTTCACGTTGTGCCAGTTATGGGGCTGTTTGACCATACTTAACCATGCTGGTTGGTGTTCAGTTAAGACATCACTCACCACTGACGTTTGCAGTATGCGAAATCGCCGTGCCACCACCCAACTCAATATAAATAAACACCGCGACATAATTTCGATCTATGAAGAAGTGTCCAACTGTGCCCACGTGCTGTGGCGCCCATCAGAAACACGGAGAAATGCTGCAGAGTATGAAGATGCTGCAGAGTATGAAGATGCTGCAGAGTATGAAGATGCTGCAGAGTATGAAGATGCTGCAGAGTATGAAGATGCTGCAGAGTATGAAGATGCTGCAGAGTATGAAGATGCTGCAGAGTATGAAGATGCTGCAGAGTATGAAGATGCTGCAGAGTATGAAGATGCTGCAGAGTATGAAGATGCTGCAGAGTATGAAGATGCTGCAGAGTATGAAGATGCTGCAGAGTATGAAGATGCATGGAGGTGCGTTCTTCATGACAAAGGCACGTGAGAGAACATGGCTGATGGCGACGCTAATGATGAACAGCCGACTGTGCGCATGAAGAGGCAATGTTTCAAATAATTATTGCAGAAGGGCACAGAGGGGAAAGGAAAAAAAGGTTATGACAGCATACCCTATGTGCAGTTGAACACAACTGCTGTGAACAGAGCGGCATGTTGTTACATAATAGCAAGAGTTGGGCAATATACAAGTGTTGAGATCAAAGGATGTATAATTATTGATAATTACTGACGTCTCCAGGGGGAAATAGGCATTTGATTACACCATACTATACTTGGTAGATTATAACGCTATTACGATCAAATTTGGTATATATCTATGAAGTGTACTTATACTCAAAAGAGCCAAAAGAGTCACAGGTTAAGTATCTTTTCACAACCAGACTGAACCCCACATGGCAAGTCTTTTAAGTTTCTAACTCAAATTTGTTATTGCAGGTCGTATATATGTTGTGTAATAAGCTTGCATGAAGACCTCCATTGTTCAAACATGTTGATCAATGGACTATGCTTGATTTAAGCATCCTCCAAGTGGCATAACTGCAATTAAACATTACTTATTAATATACATTGTATGTTTTGTCAAGCCCCTTTAAAAAAAGTCTTATCACGTAAGCTTTGCCCTAACAATTATTTAGCTTTGGACAAAACAATGATCCGTGTTTTGTGTTTGAGATAACCTTACAAATGGGTCCATTTACATACTGTAGCTCTGCCAAATAATACCACGAATGCAACGCAGGTGCCACCACTCTGTGTCCCAGGGTAGATGCATTTGTAGTACTTAATCACAACTTCATTTTGAGCAAAACATTCCCAACACAATAAAACTCCAGTTCCATTACATTGTTCGGAAACTTGGCATCCCATTATGCATACCATTGAAATAAGATTAAATTATCAGCATTGCATTGCTACATTAAACACAGACCACCCATAGTCCATGAGCCTCTTCGCGCAACAAAGTCCAGAGTTTAAGCAAGCAAAGTCTGGACGTTTTTTTACCTTCTGGGTCCCATTGGCAGAGTAATGCGTATTGAAACAAATTCTGCTGCATTACCAGATGTTACTGGCAAGAGAACTCCATATTCGCTATTGGCGGTACTTCTTTTATAAACCCTATAGAGATGATGGGCTGAGTTAACCCCCCAATCAGAATTTGAATTCAAGACATTCCAATTGCGGGCCACACACTATTCTACATGGCGAGCAAAAAAGAGACCAACTGTAACATGGACGATATATGAAATTATAGTTTGATGCACATAAGCATCAAATATACAAAAATTCACAAGTACAACAATGAACTTGAAATGCACCTTTTTCTCCATACAGATTGTATCTGTTGGTCGTCAAAAAGGCAGTGTTGATGCAATGGTTGACATGGGCTCATTACTTGCTGCTGACATACAGCTGTAATCTGAAAGCTTTGCTATCTGGTGGCGGTTCCATTACCCCAGCCCTTATCTCCTCCAATAGACATCATGTGGACTTTCCGTTTTCACAGCAACATAAAAAATGGGCTTTTACCGGCAAATTCAATTATCGTGTAATAACAGGAGAGGCGCACCTCCATTAATTTCCCACACCGAGGGTTGTCTGCCACTGAGAGCAATGCATGAAGACGGCAGAAGAGGTACAGCGTTGGGTTACGCCTCGACTGAAGAGGCGCCGAATATCACTTTGAATGAAGCCAAGGCGTAATGAATTGCTGTTATGTTATTTTCAACCCCGAGCGTGCCACATCTCATCGAATCTCAGAAGCCAAGGAGGGCTGTGCCTGGTGGATACTTGGATGGGTGATCATTAGTGCCATAACCAGGTGTTGAAGGCATGAGACTGAGGTTTTCTTAGAGGTGGAAGTACATACACAACGATACTGTACATTGTGATGATTGTGTATTGGGCCTTGTCTGTGGAGTGAATCTATCTGTGAGGAGTGTGGAGTGTTATTCTCTCACTCGTGAATAAGATTGGCGTAACATCGCTCCATATATAAAATAATCATATATATAATCATCATCAATGCAGGTCCCTCATGGATATGAATCTTAAGACTCAGTGAAGGTTTCCTGAGTAATTAATTGACATTAAATAATTTGCATTTACTGGATGAATACCTGGGATTATTACATGCATGCATGCATGAATACATTGCCCATTTGAATGAGGAGAAAATAAGATGCAACAATTAATACAAAATTGTATAATGATGACGATATATATTTATTGTTATTGTTGTTATTTATCATTCATTAGCCCGCGTTGTCATGGCCGGTCCTGCACATCATTTAAACGTAAATGTTTTGACCTTGATGATTAAATTCGCCTGCAGGCATTTGAGGAGAAACAAATGCCTACAGCCACTCAGAGTTAATGTCGAAGGAAACATGTCAGATGACATTTCAAGGTTCATTTCATGTGCAGTTGCAATATTTTGCATATAAAATGACATTTCTATCCTTCAAATGCACAAGTTTTCATTTGTACTTTGGAGCGCTACATTTATGCAAATATTGAAATTATAACAGATAATTAAGCAAAAGCCTGATCCATTTTTCATGAGTATTTTGTATGCGTGGGAATGGGCATTTAAGCATTAGCCACAGCGTCAAATTCGTACAAACACAAGGCTAGATCTTGTACCCAACACTCAAAACCATGGGATTCCACTCACAGGGGTGCGAGGCAATTGGGACCCTTTCTCTCATCCGCTGTGCTTTAATCACCTGCTTTACATATGGCCCACATATTGCCCAATGGAGTAGAGCGATGGGTAGGCAGTTGACACACTGCGCTGTGAACCCAGTGACCTGTGTTTGATTTCCAGCGTTTGATTTCCTGCCACGGCTAACATCAGTAAACGACATCCCCTCGCTGCCCACCCTCACTAACCCCTGTGTTCACCAGCGTGGTGAAATACGGTCAAACAACCTCCATGACAGACGTGACATTGGGACGTCTTCTTCCAGCTGTAGATTGCCAAACGTCCGTGAATTACACATATAGTTATCATTGGCCATGTTTAATCCACTGCTGGATGCTGGACGAAGACCTCCACAAGCTGCCACCATCTCTCACGATCCTATGATGTAATAATCCACCCAGCACCGGCACGTAAACTGAATTCATCGCTCCGTCTCCTTGCATCTATGTAACTGCCCGTTTGAAACAGTGGTTATCAAACTGGTCTGTGGGAGGCTCTCACTCTGCGCATATATATGAACATAATTATATAATACCACATGCTGTCAGTTGCTGCTTCACATTAACGCCGGTTAGCCACGGATGAATGTGAGCTTCACCTGCCGGATTCCTGAACTTGACACATCTGCACCACTTAGCCATTAATTCGATGGACATATCCTCAACAAAGCCATGACAGGTGAGGACATGTATGCTACTTTGGCATTTGTTAGAGGTCATACATTTGAATAATTATGTGATCTTAATTGAATGGCCTATATTTCACAGGTAAGGGCCCACTTAAAATCATTACATCTTACGAAAGTGCAGACGTTGGCAAGTGGTGTTGCTTAGTGGAAAACGTGTTGATGCTTCATTGAAGCAATATGAATGAAAGACAGTGGCCTACAGATGTGAATGAGTGTGAAGTGTGTCATGTGCAATTTAATGCATATGATGCTTTTATTAATTTCTTCAATCACCTATCATAGTGCCTACCGACAGCAAAACTACTGGCTCTGTTTATGTTGACTCAGCGTCAAGACAAATATCCGCTAGGCTATCCTAGAACCCATCTATCATGTCGTATCTTGACACATTCTGAAGATACAAGGTTAATATTACTGGCAAGGCAAAACGCTTTTCACATTTCGCGGATGGCCGATGCGCTGGGAAAAAAAGACTCAGTAAACCAATGATGAAGCATGGCATTTGATAAAATTGAATTAGAAGCTCCCAAAACCCCGACTGAATTAAACGCCTTGCAACGTTTGAAAGAAAATGTTAAAAAAATTACTCTGACCAAGACGTAAAAGAGATAAAATATTGAAATTAATTAGCATTACGGGCATCATCAATTTGCAACATTATTCAACCGGTGGTTGAGACACTGAGACGCTGAGTTAAACCCAAGTTGAACCACTCGCGGCTCAGCGGGCGAGTTAAGTGGCCCGCAATCTGAACGTTGTGGAGCTTTAAATCCTGATTGGGGGTTGACTCAGCCCATCAGTCGACAGTGCTTTGGCTATGATGGAGCGACTTGCCCCATCGGAAGAATATGGAATTTCCACGACTGGCTCGGAGCTGTAAACAGGGATTGAGTACAGCATTGATATCATGTGACCTCCGTTGCGAGTACCAAAATATGATAATAGGGTTTTTCCCCTTTTTTCTGGCAGCAAAACAGGTGTTAAGATGTTAAAACACCAAACTGAAACCTTTTACAAGAAATAATGTTTTCATTAACCACAATGCTTGTGATCAGAATGCAAACAAAAAACATACTCTGATAATATATGCATTGTCCTTGAAACTGATTGTTCCACACCAGAGACAGCTTTCTTTTGAGCCTCGTCCCAAACGGTGTGAGACCAGAGGACGCCAGTACGCGTCCTCTGGCCAGTACGCGTCCTCTGGTCTACATCATTAATGTTCATTTGAGCAAAAAAAATAATCACCGACCTTTTTTTACCACAATGTATAATTTAACAAGGCTGCTTTTGCATACTTTACAGTATACAAACAACAGTAATAATATTCTCGACCCAAAAAAAGAATCGTAAGGGATCACTTCAAAGCCTGGAAGGCGAAAGACAGTGATGATAGAAATGAAACTTAAGAGTATTTTAACGTTACTCGAGTCAGATGCTGGAGTTACCCGAAGAACGAAATAAATGTCGACAGCACGAATAGGTGCACTGGATAGAGAATAAAAACTGAGTTTGAAAACCGTAGGGCAAAAAGAAGAGAAGTGATAAAAAAAACCTCAGCAAGACAAGAAATAACAAGACTAGAGAAGATTAAATAAAAACGAGTGCGATGGTTCGGACATGTGACAAGGGTGGACTTGGAAGGGACACCACATACGGCGATACAAGCCAAAGCGCGAGGAATCGAGAGATGAATAAAGAAGACATGTCGGAGAGACGCGATTAAGAATGACAACAAAAAGTTGTCAAGATGAATGCAGCCGTGAAGCTGGGAAGGTAAAAGGCAGAGCCCTGCAATTTCTCACTCATGCCAACGCTGGCGGAAGTGCCTCCACCCGCGGGGAAGGTCTATAGAGCCCCACAAGACTGTATTTGACCTCCTCTTGCACGCTGGCCAAGACGTCTTGGAAAAGGTGGGAGAACCTGAACTTTAACCCACCATGCCTGACCCGTCGATCGGTTGACTGTGTGATGCACACACTTAGACTGCTGGGTGGATAGAGGCGGGGATTCAAGACACTTATAATTTAGTCCACTGGCATGGAGTGTGGGACGCTTAAAGTTATTTAATCTACAAGAATGCACCGTGGTGAATCTTTTTTCACATTACGTTTCGCTGCTGGAGGTGTGCGTCTACACGTGTTCGTGTTTTTTTGCACGATGTTTCGTTGTTTTAATTCTGCTTGTTGAAACGTTCGAATATTGTGGTTACCATTGCTGTACCCCCTTCAACCTCTCTGTCCCTCCTTCTCCCTGTGCCCAATCTCGTCTTCGATCCTCCTCCCTCCTTGCACCCCTCCACTGGAATTATATTCCTTCTGTACATTAAGTAGTCTCTCTCCTTAACCTCCTTCCATTGCTCTGCGGAAGCCTCACCTCTTCTCCATTGCCCATTCTATTCCTCTTCCCTCCCCCTTGCCCATTCACTCCTTGCCGTCCCTCCCCTGCAGCCCTTTCGTGACCCTCACGTGACCCTCACGTGACCCTCTGTCGCGGTCACTCATTCCTCGGCCCGTGCATGCCCCTTGCCATCTAAATCACTTTTTTGTTGCACCTTCTTCAACTATGTAAAGAGCGCCTTGAGCTAAGGTGCTGTTTAAATGTAAAATAAGATAAGATACCGACAGTGAATTCAATTTCAAATTATGTAAATTGATATGTCTGGAGATCGAATAGAAACAGCGACCTCTGGATTGCAAGTCCAGTCTGCTGATAACCATTGCATAATGGCAGCATCGTTGAAAATGGTGGAAAGACTTCAAATCAAGGTTGAAGACTTATTCAGCTTCATGAACGCTGTCGAGCTGATAAGTGGAAATCTAAGAGAATACATGTTTCCAAAATGTCGATTCACTCAAGTAAATCCTGCAGAGGGAATACAAAGCAAGCTTCTTTGCTATTAAGACCTGGGACCTACACAAGAGAAAAGAGAACAAAAAGAGAGAAAAAATATTCAATCGGACCAGCAAACTTAAACAATCCGATAGTCATCATCAGACTCATCAACTGTGATAAACTCACTGCTGGATGAAGGCCTCACCAAGCTGTCGCCATGTCTATTGATTCTGCAATGTAAAAATACACCCAACTCCCGAGTGAACGTTCTGCCAGACACGTTCCATTCCTTGGCTGCCACTTAGTCGTTATTCCTGACCATCGCCCGTCATCCCTCCTAGTGACGAGTCCTGCGCAAGCCCACTCACTTTTCTTCTTTCGAATGGCACCGTTAACCTGCGCGTGTTCTCTCATCCACGCGCTCCGTTTGCTGTCCTCTCAAATGCAATTCCAAGCGTGCACACCTCACCGCGCTTTTTTGTCGTTGCACACTCTTGAGGTGTTGTTCAATATTTTGTTGTTAACGACCGTGTTTCCGAACTACGTGTTAAAGCAGGGTCATAAGCGCCTTTAAAAAAGAAAAACTTCTGATTCTTTAGGAGTTTTTTTTATTTTTTTTTAAATAACTCAACGCGTGGTTTCCTTTTCCGAGAACACGGTCATTTGTTGTGCAGTGATCCCTGGACTGTTTCATTATTTCGTACAAAAGGCAAGTACATAAGATCAACAGCTACTTGCTTTATGTTTATTTATTATGTGTAAACGCTCAGACGTGTTTTGTTTCAGGCATTTAGGTTTCACTTTCCTGCAGAAGGTCATTGGTTGCTCCACCCAATTACTAACCCTGCCAACTCGCAGAACCCTGACGGGTCATCAATGAAGCAGCAACAACCATCCTTCATGACAGCGCTAACCTTAAAGCATAAAGTTGCTAGCTGACCCAGAACTAATCAACTATATATATATATTTTTTAATGAGCGACAAAGCTGCTTGGTGCTTTCTGATTCTGTACTTTACAACACGTAAGATGAGGGATACCGCTGTGGTGTGATGGTAAGTGCACTGGACTTGCATTCCAGAGGTGGCCGGTTCAAATCAATCTCCTAGTGTGGCAGCTGCATAGTGGGCGAGTTTTTTTTTTTAAATCCCACCGACCTCTATCCACCCGGCAGTATAAATGGGTAGGCCACAGTCAGTCACTTGGCAAACCGTTTGCGGAGGGGTAAACTGTGGGCACTCCCAGCCCTTTAAATACATCTGGCCAGTGTGGAAGAGTAGGCCACAAATACCCTTTAGTGGGGTGGGGGGGGGGGGCTCTCAACAGACCCCTCGAGTGGATGTCGTACCACCAGCAGTGGAGCGAACAAGCAATTGCAGTGCTGCACCTTTATCTTCACTTTTTGTTACCTTTTACATAAAGAGTCACGATCACCACCTGATCCACCAAAGCCCAGTTTAGAATCAACGACTGTGAAAGAAGCGCACGGCATGAGAAAAAAAAAGGACTTTTACGTCCGAGGTCTGTGACACAAAATTACTTACAATACAAAAGCTCGCGCAGACACAAATCTCGCAACAGCCAGGCACCAGAATGAATTTGTAAAGGCCAACAAATCACCAGAGGGGACCCTGTGCGCAATCCAAAACACGAAACGTGGGAGCACATCTCAGGTCAAGCCGTTAATTCAGTACAAGTATATCAGAGCGACTTTCCCAGCCATCCGCATTACGAATTTGATTCGTGCCACTGTGCAGCTTTTTAATTTACGTCACACCCGCATGTCGTTTCTCATGACACGAGGCTCTCCCGTCTGTCACCTGCTTGTCTGGCAAAGAGCTGCCATCACTGTCAAGGGGCCTTCCACTCTTCAGTTTCACGTGGCGTGGTCTACGCTGTCATATTGTCGGCTCTCAGCTGAAAAATAAATACCAGCATTATTACTGCAAACAAACAGTGAAGTGGTAATTCATAACTGGGTTCTTTTTGGGCTCGATCGAAACCTGAGACGTTCGTCTAATTGCCTTTTAACTATCTCCAGAGCAAGAGTTGGAATCGGTGACAAAGCTGTTGCCAGTGCAGCAGCTACGTTTTGGAATAACCTTGTTTCTTCCCTTAACCGAGAAAATCTACCTCCAAAAATATATCCTTCAAACAGAAGATTAGTGCCATTTGCCTATGCAATTTGAAACTATGAACCTTACCCATGGTATAAATTATTTAATTACAAAGTGCAATTTAATCGAAAGACTGTATTGTCTTGGTATGGTCTTGGATTGCTATTGTTGTTTTGCTGCCTAGCCCAAGCATGCATTTGATTTTGACAAATATGCAACATTTATATATTCATGCAATTTGTACTTCCATACTACATCTATATATTTATTACTTTCTAACTTCTCTTTGTCTTACTCTTGTATGCTCTCTTGTATTTTTGTTGATGCAACTTGCTAACCTGTCCTGACTGGACATATGTGAAAAAGAGCTTCATAGCTCATCAGATTCCTTCAGGATAAATAAAGATTCTGATTCAGAGGTGTAAAGTCATTTTGCCCTCGATCACCCAATACAGCCAAACAAATCAAGTTGTCACGAGAGCAAAATGGACTAATTGATTCCGTTTTCCAGAGAGCAAGCAAAATAGTAATCAGTTGTAACCAGCTGCGTGAAAATTAAACCACAAGAGCATCCATAAAGTCTTATTTTCTTCGTCTTGTTAATTATATCATGCGTTCCTATGCCTGTCTCTCAATCTAATTCAAAGCGCGCATATCTCCACGCTTCTATACACATTTCCCGAACATAAAGTGTCCGTACACAATTATCGTACATGTATTGTGTATGTACATTGTCCACGACGATCGCTAGGAACAGAATAATGAAAAGGTCAGAAGCCAACCAATCACGGTAGCAAGCAGGGTTTAGGACAGGTTTCTCTACCATCAACTACATGCATACTCTTCTGTAACTGCCATCATTGCGTACTGTCTTGAGCTGGTTGTCCTTGTAATATTGCCCAATTGGTCTTACCAGGTGAAATAGTTTCGGTCTTTATATTCAACAAAAAATATTTAAACAATTTTTACGACCAAACTATTTTTTTTATTTTACTAGGTAAGGCCCACTGAGCTACGTATCTTTTTTTCAGAAGCGACCTGGTCAAAAATGATAGCTCAGCGGAGTGGCTTATCACGTGGAAATGTATAGCAGCCAAACACTCTAAACGCATGTTGATTCTAAATGTGGAGGGAAAAACTGGAAAACACGGAGAAAAATCCATGTAACCACGGGGAGAACATGCAAACTCCAAATATACAGGTTTCGTCAGGGTGGGCATCGAACCCATGACCTCCTGTTTCACAGACGAGGTAGTTAACATCTCATTGCCCAAACAACACTATTAGTCTATGGCTCTGGCTATGCTTAACACAATGAAAAATGGAAAATAGTTAACACAAAGGGCTGATTCATTGTGTGCTGATATTGAATGCGAATATGAATTCCTCAAAGTAAAATACAGGTGATGGCCAGGGCAATCACGTGAAGGTCATTGGACGGTTTGTTAATTAGCAGTCATTAAAAATGTAAAAAATATGTGAGTCACAATACGCACGTTTCATGATTGACTTCTGTGCGTTACGCCATGCGCTTTTTAAAATTCACTGCACCGTTAAGAGGTGGAAATGAGATTTGAACTGCAATAGTGGTGCAGCATAAATAAATACAGAACGTAAATGCATTATACATGTAAGCAGAATAGCTTGTTAGACAAAAGTTGAATTGTATACATAAGTTATATACCACGGACATTTTTAAGTATACCACCGTTTGTTTCACACATTTCTGCTTGTTTTCACGAATTCAAAGAGGATAACGGAAAGCGTATGGGATGTTAGGGCACCTTGCTACGAACCCAATGACATGAGTTTGATTCTTCACCATGGCTAAAATCAGTGTCGAAGTGATGTCTGAACTTGTTCTGGAACCAACCCCATACCTCACCAACCCATTCTGACCAATGTGGTGAAGTATGGTCAAACAATGGTCGTGACCACAAGGCCTTCATCCAGCAGTGGATTGCCATAGAGCCGCAAATTAATGGAAGATTTAATGAACCGCACCGCCCATGTTGACGGATGTTTTTTTTATAAGGGTACACAATGATAAATGCTATCTGAATTACTGAAAGACATCCTGTCTTCAAAACACATTTTTCCAAGCTCTGTGTGGACCACACACAAATGTTATTTCCAGGCTATATGCACCACAACTAAGATAATGAAGTGCCCAGCGGGTACTTCTTTTTTTAAAGGAACATTTGTTTTCTAAGGATTTGAAAAAGCCACTCGCTCCGCAAATGCAAGTGCGTAATCCAAAATGCACGTGACCCCACGATAAATAACAAAAGCGCCAACAGCCTCCATTGATTGCAAAAGGTGTGCCATTTGGTGAATGGGCTCATATAATTTCCCAGCATAAGTGGCTGTGCCGGATTTCAATCTCGCTTTATGAAAACACCATTTACGATATACTTTACTGGCATTAGAGATGATGACAGAGACGCCACCGAAACCCCTATCTAAACAGAAACAAATAATGCAAACAATATCACACTTCTCCACTGAGCATTTCAAATGCTTGCAGACAAAAAAGAATTTGGAAATTCAGCAAAGCGAAATTCAGATTGTAAATAGCTGTATTTTTGTTTCTAAATGCTTTCCTTGCAGCACATATTAGGAACAACTGCTCAGGGCAGTCCATTCAGGGTTTACATATTGACATATTCACACTGAGGAGTAGCGCTTGCAGACAATAAAACAGATTGCATCTTTCACAAGAGTGCTTCTAGATTGTTAGATAATCAATACCCGCTTCACTATAGCCATGCCTGAGATGCCAGAATAGAGCGCATCACGTGTTGTGAAAAGAAGCAACTACAAAGTGGAGGCTATGTATTCTGCCGATATTCATTGTTTTAAAGAGATGTTTTACTGAAGAATGCTGACATTCCAACATAGGAATGAGGGTCACGTGCAAGGTTTGCATGCGGTTTATCCTCAGCGTATCCGTATATGGATGGCAAAGGCGGCGCAGTGCCTCACAGCAAAAAGTTTCCCGAGTTCGATTCCTGACTGTGTGGAGTTTGTATGTTCGACCTCTGCTCTGTATGGGGTTCCTCTCGGTCCTCCAGTTTCCTCCCATAGCTACAAAACATGCACTGCAATTGGTGTTGGCCAAACATCCCAAGCCACGACCCACCCAAAGAAGTGTTTGGACTCAGTGTGGCTTATATCGCTAAATTTGTAAATTAATATTTGTAACGCACACAGTAGTCGCTCACTCTTGAAGAAAGCCACACGGAACCACAGACAAGTGGGAAAGCAACCACGTGGTAAACCGGCACCAAAACAATTGCCTCAGCTTTTCGGACATCTTTATATGTTATGGTTTCATCATCCATACTCTTTGGTTCTTTCGGTAAAGTCACGTAGGTAGAAGAATAAAATAAAAATATATCACGACGGTTCGGAAAAAGAATCCAGCAGTTCCACAGCTGCATTTGTTTTCTTCCGCCTGAGGACGGCGGCTTGTGTTGCGGTCGAAACGTCGTGATATATTTTTTTTATTTTATTCTATTTTTCTACCTACGTGACTTTATCGAAAGAACCAAAGATTATAGATTCCTGCAGTCACGAAAGCTTCGAATCAAGATTTTATCATCCAATTTAGCAGAAACCCCACGCGTGTGCGAGGGGGCAACACTCTATTCTAAACAGACGTTTTGCTGTACTGCCTTCGCCTGGTAAGCCAGGGTATGGGCACCACCTTGTTGCCTTTGGGGCGGGAGTTGGACAACTCTGGCTCTTAAAAATGCTGGATTCCTGGCCACGGGCAGCAGAGCCACCACCGCTTGGATGCATCCCGCCCACATGTGGCATATTAAACTGCTGACTTCGTTATTTCTTGTTTTCTTCCCACAAACATCACTTCACCCACAGCCAGGTGCCCTTTTTATAAAAAAAAAAATTAATTCGTTTTAACAAAACGATTCGGACAAAATGTTGAGGCGGTAAAGTGAATAAAAAACTCACAATGACGTGAACTATCGTATGTAATGTCCTTTTGTCTTTTAACAAATACAATTTTTGAGCCTGTTCTTACATTAATGGTTGCATCTGATTGGCTGAAATAAACCTGGTTTACATTCCTTAATGCATATATATATTTTTTGCACTTACAATTCATCCTCGGGCATGCACAGGATGCCTTAATTGTGAGTGGGTTTGGCCAGGACACATCTCTCGAAGGGATGTTGGCAAATGGACAAGAATAACAATCATTATGATCGGGGAGGGTGGCAGTAAAGGAATGGAATGTGTCTTAGAGGATGTCCACTGACGAGATGGAGGAATCAAATCCGTTTGTGGCAAAACATGCACAAATATGTGTGGTTAATGCAGACTTGATGCCCTGCAAAAGGTATCTATGTGGTGATTGAACTTCTTAACACCTAAATTTTGATTTAAAACTTTCGTGACTGCAGTAATTCATATTCTTAGCTCTTTCGGTAAAGTCACGTTGAAGGGAAACAATAAAATAATAAAATATATATAAAAATATATATTACCGAAAGAGCTAAGAATATTCTTAACACCTGTTTTATTGCCAGAAAGGGTAAGACCTATTCTTATTTATCATATTTTTTTCTACCGCCAAAAAAAAGTCCCATAGATAAATCCGTTTGTGTGCAGGTGCAAGATGGATTATAACATCGTGGGAGTGTGAGAGGTGGCATCATCTTGGAGAGACCGTTCATCCAGCAGTGGATTGGTCATCGTTGATGATGACGATGACCTATCCCTCCACGATGAATGCATGTGACTTTAACGCACAGTCGGGGGGGGGGGGGGTGGGGGGTGTGGGGATACGTTTCTGAAAGCTGCAACGACGAATATGGAAACGGCGTGAATGAAAGCGATGCACAGCGTAGGTGGTGGAGGCGATGGATAGCGTCAAGGGACGATGCTGTCAGCGACGTGAGTGTGGCTTTGGGGCGACGCACATCGTGTAACGGTATTAATAGCAAAGTGACGTGTTCGCGAAACGATGTAAAACCGAGAGACATAAATCGGGGTATTACTGTATCTGGGTTAAAAAAACAAAAAACAAATTTGTGGTTATATTTCCTAAACGTCCCCTTAAAAAAAAAAAACATAACTTTTAATAGAAAAATCTCTACATCTTAATCTTGTGCTAAAAACCAAAATCCCTGAGACATGCAATTCTCAATTTGTGATGCATAAATAATTTGTTTACCTATCATAAATTTGACACTGAACACAACAGCATGAATAATTTATACTGAATTATAACAGGTGTTTGTATGTGAAAGCGCACTTCATGAATCTTTGGGAGTGATTTTTTTCTTTTTTTTTCAACTTTAGTATTTTGTAAAACACTAATTTACGTGAAATTCCCATAAATGCATCGGCATATGTCTGAATCATATGCTCATGTAATCAAGTGTGCTTCTGCCTCCATTGTGAAACATGCATTTAGACGATTCTGATTATTTTGCTGCTATAAATGTCCACATGATATGCCACTTTGCTGAGCTATCATTTGTGGCCAGGTCGTTTTTGAACAATAAGTCAATACCTCAGTGGGCTTTGTCTGGTGTTTGTAAGTGGGTGATTTATTTACCTTTGTATATTTGCACTCTCATCATGCTTTTTGTATTGCTTGTTGTTGCAACGTTCTTACCCGCCCCGACTGGACATTTGTGAAAAAAAACCTTTGTAGCTCATCGAATTCCTCCAGTATAGATACATATTCTGATTATCTGATTCTGTCACGTTGGGCCATGCTCGGAGTAACAGTCATCGGAGCATTCAGTCAATAAACACAGCCAGGCCTACTCCAGCTTGACACGAGTCCCACATAAATTCGTGACCGACAAAAAATGATACGCTGTAGAACATGATTGTGTTATATGCATTCTGATTCTTCCCTCGCTACTGCTCAACTTTTTAATCTCCCCCCCCCCCCCCCCCAACATTGTCTCTCTTTTGTCAAAGTCTTACAAAAATCTTGCTCAGTTCAATAAACGTGTTAATTCTCATCTATTACAACCTAGACAGCGCTGTTTGTTGCTGGCCGCTTGCCGTTTTGGACCTTTGGGCCCACGCTCAGCGAATGTGTTAGAACGTATTCATGAAATATATTGGACTTATAAAACGTATGTCGTGATTGCACGTTGGCAAGACACACGATAACGCTGCTAAAACAACAGTCCAAATGTATTTAGCCATCCAGTGACATCTGAGTCAGCAGTGATTATTACAAGAATGCCTTTGCAATTTAGTATGACATTTCCATTTTACATCCTTTTGTCAATCCACTTGCACGAGATGAATGTCTCCCCAAACCGTCTCAGTCGTGAGGGTTGTTTAATCATACTTCGTACGTACATTCGTATCCTCGCAGCGGCTATTAATTAAACATCGAAACAAAGAGACTGCGTTGCGCGCTTTCAGATGCGCTTCTGCAGCCGTCTGGAACGCTCTTCCTTCCGATATTAGGAAGCCACTGCAAATCTAGTGCTTGTTTTTTTACGAAAACTTACATTTCTACGTCGCACCCACAATTAGCGCCATTTGCACTACGTACGTAAGTTCAACATGCATACATCCTTAACGAGGGCAAATCGCAGTGACTTTGTGAAACGTCGTTTACAAGGGTGTTGTCGAGGCAATAAATAAAATAAGCGAACTGCCATTTCGATCGCGATGTTGGCACACGGCGGCCATTTCACCAAAGGCTCCCCCTTAATGCTGCCCAAAAACATTCGCCCTCATCATCCTCTCCACACAATGGCATGTTTGAGTAGCGCGTGCTGTGTGTAGGTCGCAGCTTCTGCTAGGCGGATTAGGATTTTAACACACCCCCCCCAAACAAAAACCCTGGAAGTAATCTATAGATAAGTGGCCGACATGATTTAGTTAACGATTGCGGATAGGTTTCTAGACGTTAACACAATCGTACGAGCTGTTTGTTTAACCTGTTGAAATAGGCGGCTGGAAACGAGTTGGGAGAGTGTTGGGAGAGTGTTTGGCGGCGAGCTCCTTGCCACTATGCGCATCGATGTGACTGGGCAGAAATCCGTGCAACTTGGTTGACAGTAAGTAGCAGTTGGTCGAAATCAGGAATATACAACACCCAAACAAAAAAAAATCGGCTACAGTTTTGTTAATCCCACGGATATGTCTAATTGAATTAAATTGTGGTGATTAATGCAAATTAAATTTCGAATTAGTTTAAGTCAGGCTAATATTTATTCAATCAATTCTCAATGCATTTCGAATCAATTTAACGTTTCCACATCGAGGAAGTTTCTCGAAATTATTACGCAACATAATTCACAGCAGCGTGTAAACAAAACGCTTGGAAAGCGGTATCTGAAACCAATGTCCACCTATTTCACGGCAAGGAGAACGTGTGCATGGGTGAACCTGGAAACGATTAATGAGTGAGGATTGTTCTTTAAATCCGTAACATGGAGAACGAGACATCCGGTGAAGACCACGTGGACAAGATGGAAGAGGAACAAAGCTAGGTAGAGGTGACATTGCAGCAAGGCAATTAAATCATTAAAAATGTTAAGAAAAGTGCGATTTGGCCAGGACACGCCATGGCTATCAGGAACAGTAACATCTGTGAAGTAGAGCTTCATAGCTCAACGGATTTCTCCAGGATAAATACAGATTCAGAATCTGTAGAGCATAGTCATGGAGTGGCAGTCGAGGAATGGAATCCATCCGAGAGGGCATACACCAGGGACGTCCAATGTAATTGGTTCGTGATGCAGGTGCTGGAATATTAACATCGCAGGATCTTGAGAGATGGTGATGGCTTGGGGAGGGGCCTTTATCCATCAGTGGATTGACCATGGCCAACGATAATTGTGAATGTCTACGTGGGAGAGGGATGTGTGGGCGAGTCTTTGTGCAACCCGACAGCTGTGCTTTTTGTTGTTGTTGTTGTTGCATGCTCAGGCCCTGACATCGCTCAATATTTTGTCATTAAACTCAGGCTATTGACTTTGCATTCTGCAGGGGTTTACTTCTTTAGAACTGCAAAGGACTCAGCCAAATGCACGCCTTCATACTGTTAAAAAAAATGAACCAACAAAGTAATTTAACGATGTAGTGTTGGTACACAAGCACACTTAAAACAAACCTTTCATGTTATTGTTTTTGTTAAGGAGTTAAATAACCGATGCATGTGTTCATGTTATACATCCATCTGTCGTTTTTTTAAAGTTTTTCGTCTCAAAGCATAAATCGTATAAATTTGACTCGTAGTTTTATCTTAGCCTAAATGTTCTGCGCAAATGGCTTTTAAGCCCTGTGTGTGATGCTTTGACAAGAACCAATGGAAAGTGATGAAGAAGAGCCATTGAGCTGACAGAACTAGTGCCTCGATTCCTAGCTGGATTCACATAATCTATGCGGTGGTCTCAGACGTAGCACGTACATCCAATCCCAGACCCCCAAGCAAACCCAGATCAATTTGCAGATTTCACTCACCAACACACCATCTTCAAGATCCTCCATGGACTTGCTCTTTCCTTACCTATCCTCTCTCGTCTCCCCCTCTCCCCTTTCAATCACTCATTTGGAGGTCGCCCATTCTCCCCTGCTGCTGCCACAGAAGGGAACTTCTTTGCCCCAGCCATCTGTGCTGTCAACTCCCTGTTCAAATCCAAGCTCAAGACCTTGTTTTCCTTTGCATGTATCCGACTACCTCCTTGCCTCTCTTTAAAGAAATATACCGACTGGTCATGTACAGTGTCTTGAGATGCATTTGCATGTAGATGCCGCCACTAAAATCCACATTGAATTTGAGTGCACATTTACTGTACACAATGCAGTATTTATCAGTATTACACCAAGTCTCCAGGGGGAGAGGCAGTGGAGTGGCTCCAGCACAATGCACTCACGAACCCGGCAACCTGAGTTTGACTCCTGGTCACGACTACAATTCGTGGCATTAACCCTGTCGTGAAATATGGACCCCATCTGGTGGTAGCTTAAGAGGGTTGCAACGTATTACTTGTTACGTCTTCAGTTTAATACTTTCCCATCCGTTATGATTGCCCATGTATAAGCAGAAAATGTGCGTACAATACTTTACCCATATTGCAATATATGTAACGAGGGGTTGTTTGGGGGTGCCTGCGGTGCCCCTCACAACCATTTACGGCCAGGAAAGTCACGAAAAAATTTGCACACGAACGACGCATTCACGCAAGCACCCGATGCTCCGTTTTGAAGTTTTAAAATGAAACCTCTTTGAATTGTATTATGTTTTGAATTAAATCATTTTACTTCTTCATTAAAAGCGTCTATTATTTTTCATCCGGAATGCTTAATTGAAAAAGGACATTTCGTGTGAATTTTATCTCGTCGTTAAGTAGATGGCCTTGCTGGGGGTTCGCTTCGATGCGGACTTTCACCTGTTTTGGATTGCGGGATAGAGATAAGGCGACAGAGCTGGCCGTGCGAGAAGACCGCCGTCCGCAGATCGATTCCAACGTAATCGAACGTCTGTCCCTGCGCCTCCGTCGTTCATGCAGGGGGTGCGTAAGTTTGCAGCGCCCCCTGCATGAAAATGACGGAAAGTGCAGCGTTCATCACACATAAAGTTGTGTGCTTATATAAGAGTATGTTCAGCACTTTGGGTACCTTGTAGAAATGTGCTTTTCTGTATGTAATTTATTATTATTGAAAATAGGAACATAGTACATTTTTGGAAGCTGGTTGCAATTTACTTTTGAATGATTGATTTGTAAATAAAGTGGCTGACATATCATTATACCCTATAAGGCCTTTAATTCCTAGTGTAGATCAGGTCTAGATTTAATATATGGGGCAACTTGCTTTCTGAGCGGAATTTAACATAACTAGTTTCTTTTGGGCTAGATTGTATAGGTACAATGATATGTTTTAACGAAGACTCCCCCCCCCCCCTTCCATCTGACAGAAACAATTAAATCCAGTTGTCTCATAGGTAAATACACTGAACTCGCCTGTTGCCCGTCCAAGGACGGGTGTATTGCAGTAAATGTGAAACTTGCAAGTGAAAAGCAGACCGCGACGTGATATTTACTGCATCAATGCGTCTGCAACTTGTAAGGGCGTGGTGACACAGACCTATTTCATTTTAAGGTTATAATCCCTTGTTCATCACGACGTCCTTTTTACTTTTGATGTCTCAACAGCGTTACGGAGATCACGTGATGACGTGAGGGTTCTGCCTTTGTAGTGAGGGTTGTGAGTTGACGCCAAGGAGGGGGGGGAGGAGGCGCCTCGGCCCCCCATGTGGAGTGACGTCAGCCGCTAAATATTATGAACGGGGGGGGGGGGAGTGTCCATTTGGAGGACGTCATCTTATCATGATTATTAATGAGGGGGACTGGTCGACGTGGAGTGACGTCACGAGCGTTGCACGCAGACATTCTTGACTCATTACGTAGGTAATCATAATGGGGGGGGGGGGGGGGGTGTCCTTTTGGAGGACGTCACCTGCTTATGATTATTAATGAGGATTGCTGTTCGATGTGGAGTGACGTCACTTGCTCATGATTATGTGAGGGGGGGAGTACTCCATATTGAGTGACGTCACCCGCTCATGATTATTAATGAGGGGTGGTGGGTTGTCCATTTGGTGGACGTCACCTGCTTATGAATATTAATGAAGGGGGCTGGTCGATGTGGAGTGACGTCACGAGCGTTAAGGACAGACATTCCTGGGTGATTATAGTAGGTTTTGGTTGTTCCGCAAAAGCGGAGGAATGTTGAAAAGCGAGCAACATTTTCATAATTGTATTTGATGTTTCACTGGAAATTACATCCGGCATTATCGGGTGTTTAACAAAAGGCTCGCCTGCCGCGTGAAAGAGCGTTCTGATCCAGGTGCTTAAGTAGGTGCCATGACGTAATCGGGACAGCTGTGCACGTGGACTGGGTTAACCGTTTATTTAGCGTTTGGTGGAAATAGGATATCCTTAATTGTATTAAGGTGTATTGGGGTCGTAATAACAGCGAAGTTTGTATGCTATTGTGATGCTAGTTAAGAATTAATTGGTTAATATGCTTAATTAAATTAGCATTACGAATGCGCACGATGAAAAATAAGGTATTTTGCAGAAACTATTGGTGCGACATAATTATCATAAATTATCAATTGTATAGAGTTGTTAATGTCATTGTGAATTTAGTTAAGTGTTATTTAATGAGATTAATTTAATTAGCTCAGAGTCGGTTACTCAATTCCCACATTCCTGGCAATATTGGCAGAGGCTGGGTGAGCAACCAACCTACTCCACTCTGGGGTTTTGTTTCCCCTGTTAAAGAGTGTATTGGTTGGTGCCATTTGCCTGTTGCTATTGAAAGAGCCCAATGAGGAACAGATCAACTCCCATCTGGGGGGTGTGGGGGGTGGATATACCCCAGCTCAGAGTAGGCGGCTCAGTTTCCACTTGTCCGTTGCTGTTCACATAATTTTGTGAGCAACGGACCCCCACTCCTCTGTGGAGTGCGTTGCGCCCGGCTCGGATTGCGTTGCGCCCGACTCGGGGCGCGTTGCGCCCGGCTATTCCTTGTCTTGTACGAATGTGGCCCACCGAGCCAAATTAGAAAGTAACAACTCATAATTATACGCGATTGACACTGTTGGCTACGTACGATGCGAAAGAAGTTCAACATACAACGTAAAGACACTCCCTACCTCTGATGAATATATAATCCTGATTCCTTCCCATTGCATGTAGTCAGAAATACGTTTCATTTATATATCTGCGTGCCAGCAATTCATTAATTGTTTTTGGTATCTACTAAATTATACTTGCAGCAGTAACTTACACGACATATTTTGGAGGTTTAAAATACCAAATATAGCCAATATGATGCAAGCATATAGTATAACTCTTTAACAAAACGGCAGACCAGGGTCCAGAACTTGCATGTTCATATATAACACTGCAGCCTTGGCAATGCATCTTCTAAAGTTACTCAAACTCTTAGATCATTATCTGGCAACAGCATGGAGGGCCTTCGTTGGCCGCACGCCCACTAATGGTATTTCAGCCGATCTGGCGACACGAGAAGAGCCCATTAGACTGTAAGAGCTTAAATGAGCTCTAATAGTGACAAAGGGCTAGTAGAGACTTTCAGGATGGAATTTAGGCAGTGTACAGGCAGCACCCGAGGGTGGAGAGAGAGAGAGAGAACGCACAGACCGGAGGCTGGAGGGGAAAGGCAAAAAAAACCTGTTTCGCTTGGGGAGAAATCCTAAACTGTGTAAGAATGTCACAAGGGCACAAGGAAAAAGAGAAAAGGCATTAAAAAATAAACACCTTTGCTTGTCACTGTGCACAAGAAATCAATTAAATGAAACTCATTCCTCAGGTCTCTAGGGGTGCTGATGCCCAATGACAATTCATTCAACCTCCTGCACGTTATTTAGGATGAATGTTTTTGTTTTGAGCCAAAAAACAACTACCAATGTCAATTAACTGATTCCATTCTATACTTGTACCAGCGAGACATTTACCAGGGCCTTATTGCCACCGTATTTATAAATGCCCAAATGAGAGCTTTGTCAAAATATTTTGTTTTAAAGGGAATTAAACGTAACATTTGCTTTCTTTGTTCGAATGTAATTGTCATCCCTTCAAACTTCACGTCGATTTGTTTTACAATTTTAAAATAATAAACAGTACACGTGACGCCTTTCACCCTAATTTTCCGAGCATTCTGGTGTGAATTTGCCCGCAACAAAGAGAAAGAGAGACTGGGTTAAACAACAGCCCCATGCACTAACACCACCATTTAATCTTCTCTGCAGCCTGCCGGTTCATTAACTTCACGAGAAGGACTTTGGCACAGGCGCTGATGGGCAATCAGCGCAATTTCATCCAGTCTACAATTTGCGCAGCGCCTGAGCACGTAGCCCGAGTCGCCATTGTGAGTCATTGCTGGATGACTGTGTCCATGATTCTCCCGGCTCATTTGCATGAAAATTCCTTATCTAAATGCAAAAAAAAATGTCACTTTCAGCGCCACGGCAAAGATGCAACAAAAGGCCAATCATACAGATGCAGCCAATTCGCGCAGCTGTATGATTATTTTGGGACGTTCTGCCGATGTCATATAATGATGTCGGTTGGTCTATTCTATTACATTTTTTTTGCTCTCAGCAAAATCCATCAACGTTTCAACAGCAAGATAACAATCGTTTTGTGCTCTTTACATTTCCATTTGCACCCTCAATCGAGGACTGATACTATAAGCGTCGTCAGTTTTAAGTCAAACCATTTTGCAATGCAGGGTTAAGGCAATCATTATAATTACTTTTTTATGAGGTGATAATACAGTAAGGCAATAATTGTCGTGCGAAATGCTGCTACGATACGGTTGCTTTTAAAAATAGCAATACGTGCCAAATTTTAACAATGCATTTTATAACATATAATAATTAAAAGCCATTGACAGCCGTTTTCCAAATCCACTGCTGGATGCAAGCCACCCCCATTCCATGTTGGTCGAGGTGGGAGGGTGGGGGAAGTGTTTCGCGTTCTTCACCACATTGCTTGGTGAAGGTTGGCAGGTCATCCAGGAGCGGTTCGTCAGCCATCACTCACCACTGATGTAAGCCGTGCCCAGGAAATGAATATAGGTTTGCGGCTACATGGCGCAGTGAGCTAATGACTGCGCCGCCGTTCCACCCAATGTCCGTATGCTGTACAGAGTAAATGTAAAAAAAAAACCAAACGCGGATTTTGCTCCATTAACGGGGCGAGCGTCTTTCGCGGAATTTGGAAATTCTGCATTGGCTGCTCGGAGTTAAAGCCGCACACTGAATGTGTGCAACAATCAGCGCATTAAATAGATGTGCAATAGCACTTGAGGCCCTGGCCAGCATGTGACCGTCGTAAGTCATTTAAAAACAACAACAACAACAACAACGACAGCTTTTGTTTAGACCCAGCGATGTCGCACACTTCTAAAACACATAGTGATGACATTGGTCTCATATCACCACCAGCACCCCTTCCTCTCTCTCTTTCTCTGTCATTGACCATTACCGACAGTCAAATGGACCCAGAGATCAATCGTGGCTGAGCGATGTCAAGACACTGTGCCGATGCTCATGGCACAAGCGGGACTGGCACGAAATTGCACACAAACCGCGAGCAATTTCCTCTGCTCTTAAAGCGCCCCAATGTACTTTCTATTGACTTTCTATTGACTTTCTATTGACCCCCAGAGGTCTCGTTCACGTGGTCCATTCCGCGTTCCAATGTGTCTCTGCAATGAAGACCAGAATCAAAAGTTGTGCGTTCAGAAAAAAGGCGGCATCGCTCGAATTCTGAACCGCAGCGCACGTGTCAAGAACGTAATTGAATTTGTGTAAGCTTTAATAAAAATAAACAATTAACTCCACACCAAACGAGGAAACTTCAAAACGAATAATTAGATATTTACATAATGTGCTGCACATATCGTTACGATAAAAAAAATTCACCCCGTGCATTTTTTCCCGCATCTGTCATTATGTTGACCGTTGCAAATGTTTTCCGTGCCACAGCAACAACAACAACAACAAAAAATCTCTAAAATGATCACAACCCTCTCAGCAAGCCAATAGCAGCACTACATAATGCAATGGAGACAACGCCGTTCCCCTTCTTTGGTTCTTTTGGTAAAGTCACGTAGAGTGAGAATAAAATAATAAATTGATAAAATAAAATAACACAATAATATTCTCACGCCTTCATCACCTGATGAAGGCCGCTTGTGTCGTGGCCCAAAACGTCGTGAGAATATTATTGTGTTATTTTATTTCATCCATTTATTATTTTATTCTCATTCCACGTGACTTTACCGAAAGAACCAAAGAAGATGAATCCTTGCCGTCACGAAAGCTTCAAATCGAAATTTAAACGCCGTTCCCGTTTACGTTCCCGCACTTCAACAGCAAGTGTTTATGGAGAGGCGGCCCAAGCGTGCCCCTGCAGCCGATGTGTGTGGGCCCGGTGCGATGAGAGCCGTTCGAGCGCAAAAGCCAGGAGGGACTTGCGCTGAACACCGGACACGCGTCGGGGAAGGACAACGCTCGCCATTCAAGCCTGCCCGGGCAACGTGCGCGTCCCCCTTTTCTGCCTCGTCTGAGCAGTCTGCCCACCCCGCTGCGAGGCCACTGACGCCGCAGTGGCGAAAGCCAACAGCGCGCTAACTCCGGCCATGCTCGCAGCAAGGGGGCTTTTCGGTTGACCACCGAACAAAAGTGGGCCACTGCATCGCGCGCGTTCAGATGAGCTTCCGCGGCCGTCTGGAACGCTCTTCCCTTTCGATGTGAGGAAGTCGTCAGAGCGAGGCGCTGTTAAATAGTCTAGATTGAAAATTAATTTCTGCAGAATTTATTTTTTTTTCTGTCTAGTTTTGTCGTCCTTCCTCCGCACCTCAAAATGTTATCGCGGTTGGCAACGTACGGTGCGAAAGTTAGTTTTAAAAAAAATGACAAAGATCCCCCGTATAGCCTTAATAGACTGTAGGGGCAAGTGCTGTTTGCGAGCACCTATTAAAGCCGAAACTTCACACGGCGGGGTGGATCGCCAGCACCACGCCCGACCGCCTTTGTCTCCCCAGTGGCGATGTTTACACATCGCACTTGCTTTCTCGTTTGAGGCTGAGTCGACCTAGGGGAGGCCCAGGACCGGTTCAGATAATCGTCACTGGTGTTGGCCGTGTGCGGGAATCGAACCCGGGCCGCCGGGTTCATAGCGCAGCGAGCTCACCGCGACACTACACAAATGGCCAAAGCCGTTGGATGTCGCCACACTTCCTGCCCCCTCTGCCAGGTCCCACAGCTGCTGCGCCGTCGACTCGAGACCTCCACGGTGTCTGCTCTAAACAGCCTCCCACACCGTCTGCTGTTAGGCCGGGGCTCGTGGAGACCGCTCACAAGACTGTCTAGGTGATTGCCTCCCCGCCCCCTGCACACGTGTGGGCCCACCCGGCACAAGCTTTTCTAATCATGTTCAGCAGCGCGTTAGTGATGTCACTAACTATAAAACAGCGGTCGCTCGACTGCAACAGGATGCATCCTGCGTGGAATCCTGCAGCGGGCCACGGTGGCGTTTTACAATTTTACAATTTACACCACCTGGGCTGCGACTTGGCAGTGTCCGGTTCCATTTTTTATAAACTGAACGGGTCTTCCTGCAGCTCAAAGTGCCCCTTGTCCTCAGTCAACAGCAAATAAATTACAAATTGCCATTTGCTATTGACAGATCAATTCCCTTTAGCCGTATTAATTAGCCAATCGCGTAATTTATACACAGCATTATCCATTACGCAATCATGTACGGTGGGGGCAACCAAAACTCAAGGGTCGAATGACGCAAGTCAGTGATAAACTTTCAAACAAACGTTAATCTTTATAAATATAACATTTGAATTATTACTATTAATCGCTAAACAGAACGAGTGACAACACAATCCACCATTATCTAAGACGAATTCTGATTTACGTATGTATTTAGAAGTTCTTCCGCATCGTACGTAGCCAACCGTGCTAATCGTATATATCATGCCAAAGTCTTTTGAGAATAATAATTTAAAAGGCGGGCTGAGCCCCCCCCCCTCCCCAACACACCCCCAGGCCCCCCGATGCAATGGGGCTTCCATTAAGCTCTGTACATCATTGTTGCAGCTCTTTTTCTCCCCAAAGATTGGGCAAAATTGTCTTTGCGTCCAATGCACAATGTCCTCCTGCAAGGACGACTGTCCTGACCGAAACGCAAGAAGGTTGCGCTATACCTGCAGCCCAGAGTCAAAGTGATTTCCTGCTCATTGAGCACTGAGGCAGTGCTCATCTCCCGTTCACAGCCCCGAATCATTGGCGCAAATTCCACATGACTACGATCTGGGGCGACTCTCTCCATTGAACAACCACTGTTGACCTCCCCACGAAGTGCAATTCCTTTTTCATCGATCCCAGAGGGATGATTGGCGGAGTCAAGGCCCCGACAACTCGGAGTTGAACTCACAACCTTTCTGAATGCGAGCCGCTCGGCCTCTACCGCTGAGACACCCGTCCAGATGTGTTAGACATCTGTGAAAAAGAGCTTTATAGCTCATCGGATTCCTCCAGTATGAATAAATATTCTGATGTAGATACTTGCAGATAGCACCGAGATGCTTTTAGTAAAAAAACAACAGCGCTGTGCAGCCCTATATGTTTCATAATTGTTAAGATGTGAAAAAAACGTGTGTTACACGTTCAATTGAGACATTTGAAGATTTTATAGAAATTGCGAGTGGCAGCATTAACACAGAAAACACTCGTGAGAGCGCCGTGCAAAAAGGCCAATTATTATTTTCAATTGAGTGGGTTGTTCCAGGAACACAGTGCTGGCAAAATAATAATATTATTAAAGCTCTCTAGGTTAAAGAGGAATTCGGGAATTAAATGCAAAAGAGATGCACAATCGCCTACCCAAGCCATACAAGGACAGAGCAGATGTACCTTATTGTCGAGGTTATCACAACAAGTTTTGTTATTAGAATAACGCTTTATTTATTTTATAATGACAAATTAAATGTACAGTCCTTTGTCAATCCACTGCAGGCCATCCTCATGCCATGTGGATCGCGGGAATTGTTTTTATCATACTTCACCACATGGGTTGATGAAGGCGGGTAGTCCAGGCGTAGAAGCTGGGGGCGGAGCCAGGGGGGGGTGACAGGGGGGGTGACATTCTGCGTATAAGTGTACGACACTCGGTCTGGCGGACTCCGTGCAACTGCACTGTCAGAGTGTGTCGCCAACCGATGGCGTCTAGTTCAACAGCCTGACTCTCTAATCATTCTTGAAATAAAAATTTGTTGAATGTCACCCCAGCCTGAAATCCTGGCTCCGCCCCTGCGTAGAAGCATAGGAGTACGTTGCAACAATGGATTTTGCCACACTGCCCTCTGCTGTCCACCCACGTAGCCCCACAGCAGCCTATAGCAACCTAGCGTTGCATGGTCGTTACCCATCCAGGCACTGTCCAGGCTTAAAACCTGCTTAGCTTCGATGATATGCCAAGATGGGCCATATTACGTGTGACGTTGGTCACAGGCGGGAATAGAGTCGGACACTTTAAAATGACAGCCGTAGAAATAACACAAATGAATGAATAGCCATAAGTAATACACCCATGTAAAACATAATTAAATCATTTTCAACATACACAGATGATCAGCTGGTTTGGCCTCATGCAGCACAGCAATACGTCATCGCTAGTTTGATGGGGTCAACCGCAAAAGGCTAGCCACGCCACATGGCAACATTTTTCAAACAAGCAACATAATTACAAATTTGGATTTATAAAGCGACGCTACCCAACGCGTCTGTTTATTTTGTATGGAGAGAGAGTCAGTCATAGGCAGAGGGGGAAATGGTATGTGCCCACACTTCAACAAAGGCAGGAAGTCAACTGCACTGATGACTATGGGAGCATCAGAGGATATGTATTTTAACGTGATATGTGGGGGCGCCACGCTGGTGAGATGTTAACCACCTCGCCTTGTATACACAAGGTCCTGGGTTCGATCCCGACCCTGACGATGCCTGCATACGTGAAGTTTGCATGTTCTCCACGTGGTCGTGTGAATTTTTCTCCAGGCCCTCCGCTATTTCCCTACACATTTAGAAACATCCGTTTAGAGTATTTGGCTGCTTGTAAATGTCCACATGATAAGCCACTTCATAGAGCTATCATTTGTGGCCAGGCCGCTTCTGAAAAAGAGCTCTGTAGCTTAGTGGGCTTTGTCTGGTAAAATAAAATAGTTGGTTTTAATAGTTTTGCAATGTGCTACTGTGGAATAATTGTAATGAAATAAATACTACGCATAGCATTAATTGAACCTCAGGGCGGTATCCTGGCTCTCGCGTAATGTCCGTGATGCAGTCATTTTTAGTCTGTTGATGGTCGGCGATGCGGCAATCGACTCATCTCGACGAGCTGTACTCACGATGCACCACCACGGTGCGTACCGCGAGCGTTCAGGGTTTCGGCGCAATCGTCCTCGCCGCGTTTCTACATCGCGGAGGAGCACTGATTTCGGATTGATTGGTACCCCAGTCGCGGAGTTAAGTAACACCCATGGAAAAAAAAAGTGTCCCAGAAATAAAATATTTAATTGCGTCGGCCATTTTGTATTATTTGGTACCCCGGGATACCGCCATAAGGATACATTACCGTTAGGAGTACATTTAAGGACAGAAATAGGAGTACATCGAAGTTACTGACAGCATTAAAACTGATAAGAATCATGAGTTTTGGCATGAGCCATCGCGTTAAAAGACGGTAGCCAATGGTCAAGAGTAATAATGGAGTGACAGCCAAGGGATAGAACACATCTGAGCGGACGCCCACCGAGAAGGCGGAGCAGTGAAATCAGCTCGTATCCAGGTGCTGGGTGGATTATCACATCTAAGGATCCTGAGAGATGGCAGGGGCTTGGGGAGGCCTTCAACTAGCAGTGGATTGTCCATGGTTGATGATGATGATGATATACCATTAGGAGTTTGCAAGAAGGGTGGATAATTTAAAATGTAACTCATGGCAAAGCTTGTGGTGGGTTATTTTACTCCCTATGTGGCCACATGTACAGGCACTGGGCTTTGCAAGCGGTGATGGGAATTCATTTGCACCTGCTCATGTCCTAACAGGAAGTGCCTCGCTCTGCATGATTGAAGGCTGCCAGGAATTGTCGCGCGTGTGCCGTGCTGGGGATTCAACGAGGCAGCGTTATAGCGGTGCTCCGACATGCACCCCCAGAAAATCACAGCGAGAACAACAGCTGCTGAGTACTAACACATTTGTAGAAAAGCCAGAACGGGCACGACCGATGGCACGAACAAAAAAACCTGCCTACATTGCACACAATCATCGTGTGAAGAAAGGACGCGGTTGTGTGCATTATGGGAAATGTAATCCCACAGTGAATGATTTGCCTCTCGTGATTGAACAGCAAAGATTGCCTGCAATATAAAATACCACGATATAATGGATAAAATACCCTTAATGTATATGCAAATAAACCGGACTATAAAAAAAACTATACAATAACACAACGCTCTTACCGACGACTGCCTTTTAACAATATAATTCGTACTTAATGTGCAGGCAATTGGGCTGTGTTTCAATTGACTGTATTATCAGTAAACCTTCGAGTAATGGGCTCTGGTTATTGATTAATTATAATTACCTGCAGTGTTATGGGGAAGTAAATAATTTGTGGCCCAGCAATGAATTTAGCAAATGCCATTGCACGAGCAAGGGCATTTTAATACATGATGAAGTTTAAATATCCACTATTTTATATATCAAACTGGCGCTGAGCTTCAGATACACATCATACTGCACATTTTATCTTACTGATGATGCAATGTGCAAGCGGGCAGTTTAGAGTGGATTATTCTCGTATGTTTTTAGTACGCTTCATATCACAGTATAGTAACGCCCTAGGCCACACTGAAATTGCATTGCGTTCATTTAAATTCGATGTTACAATCTCCCAACAGAAGTGCAGCTTAAAATATGTGCAGCTGTTTATAATAAAATATAAACAAAACAGATTCCTGCCAATCACACTTTTTTAGGTCATGTTTTTTTTTTTGCAATAGATTTACCATACTTCACCACGCCGGTAGATGCGGGCTCGTGACGCTGGGGAGCACAGACGTTGGGCATCCATCACACAGTGGATTTTGCATCTCAGGAGCCATGGATTTTGCTTCACTGCCCTTTGCTGCCCACAATGCAGCCTTGCAAGCAGCTTACTACAACCTATTGTATTGCATTGTGGTCACCCATACAATAACTACTACAGGCTCAAAGCTGCTTAGCTTCCAAGATCTGATGAGATCGATGCATGTCGGGTGATTTGATACTATATACACATGGCACCTGTTACCGAATCATATACACGGAGATATAATATTGATAACATTATTTACAGCCCTTTGTCAATCCACTGCTGGAAGAATGCTGTCCCCCAGGCTCCGAATGCCATGCCGTTCGTAGCGGTTGTTTGACCATACTTCACCGCACTCGGCAGTGTGAGTTGGTGAAACTGTTCCGATAAATCGCTCGCTACTGATATGAGCCGTGCCCAGGAATCAAACTCAAGTAAACAGTCACCACATTCACCAGATTCACAGCGCAGTGCGCTAACCGCTGGGCCACAGCTCCTGCCGTATGTACACGCACGTAAACAGTATAACACGGTGGCTAGGGAACCCACAATAGGCTCGATCGCTGCGTCTTGACAAGCGCTGCCTCTTGTGGAAGCCCTCATTGGTGGTCATGAAGCCTCACGAGCCCCCAGCATTCTCATGATGGGGGCAAGGCAGCCCCAGATGCTAAAACCTCCAGGTAAGGCATTAGGCAAATCATGAGGTCCCAGCCTTCACAGGACCCCAGGGGATCACATCACCATTAATTATTCAGCTCACGTCTCATTTCATCTCGTAAGGAAGCGTCACGGTGACATTTATCAATGTTTATCAATGTGTTTGCTGCAACCAATAACCCACCCGGATAGCTCTTTATTGCATGGGTGTCCACTTGCCATTGTTTACCGGCTGCACAAAAGACAATTAGTCGATGTGGCACCTGTCCAATTAAGCCTAAAATGACTAACCCGTTTCCTAATGACGTTCTTTCAGAAGGCTTCAATTGTTAAACAGTTTATTCTACTTAATGAAGATTAAAACATTTAAATCCGTTTAACTGATTTAGCTTTAAGTGCCATTTTCTAAAGGGCACCAGAGTTTAATTAAAAGCTGTCACCAATCTTTTATCAATTGGACTTTTTTTTTACACGACGGTAAACAAAAAACAAACATTCCCTTCTCTTGTGGTTTAGAGGCACCATCGGTAATTTGAATCTACCCGGTTCAAATCTGCATGAATCTATTTTAGTTCGCGAAGCATGCAACGACTTGATTCCTCGGAATTTTCCATCACCTGCGATAACAGCCTTGAAGGCGTGGCGATGTGTGATAGATGACTGAACAGGGCCACTTGTGGGTTTGCTTCAAGATGTCATGTGATTAAAATGCAGAGGAGCTCAGTGGCAGGAATGGATGCTATTGTACTGCGGGCCGTCCCGTTCGGAAAACGGCAAATGTGATTTGGGGAATGCACAGGTTTAAAAAATATTTACACTTTTTCTTTCGTATCGCAATTGAAAAGAAACTGACAAAACTTTATAACCGTGTGATGAGACTGGCAATGCATTCATTGGCATCTGGAGTTGATTCATTTACAGCATTGCAACGTACTACCTTCCCTGCGTAAGAAAATAACGAGCAGTGGTCGGTTATGTGACGAACAGATGGAACTTTACCACATTCACAACGGGGAGATTCTTTCAGTTCCCATTTGTGAAAGAAATAGCTGCACCTGCGGTGTGTTGTATGAACACGATTAGCACAGTCCATTTTCTTCAATGTAGGCTGAAGCAAGCTCAGTCCTGTGTTGACATTAGGCTTGCGACAATTATCCACGGATTCAACTGTTTGATGTTTAGGTGGCAAGGTAGGCTCTGATGTCAAATTATTGAGCTGGCACAGATTAGATTCTGGATTCGAATGTGGCCAGCTGCCCATGGTTAAACCGGGTTCTCAAGTGTAGCGAATTGATTGGCTCAGCCCAGCCGCCAACGAGATCACAGAAAGAAAAAAAAACTCACGATCGTAAATTTTATTTTGAAATCGATTTGGCGAAATTGCATCTCTGAGAACGAAAAAATATATTTTTGACAGTCACGTGACAATCTTGTTGTAGAGTGCGTGACAACGTGAACCTCCTACACTGTAAAGGATCACAAGGGCCACTCAGAGCATTGGTCAGTAGAAGTCCTGTGAAAAATTTGCTTCCGATCGCCATTCTCGAACACATAGAACATACTGCTCTGCGAGATTTACGAATTAATTATTCATCTTATGACATGACACCTCCAGCACAATTACAAATGGGGGAAAAAAAACGTTTTTTTCGGTGAACAGGGGTGGAATCTATTTTCATAGTTGAATCGATGTATTATAATCTTTGTATTACAATGATGCATTACAACACTCATACTTGACCGCCATGGAACAAAACAGTGATGTTTTGAGGATGACGCCAGGTCGAGAAAACATCTTGCAACATTTTTTTTAATATACCAGCACTAATAGGTAGAGTTTGTCTTTATTTTAATGCAATGTCGTCGTAAAATTTGTAGTATCCATGGTTATGCTCCCCCCCCCCCTCGCCTCTGCCCACCACCCTGGTGATTCTATGAATGGTCTTGATTTAGGGTTGCAATTGAATTTCAGAAAATATATATTTTTTACATCATGGTGAATGCTAGTGCCTCTAGTTCAATGTTGGGCAACCTGCGCCCTTGCGGGCAGCATGCAGCCCATGGAGACACTCGTGGTGCCCTGGTCTAAGTGTGGCGAGGGGTGATGCGTAGGGTCATTATTAGTGCACAAGGATGATCTCAAGCTTGCGGCCAACTGAGGTGAAGGACGGCCGCTCATGTAGCCCACTAACTCGTCTGGGTTGGCCATCAACTGCACTCGTTGCTGTAGGTGTTTCATGTGAATCCATGAGGCACAACATATACAAAATAAATACAATTCATCGAGTCTTATGGAAGCGAGGCGATGCATGTGTTACGAACTTAAGAATCGCCATAGAATCGATCAGTCAATTTATCCTTACAGCCTTAGTAATTATACACCTAAAAGAGCTCAATCATTGTCTGGTGTCATGTGATTAATTTGCAAAACAAATATGACAAGTGGCAAATATAATATAATAATTACTTATTATCCATGAAGCCACACCGAGTCTGAAGAATATTTTTCGGAGGGTTCTGGTTGAATAAACAACTCATTAATTGGCGGAAATATCTGAAAATAAAAACCCAATGTAGCAGGACGGAGCAGCCGAAGAAAACCCACGCATGCCAGGGGGCCACATTCAAATCCCGTATGGATGGAAACTGGTGGCGATTAATCCACTCGCGGTATCCTGTTCTCCTGGCAAGCCGGGGTACGGCACCTCCTCGGCCGCCCATGGGAAGGCAGTTTCGCGACGATCCTCCAACCATCGCGGACTCCACAGCACGCGGATAAATGCCATGTGCATAGCCACCACCACCCAGCATAGAAAGAAACGAGTCTCTTGTTGAGACAACTAAACGTGAACACTTTTTTTTATTAAATATATATTTGTTGTAATTTGTAGAAAGGCTATTGGTGCTTATCTGGAAACAACAGCCACATATTTCACGAAAACACAACACACATTTTTTTAAAGGTATAATTGTGTCAGTAAGACACTTGTTCCTTAATATGCAATTGTCACTTGCTGTGCAGACAGATGCTTTGACATAGGGAGTTAAAACCTGCTATCCCTTCTGCTTGAAGAAATTAAAGCTCCCATGTCATTCTACAGGGCATTGGATTCCAGTGTCAGCCAAATTATTCACACAGCAGATGCCATGTCCCTTGAAACAAACCAGGCATTTTTGTAAGCAAGCTGTTTGCGTCTAAGCACCGCTGTAAAAAAACGATAATGAGTAAGCACATTTATAACATTTTTATGAATGTTTAACTTCTTTTGCACCCTACTCGTGAACGTTAAGCGAATGAGTAAAGAAATGTATGTCAAGAATTACATGTGTAAGTTATGACGAGGCAGAGGTCAAGGGCTTATTAAATCGCGCACAAATCATTTACGCGTCTCCACTGAACCTTAATCCGTTCTTTAGATTCTATTCTCACCTTGAATAATAAATAACGGAACAAAACTAGGCGTCATTAATTATCCCGGCCAAAACGCAATTTCCATCTCTCTTCAGACGGCCAAGCGCTGTAGCTTCTACGGCGACGTCCATCTTTGTTGCGCTTTGCCGCTCAAGACAATTATGGCCGTGCAAACAAATTCCTCAGCTAGAACATTCTCTCTGAATATAAATTAACATTAACCTTTTTTTTTTACCAAATGGCTTTCTGCTAAAACAAAAAAAAACACCTGCAGGTCGGAGCTGTGGATAACGTTGCATAATGACGGACTATTAAAAGAATGTGTAATTATTGGACGCTTCGTTTTTGTATAGTAAGTAAGGCATTTACAGTTGTCTCTGCTCTTAAGGTGTATTGGGTTTGCTTGACACGTAGGCTTTCGCGACCAATATTATTCGTGATAAAGGTTTTATTTGTTAGATCGCGAAAGGATAAATGTGTCGTTAAACTGCCACCACCCGACACAGCCGATTAGTAAGGTTTGTCGTTACTATTCCAGCCCACCGGTGTGTTGGAGAGTAAATCCGCAACATTTACAATTTGAGTACGACGTTTCGTTGGTAAATACATCCAGCATCATCGGGAGATTTTTTTCCAGAATTGCAGATGTATAGGATCGTAAGACACAGTTGAGCGAGTACATCTTTAGACAATCCTGAAATGTTTGCCAAGAGCTGCCCTGCTAATTCAGTTTATTTTGTTGTAGTGGAGTCGTAGTAGAGTGTGCTATGAACCTGCAGACCTAGGTTTGATACCTTGCCATGGCTAACATAAGTGGCTGTGTGATATCTGAACTAGACCTGGGCCCTCACCCTTCACCAATCTGCACTGGCAAGCGTGGTTAGGTCTGGTTAATCTGCCCCAATAATTGAAAGAGATGACGGGGAAGATTGACAAAGGACTGTGAATTATAATTAATATTATTATTTAAGTTTAAACGCCTTCAAGCTTTAGGTTTGTCAAGAAAAACAAGTCGTTTTCTTGTTTTATGGCAGCAAGAAATATCACATGCATTACACGAAACGAAAGGGACAAGTCAGTGGGGACAGTGACAATAAAATAATGTGGATTAAATCCACATTTCAAAGTGAGCACTGTAATCAGAGCAATAAAAATAAATGTACTGCAACAACAACAAAAAGTACATAATTTAAAGAGACGCCATTCGCATTATTATAAACAGACTTTTTTCATAGGCATTAGATGTTATGGTGCAACAAATTATATTTAAAAAGTCTCTAATGAGCACAGTCGAAAAAAGAGGTGGTCCTGACATTTTAATGTAATGTGGTGTCCAACCATAGTCACAAATGCTTTCAACGCACATTTTTTTTAGGCCCATGTTGGACCTAAATTGCTTCCGCTATAGCCGTCGCAGCACAATTGATTTAACAAGAGGAATTAATTAGCATTAATTTGCCCTTCTGTTTATGCTTGATAACTGACAATTGAATTACCTTGAGCGATGGTAGTACATGGTACTTTTGAAAATGGCAACTGGCATATATATGTAAAATGTGCATTAAAAAAAAGGATGTTGCCATTACCATTGCACACTGGGAGTTGCAATCCAGAGGTCGACTGTTCAATCTGATCTCCCGGTGCGGCAGTTGACACAATGAGGCAAGTTAAAAAAAATAATAACCGCCTTGCCTCTGTGCACCCGGTATAAATTGAGACACCACGGTTAGTCGAACGATAGGCCAAGTGTGGTGGGGTTAAAGTGTGGATACTCACACCTCTTCCGATATATCTGTTCAGCATGGAAAAGCAGGCCAAAAATCCCCTCTAAGGGGAGCTCAAGTGGCATGAGTGAAATATTGCGAGGCTGCACCTTTACCGACCTTATTTTTAATACCTCCGTAAAAATTGCCCACGGTTATAATGCCCATTTCAGATTACTGTGCAAGCACCTCTGGGATTACTGGGGTTTAAAACCACGGGATGTTACCTTGAGGTGGCGGGGCGGGGGGATTCAATGTGTAGCGAGTTTGTTGAAATTTTCACAAATCCAAAGAAATGGCGTGATGTATTCACCCAGCATTGCAATGAATTGCAACAATTCGGGGTGGCAATTCTATTGACATTTTGTTAATTGTTCTCTTATTTTTGCCAGAGTAGAAATGTAGTCAAATTAAGTAAAAAAAAAAATTAATATATAACAGTGATATTTTATGCAGTTGTGGAAGACTACGGCTGTGACAATGAACTCGCGACACCTCAGAACCCGGTTTAATCATGGGTAGTTAAAACCAGGATTTGAACCCAGAACATCAGTGGTGCCCACTCAGCACTCTCCAACCACCAGCCCACCTAGTTTGCATAGTTTTGTTTGCTCAATTATCAAAAAAGTTACTTGTAATTTCCATCTAACTTGTACAATTCCTGAAATACATGATTTTCACACGTACAATTGTATGCATGTATCTTGATAGTAAGGGTCAATCATGAATTGATGCAATGTTACCTACCCTGCCAATTGCTACTGGGGTGGTGACATGGCCAAGCGGACGCACGTTCGTCGCTGGTTACAGAGGGACAAGGTTCAAAATCAGCAGCCGCCCTGGTTAGTACTGCGTGTGTATTAACCAAAGAAATACGCACTGTCTGCTTTCACGTTGGACGTAAAAAGAAATCGTGACATTTTATGCAAAAGTAAACCATTGTGTATCGGTGTCATGGGCAATTATATTATTCGCCAAATTTGAAAACGACCTGCAAATTGATCAATTACATACACATAGCAACGTCACCCCCTATTGGCAGACCAGAACTAGCTTGGGTAATTGTTGTTGGTGCCGGTTCTGGCTGCTTTCCTTCCTTGTCTCCGTAGTTTCCCGTGCCTCCGTTCGCAAATCGTGTGCATGTTACAACTGTACAGCGTTGCAAGATGCAATTTTCATGAAAAACGTGGTATAAAATTTAACATTACATTACAATGGGGGAAGACCCATTACCAGGGCAGGGTAAACCGTGGTTTGCGAGCTGCACTTGACCACTGTCCAGGAATGTGTGTCATTGCACTACAGTGTTTACTTTTCTTCTAATTAAAAAAGAAAAGAGAGCTTAATTTTAATGTTTCGATTTTGAGAGAACTTTAAATGTAATGTCAAATCATAAAAGTCCAGGAGGGGTTTTATTCAGCGTTATTTTGAATCAGATGATATTTTGCTGCGATGCGACTAAATAATTCCCATCATGCATAAGTAACAAAAATACGAGCAACTTAAATATATTCTTGGTTCTTTCGGTAAAGTCACGTATATAGAAAATATATATTTTTTAACTTTAATATGTGACAAGGTTCATTGCATCTTAGATGAGTAGAAAAACTGGCTTACTAAACGTCAAATAATGAAGTGTATAATATGGTTTTACCGTATTGAAAACAAATAACACACAGATTGTAAGCAATACTATGCATTTTTAAATGAACAGATTCCATTTTAGAAAAACAAAATTACAGTTATTTGTTCCTAGAAAAGCTACCGTAAAGTTCCATACCAACTGCCTTCTGTCACAATCACTCTGGCACCAAATGTCCCTTAATCGCTATCTCCCTCCACATTAATGTTAAACACGTGTTTAATTTTTGCCTCGTCTTTCTAACCCCCTTCCACATTTGCATCTAATCGTTCATGCATTCTAAGGCAGCACACCTCGAGTGCCGGCATTTTAACTTTCCCCTTAAGTTATTGCCAGCAAAGAAAAGGAGGTGGGGGGGGGGAAATGACGAATTTATCCTGCCACAGGTAAATACCATTTTATATGCAAAACGCAAGTGTGTAAATACAATTAGTCTGCAGCAGATGGCCCCGACATCTGATGTATCCTCTGGCAAATAGATAAACGACATTTTTAAAGCCAGCCCCCTGAGCAATGCCCCAAACAGCTTTTGCCAGTGAAAAAAATAATACTTGATGACCTTGCACACTAACGGTGCTCGAAACGACATCGTCAAGTGCACATGACATCTACCACGCTCGTTCAAATGTGCAACATGTAAAGCTAAAGTTGTGGCATTACAACAACAACAACAAACAATTGCAGCCCTTTTGTCAATCTACTTCTGGATTAATACATTCCCCAACCAGGGGTACAACCAAACTTTGGAAGCTGGGGGTGTCTGGCTAGTGAATGGTTCCTGGCGGTGATCGGGAAGATTGTAAATGCTCACTGTGCTCTGCACTACACGAGGGAGCAGTGTGGAATGCACGCACATCATTTACATACCATTTGTATATTCACCTAGTGGCCAGGGTAGCATGCACTGTTGAGGCTTGCACACATTACGAAGCAGTGCATGCAATAATGCAGCAATGGATAAACGCGTGAATGAATGGTTGAATGAATTAAGGAATGGTTGAACGTGTAAATGGCAGGAAGGATCAATAAATCATCGTGTGAATGAATGATAATGCATCAATGAAGGGATGGATTAAGAAATGAATAAATGCACGAATGCCTGTTTCGCATGTGCCTCATGAATGAATGCATTCACATTTTTTTGGTGTCTCTTAGCCCTAACCTAAAATGTGTTGGGGGTGTCTGGACACCCAAGCCTTGTCAGTCACAGGACTTGTTTGAACAGGGGCCAGGACCGGTTCAAATATCGCTCGCCATGGATGTTAACCGTGATCGGGAATTGAACTCAGTTGACCGGGTTCCCTCGCGAAGTGTGATAACCGCTTCACCCCAACGCTGTGGCATGGCAAGCGATTCATATGTGGGGCACAAACATCCAGTTGGGTTGGCCACGATTGGTCAAAGTTTGAGAATTGGAGTCCTCTCATCCAGTCAAAGGAGGTCAATGAGAAGACAAAATCTTCCGATTAGCCTCTGAGCACGTTTCTACAGAAGTTATTGGCGAACTTAAAGATGCAGCAGCCTATTTTTTTCTCTCTTATGGGAGATGGCTCAAAATGCTACAGGATATGTACAGTGAGGGAAAAAAAGTATTTGTTCCCCTGCTGATTTTGGCTACTGCATTGCGCGCTTTCCCCCGCACCTCAAATGATCACTATTGGCTACGTGCAGTGAAAAAGAAGTTCAACATACATACAGTGAGGGATTTTGTACGTTTGCCCACTGACAAAGAAATGATCAGTCTATAATTGTAATGGTAGGTTTATTTGAACAGTGAGAGACAGAATAATAACAGCAAAAATTCCAGAAAAACGCATGTCAAAAATGTTATAAATTGATTTGCATTTTAATGAGGGAAATAAGTATTTGACCCCTCTGCAAAACATGACTTAGTACTTGGTGGCAAAACCCTTGTTGGCAATCACAGAGGTCAGACGTTTCTTGTAGTTTGCCACCAGGTTTGCACACATCTCAGGAGGGATTTTGTCCCACTCCTCTTTGCAGATCTTCACCAAGTCATTTGCAGATCTTCACCAAGTTATTAAGGTTTCGAGGCTGACGTTTGGCAACTCGAACCTTCAGCTCCCTCCACAGATTTTCTATGGGATTAAGGTCTGGAGACTGGCTAGGCCACTCCAGGACCTTAATGTGCTTCTTCTTGAGCCACTCCTTTGTTACCTTGGCCATGTGTTTTGGGTCATTGTCATGCTGGAATACCCATCCACGACCCATTTTCAATGCCCTGGCTGAGGGAAGGAGGTTCTCACCCAAGATTTCACGGTACATGGTCCCGTCCATCGTCCCTTTGATGCGGTGAAGTTGTCCTGTCCCCTTAGCAGAAAAACACCCCCAAAGCATAATGTTTCCCCCTCCATGTTTGATGGTGGGGATGGTGTTCTTGGGGTCATAGGCAGCATTCCTCCTCTTCCAAACACGGCAAGTTGAGTTGATGCCAAAGAGCTCCATTTTGGTCTCATCTGACCACAACACTTTCACCCAGTTGTCCTCTGAATCATTCAGATGTTCATTGGCAAACTTCAGACGGGCATGTATATGTGCTTTCTTGAGCAGGGGGACCTTGCGGGCGCTGCAGGATTTCAGTCCTTCATGGCGTAGTGTGTTACCAATTGTTTTCTTGGTGACTATGGTCCCAGCTGCCTTGAGATCATTGACAATATCCTCTCGTGTAGTTCTGGGCTGATTCCTCACCGTTCTCATGATCATTGCAACTCCACGAGGTGAGATCTTGCATGGAGCCCCAGGCCGAGGGAGATTGACAGTTCTTTTGTGTTTCTTCCATTTGCGAATAAATCGCACCAACTGCTGTCACCTTCTCACCAAGCTGCTTGGCAATGGTCTTGTAGCCCATTCCAGCCTTGTGTAGGTCTACAATCTTGTCCCTGACATCCTTGGAGAGCTCTTTGATCTTGGCCATGGTGGAGAGTTTGGAATCTGATTGATTGCTTCTGTGGACAGGTGTCTTTTATACAGGTAACAAGCTGAGATTAGGAGCACTCCTAATCTCAGCTCGTTACCTGTATAAAAGACACCTGGGAGCCAGAAATCTTTCTGATTGAGAGGGGGTCAAATACTTATTTCCCTCATTAAAATGCAAATCAATTTATAACATTTTTGACATGCGTTTTTCTGGAATTGTTGCTGTTATTATTCTGTCTCTCACTGTTCAAATAAACCTACCATTACAATTATAGACTGATCATTTCTTTGTCAGTGGGCAAACGTACAAAATCAGCAGGGGATCAAATACTTTTTTCCCTCACTGTATACACTTTTGCACCACATGTGGTAAAATCATTTAAAAAAAGATTATTGCATTGCTTAAGGACATGTTTCCAATGACATGGTGCATTTGAAGTACAGCTTCAATTGTGCAACATAAACAGAACAATTATACAGCGATGCATTACTTATATACACATACTAATTAGTTATACGTAACATGTGGTATTTGTTCAACATACCCGACTCTGCTGATGAGACCATGGAGGTTGAAACCAATACAGAAGTTGCTTTTATTAAACAAAATGCTGCTGGATAATATTTGTCAGCACAGCTCGTAACCGAATGGACAAAAATATATCCAGTATTTATTTTTTACGTGAGCAAATGAAGAGAAACATCTTAATTAGTTGATTACCCATAATGCTTCATAACGATACACCGTGAGCTTGTATGCAATACAGTATTACTAATTGCACATAACACGGCTCTGGAGTGCTCTTAACTCTGCTGATGAGAACTAGAATGTCAAAACCGGATCAGCATTTGCTTGCTTAAAAAAATAGTGCTGGATGCAATTCGCCTGTGGAAGGCCTCAGGTGGTGAGATAAACATATTTTTTTTACGTGAAGGGATGAAAGCAAGTCTCGCTTATTAATCCTAAATTATATAAGCAGACTAAAGTTTGGTGCTAAAAATATATACACAATGCAATATTTTGGTTTCATTAATTATATTGGATTTCCTGTTTTCTGGATATGCATGATTACAAATATCTATTGTGAAACTAAAGCGTGGATGGAAACAGAGCATCGATAAAAGTATTTATAAATACTTTCCTATTGTCAAGGGAACACAAATATATATGAGCCAGGTTAAATGCCCTCAAAATGTATCTGCCTGGCATGGACAAACGACGATCCGAAGAAACGTTTCCTCATTTCACACTGCATGGTCAGGAAACCCGTACTGATAGCAAAGTGCCGATATAAATGCAAATAAAAAAATCTGATTAATAAGCAAGCATGAAAATGTCTGTCTTATTGTTTCAAGTCTCAAAATTATCCTAAAAAAAAACATTGCCGCTCGAACGATGCTGTGCGAAACCACACTTTACTTGATCGGACAATCCAAAGCAGCCCTTTCTGGCAAAAAAATAATTCATGCTAACAAAAAATAACCTCAATGGAAGATATACGTTCAATAACATGCCTTGAGAGCTTTCCAAATTTGCTATGAGTGCAAGGGCAAAGTGCACTGTTAACCTTTCTTCTGCATGCCTTCTATGCATATTTCATGCGATTATTACGGCACTGAAAACTGCCCTGAGCAGTGATAGCCCTGAGGATCCCCCTGTCTTTTGGGGCTTCCATCCAAATATGCACTGCATCATTGAAAACGTTCAGACAACCTCTGGCATTGGAATATTTGACCGGCTCACACAAAAGGATGGCGGGTTGGCGACTCCAAAAAATTGTGGACAGACTCTTCGCAATGTTTGGCAGTCCCCTGACAATACAGTACGACTTAATCCTACGTTATCACATGAGTGAATGTGTTTACTTCAGCATCATCAGTCATGGATCGTCCACTCCTGGATCAAGGTCTCCCCAAGCTGTTGGCTTTTCACGATCAAGATCTAATTGTTTTGTTGGTACTGCATTGGCAGTGGTGCACAGATGCAAACAATAATAAAAAACAGAAAATTGCCAGTGTGCTGAAAAAGAAAATCAATTGGCACATTTGTGCACGCAACAACCTGATGTGTTTGGTTGTGTCGTATTGTGAAGGGTTATCGCTTTAATTCACATTATACCGAAACTATCTAACCCCAAAAAGACACCAATTATGAATCATAATATTGCGTGTGAAAGCCTACATGTGGTATATTCAGCTTAACGTCGAATTGTCACGTCTCTCCCATTGTTTAAGTTACATGCGCAGATGTTTTTTTTATTAACCTGCTTACATACCCACGTATTCTGCGAACATTATTTATCGTTGTGCAGCGGTGTGTGAAAGCACGCTCCTTCCTTTCCCAGGCTACTTTCCTTACCCTCAGGAATTGATGGGCCAGCATGCTGGTTAGCCTGAACGCTTACCTTAGGCATCTAATATTATGAATTTGTGCAAAATGTCATGTTACATTAATTGCATACTGTGGTCAGCAGCATGTTACGGGGTGACCTTCTAAGTCTGCATCAGCATCTTGGCCTGACATTTCCGCCCCAGCGACACATTGTATGGGAACTGAACATATGTATCTGAATATTATAAATCACCTAATTAAAGCGAGGCCCTTTTTTAATAATGGAGTCCGCTTTGTTAGCCTTTCTGTTGCCATAAAATAACCAAACGTACAGGCACTGGAGTACAGATTAATGCTGTATGTGTTCAGCTATGTCACTGCTACGGGAGGCTATTAATTCAGGGTACAGACACACGCGTATATATGAACGTGATATTGTAAAATAAATAATGATACACCAAAAGATTAGGGGAAATAATAAAAAAAATATTCCGGTATGTTTACTGACTTTTTTTTATATATATCTGATGCATAAATGTGTCAGTGAATATAATACACACTTTAGAACCTGAGTTTTGAGAGAAAAAATATTGTATCCCAGCGTGGTGTTCTGGGTTAGGCCAAATGTTGAGCAATTCTGCTATCGAACCTTTGCCGCAGGCTGCTAAATTCCTGAAGATGCCCACAATAGTGCGTGGTGAAAGTTTGAGATGAAATGCTCAACACGAGGCCACAATTGGATTACGAACGGCTGTGAAAACCCTACGTGCTAAGTGAAACAAGAGTATGGATTCCTGCAGTCACGAAAGCTTCAAATCAAGATTGAAACATTCGCACTTGCACATTTAGTCAACACAACCTATTACCTCCCTGGTGCTGTAGGTTACCTGTAACCAGTATATCTGTAAATTACAAGCATAACAGGAATACATGAGCAGAGACTCCTACTCCTATGCACCCGACTCACCTTGGCATCATGGTGATTTCAAGCTTTTGGTCGGTACACGTGGAAGACGTAGGACCTGTCTGGTCGACCTCAAAGAGTAGGCCAAAATATCCTTCAAGACGGGCTGCCGAGAGCTACGTCTGACCGAGACCCCTTTTTTGAGCAGTGGCGATAAGACTTAATTTGCAGGGCTGCACCTTTATTCTTACCTTTCATATCAAACAATGGATTGTTCTGTTTGCGCACAGTCACTTTAAGATGTTTTTCTTGTTCATGTTTTTTGTTTGTTGCGGTTACACCCGATTCAATAGCCGAATGGCTCACAGGGCTATACCAAATAAATGAAAATGAAAACTGAAATGGCGCAGGCGGTGCATTCCTTACAGACAGAACGGAGAATCCCTTAACATGCTGGCTTGATAACTAATACACGTGTGTAAGAACGTGTCACGTGTGTGGTAGAGAATGAGTTTGACTGGTGATACCCCCCCCCCACCCACCACACACACTCCATCCACATAGCCAAACTGGTAAACCCTAAGATAGAGCTCATGTGCCTTAACGCGATAGCATTAGTTAATGCCACTCATGCCTTTGGAATTGCAAAACGAATTGTGTTAAACGTGGAGGCATAACCGCCTTGTCGGAGTTAATGTCAAGCTGTCGAAGTGCACGCATCTACAATCGACAATTTTTTATTTAAACTCTGACATGTGGTGGGAATTATTGGCAGGAGCTGAGCTACAAATTAAATTGGGGTGGCTTCACATTTTTCAAACACTATTTTTTTAATATTTTCTGTTGTTGGGGTTAAAGCAATAGAAGAGTCGTGGTGGGGGTGGGGCTGTGAGAATTGACATGTCAACGCCATTACGTTTTCTATTGTTGACTCAGCTTGAACAAATGATTAATGAGACAAGACGTTAAGCGGGAGTTTAATTGGGACGAGATCTGGGTGGGTACTTTAGAAAAATGCTCTGCCTATATCTCATTAACACGTTTTATTGATTTAGCTTAACTTATATATAACAACTATTGATAACCATGTATAGGGTGGCATGCACAGCCAACATTTGCTTTCAAATCGGACAATCCTTAACTTACCCATAGCTTGCACATCCTTTTATTTTCATTTTTTTACAAAGTCAAATTGATTGAGCTAGTAAATTGTGGGTGTAATTGATCACGGGCTTTTTCTTTTTTAACACAAAACACACACACAAAATTTTGGCAGAACATTTTGGCCGTCGTTATGAGAAAAGGCATTGTGATCGTGGATCGAACATTGGGTGATGAGCTCTGGACATTCTCGGGACAAAAGAAGATTTAAGAGGGGACATATGACTCACGGTCATTGCAGTAAGCGCCGCTGAAGGAGGTCATGGTGCAATCGCAGGTGAAGGTGGCCCAGTGCTGCACACACATGCCCTGGTTCCCGCAGGAATACTCTTGGCATGTTGTGCTTGGGCCTGTCACGGCACACGTGGGAAACACGGCGAGGAAAGACAACGCTTCAACGAGTGCGATGACCTGCGGAGTTCTTACGTTGCATAAAAAAAAAAACATGCTTGCACTTGTATATTACATAACACCCATGGCCTATCCCACCCACCGGTATACATGGGTACATCACAGTTAATCGATCGGCAGGCAGCTATCACAAGCAATAATTTGTAGGGCTGCACATTTACTTTACGCTTAACAACCCATGTAGGAAAATTTTACAGCGGGCTTAATTGTGTTTTTCTAAACTATCCACAGAAGGTGTATTAAAGTATGTTTGGAGATATATTGGCAAATGGTTATTTTACGGATGATATGCAGATGCATGTCCTTCTTGCCACGTAAGTCTAAAAGGTCTTGTTACACCAGGCTGCACAGCAATTGTTTTTCAGACCCAACTTTGCGAGCTGCTTCTATACTTCGAAGCACTAGCGTTTCGCTGGCTGCGCGTGGTTTAAAATAGCGAGCGCTTTGATTTTCCAGGCTGCCTGCAGGCTACAGAGAAGGGGGGGGGGGGGTCTTGTAATCTTTCAGCTTATTAAAATGAATGTTGACATCGCCAGATATTGTCATCGCTCAGCCGCCACATGGTCTGCTCTTTATAAAAAGGGAAGCGCTTAATGGCATAAAAGAACAATGATTTCAAAGTGTCCAAATCTGGTTTCATGTAATTATTGATCGTTAACTTGTTTTTCTTTCCTTGCATTTTCATCGCAAATTGCTTCTTGGGGATTTGTTTTCGAATGACAATCAAGCAGACTGCGATGAGCTCTGAGTGCGCAGAGTCACGGTGAATGGAGGTGGTTGCAGCATGTTGTTATTATTTTACGCCACACGGCTGCAAATCTGTTAATGATGCCAAAGGTAGAGAACAACTGATGTGCAGCTCGACATAACAAGGGATTAAGAGTTTATAGCTGAATCCATCATGAAATGTCCTTATTGCCCAGGACAATGTTAAGTTAGTCATCTATCATTATTATCATCATCACCATCGCCAGCCACGACCAATCCACCGCTGCATGATCCACTGAGCACCTGCACACGAGCGTGTTTCATCACTCCATCTCCTTAGTGGACGTGCTCTCGGACGCATTCTACTCCTTCCCTGCCAATATCTTGATTTTTGACCATAGTGCATCGTCTCATCCAGCAGCGTGTTTTGCTCAAACAAGCCCACTTAATTTTTCTGACCAATTTAAATGGTGTATTTAACCTGTGTGGCTTATTTATTTCACGTGTTCCTTCCTTATGTCTCTCAAATGCAACTCCAAGCATGCATCTCTCCACGCTTCCAAGTTGAAACAAAAACCTGAGGGGTTGTACAAACCCTTCATATTTCTGTTCCACCTTATTTGCCAATGACCTTGTTTCTGAACCACAATCTCATACATCATAGAGCCAACAAGCATATGGGTTTCGATTTAAAGCTTTCGTGACTGCAGGGATTCATCTTGTTGGTTCTTTCGGTAAAGTCACGTAGAATGGAAATGAAATGATAAAAATAAAACATAAAATGAAATTCTCACGACGTTTCGGCCACAACACAAGTAGCCTTCTTCAGGTGAAGGAACAGAACTGTCGGGACGACAGCGCTTCATTGAATTTTATTTGATTATGTTTTATTTGTATTATTTTATTTCCATTCTACGTGACTTTACCGAAAGAACCAAGAAGAAGCATATGGGTGTTTTTGCAAATCGTACCCAAAACATCAACTTATGGTCAAAGTTCTCAGAAGGACTCCAATAAACACCCAGTCGTGGCCCAGTTTGAACATTTCACATTTTAAAAAATTCCTGTTGAACAGCACTATTTCAATTACTTCCTGCTGAGAAAGAGATAATTTTAGTTCTCAAATGTAAAACGTGTATTTGTCTTTTTATTACGTATGTCCTGGATGCACAGCATACAAATAGTGCCGATGAGAAAATTTGTAATGTTTTACTTTATTTTGACATTATCATTAAAAAAAAATTCTCTCTAACTTGTCTAGCGTGACAAAAGGATGAATGTAAAACAAATTAACAAGTTTTCACTGCTAACCTGGAACAATAACAAAAAAACATTCACTTTAAATGCACATTACAATATTATGTAATACTTAAAAAAAACACATGCAACAAAACAAACAAAAAATAATTATCCTGCGGTGCATTCATGCTAGCAATCAACATGAAAGCAGTGTGGGCCAGCAAGTCATTTTATAACATTTAATTCATCTCTGCACTTCACTTGGCCTGTCCTGGCACACCATTATTGTGCAGTTTATTTCTATATTGTCACGTAATTTTATTCAGCATTTCAATTCCCCATTGTGCATTGGCTTTTAAATTGACATTGTCAATAAACAAGAAAGCAAATGTTCATAAGATTGGGCCACGGCAATGCAACAGCAATTAATCATAATTGTTTTGACATATAGATAAAGAACAAATAAAGTCTGCCATATTTGCAATTAAAAATGAATCAAACACAAAAGCTAAAACTATTTTAAAGTGCTTAAGATAAAGTACTTTCCTGTCCAGTAAGAAAAAGTTAGGCTTTATGCTTGATAATAAAATAGTTACATTTGTCATAGGGCAATTATTGTGAAATAAGTATTGATGCTTTTAGGTTAAAGTAATTTTAGTTTGTTTTATAAATATAAAAGGAAAGATAAATTGTGTTATGGCTGTTGAGACGTGAAAACGTGCATGCTCACTGGTACAATTGGGATGCTTTAGGTTAATAATTACTGGTAAGGAACATTTAAAATGAGACTAATAAAAGGTGAATACGTGTATTTTCTCTGGCATACCTTTGGGGGTCGATGAGCGATTGGGTGTCCTTGGATTAATGCTCAGGGTATAATGGATGCACACAATAATCAACTGATACTGATTCTTAGGCTTGCGATACATCAAAACTAGATGTGGTGCTTTCGTGACTGCAGGAGATACTCTTTGGTTTTTTCGGTAAAGTCACGTAGAAATAAGACGTAATAAAATAACATAATAGTATAGTATAATAAATACACGCATATGTTGCGATACATATTCTTGGTTCTTTCGGTAAAGCCACGTAGAAGGGAAACAATAAAATAAGAAAAATATAAAACAATAAAATTATCACGACGTTTCGACTGCAACACAAGCAACCATCATCAGGTGCGAAAACCACAGCAAGAAAAATCCGAAAAAAATACACGCATATGTTGTATGTAATGGGTTCATATGACCCACTCCAACCACTAGAGGCTCCAGCCACATTCACCACAATGTAAAAAAAAGAAAATTACAGCATATATTTATTTATATATGTTGATCGAATACACATGTTTTTGTTTTTGCTCTTCCCAACTGAATTCCCAGTGTGCTCTCGGCATGCATTCGGAAATCTCAGAGATCACTGCAACTCCGAGAGTCCAGGAAATGTACATAAACGCCGATGGAAGTGGCTTTTTCTTTTTTACTTTCCATTAAAGTGCATGCCCTTTTCCACAAACCTTGAATTGAGAGTGGTATTTGTCGCACAATAGTCAAACAGATATGTTACAGTCTCCAGAGATGGAAAATGTAACCAAATTCAGTGAAAAGCCAAGTGTTTACATCACGTGTTTTTTTTTCACACAATCATCCACCACAATGCTAAGACCTGATTTAAAGCTTTCGTGACTGCAGTAATTCATATTCTTAGCTCTTTCGGTAAAGTCACGTTGAAGGGAAACCGATACACCTGATGACGACCGTTTGTGTTATGGTCGAAACGTCGTGAGAATTTTTATTGTTTTATATACATTTTATTATTTTATTGTTTCCCTTCAACGTGACTTTACCGAAAGAGCTAAGAATATAATGCTAAGACCGTCAGCTTGCTACAACTGAGAACCCGATTAGTATTCATCAGTGGCTGCCTGAACTTCAGCGGTGGGTCTCAGAGGTAACACACCTCCGATCAGCATGGTTGGCGATGTACGGTGCGAAAAAAGTTCAACATACGTACGTACAAATGACCCTCTGAGACAACTGGCCACTGCAGTAAAAAAAAACTAATTCTTAAATAAAATTGTGACCTTGAATCGCGAACAATGTGTCTGATCATAAGGGAGAGGGAGCAGGTAATTAGCGATTCCACTCTTTAATGTTCTTCAACAGATACACAGTTAAGCCTTTTTGGAAGCACCATCGCAATGACAGCATCTAACTGCGTGAAACTTTTTTCCTAGTACATTATTACTGTTATGGTAGTGGAGGGTGAAGGGCATTGTCACAGTGCCAACAAAAGTAGCATCCACCCCCATTAACTCGTGTGGTGGTGATAACCAGCCAATGATTAAATGTGGCATCTGGGTTGTTGCAGTGCGCTGTCGGCACCACAGTGGTGAGATGTCAACTCCCTCTTCTGGTATGCTGGGTCACGGGTTCGATCTAGACCCTGACGCCTGTATATTTAGAGTTTGTATTCGACTGCTATGCATTTACCACGTGGTAAGCCACTTCGTTGAGCTATTCCTTGTGGCCAGGTCGCTTCTGTGGGCCTTACCTGGTAAAAAAAAGTGGTTACTGTCATACCAGTGGGTGAGCTTGTGGAATCCAGCGTCACATTTTAGTGACGAAAATATTCGTCGATGAGGTGGGTTCAAATTTGATTCGACTTTCGTCAACGATCGCCCGCGAGTGAATGAAAATGATCGACCGTGAGAATGGCTATGAATATTCACCGAAGACGTGAGCATGACCGACTATGACGAGGCGTAATTGGCTAGCCTGAAGGAGGAAGCAGATTGAGATAGTTTAGTATTATTATCAGAGACTGCAATGCAGAGCAAGAACAAAATGTTAAATGGCTATATTAAACGCATTTAAAGGTTTTCTGAGTAAACTGATTGGCTCACCTATTAATATTGGTTGGGGGTGGGGTGGGGGGAGATTGCGTGCGCGTCGCACAAAGATCTAAAAACTAAAAGTGAACGACCAAGAGGTACCCACAGACTAAGGCAGCCAAAATACACAGGTTGCTGCTGACTAGACAGATAAATACATAAATCGATCACCAAATTAACACAAGTGGAAAACAAGCTGAGGTCACAACTTTTCACTCCCTTTCCTGTGCAATCAGCAAAATACAGCGGACAGACTAACTCACTCAAACATGTACGACATATCAATCGGTACACACACACGGACATAGGCCTTCCAGCTTCTTCTCTTCACCACAGGCCAGCTCCCCACTCTCTGGCATGTCCCCCCCCCCCAATCCCTCCCCCCAGCATGGGCCGCGAACAAGCTACCCACGGCCACCACGGTGGCGAGATGCTAACTACCTCATCTGGTATACAGGAGGTTCTGGGTTCGATTCCGACCCTGACACCTGCTGTATATTTGGCGTTTGTATGTTCTCCCCCGCAGGTCGCGTGGATTTTTCTCCGGGTCCTCCGGGTTTTTCCTCCGCATTTAGAAACGTGCGCTCAGAGTATTGGGCCGCTACAAATTTCCACATGATGACAAGCCACTTCGTTGAGCTATCATTTGTAATAGCCAGGTCGTGCCTGAAAAAGAGCTTGTATAGCTCAGTGGGGCCTTACCTGGCAAAATTCAATGTAAAAAAAAAACGTGTTGCGTGTTTGTTTGGTTTGTATTGCTAAACAAAGCTGGGGGGGGGGGGGTGGGGGGGGGTGTCGCACCTTCACAGCCGCGTTCGATCTCGTTGACCTTGTAGCTAGCCTCCTTCAGCAGGTCCGGCAGGCGTCCGTTGAGATCGAGCGACGCTAGGCAGCCTTGGTAGCCCTCCCGCGACGCCACCAACTTGGGCAGCTTAGCGTACATGCTCTTCTCCAAGCCGCCGATGAACAAGTCCCCTGTCAAGAGAAACGGACGAGGGTTGCATTGAAAGGCTTTTCGCGGATATGCCACAGGGGAACGGCTCTCTCCGCCCGTGCCGTGTTTTCGGGTTTGCGTGGCACGTGTCCGTCTGGCGCGATGTCCGACGTTTTGCTCCGCGCTGATGGAATTCAGTTCCCTGAAAGAGCTCCCGGCACGTAGAGCGAAACGTCGGACGTCGTGCTGAGCAACGCGCGGTACGACCAGAATACGCATCGGGGGAGGCGTTTAAAGCCATTAGCTGCTGTGTAATGCGGGTTTTCTCTTGCAACTCACTGCAGAATACTTGAGTACAGGTCAGCCCTTTGTATAAAAAGGTGAATGTGCAGCCCTGCAATTTATTGCCCACGTCACTGCATGCAGACATTTAGGCAACTGTGCATTTACATTTAACTGTCAAATTTCAAACAATATAAAGGCCCAGATATGCATGTAAATAAATAAATAGTGTTGTATGAATGCCTCCACGAAATCACAATTGCAATGGCTTCTTCGCGTACATTGAACATTAACAGCAATAGTGTGCTGTATTATAAATAGGATAAAAGTGTAGCCTTGAAATTGCATGCTCACTCCGGCGCTGGTGGAAGGGCCTCCCCTAAGGAGAGCTCTAGAGAGCCGCATCTAGAGGGTATTTGGCCTACTCATCCACAGTGGGAGATGAGAGAGTATCCACACTTTACCCCACCACACGTGAACCAACTATGGTGTCCGTATGTATGTCGAAATTCTTTCGCACCTTAGGTAGCAAAACTGTGCTAATCGGAGGCGTGCCCATGTATATAGCTCAGCCCTTGGTATTGTTTATTCACGTTATAATTATAGGCATTACGAAAACCTACTGATTATTATCTGTATGTGTAATGCGTGGGATATGTTATTGCATTTCAGCTTTGGTTTTGTCTGTATTTACACTGTTCAAGCCAGTGATTAGCTTCTAAATAGAATGAAACCCCAGTACGAACAATCTCACTTTAAAATAATAGCAGTGCCGATAACCATAATGTATAACAAAAAAATATGGAAACGAGATGTTGGAAAAGCTCGAAATTTTTGCAAAAAAAAAACCACACACACACACGCACGCAATGCATGAGACTAACCCAACACTAGTGTGAAACTGAAAAGACAATTAAATGACACAAATCATCCATTTCATGAATGCGTACATTTTTCAACCCCTCCCCCCACAGGACATTAAATGTGACTCAAATTGAAAATATTTGCCCCAAGTTTGAATATTGCATTGCTCATTTGTGACAAGCAAATTAAAACAGACATATCCTATTTATCTGGTGCTTTGTTTCTGGCTATTTCAGCCACCCCCCCACCCCCCACAATTTATTAACCCCTGAGACAAGCAATATATCGTTTAAATAAGTACGTAAACGCCCGTCTGTGTAAATACGTACAACTTTAAGTTTCAATCGCAGTGAAAAGAGATAGGCCAAGGGCATCGTAAACATTATGAGCAAGCTTGCAATTGATGAATGACAACCAACAATGTGTAAACAATTGTGTAAGTCTAAACTAAACTATAAAACTAAACTATTTTTTTAATTTTACCAAGTAAGGCCCACTGAACAAAATATCTCTTTTTCAGAAGCGACCTGGCCACAAATGATAGCCCAACGAAATGGCTTATCACGTGGAAATTTACCGCAGCCAAACACTCTAAACGCATTTTTCTAAGTGCGGATGGAAAAGCCGGTAGAAAAATCCACGCGACCACGGGGAGATAGGACATGCAAACTCCAAATACTGTATACAGGTGTCAGGGTCGCGATCAAACCCATGACCTCCTTCTAGATTTGAAGCTTTCGTGACTGCAAGGATTCATACTCTTTGGGTTTTTCGGTAAAGTCACGTAGGTAAAAAAATAAAGGACGCTTGTGTTGCGCCCAAAACGTCGTGATTTAATTTAGTTTTGATTTATTTTATTTTATCAATTTTTTACCATGACCTCCTGTATAGCAGGCGCGGTAGTTTTAAGGGTTAACGGTAACACGCTGTACCACGTATTTGTCACCACGGGGCAGCTTTACCACCTGTCAAAATGAAAGACTGTCAAATTTCTCTCTCTCGCCTGTTTTTAGTCTGACAGATTTTTAATTTAGAGAGTCAATCACGGGAACAGGCACTTCATTATTAAGATTGAAATGCCACACAATAAAGAGTGAAAAGTGGCCGTAATGTGAACTCCTTGAAACCTGTGGTACCTTGCATTTGAATGAAAATCTCTTAGGGGGAAGGGGGGAATACAGTCGTCAACCTGTAAAATGTATATTTTATAATGGGGGATTTCCCATTGCAATCGTTTGTTAAGGAACCAACTCAAGCTAAACAAGTGATACGCTTTGACAAAATGGCTTAAAATTAAGAGTTTTTGAAATTGAACTATTTACACTGTGCTTGCCCTTGCACCGAGATAATAAACATGAGACATGTATAAATAAAGTACGCGGGAGTGGGAAAAAAAATATAATTTGTATTCTTAAACATGTCTTAGCATTAAAAGCTGCAGTTTGTAATTAGAGATGGAAGGATAAAATGAATATTCCCCGAGCAGTCAAAGAGAGGGCGCCAACAAGAATGACGCGCACAAAGCCGCTGGTAAGGTGCCACATGAGGTGTTCTGGACAGAGAGCACCAGTGGTGGGCCGATACAATCAGCAATGCACCCAGGCCTCCTGGGCCAGCCGAATCCAATTACCCCAGCGCACAATGAGTGGCCAATTCTTGGTAGCACATTACGCTGAATAGCGCTGTTTACATGGTGTGACATGTACGGGTTCTGCTGAAATGCATGTAATTACGGTGGCTATGTGAAAATTGTGGCAAACGGTTTGTGAAATGTAAAAAAAAAAAAATAAAGATGATTCGTATGTGTATACACAGCACCGATGAGATATATATACACACAAACACTCACGGTGAGATGCGGAAAGTGGCACACGTGAGGTAGGGGACATACGCAGGTTCGAGACATCACATTGTACGTACAGTGAGGGAAAAAAGTATTTGATCCCCTGCTGATTTTGTACGTTTGCCCACTGACAACGAAATTATCAGTCTATAATTTCAATAGCAGGTTTATTTGAACAGTGAGAGACAGAATAACAACAACAAAATCCAGAAAAACGCATGTCAAAAATGTTATAAATTGATTTGCATTTTAATGAAGGAAATAAGTATTTGACACCCTCTCAATCAGATAGACTTCTGGCTCCCAGGTGTCTTTTATACAGGTAATGAGCTGAGATTAGGAGCACACTCTTAAAGGGAGTGCTCCTAATCTCAGCTTGTTACCTGTATAAAAGACACCTGTCCACAGAAGCAATCAATCAATCAGATTCCAAATGCTCCACCATGGCCAAGACCAAAGAGCTTTACCAAGGATGTCAGGGACAAGATTGTAGACCTACACAAGGCTGGAATGGGCTACAAGACCATTGCCAAGCAGCTTGGTGAGAAGGTGACAACAGTTGGTGCGATTATTCGCAAATGGAAGAAACACAAAAGAACTGTCAATCTCCCTCGGCCTGGGGCTCCATGCAAGAACTCACCTCGCAGAGTTGCAATGATCATGAGAACGGTGAGGAATCAGCCCAGAATTACACGGGAGAATATTGTCAGTGATCTCAAGGCAGCTGGGACTATAGTCACCAAGAAAACAATTGGTAACACACTACGCCGTGAAGGACTGAAATCCTGCAGCGGCCGCAAGGTCCCCCTGCTTAAGAAAGCACATATACATGCCCGTCTGAAGTTTGCCAATGAACATCTGAATGATTCAGAGGACAACTGAGTGAAAGTGTTGTGGTCAGATGAGACAAAAATGGAGCTCTTTGGCATCAACTCAACTCGCCGTGTTTGGAGGAGGAGGAATGTTGCCTATGACCCCAAGAACACAATCCCCACCGTCAAACATGTAGGTGGAAACATTATGCTTTGGGGGTGTTTTTGTCTGCTAAGGGGACAAGACAACTTCACCGCATCAAAGGGACGATGGACGGGGCCATGTACCGTCAAATATTGGGTGAGAACCTCCTTCCCTCAGCCAGGGCATTGAAAATGGGTCGTGGATGGGTATTCCAGGATGACAATGACCCAAAACACACGGCCAAGGCAACAAAGGAGTGGCTCAAGAAGAAGCACATTAAGGTCCTGGAGTGGCCTAGCCAGTCTCCACACCTTAATCCCATAGAAAATCTGTGGAGGGAGCTGAAGGTTCGAGTTGCCAAACGTCATCCTCGAAACCTTAATGACTTGGAGAAGATCTGCAAAGAGGAGTGGGACAAAATCCCTCCTGAGATGTGTGCAAACCTGGTGGCCAACTACAAGAAACGTCTGACCTCTGTGATTGCCAACAAGGGTTTTGCCACCAAGTACTAAGTCATGTTTTGCAGAGGGGTCAAATACTTATTTCCCTCATTAAAATGCAAATCAATTCATAACATTTTTGACATGCGTTTTTCTGGATTTTTGTTGTTGTTATTCTGTCTCTCACTGTTCAAATACACCTACCATTAAAATTATAGACTGATCATTTCTTTGTCAGTGGGCAAACGTACAAAATCAGCAGGGGATCAAATACTTTTTAACCTCACTGTATGTATGCTGAACTTCTTTTTCACTGCACGTAGCCAATAGTGATCATTTGAGGTGCGGGGAAAACGCGCGATGCAGTAGCCAAAAGCCGCTGCGAGGATGACCGGAGTTTGACCAGAAAATTAAATAGGTCTCAGCAGGACACATTGCTAGATGGGATGATGGCCAGTGGTTGAGACTAACGATGGAGCGGCAGTCAAAGGAGGATGTCTATTGTGGTGACGGAGCCATCAATTGAAATCTGCTCACGGTGCAGGTGCCAAATAGATTGTTGCATCGCAAAAGCGTGAGATATTGGCAGCAGTTTGTTGGATATCATCCAGCAGTGGATAAAGGCTGATGATAATGATTACAGGAAGCGACATTACCGTACTCTGCCACATGACATGGTTGCCAATATTTCGTGATATTTTTTTGTATACTTGTACATACGGGACCAAACTATAAATAGATGCACATATTGTACATGTACTGTATACAATATTTGCACACAACATACACAAACAAATAGATAAAGTACGAGGAATAGCACACGAAGTCACGTATTTTGGAAATAAGCTAAATCAAATACATGTTTAAAACGTTTCACTACCAGGGAGAGAAATATTTATATATTAAACATCAGCTTCTCTTCAGGATTTAACATAAAATAAGGCCAACCCTGCCTCAATTGACACATTTATTTTCCGTCACAAGAAAATAATACTTGATTTGAAGCTTTCGTGACTGCAGGAATCCATACTCTTTGGCTCTTTCGGTAAAGTCACGTCGGTAGAAAAAGACGGTTGCTTGATGTTGCGGTCGAAACATCGTGATCTATTATTTTTTCTACCTACGTGACTTTACCAAACGAACCAAAGAGTATAAAATAACACTTGCTTCTACATATCACTATATACGCATCCATTACTATTGGTTATAGTGAAGTGCAATACAACCTCTTTAGTTATCGTGAAGTGCAACTTGTGTCACTTGTGAGGAACGATGGCCGATGGTCTGGAAAAGTGATGGGGGTGGCAGGAAAAGAATGGAGTGCGTGAAAGAAAACGTCCACCCAGGAGACGGAGCGATGGAATTGGCTCGCGAGCAGGTGCGGAATGGAGGGTGACATTGCTGGATCAGAGGAGGTGGCTTAGGGGAGCCTTCATACAACAGTGGATTGACCATGGGTGACGATTATGACATATATATGCACCAATGGGAATAATCATAAAATATTCGGCAGTTTATTACATGTAATTCTTGCAGTTTTTTTTTCCATGGGGAATGGAACATTTACGCAATTGCTGCCGAGTAGAGACATCTAGTGGAGATGATGTAAATGACATTCACACGCAATTTTCATGAACGAACTCCATCTTGTGGACTGAAACATGATCGTGAGGAAGCCATTTGGCGTACATTTAACGCTGAATTAATTCCCTCTGGTTTAGTTGCACGTGTTCATGTTGTTGTCAAGCGATAACACTGCTTTATGACATCTGCAGTTCTGCCGCATGTCATTTATGACAAGGGGCACAGACGAGGTCAAACAGAATGAGAAACAAATTGCCTTGTTATAGTGCTGCGATTTGTGAGAAATTATTTTTTAAAAATCTTAATTTTATCCCTAATGTGCTATCGATGTTGTTATGAGACGAAGTATCCATTCGTATCTATCGCCAAGCAGTGTAACTCTACGTGCTTGAGAATGGCCCACCAAAGTGGATATCACAGAGCTACCTCTGAGATACTTTCAAGTGACCTCTGGTCCATAATATCGAGGACAGCAATTCCCCACCCTCTCTGCATCTAAGAGCAGCGATCATTGGCAGACATTGCAGCCAATGTTTTTAATTCTCATAGTTGACATCTAGCCAAATAAAGTGCAAAACAAAATTAAATATAGGGCTTTTTTTCATGCAGTCATTTCAACTCAGTAAACTAGTCAACTTTGCCTTCTAGTTTTGACTACTTCCCAGGATCTCAGTGGCGCTGGCTATCGCTGTTCTGAACCCTGAGTCACACGCCACCTGCCATCAACATGATAATAAGCTGCCAAAATAATAATACACATTTTTTTTACCAAAATGGAAGACCTCATTTTGATCACTAAATATGATTAACTGGAATATTATGTTTTGATTTAAAGCTTTCGTGACTGCAGGGATTCATATTCTTGGTTCTTTCGGTAAAGTCACGTAGAAGGGAAACAATAAAATAATAAAAATATAAAACAATAAAATTCTCACGACGTTTCGACTGCAACACAAGCAATCATCATAGAAGGACTCGTCCATCTGAATAACTGCCAAATCGCTCTCCGTGGTGCTAACGTAAAAAAGCCACTTTTTTCAAATTGTATTGCTGTGGTTTTCACACCTGATGATGATTGCTTGTGTTGCAGTCGAAACGTCGTGAGAATTGTATTGTATTGTTTTATATTTTTATTATTTTATTGTTTCCCTTCTACGTGACTTTACCGAAAGAACCAAGAATATGGAATATTATGGTTAATTAATTGTACCAAATCTATGTTTTTGTATGGAGTAAAAAAATATATTAAAATGTCATGCTGCTTTGTGCCAACTCAATGCACTGTCTGATCCAGTTTTGCCACCAGTTTTGTATATTGATATATTTTTATAGTTACCATGACATTTGCTAGGATGGAGGCAATTAAATTCACAAATGTAGAATTTTTCCACTGATAGTAAAGGATACTACACCTCCTACACCCGGGGTAACTTCTACAAAAAGGCCCTCCAGGAGTCTTTGTAGCATCTGATTTAATTAAGTCTACCTTTACACTCAAGCTCCCCAAGTTGTGCACCGTCTGCTGACCTGGTGAGAATCTTTACCTGCTGTGACTGGCACTCGTGGCTGAATGTTTCTGAGCTTAACCCATTATTAGTGAGGTCATTAATAACCCCAGTTGAGATCTTTAAAAAAACAAGTTTTGCAGATGAGAATAGTTTTAGAAAAATTAAAAATATTATATTTCTTGTCTCCCTCTGGGATTAAAACTCTTGATCGCAAATGTGCTGGCTTGGTGCTCTGATAGCAAAATTATCCGTCTGAGTTTGAGCCAGCCCAGCACTTGTTACTAATCAACCACCAATATTACCCACACCCCTCCCCCTTCTCCCATCTTCACTTAAAATATCCTGCCTTTAATTAGGAATTAACAAGCTTTCATTCTTTATCTGAGGAACTGCACAGTGGGACTTGATTCATTAAGGGAAAACCACAGCAGTCGAGCACTTTTGTAAGTAACATATGCAAATGCAAAGGCCACCTTTGAGGTCAAGGTTTCTGGCGCCGTTGACGTTTTGCGACACAGTCTGGGTGTCGACCTTGAGGGTGTGAATATTGTTGTTGTCTCTGGAGATGATCACGTTGTGCCACCGGTTGTCGTTGAGAACCCGCTTGGAGTTGTCACGGATGAGGTCCTGCCCGTTTCCCAGGTCAAATATGTAATGGATGTGCCTGTCCGACAAAGCAAGAAAACAACAAATAAAAAAACACATTCATGTAATTTTCGGTGAAGTAAAGGTGCAGCCCAGAAATTCGCTTGTTCATGCCACTGATAGCAGACGACCCTATGATAGAGAGACTACTACAGGGCACCTCTGGTGGGCATTTGGAGTATTCTTCCACAGTACATTCATGTAACGGATACTAAAGCTATATTACATGAAATTGTATGAAGTATACATGAACCTCTCTACAAACAGGTATTTACAAATAGTTCGAATAAAAAACAAGATTTCGAACCAACACATTCATCCAATTTGTATCTTCATAACTATGCTGTTCAAAATGTATTCGTGCAAAAAAAAACAGTTTTTCATTCGCTTTATTTTTTTTTCTTGCTGCGGTGTTTGGCGACGCGCGTTACATTCTATTTTATCAGAAACTGGATCAAGTCCGCTCACCCTCGCCACACGAAAAAACAATCCTTACGGGGACAAAGAGCCCCGGCTCGCTTCACGCACACGCAAAGCTCCAAGGACCTCATCACCACAGTCACGGGGGCATTAGTCGAGCATTGGCCAAACTGACAATCACCGAACCACTTATACGGCAGCCGCGCTCCGGTGTTGCCGGGATGCAATTTCTGGAGGTCGCGATACGATATCAAATTTCGCCGCACGACGATTAAACACGATATCGGTTTCCTATATGTTTGCAATTATAGTTCACAATTTTACAATATCTGTGCACTTTGGCCACACTTCCTGCATGAATAAAGTATGATACAAAGGTTTTCGACTGCACTAGTTCACTCTTAAACATAAGCCTCCTACAAGTCTTATAATCATTGCAACTTTGCAAAGTATAATGCCTCCAATGCACATGTTGTCAGTTATACAGGAAATTATCCAATAATTAAATCAACTATGAAAACGATGACATCGTATAATCGCCAAGCTATCAATAACCCCCCAAATTTTGACTTAAAGCTTTCGTGACTGCAGGAATTCATATTCTTTGGGTCTTTCGGTAAAGCCACGTAGATAGGAAAAAATAAAATAAAAATATCACGACGTTTCGATCGCAACACAAGCAATCGTCATCAGGTGAAAAAATAGCGAGAGAGCTGCTGAGGCAGGATGTTAAGCATTAATTTAACGAATAATAATTGCTGATGATATACAACTTGAATTAGGCTATTAAGTTTATAATTTCATGAAGAGTTTAAAAAAGGATATAAAAGGTTGAATAAAAATATCATGAGGGGACGTAATCACAATGATGATTTTTTTTGCCAAAAAAACGATGCTGTTATTATGGGCCTCATTGTACGCTGTATCGTAGTATGTGTTTGGGAGACAGGGTTGCGCAGTGGTAATACTTGTGCCTCTAGCACCTTTCTATCTGGTGGTGGCATGATCTCCCCCTGTTCTGCATAGGAGTCCTCCAGGGTTTTCCCAGTTTCTACCCATAGCTAAAAAAAAAACTACATACAATATAACTGGTATTGGCCAAACATCTCAATTCTGAAAAACTACCCTCAAATTTCTCAATTCGGATTGCACGCAGCAACATTGCCTCATTGTGCAAAAACTTGGCAGGACCGTACTGAAAAATCAAGACTGAAAAAAAGTCTCCAGAACTGCTCTTTGTGTTTATTTTGTTATCCTTCCCCCGCACCTTCGATTAGCATGGGTTGGCTACGTACGGTGCGAAAGAAGTTCAACAAACATGCATTTAGACTGAGTGACGCTCTCCCAGGTAAAACAAACACATCAATAATAATATTGTGGCAACCCTAGCCACCACGGCGCACCGCCACTGCCCTCAGCCTACCCCTTGACCAGCTCAACAGCGATGTAGTCATTGGCGTCGCCGCTGTTGTAGAGGATGAGCCCGTCGCTGGACGTGCTCTTGAACTGGAAGAAGAGGTACATGGAGGTGTAGGCCTGCAGGGTGGCCAGCGTCAGGTAGCTGCCGCGTGTCTTGAAGATGATGGGGTCAGCGATGATGGTGCGCATGCCGAACCGCGCGTTCAGCTCGCAGTAGCGGATGTCGCCGTTGCGGCACAGGTCGATGTAGGCCATGCCATTGAAGACGACGTTCTGCAGGTGGCCCATGAAGTTGGAGGGCATCACGGAGGTGTATCGGCGCTCTGTCATGATGCCCGTCTCGATGTTGTGAAACTCAAGGCGGGTGTGGTCGCCGTCCATGAGGCCTATGAAGCAAAGGTAAACAAATAATCAATTATAGAGTGGTATCAATTTTACAAAGACAACAAAACCCTGTATTATTATTATTCGATTTAAAATTATGTTACATTACTGTCTTGTACAATACTTGTATTGTTGTTGTATACTAGATACCTTGAACATTGCTTTAAATAATTTGATATCATGAAATGTTATTCTATACTCTTAAATATACTGTTATAGAATAATAGTGTATAATGGTATGGACTGAATAAGTAAATGTTTACAAATTATTAACTGTTTCAATATTGTTCTAAATTATTTCATAACCCTGCGATGTAAAGTTACATTACAATGCGTTCTTAGACTGGCAACAAAAACTTAATTTAAAACGTCACACTTTACCATCGGCTGAGGTCCCATCCACAGTAAGCTTGAGAGTTTTGCCACGCCGGATTACTTGAACTGTATGCCACACATTATCATTGAGGTGTTTTCCGGCATACAATATCTCTGGGCCTTTGCCTGTAAAAAAATAAAATAGATCATTAGTGCTTTTGAAAGAGCTGAGCCCCCTAAAGGATAATTGCAACGTAAAGGCAAATTAGAGCTATTAAAAAAAAACCCTTCTTTGTAATCATTTTTTTAAAATGGAATTTTAAACCTCTATTTTTGTAACATCGTCAATCTGCGCTTACTTTCTGCTGGATGTGTCATTACGTTCCGCAATGACATTCGTATGATCACTTTCACCAGTACCAGCTCAACCGATTCGCTCGGTGTAATGATGCTGAAGGCATTTAAGCGCAAACGTGACATTTCCACATCATTGAAACGTCCATCTTCTGCTTACAGTTTTACGTGAATTCTCTTGTACGTGTTCTGTTTAAGAAATGTGCACATATGAATTGGAGGGAAGCATTATAGTAAATAACTCCGTTTAGTAGTTTTGAAGTAAAATAGGAAATGGAAACAAATATTTTAAAGAAGAGGCAAGGTTGGAGAATTCCACCTACTCACGCATTCTGAAACGGGATTGTTAGGTGCCATGGGCATTTTATTTGACCGCTTTGCATTAACTTCGTTTGTGTAAGTCTTAAAAACATACTTCGAAATCCTCAGAGCCTGCCTGGGTGAACCTCTTTGATGTAACCGTGAGTCAAGAAGCCGATATCTCCAGGAAACACAAGAAGATATAATTGTTTGTGCTCACCATGCACTTCGAAGTCTAACAGAAGTCCTCTTCGGCTATCGCAAAAAGATAATAAAACACTGACACCAGCTGCTACAAATAGTATTTGTAGTGTCATGCCTCAAACAGAATTCCACAACCTTAGCACGATGTGGAAAACTTCAGAATTACCGATGTTGGAATGCAATTCCCAAAGGGCTCTTGATATTTTAAAATAACTTTAGTTAGAAGTAGAAAACCTGTATAAACTTGTGCATTTTAAATATATTTAAAAACTCATAGAACTGCCACAATTCTCTGAAATGAGCATCATTATTGGAATTAGCTAGAGCAGCTCAATTAATCTAAAGCCATCGTTAAAGAGATGCAAGGTAAACAGGGAAAACATGAAAGGTAGTTATAGCAATATTGAGATACATTTTAGTGTATATAACAACGCATAAATTGCAGATTGTTACATCTTTACGTGGTAGAGATAATAGGCAATAGACAAAAGGTTATTGAAATAATCACAATCAGCTATGATAAAAAAACACTGCTGGATGAAGGCCTCCCCAAGCCTTCACCATCTCGCACGGTCTTGAAATAAGGCCATGAGAGATTATTTGAAATTAGACACTAAAAATAGTTGCACTGAGACTAGGATTATTTTGAAACCCATTATATATATTTTAGTAATCATATAGCAGTACGCGACACCGTGATGTAAAGTGGCTACGATTCAAAATTACAGCACTGTACTCTAAAAGGTGTGAGCGTGTACATACATACGTATTTACAACACATTCTCAAACCTGTTTGACAGCTCATCATAGAGAGAGGCAGAGCAACGCTCACCACAGCCAAAGTGCATCAGTGAACAGACGACTGGGAGGGAAAATGTTGCCAATTATTATAGATATATTTAGCAAATTTAATCTAGCCTAAAGGTAAGCTGCATTATACGGCGAGGTTGATAAGACATTTACGGAGGTGAACTAACTCCCTTACCCTAGCTCCCGTTCGCACATGTGCATGCCGTGGCCTGTGGTGGTTCTGGCACTAAAATGTGGCCGGGGAATTGAGTCCATCACGCTCTTGGCTGTTGCAATGACCTCAATCATATTCTTGGTTCTTTCGGCAAATTTCGATTTAAATCTTTTATTGTCTTATTTTGTTTTATTGTTTTATTCTCATTCTACGTGACTTTACCGAAAGAACCAAGAAGATCTTTCGGTAAAGTCACGTAGAAGGGAAACAATAAAATAATAAAAATATAATGATATTTTAGATAACAATAAAATAATAAAAATAGAATTATATTTTTATAATTGTATTGTTATATAATTATATTTTAAATAACACAAATATAATTATATTATTATTTTATTGCTTCCCTTCTACGTGACTTTACCGAAAGAACCAAGAATATGAATCCCTGCAGTCACGAAAGCTTTAAATCAGGACCTCAATCATGTTATTGTTGTGTGTGTTTTTAAGCGCAAGAGCTGGCTACCTACAGTTAGGCTCATTTCGTACTGGAGCACGGGGGGGGGGGCGGTGACAAGAGGAGCACGGTGTTTGAACATTACAGCTCTGCAATGTGTGGGCCCACGGTGCCCTCTAGTGGCAATAATCCGTTTAAACGATTTTGTTTGAAGCAAAATGCGTTATTCTCTCTTGCCTTCAGAGAGAAAACTGGCAGTGTGCCAAGGGAAAACAACAAAAAAACCCGACTATTTTTTTCCGTCTTTCTCAATCCTTAAATATTCACCCGAGAATGGGCACACACGGAATATATAAAGCTACTGAGGCCTTCAATCTGAACAAAAATGCACATAATTAACGGCGTGCTCAAATATGGTTTGCTTCAAATGCATCGGCATTGCACTCGACACATTTATTCGACGGCATTAACAGTGGCATCGGTGAAGTAACCCCATTGTACTTCGACTCCGAAATGCTTTCATTCACATGTGCTGCCACTTTACATTTTCATCCTGAGACTGTAATGGGAGGAGCATGAGAGAGTATCACCAGTGAGGCATTTGATACGAGGGGCATTTTGCAATCGCTTGTCTTATTCTCCACAACTGTGCACCGTAAAATTAGGGTTTTGAGAAAAGTCTCCGCAGCTTGGTGACTTTAAGCCCATGTCGAAACTGAGTCGCCGATTGCGGACTTGAGCTCACCCATGACCGTCCCCTGCGTTCAAGAACCAACACCATGAGTGGAAGATCAGTAAATTGGATTAACGTGGTCACTGGCCTATAAATCCACATTACATTGGGGAATTGCCATTTCTGTTTTGTCTCAAAGTTTCCACTGCAGCACAGCCTACAGCCAAGGTTGTGACCATGAACAGCGATGATGGTCTGTTACCTGCATTATAAACTAAACGTGTGTATACAGTGATTCCTCTGGACATCATATGTGGTTATACTGAGCCTGTTACACGACAAAGACATTTTGTATGTCGTAATAGTGTGTTAAGAGTGCATCTAAGACTGTGTTAAGCAAAGCCACAGCTAACTGCAAACTGTAATCACATTCACCAATATTTTCTTAAGGCTGCATATGTAAAAAAAAAAACATTTATTATTGAAGGTCACTTGAGCATGGCATATTGTCATCAGCATATCTAAATTGGTCGAGGCCAATGCTGGAGTGGCAGCTGATGGCAGCAACATGTTCAAGAGGGTTCACCCACCATGCGGAGGGAGCGGTGAAATCAGATGGTGCGCGTAGGAGCTAGATGGATTGCTGCATCACAGGGCCACGAGAAATGGCATCGAATTGGAGAGGCCTTCATCCAGCGGTGGATTGGCCATGACAGATGATGACGATGATGTCTTCAATTATTGTCTCAAAAACTGCACACGAACTGCATCTTTCATATGCCACTTATGTGTGCACATCTACAGAAACATTTGAATTGTTTTACAGAATCCCGACTCAACATTTGCACGCCATTATCCAGCAGTAGATTGACAAACGGCTGCAATGTTGTAAAATGTTAAAAGGTGGAATGGTGGCGCAGTGGTTACCACACGGCGCTATTCCTGGCCACGGCTAAAATTAGTGGCGACTCATATCAAACAATCCTCATCACCATCATTGCGTGGGGAGGCCTTCATGCAGCAGTATATTGACAAAAGGACTGTACATTAATTTAAAGTGTACGTGCAGTGGTTAGCGTGTTGTGCTAGGAACCTGCCAACAAGAGTTCAATTCCTCGCCATGGCAAACATCAGTGGCGAGTGATATATGAACCAGTCCTGCAGCTCCTTACCCCCACCATTCACCAACTCCACTAACCAGTGCGGTGAAGTATGGTCAAGAAAATTCGGTGACCACGCAGCGTGGGAGGCCTTCATCCAGCGGTGGATTGATGAAGGGCTGAACATTATTTTAGGCAAAAAATACTCATCGAAATTAGCTCTCTAAATAAGATTCACTCCAGCTGGTTGGGGTTCCCAATTAAAACGACCTGCTTTAGAGGGGGGAATAAACAAAAAACAAACTAAAAAAATGAAAGGTAAAACATTGATTTGTAGATGTATAACTGTGCACGTCTCCCCGGTATTGTCAACTGGTAATTTGTGCCTCCTCTCGAACCTGTAGCATGATCGATTTTGTTTCGAGGGGGGTATTCACCACCTCGGGGGGTATTCAACACCTCGGGGGGAGAGGGGGGGGTACGACAATCAATTTGAGACATACCGTAAACAAATATTAAACACTGAACGAAATTAGTAAATTCTATGATTAATTGTCTTTTGTCGACGGTGCATTATGCTGGAGCTCTCGCTCGTGTGTGAGGAAAGGCTGCAATGCCCGACGCTTGATTGCACTAATTTGTGCATTGTGTTCATCCCCTTAGAGCGACTGCAGTTTGTGTTATCAAAATGAAGCTCGCAAATTAAGAGGATACCGCAAAAGCAGATCAATGTGCGTGAGCAGTCATGCTGCACTTAGATCCTTTCATCACCGACAAAAGTAAACCGCGCAATAACATTGTGCTATCACGTACCGTAAGCCACTCGTATAAGCCATATATGCAGAAGCTGCGATTCCTAAATATTTGCAACCACCAGCGGGACTGAATTTTGCACCACTACTGCGGCGGTTCCCACATTTTCTGGTCCTATTGGCCACTACTAACGCTCAAACATTTTTCGCAGATCACCTTGATGCACCGACAAATATGGTCTTTCGTAAAAAAATATATCTACAACAAGTTCCATGGGGCACTTCTCACGTACCCTTGAGGACCACCAGCAGTGGGGCAATAGGATCACAGGTTGGGAACCACTGCCCCCTACAGTGTCGATAATACTCTTTGGTTCTATTCGGTAAATTCACGTAGGTAAAAAATAAAACAACAAAAAATCACGACGTTTCGGCCACAACACAAGCGGCCTTCTGATGAAGACCGCTTGTGTTGTGGTGATGAAGGCCGCTTGTGTTGTGGCCGAAACGTCGTGATTTTTTTGCTGTTTTATTTTTTACCTACGTGACTTTACCGAATAGAACCAAAGAGTATGGATCCTTGCAGTCACGAAAGCTTTAAATCCAGAAGTGTTGATAATACTGCCCCCTACAGAGCAGTGTTATCGACAAGAGAGCCAACAGAAATTGCCATAAGATGGCAGTAAAGGCTTGGTGAACAGAGCCATTTCCACACCATGATGGTGCAGCAAGGCAAACCATGCAGAACGGCCTTGACACGTGTGACATTTTCTAGGGTCACCTTCAATGATTTTCCACATACATCACAATAAGGGATGCCAAATTGTGCGCTTGCTCCTCACAAAAAAGGTCATTAATTTAAAAGCCGAAAGTGTGTCTTTTAACTTGCATTATCACGCCGCACGAAGACATTTAAAATTAACGTCCAATTATATTCAATCTAGTTCCGTTCAGAGTAGACGGTTGCGCATTTTTATAACCAGTTTGGTATTTATGACCATATGCAACAAAACTGTTAAACATATGCAACAAAACGTACGTTACACTAATGATCATGATTGTTATCACATTGTAGTGCACGCTCATGTAAAGAAAACGTGTACCACACTACAGTACATATACGTAGACACACGGTACATATTTAGGTGAGAGCCAGATACAAATAGAGTGGCATACACAAAGCAATATGATTATTATCATTACGATTATTATTTTCTCCGTGCAAAATGCAGCGACGAGAAACGATTTCGCAGACATCGGCCCTGATCCGTGGAAAATAAAAAAAAATCCGGCGTCATCACAAACCCCCCTCTCCATCCGATCGCTGCCCACCAACCCCAAACGTCTCTCGTTCCCCAACGTTTGCCAACGTTCCATAAACGACGGTGCGAGGGGTAATTTCAGTTTTTTCTTTAGAAAGAACTGGGGTCCACAAGGCGCACGGGGATTGATGGGGAGGAGCGGGGGGCAGATGGGGGAAGGAGGTTTTGGTGGTGGGGGTGGAGGGCGCTGCGTACACCAGTGACGATTATCTGAACCGGTCCTGGGCTTCCCCTAGGTCGACTCAGCCACAAATGAGTACTCGGTGCGGTGTGTAAACAGCGCCACTGGGGAGACAAAGGCGGCCAGGCGTGGTGTTGGCCACCCACCCCCTCGTGTGCCGTGCCGGCCTTCATAGGTGCTCGCTAACAGCACTTGCCCCCTACAGTCTGCTACAGGCTATACGGGGATATTTGTCTTTGTTTTGTATTGTTGTTGTTGGTTACACAGCCCATCACCGCATAGGTTCATTGACCGGCGTGACTGCCCCCCCCCCCCCCCATCAAGCCATGGACGGCTGTGAACGACTGTTGTCCTAGCGGAGTTGCCACGATGTTGTTCCACTGGGGTGACATCGCGGCTCTCCCAGCTCAGCCGTCGAACAATAACGGCGGTCAACCGCATCGCGCGATTTCATGATGCACTTCTGCGGCCGTCTGGAACGCTCTTCCTTGCGATATTAGGAAGCCACTGGAGCCACGCACTTTTCAGCCGTCATCTAGATTGAAAAGGAATTTCTTGAGAACTGCTTTCTGTGTTTAATGTGTTGCCCTTCCCCGCGCGCACCTCCAATTTAGCACGGTTGGCTACGTACGGTGGCGAAAGAAATCCAGCAGATCTGAGCAACAAAAGTGGTGGCCACGGCAAATGTTTGCATTTCAGCGTGGGCTTCAAGGGAGGACAACAAGAGGCAGTAACCATCATCGTCATGATCATCATCATCATCGTCATCCGCGATGGCATAGGGCAGCAGGAACGCGTCGCGAGGCCAAAACACGTTGTGCGCAAAACCAACGTTGTTTTGCGCACACGTGAGCGAGATAAACACCCTGCTGTATGCCTCCCTCCCACGCTCCCGCGGGTGTAATTGCTCATTTGAATCATTGCATCCTTGAGCCTTTTGACGGTTGTGCGCTGTCTGTTTTTTGTCTTGTCCGTGTGTGGGGGGGGGGGGGTATACGCGCCGCAGAAAGGAACCCGGGGACCCCAGTTCCACCTCCCAACACGAGTGAGGATTATCTGAACCGGTCCTGGGTCGACTCAGCCTCGAATGAGTTCCCGGCGCGGTGTGTAAACATCGCCACGAGGGAGACAAAGGCGGCCGTAGGAGTGGTGCCGGTCACCCACCCGCTCGTGTCCCGTGCCGGCCTTCATAGGTGCTCGCTAACAACGCTTGCCCCAACGGTCTGTCGAGGCTATGCGGGGGATCTTTGTCTTCGCGTGGGGAGCGGTCGTATTACGGTGAGCGCGCTGCGCTGCAAATCCGGCGACCCCAGTTTAATTGCCGCTCACGGCCATCGCCAGCGGCAGCGAATATCTGAACCGCTCCTGATCGTCTCACCCGAGTCAACTCAGTCTCAGATGAGTTACTGCGCCCGGTGCGTTGTGTAGTAAACACCAGCACTGGGGAGATGGCAGCCTGGCGTGGTGCTGGACAGCCAACCCGCGCTGTGTACCGCGCTGGCCTTCGTAAGATGTACGTGCACATGGAGCGCCTTTGTAAAGGCTCACACTGAGCATTAACCTTGGGTTGGTGTGGCCGGAAGAAAAAAACACACACGCCCGACCACATTTGTCTCCCTCCCCAGCGCTGACGTTGTTTAAATACCCCACGAGGTTACCGACTGAAGGCTGGCCGAGTCCAACGAAGGAAATAAGCCAGAGAGTACCGGTTCAGATATTCGCCACTGATGTTAACAGTGAGCAAGGAATCTAAGTCGGCTCGCCGAGATCGTGGTGCAGTGTTCACCTTAGCAGCCTGTCGTTAGCTCCACGGGGGGAGGGGGGATGTTGTATTTGCCTTTATTTGCGGGACGGTTGTTATCCACCTGCGCTACGAACCTGACGATTTCCAAAAGACTCAAACTTTATGTCCCTCTAGTTCGACTGAGCCTTGGTTGAGCACAGTACCGGGGTGCCGTGTGAACACATCAGCACTGGGGAGATAAAGGTGGCTGAGCGTGGTGCTGGCCACTCCACTCATTTCGTTTGCCACCCGCGCCTTCGAAGGTGCCCTCTCTACCAGCACTTTCCTCAGCAGTCTGTAAAATGCTGCGTGGTGGTGGGGGGAACCTGTGTTTTCACACAATATCCAGAATGTTGAAGTTGTTGGCCCTCCGTTGTTGTTTTTGAAGTGAAGTGAAGTAATGGTAAAGCTGCAAACAGCGTGATATCTAGTCCAAAGTGCAACGGCCTAGTAGAGAGTTTACATTCGACAGACTTTTGATTTAAAGCTTTCGTGACTGCAGGGATTCATATTCTTGGTTCTTTCGGGAAAGTCACGTAGAAGGGAAACAATCAAATAATAAAAATACTTGACTTTACCGAAAGAACCAAGAATATTCGACAGACTGTTGGCATTTTCATAAAAAATATATATATATTAATATTACTGGAAACGTAGCAATCATGTTAAATATAAAGCCGCTGTTAATTAAAGGCTGATTAAAATGAAGGCTAATCACATCCTCACAAGTTGTCTTAATTCAGTGTCTCTGAAATTGTACTTTGCTCTAATATTTAACGTCCGTTGGGGTTTCGCTAATGTTTGCGGCAAATGTATTTACGATTTAAGTATCTGTCCGCTGCACTTACATATTTGGGGAATACGAGCTGCTTGTATACTTTTTCTTGCCAAAAACACGTGACTTCGTACGCACTTCTTCTTTGGTTCTTTCGGTAAAGTCACGTAGAATGAGAATAAAATAATAAAATAACACAATAAAATTATCACGACGTTTCGGCCACAACGCAAGCAGCCGTCTTCACGTTGTGGCCGAAACGTCGTGAGAATTTTATTGTGTTATTTTATTATTTTATTCTCATTCTACGTGACTTTACCGAAAGAACCAAAGAAGATGGATCCTTGCAGTCACGAAAGCTTCAAATCGAAATTTAATTCGTACGCACTGTTATCCAGTCAACATGGAACGCTGATCCAACGCCCGTACAACGGTTTTTGAACCTCATGCCAACGTTGGCTCAGCGTTTGCATGCTTACCGGATAGTCGGTATCCCGTTGGGGCTCAACAGTAATCAATAATTTCCATTGAGTTTATGCACCCCACAGCAATGTAATGAATGTAACTTTACACATGTTTTGTTTACTAGTATCTCCATTTTACTCGTAGTTTGTGCTACGATAACCTGCTAACATAATATATTTAGCATGACGGTACAAATAAGTGTTGTTGAGGCAAATTTAACAGTCGAAAAGGTACACAATATGTGTACCTACCCGTTCATGCTGGGCAATTGTAAATGCAATAGCAGAGTGGATAATAAGCACTGGGATAATACGCTAAATCATCGGTTTTTGTTCACAATTTCGACTTCATTCGCTACATAAACTACGCAAACGCTTTCAAACGGTTCCTAATTCATTGATATTAGTGTAACGGTCTAAGAGGACTCTCCAGACAAACATACATATTCATTGCTCATTGTTATACCTAAAATGTCTGGTTGGCTCAGGGGAAATATATATCGTGTACATGTGAGAGTGCTAAGCTATCGCTGCTAATAAATATCCAGTTTTAGATCACCAGGCTCCAATCCTGGATTAGGTAAGGCTTTCGGAAGTTTAGTGAATTTGATGGGCTTAGCTGAATTCACCAATTAATGAAATAAAAAAAACATATAGTGTAGGTTTTGTGTTTGAATGAATCAGGTGTAGCCCATATGATAAATGTTTATCATCATCAGTCAAATGCCGCCATCACCACCTGTCTTGGAAATGACGTTTTTAGAAACCTTACATATATAATGGTTCCTTTTTAAAGTAAATATGATGAAGTTGCATATGTTCTCTCATCCATTTCTTCCTCAATCACGTGCCTCTCCATGCTTATTTTCGTAAGATTCAGCTTATCTTTAATTTTCTATGCCAACAGCCACGTTTTTGATTCATGTTGTCGGCTTCACGAGAACGGATGATGACTGGTAGTCGAGACTGATGGGGGAGCAGCAGCAGCCAAAGGAGGGAAACATGCTCAAAGGTACCTCCAGCGTGGGGATGGAGTGCTTAGATCAGCGGAGTGTACAGGTTTTCGATACATTGCGTCATCGTGAAAATGCGACGCCTAGAGAAGGCCTTCGCCCAGCAGCAGATAGATCATGACCGATGACGGCACTGGCTTGACGAGTATGCCGCGACTCACTTTCCGCAAGGCGCGAAAACTACACAATGTCGCAGACGTTATGACAAGGGCCTATCGCAGAGAGACTGTAGGCAGGTGTGTTGTCATCATCTTGCACAAGGTCATTCCCCAGTGCGATGTTACTCTGATCTCCACTGGGAGTCACAGAAATGTGGTCTTCCTTGTCACATGCCTCGACTCCTGCAGCACAGCTGAGATACAACCGATATATTTATGTATTTATATAGCCAGAGATTTACTCTTGAGTCAATTAAGCACAAAGTGGGAATAAAGGTGTTTTCTCTGGAGTACAATTCAACCAAGTACCGTACTGCGATGCAGGGATCAGTATTCGTATTGTACCTCTTAGGGATGTATTTCCGATATTTTTGTTTGTATTAATCTGAAGAAAAAAACTGAAAATTGGGCTCGGATATAAAAAAATTTGGATCCGAAATTCGTCCTTGGTGGATTTGTTCTCCGACACGTTCCACCATGCCTTGATTGTCACTCTTGACCAGCGGCCATCATCGATTCTAGTGATGTGTTCTGCCCAACGCACTTACTCTTTAACAGTTTGAATTATGTCATGAACCTGCATAAGTTCTCTAATAAATGTGTTCGTCTTTACGTCTCTTCATGTCATTCCAAGCATGAATTCAAATGATCATATAATGTCTGAGATGTTAATGGCCCAAACATAATTTTTCTTTGGAAAATTACCCTTAAAATGACATGTTTTAATACAAAACTCATCCATAGTATGTAGATGTATTGAAACAAACTACATTCTATGTAGTATACAATGTGTGTCAACCTTCTCTGCCGGCATCCAGAGAAAAACAACATTCCAACTTAAATGTACAAAATGTACGGAAACTTTTGTCAGTACATTTAGATGCTCGGTGTAATTTGTCAGTAGAGTACTGTACCTTCTTGTTTACCATGTAATGCTGCTGCGGCTCCAAAAGCAGGTCAATAAAAGGTAGCTGCTGAACACTGGCCTTCCACAATGCCCATCATAAATAAACCTCAACTCTAAGGCCTTCTGTTCAGTCTGTAGGAAGCCCTATTAGAGCCCAGTGGGAGAGCTGCTAGCCACGATTACTCCAGAGATATTGACATAATTAGGGTACTCTCCCAAGCCATTACAGGGGTTCATAACAGCTCATTATGTGAAATTGCAGGAAGACAAAACATTAAAACCCTTCCACACGTCTAAAAAATATATATGACGCTCACACCAAATCTGCAGCAAAATGGAAGCGAGATGATCGTCAGACAGCAGATGCTTTCTTGTTTAAATGCTTTGTGCGTCATTTTATCCAATTAGACCCCACACTCTTCTCTGACAGTCAATGAGAGCTGAGCGAGGGGTTGGGTGGGCTCAGAGGTGGCTTTGTCTACCCTCGGGTTCGCTGGGTGCTGGTTCAAAAGACCCACATGTGTCCGAAAGATACGGTATTTGCGGGCAGAAATCTCAAGAAGGGCACTAACCTCCGAGGAGGGAAATAAACTCACTGTCCCTTGCAGAGGTGTGTGTGTGGATATATCCCCTAATACGCTTCTCATAAGTAGGACAAAGTGTACTGTGCAAAAGCCAAATATACCTTTCCTTGCAGCTCCATACTTCCTTCCGAATAAGTGTACTTTTGAATGATGCTCTACTGCACTGCTGAATTATCCTTTCCGCCATTACTTTTGGCTGAACCCTATTACGTAAAAAAGACGACAATTTTAGAACACAATATGGTGTTTATAATGTGAAGGGGTCACTACATGGTTATGTGTGTTGGATTACACAGCGGTGTGACCAAAAATCAGTTTAATGCCTATTTCTCCAACGGAATATTTGGTACTTGTTGATTGTGTATAAAGGGTGATTTACAGTATAGTACCACCCGACAAAGTGAAAGGAGGTAGAATAATTAACGGCAAGGGCATTTCAGTCTTGCGATTTGTGTTTTGCGATCACTATTTTGTATCTTCTTCTTTGGTTCTTTCGGTAAAGTCTCGTAGAATGAGAATAAAATAATAAAATAAAACAATAAAATTCTCACGACGTTTCGGCCACAACACAAGTAGCCTTCTTCAGGTGAAGGAACAAAACTGTCGGGACGACAGAACATTAAAGCTCTGTCGTCCCGACAGTTTTGTTCCTTCACCTGAAGAAGGCTACTTGTGTTGTGGCCGAAACGTCGTGAGAATTTTATTGTTTTATTTTATTTTATCATTTTATTCTCATTCTACGAGACTTTACCGAAAGAACCAAAGAAGATGAATCCTTGCAGTCACGAAAGCTTAAAATCGATATGTTGTGTCTGTCTAATACAAACGAATGCAACGTGTGCATGTATATATGTTTACTTCCTATCAACACCTCTATATAATCCAATACAGTACATTGTCAATTATCATTCGCCTTTTTTTAGTGTGCAGAAACTTAATGACTACATTTCAACACAAGAAATACCAATGCACATATTGTACTGTTTTCAAGAAGTCTCACAGCTACGCGCACCACTTCCTTTGGTCAAACATAACCTGTGAGCAACTTCATAAATGCTGTCTAATTTAACACGTAGGCTTTCGCCACCAATATCATCCATAATAGAAGTTTTTTTGGGTTAGATCGCGTAAATATATAAATGTGTCGTTAAAACCCACCACCACCCGACACAGCCAACTAGTAAGGGTTGTCACGTAAACAGAACGTGGCCAATTCGTCACTAGTACAGCACACCGGTGTGTTGGAGAGCCAAGCCACAACATTTACAATCTGAGTACGATGTTTCGCCAGGAATACAAATAGCTTCATCAGGCGACAGACAGATTTGTGGAGAAGGCCACCTGTTTCGTTCCTTATATAGAGGTGTAGATGTGGTGACCACGCTTGTGTGCTCTTGCGCCACGTGGGGGGGGAGATCACAGGGTCAACGTACATTATGCATGTGCATTATGCGAGCCCTTTGAACTTGTCCTTCCTGTCTATTGTGTGTATGAAAATAGCCGTACCAATGGTAATCCCTATTGAAGTATACTGCCGTTCGTAGGCATGCATTTAAATAATGTATTATTTGATGATTCGGTTCCACGCAGCACTAAGGTGGTAGCTATCTGAACGGTTAACGTTGTTTTTATTTCTTTTGTCGTTGTTGGCACGTGTGTTCTGCTACTGCTGACAGTTGTATTTGCGAGATTTTAATATTTCTCTGATGTTCTTTTAGTCTCGTGCTGATCATTCGTCCTGTTTGCCCAACATAACATTTAGCACACGTGCATTTAATCCTGTATACACCTTCTGTTGATAGCTTCGGTAATACATCTTTACTACCAAATATGAATTTCTAAATTTTATGTACCGTGCCAAATCCGACTCGGATGTTTTGTTTTTCCAAACATCTGGCTAGTTTATCAGTTACTCCTGCAATGTACAGTATTTTGATAGTTTTAATTACTTGGGCAGTTTCAATGCTCGATTTGATTTGGTTTTGGCATTCAATGCCCTGTTGATTTGTGCATCATTGTAACTGTTCATTTGCAGCACTTCTTTAACATGTTGAATTTCACTTCTCAGACTGTCACCATTAGACACTTTCTTAGATCGATGAATGAGGGTCTTGATATGAGCAGATTTCTGTGTGGGGTGATGGTGTAACTCTCCATTCAGACACTTTCTTAGATCGATGAATGAGCGTCTTGATATGAGCAGATTTCTGTGTGGGGTGATGGTGTGACTCTCCATTCAGATAGGCATCAGTAAACACTGTGTTATTTTACCATTTCGACCCCGTCCGAGTAGAATATCCAGAAATGGTAGAGTTCTGTCAGCTTCCACTTCCATGGTGAACTGGATGGATGGTTTTGCGAGTTGAGATGATTTAGAAATGCGTTCAGTGTATCTTTGTTGTGTGGCCATACCACCAATGTGTCATCCACATATCTAAACCAAGCAGATGGTTACAGTGTCCTTGAAGCTATTGCTTTTGTTTCAAAATCTTCCATGAACAAATTTGCTATCACAGGAGACTAAGGAAAGTCCATTTCTGCTCCTTCCTTTTGTTTATAGAAGTCACCTTGCAACAAGAAGTGTTCTTTAGACAGTGTTCAGCTAGTCTTGGATATCTTTGGCTAAACCTTTGTTCGTTACCAGAGTGTCGAGTAATTTCATTGACTCGTTGACCGGAACCCTCGTGAATAGAGAAGCCACATAAAAACTTATGAAAATATAATTAGGGTTAAGCTTAACATCTTTGATTATATTTACGAGATGTTCAGAGTTTTTAATGAAGGAAGAGGTCCTACCGATGTAGGGCTGTATTTGTTGCGTTACGTATTGTGCTCATTTGTACGTGGCAGAGCCTATTGTACTAACTATGGGTCTTAATGGGACATCAGGTTTGTGAATTTTTGGTAGCCCATAAAGTCTTGGTGGTTTAGATGCCCTTGGTTTGATCAGGTATTGCTCTTTCTTGGGAATTGATGACGTTGTTTTACGTTCCAAGGTGCTGGCTGGTTGGGTCTCGTTAAGAACCCTGGAGAAAGCTTGTAAAACTTTTGCTGTAAACATGACTTTTTGTACGAGTGCATCTGTTTTGGTCAACTTAACACAAGAGTTTGTTCTAAGTGTGGGAAAAGCACTCAATTTGTGCAGATATAAGTTAACGTATACGGTTTTCAGTACAGAATGATCGCCGTTAAGGGGCCATCCATCTAGTACGTACGCATGGAGGGGGGGGTTAACCCAAATGCGTATGCTTGCGTATGGGGGGTCTACTGACAATGTACGTACGCATAGGAAACGGGGGGGGGGGGGGGGTGAAGTCTCAATAATAATTTGTTTACATTGGCCTTCAAATGAGCCACAGACAAGTACTACGACTGAGGGAGAGGTGTCACTTGTTTGCCACCGTACCCCTGAATGCCAGCTATATCGTAACCTGTTCGACTTGGTTCAGTCGGCGTTTGAACCTAGCGGACACTAGACAAACTTTTTAAAGGTACGAAACTGAATTATTGAATGCAGCCGGCGGTGGACTATGTTTGCTAAAACATGTTCATATGATTAATCCTTGATCGTTTCTGCGTGGATTAAATATCGACCGTTCGATAGGATTCGGGGCGGGGGGGGGGGTCAAGCGTACGTACGCAGGTGGGGGTGGGTGTGTAAAAAGCATGCATGCGTACAGGGAGGGGTCAAGTTTTGTCAGATTTTTGCTTACGTACTAAATGGATGGCCCCTAAACATGTAACTTGTTCGGGCAGAAACTGTTGCAAGAAATAGGCAACTGGGAGAAGGGTTTTAAACATTTGGGTTAAAATTCCACGAACCCTATATTTTTAGGGGCCATTTACATAAACACAGTATGAAAATGTATCTTTATACATGTCTGACCTTTTAAAATAACAATATAGGCAACTTGACCGAAATTAACATGTCCATATTTTCATCTTCTTGAGATGTCCTAGAATAATATTTAATCACGTGAAAGTCAGAATTCTCATTATTAATCGTTCACATGTGGTGACAGCATCATATACCTGACAGCTAACATTTAAATTATCACTCACCTCGACATTACATTGCACACACATCAGAATGACTCACGGGAGTCCAGATCGGACCTAATGTATGCTCAATTTATTCTGCCTACTGCAGTGTCCAGCGCATTCAGATATGCATCTATTGCTGTCAAACTTAGTTTGGAGAGCACTTTGCACAACCCTCCACGTGTTCTCCTGCACCCACAGTGCATGAGTTCACGGAGGGTTTTGCTGGATTCAGCCAGGATTGTCCCCTCTAAATTGCATCCGGGTCATCAGACACACTGTGGAAGCGGGGGGGGCACCCTGAAAGTGAATGATTCCCAGTCGTTACTGAGCAGATTGCAGACAGGGTCTATGAAGTTCACTCCTCACCTATACACAGATAAGTGGTGCTCGACTTGTACTCTGACGATATTAAAGCTATGGAACTATTGGTGACTTACTTGACACTAAACTACTGTTTAATGGGCTACCGTGCATTTGAAGGTCGCATCTTCGGCACATGTCAGCACTTACGTCACCTTGGTGAAGGGAGAATACCGCGGACTCACAAATACCATGATGTATATCCAAAGTGTTTTGGGTGTCTCTTCGCCGTATCTAATGATGTTTGGTGGTGTCCGGACACCCACAATACCCACAGTAGCTGCACCCCTGGTAGTCCCTTAGCCCAGACCAGACATTTCACTTTTCAGTGCAGGGAGTCCTTGCTTAACGTCGATTCGATCAACGTTTCATTATACCATCGACAATACATTCGGGAATATAGTCCCTTATAATGTCATGACGTTTGCTTTTACGCCATCGCTGCTAGCAACGGGAACTACTTTGTGGGGCGGAGAGCGTAGTTGCACCTAGCAAAACGTGGTGCAGTCCCATCATCCCTTGCGCCCTGTCTCAGTCTTCATTCCCTATGCCATTCTGTTGTGTGTGAACCGAGATTCGAATAATAATGTTATAGCTTGCGTTTGTGATATAATCCTTCTGAACCACGAGTCAAAAACGGCTATATGCCCGCTGCACATCCATCATTGGTGAGTGTTATCTTATTAAATCTGCTATTTATTTGTTAGTATTTATTTTATTGTATTTGCATTTATTTAATATTATGTTTCCGTATTTAAACGTATAACCATGTTTTTGCTTGGTAAAAAAAAAACCTACATTGGAATGCAACCTCCAACTTTTTATTTTTTATGGGGAAAATGGGTTCACTTAACGTGGTTCCAATTAAAGTCGCACTATTCGTGAGCGCAACTATGACGTTAAGCAGGGATTCCCTGTACCACCTGAGGAGACAATAACTTGAGTGGTTCTGATTTCTTGATGTGGCCAACGACAGTGAATTGTATGATAACCGTGTGGAATGAGTGGGTCATCAAATATATATTTTTTATTAACCTTTTAAATTAATCAATACCACAAACGTGTTTGATACCTTAGGTCAGCACTTTGCAACTAGTGTGCCGTGGCAACGTCCTGTGGATGTGCCACGGTAGTTTTAGAACCACTTTACACAGGGCAGGACAGACGAACTCTTGCTCGCCATCTAGTGGCCGATCGAGTGCCCATCACTCACCTCCTGCCCCCCGCCCCTCTCCATTGGTCATGGCGTCGTATGGCAGACAGCCATCAGGCCCCTACCACGGCCCTCTCAAATACGTTGGTTGGGCATGCCCAGTTTGGCAAACGGACACTGAGACTCGCTTACGGACATGCAGAGAGTCACAGAGAAGCACAGAGAGTCACCTATTTGAAGGGAGAAAAACACGGACTCATAAATACCGTGATTTTTCTTTAAAGTTTTGTGGGTCTCTTGGCCACATCTAAAATTGTTTGGTGGTGTCCAGACACCCATGAAACCCACAGTGGCTGCGCCCCTGGTAGCCCATGATCCCGGACCAAATATTTCATTGTCTGTACCACCTGAGATGGCACAACATTAGTGGCTACAATTTTTTTAATGTGGCCAACAACAGTGAATGATGTGATAATCGTTTGAAACGAGGGGGTTCATCAAATAATTGTCATTAGACATAGAAATAAATTGGTGCAACTAAATTTGCCCACCTCATGTGGTAGCGATTTCTGCTGTGACCCATGAAGTATGGTTTTCAGTCAAGCTCGATCTATTCCCAGCTCCGGTCACCAGGCAAGGAAGCTTTCACTGAGGACGCAACATCTGGCCCCAGCCTGGAGGGCACTCCCAACATGTTGCATCCCACGCGCTCATTGAGCTTGAAGGATAAACTCCAAGAATGCACTGTTATTGGAGATTCCAATACGAGATCTTTGAAGCGCACCAACAAAAAACACTGAAGGCAAGGCAAGGCCTAATTATGAAAAAAAACACCGTAATACAATGCTGTGGCATTTTTGCAAACACAGCGTTGTAATACGGTGTTGTCTTTTTTTTTGGAAGATTTGTTGGTTTATCCCAGGAAGTTTCTGTTGCGCGTCGTCGCTTTAAGATGTTTCTCTGTTCATATTTTGTTTGTTGCGGTTGCACCCGACTCAAGAGCCGCATGGCTCACAGGGCTATACCTAATAAATGAAACTTGAAGGACTCTCAAGACCTAAACGTGACTTCCTGGGCAGAAATCTAAGGGCGAACAAACGTTGACGTCGTCGCCTTACAGGAACCACACGTTGAGAACAGCACACGGATGGCAAGTTACATAATAAATATTTACACCATTGTTGCTGCCATCTACCACTCTAGACATGACCTTGCCACCTTCACCAGGCAAGGCCTAATAATGAACTATGCTTGCAAGTTCACCACCGCCACAAGAGACGGCACGCAGACAATAACTGTCACTGGTTGGTCGCGTGATAGTCGTAAATGTTTATAAAGCCCCCGGATAAGGAATGGCCATCACCACTTCTGCCAGCAGCCACTCACGTGGCTTTAAGACGTGGGGGCAGAGGGGACTTCAAAAGCCACCCCCGCAAAAACAAGAAAATTACGAAGCCGAAGAAAAACTCGAGGAATGGTCGTCGGCACAAGACAGATTCCTTACATAACCAGAAACAACCGGGCACATTTCACTCAGTGCAGTGGAAAAACAGGACTACAACCCCGATGTATCCTTCATCTCAAAGGAAAAGAGTGGACAGCCACTAGTTGCCTCACAAAACAATTATTGGCAATTTCCCAAAGAGCCAACGCAGACCGGCTGTCACCGCACATATCGGTCATAACCTCAAACTTCACGGCCACATTGGAACATTCGGAAGGCCAAATGGCTCGGCGAGGAAAAATAAACCAAAACCCAATTGAAGAAGCAGGAGCCAAAGCTCTGAAAACTTAGATAAATTCAACAAAATTCTGACACCTGCCAAAAAAAGACAACATCCAAAGGGGGTATCGAAAAAGTTGTATGCCATGTTGGCAACCAGAAACAGAACTCTGTGAAAAAAAGTTAATCAGAACTGGAAACCAAGATAAGGGCACTGCACTGCTAGAGTCCACGCACTCCGCACAAATAAAACATTGGGAGCACGTCGCTGCAGAATTGGACTTCACTCACTCCAGCCATGAAGCCTGACAGTGCCTGTGGAACCTAGGTGCCTCAAAACCAACACAGTGCATGCTGTGGCTTCGCACACGCTGTCTTGTTCTAAGGCACCACGAATTGAGAAGCTCACCAAACAAGCTGTCCGGAAACAACTCGATGTCACCTTGAGCAAACTATTGCCAGCAACAGATCTAACAAACCCATACACCGTCACGAAAGTATGTACCTATGTATGTGCGCTGTACTTCTTTTGCGGGGACGCAGTCAACTGTGTTAATCGGAGGTGCGAGAGAAAGACAACAAACTAAACACACACAAAATGTAAGTAGAAGCAGCCCTCAGGGTCACAAAGTCCGATAAGGCACCGAGATATGATGGCCTGTTTCCTGAGTTCCTATGAAACTGGGACTATACGGACAACATCCGCTAGCAAACCTCTTCACTCTAGAACACACGACAGGCAAAATCTTAAAAGAATGGAAGCAAACCAAAGTCATTGTCATTCTGAAACCCAGAGAGTCACAAGACTGCAACTACAGCTGCATCTCCTATTAGCACGGTTGGCTACGTACGATGCGAAAGAAGTTCAACATGCGTAGATACATACAGGCCAATATCCCTCTTGTCCTCCACCTCCAAGTTGATGGAGCGTGCCACGCTTGCCAGAATTTACCCCCATTTTCGACCCCCAACTGCCTCCCGAACAAGCCGGATTTCGAATTGGCCGTAGCTGCTGTGAACAGATCGTTACCTTCAGCGTCAACAGAAAACTGGCAGGGCAATGATTGACCTCTCTCTGCTGCTTATGTTTGGCGTCATGGGCTGCTGCTGAAGTTGGCCAAAATCATCAGATGCCCTTCTACTGTACACCTAATCGACCTATGCTCAACAACTGCACTCTCAGGGTACGGATTACCAGTAAACACAGCCACAAAAGAATTAGGTACAATGGCCTCCCTCAAGGCTCGCAACTAACGTTGGCATCGCTGTGGCGAGATATTAACTCCCTCGCCTGGTATGCAGGAGGTCGTGGGTTCGATCCCGACGCTGACGCCTGTATATTTGGAGTTTGCATGTTCTCCCCATAGTTACGTGGATTTTTCTCCGGGTCCTCCGGTTTTTCCCTGCACATTTAGAAACATTTGGCTGCTATACATTAGCACTTGATAAGCCACTTCATTGAGTTATCATTTGTGGCCAGGTTGCTTCTGAAAAAGTGCTATACAGCTCAGTGGACCTTACCTGGCAAATACAAATATAGCACCATCGCTATTTCACGTAATAAAAAAGACTTGCCATGCACATTGTATGCATGTACTGTATGTTGAACTTCTTTCATACCGTACGTAGCTAACCGTTCTAATTGGAGGTGTGAGATGATATAATCATCATCATGATCTCGCAGATGCATACATGCAGAAGAAATATACTTTAGTGCACATGGCACAACACTCAATAACATTGTCAATACTCTAAATGCTGGAAACTCCAAATAAGGCCATCCAAAACCACAACAACCACTTTCCACCTGAACAATCAATGAGCAGATGCCACGCTTGATGTGTGTTCCTTCTGTGGTAGTCCAGTGCGCTATGACCCCACTGCAAGAGATCTAGGAGTTATCGTGAACAGAAGCGTGACCTTCAAACCCCACATAAAACACATCTGTGAAAAGACCAAATCAAGAATCGCCCTGCTGCAAAACAAGACTCGCAAGAACAGCTTAGGGCACCTCAGCTGATGTCCTGGTATCTACTACCCTGATCACTGATCTACTCAGTAGCAAAGTATCGTGCTCCAGTCTGTTCGAGGACCTCGTACACAAAACTGCTCGCTGCACAATTAAATAACGCGATGCACATCATAACTGGAACACTGAAACCGACACCAACCCCCTCGTCTCGCTGTTCTGGTGAACACCAAATATACGCAGAGACATTCAAACTGCAAGGGAGTTGACAAGTTTTCTTGCCAACCACAATATTTTGCCCCATCAACCAAGACGTCAATAATGTAACTCCCCCACTGACTCAAATCCTCGATTCCCCTTCTGGGATCACGCTGTCACCATCCTAAAAATCTCACCCAGATCTGGAAGAACGCTGGCGAAAAAAGTGGAACAACGCGGACGTCCATAATAAATGCCTCGATCGAGACCTAAACATCACACCTCTTGGCTTTGAGGTGCCTCGGAGACACTGGTGTAACTATCAACCGCATTAGAACATCAACAGGTTATTGCACACAGCTCCTTCATAAATAGAACATTAAAGACAAGCCACAGGGCAGCTGTGGCCTTGCAACCCAAGCTATGAACCATAAAGTAAACCACTGTAGTCTGCACTCTTGTTCAATGCAGGAAGGGCAAAACCAAACAAACTTTCTCCTGAAGCCCTGTCATGGCTACCAGACCTCGACATTGGCAATTTGGCTCCTGAACATATTGTCATCATGCGCAAGAATAGAATAGAATGTGGAATCACACAAATTAAGTGCTCAGGCTTAGGTCACGTGGGGGCATCTTGGAGAGGTTGAATGCTTTTGAAGGGAACGTGATGCCAACATTAGTGAATGGCGAGAGCTTGAGAGAAGATTTGTTCAAAATGCTTCCTCAGAGGAAAGACCAGACTTTGATTACGAAGGCTGTGAAAACCCACGCGCTATGTTGAATGATTAGCGAGATGTTAGCTTGTGCCTGATGCTGTGATCACAGTTGAACAACTCTCACAATTTCGATTTAAAGCTTTCGTGACTGCAAGGATTCGTCTTCTTTGGTTCTTTCGGTAAAGTCACGTAGAATGAGAATAAAATAATAAAATAAAATAAGACAATTAAATTCTCACGACGTTTTGGCCACAACACAAGTAGCCTTCTTCAGGTGAAGGAACAGTTTTGTTCCGTTACTGTTCTGTTACCGTATTCATTGAAGCTCTGTCGTCCCGACTTTTTTGTTCCTTCACCTGAAGAAGGCTACTTGTGTTGTGGCCGAAACGTCGTGAGAATTTTATTGTCTTATTTTATTATTTTATTCTCATTCTACGTGACTTTACCGAAAGAACCAAAGAAGATGAACTCTCACAATGTTTGCAATGTAACGCGTTTCAAAATATGTTTTCAACATCGTAGGGCTGTGCTAATTCGGTAAATTATGACTTGTACACAGAAGTAAGTTTAAGGAACTTTACACCTTATTTTGTAACACTTGTCCCATATGGGTTCTATCCGAGAGTCATATATTTTTTTATGTAATGACAACGTATACAATAAACTACATTAATACCCAATGTGGTACTCAACCATAATTGATTATTTCATCATATTTCTTTACACTACAGATTAGGCATTTGCTTTGATGATTATAATAATACAATACAGCCTTCTGTCAATTCACCAAGCGCTGGATGAGGCGCTTCCACATGAATTTCGGTTGTTGCTTATGGCGGCTTATATACAGAAATTACTACATATCGAAATTAGGTGTATATATACACACACCGTTATGTATTTTAAATTCTCTGTTTTTGTTAAAGAAAATGTCTAATGAATGTTAACATATATGTGTATGCAACATTAAACTGCAGTACTATTTGCGAAAAAGTCGATAATACACCGTTAAAAGTTCAACATTCGCAAAACATTTTAACAAATAACGGAACAATAATTATAATACTTACAATTGGTTCTGTAAAAACAAACACCACATGCACAAAGTATAGACCGATACAATTTGTTTCAGGAACATGCATTTTAAAATCGTCCGTTACCGTATCGTAGTAACCAACGCAAGAAAATACACATGCAAATTAATGTTGGAAAACATTTTTTAAAGTTGTTTTTTCTCACCTTTAATTAACGGTTACCTTTTGCAAATTCCAGTTACCAATGTAAAGCCCAGAATAAGATAACTGGCATTTTTGAACATTAAGTGTGATTATAATTAACGATACAAGGGGGGAAAAGAGTGGGAAAAAAACGTTGAATAGAAACTTACTGGAGTTACACTTTATCCTGACACAATCTAGATGGGGGAGAAAATGTGAAATATGAAGTTACATCCTTCAAGGTAACTGCTGCAGACATCCAATAAAAATGCAGGCCACCCTTCCGGGGACAGACACACGCAAAAAATGTGGCCATTTTAATTACACTAGTTACAATAAAACGCCTATGAGCAAACAATTACTCAACCAGGAGTTGTACAGCACACAATTAAAGTTTAATTATTATAAGTGCAACTGTTATATAAAAAAACATATTTTAAGCATGAATACAAAAGTCAGCTTATTTTTGTTGTTATTGTTTATATCATTTATTGTTAACTCTGAGAAATAGACATTAATTTTAAGCTGGGTTAAAAATGGCCACTTACAAACATACGCCGCGTAATAGCTTAACCTGGGCACCCTTTACATATGACTGGATTAGCTGTAATCAAATTAACTTAGGTATGTCACTCATACCCTGGCATAATGCTAGCATGACTATAAAGCACAATGTAGTCTGTCATATTGTGATAAAAGCTGATGTTTTTTTCTTCCGGCGGGGGGGGGGGGGCATATAAGCATTAAAGCTGTTTAATAAGTGCAATTATATTTGGTAAATAATGAAAGCATCTCTCGGGCGTTTAATATTTACAGCCAAATTTAAATAGCGAATTTTTTTTACCCATTCATTTGCCTCTCTGATTATTTGCTTCCTACGGTAAATTGCTAAATAGGCACATTGTGTTTATTCGTGATTGCTAATTCATCCCTCCAACGTTGCCGTCGTACTAATAACTACCGTACCTCTTCTTTTATATACTTTATGTGTGTTCATAGGTAATGCACACAGTATAAATACCTATGTGGTTTCAGATATTGCAAAAAATATCGACTCAAGTACGTTGCCCCTTTCTTGAAGCGTTAACGCATTCCACGATAAGCAGAAGTGTAAGTCATTTCTTTTTTACATTGGTCCACCTAAATATATTGTGATTATTATTATTCTATGACTTAGTGCCTCCTCTAAGAGTGACATAAATCTGACCCAGGTTAGGTTATCACGCGGCCTGCTTTGACATGTGTCGTCAACCACAACAGAAAAGGCGGTGCAAACAGTCATGGAGCAACGGGTGGCAGGCAGTGAGTGCTAACTGACCCTAGCTATACATTTTGCAAGTCAAACCCGTTAGATTAGCATTCGCATCACATTATTATTTCATCGTATTTCACTGAAAGACGTCTCTTCTTACACGGTTGGAGTGAGTGAAGTCACTAGTCTGCAACACATATAAAGTATCAACTTATTAAATAAATAAAAACTTATAGTTTTTTTCACTAAGTACATTACAATTACATTCTACATTCTCTAATACAATTTTTTTTATGACTCTTGCATTCTATAACTAGTGCTAAATGTATATTAAATTTCTATAACAAATGCAAACATGCGAAGCAAAGAAAAAACTACTGCTTACAGTGCAAAAAAATACCCTATCAATTCCTAAGCTCAATTAAAAATTACTATTTAACATAAGCTAGCCGAAATTAATTGAAGTTTATTACAGAAAATATTGCCTCTGTAATTTACAATTGATTTACGACCTTAACGATACCACCAAGTTGCAATAAAAGTAAATATTGAACCATAAAAACAGCTATTACGAAAACAAATCATACATGCATTTACTCTTGCATTAGCAACAGTAATGCTCATTCAATCAAAGCATTATTAAAATGTTATAAGCAAGTCGACTTTCATTATTTATTCTTGAATGAATGAAAAACAATGCGTAGATTGAGATTTTTTTTTTATATCCACTACAGCACTACAGTTGCTGTTGTCCCATCCACAGGTAGCCACGGACATTGTTGTGCTCAGCGAAGAGAGCTTCTTCTGCTACACCCTACGCGTTTCATCTGCCAGCACCGTTTAGTCTGTTGTTCCATGGCTGTCTGCTCAGGGTCGCAGGCTTTGGCCTTTGAAGGGATATACCAGAAAGCAAAAGGATGGGGAGAGGGGACTTTCGTGTGAGTTGATGCATGAAACGTTACTGATGGTTCGAAGAAACAGACACAATTCTGGAGAGGAATAACGCCACAGAGATGTGATTACATTTGAAAATGTCAGCCGTGGCATGAAATAAAATAAATAAACGTATATATATATTCAAATGAAGGTGATGAGAAACGTTTAAGTGAAGCATCAATAATCCAAAATAGTTTGCAGATATCTGGCAGGGGAAAAATCATACATACGTAAATAAGGAAGACACATGCAAATTGTGAACAACATTCTTTTCAATTCAAGATGACAACTCAATCAGAAGTACCGATATGTAATTTGCTAGGTTGTTTTGGAATATTTAATGAGCAAAACTAACAAGCCATTTTCCCAAAGCGAAGTGAAACTTTACACGTTATTTTTTTCCCCTTTCTGGCATTGAAATGCACTCATCGGGAAAAAAAAAGATGAGAGTGATAGAATGCATGAACAAGCAAAGCACTCACATCACTGGAATGAAAATTATCTGCACATAAGCAGCGAAGCGAGTAATTTTGAAAATGCCATGCAAAAAGAAAATGCATTATTTTTCTGCTTGAATCAACTCACAAATCATAATACCGATTTATCAAAATGCCATATAATGGTTTTTGTGTGTATCCGATTGAAGACAGTACACAGATAGAGAGATAAATAAAAGAACGAATCACAAATACATTCGTGTAAACAAAACAAAGCACAGAAATAGGAGACCGTGTTGTGACAATGAGAATGTCAAAATGTATCCAGAGGGAGGGATTTAACCAATGACCGAGGGGAAATCATTGGATGCACTGAATTCGTTTAGCAACATTTTTTTCTTTACATTTCGGCAAAAAACAAAACCGCCAGGTTGTAAATTAGCCAATCATTCTAAACATGTTTTTGTCTCCTCCCGCAGCATTTACATTTTACAGAAAAATGAACCGAACATCGCATTCAAACAAATTTAGTGCTTCCACGGATGTTGACTGCCCCTGCCGACGACGGTTGACGGGGCGCTTATTACGGCGATGAGCGAGGGTTTGATCGCCATACCTAGATTGATGGTGAGCTTCACGCGGGCGCTGTCCAGCTCCAGCCTCAGCGTGTCCGCTGAGTCGCGCGACGTCGTGGCCAGCAGCAGGCCGTAGGCGCGCTGCGACACGAAGCGCAGCGTCACGTCCTCCGCCTCCGTGTGAATCACCACCGGCATCACCACCTTCATGAACATGGAGCCGTCGTAGCTCAGGATCGACGCCTCTGCAATCGCAAACGGACGGGGGAGGAGATACAGGCCGGAGGTGGGGGGGGGTGGAGGTGAGGGGATAGTCGGGGGAGGGGGGGGAAGGGTTAGGCAACACTCCCGTTGCACCTCATCGCGTTGCGCAAGGTAGCTGAAAGCTGGAATGGCGATAGGTTGCTGATAGCGAACCACCACCCTTCAAACGTGCAGTCGGCGTGTGGCCCAGGACCTGCTTGTATAATTTTGCCAAGGCAAGCCAATCGGTGAGGGCTCGCCGACAATGCATCTGCATGAAAGAGTAATGCAGGCGGTCACTTAAAAAGTCAATCGATCAGCGGGCACGTCGCCGCCATCGATGTCACCTTCACAAATTGTTTGTAGAATATCGTTCGGAGTGTCGCAGCTCCCAGAGGCTGCCATCGCAAAATGCCGAACGTGGCACCGCGGTGGAAACACGGCAGATGTGTGTGGGTCAAACGGGTCACGCGAATCAATGCTGTTAAAATCATTTACTTTTGCATCCACAAAGCATATCAGCCGAACTGTCACAAAATGAATGACGATGCCTTTGTTGAAGGTCAATTGTGGATAAAGCCTAATGACATAGGCGTAAATACATAAATAAACCTTGGCTTTCTGACAAATGTATATTTTTGTGCACCCAATCCGTCAAAAAGGTGCAAGCTTACGAATATATCACGTGCAAAATGTACTGTTAAAAAAGGTCATGTCATTGCTCCCAAGTTGTCAATTGATATTATTTTTTAAAACGTGGCAGGAAGACACCATACATCAGATGCGATCAATTCTAAGATGTCATGATTTATGCACGAGTAAAGCCTTTTGCTTTTTTACCTTAAAACGACATTAAATCACTTTGGGTGGAACCATAAGCTTCATCATTTTGTCTAATGGAGTAATCACATTAATTCGTCATTAAAACTGAGGTTAATGACCCACGTCTGGTAAAGGAAAGCAATTTTCTACACAACATCTATGCATAAATCATGCATCTCGAGCGTGATTAACTGACAATGGTGTTTGTTTTTGAAAACTAATACACAGACTGGCATCGCATTGATACGGCAAGCCGCACGCATGCGGCACCCAGATGCTGCGCCACCCAGATGCTGCGCCCCCGTTAAAATGCGTGGCGTTTATAGGGAGGCGATGCGCGTACCCCGAAGGTGCAATTGTTTGTGTTTTTGTTTGTTTGTGCACAGTCATTAGCCGCACATGTATACGTTTACTTGACGTAAAAACCAAAAAATTCCCCCGCGCATACCTGAACGCAATAAAGTAGTAGTAAAAAAAGCATCTATCGCCAAAAGAATTCAATCCCTGCAGTGAGATGAGACCACCTGTGAGCGTGAGCACAACGCTTGACGGCGAGAATAAAAGGCGAAAAGGGGGAAGGCACAGCCCGGCAATTGGCAATTTGCTTGCTCATGCCACTGTTGGTCGATGAGTCTCCACTCGTGGGGAGTGCGTGGTTGGGGGGTAATTCTACAGAGCTCCCACTGGAGGATATTATGTCTGCTCCAGCATGCAGGCCAGATGTCTCGGACGAGGTGGGAGTACCCACACTTTAACCCCACCATCCGCGACCTGCCAATCGACACCCATTTCTACTGCCGGGTGGACAGGGTGGCATTGTAGAAACGTGCCCACCGTTGCAACTGCTGCACCGGGAAATCGAATCGAATCAGTGACCTCTGGATTGCATGTCCCGTGTGCTAACCGTTTGCACCACGGCAGCATCCCCGTGAAGATTGCAAGACTTCTTCTTCTGGAAGAATGTTTTTTTTTTTCTACAAAACTACAGTGGCACGTAGCGCTATTAAATGTGCATCGCAAAAAAAAAATAGTTCGGCATGAGGCACTGTGTCTATGTTGCATCGCCAGGAGAGTCGAGCGAGCCAAAAATGGCCACGGGTAATTGAGGGCTTCCTTCATCGTGTAATCCTCGACGCAGGTGGTGGCTCTGTCATAATGGGGGTCACTCCTGCAGCGGTTTGGCTGCAAGGTGACAATGCAGCTTATTATGTCTTCATTCCATCACAAAGGCACCCAAGCTGCAGAGAAACTACCACGTTTGCTACATGTATGATAACAAAAAAATGCTGCTTTCAGCAAAAACTAACGATGATCGAGGACTGCGTCAGAACCACCTCATTGATAGATTTAAAAAAAACGGCCAAGGCAAAGGAGAGCAAAAACTGCTTGGGCCTTAGTATATACCCCCCTGATATTCATGAGATAATGATGAGGAAAGGTCCAAAGTCACCCGACGTCGCATTGACGAAACAAAATTCAGACGACGGCATGATGCCTCTTGTTACTCGGCGAGATAAGCGGGGGGCAGAGGCGGTCAAATTCGAGAAGCTCCATCAGCCGCACGAGCACGCGCATGCATCAGCAGCGGCAAAAGGGCAATGCTGGGGACCATGGAAGACAACACCTGGAATTACGTGATAAGGTACTGTCATCATGTATCGAAAAAAAATGAATGGACAAATGGATGGCAAAAAATAGATGGCATGGTTATCATTATCTTTACAGCCACGATCTTTCGACTGCTGGATTAAAGGACTCCCCAAACTGTTCCCATCCATTACGATTCTGCGATACAATGATGCAGGACCAGATGGGATAACTGGACAGCGTAAAATCAAGTAGCGGAAGCAGTTGTTGGGAAAGAATCAGACACATTATTTACTAAACATTTACACGAATAAAATATCTCAATATTGGAGTGATGTATCGAGCATTGGATCTCTCACAGAGCAGCTCAACCCTCCATGTTGGAGAGCGGCTCACGGAAGCAGATATTACAGAGCTACCTTTGAATTCCATTCAGTGACCTCTGGTCCACACAAATCGAGGGCAGCACTTTCCCACACTCTCTGCATATAAAAGTAATGATCATTGCAAGACAGTCAAACCGTTATTTTTAATTATCAGAGCTAAACTTTAGGCAAATTAAGCGAATAATATACATCATTCGCTCAGATGCATCCAGCACCTAAGCGTCAATTAGCTGTTGTTTATATTAATCAAATATAAAACAATACATTTTAAAATTCAAGTCCTGGATAAGCAAAAATACAAACTCCAGTTTGGGCACTTATCAAGCATATTTAGTTCCGTGGATTTTTAAGTACAAAGTCAACCGCGGAACACAAAATATGTTGTCAGCGAATTGTAAAACTAAAGTTTGGCTTTGAGGTGTTTACTCCACACAGACAGATGATTTCAAACAAAGTTCCTGGAATTCACAATACTCAAATGTTTTTCAGACTTTAATAATGAAGGTTCAGCGAACCATTCAATAGGCTACATGTTGATTTTGAGCCACAAGAATTTTCCAGTGACACTGAAGCCATGGCTATTTAGAATATCAGAAAATTTACTGGTCCCCACCTAATACATAAAGGAGCAGTGTGCAGATTTGTATACACTCATGTATTTCTATATCCAACAAACCAATGTCTTCATCATAAACTCATGAATAGTGGATCAAGAGGTCTCTTATAGAAACACTTCAACGAGTCAATGTTGGTGATAGTTTGGTACTGTTTCTGGCCAACGGTGGAAGAGCAGGCGAAATACCCTCAAGAAGAGCGCTCTAAAGATCCACCACCAGCAGTGGCATAAGCGAGCAGTGTCAGGGCTACACCTCTAGTTGTATTCTGTCATATCAATGGTAAGTCAGCTTCGTCTGCTTTCTATTGACTTTAGCATCACACTCTTAGAAACAGCACCCACGCATTTTGTATTCACAAAAACCTTCAGCTATACACCTTTGTAGGGCTACGTTCAAATACTAAATTATCCAACAAAAAATTGGCATTTAAATTTTGGAGGCATAAACACGGCTACGTTTGTATGTAGAGATGTGGACCACATTTAGCGTTCTATTCCTTCTATAATAGCATTAGAATTTACATCACTCAGTGACTCCCTCACGACAATCCATATATTAGACGTATCAGTGTCACTGTCAACACTTATACACTGTGAAGCATACACTGAGGTCAACAAATTTCTTTAATAATGTTACTGCAAACAACAATTATGTGACACCGTTTGACATTCACTGTGTGCATGAAGCAGCCCTTTGGTAATCCACTGCTGAATGAGGGCATCCTCATGCCGTGCAGATCGTGGAGGTTATTTGACCATACTTCACCATGCTGGTCAGTGTGGGTTGGCAATGGCAGGCAGTAAAGTCATGAGAGCATAGAAAGAAGGTACGACAATTCATTTTGCTGAAATTCCCTCTGCTGCCCACGATGTAGCCACCTGTATGTCCACGATGATCACTTGATTTTAGGTGTCAAGTTTAAGTATGACAGGTTAATATTTTTTTGGGAGTTACATTTGAGATATATCAGTCGACTCTGAGAGCGCAAATGTGTGTGCGCTGACCATGAAACATGAATCCAGTAACGCTCGAAGTGCCGCAACCAGAATAAAGCAACGCAGTTGATGTTCGAGCAAATAGGATCGTGAATGAAGCACTGCAACCTTTCACTTGGCAAAATAACCCCACCCCCTACCTTACGATGTCGTTAAATTTTCATGCTTGCTAATGCACAACAATGGTATGCAAAGCGAAGTTAAGAGAGTGTAGCAAATTAGCCATGAATTAATTTTCGAATTCGCGTTTGGTTTGCATTTGAATAAAAAAAAAATATCACCGCTTCGCCGAATGAAATATTTCAAATCATATTGCACCACGTAATTATGGACTTCCAAGTTGCTGAATTTAGTTCCAGGGGGCACTCGGCTGTGAAAATTCCATCTCGGGGCCAGGGTAACATCCCCACGTCATGGACACCGTCCTCACGCAGGTCGCTTGGCAGCAGAGGGCCTCGTCTTCTACATTTGTTATTTCACGAAAATCCAAGCACAGGATTCAGAACGGCAGAACCACAGAGGCACGTGGAATTTCAATGACACGATGATAATGTAGAATGGGCGGAATGTGTTTTTCTTAGTTTTTTTTTTCTTTTGTGCAACCTTGCAATTGCTTGCTGCTGGCAGATATGGGGCCTCTACTCGAGATGGCTCTGGAGAGCCCCATCTAGAGATAATTTGGCATACATTTCTATGCTGGCCAGAGCTCTTGGAAGAGGTAAGAGTACCCATATTTTTACCCTATCACACGTGACCTGCCGTTCGACTAAATGTAGTGGTGCACCCTTTTATTGGTGGACAGAGGCCGCGGGCGGGGGGGGGAGAATAAAAAAAACTGGCCCATCCCTTGCAGTTAAAATTTAAGTCAAACCTCTGTTTGAAATTTAAGTCAAACCTCTGTTTGATTTAAATGTGTGCTTGCTAACTGTTCAATCACGGCAGCACCTTTCACATTTTATCTTCATGAACAACCGTCCGTGGCATTTGGCCCTTCTACAAGGAGCAGCACTTTGTAAAATATTTAGTTGAAAAGAAAATGTAAAATATCATAGCGAACAACACGGCTTGTACAAAATGTCTTTTATACGCAATGAATAGTGCTTGTGAGACCAGCTGCACTGTGGTTGTACAGTAATTGTACGCTCGCAACCCCGAGCGTTAGCGCCTTCAGCGGTGAATAGAAGGCTATAATTAATCACAAAAATGCATGCCCATTATACCTTAAATTGTTACTGTATGCATCTATAACAATGTGCTTGGGAACATAAAATAAACTCCAATCATGTCTTGATGACAACCATTTATAATCTTTTTACTGAGATTTTTTTGTCTGTTTTGTTTTCACAAGAGTGGGTTATTCGAGAATAAATACACATTTGAATGCAATGAATGTACTTTTTTTTTTAACGTAGAATGTTGTTTTTGAAGAGTACACTGTTTTTTTGTTGTTAAAGTTGTCCATTTCCACAGACGATATATAATGTAACTCTTGCCTTCATTGACAAATGTTGACGAGTGGTGGTGAATCGATTGGCGCTCTGCACTACGAACCCAGCGACCCGAATTCCATTCCCTGCCACAACTTAGATCAGTAACAAGTGGTCTCTGAATTGGCCCTTCACCAATGAGCGCTGACCACAAGCATGTTAAATGTGATCACACAACTGCCATGAAAGTCAGGGCACGGAGGTGGCCTTCATCCAGCACTGAATTGACAACAGGCGGCAAATTATGTTCTCGATTATTTAAATGTTTTTATTTAACTTGCAGTTGTCAATGAATAATTCTGCTACAAAATGGGGGTGGGGGGGGCGTCTTCCCACGGTAAGAGGATGAGACCTGGAAAGCGCAAGCTCAAAAGCCAAAGAGTCTATCGTCTTAGTAATAATGGTGAACAAAATATATATAGAGTTGGCGGACGTGACAGGGAACAAAAGCAAAATGCAGTGTAAGCCGTAGAGTGCGAGCCCTGCTGCGGTGCACTGTGTGTGCCACATCGCCAGCGGCCCACGGGGGGGCCTCCACCGCCTCCCACACTCCGCCACTCGATTCCGACGCTTCGTGTCCATTTAACAAACGAAATTGTGTGGGGCGAGGGGGGGGGGCAGAGGCATTTGCAGCTAGTGCTCACACACATCTAGCTGGCACCGACCTCTTAACCGTCAGTGTCTTAAGCTAAGGTCAGACTTCAGCCCGTGAAGAGTGAGGGTCCAGATTGCAGCACTTCTCCCGGGGTCAGGTCACAGAGCCTCGGCACAGGTAAACACGGGTCCAAACGGCGTGCATAACTGTCCCCCATCATCCAACCAGCAACCCCCCCCCCCCATCCCACCACCACTTTCACGTGTCACATCAATTACTCTGCCATGCCACGACCTGCACTGAGGCCAACCGCAGCATCCCATTCCCCATGGTGATCTCTTATTGCTGCATCCGTGCAGGACGTTTTAAGTGGGCCCCCTCTGCACAAAATGATTATCCACCGGTGGCCACCAGTGTCAATCACTGCCTCGCAGCGTGCCATTATTTCCAAATGGCTGACATATTGAGGTGATAGGCGCCCTTGTCAAGAATAAAAGAGCACAAAGGAACAGTGGTATTTCTGGTCACATGACATGAAGCAATTAACAATGGCGGTCTATCAATGCCAGACACAGCACAAATATGAATAATGGAAATAAAAAATGTCAATATAACTTTCGCCCGCCCCCACACGTTTATCAGATATGGTTTATTTTTTTTTTCCAAAGTCTGAATATTTAGTTTTCACAACATCGCATGTGACCGTAAGAATAATAATTAAATAGCTTGTTTTATTTTAAGCTGATGATATCGGCGTTTTTGGTTTCCGGCTGTGCTAACACCACGCTATAAATAACTACGATTTACCATTTGATAGCAAGAGGGCAAACATTCTGGCAGTGGATGTGTCACCTGAATTAATGATACAGGCTACAAATACTGTACTTTATAGATATTTTATGGGCACCGTATATTTCACAAGACAATAGAATGCACCGACTAAACGTTAAATGTTTGGGGAGGTCTTTTTTTCCCCTAAGCATCGTGAGCTGAGCTCAAAGTGAAAGTGAGCCATGGCTAAGCAAAAATACGAAGAAATATGCACACGTGTGAAACTGTTTACTAAAATGTCGACGTTCTATTTCGTGCGTGTTACATGAATGTGCTGCAGTGGTGTTTAGCACAGTTTGCACGCTGTTCTTGCAATCCGGAGATTTGTTGGATAAATTCTAAATTGAAAACGAATTTCATTTGAACTGCTTTAGTTTGTTGCCCTACATACATTCGATCTCCCGATGCGGCAGTTGAATCAGTGGGGCAAGTTTCTTAAATGCCCCCCCCCCCTTTCCCCAACCTCTGTCCATCCAGCAGTGTAATGTGGACGCCACACTTCGTCAATTGGCAGGTGACGTGCGTTGAGGTTGAGTTATGGGTACTCCCACCTCTTCCAGCAGAGAAGAGTAGCAAAGAAGGTAGTCAGTTTAACACGGAGGCTTTCGCGACCAATATCATCCATAATACAGGTTGTTTTTTTTGTGTTAGTTCGCATAAAGAAAAGGTTGGCCAAAAGCTGGTGAACTGCACATATTTCAGGCCAGCAATGATTCAAGCAAGCCTGACTCTCTCCTGAGGAGGCACTGTGTGGTGAAACCGTGTTCAGAGTTTTCTTGGATGGAATAAATTATGCTGATATGATGCACTTCCAGAACGTCATGCGGCCGATGGGTTGTGCAAGAAATACTTTCATTTCTCATGTGCAGAGACGGATATGTGAAGGAACCGTGCTGACCACTGTAATTGCAATATTGTATACAAAAGCCTGTGCCTCCATAAAAAAAACACTACGTTTTATCTTTTCAAGTATGGGTCCAAAAATGTAAGCTGTTTAACTCTACTCACTGTAGCAATTTGCTCTCGTGGTCTGGAATTCCCTTCCCTCAGCCATCCGCGCTATTGACTCTATGGCTCTTGTTCAAATGCAGGCTCAAGGCCTTTTGTTAACCTTAGCGTGTGACTGCACATCTACGAAATAAATATGGACTGTTCTGTACTCTTTTGCAAGGAACAGTAAGTATATGGACTGGTCTGTAAATATTAGCATTTGGTTGTATTTACACGTTTTATAAATATTCAATTGTATTTAGACACTTTATAAATCCAATCTGTATAGAAGGAACCAAAAATTAACGGATGCAGGCCGAGAAAGCTGGAAGAATATAAAAAATATCAAAACAGTTTTGTATAACTTATGCTGCCTTATATAGAAGCAGAATATTACTGAGAAGATGATCGCCGCATTTGTATTGCAGGAGGGAAAGCAACAGTTTTGAAACAAATGCATGTGTGGCGCCGATGATGGCAGCCTCGGCAGGTTGGTGCGCCCTGTTTTGTCCGGTTTTGACTTGTTTTGCTTGATCACCTGTGCTGGTGAGAGAGGCCTGCTGTTCAGCACACCCGTGCTGGTGAGAGGGGCCTACTGTTCAGCACACCCGTGCTGGTGAGAGTGGCCTGCTTTTCAGCACAAACGTGTTTGTGAGAGGGGCCTGCTTTTCAGCACACCTGTACTGGTGAGAGGGGCCTACTGTTCATCACACCAGTGCTGGTGAGAGAGGGCTGCTGTTCAGCATACCCGTGCTGGCGAGAAGATGGCACCGATGATGGTAGCCTCAGCCGGTCGGTGCGCCCTGTTGTGTTTTGTTTTGTCTGTTAATTCAGTGTTTTGCCAAGATTTTCGGAGTTCCCTAACAAGAGACGAACTTTTAAACATCAGGGAAACAACTCTTTTGGATTTATTTCCCACTTTTCTGCTTCCAGCGGCAGAATTAGTGCAACATTGTAAACCTTTCTACTCGCCTCGCGAGTTCACGTCGCTAATTTTTGTCGGAGTTTACTTGCCGCCGGGTCCTCAGGTTAAAGAGGCCCAACGCATGCTCGCCGACCAGATTCTGAGTGTGGAGCGAGCAAATCCAGATTCGTTGGTTATCGTACTTGGCGACTTTAACAAAGGTAATCTCAGCCACGAACTCCCCAAATACATACAATTCATTAAATGCCCTACTAAAGAAGGGAATACTCTGGATCACTGCTACACTACAGTCAGTAGAGCCTACCACGCCGTCCCCCGAGCAGCACTGGGATACTCTGACCATGCCATGGTCCACCTGATTCCTGCATACAGGCAGGAACTAAAGCTCTGTAAACCTGCTGTGAGGACATCTAAACAGTGGACCAGTGAGCCTGTGGAGGATTTGCAGGCATGCTTGGACTGTACTGACTGGGATATGTTCACGACTGCTACCAATAGTCTGGATGAACTCACAGAGGCTGTGACGTCGTACATCAGCTTCTGTGAGGACTGCTGTATTCCAACACGTACCAGGATGAACTTCAACAACAACAAGCCCTGGTTCTCAGCAAAGCTCAGAAGGTTGAGGTTGGAGAAGGAGGAAGCGTTTAGGAGTGGGGATAGAGACAGATTCAAGGAGTCGAAGAACAGGTTTAGATAGGCAGTGAGAGAGGCTAAACGACTGTACTCAGAGAGACTAAAACACTAGTTCTCTGCTAACGACTCTGCTTCTGTCTAGAGAGGGCTCAGGCAGATCACCAACTACAAACCCAGAGCCCCCCACACCACTAACGACTCCTGCCTGGCCAACGACCTGAACGAGTTCTACTGCAGATTTGAAAGACAATTGGACTGTCCTGAACTACCCCTTTCCACCCAAGAGGCCCCATCCCCCACCCCTACTACAGAGACGACTCTCTCCTTTCAGGAGGGAGAAGTTAATAGACTTTTCAAGAGGCAGAACCCACGCAAAGCAGCTGGGCCGGACTCTGTCTCTCCAGCCACCCTCAGGCACTGCGCTGACCAGCTGTCTCCGGTGTTCACCAACATCTTTAACACCTCCCTGGAGACATGCCATGTGCCAGCCTGTCCAAAGTCCTCCACCATCATCCCTGTGCCCAAAAAGCTAAGGCCAACAGGACTAAATGATTATAGACCAGTCGCCCTTACCTCTGTGGTAATGAAGTCTTTTGAGCGCCTGGTCCTGGCACACCTCAAAGCCGTCACAGACCCTCTCCTGGACCCCCTTCAGTTTGCCTACAGAGCCAACAGGTCTGTGGACGACGCAGTTAACATGGCCCTCCACTTCACCCTACAGCATCTGGACTCCCCAGCATCCTACGTCAGGATCCTGTTTGTGGACTTCAGCTCTGCGCCTTCAACACCATCATCCCTGCCCTGCTTCAGGACACGCTCTTCAAGCTGAACGCGCCCGACTCCACTTGCAGGTGGATCACAGACTTCCTGTCTGACAGGAAGCAGTGCGTTAAGCTGGGAACACAAGTCTTTGACTCCAGGTCCATCAGCACCGGAACTCCTCAGGGCTGCGTCCTTTCCCCACTGCTCTTCTCCCTGTACACCAACACCTGCACCTCCAATCATCTGTCCGTCAAACTCTTGAAGTTTGCGGACGACACCACCCTCATTGGGCTGATCTCTGGTGGGGATGAGTCTGACTATAGGTGGGAAGCTGACAACCTTGTGACCTGGTGTAGCCAGAACAACTTAGAGCTAAATGCTCTAAAGACAGTTGAGATGGTTGTGGACTTCAGGAAGAATACAGCCCCACTCACCCCCATCACCCTGTGCGACTCCCCAGTCAAAACTGTGGAGTCCTTCTGCTTCCTGGGCACTATTCTCTCCCGGGACCTCAAGTGGGAACTGAACAGCAGCTCCCTCACCAAGAGAGCTCAACAGAGGATGTACTTCCTATGGCAGCTGAAGAAATTCAACCTGCCAAAGACAATGGTGGTGCACTTCTATACAGCAATCATTGCATCCATCATCACCTCCTCCATAACCGTCTGGTACGCTGCTGCCACTGCCAAGGACAAGAGCAGACTGCAGCGTATCATCCACACTGCTGAGAAGGTGATTGCCTGCAATCTACCAACCCTCGAGGACCTGCACACCTCGAGGACCATGAGGCGAGCGAGGAAGATTGTGGCCGATTCCTCCCACCCTGGACACTCTCTGTTCCAGCTACTCCCCTCCGGCAGAAGGCTGCGGTCCATCAGGACCAAAACCTCACGCCACAAAAACAGTTTCTTCCCATCCACTGCTGGCCTCTTCAACAAGGCCAAGGGCTTACACTGACTTTAACATTTTATCTACAAAATGACACCTTGCCATATTTACACTGTTACCCTATTTGTATTTTTTTGTATTTTTAGATTGTATCTTATAGCTACTTTATATTCAATATTTATTCAAAATTTTACATACTTTAGCCCCTCAGTGTTAGTTAGACTTTGTACCTTTAGTATAGTTAGACTTGTATACCACTTTCGATTTAAAGCTTTCGTGACTGCAAGGATTCATCTTCTTTGGTTCTTCCGGTAAAGTCACGTAGAATGAGAATAAAATAATAAATTGATAAAATAAAATAACACAATAATATTCTCATTTTATTTTATCAATTTATTATTTGATTCTCATTCTACGTGACTTTACCGAAAGAACCAAATAAGTTGTATACCACTTATTTAAGCTTTAAGATTCCTATATGTTGAATGTATGCACCTTCCTGCCAAAGTAAATTCCTTGTCTTTGCGAACTTTCATGGCGAATAAAACCCTTTCTGATTCTGATTCTAGCTTTTTTCGATCAATCCAAGGAGACAGTAGATGCTGCATGGATTGCAGCGACACTGCCAGGATATTGCACGTATGGTACATTCGTTAGCGATGTGTTTGATCGTTTGGACTTCACCACAGTCGCAGCTCGGCAATTCTTTGATCTTCTATTTATAGGAAGGTGTGCGGCATCTCCCATGTTACATTCGAGCGCGGTTAAGCAAGGTCCATGGTCGTGGTGGAAAAGGAAACCCCGGTTTTTCCGCAATTGGATCCTCAATGAGGTTTTTTGTTTGCCACGTTTTTAGCTGCCCACAATTCAGCCAGTGCCGATGTCTTTAATTTTCAGCTGCTAGAGTGGAGGCGCGCACCCAGAAAGTTTTCCTGGATTTCAGCTTAGAGCATGTTTTTTTTTTAGGTCTTTGTTGGAGCAGTAGAACGACGTCCATAAACTTGTGGTACCCCTGGGTCATCGCGGAATCACATGTAGGTTAGGGCCATGTTCACCAGCACAGAGAGCCACAGAAGTGGCCTTCAGGCCACTTCTGTGGCTGATACGAAGTGTCCCATTGATATCGGTATCAACAAGGTTTGTGCGAGCGCTGCCATTCCCCACTGGAGCGCAGCAGTGCATCGATATCTTGAAAGTGCGGGCGTCGCTTCCCCATGTTCCCACAAGTTGTCTGAAGGCTCTTCACTCGTGTTTTTTTTTGTTCTCCTCTTGGCTTGTTCGACGTGGTGGCGGTAGGTGAGCGTCTGCTCGAGGGTAACCCCTACGTACCGGGGGTGGTGGTTGTTTGTAGGCGGTGTACCACAGAAGTCGACATTTAATGTTTTGTGCGGCTTGGCTATTGTTCACGTGGAAGATGAAGACGTCACTCTTGGTGGCATTTGGCTTAAAGTTCCAATTCTAGAAAATTCATACTCCTGCATGTGAACTTGCAGGAGGATGTCGCTAGGGTGCCACGGTGGCGAGATGTTTACTACCTCGCCTGGTATACAGGAGGTCGTGAGTTGGATCCCGACCCAGACACCTGTATATATTTAGTTTACATGTTCTCCCTGTCATGGTCGCGTGGATTTTTCTCCACGTCCTCTAGTTTTTTCTCCACATTTAGAAAAATTTGGCTGCTATAAGTTTCCACGTGATAAGCCACTTCGTGGGAACAAGAGTTATATAGCTCAGTAGGCCTTACTTGGTAAAATAAAAAAAAATTGTTTAGTTTTTGTTTAGAATGTCAACGGTGTAGAGATGGAACAACAGGGCAAGAACAGAACCCTGCGGGAATCCATTGTTCAATCTTCGTGGGCTTCTGGTAGTTTCACAAAGGTGGACGGTGAACCATCAGCATTTTATGATGAGTCTGACTGTCGGGCGGCAAGGCACAGTTGTTGCAAGATTCAACAGGAGACCCTTCCACCATACAGTATCAGATTCTGAGGAGAGATCGATGAAAGCCATTGCTGTTTTGAGCTGACATTCGAAGCCACCCTCAATGTGACTTGTTAAAGCAAGCACCTGTTCAAAGCAATTTTGGCCAGTTCTGAAATCAGCTTGTTTATTGAGGACAATATATCCTCAAGTGTAGGCTTTAGCCTTTGGAGCAGGAGACTCTCCATTAGCATTGTAACAAACGCTCAGTAGTTGTCCGGCAATGTTGTCAGGACTGACTTAGGGAGGTTTGTAGGCCAGCGTCACTGATGCTCCCAGCAGCTTTGTGCGGTGCCAAGCTTCTCGGATTATTTTTGTAAAGTCAAGCACCCCTCCACTCCTTCCAGTCCCTCCCCTACCCTGTCGTGACCCCCTTAGGTGCCCTCTGTTATGGTCACTCATTCCTCGGCCCTTGAACGCCCCTGCCATCTAAATAACGCAATACTTTTTGTGTTACTGCTTTTATAAAATGCGTTAAGCGCCTTGAGTTAAGGTGCTTTATAAATATAAAATGAGATGCAATAATAAGGTTGTCGTCCGCTCCCTCGATGAAGTGATGCGAACAGTTCATGTGCATAAGTGAAATGGATTATGGTATTTAAGGACCATGAGGGATGGCAACATTGTGGAGAGTTCTTCATTCATCAGGAGATTGACCATGATTCATGACAATGATGATGATGTTGCTGCTGAAGACTATAAAACCTATATAAGGTTGAAATAGTTCATTTTTAATTAACACCCTCATAGTGAACACAATGAAGATGGGGCCGATTATTCCAATTTATCTCATTAAGAACTAATTGAAGTTTTTAAATAGCCATGTGAAAAGCAATTGCAGCAAATACTGCTTATCAATAATTACGTGTCAACATTTCTTAATACTTATAATATATTTTTCCTGTAAAGATGGAATTCCATTTTTTGTTGGCAATTGGGATTACTGCCATTGTTGTGATAGTGTATTTACTGAAACTCTTGACAATTAAAAACAAAGTTTCTAAAATGTGCTTTTCTCTGAAATGTTAAGCAATTTAAATACACGAGTTCAGCACAGAGGAGATTTCTGCATTTTAACCGCACCTCCTTGGGGAACACGACACATTTTAAATAACATAAAATAGAGCGTTTTAAATTAGCTATGCATATTTTTTTGCTGTTAATTAAAATAGCAAATAAGCCATTAATGATGTTTGCATGTGTAAGTCGTTTCCCCTTTTGAGCTTTCGATATGGCAGCGTCGACAACAGCGGCTACAGCAGCAGCAGCGGTAGCAACTGCAAGGTTGTCACGCCGCAAAAAATGGGCGGCCGGTTATCAAAGCTTCCAGCTTGCAACGGATTATCCAGCTGTAAAAAAGAGAAAAAAAAAACCCGCGCCGGCCAAAGCTAGCCTCTCACTCTGCCGGCAGAGCCGCTTTCCCCCCCGACGCCGACGGCTCGTCAAGCCGAGATTGCCGCTGCCGTGGCGGTCGCCCACCTCTCTCGCAAGAGCGCCCCGTGTAGCCGGTGGCCGTGCAGTCGCAGACGTAGCGGTTCCAGCCCTCGCGGCACACGCCGTGGTTCCGGCACGGGTTGGAGCTGCACTGCTTCGGCGAGTCCTTGGCGCAGAAGGGCTTGACGCCGGCGGCGTTCTGCTGCTCGGCAAGCTGGCGGACGTCCTTGCTCTGCCCGTCGATGAATAGGTCGCGCACGCACCCGACGTAGCCGATGTTGAGCAGCGCCGACCACAGCTCGGTCGGGAGGAGGAGGTCCGCCTTGTCTTCGGGAAGCCCGCCCAAGAACACCTCGCTGTCCAGGTCGAGGATCTCGTTGTCTCCGCCGGCGGTGAACGGACTGCGCTGGCTGTTCACGGAGATGCTGCCTAAAGCGGCGGCGGCAGTAGTGGCGGCAGAAGCAGCAACAAAGGCAGCAGCAGTAGACAACACAATGGCGCTTAACACGAAGGCTTTCACGACCAATATTATCCATAATAGAGATTTTTATTTTGGGGTTACATCGCGTGAATATAAATGTTGCCGTTAAACCCGCCACCACCCGACGGCCAATTAGTGAGGTTTGTCACGTAAACAAAACATGAAAATTAATTACTTGTTCAGCACACCGGTGTGTTGGAGAGTAAACCCACAACATTTACAATTCCAGCACGATGTTTCGCCGGTGATGACAACCAGCCTCATCAGGTGGGTTCATTGACACATTTATATTTGCGCGATCCAACCCAAACAACAACAAAACTCGATTATGAACAACGGTGCTTACTTAAGAATAGCTATGCTAGAAATAATACAATCACTGCAACACCATGTGGATTCATACAGCTATGGGATTTCGCCTTCATTCACAGCCAAGGCCAATCCACTGCTGGATGAAGGCTCCCCCTCCCCTAAAGCTGCTGCCACCTCTCAAAATCATGTTACAATACAATCCAGCGCCTGCACACGGACTGATGCCATCACTGCAATCCGTCAGTGGTGGATGTCCTCTTGGATGCGTTCCTATTCCTTGGCCTCTGCCATGATTCTTATTATTGACCATCGACCATCGTCTCTTTCAGCAACGTGTCCTGCCCAAGCTGACTTGAGATGTATCTAATAAGTAATCGACAGTGCTTTGTCAATCCACTATTGGATTTAGGCCTCAGTGGAACATGTCGGTCGTGGGGGGGGGGGTGATTGATCATACTTCACCATGCTGGTCAGTACGGGTTGGTGAAAGAATGGGAGGCCCACAGGGTCGGTTCAGATATAACTCGCCACTGACATCATGAGACACCAAGCCAGCATCTGATATTGGGGATTCTACCACAATGTCATGTTTATTTATGTTTTTAACAAATGAAAAATGCTTTCAATCAGCTCAGTTTAAAAGTGCGAAAGATCCAGGCTGTTTCAAAATATAAGTAGTTCACTATCCCCAGGGGGTCAATGCAACCGATCTCAAGGTCAACGCAACCGATCTCGAAAGCTAGCCAGGGTTAACTCTGGATGGCGCTTGGATGGGTGGCCAGCAGGCGCATGCAGTTTGATATAGACAGCTGCTGCTGCTGGGCACTGTGGTGGGAAGCATTGGGCAGGGCAGCAAAAATTATTGTTGTGCTCCACTTCCTTGCCCCCCGCTCCCTTCACTAACCCCCACTGACCAACATGGTGACGTCAAATAACCCCTGCAAGTCTACATGATGTGTCGAGGCCCTCATGATGTGGTGAGGCCCTCATGATTTGGTGAGGCCCACATCCAACAAAAGGACTTTACATGCACTTGTACACCCACAAAATGTAAACGAAATCAAAATGTACAAGAATGGGTCACTGGGTTATTTTGCAATACATTGGGGAGCAAGTCAATGCCATCATTCAAAGATGAAGAAAATTAAGTGGTCTTAGGTGGGACATCAAAAGAAGGGATGATAAACAATGGTCAAGAATAATCAGTGAGTGGCAGCCAAGAAATGGAAAGCGTTCAATATTATGTCTACCAAGGAGTTGGAGTGATGAAATCAGGATGTTTGCAGGTGCTGGGTGGATTATTACATCACAAGATTGTGCAAAGGTAGCAGCGGCTTGGAGATAACGTTATCAAGCGATGGATTGACCATGCCTGATCAGAATATGTATTTATACTGGAGGAATCCGATGAGCTATAAAGCTATTTTTCACAGATGTTCAGTAGGGGAAGGTCAGAATGTTACAACAAACAGTACAAAACACGATCAGAGTGCAAAGTATAGGAAAGGTAAACAAAATCACTTAAAAAATATACAAATTTAACAAAAAATTATTTTACCAAGTAAAGCCCACTGAGATATCAACTTATTTTTCAAAAGCGACCTGACCACAAATGACAGCTCAACAAAGTGGCTTATCATGTGGACATTTATATCAGCAAAATAATGTAAATAATCTAGACGCATGTTGATTCAAAATGTGGAGGACCCAGAAAAAAAATGATGATGACATAGATTACAAACCTACCTTGTGACGGGCGTAATTCGTTCAGACAGCCGCGAAACGCTGAATAGCGAACGGGCCTCACCTGTCCTGCCGTCTCGCTGGAAGTCAACGTGGTACCATTCTCCGTCGTTGACATTGCTCTCCGTGGCCTTGAGCTTGATGGTGCCCGAGCCCATGTCCAGCAGAAGGAAGAGGTGGCCATCGAAGAGTTCGATTGCAAAAAAGTCGCCTTTCCTACTCCGCAGGCCCTTGCTGTCCTTCACTTCGCTCACTTTGCCCTGGGTGAAGATGATGAGGCCGCTGGGCTCCGTGGTGCGGAAGTCAAACGAGATGGAGCCCGTGCGTTTGGTCTTCCACTTTGGCAACGTGATGAAAGCCTCGGGTGCCTCAAAGGTAATGGGATCCAAAGCGGCGACATTCTCGCAGGTGAACGAGATCTCCCCGACAACCTTCATTTTCGGTTCGCCTTCCTTGGCCAATTTAGAGAGCTCCAGCTTCTGGTCGCTATTTTTGTAGATAACCTGAGGTGGTGGGGGGGGGGGGGGTTACAAAAAACACACGACCAAATATATTTTGCAAACTGCCAACCGAAGTTCACTGTCTCACATCCCGATAGGAAAAATCAAACACAATGATGGTCCAAATGAAGTGTGTTTCTGGTGGTGGTGGTGGATTACGATTGATGTCGCTGATGATGCAACCTTGTTTAAAAATGGGGTGCCAGGGAATGCAATAATTCTGGGGGGAGTGCACAATGCAGTTAAAAGTTGAGCGCTCTGTAAACAAACGTTAAACTTTGGGCAGAATGACTAAGGATACAATACAATCTGCTTTTGTCAATCGTGCAATCTGCTTAGGCTGTCGCTTTCATTGTAAACCAGGAAAGGCTACGATTCCCATTGCTTAATTGACAATACAATTTTTGAAACCTTCAGTAGAGAGTTCAGCTCCTCCCCTTAACACTACAGGGCTGCGATGATGCCTTCTTTTTCCTCGTTTTACTTGCAAGCTGTAGGTTTAGCGATTCATTTTCAGTGGTGGTTTACTGCAATATAAAACTTAACTTTAGTAAAGTTGCTGATTTAATAATACAATGAAAGACAAAAATCCCTCGTGTAATCATGTAGACCATTGCGGCAAACGCTGTTAGCGAGCACCTATTAAGGCTGGAACAGCGCATGAGGGGGGCATGTGGCCAACATCACACGTGACCACACGTCTCCCCAGTGCTGTTTGCACACCACACGAGGTACTAATTTTAGGCTTGGAGAGGTCCAGGAATGGTTCTGATATCACTGAAAAACAAAACTATTTTTTATTTTACCAGGTAAGGCCCACTGAGCTATACAGCTCTTTTTCAGACGCAACCTGGCCACAAATGATAGCTCAAAGAAGTGGCTTATCTAGTGGAAATGCATATTAGCCAACTACTCTAAACGTATGTTGATTCTAAATGTGGAAGGAAAAACCAGGGGACCCGCAGAAAAGCCCACGCGGAGAAAATACAAACTCAAAATATTCAGCAGGCGTCAGGGTCAGGATCGAACCAACGACCCTCTGCATACCAGGCAAGGTAGTTAACATCTAGTCACCACAGCTAACATCACTTGCCACTGATATTAGCCATGGATAGAAATCGAACTCAAGGCGCCGGGTTTGTAGCAGAGCTGGCCAGCTACTACGACGTCATTGCTACCCACAAATGACACAACAGACACATGTCCAGTCACAATATACTTTTCCTAAGATTAAATCTATGAATTCTATTAGGTGAAGGGTGGCTCCGGGGTCGGAGCACTTAGTTGGCACCACTGGGTTTCAAAATGGGTTTCGGCCGCCCGTTATTAAACTGGGTTATAAAGTGTAGCAAGTTTATAGTGTCAGCCCAGTTAGTTACCAATGGATAGAGAGAAAAGAAAAAAAAATCCATCACAACAAATTTGGGGTTTCACTTAATTTGGCAACATTACAGCTCTGAGAATGAAAAATAAGTTGAATTGCCATGAGATGAACATCTATTTAATGGGGTGTAGTAAATGGAAGGGATCTGTGACACATGATTCCACTGACCATTCCCTTACATGGGTTGCTGCTCTATGCGAGAGTTCCGAATGGATATTTTTTCCTCACATGACATGATGCTGATAGCACACCTTAAATGAATTTCGGAAAATCTGCTAAACAGATTGAACATTAGCTTAAAATGGGTACAATACAAAAGATTAGGAACCACTTAGACAAGCATATCGTTTGGTCGTTCACAGTATCAGTGCATAACCGTGTCTTAATAAGCTTGAATATCAACTTATTCGCGGATAAAAAAAATCACCTTTTGTTTTTTTACAGAAAGCCCAAAGATTAGGATCTAATTTTGAATTCGTAGGGAGTCCATGCAATGTTCCACGGAAGAAATTAAGCTCTCTAATTTGAACGCCTGCCTCCAACTACTGAGTAAGCCGAATTAATCATCGCATCCGTCAATCTACAACTAACGAGCATGCAGATGGCACCATTTTTAAAGCATTAGTTTGGTCGTCTCGTTTAAAAAAAATACTGATTTTTTTTTTATATACTCGGGCCTAAATTGCCTTGAAGAATGATGAATACAAATTAATTGTAGGTGCAATTTTTACCATTCCAATTATTTTTGTTTTAATTTGTCAAGATTCAACCTTCTCTCAGTCCACTGTCGTTTTGTGCTAGAGATGCGGAACATTGTAATGTCAGTTGCAATTTGTGCGTTGATAAGAAAGTGCTAAAGGTATTTTATTTTCCTTAAAGTGTCTCATTTAATATGTGCTGATTGTCGGTGATAATGGTGTTATTAATATCAATTGATTGTTTTAATGTTAAATAATATAGCGTCGGGTGTTCAAGCGAACTCTGATGAGATTTATGATGCTCAAAGCATGAGGATTAACACATTCTGAATGTAAGTACACATAATTTATGCAATATTTCTTTAAGACCCTGTATTCGTTCTCTGCAAATTTTGGCGCTTTTTGTTTTGTTGTTGCTGTGCTCATGTAACCAAGGATCTCTTCTGTAAAATAGCTGGGCAACTGGCTGAATCATCCGTGTAACAAATCCAAATAAACTTCAAACTTAATATTCAGGATGTCCTTAAAAAATATTTTAAAAAGTAAGCGTGCAACCCTGCAATTGCTTGCTCACTCTCCTGCAGACAGAATGGCCACCACCTGAGAGCGGTCTCGAGACCTCTCTTTCTCTTTCGAGGGTATTTGGCCTACTCTTCTATGCTGGCCAAGAATCTTGGCAGAGGTGGGAATGCCCAGTTTAGCCTACGACACTCGGCATGTCGGTTGACTAACTGTGATGTACCAGTTTATACTACTGGGTGGACAGAGGCAGGAGGGTTTAAGAAACCTTTCCATTGTTTCACCTGCCATGCCGGGACATCAAATGTAACTGGCGAGCTCTGGATTACAAGCCCAATGTGTCCAACCATTGCACCACAGCAGCATTCACTACCCAAACTTTAATGATATTTACTAATTTTCCCCAAATGTATATGGCATTATCGCATGATATGAAGAATCAATTTTTAACTCTCATCAGAGAAAAGTGTGTCGCATGTGTCGGCACTAAACTGTGGAGATTTTTTAAGGAAATTCTCACGCAAAATTATTCAAATGGCCTTTGCATCCTTTACACATGAGCAGTTGCACTGTGCCACACAATCCGCGAATTGAGATTGTTTATTGCAGCCAAACGGATAACTTTAATTCTCACATCTGGAATTTTGCCAAATCAAGTAAAAAACAACTGTATGTAATTATTTTTGTGCAGTCATTGGTGACAGAGCTGAAACTGTCAACTCACTACACTTGAAAACCTGGTTTAATCACAGGTGCCTGCCCAGATTTGAATCCAGGACCCAGTGATGCCGGATCGATGCTCTGACCTTGAGCCACCTGGCCACCACAAGGATCGGCTTTTAAATCCATACAAAAGGCAGCTAATCTGTATGTGGGTATGTGTGTGCGTGTGAAAAAAAAACCTCCTCGCCCGGTGAACCAAGTTCAATAAATGAGAAGTGATATGAAAGCTTATGACATGTAGTTTCTGTGAACAAGGTGGAAATTACAACAAAAATATATTGACCTTTGACACAACGATTTGGCTTATCGTCCCTGTCAATTCTTATCCACTCTACCATTTGCAATATTGTGAAATCATACGATGGATAGACATGCACCATTTCAATGGGTTTCACACTATATTAAATGGTGAGTGGCAAGGGTCAGGTGAGTTTATGACTGGTGAGTGGTGAATGTCAAATGAGCCGTGAATGTCAGAGAAGGGTTATTTGAGTGTCATGTCACAGTTATGTCACCCCGTCCATAGGGCGGGCTGCCCACCAGCATTGTATAAGAGAATACATTGTTGCTTGGCAATATCAAGTTTCTGCTCACTCTAATTGTAAAATAAAGTGCCTATAGGCCAGCTTAGAAAGTCTCAACACGTTGGAAATAACATAAAAAGAGTTAAAAACCCTTCGACGACAATGGTAGCCTTCAGTATAAAATCTACTCCTGAGCAATAAGTCACATATCGTCCATTTTATATACTTAGAAATTATCTCAAGAAATGCATTGCGGTGCGAATAAATTTAGCAAGTCCTTCCATGCATGCGTTTTCATATATGGAGTGTGCCTCTTGGGCAAGTGTTAATATTAAGCACTGGCAGGAAAATCAATTTTCAATTTAGGTTCTTTGCAATTGGGATGTACAAAACCTGGGTTCTGGCCTACGATTTCGAACATCATGCAAGGCTGAGTATTCATCTTTGTGAAAACAGACAGCTGAGAATTCATATTGCTCTGACACGGAATTACATCGTGCTCCTGTGTGAGTACATTTACAAACAGCCACCGGCTTTGCAGGGTGACTTTTTACATCCCATGTTGCCCGTGGATGTCATTGAGCTAAAGAATTGACATGTTACGTTGCATGAATTAACACAATCTGGACGTTCGTAAAATGGCTTTCAAAAACTATGCACTGCCTCTGACTTTAGGGGTAAAAAGTATGAAGTATAATGCCACGTAGGACGCTGTTGTGGTATGATGTTCGCACACTGGATGTGTACTTGAGAGGTCATTGGTTCGATTCAATCTCCTGGCGTCGCAATTTAAACAATGGTTTCTTGAATGCCCCCCCCTGGCCTCCATCTACCCAGCAGTAGTACTACTGTATTTTACCAGTTTAGGTACACTGAGTTATGTAGCTCTTTTTCAGAAGCAACCTGCCCATAAATAAAAGCTCAACGAAGTGGCTTGTCACGTGGACATTTATAGCAGCCAAATACCCTAAACGCAAGCTTCTAAATGTGGAGGGAAAAGGCAGAGGACCCGAGAAAAATCCACGTGACCACGGGAAGAACAAGCAAACTACAAATATACAGGCGCCATGGGTCGGGACATAACGCACGCTCTCCTGTATACGAGGCGAGATAGTTCACATCTCACCACTGCCGCAACCTATCAATGGGTACACCCAAATTCAGCCAATCAGCAGATCGCATGTGGTCGAGCAAAGCGTGGGTATTCACAGCTCTTCCAAGACATCTGGCCAGTATGGAAGAGCAGGCTAAAATAGCTCCTGGAAGGGCTCTCTAGAACTCCCTTTAGTGTAGGAACTTCCAGCAGCAATGGCATGAGCAAGCTATTGCAGTGCTGCACCTTAACCTTTTACAATGATGTCACTACCATTCAGTTGCTATTGCAAATAGGAGCCAAGGTCAATAAACAAAGGTACAGACCTGAGGAATTACCATCCGTATTGACAGGAATGTAAATTTGACTCCACATACACACAATACCAAAACAAACTGCTACGGACATCACAAAAGTAATTGAAAAAGCAATTTTGCAAAACTGTACAGTATTTAATTTAAAAAAATCTAAGAACATACAAAATATCAACATTATGAATATTATTTAATTATGCAATGTGTACATGTACATTATGATATTGCAAATGCAAATGTGTGTTTATTTTTTTGCCTGCCATCACGTATACTGTGCCTTATTTAAAATTTTAAACTACAAAAATAGCATGCAATATTTATATTGTTAGCAAGTCAACATTTCTTTCCTATAAACTAAGGGAGAGATGTATTTAGATCTCTAAAGCTGTCCTGCCAAGCGTCCTTCACCCCCCCCCAGCCCCTTGCTTTCACCAACTCATATTGACCAGTGTGGTGAAGTATGGGGAGGGACTTCTTCTAGTAGGGGATTCAGTAAGACTGAAATGAGTTTTTTGACTGAATTAATAATATATGCATACAATTAAACAGCTATCTTACAAAAAGTTCAGGGAAACAAGCCATTAAAGCGAATATTCTTTAGTTTAAAAAAATCCCATTACTCAATGTCCAAGCAAAAAGCAAATTGATTTCAGGACAACAGATTATCTAAAAATGCAATAACTTCTGTGACAGGCTATTTACTTATATAAGTGATAACTGGGAAGATCAATGACATTTGTGACATGAAAGTTTATATTTTATCCCCACACCGAAAAAGACGTGGGTTTAACGGGGGAGGTATTTGTCTTACTGTTTCTTTATTTTTCCCCATTGCTATTTTTTTGCGATGGGCAATAATATAATAGATTTCGGTTATGAAGGCAAGGTTCACGCTGAGAAAATTGGAAAATAAAAACAATGAAATCAATAAAACACATCATATTTCATCTCTTTAAAAGTCTTGATGAATCATTATTTATGGTTTGCCACTGATATAAATTACACGCACCGTGGCAAAGTTTAATTAACAGATATTGACTTTGCTTTGGAAATCAATTAATGCAATTTTGACAAAGTGAGGTTGCTTTGGTCGAGAGGTGGAAAATATTAGAGATCAGGACCAATATTTTGGTAAAGATATGCTCACGCAATTTATCATTAACATGATTGAAATGGACATAGACTTATGGTGAAGCTTACTCAGAGCTCCTTTTGAAGGATAGATCATTGACCGAATTACCAGTGCCTGTTGTATTTATATGTTTTGCCTGCATTGTTTTTTCCCCCACAATAACTACCACAGGTAATTGCTACCGACTGTAGGCTGCACAGCACTTCAATCTCGCAAGGGTGACATATCAATGCTTTTATAACAACGGTATTGCATATAGTACAGTATAACAATAAACGCAATAATGTGAAGTGTTTTTTTTAATTAAATCCTTGCCACTGTGGCTGAACAGAAAATGTTAATCATGTCATTTTCAGCAGCATAAAAGTAGACAAAGAATGACCTTCATATGCCAAGTTTTATCAGCATTCTAAATACTCTGCTGCTGTGTTGCCGTTAAGAATCATCCAGTATTGGCAAGACACAGGACTAACCGAGTTGAATGCATAGCGGTTCTTCTCTGGGACAGAGATTGATCACACCAGCCCATTCCGTTGAGTTACAAATCTGGAGGTTAAAAAATTGCCTTTGGTTTTTCAAATTCCCAGCCGTTTATCTTAATCTATAGAAGACTACCCTGAAGGTCGGAAATGGCACGGGAGAATAGAGTGTGTTCGCAGTAAATTAGCTGCCATAATTTTCAATCAGTCAGTGAAAAGACCCTGCATCTCATTAGAGGGAGAGGGGGAAAAAAACCTTCAACACATCACATATTTTACGCTGGGTTTGAAATCAAAACTTGCAGTTACATATTTCTGCCCACTTAGTATATACAAAACAAGAAAAAAACATATAGAGTGTCGGATATTTTTTTGCTTTTAAATCACAAGTGTCATTTATTTGATTATTTAAATTCATTTTAAAATGGTCACATTGAAGTTGCTGAAGAAATTCATTTGGAAAACATTAACAGAATATATGGTACAAATATGTGCTCACTTATAACAAGAGATCAAATTAAGGCGAAATCCCCTGGACAAAGTACTTGAATTAAAGTGATTTAATGCTTTACAAACATGCAAATTAGCATATAAATACAGTCTGAACAATTGTGATTAAATTAAAACAGCTTTCCAATTGCGTCGCAGGCAACACCTCAAACTTACAATCAAAAGGACATCCATTCAACCATCATGCAGCATTAAATTTGAACAAGCTTGCTTTTAAAAAAAGAACACCCCCCCCCCCCACCGTAGCAATTAATTATATTACATAACGTGTAATTTTCAATTGATTGGACGTGTTCTTTTTTTTATCAACGACCACAATTTTGGACTATCCGCCGCGACAAAGGCCACGACAAAGGCCTGGGCAGCAAGGGGCTCGGAGTGACAGCGGGAGGGCTGCCTCGTCTGGCGTACCTCCTTCAGGCAGCCCATGAAATTGTTGCTGATGGGCGATCCTGGAAGGTCGGCCGTGTTGGGGCTGCCGCCCACGTAGAAGAAATCATCGGAGCCCAGCATGGTGTAGTCCTCCTGCGTGTAGCCCGTGGACGTGAGGATCCCGTCGACGGATATGGTCACCTGCGCGACAAGGGGAGAGCGACGCGCGTGGGTGCGGTCTGCGTGATGGCGGTGTGGCGGCGCTCGGGGCAGGCGTCGACCCGTTGGTGGCCTTGCAAGTGACGCTTCCTGAGCCGCAATCAAAAGCGTTTAGTTTTGTTTGTTTGTTTCGTTCGTTGTCGAAGTCCCATTTTTATGTCTGAAATTTGAATGAGCACAACGGCGCAACGATAGCGATCCCTGCGACTTTCGCGAGATTAACACCAAATTTGATGAGCGCTGCTTTTGCTTCGCTTTACGATATGCATGTATGCAAGTATTGAGTGCACACAGTGTACGGAACGGACGCCTGATTAGTAAATGCACCGCGTACACAATGTTGTGAATAGGTACGACTTCATGTGAACTTGCATATTACCTGGTCTCACATTGCTCGATTCGAAATGCACAAATCTATTCTGAGTGTAAGGAGAATAAATTTAAAGTACCCGATGAAGCCATAGAAAACTCATCTTGCAACAAGGTCAAATGTTACTGACGAGCAGTTAACGCGCACATCACCAAACTGCAAAAATGCGGAATTCCTACTGTGAAGACTTAAGATGCGAAAGAAATAAAAAAATAGGAAACATTTATCATCGTCAGTGCTGTTTAAAACTTAACCAAGAAAGATCATTAGGTTTATTCAGAGACGACAGATTTAGAATGCACAAAGTCATTGATATATATTTCTAAAAAGGATATGTTTGTTTTAATAAAGAATTAAAGCTGCATAAATTACTCATTGTTTTTTTTTTGTAAAGTCACGTATGTAGAAATACCATGAAATTATATTAAAATAAAATAAATCAATCACGAAGTTTCGACCACAACACAAGCGATCTTCATCAGGTGTAAAAAACAAATAGCACATAGGGTGACATCAACGCAACACATAGAGAGCGTTAAACTGCACGGAGGTAAATACAACAAGAAGATGAGAGACGAGAATTCAGCAAACCTAAGAAAAATTTACGTGATGCAAAACCAGTCGGCCAACGACACAGTTAGACACTTTCCTGGCAGACCACGAATTTCAGAAGAGTGCTAGATTTCGTGTTCATCCTCTGGGTTGAACATACCAGCATAGACAGAGTGAACAAATACGAGGTATAAGCTAGTCCCTGTATATGTATTTCTGCAATCTTATACCTCGTATTTGTTCACTCTGTCTATGCTGGTATGTTCAACCCAGAGGATGAACACGAAATTTAGCACTCTTCTGAAATTCGTGGTCTGCCAGGAAAGTGTCTGTGTCGTTGGCCGACTGGTTTTGCATCACGTAAATTTTTCTTAGGTTTGTTGAATTCTCGTCTCATCTTGTTGTTGTATTTACCTCCGTGCAGTTTAACGCTCTCTACGTGTTGCGTTGATGTCACCCTATGTGCTATTTGTTTTTTTTACACCTGATGAAGATCGCTTGTGTTGCGGTCGAAACGTCGCGATTGATTTATTTTATTTTAATATAATTTCATGGTATTTCTACATACGTGACTTTACCGAAAAAAAACAATGAGCAATGTTTGTTTTAGTTAAACTATTTAAAGTATTATGAAAACTATATACAGTACATTTAGGCACTATTATGCTGACAAAGAATGGAGCGGTGGCACAATGGTTATCGCACTTGCAATGAACCTGGTGACCTGAGTTAAATTCCCAGCCACAGCGAACATCAGTCACGAGTGGTATTTGAACCAGTACTAGCCATCCCTCCTTTACCAATGTGCACTGACCAGTGTGGTGAAGTATGGTCAAGCCCCATGACCAACACAGTGTCGTCGGAAGGCCTTCATCCAGCAGTAGATTGACAAAGGGTTTTGAAGAAAGTAGGCTTGCACATTTCATTCATAAGAAGCATTTTTTTTGCAGCGTAAGAATGAAATGGGAAGGAAAATATTTTCCCAGCAATTATTTTGCCCAGTGCAAACTAACATCATAGTGTGCAAATTATCTCAATGAGTACTAATTTCCCACAAGCATGATAATACATCCAAAATAATAATGCATAGATAAGTTTAAACCTAAGCTGAGCGGCAGAGCTAGCAGTTCGCAATCGGAAGGTTGCCAGTTAAAATCTTGCTTGGGGCAAATCAAACATGTACCTATTTTTTTTTTTACGATAAACGTGTGCCCGTCATAGGAATGTGGCATTTCCAACGGTGGCGCGGGGCTACAAACGGGCGATGCGAATCGGCAGCAGCGATGTTTGTTCGAGGGGCAGTCGGGGAGAGCGTAACTCGGAGAGTGGATCTGGCTTCCCCCTGTACTCACTCAGAGGAGAATGACGCTGTCTCCCTTACAACCAGCCAAAAGCTCGCACTGTAACACCATTGTTTGCATTCAAATGATAAAATTCCTGTAACAGAACAATATGTGCCAGCACCTTCCAGCATGGTTTCAATGACATGAGTATCCCTATTATATTATTAATTAGAAATGTCCGCCACTGAAACAGGTTTTTGCCTTTTTGTTATAAGCTATGTAGGGAATTTAATTATATAAATTACACCCTGTGAAATTAAATGATGGTCATAGCTTAACCCAATAACTATAGTAGTTGATTTGACATTTTTAGAGCTCATTTTTAAATCAATTTTATTCCATACATTACATACTCGGCACTAAATATGACTATAATTCCTCCGAGCACTTTAACTTGAGCCTTATATTTCTACAATCTAATAGAATGTTTAATTGGTGTAATTATTCGGCAATTTGAGGAAGCAGTACCCCAGTGGTTATCATACTGCCATACGAACCCGGTGACCTGAGTTCGAGTCCGAACCACGAATAACATCAGTGGCGAGTGATGCTATTAATGATCTTGGGACCCCCCACCCTCTCCTCCCTTCACCAACCCACAAAGTCCAACGCGGTGAAATATGGTCAAACAACCCCCATTGACGACACAGTTTGTGAAAGCCGTTCATCCAGCAGTGGGTTGACAATGCTGCAAATTACCTTTATTATAATTAAATATTGTATACTTATTATTGCTCAGAACACGGACCTGGAAAAAAAAAAGGAATATCACAATTCATTGAGTTCACCGCTCGTGACCTTCACGCCACTATTGGCAAATGTGAACACATTACTGATACAGCCACGGCTATACTATATCTATCGCATCTTAATCGTGTCAGGACTTGACAGAAACATAATAACTTTAGTTACCGGCTAGCACATTATTTATTATTACACACTGTAGGTATTGACACAGACTATTAGCTATATATTCCACATTGCTAAGTGAGAATGTATTTTTTTATAATAAAAGCAAATTATTTTAATTTTGTATTTCATCATCATGTGATCATTAATCCATTGCTAGATGCAGGCATGGTTAAGCCATCACCACCTCTCATAGTCCCTCGATGGAATAATCCACCAGGCACACCCACACACAAGCTGATTTCATTGCTCCATTTCCTCAGTGGATGTCCTCTCTAGCATGATTCCGCGACAAGCGGCTTCGTTGCAAATTAATTTACCACTCAGCAGACATAATAATGTAGAGCCCTTTGTTAATTCACTGCTGGATGACAGCAGGGGGAGTCGTTTGACCATACTTCTTCACCGCGCTGATCAGTGCGAGTTAATGAAGGCAAGGGATCCAAGACCAGTTCAAATATCACTCACCGCTAACGTTAGCTTAGAACGGGAATCAAACTCAGGTAGCCGGGTTCATAGTACAGCGTACTAACCAACGCGCCACAGCTTCAATGCTCCACCCCCATGCCGTGTATATATTGACTATCACAACATATCTCTCATCTTTAAGCAAGTTAAATTGGAGGATAGGATGAACAATCATATCGTATATTAATGGCATTAATATTTATACTAAATATATATACACATTAATACAATAATCATTCCTTTGCCAATCTTCTCCTGGATGATGGCTTCACCAAGCCTTTGGGTTGTGGGGGTTTGACTATACTTCACCACACTGGTGAAGTTTGACTATACTTCACCACACTGGTCGGTACGGGTTTGTGAAGAAGGGAGGGGCCCAGGAACTATATGTATAGTTACAGGCCTTTGTCAATCCACTGCTGGATGAAAGCCTCACAAAATTGTTCGTCATGGATTTGTAAAGAAGTGGACCATAACTGGTTCAGATATCACTCTCCACCAATGTTAACTGTGCCTGGGAGTCATACTAAGGTAGCTGGGTTCGTGGCACAGTGGGTGAACCACTACACCACCAATGCTCCCTATATTAATACATCTGACTGAAATTCATAAGTCTCCCTGGGGCATGAAAGAGGGCTTCATTTTAAAATACTTAGAGAAAAAAGTCAAGAAAACAATGACTCACAGTTGTTGTTGTGGTTGTTGTTTATAGCAATGTTTTTATCTGTAAACATTCGCCAGTGCAGATCATGCATGTGTGTATGTATTATGAGACTGTCCGGGCTGAAGCCAAGCCAATTTCAGTCATTCATGTTCATTGATAGATAATACTTTATCTGTAAAGCATTTTGTTCGTCTTGCTCATGCGAGGAGCCGCTGATGTTGATTCCGAGCTCATGTCAGCCGTGCGTGTCAAGGCAATGCCACTCCTTGCAATATTTGTGTTTGTTCATCGGCCACTCTCCAGAGGATAGTGTATACCGAAAATGCCCCCACTCACCCGGCGCTACCCAAATCAATTCATGTTGCAATTATAGTAGTTGAGTGGACCAGTCTCAGTCTGATGCCCCATGTAATTTTTCTCAGAAAATGTTCTGGTTCCACTACAGCTCAAAAGCATAAAATCTGGCAGGTCTAAATTGTATGTAATGGTTTTCCACCTACGGGGCATCATTATAAAGTTTATATTCTGGCTAAAGTTAGGTATGTTATGAAGAGGCATTTAAAATATATATATATATTTTTGTTCCCATAGCCATAAGCCACGGTGACTGAAAAACCTGTCAAAATAGATGGTTATTCACGTATAACATTATATATAACATGTCAGTTTTAAGAAATGTTAAATATGTGGTTTATTTTTTGTTTTGTACTTTTAAATTGTAAAGTCCTTCATTTTCCAAGGTATAATGGCAGAATGTTAGAGCAATGTCGGGGAAAGGAAGGTTAGTTGGGGAGTTGAGAGCAGTGAGAATTTCAAGGAAAAATGAATGAGAAATAAACACTATCGCTGAAAAAAAATTACGTTCCTGAATTTGAGAAGAAAAAAAACATGAGTGACAGGGAACATGTTGCGACATTTTTGTTGCAACACACATTCCATACAAGGTGTACCATTTCATCTCAAGCATGGCTCTTTGTCTACTTCAAAAAATGCCACATGTTCTGCTGCAAAGTCCACCATGAGGGGCCACGGGGATTTTTTTTTTATTTATGACACCGTGAATAGGGCCGTTAGAGGGGCATAGGCAAAAATTCCACGTGCGTGGGTATCTCTCGCTGGTGCCCTACCTATTTGAATGCCCTTTTACAAATCTTACCATTTCACATGTAATTATTGCTTTAAGCACGTGTACCGATATTACTCCCGACTGTGAGTGTTCATCAGAAATTCAAGACCTCAACTGGGAAGGGAAGAAATCTGAGGACTGAAGATAGTGTGACCGAAAAGGTGGAGCCCAAATATTGTCAATGACATTCATTAAACATCTAAGGTTTAACTTCTAACATATCACAAAACGTAGCAATGTTTTTCCATCAAAGATTGGTTTTGAAATTATTGTCCCTTTCATTGAAAACAAGGATAATTGAAATAGGGTTAAATATGCATGTGGGGTTATGTTCAAAACAACTGATGTTAGCCAAGCACATCAGACATAAAAATGGGCATAACGGAGTATTAATGACTAAATCACATTGATGTTCTACGCCGAAACCTTACCTATGCGATTGTGTTTTTTTTTTTGGTAACACATGCCTCTGTTAGTACGAGAAAGGCCGTGCACTGACTGGAAAGAACTGTCACAGGCGCAACGTAATGGTGCACACACGCGCACACGCGCGCACGCACAGGCACACGCGCGCACGCACGCACACACAGGCACACGCACTCGTTCACTCGCTCACACGGACCTCACATCTGCTGTGGGAAACAGTACAACAAAGCAGCGGGTGAACGTGGTCGTAACACTGTTCGGGGCTGCAACCATTGTCTTAAATCTGAAGTGACAGGCGGTTTGTTTTTGCTCAGACATTTAATGCAATGCCTCAGGGCTGTTATCTGATTTTTACTTTATTATTTTAAAGAATATGTATTCCACTGGTGAATACCATGTTACACATGGTGGCATATAAATAAAAAGGCCATTATTTTGATTGTGAAAAAAAAGTCCTATAAAATTTTTGAAAACACATTTCTCAATAACACTGCCCTAGAAGGAGAAATAAAAAAAATATCGATGAAGAAGGGCGATTGCCCAAAACATCACTTAATTTTTATATTTGTTTTCCTTTAAGTGCAGTGTTATTGACGGATGTGTTGAGTTTTTGTTATTTGTGCACCACTGCCAATACAGTATCATATTTGTTGTTGTTGTCGAAACCAATTATGATCCGAAACCAGGATGTCACGTAAGCCTTTAAATGGGCACGGAATTGTCGCAGCCAGAATGCAAGCCGTGCATGTCCTGCATCGCGATTGATCAGAAAGCGTCGTGATCACTACCAATACACTGCGCGATTAAGACCACTCACGATGCAGGAAAGCATGGCTTAACATTGCCGGCTCAACAATTTCTGGGGGATTTCCCAGCTCTCATTTGGAACCAACAAGCAATAATAATAACAATTAAGCAGCTGATCACAAACACACATTTGTCAAAAAAACGTTGTCTCGTGAAATCTTTCGACCAGAAAAAAATACATGACCCTTAATAATCATCCCAATTGCTCGAATAGTTGCAACCACAAAACGTGTCACCATGGCCAGAAGCTGTGCAAACTATAATAATAAACAAAACACGCAAATCAAGGACATCCGTCTGGTTTTAGCACTGTGGCATGCTTTAGCCCAACAAACTGATGTCCCATTAGTGATGCCCAGGAAGCGCACGACAAATTAAAGCGAAAACAATTCACTGGGATCTGCAGTGTTATTCTCATGCCATGCACAGAGAAGAAGTGGGAGGGATGTTGGAGGGTGGGGGGGAGGTTGGGTTGGGTAATCAGAAGCTTGACGCTGCCCATTGGCTCTCACAAAAGCAGAGGGTTACTGTTAAAATGCAGCAGCTTTGATGCTGTATTCATCGTAGTTTAATCTGAACCGATTTAACAAATAATAGTATTAGTAGAGCAATCATAACAACAAAAAGGTCAAATGATATACGAAACAAATAATGACGAGAACAAGATAAATAAACGATAACCAAACCAACAAATGGCTGCAGGGTTTAAAAGTAAGCGGAACGCACTGACGGCAGTTGCGCGTGATTTGATTGGAGATGATAGCTAAGAAATCAAGAGATGTTAGAAGATTCAAACACAAGGCAAACCCAAAACAAATGGCAATTAAAAAATGGTATCTACCACAATCTGTAGTTTGTTTACCATAGCGTGTCCAATGCTTGACAGCTTTGCAGAAAGGGGGAGGAAAAATGGAAATTAAAATTGTGAACTTAAGATTGTTACTCAAAACATGATGGCAGTAAAGTGTTAGTATTGTACGTTAACAGCCGGTCAAGGTTAGTAAATGACACATTCCATGAATGAAATATGTTAGTATTCTAATAAGCATGTTAGTTAACACATAAGTAAGGCAACCAAATTCTACACGAACAAAGCAGACCAAAAAATAGGTCTTAAAAACAAAGTTGTGACAATAAAATCAAGCAAGTTAGTAGCTTCCTGCATTCCTCCTTCCTAAATTAAAATTTCTGAACGGTTTACTGTAACTTGAGGTAAATACCATCTCATACTGGTTGGTGTGTGGCTATATTGGGAAGTTCCTTTTATCATATGGTAAGTTTTATCAGGTCATGAAATTAAATATATGACAAACTGATCCATCTAAATCTGATTTATCAGAATGTTATCAAAGGTATTTACATTTTTATTTTAATGTTTCCCATCATCGACAGCAAGCAAAGTCAGTACAGGTGAAGTTTGTTCTAGACGTGGACTTTTTATAAATTAATCTTGTTCACAGTATCCCGCTGTAATGTTTTTTGTTATATATATGTTGACCGTTCCTCCAATTCAAGACTTTGTGTAGAAGCAATTGCATTAAGAAATATTTGTCATTTGAAAGTGACAAATTAACATATTTGTATTTCCACTCTTTCCCTGTTTAAAACATGTTACTTTTCAACAACTCCCAGATATCTTCTTAACGCCGGCTAGCGTCTTGACTTTCGATAACTCTGTCGACCTTCAAAGGAGGAGGGGGAAACAGGACAAAACAATCTAATGATAGAATTATCGCCGATGAACTCGTTTCATTTTCCGTCGTCGAGGAGAGCCGGTCTCCTCCGTCCATCTTTGCCACCTGTCCGCCACTCTCCTGCGAAGCCACACGAACATTTACCTGCCGCAGGTTTCGAGTTACTTTGACGTCATGCCAGTTGTTGTCGTTGAACTTCCCAGTGACGGGTTCCACGAGCGCCTCAAAAGCACCCGAGCCCAGGTTTATAACAAGCGACACGGCACCGTCCTTGAGCGCCAGGTTCACGTAGTCTGCTGCTTTGCCCGTGTGGAGAATCAGCCCGTTGCGCTGCAGGGTCTTGAAGGACAGTGTGATCTCATCACTGCTGCTCTGGATGGGATGAGCGGCCAGGTCGTAGCAGAGGTACTCTGACCCTTTGAAGGTGGCCATGCTTTCTTCTCTTCCTGTAATATTACAAGAAAGGAAACATTTAATTATTTTTATTTTTATTATTACACTTTTTACCCATATGCAGGAAAACCTCAGTGAGTCTCAATGCTCTTTTTCACGAGGGTCCTGCCAAGTCTTCGCAGTAAGGGGACGTTGCGTAATCCCAAGTCAGTAAGTGCAGGCAATTTTTCAGCATTGGGATGTTTGGCCAATACCAGTTACATTGCGTTTTTCTTTTTTTTTGTTTTAGCTCCAGGAGACTGGAGATAACCAGAGGAAATCCATGGAGAACAGAGGGAGAAGATGCAGACTCCACACACTCGAGTTGGTTAATCGATCCCCAGGCACTTCTCGCTGCGAGCCGCAAGTGTCACCCACCGAGCCACCCTGGCCACCGCCCAAACGCGAGGTTAAAAGCGCAACGGGAGGATTCACAACAAGGGATGTAAATGAAGCGCACGTTGATTGGTGGAATTGGACAAGGTCAGGAAGGTCAAGTTTTCAGCGTTCATCATGTTAGGCTGAAATGACATTCGCCGCATTAACTAAAAAAAATACATTTTCAACACATTACGGAAAGATCCACCCCACCAGTGAAAACACTTCAACCGTCATTGAATTAAACATAATTTTGAAATGTATTCGGAACGAAATCATCCTTGCCGGATCAGTTTCAAATGAGCATATATCCCAAATGTCAGCATTAATGTATCGTAACTTTTGATTTAAAGCTTTCGTGACTGCAAGGATTCATATACTTGGTTCTTTCGGTAAAGTCACGTAGAAGGGAAAGAATAAAATAATACAAATATAAAACAATAAAATTCTCACGACGTTTCGACTGCAACACAAGTAATCGTCATCAGGTGTGAAAACCACAGCAGGAACATTTTCTTGCTGTGGTTTTCACATCTGATGATGATTGCTTGTGTTGCAGTCGAAACGTCGTGAGAATTTTATTGTTTTATATTTGTATTATTTTATTCTTTCCCTTCTACGTGACTTTACCGAAAGAACCAAGAATATCGTAACTTTATGCATCGCAACTTCCATTCGATGGTTACAAAATATATGCATTGTATAAGAACCTGCACTTTAAACAAATGTAATAGTAAATAAATATTCTAGATTTGAAGCTTTCGTGACTGCAAGGATCCATACTCTTTGGTTCTATTCGGTAAAGTCACGTAGGCAAAAAAATGAAAACAACAAAAATAACGACGTTTCGGCCACAACACAAGCGGCCTTCATCAGGTGAAGGGACCAGCCTGTCCAGCGTGACTTTACCGAATAGAACCAAAGAGTATAGTAAATAAATAACAAAAAAATATGTAATGCGTTTCAGTAACACCTCCCCCCCCTCCCCCCCCAAAAAAAAAACCTGCTACAAAATGATTTTTAAAAAAAAACCTGAAAACAACGGTCACGGTCTATGCCCGTTGCCACGGCAACTATCTGCCCCGGCTGGCCGGCTATTACAATGCAGCCTATGGACAAGCTCTGCTGTATCAGCATTGTGTGTGTGTGTAATTTACGTTCGGGCACCCTTGGCTCCCCGTATTTTCATTTCAAGATTCGGCACGCTCTTTTTTAAATGTCTGATTTTATTGTAAGGGCCAGACCTTTTTTGCGCGCGTGTGCGCGCGAATTGCCCTATTAGTTTGTTTAATTCTCTTGCAGAAACAGACCGCTGAAATGCTGAGAAGTTAAAGGACATCTATCATTTTTTAAAAAAAAATCCCGTGAATTAATCATTCAGTTAGACGCAAGTGAATTGTTTTCGTCCTTCAAACCCGTTACTTCACCTTTCAAGTGCATGTATATAATTTGCCACGCTGTATGTATGTATGTTTGTTGAACTTCTTTCGCACCGTACGTAGCCAACCGTGCTAATCGGAGTTGCAAATGAAGATACAGTTTTGCAATCTGCACATTCCCACAATTATCTGCCGGTATAGTGGCGCAAATGGCGAACGCGCTTGCAATTCGATCTCCAGGCACGGCAGTCGAAGCAGTGGGGATGTGAGTTCCGTCAATTTCACCCACCTCTGTCCCAACCAGATGTGTCGTCGTGTTGTGTGTGACGGGGTAAAGTGTGGGTTCTAGATTTAAAGCTTTCGTGACTGCAAGGATCCATACTCTTTGGTTCTATTCGGTAAAGTCACGTAGGTAAAAAATAAAACGACAAAAATCACGACGTTTCGGCCACAACACAAGCGGCCTTCATCAGGTGAAGGGATCAGGCTGTCTAGAGAACGGCGCTGGAGTGAAACACAGCCACGCTCAGACTGCGGACCTTTAAGCTGTGTGCGAGCAAACAACGTGACTTTACCGAATAGAACCAAAGAGTAAAGTGTGGGTACTTCCACCTCTTTCAAGATGTCTAGCCGGCGCGGGGAGAGTAGCCTTGACACGTAGGTCCAGTAAGTGTCAGCTTTGTATATTCTGATGCCCTTTAAAAAATCCCGAATTTGCAATGCATTGTTTAACGTGTTGATTAAAGGATGCTGAAATTCAATCTTCTACAAATGATAGGGGAGAGCAGCTTCCATGGACAATGCTGGTCCGTTGCATTGTCCCTATTAGCCAATCGGTATGCACAACTATAATCAATATCGTGTGCGTGTGTGGGCACAATGCATGAATGATTTTAATTATTTTTGTAATTATTATTTCCATTGTCCAATAATACTACCAGCGGGATGTTGCCCGTGGTGCAATGCTTAGCTCACTAGATTTTCAATCCCGAGGTCGCCGGATTGATTTGAACCTCCCGCAACGGCAGTCGAAACAATAAGGGGGCACTTTCTTTGTAAAATCCCCACCGCCTCTGTCTAACCCAGCAGTTTAAATGGGTGCATCGTGATCGGTTCATTAGCAGGGTTCACGATAGCTCTCATTGAGATGAAACTATTGTAAACACATTTTTGGTACAAAGGTGTGTTCCTAATTGGGACTCACTGTTGAATAAACAGGGCAAATTAGGGATGATCAATAAGCCTTTTTGGCCAACGCGGTAACGTGACATGTCATGGCCACAGCTCCCCCAAGCGACTTGGCGATGTTGTGCCATGCGCTGTGCGTCGTCATTTCATCATGCGGACTCGGAAGATAACGTTGCTCATCATCTTCAGCAGCCGCTAACACTAACACCTGCATGCTGATTTAACCACTCCATCTCCACGGTGGTCCTCCACTTGGGCATTTTCCCTATCAGGGCTGCCACTGTTATCATTTTTGTCAACAGTCACTGTCACGTGTCTAAATCGCATGCACCTCTCCATATTTAAGGTAGATGGTATGTATAGTATGTTTAATAATAAAAATGTATGCTTACACGGATAACCACGTTTGAAAGCGTTACAGAATGAATGCGGATGCATTAGATTTCTTCCTTGCTGTTTTATATACAAAAACAGCTTTTGTGTTACGTGCGAATGTGTTTACACAAAAATAGAAAAGCCCATGCCCTAACATATAACGAGTCGACGTAATTTTCACAATTAAAAACACAATTACTTTTCACTTTAATGTGTTTGATTGCACACCCCAGATCATAAAACTATTTATTTTAATATCAAGTGTTACGTACTTTTTCAGTCATTACTGCACAATTTCAGACAATTCACAATTTGTATTTATTTGTCGATGATTACTCTGTTATATAATTGTCGAATACATCAACATTTATACCTAATCAGTGGAGGAAAATATTAAGTTTAACATCCAGGTACTCTGATATTATTGATAATGGACATCTTGCAGCATATTCACACATCTCATTAGTTTAGAAATTCGTATCATCACTGTCGAATCAAAGCACTATTGAGTAGCACAATAAATGCAAGTGATTCCCTGCTCAAGTGACTATAGAGGCAGCGCTCATTTTCCATTTACAGCTCTGAACCAGTGATATAAATTCCACATTCCTATGGCAGGGGCGAGTCTATGCAGAGGACAACTACCGTTGACTTCACCACAATCTGGTACAAATTTTATTTCATAGCGAATCCAGGATTTAAACTCGCAACCTTCTGATTGCGAGCTGATGAGTCTCCGAGCTACCTGCCCTGTTATAGTTGCACAAAAGGTTTGAAGAAAAAAAAAGAATAAAAAAACAATCTAAATAATTTCGATTAATGTCGACATAATGTTCGGGGGCTTAGCGCGCCCCCGGAATAACATTAGCACGACCTTCCAAACATCCATCGCCTCCGGTGTTTTTGAAACGCGTTTTCGTTTTCTCTTTCTCCACGATATTGTGCCAATATATGAAAGGCGCAGCAGGTGTGTCGTGCACCGAAATCAATAAACATTTAATAGCCACCTTGTCCGGAGTAAAAAAAAAAATACGCACAAATACATCTCGATGGCCTCACGCTGAGCACTTTAGCATGGATTTTCATCATGCACCATCGGCCGGAGAATCACAGCGATACTAATGCTCTTTATGGATTTTGAGCAACATCAATGCATGTCCAGCGTGAAGCCAGATGGTGGCACGGCACGGTGCATTCACGTGTAATAAGATCCTCCCCATGAGGGACCCCTTATCCCCTTTTTTTCTTAGCCGCGATTCCCTCCCCCACCCACCTCTCCCATCAACAAAAATCCACTCCTACAGGAACGGCTACCCACCTCTGGTGCCTTTCCAAGGACAACAAACAGTAAAACAAAAAATTGGGCCACTCTGGCGCTGACGTGACTTGATGATGCCCCGCGAAAGAAACAACGCTTTCCTGCTACAGCGATTCGCGGATATCATATCGGACGAATGCGTTTCGCCTGTTAAACACCGGCTCGGGAGCAACCGACGATATTTAAGTTCGTGTGCGTTGCGTCGCACACGAACTGTAGTTAATAGTGAAGGAGAGAGGGTGATTAACGTTCTCACGCGCACACTCTTTTGTGTTTATTTAAATATGCATTACTTTTCGATTTAAAGCTTTCATGACTGCAGGGATTCATCTTCTTGGTTCTTTCGGTAAAGTCACGTAGAATGGAAATAAAATAATAATAAAACATAATAAAATAAAATTCTCACGACGTTTCGGCCACAACACAAGTAGCCTTCTTCAGGCGAAGGAACAGAACTGTCGGGACGACAGCGCTTCAATGAACGCTGCTAAGGTTGGCAGCGTCTTTTAAGCTGGGTGGGAGGAGCAGAGCGCCTTGACAAAGGAGTTTACATATCAACAGAAGAATTTAGCATTGAAATAGCTGTGTTAAAGTGTTGGATTAGCAGGGTGTTAAAGTCAGAAATTAGCATGTAACTGGGAGATTAGCATGATGTTAATGTGAGGGATTAGCATGTAACTGGTCACGGAAATAGCTATGTTAAAGTCAGAGTTTACATATCAACAGAGGCATTTAGTATATTGACGCTAAAGGACTGCAACTACCCAACTATCAAACAATAAAACCGATGTGAAAAAAAATAAGTATAAACTACATCAATATAATAAATGTACTCAATATATTCTTCAATAAGTTGAGCTATTAACATAAAGTAACTGGGTATACACTACACTATATAATGAATACCATATAGTAAACTGATAAAAAACTAAAATATAAACTGCATCAATGTTATCAATAAACTCAATATACTCTCCAATCAGCTGAGCTACTAACAATAAGTCGTTATACATTACAATTCTAAGTTGAAAAAAGGGTGGCGTTTTTTTCTTTTCAACGTTAGCACCACGGAAAGCAACGAGCTTTGTTCAGACGGCCGAGTCCATCTATGCTCGGAACGGAGGAGGGGGGAGAAACAGCCACGATGTGCTGCTCTGTCCTGTGTTGCGTTACAACTATGTTATAAACTAGACTACTATACATTGCAATGTTATACCTTCCAATCTAAACTACATTGTATAATATCGTATACACAGCCCAATGTAAGCTCTAACATTATGCATTATATTGATATGTCTCCAACTAAACTTTTTTCTACATTACACGACTATACACCGTAATATACACTGCCATAGACAAACCCACCCTTGAATTATACAATGCGTTACTATATACTACCCTATACTTTAGACTGTAAAATATTAGACTTGTAATATTACACTATGCATTATTCTACCAACCCTACTGTATATTCACTATATAATTACGATACTATATATTGCCTTATGAATTATGTTAAACATTACAATGTTATACTATTTATTATTATACAACATGCTATAAACCATACCATTGACCGTCGTGTGAAAGGTATTAAGAGGCGGTGCCAGCGAATGGACTGCGGTCTGAAAGTCACCATAAAATACAATCATTCATAATAAAGGTTTTTGGGTTAGATCGCGATCTAACCCAAAAAACCTTTATTATGAATAATATTGGTCGCGAAAGCCTACGTGTTAAACTGAAAATACAATCAATTAAGAACCAAAATGGTTTATAACGTCTTTCCAATGGTTACTAAGCCAGAATCCATCTTCTCGGTTGAAATTGTCTCTGCGTTTGTATATGTGGATGGCCTCATGAACGAATCTCTCATGGTAGCCAGATGGCTTGCAAAGAACCTCCGTCTTGGAGAAATCAATGTCATGTGAGCTCACTGAATTATAACAGCGATCTGCCACGGCTGAGGTGTTCGTCCTACCGTGTTTCAAGTCTGCTTTATGTTCACGGATGTGGTCCGAGATATGTCGTTTGGTTTCTCCAATGTAGCTGCTACCACAGAGGCAACTTAGTTTGTAGACGCCCGGGTACTGTATGTCTGGAACCACATATTTTACAGACGGAACCAGATCACGGATTTTATGTACTGTGTTATTCAAGATTTTGGAGATCTTTTTTGTGACCCCCGCAATGTAGGGTAATGTGATGGTTTTGAATGGCTCCTCAAGAGGATCTATCTTCATGGCTGGAGTGATGGCTTTGCGGATTGTGTAGTCGGAGTAACCATTAGCCTTGAGAGCTTGGTGTACGTGCTTGAGTTCACTGGCAATGTGTTCCTGGTCGGAAATGCATTGGGCTCTATGGTATAGAGTCTTGATGAGGGAGTTCTTCTGGGATGGATGGTGGTGGGAATCCGGTTTTAAGTAAGCATCCGTATGGGTATCTTTCCTGTAGACAAAGTGGCTCATTGAACCATCAGGTCTCCTTTTAATTAGGACATCCAAAAAGGGTAGCTTGCCATCTTTTTCGACTTCCATGGTAAATCTGATGGCTGGGTGTATGGAATTGATGTGGTCGAGGAATTGGTCTAGAGCAGGCCGGCCATGTGGCCAGATGACAAAAGTGTCATCCACGTACCTCTTCCATAAGGTCGGGCGTAGAGTGGCAGTCTGGATGGCGTCAGTTTCAAATTTCTCCATGAAAACGTTGGCTACAACCGGAGATAGGGGGGAGCCCATTGGGGTGCCCTCAGTTTGTTTGTAGAAAGTTCCATTCCATGAAGAATATATTGAGTGCATTTATTATATTGATTAGTTTATACTTAGTTTTTTCACATCGGTTTTATTGTATGATAGTTGGGTAGTTGCAGTCCTTTAGCGTCAATATACTAAATGCCTCTGTTGATATGTAAACTCTGACTTTAACATAGCTATTTCCGTGACCAGTTACATGCTAATCCCTCACATTAACATCATGCTAATCACCCAGTTACATGCTAATTTCTGACTTTAACACCTTGCTAATCCAACACTTTAACACAGCTATTTCAATGCTAAATTCTCCTGTTGATATGTAAACTCCTTTGTCAAGGCACTCTGCTCCTCCCACCTAGCTTAAAAGACGCTGCGAATCTTAGCAGTGTTCATTGAAGCACTGTCGTCCCGACAGTTCTGTTCCTTCACCTGAAGAAGGCTATTTGAGTTGTGGCCGAAACGTCGTGAGAATTTTATTTTATTATGTTTTATTTTTAATTATTTTATGCATTACATATTAAGCGAGGCTTAGCCAGCGCCCACGTTGGCTATGTTAATCGAAGGATTTGCATTTTTTTCGCATTTATTTTTGTTCCACAAAAGGATTTTTCAATTATAAAAAATACTCAAACGCGCCTCAATAATTTCGGATTTTTCAAGAAATGTTAATTGCGGCACTGCGCGCGGTGATGCGCTCCACACCAACAGCAAGAGAGGAAAGTTAACCCGAAATGATAGTGGACGTCTAATTTACGCCCAAGGTACAGATTGCACGCCCCTCCCTCCCCTCCCTCGCGCTTTTAAAAAAAATATCTTATAATGGGTTTCATTTAATCAGGAACAATATTTATTTAAGAGATGTTAATTTGGGTAGCACGTATTGTATTGCCTAATTTACACCATTTTTAATGAAAAATTCACAATGATGTTAAATATAATTGCGTGATTCTGCACATTCGTATTTACAACAACAACAACAAAAGGATTATTTAGACATTTCTCTGGCACAGCCGATAGTTTTACTCCGTTGCTTCGCTATTCATCGCCTTTCTCCAAAAGCAGATTCACTCCAAGTCGCTCGACCACCGACAGTCGAGTTACCCGTACGCATCACTCTTCTCTCGCAATTACCATGACGACTGCTGCTCCCACGAATTTTCACTCACTGGTACCCTCCACCCATGTCCACCAGACCGACTGTCGCATTCTCATACGTGAGTACGGGGTGGTCCAGATGTCTTGTGACCTGCCATTTAATTCTCTAAAACAAAATAGATGTTTTTTTTGTATAGTTGATTTAAAACAGAAATGAATATGCAAAGGGAAAAAAATGTCGGGTTCAATTGGAGGGGGGGTCACAATACATATGGACCGCACTGTATGTACGTTGCACTTCTTTCGCACCGTACGTAGCTAACCGTGCTCATTATATCACGACACTGCGGTTCACAACACTCCCTCGCACCAAACAACTCTGGAATTCGCTCCCATCATGTATTTTCCCAAGTTCTAATAATCTTTCTAAAAAAAATTAAAAAAATATATTACACCTTCAATAATACTGATTGTTGCTAATTGCTTAGCCTTTCATGTCTTTAAACCTGTGGGCTTATGCTCAGTAACCGTGATGTAAATAATATAAATCAAATCGGGACACCGACATTTTAAAAATTATATTTAATAGATTACCGCCGTATTAAAACTGGGAGTCATCCCCCCAAGGGAGCATTTATTTAAAAAAACAAAGCTTGTTTGTCGTGTTTAATAGCCCTACTTGGACAGACTTACATTGGCCTCGGTGAACTCGCTCATTACATCGGAAAGGTATTCGCTACTGGAGCATTAATCAATCAATCTTGACTCTCAAGGAGCAGCTCTGGACATTTGAGGGTTTATTTATCATTACATTGACTACAGCGATCTATATAAACATTGACTCTGTACCAGACATAAGGTTTGAGCAAGACAATGGGCCATTCTCTGACACGTGGTACCGATGGCACAAGTGGAAAAAATAATGGGGGGGAGGGGGGGCGGAATTAAAACGTATATTTCTTTATTTTAAATAACATGGCTCATAAATACACCTACAGGTTGTCCAGGACAATGGGACACCACATTCCATTCACTTCTCCCTACAGTATTACTTGTGTGAAACATGAGACAAGGTTTTACTAATTTACTTGATGGGGATTAACCATAGCAATCATCTCTCCCCTAATGGCAGACTAATGCCCACTCGCAGGCCAAGTACTGAATCACCTTTTGTCATACAGGGACAGCTGCCACCGTGGGTGCCCTTTCGAATGTGTTGAGATGAAATGTGATGTAAGTCGCTAATCTGGGATGCCACTGGCGTACGGGAGGGTGGCTCTTGTGAAAAACAAATCATCGTCATTGTCATCAGACAGTCATACAAGAAAGAGACAACCCAAATAATTTTAAAAAGTGGCAACAGACCAACAAGCCGTTTTATATTCCTCTCTAGATGGAAACAATTATACTGATACAGTCTGTTCTACCGATAATGCGTGTTTTTCATGACGCAAATTGAATATAATACGATGAAGGCATTAGGAAACAGTTTTTTTATATATATATAATGCGGATGCGAATTGGATGTAATGCGATTGAGTGAATAGAATTACGTCACGTGAATTAGGAATAAGTGGTCGTATGGCTGCCTTGGCGTAGCATCACACAAGGAGGGATGCTGCTGGATGCTTCTACAGTGAGGGAAAAAGTATTTGATCCCCTGCTGATTTTGTACGTTTGCCCACTGACGAAGAAATGATTAGTCTATAATTTTAATGGTAGGTTTATTTGAACAGTGAGAGACAGAATAACAACAAAAAAATCCAGAAAAACGCATGTCAAAAATGTTCTAAATTGATTGGCATTTTAATGAGGGAAAAAAGTATTTGACCCCTCTGCAAAACATGACTTAGTACTTGGTGGCAAAACCCTTGTTGGCAATCACAGAGGTCAGACGTTTCTTGTAGTTGGCCACCAGGTTTGCACACATCTCAGGAGGGATTTTGTCCCACTCCTCTTTGCAGATCTTCTCCAAGTCATTAAGATTTCGAGGCTGACGTTTGGCAACTAGAACCTTCAGCTCCCTCCACAGATTTCTATGGGATTAAGGTCTGGAGACTGGCGAGGCTACTCCAGGACCTTAATGTACTTCTTCTTGAACCACTCCGTTGTTGCCTTGGCCGTGTGTTTTTGGGTCATTGTCATGCTGGAATACCCATCCACGACCTATTTTCAATGCCCTGGCTGAGGGAAGGAGGTTCTCACCCAAGATTTGATGGTACATGGCCCCGTCCATCGTGCCTTTGATGTGGTGAACTTGTCCTGTCCCCTTAGCAGAAAAATACTCCCAAAGCATGACGTTTCCACCTCCATGTTTTATGGTGAGGATGGTGTTCTTGGGGTCATAGGCAGCATTCCTCCTCCTCCAAACACGGCGAGTTGAGTTGATGCCAAAGAGCTCTATTTTGGTCTCATCTGACCACAACACTTTCACCCAGTAGTCCTCTGAATAATTCAGATGTTCATTGGCAAACTTCACACGGGCATGTATATGTGCTTTCTTGAGCAGGGGGACCTTGCGGGTGCTGCAGGATTTCAGTCCTTCACGGCGTAGTGTGTTACCAATTGTTTTCTTGGTGACTATGGTCCCAGCTGCCTTGAGATCATTGACAAGATCCTCCCGTGTAGTTCTGGGCTGATTCCTCACCGTTCCCATGATCATTGCAACTCCACGAGGTGAGATCTTGCATGGAGCCCCAGGCCGAGGGAGACTGACAGTTTATTTGTGTTTCTTCCATTTGCGAATAATCGCACCACCTGTTGTCACCTTCTCACCACGCTGCTTGGCAATGGTCTTGTAGCCCATTCCAGCCTTGTGTAGGTCTACAATCTTGTCCCTGACATCCTTGGAGAGCTCTTTGGTCTTGGCCATGGTGGAGAGCTTGGAATCTGATTGATTTATTGCTTCTGTGAACAGGTGTCTTTTATACAGGTAACAATCTGAGATTAGGAGCACTCCCTTCAAGAGTGTGCTCCTAATCTCAGCTCGTTACATGTATAAAAGACACCTGGGAGCCAGAAATCTTTCTGATTGAGAGGGGGTCAAAGATACTTATTTCCCCCATTAAAATGCAAATCAATTTATAACATTTTGACATGCGTTTTTCTGGATTTTTGTTGTTGTTATTCTGTCTCTCACTGTTTACATAAACCTACCATTAAAATTATAGACTGATCATTTCTTCGTCAGTGGGCAAACGTACAAAATCAGCAGGGGATCAAATACTTTTTTCCCTCACTGTAGATTCTACCCACGCGCCTCAATCTTTGTTCAGCCTGCATACGCATCTCACGTGTTATCGCGGACTGTGCTTTACCCTATACATCATTTATGTAAACGTAATTTTTCCATAACGCGGTGTTCTTCAGGAATGCAAATACTGATATTTGAAAAACCAACACAGATGAAGCGAAATCCAAATAAAAGGGTGCGCCGTGACTCCGGGATTCAATACAAAGGAGATGAATACGTACAAAATACGTAACTGAAACAGTGACAACGGTATCTTTATGGCTGTCATACGTGGGGGGAACAACAAAAAACACCACATGCACAAGGGTGGGAGTCGTTTTCAGCAGAAAAGGGGTGCAAAATAAAGCCCTGCCAAAACCCAGATGTATACAGTGTGTGAGCACATTAACTGCACAAGAGCACTTTTAACTCATGAGGCATTGCAGCGTCGATGACATTGAGATTCGCGGTATTCTGCTACGTGTGGGTAAATGGGCCAACCGTTTAAATATCCTGCATTTTCAACATTTATTTTTTTCTTGGATGGAGACCTCCACACTCGACAAAGAATGAAAGGCCCTTTCTCTCTCCTTCCATTACCCCTAGGACAGCGCATGCCATATACCCCCATTTTTACTTTCTTAAGCAATTACAATTTATGGTGTTAGAAATCACCAAAAAAAATAACCAAGCCCAAACCCATAACGGCAACGGAATAGAATTGCTACATTACTGATGCAATTGGCTGTGGGCAATGTTTTGTTTTATTGTGGTTTTTTTATTTAGATGTGTTGGCATTTCATTTCGTGAGCTATTTGAAAACATAACCATATACCCACATGGGAAAATGAATTAAAATAAAAACACCTACTGTTTATATATATGTAACGTATATTTGACTAACCTTAATCAGGTTAGGCGGCTCAGTGGGAAAATGAGCGGTTCATAAACAGAAGGTTGCGAATTAAAATCCCGATTGGGGTTTAACTCGACCCATCATCCCTCCGGGTTACAAAAAATGAGCACAACTTTGCGAGCAAAGTTAACAGTAGTTATCTTTATAGATAGACCTGCACCATACTTTACAAAGGCTGGCAGGTGCGGGTTGGTGAAAGGTGTCGGGGGAAGGCCGGACAGGCTCTGATATCACTTGCCACTGATGTTCGCCATGGTTGGGAATCAAACTCGGGTTACTGGGTTCATAGCGCAGCTCGCTAACCACTGCAAATACCGCTCCATTCGCATGTATATTACCTCCTTTAATGTGCATACACCTCATAAAAAATATATACCATTTCCATTAAGTGTAACAGTTTCCTTTTATGGGGTATAAATACTACATTGTAAATGCCGGACAACTGCAGCAATGTTCATAAAACCATTACACATCTCAGCCAGGTGGTCCCCATACTCATTTCACCGCACACTCACATTAGAGAGACCTCTACACGTTTTGACACTAACAATGCTCTTCGGGGAAAACATGTGTAACTCAGATTCATCCTGGAGTGTTTCTGGCAAGCGACAAACGGTGTATACGAGACGTGACAACGTTCCCAACAAATCAGCAGCTGGGGATTAAGCAAGTACCCATACACAGTTTGGTTGGTGCATCTTATTACGGCAATTTAGCCAAATAGTGTGACCCCAATTTTTTTTCGAACAGCAGTAAGCATGCTGCATCGCAAGGCAAGAAGATTTTAATGATCAATGAAATTGGAATAATTTCAGCCTCAGCGTGACTTTTTATTGGAATGATACGTAAAACGTATTCTGTACTGTAATATTGCATATCGCGTAACATCTGCAGGAATCTTCAAGAGAGAGGCATTGTCTCAGCGTGCAGACGTTTAGGAAACCACCTATACACTTGCATTCAACTGGTAAAATGGCCGACACAACAAATGTCAACTATTAATGTGTGAATACACAAAGTTGTATGAATGCCTCTACAAAAACTATAGTTTAAAGATCCCTTTAAATATATTGAAACAAGAACAGCATTATTACTATTATTATTAAAGGTAAAAGTGCAGCCCTGCAACTGTTTGCTCATGCCTCTGCTGGCGGAAGGCCCACCCCCTCCCCCTACTAGTGGAAGCACCGGAGAACCCACATACAGGGTATTTGTGGCCTCACTCCTGCAGGTTGAAAAGGGTGGAGTACCCACACTTTACCCCGCCACACACACACACACACAACCTGGATAAATTGATCAACCGTGGCGTGCCCATTCATACTGCTGTGGACAGAAGAACGGACGGATTAAGGCGCTTGCCCCATTGCTTCTACTGCCGCGCTGGGAGATCGAATCAACACGACTCCCTTAGGACCGCAAGCCCAGTGAGCTAAACATTAAACCACGGGCAGCATCCACTGCATCATGATCGTCATTATAAATTTAATTCCTTTTTGAAAAATGGTGATTGAATGTTTCAATAATTCACCGGACAGATGGCATTAAAACGAGATGTTCATACGTGAAATTGGGTTAGAAATGTAACCATATTGTGCTAAACTTACTCGGTGCTCTATTTATTTTAAATTTTAACACACCATTTTTCACCATCTTAAATTGAGCAAGACTTTTGGGAAGAATCCTATTTAAAGAGAAAGATGTTTTTTTTTTACTTTTAAATTGTGCTTACCCTCCACAGTGTCACAGCGATATGTGGCCACTTCAATGGTTACGAGAAATATTGCTCTTTGATATCTACGTACCACTATGATCCGAGCCACTGGGTTGGAAAGAAACACAGCAAAAAAATCCACAAATGAGAAAAAAATGTATTTTTCCAACCCCCCCTCCCCAAATAATTCCTACTATGCTATCGGCATGATTTCATGAGGCGAAGAATACACTCGGAAATCTTTTCAGAGCAGGGCATCATCACCCTGTGCGTCCAGCTTTAAAGGTGTTTTTTTTTCCAGGTCCTCGTAAAAATCCTCTTGAGTAGTATTTTTACTTTTACACGGTAGGGGTTGCACTCTCCCACACCCCCTGCAATGATAATGGGACACGACAGTAAAAATATAAATAGTTATTTATTTATTTTGGAGCTGTAGGTTGGCTTCAATGAGTGCAAATGCACGTTTAATATGATGCCAGTTTGTTTGTTGTTATTGTGTCGTCACTGATGACTAGGCAAAGACCATTAACTCACTACACCGGAGAAGCCGGTTTAACCGTGAGAGATATCAACCCAGGTTCTACTGGACATCTATGAAAAAGAGCTTCATAGCTCATCGGATTTCTCCTGGACACATAAATAAATAACGATTCTGTTCTCGCCGGTGCCGGCTAAGTGCTCTGACCTCTGAGCCACTCGGTCTCCTCCGAGTCATTTTTATTCTTAAAACAAAACAGTTAGAGCGCTACATTTAGCTGACTTTCAGAGGTCCCCACGGACTCACAACACACCGAGGCAGTGGTCTTAGCCATTCCGTTGACAAGTCAGCGCTATGGAATGTGAAACGTGGCTCGAGCATTCACTTATTCTCCACCGCAACCTCTCTGCTGCCAAATGCACACTGGGTAGCGTAACGGGGTTTTGTTCACTTTCAGGTATTACGCACGAAATGATAACTTAGACAACTTGGGCACGCAGTTCTCCTGGCAGCAGTGACCACAGGAATGGGCACACCGTAAAAAAAGCACGAAACTCATGGCATGCCCATGCCGTGAGTTGTGATATGAACCCACCGTGTTGGTTTGCCACACCTTCGTTTAAAAAATGATTGCCTTTTAAAAAGTCTGTCGCACTGTTTGAATGCTGTGGTTGTCAGATCCTGTGAGCTGTATATTTTACAGCTTGTATCGTGGGCTGCGTGGCATTGCAGCTTTTGCAACAGCAACAAAAAGACCACATACTCTGCGGAGTAAACCAATGGATGATGCGTTTTTTGGTCATTTACAAAATAAATATCAAATCCCGCTTGGGGTTAACCCAGCCTATCAACCGTCCGAGGTTGACAAAATAGCTACTTTTTTTTTGCTACAACTTTGTGGGGAAGTCAACAGTAGTTGGTCTATGGAGGGACTCGCCCTTGCTATAGGAATGAGGAATTTCCACCACTCGCTCAAGGCTGTAAATAGGAGATGGGCACTGCCTCTATGCTCGTTTCAGCAGAAAACCACTTTCACTTTTTCACAAAATGGGGTAACGTTAAGTAATATAGCACAATAATTTCGACCGTAGGAAGGATTTGTAATGCGCACGATATTTTCGTGAAACGGATGAACAAAATCGATGGCAACCTTGGGAGGTGCATGGCACAGGCCCACGGCTCGTGGTGCTCCGGCTGGAATCGGGGAGGTTCCTTCGCTGCACATGTCCAGGCTGACAAGATGTTTGGCATGGTGAATCTTTCACCGGCTGTGCAACACGGACTGTGCTCCTGTATATTTACGTTTCAACCTGCTGTCCAATCCACTGCTGGATTAAGGCCTCGCTGTGCTGTTTTGGCCCGCGGGTGTTGTTGGAGCAAAGGGAATACGGAAGATGCGCAAAATGAGATCAGCTATCAAGCGCCACTGATGATTGCCGCGGTTGAGAATTTAACTCAGATAATAAGGTTCATATCACAACGAGCAAATCACTGTACAATAATGTAACCCCGGTTTTTTACATGTTAATGAAAAAACTAAATTTTTAAATCAAAAGGCTCTTGGAATACAGATGACAAAAATTACTCCAACATTATTACTGATTCTACTGTGTGGGTCGCAGTTATACTATATAGCTCTTTGATGCCACATCTTAGTCTGAATTGAGTTCCCATAGAAGCTCCCAGTGCATGGCAAATACTATGTGAAACAACATGCGACAGAATATTCCTGATTCTTTTTTTAATGATACCCCCATTCACTGTGGGCATATCGGTGTCATGGTTCATCTGCACATGCACGAGACAGCATCGACAAAAACCCTGGGTCTTGTGCTCAGTAATCCCCAAAAGAATTGCGAAAACTCCCAGCTCTCTAGCCACAAGGTCATACTATAGGCAACCTCGGTCTTCCTGTGGGTCCATGATCACGGAATCTACACTCACATGTTCTCTCGGGCGCAGTGTCAAGGGATCCATTTGGTGCTGATAGCAAGAGTGCTCTCCTGAACTCTTGTTCCATTAAGAGAAAAACCTTGGCGACCAACCAAGGCTTGAAAAATATCGCTACTTTGACATTCTTTCACGTAAAATTTAGGATTCACTGTGAATTTCCATTCATGGCAATAACGGTGTGGAAAATAACAGCCACTTAATTCATTGTGGAATTATCATTTGAATAGCAGCCCACTTTCCAAAAAAACACTTTCAGTTGAATTATTAAAATGTGCAGTCACTTAAATGCATGTGAAATTTTACATTTCTTACTGATAATTTATCATCATCATCATCAGCCATGGTCAATCCACTGCTGGATGAAGGTCTCACCACACCGGGGAGGTATGTTTGGCAATGTTTAGTCAATGTGGCCAGTGGCGGGTTGGTGACAGGCGGTATTGCCTCCGAACGTGCCAGATATCGCTCACCGACGAAGGTAACAGTGGTTGGAAATCAATTTAAAGTTAACCGGGTTAATTGTGCATTGTGCTAACCACTGTGCCACCACTCCAACCCATTATTTCCACAGCAGTACAGGAACCACTTAAAAAAGTGTGTCCTCACATATGTCACAACGATTAATATACTTTAACATTTTAAAATTTCACCTCTATCCGCTAAAGTCGTGCTGCAAACACAATTACGGAGGTAATTGTGCACGTGTATATATTTGGTGATACGAACCCTTATTAACAACTTCAAGCAAATACCATGCTTCTAATTTGACACTGAGGTTGTTCATGAATACTAAGCATAGCAATGATCATTAGGCCTCTTAATTGAAGTGTCTGTCATGCAAAGACAAATGTACTGCTCAGCTTTATAACATATTGACTGGAATTCCTTTAGAGGCATCCATGCTAAATCTATAGGGGTTTGTACATTTACATAATAATAGACAACCCTTTGTTAATCCACTGCTATATGAGGGATCTCTTCACTTAAATGTAAGCCATGAGAGTTGTTTGACCACATTGGTCAATGCAGGTTGTTAAGGGCGGTCCAGGAAAAGGTTCAGATGTTATTCGCCACCGATGTTATTATAGGCTAGCCCGCGAATCAAACTCAGGTTTTTCGTGTTCAGAGTGCAGTGTATAAAGACGGACTTGTGCCATCACTTTCCCTACAATTACCTATTGTGCCAGCAAAACTGTGGCTTCACTTTATATGATGTGCCATCAACTATTACAGAAATAAAACAAAAATTACTATAAATCTCCTGACTGAATTTCACGGGATGTTTTTTTTTTTACAGTGTGTTAACGAGCTGTGGTTCTGTAATATGACGACGCTTGAGACACAACGATGTAGTGCGGCTGGAAAAGTTGGTCATGTTTCCTTTGCGAATAAAGTTTGCTCACGCAGCGGCGTCGCGAAGTTGGTGTGGGCCCTGGTTGCAAGGATTGTTAAGGGGCCCCTTGTTCAATTGCCCCCCTTTCCTCTTTGTAATGTGGTGTCTGGGTGGGCCCCCCTCCAGCCAGTGAGCCACCCTGGTGCAGTTGCACTACCTCCGTGGGTTCACCCTCGTACCACCGTGTCACGTGTCTGGCCCGTTTGGTAAAAATCACTTAAGCAAAGTTTGTGACAAAGAGCCCAACGTTTATAATCGAGGCAGTCAATGGCGTGCAGCCAGCCTAGATAATTGGAGAGGCTGTGCTAAAATGTGACTTTTTCTTGGTTGAATGGAAGATAGCTGAAAGGCAGATGAAGCCTTATTAGCGTTGGTGTTTTAGGAGGGGGTAAGGATAACCATTGACAAAGATATGAGCTGGCTAACAGATATTCTGAAAGAAAGTAATTTTAGTATTCCTGGAAATGTAATCAAACTATTTCATAATTTGGAGTTGTACAATAAAGTTTGCAACTCTAAGACAGTTAAATGTTCTCAATGTATGTTATATGCCTTTACTTCAAAGATCGACTTTTCAGAAAACGGTTTCTAATGCCACTGTGAATAACTCTGGCGAGATTATCTCCTTGCCCGACTCCCCTTCCAGCTTGCATTTTGTGAGTATTTTGTCCATGCAATTTGTTCGTGACATGGTCGTTAACGATCCAAAGGAAACACATGACAGGAAACAATTGAAAACATTAATAAGGAAGCCTGCAAAGTTGAGCGCACGCTAAACAAAAGTGGCGTACGACAAGTTCACTGAACACAACTGGAAAATTTCTGTCGGAAGGACACAGCTGGAAGACACAGGAGAGCATGTCTACCTTTGTCGGTGATTATTAAGAGGTGGACCGTGATGGAAATTACAGATCGGTGTACTTTTGGAAAACTGAACTTAAACAGGACGATGGTGTATTCTTAGCTCTTTCGGTAAAGTCACGTTGAAGGGAAACAATGGAATAATTAAATATTTATTAAACTATTAAAAAATTCTCACGACGTTTCGACCATAACACAAACGGTCGTCATCAGGTGTGTCGGTTTGCATTAATTCATTTATTTTAAAACGGTGTATTTATAAAGAAAAACGTCAGCGCCACGCGCAGCGATTTGAGGCATGGTGGTTTGCAATATGTGCGTATGATCCGTTATCCTAAATGTTTAGCTTGACAGAGAAAATGGAAGAAAAGGTGAAAAGTGAAGCGTGTGGAGGTGCATGCTGAGATAAACACGAGTCAGAGGCGTGCTACTGACCGATCCATTGTTTTGTTTTTGGGCCAGGTCAAGAGGTAGTCGTTTTGTTTTGCCCAAACACTTGTCAATACATATTCTGATATATTGGTCAGAATTCGATCGATACATTAGCCGCATTAAATAATATATTTGTAAACGGGGCAATCTTGTCAGGTGGGGTTGAGGGGTTAATAACTATAATTTTGGCACAAAAATGTTAACAAACTATTGGCTCTGGAAAAATCTACGTTTTTTTTTTAATGCTGACTGAACAAAAGTCGGTGGGTTTGGCCAAGACTCGGAAGGGATTATGGGCCGGAGGTCCGAGACTAACGGTGGTTTGGCAGTCAAAGGAGGGAACACCACTGGGAGGACGTCCACCACAGAGGCGGAGCGATGAAATCGCCTCAGGGATTGTTGCGTTGTGAGACGGCGAGAGATGCGGATGGTTTTGGGAGGAGGCCTTTCAGCAACGTTTCAACGATTCGAGATTGTGTTTTTTTGTTTAAGGGGCCGTCAATAAATGACGTCACGCGATTTTGGACGATTTTTTACCCCTCCCCCCCCCCGTCGTCACACGGCGTCACAAAAAGTCAGAGCCCCCCTCAGATATGACGTCACAAAGCTCTGCCCCCCCCCCCAAAAAAATAAAACATGCCTCAAATCGCTTTAAACTATTGTCATTGTAGTGCGCTTTAATGTGCCGCTGCACGCTGATGTTGTAGGAGGAAACATTTATCAAAAAGTCTATTTAAATAAGTAGAACGTGTTGTCTATGTTTATTTAAAGTTGCGCATTTTGATGTGACGTCACATTTCTTAACCCCTCCCCCCCCTCGTCACACATCGTCACAAATGTCTGACCCCCCCCCCCTAGGTGCGTGACGTCATTTATGGACGGCCCCTTAACCGGTTGAGAGCTCAAGAGATTATCATAGTCACATTTGCAACGGTGACCAGCCGTGCAAAGATCATGGCTGCTGACGATTACACCTTTCGAAATTAATGATACCAGTTGAAATAGGTAAATAAACAAGAATCACTTTCCAACAGCATTAGAATATATTAGGCAATAAACGACAAACAATGTCTTGCCATGAAAAAGTTACTGCAGACCAGCAGAGGGAGCATTGCGTCTGCCAATTCAAATTGCATCGATGAGCTGACCCAACCTGAGGTGGGTGTTTTTTTTTGGGGGGGGGGGGTTAGGGGGGGAGAGTTGAACCGCATGTTGTTTGGCATAATGTCCATCATCCCGCTCCAGACGCTTGGGACCTTGTTCAGGAACTCCCAGCACGTGGAACAAAAAGGTTGGACGCCGGGCCAAACATACACGCGGCACGGCTTGAAAACGCGTTGGAGAGCTGTTGTGCAACCTCGAGAAACCCTTCCAGCAGCAGCAGCATCTTACACAAATCTGGCCACGCAGAGTCAAATGGAGTACATTATGAATTGACAGTAATTTAAAAAAATATACCGATATTCTTTAAGTAATGCATTTATTCACTTATGTGGGTACGGCGTATTAACCCGCATCGACCAGGAGATCTCGACGAGTTTGTTATTTTGTTCCGGAGGGTATTATTGTTGTTGTTTTTTTTACAATGGTCAACGTGTAATTTGGCCGTGACGTCGTCTTGATGCCGCTTCACAGAAATTGTGGCAATTTGCTGCTGTGCTTCAGAACGAGGTTCCCCGAGATCCTCTTTACAAAAAAACAAAGTGACTGTGACACCAACGCTCAAGGTCACGCGACAAATCTCGCAGGCCCTGCCTGCGCTCGACGCCACATCACCTCCCCACTTGGCTAATTTAACATCTAGTGCAAGAGCAGGTTAAAAACTCTGTTATTAGGTGCGCCAATGCGTGGACACCAAAAACCTATATTCACCGAATGATCAGAATTCATAATTTCCACAGCGGAGGTGCAGAAAGGGTTTTGTTTGTACGGTTGATTGCAAGCGGCGTCGTTAAACCATTATGGCCCATTGTCCCGTAAAAATAAAAAAAAACCGTACGTGTCACTGTGTGTCGTGAGGGGTTGATAATTTTGAAAAAAATATGCCAATTTGTAGTGCCACCGTGCGATAACCGTTCTGTCATTACATCGAAAAACAACAAATAATCAGCACTCCGCATACACATTGTCATGGCACAGTTATAAATATTAACCAGGAACATGTTCTTTTGCCCACAATCCTCACTTGCAGCCCTTAAATATGTATGCGCTTGTTTACATGACACAGTTTGCACGATTTTGTTTGTCCTTGTAGGGCTGTCTCTATGCATTAAATCTGTATAATTAGCGGATTGGCCTTCTCCACAGTGAAATACCACAAATATTTACATTTCATGCTTGCACGTTTATCACAATTTTCTCTTTTTGGCGCGAGCTACGGGAGTCGTCCGAGGCACCTTAGCACAATAGAAACATTGTACGCACGCAAGTTTTGTAAAAAACATTCCCCCGAATGTTTACATTAAGCTTTTTTTTTTTAAACAGACATTCTGATTATGCGCTATCATTTTACTGCCGAGTCATGGATTCTCTATGGGGGTCTTTTATTTAGCCAACAGCCATCGGTAATATTCGCCTTTGCTGAGGGTCAGCGCTACAAAATTTGCGCAAATCGCCGAGAGCCAATAATAAATTTTCTCCGCGTGCTTTCGGCAAAAGTTGGTCCGTAGCACCGCCGCCGTTACTGAAGTGCGAACCTTTAACTTTAATTACGCTCCACTAAGAAAGCCAGCCGCCCTCTGAGCAAAGGGCCCCGAGGGACCGAGCGAAGACCTCCACCAATTATGAAATTTGGCTCCATTGGGCACACAGTGTTCATTTGCCCCCCCCCCCCCACCACCACCCCACCCCCATGAGTAAAGTGGCACACGTGTGCCCTGTGCTGGCCGTGCAACCCGCAGCAGTCAGAAGTAATGATTCCCATTGGCTGCGGAACGCTCGCCAAAAAGCATCAGGCCCAGCAGTGAAATGATGCATCGCCTTTGTTGCTGCACGGCATGTGGGCAGTCTGAAAATAATTTTGAGGACAATGACCTTATCTGAAGGATTGCCAGCACCCTTCCGGTGAATATTTTAGAACCGTGCGACGGGCTCCGAGATTTATGAGGGCGTTTAAATGTTGTTTTACAATGTGGTGTTTGGAGAGGAAAAAAAAATGGAAAGAAAAAAAATCTACAAACGATACCTTTAGAATCTGCTTAAAAGCAACCGTTCAATGAAAGCATGTATTTTCAATTAGTACTGCAACAAAGCTGAATTCGTAAGGTTTGTACAAATGGAATGCCTGTTTGCTCCAACGACAGGCCGGCAGAAGAGTGGTGGTGCAGCGGTTAGCGCCCTTCACTCATGATCCCAGCGACCTGAATTTCTGGTTCCTCTGGCATCAGCGGCGCATAAAAATGATTTTCGAGAGCTGCCCTGTATCTCGATTATTAACAAGTTAATGTCACCCCAATGCAAGACTTGGGTGTAGCAGCCACTGGAGCTACGCACTTTTAAATGAACACTGAAAACTAATTTATTTAAAACTTATTTGTGTTTCGTTTGTTGTCCTTCCCCCGCACCTCCGATTAGCACGGTCGGCTACGTACGGTACTAAAGAATTCCAACATATATACATACATAGTGGCGCTGTGCTTTGGCGCACCCCACCTTGAATAATGCAACCCGAGTTCGATTTCCGGCCATGATAAGTTATATCTGGACCGTTACCGTGCCCCACCTTCACCAAGCTGCACGGACCAGTGTGGTGAAGCATGATGATTAAAAAAAAACGCAATGACCGATAAGGTGTGGGGGAAGCATAACACAGGGCTGTCAATTATTACTATGATCATTTATACTGTGGCAATGTTTTGGAGGGGGAAAAAACAACTGCCTCTACAAAAAAGTTGGATTGAAACCCAGTAAAAAAATGTGTACATCAATTGTAGATGTAACAAAATGGCAGCAACAACAATGGGAAAATGTAAATCAATCACTATTTACCGTGCCCCGAGCTCAGCAGTGCGAACCACTACCTCTGTGGAAACCACAGAGGTAGAAAATAATAAAATATATATATACATTTGTAGCAAAAAATTATAAAAGCAAATATGCATAAAAGTAAATTAACATTTTACTTAAATGCTACAAATGAAAAAAGCCATCACCATTAATTACAATTCTCCGAATTATGACTGACAAACCAAAAAAAGACGTCTGCAAAAAAAAGCCCTGATGTGTGTATTTGTTATCTCGCACGGCAAATGTGGTGGGTCAGTCCTGCGGGTGTAAACTGACGACAGAATGATCGGCCCGGGCCTGCTCCCGTGAGGACTCTGCGTGGCTGTCATAATTTATCAGGCACCGGCATGGCTCCCTTTATCTGCATTCAAACATCAGCCGGGGGAATCGGGGCCGTGAAGAAATTCTGCACTTGGAGCAGCGAGATAACAGATAATCAATAACAGTTTGGAATCAAAGGCAATGGCCGTTCCTTGCAGAACTGGCTTTAGGGCAACATTTATCATTTTATTTCTTCCCGTTGCTTTGGACCTTTAATCTAAAAGCCTGGTACATCCCCTGAAATATAAAAAAAAATACAGTCTGGCATTCTGCAGATCCTGCGTTGTAAAAAAAACAATTGGGCATTAGCAACAAGGCGCTTGTATTTTGCCATCAGTAAAAACGCATGCAACAACTGAAATTTATGGGGCGGCCTGAGCGTCAGTAAAAGGGTTTTATATTACTGGAGCAGCAATGGCATTGTTATTTTTTCATGGGTATGCATTTAAATTGGAATAAGATACTCGCTCTAGACCAAAGTAAAAATGGTAAGGTGCAGCCCTGCAAATGCTTGCCCATGCCACTGCTAGCAGAAGTGCCTCCACTAAAAGGGAACCTGAAGAAAAAAAACCTCTAGATCGCATTTAGCCTGGTCTTCCAAGCTGGCCAAACATCTTGAAAGGGGTGGGAGTACCCACACTTTACCCCACTACACGTACCTTGTCGATCGAGTAAATGTGGTGTACCCATTCATAGGGCTCGGTGGACAGAGGTTGGGAGGGGGGAGGGGTTAGTGGGAATATAAGAAGTGTATAAGAGGAAGGGGAAATTTAATAAACTTGTGCCATTGTTTCAACTGCCACACCGGGAGATCGAGTTGAACCGGATTGCAAATTCAGTGCTCTAATCATTAGAACCACGAGTGCATCCCAGTGTTAGAAGCAAGGCCGTAATTATAATATATTGTGGGGGGGGGGACAACCCCCCTCCCCCAAATATTAAAATATACTCAAAATGTCCCCCCCCCCCAATATATTGCTATAAAATAGATGTCTGTTTATATGATTGTGGTCATGGTTGTATTTTATTAATCCCTAATCTCTGCCATTACATACAATGAAACAAGAAAAGGTCAAAAAGAAAAAAACACAGCAATGTAATACAATACACTATTAGACATTATTGTAAAAAATAAATAAAAGTCCATCCCATGTGTTAGTTAATTTTTTTATATTTTAGGCAGGAAATTCGTTTTCAAATTTAGATATTTTTTATGGAGGGGGACCTCCAGACGCCCTGGAAGATTTGGTCCTCCCCAATGTTGACTTCATGGCTACGGCCTTGGTTAGAAGTAAATGTATATTTATTTATTTATTCTGCGAATGCTTTTACAGGTGACTTTCACAAAAGTTAAAATAAATGTGCCATTCCATTGCTCTGTCTCTTTGCAGTTTCAATTGCGCGCTCACTGTGAATTTGCTAATATATAAATTCCAACTCTCAAATAAATGATGCTGCTGTAGCAGCTTATTCATACGCATTATGTAATATCCAACTTAAGAAAGCTTGGGAAGATAGGCAATTATCGTGCACTTTCAAGTGTGAAAAGGAGATGCATGAAAAATGTAATTTCAACTATTTTTCGTACGTATGCATGTATACAAAAATGCACAGTAGCTAAGACCAAATCACCCACAACGTGCCCAAACTTATCAAATCTCAGAAGCAAAGCGGGGTTGAGCCTGGATAATGCTTGTATGTGTAAGCATCATGCACAAACAGGTTGCCACACAGGGCTGCTGGGATGACGTGGTGGGTAGCAGAGAGAAGTGGAAGCAAATTTCACTGCTCCACCCCGCATAATGTTCATATTTAATTGGGCGTTTAATTATTTAGAAATGTTAACCTAACTTCACCCCATGTATTGCACACTTGACTCCATAAGAATGGCACTGAACTCACACACACACAGGAGACGGAGCTGTGGGCTAGATTGTAGTTTTTTTTGCAGTTGTGCAGCATAGATTTCCGATGTTTTTGGGCCATGCCAAACTGAAGTTCCTGAAGAAGGCCCCAAGAATGTGCAGCGAAACGTCGGACAACATGCCGAATAACACTTGGCAACAGCCCGATTGCACATCAGGGGAACTGTGTTAATTTCCATAAAACGGTGTACGTGAAGTTTATATTTACTTTCCCACCTGAATTTGTGTAAGGTCAGGACGATTTTCGATCATAATTATTATATTTTATGCACTAGGCCACTTAGATGTACTGGGCTAACGCATGTCCAAATCAAGTCAGTGGTTAGGCATGAGTAAAAATCATCAAGTGCCTAAAGGCTGCCCGTGGCAATTATATTAGTTATGTTTGATGTAATTGGACAAAGCATGAATAAATCCTTTACAAGCTTCAAGGTTGGTATTGTCTACTTAATGAGATGCATATTATAGCACATGCAAAAATACGTGCATTGACAATTTCTTTTCTTACAGCACAAGTCGATCAGCTTGGGTGCAGGTGCTAGGTAAAATTCTAAAGGCACATTGTAGAATCATGAGAGATGGCAATGGCTTGGGGAGGCCTTCATCCAGCAGTAGATTGATCAAAGCTGATGTTGACCAGTATGATGAATAAATTTATTCCACTAAAATGTATCCTTTTCCATCTCCTCCACCTTTATCGTGCAAGAAAAATACATTAACATAGTGAAATGTCATCCCGTGAAGGTACATTACACAAGTTGATTACTTCCACAAGCATGATAAAATACAGGGTGCATTGTCTTCTGCTTCAACAAATGTTTGGCTTCCCTTTTTTTTACCCTATTGTGATGTTTTTTTTACAAACACCCCTGATGCTGTTCTTAACTAGTAATGAATGCTGTCAGTGCAGCCCCTTCGATTAATTACTCTTGCCACTGCTGGCGGAAGCGCCTCCACTCGGGGCAGCTCGAGAGAGACCCACTTAGACGGTATTTGGATGACCCTTCCACAATGGTCAAACCGAAATCTTGTAAACGGGTGGGAGTACCCACACTTTACCCCCCAACCACGTGCAACCTACCGAATGACCGTGGCACACTATCGCCTATTAGTGCTGCTGCCGTCTGGACAGAGGCGTTTCAAGAAGCCTCCGTATTGTGTCAGCTGCCGTGCCTGGAGATCGTATCGAACCGGCGGACCTTTGGATTGTAAGTCCATCGCGCTAATCTTGACACCACGCCAGATTCCAGAGGAGATCATTAACACTAATTAATTTACGAACGCGGCGTTGCTTTAGTTTTGAATGATTTAAAATGCATTATCTTTAGTCCCCTTGTCAATCCACTGCTGGATGATGACCTCCATGTGCAACATCAGCCATGCAGGTTAACTGTACAGTACAGGATGGTCCAAATGTCTTAATATATTTTAAGTAGGGTTTATTTAAAACAGAAGTGAATATGCAAAGGAAAAACAGGGGGTCAATGGGGGGGGGGGGGGAGGAGTCACAAGACATCTGTACCACGCTGTACATCACCATGCAGGTTCAGTGGGGGGGTTAATAAAAACGTGGTGGAGGGGGGTTGTGTGGGGCAGGAACCGGTTCAAATATGACTGGCCACTGGCGTTAAAACGTGACCGGGAATCAAACTCAGGTTCCTGGGTATACAGCTCAGTCCACAAATTACTGCATTACCGCTTCACCCACCTTTGCTAACTACTGTCTGTGAAAACATACGGATCAATACGAGCATCATACCAATGCAACACAACTTAAAAATATATATTACAATAATATAACAGCTATAGCAATAATAACACCGTAATACTGTAATCGAGTGGTTCATGGCATATATGGGGGGGAGATTTCAGGTAAAACGGCCGCACACAATTTTCGGTGGCGAGATGAGAACTGTAAACACTGCCAAGAGGTTCTAGCTAAGCGTAACAAATCCAGTGTCATCAACTTGCCCGAAATACCCTGTCCGGACACGCTTCACGAATCCTTCTGTTAAAAAAAAACAGCTTCAAGGTCAGCCGAGGAGCTTCCTTTATACAGTGTCGTAAGATAATTTAGTGCTTGCTATTTCCGTTAAAAAGGCACTCTCTCATCCACGCAGAATGGACAAGCCCCCCTGCATTGCTTTTTATTTTCCACGGAGAATCTCTATTCAGAGCAAGACTCAATATCGATCCCTCCAGACCAGACTGCAAAAAGAAGCAAAACCACGCCTTCCTTAATCAAAATGTAGGTCGTGGCACGCGCAGTTTTTTTTCACTCATTATGATGCAGCCACGAAAAATTGAACCGAAGAGGCGAGGCCGAGGACACATATATGAATTAAAAACGCATTACACCGTGTTGTTCCGACGAACAATAATAATGGTAATGTAAACCCCGGACGAAAATAAATGGGTTTTTTTTTGTTAACAGTGATATGAAAAATATGTTTAAACCGTGTTGGAATGTTCTATTTATAAGGCAAGCCCTTGCTTTGAAGCCTTGAGACCCCTAGTGGAAGAATTAGAAGTGCTCTTTAGGGATACTCCCTAAAAATAACTGCAAACTACTACTACACACACACGCACAATAAAACGGATTACTATTGTTACATTTAAACAGACCCCTGGAGACCACTGCTGGCAAAACAAAGGTATGTAATTCAGTTTTATATTTGCCGTATACGCGTTTTTATTTCTGCATTCCACTGTTGAGCCAAGCCTCGAGATTCGGGAGGCTTACTTTAAAGTGAAGTACACATAAATATTGAAAAGGCTTTTTTTCGCTATTGCGACGAAATAATTAATCCGCTCCACGATTCAACTGAATTTTGGGTCACTATTAAAATTCACAAATCGGTGGTATGAATATATACATAAATTGCTGGATGAAGGCACTCCCACCCCCACACCCTTCGCCATCTCTCTTTGCTCTTGCGATGGAACGATCAACCTAGCTCTTGCACCGATGCCAATTTCATTGTTCCGTCTCGGTTCCATCTCCACGGTTGGCATCCTCTCAGGCGTGTTCCCTGCTTTGGATGCCACGCCGTCGTTCGTCTTGACCACTGGCCGTCGTTCTCGCCAGCAATGTGTCTTGCCCGAGCCCACTAAATGTCACTAACAGCTCGAATTATGAATTTAACTCGTGTCGCTCACTATAATTCCAATCATGCACTTCTCCACGTCTCTTTGTGCACTTTTCAGCTTTTTACTCCACATTCTTCATCAGTGTCTACATCTCTGATCCGTGTGTAATCGGAAGAAATGTACACCGATTAAAAAAAAACGTTCTGCTTTAGCCACGTTGGCAAGTTGCTTCGTGATAAAACTATATATGAATCAAAATCAATTGCGCTTCAAAGCCACTTTAATAGATGACGGCAGATGGTGAACAAGGACGACAAAGTGGCGTCCAAGGATGAGAACGCATCCGAGAGGTTGTCCACCGAGGAGATGGAGTGAAAAATTCCAGGCTCAGAGTAGTGGATTGTTACCACAAATGAACCACAGTACCTTCCTGAATCTCGTCATGGAGCATAAACCACCAGCACGCCAACTCCGGTCATCCTCGCAGCAGTTTTTGGCGAGCCATTGAACAAAGACGGTCACCGCATTGCGCACTTTCAGATGTGCTACTGCGGCCGTCTGGAACGCTCTTCCTTCCAATATTAGGAAGCCACTGGAGCTATGCACTTTTAAATCTGGATTTAAAAACAAATTTCTTTAGAGCAGTTTTTTTTGTCCTTAGTTTGTTGTCCTTCCCGCACACCTCCAATTAGCAAGGTTGGCTACGTACAGTGCGAAAGAAGTTTAACATACGTACACATACATCGTAGGAGTGTGAGGGGTGGCAGGGGCTTGAGGCCTTTATCCAGCAGTGAACTGACCATGGCTGATAATGATGATGAAGTCTTATTTCCTTACGATGCATAAATCTGCCTTGAATTTGTATTTATTTATTCAGCAGTATCTTTCTTAGTTTTTTGTTAATGCTCATTAGATATGCCAGTTATGTTGAGGTTCATTGTGCAGATCTACTCACACTACCCGTGAGTGCCATCACATTAAGGGTAGTGGGAGGAAAACATACAAGTATAAAAGTCAATTCTTTATATTTAAATATTGTACATTATTCAGTAGATTTAAATCTCCCAAAAAATGTACGTCTATGGTGATAAAGTATTTATCGAAATGAAAAAAAAGGAAAACAAATACGCATATATGAGTGTGTTTACTATTTCCGTATACGAGGTGGCTGCGTGGGTCAGGGGGTCAGAGCAATGACCCAGCCATGATGAAATCGACCCAGAAAATATTTCTGCACCCAGCACACCACAGCACGTATACCTCCCTATGGCTATGGCAATTGGTCATGTGCCACCTTCTCCGGCCAATCAAGCGACCCAGAAAATATTCAGTGTGAATCAAAGCCCTGGTTTAAATATTTGTAAAAAAAAAAAAGGAAACTGAGTACATTTCCAGCGAGTTTATGGCAATGCTCGAGATAATTTGCCCATGCACAAAAATACTCATTGAATTACCCTAATAGTTGCTGCTCCTCCAGGGGAGAATTACAAGCACTTCAAGTCACTTGCACTGATCAATGATCTACTGTAAATAATGTGGTATCGATCAGGCATTCTAAAGCTTGCTCAACTAGTGTTACTTGTGTATTTTGTTAAAGTAAGGCTATGTGTTATTATTCATTGGTCATCAGCAGAAGCAGCAGGTGCAGTCATCGTCTATCCACTGCTGGCTGAAGGCCTCTCCAAGCCGCCGTTGCCGGCCCTGATGGTCACGCGATCCGATAAGCCTCCTGGCCCGTACAAACGAGACAGGATCATTGCCGATTTTATCGAGCAGATATCATCACTCCATCTCCATGGAGGACGACCACTCGGTCGTTAATCTCGATCACCAGGTATCATCCCTCACAACAACATGGCCGGCCCAGGTCCGCATACTTCCCTTTACAGACATTATTGAAGCCTCTAACTTGCGTGTTTTATAATCAACGCAGTGTAATTCCAGGCATGCAACTCTGCGCGCTTCTCTGCACGGTTTACAGATTTTATTCCACATTATTCACCATTGTTAAATTGTCTGTTCCAGTCTCTGATCCGTGCACAAAATGTAAAAAAAAATGCACGCGGTATTATTATTATTATTATCACTACATATATATGTAAATTGTAGCGTATTTTCAGCGAGATATATATTTACATTCAGCTTAAAGCTCGACCATTCAAGCAAATATAGACAGGCCAAGAGTCATGGCCGGCCTGCTTTTGTCTATCTGAACTGAAAATGGGATCGGGGCAGCTGTAAAAGGCAAGAACAGACTTGACATTTCGCTCATCCTCAATCTTTGTTCAAACAAAAGGAAAGATGACTTCACAGAGACGGCCTGTGTTCATAGACTGAACAGCGGCTTAAGGGACATAAGCCATTCAGCAAACTATTTTGATCCCATTAAAACAAACTCAGATTTTGCAGTGTCTGATCATTTCTATTTGAAAAGTAAAATGCTGTAATGCTGCAGGATAATTGAGCAAATTGAATGCTTGTCATTATCTTTACACAAACATTTGGTAAATCAGCGACTTGATTTAAATTGTATTCACAGACAACACGTTATTATTGGGAGGGGTAAAGATTACTCCCAACTTTAGCACATATATGCACAGTTACAGGCCTTTATCAATTTGCTGCTGCATTAAAAGTCCCCCGACAACATTGTTGGTCATGGATTGGTAAAAAGATGTGCCAGGACTTGTTCAAATGTCACTTACCACTGATGTTAGCCATGGAGAGGAATCAAACTAAGTTCGCTGGGTTAACAACACAGTGAGATAACCACTGCACCATCACTTCTCCTGGTATATATATAGTCTAGAGCTTCAATAATTATTGATATAACCACGTTATTAGCCAGTCGTTAAATTGGACTCATAAATGCTCCAGGATTTCATGGCCAAAAAACATGCATTGAGATTATTTAGATTATTTTTGGTGCTATAAATGTCCAAATGATGGTCCGCTTTGTTGAGCTATCATTTGGGGCCTGGTCGCTTCTGAAAAACAAGTTAATACCTCAGTGGACTTTGCCTGATAGGATGGGAATTGTTTAGTTTTATTTGTATGTGTTTGGGTGATTTGTTTATCTTTCCTGTATATTAGAGGTTTTTTGGATGGTTAAATCGCGTAAATATATAAATGTGTCGTTAAAACCCGCCACCACCCGACACAGCCGACTAGTAAGGGTTGTCACGTAAACATTATGGATGATATTGGTCGAGAAAGCCTATGTGTTAAACTAACCTTTCTTGTACTTTGCACTACTATAATGTTGTTGTACTGTTTGTTGTTGTAAACCGCGCCTACTGGACATCTGTGAAAAAATAGCTGTATAGCTCACCTCCAGTATAAATACATATTCTGATTGATTGATTCTGATTGTATATTCCACCAAATTATGGATAACATATTCAAACGTCATTACATCAAATGGTTGGTATAGTATCCACTCAACTACAGTGAGGGAAAAAAATATTTTATCCCCTGCTGATTTTGTACGTTTGCCCACTGACAAAGCAATACTCAGTCTATAATTTTAATGGTAGGTTTATTTGAACAGTGAGAGACAGAATAACAACAAAACAATCCAGAAAAACGCATGTCAAAAATGTTATAAATTTATTTGCATTTTAATGAGGGAAAAAAGTATTTGACCCCCTCTCAATCAGAAAGATTTCTGGCTCCCAGGTGTCTTTTATACAGGTAACGAGCTGAGATTAGGAGCACACTCTTAAAGGGAGTGTTCCTAATCTCAGCTTGTTACCTGTATAAAAGACGCCTGTCCACAGAAGCAATCAATCATATTCCAAACTCTCCACCATGGCCAAGACCAAAGAACACTCCAAGGATGTCAGGGGCAAGATTGTAGTCCTACACAAGGCTGGAATGGGCTACAAGACCATTGCCAAGCAGCTTGGTGAGAAGGTGACAGCAGTTGGTGCGATTATTCGCAAATGGAAGAAACACAAAAGCACTGTCAATCTCCCTCGGCCTGGGGCTCCATGCAAGATCTCACCTCGTGGAGTTGCAATGATCATGATAACGGTGATGAATCAGCCCACAACTACACGGGAGGATCTTGTCAATGATCTCAAGGCAGCTGGGACCATAGTCACCAAGAAAACAATTGGTAACACACTACGCCGTGAAGGACTGAAATCCTGCAGCGCCCGCAAGGTTCCCCTGCTCAAGAAAACACATACACATGCCCGTCTAAAGTTTGCCAATGAACATCTGAATGATTCAGAGGACAACTGGGTGAAAGTGTTGTGGTCAGATGAGACCAAAATGGAGCTCTTTGGCATCAACTCAACTTGCCGTGTTTGGAGGAGGAGGAATGCTGCCTATGACCCCAAGAACACCATCCCCACCGTCAAACATGGAGGTGGAAACATTATGCTTTGGGGGTGTTTTTCTGCTAAGGGGACAGGACAACTTCACCGCATCAAAGGGATGACAAACATTGATCGGAGAATATTTGAATGTTTTACCTATCGTTTTTTGTCATTTTCTCCAGTTTAATCCCGATTGTGCTATTGGGTGTCGCGTCGTGAGAAGAAGAATCCCTTTGGAGCTCTTGCCGAACAACGCAACGCATTCGTGCTAGAGAATGGCCCGTAGAAGGCGATACAACAGAACTACTTTTTATCATTATTACACGCTTTTATTTAACTCACTCTGTCTGTTGTTGTTGTCGTATCCTCAAATCTTGTAACTTAATTTTAACCCACTTCCCAATGTGGTACCGACTCTTGGTATACTTATGTCATACTGATGACAATACTATATTCTATCAAAAATAAATAAAGTATGCTTTTTTACATTCATTTGTATATGTTATGTTTCGGCTTGGGTCTAATTGTCCACGCTAAACTGACGTTGGTTGTAAATCACCACGGTCCCCTTACGTTGTGGCAAGCCTCGGGGCCACTTCCTGGAGTCGTGGAGTTCTGTCGTTACTCGTACGGTACATTTCAGTAAAGCGTGTTTTAAAAAAAAAAAGTATTTTTAAATATTACTAATTTTAGATTCGTTCAAAGGATCTTTGATCGACACCATAGACGGCAGCACTTGGAATATTTTGTTCAGGTTATTTGTGGCGATGCAGATAACATATTGACTATTGGGGTAGGGAGTTAATGGAAAGGAAACTGAAAAAGATGTACAAGATCCCCAGTATTTTCTTCAAATAGTTTGTAATTGCACTGCAATTGCACTGCAATTACAATCAAGTATTCAAATTCATCCATAATAGAGGTTTTTTTTGGGTTAGATCGCGTAAATATATAAATGTGTTGTTAAAACATTTATATATTTATGCGATCCAACCCCAAAAACCTCTATTAAGGATTATATTGGTTGTGAAAGTCTACGTGTTAAACTATTAAAATTCAATCTTAAAATGCACTGCTATATGGACTGTATTTCAATCACCCGTACCTTAATTAACCCTACTGCAATAGTGTGAATGCTCTATCATATTTTAGCCACTTGCATCGTGATTATCTCATCCATTAAGGGGGCCATCATTGAACTAAACGAGAAAGTCATCCAGTCATACGGTAGTATTATGATGTATAAAGAGGGAAATTCAAACACAGCATGTGTATGTATCATCTGCATGGCAGAGCAGGCCAAATGGGTTCTAGAGGAACTCTTTATTTTCATCACAATGTCATGCTAAATTGTCGATTCTTAATAACTTCACTTGCAATTGCATTTGACACATATCCTTGTCTGCTTATATATTAATACAATATTCACCTTATCTACCGAATGTTTCTATAACTTAATTTTGTAATTGTACTATGAACTGCCTGAGCTGACTTATGCTACAGGGTATATATATTAAGTAATGTCCATTTATAACCGTGCGATATGTTCAATGTCTCACGTGATGCAGTTGTTTTTAGGTTTTCATTTCCATTTCGCTCCATGGGTGTACTTTCTTTAATTTTGGTTTGCTTTTGTCACGTTGGTGACTCAGGTCCCCTTTGTGAATTCGACTCTCCTGGTCTCTTCGAGTTTTCACCTGGTTAAACAAAATAAACTTGAACTCTCTCTTTCGTGGAGGCCTTTCCACCAGAAGTCCAGAAGTGGTGACAGCTACAGAATTAGAAGAATATTGATTATTGATGGAGGAATCCGATGAGCTGTAAAGCTCTTTTTCAACGAATTGCAGTACTGCACCTTGACCTTTTGATACGTATCATATATTTTCTGCAAGAAATATTCTGAACGTTAATTTTTGTGCTTACGAATGACTAGCAAAAAAAACAGCTCTCTAGATACATAATATACTGCATAAATATAAGCTTAAAAAAATGTTGACGATCGCAAACTAATACAGTAAAAAAATATGCAGACGTGTCTACGTCGCTGAAAAAAAATTCACAGTCGGGGGTGGGTGGATTTGTGGGATATTTTCATAGCTGCGCGACGCTCAATGCAGGTACCCGAGCTGAGCTAACGACGCTTCAAGCGCGGGTTTATATTGTTAATTCGGGCCCAGTGCCTCACTGTCGCCCACACTTATCAGCTAAATTCAGGAGCCGCGCTGGCGAGCCGGTGTCAGCCGGATGACGGATGGTTACGCTCCCACGATCTCGCCGCCTCGCTCCTCCGCGTTAACATGCACGGCGCGGGTTTTTGCCGCTAAACATTAACGGAGCCTGCAGTCCATCTGTGCAGCCCCTAACCCTCCCATCTCCAAAGTTAATTTGCTGGTCCAGCGGCAAGGAGGGCTGGGGCCAGGTCGCTGGATCAGCAAACGCTCTTTCCAATTTATTTCTCGTTTTGCTTTTGTCCCCAGTGTTACCAAGTATCTGAGAGACCTATATTTGGTTTGTTATCTTTTTTTCCCGTGCCGTTTTTGGAATGTATATTTGTTACTCTATGCCATTGAGTTGTAGATAAATATGGAATTTTTACGGAATGTTCAAGGGTTTTTCTTTGCCTTGACGATAATAATAATACAGAATCTGGATATAAGCACACTCCTTGACCCTTGACCATAAGCGCTGATGTCAGAAGTTTCCTTTTGCCGTCCCCTAAGAGTGGAATGAAAGCAAGCATTGCTTTTTTTCCGATCTGTGCTTATTCAGATTCTGCTGTAAGAATAACCCACAGCCCTTTGCCAATCCACTGCTGGATGGAGGCTGGTTAGCGTGGCTTGGTGAAGGTAGGGCCCAACATTGGTTCAGAAATCACTCGCCACTGACGCTAGCTGTGACCAGAAATCGGACTCAGGTGGCCGGGTTTATGATCACAATGTTCATACATAAGCATACCTTCTTTTAAGTTATTAACCAAATCGCAGTAACAAAATCGTGATGTATTATTCGATAAAATTTCTCCCTACATTTATATTATCAACCTACACTGACCAATGTGGTGAAGTAAGGTCAAACAAGCCCTATGATCGAGTCAGTGTGGTGAGGCCTCCATTCAGTATTAATATACATGCTCACAGCATGATGAGGCGAGAACAAGCACGTGTAACAATGCTCTATTTTTATACATCTAAAGATAAAAACAACGTTGCCATTCGTTACATTTCAAAGCACGGTGGAATTTCGTAGATTGCTCTTCAAAGTATTGAAAAACAACAAGGGTCGCCATTTCAAACAAAAATCACACCTGATTTCCAGCAACCAATATTTAACATGTGTGTTTCTTTTGTGGAGGAATAATAAAATAACCAAAAATATTTTTTAATTCACTTTCCATTGTAAAAAAAATATATATACGGAATATTGAAAAATGCGCTTCACTCGGTGCACAGAACAACAGCCGGACCACACCGCGAGGAGACATTTGCCAGGAACAGCCTGGCCACCCGAGCATGATTCTCGCTCGGGGCAGGAAGATGGAGGAGGAATGGGTACGCGCAAAAAAAGTTGCACAATCCAAGGCCCCGTGTCACTTCGTTCAACATTAGCTGGAAAAGGCCTGCTGCTTTAGCGTTGCACCAAACCAACCCAGGGCTTTTGTTTGGCCTCATTGCATAAACAGAGCAAATGCCAAAGTGCTCGTGAGAACATTGTATATGTTTTGCGTGCCCTATTCTAGAAAGCTTATGGGTTACAACGGAATGTTGTAAAAATGTATAATGATTCGAATGTTTTTGGCTGGCTGAGTCATCAACATTGTTAGTCATGAAATAAATGTATATACATTAGAAAGTATCACTATGAATTTTAATAAAAAAAATATTTCTGAAAAAGGCAATTCCTTATTTGTAATTTCAATTATATATTGCTCAATAACGATCTCACACAAATATATCACGCAGCAATGTAAATGTGAGGCGTTTTTCTTCCAAAAAATATTACCCAAGATGTGGCCAGGTGGCTCAGGTGCCAGTGCACTGAGCCAGCAACGCTGAGAACCTGGGTTTGAGTCCAGGTCGCTTCCCATTATTAAACTGGATTCCCAAGTGTAGAGAGCTGATGGTCTGAACCTAGTCATCTATAACTGCACAATCATTTTGCAACAAACCCCATTTTAACATATGGAAATGTGTGCCCCCAAGTCACTTGATGAAGGAATCTCAGAGGTAGAAGTAGCTATTTGATATCTGCTTCCACAGACCATTCTCAAACACGGGGTAATGCAATGCTTTGCCGGAGTTCTGAATGAACACTTGGTCTCATGCAAAGACAACTACGATAGCAGAACCATAATGACAATGAGAAAAATACAAAAAAGATGCATGAATTATTTAAAAATATATAACATTATCACCGAGGATAATGTCAAAAGAGTATAGGCCCAATAATCTGGAGGTGAATAGCACATGCATGCTCTTGGCATTGATGCGGGTTTATTTTGTTTGACACGTAAGCTTTCGCGACCAATATTATTCATAATAAAAGTTTTTTGGGTTAGATCGTGGAAGTATAAATGTATCATTAACCCGCCCCCACCGGACACAGCCAACCAGTAAGGTTGTCACGTATACAAAACGTGCCAATTCTTCAGCCCATCGGGTGTGTTGGTGAGTAAATCCACATTTACAATTTGAGTACTTTGACGTTTCGCTGGATTATTATATCCAGAATTGTCTGGCTATTTTGCCAGAATTGTTTATTTAGCTCGAGCAATGGGAGATAAATCCACCCCTAAAAACGCTGTACACCGAACGCAGAGTACTGAATTGTGAAAATTGGCCCGTTTCAAGGAGAATATTCAATTTGCGAGTAAATATAATTCAACTGCTATTGCATAAGCGTTATAACACTAAATCTCCATGCCCGCCCCCGACCCCGCCTCTGTCCGCCCAGCAGCATAAATGAGTACGGGGCAGTCAGTCTGTCGACAGGTCACGTGTGGTGGTGGTGGTGGGGTAGAGGAGTGTGGGTACTCCCAGCTTTTTCCAAATATCTGGCCAGCATGGAGCTCTCTAGAGCTCCCTAAAGTGGAGGCCCATCCGCAAGAAGTGGCGGTGGGTGAGCAATCATTTACAGGACTGGAGATTTACACCGGGGAACATTGCTGCGAGTGAATTTGCATGCCATGCAAGCGACAATTTCGCGACACGGATAATCCTAAATAAACGCGAAACCCAATTCTGGCTTCGTGGGCACGCGCGCACACGCGGCGTTCTCAACGAGCCAACTGCGCGTTTGCTCCTAGGGCCTGTTTGTGTGTGCGCGCGTCTGTGGGTGTGTGTATGCATCTGTGTGTGTGTGTGCGTCTGTGTGTGTGTGTTCATTGGTTTTCATGCCTACCCACCATCTGCAGCATGCTGTTACATTTTGTCCATATGAAGGGAGGTGGGGAGGATTGTTGGGTTGGAGGGGGAAGTATTTGTGGGGGGGGGGGGGGGAACTTTCCCCTTGAAGTGTTGTTTTAGTTTGACCCGAAACATTCCTCCAGTTAACCGTAAGGGATTCACATGGTGTGCGCCTCGAAGAGACAGCCAATGGAGTGGAAAAGCAAAAAAAAAGATTCTTGTAATCCTATTACGCTTAAGTCTTTTAAAAACAGGGGGTTTAAAAAAAAACGCTTTGTGATCAATACGAATTTTTTTCTGGATCCAATAATGCCAAAGGGACGTGGAAACTGTTGAAATGTTAATTGTTTATGCTGTCGCCATTCTCAAAGAAGTGACCCATATCTAATTTATCAACGTCATTTCTTTTCGTTTTGGGCCAATGCTAACCACAGGCTTTGATGTACACATCAGACTAAAAAAAATATTAATATGTACAAACAAATTGAGAAGCAGCCGTTTCATATTTTCGAGGCTTGATATTTTGAACTGGTTTTTAATAACGTCCTCCCCCCTCCCCTCTGCATAGTTATAGCGGACCGCACACATTCTGTTTACAATTAAGCCCAATGGTATCGCGCTAAGAAGAAATGCTGCAAATGTAATGCATTGCTTTACGTGTGTTGTTAATTTCTCCATGACAACAGCACATAATTGCCTACCCTTGAAAAATGTGAGAGCAGATTATTGATGATTATTATAAAAGCAGCTGCATAGCAAGGTGCTTGGGGTGCTTGTCACTTAGCCTGTGGTGCATTGAGTCGCTGGTTGATTCCTTTCATATTAATCATGAAAAAGTTTAAGGTGCAGCCATGCAATTGCTTGCTCATTCCACTGGCAGCGGAAGAGAAACCACTCGCGGCAGCTCTACAGAGAGCCCCCTCTGGAGGGTGTTTTTGGCCTACTCTTCCACGCTGGCCAGATGTCTTTGAAGAGGTGGAAGCACCCGCACATGACATGCTGATCGGCTAACTGTGGTATACCCCATGCATACTGCTGGGTGGACAGACGAGTTTGGCGGGTTGGTGGGAATATAAGAAACGTGCCCCGTGTTCCAAATGCCACTCTTATAGACGAAATTGAACCGGTGACTTCTGGAATGGAAGTCCAGCCTGCTACCCATTACACCACATCAGCATCCCCCATGATGATAGCAACAATATACCTGTACAGCCCTTTATCAAGCCACTAAGGAATGAAAGCCTCTTGACCACGATGTGGGTTATTTTTTTTTTTACCATGCTTCACCATGCTGGATAGTGCAGGTTGGCGAAGTGGGGGAGCTATTCAGCTATCACTTGCTACTGATGTTAGCTGGGGCCAGGAACCAAACGCAGGTTGTCAAGCTCATGGCACAATATGTTGCCACTGCTCCCATGGACACTGCATAGACAGGCATTTTTTTCCTGCCAGAATTTAGAAAGAAGTACCACCTGCTCATAATAGGACATTTAAGGCCCTGTGGTAGTATTCCTAAGAGTGGGTCATAGCGTGTGGGTACCATAGAAAGAATAACAAATGTGAACACTGCTCACAAACTAAATAATAATTATGAAAAAGGCATTAATTACATGGATCCATGTCTGGCTTGAAAAACAGACTTCTGGTCGCAATTGGCTCATCATAATGAGAAGCAACCATTGTCCATTCACTGCTAGATGAAGGCCTCGCCATGCCATTGCCATCCCTCATCATCCTGCAATGTCACAATCCATCTCACTGTTGCACATCGACTAATCATATCGGTTCATCTCCATGGTGACCATAATCTCAGTACGCAGTCGTTCCCTTTGGCTGGCGTTCCATCACCGGTCTTATCCATCAACCACCGTTCCCTCTCGTCATGTCAAACATAAACCTGGTTACTTCTCATTCGTTTGTTCCATTATCCATGCGTTAAACTTTCTGTCCCCTTTGTTTAATTTCAAGCATGCATCTCTCATTTATTTGGTCAGCATCATTGTTTCTGATCCATACATCACAGCTGGCAATATACGAAGATTAAACACAAGTTTTACCCTGGTCTCTTTTAAATAAAGATGTATGGCATTACGTGCTTAAATTAACACCATCAGTCCATTTACACATTTTACAGGTCTTATTTTACGAGATAGATATTGAATCACAATAAGGCTTTCACCTGGGCAAATCAAAACCTTAACACGATCAAACTAGCACCCATATTTGCTCCTGTCACGGTGCGTCTTTCGAGAACAGTAAGACACCAAGGGGATCAAACAAGCTGGGACTCGGAGGTACACATCTCTCCAAGCAATTTCCGAGACCACAGAGCAGACAGCTATCTCCCACTGCCGGATCAAACCTCACAGAAGGACGTTCATGAAATTTTAATAACGTTTTTTTTAAGCACAAAAATTACCCTGGGAGAAAAAAAAACAAGAATTTTTTTAACACCGTGGCTGTTTAACTTTAATAGGAATATGTCATATGAGCAGATGTAAACATCCAGTTTAACACCAAAGGTAAAGAATTTATATTTTTTGTCTGCGTAACAAAAGGAATGGTATGTAATCCTTGACTTAAAGCTTTCGTGACTGCAGGAATTCATATTCTTGGGTCTTTCGGTAAAGTCACATAGACAGGTTATGTTTTGCTATTTTATTTGAACCTATCTACGTGACTTTACCGAAAGACCCAAGAATATATAATCCTTTTTGGGTTATCCGTAGCCCTCAACTGAACATATAGACAACACGATATGCTGGGGTTCAGACTCATAATGGGCACAATACATTTGAAAATATTGCATTAAATAGCATGCCATTCATTTTTTTTTGCAAATTGCCTTTTTAGAAATGTTAATAAGAATGCTGTTTTTAAAAAATAACACCCCACTCATTTTTTTATTAATTAACTTGTTTGCCACCTTCATCACCACCTCAAACAGGTGCACAGCCATGTAAATTCTACGATCAATGCAAACCCATTATTTAACCAGATGAGAACCCATATTACAATTAGATATTAACGTACCATCGTACATTCATATCTAATAACATAATATATCATATTAAAACAATTACAGGCTATATTACGCAGAGGAAAGGTGCTTCGGATTTATATTAGCAGGAATGCTATTGTTACTCTTTTCACATGGGCACATTTAAATTGGAAATACGGTACTAGCTCCTCGCCAAAGTAAAGCGGCAAAAGGAGCAGCCCTGGGATTGATTGCTCATGCCGCTGCTGGAGGAGCGGCCTCCACACAGAGGGAGCACGAGAGGAGCCCCTCGAGAGGGTGTTTGGCCTACTTCTCCACGTTGGTCAAAACTCTGCCACGCTGGTCACACATTACACCACGAAACGGGGCCTGCCAATCGACTATCATCGAAGAACAACAATATATTTCATATTTTGTGGAAGTATAATAAACACTTTTCATCATTGGTAAATGTGTTTTCTGCTTCTTATCCTTAGCACATTCTTTTTTCTGTTTTACCAGTATATGTCACGTTACTGTTTTTCAATGTGGCTAATGTGTGTTATTATTATTGTTTTGTTATTGAATGCAGAGTTTAGTCAAACTCCAGCCACAGAAGATTAGGAAACATTTCAAAACGTGACAGAAAATATAATTAGTACGGAAAAATATCCAATATCATTACTTATCTTGTATAATCTGCAATTTTAACTAGCGTGACAGGTTTTTAACGGAATCATCCATCAGATGCCAAAGCATGGGTTTATCAGCAGGCAAAAAAAACCCGATATGCGGAGGAGAGAGAGAGAGAGAGATTTTTAGTTCGAGCCACGAAGCCTCCCGCAAACGCAGGAGCTATATAAATAATATTTAGGCCAAGGCGATTACTGCAACACTGAGCGTTTTCCCCCCCCCCCACCACCACCATTTTGTGACGGCACCGCAGAGTTGTGAGTCGCGAAATTCCGGCAAGCTCCATTTACCCGGAATCATTTGGTATCACGACCAACGCCTTTGCAAGCGATACGATACCACCCCCCCCCCCCAAGCTACAGTGGCGCGCATCAACCAAGCCTTGTCTCAACAAATGGGCTTCCCCCCCCCCCCCAAAAAAAATAATGTACGCGAGTGTGAATTGCCAATAGTTTGAGCAAGAAAATAAATTACGTTCTTTCAACAACAACATTTTTTTTTTAAATAGAAGAATGACGCTTTTCCCGCACCACGTTGTGCTCTGGTTGCAAATTGAATATGAAATAAGAATTACAGTATATACATTTAACCATTACACCGGTCAAAACGATTATGCCAGAACCTTTAAATGAGTCGGAATTAACGAAAGTTGACAGAGGTGGCAATATGTGCATAAACACAATGTGTGCTGTATATGCGCAAACACCACGACATGCCGATTTACCCCTTAAGCAGGTCACCACCACTTGTACAATGTGGCTTGCAATGCCCATGTACTGCACATGCACGGCCCCTGTGTCAGCCACTGCTGGATGAGGGCCTGTCCCCACCACGCTGATCGTGGGGGTTATTATTTGACCACGCATCACCGTGCTGCTGGTCAGTGCGACTTGATGAGGGTGGGTAGGATAGATGTTGTCGCGTAGTACAGTACAACAATGGACTTATCTGCTGAAGCCCCATTTTTGTGTATTTATTCTTGTGGCAACCTACAACACCATTTGGTGGTCATTCATCCAAGCATCAACCAGCCCAACAGCCTGCTTAGCTTCTGAAATGTGATGGGATCGTGAGCATTCCAAGTGCTTTGGCCAGAGGCAACTTGCAATATGCCTTTACAATTCCACAAAGTAATACTGTTAATAGGTTATGGCACTTCAGAAGGAAGTTATGCTATTAATCTCGGACATATGGTCCTTTGTCTTATCCTGGCTATCTGGGTTTTTTTTTTTACTTTACACGGCAAAGTTTAAATTGATGAAAAGTTTTCAGAATGTGAACTGATCATTTGTCAATGAACTATCCGACCAGCCAATAAAACAACCCGAGGAATCTATCAAATATGTAAGGTTAGGTTTCAAAAATTATCACGGGCAGCGGGGCTGCTGCAGTGGTAACACTTATGCCTCACAGAGAGAGGTCCCTGGGTTCGATTCCCAATTTGGGCGCCTGCCTGATTGGAGTTGCCATGCTTTCCCCCTGTCCTGCGCCGTTTTCCTCCAAGTTCTACAGTCTGCGCCCGAAAGCTAAACTCGTACAACGTCACTTGGGTCCCAATGTTGAAAAAAAATCCCCGCGAATTCACTCTAAATGAGATGACGCGTAGCAAAGATCCGGCTACCTACTGCAAAAAAAGCTTGGCAGGACCCTCCTGAAAAGGAGTGTGGAAACTCAGCTAGTCTTTTCTGGGGTTCATTCACATTGCACCCATCTGTCACCCTCATTCACCATCACACTCTACCTTATTCCTCCTTCCCTAACCCCTGCAACATCAGGTCCATTCCCAATCCCAGCCCCTGTCCCTCTGTCTGTTCCGTTACCTCCCTCACTAACAGCCGTTCCACCCCACCCGTCCCCCCCCCCCCCCTTTTACCCCGATGTGTATCTCCGTCGGTTTGTATTGTAAAGCGCCATGAAAAGGGCGCTTCATATATTCTAAATAGAATATAATCATAATTATTATGATGATAAATCACAAAAGGAATGTTTTCAAATAGAATAAACTCACCTTCACACTCATGCTCAAAGCATGGCATTTATCAAGAGCAATTAAACCCGTGCCTGGAATTTACACCGCAGAGATTCAACGATTCACTACCTAAAGTTTACAAGCCTCGCATTTAACTAACATTATGCTGTCGTACTTGTCATATTTGGGATCTTAACATCATAAAAAAACGATTACGGTATTTTACGTAAAAAAATATCTAAGTTTTTTTAATACATCTTTCAAATGTAATATGGTGTACAGGAAATAAAATAAATAAATGCCCGTATTCGAGCGTAAGGGTCCTCTAATTCAATGATTTGCTGCAGAAATACTAATTAAGAATGCAGCCACAACACAAGCTGTAATTGTCAGTGGAATAATGGATTTTTTAAATGCTCATCGGCTACTTCTTTATTACTTGGGGGCCCCTTTAAAACTGGCACAGTTGAGCCCCTTACCAGCCACAACGAGCACGATGAGGATGATGATGATGATGTTAATGACAATAACGTTGTCGAGCCCTGCCCGTTGCCTCACGTCCAGCATGACACGTGGAAAACAAAGCTGTGAGGTTTTATTTCACGACAATGTTCATGTTATCTAATTAACTGAGTAATCGAACTGCTAATTGGTAGCAGAATCGTTACTTAAATAATCGGATAGATCAGCCATAATTTGATCCTACATTTGTTTTCAGATAATGGTAGAAGCTAAATGTGCAGCTCTAGTAATACTATACGATCAAAGGCATATCATGTACAGGAGATGCTATTCCAGGTTCTTATTGCGAAAATATTCATTGAACGGTGAACAGGAAAATGTCCCGAGGTGTCTTACACACACTGCATGTTTTGAAAATACTCAACATCACGAACCTGGTCAAGCAATTTCACCTCAATGTGACCCCGCAGACCATGCATCATACAACGGACCGTCAGCTCTTAGTGTTCGCATTTGTAACTGCTAAAAACATATAGAAATGCTGACCTTTTATATAAAGCGCCTAAGCTATGCATCTGCAGATGTAACTTTACTTAAATACAGTGAGGAAAAAAAGTATTTGATCCCCTGCTGATTTTGTACGTATGCCCACTGACAAAGAAATGATCAGTCTATAATTTAAATGGTAGGTTTATTTGAACAGTGAGATACAGAATAACAACGAAAAAATCCAGAAAAACGCATGTCAAAAATTTTAAGAATTGATTTGTATTTTAATTAGGGAAATAAGTATTTGACCCCTCTGCAAAACATTACTTAGTACTTGGTGGCAAAACCCTTGTAGGCAATCACAGAGGTCAGACGTTCTTGTAGTTGGCCACCAGGTTTGCACACATCTCAGGAGGGATTTTGTCCCACTCCTCTTTGTAGATCTTCTCCAAGTCATTAAGGTTTCGAGGCTCACGTTTGGCAACTCGAACCTTCAGCTCCCTCCACAGATTTTCTATGGGATTAAGGTCTGGAGACCGGCTAGGCCACTCCAGGACCTTAATGTGCTTCTTCTTGAGCCACTCCTTTGTTGCCTTGGCCGGGTGTTTTGGGTCATTGTCATGCTGGAATACCCATCCACGACCCATTTTCAATGCCCTGGCTGAGGGAAGGAGGTTCTCACCCAAGATTTGACGGTACATGGCCCCGTCCATCGTCCCTTTGATGCAGTGAAGTTGTCCTGTCCCCTTAGCAGAAAAACACCCCCCAAGCATAATGTTTCCACCTCCATGTTTGACGGTGGGGATAGTGTTCTTGGGGTCATAGGCAGCATTCCTCCTCCTCCAAACACGGCGAGTTGAGTTGATGCCAAAGAGCTCCATTTTGGTCTCATCTGACCACAACACTTTTACACAGTTGTCCTCTGAATCATTCATATATTCATTGGCAAACTTCAGACGGGCATGTATATGTGCTTTCTTGAGCATGGAGACCTTGCAGGCGCTGCAGGATTCCAGTCCTTCACGGCGTAGTGTGTTACCAATTGTTTTCTTGGTGACTATGGTCCCAGCTGCCTTGAGATCATTGACAAGATCCTCCCGTGTAATTCTAGCCCATTCCAGCCTTGTGTAGGTCTACAATCTTGTCCCTGACATCCTTGGAGAGCTCTTTGGTCTTGGCCATAGTGGAGAGTTTGGAATCTGATTGATTGATTGCTTCTGTGGACAGGTGTCTTTTATACAGGTAACAAGCTGAGATTAGGAGCACTCCCTTTAAGAGTGTGCTCCTAATCTCAGCTCGTTACCTGTATTCTGTCTCTCACTGTTCAAATAAACCTACCATTAAAATTCTTGACTGATCATTTCTTTGTCAGTGGGCAAACATACAAAATCAGCAGGGGATCAAATATTTTTTTTCCCTCACTGCATTCAACCAAACTACAAACTTTAATAGTATGCCGTTTGAAATTCTGTTTTTAATTTGATTGATCAGTTCCAATTACCTGGTCTGATAAAAATGGTTCAGGAGTGTGGCTATTAACATAAACAATGGAACAAAACCTGACAAGTTAACAAGGACTCATGAAGAGATACACTGCCTGGCGTTACACTGGAATCACACTGAGAGACACTTGGAGGAACACATGGATTACAGAACATATGCAGCTTAAATATATAATTCAAACTGAAAGGTAAGTGGGCTTGGACTGGACACGTCGTGGCTAGAAGGGTCAAGAATGGTGATGGAGTGGCAGCCAATGGATGGAATGCATCCTAGAGGAAGCCCATCGTGGAGAAGATGGAGCTGAGCTAAAATCAGCTCGTTTCCAGGTGCAAGGTGGATTTTTTTTGTTACATCACATAACCGAGAGATGTGGTGACAGCTTGTGGAGGCCTTCATCCAACGGTAGATTGAGCAAAGGTGATGGTGATGATGATATTCAATTCGGATTACATTTTTAATTTCATTGATCAAGACTTCAGAGCGAAATGTTATTCAAACAGAAACACTGGCCTAGGTGTTAATTTCAGAAGGATCAAATCTCTAGGGTTGATCATGTCTGTTAAATGTCAAGATAGCAAGGATCCCTAAGGTCAAATTATACAAGCCAGACGGAAATACACAAACAGTGCCGACCGCAGCACTGGTGATAAGACATTATTAAGACAGATATGAGAACACTAGATTTGGGTTAAAGGCAACTTTGACATAAAAAAACACATCAAATAATAACTTGCGAACACGAACATGGATTTAGGTCTCCCTTGGCCCTTTAAGGGCCCTGATATTTGTTTTAGGACCCCTCTCAGAAAACGTTAAACATATATGCTACTAATGATAGGGTTTTTCCCCTTTTTTCTGGCAACAAAACTGAAACCTTTTTACAAGGATTCATGTCTGCATTAACCACAATACCTGCAGTCAAAATGCAAACAAAACACATACTATGATAATATATGCATTGTCCTTGAAACTGATTGGTCCACACAAAGGGACGGCTTTCTTTTGAGCCTCGACCCCATTGGTGCTCGACCAGATGATGCCAAAAGGCGCCAAAAGGCGCCATCTGGTCGAGCACCAATGGGGTCGAGGCTCAAAAGAAAGCCGTCCCTTGGTGTGGACCAATCAGTTTCAAGGACAATGCATATATTATCATAGTATGTTTTTTTGTTTGCATTTTGACTGCAGGTATTGTGGTTAATGCAGACATTAATCCTCGTAAAAAGGTTTCAGTTTTGTTGCCAGAAAAAAGGGGAAAAACCCTTTTATTACATTTTGGTACAGGCAAAGGAGGTCTAATGATATATGCTACTAGTACTTAGTATGAAACAAAATCGTTGATTCCACCATGTAATGCTTAATGCAAGAATTAACAACATGCGTGTCAAGATAAATCCATGCACTGGATGGACCCCCCCTCGTATACGTAAAAAAAATGGCAACCGACGTTTACCCATGTCAGCAAACTGGGGTATTAATGTGTCAAGACAGAGTGAAAAAAATACGTAGGCTAGTAAAAACGAATGTTCAAAATGTAGACTGTTGGCCACAGCATTTGTAACCACCAAACCACAACCGCCCAGAAATGTCAATGTGTACTGCAGCTCACATGAAGCCCCTCCACGGAGGCACAGCCGAAATCGTAAATTGAGCAACCATAACAATTGTGACATTATCTTTGACCGAACTATGATTGTTAGAACACAAACGCATATCCTCTCTCAGCACCATCACCCACCACACATCGCATATTTAAGCTCCGCTGTCCTCTCCTATCTCGCCGGCCGTTTCGCCAGTGATGTACCACTCTCACTGACATGTCTAAATATTGACTGCTGCTCTGTTTAAACCTCCAGTTGCAAGGTCCTGCCATTAGAAACCTAGCATGATCACAAAGGCCTGCCTTTTAAAAAAAAAGAAATGGCACAAACGTTTTCTCTCTCCTGACTGTTGAAAACACAAATGGGGACAATTTATGACACAAAGTGGCACATTTTCAAAAGGGACCTTGAGGGTGATATGGACGACGGTGGCATCGCTATCACACCGTTGCAAAAACTGCGCCTAAAATGCAAGCGTATCTATTTAACTGCATGAAGATGGGCAGAAGCTCTGAAACATTTTGGTTGTTTATATTTCAGTGACGTACTCGCAGAGCAACCTCCATTTCGGGCAGAGAGCACAAACACGTGCATAATGGGCCTGTAAGTAGAGGTCTGCATTTAGATGCAATTTTACCAAAGCGTGCTGCCTGCATCAATTGCAAAGAAAACATAACCCAGTGTCACACAATGCAATCTGAATCGGAATGTTTCGATGTGTATTCCACACGTGCTAAAAGCTGATGTGCAAGGCAAATTACTCGGACAAAAAAAAAACCGGACTCATTGCCACTTTAAAATCATTGTTATTATTATAATTGTTAAGCATACTTATGAAGCAACTTCGTTATAATTGTGACGTACACTGGAAGCAATTCTGAAATCTATCGTGAAACATAGAGGCACTGTGTTGAGGTAACATACTGAGATTGCGCTTGAACTATGAGAAGCCAGGCATTTTCTCATGGTTGTGGAGGCAATACAATTTAAATGTACGAAGCATGCACAAAATATAGACGCAGAGGGCCCAGGCTTCCTTCACAATTGCAGTTGTGGGTGCCCGAGATGTCAAACGTCAGAGGAGACATTTCAATAAGCACCACAAAATAAAAGCTGAAAGGAAATGTCGTGGCGCTGCGCTGGCCAAAGCGCATAAATAGCCAAATGTTAACACATCAACAGCACTTCTTCTCCACTATGGAGAAGGGCCATTGCTCGAAACGTCGCCAATTAACAAAAAAAAATTAAATCTGTAGAGCAGTGCTGTAGCATTTGAAGGTAATGTGCAGTCGTTTCTGCCTACAGTAGGAAAAAAGGGGGCATTGTGGCTATAACAGCCTCTGTACAGCTGGCACGCTCACATCGCATTTTACGCTGCAAATTCATGGAGCGTTAACTGCCATTTCCCATCAACACAGCCTCCTGGACTGCTCTCTGGTCGGTATGAAGCAAGAATGCATCACTTTGCGCCGCAGATGCGCTCACAATAGATGTAAATGAAGTGTAGTAATTACACTCATTTATTTATATAATAAATGAGAAGCCCGCAACTGTGCGCATATACTGCTGTGTAACTCTGCGCGCCCAAAAGGCACATTAAAGTGAGTCTGGAAAAAAAACCCAATGAGGATTTTACCCATGCATTGCCTAAGGCACTAAACCTTGAGAATATTAGTGTGATGGAAAAAAAGTTCGACTTGGAAAAATGTTGTTAACCCAGGAGAAACCTTGATATTTTATTTTATTCCATTTAATATTGAATAAAATGGCTACTCTATCAGCATTTTTCACAAACAACAAAATAGATCACATAAGCCCACTCATCCATGTCCTGGTAGATGTTTGTTGACAGGTTCTATCAGAGGTAGGGCTATTTTTTGGCAATTATTGTCCTTTAACATTCCATCGGTATTCCAGCATACGTGGAAATAAAATAAGAATTCGATTTTTTTAAAACTCCAAAAGTCCTTCTCCATTTGATAACCTTAACGCAAAATATAAAAATGATATTTTATTCACACATACCACCCTATAATAATGTTTTACACACTATTAAATACACTTTAAAAAAAAGCTACATTTTGCTATGAAATATTACATTTGGTCTCGTCATCCAAGAATCCATCCTAAATCCGAAACGGGAGACTGGGGAGACCTCTATCCAATTGAGGATAGATCAAGGCAGATTATTATTGTGTTTTGTTTGAGCCAATTTAGTTCATACTCACCACCGGTTACAGTTTCTGGCAGTTTTTGAAACGTACAAACTATCTCACGTTAAAAGCACACAGAACTCTATCCAATATGCATAATAGGTAATTAAGTGTCTTTTCACTATCGTAACAAATCAGGATTACTGCCAGCTGCTTAGCATAACCTGAACTCTTAAGCAACTGCACACAAAAGCGACACAAAATTTGCATGTTAATTTAACGAAAGCATGTTTACGTTGAATATTTAATCACGCAATGCATTTGCTGAGATGTGCGTCAGCTCTTCACCAACCCACACTGACCAGTGTGGTAAAGTATGGTCACAATCACCCACATGATCAACACTGTGAGAGGAGGGAGGCGACCTTTGACAGATTTGTGGATTGACAACGAACTGAACGTTATTTAGGATATTGAGAGTGACTGCAATAAATTTGTATTCATAAAAATATAATAGCCCCAGCATGTTCGAACATTTACACTGATTAGTTTATTGTTGTAAACAAATCATAAGCCTACGTTGGCGTGATTGCACTATCAAAAGTCTATTTCCGGTAATTAATAAGAGCTTTCTTTTGTGTTTGCTGCAATCAGCATTGATGATGTGGGCTTCGCTAAGGAGTCTGAACTTACATAATAAAGTATTTTCTTTCTAAAGTACACCCAATCAATGTTTTTATACCTATAAAATAAAAAGGTCTGCATATTTTACGTTACACACTGAAAATCCTCACATCCAAAATAAAAATGCTAAGTAAAAATACATATCCGTAGATTATTAATGGAGTGGATTATTTATTGCATAATATGTAAGATCTGAGAGCACTGTAATAAAATAAAATTAGATACTGGATCAGCATCCTAAAGATGAAAAATATACAAGGGCCGAGTAATACAAAATGGAAATCTCTACAAAAATGTAATGTAATAGTATCTGAATTTAAACAAAATACAACGAGGAATACATTTACAAGAGACAAGTTCTAGAAGATGTAAAGTCCTGTATATAGATCCATAATAGAGGTTTTTTTGGGGTGAGATCGCGTAAATATATAAATGTGTCGACCCGCCACCACCCGACACAGCCAACTAGTAAGGGTTGTCACTTAAACAGAACGTGTCAATTCGTCACTAGTGTAGTCGCGTGTGTAGTGCCAGCACCGAGAGAAGGGCGGCACTGTACGTGGGGAGTCTCTCTCTAGCACCGGGATGAGTACAAAACGGAAGGGCCCCTAGGGAGCATAGTCCGGCTGACAGCGAGAGAGGGGGTCGGGTGAGGACATGGTAGTCTGGGTGAACCCGAGAAGGCACGTGACTGGATGAGGTAGTAACGAGGGCCAAAGAGGAGGTGAGAGGGACACGTGATGTGGGTCCAGAGTCTCCGATAAAGATCTGGAAGGGGGGGGGGCGTGGCCAAGGGCGGAGCCTGGACATGCCACAGCCCATATAGGCCGAGTCCCGAGAGCGATCTTGGCTGTTCGTCTCTGGGAATGGATACCGCCAGCTACGTCTTCGGTCTTCGGGCTTCACGCACGGCATCGTGGACCAGGCACTGAGTTAGCTGACCTGGTCTGAGTATATAGTTATCCCGTCGAGTGGTTATTTAGTTACACATGGTGGTTACCACCCTATATTGTTATCCCGTCAAGTGGTTATATGGTTACGCTGTTGTGTTAAGAATAAACGTGTTGCCTCCAAGTTCGAGTGTGCGCCTCTGTGGAACCCACTACACTAGTACAGCACACCGGTGTGTTGGAGAGCCAAGCCACAACATTTACAATCTGAGTACGACCTTTATTATGGATGATATTGGTCGCGGAAGCCTACGTGTTAAACTCCTGTGTGTACGTTATTAAAAGTAGCCACGTTGAATGAGGCACAATTGTAGCAAACTTTGCGGCCGACCTTTTCATCACGGCAGGATCTAGCAGGGACGTAAATAGAGATCTAAGTAATCAATAGGCATGCCCAGAGGCATGAGAGTGGCCATCCAGCATTTAGAACAGCTGTGGAAATTCTCACAAGATTTGGCCAGAGCCACAGTAAAATGATATGTGTCGAGTCACCGAAGTGTTGCTGCAGTCTAACTTGGCTGGAGTCACCAAACTGCAATGCAGGGTAATGTACCTTCTCTAGACTCTGATAGGCTAAATGCTTATTTGAACTTGCCGCGCTAAAAAAATCTCACAGCAAGAGACACACGTCACCGCTGTCTTTCCACCGCTGAATCAAAATCATCAGCTGCAGATTTGGTCTTTCAAAAACACAAGGGGGCCTTTTGATACTTAACCAAGGGCATTGATAACACCACGCCTGCGCAAATCACCAACACCGGGGAACTAGAATATGACTCACTCCCACAGATGTGCTATTTACGGTGAGAGTGTGAGCGTGTCAGTGGTTTAAATGCACCACCTGAGTAAATCTGCATGGTTAGCAGTCGAATGTAGTGCAGTGTGAAATACGTATCGACGTGAATATTGTAAGGCACCTTGGAGAAGAGCTACTTTGACGAAAGGCACGGTATAAATGAATGTATATTTTTTTCAATTGACTTTTACGGCCCAAGGATATCAAGTAAGAAAATAAAATATGGCAGGTTTTTTTTTTGCCACACTCATTGAATTTTCTCTATTGTAATAAAAGGAAGTCTACGAAAAATGGATAATAATATGTCATAATTAAGGCATTATATTTTCCGTGAATGATATGGAATATATTTTTGTGTGAAGATAAAATATCTATTAAGATAAAATTAGATTACACCCACATGCCACCACATATTCCTATAACTGACAAGAGATATAAAGGGCCTATTTGGTTGACTTGGGTTTGAATGCAATGGAGCAGCTGTCTGCTTTGTAAGAGATACAAATCAATGATAAAAAACAGCATTTGTTTAATAATCACGTGAAACAACTGAGTTGTTACATGTCGCGCTCATTGATGGCTAGACTCCAAAGACAACGAGGCTGAGCTGCACCGTTTGCATGATGTGTTCACCACATGGCAGGAAACGCTTGTCTGCTACTAAAGGATTTTTTTTTAAAATCTTAAAATGGACATCTCCTATGCGTAGATTAGCCGGAGATTAATTAATCTCGCAAGTGTTAAAAGTGGTCTTACATTACATATTTTTTCATGGGTGCTTTTACAAGGGTAATGTGAAGGCAATTATTTTTGATCATTTCATTTTGTAATTTCGCGAAACCTTACAGGTTAAATTACTCTTTAATTTAACTGCAGTGGCACAAGGTGAAGCTTTAGCAAAAATGCATGTAGGTGTAGCAATCCACTCTTCCCATCGCTCTCCTCTGGAATACTTTGAAAAGGCGCATTTATTTGCTCATTATGTAACCGTCAACGACGACTTTGTGCAGCAATTATCGTGCAACCCAGACAGTCACACACTTAGAGCCATTTAGCCTCCCTGATCTAACCATCACAATATACAATACCCGCAGTTGCATGAGGATAGTTGTGAGCCCACCAACGGAGTGCGGCATTTACTTTTCACTTCATCATACATAGTGAATTGGATTGACTGGGGTTACGATAATGAGAAGTAAAGGTGCAGCCCAGCAATTTCTTGTTCAAGTCACTGCTGGCAGAAGGGCTTCCAATAGAGGGACCCTTTAGAGGGTATATTTGCCTGTTCTTCCAAGTTGGCTGGGAAAGGAACCACACTCTCCCCTACCACCTGACCTATTTACACTGCTGGGTAAACAGACGCGGGGGGGGGGGGGGTTAAGAAACCTGCACCATTTTTTTATTACTGAACCGGAAGATAGAATTGAATTGGTGACCTCTGGATTGAAAATGCAGTTGTGCGAACCAATACACCACAGCAGCAGTCCATTAAAAATAACAGTAATAATAAACTTCTGTCCCTTGTCAATCCACTGTGGCCTCCCAATGTCATGTCGGTCAGTGCAGATTGGTGAAGGCTGTTGTGTAGCCCAGGACCAGTTCAGATATCACTCGCCACTGATGTTAGCCAGGTTAAGGAATACAACTCAGCTGAGCGTGCTCAGATGGGCAGTGAATAAACCACCGTAGCACTGTTCCACCGCGAATAAACAATGGGAGAATACCTTCATAGTGTGCAGTTGAATAAATTAATACCAGGAAAGGGAATGTTCATTGTACATTATAATGCATGGGTGCACCTAAAGCAGACGCTATAACTTTTCCATCTATGCTGTTGGCCAAGCAAAGGTGCTGCGTGCACTTTAAGCGATATTTTAACAACAAAAATTATAACATTAACGATAACACAGGGACACATGCTGTATGTGGATTCTGTTCAAAAACGGTTGGGAGTAAATGTTGTCTATTTTTTTCTCCCCCTTACCGCTACTCGCACGGGAACACCCCGAGGTCATGAAACACAAATACACCAGCAAAATATTTCTCCACTGCCACCACCGCTTGTGCCCTCACAGAACTGTTAAATTATCTGATTTCTAACCAACAATGCCACAGATGCACTGGGAAGTTTATCAAACAACTTATTTTCAGTCAACTGTCCTCTGCATTATTCAGGACGATTTATATCAGTGTGCTTATTGGGATCCAAGTATTTGCCCAACTGTTGGCTAAGGCTGTAAATCTTCACATCCAATAAAAGAAAAAAAGTTAATCAGTTCAACAGAACAATAACCAGAGGTGGCATAACAATATATCTCACGTAAATTGTGAGCACCGCATACAATTGTGATTCTGAGTCACACAGACATTCTTTTGTACAGTTGAAAGCCATATAACAAAACAAATACTGTTCACCAAAGTATGAATGAATGTGTTAAACAACATGGTAAATATTTGACACTATCCAAAAATGTGCGTGCGGCCAGCCAATGCACGGAAAAGGATGAAATGCACATAGCAAAGACAGGAAGGGCAAATAATTATAAGGCAACATTTCAGACATAGCATTGCAAAGGATTAGTCAATTAAGCACATCTTAGATATTACAGAGGTGCAGATGTTGTTGCAGCCGTTGACTTCTCGAGGATACGGCTGGTTAAAAAAAGGTATGGCTAAGAATTTGTGGAACTTTGTTAAGCGTGCAAGGTCAAGTGGTGAGAAAAGAGGAAACATCCATACCTTGATCACCAAGCATCAAGTGTGCGAAGCCTTGGGTAAGAAACAGCACAGGGTTGTACGTTTACAGGCAGGTTCTCTCAACATATGTACAGGTCATGCACAGGTTCATAACATTGCAATAGAGATGCCCATCACTTTCCCCTTTATGTTCCATGATAATACGTTATTTTACTCAGTACAAGGGCTTCCTACCTTGGCCAAAATGAAACAACAAGAAATATGGTTAGCTTAAAATTATTATTGTTTTTTTTCCTGGCAATGTTTGCTAAACACGAGCCATAGGCCACATTTTCAACTTTAGAATGTTTTATTATTCCCTGGTGTTATTTCAGATGAAAGTGGGACTTGAGCCACCCATATATTGCATTATAATAATAATACGCAGTGGTCCCTCGGTTAACGCTATTAATACGTTCCACAAAAACAATGTTTAATTTTAATTATAGTTAATCGAATGTATGGAAATACATGTTAAAGGCTTAATTTGTTGCAAGACGATCGGAAGTTGACCTAAAAACATGCTTACAATATTTAAACAAATAGACGTTATAAGAACGTATTACAGCATTCAAATGTATAGAAAAATGGATAAATAATTAATTAATCGAGCATACAAAGGTGCATAAATATCCAGTTGCTCTCCAAACGCTCATAAAAGGGCGTCGCTGATTGGCTGAGGTCTGCCGAGTCCACTTCGGAGCGCTCCGATTGGTCCGAAATTGGCGGCCGCGTGATATCGTAAACCACGTCGTTAATTGAAAAAGTATCGTTAATAGAAACAATGGGACCCAATGGGTGGCGGTTTGTCAACCGAAATATCGTTAATCGATGGCATCCTAAACCGACGGACCACTGTACCCTGCTGTTTAAAGCCACTGCTAGATAGAGACCTCTCAATACCATGCCAGACATGGGAGTTGACTGACCATACAGTGAGGGAAAAAAGTATTTGATCCCCTGCTGATTTTGTACGTTTGCCCACTGACGAAGAAATGATCAGTCCATAATTTTAATGGTAGGTTTATTTGAACAGTGAAAGACAGAATAACAACAAAAAAATCCAGACAAACGCATGTCAAAAATGTTATAAATTGATTTGCATTTTAATGAGGGAAATAAGTATTTGACCCCTCTGCAAAACATGACTTAGTACTTGGTGGCAAAACCCTTGTTGGCAATCACAGAGGTCAGACGTTTCTTGTAGTTGGCCACCAGGTTTGCACACATCTCAGGAGGGATTTTGTCCCACTCCTCTTTGCAGATCTTCTCCAAGTCATTAAGGTTTCGAGGCTGACGTTTGGCAACTCGAACCTTCAGCTCCCTCCACAGATTTTCTATGGGATTAAGGTCTGGAGAGTGGCTAGGCCACTCCAGGACCTTAATGTGCTCCTTCTTGAGCCACTCCTTTGTTGTCTTGGCCGTGTGTATTGGGTCATTGTCATGCTGGAATACCCATCCACGACCCATGCTCAATGCCCTGGCTGAGGGAAGGAGGTTCTCACCCAAGATTTGACGGTACATGGCTCCGCCCATCGTCCCTTTGATGCGGTGAAGTTGTCCTGTCCCCTTAAAATCACCCCCAAAGCATAATGTTTCCACCTCCATGTTTGACTGTGGGAATGGTGTTCTTGGGGTCATAGGCAGCATTCCTCCTCCTCAAAACACGGCGAGTTGAGTTGATGCCAAAGAGTTCCATTTTGGTCTCATCTGACCACAGCACTTTCACCTAGTTGTCCTCTGAATCATTCAGATGTTCATTGGCAAACTTTAGACGGGCATGTGTATGTGTTTTCTTGAGCAGGGGAACCTTGCGGGCGCTGCAGGATTTCAGTCCTTCACGGCGTAGTGTGTTACCAATTGTTTTCTTGGTGACTATGGTCCCAGCTGCCTTGAGATCATTGACAAGATCCTCCCGTGTAGTTCTGGGCTGATTCCTCACCGTTTTCATGATCATTGCAACGCCACGAGGTGAGATCTTGCATGGAGCCCCAGGCCGAGGGAAATTGACAGTTCTTTTGTGTTTCTTCCATTTGCGAATAATCGCACCAACTGTTGTCACCTTCTCACCAAGCTGCTTGGCAATGGTCTTGTAGCCCATTCCAGCCTTGTCTAGGTCTACAATCTTGTCCCTGACATCCTTGGAGAGCTCTTTGGTCTTGGCCATGGTGGAGAGTTTGGAATCTGATTGATTGATTGCTTCTGTAGACAGGTGTCTTTTATACAGGTAACAAGCTGAGATTAGGAGCACTCCCTTTAAGAGTGTGCTCCGAATCTCAGCTCGTTACCTGTATAGAAGACACCTGGGAGCCAGAAATCTTTCTGATTGAGAGCGGGTCAAATACTTATTTCCCTCATTAAAATGCAAATCAATTTATAACATTTTTGACATGCGTTTTTCTGCATTTTATTGTTGTTATTCTGTCTCTCACTGTTCAAATAAACCTACCATTAAAATTATACAAAATCAGCAGGGGATCAAATACTTTTTTTCCCTCACTGTACTTGACCACGCTGGTCGTTGCAGATTGGTGAAGTGGGGTGCCCAGGATTGGTTTAGCAGATCACTCGCCAGCCATGGCTGCGAATCGAACCCGGGTGACAGGGTTCATAGTACAGTGCGCTGACCACCGCGCAGCCGATACATTGGGGTGACGTTACAAAACATTTGTTGCGATTCACCTTGTACAGAATGAGATCACATGATGGCACAGGCGCGGCGACTGTACTACATGTAGAAGTGGGAGGGCAGTTCTATACATTTAGCACACCTTACAATTTGAAAATCATCCTAATAAATAATACATATGGGATATCATTGAGAAGGTAATTATCTGTATTTTTGGGAAAACATGGCGTATTTATACAAGAAGCCAATGGCAGGAGACATACATGAAAAAGAGAGGACCACTGCTATCCCACAGTGGAAGAAAAGGTCAGTTCTTATCAAAACAGGAATACAAGTTATTTTGATATGAATTGCAGGTATGATCGGTTGATATACTATGCCCAGGTAAAAATCCACTTAATTCTTATGGAAACAATGAAATAATTGGAAATGTAGTCCAACGGAGCTAATTGCTTAGTGCCCTATTTTTTATTGCGTTAATTTATTTCTCAAGATTTTTAGATGTGATAAAATATGCAAATCACATTTGAAGATAAGCACACACATAACACGAGCAGCTATTTATCAATTAACCATAACATAAATGTACTTTAATCGAACACACAAATAAGTTCATAACTGACACAAATAAGTATTTTATAATGTGATAAAAAAAGTGCCAACAACATTTGCATCGCATGTATGTTTCTCGAGAAAATAATTACACAGCAATAAATAAATAAAATAGGTGTGGGATGTGAGCAATCTATAATAGCATTTTTCTTTTTAAAGAATTCCACCAAAGGTGATTCATGTATCTGGCGGTGGCCTTAATGTGTTGAAATTATGAATTGAGAGACAAATATTTTCGGTCGAAGCGTATGAGCATTATAACTTTGGCTTTGTGGCACTGCACGCCTTTCGCGAGAAAAATACGTGGTCAGCGCACCATTCTTTTTTACCCATCTTATGATCGACCTACGGTAAGTAACTCAGACTAATGCACCTGCCCCTTACTGGGTATAAAAAAACAGCAACAACAACACAGGACATAAAAGACAAAGTGGGCCTGCATTCAATTTAGGTAATTCCTCGAGGAGGAGGCTAACAATAGCAAGCTACCCCCTGTGCGACTGCCTTGAGCAAAGATTATCTCCTTCCCTGCTGCATCGTGTGGAGAAAGGAAGGACCCTAAACACTCCCATCGCCACAGGAGAAAATGGCTACAGGCAGCCAGGTCCCTTTAAACGATTCGCACAACTGCAATCCTATTTTGCATATTACACGTAAATTGTTGCGTTGCTGAAATTGCAACGGCAAAGCGTGGCGTCTTGTTCCCTTTGTCTTCGGGCAAGCCTCTCAATTTGCACGCGGTTCACCCGCACCGCAGTACACTGTGCCACAATTCTGCGACTCCAGCATTGGGACATCTCTTGTGCTTGATTACTGGGAGCCGCGGCCGAGCGCCATGATCACAAAAGCGCAACAACAACAAAAAAAACCCAAGGCGTTTATATGCGGGACATTTTATTCTGTGCCGCAGCTCGTGACGTAGCGATTTAAACGCACGTCACTCGGACACCTTTGCCCGGTATACACGCGCAGCAATCTAGATGACCTTCCGTTTTCCTTTCATCGGGTGTGCGGCAGAAAAATGTTCAAAATACAATGAGAAATAGTCATGAATTTATTTTTGTAGCCTCCTTATTTTGCATTGGGAGTGTTTTTGTCCCCAAAACTGTGCTGTGAAATTTGTCTGCTACAAATGTGCCAACCGTGGCTTTGCCTAGAATTTAGCCGGCATCTGGAAAGTCGTAGCATGAAATGGTATTTCACGCCCAAATTGTGCAAATTCGCAAACTTTAGCCACGACAAAAACCGTTAACATTCACCCCGCATGATTTATAGAAATTCCTCAGAATTGTGGAATATTCTCAAATGCAACAAAATATTAACGGTGTGTTTGGCAATGTGCGATTGTCATTTAGTCCAAAGCGTTTTAACATAACTTAAATTTTGATTTGAAGCTTTCATGACTGCAGGAATTCATTTTCTTGGTTCTTACGGTATTATTATTATTTTATTGTTTCCCTTCTACGTGACTTTTTGCCGAAAGAACCAAAAATATGACTTAAATTATCATAAATTATACCGCAATTAGTTATGTTTGCAATTAAAACAAGGCATGTTTTCTCACAATAGGAAATAGCAATTGCGCTCCTTTTTAATGCAATTTCATATTAAAGTACAATTTCTATGCATTTAACCAATTCTATACGAACACATTCATTAGTCCTGAATTCATCGGCACATAAAACCGCCAGTCGCTTGCCTGCCTACCTTGGTGCGCAAAAGCACTGAACTAATGAATATGTGTTTGCCAATTCACATATAATTAATTGGAGAACATTATTTTCTGCTAATTAGGGACGTTCACACATATTAGGGACCGCACAGGCCCTCTGCAAAGTGGCAATTGATTATCTGATACAATTTGAATTACTGTCCAATCTGATTGAGTGCATTTAAAAATAAATCTTTGCAAAATATATATATGCCATATGCTTTTCATGTGAGTGGCTGAGCATCAGATGACAAATACTTAATTTTGGACTGCTGGTTAAACCAGGGTAGGAATTTATTGAATACGGACGTTCCATCTCGTCGTTGCTTCAATGCCCTTTTACTTTATAATAATAATAAAAAAAACTTCAACATGTGCAATTGCAGTGCGATGCATGTTATATATCAGCATAATATCTAACTCATGAATTCTATTTATACACAAGTTATAGAAAATAATGTAACGTACTTTCTTTAATATGATATAGGCCAAAAGTCGGGGTGTACATATAATATGGTGCAGCGGTTAACTAGACAGATATTGGAACGACACAAAGCCTTACCGGATAATAAAATAACATTATTTTTATTACATTTTTCTACCTAAATGACATTACCGAAAGAACCAAAGAGTATAAAATAACATGATTTCAGAATTATTAATTTTTGTCTCAGTTGTTTTCAAACATAAAGTCGCGTTTTTTTGGGTGATTTTTTTTTTACTATACATGGGTCAAAATTACAACATCTTGCAGACATCTCGACGATCATTTACGTGGAAATATATTCAAGATTAGGCAATTATCACTCAATTAAATATGATGACCAAGAAAGATTTACTGCAACAAAGGCAAGCTCTCGGCACACATAAAGGGCATCTGCGCGCATTCATTCCCCTCCCCCAACACTCAAGGATAAACTCCCAATGTAATTAATGAATTAATGGCTGTATTAATTGAAGTTATTTATCATTTCGCACACTGGAAGTGCAAGCAGATAATAATACTAATAAGCATTCTGTCGACAAGCTGTTAGAATTGCTATTTGGATTTGCATTTAGACCTTCCACCTTTACCATTGGCAAAGCATCGCAAGCATTTACCCGATCAAGCCTCACGCATTCCGCACGAGTGATTTTCCTTTTAATTGAAGAATTGGTTATAACTCAGACGTGACCTCGTCGGCGTTACACGCTGCATTTTATATACAGACGTTCAAATGTGACCGGGTATTTCAAAGAATAAACATCCACCCACCTCTTTCAAATCTGACATCTGGCAGCAGAGAAAGATAGAGATAAAGGCGCAGTCAGGCACAGATTCAGCACGAGTTGCAAAGCACAGGACATTGAGCTGAGAAAGGAACAGAAATCACAGATTGAATAGATTAGAACAAGCAAAATGTTGCAAGAAAGTTTGTGACTGTAAAATATTCCAGTGTACATTTCATTATAATAACATACTGCGCTAGATCAAACCATTGCCGCATGAAGGCATCCCAAATGTCGCATTGATTGCAGGGTTCTTTGACCATATTTCACCATACCGGTCAGTGTGGGGGTTGATTAATTAGGCGGGAGGTGGGGTAACCAAGGACTGGTTCGGATATCTCTCGCCACTGATGTAAACTGTGGCCCGCATTAAACTCGGGTCACGTGATTCACAGCGCCGTGCACAAACGACTGCTACTGTGTTCCACCACCATACCCATAATCGTTAGATATTATTTAATCTCGTGTGAAAATGTCAACTCTTATGGATTAGGGGCCGTCCATAAATGACGTCACGCACCTGGGGGGGGGGGGTCAGACATTTGTGACGATGTGTGACGAAGGGGGGGGGGGGGTTGAGAAATGTGACGTCACATCAAAATGCGCAACTTTGAATAAATATAGACAACACGTTCTACTTAATTAAATATACTTTCTAATAAATGTTTTCTCCTACAACATCAGAGTGCAGCGCCACATTAAATACGCACTACAATGACAATAGTTTAAGGCGATTTGAAGCATGTGTTTTTTTTGGGGGGGGGCAGAGCTTTGTGACGTCATATTTTAGGGGGGTCTGACTTTTTGTGATGCCGTGTGACGAGGGGGGGCGGGTCAAAAATCGTCCAAATTGCGTGACATCATTTATGGACGGCCCCTTATAACTGACAAGATTATTTAATTTAGGGCATATGCAGATATATTTATTATTCTTTTGAAAATGTAAATCTATTTAACATAATGGAGCCTCTAAAGCATTGTTGTTTATTTTTGTTACGGCACAGTAGTTTATAGCGTAGACGTATGTTCACGGACTTTCAAAATAATATTTAGTACAAACTGTCAAGTAACGTCCTGTCAGATATTTTATTTGTAGGATTCCCATGGCAGATTGTAGGTTGATATAGTGTCAAGCTGTCAGAAAAAAATCAACAGCCGTACTAAACAGCAGTATGTTTTCAGTTCCTGTCCATGTAAAAAAAAACTATACTTTCCCCCATGTCTCCTTTGTACTAAAAAAATGTAAGTGATAATCCTGCTCAATGAGCATTGAGGTAAGACTCATTTCCCTCTGAGTCAGTGGTGGAAATTCAACATTCCTATGACAGGGCCCAGTCTACCCACATCATAAGTCGACCCATCGCACAACCACTGTTGACTTCCCCACAAAGTGTTAATCATTTGATCAACCCCACAGTTATGAGTGGCTGTGTTAATCCCCCACCAGGATTTGAACTCGCAACCTTCCCATTACGAGCCACTCACCCTACTGCTATGGAAAGCTAAGACCCCTCCCCTCCCGCCCCGTATAGCCTGTAACAGACTGTAGGGGCAAGTGCTGTTAGCGAGTAACACCCATGAACGACGGCATGGCACATGAGGGGTTTGGTTGCCAACACCACGCCCGGCCGTCTTGGTCTCCCCAGTGGCGATGTTTACTACATAACCACACCATTTTATCATTTGAGGCTGAGTCGACCTAGGGGAGGCCCAGGACCGGTTCAGATCATCGTCACTGGTGTTGGCCACGAGCAGGAATCGAACTTGGGTTCGCCGGGTTCGAAACGCGCTCCTCTATGCACACACACACACACACCTATATCTGTACGACTATACTCTCTCACATACATGAACAGACGCTACCATTACTCGCCCCCTCCACTCAAATGGACCCCCTTCAGCTCCCACACTCCATACTGCCCTCGTCTTCACTCCCTCGAGCTAATCACCTGTCATAAATACAAGCCAATTCGTGCATGAAACCTTGACGTATTTGCAAATACAATGTCTCCGTTTCCCGAGCATCATACGAAACTACGTTGGGGAGCGTCGCAACCAGGAGGATGAGTTTCAATTAACCGCATTTTCTCGTTTTGGCAGACATTATAATGGAAAGGACATACTTCATTAAGACGAAATTTCACATGAAGCAAGAGGAGATGATTCCAACATTCTTCAATCTGCATCTGTGACATTTGTATGTTATTGTTTTGTCACCATGATGAACATTATCTGATGAGATTTTCAATGTCATACTAAAATTTGCATGCCCGTCAATTTTGTGTGGGGGGGGGGGGGTTATGGTTGTTGCCTGCCTGGTTTAGAATGTTTTTTGTTATGTTGAGACATGATCATATGTTGATGTCCCATATCGACGAAGAACAGAAAAAGGAACCAAGGTAATCTGTATCAAATGTTTCCTTTTCACATCTTCATAAAATACTAACAGCAAGTCGGCTGCGTTATTTTTAACATCGTGTACAAAATAATGATACTCTTTGCAAGACGCTAATTACAATCTCAAATGAATCCGCAGCCATTTATGCTTCACTGCCCGAGCGAGGGCAAATCTGAGAGCCACCGTATTATTTACCGTGAGCAAAGGGGCCCACAGACTCGGGCCATATTCATGACGTCTAAAAAAATTATTCCTTTGTTTAAAATTAACATGCGTGGACACCTTGAATACGCTTTCTGCTTGCTCGGTGTTTAAATGCCTAACAGCAGCACCCCCCCCCCCCCCCCCCCGCTCCTCCTTCTCCCCAATTCTCGCAGCACCAGCACAGCGTCTCCTCCATATTACTCCTCGCAGTCAATTAACGTATAGTCGAGAAATAATTAACACTGAAATATATAAATTATATGTGCGGACAAATTGTATAAACAGAAGTACGAAGTCAGTTTGGTTCAACACCGAGAATAAAACTGCGTGTGGATTGGCCAAACCGTCATAGAGAAAAAGCTCATCATTCATACTTGATTTGAGGCTTTCGTGACTGCAGGAATTACTCTTTGGTTATTTCGGTAAAGTCATGATGAAAACCATTTAACAGTAATTATGAAAGTTGCGTGCAATAGTTCGGTCTATCCAAAACATTACTGAATCGTATGTTATCAAGGGTATATTTATTTTAAAGCCGCTGTAAGAGTTGTATCGGTGGCTCAAGAGGTCAGAGCGCTGAGCCCCAGTATCACCGAGATCCTGGGTTTAAAATCCATGCAGCCACGTGATGAGTGAACCGGGATCTCGAGTGTCACACCAAGAACCTCACAAAAACATCCGCAAACTGCATTTTGGTCGTATGCTTAATTTCGCAAAAATTCCAGCTCTGAGAAATGTTAACTATTAGTTTGACTGTTTTTCAACGAATGTTACTCTCTGTGGCAGAAACATTTGGGAGATATTCATATTCTTTGGTTCTTTCGGTAATGTCACGTAGGTTGAAAACAACTAAATTCAATTTAATTTAGTTGTTTTCATTTTTTTATTTTATTTTTACCTACGTGACTTTACCGAAAGAACCAAAGAATTTTGATCCTTGCAGTCACGAAAACTTCACATCTAGAACATTTGTGAGAGTGCTGCCCTCTACTGTGTGGTCCATAGGTCAATCACTTGAAGGCATCTCGGAGGCAGCTCCGTGATATCTGCTTCCGTGGGTCATTCTCAAAAGACGAAGGGCTGCGCTGCCCAGCGAGAGATCCGAATGGGTACTTTGTCTACACCAATAGAGCAACGATCAGGATGGAATTTGGAGAAGAGGTAAAAATAAGAAAAAAACTATTGCATTGCATGCACCGTAACAGCAGCTCCAGGCATAGTGAGATTGTGACTCCCGTGCTGTGCTATGAACCTGGCGATCAAATTTTGATTACTGGGCACAGCTAATATCAGTGGCGGGTGATATCTTCACAGTCATCCTCGGCCCTAAATCAGTATGGCAGAAAATTAAATAATCCGTGACCAACATGGTTTGCGGGGAGGTCTTCATCTATTCGTTGTATGAAAATGGCTGAATGTCATTACAATGTAGAAAATAATTATAATTTATTTCACGAATAAGCATAAATATTTTTTTTACTTTTCCATCGCTTTACCTGGGAAATGGCTATTGGAAAGCATCACTGTGTGATTGAGCAACGGAGCCCGACATTAAAGTCACGGTTTTACCAAATTCTTACATTTGGACCATTGTTACCTCAACTTTAAACATAACGCTCAACACAGACGTTCACGGTTTTCTGGAATAGGGTTTTTCAGACATTGAATCAGCACTGCCAAAGAAAAACGTTCTGCCAGATTTTCGCCTTTTATATCATAAGCTGGCAATCAGCGCGCCGTATAACCATATTCTGTGATACTTTTAATACAGCCGCCAGTATTCAAAGAGTCAACTCCCTTATTCATCATCTGCCTAGTCAGATATCGGCAGAACCAGATTTGAGCAATAATTCAATTGTGACTCATTCGTTTAACTCCAGAAGACAATGGCGTTCAGTTAAGTGGGAAAAAAACATACCAGAAATGGAATGTGGCACTCAAATGTGGCACCACTTGTTGGCATTTAAGCGATGAAAAGAGAATGGCGATTGATTTCAGCGGCCAAGGAACTGAAATGTCTGGGTGTCTCGGTGTACTTGAGGTTACCCACAGTGACAGACGGAAGGCAGAGGACAAAGCCTTGATGATGCGAAAGCACATTTCATCATGCACGTGACCTCACTCCCACCCATCGGTTATCATCTTGTGCACAGGACATCGCAGGGAAGAAAACAGCTGCAGGAGTTGCTTGTATGGTAACTAATTACAGGCGCGTGTTAATTCGCCGTCATTGTCATCATCGTTATCAGCCATGATCAATCCATGGCCGATCTTGAAGCTCAATTTCCGTGGTGGATTTCTTGTGTGCGTTCACTCCTTTGGCCTCCACTCGGCAATTATTATCCTGCATATGTTCTCGTATTAATCTATTGCAGTCCACATATGGGCGCTTGACAATGACAGTGACTCCTTGTGGTTTCTCAGGAATTTCTTTCCCAAATCCCACCGCTCATGCTTTTTGGGACCAAACATTCATTGATGTTGTGGCTGTACAGTATATTGAAACCCCAGCCCCGTACACGCCCATACATGGGGTAATAAGCTGGAACTAATGAAAGTTTGACCACATCGACAATGAAATGCTATGTCAGTCTGCTCGATAAGGTTCAAACGAGGGACACTGAGGCTGGGTTTTGTGGGCTCATACCCTGCGTGATCACGTCCTCAAAGAGACATGAAAGTTATCCGCGCAAGATGACTGCGGCTTGTCATCTCTGTCCAGTTCACTCTCCGAGGTTCGAATTTCGGGGCACTACACGGTGCCTCATCACAGCGCGCGGATTGTTAATGTGTTGTAGTGCGGCTTTTGATGGAGCCCGCCCTTCAATGATTACGGCGGCTGCGCATTGCGGATGTGATAAATGGAACACAGCGTGTGGGGACGGGGAACCCGAATGAATCGTCGGCAATATTTACAACAATAACGTTAAGAGTACAATAAGAATGGAAAATATCAAATTGGATTAATGGTTTTTTTTTTTTTTGCATTTCACATTACACTTAGCAGCTTAAATCGACGTGGCGCTGAACGTGTTTTTGATCTTTTCTTGAGAAAGCAACGCGTATGTAAAAAAATAAATACAGTTAAAGACACAGGGCTGAAATCATTCGTTCGTGATACGGTACTAGAGAGCCTACTCTTTCACGCCGGCCTGGGAATACCCACACTTTACCCCACAACATTCTACCTGCCCATCGACAAACCATTTTCAATTGCTCGGTTGTGCTGTGGTAGGCGAAGATTCGGCACCGTTGGCTACTTACGGTCGCGAAAGAAGTTCAACGTACACTCCGTACGCCGCAAGACACTTTTTTTTTGCCCAACTGCAACGTCGGGAGATGAACTTCGAATCGGTGACCTCCGCTTCGCAATTCCATCGTGCTCGCCGTTAGCCCACGGGCACCATCACTAACACAATACTGCGCTGCGTACTCGCACTGACCCCAAGGGCGATCGCAAAAGCGGTCGCTCCCACGCGATATCAAAATCAGCGAGAGAGAAAAAAAACAACAAAACAACGGGGCCTCCTTCGCGCGACTAAAGCCAACGAACGGGCGTGAAATAAACAAAAGGTAACGGAACACTTGTGGGCCGAAAGCAGACGTCCATTGCGAAAGGCCATGACAAACGAAGTCACCGGGTTAACTCGTGCGCTTTCAGAGCTCTCTCTTGATCAGCAGCGGCGCCAGCAAGCGCTGGATGGAGGTCGGCCGTGCCTTGAGGGAAGGGCGAGGGAGCGACATTCATTCGTTCATTACCAAATGTGAAATTCACTTCACCTCCGGCTCTGCACGTGGGGGGGGGGGGGGGGGTGACGTCGCTAATGCCGAAAGCATTTACGGTACTTCGACGCGTGTGTTGTTTTCATTAACACCCACCCACCCATCCGCACACGACCACCCTTGCCGTAGTACCGGTTTAAACTAAATAATATTTAAAAAATATATACATACAATATTTTTGCTTGACATTGGCCGTACGGCAAAGCCAATGCCTTCCGCTCCACCATCATGCGATACGAAATACAATTTGGGATGTCTGTACGCTATGTTGAACTTTTTTCTCTCCGTACGTAGTTAACCGTGGAGGAAGGACAACAAACTAAAAAACACACACACACACAACAAAAATAAGTTCTAAAGAAAATGAGTGTTCAATCGAGATTTAAACGGGCAAAGCTCCAGCGGTTTCCTCACCCTGCTCAACTAATACCTTCATGGTCTTGTACCACCATATCTTGCCATAATTGTCTCTTTCTACGTGCCTTCTCGCCCTCTCTGGTCTCAATCTTTGCCGTCTCTCTCTCTCTGTCTCCCCTTCTCCTTGCGCTCAATCCACGCTATCGCTCTTTTGCCCCCCCTTCACTGGAACAAACTTCCCCTCCGCATTAAACAGTCAACCTTCGCTCACCAGTTTTCCGCTCCGCACTCAAAACTCACTCACTTTCACTCGCTCACCCCACGACCCATTAATCTCCCCCTCATATCCGCCACGGTTGCTGTTCCCTCTTCATATTCTCATGATGTGGCTTTCACTCATTCCACATTCATTCAATCCATTCATCATAATGCAACGTCGTCAATTTCGCTTTCACCAAAATTCACGCATCGCAGATTCGCCCATTGTTTCCTCTCATCTGTTCCATTCACCTCATCTCCGCCATTACATTCATATATACGAATTTTTTTTTTTAATTCCGTGTAAAGCGCCTTGTCCAAGGCGCCATACACATTCTTTTAAGATATCGGCAGGAAAGAGCGTTCAAACTGTGGCCGGATCTCGAGATGCTGGCAAAGGAGCGAACTGGAGAGTTTTCTGCTGCACTGCAGTGGTTTATTTATGGGACCTTGTTTTTTTTTTGCCAGTATCCAAATTGAAACGTAAGAATAGGTCGTACCCTTTTTCTGGAAATAAAGGACCGCGTTCTATTATTATTTGCACGTTTTGTCACAAGTATGTGTCGTCAATGCAGACTTGGTGCCTTCACAAAAAAAGTATCATCGGTATTTGGTGTTTGAACATCTTAACACCTGTTGTATGACCATAAAGGCTAAAAACTCTAGTTGTACTGCACGTGGTGGAATGACACATCGCAGCCTCCTGCCCTACGATTAGACAGCCTCAAATGAATACCTGGTGCGGTGTGTAAAGCATCGCCACTTCGGGAGAGAGAAAAAAAGGCGGTCTGGCGCGGTGCTGGCCACCCACCTCCTCGTGTGCCGTGCCGGCCTTCATAGGTACTCGCAGTGGGGGAGGGGGGGTTACACCATCGCCATCACGCACACAAAGCCGCTTGACGCGAGAATCAGTCGCACAGCCACGAATTGCTTAACTGTAAACGTGTCGTGAAGTAAATACAGTCTTGATATTAATTGATCGGATCGTTGCCTATATCTACCGCTGTAAAAAAAAGGAGAGTCCAAGGTAAAGGTGCAATTGCTTTCTCGTGCCACTGCTGGCAAAAGGGCCTCCACGAGAGGTGGCTTAGGACAGCCAATCTAGATGGTATTTTTTCCTATTATTCCACGCTGGTCAGAAGTCTTGGAAGAGGTGGGAGTACCCACACTTTACCTCACCACGGATGATCTGCCATGTGACTGACTGTGACGTGTACCCATTTATACTGCTGGGTGGACAGAGGCTTGGCGGATTTGAGAAACTCGCCGCGTTGTTTCAGCCACCGCACGAGAAAACGGGATGAAACCGGTGACCTCTGGATTGAAGGTCTATTGTGCTCACCATTACACTACAGTAGCAAAGCACAGTACTGCTGTTAAATTCAGTTAGCTCTTTCCGCAGAGCATCAAAATCAAGGATAAGCTTCAGATCATTAAACCATGTCCCCAGAGACCAATGCATTATCCTTAACTTATCCCAATATCACGAGGCAGGCACTAATGTTTATCCCACTCTGACCTTCAACTGACTACACTACCTCCACTTTGAATCGGAATTGATTCAACCAACGTAAGGGAGAGGAAGAGACACGCATACACGTACACACACACACAGAGATGTGTGCTTTCAGTGCACCAATTTAATAACCTGCATTTATTTAACGGGCGTCCAAATAAATTGGGATAATAACATAACAAAACGGGCCTTTTCCTCATCAATAAAACCCAGTTCTTTCCTTGCTTGGAAACACCTAGTGGATCTCAACCTGGTTCTTTCCTGGGGGGGGAAAAAACTAAGGAAATTGATTACCTGATTTGATGATGAGCACCAAAACCCGCCATTCGCCACTAAGTAACGGTGACGCCACCGCGGCGCCTGTGCCAGGCTAGGTGCACTTTGAGGCCACGTGAAGTGTCGAAGGCTCGCTGCTGACAGGAGGTCACGGGACAGACCCAGGTGCCATGGGTTGGCTGACTGAGATATCTGGTAGATGCACCAACTGTGCCCTTTACTGTGCCAACTTGCTCCATTTTATCTGCCCCGGCGCTCTGCTCGTTGTTGTGAGCGTCACTCCTCTGCCCTCAGTTGCTGTTGGAGGGCGACTGCCTCCAACTGCCCAGTAGCGTCCTTCACGAAACAAAGACGAAGATGCCCCGTATAGCCTTAACAGACTGTAGGGGCAAGTGCTGTTAGCGAGCACCTATCAAGGCCAGCATAGCACACGAGGGGGTGGGTGGCCAACACCACGCCCGGCCGCCTTTGTCTCCCCAGTGGCAATGTTTACACATCCCATCAGATACTCATTTGAGCCTGAGTCGACCTAGAGGAGGCCCAGAACCGGTTCAGTTAATCGTCGCCGGTGTTCACCGTGAGCGGGAATCGAACTCGGGTCACCAGGTTCGTAGCGCAGCGCGCTAACCGCTACACTACCGCTCCCCTTCACGTGCACACGTGCACATGCATGCACGCATGCACGCACACACAAATGGAGTTGCTTTTTAAGGCGACCTGAGCTGCCTCCACTTTTCTAGACACTTATGTAAATCCAAGTCCTATTTTATCAAGAAAGTACCAGCACCACTACTAGCTCACGGTGAGAATCATAGTGGTATAAACACTTCTTCCCGTGAAACACGGACACAATATCATTTTATCATGATGCACAGCATAATGATTATCGCAATATTAATTTCGCTGTAACTTTGCAACTGTATTTCACATTTTATTTGGTTGAATTTGTGCCTTGCTGTACTCCCATTGCAACTAAATATCGCTTAAAGGTTATTTAACCGTAGTTCACTCAGCATAAGCATGCGATTCGTATTTTAATTGTCGCAACTATACCATCCTACAATGCTTAAAACGCAGAATGCTGTCAGTTACACTGGCAAAAATTAAATGCACTGCCCAGCTATGGCGAAAATAGCCGTCATGCCATCAGATCCAACATATTTAGTTAATCTTTCATTTAATTAATAATAATAGTTATGTATTTACATATTTGTTGACTGAGTGTGTTATTACATTAATGGCCTTGCCAGGATATAAAATATTTGAGACAATTTTAAAACAAGCACCGACAATTACGATCCGATATTTAGCAAAACGGACGATGCGTTTTTATCGCGGATTTTAGATCACACGATGTAAATATATCTTTACTATCGCCATGTCATAGCTGTGATGCTAGTGATACCGAGATAGGGCTCCCATCCACATCTCCTCCAGTGTTGTTTGAAGGTGGACTTCTGAGGTCATTTAAATCAATATCTCATAATTGTTTTTGGGGGAGTTTCTTTTTTACTTCCTAGAAGAAAACTCTGGTGACATTTTGAGTCACTCAAACCTTCCCGATTGGCACGAAAACCGATGACACTATATGGGAGATAAAAAATAAAAAATAAACTCTTTTTCATGGGAAATAAATTAATTTTTATTTTTTGTGTAATTTACGATGGTGAAAAAAATACGCGTGTTCTGGAAGGGATATGTTAATGCGTTATCACAAAAGTGCCCCCTTGATGACTTTCACATCTGTCCAGTTTTGCGAGCAGCTGTTTCAGCAGTCATGTGGGTGGACTCTGGCTTTGTTGAACCTTATGCTTGCTAATTAGAACTAACTCTTCGCATCGCGGTTTGAGCCTTTTTGTTATTCACAGAACATTACACTGTACATTGACATGAGGATCACATTTTTTTATATTTCACCCAAAATTAAGGTCATTTGTGCTTATGTTACAAATCACAGTTTGGCCTGATGTGAATATTAAACTTACACATATTAAGTTTAATATGTGTAACTGCAGCATGCGAACACTATATACATACTATGGAGCAGTGGCAAATTCGTGGTAAATGTACCGAACTATGAACCCATATTCGATAGCAAGTCACAGCTAACATTAGTGCTGAGAGTGATATCTGAAACAGTCCTCGACCCTCCCGCCACCTAATCCTTGTCGTTGGCATGACTTTGACAGTTCTGATTTTCTGTATGTGGCCAATAACAGGTAATTATGTTATGACCATTTGATATGAGAGGAGTTATCAAGTAATTCACTCGTATGAGACGTATAAATACATCGGGCCTGCTAAAGTTTTTTTTTAACCTTAATTGGTACCAATATCTGCTCTGGTCCAAGTATGCTCAAACAACCCCCCATAACAGCCAAGGAATGTGGAGGCCTTCATCCAGCAGTGGAATGGTAAAGGGGATGTAAATAATTATTTAAAATACTACAATGTGTGTGAATTAAATTATTCTTGCTTGCATGTTCAAATAGCATAGTGAGGTGCATGTGAGCGGAGTGCAAATATCTAACGTATGCTCATTTGTCCGTTTTTCAAAGTATCTTAAACAGCTGAACCCCAATAACCACAGCAGTAATTGTTACAAATCACAGATTTTTTTAACCAGCTAAAATAAATGTTATTCTTATTCTAAATCACAGCTAAGTACACCACAATCACAATGCCCCCAGAGGTGATGAATGGCAATCAATTACAGTAGTTTTAAAGAAAATTGTAATTGTTGTTCTAATTTAGCACAGGTAGTTACAATCACTTCCACTCAATTTGGACTTTTTTTTCTATATGACCACTTCGTTAGAATACTGTGTAAGCGTTGAATTAAGTTTGGGTGGCAGGGTGGCCAAGTGGTTACACCTGTGCCTCACCGCAAGAATCTCCTAGGTTCGATTCCCAATGCGGGCACCTTTCTGTGTGGAATCTTTATGTTTTCCTCCTGTTCTGCATGCGTCTCCTCCAGGTTCTCTCTGTTCCCTTCAAAAGGGCCATCTGCACCCCCCCTCCCCCATACAATGTAATTTGGTATTGGCCAAAATATTGCAATGCTGAAAAAAGTTACAGCAAAGTACTCAATTGGGATTACACAGAAAAACATCACCCCCTCACACACACACACACAAAACATGGCAGGACCCTCTTGTTAAAGAGTCTTGAGACTCAGTGAGGCATTTCTGGGGAAAACAAGTGTAAATAAAGACAGTTTTTAAAAGTTCAACAAAATGACAAAACTATTTATGATTAAGCAAATAATTATTTGGTGATAATACTTTGACAGTTGTGCACAAGAACCAATATTGTAAGAACGTTTAATCTGCAGCCTTATGGATACATTTGCAAATTGGCATCCAATTTTAAAAGCAGTTAATTATTATTTAATAATATTAACCTTCTAAACACGATTTCAAAATTGTAATAAATTGAATACCTATCATATGTACGAACAGGCGTGTATAACCATCAAATACAATTTATGTTCTGCTTTAAAAAAAGAATCAATATCAGCCTCAGATGTTATGTTAAACCTGAATATTTAAAAACAGGAATGGAATGTAATTCTTAAACCCAATTGACCAATTCACCCACAATGTGCCCGATCTCATCAGATCTCAGAAGCTAAGCAAGGTTTAAGCCTGGATAGTCCACGAACGGCAGTAGGCGTCGGTGGCAATACAGGGGCCCTGTTGCTCTGCACTACCACCATCTTCACCAAAACCTGCACTGACCAGTGCGGCAAAGTATGGCCCAACGTCCTTCACATCCTGCAAGGCGTCGGGAGGCCCTCATCCAGCAGGGGATTGGCAAACGGTCCGTGCGTGTATGGTACATGCAGCATTGTGAAGCGGTGACACAGGGGCTGTAAAGTATTATTATTATTTGTTCGACCATTCTAAAGACTGATTAAAGTGACAGTGATGTAATGTGGCCGAAATATAATTTGTACATTTTGCTTGACTAATGTCACAGCTTCTATGAAAACAAATCCCATATCAAATCGCAGCTCATGTACCAGCAAAACCAGAGGAGTGCTATTAATTCCCACGCACTGCGTGACTGATGGCGTAGGGAATGCATTATGGTTGTAGATGAATGTTTGAATCCCTGCCATCCAGCGCAAAGATCAATACTTAATGACTCCTTTCTCTCCTGGCCTTCGACAATACACGTGGACACTCGCAATAAATCCACCGCGAGCCGCATACGCCTGTCATTCGGCGAATAATGTGGCTCCCTTTTAATATCTTCTAGCTGGTCAATGCCGCAACTGAGCTAATTAAATTGGGATCTGTAGCAGAATGCTGCATGGCGAAATTGTGGGGGACAACGATTTACATGCGATAACGGGAAAAATAATGCCTCGTATTTAAATAAGGCAGCTACAGCATTGCAATTATTCTCCCGCAATCGACTGCCGATTTGTTCGTTGAAATTTCAAATGTAATTAATAGGAGGTAGATATGCGGTCAGAAGGCACAGACGGAAGATACTTATCATTAATGTAATCCTGATAGAAGCAATGGTGTTACGAGTGACAGGAGGGGAGGGGAGGGCAATTGACCCCCTGAAAAACATCTCACATCCCAGGCTGCCACCATTTAATGGAGGTTTCGTTTTTTTTTATTGGAGTCCTTTCATTTTTTTGTCATCATCAGGTGTGCTCAATCCACTGCTGGATGAAGGCCTCCCTAAAGCCACCACTACCTCTCACAACCTTGTGATGCGACAACAATAATAATAATGTTGTGTATAATTAACATGCACAACGTTGCATTGACATAACCGACCGTGACTCTGAGGCGCCGGAGTCCTCGGTTGTATATCTAAAGCCTGGCAAAGAGAGGTGGGGCCTTTAAGTGTCCCTTAAAATTCTGCGTAGGATGAACCGCAGTTGCAAAGTGCAGCGGGATGCCATTCCAGACAGCGGGAGCTGCCACGAAGAAATAACGCCTGGCAGTCACGGTCCTGGTACTAGGTAGAGAGAGAGAGAGAGGAGGTTGTGTGTCGTGCACCTCCAATTAGCACGTTTGGCTACGTACGGCACGAAAGAAGTTCAACATACCTACACACATACCGTGCAGAGGTCTGCCATGAGCCGTAGTGCAGGGTGACAGGCGTGAAGATAGATATGGTGGACGACAGAAAGTTGAGGCACAGTAGCGCAGGCAGGATATCTTGTGGCTGACCCTGCTGGCGATGATTAGAAGCCAGTGGAGGGAGCGTATGGAGGAGAGGGAATCTAGTTGAGGATGACAGGCGCCAGGGACGATGCAGGCGTTTTTGCAATAGTTGGAGTTTCCTGAGGCTATTTGATCAGGTTCATACAAGGACAGGATTGCAGTAGTCGAGATCGGGAACCGACTATGCCGCAGGCGAGGGTGGTGGCGATGTCGGTGGTGATGAGTGGACATAAATGACGGAGGGGCCCCGAGGGTGGTAGTTGCGAGATCTTGCGCCTGCACAGTTTCACATGGTGGTAATTTACATTCAAATGTTTGTGAGTTTCAGATGCATACAGAGCATGGCTGTGGTCGGTGCATTTCATAGATGATGGTGATTGCGTTGGAGGATAGTGAATACGGTTGGAATGCTTCGACAACCATGGGGGGATCTGATACATCGTATTGACCAGAAATTTTAGTTCGACTTTTTGGGTGAGAAAACCCGCCACCACCCGACACAGCCAAAGCGATTTGTCGCGGATATTGCTTGGCTCAAGAAGTCGATTTTCAGAGATACCTTGATGTCCTCGCTCTGACACTTACAATTAAAGAATGGCATAGCTAGTGAGTCACAGAACCACCATACAGGCACACATACAGACAGACATACATACAGACAGGCAGAGACATACGAGCACACAGGCAGACAGTGACAGTGACAGCTGCCCTTCCGGAATTTATCCTGCCCTTAAAACTGTTCCATATGGCTAGAATCCTGTGGGTGTAGCTCAGGACGGTAGATTATATGATTCAATGTTCAGTAGTCTGCCGCGGTGTTCATGCACAGCTTGCTGTCAGGTTTGTACGGGTAATTAGACAAACTCACCGATCCCTGTGCAAATTGCGCAAATGGAACCGGCACACCCATTACTCTCCAGCAAGTGTGATCGCAGTTCAAAACGCCTGCGCGCTCTCGCACAGTCAGTTCAAACTCACGCGCACATTTCTACCCGTTACAAAACATTCCCGTCTGCATGCAAAGCGACCACATTTTTTTTGTTAAGCCACAACGTTGTTGCTGCTGCTGCTGCTCCACTCACTCATCAACTCTTCCCAGCAAGAAACCCAAACTCCGCTGCCACAGCCAGCTCTACTCGTGTTGGCTCCGTCAAGGGTTGTTTAGTTAAGGAGGCAGCCAGGCACGAAACTGCCTGCTCGAAAACTGTCAACTGCGGCGTGCCGTGAAAGGGTCAGCCTACCTCTTCAAAGGCCCGAGCAAAAATAAAATAATAATTTAATCTTTTCAAAGCTTGGGAGGCTCCCTTTTTTTTCTTCTTCAGCGAACCGCTCAGATTTATTGGATGAGCCTCCTGCTGAAAGCCAAGCAACGTTATTTGAGATTAAGAAGGAGAAAAAATAAACGTCAAAACACGTCGCATGGTTCGTGGGAAGATTTGGTGTCTTATTGTTGACTCATTTACGGCCTGACCCTCTTGCCCTATTGTGTACTTAATGGCCATCACTCTTCTAGTTTTATTTTCCTTTCTCTTTCCTATATCTTCCGACTATCTATTCCCTTCTATCTCTCTCTCTCCACCCTCTTGTTGCTCTATTGTTTTCGAGAGCACAACTAGGAGACCCTATCGTTAGGTATGATTTATGCCGGGGTCGTTTGGACATCGCGGGTGCTTCCCCGCGTTTGTCTTTTGCCGACAATATAAATAACATTTTCAAAAATAAAAAAAGTATATAGAATTTATTAAAGCATTTTTTTTTTACCTGAGCTGTGTGAAAACCCAATTGAGATTGTTTGACTAGTGGAGGTCATTGACATTCGGCTGTTGATATTGCAGCGTGACCTTAGCTACGAACTTGAATTATTATTATACCTGAAGTCGACAAGGTTTGAAACATAATTACATACAAAATATATACAGTGATCATGAGTTTAAACCAAATATATACTGAGGATAAACAAATGCAATAGAATTTGCTTCATCAACAAAACACTGCAATACAAGCCAAGACTCATTGGTGCGGAGGTGTTTTGTGTTTGGTTTTGAGAGAAAAAAACTGAATTTTTTATGCTCCAGATTATGCGTTTGGAGCTCTGCAGCCTAGTTTTATATGGATGCAGTACTTTGTCCAGTAGACTATAAATCACTGAGACAGAGAGGCACTGAAATGTGTCAAATGGAAGGGTGGATGTATTGCATAATAGAGGCCATGTGTGAGCCACTGCATATCTGCTTGCGTCCAAAAGATATAAATAGTCCCGTCTAAGAGGTTGCAATTGATGAACACGAATTGTCGGCACAAATAAACCCGCGAATTTAACTTGAGATTGTTTTTTCCTACATACAAAAAAAACAATTCTAATCGCGGCACTGTGTTTCAGATTGGCCTCACCTTTACAATAATTACACCAAAAAGCTGGTGTGTACACAGGCTCCGTGCTTTCGTGTTTGCATATCGCAGGGGATTCACATTACCGTACCGCCATAATTTCAAACCCGCCACGCCGACTTACCGCAGCGAGGGGTAACATCCGCGAACTACCACCGCAGCAACACAACAACTGCCAATGCTTTTGTTTGGCACTTGTTGTCGTCAAGTGGTATACGCATCGATAGCGAGTCCCGCTGAGGTCAGAGGTGGGAGGCAGATAACGGTCGGGGGTTTAGGCAGTAGGTAGGAATGGCCCCCAAAAAGTATCCGTTGAAATATAGTGACAATCTGCAGCTGATTTTACACACGTGTGCGATTTCGTAAATGACTACTGGGGAGTGCACAGGTGTTAGTGTTGATCATGAAATCACCCCCTTTCGGTGCACAGATTGGAACTTTTTTTTCCAGTCTCCGCTATGTGTAATGCATTTGAAATTAGTTTTTTGTAACATCACAGCTTGTGCTCTCAATTCCCTTGCCAAAATAAGCCAACACATTATATATACACACAGCAATAAACAGCGCAAAATTTGTACGTGTGGATATGAATTGTGTTTATGCATCGATATATATAGTACTAAGTGTAAACATATATAAACGTAAAGTATAATGTACAGCTCTTTGTCAATCAACATACCTAATCGGGCTGGTCAGTGTAGGTCGGTCAAAGGGGATTGGGGTGCCTAGAGCTGGCTTAGATGCCACTCTACACTGATGTTAGCTGTCGCTAGGAATCGAACGCAGGTCATAGTGGTCAGAGTGCAGTGTGCTCACCACTACACCACCGCTTCATGGTATTACTATGGTGCAAGTATTTTATGTATTATATTCCATAAAAATACTGTAAATCACATTCACAATTCACAGGCATTGGTCAATGCAACAAAGAGTGCACATTTTATACATAGATATTAAAAATTTAACGGATCAATATATAGTGCAGAATAAATAATAAAATAATGAACATTTACAGCCCCTTGTCAGTAAGCTGCAGGATCAAAGCCTCCCCACGTGGTGACGGCTATGGGGATTGTTTGACCACACTTAACCACGCCTTATATTTTAATCAAATTTAAAATGCACTGTCTGTAGCAATGGTCTGGATATAGAGTCTATACTCATTAACACAGGTGACCCAGAAAATCAAAAGGTTGCATAGGCTGTCAATGCATCGCTAAGGTTTTTCAAAGAAGCTTTGCTTACACAGGACTGAACGCATATGCTCACGTGACCTTTGAGAGACTGAGATAATGCCTGGGCCACCCTGTTAACGCTCTTAACGACAATTTCCAAATGTCTGGCAAATATTGCGGTGGGGGAATTTTTTTTGACTATGAATTCGAATGTTCCTGTTCACTTCGGGACAGTGATAAGCCATCGTGTTTGTAAGATAAATTTTCAATTTCAACGCCTGACTTTGGGCGGGTTTGGGGGGGGGGGAGATAGAAGGGAAGCTATTTATCATCTCGCTCTCGTGATCACGGACTTTTCTTCCGGAATTCAATGACAGTAATATTTTCAAAATCCATTAAATAAAAAAAAACGTTAGACCGATAGTGAAACGTAGCCCATTGAACTAAACAGTGGCATTTTGTACCGCAAGTAATTACGCAGTGAAATGCGGAATATTTGACACGCGCATCAGTGACCGAATTACAAATTGTGGCAAGTGCCAAACTGTCCCACTGTACAATATTTTTATTTATTAATTTCACAAAATGCTCTTCGTCCTGACAACGTGTAATTGACATCACAAAGTATCAAGTGTGAATGCAGATAATTGTGGAAATGTTCATGTTTAAGATAATATTGTTATAAGGGGTTTTTTTAAGCATGTACAAAACCTGCAATATGTAAAAACTCCGCTGTGCCCCTGTTCTCTGCTGGCCAATTCACCCTTGATAAAAGAGCTATACAGCTCAACGGGGCTCTACTCTGGGAAATAAACTTTGGAACTCATAACGTGCCGCAATAGTTAAATGGAAAAGATGAATTGTGAAGATAAGCGTGGATCGCGCCATGTGGCAGATGTAACTCAGGCAGGTGCACTGCTCACTTTCCCTTTAGCGTCTCAACCTGCCACACCCCTGATTGTGTTACAAATTGATGCATTCTGTTGTGACTCAGCTGGCTTACAACGCGTTTGCTTAGGTGTTCCTTGGTTTCTTTTTTTGTTTGCTGTGATTATGACGCCTTTAAGCAATGAAGAAAGCCGATCGCTCCACCCACCAGCTGCGACAATAAGGACATTTCAAAAACCAGTTTACCTTAATTAAACATGAAAACACGGAACAAGTCTCAGCCCTAAACACGGGGGCACACATACAATTACATGAACTAGGATAGATCATATTCTCGGTTCTTTCCCTTCTACGTGACTTCACCGAAAGAACCAAGAATATGAAAGCTTTAAATCGAAAAATAGGATAGATCATGCTCGTGAAATGTCACTGTTGGAGTCTTCCCCGTGACTACGTGTTCCCCCGCCACAGACAAGGGAATGATGTGTGTCATTATCAATCTTGATCTATCCACTGCTGGATGAAGGCCCTCCTCAAGTCGTCGCGATCTACTCAAGATCGTGTGATTAACACTCTATCTCGTTCCTGCACACAAGCTGAACTCGTCACTCCATCTACACGGTGAATGCCCTCACGGTAGTTGAGCCTCCCTTGGCTACCACCCCAATGTCAGTCTCGACCCTCAATCATCAACTCTACTCGCGTTTGTATCCTGCCCAAGCCCGACTTACTTTCCTTAACAGTCATTGCGAAGTCTCTAATTTGTGTTTGTTTTCTGATTCGTGCGCTGCTCGTCTGTCCATCTCTCTGTGTAATTCCCAAGCATTTGCCTCTCCGTCTTTGCGTGCTTGTTTAAGCTCTTGTTCCACGTGTCAATATGTATTGCATGTTTAAAAAAATACTTCCGAATGCAAGCGCATTGTGGATAGTGTTACGGAAGCCATGTGTGTACATGCATTTTATTCCTCGTTCTTCCTTGTTAATGTTCAGGATAGGCTGCTCAACTGGGATTGACTGAACTGCCAGAATTTTTAATTGGCTGAGACAGACAATCATAGTAATGTCTAGCCAATCACAGTACTCACTCTGGTGGATGGACATGAAGACCAACGGGCAGCTTACGACGGCATAAACAGATTCATACTCAAAATACCTTTGGTAAACCACCGGTGGATAAAGGCTTCCCCAAGCAGTGTCGGTCATAGGACTTTATTTGACGATACTGGTCAGTCTGGGTTTGTGAAATGGGAGGCCCAAGACCGGTTCAGATATCACTCGCCACTCATCTCATCCAAGGCCTTGAATCAGCACTCTTTTTTTTCTTACAAACTATACACAATAGTTAAATGTACAATATTGTCATCATCATTAGTCATGATCAATCCACTGCTAGATGAAGGCCTCCCAATCCGCAGCCATCTTTCACGATCCTCACTTTGCACTTGCTCACGAGATGATTTCATCGCTCCATCTCTCTCTTTCTGGATGTACTGTCACATGCACAATACTGTACTATTTTTAATACACATAGCAGCTCTTCAATTACAATAAATTGCTCACGATTAATGGATCTTATTGTGCGTGTGAGAATTGATTATGTACGATTGACGTATATTATATGCAAATGATATGCTAATGTTACATTTGGGCTAATGGTGCGAAACAATACTGCACTAATGATACAGAGCAAACGGCAAATGAGAAACGGTAGAAACAATACAGCAAAAACCGAGACAAAACGAATCCATTCTTAAATGAAATCAAGGCCTGACTCGTGATAATTTCATCGAATCGTCGGGGAGGAAAGGAATAATGAATAGTTACACGCCTGGTTTATAACTGCGACGAAGTAGAGCAGCGTTCTTCACTGATTTCCAGAGGGGGGGCACTTTCGCCGACGAGACATCATCAGTGTTGAGGGCACGCCACACCATTTGTTAACCACTGGGGTTGGACGGCAGCACGATGGTGGGTGGCTGGGTGGTTGTCACTCGTTGTGTATTCTCGGGGGCCGCCGCACGGCAGCGGCCGCACTTTAAGGCCACCAGGGGCCGCCAGTGGCCTGCGGGCCTTGCAATGAACAACGCTCAAGTAGAGGCAATCAACCATCTCGGGCTACTCGTCGACCCCTATCCAGGATTTGACCTCACGACCTTTCGAACCATCTCGTCCCCTGGTAGAACCACCATCTATATATATTTCTAAAGGAATGTATTTCTTATGCAATTCATCAGATGTACGGTCTTCTGGGAATGCATACTTTCAGCAGCATTTATTCAAGACAAGAACTGGTTGTGCTTGTGAACCGGCTTTGGACTCTAGACTGGCTTTACTTGTCTTGAATCAATCGTTGGGGAAGAATGTGTGTGGGAGCAGTGAAGAGTGTGTGTGGGAGCAGTGAAGAGTGTGTGTGGGAGCAGTGAAGAGTGTGTGTGTGGGAGCAGTGAAGAGTGTGTGTGGGAGAAGAGTGTGTGTGGGAGCAGGGAAGAGTGTGTGTGGGAGCAGAGTGTGTGTGGGAGCAGAGTGTGTGTGGGAGCAGTGAAGAGTGTGTGTGGGAGCAGTGAAGAGTGTGTGTGGGAGAAGAGTGTGTGTGGGAGCAGTGAAGAGTGTGTGTGGGAGAAGAGTGTGTGTGGGAGAAGAGTGTGTGTGGGAGCAGGGAAGAGTGTGTGTGGGAGCAGTGAAGAGTGTGTGTGGGAGAAGAGAAGAGTGTGTGTGGGAGAAGAGTGTGTGTGGGAGCAGTGAAGAGTGTGTGTGGGAGCAGAGTGTGTGTGGGAGCAGTGAAGAGTGTGTGTGGGAGCAGTGAAGAGTGTGTGTGGGAGCAGGGAAGAGTGTGTGTGGGAGAAGAGTGTGTGTGGGAGCAGTGAAGAGTGTGTGTGGGAGCAGTGAAGAGTGTGTGTGGGAGCAGTGAAGAGTGTGTGTGGGAGAAGAGTGTGTGTGGGAGCAGTGAAGAGTGTGTGTGGGAGCAGTGAAGAGTGTGTGTGGGAGAAGAGTGTGTGTGGGAGCAGTGAAGAGTGTGTGTGGGAGCAGGGAAGAGTGTGTGTGGGAGAAGAGTGTGTGTGGGAGCAGTGAAGAGTGTGTGTGGGAGCAGTGAAGAGTGTGTGTGGGAGAAGAGTGTGTGTGGGAGCAGTGAAGAGTGTGTGTGGGAGCAGTGAAGAGTGTGTGTGGGAGCAGTGAAGAGTGTGTGTGGGAGCAGTGAAGAGTGTGTGTGGGAGCAGTGAAGAGTGTGTGTGGGAGCAGTGAAGAGTGTGTGTGGGAGCAGTGAAGAGTGTGTGTGGGAGCAGTGAAGAGTGTGTGTGGGAGAAGAGTGTGTGTGGGAGCAGGGAAGAGTGTGTGTGGGAGAAGAGTGTGTGTGGGAGCAGTGAAGAGTGTGTGTGGGAGCAGTGAAGAGTGTGTGTGGGAGAAGAGTGTGTGTGGGAGCAGTGAAGAGTGTGTGTGGGAGAAGAGTGTGTGTGGGAGCAGGGAAGAGTGTGTGTGGGAGAAGAGTGTGTGTGGGAGCAGTGAAGAGTGTGTGTGGGAGCAGGGAAGAGTGTGTGTGGGAGCAGTGAAGAGTGTGTGTGGGAGCAGGGAACAGTGTGTGTGTGAGCAGTGAAGAGTGTGTGTGGGAGAAGAGTGTGTGTGGGAGCAGTGAAGAGTGTGTGTGGGAGAAGAGTGTGTGTGGGAGCAGGGAAGAGTGTGTGTGGGAGCAGTGAAGAGTGTGTGTGGGAGCAGTGAAGAGTGTGTGTGGAAGAAGAGTGTGTGTGGGAGCAGGGAAGAGTGTGTGTGGGAGAAGAGTGTGTGTGGGAGAAGAGTGTGTGTGGGAGCAGTGAAGAGTGTGTGTGGGAGCAGTGAAGAGTGTGTGTGGGAGAAGAGTGTGTGTGGGAGCAGTGAAGAGTGTGTGTGGGAGCAGGGAAGAGTGTGTGTGGGAGCAGTGAAGAGTGTGTGTGGGAGAATAGTGTGTGTGGGAGTAGTGAAGAGTGTGTGTGGGAGAAGAGTGTGTGTGGGAGCAGTGAAGAGTGTGTGTGGGAGCAGTGAAGAGTGTGTGTGGGAGAAGAGTGTGTGTGGGAGCAGTGAAGAGTGTGTGTGGGAGCAGGGAAGAGTGTGTGTGGGAGCAGTGAAGAGTGTGTGTGAGAGCAGGGAAGAGTGTGTGTGGGAGAAGAGTGTGTGTGGGAGCAGTGAAGAGTGTGTGTGGGAGCAGGGAAGAGTGTGTGTGGGAGCAGTGAAGAGTGTGTGTGGGAGAAGAGTGTGTGGGAGAAGAGTGTGTGTGGGAGCAGTGAAGAGTGTGTGTGGGAGCAGTGAAGAGTGTGTGTGGGAGAAGAGTGTGTGTGGGAGCAGTGAAGAGTGTGTGTGGGAGCAGTGAAGAGTGTGTGTGGGAGAAGAGAAGAGTGTGTATGGGAGCAGTGAAGAGTGTGTGTGGGAGCAGGGAAGAGTGTGTGTGGGAGCAGGGACGCCATAGGGTCTCCGAGGACTTCCTGCTCGTGAATGATACTGTGCCTAAAATTGAACTCCATTTATCAACAATCCAAATTGTATGCGAATTCTATTATCCACAGTTAAAGAGTAATTGTGCTCTGTATATCCATGACAATAATCATCATGACCCACTCTTCCACTTAATTACACATTGGCCAGTCTACTCTATGTCAATAGTTAACCTAACACATTTGTTTTTTACATTGAAGATTTTTCCATGCACAGGTTTTGTCGTTATAAGCCATGTCCACAGAATCTCTATTGCGATAACCAGCACGTGCCCCAACAGTCTAATTAGGCCGTAAGGTTCCTGAATTGCTCCTGAAGAAGCTCCCAGTACATGGAGCGAACCGTCAGACACCATGCCAAAGAACACGCGGTACAACCTGAAAACACGTCAGGGATAAAAACATTTTTTTTTACACAAATGAATTGTTGATTAGGCTACAATGGTCTTGCCAGTTCTGTGTCATAAGAGCCTCCACCACCATAATAATAGCCAAACAAATGATCATGTGTACGAATGTTTAACACGCCAATCACTATTGTTTCTGCTCACCGGTAAGTTGAAGATAAATTCTCACAACCAAGTTTAGCAATGAAATAGATTTGAGTCAGATCATGACATGGCCAACCCAAACATAAACTGCGAATCATAGTTTTGGCTGTAAACAAAACAAACTTGTTAAGGTTACAGCCCGTTTTCAATCCCATGCTGAAAGCAGGCCTCCCCATGCCGTGTCAGATGTGGAGGCTGTTTGGCCATACTTCTCCACGCTGGTGAATGTGGGTTGGTGAAGGCGTTGAAGCCAGGACTGGATCACTCGCCACTGATCTCAGGTCACCGGGTTCATAGCGCAGTGCATAAACCACCGCGCCACCGCTCCAGCTATCAGTTACTATGGCAACAATAATCCCGGAGCCTCAAAAAAGAACCCTGAAACATTTTGGGCTTCTTCATGATGGAGGATGGGAAAGAAACATTATCTTTCTGTAAGCCATCTGTGATATCTTCAGGGCTAAAGGGTAGACTGATCATATGGGCTGAGATCAGGCAGATAACCAAAATCTTAAGCACACCTACAAAATCTGCGACGTCTGGAATTTACCATGCATTTACGATGGATTCCCAAGGTTTGAACAAAAGCTTCTGCAGATTTTCCCATGAAATAAAAAAATAAAATCTTCCCATCAAATGTTTTGTTCGTCATCAGTGGGGCAACATGTGTCCAAACGGTGTATGTGCCGGTGATGAGCGTAAAGTGGCGCAGTGGTTAGCGCACCACGTCACGAACATGGGTGACCTGAGTTTAATTCCCAGGCTGGGCTAAGATCTCTGAGGAGCGATACCTGACGTTTGTTTTGGGGGCCCCCTAGGTCAGCCCAGCCGAAAACGAGCACCTGTTGCGTCAAGCGCACATCGTGACCGGAGAGACAAAGGCGGTCGAGCGTGGAATGGAGTGGCTTTTTTACTTGGATACAGCGTGTCAAGCAATTAGGTCTGTAATTCACATAGAGAGAGAGAGAGGCTTTGTCAGCCTTTCTTTGCTAAAGGAGAAATGGCTCGTAGAATACCGCGGTGTCGAATGCACTCACAAGAACTGACTTTTGCATCCGCACCGTGCTGCATTCAGTTAGGCGTGTGTGTGTCTATCGAACCATTCATTGACGATGTCTATTAATACTAAAATTTGAAACTCAACACACGTGTCAATAACACTGTGGGCACGAAAATGTGTTTGTATATATATAATTGGCGACGTTTCAGGCAATGGCCCTTCTCCATAGCACAAATTTCGGTTATATTTTTGTTACATGCAATATACAGTGTTATATATAGTGTTATATATAGTTATATATTGTGCACCCACTGTCAATGCAACGGCATCACAAAATAATTTGACTTATTCTCTAAAATATATGTACAGTATATATAATTACTTGAAAAATGACAAGCCATATGTATGAGGATTTTTTTTATCGAGAGGTTGTCTAATTGGTGGAACTGCCCACATAAAGATATGGCATGGGAAGTATTCGTCAGGTGATGAATTATTTCAATTATTGGCAAAATATTAAAATGGCCCAATCCTCAAGATCATTAGGTTATCGGATAATTTACACTGTGAAACTTCGTATGTAATGACTATTCACTCTGAATAGGTTTTATACAATTAACTGAATTCATTGCTTGGTCAAACTGAATGTTAATTATTTTCATAATTGCATTCTATCTCATTTACGGTTTACCTTATTTTTATTATTGATGTGTTAATATTATCCAACGTAAATGTTCAACTGATTTCACACGTCATTTAAAGAGTTCATTTTCGGGACTTTCACTTATTTTGTGTTGCTTACAATTGTTAAAATGTCATTCTGCCGTACATAATGTTGCAGCGTGTACTTGTACAACCCAGGTCTCCCCGTGAAAACGATGCTTATAAATCTCACGCTTGATTTTTTTTTTTAAAAAGTCTGCCTGTATTTGAATATCCATCACTTATTGTATACCAGCAGAGCACTGAGACCCATGTGGGTCTCGGGAAATGAGACGACATGACGCAGCACAAAACGTAACTGCTCCAGATTACATCAAACGTCATGATGACATCTCCAGGAGTAATGACGTCATCGCGTTGGCGGAAAAAAGGCTTACATATTTAAACGTATTGTTATCGCTTTGGCCAAAAGGCGTGTCTAATTAGACGCAATGAGATCATCGCTTCGGCTGAAAAGGCGTATCTCTTTTTCACGTAAGGACGTCATCTTTTGGGCTGAGAAAAGCGTATCTCAGATTGTAAATGTTGTGGATTTGCTCTCCAACACACCAACGAATTACCATATTCTGATTATGTGACAAACCTTACTAATTGGCTGTGTCGGGTGCTGGCGGGTGTAACGACAACATTTATATTTACGCAATCTAACCCCCAAAAAAACGATATTATGGAAGACGTATCTCTTTGTACGGAATGACTGCGTTGCCTTGGCTGAGAAGGTTTATCTGCACATTATTACGTCATGGCTTTCGCTGAGGTTTTTCCCTTTAGACGTAATGACGTCATCGAGAGGCCATCACTCTGCCAGGTAGCTCGAATGGTCAGGACAATTTCTATTTCTGCAAGTTTAACAACATTTTCCACTGCTTGAGTAGTCAACGTAATTGTTGTGAAACAGCACGTGCTGTGCGTCACCTGATACACAGAAAGCTGAAAAGGCGGCGATTTTTAAGCTTTTCATTTGAGGTGGCAATGATGTACCATCGTCATCATCGATGGTCAATACACTGGTGATTAAATGCCTCCCCAAACCGCCACCATTTCTCGCAACCCTTCGAAGTAGTAATCCAACTAGCACCACCTGCAATTCGGGAGTGATTTCGTTTATCCATCTCTAAAATAGACGTCCTCTTGAACAAGTCAAATTACTTCGCTATATTTTATACATGAAAGAAATTAATCACCTGCCATCCTGTATCTACACATATAAGTTAAATAGCCTAAAGTCATTCGGCTTATTTGTCTTTCAGCAGTGTGTGTGTGCGTAAACATGCAAGTGCTGTACCAGTTTTACCCTTGAGGGTCTCATCTGTGGATTTAGGTGTGCTAAGCAAATATTTCTTTGTTTGCACAATGTTTTCGGTAACCTCCCTCTGTTTCTACACCTTGAGGTCATCAGGGCCAAACTCCCCCCCCCCCCCCCATATAGTCCTCAACGAGCACCACAATGAAAATGCTTCGGGGCATTAATTAAATCGTCTTCGAATATCCACATTTCATGCAAAGTTTCGAGTAAACATTTTTTTGTTAACTTACAATTGGGGAGGCCATTTTGATGCATCAGCTTCAGTGGTTCCAAATGGAAGTGGAACGGGACATCAACTGTGATGGCACCAGCACTTTCGCCAACAGACTGTTGGGGCTGTCAGGTGCTGTTAGCGAGCACCTATGAATGCCGGCACGGCACACGAGGGGGTGGGTGGCCAGCACCACGCCCGACAGCCTTTGTCTCCCCAGTGGCGATGTTTTTACACACCGCACCAGGTACTCATCTGTGGCTGAGTCGCCCTAGGGGAGGCCCAGGACCGGTTCAGATAATCGTCACTGGTGTTGACCGTGAGCGGCAATTGAACTCGGGTGGCCGGGTTCAAAGCGCAGCGCGCTAACCGCTACATTACTGCTCCCCACTATGGTCACCACCACCATCGCCACTACCACCACCATCATCATGCTGCAGGAGACCCATGAAAAGTAAAGTAATCTTCCACAATGTAAGGTCACGGGCCACATTTACAGGGGAAACTGTCGCCACGTGCAATATAGAATTACGACCCCGTGATCTGCGCTGTGTGTGCGGTCCAGGTGCCATTTCGTTCTTTAATGCGCATGTTCCATCAATAATGCACGCACATTCCACGAATAATTCACCTATGGGTGCCATCACTTTTTCATGTTATTAAAACACAATGGCAGCGGGTTATTAAAACGCACTGCGACAGCCCGGAGGAGTGATGACGCAGTGATTTGCACACACCGCGGGCACGAACCCGGTCACATGAGTTCCGAGTCATCGGTGGCGAGCCGAAAACTAAATTGGAACCCCCCGTGCACCAACTCGCACTGAGCACGCCCCGGGTGAAGTATGGTCAAACGAACCCCCGCACCCCCGTGACCCACACAGAAATGGAAATAGCTCCATTCATCCAGCAGTGGATCGACAAACGGTGGTGCACAATTATTATTATTATTATTCTTTTTTCCGCGCAAGAGGATCGGTGGACATTAAACGCGCGCTAGTCGACATGCAACGACGCCTCTGAATCGCACTCGCGCGCGACGTCACGGTGAAGACGCCGATGCAACTTTTGCGCTGCTGTGGTTGACCACGACGCGTCGAGACGACACGCGTGCGTGCTCACAAAGAGTTTCTTCCGCGCGTGGTTCTGCGAGCAAAGACCAAGCTCCCGAGGAGGGCAGATGAGAGGGGGCGACGCGAGTGAGGGCGCAATTTATCGGGGATGGGTTTTGAGGAGGTGGGGGGGGTGATGTTGTTAAAGTACAGTAGTCGGGCAATTCGTGAAATTGCCCAATTAGGAAAGCGTTCAAGGCTGAATCGTCCTCGTTTGTGACATTCTGCTTGTGTGCATGTCGTGCGCGTGTGTGTGGGTACAGTAAAGCTTGCACGTCGCTGCAAAAGGCGAGCGCGACATTTTCGATTTTACCGATTTATCTCGAAGGAAAGATTGACAAGAGAATGCTGCGTGAGAGCGAGAGAGAGCATACAACAATAGACCGGCGAGTGTAATATAGTGCGCTTCCCAGCAAGGCTAAATTAATCATCCGCAACCGTAATGTATTCAATTATCCCCACAAGTGGGGACTTTTGAAATGATGCATTGGCCATACTCTTAAAATATACATGCATGGCCATATCCTGGTTCGTTCAGCGACGAATTAACAGTGGATTCGAATGCCATACCGTAGTTCGTATTGCGAGGGATGTATGCAAATGAGATGCAAATGACTTATTATTTAAAAAAAAAATTCCCACACTTCCCCCCCACATTTTACTAAAATCCTTGCTCAGTACAAGTATAGCTCGGGGTAATTTAACCTCATCTCACACTTATCCACAGGGTTGAGTCACACCAATAACGTTACGTTGGGAGCAAAATTAATCTCGGCGTGATGAGTGCAAATTATGCTGTAGTGTTACAAGGGACGATGGTGCCTGTTAATTGCACAACAAGCATTTATTTTGGTATTAAAGTTACCCACTACTTTCCTCTTGGGAATAGGATGTACATTTTTGTAATGCTTGCCATGACAATATTTTCTTTAACGTCGACTTAGGAGCGCGATGTCGTTTAAAAAAAAATGTACGTATAAATGCAGCAGCACAGTTATGTAACGGATGGAAGCCTATTACAGGACTCAAAATTAAGAGAAAAAGTCTCACTCGTGCCGGAGAAGCCACCAGGGCGAGTAGAAGTTATTAAGGACTGCATTTTCTTCCCCCATTATAATGGAACAATTATTGTTTATATATAAAGCTCAATTCAGACAGCCTTTGCTGTTTATAATAATCATAATAGCAACAATATTATTAATAATTTTAAGCCATTCATCGATTTATTGCTGGATTTTAAAAAAATCCCCGTGCTGTGTCAGCCATGGGGATTTGCTTGAACATCCCCCAGCGTGGCTTTTGGTGAAGGGAGGGCGACCGGAAGGACTTGAATATCGCTTGCAACTGATGTCTACCCAGAAATTGAGCTCAAGTGGTGCTCGGAGTTCAGAGCGCAGTGCGCCAAGCACTGCGCCACAAAACTCTAACCCAACACAGTCATTCACTGTGCCACACCACTCTAACCCAACACAGTCATTCACTGTGCCACACCACTCTAACCCAACACAGTCATTCACTGTACCACACCACTTTAACCCAACACAGTCATTCACTGTACCACACCACTCTAACCCAACACAGTCATTCACTGTATCACACCACTCTAACCCAACACAGTCATTCACTGTGCCACACCACTCTAACCCAACACAGTCATTCACTGTACCACACCACTCTAACCCAACACAGTCATTCACTGTGCCACACCACTCTAACCCAACACCGTCATTCACTGTACCACACCACTCTAACCCAACACAGTCATTCACTGTACCACACCACTCTAACCCAACACAGTCATTCACTGTACCACACCACTCTAACCCAACACCGTCATTCACTGTACCACACCACTCTAACCCAACACAGTCATTCACTGTACCACACCACTCTAACCCAACACCGTCATTCACTGTACCACACCACTCTAACCCAACACAGTCATTCACTGTACCACACCACTCTAACCCAACACCGTCATTCACTGTGCCACACCACTCTAACCCAACACAGTCATTCACTGTACCACACCACTCTAACCCAACACCGTCATTCACTGTGCCACACCACTCTAACCAAACACAGTCATTCACTGTACCACACCACTCTAACCCAACACAGTCATTCACTGTACCACACCACTCTAACCCAACACAGTCATGTACTGTGCCACAAAACTCTAACCCAACACAGTCATTCACTGTGCCACACCACTCTAACCCAACACAGTCATTCACTGTGCCACAAAACTCTAACCCAACACAGTCATTCACTGTGCCACACCACTCTAACCCAACACCGTCATGTACTGTGCCACACCACTCTAACCCAACACAGTCATTCACTGTACCACAAAACTCTAACCCAACACAGTCATTCACTGTACCACACCACTCTAACCCAACACAGTCATTCACTGTACCACACCACTCTAACCCAACACAGTCATTCACTGTGCCACACCACTCTAACCCAACACAGTCATTCACTGTACCACACCACTCTAACCAAACACAGTCATTCACTGTGCCACACCACTCTAACCCAACACAGTCATTCACTGTGCCACAAAACTCTAACCCAACACAGTCATTCACTGTGCCACACCACTCTAACCCAACACAGTCATTCACTGTGCCACACCACTCTAACCCAACACCGGCATTCACTGTGCCACACCACTCTAACCCAACACAGTCATTCACTGTGCCACACCACTCTAACACAACACAGTCATTCACTGTGCCACACCACTCTAACCCAACACAGTCATTCACTGTGCCACACCACTCTAACCCAACACAGTCATTCACTGTACCACATCACTCTAACCCAACACAGTCATTCACTGTGCCACACCACTCTAACCCAACACCGTAATTCACTGTGCCACACCACTCTAACCCAACACAGTCATTCACTGTGCCACACCACTCTAACCCAACACCGTCATGTACTGTGCCACAAAACTCTAACCCAACACAGTCATTCACTGTACCACACCACTCTAACCCAACACCGTCATGCACTGTGCCACACCACTCTAACACAACACAGTCATTCACTGTACCACACCACTCTAACCCAACACAGTCATTCACTGTACCACACCACTCTAACCAAACACAGTCATTCACTGTGCCACACCACTCTAACCCAACACCGTCATGTACTGTGTCACAAAACTCTAACCCAACACAGTCATTCACTGTGCCACACCACTCTAACCCAACACAGTCATTCACTGTACCACACCACTCTAACCCAACACAGTCATTCACTGTGCCACACCACTCTAACCCAACACAGTCATTCACTGTGCCACACCACTCTAACCCAACACAGTCATTCACTGTGCCACACCACTCTAACCCAACACAGTCATTCACTGTGCCAAACCACTCTAACCAAACACAGTCATTCACTGTGCCACACCACTCTAACCCAACACCGTCATTCACTGTGCCACACCACTCTAACCAAACACAGTCATTCACTGTGCCAAACCACTCTAACCCAACACCGTCATGTACTGTGCCACACCACTCTAACCCAACACCGTCATTCACTGTGCCAAACCACTCTAACCAAACACAGTCATTCACTGTGCCACACCACTCTAACCCAACACCGTCATTCACTGTGCCACACCACTCTAACCCAACACCGACATTCACTGTGCCACACCACTCTAACCCAACACAGTCATGTACTGTGCCACACCACTCCAACCCAACACCGTCATTCACTGTGCCACACCACTCTAACACAACACAGTCATGCACTGTGCCACACCACTATAACCCAACACCGTCATGTACTGTGCCACACCACTCCAACCCAACACAGTCATGTACTGTGCCACACCACTCTAACCCAACACCGTCATTCACTGTGCCACACCACTCCAACCCAACACCGTCAAGCACTGTGCCACGTCACCCCAACGTAATAGCAGTCATCGAATGGGACAAATTTTATATATTTTATACATGTTTGTGAGTCGGGGATAAATGTTATTTTCATCAGAATTATTTTGGTGACATACGTCATGTTTCGTGAAAACTAGCAATTAAAATGTTAAGTAAGGTTCATCAGGTATGGAAAGTAAACACTACACATAGCATCGATACACACAGATTTATAAAAACCATCACTATAGCCAATGTGTGCTTCCCATTTTTTTCTAAGGCAAAGAGACAGCAAGTATAAAGCAGTTCACCTTGTCCTTTGCATTATCAAGGTGACGCGTCACCTACCTGTACCAGATGAGAATTAATTCACAGCCTTAACATTTTGATCGGTGTCAAGAAAACTGGAACTACTGCAGCAGCCAAATCACAATTCCGTTCTGCAGTGTCAGGACTCTAAAAGTACTGGCCAATGCCTGCAAGCCTTACATAGATTAGCAGGAAACACAAAATATCAGTCAGCTGCTCCAATCACTACGCGAGTGTAAAGGGATAAAGGAGGTCTGGATAGCAATGAAACAAGAGGGCCTTAATGAAGTGAGCTGTTTGTAGCTGCTACATGTGTTGTTTCTACAGACTGTGGAACATAGCTAATTAGGTTCTTATAATCACAAGTTAAAATTAATACTTTATTAGAACGCATAATTAAGTAACAAGTCTATGCAGTGGATACTTATTTTTATAGAGCATTTCACATCGACCCTCATATCTTAAGCGCAGTAATCATTTCATAAGAGTAATGGGTTGATAAACTGAAAGTTTCATGGAAATGTTGGTTCACGATACAGTACCTGTATTCTGGCAGCGCAGTATATATATTTTTTATAAGTTATGCAATAGGAAAGACAATGGCATATATCGAAATTTACCATGCCAACATTCGTTGGTCAAAAAGCAAAGCCCAATTCAGCCCATTCTTAATCGCATACGGTGCTCCAAATGTGTGTTAGCGCGTGTCATCGGTGCGTTGGCAAGCACAGCAACGAGCTCGGCGATGATCGTACGATTAGCACGGCAATACCAAAACTGTTTTCCCCTTTAAAGTAGCGCCCGACAGTGCCTTTGTTTTGTCGTCTTTAATGCAGCAATCGCGACGTCCTTACCCTCAGTGCAGTATCGTCCGTGAAAGCCGGTGTTGTAACAATCGCAAAGCGTGCCCTCTTGGTTGACGAAGCAAATCCCTCCATTCTGGCAGGGGTTCTCCAGGGCGCAGGAGCGCGGCGCCACGGAGCGGACCTGGTGGCTGTTGATCGGGGACACGGCCATGTTCCCGTATTTCAGGTTGGCCACGAATCCCTTGAACGGCGGGGCGACCTTGTCCAGGTGCAGGCGGCGGGCCTTCTCCTCGGCCGGAATTCCGCCGACGAAGAGGTTGCTGTTGACTCTCAGGTACTGGCCCACGGTGCTCACCTCGCCGTGCACAGTCTCGCCGTGCACCGTCAGGGTGACGTTCTTGAACAACACGCTGACCTCCACCGAGTGCCACGCGTTGTTGTGCACCTTGCGGCCGGCCCTGAGCTTGAGCGGGACAGCGCAGTGCATCATGACGTGCAGCTGCACCTGGCTGTCCGAGACGACCATCTTCAGGTAGTCGCAACGACCCCCATCGTCCAGGTAGAGCAGAAAGCTGTCAGTCATGTTGGTTCTGAACTGGAAGCTGAGGTTGCCGTTCAAGTTGGGGTCCCATTGGAGAAACCTGGCCCATTGGTTCAACGATCCGGTAAACTCCAGCTCCAGGGAGCACACCATGCACACGAGGAAGGAGAAGCTCCACACGATGTAGGGCTTTTTCAAGGTCATGTTGAACAATGACAGTGGTAACAGGGATGCGAATTGATTCTCTTTTTTTGTTTTCTCACGAAAACTTAATTGACTGAACTAAAATGGCTTTGCGCTTTTCTTCAGTAACCGTACAGATTAAACCATTACCAGTCCTAACCGCCACAAACCGCAGCCGTAAATCCTCAAGGCACTTCTCTCGCACACCCTGTTCAAAAAGCTTTCGCCTTGCTTGCAGCTGCACTAAAACTGGGGGGGGATTTTTTTTCTATTTTTTTTTTAGCAAACCCTTAACCAGTCAAAGTGTGAGGGCCCCCTCCTGCTGAGACAGCAGATGTTTTGATCCAGTGGGTTTTTTGCAAGGCGTCAAAGCGCCCAGAATCCATCCGCAATTTCCCCCACCCTCTATCTGAAGGCTACAAAGGTGTCCTTGTCATCCAGTCGGAAACGGGCTACTTAATATTCAGGCATAGTCACCACTCTCTCGTGCAATTTTTCCACGGCAGCAGATCCACAGTGATGAGGAAATTAATTATGTCAGCCTGCGGGGGGAACAAAGGGATCGAATGACATAATGGTCAAAGCAGTGAGGAATCCAAACACATAAGAAATAAGGTATAACATTAACATTATAAATGTTATTAGACATTCGTACTCGTAACTGCCGAGTAGTGAAAAAATGGGTTTTGATCACCCTCCATTTAAAAAGCGGTTGTGATACATTACGAAATGTAACGATGCATTACGTATCCCATATGCCTTCTTGCTTCAACTTTGCAAAATATTTAGGAACAGAAACACGAGCGACGATGCGAGATGCAATTCGTGGGCGGCAGTGGACGAAGCCAACGTGCGTTGTATTATTTTCACCCAGCGGCGCCGCTAAAAAAGGTGCCCGTTTAAACCTCTTGCTTTTTGTGTGCGAGTGACCAAAGGGAAAACCTTGGCGAAAGAAAAAATTGGACATTTGTAAAGTAACCGCGAGAGCTCCGAAAGGGGCAGTCAGCTCAGACCATGCCCCAAAGAATGGCCCCTGGCCTCTGCTGATAAGAAGTCTAAAATAGAAAGTAGTGCTGTACAGACCCCCCCCTCCCCATCCGCCTCCAAAAGGCAATTTCTCTGCCCGCCCCTATAACTTCAATTGAACGAGAGGGAAACAATCCCGCGCTGCATTAAAATTACAAGTGTGGCCGCAGTTTTCAAATTAATACTTTGAATGGTACCATCATTTAAATTATCACTCTCCGCGGTGAGATCATCATTCAAGTCGAATTGGCACCCCCCCACACCACACACCCTTTGGAGGTAAGGAAAGGTGTGCTTATATCTAAAGCGTGCTTGTATGAGAAGTTGGGTTGCCATCAGTGGTGGATCCTAAGAGGTGGGTGATGGGTGTGATCTCTTCCGCCGCCGCCACGACTTGAAAATGTAATGTACAGTCAAATACCAGCGAACATATAATGAAATACATTGCGTTTATGAATTTATGTATATATTTCGAAGAAAAATATATCACAATATCAGCTGATGGGAGAATTATATATAACGGATTAAATTTTTAAAAATGCCAATGTTAACGTTTAATGTTCTGGAAAGATGGCTATCTCAAAAAAAAAGGATGACCTTGGGAAAACCAGGATGGGTGGCAACCGTAGTTATAACTTTCCTTCGCCTCCTGCCTGTATAAAGATGTGTTGCTTAGCCCAGAACTGTGCTTATATAAGGTGTGCTTACAATTCGGCATCAACTGTATCAAAAATAAAACAAAATGGAGAAAGTTTTAAAAGCATGTATGCACTGAACAGTTAACCGAATGCGGTACGTTGAGTGAGAATAAAAATAAATAAATACGCACCCTGTGAAATGGTTCATCAGCATTATAAGCATCATCATCATCATCATCGCTGCCACTCTTGGCAAGGCCACAGTGAGTCCCTGGAGGTCCTGATCACCTGCTGTTACACCACAGTGATGCAGCCCTGGGCTCGTGCTTGCACACATATCTCTCCCTGAGATTTAAAGAGCTCTCCCCCCCCCCAGTCTGCTTTACTTGGGGCACCGTGTCCGCCACTGTCTCCGGGACGGTGATCGATTTTTCTTGCAGGCCCTTACTGGGAAGCCATGGCCTTCGCCAGACAGAGCTCCAACACCCGCGACAATCCCTCTTGTTTTCTTTTTGTTTTGCCGATGATAAGCAAGAGGAAACGGGATGCTTCAGAAAGTTACTGCGAATACCGCGGACAGCGCACACCACTTAACGAATACGTGCGGGGCGCAATCACCGACAGGCCACAATCGGGGCAAGGAAGGACGACTTCCAGCCACCTTTAAATGGGAAAAAAGTGCAGTTCCTTGGGCACATCGATAGATCGAGCAAACTATCCAACGGCATCCCTACAAATAAGGCAACGTTGGAAGCAATATCGGAGACCACCACACGTTACCCCACCGAGAGAGACATGTCGATCTACGAACTGTGGTGTAGCTATTTACAGCGAGCACGCCGTTACATTCAAATCAAATCCTCTGCAATGCGACCCTTGTGATGTCCTATAAATGCTGCAATTTGAAGTGCCCATGCAAGGATTACTTATGGAAAGCAATTTTTTTACTCTACCAAGCATTGCTATGGGTACCAAAGTGTAACGTAAAATCAGCCACGATAATGTTTGCTGATTACGGAGAGCAAAATAGTGCATCGCACGGAGCAGCTGGAATACGACCAACGAGTTGTAGTTCTTTCAGTATGCACATCTTACCGTGCATTGCATTTTTACGCCAAAAAAAATAACATGGGCGTTGACAAATAATCTTTGATTCAAAGCTTCCTATCCCTCATGAGGTCACTGAACAGCGCTTAGATGGATTGAGGAGAGGCAATTGTCTTGGCGCCCACCGTGAAAATATCGCCCGCTGCATGAGATGTCGGGCAGGGGAGCGTTCCCTCCTCCGGGTCAGTTAAAGAGATTTCCCGGCATGATGCGCAACACCACGGTTTTCACAACCGCTGGAAAGCAAACCGGCTCCGTTTGCAAACAGGGCTCGTGGGCTCAGCCTGGGTTCCCACAGCCAGTCTTATCGGGCCAACCCAGCAACACGTGGGCTCCTGAAGCAGGCCACGTGGATCCCTTTTCGTCAGTGAGCTGGAAGCTGTTATGTGGGCCACACTTGGAACTGCTCGTGACATCACGTGGTTAATGCAAAAGCGCTGCAGTGGGAGGAGTAGTCAATAGCAATACTTACAGATGCATATTTCCCATTATAGCTGGCAGCTCCTGAACTAGACGTTTTTTTCCACTTCAGAACCCAAGCCGTGCTGCTGATGTCACACAAATGACAACGAACGGGTTTGATGCACACGCAGATGTTGCATTGATGTCGTGTCCTTATAGTGTACTCTCTGATGTCACACACAATTAATTAGTCATTAGCACTGCCCCTGGCACCTGCATATAGCCCCAAGCCAGATTCAGATGTCTCGTAAGGTTTAGTTCCAGATCGTTTTGGCAAATAACCAGTGAAAGAAAACGCAACACCTGCACGGTGAAGGCCAAGCACTGGCTCGGCTCAGATATGGCAGTGGAAATCAATTACAGGGCTATGTTTTTGTTTTAAGAAAAACGATGGGAGTAAACAATAATGGCAATCGATGTTTTGACGTGGAATAGCCTAATGCAGTGATTAAGCCAAGGCGGAACACGTGGGAACTAATTCTCCCATGCCCCTGCATGGTACGGGTTCGGGGAGGCACACAGGGGAACATGTATGCCGTAAGCATCATTTAACCTTGTCTACGGACGCTTGACGATGAATTTTTGATTATCATCAGGGATACGCCCACCCCCGCTCGCCCTCCCATCTTGGCATCCCTCTGCCGAGAGTTCCCCTCTGTCATTAATGTCTGCTTCAACCAAAGGGCCTAATGTGAACTAAAACTTGGCATGAAGGTTGAAAAAGAAAACTCTTTATGAACAAACGTTTCCCCCCCCCCCCCCCCACCACCCCCTCCCACCCCCAGCGGTAGGGAAGGAGAGAAAGGGCGGTGGGGATGAAGCAGGACGGACCGAGGCCATTGAGCTGCACGGATGGATGGGCGCAGCACCGTTTTTGCCAGTGCTCACGCGATCGTGTGCAATAGAAATTGGGGCGGCGACCCGGCCTGGCGGGAGTGAGTTCGCCGCTTGTTGCAGAGGTTCACGGTTCGAATCCGGCGAGCCGCCCCTGACTATTGCCGTGGACGTGCCGACCGTAAAGTGCGTGCCGACTGCTACCCAGTGCACTTTCAAGATCGCCGCGACGTCATTCAAAGAGGGTAGGTCATTGCGTGCCAGCGTCCTGGTTCAAATTTGCCACGTTTGATACATTACAGGTTCGCCTCATTATGTGGGCTCAGTTTGTGCGACGTACATGTAGCTCACCTATTTTTCACCAAAATGCGCTATATGACGCGGTTTTAATTCACTCATACACACCTATGTGGTGGAACGTGGGACAACGTTGTTTGTGTACTGTAAGCCCTTTTGTTCGAACGCATATCCCCGCATAAAGCGAGCGAAGCCTGTACCCTGAAATTGAGATTACGCATAGCAAACATTGCCCTCCATTGTGAAACGACTGTTGATAATTTATTTGAAACATTTGCATCTTCGTGATCGCTTTTGTCACGTAAGAATTTCGTAAACACCAAATGTGCTAAATTATTATTATGGAGTACAATTTGGAGTCACATAGATTCACTATGCGAGTGCATCGTAGCCGTAACAAAACAGTGGGCACACTTATTTTATACAAAAGAAGGAGGCAGTCAGTTTCAGGCAAAGGAAAAAATTAAGGTCTTGAGTGTGGACTTGAATAGGGATAGGGAGTCAACAGCATGGATGGCATGGGGGAGGGAGATTCAGGTCCTATGTTCGGGGAGGTGTCAACCCCTGGTTGAAATGTCAAATTGCGGTATTGTGTAACCTGCGGACATTATTAAGGCTCGTGCAACCCTCTGCAATAGAATGGTGTTGACCTAGATGTCCCATCTAAAACACTCTCAAGGTCAATATCATAGCTTTACCTGAGTCAAATTATCCCCAAATAGTTAACTTGAAATTGGCATTAATCTCCAAGTCAATTTATATGTAGCTCAATCGGAATGTTCAGAATGAATCATTTCCATTAAGAACTTAATTCAGAAATGTGAACGTTTAACACTTTTTTTTTTACAATTTTTTTTTTAAAATGTAACATTTGTAACTGGCTGTAATAAAAAACTAAAATTCTCCACATGCCTTTGATTCTTTGCCGTTTTGGATCTAAGTTAGCAATGATTGTGATGGCAGTGCATCACTTTAAAGGTTCACCCGCATTAAAAGTGGGAAACAACACCATCGCAATAGTAATAACGTTCAAGTTTCATTTATTAGGTATAGCCCTGTGAGCCAAGCGGCTCTTGAGTCGGGTGCAACCGCAACAAACAAAATATGAACAGAGAAACATCTTAAAGCGACGACGCGCAACAGAAACATCCTGGGATAAACCAACAAATCTTCCAGGAAAAGAAAAAAAAACACCGTATTACAACGCTGTGTGCAAAAATCCCAGTGTGAAGCAAGTGAAACAATAACAACCGCAAGACAACGTTACCAAGTGTCAGGAAGAGTTCTTGGAAATTGAGGCGATTACTCCCAAGTGCCCATTTGCAGCGAATGAAAGAATGCATGCTTATGCACACAATCAGGCGTGAATTATGTTGCAGTGGTGGATAAACTTTGACTCAAGAGTCGTGCATATATGACTGCTTAGGATTGCGTACGTGATAATATTTTGCAACCGGGGGTAGTGTACTATGGCTGCTGCTTAAGGCCAGGAGGGTATGATTTAACCCACAGGTAACTTGGAAAGAGATGAAACAGGACTAACGGGTTATGAATAATCACGATGGACTACAATTATTCCCAGTGATTATATGAACCCATTAAATAAATAACTGAAGAATTGTTCAAAATTACATTGCCATCTCGACATCATAACGAGAAATATATATATAACATTGCACAGGCTTTCCTTTTTAATTTCTGGTGCACATGTTTTTTTTTTAAATACAACTTAAACATTCATCATAAAGGTTTTTGGGTTAGATCGCGTTATTTATAAATGTGTCGTAACCCTCCACCACCCGACACGGCCAAACAGTAAGAACTGTGTCACGTTTACAAAGGACAAATAGTTCACTACTTTAGCCCACCGGTGTGTTGAAGAGTGAATCAACATCATTTATAATTTGAGTACGACGTTTCGCTGGTAATTACATCCAGCTTCATCGGGCAATTTGCATATGGTACTGTATATACAAATTTGTATTTTATTTTATTTGGATTAATTTTTGCTTATTTCCATTTTTAGGAAGGGTGATTGGGGTCAAATTTAACCCTCAGTGAAATTACATTTCCCGAGCATTACAAACAACTCTGATTATAAAACAAGAAATACAGGAATAACAATTCCTTTGAAATATAATGCAAATGTACAGCTCGTCTTTGAATTTCAGCAAAAAAAAGTGTTGTAATTCTTCAAAGAATTAACAGGGAGTAGTCCTAGGGCGAGAGAAGCCTGTTTGAACACCTTACGTGACCTGGCCAAACACAAGCTCTGAGCCAATCGCTTTCACCAACCAGAAGCACTCGCGGTCACTATTTGTGAATTCCTCAATGGTGTAATTACTTGAACGGGAGTTTGAACAAGCAGTTGCAAAGCACATTTGATGGCGTGAATGCGAGCTAAAATTGCATCTCCGCTCAAAAGAACCCGACTGCTGTATTTTAAATCGGATGTGTTGTGAGCTGCCGAATTTATCGCGGTTTCAGATTAAAACCTTTCATTAAAAAAACGGACCGTTTTTCTTACATATACCCTTTGAATACTATGCTCGTGTGATGTCACCATGCCGCAATATGCATGAGATGTACAGCGGCACAACTCATTTATGTTGTCACGTGAATCAATGAAGATCTAACATTGAAGCCAAATTACAATTTTCCTTACGATTACGGAAATAAATAAGGAAAAATATATAATGGTCTATTGAATAAATACGCGGTACGATACACGTGTGCAAATAAAGTGTGCAATACAGGTGGACAACCTACCAATGTTTTCCCCGATGCGATATTCAAGCAACTAACGCCCTGGGTGTAAGCGGGAGTGAATGCACGCAGCACAAGTGCTGCGCGTGAAATTACGGCACCCTGCGTTTTAGGTGAGCCACTCATAAAGTGAAACGGCACATTTATCCCAATGAAGGAAACTCATTTTCAACTGACAGCCTGATTACTTTTTGTCTGCAAATAATTTGGTCGTAAGTCAATGCGCGGATTGATGCTATTGGAAAGTAATGAAACCTTATCAAGGCGGGAAATAGAGTCGGAATGGTTCTCAAATAAACTCGCGCTCAAGTATAAATAAATTAATTTGTGTGTCCATTTCCGTATTTTTGTTTTGTTTTAATCAAATGCACCACACACACTGCAAGAAATGCTATTAGACGGTGCCTTATTTGCGTCGGTGTGTGTTTGTGAGAGAGAGCGGCATCTGTTTAGTTTCGACTGCCGTTGCAAACGCAAGAGAAAACGACACAATTAGCATTTTAACTCTGTGGATATATATGTACATATAAAATGCACGTGCAATTAATATAGATAGTGTGGTGTATGCATGCAAAATATGTGTAGAATGTATTTTTTGTGTAAAAATAATTATCGGAAACAATTACAATTTGTTTTTTTTTTTAAATAAAACACACATTGAGGATTTACAAACCGCTCTGTAATTATTGATTTAGATTTTTCAAAAAATCTATCCGCGTAAAGGCACACATAAGTTACTTTGTGGCGTTATAACTCATTTAAATAATGTGTGTGTTGGGGTTTTTTCCTGTTAATTATCATGCCAGACTGTGCTCTGCTGATAAGGCGTGTGGTGTGTGTGTGTACAGATGAACATTTCCTTAGCGCGAGCATCAACTGAATAAACAAAACACACCCACACAGAAAACTGGGTGAGAAAATACGAAGTAAAATTACAAACGGATTTTTTTAAAGAGAAAACTCTCCAAGCGATGTATAGAGTTGCGACGGCTGTCTGCGCACGATGAACGTGCAAAATAAAAAGCAGAGAATGCTTCTCCCTTTATGTTATCGCTGTTTTGTCAGTTCCGTATTTCTATTGGTGGTGGCTCATAATACAATTATAGTACAGACTATATATGTTTTCGCACCTCCAACGTCCATCCGTATTTTTCTAATTATAAATCCAACGGACAAATGTTCGGGGTTAGGTGTTCGGGACAATCTCGTGTAAAATCGCCTTTGTGCAATGGTGGAATGACTAAAGTGGACTAAAATAAGTCGCTTGCTCAAAAGCGCCCTTCGACAATCTTATTGTGCAATGTTGGTCCATGTACAGCATCCGTTTGGTGAAAAGCGTATTGAAGAACGTGATGTTTTATTGCAATCGCAATTTTATGGAGGGGTGTGGGGTGGATTCACCGGTGTACATGCCGTCGGCAGTGGTGTATGAGCACAGGTTGAGGTAGCATTAGCACATGTGTCTCCTCAAAAATATATGACAATTGTACATCGAATTAGGTACTAATGGTGTATTTTAAAAGCAGGATATACTATTTCGTCAATTTGTCGACTTAAAGTGTATTGGGAGGAAAAAAAAGTACTCGTATAGGAACGGTACATAGGAGTCATCTCAATGTGCCTTCAAAAAGCCCCTGTGTACAATTGCTATATTTGCCAACAAAAAAACAAAGTTATTGATAAACACTACGATACGCACCATAAGGCTAATTCAAAGTTTTGTCCTCCAAAAAAATGTGCGAGCGATTTTTATTTTATTTTGTTGTTTTCTTTTGTATACACTGCGCAGCGCATCCCATCAGTGGTGCCTGCGTTTTGATTTCAATTCCCCCGCAGAGTCGCAACGGCGCTCTCCGGCCAAGAGAGCGAGCGAACCAAGCGACGCGTCCGCAGTGCCTCACACCGTGTACAGCCTACACGCTTTTGATGTGCTCGCATAAACACAACAACAACAACAACAGCACCACCCACCGCCACCACTATAATCACAGTCGCCGCTTTCAAGCTGTACACACCAGATTGTGCTGTCAGCGAGCGCCTATTATGTGCGACACGCAATACAACGAGAATGTGGTGGTAGCCGTGAGTGGTAGAGGTGGCGGAGGTTTCAGCACCACCGACGAATGGACAGCGGCGCCGGGCCGAGTTTGTCTCGGCCGGCGGTGTGTGATGCTGATGTTAAGAATGAACGCGCCACCGTGGCTGTTTTGTTTTTAGGCCGAGCCGACCTAAAAGACAGCCAGGCTGCGTTCATATACCACTTCGCAAGCAGGGATTCGAACCTACGACAGTGCTCCCTATAAGTGCCCTTCGTGCCGCTAGCGCGCATCACCACAGCACATATAACACGCGATGCTCTTTCATCACAAGTCACGGTCGTGACGAGGAGTTACTAATCGCCGCAAATACAGCAGGCACAATAGGTAATATCATATCAGGTTATACGCATTTTATAATGTAATCAATGCAGACGTGTATTAATAATGCACACGGGAATATACATTCTATGTATTGTACACCGCCGAATGGACACCACCGTTGTAAACAATGTGTGGCAAAGACACAGGGCACACGCATTGATTTTATACCCGCACATGATATACAGTCTATGTATACTGTATAGCGCAGTACTCGTGAGTAATTTTACATACGTGTGTAATGAGATAAGCTCGATTTATTTCACTACAAAGACACGGGTAACATGTTCCATGCTGAAGTCACTAATCCAGTGACATGGAGAATCACACACGCAGCACGACACGTACAACACACTGTGGCTAGATGCAGATAACTTGAATACAGATCATTCGTCGCTTCTAAAATATATAAAAAACGTGAACACGGTATACACACTGAAAAGCATACATTAACACACACACGTACATTTTTATGTATATGTCACGTGACAAAAACGCCCCATATAGCCTCAACAGACTTTTGGGGCAAGGGCTGTTAGCGAGCACCTAAGAAGGCCGGCACGGTACACCAGAGGGCGGGGTGGTCAGCACCACGCCCGGCCACCTTTGTATCCCCATTTGCGATGTTTACACACCGCACTTGTTACTCATTTGAGGCTGAGTCGACCTAGGGGTTCAGATAATCATCACTTATGTTGTTCCGAAAACGGGACTCGAACTCGGGTCGCCAGGATCGTAGCGCAACGCGCTAACAGCTACCCACTATGTAATGAAGGTACACATACGTACATTTTACATACACAGCTGTCTAAATAACATGCACAGGTACCCAATAAATAAAATAATTTCGTGACACACATACTTACAATACATACTATCCATAATACACACATAAACACGCATTTGATGCTGTATGAGTAAAGAGAATCATGCATAGCACACACGTGTTCAGTGCTACGCATGTTACATTGAACGCACGTACATCGAGCTCACATACATATCTCAAGTCAAAAAACACTCTCCAATGACACTTTTTTTCGACATATATAACGCAAACTACAATAACAGTACACACATACACGAGCGGAAAAGAATAGTGGGTATCATACCCATGTGGGCACTGATATGTATGTCACACGAACACGGAGTATGATACGTCCAAAAGACACGTGCACAAGGCATGCAGAGGCAATCCACACTCGCGAAAGACACGTTATAATATAGACGCTCATTGTACACACCGTACAATGGAACACGCGCACACACGAGAGAGAGAGAGAGATATAGGAGGCACACGCGTGTGATGCCGTCACGGGTATAGAGAAGCACCAGAGAAGCATGCACGGGGCTCCCACCTCGGGCCGTGTCGCGTGCCGGAGCGCGTGGAAGGCGGCTGCGCGCTCCGCGTCCCAGAAGCGAGGGGGGCGGGGCATGGGAAATGAAGGTCGGGGGGGGGGGTAGAGGGAGATTGGGGGGCGGTGGTGAAAGGAGGAGGAGGAGGAGTGAAGAGTGGCCAGGGGGGTGGGGGTGATGCGGAGGACTGGAGGACAGCGGAGCGGTTGTAGTTAGTGGTGGTGGTGGTGGTGATGACGAGTCAGTGTCGTAAGCGGTCGAGCGTGCAGGCGGTGCACCTGCGCCGGGCCACATGCGACGAAGACGGAGACAATTGGACACGAGGGCCCCCGTTCAATTCTTTGCACCAGAGCCCCATGCCAACCACGCTATGGTAGTTGATTTAAATAATCGGCGGGTGTTTTTTTTTTAACGCTGACAACAGCAGTTGGAACGCGTTACGCATTAGCTCTGTTCATCTATCCCTCTGTAACGGGGGGGGGGGGGGGGCAGGGGGGGGTTGTCACGATACAGTTTCTATGGATCGTCCAATATTATTATTTGCAGTTATGTTGCTATTAATCACTTAGCCTTACAGACAACTGGACAAATTGAAGGAAGGGTTCACGAAAACTTTGCGCAAAAAAAGGATAAGAATTTTCAGCCAAGACCAATATGTAGTCCACGTGTTGACAAATCACGCTGTATTCTTAGTTCTTTCGGTAAAGTCACTTTGAAGGGAAACAATAAAATAATAAAATATATATAAAACAACAAAAATTTCTCACGACGTTTCGACCGTTTGTGTTATGGTCGAAACGTCGTGAGAATTTTTTTATTGTTTTATATATATTTTATTATTTTATTGTTTCCCTTCAACGTGACTTTACCGAAAGAACTAAGAATATGAATTACTGCAGTCACGAAAGTTTTAAATCATAATCACGCTGTGTTGTCATTACCTGTGACGTCATCTCGTTGTGAATTAACGTGAGCGCAAAAATACCACCGCAGGCAAAACCCACGTTGGAAATCTGTCCATGCGCTCAAGTAAGTAAAGAAAGCCTTCCGTGCGTGTGCACGATTCGTATTCCTTCTTTCGGCGCGTTTTTACGCAATTTCGTAAGTATTGTTTCTCGTTTCACGTTCTCTCTGGTTTTCATGGCAACCAACTCCTCACCTCCCTTCGTTGCCACTTTATTCTATTTTTTTTTTAAATGAACTTTGTCAGTATTCATGTTTCTCGTCTCTCTGTTATCGCAGGTACTGTAATGTGAGCCGATTGAAACCGGTCCGTCTCAAAGCAGACTGGTGTGTTGCTTGTCATCATCGAGTTCGTGTTTCCAGCAGCGCACCAACCTGCTCTCGTTCTTCTATTTCTCACCGTTTTGATTCCGGTCCTCCTTCAATAACTGCCCTAACTATCCATACAGTAGTCCTGTGATGTTGTTATTTTTTTTTATATATATACACATCGCTGTGTCCCTCCAAAAAGTATGTTCGTTTGTTTAGCGATCTTGGTGTGCACGATGCTAAACAGAAAAGACATTACGCGTAACGTTTGCGTTATTTTTTGTGTGCAGTTTGCTGTCCTTCCCCCCCGCACCTCCGATTAGCTACGTACGGTGCGACAAAACGCCCAACGTACACGCCGCGCTATATAATCGAACCGCACAAGCACGGCTCTACACGCGCCACGTGTGACGTGATAGTTGAAATCGAGTGCTCAATTGTTACGCCTCGAGCGAGGAGGATGCCGCCGTGGTGCGATGGTCACCACATTGGATCATTCGGAGGTCGCCGGTTTGACCTCCCGGCGGGGAAGTTGAAGCAATGATTATTATTATTATTAAAGGTTTCTCGAAGTCCCCCCCCCTCGGCCTTGGTCCACCCTAAAATGTAAACGGGGGGTACAACTCCAGTCGTGGTGGGGTAAAGTGTGGGCACTCGCGTTCTCGTCCAAGACGTCCCACCAGCGTGGACGTAAGACAACAAGCAACTTTATGTCATTTTGTTGTATTTACACGCGGTCAGAGCGGTGGTGTTGGTGAGTGGTGGTGTTGGAGGCATGACGTCACTGGTGAGACAACGGTGAGTGACGTCACCGCAAGCGAACAAACATTCACAGCTGACTCCTTTCTAACCGAGCCTATTGATTAATCCCCTTTATTTAACCACGAGGGAGGTCACTAGAGACTCGCAATCTTTGGCACTCAGGAGGCACGAGAGAACAGCAATTAGCCGCACGGACAAAGAGCGGGGGTCATTTGAAACGTTTTGTGTTTGCATATGGAAAACACAAAACAGAGGGAGGGGTCAAATTGAAATAGAAAAATACATGACGGCAAAATAACGTAACATGTTATTCTATCTACAAATAGAGACTTAGAATTGAAATTCTGCCCCGACGCGATGCTGCCCGAAGATAATATCAGCCAACAGTTTTGGAGGGTGCAAATAATCACTGTCCAACACTTTATTTTATTGCCTTTGTTCCTGGGTAGTAAGTGTTCTTTTCTAATTGCTTATGACTCAAAAGTACAGACAATGGCTATTATTCCGTACAAACTTTGATTTTGTGACGAGGACAGCGATATTTTTAAAATGTGCCTATTTTTCAATGAGAAAACGTGTGCAGTTGTGTCATTCCTGGTCACAACAGCAAAGTTTGTGGGGAATAATATCCATTGTCTGTTACTTTTGAGTCATACGCAATTAGAAAATAACACTTACTATCCAGGAACCAAAAATCGTGTTGCATCGTTATCAGTCATACTTCAGTTAATTGTTGTTTTATAGTTTTACAATTTTGCATACATAATGAAGTCTCACAAGTTGTCTATCTAAACATTTACTGTGGGGGGGGGGGGGGGGGGGAGCTTGCGTGGTTGTGAACTTGAGGGCAGCCTCTTGACCGGCGCCTATTCGTTCAAATTGCCTTCAGCGCGTGCTCATCAAGAATGCCTGGTTGAGCGGTGGCGCTGTGGTTAGCGCAGGGCTTCTCCCCCCCCCCGACCCCCCCCCCCACTCCACACACGGGGCACCCGGCTGGCCACGGCTAACGCCAGCGATAGTTGCACGGGGTCCTCTCTCACCAACCCGTTATCGTGACCACGCGCGCGGTTGAATTATGGGCGAAGAAACCCCCACGGCCTACACGATTTGGGGGAGCGGGAAAATGCTGATTTATCGTGACTCAATTATACCACTTACGAGCGAAGGTAATATAACACGTGTGTGACGTCACTGACCACCCAAACCACCACGCACACTCCAATGACGTCACAACGTTGCCTCTCATCGAATGGACGGTGTTCGCGAGGCGGGTAATTGGCAATTAGAGTGTAGGGGGGGGAGAGGGGGGGGGGAGGCAGAGGTAGAGAGGCGCGATCTAACGCAGAGCCGGGGATGGAGGGAGGGAGACAAACGGGGAAGGAAAGGTCACGCGAACCCTGACACTTAAGTCCGATTATGAAGACCCACTCCACCCCGTCAATTCTTGGCCTTTTTTTTATGTTTTTGATGTCACGCTATTACAGTCATAAGAGACGCCACGGTTGTAACGCGGCAAAGCACAGAAAAATCCACCGCCGGTTCGATTCGATTTCGCGGCGCCGCAGTTAGAAGTTGAAAGTAAATGAGGCACGTTTCTTAAACCGTAACCCACCGCCCAAGCGCCTTCGTCCACTCAGCTGTTCTAGATGGGCACAACCATTGGGGCGTCACAGTGATAATATGCTAACTACCTCGCCTGGTATACAGCAGGTCGTGGGTTCGATCCCGAACCTGATGCCTCTATATTTGGAGATTGCATGTTCTCCCCGTGGTCACGTGGATGTTTTTTTTTCCTCCGGGTCCTCTGGTTTACCCCTCCACATTTAGAAACACGCGTTTAGAGTATTTGGCTGCTATAAATGTCCACGTGATAAGCCACTTCGTTGAGCTATCATATGTGGTCAGGTCGCTTCTGAAAAAGAGCTACATAGCTCAGTGGGCCTTGCCTGGTTAAATAAAAGTTTAGTTTACAATTTAGTCGATCGAGTAGGTTGTGGGTGGTGGGGTCGAGAGTTGATGCTCCCCACCTAAACTAAGCATTTTTATTTTATTTTAAGAGGCAAGGCCCGCAGCGCTATAGAGCTCTGGTTCAGAAGCCACCTGTCCACAAGTGATAGCTCAACGAAGTGGCTTATCATCATGTGTAAATGTATAGCAGCTAAACGCATGTTGATTCTAAATATGGAGGGACAAACCGGAGGACATGGAGACAAATCAACGCGACCACCGAGAGAGCATGCAAACTCCAAATATACAGTCATCAGGGCCGGCATCGAACCGACGACCTCCTCCATACCAGCCAAGGTAGTTAACATCTCGTCACTCGTGGCACCTCTTGCAAGATTCCTGAATCATAGGGGAAAATTAGGCCAAATTCCCTCTCGAGCGCTCTCTAGAGCCCCCTATAATGGAAGCCATTCCACCAGTAGTGGCACGCACAAGTCATTCCAGGCCTGCACCTTTACCCGTTACGATCATTATTACCATTACAGTATAAATGTTTCACTCAGCTGGTCAATGCGGGTGAGCGAAGGCAGGACGCTGGAGCGTTGGCATACAGTACAACAATTGATACTACCACACTGTCTGCTGCATCGTGGTCGCCCATCCGAGCACTATCCTCCTGGCTCAATCCGGGTACATTGCAGGTGGTCATGTGGTCATAGGCTTCGCTAAATTCCGATCCTATCAAATACAATTTCATGGGAAGGAATTAAAACTGGAGCATTCAAGGGTGTATGAGTACTTAAGACTACAGTATTGTTAAGGAACTAGAAGATAAAGGCGTAGCCCTGAAATTCCTATGCTCATGCCACTGCTGGCAGCAGGTCCTCCACCTGAGGAAGGTCTCGAGATGTCCTTTATCGAGGGTATTTGGCCTCTCCTTGCATGCTGGCTAGACATCTTGTAGGAGGTAGGGAGTATCCACGATTTAACGCACCACACATCACCTACCAGCCAACCACGATGCTGTGACATACCTATTTATACTGCGAGGAGCACAGGGATGGGGAGGGGGATGTCAGAGCCGTGAACGTCGTTTTCACCTTCACTCTGGAAGATCGAACCGGTGACGTACGACCAGGCAGCACCAAGATACTACAAGAGGTTCCATTAAAATGCTCTTAAGTCTAGAAAGACTCTTGTATTCCTATTGCAATTTGAAGTTTTGTCTTTTATAATATACTCAACCAGCTGTACCCGGAGTAACATACGCCGATCTAGCAGATCTTAATTAAACATTCACGCATTTTTTTTCAAATCAAAGATTTCTCTAAAGACAATTGGCAATTTCTGGGTTCTTTTCAGGCACGACAATAAGTGAATACAACGATCTGACTCTTGATACGGCAATATATAATTATAAGCCAGCTGAGTTGTTGCAGACATCCTTAGCCTTATATATATGTAGATGTTCATCACGAATGTGAGGCCACAAATTCACCCGGCGATGTTGCCACATAACGTGACCGAACTAAATTTATTGAGTCACAGTCATGGAATGATACACAGATACATGCATTGGTGTACATTTTCAAGGCTCATGTTACATGCATACAATCACATGCCGTTTTAAGAATATATTTTTACTCGATATGTGAATACTCTGTATTTAAGCGGTTGATGTCACCTTTGCAGTGACTAAAGGCACTACAATGCAGTGTGATGTTTACATCTGTTTTTTTTAAATATATATAAATTCTGGAATTGTATCCTGACCCTGAATTCTGACAATTCATTGCATTGTGAGAGGGGCAATATTGTTACTCCCATTCTGACAATCACTCAACGGGGTGAGAAACCCCTACATCTATAACCCTCGATGAGCCCATAAGAGCTTTCAAGTCTTCATAGCGACTTCCTGCACCAATTTAAAATATATATTTTTAATGACTTGTTTTGAGGTGAATGTTTACGGCTCTTTACTTTTCTTAATTTCACACAAGTGTAACAACAACAAAAGTGTTTAAAGTATTGTAATGATGATGAAGATGATGATGGGTGAAAGTCGACATGTTTCACACTTTCGCACAAAAGGAAATGATTATGGCTTTTAAACGAGTGAGCTGCGTGGCAATTAAGGCGAGAGTACAAGCAATCGATTTCTCGGGATAAATGGGCTTCTTTTGAGATGCCAGAGAATGACTGTAAATATACCGAGGCACACGACGCCTTTATAAAACGACACTGCCAAAATGACTCGGCAGCAGTAAGCTTACAAAACCGAAGCCACGTCCTTCCCACCCTCCCAAACTGAATTTTCATTTCCTCAGACATCTCGCAAAGAAATTCGCTTGCGGGCGAGCTGGACCGAGCGCACGGCTGCGGTCACGCTTGACGCTTGCGAGGCGAGCCATCCGAGCTTGTCGGGAAAGTCCAAATAACGCAGGGAGTGAGCGTACGACATTATTCCGGCAGCTCTCTTCGGGGACCCGCTTCGCTTTCCAAACATCTCCCGGCAGCCGCGACAAAGTCCACATTACACACGGCGCGCGGCTTAAGCTTGGCCCCATACCGAACGTCCCTCCGCAAACAAAAAAGCTGCCTGCTCAGTGCTGGGTTTTTTTCTCTCTCTCTCTCTCGCTCTTTCTCGTCTGTCTCTTATTAACGCGTTTAAAATGAAATAAAAACTCGGTGACGAGTTTCCCAAATCCACCAGGTGGCGACTAAAAGCTCAGCCGCTTCAGAAGAGGATGGGCGACGGCTGCTGTCGATGTGATTTGTGCCGCGACTTTAATTTGATGGCAGGACACCGCGCGTGCGAGGGGGTTTGCGTTGCGCCCGGGCAATCGGGTGGAGAGAGAGAGAGGGAGAGAGAGCGAGCGTCGCTTGAGATCCTCGACTCATCTATTTTATTTCACCAGGTAAAAGGCCCGCTGAGCTATGAACTCGTTTTTTAAGAGGTGTACCTGGCCACACGTGGCCGCCCACTTGAAGTGGCCGACATCATCATACGTGGGAATTTATAGCAGCAGCCAAATAATCCGAAGGCGTGTTGCTAAGTGTGGAGGGGCAAACGCCACGGGTGGAAGCCGGAGAAAAATCCACACGCACCTCCGATTAGCACAGTCGGCTACGTACAGCGCGAAAGAAGTTCAACATACATACATGCGGGCTCCAAATATACTGGCGTCAGAGTCGGGATCGAACCCACGTCCTCCTGCGGACCAGACGAGGGAGAAGACATCTCGACACCGTGGCGGTATCATCGTGATGTACACAAATTCAGCAGCCACAGGGGATGAAGTGACTTCAGAATGTGTTGTCAATTTCTGATTAACTATTTGTTGTTTATGGAATTCAATTTTCACATCCTGTGTCTTTGCGTGCTCCCTCACCCACCACCACCACACTTCATTTCTAATTTGTATCCATCCCCAGGATTGCCTTGCAAAAGACAATTACAGCGTGACAGCCCATATCCTATCATCACATCCGCCACCGACTAATTAACCACCCTCACCTGTTGCGGGATCCATGCGTTATGTGACTGTCATTTTTCTATGGATGTTCACAATTATGACCTTTAAAAAAAAACACGAACGTATTCTTTTTTTTCTTTCGCTTAAATGTCCTTACTTCTAAAGCACAGGCAAGCATTTCCCCGTGTCTAAAGCAGCGTTCGTTTTTTTGTGGCAGGTACCCCACTTATGCTGTGTGGTGCAACGGTCATTTTCTATACATGTTCACATATATGACCTGTTCACTCATCTGCCTTATGCCTCCTTTAGTCGTCAACGGGTCAGATGTATGCGATGTTGTACTGTATCTCTATTTGTTTTTGCAACTTTGCACATCCACATTTTGGGAGTGACTCCTTGCCGTTTTCTTTTTATAAACAATTGACATGGACACCTGTGTGGGAACTCCAACTTCTTACATTTTGTATCGCTGCTTGACGTCAGGATGACTGACGTTTCGCTCCATGCCCTGTGAGCTTCCTCAAGCACTGGTGAAACCGTAAAATATATCGGAGAGCTGGACAGCAACTGTGATAACATATGCACTTTGCCACTCGTGGTGCCACAGTGTTAACTTAGTGCTTTTAAGTGGGGGTGTTTCATTTGTTAAAATACCCATACAAATGTGGCGAACCATACCTTTTGCATTATTTAACATGTTTGGTAAATTTACACCTCTTGTGGTGTTTTGTAATTGTGACAAACTTTAGAATTAAGATTTTTTTTTAAATGCTCACTTTAAAAAGTTAAATGTAACCCCTCCCTGGGTATATAGACATTTTCTGAGAACTCGACGTTTGACATTTCACCTCTGAGGTGTGCATTGAACTCAAGTCAAATGCAATTATGGTGGAAGTATCTTGAAACCTCTGAAAAATAAAATGGCGCAAAGCTACTCAAAGGTACACTTTGAAAGGCTTTTCATCGCACAGTAATCCAACGCCAAACACGATGACAATTTCAGGATCTCGAAACAGAAATGTCCTTTTTGAACCTTCAGTTCTTTGCGTGCAGCGCCTTTGTGGTACATAGGTTCATCTAGAAAGGGCATGCCGCTCTCTGGGGGGGTGGGGGGGGAAACGGAGCAGTTGAACGGTAAAAAAAACGTAGTACATCATTATTCCTCTCCATATCCCAAAGCACACACAGCTATAGTTTTCTAGCATAGATGTGAGGCTCAAGACCCAAATTGTTCAATAAGCTCCGCAGAAAGGCGTCCCTTAAGGCGTGGGATTTCCTGCGATCATATACGCTACGCCGCTTGACTTTTGAAGCTGCGCTTCAAATAAGCCCGCTCATGAACGATAACTGGCTCTTGTCCCTCTGTCGATATGGGACGTTAAATGCATTTGAATGTTTTGTTCTCACATGGATAATGATTTTAAAACTTGAGTAAATCTGGAAATATGCTTTTTTGTACGTGTAATTTACTATATGTAATTCATATCACAACTTAGAGTGATAACAGCGCATTAAGTCTGTCTGTCTGTGCGACTCTCCATTTGTCCATCAGTCCGTCCATCTGTCTATCCATTTACCCATATGTCCGTATGTCTGTCCGTCTGTCTGTAATGGGGGGGGATCACGATAATTCTCAAAAAAAAGTATGCATTACTCAATACATTTTAGTATAAAGTTTGGTTGCTGTTAGGGACTTATCCTATACAAAAAACCCAACACATTCGTCAATAACACTGTTTTAAAATACAAAATATACGTGATAGGGGGCCGTCCATGAATGGCGTCACGCACCTGGGGGGGGGGGGGGTCAGACATTTGTGACGATGTGTGACGAGGGGGGGGGGTGAGAAATGTGACGTCACATGAAAATGCGCAACTTTAAATAAATATAGACAACACGTTCTACTTAATTAAATATACTTTTTAATAAATGTTTTCTCCCACAATATCAGAGTGCAGCGGCATATTAAATACGCATTAGAATGACAATAGTTTAAAGCGATTTGAAGCATGTTTTATTTGGGGGGGGGGCAGAGCTTTGTGACTTTTTGTGACGCCGTGTGACGAGGGGGGGGGGTCAAAAATCGTCTAAAATCGCGTGACGTCATTTATGGACGGCCCCTAGGCAATATTTCAGGCAATGGCTCATCGTCATAGCATATGTTCTAATGAAGAAACACCTTTTCCCGCACCATGTTATTAAGGCCACGGTGTTATTGACGAATGTGCTCAGCCGTTACGTTGTGCTTGGCCACCATTACCAACGCAACAGCATCACACCAAACTATTTATCGCGCCAAAAAAAAATAATCCTGCCAAATTGATGAAAGGGTTTTCCAAAACGTGGTGATAAAAATCCAGCGCTAAAAGTGTTTGCTTTTCCGGGTCAAGGAGATGATGTCATTACGTGTGACATCACGAGATGACGCCACTGCGTTCGACGTCATCCTGCGACTTCCCTCCCGGTTACACCATGACGCGGAGTGGTATCGCAGCGTCACGCGTCATGCCCTCTGTGACGTTCAACTCGTTGTCCGGCTTGGAACGCAACCAATTTTTTTTAAAAATATATATATCGCTTATTAATTGCTTCCATGGAGAAGGGGGGGAGGAAAACGCGCATTGGTAAAAAATATATATATAATGTGATTTTAGATTCCACATATATGCACGAATTGTATTCCTCTATTTTGTTGTTGCCGTTGTTAAAATAATTGCTCAACGACCGCGTGCAAGAACCTTCTTAAAAATAAACACCCTTGGGACTCGCCAAGGGTCTTTCGCGGGATAAATAAATGAACACCGCATTTCGGTGAGCAGAGTGCGATCACGCACGGCGGCTCGAGATGCGAAGAGACGTTAAAATGTTTACATGCCATGCATCGCGGTCAGACTGCCCTGTACCTGTCATAGCAACGTTCATCGCATGCTGTGTGCCAGTAAAATTGTGGGGCTCCAGGTAATTCCCCCCCTCTCCCGCCGCCGCCCCCATGCCTCGTTTCACGTACTTCTGCCTCGAGAATGGACGGTGCAACGTTTATATTTTGCTCCGGGATGGCTCACAGTGTTCTTTTCGGATGACACGCGTCACGGAAACAAAATAGGCGGTAAGCGTGCCCGGGTAAGGTAAAGGTCATTTGTGCGTGGCAAATGTGTTTATTTTTAAATCAAGGAGTGCTTGGGGGGATGCGGCGGTGGGGGGGGGAGATAAATAAAACCGGCATGGACAGTGGCTGAGTGGTTGAAAAACAAATGCAAAGTTCGAAGACCGACAGTCTGCAATTACAGACAGCGACACAAGTGGTGCACGGGCCTTCCCGAAACAGAACATGGCATGTACAACACACGACGCAAAGCATACCCTGGTAATGTATCATGTGTGTGTGCACGTGGACATTGGCTTGCCGGCACGGCCGCCTTCGAGTTCTATTCTTCCGGCAACAAAAACCCGTCAGGGCTTAGAACAAATCCACTGTACGCGTGACACACGCACCGCGAAAGAACGGCAACGATCTCTCTCGCCGTTCCAATTCTCGTCTCCGTCCCAGCGAGAACGTACGCTTTCGTAATTGATGTTCTTGTTCGCGTAATGCGCCATGTGCCGCACGCGTCCTGTACACTGCAGCGCGCTTTAACTATCCATAACCACTCCCCGCCCCTCGCGAAATCTTGACCTTCAAATCCAATCTTATTCCTCCCTCCCCCCACTCACTCTCCCCTCTCCTTTGCATCTTTATTAACTGAATCGCGCGTCAGTCATCCCCGACACCGACGTTCAAATAAAGCGCCGGACAGTATCGAGATGTCCACTTTTTTTGAACAGGTCAGCAGACTCCAAAACCCCTCGTTGTTTTAACACCGTCACTGAACGGTTTGCCAGGTGGTTAATCAATTACAACGTGGGGAGGACGTACGCTAATCCAGAACGTCGGGCTCTACACAAGACCCACACCCACCCACCCACCGGTCTCTCCTGGGAATCTCCGTGGCGTTCCTTTCGACCCGTCTGGTTGTCGTGAGCTCTGCTAAAACCGCTGCCATGGCATCGCAATTATTCAATCAACCACCTGCACACGTGCGGCGCTGAAAATAGAGGAGCCTTAAATGCCTTCAGTTGCCTTCTTATAAACGCAGGCGGGTGAAGGTGAAGGCGCAGCCCTGCAATTGCTCAGCTCGCACCACTGCTGACGGAACAGCCTCAATCTCACTGCGGGGAGAGATAGAGAGCCCTCTCTGGGGGGGGGGGGGTAATTTGGCCTACTCCACCACGCTGGTCAAAAGTCTGTGGGAAGAAGTGAGAGTACAATATCAGAATCTTTATTTAGACTGGAGGAACGCGATGAGCGATGCACCTCGTTTTCAGAGATGTCCGGACGTACCCACACTTTACACCGCCACATGCAACCTCAATTTACAAACAACGTGTTCTTCCCCCCCCCCCCCCCCCAAATTAATGGCACTTATTCGAATTAAAAAGGCGAATTTGAAATCTGGTGAAAGCCTGTGGGTTTTATCGGTGGTCTAGGAGGCGGCACAAATTGCAATCCACCTGTCTATGGAAGTTAACAATGAACCTAAACTATACAATTATTGGGGTCACAACCACAGAGGGCAAAGCCTGGTTCCAGTAGACGAAACAGCTGATAGGAAAATACATTCATTCTTTCAGCATCATGAATGCTATTTTAATATTTTCTCCATTCATCTCTATATGTGAGGGTTTTATATTCTTCAATGTATTGTGTGAGACTAGGTGGAGAGGGGTGAAGTGTTGATACAGTGGATAGCGTGCTGCGGTCATAACCTGCGAGCCGAGTTCAATTCCAGGCGACGGCTAACATCAGAGGTGAGCGATATCAGAACTGATTCTTCCCTGCCCTCACTTCGCCAGCCTACACTGACCCACGTGGTTAAGTATGGTGAAAACCCATGACCAACATTGCATAGGGAGGCCTTCATCAATAAGGTGGATTGAGAATGGATGGAATTTATTTTAAACTAAGTCGAGAGGTGGGCCACTGATTGCATGCACGACGCCAAGAACCGGACGGCCCATGTTCAATTCCTCGCCACGGCTAAGCATCGGTAACTTCACTGACCAGCGTGGTGAAGTATAGTCAAACAAGCTCCGTAACAGACACACTGTGTGGGAAGGGCTTCATCCAGCGGTGGATTTTCAAGGAGCTGTAGATCATTATTATGATTATTACGGGGTTCAGTAAAATACAATCATTGTAAAGTCTGCGTGTCAGGGAAAGGTGTTTCATGTAAACCTGACGAAAGCTTTCCAGTGGCTATAAAGCTGATGAAGACATTAACCAAAGAGATTAACGTGCAGCCCTGCCATTCCTTGCTCACACCGCTGCCTGTGGAATGACCTACACTCCAGGGATCTCGAACAGCCCCTCAAGTGCCTATTTTGGCCTACACTTCTATGCTGGCCAGACACGTTGGAAGATGTTGGCGTACCCACACTTTACCCCGTCACACATGACGTGCCGGTCGACCAGCTGTGCTGTAACATTTTTTATTTTTATTTACCGGGTGGACAGAGACTAGGGGGGATTCAAGAAACGTTTCCCATTGTGTCAGCTGCCTTGTCAGGAGATCGAATTGAGCCGGCGTGCTCTGAATTGTGAGCCCAGTGTGGCAACCATCGCACCGCTGCGATGGCAGCAGCATCATCTCGAAATAAAAATTGAGTACCCTCAATTAAATGCAACCTTGGCAGCCGCTGAGAAATTTTGTTTTCAGCTCCAGTTTGATGAACATCGAGTCTTTATCCCAATTATCACAAATTACCACACTCATAAAATTCTTCCCGTCGCAGCGGCTAATAATAAGAGGTAATGGATTGAGTTTAAAAGGGCCGCTCGCTATTCCCTTTGCAACAAATTGCTTGTATAAAAATGCGGAAGAATGCAAATAAAATTCCCGCGAGACTTGCTTATTAAAAGCCCATTTTGCGGCTCACCGGCGTGGGCCAGGCAGAGAAGTGAAGCACACAGAGCTGGCGGGGGGAGGGGGGGTTAAGAGCCCCTCTGTTAAGCCCCACTTCTCACTCCGTCCTTACACGAGGATTTATCCTGGCACGTGTGCCAAGATTTCCAAACGCAGGCCACGTGCGCTGTTAGTCCAGCTCACAGTGCAATCAATGCAATTGTGACCGTGGTTGACTTGTAAAAAAAACACATCTATTTGTGTATTTCCTTTCATGTGTGGCAGGCGAATTGTAAAGACAAGGCGTCGGGAAAGGGTCAAGAAGGTGATTTTCCAATTATGTCTTAAATGTAAGCCTGAAATGAGACACGTTCTGTGTGAAATCTTATATAACGGATCAATATGTAAATGTACATGGGCTCTTTCCGCTGTATTGTCTTAAATGGAGAGATAGCTGCTCGGAATGTTTCATGCGCGATGCACGGCACTCAGCAAAAAATTACCTTTCATTCACGCAAAATAATATAACAAAGCATTCCCAGTTTAAGGAATTAAAAGTCCGATACGATAAAAAAAGAAATGTGCACGTGGAGTGGTGGTCCAGAATATGAATTAGAGCTTAATGGTTTGTTTTTATAATCACAGACCAATTAAGGTGTGCATTATCCAACGGTGCAGTAATGGTAATTTGTGAAGATTATGAGAACACTTAAAGCATCCCACGGGAGATCTTAAGGAGAAGCACTGCGCATCTGCATACGCTGGCAGTTTGTGTTAAAATCAATATCCTTAGGTAGACCGCAACACTCAATGAAGGCTTTTCCGACCTGTTCTCCTTCAATCTCTCTCTCTCTTCGCACCATTCCAATTGCGGTAAAGCTTTGCTAGCCAGCCACGTAAACCCCAGGAGCGAGAAACAGTTTCCAATTTTCTGGTCTCCCAACATTTCATAGCAGTGAGAGGAGAAAAAAAATGGCTTGAGAGCCTTAAGCCATGCATCTCTTTTATGTGCTCCCAATTCCCAGTGTTCTTTAAGTCGGGTAACGATCACATTTTTCATTGTTAACATTTTTCCCAGTCAGTGTCACGTGGCCAGCCATGGAGTGGCACGCCAGAGACTCTCACCATATGCCTGCCTCACTGTAAAAGCACCACCACCACCCAACCACCACCACCACCAAGTCGGGCTTGCTGCGATGGCAGCGGCAGTCGCGGGGTGGGTTGGGTTGTCGGGCGATGGGAGTTGTGAATTTAAATTACATTTTCGGCTCCATTACGCGGACGTGATGGCAGAGAGAATTGAAATTCGTTTGCGTGAATCGTCTGCGGAGGAGGAGAGGAGGAGGAGGAGAGGCGGGTGCCGGAACACGGCTGTGGCCCGCGAAGGAGCACCAGAGCTCAAAAGACATCGTCTCGCACAGGAAGACGACACTGCTGCCCCCCTCCCCCTTCAACAAAGATAAAGATCCCCCGTTATAACCTTAAAAAAACCTGTCTATGGCAAGTGCTGTTAGCGAGCACCCTATGAAGGCCAGAGCGGCACACGAAGGGATGGGGTGGCCAACACCACTCCCGAAACGGCGATGCTTTACACACTGCACCAGGTGACTTATGTGAGGCTGAGTCAACCTAGGGCAAGCCCAGGACCGGTTCTGATAATATAATCGTCACCGGTGTTGGTGGCCATAAGCGGGAATCGAACTCGGGTCGCCTGTTGGGGTTCGTAGCGCAGCGCGCTAACCGCTCCCCACGCTCACACACACACAAAAAAAAAGATTCCCCCTATAGCCTCAACAGACTGTAGGGGCAAGAGCTGTTAGCGAGCACCTATGAAGGCCAGAACGGTACACGAGGGGGTGGGTGGCCAGCACCACGCCCGACCACCTTTGTCTCCCTAGTGGCAATGTTTACACACCGCACCAGGTACTCATTTGAGGCTGAGTCGACCTAGGGGAGGCCCGGGACCGGTTCAGATAATCGTCACTGGTGTTGGCCGTGAGCGAGAATCGAACCCGGGTCGCCAGGTTCATAGCGCAGCGCGCTAACCGCTACACTACCGCTCCCCACTCAGAGACACACACACACGCGCGCAGACACACACACACAGACACGTGCGCGTGTCTGTGTGTGTGTGTCTGCGAGCGTGCGGGGAGGCCGCACTGCGACAGTCGGTGATCATTCTGCCCAAGAGAGCTCGCGATCCCCGGTCGCGGGAGTATCATTGCCACCGCTGAGTGGAAGGAGTTGCGGCCAGATGGTTTCGTCACGCGGGGGCGGGCGGGGGTGGAGGAGCGCATTTGCGTGCGGTTTATTTACCGACAGAGCCTCCACGGGGACACCCCATGTGACTTGCATCCCTCGAAACCCGTCGGGCAGCAGCAGCAGCAGCGACAAACCCAAGGGCTTGTTACAGATTTTTCTGTTGTCGTTGCGGGCAACATAGAGCCCTTGCTCGCAGCATGATTTCTGGAGCGATAAATTAAAGGTGGCATTTAAAAGGAGGACGTCTTTTGCGAACGTCGCTCTAGCACCTTTGCGTGTGCTTTTTCTTGTTTGCTCCTCGTGGCAGTACCTACTATATACCCTTTTGTATTTCCAAACACAAATCCCCTCCCCCCCGCCCATTCGGCATTCAATGCGGCAGCTAAGAAATAGGCTGCTGAGGCTGTGATTTCAACAAAAGACATTTAAGCTTTTGGGTGGGCGGGGGAAAGGAGTCACGTCAGCTAAACCCTTTGCGGTATTGTCACACCTTGTAATTTAATGTAATTTCGTCTGTTATAGTAAGTACAGGCAATCAGGCAATTATTCTGTCCAAAAAGCCTCTGGATTCTGGCTGCCCTTGTTGTGTACTCAGCGTATACTGTGTGCCACGGTTTTTTTTTTGCACTGTATCGTACTGCAGTTGGAACATCTGTGTCAAGTTGGCATCACGCTAGCATTTGCGATTTTATAACAGATCATTGCACCGAACTTTGGTACCAATGTGGCTAATATTGCCTTCTTTACTATAAAATTTATGAAAATTTAATTTTATCTAGTGACGGTATTACATTATTTTTTTAGAGATGTAATGTAGGGAATGAGGTTTTTTTTCCCCACTTAATTATTTTTAAAAATCACATTGAAAAAGTGGTGACGTAATGCGGAGGTCATTCAGGAACTGATAAATTCCACCATCGGCTATTCAAGCATCCGGGGTGTGTTTAGCTGTCAAAAACCATTAAGCTGAAAATTCCTGGGGGTGTTTAGCGGGACCCCAAGATCAAACAAGCCAATTTACCCAATACACGGGATCTCCAGCAGGCACTATTTAATAAAACATTTTACACATGTGCCGTATAAATTATGCAACGGCACAGGATGGCGAAGGAAACAGTGTGGCAATAATGCCTTATTCATTAGCATCTCCTCCGAGCACTTGAAATGATGAATATTGTCGTGAAAATTACACAGTGCCATTTTATTCAGGGAGTTTTTGTTTTTGTGTTTTTCTTTCTGTCTCTCTCTCTCTCCGAACCACTAATGATCGCCCGAGGACCGTGCGAGAAACTCAGCAGTCACAAAGAACGCGCCATTACGAAATTTCGAGACACGCATCGCTCCGTACGACTCAAGGCTATAAACGGTTGCCCTTCGCCGCATTAACTCTGCATTGTAATTAAATCTTGCTCTTAATGATTTACGCGGCTTTGCGAGCTAAATATACGCGCGGACCCATAAAAGCAAGTGATCATTTCGTGTTTTTGCCACTTACATTTCTCCCAGATAATTGTAACGCAAACATTCCATCACATACAGAATTCTTTTACTGTCTTGGGTTGCATTGCTACCGAGCAACACATTGTGAGATTAACCTTGTGGCGGGTCCCCGGGGTCCCATAAGCCCCCGGCTCTCGCATAAACTGCGTTGCGACGTCATTTCATGTCTGTTGAAGGCGAACGACACGGCGAAATATTCCTCTCGACGAGCTCTACACGATGCGCTGATCGAAGTTTAAAAGTTTTGTTTAGGACTACGGCAATTTTGGCAACGACGGGTGCTTGGTGAATAACGACGAGAGGATTGATTTCTGGTGGGTCGCGGCGTTCATGTGCGCGGTGGGACGGAGTCGACAAAAATAAACAAATTAATTTCGATTTTGGCTTCCGTTTATTCGGGACCCTGGGGTCCCGCCATAAGGTTCAAATGTGGCATCAAAATAAATACAGCACAGTGTTTTGGCTTTGGCTTGACTTGTCACATCTTAAGAATACATCAGTGAATGCCTACGTACTTTTTTATTTTGCACACTTATAAATCTACGGAAAGGTATTTCACATCACATATTTCTCAACCAATCTACCCGTAAGTTTAATCACGTTGTATGTTGCATTTTGTTTGAAAAGGTCAAGGTGTTCCAATATATTAAAAAAAACATGTTGTACGTGAACAGCAATAGTAATCGCGTCAATTACACACAATTACTCTACATTTGCCCGATGTCCCCTTCGGAGAACATTCGCTCAACAGACATTTGAGTAAGCAGTACATTGTAATTTGTGCCAAAGTCTTGTCCATCTCTAAAAAGTTGTTACGATGTTCTGTTTCAATACGCTGCTGCACACCATTTCACGTAACATTTAGCCTTCAAATCATTTTGCAGATACATAGAAATTCACAAAAGTGAGTTTCTTGGTATCAAAGTTTAATATTATCATACTTCTTCTTCTTCTTCTCAACATGTGGGTCACTCAAAAGTAGAAACTACTGAGCTCTGCCAGGACCCCACAGAGAGAAGAATTTTATAGGGGTGATGCCACATAACTGTACTCCAACCACTCGGATGTGAAATTGGTGGCTCTTGCCGAGAGCTCGACGCCAAAGCCAGAAGAAAAAAAAAGTTGATGGCACGATTATTCGCAGACTCGGCTAATACCATGGCGGCCCGGGGTTCGAGTCGCGACCTCTTGGCTAACATCGGCGGCGAGTGCTATCTGAAGTGGTTCTGAGCAACCCTCGCCTGCATTAACCCGCACTGACAAAGCGTGGTGAAGTTATGGTTAAACCATCCCCATAACCTACGTGTCGTGTGGGGAGTGCTTGATCGTGTGCTAGATTGACAAAGGACTGTACATTTACATTTTTAAAAGCATTACATTTGCAACATAAATTGAATAACACCTGTGCACATTTGGCATTTATGCTGTAAATTGTAATGTCAAGCCACAATTGTCAGTTTTGGGATTTTTTTTATTGACTAATTCTCCTTACTGGATCAGCGCGAGTTTTTGAAGATATCACTCGCCACTGATATTAGACACGACTGCGAATACAATTGAGGTTGCCAGGTTCCTAACCGAGTGCACTCTGGTTGACAAATCTCTCTTCTGCCCCCCCCCCCGCCGCAACCTAATATTACATATGGGAGTAATACTGAATTTCGATATAAGCAAACATTGATGGATAAGGCAGAATAGTACATTATTACTCTTCTCTTGAGCTTGCAAATGCCATAGTCCGACCTCTTTTTTTTAAACTTCATGTTGCCACAATCATCTCGCTTTATTGAGAATTACATTTATATAATTGATCGTTTTCGCGAGACGGCACTTGTGTGAAACTCCAGACTCGGTAACTTTACAACAACAACAAGGGATAAACGTAACCACCTTCAGCACGAATAAGTGAACAGTCAAAGCAACGCCATGCAAAGGGTATTTTAGAGGTTCTTATTGTGAGTTATCATATACAATAAAATTATCTATTAAACGCATATTGATGATGTTTCCAAAACAAATACATTGCATTGCTGGTCGACTTCACGGTGTAACTGCGACTGTAATTTAGAAAGACGAATGCGACTGTCAACATTTCGAAGTACTTTTGTTATCCCTCTTGCCCACGAACGTAAACTTTATTAACTTTATTAATTGCCGCAATTTTTGTTACGGTGGGATGCCGCCGGTTTGGTCCCACCTTCTGCGAAGCAATTCCTTTGCCGAGTAAAGACGAAAAAAAAGGCAAGCATCGCTCGCCAGGGTGAGTAACCACACACAAATCAGTGCACTCCGGGAAACGAGCACACTTGAGTTTATCGTTTCGCACTCTCGCACGAAAAACACTTGCAAGTGCCACAATGCAATTAACAGCTGCATTTGATAATAGGTTTTTCCCTTTGTTTGGCAACAAAACGGAAACCTTTTTACAAGGAATCATGTTTGCATTAACCACAATACTTGTGGTCAGAATGCAAAAAAAACCACACTGATTATATATGCATTGTCCTTGAAACTGATTGGTCCACACCAGAGACAGCTTTCTTTTGAGCCCTGTTTGCATTCTGACCACAAGTATTGTGGTTAATGCAGAGATGATTCCTTGTAAAAAAAAAGTTTAAGTTTTGTTGCCAGAAAAAAGGGGAAAACCCTATTCTTTATATTTTGGTACTGCCAAAGGAGGTACCATGATGTAGAGCTGTATTTGACGTTACAAGGGAATGCAAATGGCAGGAAAAAAAATAATTCCACGTGGAAGAGATGCGCATTTATTTACCCCTTTTTCAACGACGGTTGAAAGCTCCTTCTGTATGTCTATGCAACCCGCCGCTCTGTAGCATAGGGTCGTGATAACTCTCGTGTAGACGATCGGATATAAATTAGATTTTATTTTAAAGTTGTGTCGCTATCAGGGAATGTACCCTATCAAAAACTGGGTAAATTGATTAACAGGCTACACACACAAAAAATTGGCGAAAATTAAGCTTTCTTGGCCAAGGCGATGGCTATCACAGACCGAGCGTGCTGGTCTCCCCTTTGGTGTCATCTCACGACGTCAATTCTCAACGTTACACACGGCGTGTGGATGTCATCTCGTTGTAGTAGCCTTCTTATCACTTGATTGAGTCCTGCGTCAGAATCTGAATATTTATTCATACTGGAGGAATCCGGTGATCTGCAAAGCTCTTTTTCACAGATGTCCAGTCGGAGCAGGTAAGAACGTTACAACAACAAACAGCACAAAAAAAACATGATAGTAGTGCACAATACGAGAGAGGTAAACAAATCACCCAGGCAAAGCCCCACTGAGGTATTCACTTATTTTCAAGAAGCGACCTGGTCACAAATGATCGCTTAACAAAGTGGCCCGTCGTTTTGGACATTTATAGCACCAACATAATTATAATAATCCAAATAATCAATGCATGTTTCGATATCTGGACGGAAAAAGCAGAGGACAAGCGCATGGTGGGGAGCGTCAAAGAATACATGCATATGCATGATTGTTCTACCTTGATATTGTAGAGTTGAGTCCCCCAGGAATCGCCCAGAGAGCTATTGCTTTCCCAACTGCCCCCTCTCTCCATAAATCCACCACTGGTTAGGTCATCAATAATGCAGGCTGAGAATGCTTGCGATGAAATGTTCCAAAACTCAACATGAGTGAGAGCACTCAAAAACAAAGACATTCTTCGAAGGGGGCATGAACTGGCATTTAGTCCACGGTATTTGTTTCAATGTTTTATACGTATACGCATGTACACACACACACACAAGAAGATACTACAGGGATCAGAGAACTCATACAAGTGCATCATCCCACGGTCAATTCACTGGTGGATGAAGGCCTCCCCAATTCGCCACCATCTCTCACGGTCCCGCGATGCGGTAAATCCACCTGGCACCTGGTACGCGATCCCATCTCGTCGCTCCATCTCCTTGGCCGGGGAGCCCTTCTCGGAACACATTTGAGTTGGAGGCGTCACATGAACTGTTAAGTGGGCTTGGCCAGGACACGTCACCGAGAAGGGACGATGGCTAACGACATCAAGGAGGACAACGACGGGATTGGACGCCAACACACCTAAGATCATGTCCACCGCAGATACTGAGTGATATTATCAGCCCGTGTACTGGAGGCAGACATATTGTTGCATCGCGTGGTGTGCTGGCGGATGTCTGTAATCTGTAATCCAGCACTGTGGGGGGGGGGGGGCGACTCCCTTCCCGTGGTTTCCCAGGAGAATGCAGAAGGGCAAAAATGTGAACTTCATCTGTTGTGTCTGTATGTATGGGATGAGGTGTCTCCCACTCACACGTGTGGGTTTTCTCCGGGTGTTCTTGTTTCCTCCCACATGTAAACGCCCGTGAATTGACCAATAAACAGCTTAATATCTAGCGGACCGCGATGCTTTGGTAATTTTTGTTGCGGGCTCACTGCGTGGACTGCCTTCTCGCTTTCCCGTGCTTCGTCCTCACGCCCTTGGAGTCGCTCGCTCTCGCTCTCTCTCTCTCTTCGAGAGCGACTACTGTGCGGATGTGCAGTGTTACAAGTTGACGTTATTCTTATTATTACTGTGGAGCCATGAAAGCTAGCGATGGCTTGGGGAGGTCTTCATTGAATAGTGGCCGAGGATTTAAATCAGACTTGGTCGGGCACTTTACACAGGGCACTCCGAAGTGGGCCATTGGCTTTAACCAGCCTCCGTTAATGACACACCCCGTTCGTGCGACGATTAGGCAGAGCGGCACGTGGTAATATGGTTACAATGAATTTTCGTTTTTAATAAATGCCAATTATTTTACCTGATTATATCCAAAATTGAGAACTCACTGACACATCTGGCTCTGTGCAATTATATCCCGAGCGTTTATTTAAAATGCCCAGTGGTGAGCAGCGGGTCAGTGATGTAATTATCCCTTACTAGCCGTTGCGGCATCTACTTCACAGCGCATAAGTGGCTTCTTCAATTGTTTTTATCTTTAATAATAGCGTCGCACGCTTCCTCGTGTTTACTCCATTACAGCAACTTAGCGGTCCACTGTCGGCTTACGCGCGCGCGGCCGGGCGTATGTGCTGCAGGAGGCGCAAATTGGTTGTTCGGAATGTTTTTTTTTACATAAATCAGCCGTAGCGCCCATTTAATATTCACAATGTCGCGCACAGGAACCTGCCAGAGAGCGTTTTCAATTATTGTCCCACTAATTGCAACGATAACAATTGTGACTCGGGCGAATCCACGTGTCATTTTGAACGTATATCTCGTTTTGATTTAAAGCTTTCGTGACTGCAGTGATTCGTATTCTTGGTTCTTTCGGTAAAGTCACGTTGAAGGGAAAAGCAATGAAATAATGAAATATACATAAAACAATACAATCTCACGACGTTTCGACTGCAACACAAGCAGTCATCATCAGGTGTGAAAACCAACGGCAAGAACATTTGAAAGAAGTGGCGGTTTGTATTTATTTTTAAACGGTGTTTGCATTTATTTATTTTTAAACGTTAGCACCACGGATAGCGATTTGACAGTTTGTTTAGATGGACGAGTCCATCTATGTTCGGAAAAGAGGAGGGGGGAGACGAAAAAATTAATGTATGCTGTCTGAAAGCCACCGTAAGCGTGAACAATCAATTAAGACCCGAAATGGTTTATCAAATCCTTCCAACGATTGCTAAGCCAGAATCCATCTTCTCGGTTGAAATTGTATCTGTGTTTGTATATGTGGATAGCCTCATGAACGAATCTCTCTTGGTAGCCAGATGGCTTGCAAAGAACCTCTGTCTTGGAGAAGTCAATGTCATGTGAGCCTAGTGAATTATAAGTGATCTGCCACGGCCGAGGTGTTGGTGCTACCGTGTTTAAGGTCTGCTTTGTGTTCACGAATGCGGTCCGAGACATGTCGTTTGGTTTCTCCAATGTAACTACTACCACAGAGGCAACTCACTTTGTAGACACCAGGGTACTGTATGTCCGGGATCACATCTTTTACAGACGGAACCAGATCACGGATTTTATGTAATGTGTTGAAACGGACCTGGATCTTGTGTTTATTCAAGATATTGGAGATCTTTTTTGTGATCCCCACAATGTAGGGTAAAGTGATGGTTTTGAAAGGCTCCTCAAGAGGGTCCTTCTTCATGGTTTGAGTGATAGCTAATGGTTACTCTGACTATACAATCCGCAAAGCTATCACTCAAACCATGAAGAAAGACCCTCTTGAGGAGCCTTTCAAAACCATCACTTTACCCTACATTGTGGGGATCACAAAAAAGATCTCCAAAATCTTGAATAAACACAAGATCCAGGTCCATTTCAACACATTACATAAAATACGTGATCTGGTTCCGTCTGTAAAAGATGTGATTCCGGACATACAATACCCTGGTGTCTACAAACTAAGTTGCCTCTGTGGTAGTAGTTACATTGGAGAAACCAAACGACATGTCTCGGACCGCATTCGTGAACACAAAGCAGACCTTAAACACGGTAGGACCAACACCTCGGCCGTGGCAGATCACTGTTATAATTCAGTAGGCTCACATGACATTGATTTCTCCAAGACAGAGGTTCTTTGCAAGCAATCTGGCTACCATGAGAGATTCGTTCATGAGGCTATCCACATATACAAACACAGATACAATTTCAACCGAGAAGATGGATTCTGGCTTAGAAATCATTGGAAGGATTTGATAAACCATTTCGGGTCTTAATTGATTGTTCACGCTTACGGTGGCTTTCAGACAGCATACATTATTTTTTTCGTCTCCCCCCTCCTCTTTTCCGAACATAGATGGACTCGTCTATCTAAACAAACTGTCAAATCGCTATCCGTGGTGCTAACGTTTAAAAATAAATAAATAAACACAAACCGCCACTTCTTTCAAATGTTCTTGCCGTTGGTTTTCACACCTGTTGATGAATGCTTGTGTTGCAGTCGAAACGTCGTGAGAATTTAATTGTATTATATATTTTATTATTTTATTGTTTCCCTTCAACGTGACTTTACCGAAAGAACCAAGAATATGTATATTTAGTTTTTTTTAATATATATGTACAAATAAAAAGGTCAACGTTCCTGACACGCTGACGCTATGCTTAATCTGGTTGCCATCGAAATGCGGGCGAGATGTGACGTTGACGATGTTGCATTCGACTGATCTCGGCGACATGCGTCATGTTCATCGCGCCGACGTGACAATTACGACAATAATGATTCATGGTTGACAGGACTTTTTCAACCCACTGATGGATGAAGGCGCTCCTCCCACAAGCTACGTCAGCCGTAGGGGTTGTTTGGAAATATTTCACTCTACCTATCAGATTACCCCCCCTCCCCACCTCCCAGGTTATCCTTTGACTTGACTTTTAGTCCATGCGCCAGAGCGGAAATTGGTCCCACCTAAGGTGGCACGTACTCATTTAATTCCATGGCCAATTATTTAATAGCCCACATATTTCAAATGGCTTTCACGTGATTCACTGTTATTGACCAGAGATAAATATTTGGGGCCAACTAAAGCTATGCCACCTCGGGTGGTACCGACATGTTAAATATCGCGACTGGGTTGATGGACTTTTTCCGACTGGGACAAGGACAAATTATTTTCCTATACAAGGGAAGGGGGGGGGTGTGGCCAAGATCAGTTCAGATATCACCCGCCCCTAGTGTTAGCCGTGGTTGGGAATTTAACTCAGGATACCGGTTTCATAGTGCTGCACACGAACCCCAGCGCCACCACTGTAATCTCAAACAAAAGATTATGTTATCATATTACATTTTCTGTACTGTCCAGATCGATCATACTCAACGGTGTGATGTGACAAACCGTGCACTAAATAACAGGTCACAGGTGATATAAAATAAATATAAAACACACACATTCTTTTCCCAAGGACCGGAACCCTCAAGTGTCGTTTCGTTAACAATTGTCGTTTAAACCCCAGCTGTTAGGCTTTAATAATGCATTATGTGGTATCTACTGAAGGTCACGGCAGCTGTGTTGCTAAAGGTCACTGCACTAACTAGGCTTTTTGTGAGATGACGGCGACTTCCAAGCCATCATTTTTCCCCCACCTCTAGAGGAAGAGTAACATCGCTTTACGAAAAAGCCACCGAGGTTTATTCAATTCCTTTTGCCAGGGCCTCCGGAGGTTTCTTGAATCGCTCTGCGCACAACCCTACAGCTCTCCGTTCGCTTTATCACAACCCGCGGCGAGCTGCCGTGCCTCTAAATCCACTCATCCGAAAGCGCTAAGCTATCGCAACAGCAGCCACACCTCCAGAGCCGTCCAGCGATTTACGTCCAGAGCGGTCGAGGCAATGGTGCCGTGGTGTACTGCTTAGCGCGCTGGACCCACAATCTCGAGGTCGCCGATTCGATTCAATCTCTCGGCATGGCAGCTGAAACAATGGGCACGTTTCTTCATGTAAATTGCCAATGTCGCCATCGTTAGTCGATCCTCAGGTCCCATGTGGTGGGATAAAGTGTGGATATTCCAAACCATCTTCCATGACGTTTGGCCAGTGTAGAAGTGTAGGCCAAACACTCTCTGGAGGGGCTCTCGTGAGCTTACTCGATTGGAGACGCTTCCACTATCATGAGTGTGAGCCAGGCATTACAAGACTGCACCCTTTTCCACCTAGAATATCGATATTATTATTATTATGATGCTTGTTTACTCATACCTTTCCGCCGGAGCGCCGTGTCAACGCAGGTGGCGATATTGCTGTGTAATCCGAATGTAGTAATTTGTAATGATTATTTTTAGCACTGGGATCTTTGGCCAAGACCAATTACATTGTATTTTTTTTAGCTTTTATATTCTATGGTTCTTTCCGTAAAGTCACGTAGATAGAAAAAAATAATAACAGTAAAATAGTAAAAATAAAAATGAAAATAAAGTGAATACATAATAATAAAAATGTCACGACGTTTCGTTTTCTTATATCTTTCTCCCGATGACGATACGTCGTGGTATTTTTATAATTTTGTATTCACTTTATTTTCATTATATTATTGTTATTTTTTTCTATCTACGTGACTTTACCGAAAGAACCATAGAATGTGAATTCCTGCAGTCATGAAAGTTTTAAATCTAATTTGTTTTTGGCAGTGGGAGGAAACCGGAGAACCCAGAAGAAACCCATGCAGAACAGGGGGGGGGGGGGGGGGGGAAACATACAATTGCCGCAGAGAGAGGTGACCAAGTCGGAAATGGAACTCTTTCTGTGAGACACGTACGTACGTATGTGTGAATGTTGAACTTTTTGCTCACCGTAAGTAGCCATCCACACTAATCAGAGGTGCGGGCGGAAGGACAATAAACTAAACGCAAAAAGCAGTTCGCAAGAAATGAGTTTTCAGTCTAGGATTTTAAAAGTTGAATAGCTTCCAGTGCCTTAATAATATCTGAAGGGAGACACACGTCATCACGGCGTCATCAGCCTGTGAGCCAGGTCCAAGAATGGGATTGCCAGCTCATGTGAAGCCATGTACAAAAGATGTTCAGATATAAATTATAATTCTGCGCACTTTGATGTATGTAATTATTATTATTATTATCAAATTACATCAGGAGTCTACTGTAAACATGAAGTTTCACAGGATAATTAAACATTAATGGATCTCCATAAAGTGGAGTCGATAGACTGAGCAAGTCACTATATTTGCTACCAAAAGCGCATTCTGTAACAATAAAATGCAGTAATTATTTGCAGTTATTTATCAAGGGTACTTTTTCGTAATTTTACCCAAGTTTCATCCTGATTGTGCTATCAGCGTCACGTCATGAGACAATTTAGATCTCTCGCAGAGCAGTGCAACTCTTCACGTGAGAGAGAGGCAGACGGAAAGAGATATCACGGATATACTTCTGAGATCTTTTCAAGTGACCTCTGGCCCACAATATAGAGGGCAATATTTTCACACTCACTCTGCATATGAGAGTAATGTTCATCGTATGTACAGTCAAATTGATATTTTAATTGTCAAAACTTAATTTTTTTTTGCCAAGTTAAGCACAAAATAAAGAGACCACACTTGAGAACCCGGGTATAATCACAGTATCTGCACCCAGGATTTCAACAGTGCCAGCTAGCGCTCTGACCTCTGTGCCACATGCCCTCTTCAACAAAAAACTTCCATAAAGAAGAATCTTCAAACAACTATTACGTGGCTTTTTATTCTCTCCCATCAATATCTCATCTCAATAGATACCTCTGCTATTGGTGGATTCGAACAGTGCATCCGTACGCTCTTTAGTGTACGCGGATAAGAATTTTTTTTTTTTTAATAAGCGGAAGAAAGTCACATTTGTGAGTAGGGTGTTAGAAGCTCAGTCTGCAGTGCTTTTTACTGTTCACCAGGGCAATATATAATTGCTTTTAAATTGATGATGTTTAAAATTGGCAGCAGTGAACGTAATCCTGCGCACATTTAGGAACATTAGGTGGCTGCCAAGTTTAAATAATGGACGTGAGCATGCACATTAGCATCAGTTTTTGGTGCTATTGCCAAGATTGGCTGTGGGCAGATACATTTGCACCTAATGTATATAATGTGCTACTTTTCAAATGCACAGGCTTCTACATGTACTATAGTAGTACAGTACACGTCTGGATTAAAAAAAAATATATTTAATCCGCAGAAATACGTTGGTATAGCACAATCTATAAACTCCTAGCATTACAAAAGAATGTTTACAGTTGTACTTGCACGTTCAACTCTATTCCAATATATGTGGGATGCTGTCGTGGTATTATGATCAGCAATCCAGATGTCTCCAGTTCGATTTGATCGCTCGGTTCTGGCAGTTAATACAATGGCTGGCAAAAATGTATTAAATGCCCAATGCCTCTGTTCAAGCATGAATGGCTATGCCACAGTTAGTCGATCGGCAGGTCACTTTTGCGGGGGGGGGGGGGGGGGGGGTAAAGTGTGGGTTCTTCCGCCTCTTCCAAGACGTCTGGCAGCATGGCAGAGCAGGCCAAAATCCACCATAGAGAATTTTTTTTTGGGTTAGATCACGTAAATATATAAAAGTGTCGTTAAACCCGCCACCACCCGACACAGCCAATTAGTAAGGTTTGTCACGCAAACAAAATATGCTAATTAGTTAGTATTTTTCGATTTAAAGCTTTCGTGACTGCAGGGATTCATCCTCTTGGTTATTTCGGTAAAGTCACGTAGAAGGGAAATAATAAAATAGAAAATAAAACATAATAAAATAAAATTCTCACGACGTTTCGGCCACAACACAAGTAGCCTTCCTCGGGTGAAGAAACAGAACTGTCGGAAAGACAGCATGGAAGAGCAGGCCAAAATCCATCATAGAGAATTTTTTTTGGGTTAGATCACCTAAATATAAAAGTGGAGCGCTGTCTTTCCGACAGTTCTGTTTATTCACCCGAGGAAGGCTACTTATGTTGTGGCCGAAACATCGTGAGAATTTTATTTTATTATGTTTTATTTTTTATTATTTCCCTTCTACGTGACTTTACGGAAAGAACCAAGAAGATGAATTAGTTACTAGTTCAGCACACCGGTGTGTTGGAGAGTAAACCCAAAACATTTACAATTACCCCAAAAAGCTTCGTTTATAGATAATATTTGGTCGCAAAAATGCCTACGTGTTAAACCTGACGAGGCCAAAAACACCCTCCCTTCAAAGTTGGGCCCAAAACTGACTGGAGCAAGCAACTGCAGGGCTGCCCCTTTGCCTTTTGTACTCAGGATATGTAGATAGTCCCGTGTGAGCTACCGTGACTTTCTGCTGACATGAACAATGCATACGGTACTTAATAATGAATGAGCAAGCAAGGGGTATTTCACTTTGCCGAGCACGAAATCTCAGATGATATTTTGAAGAGGCTTGTACTGTGGCCTCGAGACATTGTGACAAATCGACTATGTGCCCAAATGCCGTACGTGTAAGATATGTCCTGAACATGACACGCCAAGCGCTATTTGTGAATTGAACAATGCTCCCGTCTCACATTTGTCAACAAAAAATACAAATGTAAACTTAATTACGTTGGCAAAAAAATGAAAAAAAAAATGTGTTTTTAAATTCCCGGATTTTACAATAGGTTTCAATAATATATATACTGTACGTGATTAACAGGCAGTGAAAATGAAATGAGCATGAGATAAAAATTTTTGTCAATGTCGGGCCTAGTTCGGGATTGTGAGAGACTGTTCTATTTACTTCTTCAAAACGCACAAACACCGGCACTAGTGGAGTGAGTGCTTCACAATCGGAAGTTTTGCGAGAGTTTTTAATCCTGGTTGGGGCTTGGCTCAGCAGAATCCTGCCAGGAGCGATCTAAATTATTACCACTTCATGAGGAAATCAACAGCACTCGTGCTGTGGAGACTCGCCCCTGCAATATGAAAGTAAATTTTACACCACTGCCTCGGGGCATTTTGCTCATTAACGCAAGACATCACTTTGTATTCTTTTAATCATCAACAACCCGATGCACGGTATCCATAAAGGTATCACCCATAGATACTTATCATAGTTAGACTTCAAAGTGATCTAGGTCGTTAAAACTACACCCACAAAATTGGACATTTGGAGATTATATCGAACGAGTTCATACTTCTAGCAAGTCAAAGTGATGCGCTTTAGTCTTAAGAGGTGGAATGTTTTGCCAACTTAAGTGCAGAACCAAATTTGGTTACCCGTTGACACCATCAACTCGCTCAACGCGAGATCCTGATTTAATTATATAACAGAAAAACCAATGTCTCCTTCATTTGTCTATCCGCGTAAAAAAAAATCCCACAAACCTATTGGCCCCTACGGCCTTCTGGGAGTGTAAAACATATATGTGGAGATATCTATGAAGAAGATATATTGTCTGCTTGTCTATTTTAGTATTTATATTATCCACAACGACGCAAATGATAATTTTGATTTATTCTAATGGCCGGCTGGTTGGTTGTTTCCTAACCCTGGATCTCAGCCGTGCCAGCTCAGCGTTCTGACCCCTGGGCCACCTGGGCCACCTCAAAGTGACACGATTATTAGAGAATTGTTTATTCAGCAAAAACTAACAAAAATTCAATCTGACACACACACCGCGTGCCTGTATTTCACTCAAGAGTCGATGGAATAAGCGCTGACCCATAAAATATTAAGACTGTAATTTCTCGCATTTTGACAAAAGCAGGACGTAATGTAATATGTAATGGATCATCTCAGATCTGATGTACATTGGCCACAGGAGAGCCAAAAAAAACCACAATAAAGACCTTTAATCTTGATTTGACGCTTTCGTGGCTGCAGGAATCCATACTCTTTGGTTCTTTCGGTAAAGTCACGTAAGTACAGTGAGGGAAAAAAGTATTTGATCCCCTGCTGATTTTGCACGTTTGCCCAGTGACAAAGAAATGATCAGTCTATAATTTTAATGGTAGGTTTATTTGAACAGTGAGAGACAGAATAACAACAAAAAAATCCAGAAAAATGCATGTCAAAAATGTTATAAATTGATTTGCATTTTAATGAGGGAAATAAGTATTTGACCCCCTCTCAATCAGAAAGATTTCTGGCTCCCAGGTGTCTCTTATACAGGTAACGAGCTGAGATTAGGAGCACACTCTTAAAGGGAGTGTGCTCCTAATCTCAGCTTGTTACCTATATTAAAGACACTTGTCCACAGAAGCAATCAATCAATCAGATTCCAAACTCTCCACCATGGCCAAGACCAAAGAGCTCTCCAAGGATGTCAGGGACAAGATTGTAGACCTAGACAAGGCTGGAATGGGCTACAAGACCATTGCCAAGCAGCTTGGTGAGAAGGTGACAACAGTTGGTGCGATTATTCGCAAATGGAAGAAACACAAAAGAACTGTCAATTTCCCTCGGCCTGGGGCTCCATGCAAGATCTCACCTCGTGGCGTTGCAATGCTCATGAAAACGGTGAGGAATCAGCCCAGAACTACACGGGAGGATCTTGTCAATGATATCAAGGCAGCTGGGACCATAGTCACGAAGAAAACAATTGGTAACACACTACGCCATGAAGGACTAAAATCCTGCAGCGCCCGCAAGGTCCCCCTGCTCAAGAAAGCACATATACATGCCCATCTGAAGTTTGCCAATGCACATCTGAATGATTCAGAGGACAACTGGGAGAAAATGTTTTGGTCAGATGAGACCAAAATGGAGCTCTTTGGCATCAACTCAACTCGCCGTGTTTGGAGGAGGAGGAATGCTGCCTATGACCCCAAGAACACCATCCCCACCGTCAAACATCGAGGTGGAAACATTATCCTTTGGGGGTGTTTTTCTGCTAAGGGGACAGGACAACTTCACCGCATCAAAGGAACGATGGACGGGGCCATGTACCGTCAAATCTTGGGTGAGAACCTCCTTCCAGTCAGGGCATTGAAAATGCGTCGTGGATGGGTATTCCAGCATGACAATGATCCAAAACACACGGCCAAGGCAACAAAGGAGTGGCTCAAGAAGAAGCACATTAAGGTCCTGGAGTGGCCTAGCTAGTCTCCAGACCTTAATCCCATAGAAATTATGTGGAGGGAGCTGAAGGTTCGAGTTGGCAAATGTCAGCCTCGAATCCTCAATGACTTGGAGAAGATCTGCAAAGAGGAGTGGGACAAAATCCCTCCTGAGATGTGTGCAAACCTGGTGGCCAACTACGAGAAACGTCTGACCTCTGTGATTGCCAACAAGGGTTTAGCCACCAAGTACTAAGTCATGTTTTGCAGAGGGGTCAAATACTTATTTCCCTCATTAAAATGCAAATCAATTTATAACATTTTTGACATACGTTTTTCTGGATTTTGTTGTTGTTATTCTGTCTCTCACTGTTCAAATAAACCTACCATTACAATTATAGACTGATCATTTCTTTGTCAGTGGGCAAACGTACAAAATCAGCAGGGGATCAAATAGTTTTTTTCTCTCACTGTAAAAATAAAGTAAAACAAATCACAAGAACCAAAGAGTAATACGAACCAAAGAGTAATAAAGACCTTTCTATTTTTGTTTTAGCTAATGTCCGTTAAAATAATCTTTACTTTATCAATTAATTAACTTATCACCACTCGGGAATTCACACATTAATCAAGGCGGTTAATTAAAATAAATCATTTAAACTTAAATTACACCTACTCGCTTAAGCCCGTGTGTGTGTGTGTGCGTGGGCGCGCACCAGTCCGAGTGTTTTGTTGTACTGTGCTTCTAAGAGAGTCTTTTATTTTTCTTTACGAGTGGGAGGAAACAGCGAGATGCCTGGAGAAATTACGAGCGGCAGGACTATGCTCTTATTCCACGCACCGAGGCATGCAATGTGCCCACAATCGGCGCAATATAACAGCGTGGCAATATAACATCGTCACAACATAACATCTGCACAATATAACATCGGTACAATATAACATCGGCACAATATAACATCGGCACAATATAACAGCGGCACAATATAACATCTTCACAATATAACATCTGCACAATATAACATCTGCACAATATAACATCTGCACAATAATACATCTGCACAATATAACAACGGCACAATATAACATCGGCACAATATAACATCAGCACAATTGAACATCTGCACAATATAACATCTGCACAATATAACAACGGCACAATATAACATCTGTACAATATAACAACGGCACAATATAATATCGGCACAATATAACATCGGCACACTATAACAACGGCACAATATAACATCGGCACAATATAACATCTGCACAATATAACATCTGCACAATATAACAACGGCACAATATAACATCGGCACAATATAACATCGGCACAATAATACATCGGCACAATATAACATCTGCACAATATAACATCGGCACAATATAACATCTTCACAATATAACATCTGCACAATTTAACATCTGCACAATATAACATCGGCACAATATAACATCGCCACAATATAACATCTGCACAATATAACATCGGCACAATATAACATCGGCACAATATAACATCGGCACAATATAACATCGGCACAATATAACATCGGCACAATATAACATCGGCACAATATAACATCGGCACAATATAACATCTGCACAATATAACAATGCATGCATTAAAAGGGGGCCGGGGCATACATTACTAAAATAGGCCACCTTAAACTAGAGCACATCCTTTCACGGTGGGGGTCGCTCGTCCCGAAAGGGGGAAACAGGGGTTAAGCCAAGCAAATCGCTTCCCTTTAAGTTCAACACGTAGGCTTTCGCGACCAAATATTATCCATAATACCATTTGTGAATGTTGTGGGTTTACTCTCCAACACACCGGTGTGCTGAACTAGTCACGAAAAACTAATAATCGGCTGTGTCGGGTGGTGGCGGGATAAACGACATATTTATATATTTACGCGATCTAAACCCAAAAAAGCCCCTCGATTATGGTTTCCCTTTAAAGTTGGGGCCCAAAACTGATGTGGTGTAGCAGGGCGGAGGATGAGGGCTTGGAGGGCAGAAAGCCAGCCCTGTCACCGCACACTCATTTATTTTAGATGTGCAAACGAATTTCTTTTAAACTGCCTGTTGTATTTTAGTTTGTTGTACCCCCCACCCTCGCCACCGGCACCTCCAATAAGCACTGTTGGCTACGTACGGTGCGAAAGAAGTTCAACAACAACCGCCATTCATCACTAAGTGGCGGTGACGTCACCACGGCGCTTGTGCCAGACTAGGTGGACTTCAAGGCCACATGAAGTGTTGAAGGCCCGCTGGCAGGAGGTTGACGGGGCAGACTCAGGTGCCATAGGTTGACTGACTGAGATGACTGGCCGATGCACCACCTGTGCCCCCTACTGTGCCAAAGAAGGTACCATGGTACATACTACTATTACGGTGGTATCGTCATTAGCAGCCCACCTGCCCTGTCTTTAACCCCGACCACCACCACCACCACCACTCCACCCAGAATCCAACTCCTCAAAATATAAAAGCGGGACATTTGCTGTCACGTGAGCCCCACCCCTCCTCTACACACCCCCCCCCCCCCCCCCCCGTACCACACAGACAATCTCACAGCTTTTCCCCCATAAATGCGATTGGGCTTGGCCAAGGGTGTGTTGTTGGGGAGCTGCAGAGCTTTGGATTTGGTTGGCGGAGCTGGGTTGGCAGGCGGTTTGGCGGGCGGGCGGGGGGTGTCTCGGGAGGGAGATGACAACAATCTCAGCAGCAATAGCCTTCGCCACACCACCACCCACCCCCCCTCCAAGCCCAAATTGCCGCTTTCGTGCCAATGCCTCCCGATCAAATAGCCCCAGTTGGGCGGCATGCCACGTGCAGGCGTGTGTTTTGCCAAACAAAACGCCCCAACAAACGACGGCGAGCCCTGGGTCACGGCTCCTGACGGGGATGGCGGTTCTGTGTTCGTGCCGACCGAAACCGCCTTGGACGAAGGCGCGTCAACCCCGGGCGAGAGAAATAGGGCACGCAAATATCACGCGTGTGACCCCCCGCCCGCCCCCACTGTCCCAGAGCGCATTGTGAGACGATACAATGCTCACTTTGGTAGGAACGACAGTTCTTTGGTTATTTACAACAAGGGGCCGTCCATAAATGACGTCACGCGATTTTTGACGATTTTTGACCCCCCCCCCCCCCTTAGTCACACGGCGTCACAAAAAGTCAGACCCCTCCCCCTAAAATATGACGTCACAAAGCTCGCCCCCCCCCCTCCCCAAACCATCTTTCCATTTTGAAAATAAAACATGCTTCAAATCGCTTTAAACTATTGTCATTGCAGTGAGTATTTAATGTGGCGAAAATATTTATTCAAAAGTCTATTTAATTAAGTAGAACGTGACGTCACATTTCTCAACCATCTCCCCCCTCGTCACACATCGTTACAAATGTCTGACCCCCCCCCCCCCCCCAGGTACGTGACGTCATTTATGGACGGCCCCCAACAACAAAAAATATCTATCCGGACGTTCGCAATCGACCAATGGACGAAGGCCTCAGCGTGTCATGTAATTAATGGGGGTATATATTTGTTTTACCATACTTAGAACCATGCTGGTCAGGGTGGGTTCATGAAGAGGGGGGAGGGAGAGGGGGCAGGGGGTAGGGGAGGTTCCGATATCACCCTGACGTTAGCTGAGGCTAGGAATGGAGCAGGGGTTGCCAGGGTTCGTAACACGCCTCTCCACTCCTGACCCCCATCTTTTTATTTGTGTTTTTTTATGGGTGGGGGGGGGGAGTCCATAAGTGGTTTCAAGTTTAATAATTTCGACTCAAAAGTTTCAATCGACAACTGTTTCTTTCTCTTCGTAAAATGAATGATAAAATACAACATGCCTGTCTCTCCCTGGGATACACATCCCACTCTTTCCGTTGCAGTGTCTTGAGATGCGTGTTGCTTCCAGAGACTTTAAATAAAAAACACAACCTATATAGTATTGTATACGAATCTATATTGCATTGTGTGAAACAAAACTCTCACCAAAGGCCGATGGAGGCTATCTTCGTTGAACATACATCAGAACTATAAAGTACACAGTATAATAATGCCAGGTCAAAACTTGCAACCACACTCGCGGAATTACTGCTAATCTCTGAAAACCAACCATTGCTCCATTACGAAGTTATCCGGGCAGCCAGAAACTGAACCGCTTTCGGCAGAAAGGGCGTCGGGAACAGCTAATTGCAGAGTACGTATCTCCAATCGCAAGAACATAGCCTGGAAATGGTACCTTTCACTATCTGTTTCAGGCGTAACTGTCACGGGCCAGGTGCAGTGTTACCGTGGCCAGATGGAACACCGCCAGCGATTGTGCGCGCTAAGTTAAATCATGGCATTGGTGGGCGACATCCGTATCTCTGAGCACGCGGTTCCTTTTCGTATAACAATGTCAATTAAATATTTTATACAACGCGCGCCCAGCTTTTTCTTTTTATCTCCGCCCAGCGCAGAAAAAAACTGTGTGCACGACGCAACAAAGATGTTAAACGCGTCCAAAAATGATGGCTCGGAAGAATTGCATTCGCATGCCTCCTTCCAGCACCGTTTGGCAGAGCATTCCACAAGGCGTGTTATTATTAAACACTCACATCAACGCCTCCGTCGCTGGAGAATAAATCAATAATGAGACACTTTTCTGCGACGCACAAAAAAAAAACTAAGTTTAATAAGACACTAAGGGAGTTACCGCTGTTACTTTTTTCCAGCTTCGCGAACGTCGTTAATCGACACGCACGCGAGATGGTGAGTAACGCGTGCAGTGGAGACCCTTTGCTAAGGTGTGGCAATGACTTCAATCGTTAACCGTTTTCGTGAACATGCGTTTCCTCACCAAATTTCACTTTCGCGTCCGCTAGACACAGGCCATCAGGCGCACGAGCCTCTCGTGTCAATCTCTCAAGTTCAAGCGAGATCCCTTGCCCCAATAATGATGTATTACATCGGCACATTATTTACTTGAGGTTTGTTCTCGGTATTGTGACTGCGAAAAATAATCGTTCTCTTTATTCATCCAGGAAAGAATGTCTGAAGCCTTAGATGCTCACCGACCTTTCTCAGCCACTCACCTACCACTTTCAACACTCACCTGCCTCCTGCGCCAAACAACTAACTCCTTAGATACTTGCTCCTTCATGGCCACTCACCTGCCTCCTTAGCCACTCACCTGCCTCCTTAGTCACTCACCTGCCTCCTTAGTCACTCACCTGCCTCCTTAGTCACTCACCTGCCTCCTTAGCCATTTACCTGCCTCCTTAGTCACTCTCCTGCCTCCTTAGCCATGCACCTGCCTCCTTAGCCACTCTCCTGCCTCCTTAGCCACTCACCTGCCTCCTTAGCCATTTACCTGCCTCCTTAGTCACTCACCTGCCTCCTTAGCCATGCACCTGCCTCCTTAGCCACTCTCCTGCCTCCTTAGCCACTCACCTGCATCCTTAGCCACTCTCCTGCCTCCTTAGCCACTCACCTGCCTCCTTAGCCACGCACCTGCCTCCTTAGCCACTCACCTGCATCCTTAGCCACTCTCCTGCCTCCTTAGCCACTCACCTGCCTCCTTAGCCACTCACCTGCCTCCTTAGCCATCTGTCTCCTAAGCCACTCACCTGCATCTTTACTCACTCATTTTATCACGTCCACTCTGCACACCCAAGCACCACACTCACTCACTTTGGCTTGAGTCGCCTCGCATTCGCTTATCTGTGTCCCATTGCTAAGTACACAAATATGCTGTGTTTATCCAGGCAAGCCTCACACATTCCACGTGCGTTTCACATTCGCTGCCGACAGGATATCCAGCACATTCGCCTCTCGCGTCAAACTCTCAAGTTCAAGCCAGCTTCCTTGCCCCAACAGTGATGTATTGCATGTAATGGTCCTCACACTGAACTTGAAGCCCATTGGTCATGGGCTCTGTTCAATCTTTCGGTGCAAGCAGCTGAAATAATTGTGCGGGTCGCGTGCGGTGCAGCAGGGTGCAGGGACTCCCACCTCTTGCAATACGTTTGTTCAGTAGAGAAGACGATACGAGATGTTAACTACCTCGCCTGGCATACTGGAAGTTGTGGGTTCGATCCCGACCATAACGCCTGTATATTTGGAGTTTTCACGATCTCTCCGTGGTCGCGTGGATTTTTTTCTCCGCGTCTTCTGGTGTTTACTTCGACATTTAGAAGCACGTGCTTATGAGAGTGTCTGGCTGCTATTGATTCCCACTTGATAAGCCACTTCGTTGAGCTATCAATTGCGGTCAGGTCGCTTCTGATAAAAGAGCTACATAGCTCAGTGGGGCCTTACCTGGTAAAATAAAAAAGAGTAGTAATAGTACCGTACCAAATCCCCACGAGAGCTCGTTCTAGTCGAGGCACTTCCGCCAGCAGTGGCATGAACAGGGTTTCCCAGGGGTTCCTGGAAGCCTGGGGCAGAATGCTGTGTGGAGGAGCCCCCTTATTTCACCATCATATTGTGGGGCCCTCTTTTTGTGGGGCCCAGGGCAAATTACCATCCCCACCTCCACTCCTCCCCTTTCTGAATGGTCCTGGATGTGAGGAAACAATTTCAGGACTGCACCTTTAGCTTTACATTTGTATTATTATTATTCTTTGGGTCTTTCGGTAAAGTCACGTAGATAGGTTCAAAGAAAATAACAAAATAACAAACAGAAAACTACGAAGTTTCGATGATGACCACTTGTGTTGCGATCGAAACGTCGTGGTTTTTTGTTTGTTATTTTGTTGTTTTCTTTGAACCTATCTACGTGACTTTACCGAAAGGCCCAAAGAATATGAATTCCTGCAGCCACGAAAGCTTCAAGTCAAGATTTGTATTATTGACACGGTGGCAGCATACGTCAGATATAAAGTTCTCGCGCGCCCACAAGGTCCCTCACTCGGGGGTGAGATAGCGACCCCGTGACATTACCCCGCAGACATAGCTAAGAGCACGCCCGGTGTTAAATGAATTGATATTAATAAATAACTAGTTGAGGTTAGAGATTGGCTAGGACCTGATGTAGGGAGACAGGATAATGGATCCTTGCGAGTGGCATAATGTGCAGATAGTATATAAATTTCAGATCAAAGTCGAGAAGCATATTGATTAAACGTCACTTAAATTTTAAAGCCCAGATGGTGGGTGGTGGCTGGCGGAGAGCCAGCGTCGTATGCATTTATTGCAAACATCACCGCCCGTGAACATCACTGCCGGGGCTTGTCACCGTTTACTCATCTCATTTCCACACATAAATAATAAACAAAATAATGATGATGATAATAATAATAATTTTAATAGCAATACCACGTGATGATCTCATTAAAAAGTGAACTGCACGCAAGTTTTGTCCAGCATTTAGTCGAAATCAGTAAACTCGTTTTCCTTTAAAACGAAACAGACAACGCTTTGCAGGTTTCTTGAAATTCAGTAGTTTGCTAAACGAGATGTTTTCTTATAGCCTCCCCATCGCGTTGTCGGCCACGGGCGTTTTTTGACCATACCCCATCACGCTGCTGGTCCAGTGCAGGTTGGTGAACAGGCTGGTAAAGGAGACAGAACTGACTCATAGACTTTGGCGGTGTGCCACCCCTGAATCTCAATTGCTGTCAATTGTTACAAAAACATGTTGACAAAATAATGGCGGTTTAATTGGATGATAAGTGCATTTTTTAGCAACTGCCAATCTGTTTGTTACTTATTTATATTCCATAAAACTGTGAACTTTAACGCGGGATAAAGGGCTCTTGAGTTTGAATGTGTTTAGGCTGGATTTAGACACACACCAATGTGCTTTGACAGACATCACAGCGCACCCAGGAGTCATAATGAAGGGGCCACAAGAGTAACCAGTCCATACTTTCCACTTATCTCTGGTTAAGTGGTTGGCACAGAAACAGCTGCCACCCACTTCTGTTAAAAGGGTAAAAAGGGGCCAAGTGAAGAGCAGATGGCATCCAATTTTTTTTGTGAAGGAACATGAGATTAACACTTCTGGGATTTAGCAGTAGTCGGCCGAGGTCTTCGCCACGAACTTATCGTTTGACTTTTTGAATGTTCAATCCATTGACACCAATGGACTGCCGGGAGTGACCCGGAAGAGAGGGCCAGGCCACCAATATGACATATATGGCAAAAATGTTGGTTACTACTTCAACGCGTCCTCACACTTATGCCTTTCACACGCCTACACTGCTCGATGAAGGAAGACCTCCCTCATGACGTGTTGGTCACGGGGGGTTGGTTGACCTTACTTCACCATAGTGATCAGTGCAGGTTGGCTAAAGCCAAGTAATTGGTTGAATAAAAACGTCTTCAGTGCTATTTTCCCCTTAGCCTACAATGCAAATCAATCTGAAATAAGGGAAAAGATCACTTTAGCCATTTTATGCAATTGGTGACCAGCACTGTTTCAGTTGCCACTCGCAACGTATGTTATAGCCGCGGCCGGGAATCAAACTTTCGATCGCCGGGGTCACAGCCCGTTGTGTCAACCACTGCACCACGACTCCCCCACACATTACATATTCTGAAAGAGAATGACAATATATACACATACACACGTTAGTTATTATTTTTTGTTACAATTTGCTCAACAACAAACACGTCAAATTTTGATTTAAAGCTTTCGTGACTGCAGTAATTCATATTCTTAGCTCTTTCGGTAAAGTCACGTTGAAGGGAAACAATAAAATAATAAAATATATAAAACAATAAACATTTTCACGACGTTTAGACCATAACACAAACGGTCGTCATCAGGTGTGTCGTTTGCATTAATTTAGTTATAAATTTAGTTATAAATATAGTTATAGATAAATTAATGCAAACCGACACACCTGATGACGACCGTTTGTGTTATGGTCGAAACGTCGTGAGAATTTTTATTGTTTTATATATTTTATTATTTTATTGATTCCCTTCAACGTGACTTTACCGAAAGAGCTAAGAATAACAAACACGTCAACGTACGATTACCAAGCACAATCGGGGAGGGGAATGTCGGCATCAACTACAAGACGGCATCCACTCGACCTTGCACGTGAGCAGGCTGGAAGGCTATTTGTGCACAAGCAGTGCTTTGGGCAAACACCGCGTTCCGCCACAGTGTGAGCACGCGACACAGCGTGAATTTTAAATCTCCATGCACGCACGCACAAACTTAATGGGCAAACAATGCGGGCAGCCTGGTCTTCGGGAGACGCTTAATCGTTGAACGGAGGCATCACGATCACAGGGTGAAGTGCATTTCTTATTGGAGAGAAAAAAAGGAAAAGAGAAATGGCATGGCGCAACCAATAGATTTGCAGCTGGGAATACGGAGCAGACCTCTGGATCGAGGCCAGCTGTTTTTATATCCAAAGTAGTGTGCTTTTATCGGAAGTTACCCTTGGTCTTCTACCCCTCCAATATAACGGAAGCATGTGTTGCTTCCAGCAAAAACAGTGTTTCTATGATAATATTAATGTTTAGCATTGTTCATGAAAACTGCATCTCACAATTGCTGAGGAACCACAGACAAAAGCTGGAAGGCAGCCAGATGATGAGCCGTCACCAAGAATCGGCCAAGCTCTGCGGCCCTCTACATATGGAGATGGTTTCACTCAATTAATACGTTTTTTTATCCATGCAGGGGGAAATGGGAGAAGCCGGAGAAAACTCACGCATTCGAGGGGGCAACACTCTACTCCATACAGAAAGAACAGAAGATATTAGTCCCCAACAACAACAACAACAACCGCCATTCGCCACTAAGCAGCGGTGATGTCACCACGACGCTTGTGCCAGGCTATGTGCACCTTGAGGCCACGTGAAGTGTCGAATGCCCGCTGGCAGGAGGTCACGGGGCAGACCCAGATGCCACAGGTTTACTGAGACGACTTTTTGATGCACCACCTGTGCCCCTCCTTGTAGTGAGCGTCGCTTCTCTGCCCTCCGTTGTTGTTGGATGGCGACTGCCTCCAACTGCCTAGCAGCGTCCTTCACGAGCCTTCTACACAGAGGCCGATCTTGACACCGCCGGTAACCAGGCATCGGCAAGTCCACTCAGCTCCACGTCCTCCTGTACCACATCACTCCATCTCTTTTCTAGCCCATGCCGCGCCCGTTTTGCCCCCTCGATCCGGCGGAACAAAGCTCTTTAAGCATGCGGTGGCTGGGCATGCAGGCTACATAACCCAGCCAATGCAGCATTGCCTGCCGGAGGAGCTCACCAATGGGAACCCAGAATGGATCGTAGGCAGGCCAGCCTAAATGTTTCTAACCGGCAAAGATGTTCCATTAGGGGGGTCCACGTTTCGCAATCATAGAGAAGGGAGGGAATGACTGTGGCCGAGAAGACTTGAAGCTTCATGCGGAGCAACGGACCAGGTAGCTTCCCCACAGAGTTACGCAACCGATGAAAAGATAATGCCACTCGACTGATTCGGAGTGAGACCTCCGCTGTTAAACCGGAGCCGGTCATGAGCACACTGCCCAGGTAGGGGAAACTCTCCACTCTCTCCACAAAATACCCAGGCAGGTGCTTAGTTTTGGTGGGCTGATGGTAAGGCTCCACCTCTTAGTGGCAAGCTCCAGGTTTCGCAGCAGCGCCTCCAACTCCTCCTCTGAGTGAGCAGCAATTACCAGATCATCGGCATACATAACGTGGTTGAGCAATAGGGAGCCATCCCTTGACCGCACTCGGGCATCGATCAGCCTCCCATTTTATCTGTACCAGATGGAAGTTCCTCCGGTACAGCTATCGAAGGCTTCACGAACCACGTGGTCGAAATAGATGTTAAATAATATGGAAGCCAGAGGACATCTCTGTCGCACCCCAAGGTGTGCAGGGAATGGCTCCGACTCCACATGTCACTGTACCACATTCTCCTTGGTAAAGCCAGGGTACGATGTCACCTCCTCGACGCCCATGGGAAAGGGGCTTTGCAACATGTGCAATCCACCAGCTCTCGCCTCCATAGCGCTGGGCAAGCATGCGCTCGGCTATATAGGGCACCGCGGTGGTGAGATGCCCTCTACCTCGCCAGGTACACAGGAGGTTGTTAATTCGATCCCGACCCTGATGCCTGCTGTATATTTGGAGTTTGCATGTCCTCTCCGTGCTCGCGTGGATTTTTCTCCGGGTCCTCCACATCTAGAATCAACGTGCGTTTAGAGTGTTTGGCTGCTATACATGTTCACGCAATAGGCCATTTCGTTGAGCTATCATTTGTGTCCAGGTCGTTTCTGAAAACGAGCTATATAGCTTAGTGGGCCTCATATAGTAACATTAAAACATTGTTCGTTTTAAGAGTTTAAATAGATTTTACTTATATCCAGATTCTACTCCTGTGATATTCAAATATTGCAGGATCGTGAGGGACAGCGACAGCTTGCAGAAGACTTCCATCCAGCAATGGATTGATCATGGATGATGGTGATGGATGATAATGATGGTGCTGCATGACCCAAGGACTTTCGAGCCAGAGAAAACTGGAAGTGACTTTGCTGTCGTAAGTGGTATAGAGCACCCAATCCTAATAGGTTTTTCTAAACCGAAAAAAAAGGAAATTACTTTGTGTGACGAGTTCATTTTCCGCGAGATGAGCAAAAAGGTTGACTGAACTCAAACAAAGAGACCAAATGAACTAATTACGTTTCAGGTACTTGCTAATTTTAAAACCATCAGCAATCCATTCAGTTAATTCTCTATTACAAAGCCAACTACCCCCGTAAAGCTGTATTGAGACTGTTGCGGGCGGCAAGTTCTGTCGGCGAGCACCTATTAAGGCTGGTAAAGTGCACAACAAAGTGGCGAGGCGATCACCATGCCTCGCCACCTTTGTCTCCCCAGTGTTGATGTTTACACACCGCACAGGGTCTTTGTTTAAGGCGGGATGCGACCTTGAGTCACCAGGTTCATAGCGCAGCGCGCTAACCGGCTACACGACCGCTCGCTGGGCTGTTCACACACAACAGCCGCCGTTCTCCACTAAGTGGCGGCGACATCACCACGGTGCATGTACCAGGCTTGGTGCACTTTGAGGCGACGTGCAGTCTCGAAGGTTCGCTGGCAGGAGGTTATGGGATGGACCCAGGTGCCATGGATTGAATGAGATGACCGGCAGATGCACCACCTTTGGTCCCTATTGTGCCAACTCGCTGCGTTTTATCCACCTGGCGCTCCGCTTGTTGTTGTGAGCATCGCTCCCCTACCCACCATTGTTGTTTGGATGGCAAAACCGCCTCCAACTGCCCAGTAGCGACCATCATGAGCCGCGTCCAGAGAGGCCGATCTTGACACCTCTGGTACCAGTCACCATAACATCCATTCAGCTGCACATCCTCCTTGACCGCATCAGCCTACATCTCTTCTATAGTCCGTGCCATGCCTGCCTAGCCCTCTCTTTCTACCGGGGCATGCGGTGGCTGGGCATGCGGGCTAATCCGTTCAACGCAGCCTCACCTGCTGAAAGAGCTCACCAAATGGGACGGTGTCCAGATCTTTGAAGGCTCTATGAGTTCCTCACACAATCCAATCTGCTTAAACCCAGGATGGGATCCATCGACGGGCCAGCCTGAATGTTTCAAGCCTGCACAGACGCTCCTTCAATGGGCTGCACATAAAGGACAAAAATCCTCCCCCTATAGCCTGAACAGACTGTTGGGGCAATTGTTGTTCGCGAGCACCTATGAAGGCCGGCACGGCAACACGTGGGGGCGGGTGGCCAACACCACGGCACGGTCGCCTTTGTCTCCCCAGTGGTGATGTTCACTACACACCGCACCAGGCACTCATTTGAGGCTGAGTCGACCTAGGGGGAGGCCCATGACCAGTTCAAATAATCGTCACCGCTGTTGGGAATTAAACTCGCGCTCACATTCTACACACTACGTTTGTGTGCAGTGGCTGGATTGCACAAAGACACACGCGCGCACACACACACACGACACGACACGCGCAGACACGCACAGATATATTATACCACTTACCCTGCGCTGCGCGCACGTTAATGCACCACATTAAGAGCAGGGGTGTTTGGGGATAGGCAGCAGGCAGCAGCAAACACAACATTTATAATATACAGTGCTTTGACAGAAGTGCTTTATTAGTTATTTTGTCCACGAAGCAGCATGGTTATGTACCTAGGTCGAAATAAAAAAGGCAACAAAATGTAGTTTTTATCGCGCTGTCAAGTTATTCAGCAATAACTCACACTAACGGAGGTTTATTTTGACAGGCAATCATGAAATGTTTGACCGTGTCATTAAATCATCCTGCCAAGCTGTTCCACTCAGATTTGTTACTGTATATTCAAACTGTACATGTGTCCAAAGCAAAAAGAAAACAACAACAACGACCCCCCCCCCCTCCCCCCACTGGAAAGTCACACCTGGATGTTCGGGTTGCTCTGGACAGCTCGCCTGTGCGTTGTCTGGTGGTGCTGTATGTATGTTGAGCTTCTTTCGCACCGTACGCAGCCAACCGTGCTGTATAGCTCGTTGTTATTCGACGCGATGTTCAACGCTTCTCTCCAGGTGCTTGGGAGCTGCGCGAGCAGCAACTGAAGAATTGCTCCTACCCCCTATCGATCCACGATCCTCGCGCGACTCGTTGTTGGCTTCTGGAAATTGGAGACTATTATTGATCGGCGTCAACATTTGACGCCGAACTGAAAAAGGCAGAAGAAGAATAAAAAGAAAATGTGGCTCTAATAACTATTTGTCGCTTGAATAGAGTGTTGCCTAAAGTAGCTCTCGGCATGTGCAGTGAAACGTCAGACATCATGCACGACCAGAAAACAACAGCAACATATGACATCACCGGAAGACGCATCGATGAGCGAAACCCGCAACACCGTTGGCTATTCGTAAAAGCCACGTTTCCAAAACAGCAAAAAAACCATCCCTCTCTGCCGTACACGGCTGATTGCGAGGGCTGACAGCAAGCGCACGTATGGACATTACAACCTTGGATTACTTCACTCATCGATCTGTCAGAAGCCATAATTCTCAATCAGACGACGAAATGCTTTTGCCAATTTTAATTAGGCCCGCGGCACGTGTGTCCCCCCCCCCCCGCACATGTGCGCGCAAGTGTTTAACGCCGCGCCTGGTGGTCGTAAGAGACCGTTCCTCAACAACACAATGAAAGGGGCCCTGTAAAGATAGCCAAGTCACCTTTTTAAATATTTCACTGCCTAAGCTGATTTCTTCCCAACGCGATTTACAGAACGGCATGTGTGCCAAGACAAAGAGGGAGCAGGGGAGGGGGTAGAAGCGGTGGCGGGGCATAAGGGAGTGGGTTGGGGGGGGGGGAGTGCTGAAATCTATCAATGCACGGCAGCCGGCAAACAGGAGTCCTGATCCTCCAGTAATGACTCAATCGATGGCCTTGATCCTGCTTCGAAACCGACGGGGAGTAGTGGATCAAAGCGCAAGCTCGCTTGAGCCCTGGGAAAATGTTTGTCTGTGTTCCACCGGGTGGCGTTTTGGCCCGTGGCTGGGGTGCGAGATGAAAAGCTGATTTGTCTCTTGTGCAGCACGCACGGTGGTGTGCTTGGCAGATTCTTCTCATTTGGAAATTCGAATATTTCTCCCAACCGTTTGTAGCCTGGGCCACACACACACACGTGTGTGGTTCTATTCCTTGGCGAGGTCTTAGCGGTTGTGCATTTTGGCTCTCACGCACCCCCCCCCCCCCTCCAAATGTGTTTTTCCGGGTCACGCGGTGTGGACGTTCGGCTTTCAAATTCCGACGTTTCGCGTTGCGTGCTGCCAACTTGCCCAGGAACTGAAAAACGGCGGAGGTTATGCCGAACAGCACGTGTTTGAACCCAAGAACGCACCGGGGATGTTCCATTTGTTTCAGAGCTGCTGTACAGTGAGGGGAAAAAGTATTTGATCGCCTGGTGATTTTGTACGTTCGCCCACTGACAAAGAAATGATCAGTCTATAATTTTAATGGTTGGTTTATTTGAACAGTGAGCGACAGAATAACAACAACAAAATCCAGAAACACGCATGTCAAAAATGTTATAAATTGATTTGCATTTTAATGAGGGAAATAAGTATTTTACCCCCTTTCAATCAGAAAGATTTCTGGCTCCCAGGTGTTTTTTATACAGGTAACGAGCTGAGATTAGGAGCACACTCTTAAAGGCAGTGCTCCTAATCTAAGCATGTTACCTGTATAAAAGACACCTGTCCACAGAAGCAATCAATCAATCAGATTCCAAACTCTCCACCATGGCCAAGACCAAAGAGCTCTCCAAGGATGTAAGGGACAATATTGTAGACCTACACAAGGCTGGAATGGGCTACAAGACCATTGCCAAGCAGCTTGGTGAGAAGGTGACAACAGTTGGTGCGATTATTCGCAAATGGAAGAAACACAAAATAACTGTCAATCTCCCTCGGCCTGGGGCTCCATGCAAGATCTCACCTCTTGAGTTGCAATGATCATGAAAACGGTGAGGAATCAGCCCAGAACTACACGGGAGGATCTTGTCAATGATCTCAAGGCAGCTGGGACCATAGTCACCAAGAAAACAATTGGTAACACACTACGCCGTGAAGGACTGAAATCCTGCAGCGCCCGCAAGGTCCCCCTGCTCAAGAAAGCACATATACATGCCCGTCTGAAGTTTGCCAATGCACATCTGAATGATTCAGAGGACAACTGGGTGAAAGTGTTGTGGTCAGATGAGACCAAAATGGAGCTCTTTGGCATCAACTCAACTCGCCGTGTTTGGAAGAGGAGGAATGCTGCCTATGACCCCAAGAACACCATCCCCACCGTCAAACATCGAGGTGGAAACATTATGCTTTGGGGGTGTTTTTCTGCTAAGGGGACAGGACAACTTCACCGCATCAAAGGGACGATGGACGGGGCCATGTACCGTCAAATCTTGGGTGAGAACCTTCTTCCAGTCAGGGCATTGAAAATGCGTCGTGGATGGGTATTCCAGCATGACAATGATCCAAAAACACACGGCCAAGGCAACAAAGGAGTGGCTCAAGAAGAAGCACATTAAGGTCCTGGAGTGGCCTAGCTAGTCTCCAGACCTTAATCCCATAGAAATTATGTGGAGGGAGCTGAAAGTTCGAGTTGGCAAATGTCAGCCTCGAAACCTTAATGACTTGGAGAAGATCTGCAAAGAGGAGTGGGACAAAATACCTCCTGAGATGTGTGCAAACTTGGTGGCCAACTACAAGAAACGTCTGACCTCTGTGATTGCCAACAAGGGTTTTGCTACCAAGTACTAAGTCATGTTTTGCAGAGGGGTCAAATACTTATTTCCTGATTAAAATGCAAATCAATTTATAACATTTTTGACATGCGTTTTTCTGGATTTTGTTGTTGTTATTCTGTCTCTCACTGTTCAAATAAACCTACCATTACAATTATAGACTGATCATTTCTTTGTCATTGGGCAAACGTACAAAATCAGCAGGGGATCAAATACTTTTTTCCCTCACTGTATCTAAGGATGCAATAACCCTTCGTGAAATACATATACTGTATTTACACAAGCAAAAAACCCGTATGAAAATGAAATTCATATTTTCTACCAAGTGACAATGTTGCTACTCGGTATAAATTACATATTTATATTTGTTTGCAACTTTTTTAGCGGTGGAACCCCACGGGGAAAGGGAGTAGAGTTCCGGATAAAATGCATGGATACGGATAATGAAATGAGAACGCGAATAGGGAAGATAAATAATTGTAAATACGAGGGAAAGGATGTAAAAGGAAAGGTGGGGGTAGGGAAGATAAGGCGGCGAAAGGACTTCGACGGTGCAAGGAACAGCGTCTGTTTTCACAGGGGGCGGGTGAGAGGGGACGGATTCACAGTGGGGGTGGTCACACAAAAAGTGACGTGATTCACAGGAGGCTTGAGCTTATTCAGAGAGATTGATTATTACCTACCATAATCACCCAGAAATGTCTGTCCGTCCCGCGCGTGACGTCACTCCACATGAGGCCCACCCCCCTCATTAATATTCATGAGTGGGTGGAGTTTTTACACGAACGCAAAGGTCGAGCTGAGTTAGATAATTTATTACGCAAAGTCGCTTCAAATATGACGTTTCTTTACAGAAAGTGACGGCAAAAAATAAATCTACGCAGCACAGTGCTACAGTGCGTGACGTCACTACAAAAGAGCCCCCGACCCCTTCGTTAATATTCATGCACGCGTGGAAATTTACGCTAACGCACAAGAAGGTCGCGCACTCCACATGCCGCACCCCTCCCCTCATTAAAAATCATGAGCGGGTGACGTCAGTCCACATGCCGCACCCCTCCACAATAACCATGAGCGGGTGACGTCACTCCACATGCTGCACCCCTCCCCAATAACCATTAGCGGGTGACGTCACTCCACATGGGGCAACCCCCCCTCCCCCCCTCATTAATAATTATCATGAGCTGAACAATTTTTCTATTTAATATTTCAGATTTACTGCAATATACACCCGTCTTTGGAGGGTCAAAAAAAGCTAGGTGGAAGTGCAGCCCTGCAATTGCATGCTCCCACCCCTGTTGGGGGAAGAGGCCCAGCGAGAGGGAGCTATACGCAGCCCGTCTAATCGAGGGTAACCTGCACCTACTGTTCTGTGCTGGCCAGTAGGCCTCGGCAAGGTAAGGTAATTTACCATTTTTACCGGGTAAAAGTGTCGACATGCCAAGGGGTAAGGTAAAGGTGAAGGGTAAAGTTCGCGCGGAAGAATTACCCGGTAGGGTAAAGGGAGAGCGTAGTATTACCCGGTAAATACCTTGTTTACCGCTCGCTAAAAGCTCCGTGGCATAGTCCGTGGCCTCCGTTTAAAATTGGAATCATCGAGAGTATTCTATAGATTAATAAAGCACTCTACCTAGCATTTACCTGTTATAAACCTTTTTCACGTGTAGTACCCCAGTAAATACCCTGTAATCGGGTAATCAGGTAATTTGTATGTTTGTATGCTAGTTGTTTTTGACCTTTTACATTTTATCTTACCTTGTTAAAGGGTAAACAGTGAGGGTAGAGTGATTGTTTTGTGGTAAGGTAAAAGGTAGGGTAAAGGTAGGGTCGTTGCTTTTACTTTTAACCTTACCTTGCCGAGGCCTACTGGCCAGATGTCTTGGGAAAAAAATCATGGAGTACCCACGCTTTGCCCCACCACATGCGACTTGTCAATAGACTGTCGTGCATCCCGCACCTCCAATTAGCACGTCTGCCTATGTACGGTGCGAAAGAAGTTCAACATACATTTATATTTTAGGGTGGACAGAGGCAGGGTGGGGGTTAAGAAATGTGTGTATTCTGTGTACGTATACACACATATATAGTGTATGTATATAATGCAATCTATATTTTATATGGGAACAAAGTCAGTGGTGGGGAGAGCCGACATCAGTTGTCGGTTTTGGCAGCAATATTGATCAAATATAAAAAGAGCCATTGGGTGTTGAGCTCTAGGTTTCTTAACACAAATGTATATCAGTAATGGCAAATACTTTTGCTGTTAAACTATATTTTAATTCGTCGATAATTGTTAACTTCCTCACTAATTGTCGATGATTTTTGACGCTCCTCTGAGATTTCGTTTAAGACAGGTAATGGTTTTTGTAAAGATTTCAGCTACTTGATTCCATTCCCCTTATAATCAATATCCTCAATCAAATTATTGCTAAAAATACTAATGATCGAAATGACCGTTGCTTCACCTTGCACAGGGCAGTGTCGCATGCAGTGAACTTGAAGCAATAAAATAAATTAATTTAAAATACTTTCCCTATAATAAAAGGTAAACATTCCTAATTGCAAAACACGTGACAATAATGTGTGGGAAACAAGTTGATGCTCCGTAACAATCGCCGTGGTCAGACCTCAAGCGTCGTTACATTTCAATACAATACGAGGTGAAGGTGCAGTCCCTGGCATTGCTTGCTCATGTCACTGCGGGCAGTAGCGCCTCAAGTTTAACTTAGTTTAACCAGGTGAGGAGCTCACGAGTTAAGGGGCGTATCACTTGCAAGAAAGACCCGAGTCACCAAAAGGACAAAAGCACAAACAGATGAAGATAGAGTACATCAATGAATCAAATAGAAATGAGAACACAAAACTGCACCACAAGACAAAAAGAAAATACTTCACAAACATAAATCGTTAAAAAAAGAAATTTTGTCTCTCGCGTAAATTGGCTCTGGAAGATTATGTTTAGACTGATCATAGTAGAATTACAAATTAAGTTACAGATATAATAAACAGATATGGAGCGGCTATCGTACCACTATGTAAACTGAAAATGATGTATGCAAATGCAATTGTAAGTGAAATTAACCTTTGCAAGCCCCTCTACGGGCTATATGGGCCTACTCTTCCTTGCTGACCACAGGTCCTTGAAGAAGTGAAAGTATCCACGCGCATACCCCACCACAAATGACCTGCTCAGCCATTAGCGCAAATGCAAAACCTGGTTCCTAAGTTTCCTCCAAGGCCTTGGCTAACATCGGTGGCCGAGTGATGCCCCATCCGATCCTGGGCACTTCCTTGCGTGAAACCAAACGAAACCGACACGAGTGAAGTATGACCAGACAAATGGTGAGGAACCCCCCATGATCCATACAGTATGGAAGAGGAATTCATCCTGAGTCAGTGGACTGTCAAACAGCTGAAAAAGTTATTATTAACACTTCAATTAATTATAAAATGTGCCAGGATGGAATTTATGATAGATGTAATTTCTACATGCTTCCCATCATCAATATTGACTTCACAGCATCACCTCGGTCACAACTGTGTAGACTTTCCACGGGAAGCAACTGCTATTACAAAGCCGTATTGACATAATGAGTAAAACTGTAAATGTAGGGCAAGCAAATTCCAGCTATTAAGAAACGATTCTTTTGAAATAAATGCTGAAGACTTAAGTTTCAAGACGTGTCTCAGTCCGGGCTCAGACAAAAGCATTGCAGATTAAGTGTTGCTGCTCCCATCGATCCACACCCTTCCGATTTGTTGTTGGCTTCTGGAAATTGGAGATAGACTATTGATCAACGCAATATTCGCTGCGAACCCAGAGCAGAAAAGGCTCGCTCTAATAACTGTTTGTCGGTTTAATGGATTTCCCAAAGAAAAGAGGCACTGGAGGTTACATTTATTAATTACCTCTTTCTCTTGCTGCTTTACACTTCAGACGGTTTGGATAATAGAAACAATCATTCCCCATTTGCATTCCGGATTGTCTAATAGCGCTGTACAATAGAAGCAGTTCACATGAGGCCTTTATGATTTGTATCAGAAGCTTTTAAATGAAGATCTCAAAATAATTTCATCAATGCATCTGCATCGATGACCCATTCCGTCATGCCATTGCTGGATGAGGGCCTCCTCACATGCCTTGAAGGATATCTGACCATACTTCACCATGCTGGTCAAGTCTTGGTTTGCGAAAGCCGGCGGCGTGCAAAACAATGGATTGTTCTGCATTGCCCTCTCCTGCCCACAATGCCCCCGCCTTTAACCCCCATGTTACCCAAACCAAGCACCATCCAAACTCGTCGTGCCTGCTTAGCTTCCAGGACCTGATGAGTCTGAGCACATTTCGGATGGTTAGGTTTCAGTCTCATGGAAGGTTTGCTCATATCCCTAATTAAAATGTACAGCCCTTTATTAGTGCACTGCCAGGGTTAAAGGAATTGCCACGCCATATTACTCATAGGTATGTTTGACCATACTTGGTCATGTTCGTCATCGCGGGTTGATGAAGAGGGTCCCCAGGATCGGTTGACTATGGCTGGGAAATCGAACTAAGGTCACCAGGTTCATGGCATTATCGTGCAGCGTGCTAAGCACTGCCCCACCACTCCTGCCCAATAGTTGTTTACGGTATAACAAAAATTATAATGAGATCAACTACATGGAGCTCCATTACCACTCTCAATGGCCGAAGAATAATATTGCACCAGCAGAATAATGAGACGTGATTATAATTATTGTTTTTATTAATTCATCTCAATTTTAGTGTTTTCATCCTTAGAAGAGAATATATCAATCACTTTTGTCATATATTTTTTTTTTATTTACAACCCTGAAGGTTTTTTGGCCATTGGGGCTGTTTTACGATATTTCACCATGCTGGTGAGTGTGAATTGGCCATTGGGGCTATTTTACGATATTTCACCATGATGGTCAGTGTGAATTGGCCATTGGCGCTATTTTACGATATTTAACCATGCTGGTCAGTGTGAATTGGCCATTGGGGCTATTTTACTATATTTCACCATGCTGGTCAGTGTGAATTGGCCATTGGGGCTATTTTACTATATTTCACCATGCTGGTCAGTGTGAATTGGCCATTGGGGCTATTTTACTATATTTCATCATGCTGGTCAGTGTGAATTGGCCATTGGGGCTATTTTACTATATTTCACCATGCTGGTCAGTGTGAATTGGCCATTGGGGCTATTTTACTATATTTTACCATGCCGGTCAGTGTGAATTGGCCATTCGGGCTATTTTACTATATTTCACTATGCTGGTCAGTGTGAATTGGCCATTGGGGCTATAGTACTATATTGCACCATGCTGGTCAGTGTGAATTGGCCATTGGGACTATTTTACTATATTTCATCATGCTGGTCAGTGTGAATTGGCCATTGGGGCTATTTGACTATATATCACCATGCTGGTCATTGTGAATTGGCCATTGGAGGTATTTTACTATATTTCACCATGCTGGTCAGTGTGAATTGGCCATTGGGGCTATTTTACTATATTTCACCATGCTGGTCATTGTGAATTGGCCATTGGGACTATTTTACTATATTTCACCATGCTGGTCAGTGTGAATTGGCCATTGGGGCTATTTTACTATATTTCACCATGCTGGTCAGTGTGAATTGGCCATTGGGACTATTTTACTATATTTCATCATGCTGGTCAGTGTGAATTGGCCATTGGGGCTATTTTACTATATTTCACCATGCTGGTCATTGTGAATTGGCCATTGGAGCTATTTTACTATATTTCACGATGCTGGTCAGTGTGAATTGGCCATTGGGGCTATTTTCCTATATTTCACCATGGTGATCAGTGTGAATTGGCCATTGGGGCTATTTTACTATATTTCACCCAGCTGGTCAGTGTGAATTGGCCATTGGGGCTGTTTTACTATTTTCACCATGCTGGTCAGTGTGAATTGGCCATTGGGGCTGTTTTACTATTTTCACCCAGCTGGTCAGTGTGAATTGGCAATTGGGGCTATTTTACTATATTTCAACATGCTGGCCAGTGTGAATTGGCCATTGGGGCTATTTTACTATATTTCACCATGCTGGTCAGTGTGAATTGGCCATTGGGGCTATTTTACTATATTTCACCATGCTGGTCAGTGTGAATTGGTCATTGGAGCGATTTTACTATATTTCACCATGCTGGTCAGTGTGAATTGGCCATTGGGCCTTTTTTCCTATATTTCACCATGCTGGTCAGTGTGAATTGGTCATTGGGGCTATTTTACTATAATTCACCATGCTGGTCAGTGTGAATTGGTCATTGGGGCTATTTTACTATATTTCACCATGCTGGTCAGTGAGAATTGGTCATTGGGGCTATTTTACTATATTTCACCATGCTGGTCAGTGAGAATTGGCCATTGGGGCTATTTTACTATAGTTCACCAAGCTGGTCAGTATGAATTGGCCATTGGGGCTATTTACTATACTTCACCATGCTGGTCAGTGTTAATTGGCCATTGGGGCTATTTTAATAGATTTCACCATGCTGGTCAGTGTGAATTGGTCATTGGGGCTATTTTAATAGATTTCACCATGCTGGTCAGTGTGAATTGGTCATTGGGGCTATGTTACTATATTTCACCATGCTGGTCAGTGTGAATTGGTCATTGGGGCTATTTTAATAGATTTCACCATGCTGGTCAGTGTGAATTGGCCATTGGGGCTATTTTACTATATTTCACCATGATGGTCAGTGTGAATTGGCCATTGGCGCTATTTTACTATATTTCACCATGCTGGTCACTATGAATTGGCCATTGGGGCTATTTTACTATATTTCACCATGCTGGTTAGTGTGAATTGGCCATAGGGGCTATTTTACTATATTTCACCATGCTGGTCAGTGTGAATTGGCAATTGGGGCTATTTTACTATATTTCCCCATGCTGGTCAATGTGAATTGGCCATTGGGGCTATTTTACTATATTTCACCATGCTGGTCAGTGTGAATTGGTCATTGGGGCTATTTGCTATATTTCACTATGGTGGTCAGTGTGAATTGGTCATTGGAGCTATTTTACTATATTTCACCATGCTGGTCAGTGTGAATTGGTCATTCGGGCTATTTTACTATATTTCACCATGCTGATCAGTGTGAATTGGCCATTGGCAATATTTTACTATATTTCACCATGCTGGTCAGTGTGAATTGGCCATTGGGCCTATTTTACTATATTTCACCATGCTGATCAGTGTGAATTGGCCATTGGCGCTATTTTACTATAGTTCACCAAGCTGGTCAGTAGGAATTGGCCATTGGGGCTATTTACTATACTTCACCATGCTGGTCAGTGTTAATTGGCCATTGGGGCTATTTTACTATATTGGTCAGTGTGAATTGGTCATTGGGGCTATTTTAATAGATTTCACCGTGCTGGTCAGTGTGAATTGGCCATTGCGGCTATTTTACTATATTTCGCCATGCTGGTCAGTGTGAATTGGCCATTGGGGCTATTTTACTATATTTCACCATGCTGGTCAGTGTGAATTGGCCATTGGGGCTATTTTACTATATTTCCCCATGCTGGTCAGTGTGAATTGGTCATTGGGGCTATTTGACTATATTTCACCATGCTGGTCAGTGTGAATTGGCCATTGGGTCTATTTTACTATATTTCACCGTGCTGGTCAGTGTGAATTGGCCATAGGGGCTATTTTACTCTATTTCACCATGCTGGTCAGTGTGCATTGGCAATTGGGGCTATTTTACTATATTTCCCCATGCTGGTCAATGTGAATTGGCCATTGGGGCTATTTTACTATATTTCACCATGCTGGTCAGTGTGAATTGGTCATTGGAGCTATTTTACTATACTTCACCATGCTGGTCAGTGTGAATTGGCCATTGCGGCTATTTTACTATATTTCGCCATGCTGGTCAGTGTGAATTGGCCATTGGGGCTATTTTACTATATTTCACCATGCTGGTCAGTGTGAATTGGCCATTGGGGCTATTTTACTATACTTCAACATGCTGATCAGTGTGAATTGGCCATTGGTGCTATTTTACTATATTTCACCATGCTGGTCAGTGTGAATTGGTCATTGGGGCTATTTTACTATATTTCACCATGCTGGTCAGTGTGAATTGGTCATTGGGGCTATTTTACTATATTTCACCATGTTGGTCAGTGTGAATTGGCCATTGGGGCTATTTTACTATGTTTCACCATACTGGTCAGTGTGAATTGGCCATTCGGGCTATTTTACTATATTTCACCATGCTGGTCAAGTGAATTGGTCAGTGGGGCTATTTTACTATATTTCACCATGCTGGTCTGTGTGAATTGGTCATTGGGGCTATTTCACTATATTTCACCATGCTGTTCAGTGTGAATTGGTCATTGGGGCTATTTTACTATATTTCACCATGCTGGTCAGTGTGAATTGGTCATGGGTGGAGCCTTAGGACTGGTTCAGATATCACTCCGACTAGCTTGGCCAGGTACATGACTCAAACTTATGTAAGTTGGGTTCATGACGCAGTGCGCTCCAAATGGTGAAGATACAAAAAGGTACAGGTGCAGCCCTGCAATGGCTTGCTCACGCCGCTACTGCCTGAACAGCCTCTGGAGGGTATTTGGCCTACTCTTCCACCATGGCCAGACATCTTGGAAGAGGTGCGTGGTACAACCGACGTTACCCCACCACACGCAACCTTCCAATAAACTAACCGTGGCGTACCCATTCATGCTGCTGAGACGAGGGTATTTAATAAACCTGTCCATGGTTCAACATTCGGAAGCGCGGGGAGATCAAATCGAAACGGCGACCTTTGGACTGAAAATCCAGTGCGCTAACCATTACACCAGGGCAGCGTGCATCACCCCAAAGACACCCTAAAAGACAAATTTTAAAACTGTGGCAAACAAACATGGCTCATGTTGAACTTGTCTGCTTTCCTATTCCGATTTCTGATCGCTGCGCAAAAAACCAGCAGGCGGATGCGCTCCGATAAAGCTTTTCATTTGCAATTCTATTTATAGCGGGGTGGTGAATCTTTAGCATTGCCAGCGGAGGTTCCCTTAGGGAAAGCAATGAGGTTCCTGAATAAATCTGCAGTGAAAACGAATCCACATTTTTGAATCACATTTGTAGACTGGGATGCTGACGCGGTGCGATGGTTAGCGACGCAGGCCTTGCAATCCAGAGGTCACCGGTAAAGATTCGTTCCACCCTGCGAGAAAGTTGAAACATTGGGAGCATTTTATTTTTATCCCTGGCACATTTGTGTCCACCCAGCAGTGTACCTGGAGATCTACCAACCACAGTTGGTAGATCTCCAGGTGGCATGTGGCGGGGTCACGTGATGCTCCATCGTATTCTTATCTTGAGTTGCGCAATAATGTTAAGAGCTGGCTATCAGCCTGCAAACCATTCTGATCATTTAGTTGACTGGAATGATCCACATAAGTGCAAGTTGAGGTTTTGTAGTTTTTTTTACGCGCTGACAGTCCACGGTGCAGAGAGGAGGGTGCTTGCCAATCAATGGCGGAGCCAGGATTTTAAGGTGGGGGGGGGGGGGGCAACCCCTCCAGCAATGAAAAATGATAGAGGAGTTGTTAGTAAGTAAGGACTTGTCCCTTGCTTTTTATTCGACGCGTGTGCGGCGATGGCACAGCCATCGATCGAGGGTCGAATTGGAACCGCGTTGTGTGATCGGCATCGCGCTCGTTGAAGGTGTTGATGCCTTCAGGGAAGTCGTGTACTGTATACGCAACTGCGCACAATTCTGAGTCACTTACAACTGCTTTGCCGTTACTTATTGCGAATTATGGACTCAGACTATTGTCCTATCATCTCATAGAGTCCCTGGCACATAATAATATGCTACAAGTGGCAGTGGGGGTCGCAAAATGCCGATTTATTACGAATAAACTCCAATGATCCGATCGAAATTAGGGATTTCGATCGGATCATTGGGGGGGCATGTGCCAACCCCCCCCCCCCCCCCCCCCCCCCCACTGTTGCCAATAATAACCTGGTAAGCCAACAGTGTTTAGCGTGCTTGACTCTGCTGATGAGCCCCATAAGGGCAAAACCTTCCAGGATTGTGCATGCTTGAACACATGTTACTGATTAAACTATGTCTGGGAAGCCAGAGACTGAAATACAATGTATTTGTTTTCATACCGTTCTGATGAACCAAATTTGCATTCATCTGTATCTGTTACAAAATGTGTTTACATGTGTGAAAATCATACGTGAATTATCTTGTTTATGCTCAGTTCATCGACATCAAACCATGGTCAGTCCACTGCTGGATGAAGACCTCTCCAGCCACCGGCAAACTCTCAAAATCCCTCGATGTGATAATCCACGTATCATTTTGCAAATTAACCGATTTTATCGCCGCCTCTTTGGTTCTTTACAATAACGCGTGAAAAAATGTTTTTCCTTCAAACGCAGACTAACATTGTGACTCGAAGACCAATTAATTGCCCAACAAATGACGACACTGTCTTGAGCAGCTTCTGGTTCAGTAATGAAATGTCTCTTAGGGCACCAGCAGTCGCACTCTGGAAGGACACAACTGACAGCTCACATGACCATTGCGGTTTGCTCAATTGGTGAACATTAATTATTGACGTTATGCAAAGACAAAGAACAAAAATATAACAAAATTAATTTAAATATTCTGGAACTGTGAGTAAAAGCGAAATAAAAACATTGTGAATGAATTTAAATGAGAAATTAACAGTTATCTCAAACTTGCGTTAAGCTGATTTATATATATGTTCACATACGCTGTACATTTCACAGTAGAATGATGTATGAATTGCACGACTTGTAGGTGTAATTTATCATACAGTACATACGGTATTGTATTTTCAGCGGTAGCTTTGTGTGTGTGGAATGCGCTACCTTACAACCCCTGGACACAATACAAAGGACTGTTCAGGGCGCATGAAAAGCCATAATTTTGAATTTGCATTTAAAAAGCTCATTATGGCACATCCTTACATCTCACGGGGCAATTTTTGTCTTTCGTTGGATACAACTGTGTTCCACGGACGTTTTATGCAAACAAAACATCTAAAGAAAACAACCGATGCAACAAAAAATAATAACCAAGCACACAATCGTCATTGATTGCTTAATTTGTTTCGAAATTCAATGCATCGGTTTATTTTCATGGTTGTTTTTTAGGAGCCTGATGTAACAAAGCGGAGCTAGCGGGGGGTGAGAAACATTCTTATCCATCACGGGGCTTCCATTTGTCTCAACAACACCGCATCCATTTCTACTCCCCTGTGAATCCTGACATTACATTAGGGCCATTCCATGCTCTTCTGGCAGTTACTGTGAGCAGCATGAAGTCACCAGGTCAGTGCTTTTAGCAATGACACAATGATGACACAACCACCTGCGTCCACGCCTTAGTGTAATCCTTAAAGGTGCATATTACATTCTTTCACATCCTTTATTTATGACTACTATTTATGAGCGGCCAGGGTTGAAAACAAAGAGACACCGGACAATAACAAAAAAAAGCCACATTACATTTTTCACAAAGCGATTCAAGATGCAGCCCCCCTGCAGCGTCTTGCTGATCTCAATGCTGACAGAAGGGTCTCGACGAAACGGGACTCTATAACAGTGGTTCTTAACATGGGGTGCACGCACCCTTTCTGGGGGTGTGAGACATGACAGATGTATTTTTTTAGAAGGTAAATCATCAAATCACAAATTAAGCACGGGCGCGTGAGTACAACTACTTTGTTTCATCAAACCTATGTATCTATTAACATTATAAATGTTTTAACGGTTGAGAACCAAAGGTGTGTAATGTTGCAGTAAAGGTTAAGAACCACTACTCGGTCGGGACCTTCGATAGGGTATTTGGCCTATTGTTCCACGGCGTCCAGATGGCTTGCGAAAAAAGGTGGAAGAGCGAGTACTTGTACGTGGTACACCACCACGAGAGGGGCAGAGGGGAGGGCGGAAGAGCAGTACAAGAAACCTCCACCGGGAGACTGAATCAAATCGTTGAACCGCTGGAATTCAGTGCGCTCACCAATATGCCACCAAATTAATAATTCGCAGAAACGCAAGTTGGAAATAAATAAACAAGCACGCCATTTATCTGCATCCCTAAACCCTCTTACACTTCCCATTTGTGTCGACTCACGACGAACCTCGAAATGCATTCCCCTTTAAATTCTCGCAGATGAAAATAATCGTTTTCTGTCCACGGCGCCTCCGTGACCAGGGGTGCCATCGACCTGTGCGTGTCTATTGACAGTGTGTTAAAGCACCCCGGAGCAGGTGATCTTTCGTGGGGCTATTCAATCGCGCCGCGTGCTTGAAGGTCAATTTCGCTTATTCATCAGAACGTATACTTTGCGACCGTGGGGGGGGGGGGGGGGGGTGAGGAGGAGGGGTGGGGGGTCGTCGTTCATTTGTCTGGGAAAAAAGCTCCGTACCTGTCTGCGGTTTTTTTTTAAATGCATTAGCAGGACCGTGTAATGCACGTAAGACATTGACATTCAATCTGCACCGTTCTCTCCCCGTCCCTTAGGGTTAAAAGGGAATTGAGAGCACTTGGAAACAACTGTGAAAGCACGAGGACCCTTCAATAGCAATAACAATAGAGGCTTTAAACATTGACCCCTGAGCGTGGCACGCAGTCTATTAAAAATCGTCCCCATCACTTGGGTGCCAATCTCGCATAGATTTCTGCTGTATTGGGACAGGAATAAGGAGGAGGCACTGGTGAAATTTACATCTTGCAGAAAAACAGAAGCAGGTCATCACGTGCAATTACAATATATATCTGTTATTTCGAAACTTTATTTTTTTTCTTGCTTTTAACCGTCAAAAAAATTTACCCTCCATTGGCTCGAATTTAAGTTGTCACTTGGCACAACATATTTCACTCCGTTAAGAGAATTGTAGTTTAATCCTCTGACTTTTTAATGTGGGGTTAAAGAACAAATGGCTACATTACCAGAGGCTACAAAAACATGTTTCACAACATTTGACCTTTGAAAAGATCGCGTGTCTGCTGTATTCATGATGGTGTGTATATTGTGGAATGTTTTTGCCACCTCCCTAAAGGGTACTGGTATTACACATTTTTTTGTTGGTAAGGCTTTTGACTGTTTCACTGCCCCGAGCTCCCAAGTATGTGTCACTACCATGGGTCATGGGATAAAAAACAAATCGTGAATAAATAGACATTGGCCAGGTGTGTTGATGTAGGCCTGTGATCCAGTGACTTAAGAGGCAGCATTGGCGCATCTCCTTGCAACAGTACTCAATAATTTGGCCAAACATCTCAGTCGACAAGCCTCCTGAAAGGCATCCTTGAGACTCAGCGAGGCTTCCCCGAGGAAACGAAACAAACCAAAAAGAGTTATTATTGTCGCATAAAATGAAAATAACAAAAACAAAAAAAAGCCGCTCTCTTCAATTATCATGACTCCTTAGCCGATTGCCACCAAAAGCAGCCTCATAATCGGTAAACGGTTTTGCCAATTGAGTAAATAGACACCACGGCCAGAAATGTCGCCCTACTGGGGCGCTTCAGAGTGAGGCCTCTTAATTGGTCATTATACAGCTAATGTCCAGCAGTGTTCGTACAGTGGTCCATTTACTTTACAGAGCCTGCAGTGAGTGGCTGGTTTGAGAAGCTAATGGCGATTCATCATTCACAAGCAGCTTGTCCCGCTTATTGGCTTCCACACTTTAAACTCCTTCGGCCCTTTCTGCTGCTCAACAGTGTGTATGTCAATACGCATCATGTCCGAACAAGCTGCCGACAATATATTTCTTTAGAGCGTGCGAGCGCGCTGTGCTGTGCGGTAAGGTGGACCCGCATTGGCATGTTGTACGATGATTCCGCTTGAAGGGCCGATACAACTGACCGACTTCATTTTTTAACATTGAGCCCAATAGGCGATGTCAGGCTCCGGAGCCGATCAACATAATGAGGGCCATTAGAGCAAAACTCGGCATTTGGCTACACAGTGGGTGACCTTTAAAAAATGTGCGCGGAACGTTTCTTTCCCGGGCACGTTAATGGGACGTGTCTCGGGACGTGATTCAGCATGGCGTGGCCGCGCGACGTCACAGCAGCAAGCGACGGGGCTGATGGGTTCAGCGCCGCCGCCCCCTCTAGCTTCTGGAGATCCATCCTGCGGGGCGCAATCCCACCACAAATGCTGTTGCTGTCCGCGACGGTGACCCCCTCGACACGGCCTTGCCACCGGCTGTTGGTTGGAACCCCTGCGGTGCCCCGTTGTGAGCGGTGGTATTCCCAATCTGCTGAGATGCATAAACCTCTCGGCAGCTGCGCCATTATATTCTTTTTTTATTGTATTTACTGCCGCGCGAAACTAGAAAAAGCTTTTTTGGCAATTATGGAAAGCAAATAGCATTTTCTTCTTTCACATGGTAATCGTGGCCTAAGCTATACTTTAGTCCGGAGTGGCCACGCGTGCGCGCAACATCTAACAACCCGCATTTCAGCCACCTTCGACACTTCCCCCATGAATGCTTAGACTGCAGCTATGGTCTGAAACGTCCCGTGTTTGTAATAATCCATTTGTCTTAAGCTACATTACGTATTAAATTATAATGCTCTTTTCGTTTTGTTGGGCAGTGCTTCATGAGCAAGCACTGCCTGTCCTGACGGTAATAGCAAATGACCCTTTCCCATTACCATCGTCATACTCCAAATAAGATAATGCATCGCGGAATAAATTGTTTTAAATGCATTTTTAAAAAAATGAATATACATCTCCGTGTATACGCACGTCAAGGCACAACGTTGCGTTTCGTTCAACGAGCACCGGCATATGCGTGCAAGGTCATTGTGCAACCATTCACTTGTCAGTGTTTGGGCATAGTGTGCACCAAGTTGAATAGATCTGCCAGATTCCTTTGTTCGTCGGTGTAGATGCTCCTTCCCTCGGGACTGGTATTACTGTGGCCCGCAAAGCCGATGACCCTCCTTCCCCAACAGTGGCACCCAAGATCAAATGCGTAGAAAGGTGGCGAGGTGGAGGGGGGGCGGGGGCTGCGGCGGCGTGGATGTGCGTGGGAATATTTTGTTTGGTGTGTGATTAATAATGTATTTCTGTTTGCGCACTGTGCAGCAGTGTTTAATGCAAACGTATTCTCAGGGGCAAAGCCCATCGCGGGGCAGATAGCGGGGCTATTTCGTCAGGGGTAATTTACAAGATTTAAAGATACAGGGGGGCATACTCTTCTTCAAACTCGCTCTCTCTCTCTCTCGCTCTCTCTTCCCTGACAGCTGGGTACGATTCTTTTTTGTCGAGCCTAATTTAGTTCCTGGCAGACAAAAGGAACAAAAAAATCATATTCCCCATGGGAGGGACAGGCAACAACCGTAGGAGGGCATGTACAAGACAATGACATCAAGCTAATAGCCAATCTGTGGATGCCTATGGGTGAGATGCTTGGAGCGTACAGATGAAAACAATGGCAAGCGAACTAAGTGTCGATGCACTTGTCCATTCGAAACTGTCGGATGACTCAAGAGAATAAATTGTCACCGAAAAGAAATATAATTTCCTATTCATACAACTCTCGGTAAAATGCAAATTGCATAGCTGGAGTGTTGGAACAGTGTATACTATTATATCTGCCATATCAGTTGTGCAGAAGTAAAATTTCTGACAGCAGATGAAAAATTCACTCCGACATATTTCAGCAAATCAAAGCAAAATCCATGCCTAATGGCAGTTCCTGTCACAAGGCCTTAACTGGTCTTGTCATAGAATATCACACATCTTGCGCGCACTTCTATTGCTTCGAATTAAATTATTCTCACTTCTGCGCTCGCTGGTCCTTAAACTCTGCTCTCACGAAAATCTACCGCAGGCCAGCAAACGGGAAAAGTTTTCGTTTTCTTCTTTGAATCCTTTTCTCAGCCTCAATGTTACTCTCCTTGAATTGCAACGGCCGGGCAGGCAATGCGCATGTGCGAGCGAGGCTACGGAGGTGTATCAAAATAAAACACAGCAGATAACAACCAGAACTTTCAAACATTTATTTTTTGAAAGACCGCAGGGGAAGATGCTACCCCCCCCCCCCCCCCAGCAAAAGAATACCTGCTCCTTGTGCTGGAATGTAACGATGCCAGTTTACGGGCGCCGCCACCTTCACTCGAAACGTGGCATTGGCAACCCTCAATGCTCATTTCAGAGTCATGAACCGAGCATAAAATGAGAGATCCAGAATCCCCGCCCCCACCCCGATCAAAATCATGGTGAATTTATGCCACTCAAGAAGGGAGACATTTTCTGCTCAAACACTTGATGCAACTGTTGCCAGCAGTAATAAGGCCTGGGTGACGATATTCGTGTACGGTGAACCATGTCATTCGTAAGCATCGATTCATCGATTCCACTGTGTAACAATTTTTTTTTGTACCTGGGTAGTAAGTGTTATTTCCTAATTGCTTATGCCTCAAAAGTACAGAAAATTGTTATTATTCCCCAGAAACTTTGCTTTTGTGACCAGGACAGTGATATTTTGAAATATACCTATTTTCCAGAACATTCCATTTTCCTGATGAGGAAAGCTTGTGTTGCGATCGAAACGTCGTAGTTTTTTGTTATTTTTCTTGAACCTATCTACGTCAGTTTACTGAAAGACCCAAAGAATATGAATTCCTGCAGTCACGAAAGTCAAGATTCCAGATAGATTTAGTGCGTAGTAAAATTGCAGTAACTTCTAGAACATTCTAGAACTTTCCAGTAATATAAATAGTAGTATAAACAGGGGCCTTAAGCCCACCAGTTCAGTTTAATTCCAGCTGCCTAAGTGTATACATATCTGCATTTTTCTGAGATGGCATAAAAAGGCTGAAAACATCCGGCAGACGCATTTTGATTTGTCTGCGGTCAATTTATCAAGACAAGAGCGAAATAGTACTCTGTGGAAGCATCCGCTAAGATGTGTGAGGCCTACAAGGCAAGATTTGAAGCTTTCGTGACTGCCGGAATCCATACGCTTTGGCTCTTTCGGAAAAAGTCACGTGGGTAGAAAAATAATATATCACGACGTTTCGATCGCAACACAAGCAATCGTCATCAGGTGGGACAACCACAGCAAGAAAAAACGGCTGAAGTAGGCGAGAGATCTGCCGTGGCAGGAGGTTATATAGTAGGCATCGGCAGTAGGGGGGGGGGGAGAGAAGGGGGGGGGAGGAGGCGGGGCAGAAAGTGGACCCCGTAGCAGCATCCGGGCCACTGGATTAATGTGAGCCAACCTCTCCAGTGCTGCCGCGGTGGTCCACTTTACTCCAGTGACCCGGGTGCTGCTTCGGGGTCCACTTCCTGCCCCGCCTCCCCCCCCCCCTCCCCTTCTCTCTCCCCCCCTACTGCCGAGGCCTACTCTATAACCTCGTGCCACGGCAGATCTCTCGCCTACTTCAGCAGTTTTTTCTTGCTGTGGTTGTCCCACCTGATGACGATTGCTTGTGTTGCGATTGAAACGTCGTGATATATTATTTTTCTACCCAAGTGACTTTACCGAAAGAACCAAAGAGTACCTACAGGGCATATTTCGGCATGCCTGTCGGGGATCAAGACAAACCCTGGGCACCTCATTTCACCTGCGAGCAATGCAAAAAACTCTGGAAGGTAAGATGGACAATTCTAGATTTAAAGCTTTCGTGACTGCAAGGAGTAAAGATGGACAATTGTTGCTCGGAATTTTATGTTATAAAATATGTAACATTTTTAAAATTGTGAAAGTTTTTAATTTTAAAATGTTTTACAATGTTTAATGTTATTGAAAAAATATATATGAAAAATGTTGCGATAATCTCTTACACATTAGTCATGGGTGAAATAAATGTATTTTTGTAGGATGGTACAGAGGGGAAAAGAGAGCCATGAAGTTCGCTATCCCAAGAATTTGGCGAGAACCCGCTGACCACTCAAGCAACTGTTACTTCTGCATGGTGGACCCTTCCAAACGTCGGACTGGCAAGAATGCACCTGCTAACACGTATCTGGACCTTCCTTCATCCATCGCCCCGGTGCCACACTGCCATAAGCTCCCTGTACCCACTCTTCTGGAGAGAGAGTAGCCGTCTTTAGAAGAGAGCAGCAAGTCAGAGAGTGAGGACGACGTTGTAGATCCAGATAACAATTTCAGAGGGGGAGCTGACGAGAGAAACCCATACAACCCCAACCAAAAAGACCTCAACGACTTGATCAGAGATCTTGGTCTCACCAAGTTCAATGCCGAGCTTTTGGCGTCTAGGCTCAAGCAGTAGAACTTGTTGGATGAGAGTGTGCAAGTCGCAGATCAGAGGAAGCGTCACCAACCTTTTTGCAGTTTCTTCACCCGTCAAGATGTGCTCTGCTTCTGCCACAATGTGACCAGTCTGTTCAAGGCAATCGGAATCGACTGTAATCAGAATGAGTGGCACCTCATCATTGAAAGCTCATACAGAAGCCTCAAAGCCGTGCTGCTCCATAATGGTAACAAGTACCCGTCTCTTCCCCTGGCTCACTCGGTGCACCTCAAAGAGGATTGTAACAGCATGAAGACCTTGCTGGACGCCTTGAAGTATGATGAGTACGGCTGGGATGTCATCGGAGACTTAAAAATGGTGGCATTTCTGATGGGTCTCCAAGGCGGTTTTAACCAAGTTTCCCTGCTATCTTTGCCTTTGGGAAAGCAGGGACACCAAGGTGCACTATCACATGTGGGACTAGCCACTGGTGGACCCCCGGAAGGTGCTGATGCCATCACTGCACATCAAATTGGGCCTCATTAAACAATTTGTCAGAGCTATAGATAAGGAGTTGGCAGCCTTCAAGTACCTTCAAGACTTCTTCCCTAAGCTGTCTGAGGCAAAGGTCAAAGCCGGTGTCTTCCTTGGACCACAAATGAAGAAGATCCTGGAGTGCCATGAATTCCTCAAGAAGCACACTAGTAAGGAGAAAGTGGCTTGGAACAGCTTTGTCGCAGTGGTTCGTGGCTTCCTGGGCAATCACAAGGTCGAAAACTATGTGGAGCTGGTTGAAACTCTGGTGAAGAACTACGGCACAATGGGCTGTAAGATGTCCCTCAAAGTCCATATCTTTGATGCTCATCTTGATAAATGTAAGGAGAACATGGGAGCGTACTCAGAGGAGCAAGGCAAGCGCTTCCACCAGGATATACTGGACTTTGAATGCCGCTACCAAGGACAGTATAACGAGAACATGATGGGAGACGACATTTGGGGGCTGATTCGTGAAAGTGATTTACAGCATACATTTTGACTTAAAACTTTTGTGACTGCAGGAATTAACATTCTTTGGTTCTTTTGGTAAAGTTACGTACATAGAAAAATATTAATAACTAATAAAGTGAATACATTTTTATTTAAAGCTTTCGTGACTGCAGTGATTCATATTCTTGGCAGCTATACAAAAATAAAAAGAGATCCCACCAACAGCCTCGTCACGCAAACCAACAAAATATTTTTTGATTCAACCGCATTAATTGATCAAACTAAACAGTTTTCGTCGAAACCTTCTGCTGCCAGGCCACCAAGATTATACGGCTTACCAAAAATACATAAAGTAGATACACCCCTTCGTCCCATCGTCTCTACTATCAACTCCCCCACCTACAAACTGGCTCGTTTTCTGTCTGAAATCCTGCGGCCTTTCACTGGAAAAACCACCTCTGCGGTACAAAATTCTACTCACCTGGTATCGACAATCAAAGGTATTTCCCTGTCCCCAGACGACCTGCTTGTCAGTTTTGATGTAGTTTCCATATTCACCAAAGTTCCTGTACCTAACACCATCGCAATCATTGAAGACTTGGTTCATCAAGGACTAAACACAAAGGTACCCCCCCCTGGTGAGACACTGGTTAACAATTACATACTTCACTTGGAATGGAACTTTCCACAAACTGAGGGCACCCCAATGGGCTCCCCCCTATCTCCGGTTATAGCCAACATTTTCATGCAGAAATTTGAGACTGACGCCATCCAGACTGCCACTCTGCGCCCAACCTTATGGAAGAGGTACGTGGATGACACTTTTGTCATCTTGTCTCATGGCCGGCCTGCTCTAGACCAATTCTTCGACCACATCAATTCCATACACCCAGCTATCAGATTTACTATGGAAGTCGAAAAAGATGGCAAGCTACCTTTTTGAATGTCCTAATAAAAAAGAGACCTGATGGTTCAATGAGCCACTCTGTCTACAGGAAAGCTACCCATACGGATGCTTATCTGAAACCGGATTCCCACCACCATCCATCACAGAAAAATTCTCTCATCAAGACTCTGCACCATAGAGCCCAATGCATATCCGACCAGGAACACATAGGCAGTGAACTCAAGCACGTACACCAAGCTCTTAAGGCTAATGGTTACTCCGACTAAACAATCCGCAAAGCTATCACTCAAACCATGAAGAAGGACCCTCTTGAGGAGCCTTTCAAAACCATCACTTTACCCTACATTGCGGGGATCACAAAAAAGATCTCCAAAATCTTGAATAAACACAAAATCCAGGTCCGTTTCAACACATTACATAAAATCCGTGATTTGGTTCTGTCTGTAAAAGATGTGATTCCGGACATACAGTACCCTGGTGTCTACAAACTAAGTTGCCTCTGTGGTAGTAGTTACATTGGAGAAACCAAACGACATGTCTCGGACCGCATTCGTGAACACAAAGCTGACCTTAAACACGGTAGGACCAACACCTCGGCCGTGGCAGATCACTGTTATAATTCAGTAGGCTCACATGACATTGACTTCTCCAAGACAGAGGTTATTTGCAAGCCATCTGGCTACCATGAGAGATTCGTTCATGAGGCTATCCACATATACAAACACAGAGACAATTTTAACCGAGAAGATGGATTCTGGCTTAGCAATAATTGGAAGGATTTGATAAACCATTTCGGGTCTGAATTGATTGTTCACGCTTGCGGTGGCTTTCAGACAGCAAACATTAATTTTTCGTCTCCCCCCTCCTCTTTTCCGAACATAGATGGACTCGTCCATCTAAACAAACTGTCAAATCGCTATCCGTGGAGCAAACGCAAAAATAAATAAATAAATAAACACAAACCGCCACTTTTTTCAAATGTTCTTGCCGTTGGTTTTCACACCTGATGATGACTGCTTGTGTTGCAGTCGAAACGTCATGAGAATTTTATTGTTTTTTATATATATATTATTATTTTATTGTTTCCCTTCAACGTGACTTTACCGAAAGAACCAAGAATATAAAGTGAATACATCTTCTTGGTTCTTTCGGTAAAGTCACGTAGAAGGGAAATAATAAAATAATAAAAATTGACATAATAAAATAAAATTCTCACGACGTTTTGGCCACAACGCAAGCAGCTGTCTCCGTTGTGGCCGAAACGACGTGAGAATTGTATTTTATTATGTTTAATTTTCATTATTGTATTATTTCCCTTCTACGTGACTTTACCGAAAGAACCTAGAATATGAATTCCTGCATTTACGAATGCTTTAAATCGAAAAAAGTGAAAACAAATAAAAATTATTAATATTAAATACAAAATAATTTATAAAACACTCATGTAGACTGTAGCCTGGTTCTTAATCGGAGTGAGTGTACTTGCAATCTATAACGTAGGCTGGTTATTAAGTTTGGTGAGTGTACTGGTAGTTTATAATCTAGACTGTAGTCTGGTTCTTAACCTCGGTGAGCGTACTGGCAGTCTTTAATGTCGACTGTAGCCTGGTTTTAAAGCTGGTGAGCGTATTGGCAGTCTGTAATGTAGACTGTAGCAATGGTTATTAAACTGAGTGAGTGTACTGGCAGTCTATAATGTAGACTGTAACCTGGTTCTTAACCTCGGTGAGCGTACTGGTAGTCTATAATGTAAACTGTAGCCTGGTTTTTAAGCTGGTGAGCGTATTGGCAGTCTGCAATGTAGACTGTAGCAATGGTTATTAAACTGAGTGAGCGTACTGGCAGTCTATAATGTAGACTGTAGCCTGCTTCTTGACCTGAGTGAGCATACTGGCAATTTATAATGCAGACTTATTATTGGTTATTTCAGTAATTAAAATAAAATAAGCCACGACGTTTCGATTGCAACACAAGCGGACTTCCAATACACTCACCAGCTTAAAAACCAGGCTACAGTCTACATTAGTGTTAATGTATTTTATTTTCATTATTTTTATTTTTAACACATTTATTTAGTACTAGCGGTAAGTACCCGGCGTTGCCCGGGTCAAAAAAATATTTTAGAACTACTCCTAAAAACCTTACATATACATACACAGATACTAAGGTATTGTGAAAGCCCGGTGGACCATTTGTCCATTTCACCACCAACAAAATTATAAGAGGCTTGCAAAAGAGTCCAAAAAAGTTATAGAAAGTGTGGGGTAAAAAAGGTTTCCGAAAATTGTGGACACCCCCCCCCCCTCAAAAAATATATGTACCCCCGCGTAGGTATCTATACATACACACCCTACATACAACAGAGTAAGTAGTATATCTTGACTCTGTAGTTGTAGCTACTGACTGTACAGTAGTATCTACTGAGCCAGTAGTAGCTACTGACTGTGTAGTAGTATTTACTGACTGTAGCAGTAACGACTGATCGTAGTCGTATCTACTGGCCCTACAGTAGTATCGACCGACTCTATAGAAGTAACAACTAACTATATAGTAGTATCTGCTGACTCTATGGTAGTATCCACTGACTATAGTAATAACTAATAACTCTATAACAGTATCTACTGACTGTATATCAGTATCTACTGACTCTATAGCAGTAGCTATGGACCGTAGTAGTATCTACTGACTGTGTAGTCGTATTTGCTGACTGTAGCAGTATTTACTGACCGTAGTGGTATATACTGACTGTTTTAGTATCTACTAACTCTATATAGCATGATCTACCAACTGAATAGCAGTACCTACTATGACTACAGCAGTGCATACTGGCTGTGGTGGGACCTGCTATGAATACAGCAGTGCATACTGTGGTGGTTCCTGCTTTCACTACAGCAGTGCATACTGACTGTGGTTACCTGCTATGACTACAGCAGTGCATACCTACTTTTGGTGGGACCTGCTTTCCCTAGACCAGTGCATACTGACTGTGGTGGTACCTGCTATCACTACAGCAGTGCATACTGACTGTGGTGGTACCTGCTATGATTACAGCAGTGCATATTGTGGTGGTACCTGCTATGATTACAGCAGTGCATACTGACTGTGGTGGTACCTGCTATGATTACAGCAGTGTATATTGTGGTGGTACCTGCTATGATTACAGCAGTGCATACTGACTGTGGTGGTACCTGCTATGATTACAGCAGTGCATACTGCTGTGGTGGTACCTGCTATGATTACAGCAGTGCATATTGTGGTCGTACCTGCTATGACTACAGTAGTGCATACCTACTTTTGGTGGGACATGCTTTCCCTCGACCAGTGCATACTGACTGTGGTGGTACCTGCTATGATAACAGCAGTGCATACTGTGGTGGTACCTGCTATGATTACAGCAGCACATACTGTGGTTGTACCTGTTATCACTATAGCAGTGCATACCGACTGTGGTGGTTCCTGCTATCACCACCGCAGTGCATACCGACTATGTTGCTACCTGCTATGACTACAGCAGTGCATACTGACTGTGGTGGTGCCTGCTATGATTACAGCAGTGCATACTGACCGTAATGGTACCTGCTACGATGACAGCAGTGCATCATGACTGTGGTGGTACCTACTATGATTACAGCAGTACATACTTTGGTGATACCTGCTTTAACAACAGCAATACATGCTGACTGTGGTGGTATCCTGCTTTCACTCCAGTATTGCATGCTGACTGTGGTGGTATCCTGCTATGACTACAGCATTGCATGCTCTACCATGGTGGTATCCTGCTATGACTACAGCATTGCATGCCAACTGTGGTGGTATCCTGCTTTCACTCCAGTATTGCATGCTGACTGTGGTGGTATCCTGCTATGACTACAGCATTGCATGCCAACTGTGGTGGTATTCTACAATGACTACAGCATTACATGCTGACCATGGTGGTATCCTGCTATGACTACAGCATTGCATGCTGACTGTGGTGGTATCCTGCTATGACTACAGCAATACATGCTGACTGTGGTGGTATCCTGCTGTGACTACAGCAATACATGCTGACTGTGGTGGTATCCTGCTGTGACTACAGCAATACATGCTGACCATGGTGGTACCTGCTATGACTACAGCAGTGCATACTGCTGTGGTGGTACCTGCTATTACAGCAGTGCATACTGCTGTGGTGGTACCTGCTATGACTACAGCATTGCATGCTGACTGTGGTGGTATCCTGCTATGACTACAGCATTACATGCTGACTGTGGTGGTATCCTGCTATGACTGCAGCATTACATGCTGACTGTGGTGGTATCCTGCTATGACTGCAGCATTGCATGCTGACTGTGGTGGTATCCTGCTATGATTACAGCTTTCACTACAGTAGTACATGCTGACTCTATGTTATATAAGAAAGGAAAATGTGAATGTGTGTCTGTTCGAAATGTTTAGCATATTTGCCGACATGCAACCAACTTATATGATCATATACTCACTCACACAATCACTGACCCATTCACTCATCATACACACACTCACTCATCATACGCTGACTCACTGACACTACCACTGACTCACTCACACATCATACACTGGGAGTGTCATGCTGCCAGCTATGGCTGCTAGTTTGGTCGTACATGATATTTATATCGTTTATTGTTAAATGAGAATCACAGTTCCTATGATTACTGTTGTTACATTGTTTTTGAAGCTTTTTTTTTGGTGATTTAGAAAACATATGGTTAATCTATCTTATGCTTGTTATTGTTTGACTTGCATCACACTGGGATTTGAGCACACAGCATTGTAATACGTTTTTTTTTAAAGATTTGCTGGTTTAGCCTGAGATACCCCCCCCAATCCATGAGTCTTGAAAATTATAATTCGTGTCTATTATTTGCAGACTGGCGTCAGGAATGCGTCGCTTCTAGAGTCGAATTGCAGAGCCAAATGTACCCAGAGCTGCCTCCACCCACGCGGGGTGTCGGAGTGTCCAAGCCCACCCCCGAACTCTGCTATCGATGGGCGCTGTGCCAATTTTAGCCGATACGAAAAAAGCGAGGTAAATTCCAAGTTAGCTCGCAATGTGAAACGATATCCCTGCAGCAAAGAAAAAAACGGCCAGGGTCTGGTATGTCCGATGTGCCTGGGTAGTTGTCTGGGATGGTTGTGCAACCCGGGAGATGTGTTGTGCCACCAACAGAATGTGACCCTCTGATTCTCAGAGCCCCACAAGACTCCAGTTACTTAATGTTAATAGCTCAACTTATTGGAGAATATATTGAGTACATTGATTATATTGATGTAGTTTATATTTAGTTCTTTCGCATCGATTTATTGTATGATAGTTGGGTAGTTGCAGTTCTTTAGCGTCAATATACTAAATGCCTCTGTTGATATGTAAACTCTGACTTTAACATAGCTACTTCCGTGACCAGTTACATGCTAATTCCTCACGTTAACATCATGCTAATTTCCCAGTTACATGCTAATTTCTGACTTTAACATCCTGCTAATCTCTCACATCAATGCTAAATTCTTCTGTTGATATGTAAACTCCTTTGTCAAGGCGCTCTGCTCCTCCCACCCAGCTTAAAAGACGCTGCCAAACTTAGCAGTGTTCATTGGAGCGCTGTCTTTCCGACAGTTCTGTTTCTTCACCTGAGGACGGCTGCTTGTGTTGTGGCCGAGACGTCGTGAGAATTTTATATTATTTTATTATGTTTTATGTTTATTATTTTATTATTTCCCTTCTACGTGACTTTACCGAAAGAACCAATAAGATTTTACTGTCCTGGTCACAAAAAAACGTTTGTGGGGAATAATAGCCATTTTCTCTACTTTTTAGGCATAAGAAATTACGAAATAATACTTACTACCCAGGAACAACAATTGTGTTACATAGTGTTCTCACGTTCGTGATGCATTCGTAGAAATATTGTGAGTGAGGAAACATTGTTATATACATTTGTATGTACTGTATGGAAATCGCATATTCGAATTTAAGATAGAGACACTCCACCCTGATACTCCAGATCAGCACCACATTTCAGATACCCGTAATATGCAATTATTATACATTCTTGACACTTTGCAGGCCTGCACCAGACCTCCATTAGCCATGATTCTACATCTCTAACCATGGACCACATATTGCTGCCACTGCCCAATTTGATCGTCCGCTGGTAGCATTTTATATATTCACCTGGCTGGCTACTCCTAAAGCCACTAAGCTCACTGACTGACATCAACATGAACATATAAAAATTGAAGATAAAACACCCCCATCTCTTCCCACCACATTCTTGTTTACCCAGGAAAAGGCTTTCAGACATTTTTAGGAGAGTCTTGTCAAGTTTTTGTTTGGCACCTGTGCCATCAAACGGATGAGAGGTAACGCGGTTGCACCGCTGCGCGGCTTTCCGATGCGTCTTCGGGTCATACCACGTTCGGTGCGGGGTCTCAGCGCGTGGGGTGAAACGTCGGACACTGCTGAACGACACGCGGTGGGTGCGACTTCAAAAAACAAGTCGAGGAGCACCAAAGATGAACTCTGAAATGAGCCTCGTTTTGGAAAGCGTGCTTATTTATTTATTTAAAGGTTCAAGTGCCTAATTAAAACGCTCGTGGAAGGTCAAAGTTGAAAATGAAACGACGCCCACAAGGAGAAGGTGACCGCTGTGATATTTAGAGTATTTGGCTGCTATAAATTTCCACGTGACAAGCCACTTCGTTGAGCTATCATTTGTGGCCAGGTGGTTTTCAGAAAAAGAGCTACATGGCTCAATGGGCTATACCTGGTAAAATAAAATAATAAAAAATGTAGTCTTTTAGATATAATTTATTTATTTTCTTTTTAAAATGTGGCTCAAACATTTCACCAGCCACGACGCAATCCGCTTGTTGAAACAAGGCGCCACCTTCGCAGGAGGCCTCTTCAAATAAAAAAAAAGGCACACGCTTTTAAACGCAGGGCCCCGTTCAGGAGAGTCGCTTTGCTGTTGCTCGCGCGCACCTCTCGCAGGTCGCGAGGCTGGATTCCGCGGGTGAATTTGCGCACCGTCAACCGCGTTTGAAGGTCTCGCTTCTGAAATCGTGGGGCAACAGAGCACAGCGAGAGGTTAACCCCCTTGTTAAAATCTCAAAGCCGTTTAAAATTTTAACATCGCTTACATTAATCCCGCACGAGACGGCAGCAAAACGCGAGCGGATCACCGCACGTTTCCGCATTCGCTGCACGGAGAGCCGTGTGACCTGCTGAAGCAAACCACCCCACAGCTGATTAACACATCTGGAATCCTAGGTGCCAGTAAGATCCATGTCATTGCCTGGGGGAAAGTCCGTCCTTATTAAAAATATAAAATTTAGCGAAACTTTAAAAGGAACATCATTCCACGCGCATGGCAAGCTCCTTTTTCAGCGACTGCGTAGGCTTCCGCGGTTGTGCTGTGTAGCTTTCCAATGAGTTTCCGGGTCGTACCGCGTGTCATTCAACACGATGTCCGACGTTTCGCTCCACGTGCTGGAGAGCTTCTTCAGAAACTGAATATATAGAGCTGTCAGCTGATGCTGCTGCTGTTGGTGTTTACTTATTAAACGTCCGCTGTAGCCAGAAACTTTTATAATCGAGAAAATGTGAGCTGTTCCATTTAGTTTATATTAAGAAGCTCCCAGCAGGTGGGGGCAAAACGTGGGTCATCATGCCCGACCAACACGCGGTAAGACCCTGAAAACGCATCGGGAAACGTTTTCAGTGGTCTAATTAAAACTGCCTTTGCCTACCACCACCAACCAATGATGCACAGGTCCACAAAGCCTGGGAGCCACAGAGGGGATAATCTGTAGCTCCCCCCGTAGTGGCAGCCCTTCCGCCAAGCAGTGGTGTCAGCGAGAAATTTCAGGGCTGCACCTTTACCTGTTAACGGTGCGCCCTGACAACAGCTCCAATGAGTGAGAATGCGTCTGGCGAAGCGGTTGATCGCGAAACTTCAAAGCGTACCGGGAGATTTGGCGCTTTACGAAAACACACACATGCGCACACACAAAGTGAACAAATGAGCATTTGTATTGCTCAAAATGAGGCTTACGTTTTGATCAAGCGATGTTCACATCTATATATTTGTTTCAAGAATTGTGATATGACGCTTCCACGTCTCATCCAGAGTAACTGGCACGCAGCACTTTGCTTTGCTCACTGTTCACCAAGCGCGCACGGATCACAGCGGAAATAAAAGAGCAATTCATCAACGGAACCTTTTACACGGTTCCATTTAATTAGGAATGTAAGATGAAAGCACTGGAAGGCGTATTCTAAAAAAAATAAGCCAACATCCTCCTCCCATCTCTTGGCAGCTCACGAAAGTTTGGCTTGAACAGAGTAAACATTTGCCAACTGCTGAAAAACTCCCAGATTAGCGTGCATCCCATCGTTTGCTTATACCCTAATATATGCATCGCCCCCCCCCCCCGCCCCCCCATATGAATAAAAAAATTGTGCTTAAATGATGCATAAACGTTTCGTAAATGTAATTCAATGTAAAGTTAAAGGTGCAACCCTGCAATTTCTTACTTATGCCACTGCTGGCAGAAGGGTCTCCACTAGGATGAGCACCTCTGGTAGTGAGGTATTTGGCCTAATCTCTTCTTCTGGGTTCTTTCGGTAAAGTCACGTAGAATGGAGATAAAATAATAAAAATAATAATAACAGAATAAAATTCTCAAGAGCTGTCTTCCGGACAGTCCTGTTTCTTCACCTGAGGAAGGCTACTTGTGTTGTGGCCGAAACGTCGTGAGAATTTTATTCTCTTATTATTATTTTTATTATTATTTTATCTCCATTTTACGTTACTTTACCGAAAGAACCCAGAAGATGAATCCCTGCAGTCACGAAAGCCTTAAATCGAAAAATTGGCCTAATCTTCCACGCTGGTCAGACGTCTTGGACGGGTTGGGAAGGTACCAAACTTTTCCCGACTGCACGTGACCCGGCGATAGACTAACCGTGGTGTACCCATTGATGCTGTTGGGTCGACAGGGGTGTCGAGATTGGTAAAAACGTGTCTACATACGTATAGATCAACCATAATCACTCACCATATTCAGCACTCGCGCGATCTCTCACTCACAAGTTGGTCAATACTTCCTTGCGATCTGAAAAGGCAATTGGGTAAAATGTCAATCTACTTACTATATTAATTCGACACTCGAGACGTTAAAAGTTTCCATGATGAGTCAGCAGGGATGATGAATGCAGTGATTTTGTTTTTGAGCTGTGTCTACGCACAAGTACAAACGCAATTTTATTTTTATTTTTTCTCTCTTGAAAATTACATCTCAAAGTCTTTAATGTTACTTTTTTTTACAGAAGATGACACGCTTGGATAACGATGCCTCCCATAGCGGCTGGTGCCAACTTATTTGGCTAGTCCTTGACCACAATCATCATCAATTCGCAATTTGTGATTCTGAGGTTGGTCACCTATTATGTAAGTGTTGTATAATTAAGTAAAGAACCAATATTATTCATTATATTTTTTTTATCTGGGTCAAGACTTGAATGCTTTCAGATTGTATTAACTTCATAGCTGTTTTTCCCTTTCGCATTCTTGGTTGTAAAAAAAAACGCCCGCAAAACTTTGCATTCAGATTCTGGGGGTCATTTAAAAAGCCACACATTTTAAAACAAATTAATAAACATCCTCGGGGGCATCAATCGTTGAGGTTGTATTTTTGTGCGCTTGCGTGAATTCACTTAATGAGCGGGACTCACGGTCACACAGCCAACGGGACACTGGCTTCCCAAACCTAGGGATGAAGCAATTGAGACACATCATGCAGTGTTAATCATTTAGACAGTGTCTCAGTGTTCGTAGTATCAGTCTTTGTCGACAACAACCCGTGGAATATTCGTCAAGATTTAGTCTGCACATTTCATAGGACAATTCGAGTAGGAAAGACAATAATCTCAAATCGAAACTGGACAAGATATTCAGCGTTGTGTTTTTAAAAAGACTCAATAAAATCCACACACTAAGACTTAACGAAAATTGCACAGGCTGCCGTAGACAAGACCATACTAAAATACTTTTTTTTATATATATACTGACTTAATACTATTAACACTCGACACATTGTTAATATAGTAATTAGCATAAATCATGCTGAAACTGCGCCCGATGGTTCATTTTAGACCAAGTCTTGAGTAAATGATTAAATCTTGACTGAAATTACTTCGGCTGTGATCGACTAGATGGAGACTAATGAGACAAAAATGGGGGAGTAAATGAACACCGGGAGACTCAAACAACATACTCACTTAAAGGCGCATGCTTTGTGAAATAAAGGCGCATGCTTTGTGAAATAAAGGCGCATGCTTTGGAAGACACCACGATGAACGTGTCCCTTTAAGAGCAAACTATTAGCGAGAACCTCATTGTAAGGTGAAAGTCTGACATTACGGACATAGCAGAAACAATCCATTCATGTTGTTCAAGTCAGTGAACTGAATTTGGTCTACGTTATAGTCGAGCTTTGCCTAAACGTGGAGTTAACGTCATACGAGGCACTGCAATAGTAACTTACACATTCAACCGAGAGTATGGTTTCAAATTAAGCAATCATTGGAAAGATGTTCTAAATCAAACCAAACATTCAACTAATTTTCAATGGTACAGTATATTTTTTCAAGTAGTGGTATCCCAAACTTTCACAGCTGCTTAATTCTCTCCACACCAACATTATGTAAACTCCCCCCCCCCCCCCCGCGCCTGGTCCATCATGGCCCCCCCCCCGCGCCTGGTCCATCATGTACCTCCTACGTACATCATGCTCATTTTTATGCTAATTCCTTTGTCAAAGCGTTTTGTTTCCTCCCACACAGCTTATAGGACGCGACCTGGGCTTGGCTGTCTTCACTCCAACGCTGTCCTCATGACAGCACGATCCCTTCACCTGATGAAGGCCACTTGTGTTGTGGCCGAAACGTCGTGATTTTTGTTGTTTTATTTTTTACCTACGTGACTTTACCGAATAGAACCAAAGAGTAACTTACACATTCCCGAGACAGACACTAATTAATTATGCAGAATGATGATTTAATTAGAGAGTCGTTGTATATGCTTACAGCTAACGGAAGTGGTGGCTTAAAACGTCTACTGCAACATACGCTGCTATATCCCAACAAAAAAAACTGAAAAAGATTAGGCGTAATGAAAAGTTTAAAAGTCGCAAGGGTAACAAGGTATTATGGTCGTGTTAATTCTCAATGAATACTTCAGGGAGAGGAACGGTGGCGGAGTGCTTAGCACACTGTGTTATGAAGCCAGCGACCTGAGATTGATTGTCGGCAAAGGCTAACACCAGTGGCAAGTTGTAATTGTTGAATTTGCATGCAATTGTTGAATTTAATTACGACTATTATGGTATACACACTTACAGCGAGGGAAAAAAGAATTTGATCCCCTGCTGAGTTTGTACGTTTGCACGTTTGCCCACTGACAAAGAAATTATCAAACTTAATTAGGTGCTTTCGTGACTGCAGGAATTCCTCTTTGGTTTTTTCGGTAAAGTCACGTAGAAATAATAAAAAAATAAAATTATATAATAGCATACTACGTGTCGATTGCAACACAAGCAATCGTCATCAGGTACAGAATTAACACAGACACTTCAGGGGACACAGAGAGAGGCGGATGGTGTTCTTGGGGTCATAGGCAGCATTCCTCCTCCTCTGAACACGGCGAGTTGAGTTGATGCCAAAGAGCTCCATTTTGGTCTCATCTGACCACAACACTTTCACCCAGTTGTCCTCTGAATTATTCAGATGTTCATTGGCAAACTTCATACGGGCATGTATATGTGCTTTCTTGAGCAGGGGGACCTTGCGGGCGCTGCAGGATTTCAGTCCTTCACGGCATAGTATGTTACCAATTGTTTTCTTGGTGACTATGGTCCCAGCTGCCTTGAGATCATTGACAAGTTCCTCCCGTGTAATTCTGGGCTGATTCCTCACCGTTCTCATGATCATTGCAACTCCACGAGGTGAGATCTTGCATGGAGCCCCAGGCCGAGGGAGATTGACAGTTCTTTTGTGTTTCTTCCATTTGCGAATAATCGCACCAACTGTTGTCATCTTCTCACCAAGCTGCTTGGCAATGGTCTTGTAGCCCATTCCAGCCTTGTGTAGGTCTACAATCTTGTTCCTGACATCCTTGGAGAGCTCTTTGGTCTTGGCCATGGTGGAAAGTTTGGAATCTGATTGATTGATTACTTCTGTGGACAGGTGTCTTTTATACAGGTAACAAGCTGAGATTAGGAGCACTCCCTTTAAGAGTGTGCTCCTAATCTCAGCTCGTTATCTGTATAAAAGACACCTGGGAGCCAGAAATCTTTCTGATTGAGAGGGAGTCAAATACTTATTTCCCTTATTAAAATGCAAATCAATTTATAACATTTTGACATGCGTTTTCTGGATGTTGTTGTTATTCTGTCTCTCACTGTTCAAATAAAGCTACCATTAAAATTATAGACTGATTATTTCTTTGTCATTGGGTAAACGTACAAAATCAGCAGGGGATCAAATACTTTTTTCCTTCACTGTAAGCATTGAACGTTAGTGTGGTTTAAACCTCCCAGTTGGTGCCATACATGACAATACTAACTACAGATCTTTCAAAGGCAAGTTCAGAAATAAACACTTGTCACAGGCTTTAGCGATAAATATTATGATTCATAATGTTTTTTTGGGTCAGATGGCGTGAATAAATATTTAATGACATTACACCCCTAATTCATGCTCAAGACCGGAGGACATTTTCGCAATTCTGTCAACTGCCCAATGATGCTGGTTTTAACTCTCACCAAAATTGTTACATTTTGTGAGATTTATCTCGAACATACTGATCTGCTAAAGCTGTAATAAATTGGCATATATGTTCACGTGACGATTTTATTAATTGGCTGTGTCGGTTGGAGGAGGGTTTACCACACATTTTTTTACGCGATCTGTTCCAAAAATAACGATGAAAACACTTTTCTTGTTATTAATTATAGTGCAGACTTTCCACACTTTACTGCCACGCCGGGAGATACAAATAGAATTGGTGACCTCTCTAGATTGCAAGGCCAGTGCGCCGACCACACATTACTGTGGCAGACTTCCACTTTGATGTAAACTGAACCATTATTAAAGACTCCATTACATCTTTCGCAGCTGCAGATGACCGTGCACCAGTGCCAAAGCCAATATCCAAAATATGACAATTACCCACGGCTAGAGTGTTAAAAATTAATGAGCCCCATTCGAAACGAATCTCAGCGGGCTCTCGTCAAGCTAAAGAGGTCGGAATTGAATTGATCGATTATTGCTTAGCGGCTGGTGCATGATGCAATGTGATAGCTTATTCCAAGAGCAATTTGATTCGTGTTTGTGCCCTCTGCTGACCATTACACATAACTGTTTGAAATGCAACCAGATGACACTGTCCATAAATCGTCACCCACACTACCGAGATAGTTCACTGCCATTTATGCCACTTCACAGTAGGCACGTTTACGGGAACACGGAGGCATTGTGAAAATGGCTTTTTGTAAGAGTGTAAATGAGATTTAGATGCCAGGTCTCTGCAGGATATCTCCCTGTCAGTCTGTTCGTTAAAGTGTGTTGTGTAATGTTTTGTTTTGAAATAAAACATTAACCTTTTTGGGATACATATTCGACAATTAATCATGTTTTCATCACTGAAGGCGCTAATTGTATGTTTGTTGTACGGGCGAGTACATGAAGGTGTCAAACGCGGTCAATTGTGCGTGCCGTTTTTGTCTCCGGAATTCGGGACCCCCCCCCCCCTCAGAGTTACCAGTGCAGGGATTTGACGAATGGTCGCCTGATTTGAATGCAATGCATTATTATGCATTGGACGAACTCGTCCGTCTGAACGGGGCCCGTAGCTATCCGTGGTGCTGAAATTTGAGGGCTCTTTGTTCCTCTCACACAGCTTAAAAGCCGTGATCTGAACGTGGCTCTCTCACTCCAGCGCTGTCCTACCAGACAGTCTCGCCCCTTCACCTGATGAAGGCCGCTTGTGTTGTGGCCGAAACGTCGTGAGAATATTATTGTGTTATTTTATTTTATCAATTTATTATTGTATTCTCATTCTACGTGACTTTACCGAAAGAACCAAAGAAGAGTAAAACCCCCCTCCACGACCGTCGGCGCATTTGCCTTGTTCATGAAACGAAGCACAAAGCAACTGCATTGCAGAGGCAAAGCTTCACACGGACGAACGGCGCTTGACGCTCCTGACCAAAGCTCCTTTCGTCAAGAAAATGCCAGCGATTTCCTCCGCCAAAATAGGCGTCGAGATTTAAAAAAAATCCGAATCTTTATTCAGTGATTGCAGGAATCCGATGAGCTATGAAGCTCTTTTTCACAGATATGCAGGAGGTGCTTATCTCCCTTTTACAGTCCTCAGCCCGTAGAGTAGATTCCTTATCCTTACGATGGGGAGCAAGTCTCTTCGTAAGACAACCACTGTTGACTCCGGAATAACAAAGTGGCACTTATTTTATCAACCGCGGGGTGGGGGTGATGATGGGCTGACTCAAAATACACAACCAGGATTTGAACTCGCAAACTCATAACCTCCTGGTTGTTAGCCACTTTAAAACCACAGTCAGTCGATTGATTATAAAAAAAGGCTTTTAGTCGATTACTTTCGTTGCAGTCGATTATTCGCGATCCCTTTAAAAAAGTCAACCACTCCCCACATTTCGATTTAAAGCTTTCGTGACTGCAAGGACTCATCTTCTTTGGTTCTTTCGGTAAAGCCACGTAGAATGAGAATAAAATAATAAATTAATAAAATAACACAATAAAATTCTCACGACGTTTCGGCCACAACACAAGTGGCCTTCATCCAGACAGTCTCGTGAAGGGACGAGACTGTCCTCCAGACACTTGTGTTGTGGCCGAAACGTCGTGAGAATTTGATTGTGTTATTTTATTTTATTAATTTATTATTTTATTCTCATTCTACGTGACTTTACCGAAAGAACCAAAGAAGACACTCCCCCCACATCCTGCCTCGTGACACGGCCGATGGCACCGATCGTCTCACTAAGCGTCGATCATCACCTCCTGGTCCAGCGGCACCTGGAATAGAGTTGAAGAATTATTGTTCAATTATCCTCGTGTTGCTTGTTTAGTCGAGTAATTTGACGGATAATCAGTAGAGCGATGGGTTACTTGCATTAATCATGAGGCCCAGCTCTACTCGCTCTTAATGCTCTCAGAAAACCAACCACCAGTCAGCTTCACGTTCATGCCCAGTGTTCCTGTCGTGCCAGTCATTGCATAGGCCAATCAGCCTGTGATTCCTTTTTTTATTTCTTAACATCGTTAAAATGGAACCAGCAGTGAGAAAGAAATTCCAGTTATTTCATTGCTACCAATTTCATGCGTGTTTTTTTTTGTACGAAAGGTAAGGGGAGTGGGGTGTAAATATTCTTATGACACTGGTAGAGTATTAATGCAGTAGTGTTTTTTTTTTATTCACACACTTTAGCGTTTGGTTCCACAGGAAAATAAAAATCACACATTACGGAGCAGAAATATTGCAAAGTTCATGGCAACGCTGTGCATGTAATTACAGTTTACAATCATCGCTGCTTTACGATCACGCTAATTGAAGCTTAAATCTCACTCACACGCTTTATAGTGGATGCTGTTATGTTTTTTTTTCCCCCGCAAAAGCATTAGGTGTCTCCTAGGGATTTGCTTTCGTTGTTGTTATTCCTTGCGTTCACTGCCTCTGACTCACACTTGGGAGACCAAACCAGCCTCGGAATTTTGTGCATAGCGTCCACGTTTCCTTTTTAAGCTGCCGGAAAAGGTAAGCTCATTATGACCTTACTTTCCCAAAAAAGTCCTGAAATTGGGCTGGCTGTATTGCAGAGGCCACTCCTACCTAATCATTCAGTGACAGCGCCCAGGCATAAGCAGCCCAAGTGAAAAATCGTAGGGGTCCCAGCTCATGGGGTGCCACATACGTACATGAAAAAAATAGGGGCATCAGATCAAGCATCGTCTCAAATTCAAATCTTAATAAACATAACAAGGTAATTGACACAAAAAGTATATTCATAGTTTGTAATCGTATTTCTATCGTGTTTGCATGTTTATTATCTCAATGCATATATCTCGTTCTACATATCGCTCTCATTTCACGTTTCTGCCTCATCTGTATGTCCCTTTTCTTATCTCTCACTGCATCTCTCTATACTCTATAGCTCTCATCCGTATTCCTCTCATCTCATCTCTATCGAGTTGTACATCTCTATCTCAAAAGGAGGGAGTCCCCCCCCCCCCCCAAAAAAAAATAGTCTGCTTCAACCCTCCCCCCCTCCATGGGCCAGCAGCACCACTACTGTGCACCCATTCCCTCGTCTCATCGAACCTTCCCCGACTGAAGGCCGCTGCAATAACTCTCGTGGCCTTCGTTTATTCATCTCCACTCATATTTCAAAGCTGTACTATTAAGAGGGCTCCACTCTGCTTTGTCTCTTCCGGCTGTGCATTTCACAGTTCTTGGCTCTTTATGTGCACAAAACAACACGAGGAATTTATTTTTAAACTAGATTCGAAGCTTTTAATCAACCAGGCTATGCGTTCACTGTGTGCTAAGCGACTCTCTGTGTTGCATTGCATTACACTTCCTAATTTTACTGAATTTGCTTTCTACCGTGCTTGTTTATAGGTCCATTCTCTCCTCCGGCTGCTATGGGCAGGAATTCCACACAACGCTCCGTGCTTGTCTGTTTAGAAGTCCAATGTCCAGCTTGTCCGTCCCCTATGGACAGGAATTCCACACAACTCCCCCTCTGCCCCCCCCCCCCTTGCTCTCTCTATTTAAGACCTCGACACAGAGACGTTGTCTTTCCGTGTGCCTATGTGTGTGTCTCTTTATGTTTGTCTCTGTGTGAGTCTCTATCTGCTTGTGTGTCTGTCTGTGTGTCTCCGTGTCTGTGTTTTGTCTCTCTCTCAAATTTAGCGATCTTTGGAAGAATGCAATCAACCAGGTAGGGTGTTGACTGTTGTGTTGGCAGACTCTCTGTGTTGTATTGCATTATATTTATAAGCTTACTAGGTTTGTTTTCTCATTCATTTGTACCCGATGATGGTTGCTTGTGTTGCAATCGAAACGTCGTATTCTATTATTATTTAATTTAATTTCTTTCTACGTGACTTCACCGAAAGAACCAAAGAGGGACTTTCTTTAAATCTCTACGAAGTGCATCACTGCAATTTTAATGCACCGCTAAGCCCCCCACACATGTAACGTTTAACTCTGCCGTGTAATCATTTGGTAACTGATTTCACATTTACATTTTTTTCGGGGTGAGCACATGCTCAGCGGCGTTCTGACCTGCTCCATTGGGACATCTGTGAAAAAGAGCTTTATAGCTCATCGTATTCCTCCAGCATAAATAGATATTTAGTCGTGATTCTGAAGCAACAGCCTGTGTATACTGCAAGTTATGAGTCAAAGTGTTTTGACCCTTGCATCAGTTGGCATTGCGGTTAAATACTGCAGACAAAGCGGGGGGGGGGGGGGGGGGTGATGGGAGATTAAAACAAAGCTAATATTTTTTTATATTTGAGGCCGTGATTCAAACGCACATGTTAAACTCAGCCACCTTATATCCTATCCTCATCAACTACAGTTCATCCAACATGTTTCTAATTATTACGTTTTTTTTTTCCCTACTTAATGTACGTAGGCTCACCTCAGTCTCTCTTTCCTCCTTCCCCCCTCCCCCTCTCCCAACAACCCCTGGACCCCACCAGTCCAAGTTGTTAAACGGTGGCGCCATCATCCGAACCTTGGAGTCTCTAAGGGTGCCCTTATTTAATTGATCATGCATACATAACGAACGTCGTATTGAAGATGACTCTGCGGTGACGCGCACAAGAGGAATTGCACATTAGGTTTCAGCCGTCCAATAACCCGCAAACATGATCCGTGCAAACCAGAGTGCTTGGCAACAAATTGCTACCTTAGCCTTGCACGGGGGAAACAAACAAAAAAAGAATCTACCTTTGCCGCCTCTCAAAGGGTATTTGGAGCACCAGGTAATTACGAGAACGAATCCCAATTCGCCAGGCCGCGAGTCCCGTTGCTCTTACAGCAACGCAATTCACATTGTGTTTCGAGATACCGAGAAGTGAAAGCTGAATTGGCAAGGTTGGGAGGAGGAGGGGGGGGGAGGGCTCTGTTTTGCCGTACGAATTCACAACAATGGACAGCTGCAGGTGGGGCGAAGAGAACTGTGATGCAGTGGCGATGTCAGGTGCAATGATTTATGATCGCGACTCGTGATTTATTTCGTAAACGACGGTTTTGTGCGCCTGTGGAAAGATAGTGAAAATAATTCCCAGGGCAACAACAACATCGCAATTGGAGTGCGAATTCTATTTCATCTCCACTGCGAATTAAACCTTAAACGTAAAAAAAAACCAGGTCATCCATATATATTCTAAAAAAAAAGTCCATTTGGGAGTTTAAACATAATTATACAACCATGCACTGCATTTTGGAGAAACGAAAATCTGTAGGATCCTGCCATAGTGCAATGGTTATCACATTGGACTTGCAAATCTAAAAGTCGACGGTTAGATTTTATCTTCCAGTGTAGCAGTTGAAACAATGGAGCTAAAGTTTCTGAAATCCCCCACCCCCCTGAATACTCCCACCTCTTTCCACGCAGCAGTATACATGGGTACAGCAAAGTAGGTCACGTGTGGCGAGGTAAATTGTGGGTACGCTCACCTCTTCCAACATACCTGGTGGGTCAAATACACTCTAGAGGAGCTCTACAAAGCTCCTTCTCGTGGAGGCTCTTCCACCAAGAGTGGCGTCAGCAAGGAATTGCAGGGTTGTGCCTTTACCTCTACCTTAGATCTGTATATGTGTATTCAAATACGGAGTGCAGAGGCCACGACACACCGTGCATCAGTTGGGGAAGCAACATCAAAGAATGGACCAAGAAGGAGTGGAGGCAAATCAGAGGGGAAGACACACAACGCAGAACAAATCTTGGGAGCCGGCGATAATGCACCGAGTCAGTAAGGACAGGAGCATATGAACCCCGAGGGTCACGAAGACCACGCCGATGAAGAAGACTCCAAAGGAATGTATGTGTACGCTGCATTCAGTGTATGCATATTGCGGCAGGGTTTCACGACTGTGGTTCCCACAGTTTCCAATCGCTCTCTCGCATGTAGAGAATGACTCGGAGGCATAAGGAGCCACAAACAAGGGAGAAGGCAATCAGGCATTGAGCTGGCAACAATTGCCCAAGCTCTGTGGTCCTCTATATATTCAGAATTTTTTTCTAGCCAATTAAGTGTTTCTGCGTGTGGGAGGAAACCGGAGCACCTGGAGAAAACCCATGCACGTGAGTGGGGGTAACCTTTATCCCCGTACAGATAGAAACAGACGGAGATTAATCCACTTGCTGCACTGACATATTTTAGAAAGCCAGATAGATGACCTTGACGCCCATGGGAGTTTCACGACATTTGTCGTCCATCAACCCTGACTGCCTCCATAATGCTGTATTACAGGCATTAATAGCCACCACTTCCTGGATCATGTAGATTTGTGAAACCCTCATGGCAAAGATTCAATATATCCTACTGTAAATTAATCTCAATAATTCTAGTTAAACGTTTAATTTACATCACATATTTTCTGACGTTTCTACTGTTGTTGTATATTGTGTTGTTTTGTAACCCAGGTCTCCATTTAAACCAAGGCTTTTTGGATGTGAAAGGCTTTTACCGACTTTAAGTTAAAATTTCGTGATGACATATTAAATGTTTGGCGGATAAAATGCAGGTACAAACTACGAACAAAAAACGTAAGTGTACTTGGGCAAGACACGATGGCTGATGGTCGAGACTAACAACAGAGCGGCAGCCAAAGGAGAAAACGTGCCCGGGAAACCATCACACGCAGAGATCGAGCGAACGTTGAGATCAACTTGCGGAGGCCTTCATACAGCAATGGATTGATCATGGTGGACGATGAAGATGAATGATTAAACCTGCTGACCTGCCCATACTCATTGGATTCCTCCAGTCTAAATACCGAGTTTGATTCTGTCTCACCAGCTGGCCCGAGTGTATACGGACACTCCCTTGTTCATTGATGCAGCAAATCTGTCAATAGGTCGGCGTTCCTTGCCAGAGCATAATTAAGTGTACAGCGTGGCAAGAGCAAGCAAGGCGCGGGAGTTGTGGAAGACCTCTAGAAGTCAAATCAACATCTGTAGCTGTCAGCTAGCATTTACCACCTAGAGCCATGTCAACAAGGCAGCTGCTGTCTCCACACATAAACACATAAGCTGCCCCCCCCCCCCCCCCACGAGCACGTGGAGAGGAGCGAGTAGAGCTGCCGCGACATGGCAGAACTACGGCGGACAAAGATCGCACCCAAGAAATTTGGATTGCGGGTTTTGTGAAATATCGTTGTTTCGTGAGGATCGCTGCTAAATTTTACTTTATAATAATTTGCATTTAGAAGGCGCAATTCATCCAGGGATCCTAGTGCAGCATACACGAAGCTAGTCAATATTAATCATACACAGTCCAGTCCACTAGTCATACATACATATATATTTGCCTGATATTGTTGAAATCATAAAAGTTCACAATAATTATGACTAAATAAATATTCATGTTAATATTAAAAATAATAATACCCAAAACGTCTGGGAAAACAGAAGGCATCGTGGCTATACGTCAGCATTTCCTGAGAGCTTTGTGCCTAATAAGCGTTACAGATTACAAAGTTGGTATGATTAACAACACTTATTGCAGACTTATGTTGAGCGGACTGCGGTTGAAGAGCGATTAAGCAATCCATTGGTGCTCCAAGAACATCAAAGCACATAAACAACATGACAAAACAAATGTGAAATACAATTACAAAGTTAGGGCAAACCGAGATCGCGATAAGATTCACGTCATGAAATATAACATCGTATTGTGAAAACGCATACCACGGCAACCGTAAGAGGACGGCACATGCGCCTATCATTGCTAGCATCTATAATGAAATAATTGCTATTTAAATGTATATTTTTATTTTATTCTCCCATGCCGAACCTCGTCAGATCTCATCCACCCAGATCCCGTTGGCAGTTGCTCGCTCAACACTCAAGCAACGCGAGTAATGAAGGAGGGGGGGGGGGGGTAGGAGGGGTACGATCTTGAATAATCCCCTACAGGGAGAGACACGTAAATGGTGTGACTCCTGCTGTCTATTAGTTTGCCCACTTTTTGGCATAGGCGAAAAAAATAACCAGCAAATAAATTAACGGCCGAGGAGTTGATTTCAATCTTGACGTTGTAATGAGATTGCCCAATTAACACGCATCCTGATTTTTTTCTTCAAGCGCAGTAAGCACTTGACTTCATTAACGTCTCGTGAGCGACAATTCCGGATTCTAGCAAATTAACGTTTTTGTTGTAAAAAAAAACGAGCAAACGCGTGCAAATAAATATATAACTTGCCAGAGACGAACCCATCAAAAAATGGTGTTACACAAAAGAAGCCAGGAGATTAAGCTTTTGACAGATGCACATGTGTTCTGACTTTTATTTCTGTACAAAAGTTCTGAAGGAAAGGTCAGAAAGCAGGAGATAGTACAAATGTCAATTTAATCAGTGTCCAAACTTTGCATCTGGTAACAATTCCGCCTAACACTATTATTGCCCATTCCACCCACAGCAGGGGTTTATGTTCGCAGATTTATTAACACCACTAATTCTCAGATACATTTGCACCAACCCTTCCCTCACCCACTGAGAGGCATAGACAAGCAGAAAGGCAGCCAAGCGATGAACCATCGTCAACAATTGCCCAAACTCTGCAGTCCTCTATATAAAGGTGGGGTTGGCCAATTAATTAATGTTTAAATGGAGGAAATCGGAGCATCCAGAGAACAACCCACGCGTGAAAGGGGGCAACGCTGTATCCCATTTCGATGGAACAGGCGGAGCCCACGTTTTTCTGTATCACGTTCTCTTTGCGAGCCAGGGTACGGCACCTTGACACCCATTGGAATGGAGTTTCACAACATTTGTGTGATCCACCAATCATTGCCTTCACCTTGCTGGATAACAGGCGTGCATAGCCGCCACCACCATCCAGCTGCTTTTACCTGATTTCTACATACGAGCCATGTAAATCACTGGACAGTTAGCACTTATGACGATAGCTCACACCACCAATCTCACTTAATTTTTTATGCACGTCAAAAACAATTTTTCCCCAATTACCAATCGGTGAGAAATATATTTTAAGAATTTAAAGTTGCCGATTAACATATTTAGAGAACAACTCTAATTGCATTCACATCGCTGGTTTCCGCAGCAGTGTTTAAATTAGATGAAATATTTAATAATGTTACATTTCAACTCTTGACATTTTGCAAGTATTTTTAGGTTGAACCTTAGGATTTTTTTGTCAACCATTAATTTCCAACAGTACAGCTTTATTAGCGTCTTCTTCCACTGCCAAAGGAAATAACCATCATGGTGAACCTGCATTCCAACTACACAGAACACATTGCGTTTCATTGTCTCAAAACCTGTTTAGTGACTAACTGCAAGGCAATAAATCGCAAAGGGAAAACCGCAAGAAGGGGATTTTAATCCACACTCTTAGCGCTTAGTGTCAAACAGATGGACAGTTAGCACTTAATTATTTTAAGCACCCTGGAAATTGCCGTGCAGGGAATTCAAAGTCCATAATTCCCAATTCTCCCAACCGAATGCAGATGCTCTCATCTGCGTGCCAGCAGCCAGCAGGTCACGCAGCCCTACTTCATGCAAGGATGAATTGGATCTGAATAGATTAAGTATCTGGACAACATTATTTTTTTTCTTACTGATGGATATTGATCAGCGCTGGTCTTAAAAGCCACTTAATTTCCAGATGATGGAATTGCAAACACATAAGACTGTAACAGCGTTAAAATAGGCAAGTTTACCAGCAGAGGTGCAACCAGCACAAAACGGGCTCCCATCATCCGTGCACGTGAAACTAATTGCAGTAAGAAATTTTTATGGAAATTATCGCCCGGCATTTTTCTTCCCTCGCATACTTTCTCCTCCATTTCATACCTGCGTCTTGCCCAGTTTCGCACAGTGTCTAATTTTGATTGAAGCCACCGAACGCCGCGAACACCGCTCGATCGACTCTCGGCTCTGCCGCTACGCCACGGAAGGTGTTATTCCACTTAAGAGACCCCCCGCCACCCCCTCCACCATCTAGGCCAAGGCACCGACAATGCGGCTCAAACAAGTTGACATCGCCGAGAACAAGCTATGGGAGACGCCACAGGGCATGTGGGAGAGTCCCCTTTCAGAGCAGAGTCCTGCATCACAGCCGCTCCAACAGAAAGGAGCACGATCACCATGCGGGAAATACAAAGGCAGCAGCACCTCCCTTTACACCACACTTTGCGCCGAGTTTCCCGTTCCTGAGAGCTGCTTCTCGCTTCAAGTTCATTCCATCGTCTCTGATCTTGCACTCTCCACTTCGTTTTGTTTTTGCGCCTCCATATGAGGTCACGGAGCAGCACTGTCACTTTCTCTTCCTCAATTGGCGTTCCGCTCCAGCAGCGTCCTTCATTGCACAGCTTCCTACGGAGAAAGCCCCCTCTTCTCTCGCAAATTTAAAACGCGCGATTAAAAGCTCCGTCTCTTTAGCTCATCTGCGATAAGGCGAAAATATTCGTGGCGACCTGGGAATATGCACTCCCCGTGTAATTTCTTAATTTCAGAAATCGGTGTTAATTACAATAGGAGGTAATATTTTATTGCATTACCGAAGACATATGACACGTTTGGTATGTTAAATATAAGCAGAAGGATTTCATGCATATTGCAACTTATTTAAAGTAATCTTGATTTGAAGCTTTCGTGACTGCAGGAATCCATGCTCTTTGGTTCTTTCGGTAAAGTCACGTGGGTAGACAAAATAATAGATCACAACATTTCGATCGCAACACAAGCAATCGTCATCAGGTGAGACAACCACAGCAAGAAAAACTGCTGAAGTATTTAAGTGACTCTGATACTCCTTTATTGATGTGAAGTGATCTATGTAAATAAAGACCGATTGAATTTATTGAATAGAGCCACGCCAGATCTGCTTTCTCTGAAATGTTCCACTTGGAAATGCCTCCTCCTGAACCAATTCTAGCTTTTCCTCATTACCTTTGTCTTTCAATACAACTGATTTTTCTCCATTCGATTCCACACGCCCACACCTCACACACATTTGCAAAATTCCTCATCCCCAAACTCCAGGTGATAAAAAAGTCTGGTGCCAGAATCCCAAAACTCCGATCCCTCCACTGGCTCCCAATCCAATCCCAGATCAACTCAAACATCACACTCACGTCTTCAATATTTTTCATGGACTTATCTATGCCTAGCTCTCCTTTCTCATGTCACTCTACTCCCCCTCCACGCACTCTCCTACCACTTCCACCTCATTTCACTCTAATCTCCTCCACGCACTCTCCTACCTCTCTCCCCTATCATCTCACCCCTACTCCCCTCAGCATTCTCTCTCTTCTCTCTGCTCCAGCAATCAAAACGTTCTGTTGCCCCCCCCGCCCGCCTCTCCCAGTCAACCGTTGCTCAGTGAGAGGTCACTCATTCTCCTCTGCCACTCTCATGGTCCTGGATCTACGTCCTCTGGACCACCCCCACGTGACTGCACCGTGGGCTCTACAGCACCTTGGGATGATAGCCACATTTGGACACTACTGTAGTCTATTTCCTAATTCGACACCTTACGAACTAGTGTAGTCAAAGGTGATCTTGCTCAGGATGGTATAAATAAACAATATAACTATTTAATAATAATAATAAACGCGAACAGCCACAAAGCACGTGGCCTTCCCTCCGCCTCCGCACTGTCCCAATACGGCGGTAAACAAAACGGCTCCACCCCTATTAACGTGGCAACACAATGTGAAGTTGTCTACACTACAGGTAGAACCCCTCTTAACGACGATAATTGGTTCCGTGATACCGGTCGTGAAGTGATTGGTCGTTAAGTGAGTAGATGTTTCCACTTCAAAGTGCAGCAGACACTGAATGTAAACAATGCCCCAAGGCTCACGAACGGACGTCGCCGATTGGCCGAGGCCTGGTCAGACCCCTTTTGGAGCTTGCCGATTGGTCTAAATTGGCGGTCACGTGCTCATCGTAAGCCCCTCGTTAATAGATGAATGGTCGCTAAGCGAACACATTGGGCTCTGTGGAGGCCCGTCGTTCGGGGCCGTCCATAAATGACGTCACGCACCTAAGGGGGGGAGGGGTTTGGGTCAGGCATTTGTGACGATGTGTGACGAATGGGGGGGGGGGGGGTGTTTGAGAAATGTGACGTCACATCAAATTACGCAACTTTAAATAAATATAAACAACACGTTCTATTCTTGGTTCTTTCGGTAAAGTCACGTAGAAGGGAAACAATCAAATAATAAAAATATAGAAATTCTCACACACTTTCTACTTAATTAAATAGACTTTTTAATAAATGTTTTCTCCTACAACATCAGAGTGCAGCGCCACATTAAATACGCACTACAATGACAATAGTTTAAAGCGATTTGAAGCATGTTCCATTTGGGGGGGGGGGGGGCAGAGCTTTGTGACGTCATATTTGAGGGGGGACCGACTTTTTGTGACGCCGTGTGACGAGGGTAAAAAAAAAATCGTCCAAAATCGCGTGACGTCATTTATGGGCGGCCCCTTAAGCGATTAGTCATTGCCAGGTGATAGCCGTTAAGAGAGGGGGTTCTACCGAACGTAAATCCAAATGTGATCGTAAATGTAATGATGTGCGTACACATCCCCCGTCACTCAAGGTCGAAATCTACATCCTGTAGAACCACCCTACAGGTACCACGCACGAATCTTCCTCCCCATGTAAGGCACCGCACACATCCTCGAGGCAAGGGCGCGGGCGAGAGAGAGAGAAAGATAAGAGATATGTCTCCTCCCGGTTGGATATTTTCCAGCGCAAATAAGTTGAAACTTTAATGCGCACATCTGTCAGCGGGAGCAATGCAGCGGTTGGCTGTTGTCTGCGAAGATGGAAGGTTGTTGCCGATTATGCCGCAGTGGCGCGCTTCTAAAACAACAGATGCCATCATTACCTAGCCCGCAGTGTGTGCCGTGAGCCTTCGGGTTTTTATTTTTATTTATTTTTGTTAGATGGCATGGAACCCGTACCAGCAGGTGCGTCGTTGGCTGCCACGAGACAACTTAAAATAAAATAAGCAGAGAGGAAAAAAGCGTGCAGTCTTTCACTTTGGGGGGCCGTCCATAAATGACGTCACGCACCTAGGGGCTGGAGGGGGGGGGGGCAGACATTTGTGACGATTTGTGACGAGGGGGGGGGGTTTGAGAATGTTGACGTCACATCAAAATGGGCAAATTTTAATAAATATAAACAACACGTTCTACTTAATTAAATAGACTTTTTATAAATGTTTTCTCCTACAACATCAGCGTGCAGCGGCACATTAAATACGCACTACAATGACAATAGCTTAAAGCGATTTGAAGCATATATTTTTTTGTGGGGGGGGGGGGGGAGCAGAGCTTTGTGACGTCATATTTGAGGGGGGGGTCTGACTTTTTGTGACGCCGTGTGACGATGGAGGGGGGGGGGTCAAAAATCGTCAAAAATCGCGTGATGTCATTTATGGACGCCCCCTTGAGAAGTTTCCCGTGCCAGTGACTAAGTGTGAGGATTCATGCGTGGTTGTGCAAGCGGTGGCGGCCACTGTTAGGGTGTCTTGGGTGTCCCGTCGCCTCCCAGAATGTTTAGAATGTGCATCAGGGGGCAACCCACACAATGTGATTGCGTTCAATCAGTCTTCAAGGCGTGAATGCATTCATTCATACATTTACACACCCATCTGTTCATTCTTGCATGTATCTATCCATCCATTGATTCATGCTTTATTTTGTTCATTCATATTATGCATTTTCAGTCATTCACACTTTAATACGCAGATCCATGCATGCATGTATGGTGAGCTTCTTTTGCACCGTACAAAGCCAACCGTGCAAATCAGAGGTGCGGATCCATTCATGTATGAAACCATTCATGCATGTGTAATGACATCTGTCGACCAGGAGGGGTAATCACGTTATATAATAACCAACGAGAAGGGGGCATAACTGGGTTAAAGGTAAACGACGGGGTCAGTCGGGAAGCTCCTGGAACCTGCTCGAAGGTTCTAGAAGGGGGCGTGGCCAGAGGCCGGGCCTGGCCACGTTGGGAAGTATATAAGTGGTACGTTGCCGAAGGTCCGGGGCTGTCGTGGGGTCCCGGGTCTTGGCTGCCATCGCTGTCTTCGCCGTCATCTCTCTTCATCGTCCGGTCGCGTGGCGGGTCCTCTGCAGGGCTCCCATCGTCGTAGTCGCTATATTAGTCAGCCAGCTATGTCGTTAAGACGCCGACGATGGGGTTGTGTAGATGGGTCAGCTATGCGTAGCCGTATACATATATATGTCGTCCAGTGATTGTTCCTGAAAGTGTGAGAAATAAATAAGAAGCCCCTCTACACGTTGTGTCTCGGAAGTCGCTCACTACACACGTATCCATTACTCAATTCAGTCATTGAAACATTAAGCGACGCATTCATCAATGCGCATTAGTTCATTACACTGCCTGTACAACACATACAGGCTGCGTGGCATACACTACCCTGACCAGAGAGTCACGTCCACAGATATGTAAATGACATTCAAATGACATGCACATAATATGCATATTATAATGCGTGTACCGCCACATGACTCCCATGCGTTGTGCGGGGTGTGCATCTACAAGAAGAGCCACAGTGTCGGGCACAGGGGTTCTATAACCATACATGCGATCGACTCACGTCGCCCCTCGCTCACGACCCACGTCGAACTGTCTCATGCTGTTCGGTGAGGGTTCGTGTAAGGAGAATCTCGGGACCGGTTCAGACATCACACGCCACTGATGTTCGTCGTGGCCAGGAATCGAACTCAGGTTACCGGGTTCAAAGCAAATTGTACTAAACACTGCCCTACTCCTCCACCCATTAGCTTGAATAACTAACTTAGAATAATACAAATGACAAAACATTATTAAAACGTTATTTTCTCACGTTAACTTCACGCCGTATTCATTTTAAATCCATTCGTAACTGAACGGTAAACTATGATAATACTCCAACGGAATAGATACGAAATGTCACATCCTAGATTGCATTATAAACCCACAAATGAAATTTGCAGAAAGAAAAAACAAGAATTGCTCAATTCTCGAGTCCTTAATAACGCGTTTTTGTTCGGGTTCAATGCAAGCACTCGCTTCTCGATTATAACAATATTCCGCGTGATGAAATGTTTGATTCGCGAGTCATCAGTCCGTCCAATGTTTGACGAGAACAGCAACTCTCACTCGCGAGTGACCATTTGGTTTTGCCAGCCTCACACACACATCGCCACCACCATCATCACCATCGTCATCACCATCGTCATCAGCATCATCAGCACCATTATCACCATCATCACCCTCATCATTACCACCACCATCATCGCCACCACCATCATCACTACCATCATCACCATCATCACCCTCATCATTACCATCGCCACCACCATCATCACCACCGTCATCAGCATTATTATCATCAGCACCATCATCATCAGCACCATTATCATCACCCTCATCATTACCATCATCACCACCATCATCACCACCATCATCATCAGCAGCAGCACCATCACTACCATCACCACCATCAATCACCACCACCATCATTCGCTTGATTATATTATTTACCACACTGCAGGGGTTTTCTGATTGGGGTACTCGCGTTTTTCCTTCCCGCACGCGCGCGCGTCGACTGAAAATCAGTAGGCTCCTGCGCAGATGCCAGAAAAAAATTCAAAGTGTGCAGTTTTGATGAAAGGGGGAGGGGGGGGGGGGTCCAAATTGGGTGCTCATAATTGCAAAGTAGAGGACAGATGTTAAAAAGTAAAAAAAAAAATGGACCAATGATAGACTTTGTCAGCATGGATGCAGCACCAAATAAAGGAAACCCAATTTGCATTATTAAAGTCTGTACAAAAAGGAGCTCTGATAAGGGTGTGCACAGCATGGCGGTGGGTTTTGCACCAGCACCATAGCTCTTCATTTACACACAGATAATCGTGTGAAGCATGAATGCATTCTAATGGGAGCCCCAACATGTGAGGGTGTTAACTGGCTGAGCTCTGAAGCCCGCCGCCGTCTGCAATTTGTATAAATTGTGTACAGCCGCTGAACCCAAATGAATTAACTGTCTTTGATTCAGCCAAATTTCTTTATCTACGCACGAACATTAAAATTCACAACTGTGCTACTTGCCAGCCCAGCAAAGTGCAAAGTGTTCAAATGGCACCAGCAATCCTGCTTTATATAATATATAATTGCATGCAAAGAACAAAGCCATGGATTAGAGAAATTGTTATATAGGATAAAAAAAAAAATTGATATATATAAAATCCAGCTGAAATAATCTTCATACTTTGTCAATTTGTGTTTTATTCATGAACTATGTTTCCTAAGTTTCAAACGAGATACCAAACGTGTATTGAAAACACACGTAACAATCTGCACATGCAAAAAAAATATCCAATCGGCACGTTTCCGTATTTTTAAAGCCCTCGGTGTATGCTACCAAGATCACAAAGCCTAAATGTTTAGAGAGTATCTGAATGCATGAACATCACTTCTAAGACCCGAGTCAATGAGGCTGTACTAGTCCATTTTTTTTACAACGAGTGTTTGGCAGGAATGGTAGGTCTCAAGCCCAAACTCTATTATCGGCAACTTCACTCTTTCATTACGGGCCTCCGATATCTTTAGTGAGATCGTGGGTGGGACATTGGAAAGGCTTAACAGTGGGACTCGCACTTGCCCTTGCACAAATAATGGGTCGCAACTCTCACTCTCAACCTTTTTGTGTGTGGGACAGATGCTGATCTGGTAGGAGAGAGTCATGGGGATGGGGGGGGGGGGCATAAAGAATAGAGGAAGAAAAAAAAGGACCGCGTCATTGTTGTTTATTGCACAACGTGAGCACAAGTGTGGCCATGACGGAGGTGGCCTTGGCTCGTGCCACGTACTTTTCATTGTCATTAACCGCCAATGTCATTCGCCTTGGTTAATCCATTGCTTGATGAAGGCGACCCCCCAAAGCTGCCACCATCTCTTCGGGATACTGCAATTTTAAAATCCCACCACACCACACGCAAACGAGCCGCTTTCGTCGCTCCACCTCAGCAGTAAAAGGCGTCCCTCTTGGAGGCGTTACGTCCATTGGCTGCCACTATATCGTTATTCTTGACCATCTGCTATCGTCCTGTCCAGCGACAAGTTTTGCCCAAGCCCCTTTGCCTTTCGTAGCAGTCCTAATTAACACTTGGTCCTAATTAACACTTCAGTATGTTCTCTAACCCGTGTGCTCCTCTTTCTGCCTCTTAGTGGAATTCAAAAGCATGTGCTTCTCGGTGCATCGTTGCTCGCTTTTTCGCATTCTTAGCAACCCAAAATTGCCCGTTTCATATTTTCATTCACGCAAGCAACTCCGTAACAGCTTTGTCGAGGTGCTTTTAGGCTGGGGAGGGAGGAAGGAAGGAATGGTGTGGAGTGGGTTTGCGCGAGCCTTTGTCATCTCGAGTGATTTCCCGCAAGCTCACAAGTGCAAATATGTTTTATGTGCACGCACAAGAGTGTCGGGGCTGTTTATGAGGCACCTGAGAGGTGGAATGTCAACAGGCACTGTCGTTCCACTGCGCCACGCTTCCATCCCATTACGTTTATATCACTGCAGAGTGGAGAAAGCACACCGTTAATTTTTTTCCAGTTATTTTACTTTAAACGAATGATAATTGACAAGGTGCCTCTTTGCAGCTGGTCTGTATGGGACCGATGGGGGTGGCGACCCCTCCAAAAATTCACTTTGAAACTATTTGTTTTAATTTCGAGGGTGAAGGTGGCCAAGGTGCAGCCCTGAAATTGCTCACTCAACGCCACTGCTCGTGAAATTGACCTCCAATACAGGGAGCTCCACTGAGCCCCTGCTAATGCCTATTCTTCCACACTGGTCAGATGTCTTTGAAGAGGTGGGAGTATTTTTCGATTTAAAGCTTTCGTGACTGCAGGGATTCATAGTCTTGGTTCTTTCGGTAAAGTCACGTAGAAGGGAAATAATACAATAATAACATTTAAACAATAAAAATCTCAATTTGAAAAAAGTGGCGTTTTTTTTTCAAAATTTTCTTGCTGTGGTTTTTCACACCTGATGATGATTGCTTGTGTTGCAATCGAAACGTCGTGAGAATTTTTTTGTAAAAATTTAATTATTATTTTATTATTTCCCTTCTACGTGACTTTACCGAAAGAACCAAGAATATGAGGTGGGAGTATTCATACTGTACCCCACAACGTGTGACCTGCCAAAGGACTAACTTTGATGTACCCACCCCAGAGAACTTGTTTTATATATATAAGAAAATAAGAAAATGGTAAAAATGTTTTTTTTTAAGTAAAACAATTGCCTCATTTCTGTATTTTTTTCCCTTAAGTTAGTTTTGGCGTTTCAAATTGATTCAGATTAAAGTGATTCCAAATGTAATCTAAATATGGGAGCCTCCCAATGTATCTGCCCGAATGAGATTTGCTACATTTGGCATCTCAAGGTCACTCTTACAAATTAAACGATGCCGCCGCTCTCTTCAGCTCTCACCTGGTTAAGCAACGTAAACAATCTCATTCAAACAGCTCGCGAGCAGTGGCTAAAATTTTTTATCCACCAGCCACCACTGCTGCTATGTTCATCATTACACCGCTGTGGTGCAGTGGTGGCCACAGCAGTTCTCACGCTGCGCTACGAACCAGGCAAACGTGATTTCAATTCCTAGCCACGGATAATATCAGGGAAAAACGATATCTCTAAACGGGTCACGGGTCAACTTTATTCACCAATAAATCTATAATTACCAGCATGGTTAGGTATGGTCAAATAACCTCCTTGTACCGACAACAGTGTGGGAAACATTCATTTGGCAGTGGATTGACAAACAGCTGGAACTTATTTGTAGTAGTATGAGTAATAATTATGTTCTTAGATGTTTCATATTTCTATTATCAAAACTATTGGCCACCTGCATAGATTTTCGCAGTTGTACTGTACGGGTGCTCCAATGTGTTTAAAGGTTGTGCAGGGTGTTGTTGTTGTTCAGCACGCCCTGATGGTTTTTCCTCCATACGCTGGGAGCTTCTTGAGTTCTTGAGTTCCCTCTCATGATCATGCAAAGCGTTACAGAGACAGAGAGCGACTCAGATGGGCTGAGAAACCCAGGACGAGTGGGATGGCAGCAGCCGGTGCCAAATTATCCCCCAAGCTCTGCAGTCCTCTATATATTAAGCTATTTTTTGGCCAATTAATGAGTGTTTACGTGTGGGAGGAAACCGGATCACACGGAGAAAACCAACGTGTATGAGGGAGGGGGCGGGGGGGGGGGGCGAGCAACATTCTCCCCCACAGATGGAATAGGTGGAGGAGTCCACACATTGCCCTAACCACCTTCTCCTGGCAAGCCAGAATAGGTCACCTCCTCAACACTCACGAGAAGGAAGTTTAGAAATATTTGCGTGTGATTTACCGACCGTCGCCTCCAACAGTGCTGGATTACAGGCAACATTTACAGAGCCACCACTGCCGCCCGATATTTGGCGCACGTCAGTTCCAGGAGAATCTCCCTGCACGGAGGAGCGAAACGTTGGTCATCGCGCGGAACAACACACGGGTACGACCTGAAAACACACAGCGGAGAGCTGTAATTCAGATTTTTTCTTTTCCAAAGGTCTCTTTGTAAAAATACACTGTACCTCACCTGATAACGGGGTCTCCTCTGATTACGAAGGAACTGATTGATTGCCCTGACCATCTGTGTTTTGTTCTTACACGGTCAGCCGAAGCTGATGTGCTTGGGTTCACCACGGTTGCAGCCAAGATTGATGAGCTGCGGGACGCACTTGAGCGGACGTCTTCGGAATGAACAAACATTCGCAAAAGCACAAACATCCTTTTTAACACTCTCCAACGAAGGGTCAAGAGCATTTGCGCTAGATCTGTCCGTCTGTCTGTCTGCCCGTATGTCTGTAGCGGAGCTGGCATGGTAACCCCTTGTTAATGTGCTGCAATGTGATTTAAACTTGAGTAGAAAGTTGTGTTGCTTTCAGAGATGTGTTCTATTGAAAACTGGCCACATTCATATAAAGAGGGTTCACCCTTTTACATAAATAAAGCACAATCTTGTAGTGTTAAACAAAAACACAGCTGACTGTTGATTTGTATTAGGCCCCATAGAATAAACGAACTGCACACACAATTATAAATATTTTTGTAAGTGTTTTTTTTTAAGTTATCACCGAAGGCCATGAGCCCCCCCCCCCCCCCGGCTTTTTTTGTCTCGTCTTCAAAAGCCATTTGCAAAGCACAAAACGAAGTAGTAAAATCAAAAGAACACGACGATTACAGAATAATGCATTGATGTTATTAATTATTCATCCAATTGTACAGCCAGTAATATTCTCCATGGGACTCGTAACAGAACAAATGCCCAAAGCAAGCAAAGCAAATATAAATTTTCCGTTCCGCTTAATTTTCGCCTTTCAGTATTTTCCCTTGACCAGTTATTCACTCATTCATTCGTGACCTTTATTGGTCAAGCAGCTCAAAACCCCATTCAGACTAAAAGTCTATTTTTCAAGGAGGGCTTGGGATATAGAGAAGCAGTTACTACAGGAATTGTATAAACAAGAAAAGCGAAGTGCACAATCGACGATATAAGACTCAAAAGTACGTCAACAGAGACGCACTAATGATCAAAAACAATTGCAAAGTAAAAACATCACAAAATCTGTCTCGCTGGGGACTCGGGTATAGGCAGACATGTGAAAAGGTCAGATGTGTGAACATCGTTGCACAAATAACGCACGGGGTGTACTAATTGGTCAGGATAGACAAGCGACGTTGTGGTTTCATTAAAACTTTCTAAGCAAATTGACCATGTTATTGAAGAAGACTAATTCATTGATCAATGTGCAGCCCTTTCCCAATACACTGCTAGCTAAAAACCTTTGCGCACCATGTCGGTTTGCTTGGCCATACTTCACCACGCTGGTCAGAATCGGTTGATAATGAATTAGAAACAAAAATCCAATCTGTGGCTCTTGCAACCGACAGGTAAAGGTGCAGCCCTGAAATTACTTGCTTACGCCACTTCTCACGTAACGGCCTCCTACTGGAGGCAGCTCGAGAGCGGTGTTCGTCACTGATTTTCAGAGGGGCGCCACTCTCGCCGATAAGACATCAGTGTTGAGGTTCTGCCACACCGCCTGCAAGGGGTGTTTTCACATTTGTGCATTGTCCGGGGCCACACGTCAGGGGTCGCACTAAAGGCCACCAGGGGCTGCCAGTGTCCCGCGGGCCTTGCAATGAAGAACGCTGCTCTAGAGTGAATTTTGGCCTACCCTTTCACACTGGAAAGATGCCTTGGAAGACGTGGGAGTAACCCTCCCCCCCCCCCCCCCCCCACTTTACGCCACCAATAGCGGACCTGTGGTGTCCCTAATTGTACCGCTGGGTGGACAGAGGAGAGCGGGGCGATGTAGGAAATTTTCACCATTGTTTCTGGATTGCAAGTCCATTGCGCCGATCATAAACACCACCACGGCGCCAGCATGCGGCAGGGAACTCTGCATAAAAGATTAGCCAACGCTCGTAGGATTAGAAATAATGCATGCGAACATTTCCAGTTAAATGTGGGCTTTGCAGGACAACGGGAAAGTGTTTTTTTGTTGTTGTTGTTGTAAAACTAAAAAGGTGCAGTTCTCTTTATTCCTGAGACGTTTGTAACTGAACTTGAGCCTATAGGCATCTTTGGTCGGTCGAGGCACAGAATCAAAATCATTTCACGCATCGCTACACAAAAGTAATTTAAAAAGCAAATGTTCTGTAAAAAATATAAGGGGTAAAAACGCTCATACTCTCCTAAAAATGTAGCAATAAACTTCCAAATGCAGACAATAAGATTGTTTGAGATGTTACCGAGAGTCAATTCAAATCCCGTGCACAATAATATGCACCGCTGTTACGTAACAATGCGAAATTTCGAAATCAGGATTGTGAACAAACACAAATGAAAGCAAACAAAATTGGAGAAAACGGGGGGGAATGGAATATTTCCCAAAGCCGCTAGCATTGGGCCTCCCATTACGATCGTCAAATCAATCTCCCCCCCCCCCCCTCTCTCTCTCCCAAAAATATGTTTTTCACCGTCGCAGCGTTTAACGATGCGCAATGTTCTTTAAAAGGCAGCAGAGGCTGCCAATTCCCCTCTTGACCCGCTTCAAGCACGGCTAGCACCGTGACGAGAGCTGCAGGGAGGTCAACCCACATAGCAGTCAATATTTAGCAAAAAGCGTGAATTTAATTAGGATTTAAATCACTAGCACCGGCCTAATGCAAGTTTTTAGCTTTTTGTACGGTTCCTTTGTCAATCAACTGCCGGGTGAAGGTCATCCCCGTGGCCGTGTCGGTTATGGCAGTAGCTTAGCCAAGTTGGTTGACGGGTGGGGACCGGTGACAGGGTCAGATATCACTCGACGGATGTTAGCCATGTCCGGTATCAAACCGAGGTCGCTGGCTCCATTGTGCAGTGAGCAAGTGCAACCCACTCTGCTACCAGTCCACTACTTATACATATGCACTGTGTGGGTTGGTAAACGATGGGAGGGTGGGGGGGCGGGAGGCAGAACCACTTCACGTATTACTCGCCCTTGATATTAGTTAGCTGTGGTTGGGAATCAAATGAGAATCAAACTCATGTTTCCGGGTTTGTAGCGCAACGCTCCAACCTCCGTGCCACCGCTCTACCTCTGGCCGGTTTGCGTTGCCTTAGCGCTTGCTGCTTTTGGTAGGAAGCGTTAACAACCATCCACGATGCAGCTCAAAGCGATTGCTCGCACACTAATATTATTAGTAGTTCGGCTATCGTGAGCCATTTTCTTAAATCACTTGACTGCCTACAGCCCTGGCAGACTGGCTAATAATGCCCCTTTTCATAATGGCTGATGGGGCCCTGTACAAGACAAATGTGCGCACTCAACAGCAGGTGGGACAATTAAACGCTGCGGTTGGACTGTCCAGTATTCCTTAATGGTGTGAAGAGAGAAAAAAAACATTCTACGAGCTGGCATTACCGTCCCTCTACCCCTCGTCTGTGCCAAGAGAATCTACGTCCACCAACTACGCAGAGGTCCTTGGCAACCTCCATAAACGCAAATAATAATAATAATTAAAGTGTCCCCAATTTCTAACTTATGATTCTTCAGAGAGGAGCTTTACGGGATTCAGTGCAAAACATGCCATTCCAAGTTTTGATGGGCCGAATGTGTTCATTTAATATTTTGTCACATGCAACAACAACAAAAAAGATAGACGACTTACTTGCGGACACTGGCTTTGCTTTGCAGCTCTGTGTCTGTTGTGTTTGGGTCTCCCCCCCCCCGCCACTGCATTTGTATTCTGCCGAAGAGGTGCACGCCGCAAATTGTTGCGTGGTCAAAATGGCCCATAATATCGTTCCGCCGGCCGTAATAACTGCGCTTTGAATGCAGTGGCAGACTTGCTCGGCTGCTCGGCAACCAGAGAGAGGGTGACGACAACTTCTGGATAAATGTTTCCAAACGCCGCCATTTCTGCGGTCTTTGGAAAACTGCGGCGCCGCAGTTAGTGTCGACATTTCAACAGAATGGGAGAAAATGGAAGGGAGAGAGAGCGGGGAGGTTGTGTGGCCGTGCAAACTGAATGATAAGCCTCCTTTTGGACCTCGCAGCAGTAGATGACTCCATGCTGACAGAAAGAGCTTTCATTAAATTGCCCGTCGCTCAAGTGAGGCAGGATCGCCGTGGGGGTGGTGTGATGCAGCCATGTCCCCTCTCTCTTGCCTCTCTCGCCCTCTCTCTCCGGGCAGGGTCCACACCTGCAGTGGGGTTTTTTTTTGCCACAATTTGCCATCACAGAACGCAGACGCAAAAAAAAACTCTTGAGGATGACTAAACGGGAGGAGCAGTTGTGGCTTCCCTCTCTTCGAGCCGCGACACTCATTCCATGATTCTCGTTCATATGTATGTGTGTGTGTGTATATATATGCTGTCTGGGTTATGAATTCCGCCTGAAACATTAGCGATACCTGTTCAGTTTATTGCTTGACTAACTTCTTGAAATACTTACTAATCTGAATGTAATTAAACGAAAAATACTTGCAGCACCACGTTGCAATTGGTGCATGAAGCACAAGCAATAAAAACTAAACACGTACGTCAAAAAAATCTGCCCCTAAAAAAAAGAAAATCGGTGAAATTTTGGGCAATGGCCCTTCTTCATAGCAGACATGAGTGGAATGTAAATTGTTATATCAATGTGCATTTCGCAAAGTTATTTGTGTTCTTTAACATAATTATTTAGCATTGTCCGGGCAGGTAAGTACAGAAATTTATTATATTTGACAGTCTAACAAATAGTATTTTGTATTAATAAAATTCACGCATTCTTGTTGGTGCTATTATTTTTTTACCTCAAGCCCAATGACGACGGTGACGACGATAGAAGCGAACGATTGTTAAAAGGGCACTTTAAACATTTTAATTATTATCATTAAGAAGAAAGAACAACAAAAATCACCATATCCCGAATTGTCGCCGGGTAAATGTTCAAACGTGGAAAATTTCAACGACTGCCCCTGGCAAATGTTGAGTTTCCCTTCAACCTCCCCTTAATTGCATTACGCCGCTCCTTCCTTTTTTTTTTTCATACACGCCAGCGGAATTACGCGGTCGTAGCTTGCACAGATAGATAAGGGTTCTGCGGTGGCGGCGATGGTAACGGTAACGGCGTCGGCGGCGTCGATTGCGCCGTGCATCCCACATTAACGGCCACCACACTGAACGCGACGACGAAGGCGCCGCCCCGCACATCGTCCAAGTGTGCGCGACTCATCGAGCGGCGACCGTCCGCGTGACGAGGCTGCGGCACTTTGGGGCCACGTGACCGGCCCCTCCGCAGAGTCGCGCGGCTTCGGCGTGCGCGGCTTTGCCGCCGCCGCCGCCGCCGCCGCCAATGCCGATGCCGCTCCGGAACAAGCGCCGGGCGTTTGTGCGCCCGGCGCACTGATGCACGTGCTCGCAATCTGCCTCCACTGGCGTCTTTGCTTTCGTGGCAGAAAAAAAAGAAGGGTGACTGGCTGCGGTGCTGTGATTGAATCTGCTGCGAGGCGGCGATTGACTTTTCACAGCCGGAAACAATTGCGCACTTTTGGCCCAAGCTCTCCGCTGCACCATCTTTGTTCGTGCCATGTGGAGCCCGCAGCCAATGCTTCTCTCCCCCCCCCCGCCCGCCCCCCGCCCTAGATTAACTCTTTAATCTTGAAAAACGGTTCACGATTTGTTTGCACTTATTTCCTCAACGTGGAGGTGTTTGGGATGGGAGAGAGTGTTTTTTTGCGGAAACTTCCAAAATAATCGAATACAAAGTCGCGAAATTGTGTGAGATTTCGTGATTGCACCAAATACTCAACCGTGTGTGTTGTATATACATGTATAGGTTAAATATATTTACGAGTTCACCTTAAAATCACGTAATTTTCAATTAAATTCCACTCGTTGATCAAACAGATCACCCAATAACGGCAATATTAATACATGCCCAATTTAATCAATCGTTATCAATACAATTTTAGGAGATATCAGACGAGCTTGAAGGTGAGATTAAGGAGTTTGTTTATGCTTCACGATCGGCACTGCCCTCCTTGCTGCCTCTTATTGTGATGCCAACATGATCATCGGGTTGCGTGGAGCACTTGGCTTGGCAACAAGATGACACTGGGCCCATTGGTCAGTGCCAGATGCATTCTGAGTCTTGGCGCACCTTTGGCCAAACCATATTGAAAAGGTCATCTGAAAGGAACAAAGCCAAATGGTACATAATGACCACAATTAACAATGGTAATGGGAAACATAGGTGGGAAATCATCAGAAAAATAGCTTTCAAAAATGTAGTGGCGAGCGCGCTGCGCTGCGAACCGGTGCAACCCTAGTTCAATTCCCGCTCACGGCCAACATCAGTGACGCTTATCTCAACTGGTCCCTGGGCCTCCCCTAGGTCGACTCATCCTCAAGTGAGTAACTTGTGTGGTAAACATCGTCAGCAGGGAGACAAAGGTGGGCGGTAGTGGTGTTGGCCATCTACCCCCTCGTGTGCCGTTCCAGGTTTCATAGGTGCTCGTTAACAGCACTTGCCCCAACAGTCTGTTAAGGCCATACGGGGGATCTTTGTATATATACCCACACACCACACTGTATCTTTTCTCCACTCCCCCTGGCCCACAGCAACCCTATCTACACCCAACCCTCACTCTCCAACCTAAAGATTTGCAGTCTGTTCCTGAAATTAAAATGTGATCATGCGTTCGAGTGAGCAAGTGGCCTCTGCAGGTTAAAATGTTCTGTCAAGGTACCGGGTTCGAGAGCTCGCATCAGACACAGTGGCAAAAACGAAACTCAGAAGGATCTTCACTATTTACGTTGGACAACATTTCAACATGCCCTGAAACGCACTGCATTAGAATTTAAATTACAAAGTGCGTAATGTGTGCACGCGAGCACAGCGCATCGCTCGCTTAAATTCGCACACCCTTACCGTGCGTACGGCACCTGAAAATCTGACATCAAGGGCCACGTTAACAGACACCAAGACCAAGCGAAAATAACGCCGCATTTAAATTTTCAATTAGCAGGAACAGAAGCCGAATTGTTTAAGGGTCAAATTTTTTTTTTAAACGAGATAAATTACAGTGAAACCTTGAGACATCCGTCAGAGGCTTGTGTGTGAATGTGACTCATCCATTTCTGTCAAAAAAAACTAGACAATGTACGTCTGCGAGGCTGCTCGGTGGCATGGCAGACTGTGCCGCACTGTATGATGGCAGTCAAATAGCACGCGAGCGCCTCTAAAAGCATTCCGATTAAGCCCAGCTTCCTACTGGGCTAATCAGAGTAATTGCCGTTGAATGTGGTGCTAATGCTGGAGAGTTCGGAGCAAATGAAACAAAAAAAATACTCCTGGGACTTCACACCGCATCTGCTCAAAACAGCTTTCCATCCTCGCCGTTACAGCCGACAGCACCCACCCCACCACCACCGCTACCACCCCCATGCCCATCACCCAACCGCATCTTCAGACACCATCGGCAACTGTGGCACAGCCTCAATTCTGACAGAGCAATTAATGTTTCCTGTTTAATTGGTTGGTTTTCTTTCCCCCTGTTCCTATGTCCACGCCATGCCTCCCGATAAAGCCATCGCATTATGAATTATTAATCGACTCGCTTCGCCGGCTCTCCTTCAAGATGCACATGTCATACATGGGGAGGACTGTGTAATACCACGCAGTGCAAAGTCGCTGATCCCGACCGTCACGTATCTGCCCCGACCATATTGACCGCTCACACCAGCTGCAGTGTTTGTTGCAAGGCGTAAATGCCCTTTTTTTTCCGGGACGTTCACAAATCTGACCTCATCACACGCACTGACGCATTCTTAATCTCACGTACATTCCCTTAGTCATGAAGCACGGTAAAGCATTTCCCATTTTTAAAGCAGCTTGCGCTTTATCCTAAGAGAAGTTCGACTGTACGATGATTAAATTAAATGTGCTCACGCAGTGGCACATTTTTGTGCACTGTTGTCTATTTAAAGTTTCCGGCATCGTTAGTGTAAATCTCTTTAAGGGGAAAAAACGCAGACTCAAAAAATACCATGAAAATGTTGCGTGTGTCTCTTGAATGAATGCACGAATAAAATAAATCAATAACGAACAGATTCATGCATGGGCGAATGAATGGATGGATACGTGCATGAATTGGTGAATGGTTGATGCGTTCGTGCATGCATGAATGAATGAATGAACGCATTCAAATTTTGCGGGCGTCTCGTAGTCACGTGGAAACGGTTTGTTGGTGTCCCGACACCCATGGTGTCTCTGCTCCCCCAGTGTTCAGTGGAATTCTAAGCACACGTGGAAACCCATCAAGTCCCACGGAAGAGTTGTGTTCACCCCAAAAGGATCTGATTAGAGAAAGCCGTTTGCCCCTCGTAAGCCCGCGGCATTGTTTTAATCACCGCGTTGTTTTTGCAAATGTTTCCTGAGCCACACGGTGTGAAGCATGCAGATCCCTGTGAGGATGATTTTAATGCAGACCGATTGTTTAGCATCAAAAGGCCTCTGATCAGTTGCCAAAAAAAGCCTCGTGGAGTGTGAACGTAAATCGGCATTTATATACGGTATACAAAAATAATATATTTAAAACACTATATATAATTTAACGACCACATTTTGTGTAATCATGAAGAAACCATAATCAAAGCATAAAATATAAGGCTGCAGTTAACCCCAATTTAGAGAATAACTGATTTGTTTTATTATGAATAATAATGTGCAGGTTAATGAATACAGTAGTAATAATAACAGGTTTTTTTTCATCAGTCCCGCGCTTACGGTACATGCTATGACATGCTTGCAAAGCATGGTCATTCACGAAACCAAAATTGAAAAGTGCGCAAATCAGTTACACATTACACTGAGAGACTGAAAGAGGAACACGTGAATGCCAGAACAACAGGCAGGTCAATGACATTCATTCAAATTGTTAAGAAGTGAGTGGACTTGGGGAAGCCACTTCAGTGAAAGGGATGATGACCAATGATCAAAAATATAAATGCGGTGGCAATGACGGAAGGAATCGGAGGAGTGGAATGCGTAAGGAGAGAGCATCCACAGATAGAGATGGAGCGATGAAATCACCTCTAATGCAGGTACTAGGTGAAATTATCTCCAAGGATTGTGAAAGGTGGCTTGATTAGGTAGACCTTCATCCTGCAGTGGATTGAACAAGGCTGACGATTAATAATTTTTTTTATTAGGGATAGAGTAGTGGCACAGTGATTAGTAGAATGTGCTATATGAACCCGGCGGCCTAACTTTGATTCCCGGCCAAAGTTAATGTCGTGGCACGTTACATTTGAACCAGTCCTGGGCCCCCACCCATTCACCAGTTCAGACTGATCAGCGTGATGAACCATGGTCAAACAACTTCCATGATCAACATGGTGTATATAGGGAGGCCTTCATCCAGCACTGGATTGCCATTAGGATGAAAATTATGTTATTGAATATAACATTGTTACCATGGTTTATAAAACACGTGAAATGTGCTCTTAAGATGCAGACAATTTTTTGACGAAATAAATGTGCAGGTCTGAAATTGCTTGTTTTTGTCCGCCACTGCTGGCGGAAGGGCATCTACAAGAGAGAGTATTTTACTCACTTTTGTTTGGACGCTGATCAGACGTCTTGCAAACATAAGTCCCCACACTTTACCCCACCACGCGCAACCTTCTTATCATAGAAGGATGCGTTTAGATTATTTAGATAATTTGGCTGCTATAAATTTACACGCAGACTATTTTATTGAGCTATCATTTGTGGCCAGGTCGTTTCCGAAAATAAGCTAATAGCTCAGTGGGCTTTACCTGATAAAAAAAGTTAAGTTTAGTTTTTGTGATTTGCTTTCCTTTCCTACACTTTGCACTGTCGTGTGTTTGTGATTGTTGTTGTAACTTTCTGACCCACCCCTACTGGATATGTGAAAAAGAGCGTTATAGCTCATAGGATCCCTCCAGTATTAATACAGATTCTGATTCTGCACTGCGGTGCAGACATTTAAACTGTGAAGCAGACATAGGAGGTGGGGGGGGATTTAAGAAGCTTGCTTAATGTCTTGACTGCCAAGTGAGGAGAAATTTGACATTCTATTGTATAAAAACAACACCGCCTTTTGCAGTTAAATTGCAGATTGTGCTCTTTAAATATCTCGAGAAGAACACAAACATGAATAAGGTGCGTGCATGTATATATATAAAGTAAGCTGGCAGACCTGAAGCACGTTGGCAGGAAAAAGACAAACCTGCACATCACATTCAACCAAAACTAACTCTTAGTCAATAATTAAATAAATAAATCTGGTACGAAGAACACTTTATGATGCCTCAATGAAGCATCTCACTGTGGAAGCTAATCAGTCTGTGCATAATTAGTGGCAGTTCCACTGCCTGACTAGAATGGGGGCCATGGTAGCGCGCACACACACACAATGCCAAGATATGTCTCTGTCAACTCCGCCGCATGAGAATAAACCACCGTGTATCTTCACGTGCAATGCAATAAATATAACGTAGAGTTTTCAAGCCAATGCAATGATCCATAGTTTTCATTGGGAAAGCCAAAGTGGTATTCGTTTCATTCCAAAATTATCATTAACCACCACCACCAACCACCTGGCAAGATTGTCAAGTTTACAAAACATTATTTATACTTGCCAATGTAACGATAAAATTCTAATCAAGAGCCAATCACCGGTGTTGACCCTTGCCTTGACTGAATCGACGATGAATTCAGCAATGAATTGATCGTGGGTTGTCAATTAACACATTGAGAAAATCACCAAAGTCGAGCCTCCCTTACCTTCTCAAGTGTATCAACTCAAATGTACAATGACATTAAGGCATAAACACCACTTGTGTATTCGAGGGTTCGTGTGGGTTCATTTTAATTCACTTCGGCTGCCTGCAGCCTACCGTGCACCTACGGCTAACGAGCGCTGGCGATCAGGGCGGGGTGGGGTGGGGGGGTGTCCGCATTCAGCTCGACTGCAAACGATTGTGCTCACCCAATTGGTACCGCGTACGACGGCTAACAGTTTGCGTTTGAATAAACTGCTTGTGTAAGCGAGGGCCTTCCGCCATTAAATTGTTGACCTCCCACCTTGTCACCGCGGACCATGCGCGCGTCTCGTCCGTGGCTCGCGCGCGATTTGTGCGCGGGCTTAGCCGTGCGACAGTTGGAAGTGACCCAAGTAGAAAATGCCATTGTTTTTTTACACGCTTTCTTTTAACTCACTCTGTTTGTTGTCGTTGTCATATCCTCAAATCTTGCAACTCAATTTTAACCCACTTCCCAATGTGGTATCGACTGCAAACTTGGTATACTTATGCCATACTGATGACAATACTATATTCTGTCATACAAAATAAAAAAATATATAGAATTTTAAACATTATTTTTTATGTTATGTTTCGGCTTGGATGTAATTGTCCACGCTCAACTGACGTGGGCCATAAATCACCACGGTCCCCTTACGATATGGCAAGCTTCGGGGCCACTTCCTGGAGTCGTGGAGCTCTTCCATTACTAGTACATTTCATAAAAGCGTGTTTAAAAAAACGTTTTTTTATATATATTACTTATTTTGTATCCACAAAAGCCACGCCGAGTTTTTAGTACATTTTTTTCAAGAGGGCCCTGCATTAGGTGTTTTAAGAAATACGTTTTCAGCCAATGAAGCGCAGCTCTGTCACTGCTTGTGCTTACCACTGCTGGGGGGGGGGGGGAGGGGGGATGGGCCTCCCCCAAAATAATCTCGTCTCAAAGGGCTCTTGATAATAATATATTGTGCGGTGTGAAATCATACTTTAACATGCCGGTTAAGGCAGGTTGAAGGGGCCTTACCGATGCAGATATTACTCACGAGTGACGTTAGCCATGGCCAGGAACCAAACTTGAAATCGCCAGGTTCATAGTGCAGTGCGCTTAACCACTGCGCAACCACTACACCCCAATGAGCTCTTAGGTGCAGCCCTGCAACTACTGCCCATGCCACTGCTGGCAGAAGGGCCTCTATGAGAGAAAGGCTTGAAGAGCTCCTCTTGGAGGCTATGGGAGTACCCACACTTTACCCCACCACACAAGACCTGTCAATCGACGAACCATGGCATACCCCTTTTACAAATCCCAGGTGAACAGAGGCGGGGGCATTTCAGAAACTTATCCATGGTTTTAACTGTCATGCCGGGAAATTAAACAGAACAGGCGACCTCTGGATTGCAAATTTCCACATGATAACCATTACACCATGGCAAGCATCCCTTAAATAATGTAACGTGCGTAAAGCACACAGTCAAGCGCTAGTGTGAAGACGAAGGTGCGCGGTACATCGAAAGGTGCTTGTTTAATGGGTTTTGAGTGGCTGTTGGCTTTTTAAAAAGAGAAAAAAGTGTCTTGCCATGATGCATAATGCAGATGGTGTATTTGACTACGCGGATCGTGGGCGACTTGAAAAGGTCCCACCGTGTCCTTTCGCAGAGCGGGGCGGGGATGGGAAATGCGGGAGAGTCTGACGGTAGATTAGCGTCGACGATCTGGGATGGTGGGGGTGTAGGGTCAAAAGTTTAGTCTCAATCACTCTCGCCAGGATTTGCGTAATGAATGTGTGCCATGCCATGTGGGACATATGCAACCACAGTAAATGATTGTGCTGTGTATTATGCAATAGAGGCAAACCGCATTCGGATTTTTATAAATGTAATAGCTTTTTTGATAAAGCGTTTATTCTTGATTTGAAGCTTTCGTGACTGCAGGAATCCATACTCTTTGGTTCTTTCGGTAAAGTCACGTGTCGCGATTTTCACCCGAAGACGGGCGCTTGTGCTGCGTTCGAAACGTCGTGATTTATTTTGTTTTATTTCTACCTACGTGACTTTACCAAAAGAACCAAAGAGTAAAGTGTTTATTATTTTCAGATTCCGCTGCTTTTTGTTCGATTTTTTTCTCGTGTTGTACCTTCAAAAAACTTGATCTAGAAAAAGTTAACAGTCTATTTAACATTATGGCAATAATACCATGAGATGTACTGAAATGTCCTTGGTTTGTCAAGTTATCTTTTTTAGTGCATCTGCCCTTTGCAAATGCCTATCACTCAAGCTGCTGTGTCTCTTGTGTAGTTATAAAAAAAATAGAATTATAATTCACAGGACTTTGCACATCCACTTCTGGGTGAAGACCTCCCCCCCCCCCCCAACATTATGTCGGTCGTAGAGATTGTTTGGCCATAGCTTCAGCAAACTGGTCAGTGCAGGTTGGTGAAGGGGAAGCCCAGGACCAATTCAGTTATTACTCAATATCGATGTTAGCTCTGGCGAGGAATTAAACTCAGGTCGTCGGTTTCATAATTTAGTTCAGTGCACAAATATTCATGACATAATATGACTTAAAAAACCCAACAAATTGTTAATAACACTGCCTTAAAGAAATATATAACAGGTGAAGTGTCAAGAAATGGCCCTTCGCATAGCACAATGGAGTGTCTATGAAGAAGGTCCATTGCCCAAAATGTCACCTATAATGTTTTTTCTCTTTTAAGGCCACTGAGCAGCGTACAACAATTTGGACGCTAATCAGCACAATCCCAGGTGCCAGGTTCCAGGCCATGTACCTAATTATAAGATGCATCCCCCCCCCCAACTTTTGCTTTAAAATAATTGAGAATAAATGTGCATCATAAGATGTGGAGAATACAGTCTTGAATTAAATGTGCACACGGAAAACCTGTGTATAATGCAACATGGGCATATGTGTACCACGCATCTCTCTTTGTGGCATACAGCGGTCAGAGGTTGCAACAAATGATAACACGCACGGGTAAAATTTAAACTGGTATTCCTGATAATCGCTTGATTACAAATCCTTTACCAAAGGTGAATAGATGTAAGCCACGGTCCATTTGTCTTCTTACAATCTATCCAATGGTTTGACCAATCGAGCTGACATTCTTAGGAATGGCCAAAGACTTTCATACATCATCTGAAATTTATTTTCGGGTCAAGAGGTTGAAGGTCGAGATCAGAAGACTTGTAGAAACCATTCTATTGTGTGCTTGTGTGGGTCTGTGCGTGGGTCTGTGTGTGTGATTTGTGGGGAGCGCTAGCAACCCACCTAGATATTTGATGAATTGTCACTATTCAGAGTCTCGAGTGATTTAAACATTTTGTATATCATTATGGTAATGGTAGCGACTTTAGTGGCTGTTGGTGATGTAAATTGAGTAAATATAACAAATACATTGAACAACAACCGTTTACATTTGCGAATTGATGCTTATGAGCTTGACAGTCCATGTAAAAAACATTGATTGATCATTGTCATTATCCATAAGAGGTTTTTGGGTGAGATCGCGTAACCCAAAAACCTCTATTATGGATGATATTGGTCACGAAAGCCTAGATGTTAAACATTATCATTATATCTGCGAAAAGACCAAATCAAGAATCGCCCTGCTACAGAAACGTGCAGGAAGGAACCTGGCCTACCTCAGCTGATGTCCTGTGAACTGCCACCCTCTCACTGATCTACTCCGTTGGCAAATCATTGTGCTCCACAGCCTGGTCCAGCAGCTCATACACATAACTGATAGCACATTAAAATAAATGCAATGCGTATTATAACTGGTACACTGGAACTGACAAGAATTCGCTGGCAAACATTCTACCACCAAACTTCTTCAAAGGAGTTTACACGTTTTCTAAACCAATGAAAACCAACCAATCAAACAAGACCTCAACAATGTACTGCGCCACCAACTCGAGGCCTGATCCCCCTTCTGGGATCGCGCTGTCACCATCCTAGAATCTCACCCAGATTTCGAAAGAACACTGGGGGAACAGAGAGGAACAATACGGACGTGCAGAATAAACACCTCATTCAAGACCCACACATCTCACCTCCTAGATTTCACATTCCTCGGAGACCTCTGGTCTACCATAAACGGCATCAGAACATCGACAGGCCAATGTGCACGTCTAGTTGCTGAAAGGAACATTAAAGACCAAGCCAAAATACAACTATGGCTAGGCAACCGAAACTATGGACCATATCGTAAATCATTGTAGTCAGCACTCCTTAAATGGAGCAAAACTACACAAACTCGCTCCCAAAGCCCACTCGTGGCTAGCAGAAGTCGACATTGGCATTTATTTCCTGAAAATATTGCCATACTCGAGCGTAGAATTGATCACTGCACTCAAAGTAAAGGTGGTAAAGGCGCAGCCCTGCTACTGCTTGTTAATGCCACCGTGGGCAGAAGGGTTTCAGTTAAAGAGGGCGCTCTAATGAGCTTCTCACAATGATAATTTGGATATTCCACTGGCCAGACCTCTTGTAAAAGGTGGGAGTACCGACACTTTACCCCACCACACATGCGGCCTGCCAAATGAGTTGCTGTTCCCTCAATAGTATTTAGGTATTATTCACACGCTCTGTCTTGTTTCCGTAAACACGCGTGTAGCACACCCAAACAATTGAATGGTGCATTAACAATTGAGCACGCTTTGCAGCACATAGAGAAAACTGCTAATGATTTTTTTTGAAAGCCCCTTTTTTACTCTCTGGCACATCGTGCAAACGCAGTGCCAGAGTTGGCTTTGACGAAAATCAAAACGGCACAACAGAACACGCGAGGGCAGATGAATGTGTCTGGCTTTTGTGCAGCTTCTGGAAAAGCTCTGGAGAAACTGATGAGCCACGACAGCGGGAACTTGCACTGTGATCCATAATTTTGAGTCATTTTTTTGCGAGACAGAGGTGGCACGTTTAAAAAAACAAAGCCATTCAAAAGTGCTTATTGTTGACATATGCCTTTGTGTTGGTTTGGGATGGGAGCTAAGTTCTCACAGGTGAATGTGCAGCCCTGCAATTGCCTGGTTGCGTCACTGCTGGTGATATGACCTCCACTGGAGGAAACTCTAGAGGAGCCACTTTAGACAGTATTTGGCCTACTTTTCCATGCTGGCCACACATCTTTGAAAAGGCTGGTGGGGGAAAGGAGGAGGGAGGGGGGGGGAGTACCCACACTTTGACCATATAGAATAATTATGTGTGCCCATATTTACCGCTGGGTGTACAGAGGTGCGTAGATTTAAGAAACTTGCACCTTTGTTTAAACTTGCCGCGCTGGGAAATGAAACTGACAACCAAGTGAGCCTCTAGGTGAGTCTGGGGCGTCAACGTCCCGACGGAGGCTGTAATCTCCATCCCATGGCCTGATAAACTCGTTCGGCGGCCGAAGATCCAGGAAGGGTCAAAAACCTACCGGTTTTCTACCTTATCACAACAAAGTTCCGGCCCTGGAGAAACCCCTACCCAGCTTTCCCCGGGGGCACCTTGAAGCCAGCTCCGATGCGAAATTAGCCCATCCGTCTCCTCTTATCACGGGGCTGTCTTCTGAGATGAGCGTGTGATTCTAATAAGGAAGTTTGGATGAACGCCAGGCGGTGGTGGTGGTAGTCAACACAGACCTGAGGGGTCCCTGTTCATGCGATTCCAGGCTGTCCGCTGAACTCGGTCACTTGCTGTTCACGAATCTGGTGGCGTCTGTGGTGGTGGTGGCTGTGGTGGTGGTGGTGGACGTCTGGAAATCTGTGCCGTCTGCAGCGCTGGACGATGCAAGTCCTGCAGCTCATGCAGGTGGACGCACTTGGCCAGGGAAACGAGAGAGAGACAACATTGACTCACTCACACGACTCGACCATTAGCACGGTTGGCTACGTACGGTGCGAAAGAAGCCTGCCATCCAAAAGTCGAGACTCCAGTGGGGGGGGGGGGGCATGGACCTCGTTTGGCATCATGGGGGGGGGGTGGTGGTGGTGGTTGTGGTTGTGGGGCACGGTGGAGGGCAGGTATAGCTTGGGCACCGCGTGAACGCTGCCACACCATAACGTCGTACACCCGGCGAAATCACCCATCAGAGATTTGCCCATATATGGGTATTGTGGATCGTTAACCGAGATTCATCGTATCGATTCCCCGCTCAGTCGATCCATAACACGCGGGTTTCAATAATAGCATGCGGGTGAATTCGCCGCGTCGATTCGCCCGACCAAATCGATCCGTGGACCGAGTCGCGATGTTGAGAACGCCACCCTCAACTTTTTGATTGAACCAAGAATATGAATGCCCCTGCATTCACGAAAGCTTTAAATACACTTTTAATATCAGCAAGATCGACGATTCCCCGTGCTCGTTAGGTTAAGGGTAGCGAGTCGAAAACTCGCTACCCTTAACCTAAGGGGCCGCCCATAAATTACGTCACGCACTTAGGGGGAACGGGAGTGGGGGTGAGAAATGTGACGTCACATCAAACGCGAAATTTTAAATAAATGTAGACAACACGTTCTAACTTAATTAAGTAAACTTTTTTTAAATAAATGTTTTATCCTACAACTTCAGAGTGCAGCGGCACAGTAAATACGCACTACAATGACAATAGTTTAAGGCGATTTGAAGCATACATTTTTATTTAAAGTTTTCGTGACTGCAGTGATTCATATTCTTGGTTCTTTCGGTAAAGTCACCACGTCGAAGGGAAACAATAAAATAATAAAAATATAAAACAATAAAATTCTCACGACGTTTCGACTGCAACACAAGCAATCATCATCAGGTGTGGTTTTTACCACAAGTAATACCAATTGACAAATGGTTTTCATACCTCATGATGATTGCAAGAACATTTTCTTGCTGTGGTTTTCACACCTGATGATGATTGCTTGTGTTGCAGTCGAAACGTCGTGAGAATTTTATTGTTTTATATTTTTATTATTTTATTGTTTCCCTTTCTACGTGGTGACTTTACCGAAAGAACCAAGAATATGAATCCCTGCAGTCACGAAAGCTTTAAATCAAAAACTCTCGTCAGCAGGATGACAGGGCAGTGGTTAACACTTGTGATCTCACAAGTTGAAGAACGCTGGGTTCGACTCCGACTGATGCTCCTGTTGTTGTGGAGTGACTCAGGCTCTAGGGTTTGGTGTTACATGTTATTTATGTAGTTTATTGTAAAAAAAAAAAAATCGGTCACAGTCCCTGTGATCACTGTTACGTTGCATTTATGGCTTTATTTTTTGGTGATTTCGAAAACGTTTTTTTGGTTTGGCCATGTTTTTGTTTATTGTAGTACGGAGTTAGACTGATGGCCTTAATCTAAGTTGTCTTGTGGTTGTTGTTGTTGTTGTTTGACTTGCATCCCACTGGGATTTTTGCACACAGCGTTGGTGTACGGTGTTTTTTCAGGATTATTTTGATATTTTTTTTCCTGGATTTTCTGTTTGCACAGTCACATAGTCACTTTAAGATGTTTTCTTGTTCATGTTTTTGTTTGTTGCGGTTTCACCCGATTCAAGAGCCGAATGGCTCACAGGGCTATACCAAATAAATTGAACTATGGACTACAGGTTCGGGTGCCGCTCTGTGTAGAGTTTGTGTGTTCTCCCCCTTGTTCTGCATGGGGTTTCGTCTGAGTACTCTGGTTTCTTCCCATACACTGGCATTGGTGTTGGCCAAACATCCCTCCTGAGAAAGTCTTCCTCTCGGTGTGGCTTTTCTGGGTTAATAAATAATGTGGTTTTATTATTATTATTATTGTAACAGCATGGGAAGTTATCTAAAAACATTTGCATCACGGTGCATGGCCGTGTCTGGAGAATTATGGCCAATTTGTGCTGCCAATGTGAAGCATTAATGAATTGACTCCACTCAGTGGGGATGCTTTATGGCGTCAGAGCAATAGGTTTGTAATTTGTCTCAACTGTATCACGATTAAATTGCAATCAACATCACTTATTTAAGCAGCTGCGACTACTGAGCTAAAATATCTTTATTGTAAGTGGAATTAAATGCCACATTCCCCAGGCCATTTTGAAGCAAGGTGGCCCAGTTTTCAACGCCTATTTTTTCGTATGATAGCCTATGCTTTGTAAGTGCTAACGGATGTAAAGTTGCATTGATTAAAATACTAATGGCAGGCTTGTGTTGAGCGTTCTCTCATTGTGGAATATAATGACAAAGTAATGGCAAAAATAATATTGTGATGATCTTCATTGTGAAGATTAATATCGGATCGTACATTTAACTTTGTTGAAACCCGTTAATTACCAACATCACTGCCAGGTGGCTCAGCAGTAGAGCGAGTTGCCTGCAATCGAAAGGTTGCGAGTTTAAATGTTGGTTAGCAGGTTGACTCAGCTCATCATTCCTTCCGATAAAATGATTACCGCTTTGTGCAGAAGTCGACAGTGATTTTTTCCTCTGGAGGAATGTGGAATTTCCACCACTGACTCAGGGATGTAAAGGGGAGATGAGCACCTCATTGCTCATTTGAGCAGGAAATTCACGTTTAACTTTTGACTTCAGACAATGGCACCAACAGAATGCCGTGCCACCCAATTATGCACAAACCCGCCAAGCGACGCCGTTAACCCTTCAGTTGGCAGAACATTGCTCCCTGGACAGATTCTCCCGTCACTCTCCTGTCCGGCTATGGAACTGCCTCCCCGAACACATTGTCGGCGAAATCACCAATTCTGGTCTTCAAGCCTTCGAATGCCGAGCGCACACACGGACATCTCCTAACATCACCACACGCTTTGTAGGAACTGAGTCTTTGAGCTGCAGTGAACCAATAATTATGGCGATTAGATGTACTTATGTCTCATATGGCTGTTGTTCGCAATTGCAGCCAATACAAACAAAGTGGCCTAAGTGATGAACTTGTTCAGCTCCCAAACTGTTCGGCAGCCCATTACATATGGCAGCTGAAACGCTGGCATTTTTTTCTATTATATAAGCTCCCAAACAGTTTCGGAGGAATTAACCCATTTCTATACAACTGCTGGAAAGCAACAAAGAAAATAGGTTAAAATGTGGAGGTGCTAATGCTTCTAACGCTCGGCTCGTCCCTGATAACTGTTGTTGCATGACAAGAACTCCATGAACGACACAATGACAGCTCTTAATTATATATTGGCACGTTATGGATTTAAGCACTGGGAACATCGAGTCCTGCGCAAGCCCATCGCACAACAACAAAACAGCTTTAGCGAGCAAATCACGATCAAAGATGTATTTTAATCGCAGTACAAAACGTGCATACATTTATGGCCGACTGCACTGAAGGCAACGCTTTTCCCCCTATGGTAATTCCAGCATGATTGTCTACCGAAAGGACAAGCGGCGACACAAAATAACAAATAAAAATTACAAGGCTGTAACATGGCAAAGCGCCTGTGGCATCTCAACAATTGCTGGAATTCAATGAATGTGCCCCGAGGCTCAGAATGCAAAAGTCAGCCAAAATAAACGAAAAGGACAAGGGGCACTGGAATAGTTCATAACACAGAGCACACTGCCACAATACTAACAAGTGAGTTGATTGACATTTTTCTGTATTCATTTTTAGCAGCGATGGCACGAAAATTGGTATGAACAATACACAACGTCTGTATGAACAGCAATGAGGTTTTTTTCCCCATAACGAATTAGATCAACACTGGTGGAATAGCATACTCATCTTCCAGAGGTCCCCTGATCGATCTACTGGTGAGGCAGCTGAAACGATGGAGCAGGTTTCTGAAATCCCACTCCCACCTCCGTTCACCCACAGCAGTATGAATGCGCACACCACATTTAGGTCACTCGCCAGGTTGTGCACGCTGGAGTGTGGGTTCTCCTACCTCTTCCGAGACGTCTGGCCACCGTGAAAGACGAGGCCAAAATATCCTCTAAAGGGGGCCATTTCCCCCAGCAGTGGCACGAGCAAGACATTTCAGAGCTGCAGCTTTAACCCTGTTACATCCAGATGTCTTTTACATGAAAAAAAAGTAATACAAATTGACAAATGCGAAGCGCATTATGTACTTAAGTCACAACGATACGACAAATTCTCCCCACTAAAAAAAAAAAACGTCTCTCAGTCATTTCATGGAACTCCTTGACATTACACTATTGTGCAAACACAGCATTAGCAAAATGGGGGATTTTTATTATATATTTTTCTATCAAGCCACTGTATTATTAAATATATTCATGCGCTGTATATATTCATGTGCAGTATATGTTTTTTTTTTCCTCGCTTTCTAATGGATTTAAAATGTTACAACCGCGCTTCGCCCCGGGGCCGTGGTGAGGCGCAGCTTGGACGAAGGGGGAGGGCGGGAGGGGGGAGGTTTCGATGCGTGCCAATGGTTAAAGCGCAATTCCTTTCCCCGAGCAGATCCTACCTATCGCTTCAGTGAGTCAGAGCAAACGCTAGCCTAGGGACCCGCAACAGCAGCAGCCTGCCCCAAAAAAATTGGGCGGAGGTGGGGGGGGGTGATATGGCGAGAAGAGATGGTTTGCAGTGCATTGCTGGGGCGGGCGAACGGGCGGGCTGGTGGGTGTAACAGCCGGGTAGTAGTGAGCACGGCGGAGGGGTAGATGCAGTGAAAGTGGATGGGTGAAGAAGGAGAGGTTGCTGGTTGCGGTGGCATTGGATGGTCGGTGGGAGGGATTCGTTGGTTAGGGTGCTGGGGCATAGGCAAAGCAAAACCAGAGCTGTGAATATAAATTACATTTTAAGCTCCATTTCACAAATGCGATGCTGAACGGAATGGAAATGTGAGCGGTGAAGGGAGAGGGGCGAGCAGGAGAGGAGACGGGGTGAGCGTCACGTAATGGGCTGTGATGGACACGAAGCCACATCCAGATGGCGTCGTGACGGCGCTCTGACCCCACATTTGGTTTTGCCAATGCCTCACTCCAATTCAACGTAAATCCTGGGCATTGTCCTGCCCGGTGGCCATTGTCTCAGCTGCACGTGCACTTCGCGATGGTGTCACGGTTGCGGTGTGTGACGTTACAAAATACCAAGCGGCCAGGAAACAAACAGCACAGCAAATTGTGAAACAGAGAATTATTACATTTCGTGACATAAGCGAGCTGGCGTTGGACTTGGAAACGAAGTGACGATGGGGAGGGTTTTTTTTCCCCAAATCGAGCAGTGCGCGGGAAGAAGCGGAAAGAGAAGTTGCCGGCTATTGAGGAAGCTCCCAGCGTGCGGAGCGAAACGTCGGACATTGTACCAAACGACACGCGATCGTACGACCAGAAAAAAAAAACTAATCGCAGAGCTATAGAGCACAAATGCCAAAAACAAACCTACATAGCAGCTCAGCTGTCAAGTTTTTTTTTTCTCGTGTAACCAGGTGAGAGAATTGTACGAGAAACCTGGGACATTATTCTGCCAGTAGGCGGTGACGATTGCCGAGTACACTATAATCCCCCTAAAAAATATATTCAGTACATTTGGATCCTGACGCTGGCACACAGTGGACTACCTTTGCCAACGATGTCAGGGGATCTTTAACATCCACTGAAGCAGATGGCACGGAGTATGTTGGTTATTACACCCACGGAAATAATCAGGGTAGCCGCTGGCTCTGGAACCATGAACCTCTGCAACAAGCAGCAAAACGCGCTACAGATCCGTCATTAGAGAAAGCGTTGCGACCTGCAGCGCGGTGGTTGAGCACAGCATGAATGACACAGCACGCTCATTATGGCAGACTGAGTCCTCAACATGGATGGAGAAATCTTCATGGATACAGTAACCACGATGAAAAGCAATCGATTTAGTGATCAGGAGGGGACTTATAGCCGGTGTGATTGGAATTAATAAATTAGCAAAGTTCACGGGAACCGAAAGCACAGTAGTAGCAGTAGTGGAGTGAGTAGGAGGCGTCTGACCGCTGGCGAGCGAGTGACTGGAATGAATGAACGAGTGAAGCTCATGGAAACAGTAACCACGTTAGTAGCAATAGAAGAGTGATACGGAGGCATCCGACCGCCGGTGAGTAACTGGAATGCACCAATGAGCAAAGTTCATGGGAACAGTGACCGTGGTAGGGGCAATAGAAGAGTGATACGGAGGCGTCTGACCGCCGGTGAGTGGCTAACTGGACTGAATCAACGATTGTATCTCACCGTATGGGTGGGTGTTCGCATTCCACCGAGTAACCCCTCACTCAATGCCGCTATATCCCCATGCTCTATTGGCGGCCACCCGTCATCCAGCATCCTCCGGGCCACCATCCAACACCTCTGCACATTCTTCCAGCCCTGTGTGTAATTCACAGGGTCACGGTTCACGGACATAGGCTTTTGGTTTAAATAAAGCCCTTGAGATAATGGCTCGGCATATCACCGCTTATCTACAGCAGCGACTATCAGGGGTTTTAAAGAATTGCCAATGTGTAGTAGTGCCAGTCTCCATTTTTTCCATTTATACATTTTTGGGGTATTTTTTGTTGTGAAGACTTTCAGGGTATCAAAGTCTACAAAAACACCCAAGACTAACTTACAGTAAAACATTTTATCAAGCATCCGCGAAAGCATTAACTTTTGAACTTTAAGGACTCAAGAACCTTCCAAGCGTACTGTTTCTTGGCAAATAGTTTAACAAGTAGAGCACATACTGCAAATGCCACATGTTTGTCTTTGTTATTTCAACAAGATGCGAACTTTGTGAGATTATTTGATAGTTTTTAACGCCCCCCCCCCCCATAAAATTGCATCGCAAATTGACATTTTCTTTAAACGTTATTTACTAATTCCATAAAAGTCACCAATAACGTGAAACAGGATTAATTTCACATTTAAAATCCGCCATAATTAAGCCATTGATTTCGATGTATTTCTCGTCCCAGCGCATAACAGTGTTTTTTGAAAGCATGGATTCATTCGGAGCTCAAGCTCTCTGTATCGCTCGCTGAGAAGAAAGCGTTTGAACTGAATAGCTTTAAGAGAGAGCACGGGCGATGCGTTTGATAACCGTGGGAGAGCATTTCGTAGTGAACTACATTGTGTGCTCTTCGGTAATTGGCATGGCCATCATCGCAGGGGTTTCTCTTCTGTCTGTGCAAATATACTGCTGATGTATGTCAAAAAAGGCTTTCGCTGCAGACATTTATTTTTTTTGAAGCCAGATTGACTCCGCCGTGGTCAAAGATAAACAAATTTCACAGTGGTCACCTGAAGGCTGCTTTATTGGGAAGGAGGAGGAGGTGGGGGAGGAGGAGGAGGAGAAGGCACCCTCTTTCGTTCAACATAAACTAATGCTAGAAAAGAGGAGAAAGGGTCCTGGCTGTGAAACCAGACATACTAATGAATTAAAAAAAATCTTCAGATAGAGAAAATCCTTTGTTTCTTAGAAGACAGCAGGCCTTACCGAATTATCTCGCGAATATGCTACACGTGGAAGTATAAAGATAGGACTTTGCCTTAAATTGCTTCTTGAGATATCTTTCACAGCGGCCAATTCAACTGTTTTGAAATGCAAATGCTGACATTTGGGGGGTGTGATCTTTTCATAAAAAAAGCGTGCGAGTGCTGTGGGGGGGGGGGGGGGGGGGTTTGTGCTTTTTTTTCACTGCATTCTTATTATTTCATTAAATAGCAGCTGCACTCGCGCACTGCCTCCAGCGTCTCGCCGTACACCACGGGGGGCAGCCGATTCACCTCGGGGCCCCCCTCAGCATCGCTCGTACGACCACCGCAGCGGAAACTCGAGGCAGGGCCATTCACCTATGGAAGCCTTGCTCACGTTGTCCCCGCTGCTGCTGCTTTAGATTTTATTTAATTTTTCACCCTTCCTCCCCCCCCCCCCGCCCCCCCAGCATATATATGTAATAAAAATTAAACGGGCCTTTTTTTTGCACAACTAAAGGAGCGATATTTACGGCGGCAATGACAGCCGTAAACCAATGTTATTACGTTGTCATGATCTCTGCAGAAAGTTAGAGCGTGACTGATGAAACGTATGGTAAGGCACCGCTGTGTTTGGCGGGTTTAATCAACTCCAGACACACGCGGCGGGGAAGCGTGCCATGAGTGCGTACAATTGAACGGCACGGTGATTAATGAAAACGATTAACCTTGTAGTCGCATGGCCAAAATGTACACGTTCATGGGGGGATGGGGGGTGGGGGGGTGGGTGGGGGTGGAAATAACAACAACAAAAAAACACATAAAGGACAGAAGAGTTACCCTTTCTGCCGTGGCGATATGGTATCTTCGCCTTTCTCCGAGTGATTGCAACAATTGCCGCGGTAGTTGCGGCACATCTCTGAGGGCTACACGAATGACATGACGGAACTCCTGGGAAGCAGTTTGTGTGGTGACAGCTCTGGCAGAAATGCCATATTTTAAACTCCCACCCCACAAAAGCCAACACGTGTGGACAAATAATGAAAAATGTGTTCACCCCTGCACTGTCGAACACGTCAGCCGACACGGGTGCTGTAATCCTTTTTGTGCATTAAGATGCCCTCACACATCGGGGAGGGGGGGGGGGCTTAATTTCTCACTGAATATTTTACGGGCGGCTGGCAGACCGAAGAAGCGTTGGCACGCGAATAGTAGTCATGGCCATAGTGACAAGTATGAAAATACTTGATGTGGTGTGCCCCGGGTGAGGAAACATTTTGCGGGTCATTGACCCGGGACAGACGCCCTAAATTAATGCGCCACTTCTTGTGAAAATCCATCCAAGTAGAGACACGTTAAAATATTTATTTTTTCGAATTTTCTCGAGACACATTGCCCATGGGGTAGATGCCTGGTGTGAATAAGACCAGAATAGGAATTGTGTGCATTCCGACAATTTATTATTTTAAGTGACGTGCATCACAGCAACTGTGTGAAATTTCCTATTTAAAACTGTAACTCAGAAATATTGCACGAGGCTAAAACAGCAACGGTCTCCACCGTTAACCTAATAAGGGTCTGACACCAAGAAGGGAGATTGTTCGTGCGTGCAAAATTGACAACAACAAGATTGTAGGTCAATGCAAACAGAGTAAGCACTGTGACAGGTATATCATGCACATACAAATGCAGTAAAAAATATTTTGAAAACCGTTATTAGTGGAACTTACCGATGGAGTGGTTAGCACACTACGCTGTGAACCCACTGACCCAGAGTTCATTTTCCGGCTACGGCTAACATCAGTGGCACGTAATACATGAGCCACAGGTCCTGTCCCTCCCCCTCTTCCTCCTTCGCCAGCCTGCATTGACTCGTGTGAAGTATGGTCAAATAACCCCCATGACCGCCAACAGTGTGGGTGAGGTCTCTGCCTGGCAGTGAATAGACAAAGGGCTGTAAAGTATTATTATTAATGGGACACATACACACACAACACAAACTCGGATGTGCTGCGATATATTTTTAGGAGATCACAAAACGTGTTATGTGCGGGTACTGTACTCGATAAGTTATAGCATCGCAAGACTGCGAGGGACAGCAAAAGCGTCGGGAGGTCTTCATCCAGCAAGGGATTGAACATGGGCTGATGTTGATGACGACGATGCATGAACGCACACAAAAACGAGTGTCTCCGTTTTAAGTGTTGGCGAGTCCCTATGAGGCACAGCACAGCAAAAAAAATCAACCGATGGGGATAACTGCAGACTCCGTTCCGGCGTTTATCGACACACAAAATATTAATTTCAGGCTGAGTCAACCCGTAAGACGAAGGACCATCGCAAGAACGCGGACAAATGTTTTTTTTTTTTGCTCAAACGTTACAACGCAAAAATCGGTGTGCCAAGGCATCCAACACGAAACGAGCTCTCTCGCATTTTTGACCGAGAGCGCCACGCCGCGTGATGGCCCACTCCCACGTGTACACGCCGCGCGTGCACACACAAATGCTCAACGATGTCATTTTGCTGCCTGAGCACTCCGGGGGGGTGGGGGGGTGGTGCCAACGAGTACGTGACCAACGTTTTTCATCGCGCGCAGCCTCGCGTGACGGTCACGCCGCCACCTCGCCCCCTCCCCTTGCGCGACAAAGGGAAGCTTCGGCGGCAGCCTCGACGGCGGCTTCGTTGATTCCCACGAATTTCCGCACGTGTCACGAACGCGTGCGAGTGGAGCGGAACGTTGGAACGGCGGCGCCACGCTGCGCTACAAAAAACCCACCACTGATTCAGGGGTTAGATTCCCGGCCATGGCTAACATCAGCGGCAAGCGATGTCAAATACTGGTCCTGCCTACTGTCAATCCCGCCCACCTTCACCATTAGGAAAATAGTACAAAAATATATATAACAATGACTAATATATCATGGGGAGGCCTTTTTCCAGTAGCGGATTTACAAAATGATGGTATTCATTTATAACGAATGTTATTTTTAAATGGCTATCAAACAAGTGAATGTGCTATTCGGATGCAGTCACTTCTGGTGCAAGCCGATTTTGCTTTCTGACCACGGCTACCATCAGTGGGAAAGTAATATTTATGTATCTGTCAGTCCAGTGCTCCCGTCCTCCCACCTCACCGACCCTCACTGACCAGCGTGGTTGCAGGACGGTAAAAAAATATATTTAAAAAAACGACAAAGAGCAGCACAGCGTGGGGAAGCCTTCATCCATTGGCGGATGAAGGCCATCGTGCATGCGGGAAATGGTCGAAAATGTATTTTAGAATGTGTCCTCACTGTCGCGGAGCAATGAGCGCGTCGTAAACGCGTGCACACGTCTCTACGCAATCCGAGGGCGCGTTTCTCGCCATGCACATAATGATGACTGCCCGAGAGCATTTGAACATCCCATAATTAATCCTGACTCCGCTGTCTTGTTTGATAGGGCATCCACCACTAATGGCTTGGAAACCGAGGCATTAAAAACTGCATCAAAAATCAAAGGCGAAAGCCTCCGCCGTGTGGAGACATAAAATGCATTTGAACCGCATAAAAATTTACGACCGTGTTTGGCGAGAATAATAAAAGCACACAAATGAAGGTGGTTACACATCACGCGATCCCGCGTTATTAACTGGTCAAAAATACCAAGAGCCGAGCAAACAGCCGGTCGGGCTTCGATTTCCCGAAACATTGCTGCGTTAACATTGCATGCAGAATCGCTGTCCTATTAACAGCGTTAGCTTGATATTAGCCGCGTGTAGCAGGTAATGGCGCAGCCCTGCAATCGCTTGCTCATGCCACTGCTGTCGGAAGCGCCTCCACTACAGGCAGCTCTAGAGAGCCCCTCTTACGGGGAACTTTTGGCCAACTGTTCCACGTTGGCCAGACGTCTTGGGAAGAGGTGGGAGTTACCCACACTTTACCCCACCGTCCGCAACCTGCCGCTCGACCTAACATTGATGGTGTACTTATTTATATCGCTGGGTGGACAGAGGAGGGACGGGGTATTTAAAAAAAAAACGGGCACCATCGTCTTTCAAACTGCCAGTGTGCTAAGCAATACACTACGGCAGCATAGCCACGTGATATAAATTAATAGATATGCAGGTGGACATTGCCACATTGCACGAGGCTGCCCTACAAGGTTAAGCAAGAGAGAACGATCGCTTACGCTTATGGACAATTGCACAGGGCTCACGGCGAGGCCACTGCAGCTTTGGAAGTGAGGCGAAGTGCACTCGGAGAGTTACACTGAACTGCGTGTGAATGCAGCGTTTTGCAAATGTTTCACACCAATGACTTTGCAAACAAAGCAGTCTCTGCACATGGGGACGCTAATGGGGTTTTTGCATTCATTTAGCCACAATGCGATATGAATTGGCAAATGGAAAAATGATTTCGGGAAATTACTTCGGTTTTTCAAAATGTTAAAAGCTTTAGATGTTTATATTGCGCGCGCCGCATATGCGAAATAAACGATCGCTTTCAGCAACAACAGACACGTTTATACATCGACTCGCTGCATATTCATGCCTCGAGTGTGTTTGTATCCAAGTGTAAAAAAGAACATGCACATTCATCTGATGAGTTAATGCTGGACCAATTTTGAGAGCTCCAAAAAAACTATTATTTTGCTTGCCTATCCAGGAAAGCTTCACTCCTTTTTTTCAGGAGGGTCCTACAAAGTTTTTTGCAGTTGAGGGTTATGTTGCTAGGTTTAACGCCAATTGAGCATTGTGCAGATAATTTTTCAGCATTGGGATATTTGCGTAATACCAGTGACATTGTACAATAATACGTCATATTATTTGGTTATTTCGGTAAAGTCACGTAGATTGGAAAATAATAGTAAAAATAAAGTGAATACAAAATAAAAATAAACATTAATGTAGACTGTAGCCCGGTTCTTAATCTGAGTGAGTGTACTAGCAGTCTATAATGTAGACTGTAGCCTGGTTATTAAGTTTTGTGAGTGTACCGGCAGTCTATAATGTAGACTGTAGCAATGGCTATTAGCTGGGTGAGTGTACTGGCAGTCTATAATGTAGACTGTAGCCTGGTTCTCAACCTCGGTGAGTGTATTGGTAGTCTATAATGTAGACTGTAGGCTGTTTTTTAAGCTTGGTGAGCGCATTGGCAGTCTATGATGTAGACTGTAGCAATGGTTATTAAACTGAGTGAGCATACTGGCAGTCTATAATGTAGACTGTAGCCTGGTTCTTAACCTGAGTGAGCAGTCTATAATGGAGACTTCTTCTTTAAAAATAAAGTGAATAAAAAAATAAAAACCACGACATTTCGATCACAACACAGGCAGTCGTCATCAGAAAAAGGGGGGTTAGCCTCTAAAGGCAAACTGTTAATAGAGGTTTAAAATGGGCGTAGCCCAAGTGTCAGCAGCATGGGCGGGGCAGCTAATTTTAATGTAAGTGATGATAGTCGTAGAGGGCGACGGTGGCGCTGGTGGTGGGTTTCCACCAATTAAAGGGCTACTGCTAGTGGTGATGGTAGTAGTGGGTAGTGATGGTCCTGGTGGTGGGCTTCCAGCTATTTTTTTTATTTTCATTTTATTTTTATGACTTTCATTTTTATTCACTTTATTTTTTAAGAATAAGTCTTTACACAATCACACTGTTGATGGTGGAGGTTGCTGCTCGAGGTGATGGTAGTAGTGGCTAATGATGGTACTGGTGGTGGACTTCCACCAATAAAGGGCTACTGCTAGTGGTGATGGTAGTAGTGGGTAGTGATGGTTCTGGTGGTGGACTTCCACCAATAAAGGGCTACTGCTAGTGGTGATGGTAGTAGTGGGTAGTGATGGTCCTGGTGGTGGGCTTCCAGCTATTTTTTTTATTTTCATTTTATTTTTATGACTTTCATTTTTATTCACTTTATTTTTTAAGAATAAGTCTACATTATAGACTGCCAGTGCGCTCACTCAGGTTAATAACCATTGCTACAGTCTACATCATAGACTGCCAATACGTTCAACAAGCTTAAAAACCAGGCTATAGTCTCAATCTTAGACTGCCAGTACACTCGCCGAGGTTAAGAACCAGGCTACAGTCTACATTAGTGGTTTTTGTTTTAAATTATTTTTCCTTTCTTTTTATTATTTTTATTCACTTTATTATTATTTTCATATCTACGTGACTTTACCTAAAGAACCAAAGAATATGAATTCCTGCAGTCACGAAAGTTTTAAGTCAAAATGTAATAATACCTCAATTCACGTCTCCCCCTTTAACCTCGTTTTGCAAACACGTCGTCACTTTATTAACACCGCTACCTGCTTTGTGTCGCCTCAACCCACACTTACGTCACTAACAACATCATACATCCTGTCTCGTTGGCCGCACCTACCCTGTACATTGCTTTGATTGACGTCGATTCGGTATTCGTCATCGCACATTTCAGGAACGCATCCCCGATGTAAACCGGGGTATTACTGTATTTAGTTTTTTTTTCCTCTCTTTTAGCTATGGGAGGAAACCGGAGAACCCAGAGTAAACCCATGCAGGACAGGGGGAGCATGTACCCGGGCTCCACACAGAAAGGCACCCGAGATGGAGATCCAACCCAGGTCCTTCTTGCGTTGAGGCATGAGTGTTAACACTGCAGCTCCCTGGCGCCTTTAATGGGAAGCTTTAGAATTATAATTATCTCCGTCTGTACCAAAGACTTCATCGTTTGTTGATATATGCCTGCAAAACGCCGGGTAGCCCAGACATGTTTTTTTAGGTAGCCGCCCGCGAGCGATTTCCGAATCTTTTTGTTTGTTTGTTTCTCGATGTGGTCATCGACACAAATCTCGCACAGCCTCCAGGAGCAGCTTCACGAGCCACGATAGGGTGGACGCGACCAGGGACCGATGTCTGTGCTGTGTCTCAAGAAGTACCCCTAGCAATTGCTGGCTTCCGCCACTGCTGGCGAAAAGTTTGTAAACGAGAGGCAGCTCTTGGAATAGCCCCCCCCCACCACCCCTCCGAGTAACCATTTTCGGCCGATGGTCCACGCTGACCACAATTGTCGATTGTTTCTATCCGCCGGGGCCGGGAGGTTGAACCGGCGACATTTGGATTGCAAGTCGAGCGTGCGAACGATTGAACCACGGCAGCATCCCTCCATACAGGCTGTAAATACCCCCCCCACCCCACCTATGTCTACACAGCAGCATAAAATGGGTGTGTGCACCACAGTTAGTCGATCGGCTGTTCGTGCGCGGCGAGATTTAGTGTGGGTATACTTCCACCCCTTCCAAGACGTCTGGCCCGCGTGGAAGAGTAGGCCAAGTATCCTCTCGAGTAGGACTTTCCGAGAGCTCCCCCTCCTCGTAGAGGTTCTTCCATCAGCAGTGGCGTGAGTAAGCAGTGCCAGGGCTCCACCTTTACCTTCACCTAGTGTGTAATCCTCAAATGTCCAATCGTATTCAATAAATCTGTGCGGAGTTAGCGGCCAATTGCATATTCACGGATACATCTCCAGTTGCATAAAACATATCCGTGTATTGTTCCAACATCCGTACGAAATATATTGGAGGCATGTAAGCTCGCCTGTGTACGTGTGTGTGTGTGTGTTTACACACACACCTCCTCGCGGTGCCGGACGGGCAACTCTGTCGTGGACAGTGCTGTGGGGGGAGATCCAATTTTGATTGGCTCCTCCCCTCATGGCATATGTGTCCACCACAGGGGCTAAACGGGGGCTCTGGACGGGTGCGAGGGGCTGGTAACCCCTCCACCTTCAATTAATTACCACGAAACCACGAATTAAACTGAAATATGTAACTAATAAGCTTGTGCCGGAGGCCCCGGGGGGCCAGGCGTCTATGACGTCTCCTGGCCAAACCCCAATTGGCGGAGCCAGGAGATTGAATACCTACCCTCGGGGCTACTCCAGAAACAACGAAAAGCCACTACGGGTGGCCACGTGGAATGTTCGAACGCTCACTGCAGAGGAGAGGCTGCCACTCCTCTGTCGGGAGCTGGACTGGTACCGCCTGGATCTATGCGGCATTCAGGAGGTCCGGTGGACCGGCTCTGGCTCCTGCCACCATGAGGGGTGGACAGTCCTCTACTCGGGGCAGCAGACTGCCAAACAACAGGGTGTGGGTCTTCTTTTGAGCAAAAGAATGAAGGGGGCGTGGGAGCGTGGCGGTGAGGTGTGGGAAGCTGTAAGCCCCAGGCTACTTTGGGCTCGCCTTCCCATCAACCGGAGGCGAGGAATGGTGGTCGTGGTTACTTATGCCCCCACCGAAGATGAACATCCGTGGAGGGATGCAGGCAAAGCCGATGAGTCAGATGCCTTCTATGACCTCCTGTCACAGGTGCTGGCTGAAGTGGCCCCTCGGGATAGAGTCATCATGTTGGGTGACTTCAATGCCCGAGTTGGTCATGATACTGGCACCTGGTCTGGAGTGATTGGAGGGCATGGGCCAGATCAGCTCAATAACAACGGTAGGAGGCTGCTAGATTTTTGTGCAGCCCATGGGCTTGTAATTACCAACACGCTGTTCCGGCATCGGCGCATCCACACAACATCATGGATGCATGCCGGGTCCAAGCAAGAACATCTGCTGGACTACATAGTGACGGACCAACGAATGCGAGCCCATGTCCTTGACACCAGGACCTACCGTGGAGCTGATCTGCCCTCTGACCATCGACTAGTCATCTGTAAGATGCGCCTGCCATTCTTCGACTCCGGTGGTGGGTGTACACCCAGGACCCCATTCCAACATAAAGTGGCCTGGTCTCAGTTATCTGATGAAAGTTGCAAGCGAGAATTTCATCATCGCTTGCGGCTGGGATTGACATCGTCCCCGACTCCTCCTGATGTCGAGGGTAAATGGGCGAGGTTTAGGACTGTGACTCATGCAGCTGCAATGGCTGCTTTGGGTACACGGTCCAGAACTCCCCAGAGACCCTGGCTGACAGAGGAGGTGTTCAGGATGGTTGAGAAAAAGCGACAGGCTCACTGTCATCGGCTACAGAATCCCACGTCAGAGAATGAGGAGGCTTACCGCAGCCTTCGCTCGGAGGTTCGAAGAGCCGTGAGGCGCTGCAAGGATGGGTGGTGGTCGCGGGTTGCTGAGGAGATGGAGTCTGCCTCAGTGGCCCGTGATCACAAATCTCTATTTAACTCCATCAAAAAAGTAACCTGCAGCGCCACACCTATTACCATCATTAGGGGAAAAAACGGTGATCCAATCTCCGACCCCCAGGAACAGGTTCGCAGATTTGCTGAGCATTTCTGTGAGGTCCTGGGGGAGGGAAAATCCCTCAGCCAGGAAAACATCGTGGCACAAAGTGAGGATGACCCTGCTGAGGCTGCGGTGCCTCAAATATTGGAAGAAGTCACCCCCTGTGAGTGGCTGGCTGAGGTGCCATCTGCTGAGGAAGTATTGAAGGCGATCCGGAGTCTGAGACCAGGAAAGGCAGCGGGCAGAGATGATCTCCCAAGCGAAATGCTGAGGGAGGGTGGCGTTTGTGCACAGACTGCCCTATATGACATCATAACAACAGTCTGGATCACTGGACGGGTTCCGCAGGATTGGAAGGATGCCCTGGTGGTCCCCCTTTTTAAGAAGGGGGACCACACAGACTGTAACAACTACAGGGGCATCTCACTCCTCAGTGTGCCGGGAAAGGTCCTGGCAAGGATTATTCAGCATCGCCTTGCCAGGCACGCTGAGGAGAGGCTTGCGGAGCCCCAATGCGGTTTCAGGAAAGGGCGGTCCTGCACAGATGCCATATTCTCTGTCCGTCTGCTACAGCAGAGGTGTAGGGAATTCCAACAAGACCTACATCTCTGCTTTATTGACCTGGTCAAGGCCTATGATACCATCAGTAGGCCTGGGCTCTGGGTCGTTCTTCGTGCTTTTGGAGTACCTGACCCTCTGCTCACGATCATTAAGGACCTTCATGATGGTGAGCGGGCCCGGGTAAAACTACGTGGCCGGGAGTCAGAGCCATTCCCTGTACACCTTGGGGTGCGACAGGGATGTCCTCTGGCTCCCACATTATTTAACATCTATTTTGACCACGTAGTTCGTGAAGCCTTCAATAGCTGTACCGGGGGAATCTCCATATGGTACAGATATAATGGGAGGCTAATCGATGCCCGGGTGCGGTCAAGGGATGGCTCCCTATTGCTCAACCACGTTACGTATGCTGATGATTTGGTAATAGCTGCTCAGTCAGAGGAGGAGTTGGAGACGCTGCTGCTGAGACTGGAGCGTGCCACTAAGAGGTGGGGCCTTACCATCAGCCCCACCAAAACTAAGCACCTGCCTGGGTATTTTGTACCATCGGACACTCCACCCCCACAACTCCCAATCGGTGATGGGGCAGTTGTGGAGAGAGTGGAGAGTTTCCCATACCTGGGCAGTGTGCTTATGACTGGCTCCAGTTTAACAGCAGAGGTCTCACTCCGAATCAGTCGAGCGGCAATATCTTTTCAACGGTTGCGTAACGCTGTGTGGAAGCTACCTGGTCTGTCGCTCCGCACTAAGCTTCAGGTCTTCTCGGCCACGGTCATTCCCTCCCTTCTCTACGCTTGCGAAACGTGGACCCCCCTAATGGAACATCTTCGCCGGTTAGAAACATTTAGGCTGGCCTGCCTACGATCCATCCTGGGTTTAACCAGACTGGATTGTGTGAGGAGCTCACAAATCCTTGAAATATCTGGGCAGGGTCCCATCGGTGAGCTCCTCCGGCAGGCAAGGCTGCGATGGCTGGGTCATGTAGCCCGCATGCCCAGCCACCGCATGCCGAAACAGCTTTTGTTTGGCCGGATTGAGGGGGCTAAGCGGGCGCGGCACGGGCTAGAGAAGAGATGGAGTGATGTGGTACAGGAGGACGTGGAGCTGAGTGGACTTGCCGATGACTGGTACCAGCGGTGTCAAGATCGGCCTCTGTGGAGGAGGCTCGTGAAGGATGCTACTGGGCAGTTGGAGGCAGTCGCCCTCCAACAACAACGGAGGGCGGAGGAGCGACGCTCAGAACAACGAGCGGAGCGCCGGGTGGCTAAAGCACAGCAGGTTGGCACAGTAGGGGGCACAGGTGGTGCATCAGCCAGTCATCTCAGTCAGTCGACCCGTGGCACCTGGGTCTGCCCAGTGACATCCTGCCAGCGGGCGTTCGACACTTCACGTGGCCTCACGGTGCACATAGCCTGGCACAAGCGTCGTGGTGACGTCACCGCCACTTAGTGGCGAATGGCGGTTGTTGTTGTTTACCACATGCACTCCTATTACAGCTCTGGGTGTTGGTAAGTCAGGAGCTAAATAAAACGGCGAAAAGGAGCAAAATCTACGAAAAGTAACGGAGGGATTTGAGAGATCGGTGCAAGCTGGCGATATCACGGGCGCGGGGATCACAACGCACACGTGGTGCATGTCGCTTTGTTTTTCCAGACAGGCTTTTTTAAATTTCACAGCCTTTGGCCATTTATCTTTGGCCGGCTGGAGGTGGGATTGGGGAGGGGGGGAGGGCAATCATGACCGCCTGCAGTCACTTGTTCCAGAAAGATTAGTTTCGTGGAGAAATTCATAACACCGGGGGCGGGAGAAGGTGGGGGCGAGGGGCGGTGGGTACCGGGGTAAGGATACCCCTCGCACAACACCGACCCTATCCCCCATCCAGAGTTCCACCCATCACTAGAGTACCACCCATCACTAAGGACCAACCATCACCGAGTATCACCCATCACCGTACCCCCCCCCGCCCCCCCCCCGATGGGTACCTCGTGCGCAGTGCTGGTGAAGGGCACAAGCAGGCCAAGTGAAAGTTGTGAGCTCCAAACCTCTCAATGGGGGTTCCCGGATTGATGAACGAATCCGGGAGGTGTCGAGAGTAGCAGCTCCGATTCAGATCCTAATGAACATAAAAGGGGCAATTAACATAAAACACAAATGAATATATCTCGTCAATCTTGTCTGCAGCTCCCTTTGCTCGTGTAACTAAATCTGTTTCTTGTCAGCCTATATCTCTCTCGTTTCACGAAATCTGTCTCATCCGTATCTCTCTGCTCGCATCTCATTCTGCCGAGTAATCTTTTGTCTATATTTCTCATCTCGCTTCATCCCTCTCTCTCTCTCTCTTATCTATATATCTTCTATCATCCCAATAGCAGTTTATGCAGTACATTTAATTGAGGGAACCACCAATAATATGTTGTTCTTTTTAAAGCCCCCCACCAATGAGTTAGCATCGGCACTGCCCACCCATCACTGCCCTCTCACCCATGACACAACACCCACATCCACTGCCCTCTCCTCCCACTGCGTCCCAGCCTCCTCCTCCCTCCCTTCTCCCATGCGCCTGCCACCCCACAGCGCCTTCACCGCACCAAAACAGGAGAATTCTTCTCACACCACTGGTTATTGACCCACGGAGAAATCGCTAGCCATTTCACACACGCCTGCGTTGGCCGATTGTCAGATTATAGACTGTGGACCAACATCCCCGGAGTGGTTTGTAATAAAATGTTTCACAGCCCCAGCGAGCGAGGCCGTATTTATTGTAACGCGTGTGGGCTCCGCTGCTCACTCACATCCTGACCAACGGCCTCCGCCACAGGGCAGAACTTGTGGCTTGTAAGAAACGAAATTAATTAGGCCTCGCTTTTAACGTTGCACACGAACGCAAGTGCTAAAGCTGCTGCTGCTGCTGCTGCTCGGGACACACCGCTGCGCGCTGATCACGTCCGATTATAATCTTAGCAGGGTGACGACTTTGTTTGGTCGGAAGATATTCCCAAGGTGAGTTGAAGGAACCGCTTAGAATCATTTGGAATTTTGATTTAAAGCTTTCGTGACTGCAGTAATTCATATTCTTAGTTCTTTCGGTAAAGTCACGTTGAAGGGAAACAACAAAATAATAATAATAATATATTTATTATTTTGTTGTTTCCCTTCAACGTGACTTTACCGAAAGAACTAAGAATATAATTTGGAATGTGTATATTATTTATTAAGCACAGCAATTTTCGTACATTTTTTTAACTTCATTAGTAACTACAATATTGACCTTCCGACGAACATTATAATTTTCACGAACAGTGACACAGTTTACGGAAATTGGCAATGGTAAGCACATTCTTGCATAACCGTACAATTATATTGTCCTAGATTTTAAAAGTGCATGAAGACGTGTAGCAAGGTACGCGATTGTTACACTGAGGTACAGATAGAGGGACGCGTATTAATTAACGTATAAGTTGGGCTTAGGGCAGGACACACCGCTAGAAGGAATGACGGCCGGTGGTCGAGACTAATAACAGAGTGGCAGCAAGAGGAGAGGTGAAATCAGTTCACATGCAGATGCTAGATGGATTGCTAGTTCACTGGAGACCGGAGATAGCGACATCTTGGGGGGAGGCCTTCATCCAGTAGTGGATTGATCGTGGCTAATGATGATGACTAGATTTTTTTTTTAATGCTACACGTATGATTGTATTTTTTTGTCGGCCATATATTTCCAGTTGTAAACAAACCGCTTTATTCTCATACGCTTAGCTTAAAGGGGTCACTCATGACTCCAGCTTAATTTCCCATCATCATCATAAAAATCATCACAGACCATTTCTAGGACAAATTTGAAAACAACAACTGCAGAGAACACACACACACACATTGCCCTTTAAAGGCACATGGATCATTTTCAATGATAGTGGCCGTAAACGCTGACGGGCCCTATCTAGCGTGAGGCCAAAGCCAGAAATCTTTGTGCACCGAGTTGGCAAATGCGAGACCAAGGGGGAATTGTGAAGAGATACTGCAGCAGTAATCAAACAGCGATGGCTTCAAGGTGTTTCATTCGGTGGGCCCAGACCAAATATTGCAGTTGTTGGAACCAACCTGAGATGATAACACTTGAGTTGAACATTATACTGTGTTTAGATCACCAATAAATGTGAATCATGAAAAAAATGTTGTTTAATAATAATGTGATCACAAAATCCACTTTTTTTTTGGTATCACTAAATATTTGCCACCACTGGCACTGAATTCTGATCTGACCCATGTACTGTAAAAAGATGGCCTCACATTGAAGTGTGGTGTGATCCCAAGCCACGATATTAAAATATAGAATTACAAGAGCAATGTTTTCACAACTATATGCATGATATGTTTCAGCGTGATCATATTTCATTCAACATAATTTCACGGATGTTTATGAAAACACACCTATGGCTATGAAATAGCAGTCTTCCTTTTTGACCTCACCAAATACAAACAGTATTTTCTTAAATCCAAAGTGGTTTTCCTGCTTTATTTAGAAAGGGGCAGCGCTCATCAGTGGTGGAAATTCAACATTCCTATGACGGGGGTGAGTATTTCCAAAGGACAACCACAATCGACTTCCCCACCCTAAGTGGTCCTCATCATGCTATCGACCCTGGAGGGACGATTGGCCAATTGACCCAAGACAGGGATTATGAGTCGCACACTCTACCATTGAGTGAGCCATCCAAATCTACAAATAATTACTCTACTTATAAAACAAACCTTAGAAATGTAAAACTCATTTAAAGCATCTGTTAGTTCACGACATAAACGTTCGTGTCACGAAATAACCTCATTCGAAGCTCTGGATGTCGTCGATCAAGTTCAAATATCGGCAATGCTTTGCGCATTCTATGGTAACAGGAGAGTATATCCGTCTCGATTTTTTTTTCCCCCTCCGTTTAAAGGTGAAAAAGATTGGGGCGCAAGACTGTGAAAGATCTCACCTCAGTTACTGCCGAAGAAAACACAAATAAATATATTTTTTTCTTTTAAACTGCCCCCCCCCGCCTCCCCTTCCCCCACCATGCTCAAAAGGTGATTGCTTTTTGTCTAGGCGTACGAAGGTCACCGCTCCATCACACACCACGCCCTGCCCTCCTCCACACAACAGACGCGTGTGTTCGTCTCTACAAAGCACTCTGGCACGCTGACCTCCAGACGCATCTTCGGGCTTCTTAGCTAGGCCTTATATTAAATGAATGAGCACAACGTTAAGTTGTTACAGTGAGCTCTTTTTTTATTTTCGTCTTGGGGGGGCCGTCCATAAATGACGTTATGCGATTTTGGATGATTTTTGATGACCTCCCCCCGTCGACACACGGCGTCACAAAAAGTCAGACCCCCCCCCCTCAAATATGACGTCACAAAGCTCTGCCCCCCCTCCCCCAAAAAATAAAACATGCTTCAAATCGCTTTAAACGATTGTCATTGTAGTGCGTATTTAATGTGGCGCTGCACTCTGATGTTGTACGAGAAAACATTGATTAAAAAGTCTATTTAATTAAGTAGAACGTGTTGTCTATATTTATATAAAGTTGCGCATTTTGATGTGACGTCACATTTCTCAACCGCCCCACCCCCCCTCGTCACACATCGTCACAAATGTCTGACCACCCCCCGTAGATGCGTGGCGTCATTTATGGACGGCCCCCTTGGCCCTTGTCGTGTTGCCCGACGGCACCCGGGTTTCACGTGGGCGCGAGCGTAGGGCAGGCGCTCCAGTGTCCGGAGATAAATGATGCGGCCATTAAAGCAAACGGCGCTCATTAAATTGCAAATCAAAATTTTCAAAAATACGCAAAAGCCTCACGTGGAAATAATCTGTGCCACCTTTGTTGCATTCGTGTACATGGGGGCGAGGACGGCCAGACACACACACACACACGTCTGTGTATGTGCACACGAACACAAATAATAACACCCTGTCAGCATGCGAACAACAAATAAAATAAAACAATTACTTTTGTAATTTGCCCAGAATGTAGCCAACATCTCAGAACGTGTGATTATAGACTCGGTGTGCTGTCGGTAACCACCTACAAAGGCAAGCATGGGACAGCTCGTACCAAGTTCGATCACCTTTGTATCCCCACCTGCTAATCTTTTCATGCCACGAAAGGACAAGCCAACCTAGTTGAGGAATCGGACAGGTTCAGGCATTTTGGCTCCCGAATATCGAGCACTTCAGAGGTGAGAGTTGGTGGCTCAAACGAATTTGTGAAACTCCCGAACCTGTTGGGCTGCGCGATGGCCATGAGATGGCAGTAGAGCAACTGGACTGGATGAATACTTGAGTGTAATTTCCTTGTGGCCGTGGATTTTCCACTTTCTTCCCACATGTAAAATGCTTACTCGGCCACACATTACAATCCACAACCCTGCTGGATATGAGCCGTGAGACTCAGTGCGGCCTTCCTGGATACAAGGTAAATGTGGTCAAGATTGCAGCCCTGCAATTGCTTGCTCATGCCACTGCTGGATGAAGGGCCTTTCTCTTGAGAGTATTTGGCCAATTCATCACATCCTGACGACCAGGCGTCTTGGAAGAGGTGGGAGTATCCACATTTTACCCCACCACACCCGACTTGCCGATCGACTAACTGTGGGGTGGGCAGAGGCCGACGGGTAGATTTAAGAAACTCGCACCATTGTTTCAACTGCGGCTCGAGGCGAGCGAACCGGCGACCCTCTGGATGGCAAGTTCGTTGTGCGAACCGTTACACCGCGGCAGTAGGGAATTATTATTCCCGTACTATATTATTACTATAGTATATCTACCACTCGCCCACTGATTTTTATCAGAAGCCACGAATCAAAGACAGGTCACTGGGGTCATAATGCAGCACGCTGAACCATTACAGCACCACAAAACAAATTACGCACACACAAAAACAAAGACCCCCCCGTGTAGCCTTAACATACTGTTAGGGCAAGTGCTGTACGCAAGCACGCACACACGCACTATTATATTTGCAAGGGGCGTGTAGTAATCAGGAAGTCTTTTTGGCTAAGATTGTTCAAATTTAAACACAGTGTCATCTGCGTTCTGTACACCGAAATAAAGGAAAGAGAGCCATACATCGATCTGGTAAGTCCATAAGGAGGGGAAACATGAGCATACACGTTGCTAAAACACCATGGTGTCTCACACACACACACACATACTGCCGCCGTGATGTGATGGTTAGGAGACTGGATCTGCATCCCCAAGGTTTCTGGTTTGATTCCATCTCCCGCGGCACCATTTGACAGGATGGGATTTCTTAAATCCCCAACGCCCCCCCCCTGCCCACTTTCCCCCCCCCCCCACCACCGCTGTCCACCCAGCAGTATAAATGGGTTACACCATCGCAGTCGATTGGCGGGTCACGTTTGGTAGGGAAAATCGTGGGTACTTCCCCCTCTCACATGACGTCTGACCAGTGCGGAAGAGTAGGTCAACATACCCAATGAAAGGTACTCTCTCTTTTGAAAGTATTTGCAGGGCTACACCGTTACCTTTGTGGCAGACGTAAGTATGTTGAACGTCTTTCACACTCTGTCTACAGGAAAGCTACCCATACAGATGCTTACCTGAAACTGGATTCCCACCACCATCGATCCCAGAAGAATTCCCTCATCAAGACTCTGCACCATAGAGCCAAATGCATATCCGACCAGGAAAACATAGCCAGTGAACTCAAGCACGTACACCAAGCTCTTAAGGCTTATGGTTATTCCGACTACACAATCCGCAAAGCTATCACTCTTGAGGAGCCTTTCAAAACCATTACTTTACCCTACATTGCGGGGATCACGAAAAAATATCTCCAAAATCTTGAATAAACACAAGATCCAGGTCCGATTCAACACATTACATAAAATCCGTTATCTGGTTCCGTCTGTAAAATATGTGATTCCGGACATACAGTACCCCGGCGTCTACAAACTAAGTTGCCTCTGTAGTAGTAGTTACATTGGAGAAACAAAACGACATGTTTCGGACCGCATTCGTGAACACAAAGCAGACCTGAAACACGGTAGGACCAACACCTCGGCCGTGGCAGATCACTGGTATAATTCAGTAGGTTCACATGACATTGACTTCTCCAAGACAGGTTCTTTGCAAGCCATCTGGCTACCATGAGAGATTCGTTCATGAGGCTATCCACATATACAAACACAGAGACAATTTTAACCGAGAAGATGGATTCTGGCTTAGCAATCATTGGAAGGATTTCATAAACCATTTCGGGTCTTAATTGATTGTTCACGCTTAAGGTGGCTTTCAGACCGCATCCATTATTTTTCGTCTCCCCCCTCCTCTTTTCCGAACATAGATGGACTCTTTTTGATTTAAAGCTTTCGTGACTGCAGTAATTCATATTCTTAGCTCTTTCGGTAAAGTCGCGTTGAAGGGAAACAATAAAATAATAAAATATATAAACATATATTTAAATATCTTTTATTTTATTGTTTCCCTTCAACGTGACTTTACCGAAAGAGCTAAGAATATAGATGGACTCGTCCATCTGAACAAACTGTCAAATCGCTCTCCGTGGTGCTAACGTTAAAAAAACGCCACTTTTTTTAAATTTTCTTGCTGTGGTTTTCACACCTGATGATGATTGCTTGTGTTGCAGTAGAAACGTCGTGAGAATTGTATTGTTTTATATTTTTATTATTTTATTGTTTCCCTTCTACGTGACTTTACCGAAAGAACCAAGAATATGTATTTCGCACCGTACGTAGCCAACTGTGGTAATCAACGAAGGTGCGGGGGAAGGACAACAAAGTGAACACAAAAAGCAGCAATCGGGTTGACTGATGAGACAACACTCGCACTCACTGCAGTCACGTGCTCAATGGGGGTCAGTCATCTCCGCATCACTCTTTTATCGCGACTACCACGGCTACTGTTCCTGTGAGTTTCACTCGTTGATTCCTCCAACCATGACGAGCAACTTAATTTCAATGAACGAGCTGACGCTTACCTACAGGGTTTAGGAGCGCAGGACGGACTTGTTAGAGGTGTCTCTTTCGATTGCAATACTGTAGTTGATTCCGTTTTGATCGGGAAGCAGTGTGAAGGCCCTTGTCTGCTGATAACGCATGACGGACAGACAGTTCATCATCTTTTTTGAGCCATGAAACCCGATGAGGCATTGCATTCTTGGTATCCCCATCCAGTTTCTGCCACTCGCACACGAATCTGCGCGTGCAAAAATCAAATGTCGCCATTTCAGTGATTGCAAAGCTTATATTAACAAACAACTACAGCCGTGTTCATTTATTTGACCAAATTCAAAGTCCACGTTCTGGCTCAATTGTCGCCTAGTGACGTGTATCTCATTTTTACTGGGTAGCATTTGACGTCAAGCAATCACGTTGATTGATGAACCAGCACTCACTTTGGTCACTTGCTCAATGGCAGTCAGTCTTGTCCGTATTATTATTATTATTTTATCGCTACCACCACGGATTCCGTTCCTGTGAAATTCGTTCATCGATTCCCTCCCGCCCACGTTGAGCGACTTTGTTCACCAGGCTGACTCTTTAATTGGCATGGTTATTTTTTTGACGTGACAAAACATTACGAATTGGCTGTCGGGTGACGGCGGGTTTAACAACACATTTATATTTACGGGATCTAAACCAAAAACAAACTCTATTATACACATTCAATTGGCAGGCGAATCACCACGTGATAATTGCTCTCTCAAAACACGAGTATCTGCTAAAGGCTGGCTATGTGCCTAACGTTGTTTTAAGGTGATGATTACGTCTCTCGCTTTGCGAAGACGGTGCTGGGTTTGTTCCCTCTCTCTGTGTCTCCCACTCTTCCCACACTGCCACTCCAGAGGGCCTGATATTTGTTTTATAGACTGTGCAACAGCAGGATCTGCTAATGACAGTCTCAGAAGACCGAGGCACCAGAAATTGCTTTCTCTGTAATTTTATATCTCATCACTTTTCTGGCGCCGTGTTGCAGATTTAAATTGAAATTAGGAAGACTTTTTTTTTGCCTTTGTTTTATTCGATTTATTTACGTTATCAAACACACGGCACGGAGACGCTGTGAATTTCCCCCCCCCCCCCCCCCCCCGTTACAGCAGTGAATGCTTTTTTTTATTTTATTTTACAAGCAATGAGGGATGCTGCCACAGTAGCGTAATAGTTTGCGCAACGTGATATGCGATTCAGAGGTCGCCGGTTCGACTTGAACTCCCGGCGCGCTTCTTAAATCCACCACCTCCACCCCGCCGCCTCTGTCCATCCAGCGGTGTAAATGGGAGTCACCAATTTACCTATCAGCAGATCGTGTGGGGTGAGGTCAAGTGTGGGTATAATCCCACTTCTTCCAAGACGCTTGGCCAGTGTGGGTGGGAAAAAAGTTAAATGTTGACTTATTAGATGGGGCTCTCTAGAGCTCCCTCGAGTAGTAACCCTTCCACCAGCAATGGCGTGAGAAAGCAGCTCGCTGCAAGGCTGCACCATTATCACCTTTTTACAAGGAATGAGCTTTTTTTTTTCAAAAAAAATGCTCCGGTCAGCTCGTGTTGCATTGTTGAAGAATTAGTTTTTAATAGGGCGCTTACTTTCAGATCTCAATCACGCTGAATGGTATGGGCGCAGTCCGTTTTACTGCTGCCATTACAGAACATGCTTTTCATATGAAAGGGACTCACGCACAAGCGGCCCATTGCCCAAAGATGCAATTTGATGGCCATGATTTGACGCAATGTGGCATTGCGTGGAATTGGCTATTCAAACGTCCCATTATACTTTACAACTTATTGCAGAGCTCTTCCAGACCTAAAGGCACATTTGCATATTTTACCAAATTGTACAACGGGCAGGGAACACGGAAGTACGCGAACACGGGGGTTGGAAATCGCCAAGCGTTGAATTGGTAGGTAGCATTTAAGGCAATATTTTATTCCGAGGCACGGTTAAAAATTTTAGGGATCGTAATCGCTTTTATATCGCTACTGGCACGGTGACTGTGCCCATGAACTTCGCTCCTCGATTTCTCCACCAAATGCGGAGGACCCTGCCTACAAAAATCTGGCTATTTTGTCTCATCCCACACTGTAACCGGTGAAAGAAAAAAAACACACTGGGTTATTTTTTTTTAATTCAATATGTTTATTAGTCCCCCCCTCCCCCTCTTCCCCACCGGCGGAGCTCCATGTTGGAAAAAGAGCGTCGCTTTAAAAACGAAAAAAAAGGCCCTACTGCTATGCGGGCCCACCCGTGGGTTCTGCGACACAGAGGCGCCTGAGCCACGTTCGCGCAACGTCGCACGGTCGCCGTAGATTTATATTCGCGGCCACGGCGAGCGATTCATCACGGCTCCGCTCAGCGGCGAGCACAGACGTGGGCAGCATGGTGGCCGGGGTTGTGCCACCTCCGTGGTGCAAAAAGAGGAGAATTCTGGGGGCGTACCATTTATTACGGAAAGAATAAACATCTCGCAGTACTGAAAGAGGGGCAGTTACTTAAGAGAATGTACGAAATAACCGGGGGTGTTTCATTCGGGAATAATATCACGAGATATCTGATAATATCACGAAGAGGGGGGGAGGGGAAATGTTACTGAAGGTACAACAATTTAATTGGGAAAATATCATGTGAAGGAGCATAATATCTCGCAATACCGGACAGATGGGAGGATGTAAAATCAATGGCCGTACTGTGCTTCCATTGCTTACACATCTGTGGTCTCCGCCTTCACTAAGCCTCATTGATCAGAGCGATGAAGTGTGGTCAAATGATCCACCACAGCGTGGGGAGGGGCCTGATCAAGCGGGCCGTACAACGCGTTCATTGGGGTAGCCACCTCTGAGGTACAACAGTGCCAGGAGATGTCATTATGAGAAAAAAGAATCTCTCACAATACCACGACAGGGGTGAACTACATTTAAATGCCTTGTCTCGAGAAGACTCACAGATATCCCATGACAGTTTCTGAAAAAAAGAGGATGATCCTGTGGGGGGTGGGTGGGTGGGTGTGGGGTGGTCACACGACTCCCACCGAACTCCTCGCTGCTGCCAACCTTGCACACAGCAGCAACAACAACAACAACAAAAGGCGGCCGCATTTTCCGTCACGCGACAGGACGCGCCCACACACGAGGCAGAGTGACACGCAACTTCATTATTGTCAAAGGCAGCGCGGCTATATACGGAGGCCATGCAGCCATTAGCATTTGTCTACTGACTTCCAACAATTAACACTTAAGACCTTGGGGGGAATGAGAGCAAGGGGGGGTGGTGTGTGAAAGGTATACGGGGCTTGATTAAACTGTATCAGATAATAGCGATGAATTGACTTTTCTTTCCCTGACAGCAATACAATAGCCGCGGGCCTTGTTGTGAATAAAAACCCCAAACCCTAAAGGGTTATCCGGTATCACTGTAGGGGTTTGTCACCATCGAAAACAAATGCTCTCACGGACACAAAGAGTGCATCATTTAGATTCCAATTGGGAGCGCTTTTTATTATTTTATTTACGTCACGCAATTATACGCGTGACGTCAAACAAGGAGGCCATGCACCAATTTCACGAAGCATGCGACACTTAGGGGCCGTCCATAAATGACGTCACGCGATTTTGGACGATTTTTGACCCCCCCCCCGCCTTCGTCACACGACGTCACAAAAAGTCAGACCCCCCCCCCCTCAAATATGACATCACAAAGCTCTGCCCCCCCCCAAAAAAATATATAAAACATGCTTCAAATCGTCATTATTAGACCTCTTTTGCCAGTACCAAAATGTAATAATAGGGTTTTTCCCCTTTTTTCTGGCAACAAAACTATTATCATAGTATTTTTTTAATTTGCATTTTGACTGCAAGTATTGTGGTTAATGCAGACATGAATCCTTGTTAAAAGGTTTCAGTTTTGTTGCCAGAAAAAAAAGTGGAAAACCCCTATTACTATATTATGCTTTAAATCGCTTTAAACTATTGTCATTGAAGTGCGTGTTTAATATGACGCTGCACTGATATTGTAGGCGAAAACATTTTGGTGTGACGTCACAATTCTCAACCCCCCCCCCTCCCCTCGTCACACATCGTCACAAATGTCTGACCCCCCCCCCCCCCCAGGTGCGTGACGTCATTTATGGACGGCCCCTTATGTCCAACAAAGACACCCACACACAAGGACACATACACTTATTTTAACACATCGCCTCACATATATAAACCACACGCAAGGAGTATTAAGTACAGGAAGCCAGTGGTTCGTACACGACGCTGAGAACCCAGTAACCAGAGTTTGCTTTCCATGTGACAGCGAACATCAGTGGCGAATGATATGCAAAATGAGACTTGGGTCGCCCGCCCGCCACTGCACTGACCGGCGTGATCAACGATGCCCAGCTTTGCATACACTTCAGAATATCTTCTTTGGTTCTTTCGGTAAAGTCACGTAGAATGAGAATAAAATAATAAAATAAAACAATATTATTATTCTCATTCTACGTGACTTTACCGAAAGGACCAACGAAGCTGAATCCTTGCAGTCACGAAAGCTTTAAATCGCAACTTCAGCAAATGTAATAGTTTTTTTATCCAAACAACTTCAGCGCGCCGGCCAGGGTAGGTTGGCGAAGCGAGGGGCGTAGGAGCGGTTCAGATGTCACTCACCACCGATGTTGGCAGTGGCGAGAAAGAAATAAAACTCAGGAGGTCCGGTTCAGAGCGCCACCTTCACCAACTTCCGCTGACCAGCGTGACGAAGTCAGCTCAACACCCCCCTCCCCCCCCCCCATCGACACACGGCGTCCTCCATCCAGCAGTGGATTGACGAAGCAACTGCAAGGTATCATTATATTATTAATATCAAATGCTCAGACTTTATTACTTCTGCGGGTGAGGCCCCATGGACATCCACATCCCAAGATTGTCCACGGTGGCGGCAGTTGAAGGACATTGCAGGGAGGGAATGTGCAAAACTCACAAGAGCAAACACGCAGCTCATGTACATGAAACCCAAGCTGAAACCTACCGCAAATAGGATACATAATTAATAGTGTTTACATACGAATCAAAAACAGACACGACGGGAGCTTACATCCGTGACATCTCTTTCGACGTCACAAACTCACGATGTGCAGCAAAATTGCAGCGCAACTGCTTTTTGTGAGCACCGACGACACGTGGACAACACGAAATAAAATTAACTTCAAAAATGACGCTGAGGCAAACAACGAGAGACAACCACGCCAGGTCACCCAACGGCCCGAGCCGATTGGATATTTTTTCGAAGAGCAGCAGCATTATCCAATTTGTGAACAGAATAATAGTGCTGGCTGGAAAATAATAGGAATTCTAATAATGGCTCCACTAGTCCACACAGTTGTCTTCACTCCATAACCACTGCTGCCGCTGTCAGTCGGTCACATTTACTCAAATGAATTTTGATGGCAACCTACTGATGAGTTTTTGCATCGTGCACAAAGGGCTGAGTGCTTTTTTACGCGTCTTTGTGTGTTGTTTTCAGGATCATCATCAGCAGCATCACCAACAACATCATCAGCAGCAGTGGTGTGGGTGCTGTCCCATTGCTGGCCCGAGGCCACATTATTTTTGGGGTCCCCTCCTTTCGATTTAGAAAATCCTCGTTAGATGACAAGAGAGGTTGAGGAAAAAACCAGAGGTGTAGCGAGATGAGAGAAATATGGGAGATTAACTAAATAAATTACAGAGTGGATACCAAGAGAAGGCAAAAGTAGCAGGGGAAGTCGACGCAAGAGGTGGAAGAGAGACGAGTACACAGAGGTACAACTGCTGAGCAAAGGAGGGAATGGAAGAAAATAGCGAAGGACTTTGGCCAGCAGTGGGAAGTTATCAGTTGAAACCCATAACAAAAAGAAGAGAAATGTAGACAAAAAAATAAACATTATATAGCGAGATTAAAGAAGAGACATGCAGACAACACAGAGATGAGAAAGATTGATTGGCCTGTTTATGTTAATTATCATGTTACGTGTATAAAGATTTGAATCCATAGCTGATATTTGAGGCGCTCTTGTTATATTTATTCTTTTCACAAATCCGGTGGCACCCCTGAGCTGCTTGGGTTTGGGCGCCCTGGACTTTTTCTTCGGTTGCTTATCCCTGGCGCGGCCAAACCGCATGGGCAGGCGCTGCTTGAGCTCGTGATTTAACAGTGGCTGTGAGCTCTAAACATACGTTCGCTACAAATCAGCTGGAACCGCAGTGCACAGAGTGAGGTGGTGAGGTGAGGTGGGGGGGGCAAAAAAAATGTAAACAAACGAAGGGGGAAGAAGAATAAACATTGGCAAAAAGACAGGAGGCACCGACCACGTGAGACGAAATGTCACACATGCAGTTAATTGCGTATTTTTTTCCCCTCCGCTCGGCCCTCGATGAAATAAAGCAAACAGATTAATTGTACTTCATGCAAGCGGCTTGGGTCTAAGCAAATAAAACCTCTTCAAATATTCACCGGCCATCACCGTCAGCGCCGGTAGGCAATCCCAATATCGATTCACAAAAGCCGATGCACGTATCTCTGAAAAAGTCCATCATTAAACCACGCAAATATGATGCCTAATCGCTTGCTGTATGGATGCAAAGCAGTCACAAACAGCATTAACATTGCACCAAATGCAGCCGTGTCTTAATAAATAATGCCAAGTGCTGATTTGCAGGAACAAAAAGTGTTGTCTTTCACAACCGAAGCCTAGATTATCTGTGTGTAACTCATGCAACAGATGTCTTATTCTATTGAGTAAGGTTAAATGCACGTGTAATCAAATCCCGTAAACAGTGGCCCAGACCCAGAGAAGGAAGGGACAAAATGAATAAATCCACCACGCACATGAGGAGGTGACACTCAACACCGCAATCTTCCGTGGCCAACCCTGGTGGTCACCCACCCAGCTCCTAACCAGGCTCAAGCCTGCTCAGCTTCCGAAATCTGACTTCTCTTGTCAGTCAGTGGGCAGGCGCCAGACACGTCACGGCTGGAAAGCGTTGCTCACCAGTGATCGAGTACAATGACCGAGTGGAAGAGAGACCTGCCGGGGAGGATGCCCATCGGCTCCTGTGCAGGTGTGCTCGACGGATTGTTACATCGCAGGAGTGTTTCAGTTTTCAGTTTATTTTTTTTTATAATTTTGGTATAGCCCTGTGAGCCATTCGGCTCTCGAATCGGGTGCAACCACAACAAACAAAAAAACAAAAACACGAACAAGAAAAACATCTTAAAGTGACTATGTGACTGTGCAAACAGAAAATCCATGAAAAAAAACAGCAAAATATTCCTGAGAAAAGCGCCGTACACCAACGCTGTGTACAAAAAATCCCAGTGGGATGCAAGTGCGAGCCATCGCGAAGGCTTGGGAAAGCAGCGGTGGATTGCTTATGATGACGGCAGGGGAATCACCTTCAACACGTGTTCACAAATCCACTTGCTGCACTGCCATCGACTGGCCACCTCGCAACGCGATGAGTTTGTCAGTTTCTCGTGTGTACGTGATCCACTAAGCCTCACCTGCAAAGCGCTGGATCACAGGCGAGGCTCCACCATGCCCGTCACGTTCACCATAAGTGGTTCCAACGCCAACACGGAGTGGTTTTCGTGCAGCATCAAAGACACAAAACGACACCTCGACACGGAGTGAAGTCACGACGGCCAATGCATAACAAGCTGGCTACGCAGTAGGCAAATGTATGCAGCGTATACCAAAAACAACATCGATACTAAGACATGGGGGTTACACCGGGGGATAGGGTTGGCAGCATAATTTAATTAAACACATTTTGGTGGCTTAATTTAACATGAGACACGAGCCATGCTTTTGTACGTAGAGGACACTGCAGCTCACGGCACAGCCATTCTTGTTCTTCTTCAAAGTTCAATTTCTGCATTGGACAAACGAGTTGATGATGCTGCTGCCTTGACAGATAAGAAGAACACTCGACGACACTCGTCAATAACGCTGCCTTGGAAATAATAGAGAGGCCTATGGCCTATGACCTCTCGGTGTGCTGTGAAGAAGAGCCATTGACCGAAAAAAGGTTGCCTTTTATTTTTAAGGCAGTGTTATTGATGACCATGATGAGTTGTTTCATTACCGCGTGAGGTTAGTTGCTCAGGTTTTCTTTCTCCATGAGCTTCTACTCTGTGCCCGTTCCTCTCGTCACATTCGCTACCTCGCATCTCATTTTACTGCATCCTCCCATCTCTACCCTCGGTCTCCCTCCACTCCCTTCCTTCTCTGCCCTGCACCGGTGGCATCTCCGTAGCCTTTTCTGTCCCATTTTCTTCATCTCACCAGACCGTGTTTAGGATGCTTACGAGTCGGTGTAAAATGCCCAACGATCCAGTCAAGCGGCTTGGCGAAGATTCTGAAAGTAGTGGGAGAAAGGTCCCAAGCCACTCAGTATGGCTGCATTGTAATCACACAACATACGCACACACACTAATGCATGTCAAATTCCATTAGGCCTACGATCTTCAGACTATAAGAACACGTTTGGAAATGTATGTCATAATTTCAGCGCTCAGAAATAAAAACCATCGTAATGTTTTTTTTTTATAGAAACGAATAATAAGAATGGAACATTGAGACTGCGTGAAGAAACGCAACACAAATCGGAAGGTGAGTTAGGCAAGGAGACAAGTTGTTGCCAAATACATTTCACGAACACAATTTGAAAAACATTGAAAGTATGCAAATAAATATGGAGGGATGCATAATTTAGAATTACACATGGAGACAGAGAGAAGAACACAGATCAGAGAACATATGCAAGTTGGAGATGTATTATCGACTTACAAAAAGAAAGCAGGCCTGGGCAGGGACACGTCGCTCGATGTGTTGATTGCGAATGGTCAAGCCGAATGATGGAGAGGCACCCGAAGACTGGAACATGCCCGAGATGACGTCCACTGCAGAAATGGAGCGATGAGGTCAGCTCTTGTGCTGGAGCTCGACAGATTGCTGCATCGCGAGGCCGCCGACGACTTGGGGGAGGGCCTTCATCCAGCAGTGGACAGATCACAGCTGGTAAAGATAACAATAAGGATATGTCAGCGCATCCCTCTGAACCTGGCTCCTGCGCGCACCTGCGAACTGTGTCCACGCTACATTGGTTTATTATACGATACACAATTATTTTATTTTTCCATCAGGAAAGAGATATCTATTTGTACCTCTTCCCTCCCTTCCCCGTTGGCCTTGTCACTTGCGGCTTGCCTTTTGGGAGACAACGGCCACATGGCGCGCTATAATTAAATCGTAAAGTAACTCCAGCGCACGTTATTGCTGTCCCGTTAGGCCGTAAAGTGCCGGCGATAAAAAAAAATATTCGTGGGCACATATCCTAATTTCGCCGCCCGGGAGATGAACAACACACCCCGTGGCATCTTTTGAAAGCGAAATGCAAACAGATTTGTGACAAACTGCGCGGTGTGTTTAAACGCGCGTGCCTTCTGGCGCTCAGAATTACCACCTTAAGCGAATGCGTATTTGTATACACCATTCTGTTTCTAGTCATCGCCAGATCTCACCGAGATCTCTGCTCCCTGCCACGCACTCTGCCCGCCAGCCTCGCCAGCCTTGCCAGCACTCAAAAGTCACCCACATTTACCAACCGACATGCCGTTGTCGTTTAATAACACCGGTAATGGAAAAATGTGTGTGGTAGGGGCGGGGGAGAGGTTTTGTTGGGTAACGTACAGTATAATAAATAGCCTGAAGGCAAGTACGTTTATCATGGGGGGGGGGGGGGGGGTAAACTATCAGCCAGTTTCCACAATGCTGAATGTGATTTATTCAACGGAAAGGTGGCAAACTTTGCTGCGGAGGAGACTTTCATCCTCGAAAGTAAAACATTAAATTGATTTCGCTTACACGGCCGTCGCGTTCTGCCAACAGTTATTAAACAATTCGTACACACCGTCGCGACAATAGTGACGCGCGTTATTTTTACAAGTGATATTTTTTTACATTAAATGTTAGCACAGCGCAGGGTTCGATTTTTTTTTAATCCAAAGAAAAGCAATGTCAGGCTTCATTACTACGATTCGTGGTACTTACTCACAGTCGCGAGCGAAGCAGAAACTTGGATTACAGTTTTTGCTACACACAGCACGGAGCCCAGTGCCCAGAGCCATGCCAGACTGAGCAGATGTCTTTGTAGTTAAACCTCAGCCTGGTGAATCATCGCAGCCAGCAAAGGTGCGCGTTTGAAGGTGTAATTGCCAATGCTTCTTATTGAAACTTAGTTTAATTCCAAGTATTTTCTTCCCCCAACTTTATCCCTAATTGTGTTGTTGGTGGCTTGTCACGAGACGAACAAACGCATTCGGAACTCTCAAAGGGCAGCGCGATTCCCGGGTTTTACAGACCGGCGCGCACAAAAAAAAACAGAGAGAACAGAACTACTTTTGAGACATCCGATCCACACACGAGCATGGTAGGTACAGTGTTTAGTCAATTTAAGCGTTGAACCAAAATTATAAGTGATAATGGGTTTGGTTTGTTTTTGTACAGCCATCATTGGTGACCAGGCCGTGACCATCAACGTATTATGCTCCCAGCAGTGCCACCTCAGCCCTCTGACCTCTGAGCCACCCAGCCACCTCCATGTGGAATGTTTTCATTTGCACCTCCACACTTAATTTCCGTTGAATTTCCTAATTATTTAACTTCGCATCACAATTACCATCGCACTGCTTTGTAGAACTGCAAGTGTAAATTCATCCCGCTGCCCAATACATATTTCCATAAAATTTTCAATCGCAGTGTGACTGTTGTTGTTGCTTATTATTATTATGCGTATTGACCCAGGAACCCCTGACCGAATCTCAAGGCTCAATATTCAGGGGGGGGATCTAAAAACTATTCACAGTAGTAGACGATGCTGTTATGTATAATCCCAACTGAGTAATATTCAGATAATTTTCAGCGTTGTTATGTTTGACCAATATCCGTTACATTGTATTTTTCGTAGCTATAGAACCAGGAGGAAACCCATGCGGAACAGGGTGAGAGCATCCATACAGAAAGACGCCCAAGTTGAGAATCAAACTTAGGTCCTCCATGCTTTGAGGCACAAGTGTTAACCACTGTCCCACCCTTCTGCTTCCGAAGCAGTTCAATCTGCAACAAAACCCAATTTAATTTGTATGTTTTTTTTAGGAAAATCATTACAACACCATATTGAGATAACAAACGATAAACACTTGCCAGATGAACATTCTTGGTATTTGCAGATTGAACAGCGAAATTGAATGTGGTCCTTGACCAGTGATTTGCCTGCTTAAACAAATCCTGGTAAATAAAAGTATGGGTGCCAACAGACGTAAGTGACGATTATATATATATTTTTGGTGGTTAAACAGACACTTGTGTGCTTAATTAACATATTACATTATCGTTGTGTTTGGGGTATATGCCTGCTGTGGTTTAACGGTGACCACACTGGACTTACAATTCAGAGGTCACCGGTTCGATTCGGTTTCTCAGTACAGCAGTTCAAAGTGTTTTGTTAAATCCCCCACCGCTGCCTCTGGAAGTTTTAAAGGATTCACGACAGTTCATCGATCAGCAAGTCACATATTATGGAGTGCAGTATGGGTGCCTCCACCTCTTCCACGATGTATTGGCAAGCGTGGAAGAGTAGGCCAAAAATACCCTCCAGAAGGCTCTCGAGAGCTCCCTCTCCTGGAGGCACTTCCACGAGCCAGCAGTTGCAGGGCTTCGCCTTTACATGCAGGATGCAGTTCAGTAAATTCTGCCTTTTCGCTGAGTGGCATAAGACACCAATTAAAAAGTTTCTCACATTACGAAAACTAGACACTGCGTTAAACCTGACATCATCAAACACAGCCAGAAGCGTAGAACAGCAATTACAGAATTAAACGGCACAATTAGGAACTGGATGGCACTCAAAGAATGATAATGCTCTTCCCTTATGTATGCTAACAATGGCGCATCATTGCGGAATCACTTCCTAATTTTTTGTTCCACATTCAACGGGTTGGTGTGCGGTGTAAAAAAAAAACACAACAAGCTTCGCGTTGGCCGGTTAGGAGGAGGTGAAGGTGGCGGTCCGCTTCTGGAAAGGTGTCCAACTTTCTAGTTTCCCGTGGCAACGAAGCGTTGGCTTTGAATGAACCAGTTCATTTACACAAGTGCGGAAATTGTCACGGGCAAAAGAGCGAGAAAAAAATTCGCACGCGGTGCTGTATAGAAATGCTTGAAAAATCTAAGCAAAATAATTCGACTGAGCAGTTTATGAATGCTTATTCTTTTTCCCTCCTCCGACCGCCCCGGGCCCTGAGAATAGCACACGGTTTCGCAGTGTTGATGCTAATCTAAGGAAATTGCCCTCCTGCCAGCTGTCGACAGACAACGGACAGCAATCAACGCGATAACACGAATATAATCTGTGCGTGGCAGACAGGGCTGAGGTGGTGTTCGGAATATGCATGGGGCAGTCATCAGTCGCAGAGGATCAGGACACCTCCCCGTGATTATTTCCAATCATACTTTTAATCTATTTCGTTTAATTTTAGGAGGGTTTTTTTGTGCTTTTTGCAACAAGTTGAGTTTCCTTGTACTACTTTAAACTGACAATAACACACACACAGGTATATATGTAATAATTCATTATTTCAGGTCATAGTCAATATCAGCCTCCCGTCTCAAGTGAAATACATTTGGATCTTATGTAAAATGGTGACTCAAAAGCGAGTGGTTGGTGAGGCCACATTTCTACGGAGGCGCAAGTCTATTCACACATCTCAAAAATGCTTGTACAATTTTTTTCAGCAGCCATCATATACAGCAAACGAGGTTACGTACGAAACCCACGTGAATTTGGCCAGTTGTCCCAGTGGCAGAGTGAGCGGATCGCAATCAGAAGGATGCGAGTTCAAATCCTAGTTGGGGGGATGACACAGTCCATCATCACTCCGGGGGTAAGTAAAATCGGGACCACTTTGTCGATGAGTCTACAGCGGCTGTCCTATGGATAGACCCATCCTGCCATAGGAAGATGACATTTCCACCACTGGCTCAGGGCTGTAAACAGTAGATGAGCACCATCTCAATGCTCACTGGAGCAGCAAATCGCTGACATTTGTTGACATTTACATGTGCACGCCAAATGTATACAATGCGCTATGCATAAGGATAAGGATTTACATATATTACACACTTGAACGCAATGGCATCTCAAAGCGCCTTACATAACACAACACCAGGAAAATGGTTACATCACCAGGGCAAGCAAGAGAGAGAGAAATAAACATGAAATACTTAAAATAACAGAGATTGCGGAGCGTCACAGGAGATGACCTTCACACGATGACCTTCACACGATGACCTTCACACGCACATCAGGGCACGAGAGCCCGACCATTGTGATTGAGTTCATGGTTTGAAATGTGACGGTGATAATAAAGTTGGTCGTGATGATGATGATGATGATGTTGTTGTTGTTGTTGGGATAATGTGCATAAGGGACTCATGTGCAGCTGCATTGTGTGTTACGCAAGCGTGTGAAGAAGCGAGTTCCAGAGCCAATGGAAACAAAGGTGAGAGAGGTTACCATGCACGCTGGAGAAGGCTGCGCGCGCTGGAGAGAGTGAACAGCTTTGTTTAACGCCTAGGATACAAATGCCGTCCCGTCAGCAGAGGATGTGATCCTGGAGAGCCAATCAATGGCCAAAAGAGGCAGCGTGTTGTGGGAATTTGAAAGCGCCGCCCCCTGGATATGAAAATGATCGGATCGTCGGGGATTCTGAGGCCAACGGGGCTATCGAAGCCAGATGCTAACACAGTTTCGTAGACCGCGTTCTGTGTGGTTTGAAGAAGACTCTCGATTGTAGGCGTGCGGTTTATCCAATTTGCGGATTAAAACTGCGCACCTGAGATTTTGGCATAAATTAATAACTCGTGGATTTACCCTTAAGCCCAAATGAATAATCTAAAAACATCTTATTTGGTTCTTTCGGTAAAGTCACGTAGAATGAGAATAAAATAATAAAATGAAACAATAAAATTCTCACGACGTTTCGGCCACAACACAAGTGGCCTTCTTCAGGTGAGCTACAATTGTAGCTCTGTCGTCCCGACAGGTTTGTTCCTTTCATCTGAAGAAGGCCACTTGTGTTGTGGCCGAAATATCGTGAGAATTTTATTGTTTCATTTCATTATTTTATTCTCATTCTACGTGACTTTACCGAAAGAACCAAAGAAGATGAATCCTCGCAGTCACGAAAGCTTTAAATCGAAATCTAAAAACAGTCATACAACATTGTTATTCTTGGAATTTTTCATTACAAATCACGTGTTTTAAACGGAACAAATATTTGGTCTGGTTTATCAAGAAATCCACGTGATCGCCACTACAGTACAGTAGTTGCATATCTTTACAACAGTGGGCAGAGTTTTATTTAGTTGGCGTGGTTCTGCTGTCCACTTAGTGGGCGGAGTGTTCTGCACGGGAGCAGGAAAGTGTCATCATTGAGAACGCGCATCGATCAGTCGATCGATAGTGTTCATACTTAATGTTCACCTATAATATTACTGTTTTTTGGTATAGAGATCCGTGGAAAATCATACTTTTGGATCATCCATGATTTTTAATAAACCGCGGCCGTGCTCCCCGTCGTTAGCGTGGGTAATCGAGAGTCTACTGGATGTTGAACTTCTTTCGCACCGTACGTAGCGAACCGTGCCGATCGGAGGCGCGAGACCGAAGGCTGCGGGAGAGTCGGGGCTGAGACGCACTCGAGATGGGGGTGGGGTGGGGGGGCAGGGAATGGGAATCGCTTGAGCCAGGAGCGGCAAGAGGCGGGGCGGGGGGCAATAGACTCCAGCGTTAGCAAGTGGCCAGCCGCAGCATGTAAAGGCTGTGGTCCACAGCGAGGCGCACCGCAGTGCACGCGAGTTGTTAGCGGCGGTCGCGTTCATCCGAGGGCGGATGCGTAGAGTTATTATAAAGTGATGAGCATTGTCAGCGCACGTGGACACGCCAGCTTTGCGTAGGCAGAATGTTACAGGACGGTATTGTTGCGAGCTGTTGCACCGACGATGTTGGGTTATTTGAAAAGTTGCGCGTTTGTACATGGGTTGGTGAATAAATGCAGTAATGGCCCAAGGAATGTCCAGTGATGCAACGGGGACATAGTGGCCAGTCCAATCCACCGTCCAGACCCCGAACCCAATCTCCACCACACATACCCACCGAACACCCACTCAAATCACCTCCACCGATCCAGACACCCTATCTAACTACAATCCATGCTCACCATCCACTTAACCCACTTCACCCATAATTTACCATCCAAATACTCCAACCGCCCTCATCGCCCCCCAACCTGATCACTTCCACCCATTCCCACCAACCACCATACCACACCACCTGCTTCAAAGAACCTTTGGCCGATCACTACCCATCACCACCAACCAATGACAAATAATCTCAAGCCTCCCGTAAATCACGTGACTTGTGTATGGCCACACCCGCTCTCAAACCCTTCCCTCTCCTAGTTCCCTGTGAAAATAGACACCGCTACTCCATGCAGCTCACTTCTGCTCCCTCCTTCAATCTCTCTCCTTTCTTTTCCCTGCCTCTCACGTCATCAACCACCTCTCATCCCGGACAACTTGGCCTCGTCATTCCTTCTCCACCTCCTCTGCTTCCTGCCCTGGCGCTCCTTCTTCTCTCTTCCTTGTGCTCATCTTGAGCCGTGCCCTCTTTGTCCATCTCAGGTAACTTCCGTCCCAGAATCCCTTCCGCTTCCTGCTCCTCTTGCCCACCTGTCTGCCCTATCACGCAACCGACTCAACTCTCCTTCCCGTTGTGTGCCACGAGTAAAAATAGTTTGTGCGCGAGTGGAGAATCATGCACGGGTATTGCTGCACCACTCGGAGCATTTGTTGTGCTCTGAAAGGAAATAACAACAGTTCATGATGAACAGTAAACGCAGAATCCAAAGGTTAATGTCACGAAAGAATAAAATAAAATACTGCAAAACAAAGAAAATTGGTTTGCTCCGTACCGTTAAGAGGTTCTTCACAACTGGCATTGTTTTTTTTCTATTCTCTTTATTGAAGTCTCTGTCAGTCTGGTTCAAAGCTTCTTGCTTTTTTCCTGCCAATTCCTATTATCATCAGCCCAGCACTGAGCGCTACCTTTTCTTCCCGCACCAGCAATTATAAAGCAACAATTCCACCTCAAATTGCCGCATGTAATTGCACGGTTCTCCTCCTCACGCCAGACAATCCACCCTTCACAAAATCCACCCAGCACTTCTCTCTGCTCCTCCCCCTCTCCCCTTACAAACACTCCACAATCCCCCACCCCCCTCCCCGGCCCTTAAAGCCCATAACCGCTACACATTTTAACACATTATAACCAATTCAATTACCCTGACAAACGCCGAGTTTCTCCAAAGATGTCGGGGCATAAAAATGCGGCAGAATTTAAGCCCTCGTTTTGCAGGGCAATGTTTGAGGCCCTCTTGGCTATGTTTAGCGGATGACACGTTGGAATTATGAGTAAGCGTGCCATCTTGGGTGGTGGGTTTAAAATATCTGGCTTTTGACGCTTTGTTACAGAAGATTCGACAATTAAAAAAAAACTCTGGGTGCAGACCAATTGTTTTTTGTTCTTATCATGGGAAATATTTGAGAACATCTGGCTGAATAATCTAAACTTGCCAGGGAACATGGACTCGATGCATCCTTATAAACATATTGTATGCAGAGTAGTTCACTCGTGTATTACATTGTTCAGATGAACTACCCAAGTGTCTTTAGTGTTACAGGCAATCTTCAGACAATCAGACCCAAGTTAAACACAAAAACAAATATCTCCCGTAGAGCCTTTTCAAGATGCTGGGGGAAATGCTCCTTCGCGAGCAACTCTGGTGAGAGGTGGCCAATGCCACGCCTGACCAATGGTGATGGTGACACACACACACTACACCAGGTAATGATTTGAGGTTGAGTGGACCTAGGGGAGGCACAAAACTAGTTCAGATATTTGCCACGGATGTTAGCCGCGATTGGGAATTGATGTCACGTTGCCAGGTTCATAGCACAGCAAAAGAGACAGAAACAGGCCCGGTTACACCAGTCACGTTTGTCTTCCCCTAGCGCTACTTCTTGCCACCGATGTTATCTATAACTATGAATCAAACCCAGGACGTCCATTTCATAGTGCAGTGAGCCAACCCCGGCATTGCCACTTACAGCACACAACAGCAACCGCCATTCTCCACCACGTGGCCGTTAGGCAATCACTGGACTTGCACCAAGCTAGGCGTACTTAAGGGCCACATTACATTACAAAGATTGGCAGGCGGACAGTCACTGTGTGTTTATCTGCAAAATGCTCTGCACGACTCACTTTTATATGATAAGCAACAACCGGTTAAGACAACTCAAATATTGAGAACAAGATGTAAATTCAATTGGCATAGCCACGGTAACACTTATCAAGCTATGTGGCCAACAAAAGATGCAAAAACAGAGAAGAAACCAAAGGTACATCCCTGTTGCACCACGGGTTTTCCACCTAAAATACTTTAATAATACATATCTACAGGAAACGGCTCTTGCTCCTGGCCATATAAATTATCCAAGCCTTCTCACAACCATGAACATGAAAAACAACTCAAATATCTGGCCTTTTTATGATATTGCATGCCTTGACCAGGTCAGCACAGAAGCGGAGGTGTAGGTCCTCTTGAAATGTCCCCCTACACTTCTGTTGCAGCAGACTGATGGAGAATATGGCCTCTATCCAGGACGCCCTGGAAATAAAACCCCACCCTGGGGCTCTCCTCGGAATTCCTGGCAAGGCAATGTTGAATCATTCTTTCCAAGACCTTTTATACCCCAGTGGTCGTTGCAATCGGGTTAGCCCCCCTCCTTACCGAGGGGCGATCACCAAGAGCATCCTTCCAATCCTGCAGAACCCATCCCGAGATTCAAGCAGTTGCAATGCCGCCAAGCTAGGCGGCCTGCGCACGATTGCCCCCCACCCCCTGACTGCGTCAGTAGTTTACGGGGGGGAGGTCATCCCTGCTTGACGCTTCACAACAACAGTGGCAGCGTGACATCATGACATCACCACGTAATCTTGAATAGACTGTTGAGGCAAAGTGCAAGTTATGTGGGGAGTGGGGGAAGTTAAGACTGGAATAGTCAATGAGATGGGTGGTGTGGCTGGCACCATGCCCCCAGCTCTGATGTTTACACCGCACACCAGACAGTCGTTTACAAATGAGTTGAGTTCAAATATCACTTTCCACAGATGGTGTCCATGACCTGGGAATCAAAACTCACTTTGCTGGGTTTGTTGTGCAATGCGCAAACCGCAACATAAAGCACTGTTTCCCACACAAAGACAAAGATCCACCGTGTAGCCTGTAACAGATTGTTGGGGCAAGTGCTGCTTGCAAGAACCTATGAAGGCCGGCACAGCACACGAGGGGTTGGGTGGCCGACACCCAGCCCGGCCGCCTTTGTCTCTCCTTGTGGCAATGTTTTTACACACCGCAGCAGGTACTCATTTGAGGCCGAGTCGGCCTAGGGGATGCCCAGGACCGGTTCAGATAATTGTCACTGGTGTTGGCCGTGAGCGGGAATCGAACCCGGGTAGACCAGGTTTGTAGTGCAGCGCACTAACCGCTGCACTACCGCTTCCCACACACACACACACATGCATGCACAAGCATGTATAAACAAATATGCAGACATTTTCAAGAGAACACAGCAGATTATGATTTTGAGAAAACGACCAAGTGAAGAAAGTCATAGCACAATAACATATTTTGTACATTTTTCTTAATATTAATATAGTGTGCGATGTAAACATTTCAGTCAAGACGTTACATTTCAAACGATCACGACGACGATTAATGTCACATCCCTAGAATATTAAGAAAGCATTTTTTCCCAGATTATTAAACATCTCAATCTAAAATTTTAAAAAAGAATAACTACGTAAAGTTACATAGTTTGGGTAAAAGCCGTTACAATGTTACACTGTAATTTCAGTATACTTAAGCAGCGTTCAGATTACAACCGCAGTGATTACAGGCATTCACACTAATTATAATCCAAAAAAATATACAGTCCAGTCAATTTGATTTTTAAGAAAAAATTATTAACAGCTGCTTTAAGTAAAATTTGTAAACGTGAAAATTAATGCATTTGCAAATGCATACGCTAAAGTACACAAGAAACAGTGAATAGAAACAAATGAGACTGATAGCAATACTGCAATGTGTTACCAGTGAGGCTTCCAACATGTTATTCAACTATGGTCATGCATGTGCATTATTTTTATGTTCGACATTGAGCAAACTGTATAGGTACAATTTGTGTTGAGAATGCAAATTTGCGCCAAACTATGGTTCTTCTTTGTATAATCGTACTGATAGCGGTGGCAGTGGTTAGACACAACTGAGCTACGGAAACAGCAAACCTAAGTTCAATTCCTGGCCAAGGTTACTGGGGGAGGGAGGGGTGGGGATATCCGAACCAGTCCCCTGGGTCATCCCACCTTCACCACAACCTGTAAGACCTGAATGGTGAAGTATGGTCAAAGCAACCCTCATGCCCGAAACCACGTGGAGAGACCTTCATCCGGTAGTAGTAGTTTTTTTTTACTGACAGCTTAACATTTAATTAGAATACAGTATTATGAAATTTGGATGTATATAGTGTCTGAAGTAAACTATTAATAATAAGAGGGCACTTGGCAAAAAAAACGTCATTCTGGAGAGACGTTTCATTTGATTGGCAGATTGTGTCCGGTGGAGGTAAATGCTGGTACTCGCATCCCTTCCAACACGTCTGATCAGTGTTGAAGAGTAGGCCAAATACCCTCCATAGGTGCTGCCTAGAGCTCCCTCGAGTGGAGGCCCTTCTACTAGCAGTGGCTTGGGCAAATCATTTCATTGTTGTAACTTTGCCTACTGATTAGCTTGGCGACGTGATTTCTGTGATTCCAGTGTTTCTCCATTTCCATGATCCATTGACTCGTATAGAGGCCCACGGGCTCACGGAGAGACCACAGATTCATATGAAGACCCTTAAAACTCACATGGAGATCCAGAGACTCATATTGAGAAATTGGAATGCGTTGGCAGTACATTCCACCTTCACCACCTGTTATGAACTAACACCCATCAGAAGCTCCTTATATAAATAAAGTAGTTTCCAACCGTTCCAATGTCTTAAGAATTGATTTTACTTATTTTTTATTAATTCCTAGCTCGAGTACTATTTGTCCTTAATTATATTTCTCGTATTATATTGCTCGTGGGAGGCCTGCTGAGATTTCACGGTAATAAATTCCTTCAACGGCGTTTTCTTCCAAAAGTTAGTATTTTCAATTATAAATTATTTCACTAAAAATGATTCTAAACTTTATTTTGTAACCAGTAACAATTATCCATATACATAGTCAGGCAGGAACACACCTTGGCGAGTACTGTCGTGGTGAAATATCAATAGAATAAAATACATCTCTAACGTTTAATATTGTATGTGTATTTATAAATGTTCTGGATAAAAACAGTACGGTCATGTGCAGGTGCTAGGTGATTTATTACATCACAGGATTGTGAGAGGTGGTGATGGATTGGGGAGGCCTTCAGCCAGCAGTAAATTGAATATGGCTGATGATTCTGGAATAGTTAGAAATTAACATTTCATAGAGCAATGTACGTGTTTAATCCATTGTATAACACAATTTGGTCCATGATCCCAGGCCAGATATTTAACTTATCGGTACTTGAGATGGCACAAAAAATTCAGATGGCACAAAATCGATGGTTCTATATTTATTTTGCTATGTGGCCAATAACTGTACATCTGTGAAAAAGTACTTAATTGCTCATCGGATTTCTCCAGGATAAATGAAGATTCTGAACAGTGAATTATGTGATAACCATGTGCAATGAGTGGATGTATCAACTAAATCACTATTAGTCTTGTAAATGCATTGAAATTACTATAGTTTTGCGACCTCTGTCTGATACCAACGTCTGTTCTGGCTCATGGCCTATGAAGAAAATATTGACGACAAGGTGGGCGGCAGAAATTTTCAAGTAAAAGGTTACTCTCCAGAAGCGTCACTGCTATTATCACGAGCCAACAACAACCACATACAAATACGTCGTTAAAGCCGCCACCACCCTACACGGCCAATTAATAAGGTTAGTCACAATTGTTCACGAAACGCTACGTGTTAAAACGGACAATGCGTTCGGGAAATGGTTTGCACGCTGGATCACGCCGTTTCGTCTCTTCCGTTTAAACATTTTTTTTGCCCGTCTCTCTCCGTCGCTCATTCCCAACGAGGCGAACAGCAACACGGGCGAGAGAGCGCGCAAACATCGCGGACGGGCGCCGTTGTATTTGCCATCAGCTCCACCGTGTGGCTGAGTCTGCACGACTGCCACAGGACGGGGCGGGGGTAAGAGGGGGGGGGGGTGGGTCGCGTGCGCGTGCGCGACATTTTCTGAGAGGTTAATGGGGGTGACCTCCCGCAACGTATGGGAGTTAAAGTGTGGACAATTTCGGTTCGTTGCTGTGGTTTTTTTTCGTTCCCCATAGCATGTCCATGCAAGCAAAATTGATTTTTTTTAATAAACTTATTGGAATGAGTCGTAAAAATGCCGGCAAAAAAAAAACATTATGGAATCCCCCTATGATTTGTCGCGCGCATAGGAAACAACAATTTATTGCAAGAGCGCGCGTAATAATATTTGCGCTCGCGTTCCTGCGTTACATCCATTGCACGTCCCTGAGATTAACCGCTCTTTTGTTCGCGAAATATTCGAGGCTTCAAAAATAGTACGTTACGTCGTTTGCACAAATGCCAATCACGGGCTTGAGGAATATCGAAATGTTTCAATTAATACTCTTGGGAGAGTGGAGGAGGAATAAACCCCTACGGCGATGCGTTTTCTTTCGACGGGCCGGCGTTCTGCTCTTCGTTATTTCACGACGCTCTTGCGAAAAGACAAGACGTGCTTCGCTCCGTTGTGAGAACAGTAACATTTCACTTAGTAAGAACAATTTGTAGTCGAGTGATATATGGCATAATAAAAAGAAATAAACTGATGTGATAGATGATTGATTTCGGGGGTCTTTAAAAAAAACGATGTTTTAAAACATTGTATTTTTCTTCCGTACGAATACATGCGGTCCGCATTGTATCACTGTGCGCGTAAGAAGTATATTACTCTTCAATAATTCTAAACAAATTCGGCAACGTAATCACAACGGTACGCACAATAAAATCCATTACGCTCGGCTATATCCCATATTCACTCGCAGCGGCGAAGCAGACGTCCTAATTTGGCTGCACGCAGCAGAGAGAGAGAGAGAGCACGCCAGGTATTTCACGGCTCATGAATACAATCCGCCGCGCCGCTTCAATCAGCGCGCCACGATCGGCTTTTCCAAGGATGGCAAATCCCGAACCCCCGCCGGCGATCGTGTCCCCTCTCCACACCCATAACCCCCCCCCAACCAAGTGCCCCTAATAGTCCGAGACCTACACTCTATTAACCTGCCAGCAACAGCCGTGCCACCTCTAGATACGCGCAGAAAAAACGCACGCGCACGCACTACCCCCCCACCCCACACACAGGCACCGGCAGCCCAAAATCCCAAGCCTTGGTCACGTACTGCATTAGTTACCGCATGAGTTACCGCATTAGTTACCGCATGAGTTACCGCATTAGTTACCGCATTAGTTACCACATTAGTTACCGCATTAGTTACCGCATTAGTTACCACATTAGTTACCGCATGAGTTACCGCATTAGTTACCGCATTAGTTACCACATTAGTTACCGCATTAGTTACCGCATTAGTTACCGCATTAGTTACCACATTAGTTACCGCATTAGTTTCCACATTAGTTACCGCATTAGTTACCGCATGAGTTACCGCATTAGTTACCGCATTAGTTACCGCATTAGTTACCGCATTAGTTACCGCATTAGTTACCGCATTAGTTACCGCATTAGTTACCGCATGAGTTATCGCATTAGTTACCGCATTAGTTACCGCATTAGTTCAAGGTCAAAGTCATTTCCTGCTCAAATGGATGGTGAATCGGCGGTGCTCAACTCCCCCACATTTACAGCCCAGGGCCAGTAGTGGAAACTCGGCGTTCGTGTGGCAGAGCCGAGTCTATTCAGAGGGCGGCAAACCACCTTTGACTTCCCCCGCAAAATGTTTGTTTTTATGTATCAACCCCGGAGTGATGACGGGGCTGAGTCGACCCCCAAACCGGGATTTGAAACCTTGCAACCATCCGACAGCGAGCGGCTCGCTCTGCTGCTGAGCCATCAGGGCCAGTTGAGCGTTAATTAGTTAGTTAGTTCGTAGTAGTAGTAGCGGCGTATAGTTGTGGGGGATGTGTTTTGTCCTGAGTGTACAGCGTGGTCCAGATGTCTTTGGACCCCCGTATTTGATTCTCTAATAACTGAATATGTTTACGTATTATGAATTTAAAACAGAAAATTTATATCCAAAGGGGAAAACATAATTCGTGGTCAATTAATTGGGGGGGGGGGGGGGGGGTCACAAGACGTCAGGACCATCCTGTCGAGACACAAGCGCACGTACACTGCTGTAAGGCCAACACGGCGGCTTGATAATAATCATCACAGCAAGGAGCATCGACTGGCGCAGCACAAAGAGCAGGTACGGACAGCCATCTTCTCTAAAAGCCATTCAATGATAATCCACTTTTTTTCTCTACCTGTTAGCGCACTGCGCGACACATCACCGTAGGAGTCTCCGTAGCAGTTTGACTCACAACCTCCTCCTCTCGACACCAGGGAGCAAGACCACCACTGCCGTGGCGTCATTTGTCCATGGCAGAGCCTGTCGTCTGGAACACGGCCATCATCATCATCATCCCGACCTGCACATTCGCAGCAGCATTTCAATCTACGCCGACTTTTAAAAGACACTCAAAAAGCCCCACCGCCTCTCTCTCTCTCCCCTGGCTTTCGAGTGTGTGACACGCAGCTCGGCTCCACGCCTCAAGAGTCACGGGCATCTGTGTCTGTGAAATATTGTGCACGTTTTAAATCGCATTATTAGTAGTAGTCTTGTCCCAGGCGTCCTCTAGCAGGCGCCCTTGAATAGAAATACTTGCTCATGTGTGCATCTCAATTGAGGGCAATATACACACACACACACACCTGCGTAGCTCGCATTAGCATCCTGATCCACCACGCGAGACCAACTGGGCCAAGAGGCAGCGCTCACAGCGAAGGTGGCCCAAAAAAGTGGCAGGGCTCCTCCGGTGGCTGGGACGCGTGGTAGAATTCTAACCGAGAACGAAGAGTCCCCACGCGGCATTGCCTCTTTCCGTGCATGCAAACGTGCATGGGACAGGACAGACACGGGGATGGATGTCCCAAAGACGGCGCTGGATCGACGCTGGAGAGTCACGAAGAGGGGTCCGAAAGGAGAGCTGTCGCGAGACAGGGAGAGGTGGAGGCAGAGATTGAATTTCGGTCCGTCGCCTTTAAAAGCTTAGGGCAGACGAGAACTAATGAAGAGTTAGGGGGCCACCTTTGGCATCTGCGAACTCGGCCAAATAACACCTGAGCGACGCAGGCATGGATGGAGTAAGCGAAGGGCAGTAATTGGTGAGGGGTGGGTGAGGGGTGGGTGAGGGAGGTGGGGTCGCAGCGGTGACATTGCTGCAAGAGGTCAGGTGGGGGGGGGGGGATGCGAGCGGGGGGAGGGGAGAACCCATTGGAGAAATACCGAAACCAGGTGACGACGTTTGAGGGGTTAGTGATCTGCCGCTAATTATTTTATAAGTGGGTGTCAAATGCGATTTGTACGGCAATTGAACGGGGGGCTGAGGTGCAGGCGAGCAACGCAGCTGCGCGCCAACGGTGAACAAAGGAGCCGCCCCCCCCCCCTCTCTTCACTCGCAACCCCCATCCCGGGCCACCCACAGTAGCAGCAGCAGCAGCGGCGGCGGCGGCGTAAGCGGCAACGCGATTTGAAGTGCGCGTAGCACAGAATCATCATTCACCCAAACCACAGAGACACCATCACCATCACCACCAACAACCACCACCACCCCCCCTCTAGTTTCCCAGCAGCTACGAACAAAAAAAGAAGAGAGAACCCACGGCAGACATGGCAATCGTCGCATGCAGAGCTAATTACCGGTGTTATAATTGCCATCAGATGTGCAAAGAGCGAGGGAGGGAGGGGAGGAAACACAAAAGGGGGGGGGGGAGGGGGAGTAATCGTCGCCACGCGCTTTGAAACTCGAAGCCCTAATCTGTCGTGGCATCTCATGGATGTGGGGGCTATCTTTTGACACTGCCGACAACTGCTATGAACGCACCGTGATAAAAGCGACAGAAAACACAAAGCAATTATGAACTAAATACTTTTTTTTTCTTCTTCCTCAAGCGCCCCCCACCCCACCCCCACAAAAAAAATAGGGTTCAAGAGATACTTTGTTGAAAACAGATTACGTGACGAAGAATTATTTGTTGAGTCAGGTTGCAATTTGAGTTTAGCTGGCGTCTCCTTAACGCATTCATTCTCTCTTTTTTTTTTCAAAGAGCAAAATTATTTGATTAGCAAATTTATCTCGTCATATTTGTTCTAAATACGTGCTATTCCCGAGCGGGTGATTTCACTGCCACGAAAAAAATAGTGGCACTGAAACCGTTCGTTAATCAGTTCGGCCACTTCAAAGATTCGATAGCTATTTACAATAACAACCCATCTGCACCCTGCCATTCGCGACCCCATCAGCGTCCGATCTAAGAGAGCGCCACCATGATTTTTACTCCCCACCGTTTTATTATAAATCGCGAATTCCCCCACCCCCCCCCCCCCCCTTAAATCACCGCTTTATCAGCTCTCGCCAGGCAGTGTCCTATTTGTGCTTATTACCGTTGCGGACATCACGATGGGCGACGGATAACGGCGGGAATGTTGTGTACTTTTCAAATTGGGGGCCTCCAAGGTCCATCCATTTTAATGCATGAAGTGGCAGAATCCCACGAGATAGGGGGGCGGCGGCGGCGGGGGGGGGGGGGTGCCTCGCAATGCCGCCCCCCTGCTATCTCGCCGTTCGGGTGTCCGCTCTGACGCTGCCATTGGCTGCTGAACTACTCCAATCAAGAGGCGAAGGGTTGGTGGGTGGTGGTGGTGGTGGTGGGGCCAAACCATTTTTTCTCATCCAATTTTTTTTCTTTTTGCAATTCGCCAAGCGGAGATGCATTTTGCGGCCATTTTTCGCCAATCACGTTGGTCCATCTAACAAGGGGGGCTAGCTAGCTGGTTTTAGCTGGCCCATCACCCAAGCCAGAATCCATTAGTGTCATTTATGGGGGGGGGGGGGGGGCACGGTAGCTCCAATTTAGCACAGCGTTAGCGGACAGCGGCGGGGGATAACTACGCTGCCGTTCCTCGGTGGGCCAAAGCCGACAATCACGTGCAGAATACACTGTACAGAGTATTCTTGGTTCTTTCAGTCACGAAAGCTTTAAATCAAAATGTAACTGTACAGAGTGTTGAGCATCAAAGGTAGACGAAGCCTTGCATTCTCATCTTCACCCTTTATTTGTAGTTGGGCCAGAATGCTGATCTTAAATTACACAACTGTGCCGCGGTGGTTTCACACATATAGTTGATGGCACTGATTATAGATTTGTCAGATGTGAAATCCAGCCTGTTCACTTTATATTTCATATCCATACAGGCATTTTCTCTCTCTTTCAGTTATCTGACCAAGTGCAGGTGCCTGCCTCATGTTTCCTCTTCCTCATTGAGTAAATATACTCGAATGCTGAATCCCAATTCCTAGTCCTTATCGAATTGTTTTGCTGTTATTAATTCTGTTTTCAGTTATACGCTATACTATTATTTCTAACAGCATTGCATTGTTATCGTATCATTCTATTTGCGCGGCACGCTGTTAACCCTTAATAAAGCGTCTTAGCTCAATGGGCCCTACACCCAGGTGAACAAAAATTAAAACAAACAAAACCATCGGATTCCAGTAACTCACTACTCCATATGGTTCTTGTGTCCTCACTAGAATAGTTTGGGCGGTTTTCCATTGCCTTCCGCTACAGTGGTCTTTGGGGTGACAGATTCACCAGATGCATTTGTACAAAAACGTTAAAAGTCAGCGCGTGATTGTCTGCTGAAATGGGCAGAGGCGCTTCTCATCTTCTGAGCTAGAGGTATATATTTCATATTTCACATTCCTATGACCGTGGTGAGTTTATCCATGGGACATAAAACCGCTGCTGACTTCCCCCACAATGTGATACTTTATCTACCCTGCAGGGATGATGGTCTGAGTCAACCCACAGCGAGGATTTGGACTCTCGACCTTTCTGATTGCAAGCCGTTCGCTCCACCACCGAGCTACCTGGCAGTTCTGTTGTTGATGTTGTTTGAAATTCGTTGGAAATTCGTTTTTTGGATAATGTGGATTATTTTAAGTATCGTCTTAAAATACATTTCTTAAGTCAGTTTATTCTATTTAGCTTCTTCTACATTGGCTATTCCTTATTCTTAATCAAGGCGCCTTGAGACAGTGAAAGGCGCCTTACAAATAAATGTAAATTAATATTTATGCAATTCATTTAATTAAATGTCACCTGGAAAATCTCTTGGGATGGGCGATCTCTTTTGCCAGGGTGTTCAGTTATCACAGGAAGGATACGTATAAAAGATGTCACCGTCGTCAAACCCATTGATGCCACCAACGCACATTATACCAACTTAATGAACTTTGTAATTTTCGGTTCCAATCCTCGTGAGGTAGTTTTTTTTCCTTCCGACGTGCTCGTTAAAATTGCCTCCCCTGTTGGTGCTGATCCATTGGCCAGCCACTCCCACTGCTGAAAGGGCCCCAGGACAACCTCGCTGTGTGTGCACCGGGCTGGAGCGGCGTCAAAACGTCAGCTTTTATAATGCCAGCGGCATTTGTGGCTCACGTCGGCAAAACTTTTAAATTGCAGCGCTCTGGGGGGGGGGGGGGCAAAAAAGGGGGGGTTCAAGATGACAGAGTGGCAGCACTGTCATAGTCTGATGATGAGGCTCAGAATTTTTTTTTGCAAATAATTTACATACTTCGTCATCATCGTGACTACCGTCAGCCACGATCTATCCACTGTTGGATGAAGGCCTCCCCAAGCCGTTGCCATTTATCACCGTCCCGCGATGTATTTTGAAATACAATATTAGGAATGCTGAGCGCATGATCTTCCCTTGACTTTGCAAAAAAGGAAACGTGATAGTAAATCACATTGCACTTCGTGATTATCACTGTTATTTAAAAAAAAAATACACCACCAAGGAAAGATAACGCTCAAATTCCAAAAGTGTGTTATAATTTACAACCACGATAAGCATTCAGTATCCAGATGAATCATTTATGGGCTCTGCAGAAAGCTAAAGGAGGAGGCGCCTCTACTAGTCTCAGCCTATTTTATTTTGTTTTGTAAGTGGCTATTAATAACACCAGTGAATAGCAACAACTTAAATCATAGTCAGTGGCCCTGGATAATTATTGGGCCATCATCAAATGTCAAGACACCTTCCTGCTGAGAAAAGTGGAAACCGTAAATAAACATTAAAAAATGTCTGTGTTCACAATTGTACATTATCAGTCACATATCATCAACTATATCACAAAACGCATTAACACTAGCACACATTTAGAGACAATTACATAGTTTTTTAGGCTTAAGAAAATCGCACAAAAACGCATTATAAATAATGGTGTTGTCATTTGATCTGCGCTTAAACGTTGTGATTCTGTTCTGAATATTCATTTGCTTGATAACTACATTGTGGCTACAGTTATAGATACAATAAAATAAATATATTTGATGAACACAAAAAAATGTGCAGGCCGGGAGAAATTTGGTTCTAGACTCTAAGTTTCTCGATTTCAGCCCTGAGAGGTTAATTGAAGGGATCTCGGAGGTAGCTACACTTCTGTGGTCCGGTATGTAATAAGTAGGGTTGCACTGCTTAGTGAGAGTTCTCAATGGATACTTCTGCTCATGACATGCCGAGAGCACAATCGTCATTACATTGGGGGGGGAAAGACGAAAAACGTCAACGATTTTGAAGAAATTACAACATCTATGGGAAAATATGCACACAACACGTGGTAAAACATAGACTTTGACAAAATATAGAAGTGCAATGAATGGGAACTTTCTAAAAATCACCCCACCGCTGTCAACCCAGCAAGAATACATTGGTAGACCAGCTTAGTTTATCAGCAATTCACGTGGTAGTCACACCACTTCAATGAAATCTGGCCAGCTGGGAAGACTCAAAATACCTTCCAAGTGGTGCTCTATATAGCCCCCTCTAGTTCTGGCCGTTCCACCAGCAATGGCATGAATACGCAAATGCAGGGCTGTAACCTTTACCTCCACAGTTTATATTGACGTGCAGGTTAACTTTGAATCGTCCCCCGTACGTATCGATGCATGTGCAAATTGCAGCCTTTGGCCAGTGACAACCATGGTAGTTAGGGTGAACGTTTAATGGTTTTTATTATTTCTAGTCTTCTTCGTTTTGGTAAACTCTGATGTTGATGTAGAGGAACAACTATAATTCTACATTGAGGTGGTTTGTACCAGATAACTTGGTCGGGAGTAGCGGGAGTGGTGCGTCGCTGTGATGATGCCTCCTTCGTATTTGTGTCTAGGGCAGTGAATCGTTGTGTTTTTCATGGTTCTGTTCTAGGTGGTGACCACACTGACCGGAGAGCTTTTGTATTTTCCATGAGTGCATCATCGTCATCAACAATTATCCGAACCTGCTGCTGCCATGTTTTAGGTGCAGATGGGGTTGAGGTGTTGTGGCCCAGAAGCTTGGTGGAAGATCGAAGCCAGGGATGTTCTGCATCAGGTCTTCCATGAGGTGGCGTTTGTGACTTCTTGTGAACTCCACAAGAAGTCGATGCTTATTATTTCTAATGAGGCCACCTGAGCATTGTAGAGATGCCCATATCATCTGCATGCCATGAAGTTAATTAAATTATAGTTTCCATACCCCTGGACTGTAATTCTATTGTACATGTCCAATGGAGCACTTGGGGAATAATGCAAAGCTATGTGTACTTTAATTTTATTTTGTAAGTTCGCCAAGACAATTTTAAGAAGTTAATTGCATTTATTAACTTTGTACGCAGCAAGTCAAAAAAGCATGTCCAATCGTGACTCGGGATGATAATTTAAGCGTAATAAAATAACAATTATTTTTTTTCAATATCAGCAAAATATTCTAATTATTTTAGGAAATGATTAATTGCATGCAACTGAATTATAAACACGCAATCAAATCTTTAGCTGAAACATTTTTTTTAATGTTTGTATTATAACTAGCTCTACCGGCAATGATATATTCTCAAAATATAAACGGGTTTTTTTACCGAATGAACGTTTAATAAAAACATTTATTTTAAATAACTGTGCATTCATGCCATGGGTGTACAAGCATTTAATTACGTGACATAGCCGAAGCAATAAAAGGCCCATTCTCTGAATGCACAGAGGATGTATCTGTCCCAGCGAAGAGGGGTCAAAGCATTTAGTTGTTATTATTCTGCTGGGGATTCTGAGAAATATGCGATAGGGATGGGTTGGAGACTCTCTCAAGGTGATTTATTCCTGTAGGCGGGGATTGGTAAAATTAATATGTGATAAATCTCCCCAATGCTTGTGCCTGCGTTTTTCATGCAGTCAATTATTGCCAGAGCAACATCACTCACGCCACATTCATGGAAGCACACAGAAATGAAAAGTCTGGTTTTTGTCACGAACCTTTGTCATTATTATTCTACATTACCATGGAACAACAACCCAAATAAAATTGCCGGCGAGCAAAAAATCGAACTGGCGGATTGGCTACCTTTTCCGCAAGACGATGTGTATGTTGTAAACAAAAAAAAATTAGGTAGTGTGTGAGGGTGGGATCCGGGGGGAGTGGGGTGGGGGTGCACTGTGGATGGCTCTGTTTCGATAGTGGGCCACACGAACGAAAGGTTAATCAACATTGTAATGAAGCAGTTGCTGTGAGCCGTGAACACATCCCTTCAGCAGAGCCCTATGACCTCTAACCCTGGAGCACATATAGAGCCGATGGACACAATATACCTTATTATATTAAATCTCTATACGCAGAATTAATTGTTAAAATGCAGGTGGGGTAAGGTGGTGGTTTGGCGCACAATATTTACTCATTTATGTATTACGTTTCTCGACAGAAAAAAAACTAAAACATCTTGCACCTCCGCGAACAGCATGATGCTAAAAAAATATGCATAAAGTAGCACACTGCTGAAGGAAGGTTCCTCGTTGTTAAAAAAAAAACAAACGAACAAATTCGAAGTCTTTAAAATTACCATCTGCAAGACGCAGAGAGCCAACGGTGGCGCTTTCCCCGTGATGAGTTAATGGCATCGTCTCACGACCTTTGGCAGATGCCCTCTGGGCACTTGTGCCCCGCGGTTTGCACGCCAGCACCGAAGCCCAATGATTAATGAGGGTAATTAACCTTTCATCGGTGCAGGCCAAAAATATAATTGTTTTTTTTATGGAAAGGACGTCTATATATGTATATTTAATTTAAAAAAAAAATTCAACAACTGCTTGGAGTAATTTCAAACGTTAGATTTAGATTGCTTCTAGCAAAAAAAAATCATTGATTTTAAAAGGGCATTTATGTGAAATTTTCGCCAACGTTTCCAACGGATTACTTATCGAACAGGTAATGTGTTTTAAAAAAAAATAGCTGCTAATAAACGTAATCATTTAAGGGTTATTATACTTATTTTAGATTTCCGTGCATGTAATTGATTGCTTTATTATTGAAATGGCCCCAAGATTCCACCAGCTATTTTCCCAGCTCCTCAACATCGTGTTCAGCTACAAGCAAAATGTGATGAATCAAATTTCGCTTTGCTCGGAAGAATTTCCGCCCAAAGACAGAAAAGAAATTATGCTTTTTTTTAACCCCCAGTCTCTTCTCTTCGGCAGCTACTACGGCATTTAACCTCCGAACCCTCCATCACCCAGCACGTCCCATGCCCAACATAATTCTTTCCATCACGCCACAAAGCAATTGAAGTGTGACGTGTGATCGCGCGGAATGGCTGTCAGGCAGCATTACTGCTCACCCCGCAAACGCTCCATTACTCAAACGGATGGCAAGCGCACGTGCAGCATGCATTTGCCATATTGGAACGGTGTGTGGGCATTTGGGACCAGGGACACTGAAATTGGCTGTTCAAGAGACAGGTCAACAAAAACTCATACAGTAATTCAATAACCGCAAAGCCATCAAATGGCGAATACACCATGAGTTGTAAATGATTAAGCAAATCAATTATCATTTCGAAATGCGACATTGGCTCTGGTTTGATCATTTTTACCTCGGTACTCTCTCTCTCTCTCTATTTATTTATTTTATCCTCTTTATATTTTCTCTATCGCCTCTCTGCCACTTTCCTGCCTTAGACCCACATAGAGATTACTCTTTAGGTAAATTTGTCTGTACCGAAAGAGGCGATCCTCTCCAACCTGTTCCTGTTTTCCTATGGTTGCTTTGTTAGATACATAAATTAAATAGAGCGACAACCAAAATAAGTGCCACGTCACCAAATAAAAAAACTAATTTTTAGTCGAAGACTTTACAATTTGAATTAATCTGTTTTTTTTAGATACGGTTCTTTTAATATCATGGTTGGTGTGTTTTGGTTGTGTCAAATAATATTCTACATTTAATTGTGTTGAATTATAACGACATTAATTGGTTTAAACTTTTGAAAACCTGTGTTCAAACATTCCGCAGCACAATATTCTAAAATTAAAACTATGAACCAGTGATTTGCAGAGGAAATTGGTCGTAAATATCAATCATTATTGAGCCATTTTTTATCTTTAATTCACACATGACTTGAAATACAAAAGGCCATAAAAAAACCCCAGTAGCATCTGCAGTAAGATGAAAGATTTGGGGCGAAAGAAAATTGCTACATTCATTGCTTGTGGCAATTTTCCTCTATGAATGTTATTTCAAAATAACTCATTTGGTTGTAATTTTATAATTGAAAGCATTCTCAATTAACTGATGCACGAGGCTCCTTCCACACTGTTGGTCATGTGGGTTCGTGTGACCGTACTTCACCACGCTGGTCGAGTGCGGAATGGTGTGGGCCCAGAATAGGTTCAAGTACCAATGGCCACCGACGTTAGCCGTGAGCGGGAATCAAACTCAGGCCGCCCCGGGTTCATAGCGCTGTGCCACCAAATCACTGTAGCACCACTCCGCCCTATTCATTAGGTTATTTTTTTTTTAATCTCTCGTTTCAGGGCACTCTACCCCAAAAGGTGCCCTTCACATTTAGCGACCTTTTGTGCTGCGGGAACAATGAACGTGCCCCAAAAGGCGGCAAAAGTGAATGAATAAATAAACAGAACAAATGCTGCCTCAGCCCAGATTTAAAGTCTCTGTGTAAAGCATCGATTCCTGATGTTTTATCTGCTATTGTGTTGCGGCCCAAAACAAAACAACAGATCACGTAGTCCAAATGGTAGAGCACACACACACACACGGCACAGAACTTCTTGTGTTCTGGTGACATCCCAAACTGCACACTTTGGAGCCAAGAGCCAAGACATCCTCTTTCAGCCGCTGCCTGATATATAATAGGGGCATTGTGTTTTGTTTCATGTACTTGTAGTGTAAAGTGAAAGGCGGGTTTTTTTTTTTTAAATCAAATGGGCTCGAGCTAAGAACTGTGTTTACCGAGAACCAAAGTCCATCATGAAGAAGTGTTAAATCATAAACATGATTTTTAAAGTTTGCGCCCAGACAAAAGGAACTGAACAACATTGACCGGCCTACATCATACACCAGCAGCAGTCGGAACACTATATAACCGTGGTTCCTTAAGAAGCACATGCAGTGAAACATCGGACATCGTGCCGAAAAACAACTGTTTAATTTAAAATACCATTATTATAACTCCCCATAGATCACTTAACATATCATGCATTAGACTTAATTTTCCACTAGATATTCTACTGAAATCTGAGCTGGCTTGAAGGTTAATACTTATTGGAATAATGCACTGTCATTCGAGTACAGGTTACACCTATCCAAAATAACCTTATCTTATTATACCCAATATTACTATCAAAAGGTGTATAACCAAATTAATAATTCGAAAATAACGACCCATATTTCGTGGAACAGCATTCCGGACTGTTCTGGCTCAGGTTAAGCACTGTATATTTTAACTTATTAAATCAATCTGGGAGTGAATATGGGCCAACTAAGAGTATGATGTAGTTCCACTGTTTTTAGTGGTTACCCTTGGTCTGAAGTAAGTGCACTCTGGCACCAGCGATAAATATCCACCTTGGATTTTTGCCAGAGCATCGTAATGGCTTAAAACCATGAGGCAAACATTAATTTTATGACGAATTCACAAAAGACTTCGACAAAAACAAACTGTGACAGAATCACCTTCAGCGACAAACTGGTGATAAAACCACGATACATCTGGTTCGCCTTCACATCTTTGTTGGTTGTAGGGAAATCCTCACCCATTGCGCACTCGCAAGTCACCACCAACTGAACCACTGCTGGATGAAGGCCTCCCCCCAAGTCGCCTCCATCTTCCACAAGGGTGGGAAAAACCCGATTTTTTTTTTTTGCCCGACAAATCGGGTTATTGGTTTTAATGGAATGAAACCCGATTTTGCCGATTAAAACCTGGTTTTATTATCGGCGTCTCGTGCACACTTCAATCCTGCTCCTCGTCGTCTTCGTCGTCGCTCTCGCCGCTGGACTCGGCGTTGTCGCCGACGTCGGGCTTCGGGTAGTCATAGAACGCGTTGAGGTTCGACTTGATGAAGACGAGCTTCTCGACTGCGTTGGGCGCCAAGCTGTTCCTCAACTTGGAATGGGATAAATCCCATCGTCGAGAAGTTTCGCTCAGACGCAGCAGCGGTCGACGTGGCCATGCTGAACAGTTTGATGGCTGATCTTCTGGAGCGCGGAATAGTCGCTGCCGTCGGTCAGCCACCACTCTAGCGGGGTCTTCCTCCGCTTGGCCAGGAGCTGAAAGCTAATGGGTGCGTGCGACTGAAATCCCGACTTAACTTTAATAAAACCGAATAAAACCGGATTTGGGCAGGATCCAGGTGCTCCGGTTTTATCTAAAAACCGATTAAAACCCGAATGAATAAAACCGGGCCGTGCCAGCCTTGATCTCCCACGATCCTTCCGACGACGTAATAAACCTCCCAGCCCGGCGACACCTTTCTCGGTGGACGTCTTCTCGGGTTGCGTTGCATTCCTTGGCTGCCGCTCCTCTTTAACCTAAGCTATTTTCTTCTATTTTACCAGGTAAGGCCCCGCTGAGCTATGACGTTATTTTTCAGAAGCGACCTGGCCGCAAGTGATAGCTCGCCGTAGTGGCTTATCACGTGAGAATGTATAGCAGCCAAATACCCTAAACGCGTGTTTCTAAATGTGTCTTTCTTTTCGACCATCGCCTATCATCCCTTTTAGCACCGTGCCCTACTGCCCAAGGCCACTTTTACTCTTCCTCAGAGTTTCGGAAGACGCATTCAACGTGCGCGCGCTCAACCCCCCCGTCCACGTCCACGTCTTACACCAATCTCAATATCTCGATGTAATTATTCCCAGTAATGCGTTTCTTTGCCGTCTGTTGATTGTTGTTGTTGTTAACGACCACGTTTGTTCACGAAGCACGTTATAGCAGGTAGTGTGCGCGCGCAGATTCAAAACGTGCGCGCTTGTTGACGTATTGCAAGATTGTGGCCGTGTCCTCCGGGGTTATAAGACGCTACGGAGTGTTTGGGGCGCACCCCCAACTTTTTCTGTCAAAAAAAACCGGGGGGCAACGTGCGTCTTATGAACCGGACAACACGGCATTGTACGCGGCGTTTTGTACAGTCTTGCATTTTTTACCCTGTATCTTTGTATAAGAAGTACAGTAATTCCATGCTGTTGTTTCTTTTGCTCGAGGTCCTCCTGGGCCGATGATAACTCTGCTTGTTTCGACTTGATTGAGGTGTATTGCAGCTCCTGCTGGCAAGGCCCCGCTGCAAACCAAGTGTTCGAAGCCAAATTGAGTTATCACCCTCATACAAATATTCATGAAATTAATCTCAAGGACACCGAGTTCAATTTTCTCTGGCCTCTGCAGTAATTGTGTTGTTGTTGTTGTTGTTCCATACCGACTTTAATCTACAATTTATAACTTTTCCCGCCTTCCATTTTTGTTTGTTCTTGTAGAACTCCTATTATCAGTGACCCTATTATTCACGACTCCTATTGTCCGCATTGTTGCCACTGCGCATGAGCAGAGGAGCCTAAAATCGTGAATAGTCCCGCGGATTATAGAAAGAGAAAAAAAATTCAACGCGTTCGTCAATAAGTGGCATTAAAAGAGAATTGTCTAGTATAGGCAATGTTTCGGGCAATGACCCTTGTGCATGGCACACGGATAATAGGATCTGCGATATTAGCCACGGATGACAGTTCTTACATTGCTCGGTTCATCAAAATAAATCTCGCTTCAAGCACGCTCGGCGAGTATTAGAGCAAAGTCTACCTGAACAATACGTCTAACATGCATTATTTATTCGATATATTCCATCAATAATGCGATCATTATTAATCATAAGCCATGATCAATCCACTGCTGGATGAAGGCCCCCCTCCACCCCAGCTAGTCGGCATCTCTGCCGATCCGGCGATCTAACAATCCAGAGCACCACGCACACGAGCTGATTTTGCTCCACGATATACGCCATCGAATCGAGCAGTGTTGAACCGGTTTTTTGTTTTCCATGTTGTATATGCAGCCCAGTGCAGTCGTTGGTGATGGCTTGGGGAGGGCTTCAATCCAGCAGTGAATAAATTGTGGCTGATGATGACGACGATGTATGGGTTCACGTGACCCCTGGTTGCTATACGAGAATAGCAACAAAAAGTAGTTTCTTGTACAGAATCGTGGCCACGAATGGTGCCAATTATTCGTGGGTTAGGGTTATCATTACAGGGAAACAAAGCATCATTGAATATATCGGGTTTTTTTAATGTGGAAAGACAGACGATATATGATGGAGACATTATCTGCTTATCCTTTTTTGTGAATGTCATCGTCAGACACGCATGATGGTACAGTTAACAAGACTTGAGTATGCGAAGCATGCAGGTGGACTCATTGGAGCACAAAGACGACGCGTGGTTGTGATGATGATTATGATGCTTCTGCTGATGCTCCGGTGTCGGGCTTCCCACCAGACCGGTTTCCCCTGGGAAGCCGCCTGGGATGCGAACGCGCTCGTCTGCTGGAGAAAGCGCTGCGGATACTGGAAAGCCACTGCCATCACATTCCAGTTTCCATGTGCGTCTGTGGGTCTCTTGTGTGAGTCTGTAGGTCCCTATTGGGAGTCTGTGGGTCTCTGTGTGAGTCTATGGGTCTCTATACGAGTCAATGCATCTCAGAGTTTGAGAAATACTGGGACATCGGAACCACGTTGCCAAGCAAATCAAAAGGTAAAGGTGCTTCCCTGAAATTGATTTCACACGCCACTGCTGGTGGAAGGGCTTGCACTCTATAGAGCTCGAGCAGGGGTCGGCAACCAAAATAACAAGAAGAGACATTTTTTTCGAATTCGGTGCAAAGCTCTATTTGAAGAGCCGTAGTGCGTGTGAAGTCACGAGGCAGTCCGTGAAGAGCCGCATGAGGCTCCGCAGCTGCAGGTTGCTGACCCCTGAGCTAGAGGGAGTTCTCTGGAACTGTGTCGAGCTCTGGTTCTTCTTAACCTGGTGTGTGCACGCACCCCATGCGGTTGCGAGACATGCCAGATTTTTTTTAAGGTAAATAATCTAAAACACAAAGCACGGGCACGTAAGTAAAATACTTTTTTTTTTATCAAACCTATGTATTTATTAACATTATATTTAAAATATATATACGATTGCGAACCAAAGGGATTGTTAAGAACCAGTGCTCTCGTGTGTTCTTGGCCTACTGTCCCACGCTGGCTAGACGTCTTAGAAGAGGTGGGCGGAGTACCCACACTTTACTCCACCACACATGAATCTGCCGATTTGACGACGGGTGGGGTGTGTCCCTGGACATTATAACGCTCGGTGGACAGAGGCGTGGTGGAGTTAACAAACAAAACAACTCAATCATGGTTTCGACTGCCTGACCGGGAGTTCGAATCGAACTCCGGATTGCAAGTCCTGTGTTCTCACCATTAACCAAAGAAATAGTCTGAACAAAGAGTATCGATGAAATCGGATGATTCTTCCAACACCTGCTGAGCTCTTACCTGCACTGTCATGCACTCATACCAAAGCCTGTAGCTTTCACAAACGGGGATGTGTGGGCCTAACACGGGGTCAAAGATGTAACTGTGCAAACGGGCAGGGCTATGAGATCGATACATAATTCTGCGTGATATTGGTATTGCAAAACGTAAGTGTTATTGATATATCTCATTATCGTGACATTAGGTTTGGGATGCTTTAGAGTTAAAGCATTCAGGCACGTACACTGCGAGACTTCGATTTGACCTTGTCAAACACGCACGACGTGATATGCTCCAAATTGAATGTTCCCCCCCCCCCCCCCATACCTACGCAACACGATTTGTCTTGGTCTAACGCTAGAGGTGTGGGTGTTATTTAACATTTGGGGATCGGTCTCTTCGTCTTCTTCGGAGTTGTCCATCGTATCCGATGATGACCTTCCTCCTCTGCCTCTATTTGTGGGATTTCGTGTGACTGTAAAGTCCAATCCTCGACCCGCATCGTCTGCTCCAGACAAAGCAGGTGAAGTCGCTGATTGTAGGTGTAGGTGTGGTTCTGGCTTCATGTCTCTTAAGATGCTGACTTTTCCGTAGCTCGCTTCGATCCTCTTCGAGCTTCGACGCTCCCCACTGGCAGAGCTGACGCCATTCGGAGCGTTCTGCGGCGGTGTCCTCCAGCTGGGTAGGGTTCAGGCTGCACTTTTTCATGGCCGTCTTCGGTTGGTCCTTGTAGCGCCCTCTTTCTGGCTCCCTGCAGAGCGATGGCCTTAGTGCAGCTGGCCATAGAGGACCTTTACGTGGAAGACGCTCCTTTGGCATCCTGATGACGTGACTGAGCCAGCGCGAAGTTTGTGCTGGATGGTGGTAGCCTCCATACTGATGCAGTTGGTTTTGCAGAGTATCTCAGTATGGGGCACTCGGTCATGCCAGGTTATCCGCAGGATGCATTGAAGACAATGAATATGAAAGGCCTCAAAAATCCTGATGTGGCGACTGCAAGGTCAACGTCTCGCAGCTGTAAAGGAGTGTCGTGATGACCACTGCCTGGTAAGCAGATGTTTTAGTATGTAGGCCGACGTCCTTGTTCTGGAATACTCTTTTTCTGAGCCTGCCAAAAGAGGATGACGACTGCTTTACTCGGTTTTGTACTTCCCTTTCACCGCTGCAGTCGCCAGACAGAAAGCTGCCCAGGTACTTATAGGATTCCACTATTGTGAGTGGTTTCTCAAAGACAGTGAAGGTGGGTGGATAAGGTGGATTAGTAGATGCCCACTGGCATACTTCTTCAGTCTTCATGATGTTCACCGAGAGACCAAATCTGTCATACGCATTTGCAGCAGCTGCAAGGGTAGCTTGCAGGGCCTCTGGTGTGTGGGCCACAAGCACGCAGTCATCAGCATACTGCAGCTCGATGACCGGCTCGGATGTAATTTATGTGACTGCTCGGAGCCTCCTGATGTTATCAAGGTTTCCATTCAGCCTGAAGTCCACTGTAATACCACTATCCTTCTCAATCTCCTTGTACAGTAGCGTGGTGACACACAGGAGGAAAATGTTGAAGAGTACCGGAGCAAGGACGCATGTCCCTGGCATACGCCGGTGCGCACTCTGAAGGGCTCGGACTCCTGGCCTCCTATTGTCACCTGTGCCATCATCGTCTCATGAAATTGACGCAGGATATTGACAACTTTTCTTGGGCAGCCTTCGACAGATCTAGAAAAGCCATGAAGATGTTCTGGTGCTGCTCCCGACCCTTCTGGAGCTGTCGTGCTGTGAAAATCATGTCTACAGTGCTCCTGTTTCGCCTGAAACCACACTGCAACTCAGGCAACAGCTCCTCTGTGATGCTCTGCACCACTCTGTGGAGCATTGCTTTGGCAAGGACCTTGCAAGGCAGTGTTGGTTGAGAAGGGCTTAGAAATGTTTGGCCCATCTCTGTGTGATCGTTATCTGGTCCTTTATGAGGGTCAGGCCATCAACCGATTTCAGGGGAGAGATAGAGCAGTTTCTTGGGACGTAGATGCTTTTCACTGCATCATAAAAGGTGTGCATATCGTTTTTGTATTTCGTTCGCCTTCGATACCCACCACTCGTTCTGCAGGGCACGCCATGTAGACTGCACCTCCCTCCTTATGTTCACCATCTCTGCCGAAATGTGTCCGATGTGGGTTTGTTGATTGTAGCACTGTGAGCTTTGTGCATATCTTTGAGTAAGGTACTTATTGGTGCAGCGTTTTCATTGAACCAATCCTGGCGTCTTTTTGCCCTTGTGGCCGATGGAGTCGGTTGCTGCCTCACAGAGCCTTGAGCTGATGGAGGACTATTTTACATCAATGGAATCCTCTACGCTTTGTAGAGGCTCAACGTCTTCCAATTTCTCAGCCAGAGAGCGTCGAAGGTCGTTCCGGACCACAGTGCTTTCGAGCCGGACACAGTCAAGTCGCTTCTTTCCTGACTTCTGGAGACAGATAGGAGGGCGTACTCTCACCTGTAACTTGGTCGTGATAAGTCTGTGATCTGTCCAGTTCTCAGCATCTCTCATTGCACGGGTGAGTAAGATGTATTTTATATCGGAACGTCTCACAATGATGGGATCTATTAGGTGACAATGTTTGGAACGTGGGTGGATCCAGGATGTCTTATATTTGTCTTTTAGTTGAAAGAGGGTGTTCGTGATGGTCAAGCAATGTTCAGTCGGTGCATAGGCACTGATAAGTGTGGCATAGCGATTCTTTGTCAGCGAGATGCTCAATCGGTGTTTCTGTGAGATTGGGTAGGAGGCTGTTTTTTATTGCGAATCCCACACCATGTAGATGTTTTCCTCCTTGGGGGTATTCCTTCCAGAAGAAGGTATAACCCTAGCCTTCCTCCTTCAGTGAGCCTTCATCCAGGAATCCGGTTTCGCGAAGTGCAGCAATGTCAATGTCACTTAGGTTTCGGCTGCAACTAGGGCAGTTCTTCGATGGGGGTCTCTCAGTGTCCCGGTCAGCGTCCAGTAGGGTTCTTACTTTCCACGTTGCCAGTTTGAGGGCGATTATTTTCTTGTGGTTTCTTGGACCTCAGACTGGAACAACCCCGATAGGTTACGGTTACCTATCCAGGTAGGTTCGAGTTGGCAATGTTTAGGCCACCTTTTCTAGGCCCCTCCCCATTCAGGTGAGCAGTTCGGATCCTAAATAGGACTGCTCAGTAGCCTCAGTCACACAGAGCAGTTGCCGCTCAGTCCCAGCTGCAAGCGACCAAATACCCCTGTGCCGCTGGCGTGCAGGGTTCTGACGAGGAGCTCCCGGTACGTGTCGTACCTGCTCCCGTCGCCACACCACCCAGGAGTCTTAGGGGACGTCCATAAATGACGTCACGCGATTTTGAACGATTTTTTACCCCCCCCCCTTCGTCACACGACGTCACAAAAAGTCAGACCCTCCCTCAAATATGACGTCACAAAGCTCTGCCCCCCCCCCCCAAAAAAAAACATGCTTTAAATCGCTTTAAACTATTGTCATTGTAGTGTGTACATGTGGCGCTGCACTCTGATGTTGTAGGAGAAAACATTTATTAAAAAGTCTATTTAATTAAGTAGAACGCGTTGTCTACATTTATTTAAAGTTGCGCATTTTGATGTGACGTCACATTTCTCAAACCCCCCCCCCCTCTCGTCACACATCGTCACAAATGTCTGCCCCCCCCCTCCCCCCCCCCCCAGGTACGTGACGTCATTTATGGACGGCCCCTTACGAGGAGCTCCCGGTACGTGTCGTTCCTGCTCCCGTCGCCACACCACCCAACGCCGCCGGACTTTTACATGAGGACGCACTTTCTCTTCGATGTATTTGTCTTCTTCTTCCTCTTCTTCCTGCACACGTTTTTGCTCATGCGGTCCTTATACTAAAAAGGTTTTGTTGCCAGAAAAAAGAGGGAAATCCCCTATTATTACGTTCTACTTAATTAAATAGACTTTTTAATACATGTTTTCTCCTACAACATCAGAGTGCAGCGCCACAAGTACTCACTACAATTACGATAGTTTAAAGCGATTTGAAACATGTTTTATTTGCGGGGGGGGGGGGGGGCAGAGCTTTGTGACGTCATATTTGAGGGGGGGGTCTGACTTTTTGTGACGTTGTGTGACGAAGGGGTGGGGGGGGTCAAAAATCGTCCAAAATCGCGTGACGTCATTTATGGACGGCCCCTAGCCTTTGTCTTCCCATACTTACCCACAAGGCAGCTGGTGGGTGAACGGTAGTGTAGTGATAAACGCACTCCGCTACGAACCCGGCGACCCGAGTTCGATTCCTGTTCACGGCCAACATGAGTGATGATTATCTCAACCGGTCCTGGGCCCCACCTAGATCGACTCGGCCTCAAATAAGTACCTGGTGCGGTTGTGTAAACATCGCCACTCGAGAGACAAAGGCGGCCGAGCGTGGTGTTGGCCACCATCCTCCCGGCCTTCATAGGTGCTCGCTAACAGCACTTGCCCCAGTAGTCTGTCAAGGCTATGTGGGGGTTCTTTGTTACTTAACATGGGACCCACCAACGCTGAGGTGTAATTGGTGAAAACGCTGGCGTTACAATCCAGAAGTCCAATTCCATCTTCTAAAAATGGCAGTTTGAGTTTTATTTGGCGAGATGTTCACTTATTCGCCTGGTATACAGGAGGTCGTGGGTTCGACCCCAACTCTGACGCCTGCTGCTGTATATTTGGAGTTGCATGTTCTCCCCGTGGTCGCGTGGATTTTTCTCCGGGTCCTCCGGTTTTCCCCTCCACATTTAGGGACATACGTTTCGAGTATTCGGCTGCTATAATTTCCACATAGGTAATAAGCCACTTCGTTCAGCGATCATCTGTGGCCAGGTCGCTTCTGAAAAGGGGCTGTAAAGCTCAGTGGACCTTACCGAGTAAGATTTTTTTTTTATGTAGATGATCTGTAGTGCGTGCGCACAGCAACACCAAAAGACAAAAACATCAATATTTAAACAAGTGTAAGTTACTCACTTGCCACCGTCTCTCTTTCCACCCAGCAGTGTCAGAATCAGAATGTCTACTTCTACCGGAAGAATCCGATGAGCTGTAAAGCTTTTTTTTTACAACTCTCTCGTTGACGAGTATACCACAGTCGATCGGCAGGTCACAGCGTGTGGTGGAAGTAAGGTGTGTGCACACCCATCTCTTTCAACACGTCTAGTTAACATGAAAGAGTAGACCGGATACCCTCTCGAGTTTGTTTTCGTGGAGGTCCTTCCGCAAGCAGCAGCGTTGATCGACACTGGAAAATAAACCCCCGCTGTGAACTTACCCAAATTCAGCTTTGGTTCTCAGACCCGTATGACGGTGTATGTTGAATGTATTTCGCACCGTGCGTAGCCAAACGTGATAATCGGAGGTGCGGGGGAAGGTGAACAAACTAAACACAAAAAAGTCGTTCTCAAAAAATGAGTTTTCAATCTAGATCTAAAAGTGCATCGCTCCAGTGGCTTCCAAAAATCAGAAGAGCGTTCCAGACGGCCGCAGAAGCGCAACTGAAAGCCCGCGATACAATGTACTTCAATACCACTGGTGACATACGACACGAATATACCGCTCGAGATTATTTAGCTCCATCGTACACTACGAAATTTAATATTGGTTATTTTAAAACAATCAGATCCGCGCATACGACCTACCTACTGGACACATAAGCCATGAACCAAAAATTGGAACGAAAATGTAAAAGTGTGCGAAGAAGCATGCTTCAAAGAAGAACACATGCGGTGTGAATGAAACAATTAAAACTGTTAAGAAATGCAAGTTGGCTCAGACCAGACACATGGCTAGAAGGGAAGATGGGCAATAAGTGAAGAATAACCGAGCGGCAGCCAAGGAATGTATTATCACGGAGCAATGAAATTATCTCGTGTGCACGTTTGAGCTAGGTTACATGATAGCAGTGATAGCGACGTCTTGCGGACGTCTTCATCCAACAGTGGATAGACCAGTTTGTTTTTCATTAGCGGGTGTCCCCAATAATGGTTTGGTGACTTTTTAAACAGGATTTTTTTTTGTTTGAGAAAACTCTGGAAACCCAGAGATACATGCAATTAGGCTATAGGTTGTAAACAGAAAAGAACATCCCCGTGGAGGAACTCAATTATATACCCAAGAGATTTGGTGCATGAAATATTTCATAGCCGGCAAGATAATTGTAGACAAAACGCAGAAGCGGCTGTCACCGTTAGCCGTCTGGCTGATTGTTAAACCTCCCGTGCCAATTACTTCTCACAGGGATAACATTAGGTCATTACCCTTCATTTACATAAACCAAAGGTGGACTTGTCGGTCATTGTTGGCCGTCACCCGAGTACCAACACTGCATACTGTGACCTCTCAAATGAGCAATCACATTACACATTGCTCACCCCTGACTCCAGAGCACAGTTGTATAAACCGAGTGAAAGATTGATTTAATAATTTAAAATGTAATTTCAAACACGTAATAAGAGTCCTTTGCAGTGATCACATTTGCAAAGGTACTTTCCCTGAAGTCCCGGATAACTGAAGTGTCAAAACCAGAGCTAAATGTATTTTTTCACACGCGCATACCATATCACCACCTCTATATTCCGTAAACAAACGTGGTGCAAAATTGTAAATCAGCTGGGCTTGCTTGTTGGGTTGTGATATTGGGGGAGAAAACATGAAAAAAATATGTTTTATTGTAGCTGTCACTTCTCTTATCGCTTTCATAAAAGGGCCAGCTAAGGCTGCAATGGAAAGAGAAAATAATCCGCATCCAAGACGAATAATACTGCCTGCACAAGTGGCATACGATGGTTTGCATTACTTTACAAAATCATCCCATTACTACGTAGATATTTTAGAAATGTTTTTTGTTAATTTCCCTGTAATTATATAATGGCGACATTATCATAAAGGTTATACAAACTTGGCAAGCACCTTACTGGTGTAAAAATATGGTACACCATTAAATTAAATTCCCAATAAAATCCGTTATATAATACGCCTTGAAATCTTTAGAAATGGCCACAGAAAATACAATGTAGTTCATGTTTTTCAAAACAGTACTATACTATACAATATCACCCTCTAGTGGAGGTTAGTTTAGATTTGTGACTGCATTCCATGTTAACTGAATAACTTATAAACACGCTTATTTTATTATCTGGAGTAAACGGGGAAAATAAAACTTATCAGACATGTTTTATTACATACTGCATTGCACACAGGTCAAATGCCAAAACCTGACAAGCACGAGCGTTTTCTTTCAAACACTTCAATAAATATTTTCAAATGAACATTTTACAAAATTTGTATTGTAAAAAATCAGGGTCATATAAATAACACACTAGATTTAACAAAAAGAATACTTAATTTTGAAAGCACTCACCCATTTCACAGCAAACGTGATTTAAAAAAAAATACACAGCAGGAACACCAGGACCAGTAATCATCATCACAATAACAGCACATCACTAACTTTCCAAAATCATAATTCACATGAATTACAATTGCTGCTAACCTTTTGGTGCATCTTATGAATGCATCACTTAAAAGCTTGTCTGTAATGCCCGCTCATGCGCACATTCCAATTAACAGGTTTTTGAAATTACAATGGGGCTCCAGAGGCACGCGACTGCATGTAAAATAATGTAAATTATAATTGGTTAATTAAGTAAAAAGTGCCTGTCATCCGGAGTGGTAAAGATCATGTGATTCATGTCATTTTCGCTTAAGTTGTTTACAATGACATTGCAACACGGGAAAATGTTGTCAGAAAGTGAAATTCTAATTTAGCGAATACCACATGTGCATATCTAAATATTTATAAAAAGGGATGCGCTCTGGTTAATCAAGGCAGCATTAAGCTCATGTAAATATTGATTAATTTCACTATGATGCACCCACGAGTTGCTTTCTAACTTTTGTTCATTTGCGCGCGTTACAGGTTGCGTAATTGTTACTTTGATTGCAATATTTTCACAAGAGTTGATACACCAATTCAAACACTTTTGTGCATGGTGAAGAACTCTGATAACAAAAGTATGCGCTGTACCCTGGAAATCCAAATTACAGTTGTGTTGTTACATGATTACATTTATTTTGAGGTACAAACATTGTCTAATATCCTCAATGCTTTGACAAAAATGTAGTCTACACATACTGTGCTGTGTAAACAATGATTTTTTTTCCCCACACATCCGCATTGTATTATACAAATAATTTCTGTACAGCAGGATAATAAAAATGAAACACTTTTTAGCACCTGTTATTAACATAATGGCGTTCTCATGGATACCGATTAATTTGCCACGTTTCATTGCAATGAGAATATCACCGAATGGTAGATTTTTTTGTGTGTGAAGTAAATTCGAGCCAACACAGCCAACCTACAACCCATTATTAGCTCATTAATCTAGCAATGTGTACAGCACACGCATTTATCAGGAAAGTTCAAGTAAATACGCCGAGGGTTCATTTTACCCTTGCTTGTGTGATTGTAGAAAAACGCCTCCAGGAGATAATTGTTCACGGCCCGGCAGATGTGGATGCAACAAAGAAGTGCAGCTTATTTGTATGCTGCGTCTCCGCCTGGCATATCTGGCTGTGCACGTACTGTATGCAGACACGAGTCTCTTACAAAATGGGATCGCTTTAAATTACTTGCACAACCCACACATCTATGTTTGATGGATTAAACATATTTACACTTTTTATCATTACAAAAATAGAAGTTTGAATAAAAAATACTATATAATCATAAGTTTGACACAAACGTGACAATGAAAATATAAGTGCTTAGAGCATTAATTCATTTCTTCCGGACTTTTTGCTTCGAAGGTTGTTTTTCTTTAAGTGGCGACAATTTCAGATCCGGTGACGGCTTCCTATCTTGGCCACCTGTACAAAAACGCAGGTGATGTGTTACAAATGAGCACTGCTCCATTGCATTGCGTTTTTTTTTAGACAATTCAAAATTTTGCACGCAATCATGATTAAACCTAATATGCATGCCTTCCCCAATAAATATCTTTGCCTCCATGAGCAGAATTTCGTTTGAAAATAAATTACCATCGATATTTATAACAATTGGTACATTTCGTATTTGCTTCATTCTTGGAGCACGAAGGCACTGTATCAGGTGGATGCCGTCGACCAGTAGTGAGCAGTGCTGCTGTGGTTTTACTAATTTAGATAAGTTTCAGGGATCTTTAAGATGTTGCAAATTAGGACTGTGATACAGGCACCAAGCACCTAGCGTTTGTGAAAAAGCACGTATCTTTGGTTAATACAGCCGTAGTATTAGTACACCAGCTCGAATCGTGAACCTCTGGAACGAGAGGCAAACGTGCTACCGCTTGGCCATGAAACAAACAATTCACGTAACAAGTTGAATGATTACATGAGAAAACAAGGTCAGTTGCCAAGAGCACAACCTGCGTAGTCTGTAAGAGCCGAGCTGCTCAGAAAGCTTCCCCCCTCGTGCAAAGAGGACAGTGCCGACAGTCTTGATGCGCGGAGGGATGCATCAAATTCCTGTTCCTGCAGAACCAAGGGGGGAGGGAACAAAGCTACCGATCTAAACTCACGACGAGTCAAATATTCATTGCTTCCATAATAACCATAGTTTGTAATCGTCCAAGCTTTAAAAATATAAAGATTGATAATGTAAAAAAAATATTAGTGTTTTCGGCCAATAGCGATATGCCCATAGTATGTAAAAGGATGTATGTAAAAGGATGTAAACATTTCCTGTAGCTTAAAATAAAATAGGAAGAGCAGGCAGTTAGCTAAGCAGACGTGCAGCGGTTAGTCGGTACCCGGTACTCTTCAACCTTGCGTTTTGACTCATCCAACTGGTGCTGCAGAAAACCCAGAGACTCTCGATATTTGGAGTATCGTTCCTGAATTCTGTTCTGCTCTTGGTGAGATTCCTGGTTGAACAAACATATACGGTGAGAAAGCCCGCTTAATTCGGGGCATAAGACTGAATGATATATTCTAACACAATGCTCCAAAATTCAATCGCATACTTCCAAGTCCTTGAGTCCCTCAAGAACCTCCAATTTCTCTGGAACAGACTCCAAGTGATCCAATGCTACCCGTGTACTCTGATAAAAAAAAGATATTTGACAAGAAACATAAAAGGCATAATTTGAAAGCAGATAATTTTAAACGTCTTTCAAATATGGCAGTTGTTTTTATTTTATAAGTTGTGATAAAAGTACTCACGATTTCCAGGTCTGCTATTCGATCCTGTGAATATGACAGAATACAATAGTCAGAGAACTTGTGCTCAAGTGTTGTGCATATTAAATTAAATGTAACTGTATTAAGTTAAAGTAAACTTGACAATTACCTGTAGAACACGGACTTCTTCATCCCTTTTTCTGTTTTTCTCCAATAGATCTTAAAAGAGGAATTTGCACACGTCACTTATTTGATGGACAGAATCACAGAAAGTACTGCAGTTATTATTTGTTGCAGGTTTGATAAAATGAGTGTGAGAAAACGAATGGCCTAAGTTGCACCATAAGACTCAACCACCTACTGTCAAAAACGTTATCCTACAGATGTGCAAGACAGGGTGTTTTAAGAGCATTATAAACATTACATCCATTTAGAGTGTACTTTTCGGGAGGGTGGGAGGAGAAAAACTGGCGATAAATTTTAAACGCAAGGTGCCGGGACAACGTGTGCGCTGGCATAATCTGTTTATTAACACCTGCCGCCCCCGTACCTCTTTTCTCTCGGTGGATCTCGGCGAGCAATTTCTCTTGCTTGGTGAGCTGCTCCATGTAGAGCTGCCGCTCGGCATCTTTACCCTGGGCCGCCCCCCTCAGCTGCTCGCGCACTTGCTGGAACTGCCGTCGGAGACGCTGCTCCTTTTCCATGTGTTCCGTCAGCTCCTCCCGCACCCACTGCAGCTTGGCCTACGCCCACGAAAAGCCGCATGAGCAGCGACTTTGGCGAGTACGTATGACGTAATGAAATTACACTGATGGGAGAATGACACGGGAGTAATCTTAAGTACTGTTTTAATTGCAATATAAACCGTTACAACCAAACGAATCCACAAGTACAAGTCGTAACATAAGACAAACATTGCTAATACAACACGACTCACCTTCATTTCTGCTGACCACCTATGAGGGTCTCTTGGTAGTTCATCATGTTTTGCCAATACCTGCGTGCATAAATAAAACAAATAAGACCAGCTTGTGATGGATCCTCAAAAGTTACAATTCAACTATCTAAATGGGAAGTGTTTACAGGTTTAACATTTCAATTGTATCAAACATGTGTGCAATATGATTGCGATGCCATATCTATTCAATGTAATAAGGTGAAGGTGTGGTTACTTGCTCACACCACTACTGGGAGAAGAAACTCCACTCGCAGGAAATTGAGAGAGCACCTCTGGATCGTATTGGGCCTGGTCTTCCACTCTAGCCAAATGTCTTAGAAGAGATGGAAGTACCTCACCACATGTAATGTGCTAATCGAACTGCAGTGAGCCTAATTATACTACTGGGTGGACAAAGGTCAGGGGATTTAAGAAACCTGCCCACCGTTCCAACTGCCACACCGGGAGATTGAATGGAACTGCTGAGCTTTAGATTGCAAGTCGAGTGATCTCCTCCATCTTTATATATAATACGCTCGTGTTTCTTTTGTTTATTTTGCTTTCATTTGTTTTGTTTAACCTGAGCAGCGTCCTTGGAGACGATTTCACAAAGGGCCACAATCTCTTTGCCGACAGCACCCAGGACAGATTCGAGTTCGGTCTCCAATCCGGCAACCCGCTCGCCCAGACGGCACGTCTCCTCCTCCAGCTGCTGTTCACGCTCCCCACGGCTGGCCGCCAGCTCGCTCTGCCGAGCAAAATTGGCACGCACGCACAGATCACACATGCGCACACACAAGTAATCCCCCAATCCACACCAGCGTCAAGGCACCAACGAGAGAATGGAGCTGGCGCGCAGGGACCTAACACATTAATCACAGACAACGCAGCAACAGTTTTGCGCTTTGTAGGTTCATTTTAATACATGTCGCCATTCAACGGCTGCCATTCCAGACAAATTGAAAACACGTATTCACAATAAATGTCTGTATTAAACACAGGCATGAAACGGACCTTCTTCTCCAGGTCCTGGCGCACAGTCTGGTATTTGCGACGAAAACGAGAAAGCTCTTCCTCACGCTGGCCGAGCTCCGAGGTCAGACGGTCACACTCCACCTTCATCTTGTCCATCCGTGCACGCACAGACTTGGCTGAACTCTTTTCCCCCACAAGCTCTGCCTGAGATGAAAGAAATACGTTACTGAAAAATGACTGACACACAAAAAGACAAACGGCTGAAGCGCTGACGTAAAAATCTGGCCTGACCGAGTAGTAGCCTTGTGGTTGGTCAGCATGTTCGGCATTAAGTAAAATTGTACAACACAGACAGTGGTATTCCCAAAGCAAACTGATACTTTGTGGCATTATAATGGAGAAAAAAAAGTGTTAGTAGACAAAGAGAAGCATTTCTAATAGACGCTGCGCTTGACAGATGATAAATGTGCACCTTGAGGCTCTCAATGTGGTTTTCCAGCTGGGCAAGCTCCTGCCTGTTAACATGCGCTGCCTTCTGGGTGCTGGCCTCATGCTGGGTGGCAGCCACTTGCGCCTCAATCCTCAGCCCTTCAGCCTCACGGTGGTGCGTGTCCCTCTCCAGTGCAAGTTGGCGCTCAAGCTGCGTGACCTCAGCCTGCGCTTTTGCCGTCTCCTCCCGAGATTCCACCAGCCGTGTGCGGAGCTCCTTGCCCAGACGTTCCTCCTCAGTCAACCTACAGCATTGGGTCGGAAACCGTTTCCTTACCGAAGGCTGAATAGGAATTTCCAATATTTTTATCCAGTTACCGCATGTTAACCCCCAGTCACTTCTGTCACTGCTAGAGGCCCTTGCAGTGATGTAAGCGACTAAACTTAGAAGTGACAAAACTTATAAATGCGGTATTCATCATCAGCCACAATCAATTCACTGGTGAATGAAGATCTAACCAAGCTGTTTTCTCACAATCACGCAATGTAAAATACATCGTTGCCAAGTCCAAAATATTCCCTTCTAGTACCCAATTGGTGCAGCCAAGATACTTGTATTGATGAATAAATATAATTGCGGGCCATTGCCACGTGATAGCGCTCAAAGCGACAGGCTATATGACGTGCAGCTACATGCTGTATCTGGCCATAGGTTCCCCACGCCTGACTGAAAACAACGTAGAATTCACAAGCAATAAAATGTATTTTATCAAGTATTATTGCTTTCAACCGCAAAATCAGGTGGATGTCACTAAAGGTTATATCACTTGTGTTTAATGCCTTCAGAAAGAAAAAAAAGCAATGCCACTTCTCAATTGTTAACACAGTTTAATGTGAAGACCATTTCATGCCATATCAATTTGAAACCATAACAGTGGGTGTCGGACAAACTCAATATTAAAGTATATTTCACGACGAGTTCAATGTCTCGCCATCCCGAAATCTTCCGGAAACGCCTTCAAAAAGGCAGTTTTCTCACCTGGCCGCAATCTCCGCTCGCTGCAAGCCCTGATCGCGGAGCTCCTTCTGCAGCTGCAGCGAGGCCTGGCGGTCGCGCTCGTGCTGTGAGCTCAGCACGGCAATCTCCTCCTCGAGACGCCGATTCTCCTCCCGGAGCTGCTCTGCCTGCAAGCCTCGGCGCTGTGTCTCCACCTCCAGTCTCTCCGTCCGCTCGCGAGACTCGCCCAGCTCACGCTCCAATTCCGAACGCAGTAGGCGCAGCTCTCCCAGGTCAGAGTCCTCAAAACCAGAATATAATGTAACAGGTACAAGTTGCAACCCTGCAATTCCTTACTCATGGCACTGCTGACAGAAGGGTCTCCCCGATAGTGGGAGCTCTAGAGAGCCCCTCGAGGGATATTTTGTCTACTCTTCCATGCTGGCCACCACATTTTACTCCATCTGATGGACTGTGGTGTACCCAGATGGGAGATCAAACCAACTGCCTTTGGGTTGCAAATCCAGTGTAACAACCATTACACCCCATGGCAGAATCTCCAAAACCAGGATGCAGCATAAATAACTTAAACTTTGTCAAATGGTGGTTGTGTTTTTCTTTATAGATTTGTTTGGCGTTTTGTATATTAATTTAAAGCCAGGACTTCATTGAAAGAGACTCCTGGTCTAATGGGTTCTTATGAAATTATTCAGATCTACCTTCTTTCATGTGCCCTGTACAAGTGAAAGAAAACATGCAACAGAAAATAGGTTTTTAACAATGTTCAGAGGAATGTAATCATCGCAATTTTAGCCTATTAGTTATTTTCATCACGCACACAACATGTCGTATAGCTGATCAATCACCTTGCGGCGGATGATTTCCTCCTGCTGGGCTCGTTTGGCCAGCACATCGTCCAGCTCCCTCTTGAGTCCGTCCACTCTCTGCGACCCGGTCACCAACTGCGAGCGAAGGACTTCACTTTCCTTCTCCAGCTGCCCGCTCTTTTCTGTTGCGCGCGTCACAACCTCCTTCTGCTTGTCCAGCTCGCGCTCCAAAGACCGGCACTTTCCCTTCCACTGGCGCAGAGACTCCTGCGCTTTTTGCCTCAGCTCGTCACGACGCCGCTCCACCTCGGACAGCTGTTGGTCCGTCTGGCGAAGCTGCACCTGATGGCTCTCGATGTCCCGGGACAATTCCTCAGCATGAACCTCAGCCCGCCGCCTCTCGCGTTCGCACACCTCGTACTGGCCTTGCAGCTGCTTCAGCTGCTCCAGCATGCGCAGAGTGTGTCTCTCGCGCTTGTCCACATCGGCCGACAGCAGCTGCCAAAGCGTACAATGTAATATAACTCAGGATTGTAAATTTTAATATAAATTGTTCTGTTAAGCTGTAAAAAGAAACTTGTACGAGCCAACACATATTTAGAGATATTAAACTTGGAAAGCTCTTACATTGACAAGAAAATTTGCACACATCAACCTACACTAAGTTGCACGAGAACTTTAATGTAGACGTTACAACCAGTTTAATCATATATCATATCAAAGTACATGACTTTTTTTTACTGGACCAGAGTAATTTACCTCTACATGAGCTGTGAGCTTTGCAATCTCTTTCTCTTTCTTCTGCAGAGTATGTTTTAATTCATCCATCTCAGTGAGTACAGCACTGCGATTAAGTTGTGCTTTCAGTTCCAAAACTTGTCGCTCCAGATCCTTTTTCTCCCTCTCCACTTGGATATCCGACACAAAAGAATAATTCAAAAATATAGCCTGTTAGGAGGTGCATTCTACAATTGCAAGCACGCACAGCTTAGAGTATATAAATTGACCAATTAAAAAGCACATTTCACATATGGGCAAAAAGACATTCATGAACAAAGCCACCATATGGAAATTTCCTCTCGGAGCCCATTGCTCAAGTGGAGACAAAAAAGGAATTACCAGCCCGGAGCGAGCTCGTGTCTTCCTCTTCGGTTCGGCGAACCTTTTGCAAGGACACTTGGGAAATCTGGTGCTGCAACCCTGCCCTCTCCTCCTCGGCTCGTCGCAGCTGCAAGCGCAGCTCATCAATCTGAAGCCAGGCAAGGCACAACCACCGACGCAAGGTAATAAAACTTCCACATTCTTATGGCACTGTTTTTAAAGATAACATTTATCTTGTTTTTCAAGTACAAAACGGTTTCTTTACAATATTATTATTTCAGGTAAACATGTTGGGGCTCTTCATTTATTACTCTGAATATAAAGCCAAACTGCATTCTATTGCATCATCAAACAAACCTGTTGGAAGAGGGCATCTCGGCCACCCTCCGACTGATCCAACTTGCGACGCAACCGCTCAAGGTCTTGCTCAAGCTTTAGAGAGATACATTTGAAATGTTAAAAACACTACGTCGACAATATAACATTCCTCATAAGATTGATTTAGGATTCAAAGAGCCCTATGCTTACTTGAAGTTTTTCAGACTCAGTCTTGAGCATCTTGGTTTTCATTAGTGACTCGGCTTCAGATTTGGCTTCTTTTTTTAAGAGTACCTGCCAGCCAGCCAGCACCGCACAACATATTTTATATTTTCATTACAGTAATGTACATATGCACAAAAAATTGGGAACGTGCATTACTGTGTTAACATATTTATTCCTAATACAAATGCATGAACCCGTCCAGCGAAGCAGCACGGGGTATTATTTCAAAATAGTCTGAAATGGGTTTACAATAAACGACTTAAGGTAAATCCATGCCTCCTGTAGACTTGATGACAATTGCCCAAGTTGGTCCTGCTTGCGCTCCATCAACTCCCTTTCTATTCGCATCTCCCGTTCCATCTCCTGGAGCCGGCGTTCCACACGATCGGAACTCTGCAAATTCCCACGAGGAAACAAAGTGACCATTTCACCAAACAAATACCACACCATCTACCAATTAACCCAAGTGCAAGTTTACATATGGGGCACGCCAAAAATATAACGAAACTGTTAAATGATCTAAAAAAGTGTCAAGTGCTACATTTTCATGTTGAATTATCAGAAACTCAAATGTGTAGTATACTTACACAGCTCCCTGTTGCAGCATGAAAGCAAAATGACATTATTCAGTAAATTGTGTTTGTATATATTTAACCACCGTGTGCACAATTACATACACAAATGTGCATTTACACATATTAAGTTACTAAAGACTTGAATTAAAGTATCTACATTGTTTAAGTGGATACATGATTGGTGGAACATACACCATCTCTGCTCCTTGAATCATGAAGGCTCTCCGAAAGGTCCTGCATAGCTCGCCTGGTATCAACCTCTACCCTGAAAAAGGGGTTCACGCACAGGAAAATAAAATCAGTGTGAATGTGACCCAAAAATTCACCTTCAGTGTTGTGTTCCCATCTTGTGCAAGTGGTCTGAAAATACATTGCACATTGGTTTTATAACGACATAATTAATAGCTAAATAAATAGCTCTCCGGGGTCCTTTCGAGTTGTTAGACGTGCGAGTTATTGCGCACGTCTGACATTTCGCTCCTCCGGCTGGGAGCTTCATCAGGTACCAAATAAAATGCAGTTTCTTTCAGTTCCTCAGTTTCTAAAGAACCTTCCAGCACATGGAGTAAAGTCTGTTATCGTGCCGTGTAACACACGGTACAACCCAAAAACACATCAGAGAGCTATATAGCACAACCGCGAAAACCTACGCAGTAGTACCATAATAAATGACCAAACTTGCAAAAATGTAATCAGAAATAGTTATCATGTATCAAAACATCTGTACCTGTTCCGGCGATCTATTTCCCTGTCCAAATCATCACCAATCCGCATTTGGTCGCTCGTGAGATCTCGTAAAGACTGGTGTACTCTGTGCAACTAAATGAGAAATAACAAAATGAGACGAAAGATGAGTTTATATATTTCAAACAAGTTTATGTTCTTAATATATTATACTTTTTTTGAAAAAAAAATCATAATAAACCATCAATTGCTAAAGTATGGAATTGATAATCAAATCCAGGTTAACTTAAGTAGAGGTTGAACGTTCAAACTGCACAGTGGGTTCAAATGTGATTGGTCAGCGGCAGCCATAATAAAATAACAAGAGGCAGGGCTTATCAGTTACCGCATAGTATGTTAAAACAAAGACACGTGCAGGGCAGGATTTTTACCATTAGACATTTCGATGTACGGTACCAATAATTTTTTCTCGCTTTTCTGCGTTCAATTATGATATCAATAGAAACAAAATTAAATGCCCTAAACATGCTCTCCGATGTGTTTGAGTTGTACTGCATGTTGTCTGGCAAGAAGCTCCGAGCACTTGGGAGTGCAATGTCGGACATCGTGCCAGCAACATGCAGTACAACCCAAAAACACATCAAACACATTATACACCACAACTGCAGAAACACACAGTAAAAACCCAAAAAAGGATTCATTAGCCTCAATGAGTGGAAGCCAAAGCACACACCTGGCTTCGAGGGATGGCCTCATCTGCAAACCGCACGACAGATCTTGATCTCCTGTGCCGTGTGGGACTACCATAATTCCTGAGTGGCGAGGTTGGCCGATACTGCCGGCCCTCTGAAGAACATTACACATATTTACATAAACAGTGAGGCTTTTTTTTATCAGTTCATAATACCTGCTCTGAAATTGGATTTAGAAGCATGGTCATTAACAAGTACACAAAAAAGTATGGATGCATGCTTGAAATTACATTGATAAACAGAAAGCAGAACACAAATATTAGAGGATATACACATGTAAACGACAACATTGAAACTTTCAAGAACTTTCAAGAAAAGAAAAGTAAGTGGGCTTCGGCAAAACGTTACTAGAAGAGATGGCAGATGGTCAAGAATAATGACAGAGTGGCAGTCAAGGTACGTAACACATCCAGAACAAGAGGAGATGAACCAATGAAATCAGCTTGTGTACATGTGCTTGTTGGATTATTACATCGCAAGATCATGAGAGACGGCAGCAGCTTGTAGAGGTCTTCATCCAGCATTGGATTGACCAAGGCTGATGACGAAGTGAGTATAGGTCCATGAAATATATTAATTTCAACGCAATAATGAATATTACAGGTCTTTTACCCCTTCCGTTGGTGTCATCCAGATCACTCGCATGAAGAGAATGCAGTGTAGATGCCCCCCGTACTCCTGCACTCCGACTCAGTCTCTGGCTTCTCAGATCCTCCAATGACTGTTCTAGATTGTCACGCAACTAAATTTTGGAACACAACATCATACGTGTGGGTGCAAGTATTCACAATAAAATGTTAATTAATAAAATATATGACAAAACACACCTTTTTAATAAACTTTTTGAGCAAAGAGTTGGCAGCAAATTTAAACTCACTCTAGACATGGCTTCTGTTTGGTCGCCTGTGTAGTCCCTGTATTGGCCCAGCAGGCTGTCCACACTTCGAAGATTACGATTTGTATCCTAAAAAGCAAAAATTTGCTGAAGTTATTTACGAAAATATAAAATCCTGTCATAATCAAAACAACGAACGCAATCTTCATACATTAAATGTTTTTTTGTTTTAAAAGCTAATTAGTGTAATGATAAAAGTACATCCATAACTGATCTATACAAAAAAGCACAACTCAAGCAAGAATAGTATTTTAATATATGAAGCTTGCCTGTGATTTAAAAAAAATGTTTTTATTATTTCTTTACACGATAGGTCAAAAGTGTCTCTCTCCAATTCCCCAACTTTCAAATGAGCTTTAACCCATCAACCTCAAGTCATGATTTGTTAATGGAGTATATTATATGCAAAGTTTACGGTGGCCTGGTAGAGAACTGATGGTAGAACACAGGCATGTAAGAATTCACCCACCACTTGATTTTTGTTATATATATGTTTACATATTTTTCCCAATTGTGCCATCAGCCTCATCATGAGAGGGAAAAGGCTTTCGGAACCCTCACAGAACAGAAAAGGTCTGCACGGAATGAAAAAAAACATTTCAAATTACACTAGGGGGCAGCACTTTCCTACTTGCTATTTTCAATTCAGCTGTAATTTAGCCTTGGACATGGCCTGGATTTGAACCCAACTTTATTAGCTCAGCGGTCTGACCTGAGCCACCTCCATTCACAGATCAATTTGTTATCTTGTATTATCTTGTATATTCCATCATCATTTGCCCTTAACATTTGTACAATTTGCATACATTTAAAACGTCGGGTTTAACGTGCACAATTCGATGCACGTTGCGAGTGGAAATTAACCGATGGATCGTTGGCCGTTTAGAAAACCTGCAAGGTGCTGGCGAGGGTGTTGATCTTGCGGGCGATGCCATCTCCGGCGCCCGGGTGGCGCCTCGTGTGCCGGCGGCCATCTCGAGGAGGTGGGGCGCCTTGTTGTAAGTCGCTGCTCTCCGACTCTCCCGATGAGTCATCCATTTACGCTCTCCATGTGCCACTCACTCCTGTATTGCAGCCCTGCCTGCACTTAAAGTCACACACGTACGCGAGTCACAAAATGTTAGGGAGTCATTTCTATATCGTCAGCCATGATCATCATCAGCCATGATCAAACCATGGCTGATAATGAAAGCCGTTTCAATCTCGAATGATCCTGCAATATATTTTTTTGTTTTTACACATTTAACCAAGCTGGTCAGTTCTAGTTGGTGAAGTGAGCACATTTTGTCCCGCCTCTTACCGAATACTTGATTGGCATGGGTGCCCCTATCCAATATAGCTCCTCAGATCTTCAAGGCTCTCAGAATTATTCACAAACATCAAGGCAGTGCCCCATTTAGGTAGTCTTTCAACAACCCTTTGCCAATTTAACACTGGAGCAAGGCCTCTCGTCGCAGCGTCAGGATTGTTTGACCATACTTCACCATTTTGGCTATTACAGGTCGAAAGTTAGGGGCCTCAGCACCGGTTCGGATATCACTCACCAACAATGTTATCCATGACCTGGAATCATACCCTGGTGACTTCCACTTTTTAAAATGGGTCCAGGATATGTACTTTTTAAAACGTATGAATTGGGAAAAATCAGATAACTTCATTGTGACCTAGCCAATAAAAGTGCAGTGTATTTATGTTTTGTATCGCAATACAATAATTTCTGAGAATATTGAATCGCATATGGTAGATGTAACGTTTCGATTTAAAGCTTTCGTGACTGCAAGGATTCATCTTCTTTGGTTCTTTCGGTAAAGTCACGTAGAATGAGAATAAAATAATAAATTGATAAAATAACACAATAATATTCTCACGACGTTTCGGCCACAACACAAGCGGCCTTCATCAGGTGAAGGGACGAGACTGTCTGGTAGGACAGCGCTGGAGTGAACGTGGCTTTTTTCACTCCAGCGCTGTCCTACCAGACAGTTTCGTCCCTTCACCTGATGAAGGCCGCTTGTGTTGTGGCCGAAACGTCGTGAGAATATTATTGTGTTATTTTATCAATTTATTATTTTATTCTCATTCTACGTGACTTTACCGAAAGAACCAAAGAAGATAGATGTAACGTGTCAAGATAATGTCTATCCGATTACCCCTACCAACTTGCATAATGCGCTCAGGCTAATGAAAAGTTGTCTCAAGATATATAATCGTATTTCAACTGCAATGCACAGTGAAGCTAACTTTCCGAATTCCCACGCAGTGTCAAGCGCATTACAAACTTTCACGCCGCTAATCGACACATCAACCTATCAGCCACAAGACGGCGCTAAAGCAGGAAGCAAACGATGTAAGCACGCGCCCCAACGGTTTAACACTCCACACCAAGGCTAAATTGAGTGGGCACTTTAAATGCATTCCAAGAATAATTCCAAGTACACTGCCCTGCCAAATTGCACTATAAAACGTAATATTCCTTTGTGTATTTCGAACCCGTGTGCTTGCGCTTTTCCAAGATCTCTCGTGGAATCTCTCGTCTCAATGGGCAGATACATGACATTGTATAGGGTGGTCCATATGTCTTGTGACCCCCCCATTTAAATTTTCTATAAGACGTCATAAAACATTTTAAATGTTTATTTAAAACATTTACTGAATGTGCAAAGGAAAAACAGCGGAAGGGGTCAATTAATTAGGGTGTGGGGGGGTCACAATACATCTGGACCACCCTGTACAATTACTGTATAAAGTCTCCGCTCCCCATCCGCCCAATTCATTGGGACCAAAGCGGAACCGAGTGGACACTCATGTCGACACTAGCCCACAACAGTTCCTCTTTAAGCTCAACGTGACAATGCAGTACAGTGGATGCATCGTATAAAGTAACAAAAACTACATTCCGACCATTCTCAATCCCCCAAATTAGGAAGAAGTTTCCCCACGCCATGTAGATTGGTGGGGGGGGGTCAATGTTTACCATTACTCCACCACACGTTGTGGGGGGGTAGAGTGGGTGGGATGGGGGAGGGTTAGGACCGGTGTCTAATATCACGTACCACTCATGTATCTTACCTCAGAGCTAAAAACTCCTAAGGCATGTATGTATGCACGATAAGCAGCACATGTGCATTTAAGCGCGTGTGTGTGCATTAGTATGACAATCACAACAGCGCGCTGTAAAGACAGTCGACGTGAATTGTAATCGAGACGACTAACATCGGTCGTTATATTAACCGCGACCCAACCACCACCTTCACCGACGCAACAGTGACCAGAGGTGAGGCCTTTAAAACACGATAGATTGACAAAAGGGCCGTAAAGTAATTACGTGTAATAATTTACGAACTGTTTGTGCACGGCGTACGCTCAAATGCATGCTCCGACGGTACGTAGGTCCGGTGTTACTCTGTCTGACCACAAGGCCACAGCTCGCTCTTACGCCCGCATTTTAAAGTTTCTATATCAGCGTGAACACTAACGACACTGTCACATGATGATAACAACAATTTTTTAAAAAAAAACGTGCGCCAAAAAAAATAACAACAGGGAATTAACGAGTCGACAAATCGCCTCACAAGGCGGCAACATTTTAACCGTGGTTCACACGCCTCGGATTATAAACAATCGATAACACGACCGAATTCTTGGACGCTTCAAACGAGCCGTTTAACGCACTAACTTACCAGTAACTTAGCCGATGTATAAGATGATTTATGTGGAGCCAACATCGATTTGACAACTTGACCCTTCACGGCACTCGCCGACGCTTCTTAACACCGACGCCTTTTGAGTTGCCGGCGAATTGAATGAATGAACGAACGAACGAACGACCGACCGACCGACCAAATACACACGAACGAATGACCCCAGAGTTTTTTTTTACGGTAAAAAAAACCCGGGCGAGGCGAACCCAAGTCGAAAAGCTCGTTATGAATCAGCGTTGAGTGTCGACGCGACGTGGATTTAACTCACCTCCACGGCACCGAAGGGGAACAGCCCCGCCGCGTCCCGCCACTGCGAGCCACAACGCGCGCCACCTCCTCCACAAAGCGACGACGGACGACAACCCGACCAGCGCAGGCGAGGGTTTTGACGGGGGATTAACGAAATAATAAATATAAGCCCAACCCAACGACGACTGCTGTGAAAGCGCGCGCGCGCTCCCGCGAGCAACGGAGGCGGCTGGGGGAGCTGCACGCGTGCCGACAGAGCCGAACGAGCGGCTTGAAATGGCCGCCGTTGGCAGGCGAAGGACCCCGCGGACCACCCCCCCGCCCCCCCTGCCCCGCAGCCTCGGGGGTGGCCTCGGCGCCGCTGCCGCCGCCGCCGCTGCGTTTCGCGGGCCCGGCGCCCGCGAAACCCCCCCCACACACCCCACACACACACACCCCACACACACACACCCCACACACCCCACACCCCACACACCCCACACCCCACACACCCCACACCCCACACACCCCACACCCCACACCCCACACACCCCACACCCCACACACCCCACACCCCACACACCCCACACCCCACACACCCCACACCCCACACACCCCACACCCCACACACACACACCCCACACACACACACCCCACACACACACACCCCACACACCCCACACCCCACACAATCCCCCCAACACCCCCCCCACACACACCCCACACAACCCACACACACCCCACAACCCCCCCACAACCCCCCCCCACACCCCCCCCCACACCCCCCCCCACACCCCCCCCCCACACACCCCCCCCACACACCCCCCCCAACAACCCCCCCAACAACCCCCCCAACACCCCCCCACACACCCCCCCACACCCCCCCACACACCCCCCCACAGCCCCCCCCCACAACCCCCCCACCCCCCCCGCGTGGTGGATCCCAGCCCCGCCCTCGCCCACAACGAAACTTGCAAAGCAAATAGCAACACGCGCGCTAGCGCAAATAACAAAAAAAAACCCATATATACACTCGGTGTTTATCCTTAATAGAGGTTCTGGGGGGGGGGGGTTAGATCGCGTAAGTATGTAAATGTGTCGGTGTTTAAATAGCGAAATGCTATAATTCACATTTGTGTTGTGTGTGGGTTTTTTGTGTGTTCAGCTTTATACCAAAATGTTTGTAATTTGGTCATTATTTTGGTTGATGCTGCAAGTGGTGTTATGTACTTAGGCCCCCCCCGCCCCATACATAGCCAACGTTGAGCCACTGTAGGTTGGCTGTGCATGTGAATGGTTGAACCCGTTGGCATTTCTTAACCCCCCACTTAACAGTGCCCTACAATATTGCAGACCAATCCAGATCGTATTGGCCATCCCGTGCCCTTATAAATCTCAACGTTCATCCCACAAAGTCCCATCACAAATGAGTAACACAAATGGACAAAACAATTGCCCGTATTTAAAACCTGAAAAACTCAATTTCCCTGCACAAGAATTCGGCTAAACCGTATGGGTTGACACGGTATGCCTTTGGCCCAATGTTGGGCCCAGCTGTGGGTGCAGGGTTTGGTGGTACATGTTGTTTATGTCGTTTATTGTGAAAATTCGGTCACAGTCCCTATGATCACTGTTACATTGCTTTTATGGCTTTATTTTGGTGATTTCGAAAAGTTTTTTGGTTTGAGCCATGTTTGTTTGTTGTAGTACGGAGTTAGACTGATGGCCTTAATCTAAGTTGTCTTGTGGTTGTTGTTGTTTGACTTGCATCCCACTGGGATTTTTGCACACAGCGTTGGTGTACGGTGCTTTTTCTGGAATATTTTGCTGTCTTTTTTTTATTTTCTGTTTGCACAGTCACATAGTCACTTTTAAGATGTTTTCTTGTTCATGTTTTTGTTTGTTGCCGTTGCAACCGATTCAAGAGCCGAATGGCTCACAGGGCTATACAGGACCAAATACATGAAAACTGAAAAACTGCAAGCACAATTATTGTAACAAAAAAACCTCAATGTATGTTGAACTTATTTCGCACCTTACCTAGCCAACCGTGCTAATCGGCGACGTTTCAGGCAATGGTCCTTCATATCACATTGTCGATTCGCTACCTGACGAAGGTAAGCTGCTGAGCAGAATTCGATCAATACTTTGTCATGTATAAATTATATCGTAAATATTCGGCAAATACTGCCTTAACAAAATACTTTTTAAGGCGACTGTTATTGACGAAGTGACTTTTTGGTTATATGTGCACCACTTCCAACTCCGTATCACCACGTGCTATAATTAGTATAGTATTGTATAATACCCGTTAAACTTTTGCGAATCGATTAATATCGTGATTCAACTCAAGGATCTATGTTTTTTTAGTTTTTTTATTGTGGCTAAATGTGGTGGCCACTAGTGGTTGCAGGGGTCATTTTAAATCAAAAGTTGAGGCGTATCATCGTACAATCCGCAGAACACGATACAATTAGAGACACTATCGTTGGATTCTAATCCACACCCCAATTCTCTTACTTCCAAAAACAATCACCTCTGGAGATTCAAATGACATTCACTGGTGGCCGCTACAATTTTTTGTACAAGAGAATGACCTAGCAGCGTCAGTAAACGCATCCCGTCATCCGTTTATCCACGGACAAGTTATCCCAAGTGATCTCCGGGAAAGACGTAATTTTTCCAATTTATCCTCATCAAAAAAAATGTCAAGCTATTATTTTGACGCTCCCTCCGTTTCAAGTGAATGCCGCACACCAACTCTGCATATAACCCAGGCACATTAATTCATAGGTCGTCATGTTTTTTTCTAAAACTCTCGTCAGTGAAGTACACTAAATTCACCAGCGGTGGAACGACGCCAAAGGTCAACACAGTAAGCTGACAAAGCAAAGCTGGTGGTTACTGGTACTGCGTGCATAATTGCACATTCAAGTTTTATTTTTATACAATTTATAAACAAGCAACGTATATAGTTTATATACCACCTAAATTGTAACACATTCCTAATTTAGTTCATGTCAAAAATAAACCGAAATACAAGATATGCTTTTTTTTCCTTAGGAGAAAACTGGTACTTACTGCTCAAGTGGAGCAGTGCAAGTCTGACATTTTAAAGGTTAAATCACAACTCGAGTCCATTCCTCAACCCTAGTTGAGCTCAAAACGTATAGGCGACTGCAAACATTCCAAACACCCCCCCCCCCCCTCCGGAAACCTAAACTTCATTTCGGCTTTCCTGGATAAAGAACCACAAGCGAAAACAGGTCCCTGCAGGGTGGGCTGGTAGGGCACGTCTCTGCGCTGTCTATTGCTGATTTTACACCCAACAGCACTAGATTTCACTTCGTTAAAGTATTGAAAGGGGGCGGACGGACGGACGGACACATTAATCTATTGCAGGCTAGTACACTCAGTTTACAACTTCGTTCCTACCAGTATAACCGCTTCCCTCCCCATGCACAGCACCACTCCATACCTGTCCGCGCATTCATCGCTTTCGTCACCTGGGAGACGCGTCCCCGCTTATGGATTTGGACAAGATGCCACTTGCAAACCTCGTGTTGACCGAAGAGATGCAGCTCTGAAGAGCCTCGTACGAATTTACATCATGCATTTGATAACTCCCCGTTCTAAATTATCATTAAAATATGAACGTGTTTGGTATTTAAATGTGCTTAGCAAGTCCCGATCGAACTATTTTTTTTAATGTAAGGTAATGTATTATGGTGTGCATTTTTTTCCCCCGAGTGGACAAACACAATTTGGGCCGAATTTTAACGGAGCACAGCTGAAAAAAACATCATACACCGAAACACACTTCGCACATTGTAAAATGTAACACTATTTACCATTACACATTGAATTTACATTCTGGACATCTAATTTTACATAAACCGTTTACCAACTGCACAAAATGGTTTCTGAACTTACCCAAGCATTCTGCTCAATAACACAAAATACCCCAGCGATTTCATTTATAAAGCCAGATTGTTTTTGATAGAACAGTGCTCCTTTTGCTTTCAGCCATCCCTTCATAATGACTACACTCACTCCTTGGATCACATGCAAGATCATCTGACGTGCAGATAAAACTCAGAGTTACAATTTGTTGATGTAAAAGACACTTTTGAGTACCATTACATTTTATAGGAAAATTTCACAATATACCGCACATCATTGTGAAAAGGACATTTTACTGAACGGTCCTTATAATTCTACCCATTCAATAACTGAAGTTTTGGACTTGTTTCCACCAGACTTGCATTAAATTAAAGGGATAAGTGCAATTCTTGAAACAATTCAGGGGTTGTGTGACCACGTTTCGCCATGCTCATGAGTGCAAGTTGGCAAGGGCGACAGGCCAGTTGAGTTTTCACTTGCAAACTGATGTTAGCCTTGGTTGGGAGTCAAACCTCAGGCTGAAATGTTCACATTGCGGGGCGCTTACTGCATCACCTTTTCACGCCAACATTAATTTATGGGAGACGAAGTACAAAAACAATAACATTGCAGAAATGAATATCAAAACAGACAATGATGTCGATGAATATAGGAATAATTGTAAATGTTTATTCATAAAGAATTTCATAAATTGTAAAGAAATTTAGCCTGCCAACCCTTGTCCATCAATGCAAACTTTATATAAACCACATACAGCTTTCACGTTTCACACTTCACCCAACAAAATGCAACATAAAATGAAGGTACATAAAGCTGCAGTGCACATATTGCATTTCAACATTAAAACAGCGCATTGCAAATGCCACAATTAACAATCCAACATTAAATTATCACACTAGGAAACACCAAAACATGCAAACTTGTACTGTAATAAGGAGTTCATCTGCATATTTATGTTAGATCATTACAGCGTATACCTGTAACAACTAATAAAACAACAGTCAATGAAAAAGTACATCATTTAATTAACCATTATCTACAATGCTTTTGGAACCAGATGTCAACTTATTTCTTCACTACAAAGTGAGAGTTTTGAAAGAGTTCGTCTTTAACACAATAGGTTAAATAAGCACAACATTTTCATGACGCCTGCTTGATTTATTGCCGTTGTAAAAAAAGACAGGATATCTCAAAGTTTCTGATCAAGTACATACCACATAAAACAGTAAATTCTCAAGTGTGTGGAAGTTGTGATGCCATGTCAATCAGGATTTTCACACAACACCCATGAGTCATGATATACTGTACACAAACCCTGTCTTGGTCAACAGTGCAGGCAAGCAATGAAAATGCAAATACTGAACTACAACCAAACAGACGAATGTAACACCATCTGTAAAATGTGAACTGCAACTGTTAATATATTTTTTTGACATGTGCCACGTAAGATCTGGCTGCTTATTTAAGCAGTGCTAAGGCACTTGGGAATATATTGCTTATAAACAGCACAATTGCACTTGTAGGTACAGAAAAAAGGCAATATCATAACATGATTTCTGACTCGATTTTAAAATACTTTCATGCACACAAGTAAAATACTAACAGTATTTTAACTGTTTTTAAAACAAAGTTTAACTTATATAAATTCAACATTAAACATTCAAATAATGATATTCTATTACGTAAAATATCTCATTTATATAAAACATTTAACAGCTTAAATGAACAAGTTATACTATTTACATGATTAATGAAAACTTCCCAAAGGGGTGCATTGATGAGCAAAATTAGCATCCTCACCATACAATTTACTCATTTGCTATAGTTACATATTTTATGGATAACAGTACTACAGAATTAAAGCCTGTGCTTATCTTTGTGATTAAAATTTTACGCACATGCTAAAATAGCTAATATATTTATAAATGATTTTCACTATGCTCTTTCAAGAAAGTTAACAATTAAAAAAACCTATTGACGACCACAATCCCATCAATTTCAGGAGGAAAAAAAATAAAACCTTTTCAGTTTGCGGGGAAAAAACACCAAATTTTACAACTAATGCTCGACAGCCTATAGTATACATTGGTAATTAAGATATTACAAAATCATTTAGTGTGCCACATTAATGTATCCATCTTCCGTTAATCCTACAGACATCCAAGCTCATTTCACAGCTGCATGACTAAAATGGTACCATCTTCTCTGCAAAACTGCACATGCAGTCAGTTTCAAGCAGTTTAACAAGGTAATGCTGAATGGAATCCTGGGATTGGACTACCAAGTTGGCTCATCGAACATGGAATTGGCATTGAGGCAATTTATATAAGCCTTGCGAGAATCAAATACGTGTATGAATTCAATTACCACTCAGCATCACCGGTGGCTCTGGAAAACACAAAATCCCTACCATTGAGGTTCATGATGCCATCTTTCAGGTGGAACTTCCATTTGTTTTTGCTCCGGTGAATCTGTCCCAATAAAAAAAAAAGTTAATATAGGGCATTGTTTTACATCATCTATTGAACACTAATTTCAATTTAAAGCTTTCGTGACTGCAAGGATTCATCTTCTTCGGTTCTTTCGGTAAAGTCACGTAGAATGAGAATAAAATAACAAAATAAAATAACAATAAAATTCTCATAACGTTTGGGCCACAACACAAGCAGCCTTCTTCAGGTGAAAGAACAGAACTGTCGGGATGACAGAGCTTCATTCTACATGACAAGAGCTTCAATTGAAGCTCAATTGAAGCTCTGTCGTCCCGACAGTTGTTTTTTCACCTGAAGAAGGCTGCTTGTGTTGTGGCCGAAACGTCGTGAGAATTTTATTGTGTTATTTTATTTTATTATTCTCATTCTATGTGACTTTAACGAAAGAACCAAAGAAGATGAACACTGATTGTTTCCCCAAATAAAATACTGGAACAGTAACACGTCTTAAAATAAATAACGTGTTAAAATATACAACTACTCAATCTGCCAATGATCAGTGCCTTTCATGTACAACTTACTTTGTCATACTGACACACGACCACATTGTCAGTTTCAAAAAGCTCCGTGCCTTCCTCATCACTGACATCATCCTCAGAATTCAAAGGTTCCTGAAAAATAATGACAAGTGTTACTTCTTGGCATGTTACCATGGCATGGACAAGGAGCAAAATCAATTGTACATTGGAATAAATTAATCAAACCTCCTCTACATGCTCCGCCTCCTCGCCCAAGTCATCATCCTTGTCTTTATCTTCTTCTTCTTCATCATAATCATCCTCTGATGAAGTATCTCCAGCACCATCAACTTGAATGATTACAGGTGGCTGCGCACTTGAAGATGCACTGCTCACTGGTCCAATTGCAACACCTGCCTAAATGATTCGTATAACATAGAAAATGGGTGAACTCTGCCATCACTAAACTATGCATCTATAGAGGTACACCCGGCAGGGGAGGTGCAAGAGGCAAGTTCATCATAAATTATATAATCAACCCTCAAACAAAAGCCGATGCAAAACTGTAAAAAAATGTCACGCAATGGATACATTTTACAGTAACACCCTGCCAATAAGAATGCAATTTGAAGAATGATTTCATGCTGATATTTGTTACAGTATCACTATTGTATGCCAAGCCATACCTGCTGAGCAGGCTGAACACGCCCCGTGATGACAGACTGATGCTGCGACACAGGTGGCTGCTGCTGCAACAACACAGAGCCGGGTGGCAAGTTCTGATGTGTTGAGGTCAGCTGGGTAATGACCTGATAAATAAAAAACAATATTACAACCTAAAAATACGCACATCACTGCAAATCACTTGGTGTGTAACGATTCATCTTTAAAGGGTCGAGCGGTCACTCAAACCCATTACATACAAATCGAAAAACCACTTAGCATTAACAATTCGATGTATGTTACCCCAAGCTGAAGAAACCATACTTGATGAATCTATGCCCTCGTTCCATCCCGATAAACAATACACTGTATATATTAAAACACATACAGTATACCACTCTCTACCTATGACCATGAGGATGTGATGCTTTTAAAACATTTCATGTAAGTGCCCTTTGTCAACCCACTGCTGATTTAGGGCCTACCCACACCATAGGTTGTGGGAGTTGTTTAACCAAACTTCACCACGCTGATAAAAGAAGTGTCCAATACACTTGGTTTATGGATCAATTATTACCAAACTATGTCAGTCAAAAAATGTATTCGTACTTGCTGAGGCATCTGCTGTTGGATCACTCCAGGGTGGCACGTTGGATTCTGCATTTGCCCCGGCAGCATGTGGGGGTTTACATGTTGTAGCTGCAGCAACTGCGTCAGCCCTGCTTGCTGCTGCTGCTGCTGTTGTTGTTGCTGCTGCTGCTGCTGTTGTTGTTGAGCATGCTGCTGCTGAGACTGCTGCTGTATGACAGGTGTCTGACCTTGTGTCTGAGCCTGAGAAACCTGCTGCAGCTGCAAGACCTAGAAAAACATAAACAAGTCAATATTTATATTCTTAGTTTTTTCGGTAAAGTCACGTTGAAGAGAAACAACAAAATAATAAAATATATATTATTATTTTGTTGTTTCTCTTCAACGTGACTTTACCGAAAAAACTAAGAATATGAATTACTGCAGTCACGAAAGCTTTAAATCAAAATTTAAGTCAATATTTAACAAAAAAAGTTTAATCACATTGCATGAAAGTTAGGCAAAGTACTGTATTGCCATTATCGAATTGAAAATAAGGCACATTGTTTAAAACAAGCTGCCATGTGGTGTAAACAATTCGTATTTTCCCATATATTGCTTTAACAACACAACTGAAATACATTTCAAACTTGATTTGAAGCTTTCGCGACTGCAGGAATTACTCTTTGCTTCTTTCGGGACGTCACGTAGAAATAATGATTTAATTTATTTTCTTTCTACGTGACTTTACCGAAAGAACCAAAGAATGAAATACATTTATGCAATTTTGAATAAGTCTGTTTAATAAAAATGGCATTAGTTATCCTTTGTGACCTTTATTTATGACTCTAAATCTTGATTTATCCTGGAAAAATCCCATGGAGCTATGAAGCTCTTTCTCACAGATGTCCAGCAGGGACAGTTCAGAAAGTTACAACAAACCGTAGAAACAATGACAGGAGTGCAAAGCAAAATCACGAAACCTGTGTGTGTGTGTGTGTAGCCAAAGCATTTGTACATTTACACACACCGGAGGCAGCTGTTGCAGGATCTGTAGCTGGCCAGGCTGTCCTGACTGTCCCTGCTGCATCTGCTGGATGGTTGGAACTTGTCTCACCTGCTGTATGGTGGGTACGTGCTGAACCTGGATCTGTGCACATATCAAACCCACACAATTAGACTTGCAAACATAAGGTTGTGGTGCTTGGGCAATAAGCACAATCACAATAAACCACTCTTCGGTTTGATTTTCACATTTGTGTCACATTTATATATTAAACACAGAGGTATTAAATTTGATGCAATTTCCTGGTGCGAGAGTTCAAATATCATTCAAGCTTCTTATATTTCCCCACCTCTAGTCACGTTCACCCAGTATTATAAATGGAAGTCGATATGCAGGCAACGTGTGGTGGGATTAATGTGGGTACTTCAAAACACGTCTGGTCAGTGTGGAATAGACCCAAAAAACCCTCTTAAAAGGGGGCGCCTCTACAGCTCCTTCTACTGGCAGCCCATCCCCCAGCAGTGGGTTTAGCAAGTCATTCCAAGGACTGCACCTTTATCTTTTCAGTTTCATTTATTAGGTACAGCCCTGTGAGCCATGCAACTCTTGACTCGGGTGCAACCGCAACAAACAAAAACATGAACAAAGAACATCTTTAAGTGACTACGTGCAAGAGAAATATCAAGGAAAAAACAACAAAGTCTTCAAGAAAAAAACACCGTATATCAACGCTGTTTGCAAAAATCCCAGTGGGATGCAAGTCAAACAATAACCATAAGAAAATTTAGATTTAATTTATTAGGTTAACTCTGTACTTCTAGCAAAACATGGCTAAACCATACGTTTTTGAAATCACCAAAATAAAGCTATAAAAATAATGTAAGTGATCATAGGAACTGTGATTCCAGTTTAACAATAAACGATTTCCCTAACATGTACGACCAAACTTTGCAGCCATAGCTGGCAGCATGAATCACTCCATAACAGCGGGAATATCAGGAGTATCAACATTTTTCAATGCACCTTTAAAGATCACCACACTATAAGCAAAACTCAAGATCATACTTTACAGTGGTAATCCAGAGCGATGCATTTGATTTCAGGCCACTCTGCATAGCAGTGGCAGCTAGGAGTGCACAGCTCCTCAAGAGCAGTTTTGATTGAAGATCTCACAGGTAGTTATTAAGTTGCAGTTTATTGGCAATAGCATTCTAGACCCTGGGGGCATCAACAGCAAAGGCCCTTCCCTCCAGTATTTGTACAACAATAAGGGATGTGAAGCTGGTAAATGAGCAAGGACCTTAGGTCACATTTGTTCTTCAGCATTTTACACATGCTGTGCTTACCTGCTGCATTTGCGGGACCTGCTGGAACTGCTGCATCTGTTGAATATGCTGCAGAAACTGCGGTGAAACAATCTGCTGCCCCCCCTGGCTCACCACCACTGGCATTCGACCAATCATGCCTAAACATCGCAATGGTAATTTGGAAGAAAAAAGGTATAACAGGGCAAGCATATTAGCAAATATGGTCTCATCGTTGAGGTTTATATTTTTTTAAAAATTACACCATGAGACAGGATATTTTTCCACAATCTGAAAGCGTGTTATTTACTTTGAAGAGCAACTTTAACCATAAGAGTATTTTTTATAGCTAATGCTAGTAGTGTATTACCTTGGGAAAGAGCAGTGACTTGAAACGGCGAGATCACGCCAGTCGGTAGAGTCATTGTCGCAACAGGCGTAGCCTAAGGGAAATACATTTTTGTGCAAAAATAAATCGTTAACACCGAAATCGTACCATCATATCAGCACATACGGAAAAAGGCATTTTCCTTTTTTACAACTATCTCACTGCAAACATTCCATTGTGACTGCTGAAAGACTTTTCAGCACTTACCACTGTAGTTGTAGTCATTTGAACATTTCTCTGATCTGGCAACACACCAGCTACAAAAGACAAAAGCATGTACACGTCAACAGCATATTCCGTGAATATTTACTGCAAAGTGCTCTTGTATAAAATTTACAACCAAAAAATGCAGTCTGAAAAATACAATATCGGTAGTTAACCTGCAGTTGTTTGTGGCCGAACTACAGCCACTGTAGGCGAGGGTTTCTTGTTCTGCGGATGTGGCTGCTGTGCACGAGCAATCATCAAGTTCTCCTGCTGCTGCAGGCTCTCCAGAGCCTTTGACTGCATTAACTTGCTTTCCCAGAGCTGTGATGAAAGATAAACGGTTTCGTTTATCATTAACATGCAATGTTCATGAAACTATGTATTTCTACAAGTACAGGCCTTCCTCTGAATCTCATCCCAAAATGCAGTGTGATCTTATGAGTTAGCAATTGTACATCTTCCCAGTAGCATAGTTTATACTTTTTTTAAGTCCAAGAAGGTTAAAGTGGCATAGCAGTTAACACAATGCACTTTAAATATGGTGAAATAAGTTCGATTTGCAGCCATAGCTAATAGTCGTGGCAAGTTATATTTAAACTAGTTGTTGGGGAAATACCCCTCCAACTCCACCAACACACAAACCAGTGTGAAGTGTGGTCAAGCAACGCCTACGGTCGACATCACTTGGGGAAGCCTTCATCCAACAGTAGATTGACTTGGGTTGTAAATTACTTTATCATATTCATTACCATGTGAACTTAAACAACAAAAAAGTGTACTATTAGGAATTGGACATTTTATTTAAATACAAACGATTTCCTTCATGATGTAATGAACTATGCAATCGTTTTTTTACCATGTATGCACATTTCATGCAAAGCTTTATTTTACACCCATGTCCAGAAATAATGAGTGGTACCAGATAATACAAAATAGACAAAAACAAGAAAATGTACGTGACTAAAGCCAAAGCAGATGGCACAAAAAATAACATAAGTACAAATGTGGAAGGTAGTACAAAGGAATGAAACATTACATGAAAAATGGAACAGACAATATAAATAAACAAACAAGATAGCAGACAATAAAATCGAATATTTAATGGAATCCTGGCCCTGAATTCTGGCATTTTTTTAATCTTGCAGTGGGGCGGGAGGAAATCGTTACATGCCTATTATGTTCATACTATAGAGGTATATTGGAACACTTGTACTAAAACAAACCTGCTTAAGTTCTTGCAAAACATGTTCATCCACTCCCTCGTCTAGAAAGATGTCTTTTAGATTTTGCACAACATCCTCAATCACAGCTGTGTAGAGCTTGGGCTGGGGGAAAAACACAAAGACAATGTAATCCATTAAATTCATTAACCACTGAAATTTAAATATAACTAGGCAATTACATGGGCGCATGAGATGTCATTTTATAGCACAATGACATCACAAAACATTCATGGCATGCATAAAACAGCAATTTTATATAATCGAATGCATACGTTAAAAGGTATTTCTAGAACTTTAACCACCAAGTTTTTAAACATAACAAAAATTCAAACAAGGAACTACTGCACAAGTTAAAAATGAGAAGAGCAATTGCAACAATGTAAAAAAGCCAAAGTTTTTTTTGTGGAAAAACAAATGTGGATACTGTTTATTTTCAAAACCAGCAACACAAGCAGTCCTCCCTCAAATATTAATACACAATACTGGTCATGACAGTTCATAGAAATACCTCAACTCTTTAGAGAATGAATCGCATGGAAATCCTAATAGAGTATTTAGAATTGTCGGTTCATTCAATCTCATTTCCTCAAAATGAGTCAAATCTGAATTCAGTTTGACGTGACAAAGACCATCTAGACATCGGTCTACAATTTTTAGGGTCGGTATTTAAGGCAACGACAAAAGTCTCTTTTTTTGTGGGTGAAAATGTTACATTGGGCTGCTTATCTTTTAGCTCAATGCAAGGCATGTCAGCCAATCATGGGCCAATGTGACCAAGTTTGGTTCACATCAACTTCACATTTGTCAAAGTACTCTCTTTTAAAAGTTTAAGTAACTCAGTTTATTCGGACTTACTTTTTTACGCATTTAAGTCTGTTCAAAAGTTTCGTTATATACAAGGTTGAACATCTAACAAATGTGCAGTACCGCCACTATACTGACCATACATTCATTGGTAATGGTAAAGCAGACAGTGCTTGTGTGGTCAAGTCATTTTATTGTGTGTAGTGCATACAATACACTCTATTGGGTTAATTCGTCCTCATTCACTCCGTGGGGGTCACATTTATAAATGGACCAAGTATTTAAAGACATTTAAGTGTACGTGGAAAAAGTTAATGCGTAGCGCACTATACACATTATCAAGTGCTTCGGTCAGGGATTATTAATGTCCTTTAATCAGGTCAGCAGAATACCTCAGACATCAAGATTACAGCGGGATCAGCTCTGCCTGTAGCACTTATTGTGAAAAATAATACCTGGGACACTGTAGTATGACCACTGCATTACAGTTCTACCGTGTTTTCATTGACTTGCAGGGTCATGATCAATGTGGGACGAGAGCTGAAACGCAGGCACACAATGGCAAACGTCTCTCATAGCCACGTTGAAAGGGGATTTTGTTTCCTCCCAAACATCAATCTTAAACATGATGGTGGTATGGAACCCCCCCCAAGTCCCTGGCCCACTGGGATCTGAAGCTACCTTCGTGTGGATATTTTCAAGTCTAGACGGAATGCTCACCCTTCTGACCCCCCCACCCCCAGAGTATATCCCCACAGGCAAATTGAATTACATAAGTCCTCCAAAAAAACATAGCAAAAACGAACGCAAACAGAACAAGAGGGCCTAAAACACGATCCCGAAGGGGACCCCGGCTTCTAAAAAAAAAAATCCCTGCTCACCTTTTGTGCCTTTCACCGCAATTTACTTTTGCGTGCAAAAAATACAAAACGCGATTTTGGGCGCCAACACGACGCGTTTAATAATCTCTTGGCTAAATCTCTTTCGTTGTTGTAAAGATGCACGGCAATGCATCGACTACCATCTCGTTGTTGTTATAATAATAATATTAGGTGTCTTGCCAATGACTCGTCGTGTGAGACAGACAGAGAGACAGAGAGAGACAGACTCTCCTCCTCCACAGAGGCAAAGACTTGCCCCGTTCGGGGCTGTAGCAGTATCCGCCACTTCACCATTAAAACGCGCACAGCCGACGATCTTAAAAAAATAATAATGCTTACCGACTGCGCACGCAAGAGAACACTGAAGGATCGTAACACACGCCCGACTTACGACTCCCGGTTTGTAACGTTTACAAAAGGCAGCAGCAGCAGCAAAGGAATCGTATGAAGCCCGGCGGACGATGGTAAAGAGAGTGAGTGAGAGAGAGAGACGGAAAAAAAAAGTGTTGGAAGCCATTTCGCTCCCAACAGCAACCACCAGCAAAGATGAGGACGAAATGTTTGTTCGGCAACAAAAAAAAAGCATTCACAGGCATAAAAAAATACTAAAATAAGCCCACCCCTTATCGCCTCAGCCACAAACACTCGGGTCTTACCACTTGGTTACCATATGCCATGATGGCTCGCGCCTGTGGGCCCCCCTTTTTTTTATAAACGACGCGGCTTCAGAGAAGCCGAGCGTGAGGTGGCCGCAGACGCTTATATATGCGACCCGACTCCAATGGCGCCCGGGTATGAAGGGTTGCTGTGGGGGTAGGGGGGGCGGGGAGACGACGGGGGCTTCCCTTCACATTTCCCACCACGCATAAGGCGATGAACGTGTGTTTCCTGTGTGTGTCTCTGTGTGTGTACGTGTTGTCTCTGTGTGTGTCTCTGTGTGTCTGTGTGTGTGTCTCTGTGTCTGTGTGTGTCTCTGTGTGTCTGTGTGTATCTGTGTGTGTGTCTGTGTGTGTCTGTGTGTGTCTCTCTGTGTATGTGTGTCTGTCTCTGTGTGTGTCTCTGTACGTGTGTCTCTCTGTGTGTATGTCTGTCTCTGTGTGTGTCTGTGTGTCTCTGTGTGTCTGTACGTGTGTCTGTCTCTGTGTGTGTCTGTCTCTGTGTGTGTCTGTACGTGTGTCTGTGTGTGTGTCTCTGTGTGTCTCTGTGTGTGTGTCTCTCTGTCTCTGTGTGTCTGTACGTGTCTGTGTGTGTCTCTCTGTATGTGTGTGTCTGTCTCTGTGTGTGTGTCTGTATGTGTCTCTGTGTGTCTGTACGTGTGTCTCTCTGTGTGTCTGTACGTGTGTCTCTCTGTGTGTCTGTCTCTGTGTGTGTGTCTGTACGTGTGTCTCTGTGTGTTTCTGTGTGTCTCTGTGTGTGTCTCTCTGTGTCTCTCTGTCTGTACGTGTGTCTGTGTGTGTGTCTCTCTGTGTGTATGTGTGTGTCTGTGCTATGAACCTGGCCACCCGGGTTCGATTCCCGCTCAGGGCCAACACCACCAGTGACGATTATCTGAACCGGTCCCGGGCCTCCCCTAGGTCGGCTCAGCCTCTCAAATTGGTACCTTGTGCGGTGTGTAGTAAACATCGCCACGAGGGAGACAAAGGCGGCCGGGCGTGGTTGCTGGCCACCCACCCCATCGTGTACCGTTCCGGCCTTCATAGGTGCTCGCTAACAGCACTTGCCCCTACAGTCTTTTAAGGCTATAGGGGGAATCTTTGGGGGAATTATAGGGCCAAGTTAACCCCCCCCCCCCCATTCACCATGGGTTTGTCGTTAACTATCGCTGATCTCTCGTCATGTCGGTCAGGAGGCTTTATTATCCCCAATATACTATCCAAAATATTGGTCGCGAAAATATTTTCAATTGGAGATTTAAATGTAGTGTTTCTTGGGAAACGGTGATTTACCACCGACACTTTTTATGCCTAATATACCACTTTTTTATTCTTTACCGAGCTCAAAACTGTCACGTAAACAAAACATGCCAATTCGTTACTAGTTCAGCACACCGGTGTGTTGTAGAGTGAACCCACAACATTTACAATTCGAGTACGACGTTTCGCCGGTAATTACAACCAGCATCATCAGTCAACAGCCAGATTTGTGGAGACATCCTCCTGTTTCGGTCTTAAATCTCGGTCGGTCAGTCAACCAATCCTATGGCACCTGGGTCTGTTTTGTGACTTCCTGCCAGCGGGCCTTCGACACTGTTACGTGGCCTCAGAGTCACCGCCACTTAGTGATGAACGGCGGTTGTAGTTGTTGTTGGGGCCATCAACATCATCACCTTCGTCTTCATAAGCACTATCATCCCAGTATGGGCCAATATTGGGGCCAAACAGTTCCAAAGACATGCCAACATTGGCATGTTTACTGGAATGAACGTCACAATATTCGCAATTGTCATAATTACCGTCACTGTGACCATCACTGTATTCATCGTCGAAATTGTCATAAATTCACCTTCAGTTGAAATTGTCATGATCACCATCAACATAATTTTTACCACAATTATCAGCAACATCAACTCTTCTCACCGCTGTTATCATTACAATCACCATCTTCAATTATCGCGATGGTCATTATAATCACCTTCATCTTTCACCATTTACGATTACCACCTATCAATAATCTTGACCTTCAATAATAATATTTATGATCCTTTAATTGTAATCATTGTAATTTTACTGTACAATATTTATAAGCAGGTTAAAAGCCATTGAGACCAATTGTCATTTTTTTTCAATGGACTCGTAAACAAAGCATGAAACCAAAATCACAGCTCTGTAGGACAAATTGAAGCACAATATATACAGCATCAACATATATCAACATAAAGACTAAATGTAACATCAATCATCCAAAACATTCACAAAAACAATAAAACATGATGAATATTAACTGAACACTACAATTACCAATTTAAATTATTTGGTGATGGTGCACGGACAACTAAAAATATCACCACATTCGTTCATAACACAGCCCCCTTAAGAGATAAAAAAGTATAACCGGGGTGCACACACGACCAAGCAAGCTAGAGCTGAGAGGCATCCAAATAAACAGGGAACGTTGGGCCAAAGTTTCCAACCACGTGCAAACATTGGCCCAATGTTGGCCTAAAGTTGGCCCAATGTTTGGCCTTACGCTGGCCCAACGTTGGCCTTACGCTGGCCTTACGCTGACCCAATGTTTGACCAACGTTAACCGAACGCTGGCCCAACGTCAAACCAACGTGGTTCGAACGTTGACCCAACGTGTGGGCCACATTCACGGCAAACGACGAGCGAGCACGCGTGTCCACTCTACGGATTCCAATCAACCGTGTTTACCCCTCGTGCGTGATTGGCCCACGGTGGGCGGGCGGACATGACGTCACGGCGCGGTATTTAAGGCGCTCTCGAGGGCCGCCGTCGTATTTAAGGCGCGGCCAAAGCCCTCGCTGTGGGCAGAGGCGCGCGGCTCCCGTTCGCTGCTGCTGCTATTGCTGCCAGTGCCCTATTGGCGGCGGTGTGGCCGGATATGCCGCCCGTGCCTTGCCACAGTTCTCCAAAGCTATTGTGTGCACCGGCAACTCGGTCATAGACACGGCAAACGTGTGCCACGAAGAAGGGCGGTTGCCCGAAACGCCGCCGATTGTGACATACCTGTCAACCCATGCTGTTTAGTCGTATTCTTGTACAGGGAAGTTGGGTTTTCAGGTCCATACGGCGTACAGCCGTTTCAATACGGGCAAAAAAATTGTCTGTTTCTCCCTTGTGATGGGACTTTGTAGGATGAACGTTGAGATTTATAAGGTCACGAGGTGACCAATAAGGTCTGAGTTGGTCTGTAATAAGGTAGGCACTGATAAGGGGTTGACTGGTATGTGTTTTCTATTCAAGGTCGCAGTAGTTATTGTTGACAAGCGTGTCGAGATTTATTGTGGCTTGTACACCATTGCCCAACGCAGCAGCAGCATCAAATTATAGGGACACTATATGGCGAGAAAGACCCACCATAACAATGGTGCAGGCCGGAAAGCCATGAGTTTCAAACACATTTGTTGCATATGCAAAAGGATTTAAGTTATTTTACTGCCACTGTTCACACCTCTCTGGCCTCTTATGAGCTGTGAAGAAGGGCCATTGCCCGAAACGTCTTATATGTGTCATGTCCTTTCTCAGACGTCGGCGATCATGATCATAGCCTATTGTATTATTTGTAAGGCTTATTAACGAATGTTTTAAAGGGTTTTTTTTAATTTGTGGGTTTGCACCACTGCCAAGGCAGTATCGCCAAATACTGAAATTTGCTCTGGATAGATAGGGTTGTCACCCGTGTGCAATTGTTTGTATGTGTCCAGCCCAATTTGTTAATCCACTGCTGGATGAGAACTCTATTAATATTGGCAGTGCTTGTTTCTGATGGGTTCCCTCAGCACTGCAGCATTCGACTCTTTAAACAACGTGCATGACTTTATGCCACTGCCCCCAACACAAACATCATTTGTCGTGATGATACAAGAAAGATGTATCCATATTTTGTTAAATTCAACGGTGTAAATAAATGAACTGGTTGTGTATTAAAACATCGCATTTTTACCATTGTAAATTTCCACCATTTACCATTATGTTTGAAGAGAGAAGTGCAAGGATGAATGCCATACTGTCACTCTTGGCTAAATGTTTCAAGCAAATTCTGTACTATATGTATGTTTCAAATGAAATACAAAATAAATGCATGACTGTACTGAATAATTATACAAACTATCAAACGCTTTTTTAGACATCTTGCATAACCAGCAGTCATTTATTTACTGCGGAACTCTTGTTTGAGAATTTTAGTGAACTGACTATAAAGATTTAATATGCGTATAGAGTACGTATATATTTTAGATAGAAATACATATCCCAAAGACAAACTTGGATGCAGTGTTTGTATATCTAAGTGAATAAGAAATATAGTAGATCATGCTCCCCACACTGGGAAATTGGCATGCCTTTTGATGACATTTGTTAACAAGCAATGTGAAGCACAGATAAAATAATCCATAAGGGCACTAAGCGAAGGTTGTCTTGCCCTCATGTACATCAGTAAGGTTGTTTAAAGTTTGTAGTTAAGTCAAATTAGATATATGACCCTATGGAGAATGTATGTTAGGATAATACAAAAAATATGCAGCATTCAAAACATTAATATATACAATTAATATCCATGAGTGTAAATACCTTGATTAAATTCAGTCTTTTGAAAACCTCCCCAGGCAATGTCAGTCATCGAGGTTACGTGCTGCTATCAGTTGGTACATTTTCTCAAATTTATTTTGATGCTGATCGAAGACAAGAGGACCACAATGCACCTCTTCATGAAATGCTGATGGGTTTTTGCATATACATTTTTGCAATCTTATTTGAAGCATTGCACAATGTAATTCGTACGTGAAATAAAATGTAGTACATACAGTATTAAGCATATGGAGTCCTGTGTCCACTTCTAATTCATGATATAGAAATAGAATGGACACTAATAATACAGTACAACGATATAAAACTGTCCCATCTGTATGTATGTAGAACTTCTTTCGCACCAAGAAAACCAACACCTTTCATAGCAGTTACAATTTTATTTTGGAATGTTAACACAGCATAGTTTTCACATACAACTCAAAAGGTACACATTCTGCCTCCCCTCGTGTTAATCACTGTACAATATTTTGTGTATCTTGGTAAAACAATAAAATCTGCTTTTGTACTTACTGCACAGTAACATTGTTAAATATATTTATAATCCCAAAGTTACCACAAACTTGACGTTTGTTGTGGTTCGACGAGTGAAATTATATTACTTTCAATGCAGATTGTCAAGGAAACTAGCAATTAAACTGGAGAGGAGTGTACTATACTGAACCTACTTTCCTATTTATATAAAAAAAACGCATTAAACTGCAACTGCCAAAAAAATGTATCAATGCACAAAAGTGAATGCACCCAACCGCAGCATAACACAAGTTTGCCAGGAAAGTGCAAGATGCATACCTTTATATCGGTTATACTGAATTAAAAAAAGCAATGGTACCACGGGTGTAACACAAGTAACGCATGGCAGCTTATGTTATAAAAAAAATATCCTGGACTATAAAAATTGTTTTTTTAATCAAACACACAAACATCAAGGCAGTCTAGGGGAATTTTGGAGAGGCAATCTGGATTTGATGCTATAAATGAAAAATACTTATAGGCAGGGGGGGGCTATGAATGAAAAACACTTATAGGCCAGGGCAGTCATTTTATCAGTAGTTAACATCATAATTTTAAAGTATTGTTTGGTGTTTTAACACGAAAATATACCTTACCTATCATATTGCCTTAAACGTATACTTTAGGAGGTATCCACAAATTAGGTCTCAAACGTTCTATAACATGCCAATTAAAACAATTAACTTACATCTCTTTGTCGACAACGATGCAGGATAAAAGCCGACGTATGGCCTTGTTGGCATGTCCATGACATGAGGGTTGCAGAACCAGCTCAGATATCACTCTTCACTCATGTTAGCCGTGGCGAGAATCAAACTGAAATCACCGAGTTCATTGCATACATCGCTAACCAATGCACCACCACTCCACCCCAACTTATGTCCAATGTCAAACATCAGAGCGACCACCAAAGAATTGAGACTGCCCACAACTCCGTGGCTTAACATTTCTAAAACGTGCTTGTTTTAATTCATCCACTAGAGGGCGCAGAAGGACCAGTTATATACGTGCATTGCAATGAGGAATGTTCTGTTGTAGGGCAGAAACTAGTTAGCAAAGTTGGTCCAAGAGAGGACTAATGCATTGGTAGTAGACGCCAGTGCACATAGAGGTCACCCTCTAAATATCAAATGTCCATGAAATGCCTTTAATGCTTAAGTTAAGAATCAATATATTCTCACAAAAGTAAGACAATTTTATGCAACATATAAAGTTACATTGCTATATTTGGTCATGAATATAGCATTTGCAGAGCATGCTGAATACATGGAGAATATAGCCTATGCACGCCATATCCTCAATACAACTTATTATATATTTTATATGGAAATATTAGAAGCCCAATGAGAATTAGAGGCCAACGAATATGCAGCACTAAAATATCCTTTATAAACAAGATTAAACTCTTGACATTTGGCACCAATTTAAAAACAAATTAAGAAATACTGTACTGAATATTGGCCAGATCATTACGTGGCCTCACCAATTGTGAATTGTACTTAATATGTTTCATGCAGTGTTTCAAAATTGCATGTTCTGGTTAAAAGTGACAACTGTCATTGTGGCCAGGTGGATTGGAGGTCAGGGCACTGAGCTGGCACTGCCAAGATCCTAGATTCAATTCTAGGCAGCCATCGGGGAATAAAAAACTGGGTTCTCAAGTGCAGCGAGTTTATATTCTGACCCTGGATGTAAATATCTGTTTTAAATCATCATTTGGCAAAATTCCAGCTGACAATTAAACATATTGGCTCGACTGCAATGTGATGAACAATCGAAAGAGTGTGGGGAAAGGGAACTGTCCTGTGTAAAGAATAAAAAGGCCACTTGAAGAAATTTGTGGGAGAAGTCCGTTCTCCAATATATGTTAATCTTGGGACTTCATGTTGTGCAAAGATTTCATGAATAAAATGTAGGCTATTAAGTTCAAACGTTTTATCCAAGGAGTCACAACAAATCTCCTGTTGGGCACTATCTCAAATCCTTGTTTTATGTACTGTACTCATAATAATAAGTGCATCCAGTTAAAATGAAAATTAAGTTTCAAGATTGGATATGCAGATAACTTTAATAACCCACTGCAAAACTGTTCATATCTATAAAGTAAATGTCCAGTTTTTGATTATGGCAACATAAAAAATCAAGTCTTGCCTTACTGCAGTTCATACATACATGGTGTCCATAATATTATCCATTATTAAATAATAAAACACAATATTTTCAACTATGTGGTTGACATTGGGAACATTTTCCTAATGGTTCAGTTGTTTGGGTTTTAATTTACCAATACACATGAATGTCTTCAACAACACATGATAGAATTGAAAAAATCAAGCCAGAAATGTCTGTGAATATCTGGAACAAACCTCGATACAAAGTGTGTCACCAATGGTGGTTTAGTGATGAGACTCATACAATTAACACACCACCAAGTGTTCAAGTTTATTCAATCCTCCCCCATCTGTCCCATCAGCAGTATAAATGGACACACCACAGTTAGTTGATGGGCAGGTAACGTGTGGGTACTCCCACCCCTTCCAAGATGTGTGGCCATTGTGGAACAGTAGGCCAAATACCCTCTAGGGGAACTCTCTAGAGTGGCAACTCGTGGAGGCCTTTCCACCCACAGTGTTGTGAAAGTAATTGTTTTTTACGACAAATGTGAGTATATATTAAAAAAATCAACCTAGCTCAAACTGCTGTCTATTTTTCAATGAATTATACATTGATGGGCACCCTGTATATACATACAGTTTATTGCACGCATTTACTTTATACATATACCTTAGATTATGAAGCAAGGTTTTTTTTGTTATAGATAGAAATGAATGTGGCACAGAATAAAGAATAGCATTCGAGTTTCTGCATGACTTACGCTGTATTTATTTCTCCTAAGAATTCAGTTGGAATGAAAATGAAGCGAAGCAATCCATTTTCTCTGCATTTTGTTAATAGTCTGCTGAACTGTCGGCAACAAAGAAATACATTAACGGATAAACGAGAGAATGGCCCCAATAGCAATTAAGGGGATAAACCCACTGCAACCAGCTGCAACAATAGTACACAATATAAAGGTTTCACTCTTCCATTATACCACGAGCTTTATTACACACAGAAAAGAAAAAGCTTAAAATCCCTATTGCTGGATCCTGTCCAGCTAAAATATGTCAAACATATTAAAGTTTCTTAAAATAAAATTATTTAATTTTTTAAAGGGATCTTGTGTTACATTAAGCCACTGTGTGTGTGTGTCAATTTAACAATGGGTTATTTTTCCCTTTAAAAGCCAACGTCCATCATTTGCTTCAATTACTGTAGTAATTAGAACATACTCCCAAGATTTTAAACTTAGCATAACCACCAGAGTGAATTTTGACAGAATGTACTTACTCATAAATGGATTTAACTAAAGCTCTCTTTGTTAATGTACATTATTCGATAGACTGTGGGTGTTTTACAGACATTACTGCCCGACACGTCAGTTAAAAAATAAGCTAAATCTATTTTAAACGAGGCAGCCATGCATTGCGCCTCGAGTAATTTCTCCTGCTACTTCTAGGATCTTCGATGAGTTGTTTTCGTTTGGCTGCTGGAGCGATTTACAATTTACACCGAGTCCTAAGAATCATAGACATAGTCTGGCGTGACTTGACTTGGGCAACTTGTAGCAACCCACAGTGTTTAAATACACTAGTTGTGAAAGTATTTCACTTTTTGGTTTTCTTAAACTATCAGTATTATTCGATTATCTCTTAGTGCCGTGCACGCACTCGGCTTTCTCAACGCATCTCACACGTAGCGATACCAACATTTCACCACTAGGTGGCTCTATCGGTTGTGGAAAGATTGATGTTTTTGTATGTACGTTGAACTTCTTTCGCGCCGTACGTAGCCAACCGCGCTAATCGGAGGTGCGTAATTTCGTTTAAAAAACTACACATATTAGCAATCTGTATTCCGGAACGTCACAAATTAAGGTCAAGAGTTTATCTTTGAGATAAACCTTATATTTGTAGATCATTTGTAGACAAAAGAGTTCGAGGTACACAGAGATATATATATAAAAGGTCCCCAACCAAATATAATAGCGTCTCCCTATGGGATAAACTAATAATGGCATTTTAATTTTAAGAAGTCAGTTAAAAGCTGCTGCTCTTGTGACACAACAGCTTCGAACCATGCTCAACATTTTTCCGACAAAAGTGCACACCCTTCCTCAAAATATACACCCCCTGCCATAACCAGGGTTCACTGTTGTGAGCACTCTCCTGGCTTATCTTCGTCCACTTCCCCCACCTTCATCCATCTCTTCTCCATTTCCACCTGGCACACGGCATGCAAGAGGAGCGTGCATTAGTCTTAGCACAGCAACCTTTGAGACAGAGCGAGCCTTTCACCACCGTCTCAAATACCGTCGTTCGACCCGGCACTGGGCTGCTAAAAAGTGATCCACCACACATCAACAGAAGCCATTTCCTGTATGAGAAATCTGAACGTAGAATTGCTAGAAGTCGCTCATCCAGCCGTGGTGTAACGGGTTAGCACACTGTCCTTTCAATCCCGGTGTCGCCAGTCCAATTCTATCCCACGGCGCGGCAGACGAAACAACGCGCCGGTTTGTTCAATCCTGAAGCCACAGTCCACCAGGCAGCATAAATGGGTACACCACGGTTAGTCGACCGGTAGGTCGCGTGTGGTGACGCAGAGTGTGGGCACTCCTATACCGCCAAGGACGTCTGGTCAGCATGCAAGCGTAGGCAATCGTACCCTCCAGAGGTTTCCTCTCGAGCTCCCTCTATTGGCGACCCTTCTGCCAGCAGTGGCGTGATCAAGCAATCGCAGGGCTGCGCCTTTATCTTTTATACGAGATAACTTGGTGCAATTAATATGCATTATACACTCCAAGAAGATTTAATCTTCAGCACATTTCGTATTTGCACTATTCTTATAGCTATGTTTCACACAGTCTGCAATAGTTCCACAGCGTGGGGTGGGGGGGGGGGGAGGCTTGATTGCTATGCATTCTCCCAATTTGGTAATACAGAAAATATAATATTCTAGTGCTACACCTTTAACTTAATTTCACTCATCCAGCCATAAGCACCTCCGTTCAGCACAGTTGGCTATGTACGCTGCGAAATAAGTTCAACATACATACATACATATTTGCATAACCAAGAAGAACCCAGAGTTGGCCAATCGCTTCGTACCTGGTACCGATAATGCCCTCGGTAGCTGATGTTCTTGATAGCGTCGACGTTCCCCACCACGCTCACGGAGCGGATGTTGGCCCCAGAGGCGGTGGTGGTCTGCATGTCAAACTCCGCCTCCAACGAGTGGAAGAAGCCTCTCGGCACCTCCTGGTCCGAGCCCAGCTCCAGGCGGCACGAGAAGCAGTGCGGGTGGTCGGCCGCTGGCGCCGGGCAAAAGCGAGCGACGCGTCAACAATCACAAGGATCTGCCAATGTCGGCGCCACACTCGTGATCACTCCAGTGCGGTTGATGTCGCTGTCGAGTGTGCGGGTGGTGCAACTGCACCAGGGCCCGTGCGCCGAAGGCCCGCAGGATAAGGTTGCCACCTGAAACTAAACTAAAACTAAACTATTTTAATTTCATCAGGTAAGGCCCACTGAGCTATGGAGCGCTTTTTCAGAAGCAACCTGGCCACAAATTATAGCCCAGCGTAGTGGCTTATTGTGTGGAAATTTATAGCGGCCAAATACTTTCAACATATATTGATTCTAAATATGCAGGGAAACACCCGAGGACCCTGGAGAAAAATCCACACAACCACGGGGAGAGAGACATACAAACTCCAAATATGCAGGTGTCAGCATATGGATCGAATCCACGACCTCCTGTATATCACGAGAGGTAGTTAACATTTCACCACCTGCGAGGTAGAAACAACTGCGACATAATTCTAACTGCAACATACCATGAGGAGAAGAATATCTCACGATACCGGAAGAGGGAAGAGCTCCATGTAAATGCACTATCTTGGCTGGTGTATTATTAAGTGACTGACAAACAACAGGATTTTCTCAGAGGGGGAACCAGGATAGGTGGTAACCCCAGCCTAGGCGCTGGGCAACAAAGAGAGGGGAAATGAAGCCCCATCTCATTTCTTGCACCAGGGTCCATACCAGCCATGCTATGCCACTGCTGCGGTGTTTCAGACTTCCATTGTCATCCCCACCCCCCAAATGCATGCTGGGAGATATAGAGAGAGAATAAAGGAGGGACACATGGATCGGAGAACATATGCCAATTAAAAACAATGGTGACTCTTATGAACTCTAAGTTGTCTTGGGCAGGACACATTGCTTGAAGGGATTATGGCCGAAGGGCAAGACTAGTGACAGAATGGCAGGAAAATGAAGGAACATGCCCCAGAGCATGACCACCAAAGCGATAGTGGCGACACTAACTCATGCGCAGGAGCAAGATGGATTGCGGCATTGTTAGACGGAGAAAGAGAGCGATGACGTAGGGACTGAAGAGGGTGACACGATTGATCAATTATTAATTTCATTCCCTCTGCTCATTCTCTTTAACCCCATCATCAAAATCCTATGATGCATTCACTGGATTAGCAGCAAGGTTACCCTGAGAGTCTTCAAAATCTTCCATCGACTCACCTCTGCCTACCTTTCACCACTCCAGCTCTTCATTTACTTTCTGTTCCAGCAACTAGGGCCTTCTGCTGAAACCCAATGTCAACATTTGCACAGTGGGAGGTCATTCCTCCCTCCTCCGCTAATGCCCCTGTTGTGTGGGGCTATTGATTCCCTGCCACTGTTAAAGTTCAGGCTCAAGACCTTCCTTTTCTCAAACGTCTGTCTCTTCTCATATATATAAAATCAACTTCCTATATGTTATACAAAGACAAGGATCTCCCGTATAACCTTAACAAATTGTTGGGGCAAGTGCTGTTATCGAGCACCGATGAAGGCCGGCACGGCGCACGAGGGGGTGGGTGGCCAGCACCACGCCTGGCCGCCTTTGTCTCCCCAGTGGCGATGTTTACACACCGCACCGGGTACTCATTTAAGGCGGAGTCGACCTAGGGGAAATAATCGTCACTGGTGTTGGCCGTCAGCAAAAATAAAACTATGGGTTGCCAGGTTCGTAGTGCAGCGAGCTAACCGCTACACTACCGCTCTCACACAGACCTCCTTATTCTCTGTGATGCACATCCCTCTGTTTGCTGGAGGTGCAGTTGCATCTTGACACGAGACAAATACCATTAGTATTTTATTCTCGGCGCAGTAGATGGTAATCAGCAATTATCCACATTTAGACTGACTTAAGTCAGTCTAAAAGCATAGCGCTGGAAGAAGACATCTTCCGCCATTTACGTAATTTAATGTGACAGGCGTGAGCACCCTTCTGCCATGCAGTAATGTAGTGCATTCCATCTTGTTATCTTGGACGAAGCCTTCGAATGGGAGAGTCAAGTAAAGAGACCTACTGTATTTTCCTCGTCAAAAAGCAACTATTTTGTTTTTGGCAGAGTGATCCTCTGCAAGGCGTAATGAGTCCCAGCATCTTGCGTGCAACGCCCCTTATGAGAAGCAATGCCAGCATCAGGACTCGAAGTAAGTGAAAATAAAACTGCTTTTCCTTTTCATGTTATGCTATTTATTTGTGACACGGTATTTCTTACTGTGCCACTTGCAAATGTACAATATTTCTTCTTATTTATGAGTTAAACAATGGTTCCCTTTTGTGTTGAACCGTAACACATTTTTAAGGCACTGATCGTACGTGCTGTACAATAAAATATTGAGTTCCGAGATACGAACAAATCGACTTATGAACGGGTCTAAGGAATGTAACCCGTTCGTAAGTCGAGGACTGCCCCCCTATCTGCTTACATCCCCAAGGGAAAATCCCCTTGACAAAGTCTTGAGATTTGGTGCAGTCTTCCTGCATGCATTAATAAATTTTATTATTATTATAACTTTGAAATTATGACGGGAATTTAAATTCAGAAGCACTTCGATTTTCATAACAATTTCGGTGATTTTTTTTTAAACAAATGCAGCAAAACCAATGTTTTTTTTTTTAAACCTCACTTAGTTAAACATTCTTAGTTTCAAAATTATAGATGCATTGTACAATGAACCCGGTGATCTGCAAACAAAATATATCCTGGCCACGGCTAACATCAGTGACGAGTAACATATGAACCAGTGCTCATTGCTCTCCCTACCCCGATTCACCAACCCAACAACCACCATGACCGACACGGTGTAGAAAATCTTTCATCCAGGAGACAGTTGAATCATTTGGCGGGACCCCGGGGTCCCGCAAAAATCAGGTCAATAATTATTATTTTTCTATCCGCCCTACTCGTGATCCCGACAGCAACGCACCGCCCGCCCAGACTCGCGCCAACAATCGCCACCAGCAGGCGGCGATCAACACGATGGGCGCCACCCCACCGGCCAAACGCGAGCCCCGGGGGGCGTCCGCCGCAGTCGCGCGTGGCGACAACGCCCTCTGGTCAGCCGTCGATCCTCAGCTTCTTTGCCAAGGCGAGCCCGCTCCCCCAGGCAGTGAATTTAACGTGTTTATGTAATTTTTCAACTTTTTACGAAACTTAGTGCCCCGAGTAGCTCTCGACGAGGCCAATCGATTGACCACTAGTTTTGTTGTCGGTAAGGCAAGACTCGTGTCGCTTGGTGGTTTTTCCTACCCCCGGGGCAGTGATGGGACCCCAGGGTCCCGCCAATTGCTTCAGTCGACAAAGGCCTGTGAATGCTTATTATTAATAATCGTTAGTGTTTGGAGTGTGTATACACACTGTATATAATGGTTAAGGTAAATTGATTATCATAGCCAAAATCGCTCATGTTACCGTACCTCTAAAAATAATGTTTCCCTTTATCTAGATCCCATAATTGCCGTACGTGGTATAGTAATGTAAAAATATACAGCCCTATGTCAATCCACTGGTAGATCACCCCACGCCATCTCAGCCATGGGGGTTTTGTTGGACCATACTTTGCCATGCCGGCGAGTGCAGGCCGATGAAGGGGATTGCCCATGACCTGGCCTCCCTTTCATTACACCCAATAATTTTATACGTTTAAACAATTTTAAAAAAGCATGTTGAAACTCTTAATTAACGATACAAAAAGTAACAGCTGTGACAAGAACGTAAGAATGGCGGGAGAGGTATTTTCTCGAGCAGTAGCTGGATAAAGGATGATTTCAACAACTTTTTTACGATATACGCAAGTCACCGAGCAGTGATGACCAAAGGTGACTTCTGATCTCTGCACATACCAGCGTTTTTGTCGGGGAGTCTGTCGATGCGCCACACAATGGCGTTGTACGCGTGCTCGTACTTTGCCGTGCCAATCGTCACACGCATGACGGGCTCCGAGCCGGAGACGCTGGTCGTGCCGAACTTGGCGCTCTTGTTCACCTTGGCCAGGAGCGACTTCTGCTTGATGAAGTTTTCCGTGCGGAAGATCTTGACCCAGTCCGGTGGAACGGGGTAACGCACCATCACGTTCTCGCAGGGCACCTGCCGCAGGACGTTCCTGTTCGGCGAGAAGCCCGGCGACATCAACAGCCAGGACTGCAGCTCGATGAAGGCCCCGCGGACCGTTGCCACGGTTTTCAGGGAAAACGGAGTCTCCTTCTCGCAGTACGCCGTCCGGAAGCGCATTACTTCAATCTTGCAGGCGTCCGGAGGTGTGAATTTTATTGCTTTTGACTCGGCAAAGGCAGCAGCATCCACGCAGGAGTGAAATTGACAGTCGTACATTCTGATCCAATTGTTGCATGAAGACGCAATAATGTCCTGCCTGTTGACGCTCTCCTTGCCCCTGACGTCAATGTCGTTGAGGCCGATGACGCACTCAGGCTTCCCAGAGACGAGTGCCATGGCATATACGTGTGTCGTGACGGAATGCTTGACCAAGTTGCTGTCGTCTTTCCTTAAGATGCCCCTAAATTCATCCGCAACCTCGATTTCCATGGTGTCCTCCGTGTACACCGAGCACCTGTCCAGCGGCACTGTGAGGTGCATCAGCTGATCGCGAATCGTCTGAAGGAAGCTGGTGAAGTCGTTGTAGTCGGGGGTGCCCAGCTTGAGCAATTCTGTCCTCGTTTCGCCATGGGCCTGCAAGATTTTGGTCGGGTACCTGCGCTTCTCCTTGAAGGAGACACACTCAATCCTGATGGTGTGGATTTTGCCGAGCTCATTAAAATTTTCCAGCCGGGGTTCCGAGAGCTCGTGGTCGGGCTGCAGCTGGAATTCCTTGAAGGGCTTCTCGAGGCCCTTCTCGTAGTAGAACATAAGGAGGCCGTCAGAGACGGTGGTGTAGATATTCCCCCACTGCCGGGAGGACATCTTCGTTTTCTTCTCTGGAATCCTCATCATCAGTGGCCAGCCGTCTTTTGATTCGACCTCGGGGAAGTCTGGGCAGTAAGCATACGGCGTGTCAACAGATTCGTCGGACAAATAAGGATCTTCCTGTGCGTACGAGTCCACAATCTGAATTTGTTTAAGTTTGTCAATGACCTCGGCGTGTGGGTCAGGCTTTGTTGAGTCAACTGACGCATTTAAGTCTTCCGAGTGATAGGATCCGTTCAACAGAAGTTGCGGCGACTCTTGACCGGACTGCTGCTGCTGTTGCTGCTGCTGCTGTTGTTGCTGCTGTTGCTGCTGTTGCCCAGTTCCCTTCTCCTCCGGGTTCTCAAAACTGTCAAAGAACGACTGAAAAGGGTTTATGGTGGAGGGCTGGACATCGTCGTATAGATTGATGAGGAATGGATTCGATGGGTGGAGCGGAGTGTGCGGCGGCGATGGTTGCTGAGCCACGGGAGTTGGAAACGTCCCATTGCTCGTGGACGGCGCGGGGAGGGACGCGCTTTGCTGCGACTCAAACGTGAGCAGATCAAGGGCGCCGCTCCCCTTCTGCTCCGCGAATGGATGCCCATCGGGGTTGGCCTCGCCCCAAGCTTTAAATCCGGGGTCATCATCAAAGGTCACCCAGTTTGAAAAATTTGCCGAGGTCGTCATGGTTAAAAAAAAAAATTGTTACCAGAATGAAAGAGCCCGTTGCCGAGACAATCCTTTTTTTACATGCCACTGTGTTCGGAAGCAGTATTTTCTGTGCCTGTAAAACATAAAACAAAATAAACAAAAAATGTTTATAGTTGAAGTCAACACTTCCCCCAGCTGCTTGCAACGTGAATACTCGTACGGTAAAAAAAACGCTAAACAATTCGCCACACAAAAAAAAACATTTCACTGTACAGTACTTGGAATGTGATGTCAAAAATCTCTGCTAATACACCAAACGATGATTAGATTTTAAGCAAAGTTGGACAGACTGTATTAAATGACATATAATTTGTCCACTCTGTAACCGCGCAGTGCACTTGATAGCGTAAAGCACGGTGTTATACAAATTGTGTACAAATGTGCCCACTGTATGTTCACCCTGGGCCGTCCAAGCGCCACACAGAAGGTGGTTTTGTATTCCAACGCCCTTCCCACCCATTACCAACCTCATAATAAATAAATAAGCCCCTGACAGACAGCATGCAAGCCTGGTCCCATCGTTTCATATGAACCTTATGGCAGGACTCCGGGTACCCGCCATAAGGTTCATATGCTCATCACATTCCCAGGAAGGACGAGGAGGGGGATAATTATATCATTAAGCGTGTGTCAATTGAGAGAGGGTGGGGGGGTATCTAGATTTAACACGTGATAACCCGCAAAGCTTTTGTTGAGAAAAGGATTTTTTTTTTATGAAATGGGAGATGAGATACTGTGATGAAAGCGATCACAAAGTGGGTAGTCAAGTGTTCCAACGGAATTCGCATGGGTTTTCTACATACTGTACTGCTTATACGTGACATTATTGGAGTGATTGTGCTTTGGCAGCGGTGCACATTCTCTTCTGCATAGCACATTATTTACGTGCTATGAAGAAGGATCATTGAAAGAAACGGTGTCTATTATAATATACTTTTCTTTATTTTAAGGCCACACAATGTTGTTGAATATTTTTGTATATGTGTTGAATGTGTTCGTATATATGTGGGTTATCAAGTTGTTGGTTTTTTTACCAAGATACTGCTCAATTCACCACCAACCCCTGCACCACTGATTCGACAAATTGTCACGATTCTGATTGCGATTCGATTAAAGAATCATTCGCTTTGTTGTCTCGGCTTTAGCCATCTCATTTGTACTGCACTTTCTTTCCCCGTCTCGTTTTCTACAGTTTTGTTCACTCCATCAGCCTAAATTCTACTTTCAATGTAGCAACGTTTCAATAATTTTTATGGTAATTAATTATTACAGGCACAATTCATGCATGCATGCATCGCGAGTTTCAGTAACTACATTAACCAATGAATCGATACATGACTTAAAGGCCTAATACAGAAATAACAGTCATCATCATTGTATGATGACTGTTGTCCTCCACATATTCATGGGTCTCTCGATAAAGTCACGTGGATAGGTTCAAAAAAAATTACAAAAACACTTACGACGTTTCGATCGCAACACAAGCGATCGTCATCCTCCACAGTTTAAAACCTTTTCCCGCATTGGGTGTGTGTGTCATCTGGCTCCTGGCAACAGCCCGCATGTGGTTTGTGACTCTGTACATTCGCTTTGCCACGATGCTTTTGCAATGGGTCAGGAGGGAGAATTGGACCCTTGCACGCACGCATATAAAGTTCTTGACCGCGAGGCCATATGGGTCCAACCAGGAGTGTTGACGTAGTGTGAACAAAACACGTTACATCACCACTCACTCGGCCCGTGTTAAGACGTCAGCATGACCCACGGGACGCTATCGGTCGTTTACCAAAAATTACATGGCTATGCCCACCTTAATGATCTGTTTGCCTGTTCAATGTCAATGCGCAATCGCCAAATCAAAATAATGTCACGAAAACTAATTTATCTATAGAGGGGTAACACCGTGCAGAGAATTCTGAGACATTCATGGTACTGAAAACATTGCGCAGTAATGCATTATATGACGATGCTGTAACGGGATAAGAAAAGTTAATGATTTCCTCCTCAAGTGAGCAGAGGTGATGCCCATCTCCTATTTACAACCCAGAGCCAGTGGTGGAAATTCTACAAACCTTTGGCAGGGGCGAGTCTCTCCATAGACCAACCACTGTTGACTTCCGTACAAACATTGTGCTCATTTTATCGACCCCCGGAGGGTAGATGGGTTGACTCCCGCTGAGCCACCTGGCACATAATATAAACGGTATCTTAGTCCAAAAGCCTTTGGGCTTTCAAGACCAATATTATCCCGCAGCATTTGTTTAAACACGTATGGTCTCATTCGCAGCGTCGGGCTTGTTAAACAAATACTGCTGTGTTGGCAGACGATATTGGCAAGCGCACTCTGTCCACGTGATGGGGCCCATCTTACTGTATACTGCATTCACAAATATACTTATTTATATTTTATTTTACCAGGTAATACCCGCCGAGCTACATAGCTCTTATTTAGAAGCCACGTGACCATAAATGATCGCTCAACAAAGCGATTTATCGTGTGGACATTGACAGCATGTTTGACGCGTGTTTCTAAATGTGGACGGAAAAACTGGAGGATCCCGGAGAAAAATTCACACGACCACGGAGAGAAACATGCAAACTCCAAATATACAGCAGCCATCTGGGTTGGGTTCGAAGCCACGACCTCCTGTTCCACTCATTGTCACCATCAGCTATAATTAATAAACTGCTGGATGAAGACCTCCCCAAGTCGTCATAGTTCTGTGATACAACCATCAGTCTAGCACATGAGCGGATTTCATTGCTCCATCTCCTCCGTCTCTCAGACGTATCCCATCCATTGGCTGCCACTCCCGGCACGATTTTTGCCCATTGGCCACCATCCCTACTATAGTGGCATGTCTAGCCCATGGGTGAAAAGAATATTCATTTATTTTATAACCCATAATTCTCAACGACAATGCAAGATTCGTTTTGTATCCAGAGCTGACAGACTCCGGTCACATGCTACATTTGTAATATATTTGGAAAACTTTGGCATATGTACAGCGACTGAACTGTACAATTAAAACATTCCGCAAGACATTTTCCTTTGCACCGTGGGTGCTTTTAAATTAAAGTTTGCCGAAACAAATTCACTCGTCGTCTTGCAAACAAGCAAGGGTATACAGTAGCGACTGAAACTGCACTCGGTAGCCAAATAAAACACAACGCTGCAATGTTCCACTCTATACATAGCGATGCGTGAAAGCAGCCGAGCTCCAGGCACAGCAATTCACACATTGGGGTCTTGCTCGGTCTTGAAATTGCACTGAGTGGTGGGCAACCCTGGGGGCTAAGTCTGCGCAAGCAATTCAAAAGGCAGCATTACCCCAAACACAATGGAAGCACACCCTAGAGCCGTCACTCAGCACGATGTATGGCCCTGCAGAACAGAAGCCGCCCTATGTGTTCGTTCTCAGAGTGGGTTTTGGTCCAGGTTAAGTGGGCTAGAGTGACAACTCCTGCCCCTTGCACCACCTTTCCAGGGTCTCATGGGACGCAGTGGGTCCTGGCTGAGCATGAGTAACCAGCCACTGACACTCCAGAGAGTCTGTCTGACAGCCTGCCTCCGAGTAGTGTGTGCATCTGTAAGCTTGTGTGTAGGTTTTTGTGTGTGTGAGAGTTCGGGTATGTCTGTGTGCTTGTAAGCTTTGCGTGTGTATGGGTGTTTATACATTTGTATGGGTGTTCGAACATTAAACCCAGCCTTAAATGAGTACCTGGTGCTGTGCGTAAAAACATCGCTATTGGGGAAACAAAGGCGGTGCTGGCCACCCACCCCCACGTGTGCCGTTCTGGCCTTCATTGGTGCTCGCTAACAGCACTTGCCCCAACAGTCTGCTCAGGCTATACAGGAGATCTTTGTCTTTGTACATTTGCCTCTGTATGTTTGTAAGTTTATGTAAGCTTTGTGTGCGTGTGCTTGTCTGTGAACGTTTGTTTTTGTCTCGTGATTGTTTTTCCAATTGAGACACAGCCATCTGTCTCTTGTTACTTTTGTTAACAACCTTTCTGCGAAGCGCGCCTATCCTGCCTAACCTGCTAAGTCTAGCATAGCTGACCGTCATCAGACAGTCTGAGACAATATGTAAAATATTTACTTTTAAGGTTAATTTACCCTGTCAACTATACACTGCTACAATAATACTCTTTGGGTCTTTCGTTACCGAGAAGACCCAAAGAATATGAATTCCTGCAGCCACGAAAGCTTCAAGTCAAGATTTGCTACAATAATATTACGTGCGTTTTTCACAGCGTTTAGACATTGGTACCACCAGCCAGGTCGGAAGTCTAGTTATCAACTAACCGGTGGAAACTAAAAGTTGTCACCTCTGGGATATAAAAAAAAAACATAGGACATATCTCGGAATAAAGAATATCTCAGAACAACAGAAGAGGGGGAGAACCACATACGAAATGCATTGGCTGGGTGTATTCGTGCTGTATTATTATGCAACTGTCAAAAACTAGGACTTTTATTGTCCCGGGAAGACTTGCAGATTTCCCAGAACGGTCATCCGCAACCTAAGAAAGAGGACGATGCTTGAAAGTCCAGGCCTGGCGGCAACCTCTCAGCAATCCCAACGTGATCCCATTCAAACCACCTGTGTGTGTGCTCGCGCGCACGTTTGTGTGTGTGCTCGTGTGCACGTGTGTGTGTGTGTGCGCGCGCACGTGTGTTCCAAAGCCAACATTTCAGAATCAGAATCTTTGTTTATCCTCATCGGCACACTGCGCTTCGAACCTGGCAACCCGAGTTCAATTCTTGCTCACAGCCAACATCCGTGATGAATATCCAGACTGGTCTTAAGCCTCCCGTAGGTCGACTTAGCCTTAAATGGAGACAAAATCGACGGGGCGTGGCGCTGGCCACCCACCTCCTCATGTGCCGTGGAGACCTTAAAAAGTGCTTGCTAACATGCACTTGCCCCAACAGTTTGCTAAAGGCTATATGGGGGATATTTGCCTATCTCACAACCGGCATACGCAATGTAGGTGTGCCTGTGCTATTGCACAAGTTACACAAGTTAGTCAACGTGGCAGAGGTAGCTAACTCACTGCCGTATTCATGCCTGTACATCAAACCCTTTGTACCTGGCCCTTAGCCTGGCCACACCACAAAGCCCTTGTTGGCCCTATGCATGCACTGCCTTCCGTGGGAGGACTTGTTGGAGGATGCCAAGAGCACGGACGCAACCCAGCTGACTGCAAGGCTCGGGCAACAGAAGACGATTGTAACGTGTCATTCGCAAAACTGCAACGCAGAAGGCGAGAAAAGCAACGTGGGCTTCGGCAGGTCATGCGTTGCTCGAAGCGATGATGGCCAGGTGGGCGAGAATAACTACCGAGTGGTAGCCAAAGGAGGGAAGGCAGCTTGAGTCTGGCCAGATAGAGAGGGTGACTAAGCGGGTGCAGCAGCAAGGGCTAGAGAAGAGACGGACCGATGCAGTACAGGAGGCTGGGGAACTAATCGGACTCGACGATGACTGGTAGGAACGGTGTCAATATTGGCCTCTGTGGAGGAGGCTCGTGAAGGACGCTACTTGGGCAGCTGGAGGCAGTCGCCCCTCCAACAACAAAGGAGGGCAGAGGAGCACTCACAACAATGAGCGGAGCGGCGGACGGATAAAACGCCGCAATCTGGCAATGAGGCACACAGGTCGTGCATCTATCAGTCATCTAAACAAACTGATAACACCTGGGTCTGCACCGTGTCCTTCGGTCAGGAGTGAGCCGTCGACACTTCACATGGTCTCAAAGTGCACCTAGCTTGGCACGAGAACTGTGGCGACGTCACTGCGAATGGCGGCCGTTGTGGTTGTAGCCTCTACCTTGTCGTGAAGAAGGTAGAACAAGGTTACCTGTTACCAGAGCAAACCAAACATAAGACTATCGACATGTCACATTTAAATACACTATCCTGTACATGTGTAATGAGCGACTTCCACAACACGTCGTGTAGAGGGTACTTCTTCTTCATTCTTACACGGGCACAACACCGGCCAACCTTATCTTCTCACTCTGAGTACAACACTTAGACGTTAGCGTCTCAACTGGTTACACACACACACGGCCGATCACTCGGCACGGTTCCACCCGGCCACGCCGCTGACTGGCAGCGTGACCGGGGAGGGTGATGGAAGCCCGCAGGAGATCTTCCACGTGACCGGACGACGGAGAGAGATGACGGAGAGAGATGACGGAGAGCAGCGACGCAGTCCGGACCCAAGACTCCGCACACGAACCCCGAGTCCTCCTCCGCCCCCGCTTATATCGCCCCAGGTGCGGCTAGGCTCCGCCTCCGGCCACGCCTTATCGTGGAACCTTCCAGCGGGTTCCCGGAGGATCTCGGCCAACCCCGCCCACTTCCTTTGCCCCAGATACCTCTCCCTTTCAGATTGGATGTTGTTTTAGCGGTGCCTGTACCCGTGCTTCCCTTCTCTAGCCAGCAGGTGGAATCATGTCATTACACGTGTTACACACAGTAAGGAGGTAAGAGCCCATTGAGAACAGAAGTCTCTTGTCTACGGATACTTGGTTTTAAATAAAGACAGCAAAAAGGCAGCAACTTACACCCAAATACTTTACAGAGGTACCTTTGACATACTGTACTGGGTTGTAGATACACGTACACTTAAAATGACACCTGCTAACATACTGCACATACTATAGATAGGTGACCTTTATTGTCAGGTACTGTATATGATATGATCACCTGCTATGGTCAATTCACTGCTGAATGAAGGCCTCCCCAAGCCGGTGCCATCTCTCACAATCACACAACGAGTGATCCACCTTAGTACCTACGGCACAACGAGCTGAATCCTTTTCGCTCCATCTCCTCGACGTTCCTTGAAGGATACTTTACAATAATAAATAGCCCATTGAGGCCAGTTACAGTATCTCTTTCAAGGGTTTTAATAAGTAAACAGTACAGTTCTTGTCTAAACAAGTGCGGCAAAAAAACAGCAAACACATTCCAACGTGTAAACAAAACAAACTGCCGTTTAACAAAAAATGTACAACACTATTAAGAATGTTGTACAGGAATGACATCTTAAAACAGCATTCAGCAAATATTAAGCCCCGCTGAAATATAATATACCGTAAATGTCACTGTCGGGGGGCAACAAAACATTAAATATGTTTTAAAAAGACATGAGAGAACTCTTTATCAGCTGTTAGCCGTGTATGCTGTCGGCCATGCTTTTGGCACTGTACACCTGGGAAGCAATTGGTCTTTGACCTCGGCTAAATACAGCATGACGTGATTGGTAAAATAGCTGTTCTAGCACCGCCAATGTCTGTTTTTTTTATACACATTAGAGAAAGGGGCAGAAACTCAGGAAGCATGGAACGTTGTGCCAACGGTTCCAACCACATGCCAACGTTGACCAAACGTAGAGAAAGAATTCTCAGACAAACTCCCAGCGAACAAAAAAAAATACAAGTTGGCCCACATTTTGGGTGACAGCAGTCACACAACTGTACTTGTACAGCTTCTCGCACCTAAGATGCGAGGTGTATCTTTATGCAGTGTGTCGGATTTCTTTCCTCCTCTCGCCGCGGTTAGCAACCGAGTTACATAAACCTGGTGACCTGAGTTTGATTCCAGGCCGTGGCTAAATGTTTGTCATGAACCCCTTCACCACCTGCCAAAGCCAAACTAATTTTTTTTAAAGAGTCACGTGGTCAAGCATCAGATACGATACATTCGGCTGTTAAAATGACCTGCAAATTAGGTACTCAATTGGGATTACACAACGCAACCATTGCCCCCTAATGGCAGAGCAATGCCTGATTGCAAGCCAGATTCTGAGTAATCTTGTGCCCACGGGTACAGCTCCCACTGGGGGTGCCCTTTCAGACGTTTGAGACGAGATGTGATGCAAGCTTGCTTGTGTGTAAAGCACTCTGAGATGGCCCGGCACAAAAATCTAAAACAAATAATCATCATTAACCAGCATGGTGAAGTACATCCATAACAATCCCCATGCGCGTGTGTATGTACGTTGAACTTCTTTTGCACCGTACATAGCCAACCGTGCTAATCGGGGCTGCGGGGGAAGGACGGCATTCTTAAAGACGAAAAGCAGTTCTACAGGAATGAGTTTTCAATCTAGATTCAATAAAAGTGCAGTGCTCACGTGGTTTCTTAATAATACATCCAAGTGAGTCCTTCATCCAGTAATGTATTGACATTGGCTATACAGTACATGATTATAATTATTACTGAATATGTTTATCCATAACAGTAATGAACTAAAGATTCACCTTTCAGTGAATGGTCACCACTATCAATAAATCAATTGGCATTGTGAACGTATTGCTTTGCGCCGTCAAAACAAAGGCTGAGCCAGGCTTCGTCTCCGACTCTCCATCGCTCTGCCTTAACTCGCAAACGTTTTTAGCCACAGGTACCGTAATTGCCACGCATCTATAATGTGTAACGTCTGCGTTCCACCACCACATTGCTTTTATGGATTTATTTTGGTGATTTCGAAAACGTTTTTTGATTTGGCCATGTTTGTTTATTGTAGTACGGGGTTAGACTGATGGCCTTAATCTAAGTTGTCTTGTGGTTGTTGTTGTTGTTTGACTTGCATCCCACTGGGATTTTTGCACACAGCGTTGGTGTACGGTGCTTTTTCTGGAATATTTTGCTGTCTTTTTTACCTGGATTTTCTGTTTGCACAGTCACATAGTCACTTTTAAGATGTTTTCCTGTTCATGTTTTTTGTTTGTTGCGGTTGCACCCGATTCAAGAGCCGAATGGCTCACAGGGCTATACCAAAATAAATGAAACTGAAAACTGAAACGTGGATGCGCCTGCATGCAAGTGACAGTCCCATAGGAGCCCTCCGCAGTCTGTTCTCCTACGATGTGTGTTTTCACGAGGCGAATTTCGATATAGCGCGATAAATGTATTCGGGAACACACTTTTTTATATATATATTTATAACGCGGATGCAAACTGGATATAACGCGATAGAGTGAACGGAACTTACGCTGCGCGAGTAGGAATAAGGCGGGATGTTACCGGATGCTTCTAGATGCTATCCCCACGCGTCTCAGCCTTTGTTCACCCTGCATACGCACCCCCCACGTGTCTATCTGTCCTTCACCCCTGTATTGTGCATTGTTCATTAAAACGCGTTTTTTTCCCCCCCACAGCACGGGGTTCTTTAGGAACGCAACGACCGCGTTTACAGGAGAACAGACTCTACTTCTAGATCTGATACTTTGGAAAGTTCTAGATCTGATACTTTGGAAAGAGTGTGTGACGGCAAGTGCAACTGGGATCGCCACAAATCGCGAGGAAGTAAGCCGTGCCAGCAAACCCGCATGTACAGCAAACTAATGTTTTTATATATATAAATACTAGCTATTACTACCCGGCTTCGCCCGGGACTTGGATTCACCACACTCGGCCGCCTTTGTCTCCCCAGTGGCGATATTTACACATCACACCAGTTACTCGTTTGAGGCTGAGTCGACCTAGGGGAGGCCCAGGACCGGTTATAGATAATCGTCACCGATGGTGGTCGTGTGCGGGAATCGAACTCGGGTCGCCGGGTTCGTAGCGCGGCGCGCTAACCACTACACTACAATGCGTTACGCTTCCACATGCGCGGGTCACGTGACAGATTTGACGTCACAGTTCACTTGCCGTGCAAAATATATGCATTCTTGCGCGCCCCTCCCCAAAAATACAAAAGTCTATTTTTATAATTTTTGCATGGTGTACAGTCTGGGAAGTACCCACATGGCAAATTTCAAGTTTGTTGCATGTCGGGAAGTACGCTAAACATTTTGAACAGACACACAATCACAAATTTCCCTTTTTGTACATATATAGATGAATACCTGCCACCATCACTCCACTCCACAGAGGGAGGTACACTCGGTCCATGTGATATCCTCCAAGATGGACACATGGTAAAGATGCAGCCTTACGATTGCTAGCTCACGCTGCTGCTGCTGCTGGTGACCAGGTATCAACCGTAATGCAGAGCAATTGGGGGGGGGGTGGTTTAGTCACTGTCTTGTGCTGGCAAAAGCCAGTTCGGTTGAACATCTGAGATGAGGACATCACTCCGTTCCGATGTTCCTGTGCGCTGTAACTGGGGTTAAATGACCAATCGGGTTCACGAGACACCAGCGGTGTCCTCCTCCATCTTTCCCCACCCCCTCCTGCTGACAATTTGTCAATCAGCTCTCATGCAATGACAGGCCAATCTTACACCCATGAATTCTTATTATTTCAGGCCACCAGCAAATCGCTATAAAGCCCCTGGTGGTTGGTGTCCTCATATCCCCTACAGCCAAGGCTGCCACATTTGCAGCAGGGCAGGTAAAGGCAGGTGTGTGGAGGCGTGTTACACCTGAGCTTCATGAACAAGAGGAGAACACACAATCCAGTACTGTACAGTTAATGCTCTAATTGCTGCAATGCATGCCGTCGGATCACAGACACAATGCAGCTTATGGGCAAACGTTACGACACACAGATGATGGAAGTTTGTCAACGGAGGGCAAAGGGCAATTGCCTGCTAACGCCACTGCTGGCGGAATGACCTCCTCTAGAGGATACTTGGTCTACTCTTCCACGCTGGCTAGATGTATTGAAAGGGGTGGGAGCACCCACACTTCACCACACGCCCACCGTACCACTGTGGGGTTACCCATTTATAAAGCAGGGTGGTCAGAGGTGGGGGTGTGGGGGAATCAACCGGTGACCTCCAGATCGCAAGTCAGGCGGGCCTAACCATTACACCACGAGCAGCAAGTATATACTCAGGTTCATGGAAAATACACGAGAAATGTACCCTCCATCACCACACGCAAAACTGACCGCCGTTCGAGCATTACGAGCTCTGGGCGACACTGCGTCAGCAGGCTCAGCTGGAAAGGTCACACGCGCAATAACAACAACAAGACGCCAAGCCTGCTGCGGCAGGCCAGTAACGACTGTAAGGTGCAGGTCAGTAGGTGATTGTCTTGTGCAACACGGCCAAACGAAGGGTTGCCAACTTTGGGGTATGGTACAACAAAACCAGGAACTGTCAAGTGAAAAAGACTAACTCACAAATACGGGGTAAGAGGAAGGCAGAACCACTGTACACGTGAACCCATCGTCTCGCAGTGGTGGACTATATTATTCAAGTTGCGAAATTTACCCCCCAAAAAACCCCCAGGACTTGTAAGGTCCCGGAAAGACTTCGAGATTTCCCCCAGGACAACAACAGAAGATGACAATGCTGGGAAAAGTAGGACATGGGTGGCAACTCAAATAGTGCAAAGTGTGCTGCATTTTTTCCCCTCCAAACATTAGGAAGCAAAATTATTTCTGCAATGAGAGAATCAAGAACGTTAATGTCATAATTCAGAGGTCGGGTTGGGCACGCTCGCGTGCTGGGATATACGCGACTGTATTTCCGTGGTAAATCATCATCACCACCACAAGCTGTGCATCAACGCCGCTTCCTGCTTCTATGCAGCTCTTGATTTCATTACCGTACAATAGATGGTATATAGTGGAATCTGTAAAATGCGAATGAGCGAAACTTCTGCGCGCGCGTACGAAAGCACGCACGCACGCACACACAGCTGCGCTTTGTTTTCATATACCTGTACTGTATTGTTTTTCCTCTCACAACTTTAGAGGTGGGCGAAATTCAAACGTTTGTCATCTGGGGAATGAGAAACAGTCGCACGCTAAATGCTCCAGGCCTTGCTGATCATTTTCTGAAACTGGTTTTTAAATGCCAGTCCCATGAATGCACGGTTACATAAAAAAATAAAAATTAGCTTACGAAAGGCTTCTGTGTTTGCTAGCCATTACTGCCATGCACCTAAAAAAAAGTGAATACTCTAGTAATAACACGGAGGCTTTCGTGACCAATATTATCCATACGAGGTTTTTGGGCTAGATCGCATAAATATATGTGTCGTTAAACCTATCGCCACCCGACACAGCCAACTAGTAAGGTTTGTCGCGTAAACAGAACATGCCAATTCGTCACTAGTACAGCACACTGGTGTGTTGGAGATTAAAACCCACAAAACCGAATTGTAAATTGTATATTGTAAATGTTGTGGCTTTGCTCTCCAACACACCGGTGTGCTGTACTAGTCACGAATTGGCACGTTTTGTTTACATGGCAAACCTTACTAATTGGCTGTGTTGGGTGGTGGTGGCGTGTTTAACAACGCAATTATATTTTGACGATCAAACCCAAAAACCTACATTATGGACTGTAGTAATAATGTACAGCCATTTGTCAATCCACGACTGGATGAAGGGCTCTCCATGCCTTCTGGTCATGGGGAATTATTTTGACCATACTTCACCAAGCTGGCCAGTGCAAGATGGTGAAGTAGGTTACCTCGGACCAGTTCAGAAATCTCTCACCAATAATGTTAATTGGGCAAACTCATGTTTCCAGGTTCATGGCGCGGTGTGCTAACCACCGCATACATCGAAATAAGCTTTAACAAAAAAAACAATAGAGATATAATATCTACTGGGCCTTATAACTATTTATTTTTTGGCCACGCTTTTGCCAAGAATGTAGAGGCGGAGATCAAAATAAACATTACCCCACCTTATATTGCTGTAAAGGATGAAGTTTTTTTTATGGCCAAAACTTTTTGTTCATCGTCAGAATCGAATCCACGACAACGAGATACAACCGACAGGAAATCACGCGGTCAACTCCCCAAAAACCGGCACAAACAAAACAACGACCTCTTTATGGAGCCAAAGGTGCAGCCCTGCAATAACCGACTTCTCCAGATTGCAACACGCACTGTCGCACACCTGTAGTGTAGCGGTTCGCGCGCTGCGCTACGAACCTGGCGACCCGAGTTCGATTCCCGCTCACGGCGAACACCGGTGACGATTATCTCAACCGGTCCTGGGCCTCCCCTAGGTCGACTCAGCCTCATATGAGTACCTGGTGCGATGTGTAAACATCGCCACTGGGGAGACAAAGGCGGCCGGGCGTGGTGTTGGCCACCCACCCCCTCGTGTACCGTGCCGGCCTGTATAGGTGCCCCTACAGTCTGTTAAGGCTATACGGGAATCTTTGTCTTTGTAACTCTATTGGCACCTGCCACAAGTTTAGGGTGTATCTTATAATGGGTAATTGATGACATCACTGCTGGCTAAAGGGAACGCCCTGAGAAGAGGGTATTTGGCCTACACTTCCACGCTGGCTAGACTTGCAAAGAGGCACATCACCTTCACCTAATCGACCAACTGTGGTTGTACCCATGTATGGACAGAGGAGTGGGCAATTGAAGACACTGGGCACCATTGTTTCAACTGCCGCGCCAGGAGATTGAAACGAACGGGTGAACTCGGGATTGCAAGTCCAGTGTGCTAACCATTACACCAAGGCTGGGGGGGGGGGGAACTGAAGCTGCGGCGTACGGCACGTGATTACTCTTTCAGAACACATCGTTCCTTTGGTGCATCACTCATTCCACATCGGACATATACATCCGTGAAGGCTACAACATCCGAAAATGGGTCCCATACGGTGGCTAGGGAAATAAATAAATAACCCACGCTGGGATTTATGTTCCGCAATGTACTTGGCGGAGTGGTTACCGTGCTTCGCTCTGAACACAGCGACCCGAGTTCGAATCTTGGCCACGGCTAACATCAGTTCAGTGACTCGTGATAATTGAAATGTTCTAAGACACCTCCCCTTCGATAACCTGCACTGACCATCGTGGTGAATTGTGGTCAAACCACTCCCATGATTGGCACAACGTGGGGAGGCCTTCATGCAGTAGTGGGTTAACAAAGGGCTATAAGCTATTGTATTATCACTATCTTCATGTATTTTTTCAGGAAAAAAAAACAAGTTTATCTCGTGATAAACAGGAATTTAGTGATATAGAAAACTACATTTAATCGGTCTTCTTAAGCGAGTAGTGTACATTCCACATTCATATGGCAGGGATAAGTTGTATAGCCATAACACAATCATCAAAAAAAATATGCCAAGTTGCTGTTTTACCAGCTGGTGCTCATTTTATCAACGCAAGAGAAGACAAGGTTTAGTCAACCCCAGCCAGGATTCAAACTCATCTTTTCCCACGAGAGCCTCGCCACTCTACTTACTGAGCTACGCCATCATTATCGCCATCTGTATGTCATCATTATTATAATCTTCTGCCAATATCTATCCACTGCTGCATTAAGGATTCAAAAAGCCATTGCCATCTCTGGCAGTCCCACGACACAATAATCCATCCTGTTTGTACTACACACACAGAATGAAAACATTTATCAAATAAGTACAGTATATTATTTAACCTGACCCATTGCGGTGGATCAATGGAGAAAACCACGATGTTATGGATTTTGGTTTTTGCCAAGAGAGGTTTTTGTGGCCTCGTGTAACCCCTGTTAGGTTTCAGTCTGGATTTACTTGCACGGCCCTTAGCTTGTTACGGAGAACATGTGTCCTGGCTCTCCGTCCAGACTGCCTCTCTCATCATGCGATTAGTGGCAGCTGGTCTGTATGGAGCCATGGGGCGGCATCCCACTCAAAAATTAGCGTTAAAAAAGAGGGAGTTTTGACCTACTCTTCTACGCTAAGCAGATATCTTTGTGTAGGTGGGGAGTACCCACACTATACCCCACCCCACGTGACCTGCCCATCGTCTAACTGCAGTGTAACCCATTGACACTGCTAGGCTGCTATACATTTGCACGTGATAAGCCACTTCATTATAGCTTTGGGCCTTACCTGTTAAAATAAAAATAAAAGTTTAGTTCAGGTTTTAGTTTTGACTGTCACGTCGGGCGATCGAATCGAAACAGCAACCTCTGGATTGCAAGTCCAGTGTGCTAACCATGACACCACAGCAGATTCCCAGGGCATTTCATTATAATAGGGACAACATTTTGACCCCCCCCCCCCCAGGCGACACTGCGAGTGACACCAGGGAATCTGGATACGCGTCCTGTTGCACGTTCGGGACGGGAAGCGAGTGGGGTGTGGATTGCCGGGGCTTCCCAGGCCAGTGTTTGAAACATGTTCTCAGCAACCACAGATATATTTTTAAAAAAAGATATGGAAACAATCAATTTGACTTTTAAAAATGTTTAGAAACTCACTACTCATATCTCTACATCTGTTTGTAGACGCTTCTCCTATTTCTGTAATATCTGCTGATGTGCACGTTGCGTCGTTTATATTGCATCTATTAAAACAATAAATATGAATGGAAATGTCAAGCAACATATAATGCGGTTTATTTACACAAAGATCTCGGTTAGAACACTGGGTCACAGAGCCGTAACCGTTTTCGCAATAATTTTTGCTCGGATGCGTGGAATGCCTCTGCAGTAAAACACTTTCACGCAAAATTTATTTCTGCAATTTTTTCGCTTGGTGAATTTTTGTGCTCGCCGCTAGACCAAATACTGTGCAGAGCAGACAAAGGAATATCTGGCAATCTCTATACACAGCTAAACAAGGGGTGAGAGGGCCACCATGCGTGGCCAACTCCATCTCATCTCCGTCGCGAGATGGGGTAGCTTGACTTCTGGGCAGGTGCACTCAACCACTGTGGCTTGTAAGAAATTACCAACAATCCAAGTAGGATTGAAATGTCGAAGATTGGAATGACACTATAAAAATAGACAGCCCTGCCAGTTGGTAAAATGCAAATAAGTCTGAGAGACATGCCAATCATCATAGAAACCCTTTATTTTATGTGAATAATGCGTTTTTTCTCGTAACGATGATGCATAAAGAAAGGCAATGGACTCGCTTGCAAATGCAAACACACTTAGCATTGGAAAATAGGCTCAGAGGGGTGCCTTTAAAAAAATCGTGATATGTGATCACAAGTGCTTTTTTATCAATATCTGTTTTCTATTTTCTACGGAAAGCTGACAATGCGTCATTGATTGCGCTTTTCCCCACAAATGGCACACTAGATTCGTATTAAGATTGCCAGAAGACTGGAGGTGGTTAGGTGGCTCAGTGTTCAGAGTAGTACCTAGCCGGAACTGCTGAGATCCTGGATTTAAATCTGAGTGTCGACCACCACTGATTAAAACAGGTTTTCAAATGTAGTGAGATTGCACATACAAAAAAAAACACAATCAAATGAGACAAACTTGGAAAAGGTAAATAAAATGCTATGTGGGAAAATGTCTTTAACAAGGCATTTGGGAGAGTGCAGCCCTCCTAGCATGTAAAAGAAGTCACTTGAAGGGATGTCAGAATTAGTTCCGTGATATGACCTTCCACGAAGCTGTTCTCAAACACCGAGTAATGCAATACTCTGCGAGAGTTCCAAATGTGAAATAAAATTGGTGTTAAGAAATGTTTTAATATTTGAAAAAATATTGCCACATAACCAGCACCTTGCCTCTTGAGAAGGCTATACCTTGCCAGTCTCACACAAAATTCAACACCTCAAAGTTTACCGTCGACAATAAAGCATCCATTCTCTAGCACTCCGACGTGTTCTTGGGGTTTTACTGCATGCTGCTCAGCATGTCCCTGAAGAAGCTCCAAGCACGTAGGAGCAAAACATCAGCTATCACGTAAAACAACATGCGGTGCAACCCACAAATACATCGAAGAGCTGTGCTGCAAAGCTGTAAATAACAACATACGGCAAAGGTAATCCATTCTCTTCTTACGAAACATATTTGTTTTAAAGAAAATTGCTTGTTGCATCATTAGGAAGGCCTTTTTTTGGTCAAAGCTGTCAAAAGTACAATTTGTTATTTTTTGAATAATTTGGATTCCATTGTATTTATTTCCAATTCACAACATGCAAAAAGCTTTGAAAACAAAACGTGAGTACGTTCATGTGTATGTGCACATGCGCGTACGTGTGTTTGTGTAATATTCATACTTCCATTTCTTTATCCCACTGAAATCTATAAATCTGCTGGAATATTTTAGCATCTTGCTTGCGTTTCCGGATCTGCTTTTCCTGGTAAAATCCTGCCTTCTCTGCCAGTTGCATACTCAGCTGTCCGACTGTGTTTTCTTTAACTTTCAGTCCTCTCGAGACATATTTACATTCCGCACACATGCACGCACGTACGCACGCACACGCACAGGTGTATATATAAGATTGTTCATCAGATGCAATTCGCCATTCCTTCGGAATGCAATGCATATCTGTGTTTGAAAACACGCGGGGTCTTTTTTTTTAATGATCGTGTGTATGTTATGCAATTTTCTGTAGATTATTTATAGCATTGAGGTTGAGCCGCGATGCACTGGTTAGCACACTATGAACCCGGTGACCCGAGTTTGATTCCCAGCCACCAGGCCTGGGCCCTCTCTTCACCAAACCAGACTGACCAGCATGGTAAAGTTAAACAATCTCCACAATCGCGTAGCAAACTGATCATAATAGGTTCATTTAATTATTATCATCAGCCATTGCCAATGCACTGCTGGATAAAAGTCTCCTCAAACCACCACAATCTCTCAGGATCCTGTAATGTAATAATAATCCACCTAGGTATAACTTGCCAGTGGTGTTAACCGTGACTGGGAATCGAACCCGTGTTGATGAACGCAAGTGAAAACTAACAAGCGTCTTTGTTTTTGCGATGCATTGAGTGGACCTTCACGCCAATATAATTTTCCACCTCACAGGACATTTCATTAAGCCGAGCCTTAACATTGCTGTCAGAAAGTAGCTGGTTACGTGGGGGTGGGGGAGGGAGGTTGCGCAGGGGCACTTCATTTCATAATATGCTAGGCTTTTTCATTGGAAATGCTCCGGGCAGATTGCTGAAGCATGAGGGCTCTTGGCAAGGAACAAAGAAGGGGCTTCAGTCCAGCCACCTGCAAAAGCCGTGCCCATTTCACAGCAGCGGCCACAGCCAGGGTCCTAATTCCACCTGCGTTGCGTCCAGAGCCGGTGTGTCTCGTTATCAAATGTCTAGACGAAACAAATTCCACGAGCACCTCGACGCGCCGAGATTGCTGGGGACAAGACTCCGTGCGTGTCGCACGCATCTCAGCGATGACCACGATTACGTTGACGCAACACGTCACGCTACCTCATGACGAAGCCGAGAAAATGGCAAGAGAGAAAATTTTACTTTTATTTTTAATAAACTTACAATGTGTAGGAAAAAAAGCTACTTGCCCATTTCAAAGTTAGAATCATGTAAGCATGTTGTTAAAAATGTTTTTTTGCAATCGGTGTTATGTCAGACAAACAATACATTGGGAATTCTCTCAAAAAGATGCAATAACCCCATGTTAGAGAATGGTTCGTGGAAATGGATGTCAAGGATCTACCTGTGAATTATGTTCTTGAAGTGACTTCTTAAAACACACTGGGAGGGGGGGGGGCAGACTTATTTAATTTTGGAGTTGGAATTCAAGCAAATCAATTGATAAATCGATATTTTAAAATGATGTTACTTCTTATACAGATCAGTCTGAGAGTAACAACTCACTACACTTTAGAACCCTATTTAAAATTACGGGCAATTGTCCAAATTGGAACCCAACATCTCAGTGCTCAGACCTCTGAGCCACCCTGCCTTCTCTAGAAATATTATGACCATGTAAAACTTTAAGATAAAATGTAAAAAATGTATCTGCAATCATTCAGGGTGCTTCAGTGGTCTGGAATTCAGCCAAAATCCACTGAGTCTGTTGTTTTGCAGTCCCCAAATCTCAGAGCTCCAACGATTTTGTGATGCGAGTTCTGCATCAAAAAGCACTTCATAAGCTATGTCTGTTGTTTGTTGTGAACCAAGTGACGCGTTGCGTTCTGCTTAAGAATACGTCATTGTTCGGTGACAGGGTGGCTCAGGTGTTAATAAACGCTGAGTTGGCACCGCTGAGATTCTGCGTTTGAATCCAGGTAGCCCGACCGCCCCACGCGTGATTAAACTGGGTCCTCAAGTTTTACGAGTTCATGGTGACTGCAACAACAACAAAAAAATCATGTCACAAAAAAATGTTTTCACCTAATTTGGCAAAATTACAGCTCTTTGAGTTAAAACTATCAGACGGACACTTTAAAATGTCAGTACTTTACTTATTGGTAATACAATACTTTTTTTTAATTGCATTTTGTTACTCCAGCGTAGCATGTCAACTGCTTAGGACCGTAATTCACGTAAAATAATGATACAAAACATTACTTTAAAGGATCTCGGAAGTAGTTGTGTGAAATCTCATTCCACTGGCGATTTTATAACAGAGGGTGATGCACTGCACCGCAAGGTTTCAGAACGGACGCTTGAGAACGCACGATGCCAATAGCACATTTGGAATAAAACGTAAAACACGTCAGACAAATATTTACAAAGATAGAATGGGACATTGTGTGCTCTTGTCACGAGAAGAAACAACACCAAATAAAACACAATAGAGGAAATATTTATGATGAAAACGGGGATCTAGCAGGGATGCTAAACCACGTTTAATTTTTTTTAAAACAACTATCCCCAACATCAAGATTTCTAATACCGTGTTCAACAAAAAACAGTCCAAACGACGTTGATGATCTAAATGAGGCTGTCGTAATCATAAGCAAAAGCTCTCGGTGACCGGCAGATATATCACAAAAGTAAGTCGAGTGGCACCCAAGCAAAGTCACTGAGCTCATAACCGCTGCATGTACAAACCTGTCAGTTAGACTCCAGCCCATAGGGTAGGTACTGTACAGGTTGGTCCAGATGTCTTGTGACCCCCCCCCCCCATTTAATTCCCTAAATAGTAACCTTTTTCGAAATGGTTTATTTAAAACAGAAATTACTATTTCTAAGGGGGGGGGGAGGGGGGGAAATGTTAGTGGGTCAATTCATTGTGGGGTCACAAGACATCTGGGCCACCCACTTCAGAGTATACCCTTCACCAGGACATGATATTACCATCTTGATTTGAAGCTTCCGTTACTGCAGGAATCCATACTCTTTGGTTCGTTCGGTAAAGTCACGTAGCTATAAAATAAAATAAATCACGACGTTTCGGGCGCAACACAAGCGTCCGTCATATTTTATTTTATACCTACGTGACTTTACCGAAAGAACCAAAGAGTATTAACCCTATTTGTTTACTGCTGGTATGCACACGTGGCATTTCAATGGACCGCGCAGCGTCGGGCGACTGGGGATGGGGGCTCATCCCCTTTCCACATCGTCAAGAGTTGAATTAAGCGAAGGTTGGCTCGCCTCGTCGCTCCGTGTGGACTGGGAGTGAAGGTGCCAGAGCGAAGAACGCATGACGGACATGATCAGACCGTGTGGTTTGCCCATTCTGTTGGGCGTTTCACAAATTGTTTAGAGTTTTAAATTTTTATTTAAAGCTTTCGTGACTGCAGGGATTCATATTCTTGGTTCTTTCGGTAAAGTCACGTAGAAGGGAAACAATAAAATAATAAAAGCTCTCGGTGACCGGCAGAAATATATATTTTTTATTATTTTATTGTTTCCCTTCTACGTGACTTTACCGAAAGAACCAAGAATATGTTTAGAATTTGTTTAACGTTGGGTCTCTCTCTCCCCCCTCCCTACCACACCCCCTTTAAACAAGATAAGGCTATCGGGGGTGATTTAAACTTCAAGAATGTGACAGGAATACTTCCAACGCGAGCGCTCTGTACTACATACTACAGTATCGTAGTGGCTGGCATCAGCATGGAACTTTGCTGCTGCTGTTGCTGCTGCCACACGCGAGCCAAGTTGCGGCTTGGAAGCTGCCCGGTTAAAGGGCAGCCGTGACCCATCGTCATACCAGGCGGGAGAGACTCGCGCGGTGCTGACCCCGTGCCCCCTATCCGCTGCCAAGTGGAGGCTATTATATCTCCTAGTATCACCTGAAAGTAGAAACTAGTTGTCCTAGTGTCACCCGAAAGGTGGCACACACAACATGAGTGCTCCGAAAAAGGGCCGTTGCCCTTCTACCCGTAAACGTCGCCTATATTTTATATATACACACATTAAAGCGGCGCTCTTGATGTGTAACACACAAATGTGTTGAAAGCAACGAAACATCAACGATAGAAGGCGCGGATCTTTTTGGTTTTGACACGACTCAGTTTGTCTTAAAACGCCGGGCACATTTGCGGAATTAACTCTCGTCAAAGAAAAGCGAAAATCACGTGCAATGATTGTGGTCCAAGAGATCCCCCAACCGCTGTAAAAACGTTTTGTTGACTTGGCAAAGAAAAAAGCCCGAGTCGACCTCTGGCGGCTGGGACAAGCGAACCCAGACACAAAGCAATCGCTCGACAGAACCAAAAAAAAACAATGTCCCTCCCTGGCTTTGCGATGAGCGCCCGAGCCGCCGGTCATTCACAACTTTCCACGGGGATCCTTTCAAACTCTTCAGTAGCGAGTACTCCGGGCGCAACAGGATGCACTGGAACAGCTACCACCGAGCCGAGCCAGTGACGTTCAAGCAAAAACAAAACTGAAACACGAGAAAGACAAAGATCCCCTTCCCCCCCCCGTCCCTCTCCAACAAACATACTTTTTGTGTGCAAGTGCTGGTGTTATTAGCGAGCGCCTATGAAGACCGGCGCAGCACACGAGCGGTCACGCTCACTTTGGCTCACTCGCACTCAGTGGCGACTCACCCAGTTGTTCCGTCAGCTGCTCTCCTGCTGAGACAACACGCTGCCTCTCTCCCTCTCTCCCTCTCCTTTGTTACTCTCCAACGTTTCCCCAAAGACGCTTGCTCCTGCAACGAAGTCGCATTCTAAGCCTCCCGTAGCCGCACGACTCTGGGTCTTCGCGAATCTGTGCGGGGTGCGGGGGAGGAGGGAAACCGCTCGCACCTTCCCGTGGGTTTCGCTCGACCCCGACTCGAAGGGGGAGGCGTTCGACAAACACTGAGGCTCAGTCAGCCGAGCGCCGGCCAGCCAAGTCAGCCCCGGCTTGCAAGCCCACATACCACCACCCACCACCCCCCTCGGGGGGCGGTATTGTAGGAGGGGCGGGGAGGTGGAGCAGGGGTGGTGCAGTGGAGGGTGTGCGGTGGACGGGGCGGAGTGCATGGGGGATGATGGAGGGAAGGGTGAGCAGAGTGGAGGGGGGGGCATTGGGGAGTCATGTGACAGCAAGCGTGCGGAGCAGGAACGGTTAAGGGATGTCAATGCTTTTGAGTGCCGTACAAGACACCGCGCACAGAGCGTGGGTTAATGGTTAGGAGCGTTGCCACTTCTGCTGTATATCGAAACAAATCGAGACGTAAAATGGGAAGAGGAGTGCTAGATTTGAAGCTTTCGTGACTGCAAGGATTCATATTCTTTGGTTTTATTCGGTAAAGTCACGTAGGTAAATTAAAACAAAATAAAAGAAAATCACGACGTTTCGGAGGCAACACAAGCTTCCGTCTTCAGGTGGAAAAGTCAACGCAGAATATCTGTGGCAGGAGCACAATTCAGAGACCGGGATTATATACAGGTTAAGGGAGGGGGAAGGAGTCAGTAAGGGGGCGATAGTGGGTGGTAGGGCCGGGCTACGCATCCTGTTGAAAGAATGCTGTGGGTAACACCCACTTCTCAAAGCCCACATCTGAATTGTGCTCCTGACACAGATATTCTGCGTTGACTTTTCCACCTGAAGACGGAAGCTTGTGTTGCCTCCGAAACGTCGTGATTTTATTTTATTTTGTTTTATTTACCTACGTGACTTTACCGAATAAAACCAAAGAATAAGAGGAATGCTGTATTTCAAAATGGCAGAAGAGGGGAGAAATACATCTATAGAGTGTATGCGTTGTCTAATAAGTGGTGTTATTTCAGAACTTACAAAAGCCGCAACTTTTTAACGTCCTTAGAAGACTTACAGATTTTCCAGGACGGATGTCTGAACCATAGGATGGATCTGGGTAAACCGGGACAGTCGGCAACCCTAGTGGATCGTAGTAATGATAACTAGTATAACACGGTAATTCACAGCCCTGTATCAGTCCGCTGACTGGATGAAGGCCTCCCCCACACCTTTTGATAAAATTAACCTCACCCCTCGCTATTTTCATCGTAATCACTTTTGGGTGAGGAGAGGTGGAGTAAACCCATTAGCAGAGACTGCCATTTTCTTCTTTACTGATGTCACCTTTTATATTAGAGACTCATTTTCAAAATGAAATTGTGCTTCATAACGCCAAGCCTTCGTAGCATCGTCCCATGAATTATTTTTATTGCATAATTTCCTAATGTTCTCGTGTACAAGTGATAGTATTGGCATGTGTCATGTCCTCTGCGTAGGGGTTTTTTTGTTCGCGTTAGTGCTGCGTGTCAAATGCAATTTTCAGATAGTACCGCGGGTTCTTCGGCAATGATGTCCGAAATTCGCTCGCTGAAAAAAATCTCCCAGCAAGTGGTGTTCGACATTTTTTTCTGATGTTCTACTTTTCCAGGATCCTCCCAGCATGTGCTTCCTTCAGAAACTGAACATGCATTTCCTGAAGCTCCTATCCTGTGGAGCGAAACATCATGCCGACAAATGCGTAGTAAAACCGGGAAACACATTTGAGAGCTTTGTTACATTTTTCCCACTTATTTTTTTTCTTATCAGCCACCTTAATTTCGCTCTCAAAGCATTTTACAAATGAACTGAATTCTGAGATGTTGAGAGAATCATAAGTCTTAAAGTGATATTTTATTGGCATTTGCAGAACACTTACGTTCTCAAAATAAACAGCCCAGTAAGGAGACATCAATAACGTAACCTGTAAAAAAGCAATGTGCTTTTTTGTTCACCGCATTACCATTGCCTACTTCCCTGCGCTGCATCCGGTAAATGCCTCGCAAACACCCAACATTAAACGTCATGTAAGTCATGTTAAAGTTTTTTCTCAAATAATAAAAAAATTGGTTCTAAATTCTCTGTTGTACTTTTACAAAACAGAACCTGACATCGCTTGCAAAATAATATAACGTTTTCTCATGCACCCTCTACAATGTTCAAATATTTATATATATTTAAACACAATTCCAGTTTTCTGATTAATTGCTGGAACATGCAGCCCGTGAGCCAAAGGGGTTCACGACAGTACCACCTGCAGTGGCATGTGCTACCAGTATCCACCATGGACAGAAGACTGAGCGTAAATAGCCTGTGGTAGAGACACACTTCATATTTATTTTCATACTCCGTAGATGTTTCACGTGACACGTTTATTGTTCTCCTCAAAACGATGTTCTCTATCAAACTTTGGTAACCTTTCTTTCACGACAGCGACTTACCGCAGAGAGCTACTGCCACTGTGATTCGTTCAACCTTGCTGCTGTTGTCGTAATTCACGGCACACGAGACGGGATGATTGCAATGCAACATGGACAGAATCCAGGCCCTTTACCGCTCTGATTACGAAACGTGATTACAACCTCACAACGATACAACTGTAGAGACAGACAACGTAACGATAACGCATTCCTGCGGAGGGAGCTGGTAGGAACGTTGGGTTGCTCGGTCAATGGCCAGGGTCAACGGCGGCACCACGTGGTGTATTCCGCAAATCTGCCCGACTGTGAGGACGGGCACAAGCCGGCGTGAAAAATTGAGTTTTATAAGGGCACCACGGGGTGACCAGCCCCTCCCCACCCAGCCCCACCCTCCCCACCCAGCCCCTCCCCACCCTCCCCTCCCCACCAAGCCCCTCCCCACCCAGCCCCTCCCCACCCAGCCCCCCCCCCTACCCTCCCCTCTCGATCTAGCCTCACCCCTCCCACGTGGACAGACATCCACAGACATACACAATTAATCCCCTGCCTCCTGTGAATTAATCCCGGTTGGGCTTCCAGTCCACTACGTTTCCTTCCAGTATAATCTATATAAATGCAACAACTTGCATGTAACGACTCATGTCAAGATTACAGTAAAACAATAATTCACGAATTTATCCGCTAACTGCCCACAATAATACACTCTTTCGTTGCTGGAAGACTTTGCTGTTTTTTCCTGGAATTTTCTGTTGCGTGCAGTCACTTTAAGATGTTTCTTGTTCATGTTTTTGTTTTGTTGCGGTTGCACCCGAGTCAAGAGACGCATGGCTCACAGGGTTGTACCTAATAACTGAAACTGACACTGACCACTCTGCGTGTCAACTTGGCATTATCGCCAACATCGCTCGCTATTCGCCACTCACTCGGTCACTGCGGTACTGCCTCGCCTGTGCCCTGCACGCCACGGCATCGCTACCACTCCACCCACTCTCACATCGCCACCACTCCACCCACTCTCACACCACCACCACTCCACCCACTCTCACACTGCCACCACTCCACCCACTCTCACACCACCACCACTCCACCCACTCTCACACCACCACCACTCCACCCACTCTCACACCACCACCACTCCACCCACTCTCACACCACCACCACTCCACTCGCTCTCACACCACCACCACTCCACCCACTCTCACACCACCACCACTCCACCCACTCTCACACCACCACCACTCCACCCACTCTCACACCACCACCACTCCACCCACTCTCACACCGCCACCACTCCACCCACTTTCACATCGCCACCACTCCAACAACAATAACCGCCATTCGCCACTAAGTGGCGGTGACGTCACCACGACGCTTGTGCCAGGCCATGTGCACCTTGAGGCCACGTGAAGTGTTGACCGCCCGCTGGCAGGAGGTCACGGGGCAGACCCAGGTGCCACGGGTCGACTGACTAAGATGACTGAGATGACTGGCTGCACCACCTGTGCCCCCTACTATGCCAACCTGCTGTGCTTTAGCCACCCGGCGCTCCGCTCGTTGTTGTGAGCGTCGCTTGTCCGCCCTCCGTTGCTGTTGGAGGGCGACTGCCTCCAACTGCCCAGTAGCAGCGTCCTTCACGAGCCTCCTCCACAGAGGCCGATCTTGACACCGCTGGTACCAGTCATCGGCTAGTCCACTCAGCTCCACGTCCTCCTGTACCACATCACTCCATCTTTTCTCTAGCCCGTGCCGCGCCCGCCGAGCCCCCTCGATCCGGCCGAACAAAAGCTGTTTCGGCATGCGGTGGCTGGCCATGCGGGCTACATGACCCAGCCAACGCAGCCTTGCCTGCCGGAGGAGCTCACCAATGGGACCTTGCCCAGATCTTTCAAGGATTTGTGAGCTCCTCACACAATCCAGCCTGGTTAAACCCAGGATGGATCGTAGGCAGGCAGCCTAAATGTTTCTAACCAGCGAAGATGTTCCATTAGGGGGGTCCACTCTCACACCACCACCACTCCACCCACTCTCACATCGCCACCACTCCACCCACTCTCACATCGCCACCACTCCACCCACTCTCACACCACCACCACTCCACCCACTCTCACATCTGCACCACTCCACCCACCCTCACATCGCCACCACTCCACCCACTCTCACATCGCCACCACTCCACCCACTCTCACATCTGTGCTCGGTCGACTGCTTATCACCCCCCCCCCCTCTCTTAGATTATTGCGATTTGGCTGCTAATACATTTCCATGTGTTCAGCAAATTCGTTCAGCTATCATTTGTGGCCAGGTCGCTTCTGAAAAAGAAGCTAACAGCTCAGTGGACTTTAATTGGTAAAATAAAATAGTTTCGTTTTAATTGCATATATGTTTTAGTGATTTGCTCACCTTTCCTATAGCTTGCACTCCTATCGTGTTTTTTTATTGGACTGGACATCTGTGATAGAGCTTCATAGCTCATCGGATTCCCCCACTATAAATACATATTCCGATTCTAAGTCTTGGCCGTTCCCCCGACCAGCATGGATGCTCGGCTTTTATATCACCCAGAAAGGCAGACATCCATGATAGAGTTGTTTTGGGTCAGATCGCGTACATATATAAATGTGTCGTTAAAACCGCCACCACCCGACACAGCCAATTAGTAAGGTTTGTCACGTAAAAAGAACATGCCAATTCGTTACTAGTACAGCACACCGGTTTGTTGGAGAGCAAAACCACAACATTTACAATCTGAATACGACATTTCGCCAGTAATTACAACTAGCTTCATCAGGCGACAGCCAGATTGGTGGGTATAATAACACATTTATCTATTTACGCGATCTAACCCGAAAAAAAACCCTGTTTTATGGATTGTTTTGGTCGCGAAGGCCTACGTGTTCAGGCAGAAATCGCCTCCGGTCCGCTCATTTGCATATCCAGAGGGCAGCGCCTCCCAACTCATGCGGATTGATGGCATTTCAACCATTTCTTCCCCAGGATCCCACTCACTGCCGATTGGATAGCTTCCGGATCCGAGCAAAAAAAACTGTCCGCTGTCGCGCTCTGCAGCATTCTTCAGCGTTCAAGCGCGGACAACTTTAATCCTCTCTCTCTCTCTCTTTACTGGAGGGCGTCGTCCTTGACCCCCGCTCGAGTAATTCACCAAACACCGCACTATGGCAGCCGCACATAATCATTCCCTTGTTACACAGTGGCATCTCCCTTCATGTCCACATACTCATCTTCACACCATCCGTCTCGTCATCACCAATGTCATCATCTTCAAACATCATTATACCATCACATATCACATTTCAGTGCTACAATTCAGTGACAATACCATCATATTTGTTTGTGATCTAGAGATAAAATGTTTGAAGAAAATCATTATTAGCACATTCCACCCTCGGTGGTACAAACAAATATATTTTCAGGCCAATGGCGCAAGGTTAAACAAGCAATAAGAACGGTTAATTTAATTTCAGCAATCCGTTTATTCCACTGTAATTAGTCCCGCACTTGTTTGAAATTGCACATACAGTCCATAGCAGACTGTAAAAGCAAATCATTGCTTACTTAACTTATCAAACAAAATCTGCACCGATTTATGGACCTGACAATCCATGACCTGAACTCAATCGGCTAACCCAATATTAAGACCAGCTACTCGGATGACGCAAAGCTTGGTCTCGTTCATCTTTCGATTCTGGGTAATTCGCGTTAAACGTTGACGCGCCAGAACATTGAACCGCAGGTGTGCGTGTCAGCATGTTTGTCCAGCGATGCCCCATGATTATAGCTGCTCACCCCGAGCTATAAATGCTCTGATAGGTGCATTGGCTTTGTGCTTTTCGCCTTTTGGTGTCGGCCAATCAGTTTCAAAGACAATGTATATATATTTTCGGAGCACGTTTTTTTGGTTTGTAGGTTCGTCACAAAGTGCTGGTTAATGCGAACTTGATTCCTTGCAAAAGGTTTCTCTTTGGTGTTTGAACATCTTAACACAAACTGTTTTATTGCCAGAAAGGGTAAAACCTATTCGTATTTTTTTTGTCATATTTTGATACTGGCAAAAAAGGTCCCATTTACTGAAGTTATGTTGCGAGAGCGCTGACCCTGAGCTGATCCAATAAACTCTCTCCGCGGGATCCTTTCCTCGCAACAGGTCCGCCGAGTCTTCTTGTTTCAAATCAAAACTAATTATTTTGGTGATATTGTTTTGGCAGTGGTGCACAAACACACTTGAAAAAAAAATCTCAACACATTCATCAATAACACTGCGTTGAAATAAAAAGTAAATTTTAAAAAAGGAAACATTTTGGACCACGGCCATTCTTTTATCCATGGTCTCTGTTGCCCAAGACATCACCACTTATAAATGTTTTCCTCTTTAGGGCAGATGTAAATGGAAGTCATGTTGAATTTTATGTTTGTTATTTTTGCCTGCGCACCACTGCCATCCCACTGTCACAAATACATGTTTAAACGGGGTGATTGTTTGGTTATGATCGCTTGCGAGAGACACCTGTTGATGGACGGCTGAATTACAATATTGTTATTTATTTATCGACACACTGGTATTGATTTACTGAACAATGTTTGTTTTCCGTTCTTCCGGCTTTAACTTAAGAACAAGAAGTAAAACAAGGATACGGTCCCGTGTACACAGCCACACCTTCCTGTGTACACAGCTGCGGTGCCAAGACCACGCCAAGCGTGCCGCTGAAACTCGTCTTAATTGACAACGCTTTCCGCTCACAGTACTGGGAATAACATTTTTCACCTAAAGGTCAACAACATACAATGCAACACGTTTTGTACATACCGTGTATACCGTACGCCTTTCCAATTTTGCCCAAACACAAGAGTGAAACACAAAGGCGAGCGACAGCTTACATTGTGTTGACAGTCCGAAAAGCGTTAAGTGCCATAGTGCAAGAGCGTGAGACTTTTTAAACAACTTTTAAATAGTGACATTTGTTCTACCGCCAACTTTGCTGGAGCAACATTTTCCACGCACAAGTATATCACCCTGAATTCTATGACCGCGTTACGAATATGAGGTCGGTGCCACAGTACGGAATTCCAATGATGAGCCCTGTCGATAGCAACTCAATGTGGAGCATTGTTGTAGTGAACGCGACTCGGGATGAGATGATGTCAGCTGTAGGCTTTGTGATCGTCAGCATGCAGTGTGAATAACTGCACGTTAACGTCAGGGTAAGCACACGTTTATCGTGTTTGCTAGGGAAATCGCACTTAGTTACCATACGTGGGAACGATGACGCAATTGGTTAGTTTATTTGCTTTATGAACCCAGCGACACGAGTTGTATTCCCGGCATTGGATGACATCATTGGCCAGTGATGTCTGAACTAATCCTGATCCCCCCACCCCCATCATTCACCAAACTTCACCAATCCATACTGACCAGCATTGTGAAGTATGGTCAACTGTGGTGTTTACATTTTAAATGCGTGAATTTTGATGCTATTTTGTAATTAGAATACTGGACTGCCAATTTTATTTTAAATATATATTTCACAATAAGGAAATATTCATATCTTACATTAACGTTTTTTATGCGCTAGATCAACTCATGCTTCAGAATAGTTTTTATTTTTAACACAGACTAAGTTAACCAGAGTTTTTGTTTTGATTCAGCATTTGGCTGCTATATATGTCCACATGATAAGCCACTTCGTTGAGCTATCATTTGTGGCCAGGTCGCTTCCGTGGGCCTCACCTGGTAAAATAAAAAAATGTCTATTTTATAAGTCAAAGCTCAGCTTCCATAGCCTAAGTTAGGCAGAACTTTATCACATTATATTTCTCTAAACCATTTAATTTTCTTTGCAACTACAACTGAAACAAAAGATTAATAAGCCTGACTAAAAACAATATTGAAAATATTTGACACAACCCACAAATAAAGCGAAAGAACGAAAATAATCGCTTCATATTCACTGCTTGTTGTTTGCAGTTCTTCACGCTGGTAGATGATTCTCATCCCGGTAGTGCTATCGGATGCAAATTTCCTCAGAGCTTTTTGGAACATAAACAAAACGCCGCATAGCTGCTCTCTCTCCGGCAAATCGGCCTGCTTCCTCAATATGCCCCCAGCACACACGTGTTTTCCATCCTGAGGGCAACATTCCCCATTGCCAGCCCTTGTTCCCAGGCACAGGCTATTAAAAACATCTGTTTTTTCTGCCGGCCCTCTTTGCATCACTATTTCAGGCAAGCTCGCGGATTTTGGCATTTTTTTTTTCAAATGGAAAATTGTTTTGACTGGCTATTAAAACAGTCAGGAAACCCAATAGCGTAGAAAACAGTACAATTTTAATATTACGTTTCACTTGTTTTTGAGCCGTCGCTTTAAGACATGTTTTAAGAACACGTTTGTCATTGGAGTGATGTTTTTAATTGAATGCAGTTTACAGCTCGTTGAAGTCTTGTGGAATGTTGTAAACAAAACTAGCCAAGAGGTTAACATTTCAGAGGTTTAGGGAACAAAAAATACTACAATAACCTGACATTTTCAAGCCATTATTTTAATGTGATGAGTGAGATAGAAGCCTGCCATGGTGTCACGGTTAGCACACTGGACGCGCAATCCAGAGGTCACCGGTTCGTTCTCCTAGCGTGGCAGATGACAACAATCCCGCACCTTTGTCCACTCAGTAGTACGAATGTGTACACCACAGCCGATCGGCAGGTCCTGTGTGGTGTGGCAAAGTGTGGGTACTACTACGCTGTGCTAAAGCTCATTCCAGTAAAGGTCCTTCCGCCAACAGTGGCATTAGCAAGTAATTGCAGGGCTGCACCTTTAACTTTCACTTTGGAGGTTTCTTAGCATTCGATAAAATTCAGTTTCTTCACATTCCTTTGCCAAAGGTCAGCTCCGTAAACTACAGCAATCGATCGCAAAATCCCAGCTAGGCCTGAAGGCTGTGAGCCCTTCTTTTGAGCAGGGGAGCTGTGGCTCACAGCAGCACTCAAATCTGCCCGTGGGATTCATTTCACTTTTAAAAAGCAGCTGTCACAACAGGCGGCCGGCCCAAACATTTCTCCAAGGCGTGAGAAAATTAATGGCTGAAATGTATAACAAATCCTGTTTGTGTGCAGTCAAGCCTTTTGCCATGACTCAGAAGTCTAAGGTCAAAGTTTACAAGAGATGTGCAAAGCCCCCCCCCCACCCTTCCCCAGCTCCGATTATGCCACACATCTGTTGTTTTGCTTCCATTCGCAGCACAATCGCGGAGTGAGCACAAGTAGCGTCGACTCGGCCAAATTATCGGGTACAAGTAGCATTTCATGCCAGCCAAGGCCGTAGCCATGGAGTCAACATTGGGGGTGGGGGGACCAAATCTTCCAGAGGGTCTGGGGGTGTCTCCCCCCCCCCCCCCCCCAGAAAAATAAATACATTTGAAAACGAATTTCCTGCCTAAAATATAAAAAAATTTCACTAACACATAGGATGGACTTTTTATTTAAAAAAATGTTACACTAATGTCTAATAGTGTATTGTATTACATTGCTCTGTTTTTTTCTTTTTAACCTTTTCTTGTATCATTGTATGTAATGGCAGAGATTAGGGATTACTAAAGTACAACCATAACCACAATCATCTAAACAGAAATATATTTTATAACAATATATTGGACGGGACATTTTGTGCCCCCCCCCCAATATATATTATAATTAAGGCCTTGATGCCAGCCACAAATTGGTATATTTCAAGGTCGTGTACCCAGGAAGGCCCTCTGTCACACGGGAAATGTTTCCTGCCCGTAAACTTAACATCTATCTCAGCTTAATTAGCTTCATTAGCCACACGCTTGGCCAACATCCCATTTTACAAGCGCAAGGCTGGCCACTCTTGTTGCCATATACCCGGGTTCCTAATGGTTATCACAGTGGCCGTGGTGTAATGGTTATCACAGCGGCCGTGGTGTAATGGTTATCACAGCGGCCGTGGTGTAATGGTTATCACAGCGGCCGTGGTGTAATGGTTATCACAGCGGCCGTGGTGTAATGGTTATCACAGCGGCCGTGGTGTAATGGTTATCACAGCGGCCGTGGTGTAATGGTTATCACAGCGGTTGTTGTGTAATGGTTATCACAGCGGCCCTTGTGTAATGGTTATCACAGCGGCCGTGGTGTAATGGTTATCACAGCGGTTGTTGTGTAATGGTTATCACAGCGGCCGTGGTGTAATGGTTATCACGGCGGCCGTGGTGTAATGGTTATCACAGCGGTTGTTGTGTAATGGTTATCACAGCGGTTGTTGTGTAATGGTTATCACAGCGGCCCTTGTGTAATGGTTATCACAGCGGCCGTGGTGTAATGGTTATCACAGCGGTTGTTGTGTAATGGTTATCACGGCGGCCGTGGTGTAATGGTTATCACAGCGGCCGTGGTGTAATGGTTATCACAGTGGCTGTTGTGTAATGGTTATCACAGCGGTTGTTGTGTAATGGTTATCACAGCGGCCGTGGTGTAATGGTTATCACAGCGGCTGTTGTGTAATGGTTATCACAGCGGCCGTGGTGTAATGGTTATCACAGCGGCTGTTGTGTAATGGTTATCACAGCGGCCGTGGTGTAATGGTTATCACAGCGGTTGTTGTGTAATGGTTATCACACTCGGCTTGCAAACCAGAGGTATAAACAGCCGGTTCGGTTTGATCTTCCGGCATGGCAGATGAAACAATGTGCAACTTTATTAAATCCCCCTGCCTATGGGGCCGTCCATAAATGACGTCACGCGATTTTGGACGATTTTTGACCCCCCCCCCTTCGTCACACGGCGTCACAAAAAGTCAGACCCCCCCTAAAATATGACGTCACAAAGCTCTGCCCCACCCCCCCCAAATAAAACATGCTTCAAATCGCTTTAAACTATTGTCATTGTAGTACGTATTTAATGTGGCGCTGCATTCTGATGTTGTAGGAGAAAACATTTATTAAAAAGTCTATTTAATTAAGTAGAACGTGTTGTCTATATTTATTTAAAGTTGCGCATTTTGATGTGACGTCACATTCCTCAACCCCCCCCCCCCCTCGTCACACATCGTCACAAATGTCTGACCCCCTCCAACCAGGTGCGTGACGTCATTTATGGACGCCCCCCAATAGTTTACCGGCAGGTCGCATGTTGTTAAACCCAAACTATTAAACTAAACTCTTTTTTTGTTGTATTTTACCAAGTAAAGGGCCACTGAGCTTTCGAGCCCTTTTTCACAAGCGACCTGGCCACAAATTATAGAACTCAACGACTCGGTGTCTCACTTGCGAATGTATCGCAGCGAAAAACTCCTCTAAACGCACGTCGCTTCTAAATGTGGAGGGACTGGGAGGGGGAGGAGAGGGGAAAACCCGGAAGGACACGGACAAAAATGTGCGCGACCACGGCGAGAGAGAACCCTTGACGACCTCCTTGTACCCCACGCCAAGTCGTGAACATCTCCTGGCCACCGCGACGACGCGTGGGCCATCCCGCCTCCTTCCGAGGCGTTTGGCCAGTGTGGAAGAGCGGGGTGAATAACGTCGACCAGAGGGGGTGGGAGGGGGGGGTCTCTCCTAGAGGCTCCCCCAAGTGCGTGGCCCTTCCGCCTACAGTGGCTACGAGGAATCATTCGCAGGGCCACACTCGGTTTTGTTTGTCGTTTACCCGCCTTAAGCGATGTTAGCAGGCGTGGCAAAAGCGACACTTTAACTCGATGGGTCCTTGACTGCGGACTGATATGCACTTCACACAGCATACTTTCCACCTCAAGGACACCATTGATCACCAACAAGATCTCTCCATGGAGACAGCGATCAGGCTTGGACACTAAGGGGCCGTTCATACATGACATCACGCGATTTTTGACGATTTTTGACTCCCCCCCCCTCGTCACACGGCGTCACAAAAGGTCAGACCCCCCCCCCTCAAATATGACGTCACAAAGCTCTGCCCCCCCCCCCAAATAAAACATGCTGCTTCAAATCGCTTTAAACTATTGTCATTGTTGTGCGTATTTCATGTGGCGCTGCACTCTGATGTTGTAGGAGAGAACATTTATTAAAAAGTATTTTTTAATTAAGTAGAACGTGTTGTCTATATTTCATAATAAAGGTTTTTTGGGTTAGATCGCGTTTATTTATAAATGTGTCGTAACCCTCCAACACCCGACACGGCCAATCAAAAAAAAAGTGTCACGTTGACAAAAGACAAATAATTCACTACTTTAGCCCACCGGTGTGTTGAAGAGTGAATCCACATTTACAGTTTGAGTACGACGTTTCGCTGGTAAATACATCCAGCATCATCGGGCAATTCGCCAGAATGGTAAAGCCCTCGCTTGCTCCCGGTTTTATATAGAGCAGCAGGGTGACGTCATCACTTAACTCATATCAGGTGCAGTGATTAGAGGCGGAGGGGGGGGTATTGTAATTATAGAATCGATTAGTAATCAGTCATTGGCTATGATTAGTAATGAGTTGTAGATTAGTAATTCTTTAAATCAAAATGTAATGTGTATTATTTAATAATACGCTTCCAGGCCGCACTAAGCCTGAGGGGTGCCGCGGTGGCGAGATGTTAACTATCTCGCATGGTATGCAGGAGGTCGTGGGTTCAACAGGGGCGGAGCCACCAGGGGGTGGGGGGGGGGGGTAACCGGATATCTGGCTGCTGCAAAATGCTGGCTGCCACCTCGTGCTGCCCTGCAGGCTGTCACCTCGTGCTGCCACCTCGTGCTGCCCTGCAGGCTGCCACCTCGTGCTGCCCTGCAGGCTGCCACCTCGTGCTGCCCTGCAGGCTGCCACCTCGTGCTGCCCTGCAGGCTGCCACCTCGTGCTGCCCTGCAGGCTGCCACCTCGTGCTGCCCTGCAGGCTGCCACCTTGTGTGCTGCCCTGCAGGCTGCCACCTCGTGTGCTGCCCTGCAGGCTGCCACCTCGTGCTGCCCTGCAGACTGCCACCTTGTGCTGCCCTGCAGGCTGCCACCTTGTGCTGCCCTGCAGGCTGCCACCTTGTGCTGCCCTGCAGGCTGTCACCTCGTGCTGCCACCTTGTGTGCTGCCCTGCAGGCTGCCACCTTGTGTGCTGCCCTGCAGGCTGCCACCTCGTGCTGCCCTGCAGGCTGCCACCTCGTGCTGCCCTGCAGGCTGTCACCTCGTGCTGCCACCTTGTGTGCTGCCCTGCAGGCTGCTTGAGCGGCAGCATTTCGAACTTATCGAACTCATTAGCCACGTCAGCTGCTCCGACCTATTAATAAACTCCGCATTCAAATCCAATAAAATTTGTTTTATACATTCGAATCGATTGGCGGTAGCCCGGGTCACCGCAAATATATTGGTGGGCCGGGCATAGTTTAAGGGGTTTTTGTTTTCTGGGAGCATCGCTGGTACTACTACCCTGTCCTGCCGGAGGGCGACGTTGGGGGCGATGATGACGACCACGATGTCCATCCCGCCAGCATGACCGTGACCGCCGGCCGTACCAAGAGAGCGCCTGGTGCGCCATTGCCTCCGAGTGGTCTCGCTCCCAAAGACAAGGGGGGTGGCCGCCCCCGTAAGAAGCAGAACGTGCTGGGGAATGACCAGACCAGCATCCTGATGTACTTTCAAATCAAGCAATAAACAGCCATTGCCACGCACAAATCCCCAGCAGCCCCCCTTTTTTATGGGTGTTTTTTTATTTCCATATTTGGCGTGCGTATCGGGCTCAGTGACATCTCCCGTCTTCATAGGCCTTCTGGTTTCGGAGTTATGGAGGTTTTGGCACCCCCAGGTCATGATGGTGATATTGATGGCCAGGTCGCTTCTGAAAAAGAGCCGTGTAGCTCAGCGCGCCTTGACTGGTAAAACAAATATTTGTTTTTTCAAAGGACCTCCCTTGCCAGTATCAAAATATAAGAATAGGCATGTTTATGTTTATATGTTCACCACAAGAAAGAGTAAAACCTATTCTTGTAGGGTTTTTGTTTAGTTTAATGGCACAAGAAGACCGCTGGGGGGGGTGTGGATGCACCTTCGGCGGGCGTCGTTTCTTGTGAATGCTGACTTCGCAGTTTTAGCCACCTGCCTGGCCAAATGAATCTTATGGTGGGACCCCGAGGTCCCATAAGCCCCCGGCTCTCGCATCAACATTATATTATAATGTAACTTGTGTCTTGTAAAGCTATGCCTTTAAAACTGAAAACTTCTTACCTGCAGTACCTCTATTTAAATACACTATCGAAAAAATAATTAACACCCCTCTCGATTTAAAGCTTTCGTGACTGCAAGGATTCATCTTCTTTGGTTCTGTCGGTAAAGTCACGTAGAATGAGAATAAAATAATAAATTGATAAATGTATTTTATTTTATCAATGTATTCTTTTATTCTCATTCTACGTGACTTTACGGAAAGAACCAAAGAAGATAACACCCCTCTGTCAATCGTCGTGTTTCTCAGTGTGGATTTGTGAACGCGCTTTATAAACAGTATGTAAAATAGTACGCGTTTTCAATGCGCTGTTCATATTGTAACAAGCGTTTATACCAATGTTACTCTACATAGTAGTCGGTCGCCGCTCCTCTTATCCGCATTGATATGAGCGGTATGTGGGGACTATGGCTTAACCGCAAAAAAATATCTGCACAGATGCATACGGACAAGAGAAATAACGGTGCAACGCATCTCATCTGTTAAATATCTGCAGGTAATAGGGTTGTCATTGATTGATCCTGGCTGCAGACATTGGTAGGTCACCAATAAGAATGAAGATAAGAGGGCAGTTTCACTGTATTATGCATAACGTTACGACAAATAAACCACTTAAGTCGTGTAGGCAGTTTGAGCAGCTTTGGATAAGGTTTATGATCCTGCCCATACCCGAGCAAGGAGTGCGTTCGCTTGTTCAGCTCTTCTGCGCATTCGTCCTCGCTGCGCTTGGACGACAACACGACAACAGAATGATCCGTGCCAGGTGGGTCGCGGCGTTGATGTGCGCGGTGGGACGGAGTCGCCACAAATAAATTAATTAATTACGATTTTGACTTCAGTTTATTCGGGAGCCCGGGGTCCCGCCACAAGGTTCAAATATCAAGAAGGTTGCCGAGGCTTGCTCGCCGCGCTCAGACTACGCAGGGAGTTGGCAGGCCGTGCCGTCAGTGAGCGGCTCACGTTGCCAGAGAAATGTTTAGAATTTCCGTGGCGGGAATCCAGCGGGGTTTCTCAATTTTCCCAAATGATAAGGAAGGAGCCAAAAGGGAATATTAAATAGATTTAATGTCCTGCACCATTTTGTGGTTATGCAGAGACAGCAAAATAACTGTTATCATGTATAAATATATACACGTGTAATTGTAAATCGGGGTGAAGCGTTGACAGATTCTTTTTTTTTGGCCATGGCTAACATCAGTGGCGAGTAATATCTGAACTGGTCCTGGGCCCCACCCCTTGACTGGACACCTGTAAAAAAAAGAGCTTCATAGCTCATCGGATTCCTCCAGTATAAAAAAAATATCCCGATTCTGATTCACTGACCAACATGGTAAAGTATCATTAAAAAAAACCACACACACACACAACCCAACGATTGACACAGTGGGTTGACTAAGGGCTGCAAATAAATATAAATGATGAGAATTGTAAATTATGGTGACGCAGTGGGACAGCAATGAGCCGAGCGACCCGAGTTCAGTTTACAGCCACAGACAACGTCGGTGCCAAATGAAACGCGAAACCAGTCCTGGGTCGCTCCGCTTCAACAACCCACACTGACCAGCGTGGTAAGAGCGCCCGTCAAACAAGCCTCGTGGCCGACACGGCCCGGGGAAGGCCTTCATCCAACAGTGAATTGACAGAGCGACAAATATCATCATCCTCATCGTCGTCATGTAATTGTTAAGTTATTAATTTACAAATCAAATGAGCATTTTAGTACGGGTGATTTTTTTTATATATATAGGTTGAGACATCTATTGTTGTGGTTGCGTACAAGCTGCACCACGCTTTCACGAATTGATAATTGGCCTGCAGCCACAACTGCGAGCAGGTTGCCCCCGAGAGCTGCGTTTGCCCCGGCACCTTTGAAAATATCAACCTCGATCTCTCGGGGGGCGACCCGGCAGCCGCCTCGTGGTCTTCGCCGTCATCAAGGACGCACAGGGCAGACACAACATCCGGGGGAGAATGCAAAAAAATAATTTCGAGATCAGCAAATTTTCTTTTTTGCTGTTCAGTTCCTCAACCCATCACACCTCCCCCCACCCAGGATTTACTCGGGGGGGGGGTACTTTTTTGTTCACAGGAGGCCGCTTTCACAAACATCACAATTAGCACAAATGATTTGATGCTGCTGCGTTGGCGTTAGTGCACAAGCACAATTAACAACTACACACATTAATCAATAACACAGTGCGACCTTGAAAGGAAAAATGCAGAATAGGCGAGGTTTTTTGGGGAAATGGCCCTTCTGAACAGCACACACACACGGCGAGTCGGCAGAGACAGAGTTGACAACGAAAGTTTGAGAACTTTACACGATGGGACCTCGTGGGAATTACGTATTTTTTATGTTTTCTCATGACCAGTTTTCAGTTTACAATTAAGACAAGGGTAAGCTATGTGGGGTGGAGTGGTGGCACATTGGTTTGTATCGTTAGGGTTCATCGATAGGGTTGCTGCGTTTGATATAGAACAAAATACGGAACATATCGTGGGAATAAGAATATCTCACGATACTGGAAGAGGGGAGAACGACGTGTTGTCTAGAGTGATATGTATATTTTTTATGCAACTGACAAAAGCCAGGACTTTCATTGTCCCGGAAAGACCGACACATGTCCCAGGACAGCTACCTCAACAAGAAGACGATCCTGGGAAAACCAGGACAGATGATGACCCTACCTCAATCTTGAATTTAAAACTGCCCCATCTACTCAATTCTCATTACATTCCTTGCACTTTAAAATGTAAAAAACACATTTGCTTAGATATCATGCAATCGTTTAATGGAAAAATCCAACCACTTGCGTAAAACTCAAAGGCGAAAAATGCTGCAGTCCAATCTCCTCCCCCTATTCTTTCGGAGTCTTCCGGTTATATTTGTAGTGACTGACTCAGAGACACTAAGAGTAGGAGGCACTCTGTTTATTAACAGACTTAACAGTTCACACTACAGCAACTACGGTTCCCAGTCAGGACAGCTGGCAGACTGCCTGACTTGAGACGCCGAGATGATGAAGACGGTGATTGTGACGAAGACTCCAGCAGCAGCACGGGGATCCCACTCCAAACGACAGCCCCGAGCTCCTGCTCAGGGCCTCTTTTTATGCCCCCCAGCGTGGCCTTGCTCCGCCCCGGCCACGCCCCCTCTCTAGAACCTACTAAGCGGGTTCTCGGGCTTCCACCACGTGCCCCTTCTATAACCTTTCCTCTACATCTCTCTCTGGTCTATCACGTGACCTGCTATCAGTCAGGGCTGCTGTAACTGCAGATCCCCTTCGCTGCCAACAACATGCGCTATGCTGCTAAATGACTGATTTTATGTCACTACACATTTACGACCCCCACCCATGTTCGCTGGGCTTAATCAAAGTGCGCGGGGTTTGTTTCAGAGAATTCCAAGAGCAAGAGATGCCTCTCATAGAATTCACATTGCACAAACTCATGCTTGCAGGGGACGTGCTACTCCACTATTCATAGAAGTTTAACCTACATACATACTGTTATTGATTTTCGTCAAGAGCTTCCATTACTCGGATCATTCGCCCAAGTACTGTAAGGTATTCCGCCAAATAACCCAGAATGGGATCGATTTCATCAGGTCTCGGAAGCCAATTGGATTTGAGCCTTGATAAGTGCTTGTATGGACGACCACAATGCATATGTACGGACGGAAAAATGTTGAACTTCTTTCGCACCCTACGTAGCCAACTGTGCTAATCAGAGGTGCATAACAGGTGCTATAGGATGCAGGGCTCCATTGCATGATAAACTCGTTGTCAATCAAGCAACGTTGGGACTATTGCACTGCGTTTAATGGTTTACAATTGACAGTGACCATAGCAAGACTCTCTCCACAAATAAACCTCTTAAATAATTTGGTAGATCTGACACGGAATTATGAGCGGCCGTTGCAATGTGATTATTGATTTTGTTCCCTGCAAGGGCATAGAATGCCTTTTAATTGCAATTTTAGAAAGCAATTAGCAACCTCGCTTTGACGATGCCAGACGCTAACAATCTTATAGCGACACGAGGGCTCTGACATTTAACCACTTACAAATGAAGCAATTAAAAGTTCCCGATTTTTTTTTGTCCCCTTCACACAAACAACTTTGACGCTGTCGCGCGCGAGTGTTCGCGTCGGCGGGCAGAAATGATGCAAATCTTTCGTGGGGTTTTCAAAGTTGCGCAAAGGATCCTATTTCGAAAGGAGCATTGTTTCGGCTAAGAGTGCAGTGTAAGGTGGCTTGCCTGCAACCTGAAACCATTGCATGTAACGGGGAAAAAATAGAATACGACGTTTCGATTGCAACACAAGCAACTGTCATCAGGTAGAACTAAATTTGAGAGAGAGACAAAACACAGACAACAACAACTACCGCCATTCACCACTAAGTGGCGGTGAAGTCACCACGACGCTTGTGCCAGGCTATGTGCACCCTGAGGCCACGTGAAGTGTCGAACGCCCGCTGGCAGGAGGTCACGGGGCAGACCCAGGTGCCACGGGTCGACTGACTGCCACTAAACCGCGAATTAAGTATATAAAACACAGACACACAAGCAAAGAGAGACAACACTCTATGTTGTGTGTGTCTCTGTGTTGTCTCTCTCTCTGCATGTGTGTCCGTCTGTGTGTCTCCGTGTCTGTGTGTTGTGTCTCTCTCTCAAATTTAGTTCTACCTGATGACGGTTTGCTTGTGCTGCAATCGAAACGTCGTATTCTATTATTTAATTTATTTTCTTTCTCCGTGACTTTACCGAAAGAACCAAAGAGTAATTTCTGCAGTCACGAACGCTTCAAATCAAGTTTGGGAAAGAAAAGGCAAAGGTGCAGCCCTGCCATTAGTTGTTGACGCCACTGCTGGCCGAATAACCCACACCTCCGATTTGCACGGTTGGCTACGCACGGTGAGAACTAAATTCAACATACATACATCCAACCAGAGGGAACTCTAAAGAGCTCTCCTTAGATGATATTCAGCCGACACACAGGCCAGACGTCTTGTAAGAGGTGGGAATATCCACGTGTTACCGCGCCACACGCGACCTGATGGTCGACTAATCGTGGTGGACTCATTTATACTGCTGGGTGGACATACGCGGGGAGAGGGCGGATTCATGAAACCCAGAGATTGTTTCGACTTCTTTGTCGGGGAGAATGAATCGACCCAGAGCCATCTTGATGACAAGTGTGACGTGTTCACAAACCCTTACTCAATGGCAGTCGATCTAAAAACCACCAATTCCCACACACGCAATTCAATGCATGCGTCACGAGCTTAGGAATCGATGTTATATATTGAACCTCTGCATCGTTACAGCCGAATACACATTTTTAAGTAAAATGAATAATCACCATCAGCCACCATCATCGTTATTGTCGTTAAGCAGCGCAAATGCAAAGTACGTTCCTTTCACGTTGTGGCCGCACAGCTTCAGCCAAAATTGTTGCGAACAACCGCATTTTTATTCTAATAAAAAAATTAAACAAAAAATCTGATTAAGTAATGAAACGGAAATGTAGACCATGGAAGGAATATGCTGAAATGTTATTCACCAGCATAAAATTTAGCAAAAAAAAAAGGTATTCCCACCGCTACTGTAATCCATCTGATTAACGTGATCTATGCAATAGGTTCTTCTAGGCAGTGACACCGTCCCTCCGGGGGAATTCTTGATGCCTTACCGTGCGCTCGTTTCCATGTGCCAACGGAGTATCCAGGCCAGTGGAGGAGTATGGATTGCGTGGGCCCCCGATGCAAATAAATACATGGGGGCCGCTGTTCAATTTCCCCCCACGTCTCTTTGTAGCCTGGCGCCTGCCCCCCCACCACCACTCCGGCCCGTGGGTCTCTTCGACGCAGTTGTTCCCACCTGCACACTCAACAGCTACGTCGCTTCTCCCTACGCATGTATATTGAAGGTCTTTCGCACCGTACGCAGCCAACCGTGCTAATCGGAGGTGCGGGGGAAGGACAATACACTAAACACGGAAAAACAACGTTTTCTATGTAAGTCTTTACGTGTCTCTTGTGCTAGTCTTTAGGTTTCTATCCTAGCCTATGGGTCAAACGTTAGTCTATGGATCTATTTCAGCGCAAGGAATTAAAAATAATGGGCTGCCCTGTTCAATTCCTCCCTCCACCCTCTTCATAGGCCGGTGCCTGGGCACCTCTGTACTGTAGGCCCTGGTTGCAGTTACACCAACTGCACACTCAGTTTTTCAGTTTCATTTATTACTCACATATCTACGCCACTGATCCAAACCGTCAAATGGATTATAATGATCACTTATCGGAAAAGCAAGAGAGCAACCGCTTGACGATTATGTTCTAATGGATGAAAATCTGAGCCGCGTGTTAGCCAGCCTTCGCAGCCAGCACTGGTGCCAGCTCGTGGACAGCTGGATAATATTACTCTGCCCTACAATCAGGAGCCAGCCCGGCCGGTCTTTCCACGGCAAAATCACTGTTCATTTCTCACAAAGTGGCACTCAGCCCCAGAGGGATGCTGCTCTTACCACATCTCCATCCGGCTGGATTTACTGCAGTAATAATAATAACTAGTATTTTGTCCGTCCAAGGACGGGTGTATTGCAGTAAATCTGAAACTTGCAAGCGAAAAGCACAGGCCGCGACGGGATATTTATTGCATCAATGCGTGTGCAATTTGTAAGGGCGCGGTGCCACAGACTTATTTCATTCTAAGGTTATAATCCCTCGTTCATCATGACGTCCTTTTTACTTCGATGTGTCAACAATAGCGTCACGAAGATTGCGTGACGTGAGGGTTCTGCCTTTGTAGTGAGGGTTGTGAGTTGACGCTGAGGAGGGGGGAGGAGGTGCCTCGCCCCTTCATGTGGAGTGACGTCACCCGCTAATTATTATGAATTGGGGGGGGGGGGGTGTCCATTTGGAGGACGTCATCTGTTCATGATTACTAATGAGGGGGACTGGTCGACGTGGATAAACGTCACGCGCGGGACACATAGACATTCTTGGCTCATTATAGCAGTAAATAATTCTCATTGCATTGTCAATACACTGTTGGATTAAAGCCCCCCCCCCTCCCCCACGCCATGTCAGCCGCATGGGCTGTTTGACCATACTTCACGATACTGGTCACCGCAGGTGAGTGACTTGCAGGGCCCAGGACCGATTCCAATATTACTCGCCACTAATATAAGCCATGGCTCGAGTCACAAGGTTCATAGCGCAGCGCGCTATCCCTCCCACCGGGTTGGCTGTGCTGTTGGCAACATTAGATACGAATATTTACCACCACGTATGACTCAAAAGTGGACACGGAAGATTCACAAATTGCTTTTTTGGTGTCGATCGTGTGGGTATAACGTCAATTACAGCTATGCATTCTCCACCACACAAAACGGGCCAACAAGAATACATCACATAGACAAATATGCCAATTAATTTTGTTTTTCAGCAACATGGGTACGTTGAAAATCTCAGCTAAATTTGACAACTGTATAGGACGTTCCACTAGAGATTACGACCAGCATCCACAAGGTATTATTAGCAGCTCAGACCTCGACTGGACATGGATCTCTGTGGGCTATTACATTACCTGGGCATCGATAGTTCAATGTCCATGTGCCATTTTAATGAGAGACTACTGCTGTGTGGTGTAATCTTGGTGTGGTCTAAGACTGTCTTGTTGTTGTTGCTGCCTTGCCCAATCTTGATAAATGTATGTATTACTTATTTATATTTAGTAACTTGCTTAAGATTTTCTCTATTTTGCATTCTCATTGTTTGCTGCATGGTTTGCTATTGTAACTTGCTGACCCGCTCATCAGGGACATTTGTGAAAAAGAGCTTCATAGCTCATCGGATTCCTCCTGCAGTCAAATTACAATCGAAGGCAGTGATAACCTCAGCAGGGGAAGCCTCAGCACCCCGCGGAGTGCCATCTTCTTCTTGAAATCGTATGCCCAAGTCAAGCAGAACAACGGGACAAATTGTAACGCACCACAACGTGGAACGACGCCACTGAAACGTCATAATATATTTCAAAGACATCAACACACATTTCATGTTTTCAATATTGGAATACATCATCCATGTGTGTGTGTGTGTGTGCGCGCGCGCGAGCGAGCGAGCGAACGAACGCGTGGGCAAAGGACACCATTGGAATGTCGGCGGGGCAGCGTTGGGTTGACTCACACACGCACACGGCAAAGCCACGTTGTACACGCTCGAGCATGCAAGCACGAGAGCCGCCCGCTGCCACGTTAGAAGGGATGGGGTGGAAGTTGCGTCACAAAGAAGAGGCGTGGCCGACGCGCGATCGGGGCGACTGCAGACACCAGCGGCGCATTGGGGGAAAAATGTCTCGCAAAGTCAAAATACAGCGTGGCAACGTGACGCACTTAAGTCGGGAGATTTTGCTGACTGCAGTCGCCAATGTCGTTGTCATCATTATTGTTACACGATTATTTACAGTGCTTGATGATGTCGTTTAATATCTAATCGACGCTGTCTTCAACCGACGGTGAGCCGCCGCGTGTGTGACTGCAACGAGATCGGTGACTCGAGCAAATGTAAGGGATACCCTAAATGTAATGCCTTTTTTTTGTATCTCAGTACCTTAAGTTTTCATTGAACTGCTTAACAAAAATATAAAGAGCCATTAATTCATAGGAACGTCACTAACATTTGGCTGTTGTTCAACGGTCTCCATCATCTTTCTATGCACTAAGTGCCAACGTGGACCCAGGCCAAATGCCCCTTCAAAGGTAAAAATTATTATATCGCGAGCGGCATCCCTGTCATTGTTCGAAAGTTCCCCACCCCCCCCCCACTTTTCTCTCCTTCAAACGGGCCGAAAAGAAGATAATGTGAGAGTGCCAGATCTGGTCTGTACAGTGGCGTGTTGGGGCTGTACAGTCCGCCTGAACTGCACACTGCTTCTGATATTCTCAGACTCACGTGCCACCTGGCGCGTTGGCAGAGGGCTTCTGCCATCTAACATATATAATGATGGCATTCAAGGTACTTTTATTGACCACAGGGGATGATGATGGACTGTGTCGCCTCCCAAGATCAAGATTCCATACTGATTATAAATCAAACATGGAATTATCACCGCCCATGATTTATCCACTTGCTGGATAAAGGCCTCCCCAAGGCATCGAGTCCCATGGATGGATGTCTCAAGTAAAAAAAAAGTTATTGGCCGATACATTTATATAACAGGAAATTAGTGGCCAAAATATGAAAACTGGCTTAGATATGAGGCACCAGCATTTACCATATCACCTAATCAAGCTGTTACAGTGCAAATGAGAATAAGAGAAGTAAGATGTTGATTGAGGCTTCTATTGTTACATAAGTAATTCTACTAGCTAATGCCCACATCTTTGTTTACATTCCACAGTTCCACCATACATTACAAAAATCTATTCCATAATAAATATTGTATTCATAGATACAAGTTATGTTCAAGGGCTCGATACATCAGATTGTAACTGAATTCAACAGGAATGTTTATCTCTTTAATACATTTTTGTAAAGTCTTGTTCAATAAGAGGCAACGGACAGGTCAAGACCGCACCTCACGCTCTGAATCGCGTGCACCGCTTTGAGTTCCTCAGGATTAGTGACACGACAATTTGTGGGTAAATACATGTCTAAAGCGCATACAACTATCGGCTGAAATAACTTGTTTAAAATGTAGTGCGCGCATTTAATGGTGGGTTTCAGAGGCTCCAAGTGGCACTACTCAACTCCAATGACATCTGGCAACTCGGGAGCATTTGCTTAACAAACCTGACCGCTGATGAGACCCATAAATTTGAACCCGGTCCAGTTTCCTTGCTTTAAAAAAAACAAACGCTGGATAATGCTGGTCTGGAAATCCACGAGTCAAATGGACTAAACATTTTATTTACATATGGAGACACGTGAGTCTACATTTAAAATGAATTTCTTTAGAACTACTTGTGTTGCGTTTGTTTCCTTCCCCCGCACCACCGATTAGCACGGTTGGCTATGTAGGGTGTGAAAGTAGTGCAACATACTGTACATACATACTGTACACCGAATGGAGTCCTGCTCATGCTGTGTATGTTTTCATAGCAAAGGCTGTGTGGCCTTTTGTTACCTCCTGCAACAGCATAATCTTTCACATTTTCAAAAAGAAGCAACTTTCGGACAAATAATCTCATCCGTCAAAATAAATATACTGAGCACACAGATCCACGATTCGTCCGTGGCACAAGCCACATTATATGTCAGCTACCAAGAGCTTTAAAAAGATTCGCGCATGTTTGCCTCCATATTGATCATGTTTTGTTTCAACTATAAAAGCGCACCGTGTGAAACCACGCTGGTGCAAATGCATCTGTGATTTAATTCACGGCTGCGGATATTTTTGTTCTTTGCACGGAGTTTCTTCGGAGTTCATAACACGGCTTGGGACAGAAAAGTTACAACCGCTTTGGCGATGCGGCCAGACACAGTCGGGTGAGCGACCCTACGCATAGAGCACTCCGATGCACTTCTCAGTTTCGTACCGCGTGTTGTTTCCCCCCGCATGCTAGTCGACGTTTCGCTCCGCATGCTGGGAGCCTCTTCGGAAACCGGAACTGAAGAAGCTCCCAGCAAGTGGTGCGAAACGTCAGACATCGTGCCGAACGACACGCGGCGCTCGACGACCTAAAAACACAGCGCAGAGCTGTACAGCACAACCGCGCAAAAAATCATACCCGGCCGCGACCTCACTCTGCAACGCATTATTCCAGCGGCCCTTTGTTCATTGTTTATGGTTAGCATCCATCACCTTCTCAACACCAGATGCTCCACCTGTACTCAGGGGGGCATCTGACACAGACGCACGGCTCCGGCTCACCGCGACGTCTATCAGAAAGTGTCTGGTGTTTCATGGGAAACAAAGGGGGTACAGTCGACATTATTATTATTATTATTCTCATCATCAGCATCATCAGCCATGATCCATCCACTGCTGGACGATGTCCGACCCCAAGACAAATAAACAAGGTGAATACTTTAGACGGGATACACGTAACAAAGTGCACGTTTATAATGACACGAGAAACAAAGAGAGCAATTGATACGCTGACATCAGATTTCGTCGCCATGAGAGTTCTCAAAAATGAGCGTCAACAGCGTAACAAGCAAGGATTAGGAAAGTTTTCCTTGCCGAGGGCCACACGTTAATGCACACACGCTTTAGGCCTCATCAAACAATAGTCCAAAAAATCATTAGGGCTGCTTGTATGTACCTTGAACTTGTTTCGCACCGCACGTAGCGGGGGAAGGACAGCAAACTAAACGCAAAAAAAATCAGTCTTCATTACAGGTGGCTGAACATACTAAAGTCTGAAGCGCAGCCTTTGGTGTAAGGTTGACACAATGCCCCTCCAGTAGGCGATTGAAGTTTGAGTAATCGCGATCGGCAAAGCCGTCGATGCCACCACACCTTCGCCAAACGCTCTCTTCCCTAGCACGCCAGATCCCGCAGCTACTGCGCCGGAGAAACAAACAACCAACACCACCACCACCAATATTCCATCAGCCCGAATAGTATCCCACCATCTGCTCTTGCGATCTTCCACTCGGTTGTCAAGACTCGATTCGTGGGGCAAAAACTGCTTAACAGTGACAGCTACATGTACGTTTCCAGCTAGTAGGCCTGCCTTAACGCATAAACATGGCTAAATCTTTGCTCTACGCGTGCGGTGTGATCTGCGCGATGCGGCACCGAGGACCGCCGCGCCAGGCGTCGCTGCTCCGTTGTTTTCGAGCGAACGAGCGAGGCACCTGAACACAAATCGTGCGAGCCGCGAGGGTGTTGTGAGCGCTTTGATAACAGAATGAGACGTTGCCTGTTCCAGCTGTTATGGAGGGTCGGGTGTTGCGCCCCCCACCCACCCCCACCCCCCCCGGGCGCTCCGGTTTGCTTCCACACGTGTATACACTCAGAATCCGAATTGGCTGAATATATCTTGATCGATAAGGGCCTCCGTGCATTGCCAATTGTGCAGCATCGCGAGATGCCGTTTGCATGAATGACACGATGTTAAAAAAAAACTCATCCTGATAACTAATTACCTCGACAAGAGAACGATTCTGGTGGGGGGAGAGGGAAACAGGACAGAGCTGAGCAGACACCCACAGCAGTGGCCACTGCCTTCGAGGACTGTGCACGCAGAGCGATGGACGTCACAAGAGTCACCTGAGCAGCTGCAACTGTCTCTGGGTAGCTCTTTGCGGTATTATTGGCTATTTACGCAGGAAGGTCTTTTTTTTAGTTTGTTTTTTAGTTAAAGTGAATAATTTAACTTGAGTTTGAAAAAAAATACCCAAATCAAATTGCATCATTGCAGCATTTCTACTGCGTCGGCAGTTTTTTTTAGTTCGCTCTACATGCTGGAAGCCTCTTCGACAGCAGCCAGCAGCGTCGTATAACCAACGGAGAAAGCGAGCCCCTCGGTTCGGACCCCGAACGAAAATCTTCCCAGCACGTGGAGCTGAAACGTCGGAGACACCACGCGGTTCCGAAAACAACACGCGGCACAACGCGACCGCGCATCGGAGAGATACGCTGCGCGAGCCGAGAGACACCGAGCCATGGTTACCGCTCGGTTCGCACGCAGGACGTATTAAAATATAACTTACATAATACGTAAACTAATTATTTAGGGCCGCTTTGTGCGTTTAGTTTGTTGTCCTTCCCCCCGCACCTCCGATTAGCACGGTTAGGCTACGTACGGCGCGAAAGAAATTCAACGCGCGCAAGCGGGCTCACGGCGGCGAGCCTTGCAGCACTGCGAGTCGCGACGTGGCACAGCGCGCGCCTGGCAACGGCAAACAGGCGCCGAAGCGATGCAAACTGGAGCCTGACACGCGCAAGCCTCCGAAGGTCCCAATGCACGCAAGGGTTGAGAGCTGCGCGGGTGGGCCTCGGTCGTGCCGCGCTGTCGCATTCATTGAGACATTTCGAGCCGTGCACCGGTCGCCCAGGGCGTTTTACGCGTGCGGGGTATGCGTTGTCCACAGAGCGACGAGAAACAAACGTAGCTGTAATCGATCGGGCCTGTGTTCCCAATGCGGGAATGCTGGTGGGTTGCAGAGCATGTGGTTCGCAGGCCGGTGAAGAGAGGGGAGGGGTTTGTTTTTTGAGGATTCCTTGCTGTATTTCCTGCGCCAAATTCCCCGAGCGGCCAGACTTTTCTCCGAAAAAGATTTCCCCACGAGGGCCAGGAAATGCACGAATGGCTCTCACCCACCAGATCACGACAAAAAAAAACAACAGCAAATAAATACATAAGCAAACGGATAATGCAGGTATCAGTGGCGAAATAACTACATTATCAGTGACGTAGTAATTACATTAACAGTGGTGTAGTAACTACATTACCAGTGGCGTAGTAACTACATTATCAGTGGTGTAGTAACTACATTATCAGTGGTGTAATAACTACATTATCAGTGGTGTAGTAACTACATTATCAGTGGCGTAGTAACAACATTATCAGTGGCGCAGTAACTACATTATCAGTGGCATAGTAACTACATTATCAATGGTGCACTAACTACATTATCAGTGGCATAGTAACTACATTATCAGTGGTGTAGTAACTACATTATCAGTGGTGTAGTAACTACATTATCAGTGGCGTAGTAACTACATTATCAATGGTGCACTAACTACATTACCAGTGGTGTAGCAACTACATTATCAGTGGTGTAGCAACTACATTATCAGTGGCGTAGTAACTACATTATCAGTGGTGTAGTAACTACATTATCAGTGGTGTAGTAAACTACATTATCAGTGGCACAGTAACTACATTATCAGTGGCGTAGTAACTACATTACCAGTGGTGTAGTAAACTACATTATCAGTGGTGTAGTAACTACATTATCAGTGGTGTAGTAACTACATTATCAGTGGTGTAGTAACTACATTATCAGTGGCGTAGTAACTACATTATCAGTGGCGTAGTAACTACATTATCAGTGGCCTAGTCAACTACATTATCAGTGGCGTAGTAACAACATTATCAATGGTGCACTAACTACATTACCAGTGGCGTAGTAACTACATTATCAGTGGCGCAGTAACTACATTATCAGTGGTGTAGTAACTACATTATCAGTGGCATAGTAACTACATTATCAGTGGTGTAGTAACTACATTATCAGTGGTGTAGTAACTACATTATCAGTGGTGCAGTAACTACATCATCAGTGGCGTAGTAACTACATTATCAGTGGCGTAGTAACTACATTACCAGTTGTGTAGTAACTACATTATCAGTGGTGTAGTAAACTACATTATCAGTGGTGTAGTAAACTACATTATCAGTGGCGTAGTAACTACATTATCAGTGGTGTAGTAAACTACATTATCAGTGGCGTAGTAACTGCATTATCAGTGACGTAGTAACTACATATCAGTGACGTAGTAACTACATCAGTGGTGCAGTAACAACATTATCAGTGGCATAGTAACTACATTATCAGTGGTGTAGTAAACTACATTATCAGTGGCGTAGTAACTACATTATCAGTGGCGCAGTAACTACATTATCAGTGGCGTAGTAACTACATTATCAGTGGTGTAGTAACAACATTATCAATGGTGCACTAACTACATTACCAGTGGTGTAGTAAATTACATTATCAGTGGCGTAGTAACTACATTATCAGTGGCGTAGTAACAACATTATCAATGGTGCACTAACTACATTACCAGTGGTGTAGTAACTACATTATCAGTGGTGTAGTAAACTACATTATCAGTGGCGTAGTAACTACATTATCAGTGGCGTAGTAACTACATAATTAGAGGCGTAGTAACTACATTATCAGTGGCGTAGTAACTACATTATCAGTGGCGTAGTAACTACATTATCAGTGGCGTAGTGACTACATTATCAGTGGCATAGTAACTACATTATCAGTGGCGTAGTGACTACATTATCAGTGACGTAGTAACTACATTATCAGTGGCGTAGTGACTACATTATCAGAGGTGTAGTAACTACATTATCAGTGGTGTAGTAACTACATTATCAGTGGCGTAGTAACTACATTATCAGTGGCGTAATAACTACATTATCAGTGACGTAGTAACTACATTATCAGTGGCATAGTCACGACATTATCAGTAGTGTAGTAATTAAATTATCAGTGGCGTAGTAACGAAATTACCATTATCAGCTCAGGGGGCACGGAAATCGGTCAGATGGGGCCCCAATATTGTATTTGTCTCGTACGGTCACACTTTGGGCTTATTATACATCGCAGCTCCTCTTGCCTCATCACATCAGCGCCACGCTCACGGTCTCGAACATTAAAGCTCTGTAGGGGCGCTCGGTCTTCGCAAAACAAGTGTTTTGTTATATTGACACTGTTGTTGAAAAGATCTCATGGTGGTCATCAAGGGAGGTTCAACTCGTAGCTTTGTCCACCATGGGAAGCCAAGTCACCCCCTGCCCCCACACCCCAGTTAGGCTACTGGTAGGTATAGATAACATAAAGGTGATGCCAATGCAGGGAGGTGAAGGTGATAACTGCGTGGTGTGCGAGGTCGGTCGAATCAAAGGGTGCACGAACGCGGCACCGGTTAACTTGGTGTTCGTCAATAATTTCCAGAAGGGGGGGGGGGGGGGCGCCGCTTTCGCCAATAAGACATCAGTGCGAGGTTCCACCGCACATTTGAAACCATTGGGTTTGACAGCCATATTGGGGGGGGGGGGTGGGTGATGTTTTCACACGTTGCGTGTTATCGGGGGGCCGCACTCAAGGCCGCGGACCATGCAATGAAGGACACTGCTTCAAGCGTTCCGGTGCGTCTTCGGGCCGCTGCAGCGCGTCGTTCGGCGCGACGTCCGACGCTTCGCTCCACGCGCTGGTGGAGCTTCTTTAGCACCGCATTCAGTGCCCGAAGAATCTCCTGGCACGCGGCGCGAGACGTCGGGACACTGTGCGCCGAACAACGCGCGGCACGACCGCGCGCAACCGCGATAACAACAGTGACCTTCTTTTCACCGTTCCTCTGCGCGTTTCAATTAGCACGGGGCCCCATTACCCTCCTCCACTGCACGCAAATATGGAGCACGACAACGCCAGTCTGGGCTGCTTGCGATCACCGTAGGCTCTCACATACGTACACAAACAAAGATCCCCCGTATAGCCTTTGATAGGCTGTTGGGGGCAAGTGCTATTAATGAGCGTCTATGAAGGCTGACACGGCTCGCACACGAGAGGATGAGTCGCCCAACACCATTCCCGGTCTCCTGCGTCTACCCCGGCGCTGACGTTTACACAACAGGTACTCATTTAAGGCCGAGTAGACCTAAGGGAGGGTCAGGAAATCCGCAAATATTCGCCACCGTTTTTGGTCGTGAGCGGGAATCAAATTTCGGTTGCACACAAAGACAGAGAGACACACAGACACTATACATAGCTTACACGCGTTGTACATATCTCGCACAAATGCCGACGCAAGGCCTTGCCAACGTATATCGTGTTGCAGTTTCAGGATCGCATTCGTGTTGAGGGAGGGAGGGAGGGGAGGTGTTATTCTTTTTTTCGTAATTGCACAAAAATTCGGCTGCTTTTTCTTCGTTCCAGCTGAAGAAACAAAAACGGCAAAATTCGCCGAAGTCGCCCGGGAGTTACGACGTCGTCGTCTTATTCGGGGGGTGGAGGAGGAAAAAAAGAATTTGCGCAACAAAAAAATGTCGGGAAAAAAGGAGTGTCTTTTGTTGTTAATGTCATCTCGTGAAAAAAAATAAGAATAGGATTTGCCCTTTCTGGCAATAAAACAGTTTGTGTTAAGACGTTCGAACACCGAATATAAACCTTTTGCAAGGAATCGAGTTCGCATTCACCACACGTACTTGCGGTGAACATGCAGACAAACTCTGACAATTAAACATGCATTGTCTTTGAAACTGATTGCCCGCCACCTGTTTTATTGGCAGAAAGAGTAAAACTTATCCTTACTTTTCATACTTTTATACTCGCAAAAATGTCCCGTGATAATTTAATCTTGTTTCATTCCCTGCCGATTGCAGGAAATGAAGGAAATCTGGCAGATTCCTAGTTCGTGCGTGCATTGCATAAAGAGCTGCCAGCCCCTTACTATCGCATTCGCAGCGTACGGTGTGGTGTTAATTAAGGTTAGAGGGGCACATGTTTTGTTTGGAAGAAGTTGCATCAAAAATAAAAAATAATACAAGCCACGTGGCACGAGAAAATAAATAACATATGACGCGCTGGCGTTTTAACACTGTACAACAGCGTCTGGTATTGACTCCTCTGTTTACTTTGCGATGTGAGTGAGCACATTCGCGTATTCACGTGTGCCTATGCGTGCGCACGTCCCAAATAGCCACCAGCGATAGAAACCGACAGAAGCGCGGAATATTTACAAAGCCACACACCTCCCCACGCTACCCGTGCCAGTGTGAGTAAATCTCGTTAGCCAACGCGACAGGAGCCAGGAGCCAGGCAAGGAATATGCGCTGTTGCATCAGCGCCAAAATTACAACGCACGACTACACAGAGAGAGAGCGAGAGAGTGTGTCGCGCTGTGTAGGTGTGCTGATGAGAGTGGTTTGAAATGTTTTGAGACTTTACCGTCGTGAATTTACCGTTTTGGGGCCAATGATGCTGTCATGGGAGTGATGGTGAGCGCAACTCGACCAGCGATCCACAGTTCGCCGGTTCGAATCAATCTCCCGGTGCCGGCAAGTTGAAACGATGGTGCGAAGTTCCTTAAATCTCTCCCTTCCCCGCCTCTGCCCGCCCAGCAGTATAAATGTGTACAACCACAGATGGTAGGACGCGTGTGGTGGGGTAAAGCGTGGATACTCCCACCCTCTTCCAGCACGTCTGACCGGTGTGGAAGAGGACAACCGGATACGCTCGAGCTTTTGCTCTCGTGGAGGACCCATCTGACAGGAGTGGCGTGAGCAAGCGATTCAGGACCACGCTTTGATTCAAGAACCATTTTTTTTGTTGGTCTCGTTTTAACTTCTCATACGTATTGGTTCTTGTTTTTCTTTGACTTCCGTACATTTTTGTTTGCTCCCTCAGCCTAACCGTAACAGCAGCGAATTGTTGGCATATAATTCGCGTAAAAAAACCCAAAATAAATTGTTCTCGCCCATGTGATTTTCCATGGACGTTATCGCGAGACTAAAAAAAAAATCTATGTTTGTTGAATTAACCGATCGCCGTGCCCCTCGTTAGCAGTGTCGTTGGTAGCGGTGACGGCTTGGCTTTATTTGGCAGACTCCAAAAATTCTTACAGTTTTGACAAGTGGCATTGCATTTAAAAAATGTGCGCCGAGTAATTTTGGCACGGATACACAGACACATAGCACAAGCGATGCCAATGGCTCATGTAAGGGTGTAGAATAACAACAGGGCAGGAAGTTGTTATGGAGGAGTAATTCCACCAATCATAATACATCGGGTATTGCACAAACCAGTGCACAGACGGTTTATATTTTCAAAGTATAAATGGTTTTTATGTTCATATTAACTAAAGGGTACTTACACAATCGGTCATTTTTTATTTTACGAAATGATCCGTCTTGGTTTGTTTTTGACAAAACTGACGTCAATGTGTCTGTGAAATCGATATAATACAAAAAAATGTTTTTTTGTTCCCCCCCCCTCCCTCATTTCCTAAACAACTCCAGGAATCGAGCAACAAAACCATCGAACACACAACAACAACAACAGCAGCAACTAAACTACGACACAAACTATACACGTGTACCTGAATTCAACGCTGGCAAAGATTTGCCACTCACTTCGAAAATGAATAAAAACGTATTGTGTTTTTTTGTCTTGATGTTGCTGTTTTTGTTGCTGTTTAGATGTGAGTCGGCTATTCCACGCACTGATGGTGGTGGAATAAGCCGGCAGAGCACGCTGTACAAGGGGCATGCGCTTATTTACAGAGGCTTGCCGTCACACCGACAGGGTCTCCTCCGCCATGCAGGAAAACCCTTTGAACTCATCCTGGTTGATCTGCTTGATGATGGCCTCCTCGATGGGTGTGAGCCCCGGCTCCTCCTTTGTGAAGTCCTGGTCGAAGTTGTTCACGTCCTTCTTGGTTTTCTGTCGGCAGAGGGAAGGTGCAATGGTGCGTGATTCAGAGTTTTTTGCGTGGTAAAGATTTATTTTTAAGAGCAAAAGAAAGTATTTGCGTTTATATGACATTTCTTCAATGAGACAGAAACTCAAAGTGCCTTAAACTGAACTTTTTAGCTTATTTTACCAGGTAAGGCCCACTGGGCTACATATAAGGCTCTTTTTTCTGGAACGACCTGGCCACAAATGATAGCTCAACGGATGTGGTTTATCACGTGGACATTCATAGCAGCCAAATACTCTAAAAGCTTGATGTTGATTCTAAATGTCGAGGGGAAAACATGAGGACACGGAGAAAAATCCATGCGACCACGGAGAGAGAGAGAACATGCAAACTCCAAATATACATGCGTCAGGGTTGGGATTGAACCCAGGACCTCCTGTATGCCAGGCGAGGTAGTGAACATCTCTCTAGCATGGCGCCCATTACATCACATCCCAAACAGCAACCATTCCAATGCCCTGCTGCAGTCTAGCCTAGAGCACCCCTACTGGGTGCCATCCCTGTGCAGTACAGGGTGTATGCAGAACCGGACTGTAGATGGGCATTAGTCGGACAATCGAGGGCAAAGATTGCTACGTGTTTTTATTTTCCCAATTAAATAATTTGCGAGTAATTTACCAAATTCGGCCAATTTGAATAAAAATGTTTCACTCAAACGACCATGGAGTAGGCATTCTTGCCTCTTTACAGCCATGAGCTTGTGGTATAAATTCCAGATTCCTATGGTGGGAGAAGTAAAATCAAGAGCATGAAATCGTGGAATTCCTCCCACTGGTGATGGGTGGACAAAGATCTCCCAAGCGGTCACGTTTCCTGATCATGTAAAGTGAGGTATGGTCACATATCTTCCAGCAATAATATCATAGCCTGAAACCTATGCTCTCCTCCATCACATTCGTTTTCGCCGTGTAAACCTTAGTAAAAAATAATAGATTCGTTATAGTGGAATGTTACGTGCAAGTACCAAAAGTGTAAGAATGCATTTTTTGGCTGCGAGAGGTCACAGCCAAGTGATTTCCTACTCAGATGCACATTGAGGTAGTGCTCATACCCAGTTTACAGTTCCTGATTCAGTGGTATAAAATTCCGCATTCCTCGGGTAGGAATGGGTCTATCCGTAGGACAACTGCTGTTTGACTTCCGCACTAAGTGGTACTTCTTTTATTGACCCCGCAGGGATGATGGACTGGGGCAAATCACCAACCAGGATTTTAACCTCGCAACCTTGCGATTGCAGGCCGCTCGCCCCACCTGTAAGCCTCACAGGAGACATATACAGGTGGACGCTGGTGCACGTGAAGAGTAATTAACCATTCTGCGCCGTCTGCATGTCGCGGGTGCAGTGCAGTACCCGCTCACGCGTACTTTGCAAGAACGCGGCTGTCTGGATTAATGGTCGTGAGCCCGCAAAGCACCGAGGAGCACTCGCGGCAAAAGTCAATAATCCAATGCTCGCTTGAAAACGGCTGCGCTCCTGGTCGCTGCCAAATGAGCGGGGCAGGACATCTACCCGCATCTAAATGACGTTTCAAGTGAGCCAGGGAGAGGGGAAGTATCATTATTATTGTTGTCGCCATACCAAACGTACGCAGCGGCGTAGTGGCAAAAAGATCGATGCTTCACCTTGGGGTGGAATGGACCGCGTACCCCCTGTCGGCGGCCTCCTGTGTAAGATTCCCCCCCCCCACTCACCCCGCCCCAGCCTCTCAGCTGGAAGTGCTTTAGCAAAACAGAACGTGAAACCCATGGCGGCTGATTAACGTGCAGAGGAAATTCATGCCTCGAATCAAAGCGAAGGGCCAAGTGCGTGCGTGCGAGCGAGCGCTGCACGTGCCCGCATAAGCAAGGCGAGCGACCGTGCTGGGCCCTAGCGGGACCACAGTTCCATGAGACGGAAGAAACTCTCGGCCGAAAGCTACGACGAGTGACAACGGGCTGTGAGGGAGGGCTCGTAGTGGACGTGTCGGAGACGCGCACTGGAGCAGCACTGCGGCCCTGTGTCGGGTGGGGGGATGAGGAGGGGGGGGGTTGGAGGGGGTCTGAACACCTCTCTTGCTGAAGACGCAGCCCCCCCCCCCACTTTATGGTTCAAAATTGAGAACAAATTTCAACTCCACCCCACCTACGTACGGTCCCGTTGCGCCGAATTCGAATTTTCACAGAGTTTCCGTTCCCCTTACAATGTCGATCGGTGCATTGCACCGGGCTCACGTTTTGTCGCAGTAACAAACACAAAAAATTTGTGAACAGTTAAGCGATGGGGCGTCGCGGATTATCCTGCTAAAGCCAGGTGGCGAGAGATGGAGCAGAGCGCGCGACGGACATTGGTTTACGGTTTTGTTAAACATGGACTGTGCCGCTGTGACCCCCCCCCCCCCCCAAGGTCACGCTGCAGGGTTTCAGGACTCGCAGCACTGCTGAGAGCCTGGGTTCCGAATGTTGGGTATTCAGCCACGCACGGTTAAAGTGGGTTCTCGAGTGTAGAGATGTTACGGTTTCAGCCCGGTGACCAAATAACTGCAGAAAAAAAATGAACCGTCATATATATGTGTGTGTGTAAAATAATTAATGTGGAAAAGTCTCTCGTTTCCAGGAGGGCTCTGCATGACGATATTTCCTGTACACAGCCTCATACGTTTGATTGACAGTGTAAATGGGGGGGGGGGGGAAAGACTCCCACACATTCGTCCATAACACCGCTGTGCTGCGGAGAAGGACCACTGCCTGAAATGGCACCTATTTTATCGAAAAAAATGTCTTTTAATGACAAATTTGTCGATTTTCACTTTGTTGTGTAAATGAGAGGGGTTCTTGACGGCTCAGTCTGGTTTCCTCGCCTGGTTTGGCCAGTCTCGATGCTAATGGTCAATGTACACGTGCCTATATATTCAATACACTGCTGCACCGCCATCGCCTGGCCACCTCAACAGCTCCGAGCCCACAACCCCTGGTATTCCCAGGCAGCCTCCCATACACGCGTTAACCAGGCGGGAAACCTCACAGTGAACATTTCCAAATCATCCGAATAACACATACGAGGTGTAATTTTTAATGTAATGTTACTGCAGGTTTGGAATATATGGCTGACTTGTAGAATAGGTCGCTGGTCTGTCACAGACAAGAAAGAGACAGCACGATCACCATTCCAGCATGGATAAAAATGCCGGTTCCATTTAGTATCTCCGACACCGCGGTATTCTATGGGTATTTCTCCTTTATAGAGAAACGGGAACAAAATGAATTACGTGTGAATTACAGGACTCCTCATTGGTTGACACGCCACGTCCAAGTACATCGCCCCTTCGTGATCGTACGCATGATGAAACCGCTTCTATCAATGTCTCCGAAATGTTAGCTGAACGTTTAACCACCCAGGGCTGAACTCGGCTTCGCTTCCGAGATCCGACAACGTTGGGGCGCATTTGGAGTCATTTCGGCGGAGTGATTCATACAGAGAATACGCATTTTTTCCCCCCTCGTTAAAGATCTTGAGGTGTGCACGTGCAATACGCGGCCAGAACGGCGCCTTGAGCTTACAATACGAGGCCGGAATGGCGCCTTGATCTTTTTCTTCTCCAGGAGGTCCCAGTCCATATCACGGAAGAACGGATGCTGCTTGATGGCCTCCTCATAGCCGCGCGATGCCACGCAGCCCAGACGTCTGCTTGGGTTCTTGGTCATGAACTGCTCCGACAGGCGACAAAAACAACATCTAATATATATATAAAAAGGTTCCAATCAATAGGTATTATTTTTAATACACGTCGCCCAGATTTGCGCCCGGTCTCGTCAGATCTTGGAGGAGCTAAAGCAGAGTCGAGCCTGGATAGTGAATGGATGGGTGACCACTGTGCACAGACAGGTTTGCATAGGGCTGTGGGTCTACATCGTTGGCAGCGGATGGCAACGCGGAAAATATATTGTGCTCTTGTGTTGCTCCAATTAGCACGATTCGATACGTACAGTGCGAAAGAAGTTCAACATACATACATACATAGAGCATTCGTGCTCACCTTCACCAACTTGCACTGTCCACCACGGCGAATGACAGTGAAATATTCTAAATTTACCACCCTTTCATTTGTGCACCCTCAATATAATGCATGTCGGAATATTGTGTCCCACTCTGTGTGTGTCAGCGTCATGGTCCAAATGTTTTATAATTACCTGAAAAGTAATTAGCCTCGCGCTACACTCGTGATAACCTTGCACCCTTTCCCAAGCTCCTGGAACGCCTTGTGTGCAAGTTATGCATTTCATTGTTATAATAATTATTAAATAAGATTGGAGCGAATATTAAACATACTGAACTATTGTCATTATTATGCTATAAGGGGGGTGGGGGGGGAGTGTTTGTGAGGCCCCTAAAAATGTGAACTAAATACAAAAAAAACACGTAAAAAAATCTCACCGCTTTCAGGATGGACACGGCCTCCTTGCTGAGCCAGATGGGGTAGAGGACGTCGTCATGGAGGATCGACTCGAAGAGGTCGTCCTCGTTGTCGGCCTCGAAGGGCGGCTGCCCGGCCATCATCTCGTACATGAGCACGCCCAGCGCCCACCAGTCCACCGACGGGCCGTAGTCCAGCTCCTGCAGGATCTGCGCGTGCACGGTCAAAGGGGGGCGTGGATTCACTACTTGGGTGCTCTCAGATGTCTCACCGCAAACGGTCCTAACGCCCGGCTGCGCGTTTTTCCTTGTTTGGCCTCGGAGAGCCTCCCGATGACGGCTGTCCCCCCCGTGCGGCGCAAGGTGAAGCAGAATTAGCCTGCAAGTATGGCATTAGTCTGTTCGTAGTACGGGGCGGGGGGGGGCGATGTTGCCACTGTTATGCCACTGAAGTAGTTTTGAAAATGTCGACCATGACGCCAGCACACAATGGCTTCTGGTGTACGCACGTGTGTGTAATATTAATAATAATAACATTTAATTATTATATGTATCTCTCGGATCAGAGTCTGTATTCATGCTGGAGGTATCTGATGAGCCACGAAGGCCATTTCACAGAATGCCCAGTAGAAGGAAAACGCCACGCCGAGTCCGAGCACTATTTTGACAATTTATGGAGTCGTCACGATTCAGGCTGTCCTGGTCAATGTAGCACCAACAGTGGCTGCAGGCTTTTTCAATAACCAAACGAGATACGATGTTTTATGAATGGGAACATCAGAATCTTGAATTCAACTGCAGGAATCCGATGAGCTGTGAAGCTCTTTTTCACACGTGTCCAGTCGGGGTGGTTGAGAAAATAACGGAGTCTGAAGACTCTTTTTTCCAGGAGGATCTTGCTACATTTGGATGTTTGGCCAACACCAATGTGAGAGGAAACCAGAGAACCTGGAGCAAACCCATGCAGAACAAGGGGAGAAAATATTACTCCACACGGAAATGTCAATAATCGAACCCAGGCATTTATTGCAAGGCTGTAATTATAATATATATTGGGGGGGGGGGGGACATATCCCCCCCCCCCCCATATTCAAATATGCTCAAAATGTCCCCCCCCCCCAATATATTGCTATAAAATAGATTTCTGTTGATATAATTGTGGTTATGGTTGTACTTTATTAATCCCTAATTTCTGCCATTACATACAATGAAACAAGAAAAGGTAAAAAAGAAAAAAAAACAGTGCAATGTAATAAATACAATACACTATTAGACATTATTGTAAAAAATAAATAAAAAGTACATCCTATGTGTTAGTGAATTTTTTCATATTTTAGGCAGCAAATTCGTTTTCAAATTTAGATTATTTTTTTCTGGGGGGGGATCCCCACACCCTCTGGAAGATTTAGTGCCCCCCAATGTTGACTCCATGGCTACGGCCTTGATTTATTGAGGTGAGACTCAAGTTGTTAACACTGCGCCACACCGCCACCCTGAGTCCATGCACTACTACAATCATACTCATTACCATCCTTTGAATTTAGATCTTCAAACTGGGTAAGACGCACATGCTTAATGTATCTTACAATATTGTCATGTATGAAGTTTTCCTTTACATTTAGAAGCATTCAAAGAACACGTGTTTTTTTTGTATGTACATATTTAATTTGAATCCGCATATTGAGGTCACATCCCTGTTGCTTAAATCGCTGCTAAGACTTCCAAAACACACGCGGGCTAATTGAATCCGGGGCTGCGGCTCCACAGATTAAGCGCCGACTCTGGGGATGACCGCGGAGAATTTCGGATGCTCCCTCTCAAGACCCTTAATTAACATCGTTGCCTTCTCAGGGTGAAAGGTCCAAAGGCTTAAACCCAAAGCCTGTGCCCCAGCTTAAAACCAAAGGCCACGGGACCCACTGAGCCCATTGACATTTACACGCTGAGCCTAAGTGCGCCTCTCTCAAGTCGGCGCCAAAGTTCATCAGCCGTGATCTATCCACTGTTGGATGAAGGCCTCGCGTCGTTCGTTTTTTTATTTCTTCCGCTGCATCGGATCTACATATCGCTCTGGCACGCGAGAAGATTTAAATGCCGCGTCTCCATGGTGGACACGCTCTCCATGGTCAGTAAATCATCGTTCTCACCGGTGAATACGTCTTCCCCCCCTCCTGCTTATTTTGTACGTACGGAACGGACTAGGGGTTATGGGCTAGGGATTATGGTGAGGGATTAGGAGTTGTGGTTAGGGTTCGAGGTTCAGGGTTATGGGCTAGGGGTTAGGAGTGTTGGTCGGGTTAGGGGTGAGGATTTATGGGCTAGGGGTTATGGTGAGAGTCAGAATATTTATTTATCCTGGAGGAATCCGATCAGCTTTTTCACAGATGTCCAGTAGACAGGTTTTGGGTAAGAGGTTATGGGGCTAGGGGTTAGGTGCAACATTGGGAAGGACACACTGTAAAAAAAGGTAAAACTGTATCGAAAGAAAAACTGAGTAACAGTTTCACAAATTGGTTTGGAAGGTCGTCTTCAAATTTAAAGAATTTAGTTTTAAATGTTGTGGTACCGTGGCCTTGAATACGCCCCTCACCAACATCGCCCGCGTGCCGTGGGCTGGTTGCCGTGGAGATGGTAACCCAGCCCCTCTAAGACCCCCAAGTTAAGCGAATTATTTGGTGAAGCTGGTGCTGCTGCTGCTGCATTGTCAGTGGTGCACAAGCACATTGAATTAAAAACAAAACACTCAACATGTTCGTCAAGAAAAAAAATCGCATATATCATAGGCGACGTTTCAGGCAATCGCCCCTCTTCATAGCGCATACATGAATCACAATCTTTATTTAGACTGGAGGAATCCGATGAACTATGAAGCTCTTTTTCACAGATATCCAGTATGGGCAGGTCAGTAACTTACCACAGCAAACAATACAAAAAAGAAAGATAGGAGTGCAAAATTGGGAAAATTGTGAGTCGCTAAATATAAACAAACAATAATTCGTTCTTACATAAGTCAGATTCATCGAGATTGAGCAAGGCAGCAAAAACAATAACTAAACAATCCCAGTTCACAGCGAGATAACACACAGTAGTCCCTCGATAAAATGAAAAAACGTTGCCCATTACATACATATATTTTTGTTACTTTCAACGTCGCTCCCGTTCCAGAGCCGCAGCGGCGGCGGCGGCGGCGGCGGCGGCGGCATCAGCGCCGCGCTCACCTCGGGCGCGATGTAGTCGGGGGTTCCGCAGAAGGTGGCGGTGGTGGCGCCGTCCGCGATGCCCTCCTTGCACATGCCGAAGTCGGCGAGCTTGCAGTGGCCCTCCGCGTCCAGCAGGATGTTGTCCAGCTTCAGGTCCCTGTACGGCACCGGCCGTGGCGTCAGAACAACAACAACGACAATAATAATAAAAAATAATAATGTAGGGAAATGTTGAACTTCGTTTCCATCGTACGTGCGCATCGGAGATGCGGGGGGAAGGACAACAAACTAAGCACAAAAAGCAGTTCTACAGAAATTCGTTTTCAATTCTGATTTAAAAGTGCATAGCTCCAGTGGCTTCCTAATATTGGAAGGAAGCGCGTTCCAGACGGCCGCAGACACGCACCTGAAAGCGCGCTATGCAGTGGCCGTCTTTGTTCGATTGGTAGCCAAAAGGCGCTGCAAGGATGACGGAGTTTGAGTGGTGGTTTACGCTCCTTGATGAGATCAGCAAGGGTCTTGTGGTTTATTTGGAGCAAGCACTTTGTGTGTAATGAGCACTACCTTAGAATGTATTCTTTCGGCAACCGCATACCAATGCAGCTCGGCGAGGACCGGACGGACAATAATAATGATAATGCTACGCGCATCCGCACACACGTACATACACACGTACGCGAACGCGCTCGCTTACATCACAGAAACCACCAATGCTGCACAGAGAGCTGTGAGCCGGCAACATGGAGGCCCTGGCTTCAGCCATCCATGACTGAGCCCGGTTCTCATGTATGGAGAGCCACCACTGAATGCACTAAAAAATTCCATAATACCGAATTTTTGTTTATTGCGCTTGATCCGAATGATTTCTAGCTGACAGAGAGTTGCTCACGTCGGTTTTGACGGTCGTACTGCAACCGTTCGTACACACATACATACGCATGCACGATCGCTTAGATCGTGCATGCACGATCGCTTAGATCGTGCATGTCACCACGCATGGCACGTCACCCCCAAACCCTGGTGTCGCTTATCGAATGAAAGCCGATCGCGACACGTGGCCCTCTCTATGGGCAGCAAAGAAGGGCCGTTGCCCAAAATCTCCACCTATTACACGATTTTCTTTTTAAGGCCACGGCGTCGTTGGCGAACGTGTTGAGTTGTTTTTGTTGCGGGTTGGAGTTGTGGTGGTTGGGGCGATCGTTATCACCCTGCGCTCGTGGCCCGACCTGATTTTGATTCCTGGCCAGATATCCTTCACCAAGCAGTGGATTGACAAAGGGCCTGCAAAATTGATGATGTGGCGGCACACAGCATTTTATTCATCGGGGGAGACGTTTCGACTGCCTCGAGGCAATTTTAGTCATCGCCATATCTGAAATCACCCAATCTGAAGCGATCGGCCTAAATTGACGCAGGACCCATTATGTTGTCATTATCGCAAACTGTCCACAGCTGCACACATCTACAATGTCAAAATGACTCGTTACTTAATTTGCAGGAAGGGATAAAAATTTTCACATTAACAAGGAGTGAAGCGCCAACTGTTTTCCGTACGGCGATAAAAAAAATTCAAGACATGTATTGTGGCACGGTGGTTGGCACGGTGGTTGGCGCGCTGCTTGATAAAGCAGGCGACCTGGGTTGAGACCCAACCACAGAATGATATATGAAACAGTCCTGAGCCCAGCCCTTCACCAACCTGTGCTGACCAGCGTGGCAAGGTATGGTCAAACAAACCTCATGAAGCGATTTTAGATTGGAAAAAAATACCACTCCTGAGGGAAGTCAACATGGTTATCATTTGGATAAACTCACCACCCCCCCCCCCCCCCCACCATAGCAATATGGAGTTCCCACCACTGGCTCAGCACAGGAAATCACTTTGAGCAGGAATTTCCCTGTGACTTTTGACTTTTCTTCTGACAAAGTGCTACATTTGTGGCCACACGCGCCTGCCGGGGGAGGCTAGAGAGAGGGGGCTTGGGCGAAGACGTCACGGTACCCGTCGCTCGTCACCTGTAGATGACGCCGTGCCGGTGCAGGAACATGAGCGCCGACGTCACCTCGGCGGCGTAGAAGCGGGAGCGCGGCTCGTCAAACTTGCGCGAGCGCTGGATCTGGAACATGAGGTCCCCGCCGTTCACGTACTCCATCACGAAGAACAGCCGGTCCTGTGCGGGCGAAACCAACGCGGGGCGCGCCGACTGACGGGACGGGCGGTGGAGCCTAACGCGGCAGAGGCGGCGGTGGCGGTGGCAACCGTCGGTTTCTCATCGTTATCACTGGCCATGATCAATCCAGTGATGGATGAAGGCCCACTCCGCCGAGCCGTCGCCATCCCTCACAGTGGCATGACGCAGCATAAAAAGACTAAAAACATAAAAGATAAAGAGCCCCGAAGACAAAGACGAACGGCTAATGCTAGCGGTGTACATCAGAACCGGTCTGGGGCCACCCTATGTCGATTCAGCCTGAACTGAGTACCTGAGGGGGGCCAGGCTTGGTGATGGCCACGCCACCCACTCGTTCTCCCTGTGCCGACCTGAACAGGTGCTCGCTAACAGTACTCGCCCCATTGGCCACATCGTAACGATCCGTCTAGCACCTGCATCATTGCCGACTTCATTGCTCCACGTCTGTGTTGGACGTCCTGTATGCGTCTTGAAGGTCTTTCGCACCATACGCGGCCAACCGTGCTTATCCGGAGGACGCGTTCGCTCCTTTGGTCGCCGCTCCCTCGTTTAAATTTTTACCGCTGGCCATGAGCAAAGTGAGAGGGCTCGTTCAGCGTTCTCGATCAACAGGCAGCGTGTCTCCTTCACGTATCGGGCCATCCACTGAAAATAACAGCGTTTCTTACGCAGCACATCAGCCGCACGGCCTTCTGGGAGTGCATCATTTCAGCAGCATTGTTTCAAGACAAGCGAACTCTGGACTGGTTTCGACACACAGTGCCTCATCAGCTGAGTCAGGCTTTCGTTGGCCAATGCTTGAGAACTGGCCTATGTTTCCAAGGCAAGGACCTCTATTTAAGATACGGATCTAGGTTAGACACGAAATTCATGAACACATGAAACAATATATTACTTAAAAACATTATTAAAAGTTCCGCGTGAGCGTGACACAGGAGGGTACGTGTCAGGTGAAGGATAGTGGATGACGAAATTTAAACAACCCAATACCGCAGCAAACATTAACGTTCGTATTAAAACTGCAACGTTAACAAACAGCCCTAATTTCGTTTGTAATAATGATGACTCCTATATACTTTTTCACGTGCGTTTTGATCACGAATGTGCGCACGCACAGACGCGCACGCACGACCACGGCACCAATGGCAGCTTCGTCGATTCAGCTCCCCCAAGCGCTCTCGGGTCACACCGCAAGTCGTTCGGAACAGCGACGTCCGAGCGACGTTTCGCTCCGACACGCACGCGCACTGCCCCCTTTAGTCAGCCCGCTGCTGGAAGAGGGCTTCCCCGCAGCCGTGCAGCTTGTAGGGGTTAACCGACCATACTTCGCCACGCCGGTAAACCCACTGCTGGACGAGGGGCTTCCCCACGGCCTGCGCGGGATGTAGGGCTATAACGACCATGCTTCACCACGCCGGTCACTTCGGGGCTGCTAAAGGCGCGTAGCGACGTCGGGAGGACACCGCCGGCGGTAGACGCCGCTAAAACCTCGCGGCGCTCCGTGCCCGCTCCCAGATCCGATCGAGCGACGCCGGTCTCAAGGCGTCACCGCCCCGCGAGCTGCGCCCCTACCCTGGTCTGGAAGCAGCAGAAGAGCTGCGTGAGGTAGGGGTGGTTCTTGGCGAGCGCCAGGACGCGCTTCTCCGTCATGGTGCACTCCACGTCGTCGTCCTGCACGATGGAATCCTTCTTGAGCACCTTGACGGCGAACACCTCCTCCGAGCCACGCAGCTCCGCGAGCATCACCTGCACGGCCGCACCGCACGGACGCGCGCAGGGGCCGATGTTCTCGATGTGCCGAGTGCAGGCCCAAAGGCCCACCCCCCCACCAAACAAAGTAAAATCGGCCAGCAACAAACGGCACTGTTGAAGGTGAATCGAATTTTCTCTCGTTTTCACCCGCCCCCCTCCCACCGTATTTTAAAGCAAAATTTGGGAGTGCCTCTTAGAATCTGGAGAATACGGGAAGTGTAAATATATTTATTGACTTGAGCACGGTTATTATGACTCGGGAAAAGAGAGAATGGGGGGGTGGGGTTTGTTGTTGTTGTGTGCGCTTTGACGTTGCATTGTTTACAGTGAACGAGGGCCGGATCAATGCGGGGACCTGACGGGCTGTGGCCCTGGTTTGTGGTCTGAAAGTGTCGGCCACCCACTTTGATTGATCAACTTGGCCCGTTGTGCACAGGGTAAGTCCCCCATAGCAACACAACGCCACAGCAAATTTCCATTCACGTGGGGTCATCATCACCGGAGTCATTGCGACCTCACGCAACGCAGACGGAGTTCACGCGTGAACGCGTTCGACCTCGGGTGCCACGGCGGCTAAATGAACACCGCGAAGGAAGGGAAGGTGGCGGCGATGGACTGCACCTTGCCGAAGCTGCCCTTGCCGAGGACTTTCATGAAGGAGAAGTCGGCGATGCCCATCTTGCGCCGCCGCTGGGGCCGCCCGTCGCCGTTGCTGCCGCCCTGCCCGCCGAGCCCCCCCTCCTCCCCCTCGTCGTCGTCGTCGTGGCCCCCGCCGCTTCTCGCCCTCTCCCCGGCCGGCGTCGTGCCCCTGTCGCCGCCCACCTCGTCCGGCTCTCCCTCCGAGGGCAGCCCCTCGCCCTCCCGCGCGTGGAACGTCACGCTGCGGCGGATCCCGCCCTCCGGCTCCGTCCCTGGGCGGCGGGCGCAAGAGGATCGCACTCTCGCCGTGAGACGTCATGCGCGACGACGGGCGGATACGTGGCCAAGCCATCAGCACGGTTGGCCACGCGCGGTACGGGAAGAAGTTCAACAGACGTACGCGCATACGCACGGCACAACACACGCGCGACGACGTCAGATTTTCACTTTAGCTCTCCGACGCGTTGCCAGGTCGTGCAGATCGTTGTTCGGCACCACGTCTGACCTCTCTCGCCATGAGCTGGGGGTTGTTGTGAGTTACGGGGGCTGCGTTGTTGCCTTCCGTGCGTAAATTACTCGTGAAATAGCGTTTCTCCGCCCGTATTTTTTTTTTCGCCGTGCGATTCGTGGCCTTATAACATCTCCTAGCAGTACGCAGGCAATCTCTACGGAAATAATAAAGCATGGGGTTTTCTGCAGTGACGGTTCTGAGCTCCCACCCACCGAGAAAAGTAGTTAAGATAATGTACAGTCTCTTAAAATGTGGAAATAGTGGATTCAAGATTGGCAGTTACACTGCCGCTGTTGACATTTGAAGTGAACACTGCCTCTAATTTAATATTATGAAAGGAATCTGACAGCAGCCTACAAAACCTGTTTCTGCATGGTGTCCACCCATCCAAGCACTATGCAGGCTCAACCATGCTTAGCTTTTGAGAGCCGATGAAAACGGGTAAATCATTCTGGGCGATTTGGCAATAGGCTTACAAGATATTAAAAGGCAGTTCTTGTGAACGCAATTCAGCATGTGTATCATGTGCTTAAGGCTCGATATTCATCGCCGCATTGATTCATCATTGCACCCTTTACTATGAGTGACACGTGGTGACAGCATTGATTCATTGCACCGATCCCCACCTCTCAATGTCTCGTCCGAGAAGGGCTTCCTTTCAACACTGGCGTGGAGTAGGAATTGATTGGCGTCAGGTTCTAGACTAAAATTTTGCCTGATAATAGGTTTTTCCCTTTTTTATGGCCACAAAACAGGTGTAAGATGTTGAAACACCAAACTGAAACCTTTTACAAGGAATCATGTCTGCATTAACCACAATACCTGCAGTCAAAATGCATACAAAAAACATACTCTGATAATATATGCATTGTCCTTGAAACTGACTGGTCCACACCAGAGACAGCTTTCTTTTGAGCCTCGTCTCATCGGTGTTAGACCAGAGGACGCCAAAAGGCATACAGCTCCCTATCCATAATAATCCTATATTATTCGTAGTAATGATAACAACCATTTCTATCTTGCCGTAACAAGGCGAGCCATTTCAAGGGGACACTGTACCCCATGTTACGTTAAGCGTATGGCCAGGCTTCATATCCCGAGGGCAAAATAACACGATATGCATGTGGATAGGTGCCAAAATCATTCCTGGAACAGAGTTCCGGACCCTTCCATTCCGGCCGAAGTCGAGAGCTGTGTGAGCAAGGAACAAAGTTTGTCTGTCTGTGTGTCTGTCTGTGTGTCTGTCTATGCGTCTGTCTATGTGTCTGTCTGTGTGTCTGTCTGTGCGTCTGTCTGTCTGTGTGTCTGTCTGTGTGTCTGTCTGTGTGTCTGTCTGTCTGTCTGTGTGTCTGTCTGTGTGTCTGTCTGTTTGTCTGTCTGTGTGTCTGTCTGTGCGTCTGTCTGTTTGTCTGTCTGTGTGTCTGTCTGTGTGTCTGTCTGTGTGTCTGTGTGTCTGTCTGCGTGTCTGTCTGTGTGTATGTTTGTGTGTCTGTCTGAGTCTGTCTGTGTCTCTGTCTGTCTGTGTGTCTGTCTGCGTGTCTGTCTGTGCGTCTGTCTGTGTGTCTGTCTGTGTGTCTGTCTGCGTGTCTGTCTGTGTGTCTGTCTGCGCCTGTCTGTGTGTCACATCTGCGTGTCTATTTGTCGGTCTGCGTGTTGCCCGTGTGCGTGTCTGCCTGCGTGTCCGTCCGTGTGTCTACGTGTCTGTCTGCGTGTTGCCCGTCTGCGTGTCTGCCTGCGTGTCCGTCCGCGTGTCTGTGTGCTTGAAACCGTTGCGGGCGCCACACACCCTGGTCACTCGGCGTGCTGGGCACCGACTTGGATCTGTCACAGCTGCTGGGCCGTGGAAGAGTCGAGGTGCTGAGCTGAAGGGACGAAAATAAAAAGTATATATGTGTGTAAACACCTATGGATAGAGTAATGCCCCGATGTACGTCTCCCCCTCTTACGTCGTTTCTCAAATACGTCACCACGTGATGAATACCACTCCGTGATTTGCGTCACCTCAACCCACACTCACGTCGCTGACAGCATCCTTGTCTCGTTATCCGTCGCCTCCACCACCTAACCTGTACGTCGCTGTGATTGACGTCGCTTCGCTATTCGTCCTCGCACCTTGCAGGAATGCGTCACCCGACGTAAACCGTGCTACTAGTGACCTCTACAATTGCAAGCCCGGCGTACGGACCATTACACCGCTGTGGTAACAGAATCAGATAAGAATCAGAATCTTTATTTATCCTGGAGAAATCCGATGAGCTGTGAAGCTCTTTTTACACAGATCTCCAATTGAGGGCGGGTCAGAATAAATAAATAAATATCCTCAAACTTCTAAACTGTGCTATCGCTCTCATAGTCTAAACTAAAACTATTAATATTTTACCAGGTAAGGCCCACTGATCTGTATAGCTCTTTTTCTTCAGCATCCGGGCCACAAATGTCACGTGGAAATTCATAGCAGCCACATGCTCAAAACGCATAGAACGGTTGCTTTATTGTGCGATGCCGCTAACCAAATGCGTCCGTCTATAATACAGTTTTTTTGGGGTTAGATCGCGTAAATATATAAATGTGTCGTTAAACCCGCCACCACCCGACACAGCCAATTAGTAAGGTTTGTCACGTAAACAGAACGTGGCCAATTCGTCACTAGTACAGCACACCGGTGTGTTGGAGAGCCGAGCCACACAATTTACAATCTGAGTACGACGTTTCGCCAGTAATTACAACTAGCTTCATCAGGCGACAGCCAGATTTGTGGAGAAGTCTTACTGTTTCGCGCGGTCACGGTAACTCTGGTGGTAAAGACGATTCGATATAAATGTCTATCTTTTTTCTCTTCAGGGTCATGACATGAGGGGTCAAGCACCGCCGCCCACGCGGCTCAAATCCCCTGGCGTGCCTGCAGGCGCGCGCCATCAGGGTTGCCAGCTGTCCTTGTTTTTCCCATGAAGTCCTACTTTTTAACGCAGCTGTCCTGGGAGATCTTTAAGTCTTCCCAGGGGCCAATGAAAGTTCCAAGTTTTTGTTCGCCGTGGAATAATAATAATAATAATCATCCAAGGGGAGGTGGACAACATTAACGACAGTTGTTACCGAGAATAGGCAAGAGGAACATATGAAGACGACGGAGGGAATTGGCAGCGAGAAGAAATCACACAGGGTTCAGCAGAGGCCGCGACTGGACAGGGGCAATGGGGCAGAGGAGAGGGAAGTGACAGTCTGTCCATCCCCCGCACCTCCGATCAGCACGGATGGGCTACATACGGTGGGAAAGAAGTTCGACGTGCAGTACATACATACCCCGACTAACAACGGCACTCAACGTTATGCGTTCACAGGCAGTTCTCCCCTCCTCCGTAATCGTCAGATGCTGTTCGCCCTCCCCTTCTCCTCCTTCCCATAGCTTGCCGCGGTCGCGCGAACCCTCGGGAGGTGTGGCGCAACCGCCGACGCGCGACGCCGCAGCCACCACCTGCCTTTTTCTTGCGCACGTTCCTCTGTGTGATCTTGTCGGGGGTCATGCCGATCTCGGCGAGCGCCTTGGCGATGCCGCGTGCGTCCACGCCGCAGTTGGGCGCCACGTTGCACTCGCACCGGCGGTGAGCGTTCATCTTGCAGACTGCGGAGAGTGAACGCGGAGAGCGAAGGGCGGGTCGCGCGGCCGCGACCCGCCCCGATGACCGGACGACGGCGACGACGCAGGTACGGTAACGACGATTGGAATAGCGTGCAGGGTTCAAGACGCACTAGCAGCTCAACTAGGAAGAGGCACGCGAGGGAAGCGTGCGGATAGGTGGGCGCGTCAGGGCAGGAAAAAACACAGGCGGAGAGAAAGGCACTTGCGGCGCGACTCAGAACTTACAACAACAATAACAAGAAACAATACCGAGCCCCAGAGACAGCCAGAGCAGTACCAACATACAGTATCCTTGTCTGTTTACATATTAGAACTATGGTTACCAGATATCTGATACATGTACTATACTATGACCGGTATAAAACTAATCAGCCCGGCTTGTGAAACCAGGGAATGTATCTATTCACATTTGGTTCATGTTTGTGCAATGATTTAGATTAGTCACGTGACACCCGTTGTTTTTTCCACTGAATTCAATGTTGCTCCATTGCTGAAATGGAATTTGCATTTCTTTGTGTTAACTTGGTGACCCAGGTCACTCGAGTAAATGAGACTTAATCCTGGTCTCATGAGTTCTCACACATGGTTAAACCAAATTAAAGTTACTTTAACAACGGGTCCGAAGGCATTATCAAGGGGCAAGCGCCCTTACAATGAGTCGCAGTGTAGCCGTGCCCCTAGTCACTTACAACCGGTGATCCAATCACCTTCGATTCAGTGACGCCAACGAGTCTCCTCGTTCCGATTGCTCCAAACGCTCGTCGTAGTAGTAGCAGAGGTGTGACGATGCATCGACTCATCCATTAAAGTATATCCGTACGACCGTAAATGTGAATGCGTAGAATCGTGCGCGTGTGAAAGGACTATGTTTTGTGTCGTAGGTAAATTGCTTAAACGCGACCCCCCTTCGGCCATTGGAGGTGACACGTTCAGAATGTTACGAAACTAATCTTGCAGAATATTTTTTTAATCGAACATTTTTTTCTTTCCAATGTTAAATACAAATTAATTGCCAGCGACGCACACCCAAAAATAACCAAAACCTCAACACGTTTGTCAATAACACTATGGCCTTAAAAGTGGAAAAAAAATCAGTCGGCGACGTTTCGGCTATGAAGGGTCACTGCTTGAAACGTCGACCATTGTATAGATGTTGAATTTAAGACAGTATTTTTGATGAACGTATTGACTTTTTTTTTAGTCCATCAGGTTCAGTGATACCCACTATTGGTGGAGCGTGAGGCACCGGATTTTGGGGGGTTTTGGAGTTCTGGAGCTTGGGGGGTTCAAGGGTTTGGTGCCGGGGCCAGGGCCTCTCACCTTTGCACTGAAGTCCCTGCCTCAGGAGGCCCCAGAGCAACGAGCCGCAGTGATCACAGAACGTGGGCACCTTGTAGTTGTGGATGGAGAACTTGTGCGGCATGTTCACGCTGAACCGCTGGCTTCCCACCTGCGAACACAGCGTCCCGGACGCATCGTGCGTCGACGTCGTCATCATCATTATAAATCGTCACCGTCATATTGTCATAATTGTCATCATCATCGTCTTCATAATCATCGTCGTTATAAATATCGTCGTCATCATCATCATCAAAATAATTGTAGTCATCTTCATCATCAACATGATAATCATCATTGCCTTCATCGTTATCTTCATCATCTCATCATCAGCCTCTTCATCATCACACCATCTTCATAATCATTTGCACAACCGTCGTGATCGTCGTCCCCAAATTTTACCAAGCGCCGAAAAATCTGTAGCGTTTCATCAGAGCGCTTTCTGACGGAAAGCTCCCCCCCCCCCCCCCCCCATGACCGACACGGTCATGGGGGGAATGATTGACCATACTTCACTAGATTGGGCTTGGCTTAGACGTGTCACGCGTGTACCGACCGTCGACCCATGTCCCCGGAACAGACCCCAATGCCCCGTCACTCACACATCCCCTCCCCCAAGCCGTCATCACGGCTTTCCGGCCGGACATCGAACAAAGGCGGCCGCCGCATCGCGCGGCGTTTTTCAGATGCGCTTCTGCGGCCGTCTGGAACGCTCTTCCTTCCGATATTAGGGAGCCACTGGAGCTATGCACTTTTAAATCATGCCAAATGGAAACTCATCTCTTTAGAACTGCCTTTTGTGTTCAGTTTGTTCTCTTTTCCCCGGCGCCTCCGGTTAGCACGGTCAGCTACGTACGGTGCGAAAGAAGTTCAACGCGGTCTTTTCGCCTACAACGCGAGGTTTTATAACGCGATTTAGCGAACAGAACCACGCCGTAAAATCAGAATAAGCGGTTGTACGGCTGCCTCGGGACACTGCTGGATGTGTCGAGACGCTGCCCGCGCGCCTGAGTCTTTGTCCAGCCTGCGACTGCACCTCACGTGTTGTCACGGACTTGCGCTTTACCCTACATCTATTATAACGCCGTGCTTACATGACGCGTCGTTCTTCAGGAACGCAACTACCGCGTTATAGGGGAACAGAATGAGATGCGCATAAGACCAGGGCACGAACTTGACCGGTTGGTGCATTTCGCAGCCACTAGAGGCGATGTAACTAACCACACGCTCCCTGGGCGAGTGTGGTCGCTGTTTGGTGGGAACAGTAAGGGGGGTGGGGGGTCATTCTAGATTTGAAGCTTTCGTGACTGCAAGGATTCACACTCTTTGGTTTTTTCGGTAAAGTCACGTAGGTAAAACAAAATTAAAATAAAACAACTAAATCAAATCACGACGTTTCGGAGGCAACAAACAAGCTTCCGTCTGCAGGTGGAACGGTCACAGCAAGATAGCTGCAATGGGGGGGGGGGGGGTTCATCTCGGTCAGGCGTTCCCACGGCACCTGCTGGGTCTGTCCCGTGACACTCCTGCCAGCGGACGCTCGACGCTTCACGTGGCCTTCACGTGCACGCAGCCTGGCACAAGCGCCGCGGTGACGTCACCGCCACTTACTGACGAATGGCGCTTGCTGCCGTTGTTGTCGTCGTCTTTCGGGGAAGTGCCTCGTGCACATTTTTGCCCGCCGTGTGTGCGGACATGCCGCGTTGGGTGTCAGCGCGTCAACGTCGGGCGTCCGTTCGGTGAGCGTGGGAGCGAGCGAGCGAGTCAGCGAGCGGTCGCTACCCAATAGCGGTCAGCCCCTTATCAGTGACTACCTCGTTACAGACCAATTCAGACCTTATTGGTCACCCCGTGCCCCTATATCAATCTCAACGTTCATCCTACAAAGTCCCATCACAAGGATAGAAACACAAATAGACAAAAAAAATGTTGCCCGTATGTGAAACGGCTGTACGCCGTTTGTACCGGAAAACTAAATTCCCCTGTACAAGAATACGGGTTAAACCGTATCGCTTGACAGGTATGGGTGAGTCTGTGGGTCTCTGTGTGATTGAGTGAGTCTATGGGTCTCTGTGTGGTGAGTCTGTAGGTCTCTGCGTGAGTGAGTGAGTCTATGAGTCTCTGCGTGAGTGAGTCTATGGGTCTCTGTGTGATTGAGTCTATGAGTCTCTGTGTGAGTGAGTCTATGGGTCTCTGTGTAATTGAGTCTACGAGTCTCTGCGTCTATAATTCAAACCTTATTGGTCACCCCGTGCCCCTTATACATCACAACGTTCATCCTACAAAGCCCGTATTGAAACGGCTGCACAGCGTATGGACCTGAAAACTCAATTTCCCTGTACAACAATACGGGATGAACCGTATGGGTTGACAGGTAGGCTACTGTGTGGTGCGACTCTTGACAGTTCAGCAGCTGGGACACGTTAACCTTTTCCTGGCGGGGGTGTGGAGGGGGGGGGGGTCTGTAGGGGGGGGTCATCAGTCAGCGTCGCAATGAATGAACTCTAAAGGTTTCGCCTTGTGAGCCAGTTAGGTAGGGTTTGTCTCCTCGGAGTGGCGACAACAACAATGACGGAGGTGCATTCCTCAGGAAGACGAAGAAGAGAAAGAGGATTACACCCACAAGACCAGAAGAGGGGACAGACTACACGCAGTCCTTGGTTGCAGCCGGAAAGGTCCACAACGCTCTTCTGGAAAAAAAAATGTTTGTTTCTACGACAGTGCAGTCGTGTGTAAGGATAGAGGGTTCAGAGGCATCCAGGATTCACTTGAATAGGCGTACCTTGTACGCCTTATGCCGATAATCTACACTCCAAGCAAGACTAGTTTACGGAAAATGTTGAGCGGGGAAATTAAGTCCTGACAGCATGTAAACGAATTGTCTCTCGGGGTGTATTGTTTTTGCGATTGAAAATACACCCCGATTTACCAAGGTGAGACCAGGACCCCTGGTGTGTATGTTAAACTTATTTTGCACCGTACGTAGCCAACCGTGCTAATCGAAGATGCAGGTGGGAGACCTATTGTAAGAGTAGGAGCGCTCTGCATTCATTTTGAAAAGCAATTTTTTTTTCTAACCAGGGCCCAGCTGGTGGCTCCAGGTGCGGGATATTGCGAACTCCGTCCCAGCTTTTCCCACCCAAAACAAAAAACCCAACAGCTTTACAGGTCTGGCGACAGCCCAGCGGCGCCACACACGCGCATCGGGACATTGCCTCGTGCTTTACGACTGCGCGCTCCAATTAAGACAGCTGCTCGTGTCACCCACAATCACAAAACCCGAGGCAGAGCTCACTGCCTTAACTGAACTGGAGGCCACTGCAAAAGTGCCTGCCTCGAATGCCCTGGTCGCCTGGTGGCAGATAACTCGAGTGGACTCGAATTGGCTCGAGTTGGCCTGTCTCTCAAAAATCCAGTTCTAAGACACCTTGAGTTGAAGGACACTTTGAGATGAAGGACGTCTTGAGTTGAAGGACGTCTTGGTTAAGTGACATTTCCTTGATTTTCTAAATACACTCGAGTTCTCGCTTGAGTTGGGCCTGATCCTACTTGCGAGAAACCCTTCTGCGCACGACTTTCCCAAGGCGAGAGAGGTCAAGATCGAGTCGCCGATAGAGTGAAATGTCAATTGTCAAACGTTACTGTAACGTCATATTAAATGCTGTCACCTGCAATATTAATTATTTGTACGCGTGTAGTTGATGTATTTCCTCTCCCCCCCCCCCCCCCCCCCCGAATTCTGACGAAGGGAATCTAAGGTCATCACAGCCCCTAATTCGCAGGCGACTTGAAGATGTAACAAATAAATAAACGCTTCGAGTTTTGGAGAGAGAACAAAGGTAAAGCCGCAGCCCTGCAATTGCTTTCGCTCACGTGACTGTTGGCGGAAGGGCTTCAACTAGAGGGAGCTCGAGATCATTTGGATGTTTGTAGGTGCTCGCTAACAGCACTTGCCCCAAACAGTTTGTTGAGGCTATACGGGGGATCTTTGTCTTTTGTACGTGTGTGAATGTCTCTGTGTGCGCGAGCGCGTGATTGTGTGCGCGTGCGTGCACATGATGCAATCCCTGTATCGAGACGCCGAGGCTGTCTGGTACCTCTTCTGTCGTCTCTTTCTTGAGGCCGGGGCATTTCGTGATGATGTGCGTGTGGCAGCGCTTATGCACCACGCACGTGCACACTGCACAAGGAAACACACACACACACAAAGATAAAAGACAAAGATCCCCCGTATAGCCTTAACAGACTGTAGGGGCAAGTGCTGTTAGCGAGCACCTATGAAGGCCGTAACGGTACACGAGGGGGTGGGTGGCCAGCACCACGCCCGACCGCCTTTGTCTCCCCAGTGGCAATGTTTACACACCGCACCGGCTACTCATTTGAGGCTGAGTCGACCTAGGGGAGGCCCGGGACCGGTTCAGATAATCGTCACTGGTGTTGGCCGTGAGCGGGAATCGAACCCGGGTCGCCAGGTTCATAGCGCAGCGCGCTAACCGCTACACTACCGCTCCCCACTCACAGACACACAAACACACGGAGATAAATATCGCCAGTGCAACGGGGTAGTGTGGCCAGCACCACTCCCGGACACCACCGTCACCCAAGTACCGATGCTTACGCAACAAACCTGGTACCCATAACAGGTTGAGTCAACCTAGATGGTGACCAGAACAGGTTCAAGTATCACTCATTACTGGAGTTGGACATGGCTGGGAATCAAACTCAGATGAGCAGGTTCATAGTGTTGTGCGATAGCCACTCTGGCTCGCACACAATGCTTACATGAAAGCAATCGTATTTAAAACTGATTTTTATTTGTAATATGTTAACATGCTAGAAGATGTGTGTAATATATTTACTAGACTGTCATATTTCTAGCGTATATAGCAAACACGACGCTCCACTTAGTAAATTATGAAAACATATCGTAAGTTACTTTAAATTGCATTTTAAATACAATTTTTATCGACATTTATAGGAATGGCTGCAAACGTATCCATCTCGGAGTTCACATTCACGTCAGATATTTCCATTGAGTGAAACGTCTAAACAATCTATGTGTATATGTATTATACTATTTCCACAATGCAATAAAATTACATATTTGTTCTGTGCGGGCGAGTGCAATAACACGAGCACGTCTTTGACCAACAGTGTGGTTACGGTCAAGGCTCTTCAATCATGTTCCCTTGTCGTGTGCGTTGAGCTGGGTTTTATCACATTTTACGCCTGAAGCTATGAGACACACGCACACACACGCGCGCGACTGCAAAGCCCCGAAGTTATGCATTTGACACTGAAGCATTGGGGGGAATGTTAGGGGTTGAATGTTGCCACCGGCCAGCCACTTGATTTTCACGATGACATTTCTCAACCGTCAAACAAACAAACGAATGAAAAAGCATATGCAGTGCAGGGATGCACCGGGAATTCGTTGGGCTATAGCTTCTGACCATCGTGTTCTCCGGGTTATAAGACGCTCCGTATGGGAAGTAAAGATGCTTCACCCACCCATCACCATACTTATGGGGGTCGTTTAATAATAATAATAAAGTGAGTGTTTTACAATCTGAAGAACACAATTCTTCAGAGAGCCGTCTTCCAGAAGATGTATATCGTGGGACCATTTTTTCCAGTATCAAAGTATGAAAAATAAGAATAGTTTTTACCAATTCTGGCAATAAAACAAGTGTTAAGATGTTCAAACACCAAATAGATACATTTTGCAAGGAATCAAAGTCTGCATTAACCACACGTACTTGTGAACATGCAAACAAACATGCTCTGATAATAATGTATGCATTGTCTTTGAAACGGATTGGCCTACACCAGAGACAGCCTTGTACGTATGTATGTTGAAGTTATTTCGCACAGTGCGTAGCCAACCATGTAAATCAAAAGTGCGGGTGGAGGACAACAAACTAAACACAATAACAAGCAGTTCTACGATAAATTTGTTTTCAATCTAGATGTAAAAGTGGATAGCTCCAGTGGCTTCCTAAAAAAACAATATAATAGGGAGAGATGTCTTCTGGAAGATTATTCTAAACGACGAGAGTGTAGCGAGTCTTCCAGGAGATAATGCATTGCGATGGAGAGCCACATTCCAGGATGTGAAGGACTCTAATAAAAATATTTAATCCAGAAGACCAATTTATTTACCTAATTATAAGACATACCCCTGACTTTTGCTTTTAAATATGGGGGGAGGGAGTGTATCTTAGAATCGGGACGATACGGGGTCATTCATTCCGTTTCCAATGAGAATCAACTGGAGTCGAGTGCTTGGGGAAGCCTTCATCCAGCAGTGGATTGAGCATGGCTGATAACGATGACAATACATGTATGGAGCAGCGTGATGAAGTATAGTTAAATATCCCCCACGACCCGCATGGCATTGTGAGGGCCCTCATCCAGCAGTGGATTGACAACGTGGCCATACACCGACATGTGACGTACGAAAATCAACACAATTGTCGTCCTTTAGGGATATCTCTCTTATATATGACATCAGCACGTGTACACGTGTGCTTAAACAACAACAACAACAACAACAAAAACACAGTGCTCAATCATCCTTGCCAAATCAACATTTGGAGATTTCCCTTCTATAAGAGTGGGGCTTAGTCTGGACCGCGTCTGTCCCAGCGGACGGTGCTAAATCACGTTTCTCCAGCTGGAAGTGGCTATGATCGATGGCTCTGGGATTTACTGCCTGCACTAAATAAAGGCTGGCACTTTAACAACACCGCCAGGTAAGCATTTACGTTAGCAACCGGGCTGTGTAACTTGTCGATAACAAGCATAAAACAATCCCCCCATTCAGCCAGGTAGAGTGGCAACAACTGCACCAATGTCCATGCACCACTGTATCGTTAAAACGCTCGAAGTCGGCTCTGACTTCACAACGATCGCGAATTCATCTCACCTCGTTCGAACGAAAATGATGGGACATGACACTGTTCATGGCTTTGACTGTACTGTGTTTTGTTTTGACTCGGCGGTGGCGCGCACTGAAAAAGGCTACCTGAGTTTGATTCCTGGCCACGGCGAACATCAGCGGTGAGCGACTGACCGGCGTGGTGAAGTATGGTAAAAAAAAAAAACCTCCATGACCGTTGCAGGTTCCTTCCCACGCCATGTAGGCCTTAAGCGTTGTTTGACCATACTTCACCACACTGGTCAGTGTTTGTTGATGAGGGCGGGGAGCATCGTCGCGGGAGCATAGAAGCACAGAACAACATTGGATTGTTCTGCACTGCAGTCTACTGCTCACAACATCGCTGTATATTATAAAAACGAAATATGCACCATCTTGGAGCATAGTGAGTATCGTTTATACAGATGATAGTCTGTCTTAAGGATAAAAAAACGACCTATTAGCCTTTGGAGCAACGTTTTCAAGCAGCATTGTTGAGCAGCCAAACTCTGGAGCGATTTCGACTTTTTTTTTTCTTCATTTGAGCCTCATCAGCAGCGTCGGGCTTGTTGGAGTAAACTCAAGGAACGGAACAGACCCACGCACACGCACGTGCATCTCGACTGCTGTGGCGCCTTACCTTGACACTGGTATCCCTGCTTCCCCAGAACGCCCCTGCGGGAACACGAGGGCAGCACTTAAGGTAGCGCAGCGAGGGTGCGTGGGTCAACAAATGTGAGAATTCACATCGCACCCCGTGCCGCGGCGCGTGCGTGCAACGGTGGATGAGACAAATGTAATGGCCACGTCTCTTTTTTGTTTGTTTGCATTTCACATTGCGGCGGCGTCCGCGCACATTGCAACTCGCAAACCGCCGCGCAGTTTGGTAACAGGCGCAGTTTTCAAGCGGAAGCACGGGCAAAGCACAGTGCAATCGAGGCAAACGGCCGCACATTATCACGGTAAAATGCAACCCGCACTTATAACCAGGGCGACCGCCAGATTTGAACTTTGCAACCATTTGCAACGAGCATTGAATGACCGCTGCACCACCGGGCCATGTACGTCAGCAGCTGCCAGGATCCACGTCTTTCGCATCTTCACACCCGCACGGCTACGAAACAAATGCTGTGCATTACACTACTCACGTGATCGATGTCGTGGTATACAGCATCTTAAGATGCTATGCGCAGAAAGGGCGTGTGCATGTTTAACGTCATTGGGAGAATGGCAGTCAGTTTTAGCTATAGGCAGGGGAAAGAAAGGGCAGGGCTTGAGCCTTGGACTTTAACAGGGAGTTGAGAGCACGGATGGAGGGGGCAGGGAGTTCCAGACTGATGGGAGCGAGAGGGGCGGGGGGCAGCACATGAGTACGAGCAATACAATACACGAATACCGACATGAATACGAGCAAATAATATTTTATGCAATTTAAATCATCTGGATTGAACACTCATTTCTTGTAAACTGCTTTTTGTGTTTAGCTCGTTATCCTTCTCTCGCACCTCCAATTAGCACGGTTGGCTACGTACGGTGCAAAAGAAGTTCAACATACATACAGACAAATGGCGAATGACACATCTTGCAACAGTAGAAATAGTAATGCAATGATCGGCATGCGAGTGGTATTCTCCCTAGTCGATATATGTAAGGATGTTGAACTTCTTTCGCGCCGTACGTAGCTAAACGTGCTAATCAGAGATGCGGGGGGGGGGGGGAAGGACAACAAGCTAAAAGCACAAAGCAAGTTCTAATGAAATTAGTTGGAGAGGATGGAAATGTATCTGCGAGGCTGGTTCCATTCCGTGCATGGATGATGCACAGTTTGACTCCACCCCGCCCCCCCGCTCCCTCCAACTTGGTCGCAATGCCCCAGTTTCACACGAGACGTCGTCGTTTTACGACGAACGGCTCGACGACAAAAAAAACTACGACAACAACAATAACAGCAACAAAACTTCCGTCATGTAAATCATGGCGATGGCCCCCGTCGGGAAACGGGGGCCTCGGACGGTCATAAATCCCGCGTCGTCGCAGTCCGGCTGGGCGAAAGTCGCGCGCATCAAATCCACGCTGCGTCGTTATTCGCGTGCTCCTCTTTAAATCACGCACGAGGCGTGCGTGGGATTTCTCGGGGAGGAGCAAGAGATGATAGCAACAACAACAGTGCAGCCCAATGCAATCGCGTTTTGTATGTGCGTATGTTGAACTGCGCTTACCATCCCTCCCCGCCCAACCCCCCCGTATACCTCCTCTTAACCCAAATTGATAAAGTTGTCTTTTTATTAAAAGTGTCTTTAGATGCATATGCGTGCTTTAAAAGGTCAGGGGCAGAAATTGTGCAGGCCTGCATTTGCTCGGTCATGCCGCTTGCTCGTAGAAAGGCCGCTCTATAAGAGAGCCCCCCCCCGCCCCCTCTAGAGGGTATTGTTGGCCGCTTCTTCCACGTCGGCCAGTCGAATTGGAAGATGTAGCAATTACAGTACTCGCACTTTACCCCACAGTACGTGCCCAATAATTTGCCGAGAACACTGTTCACATGCAGCGCGATCATAAGGCTGTCCGTACGGCAAGTCCTTGGCAAATCCTGCCCGCTAGGCTATTTAAATCAAATTGTGCCAGCACAGCCACGGCAAAGCAATGCCCCTTTAAGCCTCCGGGCCATTGCAAGGAACATCCATTTAACGTTTAACAGACACTGACTTTTATTTCCTGCGATCGGCAGAAAAAAATAACTGAAAAAGTACATAACAACGCAGCTAATTTCGCCACTCAATCTCCGCAGTGGGCGTACTCCCTCGACGCGCGTCACTCGTTCGGCTGCCGTTCGTCTCCCACTGCCGGCCCACGCTTTAAGGACATTCGAACCGACGCTGGGGTTTGTCAAGCGTTTAATTCCGTAATTTTGCTGCGTGTTGGCCGGCGTTATAGCTGCGTCCCGTTGAACCGCGCCACGGCACGGCGGAGTTACGGGACCCGGTGGTCGACATGAAAGACGGAGTGGCTGCCAAAGGAGTGAATACGACCCTAGAGTAGAACACGCCGTCGAGGTCAATCTCAGCAAAAGCTCGGACAACGGCTCTTGTGTAGGTGCTGAGGCGGATTGTTGCCATCTCAAGACTTTGATAGATGGTGACGGCTTCGCCAGACCTTAATCCAGCAGTGGAGAGATCATGGCTGATGATGATGATGGCGAGACGTAGGTAATATGATGATACGCAAGTAACATTTTAATCGGCACTGGAGTGGTGACTTGCATTTCGCTTTTTGGAAATATAAAATATTTTTTTTTTCAGTCCATAATTATTAATCCACTGCTGGAATAAGGCCGCTTGCATGCTGTGTCTGTCTTGAGAGTTGCTTGACCATACTTCACCACCGTTGGCCAGTGCAGATTGGCGAAGTTTTCATGCCTAAATCCACAGTTCTGAATTTCAATTGAGATTTGCTAAAGTCATGAGCTTGCGGCACGCTTTTATTTGCTGAGACAGTAAAAAATGAAAGAGATTTTACGTTTCATTTTGCTCTGTAATTTCAGGCTCTAAGTTTTAATGAACACCCCAGACTCTGAATGCAAGTAAGAGACAAGATTAAGCTTCCCCTAGCTGCTTGTCATGGAAATGTTTTAATAAATATTCTTTTCCATTTTTAAATATTCATTAATGCAATAATTAAATCGCTTGTGTGTTTAGTAATTTGTGTTTTGCATGAATATGTATGGGGAGCGGTGGTGCGTTAGATAGCGCAATTCCCTTTGAGGCCGGCCCCATGTGTTTGATTCCCAGCCACGGCTAACATCAGTGGCGAGTGATAACCAACTCGCACTGACCGGCGTGGTGAAATATGGCCAAAAAAACACCCATGACTGTCACGGCTTAATCCAGCAGTGGATTCACAGACGGCTGAACATTATTGTTTTAAATAAAACAATAGTTATTTCGGTAAAGTCACGTTGAAGGGAAACAATAAAATAATATATATAATACAGTAAAATTCTCACGACGTTTCGACTGTAACGCAAACAGTCATCATCAGGTGTGAAAAACCAACGGCTATTTCCGTTACAGTCGAAACGTCGTGAGAATTTTATTGTTTTATATTATTATTTTATTGTTTCCCTTCAACGTGACTTTACTGAAAGAACCAAGAATATGAATCACTGCAGTCACGAAAGCTTTAAATCAAAATTTAAAGCAATAGTATTACAATCAGTGTCATTTCCTAACACCTACACGTACGGCGGCTTTGACCAAATCGCCCAGAATGTTCCCGATCGCGTCAGACCTCGGAAGCTAAGCAGAGTTGAGTCTGGAGAATGCTTGGATGGGCGACCACCACCACGGGGTGCACAAATGACGAAGGCTGTGAGGCCGCGTTTTGTGAACAGAGCAGCAACATCCACTGCTGCCCTGCACTTCAATGCTCCGATATCTATTCTCCACGCCTTGGTCGAACAAGCCGCTGTGACCAACGCGGTTGGCGGGGAGGCCTTCAACATCCATCAGCGCGGGGATTGGCAAAATGGGCCGTACGTGTAAACTAAACTATTTGTATTTTACCAAGGTAATGCCCACTGAGCTATGTAGCTATTTTGCAGAAGCGACCTGGCCACACAAATGATAGCTCAACGAAGTGGCTGATCGCGTGGACCGTTCATAGCAGCCAAATACTCTAAAACGCATGTTGCGTTGAGAGACAAGAACCGGTGGACCTAAATTTAAAAAAAAATCAATACGACCACGTTGAGACCATGCCAACTCCAAATATACAGCAGGCGTCAGGGTCAGGATCCGACCCACGACCTCCGGCATACCAGGCACCCTCTACATGTCCATGTACAGAGCGGCTGCTGGTGAATCGTTGAACGGAGGTCTCGGCTGCAAATGAAAATTTAAAAAATGCCATCTCTCTCTCTCTCTCTCCAAGGAGCAAGGCTCTCCGTGACTGACACACGCGAATGCTCGCAGTAGCAGTAGAGACCGCACCTCGGGCCAACACCTTAACGGAATGCAATTCGCAAAAGGGATCCATCGGTGATGAGACTGCGTCACTAACGGCGCACGCAATGACGCCTGTTGACAAGGCTGGCACATGGCTGTGCTCGGTAGGCAGCGGGCCGAGTTTACCTGCGGTGCTCAGGCGGTGGTGGCGATAGGCGCGCTGGATTAAATTGGGGGGGGGGGGGGCGGGGGAGGTGATTCGCGACCCTCCAAGACTGCGGCATCGATTCGCGTTTCGCCACGCTTCACCAAGCACGAGGGCAATTTTCGAGTTATTCTTTTCCAGGGCGGGTTGAGGGGGGCGGTGGGGGGGGGAGATTTCGCCTCAGACCTGCCTCTCTCTCTCTCCTCTTTCACGCTGCGTTCCGCAATCAGGGAGAGGGGGGTGGGGTGGGGGGCGAGGTCCTCGATTTAAAAAAATGCGGCTTTGATTGATGCCGCCGCGGCGACTGTGCGGGGAGCGGTATGGGGCCGTCCATAAATGACGTCACGCACCTGGGGGGGGGTCAGACATTTGTGACGATGTGTGACGAGGGAGGGGGGGGTTTGAGAAATGTGACATCACGTCAAAATGCGCAACTTTAAATAAATATAGACAACACGTTCTACTTAATGATAAATGTTTTCTCCTACAACATCAGAGTGCAGCGCCACATTAAATAGCACTACAATGACAACATTTTAAAGCAATTTGAAGCATGTTTATTTTCAAAATGGAAATATGGTTTGGGGGGGGGCAGAGCTTTGTGACGTCATATTTGAGGGGGGGTCTGACTTTTTGTAACGCCGTGTGACGGGGGGGCGTCAAAAATCGTCCAAAATCGCGTGACGTCATTTATGGACGGCCCCTTAGTGCGGCGGTGAGCGTGCCCGCTGCGCTGTGATACCCAACCGGCTGTGGACCCGAGTTCGAGTCCCACTCAGGGCCGCCGACACGGGCGACGGGGGGGGGGGGGTGCTGGGCCTCTCCCAAGATCGACTCGGCCTCGAATGAGAATCCAGCGCGATACGTGAAAATCGCAACCGGGGAGACAAAGGCGGCCGGGCACGGTGCCGGCCACACGCGTCCACGTGGCCCGTTTCTGCCTTCAAAGGTTGCTCGTAGAACTTGCCCCCCAAAACGTCTGTTAAGCCTATAAGGGGGATCTTTGTCTTTGGAATGGTTAGCACGACGCTGGACTCGCAATCCAGAGGTTGCCACTTTTTATGCGATCTGGCGTCACAGTGAGTGAAACAATGGAAGCAGGTTTCTTGAATTTGCCCCAGCTCTGGCCACTTAACAGTATCAATAAGTGCACCGCAGTGAATCAATCGGTAGGTCGCAGGGGGTGTGGTAGAGCCTGGATACTTCCACCTCTTCCAAGACGTACTCTCAAGAGGAGGACATAACGACCCTTCAGAAGGGCTCTCAATGGCTCCCTGTAGTGGAGGCCTTTCTGTCAGCAATGGCATGAGCAAGACATTGCAGGGTTGCACGTCTGCCTTCCCCTTTGATTGAGCATTTTCTAAAAATGAGTCTCCCTTCGCTGCCTCCACCACCAAGGGCATAGCTCTGCTAAGTCATAAACTACTCGCCCCCTCACTCGCACAGCGATAGCACTGTTCCACCGGCTCGCATCCCAACGAGTTTCCTCGGACGATTTTTTTTATTTTTTGGCAAGAGGACATGCAACAGCAGAGACATTTATTAAAATGTATATTAATTATTACGATTTCAACTATTTTTATTTGACCAGGTAAGACCCACTGAGCTAAAAATATATTTTTTAAGAAGCGACCTAGCCACAAATGATAGCTCATTAATGTGGCTTACCACGTGGAAATTTACAGCAGCCCAAATACTCTAAAACGCATTCGGACAACGAACACACTGGATGCGATATTCACGACGCCCGGCTCTACGCCACCCACGGCTACCGTGCGCCAATGTTGCCGAGCTGCGCGCCGTTTGCAGAGTGCTGTGGGCAATAAAGTCAAAGCGGTTCGATCGCTCCTCCCGGGCCCTTCGCCAAATCGTCCATCACCTCCTGAGCTCTCCACCCACCCTTCGCCTTCCCTTCTCGTGCCACCCGCCCCCCTCCTGCCGTGCTCTTTCCTGCAGGCTCAACCCACGTGACGATCGCTTTGAAATTGTTTTTTTTTGCGGATCACCGGTCGCATTTGCCTATAGGGAGGGGAGGGGTGGGGGAGATAAACCAAAATTGTGCCACCGGTTTGAATGCAAGAGGCTGTGCACGGGAGAGTGATCGGCGTTGAACACGGCATCGCCATTCGTATGATTATCTAATTTATTATATTACGGCAGCTGGGCGCAGCCCCAAAGGCACGAATTGCCAAGCGGTTAGCAGCAAACAGCACGAATGTACGTGCGATGAAGTTCTTTCGGCATCGTACGTAGCCAACCGTGCTAATCGGAGGTGCCGGGGAAGGACAACAAATGAATGACGGCGTGTTAGACGAGAGTTTTACGTGTCTTGAATTTAGCGAGGAGGTTATTATTTTTTATTCTTCTTCTAAGAACCATGGGGGGGGGGGGGGGGGGGTGGTGGGGTGGGAAACGCGACAACGGGGTGGCGATTCCAGACTGGAGCAGCGCGAGCGGAGTAGAGAAGCGCCGTGACCTGCAGCACCGGGGTGGAGCACCGGGGTGGAGTACGGATGAGACGGAAGAGACGCGGCGGAGAACAGAAAACGCTCCGCACAATATCAGGCAGACTTGTTCTCGTTACTTTTAAACGCTTTCCGTCGGCGTGATCCCTGATGGGCGAGCGCCCGTCTAAAAATACACACCGTGCGTCACTCGCAAACTCCTCCGTATCTTTGCGCCTCGAACAAAGAACATCGCACTGTTGTAAAAAAAAAATGCGACATCCCAACTGCCCAACCCGCCTACTCGGTCGCGGAAGCAAATTATATTTAATAGTTGGTGGTGCTGCAGAATCTCTCTCTGGCCTTTCCATGTGTCGCAAAGAGAGGCCATTGCCCAAAATGTCACCAATTGTATACTTTTCATTTTTAGGCCAGAGTGTTGCAAACGATTGCGCTGAGTACTCTTTGGTTCTATTGGGTAAAGTCACGTAGGAAAAAATAAAATAACAAAAATCACGACGTTTCGGCCACAACACTTTACCCAATAGAACCAAAGAGTATGGATCCTTGCAGTCACGAAAGCTTTAAATCTAGAATTGAATACGCTGAGTGTTTTTTTTTTAGAGTATGTGTACTAGCGCACCACTGCCACCGCTGTACCACCAAATACAATTACCATAATATCGGGCTATTATTCACGTGAATTACCCAGGACGAACTGTAATTCAAACTTCAGAAGAGCAAGCGTGCGTGGGTAATACACATCACGAGAAGGCAACGATGGCCGACGGATCAAGTGACCGAGTGACAACCACCGTGGAGTTGGAGCGATGGAATCAGCTCGCGTGATGTGCTACGTGGATTTCGACACAGCGCAGGATGGTGCGAGATGCACGTATGTACAGTATGTTGAACTTCTTTCACACCGCACGGAGCCAACCGTGCTAATCGGAGATGCGGGGGAAGGACAACAGACTAAACACACACACAAAAATCCGTTGCTGCAGAAATAAGTTTTCAATCTAGATTTAAAAGTGCAGTGCTCCAGTGGCTTCCTAATAATGCCAACGACTTTGGGAGTCCTTCATCCAGCAGTAGATCGATCAAGGCTGACGGTTATAATGATGATGACAATAACGACGACGACGATGATGATGATGACGATGACACCCCAACAGGCAAATTTGACAAGCGGCCGACGAGCTCCGAAAGGCAACTGCGGTGAGGCTGGGCTCGCTCTTGTTAAAAATCCGGCGCGGGTGAAGACCCCGTAACGCGGCTAGCCACAGCCACGCCAACGGAGCAATCGCGGTCCAAAGACCGCATCATTACTCAGCTAATGAAATCACCGCACCGCGAGCCCCACAGAGATATAACGGCGGCAGATTTAAAAAAAACCTGCGGCTAGTGCGTAAAGCTTGAAAGCTCGGCACGAGGCTTCAAAAGCAACCGGGTAGGAATGCGAGAGAGAGAGGGGGAGGACTCCCCCCTTAACGCGTGTGCCAGGCCCGAGCGAGATTCCCAGTGGCAGATGTTCACGCTCCTGGCCGCTGCTCGAGACTCTTCCCCCACCCCACTGCCACCTCTCTTTCACTCTCTCCTCACAGCAGCGTGAGGCCAATTTATCTGTGTGGGCAGATTCTTCGGCTTGGGTTGAGGATTCACCGTGATTGTAAAAAATAAAAGTAAAATACTTTTACGTTTGTGGACTTGATTAATTATTTATCTGCTCCCGTTAATCAGGCGACTTCTGTGTGGCCACGCCCACTCTCCATCCCTCCCCGTGCAGTAGCATCGATGCGCTTTGTCATCTTCCCGATATAGGAATAGGTTTTACCCTTTTAACTGGCACAAAAACTGACACCTTTATTCAAGGCATCATGTTTGCAATAACCACAACACAAGCAGTCAAAATGCAAACAAAAAATACAACTCTGATAATATGCACTGTCCTTGAATTTGATTGGTGATTTGTGCCAGTTAAAAGGGTAAAACCTATTCCTATATCTTGTTTCTGGCAAAGGAGGTCTCATAATGTAATTGCTCACCCCGAGCCCTCAAGACTCTGATAGTGCGCTGTTTTTGAGTTGTACGCCTTTTGGCGTCTTCTGGTCCAACACAAATGGAGACTAGGCTCGAAGAAAAGCTGTCTCGGGTGTGGACCAATCAAATTCACGGACAGTGCCAATATTATTATCAGAGTTGTCTTTTTTGTTTGCATATTGACTGCTTGTGTTGTGGTTATTGCAAACATGATGCCTTGAATAAAGGTGTCAGTTTTTGTGCCAGTTAAAAGGGTAAAACCTATTCCTATATCTTGTTTCTGGCAAAGGAGGTCTCATAATGTAAATCTTCCCGGTTGTCGTCTTTCCTGACCCTTTTGCTCCGGTTTTTCCGTTCCTTTTCCATGTTCTTATGTCTTCTCTTTTCCCTTTCCCAGTCCCTTTTCATTTTCCATACATTACATCCATGACTGTACGGTACTGTACTCTAATTCCCGTGGTGTGCTCCGGGTAAAGAGTTTATCTGATAAAACTACAAACTAATTAACCTAACAGGGCGGACAACGGCTCGCCACAACGGTCTCGGTCCATGTGGGCAGAGATCTTGTCCTGAGGACCACAACTGTCTCACAGAACCGATATTCTCCAGATGATCACAAGATATATGATTCTATGTTGCTGCGACTAAATGTACAACAATTCAAGCCCTCATCCCCCAAAGCGATTTCATGAATTGTCACGATTTTGATTGCGAAAATCGAATTTCTCCATGCCCGTTTTAACCGTCTCGTTTGTATTGTATCTTCTTCGACTCTTTTGATATAAAAAAACGCGTGCGCTCCCTGAGCCGTATATAAACATTTCATTTGCACACGACGCAAAAAAACACACACACACACACATTCGCAGGTAGAGAGTCAACCCAAACATTGGCGAATCATCACCACACACCTCCACCGATTGACGTCCCCCGCGGGTGAAGCATCGCCCAGCAACCTACCGACGTGTCCGCCGCGCGTTCTTACGCGCGCCCCCGCTCACCAGATAAAGTCGCGGCAGTGCGAGCAGTAGGTGGGCTGGCGCAGGTACGTGGCCATGAACTTGTGCCCGTTGACCTGGTGGACGCGGCGCCGCACAGCGCCCTGCCGCTTGCGGGGCCGCACGCGCTCCGTGAACACGCGCCCCTCCTGCTCGCTCTCCTTCGGGGCTGTGTGGAAGGGGGCGACACGCGCGGACGTCAGCTGCGTGGCAATCGCCACGCGGCGACGGTGATGATTACGACGGTGACGACGGCGATTCTCGCGAATTGTCTCCAATCTCAAGCCCCCGACTTCCCACAAGCGAGCTCCCAACACGAGCGGCGTTGGGCTGGTGTCGAGAAGTCCAACTGTCAAGCTGTTCCCGCCCCTGTTTGTAGAAGTTTTGTTTTGATGACAAGCGTTGTATTTACGCTTTTCAGCAAAAGTGCAGGAGCGAAGCACGCGGTTAGTGGGTAATTGGCAAGCAAGCACAAAATAAGACAGCTGTGTTCCCCAGCCATGGTCTAAAGGGAGCCAAAACAAAAGCTAAAGGAGGCTGAGAAGAACGAGGGTGAAGGATATGAGGTGGTCGAAGAGGAGGAAAATGAGATGGGTAGAGATCCTGTTGGCAAATGTTGCCACAAGGCGTAGAGTTCACCCCAAGATTGCATCTTCATTGTTCAACATACACACGGATAAAAACAAAAATGAACAAAATACTTTCGTCTCTGTATTAAATGAAACGCTCACGCATGTTTAACTCTCACTGCATCATGAATGCACCTGCAACAGACAACAAAAGGAACCGCATTGCCGATCTTCGAATGTGCAGTCGTACAAGGGTTCCTCTGCCTCTGGTCACGTGACACGTCTGCCATCTCGTGGTCAAATCTGGACCAAAACGCTTTAGCACGTGAGTAGCGGGGACATATCCTCTCCTTTACCGCGCTATTTTGACCAAAATCGCAACAACATTGAGGTTACGTGATTATGGAAAGTCTCATTACTTATTGAAACACATTGGTATATTTTCTGCCAAAGCCATCGCTAATTCCACGACTGTCACAATCGCCGCCACCAGAACAATCGCCGGTACGATCACACCACGACGGCCACTACCACCCTCTCACCTGTTACCACCTTTCGCTTCTGTCAACTCTCCGCACTCCGGACTAATAATGGAAGTGCCAGGATAATCAGATTTAAAAATATATACGTATTTTTACAGTCAAATTGTCTGGATTCCATGCAGAAAGCAATAAATTAAGCTTTATAGCACAGTAAAAAAAGTATTTAAATAGACCAAAGGACACTCAATCTTAAATGTGATTTTAAACGACCTGTTGCCGGTTGCTAATGAAAAGCACTGCGCCAAGACCCGTTGCCAAACAGCGGCAAGTCTAAAATGTAATTTTAGCATTTTGAGAACTCTTGGTACAAATATGAATCACTGCAGTCACGAAAGCTTTAAATGAAAATTGAACTCTTGGTACACTTGTGAATTTGAAACCAATCACCATAACATTCCGCCGCCTATTAAATCCTCATCCTCCCCTGTAGCACCTCCATGCTTTCTTAATATAAATGTTATACACAGTCCTTGCTCAGTCTACTGCTGGATGAAGGCCTCCGAATGTTCGATTGATCATGGGAATTATTCGCTGGTCCAGTGTGGGATTGGTCAAGGGGGATGTGGGGTGGCTCAGGACTGGGTCATATTTCACTCGCCAATGATTTCACCATTTTTTTTATTATACTATTTAGAATAGCACAGTTAGTTGATCGGCAGGTCGCGTGAGGTGGGGTAAAGTGTGGGCGACTCCCACCTCTTCCAGTACGTATGACCTACGTGGAAGAGTAGGCCCAAAATACGCTTGAGAGCAGTGGTTCTTCATCTGGGGTGCACACACCTGCTGGGGGTGCGGGATGCCCTTTCTGAGACCCAGAAAGGCTGCAGTGAATGTTAAGAATCTGCTTTAGAGGGAGCTCTCGAGGGTCCTTCTGCCGACAGTGGCATGAGCAAGCAATTGCAGGGCTGCACATTTACCGAGTACCTTTATAGAAAAAAATAATTGCTGGATCCGTCCAAAGCTTCCGGAGAGCTCATCAGCGCGACGCCACCGCGCTGATCTCATTCTTAGGGAGCCGTTCCGTTTATAGTGGCCAGCCCTTCCAGTGCCATCTTCTCCTGCCATTATTCCAGAAGATGCCACCCCACCGCACCGGGGATGGGGGACACAGAAAGCGCGCATCGCCTACACCATCACCGCCGCCTTCTGCAGCAGTTGGCAGATGCATCACACCGTCACCACCGCCCGCCCGCCCGCACGTCCGTCCGCCCAACGCTGGACACGAATGCTTTATGGGCTCCGTGGGCTGCCCGTGAATGAAGCGAGAGCGAGTTGCCTGGCTCTTAGGCAATGAGAGCTATAAATTGTCCTTGGGTCGTCCTTGCATTTATGATGATGATGATGATAATAATAATAATAGTAAAACTTGCGTGAATATTGCGGCCAAAATGTAACGAAATATCTCAGAGCACGTTTTTGTTTAAGCTTAGGGGAACACCTAATGGTAGCTTGACCCCTGTGACACGACATGTCATCAAACTAAAATTTATATTATAATGAATTATATTTTCAGCCGCTTTTGTCAATCCACTGCTGGATGAAGGCCTCTCCAAGTGATGTCGGTCGTGGGCGGGGGGGGGAGTAGCTTGACCATACTTCATCATGCTGGTCAGTGAGGGTTGGTGATACACCCCAAGTATTAAGCAGGAGGCGCCTCTGGGGTCGTACCACGAACCTCGGCAACAAGTGGCAAACGTGCAACCCCTGGGGCACGTCATTGCCAAATGTTTACGCACAACGGCCGTATAATGGGCGTTTTCTTGTTCGACGTTGATCCAACGTTGAACCAACGGTCTCAAGCACATGCCAACGTTGTCTCAACGTTGGCTTGTGTAAGGGGAGCCCAGGATGTTTTGTCCCTGATTGCAAACCGAACACAGCTCGCCGCTAGACTGCAAGGCGCAGCGTGCAAAGGGTTCACGCGGAGTAGGATTCTTACCTTGGATATTATTTTTTTCTCCCTTAATTGACAAAGCCAGCTAGGCTAAAAGGGGGAGGGCGGGGAGGATTGGGGACGTTGCCCTCTGCACAATGGATTTCCTCGCTCTTTGTATGCGCTCTGCATTTCCGCCGTGGTGGCAGGTTTGTTGAGCGTGAGTCACGGCGAGGGATGATGCTGCTGCTGCTGCTGCACAATTCAATTCACACCATCTCACATGTGCACACATATGGAAATACGAAAATAGCTGAAACGTCTGCACCTCGCGAGGGGATTGCAATGGCGTCAGTTTTTTTTTTGTATTGTTGTTGTTAACGTGCATTGAACGCAAAACGGGTTTAAATGATAATCTTTTGATCTTGAATTTTTCCCTCCGATTTACTGAGTTGTTGCTCTGTACAAATGCATGTCGTGCGATGAACAAGAATCCATTTGGAAATCTCCAGGCCCTTCGCCCCTTCTACCCCCCACTCTCCCCCCACCCCGTGTCAGAGAGAACGGCTGCTGCGGAATAAATGTTTTCACAGGGCTTTGCCCCAAACATCTCTCCAATGCGGCCTCTTACCCTTTTGCCATGCACTCGTGCTACGACAATATTGAGGAACAAAACGTAAATGAAAATGATTTTGAGATTAATATTTGTTTTTTTTTTCTAACTGCAGGTGTGGCCTCGACTCCGTGAAAAAAAAAAGTCGCCTTTCTAAGCCCTTCCATAACATCACTGCAATTAACATCGGTCACTCGGCCACTCTCGGGTAGCGGTATGTGCATTCTATGTACGATACATACACATGCGCTGCATGTTATAAATCGCACGATTTATTACGCTTAGAAAAATACATGCGCGCACGCGCATCAACGCGCACGCGTGTAACCAGATGAACCCTCCTACGACCCCCCCTCCCTCCCCTCCCCCAAAGCAAGGGAATGAAATTGTGTGCAGTGTAAACAGGCAATTTACAATTAAGCCATAATGATCAACGTGATTACTCAAAGATGATCGGAGGCTGGAGGGAGGAGAGCGATTGGTGGGGAGGGACTGCACAGTCGGCACCTCTCTGTGACCAAAGACAAAGATTCCCCGCATAGCCTGACCAGGCTGTTGTGTGGTACTGTTAAGTGCTGTTAGCGAGCACCTATGAAGGTCGGCACGGCACACGAGGGGGTGGGTGGCCAGCACGGTGCCCGGCCGCTCCCCACTGAACCACAGACACGCGCACACACACACACACACTCCAATGTAATAGCTCCTCACGTCTCAGCTCGAGTGTTGATGCATTGCGGACACCTTAAGATCCAGGGGCGTTTTCAAAAACGACGGAACCCTTAGAGAAATTGAAAGTGGTCTGTAATCATTTGCTATGCCCTGCGGTGACATTTACGAGCTCCAGCAAGAGTCACCGATTTAGCCGAAGCGTGCGCGGTTTTCCCTCTGCGGGCGCTTGTTTTTTTCTTTTTGGAAAGGCAACCTTCCCTGCCCACGTGTACTCCAGGTGCCCCCGAGATCTGGGCCGCAGTCTCCACATTTCAGTAAAAAGAGTGTAGAGAGATTCATGTTGCTCCCTTGAGAGCCGCTGGCGAGCCGACGAGTTCATGTATTTTTCGTGTATGTTTTTTTTAATATGCTGCCAGTTTCGATGCCGCGCGTCTGAGTTTGAGATGGTCTGTGCACGCAGACAGAGAGACACGTGCTTCGTTCACATTATAAACTGTACGTTCAATGCTGCGATGGTGTGGCAAAAGGGAGGCTGAGAAGCAGGAGGGTCAGGTGAGATGGAGAGGCAGAAAATAAAGTTTAGAAATAGGGGGGGAGGGGGTGGGGGGAAGTGTTTGGTTGGCTCATGAGTTTGTTCGTATGGCACGATGTTTGAGTTTTCATGCCATGGGTTAGGACGGCTGAGTTGGCACTGACGAGACTCTTGAGTTCAAATCCAGGAAGCTGCCTGTGATTAACCGGGTTTCATCTTGGGGAAGCCTGCATTCAGCGGTCGGTTCAAAAGCTGGGTCAGATACGCACCCCCGATTAGCCACAGACGGTGGTGCGAAAGAAGTTCAACATGCATACAGATTTCATTTCCCGCCGTTGTTTTCTGTGGCAGGTGAGTGAGCTCAGATAAGAATAACGAAGTGTACTGATCACAGTGCCATCACTCTTATGATCTAAACGAAAGTAAAACTTTTTGATTTAAAGCTTTCGTGACTGCAGGGATTCATATTCTTGGTTCTTTCGGTTAAGTCATTGGAAGGGTTTTATAAACCATTTCGGGTCTTAATTGATTGTTCACGCTTACGGTGGCTTTCAGACCGCATCCATTATTGTCGTCTCCCCCCTCCTCTTTTCCGAACATAGATGGACTCATCCATCTGAACAAACTGCCAAATCGCTCTCCGTGGTGCTAACGTTAAAAAACGCCACTTTTTTCAAATTTTCTTGCTGTGGTTTTCACACCTGATGATGACTGCTTGTGTTGCAGTCGAAACGTCGTGAGAATTTTATTGTTTTATATTTTTATTATTTTATTGTTTCCCTTCTACGTGACTTTACCGATAGAACCAAGAATATTAAACTAAAACTATGGTTTTTTTACCAGATAAGGCCCTATGAGCTATATAGTTATTTTTCAGAAGCGACCTGGCCACAATTGATAGCTCAACGAAGTGGCTTATCAAGTGGAAATGTATAGCAGTCAAATACTCTAAAGGCATATTTCTAAATGTGTAGGGAAACCCGGAGGAGCACGCAACCACGGAGAGTCCCATGCAACCTCCAAATATATCCAGCTGAATCCACGACCACCTGTATACAAGGCGAGGTGGTTAACATCTCGCCACTTTAATTTGTTCTCCTGCTGTAGTCGCTGACTGCTTACACTCTTTGCCTTTGGGCCTGCGATTAGAAATTGTGATTTTTTTTTAATCAACACGAGAGGTGGCCAGGTGGCTCAGAGGTAAAGAGCCGCTGAGCTGGCACCGCAGAGACTCTGGGGTTGAATCCAGGAAAGCGGCCTATGATTAAACTGCGTTCATGTAAAGTGCGTTCATCATTTCATCCCGGCCACCAATGACTGCACACACACACAAAGCATCATACTAAATGTGGTTCTGCACTTCAATTCGCGAAAGTCGAGTAACGGGAGTTGAGAATATTAGTTTGGCTCTCATGCAAGTTGTAAATCGCACAATGTATCGCGCGTAAGAAAAAATATAAATGCATGTGCACGCTCATCAACACGCATGTGTGTAACCAGATGAACCTCCTATGACCCCCCCCCCCCACAATCACCCCCAAAGGAAGGGAATGTGGGGTAAACAGGCACTTTACAATTAAGCCACGATGATCAACGTGATTACTGCAAGATTATCGGAGGGTGTAGGGAGGAGAGGGATTTGTGAGGAGGGGCTGTGCAGTCGGCACCTCTCTGCGACCAAAGACAAAGATCCCCCGTATAGCCTACACAGACTTTTGGGACAAGTGCTTTTAGCGAACAACATATGTAGAGTGGATGGGAAAGTGCTGCCCTCAACTGTTTGATCAGATGTTAGTTGTAAGAATGTTATAGGGGTAGTTCAGTGATATCCACTTCCCTGGCTAACGTTGTACTGCTCTGTGAAGAAATGCAAATGGATACTTCATCCCATGACTCGATACAATCAGCACGATATGGATACAAAATTTCAAGGAATTTAAACTTGGAACTCCGATGAGACCTCTGAAAGCCACAGCCATGGCAAATGGAAACGTTTCATCAACCACGCACTGCCATTCTGCCAACCAAATCCACCCATCCTCTGGTGAGCCACCTATCCCTGACTTCAATTTTAATTCCATTACAAGCGGTGATTTTCCCTTCGTCTTAGGTGCGAATGTCAGCGCGAGATCAAGACTTCTGCCAGAGCCGGCTGTGGGATTTTAATAAACCCCGAGGCTTTTCATTTGTTGCTATTTTTGTGCCGTGGTTATGGGGGAAGTCGAGGGAGCTGGGCGGAGCTGGGGGGAGCCGGGGGGAGCCGGGGGGAGCCGGGGGGAGCCGGGGGGAGCCGGGGGGAGCCGGGGGGAGCCGGGGGGAGCTGCGTGGAGCTGGGAGGAGAAGAGCAGAAAGGAGAGAGAACAATCAGATACAATCATCAGCGATGGTACGGTCGGATCCAATTCAGGCAGAGTTGTGAACTCCACTTGGGATTTCGTAAGAGCAGGTGACTTGATGGGTTGCCAAATGATTTCGAGTACGATATAAATAATGGGGCATTTCCCGAAGTATAACAGAACACGGGATATATTAGACATTAGAAATATTAGAAATATGCACAATGGCAAGGGAAATTACATCGACGTAGAAAAAGGGCAGCGCGTGGACTCGAGAACATTGGAGAGGTCGCATTGACTGTTGAGAAAAGTGAGTGGCCTTAGGTAGGACACCGTCACGAGAAGGGACGATGACCGATAGTCAAGAACACTGACGGAGTGGCAGTCCAAGGAGAGAACACGCTCGAGGGGATACGTCCACCCGTGGAGATGGAGCGATGAAATCAGCTCATCTGCAGGAGCTATCCGGATCGCTTGCATCGCGTGACCGTGAGAGATGGCGACGGCTTGGAGAGGCCTTCATTCTGGGAGTGGATAGATCGCGGCTGATGGTGATGATGATCATGATGACAATGGGAAGGCGGAGGTGATGCAGCCAGCACCAGTCGTTGCTGCGGGGGAGTAGGGGCTTGTGCCAGACCCGTTCTATCAGAAAATCTGCATGGATTTATCCGCCAGAAAACCTGGGATGGATTTCATTGTTTACCAGACTCACGGAGCCATATCTAGTGCCTGGCTATGACTGGCTTTTCTACGGCTTTTTTTTTTGGCGATAGTAACTTTTAGCTGAATGTTTTACCAAATGTTGTCTTGGATTGCGCTCTCGGCGTAGTTTCAGGAGATGAACAATACATTCGGAACTCTCGCAGGGCAGTGCAAATGCGTCGTGATAGGGAAAAGCCCACGGAAGCGGATATCACAGAGCTGCCTTTGAATTTACTTCAAGGTGACCTCTGTTCCACACAGTAGGGGGCAGGACTACCCCCCCCCCCCCCATCCATGCTGCTAGAGAGAATAAGGTTCACACCATGATAGTCAAACCAATATTTGTAACTGTAAGAGATGACATTTATCCGCATGATGTGCAGAGTCAAATTTAATGGAGTGTGCAGTAATTGATGATCGGGGCCCTTGATTGGATTATGCCGGCAGGGGCCCTATTTGAGGCCTAATTGGCAATTGGCTGAGACCATCAACTCACAACCCTTGTGAGTCTGGTTTAATCATAGGCAGCTGAAACCTGGATACCAACCAAGGATCTTAATGGTTCTCACTCAGGGTTCTGACAGCGCCGGGAATTCGTAAAGGTTGATTAGTGAGGCACTTGGATGGAGTCTTAGAACAAGTTACAGACTTCATAGGTCCTTCATTTAAATTCAGAGAGAGGGTCCGTGCAAACACATGGATTGGTCTCATGAAAATAAAGGCAAAAAAGCACTACACGGCGCATCCACGTATGTGAATCCATTATGGAAATGTAGCTTGGCGGGAGAGCTGCAGAATTTCACATTCATTTAAAGTCTGCTAGGAATACGGTCGGGTCTTAGAATTTTTTTTACGGGGGTTTCTGAAACAGCCATCTCACTTTCTCCGTGCTGTGAAGAAGGGGCCACCCAATAACCCAGTGATGAAGCCAACGTCGTTGTTTGTTCCTCGTACGTCAAGGAATTTGATTTGTCTGCCGAGGTCTGCGTTGTACGGCAGTGCGATGTTACGCTATTACAATTTTGATAGACCTATAGGCCGGGTTTTATGGCCCGCGGAAAAGTGGCCACTCTGTCTCTCGCCCCTGGTAGAACTTCATTCGACTGTGCATCATACTCAGCTCTGTTACAAGGACGAGCACAGCCCAGGGCATCGCAGGCTGTGATAGTGCAAACCAACCAGAACAAAGACGACAACAAATAATAATTATAATTTACAACGAAACCCGCGCCCAAACATTAACAGGCGGTCATTTGAGACGAAACGGAACATCGTCTCTTACCATCTCCGACGGTTCCCGTCAGGTCGATGACGATCAACACTTTGCCTTCCGGCTCAAGATCCACCTGAAAGTGAACGGACAAAAAAAATGTTGATTACAGATTAATTACAGACAGCAACGCCACCATCGCTAACAGACACACGCACGCGCACGCACACGCGCGCGACACTCGGGCGGGCGGGCGCGCGCGCGACACCTCCGCCTGTGAGTAACGCTTTGATAAAAATTTCACAGGCGACCTTTGCTTTGGAAAATTGACACATAGTTAACGAGTGCCATTTACTCGCCTGCCAATTATGCGCATATTTAAATGTAACTGAAACCGGGGGGGCTGGGGGGGGGGCCTTCAATAATAAGCGGATTTGCTAACGGTTAATTGATGAATATGATTACGTTGAATATAAAACGTGCAGACGCGAGTTCCAAATATATAATAACACTCCGCCTTTATTATGCCCTTTAACGGCGGACGTGTACATCTAAATAATTGTTCTGAATGCACGCAATATGCTAATTACATTGTGGTCCAATTCACTTTCTGAGCGGGTGGGTGGTAGACAGCAGGGGCAGCGGCGGCGTTGGGGGTTTGCCCCCCCCTCGACTCGCCTGGCCTCCCCCCCCCGACCTCCCTACTGTGAGTGATCCATATTCGTGGAAATATTATTCCTGTACACCATACTTGTCCAAGCAAAAGGCCCAAAAGCCCCCGCCAAAAAAAGGCCATATGGCCAGCAAAAACCAACGGTGCATGTTGAAGCGACAAAAGTTGACACGTTTCTGGAGTCGAGCGCGGGGATAATGAACTTGGGGAAAAGAGAAGCGTGGGAGGGCCCATTTCAAAGTGAGGCAGATGAACGAGGGGAAGAGGAAAGAAATGGAATTGTTTTTTTTTAATTGGGTGCATTTGTGAACAATAGCCATATCATACATTATTAGTACATCTAATCGGCATGATCATTGGTTCACTGCAGCTCCCTACAAGGCGTGCGGTGAAGTGAGGAGATGTCCCGTGTGTGTGCTCGACATTTGAAGGCCTGGAGACCAGAGCCGGTGATTTAGCCGACAACGGTGTTCATCAGGGAGGCAGTTCCATATCCGAACAGCAGAGTGAAAAAGAAGAAGAAGGGCGCTTCTGTCCAGCGAGCAATCTTCTGGAAACTGGGGGGGGGGGGGGGGGGGCGGGGATGGGCAAAGGCGTGTGGCTTGGCAGGGTTGTGCGTAATCGGGTGGCACGGCATCTTTCATATGGGGTGGAAGCATGGCCTGAAGGTCTGCAAGGTTACCTGAAGGTCTCTGTTGCTACCTGAAGGTCTGCCTTGCTACCTGAAGGTCTCTGTTGCTACCTGAAGGTCTCTGTTGCTACCTGAAGGTCTCTGTAGCTACCTGAAGGTCTGCGTTGCTACCTGAAGGTCTGCGTTGCTACCTGAAGGTCTCTGTTGCTACCTGAAGGTCTCTGTTGCTACCTGAAGGTCTGCGAGGCTACCTGAAGGTCTCTTGCTACCTGAAGGTCTCTTGCTACCTGAAGGTCTCTGTTGCTACCTGAAGGTCTCTTGCTACCTGAAGGTCTCTGTTGCTACCTGAAGGTCTCTGTTGCTACCTGAAGGTCTCTGTTGCTACCTGAAGGTCTGTGTTGCTACCTGAAGGTCTCTGTAGCTACCTGAAGGTCTCTGTTGCTACCTGAAGGTCTCTGTTGCTACCTGAAGGTCTCTGTTGCTACCTGAAGGTCTGCGAGGCTACCTGAAGGTCTCTTGCTACCTGAAGGTCTCTTGCTACCTGAAGGTCTCTGTTGCTACCTGAAGGTCTCTGTTGCTACCTGAAGGTCTCTGTTGCTACCTGAAGGTCTCTGTTGCTACCTGAAGGTCTCTGTTGCTACCTGAAGGTCTCTGTTGTTACCTGAAGGTCTCTGTAGCTACCTGAAGGTCTCTGTTGCTACCTGAAGGTCTCTGTTGCTACCTGAAGGTCTGCGAGGCTACCTGAAGGTCTCTTGCTACCTGAAGGTCTCTTGCTACCTGAAGGTCTCTGTTGCTACCTGAAGGTCTCTGTTGCTACCTGAAGGTCTCTGTTGCTACCTGAAGGTCTGCGTTGCTACCTAAAGGTCTCTGTTGCTACCTGAAGGTATCTGTTGCTACCTGAAGGTCTCTGTAGCTACCTGAAGGTCTCTGTTGCTACCTGAAGGTCTGCGTTGCTACCTGAAGGTCTCTGTTGCTACCTGAAGGTCTCTGTTGCTACCTGAAGATCTGCGTTGCTACCTGAAGGTCTGCGTTGCTACCTGAAGGTCTGCGTTGCTACCTGAAGGTCTCTGTTGCTACCTGAAGGTCTGCGTTGCTACCTGAAGGTCTCTGTTGCTACCTGAAGGTCTCTGTTTCTACCTGAAGGTCTCTGTTGCTACCTGAAGATCTGCGTTGCTACCTGAAGGTCTGCGTTGCTACCTGAAGGTCTCTGTTGCTACCTGAAGGTCTCTGTTGCTACCTGAAGGTCTGCGTTGCTACCTGAAGGTCTCTGTTTCTACCTGAAGGTCTCTGTTGCTACCTGAAGATCTGCGTTGCTACCTGAAGGTCTGCGCTGCTACCTGAAGGTCTCTGTTGCTACCTGAAGGTCTCTGTTGCTACCTGAAGGTCTCTGTTGCTACCTGAAGGTCTCTGTTGCTACCTGAAGGTCTCTGTTGCTACCTGAAGGTCTCTGTTGCTACCTGAAGGTCTGCGTTGCTACCTGAAGGTCTCTGTTGCTACCTGAAGGTCTGCGTTGCTACCTGAAGGTCTCTGTTGATACCTGAAGGTCTCTGTTGCTACCTGAAGGTCTCTGTTGCTACCTGAAGGTCTCTGTTGCTACCTGAAGGTCTGCGTTGCTACCTGAAGGTGTACCTGATGGATGAGACGAAACGTTCAGTCCTCAACATGGGTGAAGGAATCGATGAATGTACGTATGTACGTTTACTTGTTGAACTTCTTTCGCACCGTGCATAGCCAACTGTGCTCATCGGAGGTTGCGGGGAAGGAAAACAAACTAAACATAAAAAGCAGTTCTGAAGAAATGAGTTTGTCAATCTAGATTATTTTAAAGTGCATCGCCCCAGTGGCTTCCTAATATCGCGAGGAAGAGCGTTCCAGACGGCCGCAGAAGCGCATCTGAAAGTGCACGAAGTTCATGGTGATGAGTAGCCATAGTAGACGCTATAGAAGAGCGATGATGCTGGGACGACTGATCGCCAGTGGGTGAGCGAGCGGCTACAGTGAATCAGCGAGTGTTGGACCATCAACAAACCCTGACTGCTATACTCTGAATTCTACCCAGCGCAGTGAGGTGTGTACACTTCTGGGTGCTCCATCCCATATATGACAACAAGATATCAAGCTTCGGCCAAATTCGTGGTTTGTATGGCGTAGTGGAATGAAATGTTTGGGGTTAAAGAAGGCTTTGGCATGCAAACAAAACAAAAAAACCCCAAGCTACTCCGATGGGCCCTTGACCAAATTCGCATGGATGCACCTTCAAAAACGTTTGGTGGCATTTTGTCAGCCACGTGACTTCCTACACGTGTCACGAGTTGCTTTCCCAGCGTTGGAATTGCGTCTGCTCCCAGCGGCGAACGGAGGTGATGATTGCACGCAAATTGCCGCTAAGATTATTATCGCCGCTTTGTGCGCGTTAAAAAAAAGCCCCAATTAAAAGATGCACACAAAATCATCGTACAATGTTTGCGTTTTTCGCCTTGGACAGGGTTGCATCATTATCAATCATGTTGGGCAGTGCCGGATTAAGCTAGTGCGGGGCCTGTAGCATATGTTATAAAGGGGCCCTAAATAAACAAATATATGAAAATACAAATTGCTTAAATTTTGATTTAAAGCTTTTGTGACTGCAGTAATTCATATTCTTATTATGTTGTTGTTTCTCTTCAACGTGACTTTACCGAAAAAACTAAGAATACAAATTGCTTACTTGAATAGTAAAGTAATTGTATTTTTTCACTTGCTATACAGCCAGATAATACGACAAATCGCTCACTTTAAACACCCAGTCGTTCATAAAAGTTGAAGGCAGTATAGTACTATAGTAATAGAGCAAGTGTAGTATCACTGAACCGGAATCGATCGCTTGAAAAGCATTTAGCGCGGGGCCCTTGAAAGTGCGGGGCCCGAAGCATGTACAGCTCATTTTGCGACTAGGATAATCCGCCACTGATGTTGGGCAACCCAGCAGCATTTGTTTAACAACCCTAAACTCTCCTGATGAGAGCGCAAAAAAAATCTAAACCGGTCGAGTGTTTGCTTGCGACAACAAATGCTGCTGGAAGATATTGGACTGTAAGGCTAATAGGCTGACGGACTATAAATGCGTTATATGTACACGGTGACACACATACCTTCTCAATTTGAAACCTTCTGCATCTAATCAGTGAACGCTGTTGCTGATCGACTCCTGATTCGCCATTCAGAGCAGCGCAACCCTCCTTGCTAGAGAATGGCCCACACAAGCGGAAATCACAGAGCTACCTCTGAAATCCCATCAAGTTGATCTCTGGTCTACACACAGTAGAGGACAGCACTTTCCCACTCACCCTGCATATGAGAGTAACCCACATCTCCATGACAGTCAAGCCAAATATTTACAATCTCCAGAGATCAAATTTAGCCACGTAAAATGCAGAACCAAACATTTTATGTGCAGTCATTGGTCACCAGGTTGAAACCATCCATTAACTACACCTGGGGACTTGATTTAATCGCAGGCAACTGACCTGAATTGGAACCCAGGGCCTCAGCGGTGCCATCTCAGCGTTCTGAGTTAATGTGTAGTGGCCTTGGAGGCGGGTGTGTGTACATAAATGCTACGCAAGAAACTGCAAGTGCAAGCCAGCAGTATAATTCCATTAGAAAATTGCGCAAATATCTTCTGACAGGGTGAGTCTGTCCCCGGGATCTTTAAGATAAAATCAATCAAAATTGGCAGTGGTCCACACACACAAATGTATAATAAACTCAACATGTTGGTATTTAACACGACCTTGTAACAGATATATATACATATTACAACCCGATGTGTTGGCCTATAACCACATCACCCTGAACACGCCCGATCTCGACAAATACCTGAAGCTAAGCAGGTTCAAAGCCTGTACAGGACAGTGCTTGGATGGGTGACCACCAAGCATAGCCAAGTTGCCATGGGCTCCTGCGGGGTATACGTGCTGGCAGCAGAGAGCAACGCAGCAAAATAAACTGCTGTATTGTACTAACACGCTTCCACGTCTATGCTCCCTGGGCTTCACGAACCCGCATTGACCAGCGTGGTGAAGTGTGAGCAAAAACCCCGCGCACGGCGATGGCAAGGGCCCTCATCCAGCAGTGGATAACAAATGTCTGTGTGTGTACCGCAGCGCGTTCATCAGGGGGCCTTTAATAACATTCGTGGTTCGAATCGTCGGCAATGCTTTGCCGTAAGAAGGCAGTTTTGGTTACGGCACGAACGCACTTCCGATTAGCACGGTTGGCTACGTATGGTGCGAAAGAAGTTCAACATATAGGGGCTCCTCTACTTACGAACATTCGACTTACAAACTTTCAGAGATACGAACAAACCTGTCCATATCCAGTTGCCTGTTCGGATTGAGAGTCGTAAGTCCAACCACCGCGCAATAGATGGCGGTGGTGGCATCTACATCTGCTGAACATGAAGAACCAGTGGCATCTACATCTACATGAGATTATACAACTTTTAGTGTACATGCCCTACAACATGTTTGGAATCGACAGGAGTAAAGTTGGACTTACGAACAAATCGACTAACGAACAGACCTCTGGAAGCGTAACTCGTTCGTAAGTAGAGTGTCCATCCGCATACATACAGCTAAACGTGGTGAGGTTTGACTGTTCATCTTCGCAGGATGCTGCCACAGTGGTGGAATGATTCGCACACTGGACTCGCAATGCAGAGCTCGCGGGATCCATTCGATCTCCCGCCGCGCCGGTTGAAACAAATGGGGCAGGTTTCCTTATTCCCACTCCACACCCCCCCCCCTTATGTCCACTGTCCACCCAAGCGGCATGTGTAGGTTCAGCACTGTCAATCAATGGGCAGCTCGCGTGCCATGCGGTAAAGTGCGAGTACTCCCACCTCTTCTAAGACATCTCTGGTCAGAGCGTGAAGGAGTGGGCCAAAGAAAAAATAAACCCTCCAGAGGTGCTCCTTTAGAGCTCCGTATAGTGGAGGTCTTTCTGCCAACAGTGACGTGAGCGAGGGAACTGTAGGGCTGTACCTTGTGATTATCGGTTATTTCACTTGGATTGTATCTATACTTGTGAGCGTAGTTTTTATTTTATTTTTATGTACCAGCGCTTTGAGATATATTTCGATATGAAAGGCGTTTTATAAAATAGAGGTTATTATTATTATTACTACGACCACTACGATATACCGATCTGCGCGTTCCGTGCAAACGGCAGCTGGAAAAGGGTCGGTATCACTCAGCTCTGCGGAGGGCCGAGTCCAGACAGCGGCGGCGGTGGCCAGCAGACGAATTTACTCATTCGGTGCGGCACTTTTAGGATGCGACAGGCGCTAATGAAATTACGGTCACGTCTGCCCATCGATCATCTCTGCAATCTGTCTCTAGTAGGCCAGTTGCGTGGCGTGCGAACAGGAGGAGCCTCTTAGCGGCAGGCTCAGCTGTCGCGGCGAGCAAATGCGGCTCCAAAATGTTATTAATTTTTTCCAGCTGGGAGAGAAAAAGAAGTGATTTACAGGCCTCAGGGTGGTGGTGCCAAGTTCGTGAAACTGTTGAATCCTCCGCACCGCCACACAGAAAAAAACAGATTACTCGATGTTTATTGTGGAGCGTTGGCAGTGACGTGGCTGAGTGGTGGTAGGGCATTTGCCGCTTGTTGCATAAGACGGCGGTTAGAGCCCAAAGGCTTCCCCGGTAAATGCTGCGGGTGTGTGTCACCAAAGAAAAAAACCCCACCAAAAACCCTCGTTATTTAAAAGCCTAATGATTCAACAATGCTGCTGCCAGGCTTCTCACCCACGACGGAGAATGTAATCAAATCACCCCCCGAGACTCAGATCCCTTCGAAACGGCTCCAAGATCAAATTCAAGATCGCCCTCAGCATCTCCAATATCCTCAATGGAATCACCCCCCACGTATCTCTCCATTCTGGTCTCGCTGTACTCCCCTTAATTTGTGCTATCTGCTCCATAAACGATGGCTTTCTGTTGAAGCCTCCCGTAAACCTTCGCTGTCTTCATAATCTCCTTCCCATCAGCCATCTGTGCTGTTGCCTCCCTGTCCCTCTTCAATTCCAGGATCAAGATATTATTATTATTATTTTCCTCTGCCCATAACTGTTTCTTCTGTAAAAAAATATATTTAGAGTAGACACCTCTTTTTCAAACCTGCGATTCAAGTCCCACTGTTTCTTACAGCGTCTTGCAACGCAGGTGCATTGTAGACACTCGTGTGTTCATCATCATCAGCCATTTGTAATCCACTGCTGGATGAAGGCCTAGAAATTAAAATTTGTTATGTACGGTATCCATCACCATTGAGTACAGTGCACGCCACGAATATTGTTTGTGTATTCGTACTGCCAAACCGCAACACCAAACAGACCCGCGTCCGTATTGACCCGAGCCACAAGCAGCTCGATACATTAGTGATTGTAGTAATAATGCGGGGTGGGTTGTTAGATTTGCAAGGGCCTTTAACAAGTGATTTTAATTGAATTCTGTAAAGCAGCAGATGGGCATACACTCGCGCTGTGATGACAATTGTAAGCAAAGCGGTAAGGTAAAGGTGAACCCCCGATGAAATGGTAACGATCGTTATAATTCTCTTTTTTTTTTTAAATCGTTTAAAATAGCCTTTAACATATTTTACATTTGAATCTGCCAGGCAAGGTGGAGGAAGGTCAAAAAATGCGATGAAAATAATGATCACCTCTGCAGACTAAGAAAGACTGCTCAACACTTTAAGTGAATGCTCGTCACGGAAGAGTAAGCGTGAGAGCATGAGAAAATTCTAAATGTATGTTTTACACGATTTGATTTCCGGAATATGAATTAAACTGGCAAACCGATGCCCAAAACATTATGGGGTTTGGTATACGGCGATTATCGGTGTTTCGTTAACATATCTCAATGCGATTCGTGCATCTCGGCATGGGGGGGGGGGGGGGGCACAGTGATTTGGAGATATTTTGTTTTAAAATGTATCCGTTGAATGCGATTTTGCGCACTGCGCTGTAATCCTGGCGACCTCAGTAGGATTCTGGGCCACAGCTAAAACGTCATTTGGGATGTGGTATCTGAACAGCTCCTCCTGCCCAGCATAATCATCCAGCAGTGGACTGAGCAAGGGCTACAAATTATGACTGCTATTAAATACTCTACATGCTCTTTGGTTCTTTCGGTAAAGTCACGTAGAAAGAAAATAAATTAAATAGAATACGACGTTTCGATTGCAACACAAGCAGTCGTCATCAGTTAGAACGAAATTTGAGACAGAGACAAAAACACAGACACGGAGACACACATACAGACACACAAATACTCTACATGCTTATGTGGGATCTGAATGTGGCGGGGTGACAGGTCTTTTTTGCCTCACAGCAATAAGCACCTGGGTTCGATTCCTGACTCGGGTGCCCTATTCTCTCTCCCTCGCTCCCCCTGTTCCGCGTGGGATTTCTCTGGGTTCTCGAGGTTCCTACCATAGGTAAACAAACACACTGCTTGTCGTTGGTGCTGGCCAAACAGCCCAATGCAGGACCCTCGTGAAGAAGAGTCTTCCGACTCGGTGTGGCTTCCCCGGGTTAATATACATAAAAAGAGAAATCCCTAACACAGCCACGAACCCACCAATAATACACCTCAGATGAACTGGAGATCTCGGAATAATGGTTTATGTGTGGCTGCTCCCTGATTTTAGTCGCTACATTCAAGGGGAATTTGAACTGGACGCGAGTTACGTTCCTATCACGATATCAATTGCATTCACAATCCCATTGTGATCGTACTGTTGCAGCAAGTTCTCAAATCCCGGTGGAGCGATGACTCAGCCTATCATCCCTCCAGGGCAGATAGAATTGGGATTATTTTTGTAAAAATAAAAAAGTCAACAGCGCTTGCCCTATGCAATTAATTTCTCTCACCTTAAACATGTGTTAATGTTTGTTGCACGTTTTCTGTTGTTTTTTCCCCTCCTTTTGAAATCCACAGTGTATTCTGAATTCATTAATGACTATACTAAATAAATAAATATGCAAGTGACGGCGTTTCGATTTACTCATTAATTCGCGATACTCTACGCACTTGAGATGAAAGACAGCGTAGCAGCCGGAGGAGGCAAACTCAACCGTGAGAACGCCGATCAGGGAGACGGAGCGATGGGATCAACTCTTGTTGCAGGAGCTACGCAGTTAACTGGTCAACGTTGGGGCAACGTTGGCATGTGGTTGGAACAGTTGGACCAACGTTGGCACCAGAAGTTGGTCCGACATTCCGTGTTCAGCATGCTGGGTTAGATGGATTGTTGCATCGCAGCGCCGCCAGGGATGACTACAGCTTGCAGTAGGATACGTCGTGGCTGCTGCTGCTGATGATGATGATGAGTACTATTTAGTTATCAGATTATGTATAGCCCTCTTGCGAATCTAGTGCCAGACAAAGGCCTCCTCAAGCCGTGTCGGTCATAATTACATGATAAGAAAATTACGTTTATCGACCAATCATTGCACGTGCAGTATTAAGCATGCACTTAAATGATAAATGGAATCGCCTCTCAAGGTTCCGTGAGCATATGGATAGCGATTATCATATTAATGAGGAGGAGACGATAAAAAATATTGACTGGTGATGATAATTATCATAATGATGATAGAATCATCATGCTGATGATCATGATAACAATGGTCAAAAAAGTGACGAATGATGACGATGGTGAAAATAAAATGACGATGATTTCATGAAGAAACAGCAGTAGCAGCATCAGCATCAGCAGGAGGAATGGAGGTTACCGTGGCGACCCCAGTGATGATGCCGCTCGGAATTCCACTCGGAGCGTGCGGTGCGTTTGTTTGAAGCAGCTGCTTCGCGCACCGAATGCTAATTTAGCGTCTCTCGTGCGAACAGCAGGCACCCACTCGCTCGCCCCGCTCGCTCACCCCGCTCGCTCGCCCCGCTCGCTCGCCCCGCTCGCTCGCTCACCCCGCTCGCTCGCGTGTGCTTTGCTCTCTCCCAGGATCACCGATTTGCAGGCCGCATCAAATCTCCTGCTGCTACTGCTGCTCATTTGAACGATGGCCAATAATAATGTAAAAACTAATATTTTCCCAGGTAAGGCCAACTGAGCTATGGCAGCTCTTTTTAGGCTAATCATCGTGTGGAAATGTAGAGCAGCCAGATACCCTGAACGCACATTTCTAAATGTGGAGTGAAAAACGGGAGGACCCGGAGAAACTCCAAATATACAGCATTCCGTCAGGGTCGGGATCGAACCCACGACCTCCTGTATACCAGGCGAGGTAGTTAACATCTCCTAGCCACAGTGGCGCCCACGTTGTCACACGATGAGCGTGCCCGAGCTCGATGGGGTGACCCAACCGGTGCACAGCGGGTGATGTAGGTGTGAGGCTGTGGGCTACGAGGTGGCCCGGAGATGGCAGCAACATAAATGGACTCGCATAGATCTATTTTTTTAGGAGACATGTCTATGGATTGAATCTATCTGCGTGGAGTTTTGGGTGCTATCCCATGGTACCTGTGGGGGTTTTCCTCCAGGTACGGCGAATTCTTCCCGCATTGCTAAATGATAATACATGGACTTGGCCAAACAACCGATGCAGGACCTTCCTGAAAGAGGCTCGGGACTCCATGGAGGCTTTCCAGAGTAAATAATTTGAATTCATATAATTGTTCAATTTGTGTTATCTTAAATGCAATTGTAATAACACTATAATGATGATGATGATAATAATATGAGTCATTAACTAATTTGACCGTTTATAATTTACTTTTGTATTTTTTCGTAAGCTACCGTAAATCCCAGTTGCGCGTGCTGTTGGCGTCATATAATGGGAGGAAGAACCGACTCTGAGCCGCATCATCGCGTGATAGAGAACGGTTCGTAGAAGGAGATACCAAAGATCTACTTCTGAAACATCTTCAAGTGACCTCTTATCCACAACAGAGGGCCCGGCACCTCCCCCACCCCGTTCGTTACATGTCAATCAAAGCAGTATATTTAATTCTCGTCACTGAAATAATCAGATTTGAGTGCTTAAAACCCAACATTTGATATAGTTTTTGTGCAGTTATTGGTGACTGGACTGAGACACCATCTACTGACCGCACCTGAAAATCCAGTTGAATTGATTGTGCTTTTTAAAAATACTGAGATCGATCTTTGACGGAAGTGTAATATAAGATAAGTAAATACGTAAACACATTTTCAATGTAGAAAATGACACTGGCCGGTGGTGTTATCCGCGTTGACTTTGTAATAACTATGGATCTAAAAGAACGAAGGAAGTGATGACTCTTGGATATCAAGAAGGACATTGACCTCTTGACCTTCAGTCACCATTCAGCAAATGTCAATGTCATATTCCCCCATAAATGAAGATGCTCTAGAACAGTGCTGCTGCTGATGATGATGCTGCTGCTGACGATGGTGATGATACTAGTTCTCTAACGTGTTTTTTTGGGATAGTACCGCGTATTGTTCAGAATGACGTCTGATATATTTTTTATCCACGTGTCAAATGTAGGTCATAAAGAAGAAGCGCCAAGAGTGTGCAACGAAACGCCGGACGCGGTGCCGCAACAACAGGCGGTACAGCCCGAAAAACCCAGCGGAGAGCCATGCAGAGCCACCGCGAAAAAGTACGGAATAGCGATGACGAAGATGATTCTATTATTATTATTATGATACCATGATACACATTATTATTACTCTACGTGAATTGCATCGTCTATGCGGTGGTTATTTTCCATTCGAGTTGTCAAAAAGCAATTTGGTCTGCTTGCGATAATTACTCAATGACGACGATGATGATGATGACGCTTGAATGTGCCCTGGAGTGCCTATGGCTAACAGCTGGGAAATGTGATAAACACAAACACTAGCAACAACCACCACCACAGCGCTTGTGCCAGGCTATTTGCACGTTAGGGCCGCACGTGAAGTGTCGAACGCCCGCTGGCAGGAGGTCACGGGACAGACCCAGGTGTCATGGCTTGCCTGACTAACACCACGCGGGGTGACGTCATAAGTGTGCATTATCGACACTTCATCATCATCATCATCTTGCCATACTTAGTGCTGCAGCTATTATAAAGATGCAAGCCACCCACACGCACATCCCACGTACACTGCGCTGTCAGCGAGCACCTATTAAGGCCATAATGGCTCGTGAAGGGCTGGCAGGGCCAGGACCACGCACGGCCACCATTATCTCCCCAGCGCTGATCTTTACTTACGCACTGCACAAGATACTCAATTTAAGGCTGAGTCTACCTAGGGGGGGGGGGGCCCAGGGCTGCTTTAAATATTTGTCACCGATCTTGGCCGTAGGCGTGGAACAAACCCGGGATGCCAGGTTTGTCGGTGACGTCACCACGGCACCCGTGCCAAGCTAGGTGCGCTTTAAGGCCACGTGAATTATCGAAGGCTCCCTGGCCAGAGGTCACGGAACAGACCCAAGTGCCATGGGTCGCCTGAACGAGATGACTGGCAGATGCGCCACCTGTGCCCCATAACGTGGCCCCATAACAAGACAAAGATCCCCCGTATAGTCTTATCAGACTGTTGGGGAAAGTGCTGTTAGCGAGCACCTGTGAGAGCCGGGCACGGCACACGGTCGTGTGGGTGGCCAGCGCCCTGCCGTCTTTGGGGCGGTCCATAAATGACGTCACGCGATTTTGGACGGTTTTTGACCCCCCCTCCCCTCGTCACACGGCGTCACAAAAAGTCAGACCCCCCCCCCTCAAATATGACGTCACAAAGCTCTGCCCTCCCCCCCCCAAAACCATATTTCCATTTTGAAAATAAAACGTGCTTCAAATCGCTTTAAACTATTGTCATTGCAGTGCGTATTTAACGTGGCGCTGCACTCTGATGTTGTAGGAGTGTTGTTATAACAATTAGTGTTGTTATAACAATTCTATATTTATTTAAAATTGCGCATTTTGATGTGACGTCACATTTCTCAAACCCGCCCCCCCCTCGTCACACATCGTCACAAATGTCTGCCCCCCCCCCCAGGTGCGTGACGTCATTATGGACGGCCCCTTTGTCCCTCCTGTGCTGATGCTTACACACCGCACCAGGCATTGATGTGAAGTTGAGTTGACCTTTGGGGGAGGCCAAGAACAGGTTCAAATATACGTCGCTGGTGTTGACTGAACATGCGCACACATGCACACACACATGCACACACACATGCACACACACATGCACACACACACACCTGCGCCACACACACCTGCGCCACACAATACACGCGGCGCAGGTGGAGGCTCGGGATGAGGGCGGAGCAACAAATCATCGAGAAAAGTCACAGGGACGGAGAGAGGCATTGAGCCTGAGAGAGCTGATGTAATTTCACAGCCCATCAGCCACGCTAGGGCAGCCAGTTCAAATTATTGCAGGAGACACAGGCGGCAGCTGCAACCACCTCTATGTAAGGGACAGCAAAGAGGGGCTCCAGCCACAGGGCGTGAGCGAAGTCCGAAGCTGAGGGTCGAGGTCTCTCTGCGACGCAAGCTCGGGAGTCGTCTGTGTGTGGTGGTTATTTGCTCTAATGGTTAGGGCCAGGGTTAGAAAGAGGATTAAGGACAGGGTTAGGGACATGGTTAGAGCCAGGGAAAGGGACAGGATTAGAGTCAGGGTTAAAGACAGGGTAAGGGACAGAGTTAGGGACAAGAGTTAAGGACAGGGTTAGGGCCAGGGCTAGGGACAGGGTTAGGGACAGGGCTAGGGACAGGGTTTAGGGACAGTGTTAGGGGGAGAGAGTTTTGACAGGGTTAGGGCCAGTGTTAAGGACAGAGTTAGAGAGATAGTTAGGAACAGGGTTGATAACAGGCTTAAAGACAGAGCTAGGGCCAGGATTAATGAAGTGACGCAGGATATTGGACGAGGGTTAGGAGGTCGGAGTAGGAGGTCGGCTGTCCAATGGGTGTCCAAAGCAATGGACACCCAATGGACACGAGCTTACGTGGCTCAGCGGTAGAGAAAGTGGATCGCAAACGGAAGGTTGCGAGTTCAAATCCTGGTCGCAGTGATATAAGGCGAGTTTCACGTCGAGGGGAAGTCAACAGTGACTGTGCAATCATAGAGCCCTGCTCACCATAGGAATGAGTAAATCTCACCATTGGCTCCGGTCTCTAAACAGGACATAAAGCGCCAATGCCTCGATGCTCATTTGAGCAGGACATCGCTTCGGCTGTTTTTTTTATTAGCACGTTATACAATTACTAAACATTTTTTTTTTACTTTATCAGGAAAAGCCCACTGAGCTCTACAGCTCTTTTTCTGAAGCGACCTGGCCACAAATGATAGCTCAACGAAGTGGCTTATCAGCGTGTGGAAATTTATAGCAGCGAAATATTCTAGGCGCACGTTCCTAAGTGCGGAGGGAAACCCCGGACGACCCGGAGAAAAATCCACGCGAAGACGGGGAGAGAGAAACGCAAACTCCAAACTTACAGCAGGCGTCAGGATCGAGAGAGAACCCACGACCTCTTTCGTACCAGGCGAGGGGCAGATAACAACTCGCCACTGTGGCGCCCGTTGTCAATCCACTGCTGGATGAATGCCTCCTCCTGCCGGGTTAGTCATGAAGTCTGTTTAACCATACTTCACCACTCTGGTTCATGCGGAGGGCGGCGGGAGGTGTTATATTCTCTTGTTTACCCCCCAAGTCTGTGTGCAGCCCACCCCATCCACAACTCACCACTGTGCGTCACTGAGCCCGCGGGAGATGACGGCTCCCTGAGGCTCAGTGGAGTCCCCGGAGAGCCGGGAGAATGGAGCATGAGGCCAATTGCAGCAGCGGCAACAATGCTTGCACAGACGATGCGATGCGTGTCACAGTGAGTGTCTCTCTACCTTGGGTGCCGCGTTCGTGATTCCTGTTCTGTTACACCCCCCCCCCCCCCATCTCTCTCTCTCTCCACGTCTACCAGTTAGTGAAGAAGCTCCCAGCAGCACGTGGAGCGAAACGTCGGACACCATTACTCCGATTAGCACGGTTGGCTACGTACGGCGCGAAAAAAAACCACGTCAACATACATACAGTGCGTTCCTTTAGTCAACTGCAAGTGACGCACAGCAACCGTCGCTCTCCCGACTGGTAGCCTGAATGCCCGCTTGCAGGCCGCGTGCTGAGGCACCTTTGTTGGCACGGGGGGACAGCTGCCACTGGGCATGCCCTTTTCAAATGTGTTGATGATGAGATGTGATATAGAGCGCTCTTGGGATACACCGGTGTGTGGGAGGGGTGCTCTGTCCAAAAGCGAATCGTTATCGTCAACGTGCCGAACAACAACAACAACAACAAACAACAACAACACGGTACAACCCAAAACAAACAGAAACTCCCCACAAATAACCACGAGGTTTCAGATTTTTGTAACGCCGACCGCACAATGTCCGCCCACTCTCGAAAAGAGAGGGGAGAGAGGACCGCAGAGGCGCGAGGAGGAACCCACAGGCGAGCCGGGAGGGCAAACAAATGACCCAAGCTCTGCGGTCCGCTACACATTAAGATGTTTTCAGCCGAATTAATGAATTAATGAGTGTTACAAGTCGGATGGAACCAGAGCGCCCGGAGGACGTAAGGTGGCAACACTCTGATATAATAATAATAGGGTTTTTCCCCTTTTTTCTGGCAACAAAACTGAAACCTTTTTACAAGGATTCATGTCTGCATTAACCACAATACCTGCGATCAAAATGCAAACAAAAAAAACATACATGATAATATATGCATTGTCCATGAAACTGATTGGTCCACACCAAGGGACGGCTTTCTTTTGAGCCTCGACCCAATTGGTGCTCGACCAGATGACAATAAATAGTTTTCCTATTTAACACTCTGATAAATAGGAAAACAGGTGGAGGTCCACGTGTTTTTTTCCGTACCACTTTCTCCCGGCATGCCAGCGTACGGGCTCCTCTTCAACGCCGACGGTCATGGAGTTTCCCAACATTTCTGTGATCCACCAATCCTCGCTGGCTCCACAGTGCTGCTGGCTTACAGGCCACCGTGCGTAGCCACCACCACCGCTCGGCGAGAGCCGAACATCAACAACAACAGCGGCAACAACAACAACAACAACCACCACCACTCACCCAGTCCTCGAAGTGCCGACATCCATTGTGGAGGAGCTCTTCGAACTGGATGGTGCAGTTAGCCACGAAGTGGTCATAGCCGATGGGCGTCTCGTGGAAGACGGCCAATTCGATCCTGCGTCCGTTGCACACTTCCGTCACGAACTCCTCGTTCCAGCTCGGGCTCAGAGTTCGCGCCCTGGTCTGGGTTTGTCCCACGCGGCGGTCGTCCACGTTCACGGCCACGTACGGGTCCAGGAGCTGACTCTGAGAGCGCGTGGCCCCCCCACCCTGCAGACGCAGCGACCACGGAGTGCGTCGCAGCTCGGCCGCCTGACACACGCGCAGCCTGAGCGAGCCGTGGAACACCACCACCATAATAATACTGCCGGCGGCGGCGGTCACACCAACGATGATAGCCTCGGCCCGCTTCCTCCTCCCCCGCTACTCCGCGTGCTCCTTCCCGTCGGGATCAACACCGCCGCGCAGCGCCTGCACACACGCGCGCGCGCGAAGTCAGGAGCGTGCACAGTGCGTGCGTGTGTGGGTGAGTGGATGTGTGTGGGTGAATGTGTGTGGGTGAGTGAATGTGTGTGGGTGAGTAAATGTGTGTGGGTGATGTGTGGGTGAGTGAATGCGTGTGGGTGAGTGAATGCGCGTGGGTGAGTGAATGCGTGTGGGTGAGTGAAATGTGTGTGGGTGAGTGAATGTGTGTGGGTGAATAAATGTGTCTGGGTGAGTGAATGTGTGTGGGTGAGTGAATGTGTGTGGATGAGTGAAATGTATGTGGGTGAGTGAATGTGTGTGGGTGAGTGAAATGTGTGTGGGTGAGTGAAATGTGTGTGGGTGAGTGAAATGTGTGTGGGTGAGTGAATGTGTGTGGGTGAATGAATGTGTGTGGGTGAGTGAATGTGTGTGGGTGAGTGAAATGTGTGTGGGTGAGTAAATGTGTGTGGGTGAGTGAATGTGTGTGGATGAGTTAATGTGTGTGGATGAGTGAATTGTGTTTGGGTGAGTGAATGTGTGTGGGTGAGTGAATGCGTGTGGGTGAGTAAATATGTGTGGGTGAGTTAATGTGTGTGGATGAGTGAATTGTGTGTGGGTGAGTGAAATGTGTATGGGTGAGTGAATGTGTGTGGGTGAGTGAAATGTGTGTGGGTGAGTGAATGTGTGTGGGTGAGTGAATGTGTGTGGGTGAGTGAATGTGTGTGGATGAGTGAAATGTGTGTGGGTGAATGTGTATGGGTGAGTGAATGTGTGTGGGTGAGTGAATGTGTGTGGGTGAGTGAATGTGTGTGGGTGAGTGAATGTGTGTGGGTGAGTGAATGTGTGGGTGAGTGAAATGTGTGTGTGGGTGAGTGAATGTGTGTGGGTGAGTGAATGTGTGTGGGTGAGTGAATGTGTGTGGGTGAGTGAAATGTGTGTGGGTGAGTTAATGCGTGTGGGTGAGTGAAATGTGTGTGGGTGAGTTAATGCGTGTGGGTGAGTGAATGTGTGTGGGTGAGTGAAATGTGTGTGGGTGAGTGAATGTGTGTGGGTGAGTAAATGTGTGTGGGTGAGTTAATGTGTGTGGATGAGTGAAATGTGTGTGGGTGAGTGAATGTGTGTGGGTGAGTGAATGCGTGTGGGTGAGTGAATGTGTGTGGGTGAGTGAAATGTATGTGGGTGAGTAAATGTGTATGGGTGAGTGAAATGTGTGTGGGTGAGTAAATGGGTGTGGGTGAGTGAATGTATGTGGGTGAATGTGTGTGGGTGAGTGAATGTGTGTGGGTGAGTGAATGTGTGTGGGTGAGTGAATGTGTGTGGATGAGTGAAATGTATGTGGATGAGTGAAATGTGTGTGGGTGAGTGAATGTGTGTGGGCGAGTGAATGTGTGTGGATGAGTGAAATGTGTGTGGGTGAGTGAATGTGTGTGGGTGAGTGAATGTGTGTGGATGAGTGAAATGTGTGTGGGTGAATGTGTGTGGGTGAGTGAATGTGTGTGGGTGAGTGAATGTGTGTGGGTGAGTGAATGTGTGTGGGTGAGTGAAATGTGTGTGGGTGAGTGAATGCGTGTGGGTGAGTGAATGTGTGTGGGTGAGTGAAATGTGTGTGGGTGAGTGAATGTGTGTGGGTGAGTGAAATGTGTGTTGGTGAGTGAAATGTGTGTGGGTAGCGGTAATACAGCCAGTTAGCGCGCTACGCTACAAGCCCGGCTACCAGAGTTCGATTCCCGCTCACGGTCAACACTAGCGACGGTTATTTGAGCCCGTCCTGGACCTCCCCTAGGTCGACTCAGCCACAGATGACTACCTGGCGTGTGTAGTAAACATCGCCACTGGGGAGACAAAGGCGGCCGGGCGTGCTGTTGGCCACCCACTCCCTCGTATGCTGTGCAGGCTTTCATAGGTGCTCGCTAACAGAAATTGCCCCAATAGTCTGCTCAGGCTATATGGGCGATCTTTCATCTGTGGTGTGTGTCTCTGCGTGTTCACGCTCTCGCTCCACGTGTTGTTTCCGTCGGGTTCTATACTGCCGCGCCGCCTATCTATCATGTAGGGGTTAAACACACAACACGTGCGTTTGTGTATCCCTATGCCTACGCGTCTACGTATCCTGTACAATTAAATACTCCCTGTGTAGTGTGCGTGTCCGTCTGTCTACGCGTCTCAGTGCGTGTGTATACTTACCACCCGCGTATCACGGATACGATTTAGTGACCACTTTCACATACTCTCGCAGAGGCCGAATAATGCAAAGCGAACACATCGTGACGACGAAAGCACACCACACACACACACACGTGAAATGCAATGCGTGAATGCCCGCAGGATGTAATGCAACCCTGTGTGGCGCGTGATCCATAAATTGCTGCGACTGGTTCGTCCTGCTTAAGTGTCCGTATGCATGTGCGTTGAACTTCTTTCGCACCGTACGTAGCCAACCGCACTAATCGTAGTCGCTGGGGAGGGACAAGCTAAAGACACGAAAAGCAGTTCTAAATAAATTAGTTTGTCAATCTAAATTTAAAGGTGCATAGCTTCAGTGGCTTGCTAATATCGGAAGGAAGGGCGTTCCAGACGGCCCCAGAAGCGCACCGCACAGCGTGACCGCCTTCATTCAATGGCAAGCCAAGAGCCGCTGCTGCAGTGACCGATGGTGGTCTACGCTCCTTGGCGAGAAGACGAAGACGAAGGTGGAAGTGTCAGCAGAAGGTGGAATTCTGTTTTAAACGTGGCTCACGGAGCGCGCGCACACACACGAATTCCACTCCTCCTCTGCGCGCTCGCACCTCTCGCTCGCACCTCTCGCTCCCACCCCTCGCACGCACGCCGCGTACAGCGCCAACAACTGTCGCTGCCGCCACGCCACGGATATTGACTGGAGAATTTGCACCGCATAGGAGGAAAACACGCCCCGTTCATGGCATCCCCGGGATATCGATGCCGCACATGATGCCTCCATCTCTCGACAACCACGACCACCAACACGGACAGCAGCAGCGCCATCCACTGCTTCATTCATTCATTCACCCACACATACAGACAGACATGCTCACATTCACCACCACCACTCATTCCTTTATTCGCCCATTCACTCACGACCACCAACAGCATCCACTCCTCCATTAATTAATTCACCCATACATACATACACATACAATAACATCTACCACCAGAAACTCCTTCATTCACCACCAGCATCAACACCACCACCACCCAGTAATTAATTCACCCATACATACATACACTCACGTCCACCACCCATCATTACCACCATCCACCATACACTCACTAACAACCACCACCACCCACCATTACCATAACCAACTCTTACATACACCCATTCACTCACCAGCAGTCGGACAACCCACTCATTCAATTCATTCGCCCATACACTCACTAACAACCACCACCGCCCATTCTTTATTTCGCCCATTCCGTCTTTCACCCTGACCACCAGCCACCGATTCATGAACCAATCATCATCACCACCAACCACATTAATTAATCCACTCCCGACGACCAACCACCACCCACTACAACCACCATAATTTACTGCCCACCACCACACACAAATAAATTCACTATGACACACCACTACCACCACCACCATAATCATCACTAACCACCATAATCATCACTAACCACCATCCTCATCCATTTTATCCATGATTACTACCCACCACCATCATCATCACCCGCTCACTTTCCGCTACCAGCCACCTCCTATTCATCTAGCTACTACCAATTCACTCAACGCGACATCCATCCACCCACACAATCCACTCACCGCCAACCAACGCAATTCACTCACCTCCCCCCGATATTCGCATCATCCGTCCACGCGGACCTGACCTTTGCTTGGACCTTCTCGGTGAATAATCACGCATCAAGCCATCGGCTCCAACTCGACACCGTGTGAACATCAACACCCAGAGCCATTTGTGGTAGAGAAAATAGAAAGCACGCGCAAAGATACTCTCCCCCCTTCCCCCTTGTAGCTTTTTAACAGACGGCTGTGGCGAGTGCCGTTAGCGAGCACCTATTAAGGCCGATACGGCGCATGAAGGTGAGTGGTCAGCTCCACGCCTCCTTTGTCTCATCAGTGCTGATGTTCGCACACACTGCACCATAATACTAATTTTAAGGCCGAGTTGACCTAGGGGACAGGCCAAGCACCGATTCAGATATTCCGTCACTTAATGTTGGCCGTGAGCGGGATTCAAATTCAGGTTGCCAGGTTCGTAGCGTGATGCGCTAACCACTACACTACCGCACCTAATAAAGCAAAACACACAAAGATTCCCCCGATATTCCTAACAGACTTTTGGGGCCAAGTGCTTCGAGCCAGCGCCTATGAAGGCCGACACGGCACACGAGGAGGCTGTGTGGCTGACACCACGCCCGGCCGCCTTTGTCTCCCGAGTGGAGATCTTTATGCACCGCTTAAATTAAGACTGAGTCGACCTAGGGGAGGCCCAGGACCGCTGAAGATAATCGCCACTGGTGTTGGCCGCGAGCGGAAATCGAACTCGGGTGGCCGGGTTCGGAGCGCAGCGTAGCGCGAAAACTGCACTGCAGGAAGACACATATACAGTACTGTATACTGTACACATACACATGTATGCACATGCACACGTATACACAATACACACGTATACACATGCACACGTATACACATACACACGTATACACACGTATACACATACACACGTATACACAATACACACGTATACACATACACACGTATACACAATACACATGTATACACATACACACGTATACACAATACACACGTATACACAATACACACGTTTACACAATACACACGTATACACAATACACGCGTATACACATGCACACGTATACACATACACACGTATACACACGTATACACATACACACGTATACACAATACACACGTATACACATACACACGTATACACAATACACATGTATACACATACACACGTATACACAATACACACGTATACACATGCACACATATACACATACACACGTATACACATACACACGTATACACAATACACACGTATACACATGCACACGTATACACATACACACGTATACACATACACACGTATACACAATACACACGTATACACAATACACACGTATACACATGCACACGTATACACATACACACGTATACACAATACACACGTATACACAATACACACGTATACACATACACACGTATACATGCAGTCTGCATTTCAATTCCGCAAGCGAAAGGGACGCAGAGATGTTGAGGGAAGCGATCGGTGTCTTTGGTTTCAACAGAGAACATCGCTCATTAAAAAAAAATCGACCCAGGTTACACACACACACGACGCGCGCGTATATATGCACACAAAACAAGACAACTATCCCCCGTAAAGCCTTAACAGACTGTAGGGGCAAGTGCTGTTAGCGAGCACCTATGAAGGCCGGCACGGTACACGAGGGGATGGGTGGCCAACACCACGCGTGGCCGCCTTTGTCTCCCCAGTGGCGATGTTTACACATCGCACCAGGTACTCATTTGAGGCTGAGTCGACCAAGGGGTGGCCCAGGACCGGTTCAGATAATCGTCACCGGTGTTGACCGTAGAAAAGGGAATCGAGCCCAGGTCGCCAGATTAATAGCGCAATGCGCTAACCGCTACACTACTGCTCCCCACTATATATGCCAAAGCCAAAGATCCCCCATATAGCCTTATATATGCACACACACACGCACCTACACATACATACAAAGATCCTCATGTAGCATACGCAGACTGCTGGGGCAAGTGCTGTTAGCGAGCACCTATCAAGGCCGGCACGGCGCACGAACGGGGTGGTCGGGGACGAGGTTTGGTCAGCACCACGGACAGCTGCCTTTATCTCTCCACTGTTGATATGCTGACGCTCCGCGCCGGGTGCCGAAAGATAAGGCTGAGTTGACGTATGGGAAGGCACAGGATGAGTTCTAAAATCTGATATCACCCTCCAATGATGATAGCGCGTGGCAGGGAATCGAACTCCGGACGGCTGGGCTTTTAGCGCAGTGCGCTAACCACTGCACCACTGTTCCGCACAATACAAAGACAAAGATCCCCCATATAGCCTCAACAGACTGTTGGCGCACGTGCTGTTAGCGAGCACCTATGAAGGCTTGAACAGCGAACGAGGGCGTGGGTGGCCAGCACCACGCCCGACCGCTTTTGTCTCCCAAGTGGCAATGATTTTTACACACCGCACCAGATAGTAATTTGAGGCTGAGTCGAACTAGAGGAGGCCAAGGACCGATTAAAATAATCGTCACTGGTGTTGACCGTGAGCGGGAATCGAACTCTGGTCGTCGGGTTTGTAGCGCAGCGCGATAACCGCTACACTTGCAACTCCCCGCACAATACACGCACGGATACACGGACACGCGTACCTCACATTCACAAAGCGCACATTTACCAGTGTCCACCCTTTCTCACAGCCACCCACGTACCTCGCAGCAGCATCCCAAGCGCTCTGCTCATCCACCACTGCTCTGCTCTGCCAGAGAGAGGGAGAGAGAGGATTCGATAGAGAGCCAGAGAGAGGGGGGAGAGAATGCGATCGGGAGAGGGCGAGATTCCGAGAGAGAGAGAGGGAGAACGAGAGAGCTAGGGAGTGAGAGAGTAGTTCGGAGCGAGATATAGCTAGAAAGGGAGACTCGGTGAGAGGGAGAGAGAGTGAGAGAGAGAGCGCGCGAGAGTCAGTTATACAGAGTGAGAGAGGAGATGAAGAGAGGGGAGGTTCGGGATGAGCATTGGGAATGGATTCTGCGATGCTCTCTGTAGGGAACAGGGCCGTGTCCTGATCAATTCGTCGATTAATATTTAATATCGGTTCTTAAGGCCTGCGCTGCACGCATTGCATCGTGTGTAAGTATCGAGGTTTTTTTGTTTACATCAATGTATGCAAATTAACTGCAAGTGATTGTCTCTCTCTCTCTCTTTCTTACGATCAGAAGAGACAAAACAATTGCTCGGTTATTCGGTGCTTTGCTTCGTTTATCATGTCGGGTTTTTTGGTTATTTTTTTTGGCTTTTATGGCCCTCTTCTTTTTTTACCAAAGATATACGACGTTTTTCCGCGTAACATGAATCCCATTGTGTACTCTGTGTTCACGGAGACGAACAAACCAGAAAACACTCTCAACAAACTCATCGCTCGATCTCCTGCGCCAGTCACATCAAACAGATCACAACTTCTTTGGTTCTTTCGGTAAAGTCACGTAGAATGAGAATAAAATAATAAAATAAAACAATAAAATTCTCACGACGAAAGGTTTGTTCCTTTCACCTGAAGGCCACTTGTGTTGTGGCCGAAACATCGTGAGAATTTTATTGTTTTATTTTATTATTTTATTCTCATTCTACGTGACTTTACCGAAAGAACCAAAGAAGATGAATCTTTGCAGTCACGAAAGCTTTAAATCGAAATTCAGATCACAACTCTGTAGCAGCCCGACGCGTCCACTGAGCGTGGCGAAATTCCAGCCAAATTCTGACAGAAACCAGCGCCTTGAAGATGCGACAGTGACTGGATAAGCCATTTCCTTCAATTGCGTATTTTTCGGCCCTATAGATCGCCAGTTTCGCATTGTCTGTGACGAAGTTCACCAAGCCCTCAAAGTCTTTGGTGTCTGCATTCCCCTGATATTCGAAAAATAAGGATCGTTAGGGGAAAATGAAGTTTACATTTCGGTAAGATATTTCGTAAGAGCTTAAAAAGTGAGTCGAGGTATTTACTGACGGGCAACTATTTCAATTTCACCACTGAATAAACATTCTGGCTTGGTGTCTGTGAAATGTGCCACAAACGTGTTTGTGGTCACCGTACCATGGGCAAATGCTCCGGCTCAGGTCACCCTTGCATCTAGATGCCGGGTTAGAATAAAACAGCTGGCAGTGAGGGGCCACACGATCACCGCAGGGTATTGCGTCCCTCCAAGTACAGTCTTAGTACTTGTTGATGATGGAAGCGAAACCGTTTCGTTCTGCGTTCGAGAAGCGCTCTTCCCGGCCGCTCTGCGAAAAAAAAAGAGTGGGTACGTTCTTGCTGACTCTGGTGACACTGCACTATCAGGGGCTGACATGTCTTAAGTGCACTCCTACATACATTTACGTTAAGTGAGGCAATCCTTGCCGTGATGCATCGGTGGACGTGTCAGCACTTGTTTTCCCTCCATGTCGTCGATTAGCTCAGGAAGTACCTGACCCCTTTCCTTTCTTTTCCAGACCACGGTTTATGTTTCCTCTTCGAACTCCTTGTCTTACATGGAGTAGGGATGACACAATTGCCTCCACGACAATGCCCCCTTGACAGAGCTCCGTTGATTCTCTCTTCTGAGCCATGGACTCCTCTCTAGGAATTCTCCACAGCTCAGTCTGAGTCAGATCAGCAGACGTCCGGTTCACCCCACTGTCTGTACCGAGGGTTTCTTCCAGGTCCTCCTCTGGTTCCCTTTCTTTAGCTTCGCAGCATTGAGGACTCTCAGCCCTCCTCGTGCTGACGCTGCGATGGTCTGCGTTGCTTGCACCACCGTCTCGGTTGCATCCTGCAGGTAGGTATGGTGTGGGCCCTGTTTGGGCCCCTCCATACACTCGACCGCTTGTGTCGGCTGGGAACTCACGGTTGAAAAAGAGAAAAAAATAAGGTTGGTCTACCGCGTATGTTTTCACCACCCTTTCTGGATACTACCAGAATACTATCACACGAAAGCTCCCTGTGAAAGAAGGAGCAAAAATGTTTATTTTCTAACAAAAGTGTTAAAATCTGAAAGACTTTACACACGAATGTAATAGCTAGACGGCACGTGTGCAGGTGAGATTATAAGCAAGAGTACAGAAGAAAGTGAAAAGTACACCTACGAAATAATTGTAGTTTAACACGTAGGCTATTGTAACAGTAAATGCTCGCTAACGGGCACTTTCCCCATTCGTCCGTCAAGTCTGAATAGACGCCGCCTTGTCACAGACCAAACAGCAGAGGAGGAAGAGTGACAGTGGAAGCTGGGCACGACTATCTTCCCTGCACAGACGCTCTGCAGTCCGCATCGTCATCCGCTTCTGAGCGATCTTCCCATCACTGCACGTCCGTTCCCTTCCCCGAGCTAAGCTGACAGAGAATGGGTCTTATTTTTAGTGCGGGTTTTTTTTTTAGATCGAGGCTCGAACAAAATATACGTGGTGTTTTTTTTTGTTTCTTTGACTTTTAGCCACCGAAACAAATTGGGTGCGAAATAACTCAATCGTAAAATCTAAACCACTCACTCGTATGAACGAATGAATTTGCATTTATGTTTCGCTCACTCTCACGTTAGCGAAACATATTCAGAGCAAAGATCCTGCCCCCACCCCCCCTAATTGCCAGCTGTCCCTGTGCGATACTGGGGAGACTCAACACTCAGCTCGACGATGGGCACTCATCGCAAGTAAGAGACGATTGTTGTTACATAGTGTAGCCTCAGGCACCCCCAGAGCTAACTGTCCCTGTTCGGAATAAGGTAATTGAACACCTGTATGAGACTCCTGTTGGGAAGCAATGCTTCTTACGTGGTCTAGCCTAGGGCACCCCCAGAGGCTGTAATCCCTGTGCATTCGTCTGCCAGTGGGGAACAATTGAACACGTAGGCTTTCACGACTAACATTATCCATAATCTAGGTTTTATTGGGTTAGATCGTGTAAATTCGAGTACTCGAATTGTAAATGTTGTGGATTTACGCTCCAACACACCGGTGTGCTATACGAGTAACGAATTGGCATGTTTTGTTTACGTGACAACATTAATAATTGTCTGTGTCGGGGAGTGGCGGGTTTAACGACACACATTTATATTTCCGCGATGTAACGCAAAAGGAAACCTCTATTAGGGAACAATTATTGCTACGTGAGTAATGTATGGGTAATTTCTCAAATATTTGCAAATTTCAACCTATATTTGCATTGTATTCTTTATTTTAATTTTGTTACATGCACGCGCATACCATCTCAGTTGAATGCCACCTTTCCAGGTGTAGATTCGAGGTGCGGAGCTGCGAGGTGTGGCCAGGAGGTGGCAGCGGTAAGTGTCATCTCCTCGCAATCACGCGTGATGGGACTTCTCCGGGACTCCCGCAGTTTCCACTCACGCAAAACCAAGCACTCGACAATGGAAGTTGGACAAAACATCCCAATGTAGCAGGACCCTCCTGTAAAAAAAGAGGCATCTTGAGGCTCAGTGTGGGCACATCATTTGCATTAATAGTATCACCTGAACATTAATCTGTGCCTTAATGTTACCCCAATCCCAAACTCTGTCCCTAACGCTAGCCCTATCCTACTCTGCAAGCAATATTAATTTACCCCATTCCTAATCCGAAATCTATGCCTCACCTTACCCCTATCAGTGCCACCAGTAGTAACACAATTCCTATCCTCATCCCGGGCACCAACCTTAACCCTAACGGGATTTTGAATATCAATCTAATAGAATTTTTTTGGTAGTTGGTTTATTTTAAATATTGCTTAAATATCTACGAATAGCCGGCTCTAAAATCCACATTGTCCATGCCCTTAAACCAAAGCCTTCCTTCAGGCCCCAGCCGCCTGCCAATTAAACTCCCTCGCATTCACAATGACCCACCCAACCGCCCAGCCTCATGTACATACACAGCCCGATTGTCAATCAACTGCTAAATGAGGCCCTCCCCACCGCCAGTGCGAATCGTGGGTGTTATTTGTCCATACTTCACCAGTGCAGGTTGGTGAAGGTGGGGGGGGGGGGACTTAAATGAGGGAGCATAGAAGTACAGTACTGCACTGACCGCTGCTGCCCAACACATACCCCTATCTAGACCCACCCGCAATCCTTATCCATACCACCAGCACCACCATCTAAATAATTCACCATTACAATGTCCTCTGTTTATCCACCAAAGCCTCACTAAAGCCTCGGGAAGGTCCTGCTTGCTGCATTAGCATGTTTGGCGAATTCCATTATTGAGTGGCTGGGCCTCCGTGTGGGAGCAAATCGCAGTACTAGGAGAAACCCCACTGCGGACATGGTGGGGGTGGGTGGGGGGGGGTAACACTCAACGAGGCCTGGAGATGGATTCAACGCTCCGTTATTGTGCGGTGCTGCCATACGGCCGAACCGACGACACCAACTAGCCTACTCCCGGGTAGTCAGATCTCCCGTCCGAGTAGAAACCAGGCTCACAAAATTCCTGCTGAGCTTATTAGCTGCGACGAGGTCAAGACGCGTTCACGGCGATTTGCACGTATGCAAAATCATCTCAGAGTCAGAATCGTTATTAAAGACTGCAGAAGGCATCCGATGAGCCTACGAAGCAATCTTTTTTTCACATATGTCCAGCATTGTGCGGGTCATCAAGTTACAGCAGCAAAGGATCCACAACAAAAACACGACAGGAGTGAAACATAGAGAAAATGGTAAGCAAAGTAAAAATGCATATAAATACATAATGAATGCGTTAAATATATAAGTACGAGTTTATCAAGCTTCGGCAAGCTACACAGTAGTCCCTCGATACAATTGGCACGTTAACATTGACCACACCAAGATAACACCACACAGTAGTCCCTCGATACAGTTGTCACATTGACATTGAACTACCTCATTGGCAGAGTAACAGCTGACAGCCACAGGCAAGGGCTGAGCAATGCCAGAGCGACGCTGAATATTTAGAAGGCTGCACGTAAAATTCATCACCTCCTCCTCCTCATCGGTGTCGTCGTCTTGTAACTCCGCACACAATCACAGCGGTGCCAGTCAGCAGCGCAAAACGGTGGTGTGTGTGTGCACGCAAAGGCCAATCAATTATCTTATTTACTGTAGAATCGTGGCGTCGCTAACACGCCCACCGCGTGTTGTGTGTGGACAAATGTGTTTATAAGCAACAGCAGCAGCAACAGCGGTAGTAGTAGCAGCACCAACATGAAACAGCAGTAGAATCATCCCCTATCTGCAGTAGCAGTAGCCCCAAGTGTCAGCAGCAGCAGTCGCAGCAGTAAGATTATCAATCTAGATTTGGAGCGCCCACTTCAGCAATTGTTTCTTGCTGTGGTTGTCCCACCTGATGACGGACGCTTTTGTTGCGCCCGAAACGTCGTGACATAATTTATTTTATTTTATACCTACGTGACTTTACCGAAAGAACCATAGAGTGAGATTATCGTCACCGTAAACACTAGGGACGCCACGGTGGCGAGATGTTAACTACCTCGTCTGGTACGCAGTATAGGTCGTGGGTTCTATCCCGATCTGACGCCTGCTGTATATTTGGAGTTTTCTTGTCTCTCTCCCCGTGGTCGCGTGGCTTTTTCTTCGGGTCCTCCGGCTTTTCCCTCCACATTTAGCAACATTTTTTCAGAGTATTTGGCCGCTATAAATTACCACGTGATAAGCCGCTTTGTTGAGCGATCATTTGTGGCCAGGTCGCGTCTGAAACATAAAATAAGATGTCGTAATTTTTGTTTGCGGCAGCAGTAGTATCAGCAGCAGTCGAAGATTAGCGGCTGTTGCAATGCGATAATCTATCCAGCTCCTGCATACGAGCCGAACTGATCGCTCCATCTCCTGTATGTACATACTCTCGTGTGTATTCCCTCCTTTAACTGCCACTCCGTCATTAGTCTCGACCAGTCGTCATCATCCTTCATCGTGACGTTGTCCTGCCCAAACCCATTAAAATGAAGAGCGTTACTCTTAATATTATGTTCAAACACTGACTGGTTTACTCCCGCACACATAATTAATTAAGAACAGATTCTTGCCAAAAATCCCAATCTGGCAGGGCTGAAAAAAAGAGGCTTTCCTTTGTAAATAAGCGCTATTATTTTTATTCTTATTATCTCCAATGTGTTTCAGGTTGTACCACGTGCTATTCGATATGATGTCCAACGTTTTGGTTTCAACACGTGGAGCAAAACTATTTCTTTCCTCCCGTGCGCAAACCACACACACTCAAAAATAAAACAGTCGTTGGCCAAACATCTCAAAAGCAGGAACCTTCTTTAAATGAGCATTGAGCATCAACATATCCTACGACAAAAAAATGCGTGATTTTTTTTTTGTTCCTTGGGCTCTCAGCGGACTTATTGGCCGGAGGAGCAGAGAGGCATTCCGTAATTACAATTCAAGCAACGTGTGCACACCGAAGGGCACATCGTTTTTTTTGTAGTGCGCAATAAACACAATTCCCCCGTGTATGGCCCCGTTATCGCATAAGTGCAAAGCTACGCGGAGCATCACCCATAAGTGGTGCGGGTCTATATATATATTATTCAGATTACAGAGCAGGACTAGGCTCATTGAATACGGCCCCCACCTGCATCTTCAGTTGATATCGCGCTTGCCCTCCTCTCACATCAAATAATGCGGTGGGAGAGGGGGGGGTTAAAGAAAACATTCAGTGCCAGAAATGAATGATAGGGTAAGCAACTTGCAGCAGCTTCGGGAGAGACTGTGGCCGATGGAAGCGTTGTTGGTGTGATCAGGAAGAAGCGGATTGTGATGGGGTGGGACGCGCCTGTGAGGGATTGGAGACGACAGGGTAAGCTAAACGAAACTATTATTCTACAGGGTGCTTTAAAAAAATGTGAACACGTATATGGGACTAAGGTCTCTCCATGTAGCCTTAACAGGCAAGTGCCATCAGCGACCCGACTCATGAAGGCCGGCATGGCATGAGAGGTGGTGGGGCAGCGCCAAGTCTCGCTGCCTGTGTCTCCATCAATGCTGACACTTACATACGGCACCAGGTACTAATTTAAGGCTGAGTCAATCTAGGGGAGGCCCATGAGACAGTTCAAATGTTCACAACTGTTATTGGTCGTGTGCGGGCTGGATCATAGCGCAGTGCGTTAACCACCCGGTCTGTAGCGATTCTGCCCGACCGCTCAACCACACTGCGACATACACAGAAGAACCCAATGCGTATGAGGGATGTTGCGAGACACATTATATCCCTATACAAACAACGTGAGCAAACTACTCTATAGTCCTAATGTTCTTCTGAAATCGATAATTGGATAAATGTATACATATGTGCGTTAGCCCATTAATCAGTGGAATTAAACGTGTGAATTCCGTGATAGAAAATCAATTGATAAACCTCCATGTGGGTTTGGAATCGATAATTTGCCACACAGACACACATTTGATTGCTCTGTTAATATTTTTTCCCTAAATGTATTTAAACTATGAGGGTGTGCTACCTGCTAAAACTTGGTTCTTACAAATAGCCATGAATTTAAAGAATAATGGAACAAAACCTGAAAAGCGTGCAAAGTGGCACGGAGAGATGCATGCCAGGCATTGCATTGGGAGACACGAGAGAAACACATGCATAGATTAATTATCGAACATAGACCAAGTTAATGATGTAATTCACACTGTTAAGAGACCTACGTGGGCGCCACGGTGGCGAGATGTTTACAACCTCGCATGGTGTACAGGAGGTTGTGGGTTTGATTCCAATCTGACGAATGCTGCTGTATATTTGGTGCTCGCATGTCCTCTCTCTCTCCCCGTGGTCGCGTGAATTTTTTTTTTCCCGAGTCCTCTGGTTTTTCCTCCACATTTAGAATCAACGTCACGCGTTTAGAGTATTTGGCTGCCTTCAATTGCCACGTGATAATCCATTTCGCTGAGATATAATTTGTGGCCAGGTCGCTTCTGAAAAAGAGCTACATAGCTCAGTGGGCCTTACCGGGTAAAATAAAATAAAAATAGACCACGTGACGAGAAGGAACGATGGACGGTGGCCAAGAATAATGACGGAGTGGCAGGCGAGGAATGGAACGCATCCGAGAGGCCGACAGATATGCAGTAAGTGAAACCAGGGGTGGCGGTGGCAGCGGCTTGCGGAGGCCTTCATCCACTCGTGCATTTACGATGGCTAGGTGATGATGATGATGATAATGATCATCATAGTCGTAATGCGGCTGCATCTCGAGACCATGTCCAATATCTAACACTAAACTCTTTTTTGTACTCTACCAGGTAAGGCCCACTGAGCTGTAAAGCTCTTTTCCAGAAGCCACCGGGCCACAAATGATAGCTCAACCAAGTGGCTTATCGCGTGGAAATAAATGCGGTGGGAAAAACTGGCGGACCCGGAGAAAAATCCAAATATACAGCAGGCGTCAGGATCGAGATCGAACCCACGCGCTCCTGCATACCTGGCGAGGTAGTTGACATCTCACATCGTCAGCCTTGTAAACCGTACCCATCTAAAAAAAAACACCCCGTGAGACTCAATGAGACTCTTCCCGCGGGGCAAATGCAAAGCTCCCATTAACTACACATCTCCCACATGGCGTTGTCTTGGGCCTTCAACCATTACGAAACCTACACCGCCCAACACAATTATACAACTGAAATCCTGAACAGAGGCAGGTGTAATCGAGACGGGAGGGGGGGAAGGGCGATGGGAGGGAGCTCTTATTGGTGACCAAGGCCATTCAGCCCCGCCCCCCCAACATCATCACCTGCCCCTGCCCCCCCCCATTCTCCGCCATTTCCCAATCGATATGCCAAACCCCCCCCCCACTCGTACGTTTTTTTTCGATGCAAAAAAATGCATGAGGGGGTGGTTTCCGTGGCCCGCATTCTCGCCTCCCCGCAGTTATCACGGCGCGGCGCAGACGACGTCGGATCCGAGTAAATCGCCACTCAGCTCACGAACGCAAGGCGCGCGCGGCCACCGCGTGCGTGGTCTTCTCTGCGCTGCCTCTGTGTGGTGCTGGTGGTGTGGGGGGAGCAGCAAGTGGAGCGGTGGGCGCGCTGCGAACCTCGCGACCCTTGTTCCTCCTCCTCCAAAAAAAACCCAGCTCGGTGGCCGCTCACGGCCCGGACAACGGTGACGATTGTCTGAATCGGTTCTGAGGCCTCCCCCTAGGTCGACTCGGCCTCAAACGAGTGCCTGGTGCGATGTGTAGTAAACATCGCCGCTGGGAGAGACAAAGGCGTGCCGGGCGTGGTGGTGCTGGCCACCCACTCCCCCTCGTGTGCGGTGCCGGTCTTCATAGATGCTCGCGAACAGCCCTTGCCCCAACAGTTTGTTCGTAGGGATCATAGGCTATACGAGGGGACCGTTGTCTTTGTAAATATATATGACGGTTTCTGTGTGATGTGTAGATTTGTGTTCGTGTGCAAGTGTGTGTAGGTTAGTTGTCTGTACGCTGTGTGCGCGTGTGTTACGGGTCTTTGCGTGGCTGTCGGTCTGGATTTTCTCGTTTGTACGTGGCGGATGTTTGGTGCTTGCTTGCCTTTGCAGTCCACATTGCCGAAGGGAGAGATCATTATCCTCATAAAACTCTAGGTATATGCATGGCTGTGTGTGTGTGTGAAATGGACGAATTGTAAAATAACGACAATCATTAATGCAGTGAGTGTTAAGAGGGCAGGCTATGGATGGGATTCGGATCAATGGTAGGTTAAGAATTAGAGATAGTGTTTCAAAAGTCAGTGTTTGAGAGCTGGTGGCAGGATCAGATACAAGTTTTCATCCAATACCATTCGCCACTAAGTGACGGTGACGTCACCTCGGCGCCTGTGCCAGGCTAGGTGCACTCTGAGGCCACGTGAAGTATCGAAGGCTCGCTGACTGGAGGTCTCGGGACAGACCCAGGTGCCACAGGTTGGCTGACCGAGAAGGTTACATCTAACACGCATGCACACAGTGCATGCTGCAGCGTATAAACGCACACATTAAAAACGTAACAATTTACAGCCCTTTATTAAACCACCGCTAGATCGAGGCCTCCCTACACCCGTGTTGGTCAATGGAGGTCGACTGATCAAAATTCACCACACTGGCCAGTGCGCATTGGTGAAGGGAGCCATAGGATTGGCGCAGATAACAATCTCTGCGGACGTTAGCCGTCGACGGAATTCAAAATGAGATATAGTTAATGAGCCCTGATCAAGATAGTTTATTTGTCAACGCCACCAGAGGTGGCATAACGTTGGCGGTTAGAATTCATTTAGGTGGCCAATAACGGTGACTTATGTAATAACCATTTGAAATTCGTGGGTTTTCAAATAATTCACTCTTATTGGCCGTGTAAATATTTTTTTTTAGGTTATGCTACCTTGTGGTGCAAATTGATGGTGACCCATTGGCTGTTATCTTGGTTCATAGCGTTGTGAATGAACCGCAGTGCAACACATCCTACATATACGCACTTTTATGTAAAAAAGACGTTCCTTCGATTGTAATTCTAACATATATTGCCATCATTTCAACCAGTGTCCCTTGAACAAAAAAAAAAGCGCCCGTGAAGTTCCCTTCACTCACTGACACCCGATTAAATAGGCTTTTTTAACATCCGTTGCTTATGTGCATTGTGTTGAAATCTGTGTAGGTTTCAGGGTTGTGTTGCATGGCTCTCCGTCCGATGTATTCTCGGGGAGTGCCGCGTGTTGTTTGGGATGACGGCTGACGTTTCGCTCCAACGGGAGCTTCTTCAGGAACACGCTGTCCAACGTGAACACACCACGGAGTGCTGTTCCGTTTAAACGGTTATATTCAAAGTGTATTTTTTGACCGTGTTCAATGAATGTGTCCTGTTGCGATTGCACAAGACCCCGGATCACGTCTGCCGAGAGTGTTTGGCCATTTATAACATCTCCATGGCAACACTATGAGGTGGAGAGTGGAGACGACACAACCTTCTGTGAAAGTAACTACTCTCCCCAAGGCACCGTCAAGTAGACCCACCGATATCTGCCACGTAACACGGCCGGCGTGTGTTCACAACCAAATGTTCATTCATTACCCCACCCACCACAGGGGATAGTGAATGGTGAGATGATAACCTGTACGGTGAAGTGGTCAGCACGATGAGCTATGAACCCGGCAACCTGCGATGGATCATTGTGGCGGAGAGGCACGTGAATGGGTCCTCCCATCTCAACCGTCACCAAACCGCATTGCCCAAGCACGATGAAGTCGGGTCAAACAAGCCCCACGATTGATATGACGTGGGGAGGCCTTCATCCAGCAGTAAATTGACAAAGGGTTAACAAAAAAAGTGTAATTATGACAAAACAATTATCATGGCTAAATGAATAGCAGACCAACCTGCAAAAATATAAAGACTATATTTAGGGAAAGAGCGATACTTTTCACATGAGCTGTTACTAACGGTACATAATTTATAGCATATTAAAAAAATATCAAACGTACCTCGCGTAACATTGAGTGGATGCGCTGCGCGGCCCCACTTTTGATATTCGTCGCAAACCGTTATGCAATTGTGTGGAGCGGTTTGCAATACATAATTTAACAGTGGTTATGTAAACATCGTACTAGAGAGAGGGAGGGACGGGGGGGGGGATAACTTGAGTGATATCCAACTCGCGTCGTGGATTTTCGAATGACTGCTAATGAAGGCATCGAGTGACCAATCACCACATCCGCATGCTCGGCAAATCGATATGTGGGACCCAATAGTAATCTCTTCAATTCATCAGCAATTTTTATTCAAGTGACGATGTGCGCCTCCTAAAAAGATTGTAAAGTGAACATTTTTTTGTATTTTATTGTTTCCCTTCTACGTGACTTTACCGAAAGAACCAAAAATATGAATATTTAAACATGCGTTGAAAACACATGTGCATATTTAAAACAAACATTAGTGCAGTAAAATATCTACCCATAAACATACAACATTTAATACGCTCGATAATTCAATTAAAGTTTCACAAATGTGGTCGTGATATGAAAGCACATGCAATCTTTCTGATAGTTACAGTGCTATACTGCATGAAAGCATTTTTTCTAATTTTCTCGGGCCGCATTCCTTCAACAGTTCTGCGTGCGCACGTGAAAGAGCTTCTTCAAATAGAAGACAATTAGTATAGGACGCTCATGGAATCACAACAGTCTCATATTAGAGACAAAGTTACACGCCCTCCATTGCCATGCAATGTCACGTGGGCAACAGCACACACGCCTGCGTGCCTTACATTAACCATTACCGTAATATCATGAACCCAAGGGTCACGTGCAAATCTGTGCACTCCAAATTATCTTACAACCGAAAGGAGAGAGACAAGACCTTCGGGTGCCCACTGCCGCCGAACGGCGATAAAATATTTGGACAACCCGTACAATAAAAAAAAGCCGTGCAAAGGAGGCACCCATACGTGCCAAGCCCTCTCAGATCGTCACAGGTGTTTGCACTGAGCCACGGAGATTTTAGCCCCAGAGGGGTCCCATGGCGCCAAAATCTGTTTCCCCATCCCGCCGCGTGCCGGCGCCAGAAATAGCCTCCATTGTGGCCTTGCTGGTACCACCGCAACGGGGCGCAACGCGCCGCTTAGATGAGCCCCCGGTGGAGCCAGCTGTGCGTGTTGGCGTGTGGGTGCTGCCGTGCCCAGCCCAGGATGATGAGAGTGATGCTCATCAGACACACGGCGACACCGAACACAAGCAAACTCAGCGCCTGCGTGAGAGTGTGAGGGGGGGGGGGGTGCAGAGAACGATCACAAAATATTTGGACAATTGGTACAAAGAATAAAAACTCAACACATTTGTCAATGACACTGCCCTGAAGAATTGTTAATCGGTTAAGTTTTGGGAAATGGTCCTTATTCATAGCAGGAGAGGCCAGAGTGTTTGCGTGAATAATAGGTGAAGACTGCACTATACACCATGGGGTCTGAATATAAATTTAGTTTAATGGTTGTGCAAAGTGCATTTCTTAAAATGTATTCCGTTTTTCCCCCGCACCTTCGATTCGTGCGGTTGGCTACGTTCGGTGCGAAAGAAGATGAACAGACATGCATGCAAGTTTCTTAAATCCCCTCCCACCTCCTTCAGAATGTCTGGCCAGCGTGAAAGCCTAGGCCAAAATACCCTTTCGATGGGCTCTCAAGAGCTTCTTCGAGTTGAAGCCCTTTCGCCCAGCAGTGGTGTGAGCGAGCATTTAAGAAGGCTGCACATCCACATATGAACCAGTACACCACTGTGGCTGCCGGTATTTTAAGCCACTTAAAAATATTGAGTTCATGACTCATCCATCCATGACACTTCCTTGCAGGGTATTAACAATGATTTACCCCCACCCCCCCCCCCGCCAGCAAGCAAAGAAAGGCATTCTTTAAATTACAACTTCAATTGTGCACTTACTCCCATTTTCTGTGGGCTGAGGAGTGGCTCCCGGCTAGCAATGATGTAGAACAGGGCCGGGAAGATGAAGAGTAAGCATGTGGAGGTGGTCGCACCTACAAGCGACATCGGTGAAAGGAGGAAAATCACCAAGCACTGAGATGAAGCAAAAAAAAAATACCATTCATTTACCACCATTAAAAACACCAAAATGTCTAGGAAGTGAAATGAACATCAGCGCTTCGTACCTTTTCCCTCTCTACCTATTACCAAATAATCCAGAAAGCTGCCATCACATCTCTGAAGCTAAGTCTGGTTGAGCCTGGATAGTGCTTAGGTGAATAATCGTCGTGCATGCTTGGTTGTCACACAGGCGGATCTGGGACTGTCACATGGTGATCAGCACGAGGGCGGTGTGTGTGTGTGAATATATCATTGTACTGTATTTCTACGCCCCCACATCTACACTCCCCACCTTCACCAACCAGCGTAAATCACAGCCAAATAACCCTCACAACAGGCGCATGCGTAGCTCGCGAAACTCATCCGGCAGTGGATTGAGATAAACACACACATGCATAGTGCCTCCCTAATATGACACTGCCAACGATGGCCTGCAGGGTACCATTCTCAGACCACGCACCACACAGTAACACCACCGTCCGTTTTCATCATTCACCCCGCTTGGCAGTGTTTCAGATATTCAGCAGGACGCGAAATTAAAACGCAACTATTTTCACTTTTATGTTCCCACGTAAGGCCCACCGAGCTATACAGCTCTTTTTCAGAAGAAACCTGACCACAAATGATAGCTCAACGAAGTGGCTTACCATGTGGAAATTTCCAGAAGCCAAATACTCTATAGGCGCGTATCTAAATGTGGAGGGGAAAAACCGCAAGACGCGACCACAGGGGAGAGAGAGAACACGCAAACTCCTGAACTCGTCCGCTGGCTCACCAATTCGCCAAGCTCGACATGAACACGCAACAAGTGCTGATCAAACTCAAACTCCATCCACCACCCCCCACCACGCGAAAGAAGAAAAAAATATGACCTCACCAACAAAACCAAACACCTCCTTAATGTTTGGGACGAAGATGGCCAAAATCAAGATGAGCGTGATGAGCGCGAGGGTGGCCAGGGTGTGGTGCAGCCACGAGAAGGGCCGCTCGTCAGCCAGGAGTTTGAGCACTGCCTTCCGAGCCTGCCGGCAAAGAGTCCCGAGAATACATTTGTGAGACGGATCCAGAAAACACGCACACACACACACACACATTCACTCGAGGGCATTTATAAGAAATCATTCATTGTAAGCACCGGAGTACTATGCACCTGCAATATGACAAATAGCATTTAAGTTCATAATAACCAGATTATAATAAGAAATAAATAAGTAAAATTATAAACTGCATGCAAGGATCTGTTATTATCGTAAATAAGAAATAACATTTATGCCCAGTCCCCTAAAAGGCTTTCTGAATCTGTGTTTTCCAGCAGCATTTTGTTTTTGAGTGGGGGTTAACTTCTCTGAGAATCGTCAGGAGGCCAAACGCTATCATAGCTCTGCCTTGGAAAAAAAAAACACTTTTTATTAACAAACAGCTCTCATGTACACGCATAGTGCTTTTGTCAATCCACTGCTGGATGAGGGCCTCCCATTGCTATGCAGGCCATGAGAGATCATACTTCACCACGCTGGTCAGTGCGGGTTGGTGAAGGCGAGCAGCATAAATGTGGGAGCAAAGAAGTGCAGCGCAATGGCTTTTGCTACACTGTCCTCTGCTTACCACCAAATTAATTAAGCATAACGCTTCTTAGAAAAAAAAGACGTTTCAAAGGGCTATCACCTTGTTATAAAGGATATGAATTAATTCATGAATCATGCCATGCGCGTCTTATAAAAGGGACGTATAGTCTCAAAAGGCTCTCACCTGGTTATAAATACTATGGAAATGAATGAATTTAATGAACCCAAATAAATTTGTCTCAAATAGCTCTTGTGGTTATGAAAGACACAAATTAATCAATCAATCATATCACGCGTCTTATAGAAGACTTTTTTCAAAGACCTTTCACCTTGTTACAAATAAAAGAATACGAATTAAGGAATTAAAATTAACAAAATAATTAAATGATTCACGCCGTGCTCTCTTACATGATCAGCTGGGTTGGTTGCGTATGGTGCGAAAGAAGTTCAACACAGTGTCTCACCGGGAAGTGGATGAGGGGCACGGTGAGCAGCACAGACATGAGGATGCAGAGGCGCACGGACATCACCAGCGAGTCGTGCCGTGTCAGCAGTCCGTACATCTCCAGCAGCTCCGGGCTCACGCTGCCTGTAGGAAAAAACGTTCATTTCACAAAGCGTCCCGACGCTGAAACAAGCCTTGGAAAAGTCCAAATCACTGCCGGCGGTCGAGACGTGCCAACGGTGGAAATTGCGAGAGCACAAATGGACTTGACCAGGTGCGTTCAGGATAATATTGCCGTCAGGGTAACATCGGTGAAAAGCGATACATTTGTATGTTGAACTTCTCTCGCACTGTACGCAGCCAACCGTCCTCATCGGAGGTGCGGGGGAAGGACAACAAACTAAACACAAAAAGCAGTTCCAAAGAAATGAGTTCAATCAAAATTTTTAAGTGCATAGCTCCAGTGGCTTCATATGTTTGAACCGGTCCTAGGTGTCCCTGTTTACCAACTCGCACTGACCAGCGTGGCGAATGTATAGTCAAACAAACTCCAAGACTGACACAGCATGGAGAGGCCGTTCATTCATCAGTGGACTGACAAAAGGGAAGTAAAATTTTATTTTTGTACGATTAGTGCACAAACAAAGAGCGTAAAAGAGCTTTGATGCAATACTCACTGTAGAAAGTCAGGTATCCGAAGATGGCAGAAAGGTAGTAGATGATAAAAGCCAGGGAGATGCTCGTATTCGCCACTTTCTGCATCTTGCCTGTGCTAGGCCTGAAATTGCAGACAGCACAGACGACCAAACCATGTCATCGAAGAAAAGAAAATAAATTACTCAAGTCCTGCCGTCTTTCTTTTTGAACGACAATCTTGAGTAGTCTAGACAAAGGATAAAAAAAAAACATCCACTCAAGCAGCACCAAACAACCTTTGCTCACGACAAACTGTTACAATCAGTCACTTGTTGTGCCATCTTCACCGCAAATCAATCACCACTAGACTTTGATGGGCACTAATTTGTTACTTTAGCCCCACAATGTACTTGTGTCCAAGTCTGTCATTGTTGCGTCTTTGATGTCAGGGTCACCCCGCTCACCTCTGCAGCTCGCAGTATATGGGCAGCACGGACGTGTGGCACAGGAAGGAGAATGCCATTGTAGGGATTGCGTATGCACTCTGCGAGGACATGTTCAGGTAACATCGCGGTGAGCAAACACAAAAACGTTGAACGGCGAGACAGTAATCCCAATGACTGTACATGTGCAGCCCTTTTAACATTTGGCTATCATCATCATCATCAGCAGCAGCATATGTTCAATCAATTTCTGGATGAATACCACCCCAAGCCGTCACCATCTCTCATGATCCAGCGATGCAACAATAGCACCTGCACACGAGCTGAATTCATTGCTATGTCTCCTTGGTGGACATCCTACCAGAGGCATTCCATCCCTTGTCAGTCGCCCCATCATTAATCATGACCATCGGCCATCATTCCTTCGAGCGACATAGCCTGCGCAAATCTTATCCAATATATTTTTTCAGGCCTTGGAATACTTTAATAAAAGCATCAGGGCAAGGGCTATTATTTAATACAGGCATGCTTAAATTTTGATTTAAAGCTTTCGTGACTGCAGTAATTCATATTCTTAGCTCTTTCGGTAAAGTCACATTGAAGGGAAACAATAAAATAATAAAATATATATAAAACAATAAAAATTCTCACGACACACCTGATGACGACCGTTTGTGTTATGGTCGAAACGCTGTGAGAATTTTTTTAAATATATATTTTATTATTTCATTGTTTCCCTTCAACGTTACTTTACCGAAAGAGCTAAGAATACAGGCATGCTTGTGATGCGTTAGTTATATTATTCTAAGTAGATCTTTTAAATGGCAGAATTGTACTCTGCAGTGCACCATTGAATGCATAGATAGCCAGGAAGCGTTAGAAAGAACTTCATGTAAATACTTCCACTTTGACTGTACATGCTCAACAAGTAGGAGGGCAAGGCACGTGACTGTGAGAATTGACTCACTAAACCGAATGCTGCTCCTTTTGTATATGTACAGTCAATCCACTGCTGGATGAGGGCCGCCCCAAGCCGTATGGGTCATGGGAGCTATTAGACCACACTTCACCACACTGGTTCGTGCGAGTTGGTGAAGTCGGGCAACACAGATCTGGGAGCATAGTACAGCACAGCAATGGATTAATTGCTCAACTGCAAACGACTCAAAGTGACATTAATGTGGCTTCCTGCACAAATTTGAGAATGGGGACTGTGTTGATCTCCTACTTGCGGTCCAGAGTGGTGGACATTCCACATTCCTATGCTGGGGATGAGTACACCCATAGCACGACCACCGTTGGCTTCCCAAAAATTGGAACTCATGTTATTCACTCTGGAGGGGTGAATGCCCTGACTGGAATGCTAACCCGGGCACTCAAATAAACTTTGCACACCAAGCCGTGAATGAAAACCGAGCACAGACGAACGACGCTGCCATGTGTATTTTTTTTGTGATTAATTTCGTGTCATTTTAAAAATTATTATTAGAATTCGATGGGGGAAACGAAATACACCGACCTGGAGGGAAAGTGTGAAGAGCTTTGGTGAACAAGCATCGTCAGATGAATTGCTGGCATTTGAATTGTAAAGCTGCAGGGAAAAAAAAATACATATACAAAAGACACATGAACATTTCTTCACATGGCATTTCAAAAGCTTAACTTGGAGGACATGATTTATAGAAATAAAAAAAAATCCAACAAACTTAAACTCACCGTATAGTATCCCAGTGTGACATTGGTGGGAGGCAAAGGACAGGGCACTGAAAACTTCTTGATGATAACCTGTAGGGCAAGTAGATGGAGGGGGTATGATTGCTATCATATTAATTTCCATTAGAATTCACAATCGCAACATTTTATCATAGCTACAATTATCACGGGATGCTGCAGTGGTACAACAATTAGCACACTGGACTGGCAATCCAGGTTACCAGTTTTATTCGATCTCCCAGCTCAGCAATGTTTAAACAAAGGCCAGGTTTTAAATATATATATACCCTGCTTCTCTTTTCCTGGCAGGATACATGGATGTATGGATATGCCACAGTTTACATATGGCGGAATATACCCTGTACCATATAAATAACCCAAACAGCATTGTATACCCATAGTCATTCATACGCATTCCTTAATCCACCCCCCCTACTTCGCACAAGAAGATCGCACAAGTGTTGTCACCACATCTACGCCTCTATTTAAGGAACGACGCAGGTGGACTTCTCCACAAATCTGGCTGTCGCCCGATGAAGCTGGTTGCAATTACCGGCGAAATGTTGTACACGGATTGTAAATGTTGTGGCTTGGCTCTCCAGCACACCGGTGGGCTGTACTAGTAAACCTGACTTGACATGTTCTATCTTGATTTGAAGCTTTCGTGACTGCAGCAAACCATACTCTTTGGTTCTTTCGGTAAAAGTCACGTAGGTAGAAATAAGATAAAATAAATCACGACGTTTCGATCGCAACACGAGCGACCGTCATCAGGCGGAACCGATGCAGAAGGACAACTGCTGATTTAGTCACGTTCTGTTTATGTGACAAACCTTACAAATTGGCTGTGTCGGGTGGTGGCGGGTTTAACGACACATTTATATATTTAGCCAATCTAATCCAAAAACACCTGTGTTATGGTGTCTGTAAAATTTTCTTAAGTGGAGACCTTTCTGCCAACAATGGACGTGAGCAAGCGATTTCAGGGCTAGACATTTGCCATTTTCATAAATGTATATCATCTCAACAAGCTGCAAGTAAGTATAGTCAAATGTAACTTCAAGGAATTAACTACATGATAATAGGTTTTTCCCCTTTTTTCTGGCAACAAAACAGGTGCTAAGATATTCTTGGTTCTTTCGATAAAGTCACGTAGAAGGGAAACAATAAAACAATAAAAGATATTATTTTATTAAAATCATATTTTTAATATCATTTTTATTATATAAAATATTTTTTTAATAAAATAATATTATTTTAATAAAACAATATTTTTATTAGAATTTTTATTATAATAAAAATAGTATTTTATTTAAAAATTATAATAAAAATATTATTGTATTGTTTCCCTTCTACATGACTTTACCGAAAGAACCAAGAATACGAATCCCTGCAGTCACGAGAGCTTTAAATCAGGTGTTAAGATGTTGAAACACCAAACTGAAACATTTTACAAAGAATCATGTCTGCATTAACCACAATACTTGTGGTCAGAATGCAAACAAAAAAACACTGATAATATATGCATTGTCCTTGAAACTGATTGGTCCACAACAGAGACAGCTTTCTTTTGAGCCTCGTCTCAAACGGTGTGAGACCAGAGGACGCCAAAAGGCGCAACACACCGGTGTGCTGTACTAGTAATGAATCGCGAGAATATGGTAATGTTGGAAGTTGCCTTGGTGGCAATAACGGCTTTATCGCGGATTATAAACTATTTATTTTCAACTACTTTTTATTTTACGAGGTCAGGCTCACTGAGCTACAAAGCTCTTTTTCAGAAGCAACCTGGCCACCAATGATAGCTCGTATCACGTGGCAGTGTAAAGCAGCGATGTGCTCCAAACGCATGTTTCTAAATATGACCAAAACACCCCCCCCCGCCCACCTTTTACTTTAAAATACATTGGGGGAAAATGAGATCTTACAATCCAGAGAACATGGTAGTTTTCTTCACTCTGCCAATAAAAGGTGTAATGTTGCCGTTTCTTTGAAGGACTAGGAATACATGCCAATATGGAACTGCTGCCAAATCACATTAGCATCAGTCTGCAAAGGGCACTGCACGTAGATTCGTCATGCCCTTCCACACAAATAAAGTTTCTTCTTGGGTGGCTGAAGAAGAGCGTGCAGCGGATGGGGAGAGGGGGTGGGAGGAACTGATTGTGGAATGGAGAATATTCTTGTGCGATTTACCACAATGGTAAAGAACAGCATGAAGAACACGGAGACGCAGCTGACATAGCCGAGGAACCCTGAACACATCAGCAGAGATCAATACGACATCATAAAACACAGGAAGCGCGGCCACAATAGCGACGGAGACAATAACATTTACTTAGCTTCGTTCAATTCGAGTCCATCATACCCACTTGGTCAGGTCAATGACGATCATTTATGGGCAGAGGTAATGGTGATTAAATCATCAGCTGTGCATGGCTCCTGCTAACAGACGACACTGGATCAGGCTTCGTCTGCTCATCAACAGAGACACGGTTCGTGTTCCGGGGACATTGAGAAAGCGTGCTCGTCGCGGGTCCTGCCAGACTACTCAATCTGCAATTGACTTAGCACCATCAATACCAATGTCAACAAATTACTGAAATTCACTAAATGTGGGCGCTGTGAATCAGTGCCCGTTTTTCGCATTGCCTTAAGCACAGAAAAAAAACACACACAAACCAATTTTTGGCAGGAAGGCCAAGGGAAGCACCACCAGCAGAGCCAGCAGCAGCAGGAGGTAGGTCCCATGCATGTACCAAGCACTGCAAGCACCAAACACTTGCGTTACACACAACAGCAAAATCAAATGCCAGTCGATGAGGGTGCTAATCAGACAGTACTGCTTGGGTGCAATTTTAACAGGAAAAGTTAAACGTACTTTGCTGCTGGCTCATAGTTCAAGAAGCCCCTGATAACCTTTGGCATCTCAGACTTGATGATGAAAAGATATGAAGACATTGCTGAAAATCGGAAAAAAAACAGTATTAAACACATGAATCCTAAACATATTTCAGTTCATGTGCACATCATATTGCTTGAACAAAAGTGGGCTTAGGGAGAGAACACGCCTTTAAGGATGAAACTCACCTGAATGATGACTACTGTGGAGATGAAGCAATACGATCAGCTCATATGCTGGAAGGTGATGGGGGTTGGGAGGCTTTCAACCAACAGTCGATAGGCCATTTCTGTCGATGATGATGGTGATGATGATGATAAATACTACACCAGTAAGCAAATCGGTACGGCATGCAAAGCAGCCATCAACGTGTGATTAAATTAAGAAACCTTAAAAAGAAGCATTCCCAACTCACCGCCTATATTCTGTAGGATAATAGCACCAGCTGCCATGATCTGCAAAGGAAATTAATAGAGGAGTGATAAGTGCACTTTACAAGTGGTAGACATCTGGCCTATATCAGCTATTCACTACACCACTACACCAACATTATGGTAACACGAGGCAGTGTGTGTGGCAGCTTCATGTGGGTAGAAAACTCACCTTGCCTTTTCTGCCAAGGGCGAGTGTTCCCAGATCTTCGTAGGAATTGACACCTGCAAGTTACGTTTCATTAATGTCTTGTTTGATGTGAGTAAATAAGGTACAGCAGTATGAATGCACCTGCGATTAGCACGGTTGGCTATGTATGGTGCGAAAGAAGTTAAACATACATATATAAATCAGTATAACACATAGGCTTTCGCAACCAATATAATCCATAATTAGACGTTTTTGGGTTAGATCGTGTAAATATAAATGAGCGATGATGTTCACATACATTAATACCTTTCATGAGAATCTCCTCTGTTAAGTGCAGAACCAACTTGAATGTAATGGGTTTTTTCGTGCAGTCATTGACATGCAGGCTGAGACCGTAAACCTGCTACACTTGAGAATCCAGTTTAATCAAAAGTATCTGCCTGAATTCAAACCTAGACCATCAACGTTGCCAGCTCTGCACTCTGACCACTGAGCCACCTGACCACCTGAATGTCTTTTGTCTCCAGAGCGATGATGCTCACACACTGCACCAGGTGTAAATTTAAGGCCGAGTTGAGATATCACGTCCCTCTGAAGTTTCCCCATTGCCAGGCATCAAACCCAGGTCATTGTTGTCGCAGTGCAGTCAGAAAATCGCTACACCATAGCACTGAGGAGACAAGGGTGGCCGAGCATGTTCCTGGCCACACTACCACCTTGTGTACCATGCAGGCCTCTATACAGGGGATCCTTGACACACATATACAAGTGTTGTGTAATCACACCTGATTGCTGACAAAGTTTGAGTAGCAGGTGAATGGAGTAAGCAGCCAGAGAGGCCACAAGCACGAGTAACAAGCTGTGAAAAATAAGAACAAAAAACACATACTGGAAATCATGACAAGCACATAATTCAAGTTCCAATTTGAGGCGCACATTAAGGGGATACATGATGGGTTGAATAATATGGGCAGCAGAGGGCGGTGCGCCTAAAGCCATTGTTGTACTATACATCTTTGCTGCCGCATGAATGCTCCCCACCTTTACCAACCCGCACAGATCAGTGCGGTGAAGTACGGCCAAATAACACCCTCCCCCCCCCCCGACGACCCGCACGGCGTGGTGAGGCCCGCAGCGGAATGACAAAATGTCTATACACGTGCCAAATAAGCACAGAGCATTCGGTTTGGTCAGTGAATTATTGTACGTATCATCTGCCTTGTCCTCCTACTTGCTGAGCATGTACAGTCAAAGTGAAAACGTCTACATACGAGTTCCTTGTTTGCTTTGTTCATTGCTTCCTGGCTATCTCAGCTTAAAGTATTGCACTGCAGAGCACAATGCTGCAGTTTAAAAGAGCTACAGTGATTAATAGAAAACCTAGCGTATCGCATGCATGCCTGTATCAAATAATATCCTCTCTAATCCTTACAGTAATCCTAAAGAAATATCCATTAATGCTATTACGCGTAACACGTTTTAAGCGTGAGTCCCAATTTTGGAATCAACGCTAGTCAGAGCTTTGACCCAGATTATTGCTAGGGATCGGGTTATAGCATTCGTATTGACTCTAGGAAGCAACTATATCTTTTTCAAATGTGGATCAATGACTATGCAGACAAGGACAATACCTTAAACACCTCGGCACTAATATCTGAATTCCCCTATATCACAGTCTCAGCACTCGAAGCACAACATTGCAACGTGAAGTATTATAACCCAGATACGTGGGTTTTACGGTTAGAGCCAGGCGTGTAGATGCAGTACCAAGTAGTAGCCCAGTTACATTGATTAGGAATAGGGAAACATTTTGATTGGTAAATATCGTCAGAAGTATCCGAAGGACGAGAATCAGGTTGGTTGGTTTGTTAAGGTTATGGGTAGTGTGAGGAGTCTTGTTGACTAGGGTTAGGGTTAGACATTGGACTAGTATTTGGTTGAATGTTGTGGTTAGGATTCAGGGAGTGCGAGGCTCTGGATGGCTGGTGTGGTCAAGTTTAGAACTAGTAGCTGGATGGTTCGTGTATTTCGGACTTGGGATAGGGCTAGGCTCTGGCTGGCTCTAGTGTGGTTGCACTTAAGGGTCTGGCTAATTTCTGGGTAAACGGATTGTTCCTTTCTGGGATCCTTTTATCCAATATCAAGATGTTTGTTTGCATGTTTTGCCACAAGCATGTGAGGTTAATACAGACCTGATGCCTTGTGATAGGTGTCGAATTGGTGTTTGAACATCTTAAACCCTGTATTCTTGCCAGAAATGTTAAAGCCTATTTATTTTTTTGTTTGCTACTTTGTTTTACTTTTTGTTCGCCTTTCACTTTAGAGTTCAAAGTGCCACCTGCCAGCCCTTCTGGTCACACACAACATGCCAAAGATCCCCCTTACAGCCTTAACAGACTATTCGGGCAAGTGCTGTTAGTGAGGACCTATGCAGTAATTTATACATAATTAAGCCACTTTGTTGAGCTATTATTTATGGCCAGGTCGCTTATGAAAAATAAGTTAATACCTCAGTAGGCTTTGCCTGGTAAGATTAAAAAAAACTGTTATTTGTTTAGCGTTCCTATACTTTGCAATCATATCGTGTTTTGTAGTGTTTGTTGTTGTAACATTCTGACCCGCCCCTACTGGACATGTGAAAAAGAGCTTTATAGCTCGTTGGATTCTGGGTGGGTGACCAGTACTACGACCTCACGGAGACAAAGACACAACAATGCATGCACACCTGAAGAGCACGATGCCCGTCTGTGCCATGGCGTAGGCGAGACCCAGGATCCCGCTGCCCATGATGGCATGCGTGAGGTTAAAGACCGCCAGGCCAGACGACGAGCCCCTGCATCGCCGGCCATCTGCATTCCTGTGCTGGAAAACCGGCGAATCAACAACGGCAAGGGGTCCAAAATCATTTCCTTAATCCTTTGTTTCGCAGGTCGGCTCGCAAGTGATATAACAGCAATACGATGCACCATGGAATGGTAATCGTATCGTGAGATTTTAAAATATATATCGTTATATCGCTATTATCGTTACTTAATTTCCATCTCTCTTCAATGTGCAATTTGCCGGCAAAAATAATTGTTGCAACATTACAAACTCAATATTTAAATTTGTAAACAGCATGTCATTAAAGTATTGCTTTGTAAACATATTGTCGTGGTTTGTAATAGAATGGACGACATGATAATTATTAGACAAGACTCGTTGCAGGCTTATGTTGGGTGAACTGCAGTTGAACAACGTTTTAAAGTCATCTTTACTTGGACTGCAATTAGAGCCAAGCACGACAGGGGGATAAATAGAACAAAGGGGGGCGAGAGTGACCAACATTACCAGTGGGTCAACTTTACCAGGGGGTCATCATTACCAGTGAGTCAACATTACCAGTGCGTCAACTTCACCATGGCGGTCATCATTACCAGGAGGTCAACATTACCTGGGGGTCATCGTTACCAGTGGGTCAACGTTACCAGGGGGTCAACATTACCAGTGGGTCAACATTACCAGTGGGTCATCGTTACCAGTGGGTCAACATTACCAGGGGGTCAACATTACCAGTGGATCAACATTACCAGTGGGTCAACATTACCAGGGGGTCAACATTACCAGTGGGTCATCGTTACCAGTGGGTCATCGTTACCAGTGGGTCATCGTTACCAGTGGGACAACATTACCAGTGGGTCATCATTACCAGGGGATAATCATTACCAGTGGGTCAACATTACCAGAGGGTCATCATTACCAGTGGGTCATCGTTACCAGTGGGTCATCGTTACCAGTGGGTCAACATTACCAGGGGGTCAACATTACCAGGGGGTCAACATTACCAGGGGGTCAACATTACCAGGGGGTCAACATTACCTATGGGTCAACTTCACCAGGGGTCATCGTTACCAGGGGGTCAACAATACCAGTGGGTCATCGTTACCAGTGGGTCAACATTACCAGTGGGTCAACATTACCAGGGGGTCAACATTACCAGTGGGTCAACATTACCTGTGGGTCAACTTCACCAGGGGGTCATCGTTACCAGGGGGTCATCATTACCAGTGGGTCAACATCACCAGTGGGTCAACATCACCCGGGGGATCATCGTTTCCAGGGGGGGGCATCGTTACCAGTGGGTCATCGTTACCAGTGGGTCAACTTTACCAGGGGGTCATCGTTACCAGGGGATCAACATTACCAGTGGGTCAACATTACCAGTGGGTCAACATTACCTGGGTGTCAACATTACCAGTGGGTCAACATTACCAGTGGGTCAACATTACCAGTGGGTCAACGTTACCAGGGGGGGCATCGTTACCAGGGGATCAACGTTATCTGGGGGTCATCATTACCAGGGGGTAATCGTTACCTGGGGATCAACACAGATGACGTGAACCAGGGGAGGAAGATCTTCCACTCAATATTGAAGGCTTTAACCACCACCACGAGGGTCCGTGGGGTGGAATCATCGCACTTAGGGCTAGCTTATGAAGGAGCTCGGGGGGTGGGGGGGATGGTAAATATTATTCAGGGGGATCAAGAGGCTTCAGATCCCCTCTGAGCGAGGTCTCACCTCGTCGCTCGCCCTCGTCAGCAGAGGCCGCTCCTCCTCCACCTCCTCGCGGGACGTCGACGCGGTCCGTGCTGTCCACTTCGCGTCCGACCGCGTCCCCATCACCAACCGCTTCGCCGTCGCTCCGACTTCCAGCAAGAATAAGCGAGTCAAGGAGAGAACGAGGAGAGAACGAGGAGTTTTAAACTCAGCAGCCGCGGCGAAGGCGAACCCGGCGGGCCCAATGCGGAAGCGACAGCGGGGGGCTTTAAACTCCCACCGCGGGAGGGGGCGGGGGAACAGGGACACTGTCTCTACCAATCAGAGGCGGCGCTTGCCCGCCACGTGGGCCCGGTTTGTTTTCTAACCAAGGTAAATCGCAAACTGCGCAGAATTTCTAACGCGGCTGTTGAAACGCCGCGTTGCTGCACAGGGAAATTGCGTTTTCAGGTCCACGCGGCGTACAGCCGTTTCAATACGGGCTTTGTAGGATGAACGTTGAGACAAGGCCGTAATTATAATATATATTGGGAGGCACACCCCCCCCCCCAATATTCAAATATACTCAAAATGACCCCCCCCCTTATATATTGCTATAAAATAGATTTATGTTTATATGATTGTGATTATGGTTGTACTTTATTAATTCCTAATCTCTGCCATTACATACAATGAAACAAGAAAAGGTAAAAAAGAAAAAAACAGAGCAATGTAATACAATACACTATTAGACATTATTGTAAAAAATAAATTAAAAGTCCATCCTATGTGTTGGTGAATTTTTTTATATTTTAGGCAGGAAATGGGAGGAAATTCTTTTCAGATTTAGATTTTATTTTTTTCCTGGGGGGGGGGACCCCCAGACCCCCTGGAAGATTTGGTCCCCCCAAATCTTGACTCCATGACTACTGCCTTGCGTTGAGATGTATAAGGGGCACGGGGTGACCAATAAGGTCTGAATTATAGACGCAGCGACTGGTAGACTCAATCACATAGAGACCCGTAGACTCACTCACACAGAGACTCATAGACTCACTCACACAGAGACTAATAGACTCACTCACGCAGAGCCTCATAGACTCACTCACACAGAGATTCATAGACTCACTCACACAGACTCAATCACACAGACTCATAGACTCACTCACACAGAGGCTAATAGACTCACTCACGCAGAGACTCATAGACTCAATCACACAGACTCATAGACTCAATCACACAGAGATTCATAGACTCAATCACACAGACTCATAGACTCACTCACACAGACCCATAGACTCACACACAGACTCATAGACTCAATCACACAGAGACTCATAGACTCACTCACACAGAGACTCATAGACTCACTCACACAGAGACCCATAGACTCAAGCACACAGAGACCCATAGACTCACTCACACAGAGACTCATAGACTCAATTACACAGACTCATAGACTCAATCACACAGGCTCATAGACTCACTCACACAGACTCATAGACTCAATCACACAGAGACCCATATACTCAATCACACAGAGATCCATAGACTTAATCACACAGAGACCCATAGACTCAATCACAGTGACCCATAGACTCACTCACACAGAGACTCATAGACTCAATTACACAGACTCATAGACTCAATCACACAGGCTCATAGACTCACTCACACAGACTCATAGACTCAATCACACAGAGACCCATATACTCAATCACACAGAGATCCATAGACTTAATCACACAGAGACCCATAGACTCAATCACACAGAGACCCATAGACTCAATCACACAGACTCATAGACTCACTCACACAGAGACTCATAGACTCAATCACACAGACTCACAGACTCAATCACACAGAGACCCATAGACTCACTCATGCAGAGACCCATAGACTCAATCACACAGAGACTCATAGACTCAATCACACAGAGACCCATAGACTCACTCATGCAGAGACCCATAGACTCAATCACACAGAGACTCATAGACTCAATCACACAGACTCATAGACTCAATCACACAGAGACCCATAGACTCACTCACGCAGAGACTCATAGACTCAATCACACAGACTCATAGACTCAATCACACAGATACCCATAGACTCACTCACACAGAGACCCATAGACTCAATCACACAGACTCATAGACTCAATCACACAGACTCATAGACTCACTCACACAGAGACTCATAGACTCAATCACACAAACTCATAGACTCAATCACACAGAGACCCATAGACTCACTCACACAGAGACTCATAGACTCAATCACACAGACTCATAGACTCAATCACACAGAGACCCATAGACCCACTCACACAGAGACCCATAGACTCACTCACACAGAGACCCATAGACTCAATCACACAGACTCATAGACTCACTCACACAGAGACTCATAGACTCAATCACACAGACTCATAGACTCAATCACACAGAGACCCATAGACTCACTCACACAGAGACTCATAGACTCAATCACACAGAGACCCACAGACTCACCCATACCTGTCCACCGATACGGTTTAACCCGTATTCTTGTCCAGGGGAATTTAGTTTTCAGGTACAATACGGGCAAAAAAAAACCATTTTGTCTATTTGTGTTTCTATTCTTGTGATGGGACTTTGTAGGATGAACGTTGAGATTTATAAAGGGGCACGTGGTGACCAATAAGATCTGAATTAGTCTGTAATAAGGTCGGGCACTGATAAGGGGCTGACAGGTATGTGAATACCAAGAGATGTACTATATATTTACACACACATTGCGATTATAAAATACTGATTAGAATTTGTGACAATTATGATGTAATAAGTGATGTATTTGGTGATGCTGCTGCTGCTGCGTTGGCAGTGGTGCAACAAGCACAGACAACAACAATCAACATTCCTCAACAGCACTGTTGGCCTCAAAAAGAACAATACATGGAGCATCCTCCCCCCTCATGAATAATCATGAGCAGGTGACGTCCTCCAAATGGACACCCCCCCCCAACTAATAATAATTAGCGGCTGACGTCACTCCACATGGGGGGCCGAGGCGCCTCCTCCCCCCTCCTCGGCATCAACTGACAACCCTCACTACAAAGGCAGAACCCTCACGTCACGAGATCTCCGTAACGCTGTTGAGACATCAAAGTAAAAAGGACGTCATGATGAACAAGGGATTATAACCTTAAAATGAAATAGGCCTGTGTCACCGCGCCATTACAAATTGCACACGTGTTTGTCGTGACGTTAATGGTGTCACTAGGGTGTTCGCGCCAGCTACTGGTCCAGTCGTGCAACTGTGCGTCTGGAGCCTCTCTCTAGCACCATGTCAGCCAGCCCGAGGGGACATAGTCCTGGTGATGGCCTGAGAGAGAGGGCAAGGGAGGACGTGGTAGCCTGAGTGGGGCACGTGATGCTCGGTCGAGATCCTTCGGGAAAGGTCTCGAAGGGGGCGTGGCCGAAGGCGGAGCGAGGCCACGCCCAGGAGCATCAAGGGGCAGTCCCCGGAGTGTTCTGGGCTCGTCTGTGGAATCAAGCCTGGGTCCCGCGTCTCGTCTTCTCCGGGTCTTCGTCTCACATAGTTAGCCATATCGCCTACTATAGAACCTGAGTTACGTTCAGTATTACCCGCTCGGGAAGTTGTTAAATAAAAGTGTTGCCTCCCAGTCCAGAGTGTGTGCAATAAATATCACGTCGCGGTCTGCTTTTCGCTTGCAAGTTTCAGAGTTGCTGCAATACACCCGTCCTTGAACGTAATGTTTCGGCCAATGGACCTTCTACATCGCGCATACATTCTTATAATAATTAGCATTGTTGCGGATAATATAAGAAACAAAAAACAAATAGAAAATTTGCCTCTTTCCCATATTTGTTTCTCCACATAAATATCTTTAAATCACACATCCCATCAGATACCACCTTCTAGGAGGGCATCTTATCAACATAAATTGTTCAATACAAGTGCAGTGTATATTCTTAGTTCTTTCGGTAAAGTCACGTTGAAGGGAAACAATAAAATAATAAAATATATATAACAATAAAAATTCTCACGAATTTAAATGCAAACCGACACACCTGATGACGACCGTTTGTGTTATGGTCGAAACGTAGTCATCGACTCATCTCAACGAGCTGTACACGATGCACCACTACGGTGCATACGAGCGTTCAGGGTTTCAGCGCAATCGTCCTAGCTGCGTTTCGACATAGCGGAGTAGCACTGATTTCGGAGTACCCCAGTCGCGGAGTTGAGTACACCCCTGGAAAAAATAGTGTCCCAGAAGTAAATATTTAATTGCCTCTGCCATTTTGTATTATTTGGTACCCCGGGGTACCGCCATAAGAATCAACTGTGGTAGACAGACAGTACACACGCCGGTGGGCGTGAGCACGGGTTTGCAAAGCGGAGGAACTAGGGCAAGGGTCACGGAGGACCCCATCTGGAGGCCCCTGGAACCTGCTATTGGGTTCGAGAAGGGAGGCGCGGTCAGGGAGGAGCCAGGCCGCGCTGGTCGTATAAAAGGAGCCTAGAGCGGGAGCTCGAGGCTGCCGGTTCTGGGAGTGGACTCATCTCGTCGTCACTGCCGTCTTCGCTAGATATTGCGCTGCTAGAAGTTGTTGGCTATCTCAGTCGGCACCGTCAGTGTTTGACGGCTACTGTTGTGTACAGGCTAGGCTAAGCGACTGTGGGGAGTGCATGGACTAGACCGTGGAAGTTGATAGAATAAAAGGCGCCTCCTACAAACCTTGCTTCCGTCTCACTGGCACTACACAAGCAAACTCTGGACCGTTGTCCACATGCAATGTCTCATCGGCAGCCATTCTTTTATCCGTCATATTTGGCCAGTGTTTGCCGATTGATGTTGTTAGGTCGATGTGTTCTTAATGCACCACTGCCAACGCAGTATGGCAACAATTGTTGGCCCATCACAAGAAATGATTCTGCCTGTCCTGCAAACATTTCACACGGCTCTGAGAAATTATACGCCTGAACATACTTCGCAATGCTGGTCAATACGGGCTGTTTGAAGATGGGGAGTTATAGATGGACATGGACACACACAAGTACAATATTGTACAATTGATTTTGCTGCACCGTCCTTTTCAGCCAACAACGAAGCCTGATAGCCCTGTAATAAACTGCTTGCGAATGGTGCTCATGCACCCATCCAAGCACCAACCAGGCTCAAACCTGCGTAGATCTCCAAATAATCATGGAACGTTGGCCCAACGTTAGTTCATCCACATGCCAAACTTGGCCCAACGTTGGCACGTTTACCAGGTTGAGAGATCTTACTTAGTAAGATAAAAACTATTTTTAATTCTCTTTGTATATTATTTTGTTACGACTCCAACGACAAAGTAAAAATAGGCACTTTTATTAAAGATCTCTACAATAAGGAACCCTACTATAGACTTCCACAATGAAGGATTCTAGGCTTCGTTCTTGTTTTCCTGTTTGTACAGTGAGGGAAAAAAGTATTTGATCCCCTGCTGATTTTGTACGTTTGCCCACTGACAAATAAATGATCAGTCTATAATTGTAATGGTAGGTTTATTTGAACAGTGAGAGACAGAATAACAACAACAAAATCCAGAAAAACGCATGCCAAAAATGTTATGAATTGATTTCCATTTTAATGAGGGAAATAAGTATTTGACCCCTCTGCAAAACATGACTTAGTACTTGGTGGCAAAACCCTTGTTGTCAACCACAGAGGTCAGACGCTTCTTCTAGTTGGCCACCAGGTTTGCACACATCTCAGGAGGGATTTTGTCCCACTCCTCTTTGCAGATATTCTCCAAGTCATTAAGGTTTCGAGGCTGACGTTTGGCAACTCAAACCTTCGGCTCCATCCACAGATTTTCTAAGGGATTAAGGTCTGGAGACTGGCTAGGCCACTCCAGGACCTTAATGCGCTTCTTCTTGAGCCACTCCTTTGTTGCCTTGGCCGTGTGTTTTGGGTCATTGTCATGCTGGAATACCCATCCACGACCCATTTTCAATGCCCTGGCTGAGGGAAGGAGGTTCTCACCCAAGATTTGACAGTACATGGCCCCGTCCATCGTCCCTTTGATGCGGTGAAGTTGTTCTGTCCCTTTATCAGAAAAACACCCCCAAACCATGTTTCCACCTCCATGTTTGACGGTGGGGATGGTGTTCTTGGGGTCATAGGCAGCATTCCTCCTCCTCCAAACACGGCGAGTTGAGTTGATGCCAAAGAGCTTTCACCCAGTTGTCCTCTGAATCATTCAGATGTTCATTGGCAAACTTCAGACGGGCATGTATATGTGCTTTCTTGAGCAGGGGGACCTTGCGGGCGCTGCAGAATTTCAGTCCTTCACGGCGTAGTGTGTTACCAATTGTTTTCTTGGTGACTATGGTCCCAGCTGCCTTGAGATCATTGACAAGATCCTCCCGTGTAGTTCTGGGCTGATTCCTCACCGTTCTCATGATCATTGCAACTCCACGAGGTGAGATCTTGCATGGAGCCCCAGGCTGAGGGAGATTGACAGTTCTTTTGTGTTTCTTCCATTTGCGAATAATCGCACCAACTGTTGTCACCTTCTCACCAAGCTGCTTGGCAATGGTCTTGTAGCCCATTCCAGCCTTGTGTAGGTCTACAATCTTGTCCCTGACATCCTTGGAGAGCTCTTTGGTCTTGGCCATGGTGGAGAGTTTGGAATCTGATTAATTGATTGCTTCTGTGGACAGGTGTCTTTTATACAGGTAACAAGCTGAGATTAGGAGCACTCCATTTCAGTGTGCTCCTAATCTCAGCTCGTTACCTATATAAAAGACACCTGGGAGCCAGAAATCTTTCTGATTAAGAGGGGGTCAAATACTTATTTCCCTCATTAAAATGCAAATCAATTTATAACATTTTTGACATGCGTTTTTCTGGATTTTCTTGTTGCTATTCTGTCTCTCACTGTTCAAATAAACCTACCATTAAAATTATAGACGGATCATTTCTTTGCCAGTGGGCAAACGTACAAAATCAGCAAGGGATCAAATACTTTTTTCCCCTCACTGTATCTACCTCCGAGCGTCCCCACTCCTCGTGCTCTCCCCTTATATATCCCTCAGCCCCTTTCTCGAACCTTGTCCTTGGTTTTACCTCTAGCAAATCCCTGTCCGTTCCCTTTAACGGATCCTTTCTGTTTTCCCATTCAACCCTTATTCTGCAATCTCTTTAAAAGTCTGCCTCCCGAACAATCACCGTGGAGGCCTCTTTCTTCCAATCGGAGATCTTTGTTTATTTTAAAATAGCCGTTAGGCTGCATATGGCTTAGGGTCATTTTTCGGTCATTACACTTTTAAGTGGTTTGTTTACCTTGAATATAATTTGGACTATCGTGTTTTTTTGTATTCTTTGTTGTTGTAATGTTCTGACCTGTGAAAAATAGCTTTACAGCTCATCGGATATCTCCAGTATAAATACATATTCTGATTAAGATAAAGGCTGGCGATCATATTACAAACAATAACATGGAAAGGGGCATCCCAGTAAAGTTCACCCATAACACTGCTTTTGCCGTCAGGTTTTGTAGTCATCAACATAAGACCAATATCACACATCATTGTCTAACCCTCGTACACGTTACATCTTGCCTTAATACACCACTGTCCCTCACCTTGTGTCAACTTGATCACACCAAGTACAAGCCGACCTCTATCCTAATGCACAATCCATCAGTTGTCTGTCAAGACACCAAGCAGGGGTCAACTTGGACCAATTAATCTTAGGCCTTTTTTGTTCTCTCACTTTACCTAATAAACTCAGCGGGGCAGGTCCCTCGGATGCGTCTCACTGCTGCTGCTGCTGCTGCCACCGATAACCTGACTTGAACCGGCTGAAATAGACCTGTGCTCATCAAGTCAAACACGCTTCGTTAACTGCAGGAAAAGGTAATGAAAACGAAAGGTACAGCACTGGAATTGCTTTCTCATTCCACTACCCGACTGAGGGGCCACAACTAGAGTGCGAGAGAACCCCTCGGGGTACTGAATTTTGACCGATACTTCCACATCAGCCAGACATCTTGGAGGTTGAAAGTATCCACGGACACTTTACCCCACCACACACAGCCTTCCAATCGACTGCGGTGTACCTATTTACACTGCTGGGTGGACAGAGGCAGGAGGATTTAAGAAACGTGCCCCAATGTTTCAATAGTGAACGGGCGACTTCGGAATTGCTGGTCAAGCGTGCCAACCATTACTTCAAGGGCAGCATCCGTTAACCGCAGGGTTTGGTGAAAATTGATCTCTTTGGAAGATAACGTCCCATGCAATTCCTAGAAGGCTGTGGGCCATTGGGTTGTGGAAAGAAGTGAAACTTTTTATGTCGAGACTGTCTGCTTATATATTATTCCAATCAGCGACGATTACATTTCTTTAAATTAATCTTAGGGTGTCATTATGAAGAGGCTCAATCTGATTATTTAACAAAATTAATTTGCATGTTTTTTTTATTTGTGGGTTTTTGCCTGCACTCAAATCAACTCGTGTGCAGATGCTAAAAGGGCCATTACATCACAACGCCGAGATGGTGAGAGCGGAGGGAGACCTTCATACAGCAATGGATTGATTTTGGCTCATGAAGATGAATTTCGAAGATACTTCATTTGTCTGAGTCAATCACAGCACTTAAGTTTTTTTTTTATTTCGTCGATAAAGGATTCGATAAGATTTAAAGGAATTACTGTATTGCGATTTATGACAAGCTATGCGCAACATATAAACTATAACCTAGGTTAAATTATTAGAAGAGTTTTGTGCAGGTCTTAAGACTTAATTAACATTCGGTAAAAGGCAAATTTGATTCTTGCTGATGTGCGGTGGAAATGCCATTCCTATGCTGGGGGACAGTATTTTTGTCGACTTCCCTAAAAAGTGGTACTCATGAAGGGCCGAGTTGAACAATCTTACAATTAGGAACAACACATTGTACCGGTGGGCCAGCCAGCCAGCCAGTGTTATTATTATAACGCAAAGCCTTAGAATGGGTTTCATGAAAAGGTGAAAAATGAACGCCAAACACAATTAGAACAGCGGCATAAGGAATAAATTTGAATGTTTATTTTTTTACACCAATTGCATACCTCCAAACACTACTGCGATAGTGAAGAGTTAACGTGAGCGTGGACATGAAAAGGTGAATACCGCGTCTGTTACTCACAAACTGAACGTAAAACGATAAACACTTCCTTCTTACCGTATAAACAAAGAGCAGCAAATACACGTGTGGGCATGTGGTTACAGGACTAATTAACACCGTTGAGGTGCAATACATCATGTGCGTGAACACTTTTTTTCAGGGTGACGAATGCAAAAAAACGAAAAGCTCTCGTACCGCAAAGCGTACCACGTCAACGTATTTGTCGTTTTATTTAAAAGTGAAAATGTGACCAGTACAAATCAACTACACTCGAATGGCCACCTTTGTGTAACAACTTTATGCGACTTACGCCACAACTGCAGTTCATTTTGGAAATTTACAGTAATAACAATAACATTATAAAACATGATTATACAGGATTTATCAGTTTAACGCATTATTGCCTTTACCATTTTTTTGGCATATACAGTAATAGTAATCGTGCACTATAGCATGCCTCTTCTCATACAAAAAGTTTATTTTTCAAACAGTGGCCATGTAGAAGGCCGGATTATACAAAGCATAAGTTAACGATGCACCTGACGAGGCATACGCAAGTAAACTGTACACATACAAGTTACCAAAAACGATTTGGGGAAGAATAATCAGATAGACCCACTGTTTACAGTGTGTACTTAACTGCCGTACAAGCTTATATATATCTCAAGGAAATCAAAAAAGTATTTACAAACGAACATGGCTTGCTGTTCCAGGAAATAATACAAATTAAGACTTTGCTAAGCATAATCTTGCTGTTGTGGTCTCCTATTACAGGGTACTCGAATGAGTTAATTGTAAGCAACAGAAGTTTGACTTTATACTGCTTTAGTGTTGCATATACTCTGGCGTTCAATTGGCAAGTTCATTTATTCAAAACATTTCATCCGAGAGGTGCAACCACCATGCATTGTGCTGTAAAGGTAGTCTGAAAACACTGCTAACTCATCTGCCATCTATCCAGGCTCAACCCGAAACACTGAATCCCACACTTTTAAGTCGCTCAGTAAATAGTGAAAAATGGAAAGACGGTATTTTGTATGCCTCGCTCTGCCCATCAACTCGCAATGTGTTTTGGCGCTGCGTGCGCTCGAATGTGCAAAACATCAAAGGGGAAATAAGGTTCCGTCGCTCCATCTGTTCGTCCATTAAAAAACGGTACCATTCGGACATTAAAAAAAAAAAAACGACGCCATGATCATCACCATCAGAGTTTGTTTCCGGACATTTTCTTCTCCAGCATGCTCATCAGCATGTTGGAGTAGTGCTCCAGGAGGGCGCTGGTCTTGTCTTCACCGGGCGAGGAGGACGCGTCGTCCGGCAGTAGAGGACCGTCGCCGTCGCCGTCCACGCCACGCGCGCATGACACGTCGTCATTGGCGTCGTTGCTTCGGCCGCCACCACTGGCGTTCGCCTCACTCCGGTCCAGCGTGCTAAGCTGTGCCCGCGCTCCATCGAATGCATCAGCGAGTACCGATGCCAGGTGTTTGCTGCCCACCGGCGTCTCGCTTGACTGGATCTAGACGAACGAGGCGAGATGCGGAACGATTGAATCCCGTGCCAGCATGTCATTTATTTGTCAAGATTTTAGATCATTTTGTTGTTACTTTTTCCCCCCCTGCCACCCCCTCCCACCCCCCCCAATTTGCATTCCAATCGGAGTGTCGGCATCACGTGACGAGATGAACACATTCACGATTCGACACCTGCAGCTAGCAGAGTGCATCAACCTGTGACAGAGAATGGTCCCAGAAGAGGTCGCACAACAATGACCACAATGTACAATAATGTATGATCTAAAAGAATCGTGACCTAAAATTGTTGCTATCCATTGAATTGTGAGAGAGGTGAATCGTTGCAGGCTTACTGGCCTTGCATTTTTATTATTTACATTACCATTATTTGTCTTCAGGGAGCTGCTGTCTCCAATATACTGGGCCTTCGTCATGCAGGACTGCCATTTTCCAATGCAAAATCATTGCACATTATTAAATATTTATAATTCACCCCTCTGCTGTGTTTTCAGGTTGAACCACAAATTAATTTGGCACGATATCTGACATCTCGCTTCACTTGTGGAATTCAGTTCCTGAAGAATCTCCCAGCACGTCAGGCAAAACTTCGGATATCACAGGGAGCAACACATGGTACAACTCGAAAACGCATCAGAGCGATATATATAAGCACGAAAAGCCATGCAGTAGTATCACAATTCACCTTGTGGTAAAGCAAGATGGCTTTCTGTAAGCTCTGAAGTAGGTCATTGGCTGCCTCTTCACAATTTTCCGCATTCACCACCAGTTCTGTAAAAAAACAATGTTTAAAATCAAGCAGGGATTAATAATGCCGATTCTACGTGACTCGCGCACACACACACACACTTCCATCCTCAAAACGTCACATTGATTTAAATGTTGGAAAGACCACATAAAACCTCAGGAACATCAGGAGAGACACTTAGAGGAGACACGAGTTGAGAGAACCCACCACCAAGTGATCCAGTGTGGTGTGCATACCTGCCAAGGCCACTCGCAATGTAAACGAGCCAATTAAAAACCGCTCCTTAAAATCCCGCACGGAAATAAACAAATCACACAATCTGGTTATCCAGTACAAGCCTTTGTCAATCCACTGTTGGATGAAGGCCTCCCCACATCGTGTTGGTTGTGGTGGTTTATTTGACCTTACTTCAACCACATTGGTCAATGCGGGTTGGTGAATGGGAGAAGCCCAGGAGCGGTTCAGATATCACATGCCACTAATGTTAGCTGCAGCAGACATCAAACTCAAGTTTCTGGGTTCATAGCGTAGTGCATTAACCACTGCAGAAGTGCAGAGAAGTCCTTGATGCAGTTGCGATGTGACAACACCTGGCAGGTATGCGTTGATCAACACGAGAAGAAAAAAAACAGAACTAGGATAATTAAAACAAGAAGTCTACAGAGAAAAGTTGCACCAGCACTACAGGCGGGGAAACATCCTAAAATCAATCACCAAACAGGGCAAGCGCACTACAAGCGAAGCTGCTGGGGCACGCAGAGGTGCTGAATGTTCAGTGCGGTGGAGCCATTGGGCTTAGCTTCCAGCCACCGAACATCCAGCGACGCTGCTAACGTCTACGCGTGATTTAGGGTGTGGAAGATCACAAGTATAGAGACCATCGTGCGCAGATCACCAAGAGTTGCGACAAACAGTGATCGCTCAACAGCAAACCTTTGTATGATTTTAGAAGCTTCTCACGTCCAGATTTTGGCTTGAGGCTGTCATGGCTCTCGGGCACAGGGTCCCTTCTGGCCATATTCCCAAGCCAAGAACGGTCCTTGGTGTCCAAGTCTAGTTTTGACAGGTCGGCGGCAGCCAAAGCCTTCGCCGCGTCGAGCCGATGGAATTCCGCATTTGCTCGAGGGCCCACGGGCAAAGCCTTGCGTGAAGGCTCCACGTACGGGAACTCCTCCATGACCTCTGTAACTTGCACCACCGAGTTTGATGCGGGGTTGATGTGGGACGAGAGCGGCTTCGAGAGCTCCAGGATCAGGCTCGTCCTGTACGCCGTGCGGACCGTGGACTGCGAAGCCACAGTGGAGGGAGCAACCGGTGCAGATTTCATCGACGACGGCGCGAACTTGGACATTGCCGGTGACTTGAAGGCCGACCCCGGCGCCGGCCTGGAAGGGTGATACGACCTCCGCGGTGTAGGCCTCTTCAAACCCGGGTCTCTCACGGGGTAGAGATCTTCACTCACTGAGCTGTTCTCCCCGTCGTCGTCGGAGCCACCAAAGTTTTTGCAGTTAAGGCCGTCACCCATGGACACGCTTCGGGTCATGCGGCTGTTGGCGAGGGATGAAGCGGGGCTGGGCGAGGGGCTCGCGGCAGCCTTCTTCCTTGCGATCTGCCGCTTTGCCGGGCTGACGATGGCTCGCGGCTCTGGTTTTGGCGGAAGGGCCGGTTGTGATCGCTTGGGCTCGACAGCACGAGACTCGCGAGCTCCTATCACTGAGCGTGTTTGGGGCTTTGCTGTGCCGGCATGCAATGAGTACTTCTCTGTTGAGTATAAAAACAATAAGGGGATGCATGTTTTTTGTCGCATGTGAGAATAAAGCAGAGCACTAGGTTATGCAATATGTCTATATATAGCGTGAATATTTAGCTGTCAATGTCACAGAATTTTAAAATGACTCGTGGTTTTCCACTGAAAGTGTCACAACTACAATATATGATTAAAAGAACAATGAGCTACAATTTAATACAGATCAGCAAATGTGTATATATGTTCAATCCTCTAACACACTTCAATTATTTTATAATAGTTTCAGGGAAGGCAGGAATATTAAAAAAAAAATCACACGATTCACACAATTAGAAAATGATTTCAATGAAATTGTAATCAAAAACAATACGCAGAAAAGCATTAATCTTTCTACATTGCTACGCATAACCTACGTTAAAATGCTGTTATTAAGATCATCAACTATAATTACGCACGGTTTAAATAGCAGATGCGAGGTTTCCCCCCCCTCCCCCGGTCTGCAGACGCCCCCCTTCTCAAATGACAATCGCATCCAGAAACACGTTACACAGCAGCTTGTCTTTAATGAACAATTCGCCTCATTATGAAAATATACTACCATGAATATCCTCCATAGAGCCTTTCACAGACTGTTAGGGCAAGTGCTGTTAGCTAACACCTACTAAAGCACACAAGGCACATGAAGGGGTAAAGTGGGCTAGCACCACGCTCGGCCACATTTGTCTCCCCAGTGCTGATGTTTACACACCACACTAGGTAGTCATTTAAGGCTGAGTTAACCTGGGGGAGGCCCGGGACCGGTTCAGATATTTGTCACCTACATTGGCTGTGAACGGAAGCCAAACTTGGGTCTGTTTGTAGAGGACTACACTAACTACTACATTACCACTCCCCACACACAATCAACACCCATGGCAATTACAAGTGCCAAATTTCCAGAAAGACAATAATCATATATATACACATTACTACAGTCTAACTAGATCACACAATGCTTAAAGAAAAACAAAAACACAAAACTGAAGACAAATGACAACGGAGATGATGATCAATCAATAACATCACAGCTCACTCGTCGACTTCACTCAACTCAAATCATCGACACGGGCTGATCGTCACAGAAGAACCGCTCTGCGACAGACCAACTTCTGGCCGTTCTTCTACACTTGCCACACAGCCCAGGAGACGCCACCGCAGAAACCAAAAGTTTACACAGGACAGCAGCAGCAGCAGCTATATGCAGCAGATTCACCCCGGAAGAGCGACAGGATGAAGAGGCCACGGAGCAGCGAGCGTTTAGTGCCAGGCGATCGGTTGCGACGCCCCTCCTTACCTTCTTGAGCGAGGTCATACATGGAGGCGGCCTTCCTCATCGCGGATGAGGTCGGCGTCCCGTCTGACGGACGCCCCGAGCCGGGCAGGCCCGGAGTGCGGCGCCGGTCGGCCGCACCGCTTGCCGCGGGGCTCCGGCTGCTTGCAGCCGGTGCCTGTGGGCCCCTGGGGGTGGCGGCCCTGTCCACCACGCCCGACGTGCGCCGTTCCCCTGGCCTCGACTTCACAGGAAACTGGGAGAAATTGATGAAAGCAGCATCGGCAATGATCGGATCGTTGAAAAGGAAGATGCGACACGGATTACACGACTGCTCTCTTCATCCCTCATCTATTACACCTTCACTAGTGCTAGTTGTTGGTGGCCGCTTGGTGTTTTGGGCCTTTGGGCCTGTGCTCAACAATGGTGATTAAAACAAAAATGTATCGGCCATGATCAATCCACTGCTGGAAGAAGGCCTCTCAAAGCCATTGCCATATCTCGCAATCCTGCGATCTAGCAATGAATATCACCTTTCGATGTACAAGCTGCTCCTGCTGAGTATGATTACAAGAGGATGAGCAGCGTATGGTTCAGTAATACCCCAGTTTACATCAGGGATGGATTTCTGAAAGGTGCGCTCAATTTCAAAACAATGTAAATCAAAGCAATTTTTCCACGAGAGCTAAACAAAGACAACGGAGGTTGTATGGTGACGCTGTGTTAATGTGCACATCGTCATCCTAGATGTAACCACAACATAACAATAATTTACTAAAAATAGTGTAAACACTCGTGTACAGCAGTGCAACTTTAACACAAATTATACAGGGGTACAATAAGATACAATACACTATAAAAATAATCAACATACTGCACAAACAATATATTGCACTAATCTAGAATTGAAGCTTTTGTGACTGCAGGAATTACTGTACTCATTGAGTACAATATATTAAACCATCATATTAAATTAGTTTTTTCACCAAATAATAATTTTCAACCCTTTGTTGATCAATTGCTCCATGCCATGTTCGTTGTGAGGATTGTTTGACCATACTTTACAGCAATCTTGTTAGTGCAATAAAATTTCCCGCTTTTAAGGATTTATAATTTTCGTTAAACTGTAATAATGTGATAAACCTCTGTAGCAAGTCATGTAAGAAGGTGCAGTGCCCTCTAGTGTGGATATGAGATCACTCGACAGAACCTCAGCAGTAGTTCTCTGATATCTCCTTCCACAGGCCAGTCTCTAATGCGGGGCAAGATGCACTGCTATGTCAATATTCCAAATGAATATTTCTCCGTCTCATGAAGTGGACAATATATTGTACTCTATAGTATAGTACATTTATTAATGCGCGACACAACGTGGTTCGTGTACAGGGTAGCTGGAGGCAAAAGGCAAGTGTGTTTTAAGGCGACGCAAATCAGGCAGCGGTATTAATAAAGTGATGACGTGTTTGCAAAACGAGCTTAAAGGGGGAGACGTAAATCGGGGTTTTTATTGTAGAAGGCTTTTCCCAACATGCTTCCATTGCTAATAATGGCATGCATAGCAATACCTCATGAATGAAGCTTCTAACTCTTGAGACAGCCCAGGATGAACAGCCTTTGTAGGTAATTACAAGCGCTAATTGTGCTTTGGGTGGGATCTCCGTTTAAACAAATGTAGGCACGCTTAATTCGAAACAAAAGTCTGATGTTTACGATTGGGAGTCTCCAACGCTCCCTTGCCGATGTTTGCCAGTGCACCGCATAAGTTAATTTCCTTAGCGATGGATTTTCATGCCATTCTAAATAAAGCCATTTGTCAATTCGATCGATTAAATAAATGAGAAATGACCAACTCAGTTACCGCAGTCTGACATCATGCTTATTGTTAATGCGGATTATCGACTCATCGGCAATCAGTGATCTTATATTACCTCTAAACCCCATAATTACCATCGGGAGATATTATAATAAACTGCAATTAAGTGCTAGGTTGTCTAGTTCCACAGAATGGATTGGGGGATTTAATTGAAGCATATGTGCAACAATAACAGGTGGCCAGGTGGGTCAAAATCTGCTAAGACTGCACCACTCATATCCTGGCTTCAAATAATCTAAGTTCAACTAGTGGTGATTAAAGTGGGTTCTCAAATGTAATATGATGGTCACCAATGACCATCATATTAAATTAGTTTTTTCACCAAATAATAATTTTCAATCCTTTGTTGATCAATTGCTCCATGCCATGTTCGTTGTAAGGGTTGTTTGACCATACTTTACAGCACGCTTATTAGTGCAATCAAATTTCCTGCTTTTAAGGATTTATAATTTTCGTTAAACTGTAATAATGTGATAAACCTCTGTAGCAAGTCATGTAAGAAGGTGGAGTGCCCTCTAGTGTGGATATGAGATCACTCGACAGAACCTCAGCAGTAGTTCTCTGAAATCTCCTTCCACAGGCCAGTCTCTAATGCGGGGCAAGATGCACTGCTATGTCAATATTCCAAATGAATATTTCTCCGTCTCATGAAGTGGACAGCAAAATTCGGATTTGAATTTGGGAAAATTACTTTTTTGTTTAAATACAGGACCATGCGAGACGGCAATTGCTTGGGGGGGCCTTCATCCGCCAGTGAATGAATCGGTATGATAAAGGTAGCTATGCACGCCTCTAAGCCAGCACTGTGAAGGCGAGGGGGCTAGCGGATTAAACAAATGTTGTAAAACTCCCTTCCCATGGCTGTCAAGGAACAGCCTTACTCTAGCTTACCAGGAGATGGTGGTATGGCAAAGTGAGGATGAATATCACCTGTCCCCCATCTATATGGGAGTGTGTTGCCCCCTCATGCACGTGGGTTTTCTCCAGGTGCTTTGGTTTCCTCCCACACTACTTATATACACTCATCAATTTGCTGAAAACATGAGTCCATACGTGCCCCCGTGATTTGTGGCTTGTGCAATTTAATACGTAGGCTTTCGTGACCAATATCATCCACTATAGGTTTTTTAAGGGTTAGATCGCATAATTACACGATCTAACCCAAAAAAAAACCTATATTATGGATTGTACGATGAAGTTTGCGTGAACGATACTACGAAATAAAATAAAAACACTTGTCATTATGATCAACTTACTTCGACGGGCTTCCTTGTGGGAGCTTTGTCCTTTTGTGGAAGTGTAGTTGTGGTGATCGAGTTTGCTGGGCTTGACGGTGAACTCCTTAAGAGTCGGGGGAAAATGAAACCACCAGACACACACACAGAAACAAAAGTTAAGTGCCACAAGCCTCCAAAAGGCATCGCTATATTTAAAAAAACACATTGAGGCCAGGAGACGTGTAATGGTTCTAGGTTGGTAATGAGTTTCAACTGACAAACAGTATAAACAAGATGATACATTTAATTGTTCACTGTCTGTCAGTTCAAAGTGGCGAGTCTGTAGATCACGACAAGACGACATTCGATGCTGGTTTTCCACAGGTGCATCCAAGCTGAGCCGGCCAGTGTGATGATACATCTTGTTCATACCATCTCCTATGTATTTCCCCCTATGTATTTCCCATATGGTTTGCTCCACTTTTATTTCGTCTCATTCACATTGCCCGAATCTCGGAGGCTCGATTCGACGGATGTATCATGAACTTAAGAATCGATGTTAAATCTATGCTTTGTGACACTCCCCAATAATCAGTGGTTATTCAGCATCATCCCCATCTATGAAATTATCTATGTAATTATCTGTGTGAAGTTCAACTGCAAATTCAATATTTGCAAATACAACCTGTTAAGATACTGTGCACAGGTTTCACTGACTTTCAAATGTACAATATTTATTTAAAATATTAAAGTCATTAGTTATGCCAGAATTAATTACAGCAATGTGCTAAAACACCTTAACTTTCTCAACAACTGCTTGGAATAAAAATACGTCAGATATTTTTACTGTCACTGCATCTTGGGTTATTATTCCCAACTTGAGTAAACGGCCAACACACAAACGCATCACCCTCGGGATGTCCCCGTTTTTAATTCATAGCTGCTAACCAGAGGATTAATACGCCAAGCAGCCAGCAACAAAGAGCACGCTTGGTAAAACACAACTTCGAAAAAGAGACAAATGAAGGGAATTTTTAAGTTGAGCAGCAGGAATGGAGACAAAGGCAGAGTGTCGTGGAAAATCTGACAAAATGGAACATTTGTCAAGAAGAGTATGGCCCATCGTATAGTGTCATAATAGAAATTCCATGAGTCAAATATTTAACCGGAAAAGCCTCACTAAATGTCAGGACATGGTAAGGTGTCCAAGGTCTGATGACCTTTTGGTGATCACGGTGTTTGCTCATGACAGCCTCGCAAAGTTTCACAACTCAACTATAGAATGGATACAACCTCGCAGGTTTGGACAATCCCTTTCTGCGTGAATGTTTTCGCATGCAAAATCAGTCACAGCCTGTTTGATACAGCACAGAGGCTGTAAAGCCAGATTAGATGCTCGTTGCAATTTCAGACATTTTTCTCAGCCACAATTGGACCCACGAGGTGCTGAAATTGCCACTGCCGCAAAACAATTTCAGTAGGAATTATATTACTCGTCGATTAATAACAAGTGTTATGCAAATTGTGGATGCTGTTCAGGTGTAGTGATTAGCACTGGGCTCGTAATCAAGAGGTCGATGGTTTGAGCAATTAACACAGCAGCTAAAACAATGGTGGGCAAGTTTCTTAAATCCCTGCAAATCGGTCCACCGGGCAGATCGCGTGCAGTGGGGATAATGAGCGGGTGCTCATCTCTTCCAAACGTATCGCCAGTGTGGAAGAGTAAATCAAAATACCCTCTAAAGAAACTCCCTAAAGTTCCTTCGAGCGAAGGCCATTCCGCCAATAGAGTTGCAACCTGACCACCCCAATGACCCTGAACCCATTACACATCATCGCAATGCGCAGAGGGTAAAACCATCGGCACCAGCACCGACACGAACCTGCTGGGCGAGCTGCGGACATTGTTGCGGAACTTGGTGGTGATGCTGTGCCGCGGCGTGCCCACCCCTGCCGCCGCCGCGGCCATCGTCGTCTCACCCCCGGACCTCGGAGGGCCCCGGGAGCTGCTGGTCTCGGCGGAGAGTGGAGTGTCGGCACCAGAGTCACCAAAGTACTTGTGGTAGCGATCATGGTCGGGCGTGACGGGAGAGAGGTCGGAGTGCGTGCTACGTGTCGGCTCCTCGTCGTCGTCCTCTGACGAGTTCCCGTCGCATATCAGTGACGAGTCTGTAGATGACAACGAGAAGACGACATTCGATGCTGCTTTTCCACTTGTGCATCCAAGCTGAGCCAGTGTGGGGCCCTCACGGTACGCGTGGTTTTACATTGGCTTTTTGGCATGCCAAGGCAGAACCAAACTGTGATAAGCTGGCCTCACGAGACATCTGAATATGGCGTGGGGCCACGCAGGACCAGGGGCTAGGCTAATGACACATTCATTGCGTGTGACGTTAACGGCACAGCTCGGCTTCTGCAAAAAAAAAACATCTTTGGTAATCGGCCAATCATGTGTAACTTTCTTCAATTAAACTCTCAATCTCAGTAGCCATTATTTCATCCCTCGAACCTCCTCCACTGTGGTTGATGGTGTTATAAGGTGCAGGGTTTAGCGGCTGTGGGCCACATCACAAGTCACTCACCATCGAGTCTACGGCGTGGGCTAAACGCTGGGCTGTTGGCGTAGCAGGCGCTGTCCGGGCTGCGTGCGTCATGCCCACCAGCCCGCCGGTGTGCAGCCATAACCAGCTGGTCCTTGGGAGCCTCCTTCACCAAGAATTCGCTGCACACAAAGACACAGAACCCCCCCCCCCCTTTATACTTATAGACTGTTCGGGCGAGTGCTGCTAGCGAACACCTTTGAAAGTCTGACAACACCACCCGGCATGCTGTTTTGCTTCCACAATACGAATGCTTACATAGTGCGCAAGATAAAAAATGTAAGGCTGAGTTCCACCTCGAGTAAACCAAAAAAGAGTTTAGATATTGCTTTCCACTACTTTTTTTCTCCCCGGTGCTCATGTTTTGCACCACACCAGGTACTCATTTAAGGCCGAATAATGGTCGTGAGTGGGAATCGAACGCGGCTCAGCGGGTTTGTAGTGCAGCGTGTTAACCATCACACTGCGGCTCCCTTCTCGACGCCTGATAAAAAAAAACATTTCAGTTGTAAAATAACATTGCAATCTGTATGCATGTATTCAGATGTTAATTCATCGGCTCGCAGCAACTTTGACAATATACTCTGTTAATCACTGTTTACCCAGTTTGTGTGTTGCCACGCGACAATGGACTTGACTGGATGGCGGTCAGAGGCAAAAAATGTGCTCGCATTGTTAATCATTCAAAGCGGAGGACACACTCAGTCGCTCGTGATGATCGCTCGCCTTTCAAAATTCATCACCAACGGTGAGACAATTGACTGTTACCCTCTGGGCACAGAGGCTGTCGAATAAAGCTGAGCCAAGCAAGACTTAAAGCTCCTAACCTCAAAAGCAGGCCTCACTCAGCAGCTGTGAGGTTCTTGGGGGGAATCTGTCTGCTGTGCTGGTCTGGCAGGGTTCTTGTAATGGTAAAATCCATGTGTTATTGCTGCCACCTCCTGGGATGGGACTTCTGAGCTCAGGTGAGGTGCATAGGGATCCTCCCAGGTATGGTCCTTTGCACACCTTCGTGCTCATTCCCTGTACTTTCTCCGATGCTTGTTCGCTCGAGAGTTTACTGCCTGGAATGCTCTTCCTTTCCGATATTAGAAAGCCACTGGAGCTATGCACTTTTAAATCTATACTGAAAACTCATTTCTTTAAAAGTGATTTTTGTGTATGGTTTGTTGTCCTTCCCATGCACCTCCGATTAGCATGCTTGGCTAGGTTTGGTGCGAAAATTCAACATACATACGTAAAAGTTAATGTTGCGTTTATCCCTGTACCGCTCGTCCTGTTCGTATGGTTTCTCTGTGGTGCTCACGCGAGTTTGTGTTGCGTTTACTCCCGTGCCCTTGATCCTGTTCAATCTGTATCCCTCTGGTGATGTTCTTCAAATTTTTGTATGTTAATGTGGTACCGCAATGTTCTGCTTTTTGAGATGCAAGTTGCATGAATAATGCTATTTAAAATTCATATCATTTACTATAACATTAGAAAAACCACCACCTAAGCAGGAGCAGCAAAAACACCACGACTACCATTACCATCATCGTCAGCAAGAGAAAGACCACCATCACAACTACCACAACTTATCATCACTATCGTCATCTGAAGCAACAGCAACAGGACCATCATCATCATCAAACACATCGGTAGAAACGCCATCATTATCAGCAGCAGTGGCATCAGCAGGGGCTCTATTAGCAGGACCACCATCAGCATCTTAAATTGTTGCCATGATCACAATAGTTATTATCATGATCATTGTCAAAACCACCACCACAATTAATGTCATCATCAAAAGCAGTAAAAGGTCGTCATCACCACCACCAATCAACCATCAGCATCGCCAACACTGTGCACTTCAGTTGGAGGTTGTTGTTTGAAGCGGACTGGGACCCTTAAAAGAATGGCGCCATCCGTGGTCGCCCCTGTGATTTACGGATCAAACAAATGACTCGAGACACCGCTATGGCAGCAAGAGCAATTTATGCAAATGCTGTCGCAAGAAGTCACGCGTTTGGCGCAACGGTCCTTCGCTGACTATTCCCGATGCATGAATCACCAAAATCATCATCGTCATCATGAGCACCCCACCTTTCGGAGGCGATGGAGACGTCGTCGCCTTGTGCCGGGTAGAGGATCTCGGGCTCCACGTCCGGCGTGATGCCCTGTGTCGCACCCGGCTCGGGGTGCGGTGCTAGCAGCGCCAGCGAGCTCGGCCGCTCGCACCGCTCGGCGGCGCGCGGCTCCGAGTGCGACACCTTCATCTGCCACCGCACACACAGGCGCGAGGGCAAAAACGCAGCGACGGTGAACCGCCGGGCACTTGACCGCCGCGCGTCAACAGCAGCAGAACCGCAGTCGACATTATGATGATGAACATCGGATAGGTCGCCCAGGCACAAAAACGGCGACGGTAAACCACCAAACAACAACAACAACAACCACGATGCCCAACGACTAGAGCTGCAAGAACCATGACCAGGCCAATGAAACGACTCCTATTTCAGTTGTGCGTTATATCAGCTATTGTATCGCTGAGGTCAAGACAATAAAAGCGAAAACTCTGCGTTTCAATGAGGTGCATGTGTTTTCTGTTGTTTGGCACGATGTCCGACTTTCCCCTCCACGTTCCAGGAAATGAATTTAGCTCCTGCGCTGGGAACTTTTTCAGAAACTTCATTCACCTCCTGAAGAAGCAGTCAGCAAGTGAAGTGAAACGTCAGGCATCATGCCGTATATTGCGCGGTACAACCCGAAAAAACACATCAGAGAGCTGCACGGCAGCACAACCATGGCAACACATGTAATGGCAACACAGTACATTATTTAACAAACGAAAAGAACACTTACTTCGAAAATGCAGCCACTACTGATAAAGTTTCTTCGCCGGGCTTCACGAGACACCAGACCTCGTCTGCAATGTGGCGATAAAGCCTTGCCGTCTCGCGGCTCGGCGAGTTATAAAAGGGCTTTATTCCAAGCAAATCATGTTTCGCGCCAATGCACAGGCTCCTCTGATAATGAGCGGGCACGGTGGGGCCCGGTTGCTCGGCGATGGAACAACGCGGCAAAGGGCTTTGGAATGCCGGCCTTTCACACGTCTTCCCTCAGCCCGACCTCCCCTCTCCCTCCCCTACCCCCATCCCCATCCCCACCTCTTTCCCTGCGACGAGAAGATTCAAAAGCCCAGCTCCCTGTCGTTGCTCCCGGCAACCCGCAATACAAAACCTCGCGAGCGTATTTCCCGCCCAAGTTAATTCGTCGCTCCAAATCTCGCTCGACCCCGTATCGGCACAAACGGCGTACAGCCAACACCACACAAATTAAGGGCCCAACTTTTTCTGGAATTACAAAATAAATGTTTGGCGGAAAAATTGAGCGACGACCTTGCTTTCTTTCATTGCAATATATACACACACACAAAGCTCACAACGCAAAACCACAGCAATTCAACAGACAACTTCTACACGTCAAACAAACAAGACAAAAACACTCCATTAACCTCAGCATGCAGCCTTGAAGCACTCTGCACTGTTCGAGTTGTCAGGTCTGCAAAGACTTGCAGTAACAGCGACATATATTTGCTCACAGACGATGACTTGTCGATCCCTGACACGACACGTATTGTTGCAAGGTCATGCCAGAGCCTGCAACGTGTGTAATACCAACGACATCATCATGCCGGACCATCTCTCGAACCCCGGGCAGTATCCCGGGGTTAAAGGGTCCGTCAAATTTGAAGGCAACTCGCAGGATTAAACTGCTCAGTGAAGCTACTAACCTCCCAGATTAAAGAGTTTCCAAGGCCAGGCAAGACTTGCGACTTCAAAAGGATCCAACCGCAAACTCTTGGGGGATGATGTTCAGCCCAACAGGCTGTGCACGGTGTTGTGCGTCTCCCCGCTCTAGCGTTGGACCCTATCAAGTTGTCAGGGAGCACCGTTGCTCATATCTTATTAATGGAAGCACTCTCCCTGTGGTAATCTGGGTGAAAAGTGAAGCCCCTTGTTTTTGTGTGTGTGTGTAAAGTGCCCTGCCCATCAGCAGACATAGCTCCAAGATTAAGTTATTTTCATTTTATTCCTGGTGCGCTACCTTGTGCGACTTTTGTCACCAGTTGTTGCTCGAGTCGCCCCTCCTTCCACACCAGTCTCCGTTGAGCACACAGCCAAGCGGTGAATTATAGTGAGAAAGTAACACGACGATAAACGTCATCAGTGAGTGCAGCTGTAATGCTCACTCATCAATCTGCGGAGCAGGCGGCTGTCATGTAGCAGCAGCAAACGTGCGGCAGCGCCACGCACGACAACACCAGCAGTAGCAGCAGAGCGCACAGCCACATCAATAGCAGCCGTCTGGTTTAAGAAGCTTCGTCTGGCATCAGATTCGCCAGACATGCTTGAGGCTTCTTCAGGCAGAGCGGGGCTTTGTGAACGATGCTGACCGCCGCCTCTCTCTATGAAGCTGACCAACGCCTATCGCATGCCTAGCCCATTAACCCCCACCCTCAGACACTGTCCACTTCTAGCCATTACCCAACCCCCCAGACCGAAATGAGAGTCGTGAGATGCGCTCACAGCCACACCCACGAACGAGACACCCAGGATGGGGCACAGACACCAACAGCTGTCCATTCATGACGAATAAAAAAAACAACCGCTAAATGTTACGATTACCCACCCTATGCCACAGGTAAAATTTATCTCAAAAGGCAAGAAGTGATTTTTTTTTAAATATCATCGTAAGATGTAGTATAATAGTACTGTTATTGTTAATTAATTTAGTAAGCGCTGTTTGGTGTTCATTGTTCAATTTTGTGGCAGTGAAGCAATAATGTTAATTGTTTAATGGTTTGTGGTGTTAGATGTGCCGAGTATTTATTTACAGGTTTAGTCCTCTTCTTTGGTTCTTTCGGTAAAGTCACGTAGAATGAGAATAAAATATACATTGATAAAATAAAATAACACAATAATATTCTCACGACGTTTCGGCCACAACACAAGCGGCCTTCATCAGGTGAAGGGACGAGACTGTCTGGTAGGACAGCGCTGGAGTGAAAAAGCCACGCTCAGATCACGACCTTTAAGCTATGTGAGAAGAAACAAAGCGCCTTGACAAAGGAATTAGCATATAATTTAGCATTGAAAAGCCATTTCAATTCTAAATTCTATGCTAATTCCTTTGTCAAGGCGCTTTGTTTCCTCTCACACAGCTTAGAGGTCGTGATCTGAACGTGGCTTTTTTACTCCAGCGCTGTCCTACCAGACAGTCTCGTCCCTTCACCTGATGAAGGCCGCTTGTGTTGTGGCCGAAACGTCGTGAGAATATTATTGTGTTATTTTATTTTATCAATTTATTATTTTATTCTCATTCTACGTGACTTTACCGAAATAACCAAAGATGATGAATCCTTGCAGTCATGAAAGCTTTAAATCGAAGGTTTAGTCCTATTTTGTGAAGCAGATTTCTATTAAAACAAACAGATGTTTAGGCTCATCAGGCTCTCACCTGGCTTAAATGAAGGATATCAATCATCTATTTAACCGCGGGTGGAGTGGTGACCCCAGTGGTTTGCACACTGCGCTATGAACCTGGCAACCTCAGTTTAAGCCCTGGTCTAACATCAGTGGTTAATGATATCCGAACAGGTCCTGTGACCCCCCCTTCACCAATCCACGTTTTACACATGCGTGTTGGAAGTATGGTCAAACAACCCTGGTTGACGGACAAGACATGGGGAGGGCCTTCCTCCAACAGTAGTGTGGCAAAGGGAAAACATTTTTTAGCTATTATTTATATATATCCATAGAGATTCGTTATCAATTTTCAAAAGAGCTGTGCTTCTAAAGAAATATCCAATTATCCGTAGTCAACTTTAATTTTTTGTTACGTATCATCCACCGTGAGTCAGAGCTGAATGTGCAGAGCAAGAAATTAATTCCGCGTTCGGTTAGGGCCCGTTATCAAACTGCGAGCGTAATTATCCGCCGGCAAGACCGTATCATCATCATCGGACCGAGAGCAGCATGTTCCCACAAGTGAAAATTGAAAGCAGCCTCGCGAAGAATCGGGAGAGATATTCGTGGTGCCGACGCAGTAAATCACCGCAAGCGGAGTGAACACACAAACACAAGTTACCGGGAATGCACGGCGAGCAACACTATCTCCTGACCAACTGGGGAAGTAATCCCCCCTCGGAAAGCAGCTGTCACACGCTTAAAACGCAAACGCCACAAAGCCATGCTTAGAGTGGCGTTTTTCTCTTTCCCACACCGTCGGTGCACTTTGCGCGATTACCGTGTTTTTTTCGTCAGGATTGTAAGAAGCACCCTCGAAACGCATGCCCGATCACAAGGGTAAAAACAAATCTCGTTGCACACAACTACCGAGTTATAAGATGCACCCCCCATTTTGTTTTAACAGTGCGGGAAAAAAAAGCATCTTATAATCTAGAGAATGCAGTATACAGCAGGAGGGGGGGGCGGGGACGAGGCTTTGCTTTAATTGTTTTTGCGTTTTCCTTCCTTGACTTCATTCCACACGCTAAGTGTCGAGATGGACGCCGCTATTTGTTTTGCTGTTTTTCCCACGTGCATTTGGTGATATTATACCCTGCATCCAATAGTGTGTTCTTGCATCATTAACGAACAGCGATTTGCTTATTTTGCATTTTTCACCGTGCGTTATACAATGTAGAATGAAAAAGATCATCACAGATATAGGAGTGAATAACACAGACGGGTAGGGAAATTACACCGAGAGATGGGAAGAGGAAAATGGCTTGGGGAACACATACACAAGACTTAAAACGGTCTATTAAGAAAATTAAGCTGGTCCGGTCGAGACTAACGAGGAAGTGAGAGCCAAAGGAGGGCACACCGGTGAGAAAGAATGTGACCCATGAAGATGGAGCAATGAAATTAGCTTATGCAAAATGGCTTCATGTATTTTTGCATCATGATACCATGAAAGATGGCAACGGGTAGGGGCCCGATCATGGCTGAAAATGATGATGATGATATTAATAGGAACTATGATTTTTAAAAAATAACACCTACAAATGAAAGCACTGGTATCAAGATCATAATCCAGAGGCAAATAGAAACAGCTGTTGTGTCTATGCAGGCATAAACATCTCTCGCTCATTATAAAATATGCCAGACAAAAAAAAAGCCACACACTAACATATTTCCCAGCTGCCGAGGTATAAATATCTGACCCGTTAACACACACGGCATTCGACCTATGCGAGCAGATGTAGAAATGGCACAGCCGCAACACCGACGCTGCTCCACGCAAACAACGCACGCTGTGCGAAAACGAACCGTGATGTCCAAAGTGCACAAATACAAAGACCTCACGTATAGCCTGAACAGGCCGTTGAAGCAAGTGCTGTTAGTGCGAGCATCTATGAAGGCCGGCACGGCACACGAGGGGGTGGGTGGTCAATACTATGCCCGGCCGCCTTTGTTTCCCCAGTGTTGATGTTTATACACGCTGCACCAGGTACTCAATTGAGACCAGTCGACCGACGAGAGGGCTCAGAACTGGTTCAGATAATCGTCACCGGTGTTGGCCGTGAGCGGGAATCGAACTCGGGTCGCCGGGTTCGTAGCGCGGCACGCTAACCGCGACGCTATCCCTCCTCTTTACCTTCTATCCAAGTTGTGCTAGCTCAGCGCTGCCACCATCGAGCCACCTCACACACACACACAAAGGGTTACCATGCCCCCAGCAGCTAGTAAACAACACTGCGCACCTCATTCATGAGCATCTCCACGTTGGACGGGATGAAGAGCTTCCTCTCGTCCAGGGAGCCAATCCCCGTGGTGGCACCGGGCCCTCCCAGCGGCGGCGTCGACCTCGGCGCAGTAGTGCCGTTTCGCAGCGGGGGGGTGGGGGGCTCGTCATCATGCTCAGGCCGCGAGGGCGGGGAGTCGTGCTCCATCTCGAGCTCGCGCAGGTCCAGCATCGACTTGACGGCCTGCGCCCGCTGCTCCCAGCGCCGCCGTGGAGGACCGGAACCGCCGGGGCTCCGGTTACTGTCGCGGCTCGGCAGCGAGCTGTCATCCAGAACCTGGCGGACCGGGTGGGGAGAGCGGGGCGGGCAGTGTTAATTTAATTAACTGATGCAAATATTTGTAAACAAAAAAAAAAGTGTCTTTTATTTTAGTCAACGATGAATAAGAATGGACGAAAATATTCAGGCGTTATGATCACGATTACAACTACCCACCAGAGATCAAAGCATGACTAAGAGGATACGGAGCTTACTACCATGGTCTCTGGCTTATGAGACAAAGGAAAGTAAGACGCACCCCAAATTTGTGCCCGGTGTCAACAAAGTTACACAAATATGGTCACTCACAGAGATAGACTGGATTATAAGATGTATCCTCAGCGCTAGTTTGTAAATACTGTACAAGGAAAACAGTGCATCTTACAATCGAAAGAATACAGTCGTCTGAATCAAGATGAAAACTAAGATATTCTTGGCACACAATGAGAAACTGCAGTGCACTCAGGAAGACCAGAACAGTATTTGGCGACATTATACATCCAGTATATAAAAACGATTAATCGAGTTTACCGATTGGCTGGCCTGATGAGTGGACTCAAGAATTGGCTGCTTTGTTCGACTCGACTAAGAGACAGACTAAATGTAATCCACCAACTAAGGGCCACATTCACAGCTCCGCTCTGGCTGGGCCTCCAACAACGAGAAGCTCAGGCTTGAACCGCTCAGTTACTTTCAAAGAAGGACCAGTGGGCTCAGGCGTGGCTTGGCTTAGGCTCAGGTTCATGGAAATTCTGAGTATGAATGGGACCATGCTCTGCACACCAAATCAAGTTAAGCATTGGTTTGAGCCAGCTCACTTGAGCCAGAGCCAAGCCTGAGCAAGTATATGGGTCAAAGACTTGACGAACATGCCACAGGTTCTTAATGACACGACTATGACAATGAACAGAGTAAAATTAAATACGCTAAATTAACACCAGAGGCAGATCCGTAACCTACTTGCTGTACTGCCAACTAACGGTCACTTTGTAACACTATTACGATGGCCAGCTTTCAGAGGTAAATTTGAGGATATAGGTATGGTTTTATATTTGACAAGAAAGTCTCTTCTTCTACAGTCATCTAATGGCAATCTCATAGCAACGTTATTGATTTCAAAATAATGTTACAGCCCTATGTCAATCCACTGCTGGATGAAGGCCTTTCGATGTCCCCACAATAAAATCAACAATCGTGTGATTTCATTTCCGGTGAGTATACTTCACATTGCTCTACTGCCATCTAACGGCCACCTCAAAGAACTGTTATCCATATGAACAACAATAGCAATGTCAACTCAGCTCTCCAAAATCTTATGATTCAGTATCACAGTAAGGAAACGTCAATAGTTTGTAGTTTCATGGATAGGCTCTCATGCCATCGGAATGTAGAATTCCCTCTTACAACCTCAGGGCTATAAATGGGGGTTGAGTAATACCCCATGCTCATATAAACCCAACACCATTTAGACTTTTTTTTTAGCTTTCATGCCACATCAATATAGAATTTAATTATCGAAGAAAGCCTCAGGGAGTCTCAAGTCCTATTCAGGGGTATCCTACTGCATTTGAATATTTGGTTAATTTAATTCATGGAAAGTTTGGTTTCCGTGTTGGTAAATTCGGAACTCCCAAGAAAAATCCCATTATTCTTACTCACAAACATAAGATTCAAAAAGTCTAGATTTAAAGCTTTCGTGACTGCTAGGATCCATACTCTTTGGTTCTATTGGGTAAAGTCACGTAGGTAAAAAATAAAATAACAAAAATCACGACGTTTCGGCCACAACACAAGCGGCCTTCATCAGGTGAAGGGACAAGAGGTGAAGGGACAAGACGCTGTCCTCCAGACAGTCTCGTCCCTTCACCTGATGAAGGCCGCTTGTGTTGTGGCCGAAACGTCGTGATTTTTGTTATTTTATTTTACCTACGTGACTTTACCCAATAGAACCAAAGAGTATTCAAAAAGTCCATTGCTCTACTGCCACCTTGTGATCACTTGACAGCCTAGCAGTTTTGGGAGTCTTACAAATCTGTTGACTTAGAGCTGCCAACTCGCGGCTCGGTAAATCTCTCCCTCTCATGGCGAGTTTTCAGTTGTCGATACGTAAATTACGGGAGCAGCACTGGAACGCGCAACAGGCTGCACAGTGTGGGGAGGCCTTCGTCCACCAGTGAATAGATAATGGTTGATGATGATGCAGAATGACCTCTGACCTGCTTCTGGGCCCAGAGGGGAAGGTGGGTGACGCTGAAGGGGTCATCGATGTCCGGATCCACATCTGTAAAGCAGAAAGTCCCACTAGAATCATTACTGGATTTACCACTACATTATTGTTAGAAACTTTATGGCACAGATAAAACAAATATAAGAACTTCCAAGAAACACTTAAATCGATTGGCAGTGACCCAGGTCACCATCGTGACCCGGGGATGCCAAAACCTCCATAACTCCGAAACCAGAAGGCCTATGAAGACAGGAGATGTCACCGAGCCCGATATGCACGCCAAATATGGAAATTAAAAAAACACGCAAAACACCCATAAAAAAGGGGGGCTGCTGGGGATTTGTGCCTGGCAACGGCTGTTTATTGCTTGTTTTGAAAGTACATCAGGATGCTGGTCTGGTCATTCCCCAGCACGTTCTGCTTCTTACGGGGGCGGCCACCCCCCTTGTCTTTGGGAGCGAGACCACTCGGAGGCAATGGCGCACAGGACGCTCTCTTGGTACGGCCGGCGGTCATGGTCGTGCTGGCGGGATGGACATTGTCGTCATCATCGCCCCCAACGTCGCCCTCTGGCAGGACAGGGTAGTAGTACCAGCGATGCTCCCAGAAAAAAACCTTAAACTATTCCCGGCCCACCAATATTTTGCGGTGACCCGGGCTACCGCCAATCGATTCACTTATCATGCTTGCAAACATGATAAACGTTATACGTCCATTAAATTTTGCGACTGATTTAACTCATATTCTTGGTTCTTTCGGTAAAGTCACGCAGAAGGGAAACAATAAAATAAGTCAGTGCATAGGTTTAAGCCAAAATAAGCTATACATGGCTAAACGTGGCCCATACCTGCATAAAAACACCAACTAATCGAGACTTGATTAAAGGAGATTCACGTGACTGTACATAATGAGAGCAGAGAGAAACTGCTTGAAAAAAGCAGAAATGCTCACGCTGCGATGCAACGCCGGAGTAACAATAAGAGATGCAAAGAGAAGAGAGGGTATTAGAAAACAACCATGCGTACGAAGTATTGTAGAGAAAGCGAGGGATGCGAGGCCCAGACAGTTGAGCCATGTGGTGCGGATTGAGCATGGAAACATTCACATGGATATTAGCGGAAGGAGAGGAAGAAGGAAGATGAGAAGGAATGATAATAGACACGGGAACATTACAATTGCCGGGGTGACAGCAAGGACGGGAGGAAGAGGTGGGGGGGGGGGCCTGCCACGGACAGAAATGGAGGGAGACCCAGGCAGCTGACACCATAGCTGTAAAAATGAGACACTACGACTGCTGCTACGAGCGACTCTGCTGGGTCACCATAGCCTGTATATTTTGAGTTTTAATGTTCTCCCCGTGGTCGTGTGGATTTTTCTCCGGGTCCTCCGGTTTTCCCCTCCACATATTTTTAGAAACATGCATTGTGGGTATTTGGCTCCTATAAATGTCCACTTCGTTGAGCTATGATTTGTGGCAATGTCGTTTCTGAAAAAGAGCTGTATAGCTCAGTCGGCCTCCCCTGGCAAAAAATCGTTTATAGTTTTGTAATACTAGCGGCTCTGCTGGGTCACTGTAGTGTAGAGTGGGGATCGTAAATGTGTCGAGGGGAGGTTGCTGCTACCTGCGTTGGACACGGCGTCTCCGTTCTGCTCCTCCTCCAGCTCCGCCGTCTCCCCGTCCTCCTTGCTGTCACTGTCAGATGAGAGCGCAGGCCGCGGAGCCGTGCCATACGAGATGCGCCTGCTGGCACGCGCACAGGCGCAGCACAACAAGAACAACAACACGGTTCGGATTTACATAGCGCACAGATGGGGCCATAGCTCACGACGCTGCGCAGAAGCAGAGGGAAAGGAGGAATAATCCGTTCCTATTTTATGGAGAGGAAGAAACTGTCAGTTAAAACTGGAGGAGACGAGGAAGGGTCCTTGAGTCTGGAGTTGAACAGGCGCACAGAGTCAATAGCACGAATAGTTGGAGGAAGAGGATTCCAGACCGTGTTGTCAACAGAGGAGAAAGAGTAACCTGGTTCGATAGAAAGCATTGGGGAGTAGGGCGACATGATAGGGGAGAGGTAGGCAAGTCTGTGGAGTTGAGCAAAGTGAGATGATAAGACAGAGGTCAGCAGGAAAGAGCCTTTGAAGGATCGTGAAGATGGTGAGTGCGAACCTGCAGTTGATCCAAGATTGGATAGGATTTTTTTTTTCAAATTAATGCTACACAAGCACAACCTCAATGAAGGCCTCGCCACTGTCAGTCATAGTCAGTAGGGTGTGGTGAAGTGGTGCCCAGAACTGGTTCAGATATCATTCGCCACTGATTTCAGCCACAGGCCGGAATTTAACTCGGGTATTTAGGTGCGATACCCTCTGTGCCACTGCTCCACTACCATATCAGTTTGTAATGGGACGCCATCATGTGGCAGAAATGCAGCAATGTTCGACACGACGAATTGGCAAAGACGATCTCAACAGCACAGCAGATGGCAGTGCCTACCCACTTCCAACCAATACAGCACTTAAGCTTTCCTGCATTTAGTCTATGGCCTCACAACAGAGATAAAATGGACCACTTTGTTTTAAAATGTTATTTTCCTTATTCTACAAAAAAACACTTGCGTGGGCCATGTAAAAAATAGAATCACACAGCTCTTACTTTCTAACATCTCTGGCAAAGCCAAGCAGGTCATCAGCAGCTTGGCCATGCCGTGTTGAACACAAGAGTCACGTGTTTTGTCTCTAATCCCGCCCCCCACATTATCTCATCACTCGTGCCAATGGCCAGCGAAGAGATGCCACACGCGTGAACATCCCACCCTCAATGACGCTTATCGTAAAAAGCCTCGAAGTAAACAGACCAATCGGTCGCGCTTGTACATAACAATTGCAACGCTCATCACTGCTACGTGACACTCAAGCTCGGACCGTGATCGCTTCCTCGCGCCCACGCGGCGACTATATGATGATTCACGGAGTATATCGTCACGAGGCACAAAGACAAAGACCCCTCCGTGCAGCCTTAACAAACTGTAGGGGCAAGTACTGTTCGCGAGCACCTATGAAGGGCCGGCAGGGCACACGAGGGGGGGTGGGTGGCCAGCACCACGCCTGGCCACCTTTGTCTCCCCAGTGGCGAAGTTTACACACCGCACGCACCAGGTACTCATTTGAGGTTTGCGTCGACCTAGGGGAGGCCCAGAACCGTTTCAGATAATCGTCACTGATGTTGGTCGTGAGCGGGAATGGAACTCGCGTCGCCGCGTTCGTAGCGCAGCGCTAACCACTACACTACCGCTTCGCACACGCCACACACTGTACAGCTGGCACCGCCAGTGTGCAGCTGAACCGTAAAAAACAACTCAAGGGCCGGTGTGGGTGGGGGGGATTTAACAGAGGGAGCAGCAATCTCTTAATCCTCGAGGGAAGCGATCGGACAGCGGAGAGGCAGTAATCATCGTATCTGGGCGCGGTGCGCCGCTAAGTTGCGGGGCGCGCCCACGTGTGGGCGATCCCTTCCCGTCGTCACGCCACGGGGGGGGTGGGACGCTTTTTATTTTCCTCCATAAAACTACCCGGGGCGAGAGGGTATGCTTGGCGGTTCAAGGGTCAGAGATAATGAGCCGTGCACCGCCAAGAGCCTGGGTTTCAATCCGGTGGATCAGGTTCCCCGTAGTAAAACCGGATTTTCAATTGAAGCGGAGTTGATGATCTCAACCCAGTTTATCAGTGACTGATCGCTAAGGCCATCTTATTAATCGTGGCTTTTTAGATTCATTTGTCTGCATTTCAACTGAGAATTGTAAATACAGTATCGGTTTTACTGCCTTTCCCACTGCTCGCGCAGTGTCTTATTTGTTTACGCGTTGTTTTGAAGTTTAATCATGATGGTAACTGCTTGTGACTGGATAGAGCCCATCAACTGTAGTTTGTTTCAAACCAAAGATGTATTCACTGCATCCACAACGCATTTACTTGCACAGATGAAATGTAATTCCCTCTGAGAGTACAAATACATTTTTGGGAAGGACATACCTTTTCATACGTTCTTTTGGCTTTCCAAACAGCTTGGATATGTGAACAAATGGCACTTATTCAAATACAAAGTTAATTGGAAATAGATATTTATAAAAACAACAATGGAAAAAAATATGCCAAGAGTATCCACAACTTCATAACAAATGATTACATTTAAAACTTAAGAGCGCTTCGAAGAAGGCTGCAGCTCATGAATTAACAGTTAAGTTAGTTGATCAAAAAGTCACGTGCGACGGACTGAAGTGTATACTCCCACCCTCTTACAAGACATCTGTCCAACGTGGAAGAGTAGGCCAAATACCCTCTCGAGGTAATTTCTCTATAACTCGCCAGTCCCCCAGTCGTGGTGTGAGCAAGAAATTGCATCTTTACCCCTTTTCTTAAGTGAAGCAATTAGGACAGTCTTACGTTTAGAAGCAAAGGCCCGCCAAAAATCAATAACAGCCTGAAAAATTCCCACGTGCGGCTAGAAGCCAACACGTGCTCGCTAATGCAGCGCCGGTTTAACGAGCGCTGTGTAAATTTGACCGGCGTGCACCCAAGGTCGATATGGATTATTTCTTGCGCACCACTGCCAGTCTCATGCTCATGGAAGTGTGCCGGGGGACGTCCAGACACGTCGCGCGCTCGAAAGCCACTTAATTACACTCAAGCTTTCCAGCGTTTAAAACGTGCGGTCGAGACTAGATGGGGGAAGAGCGACGGCTGCCAAGCCCCCCGAAAACCATGATGACTTTTGCTGCTGCCAGAGACGATGGCAAGCGAGCGTTTGATTCTGTTTGCTCGCGGCAATGGGAAACCAGAGAGGGACATGTAAGTGGCTGAGAACGGCAAACTGTACCCATAAACCTCACTCGTTGATTTCTGCACCCGTATAAGAGGGTTCGGTCTACCAGATGGTTTGATCTCATCCACACTTTATCTTACCACCACACTGTAAGTTACAAAACTCACTCGGTTCCCAACTCGCTCACCAACTCGCTCGGTGTACCAGACGGACTTGTTTCGTCTCATTTACCGTGTGTTCGTCCACCACACACGCAGATCACAACACTTCTCTTTCTGCTCCTTCCCTCGCACTGCTCCACTTTAGTGTTCCATCCCATAGTCTATTTTCCCCAAGCTCTTACAATGGTGCTCAATTCAAGAAATGTTTCAACTCTTTATTACAACCCTGATGGCAGTGTTTGTTGCCGACCACTTGATGCTTTGAGTCAGCCACCGTTAAAAACAACGCTGTGTCAAATTCAAATAAGACTGGATAACGAAATTATGGAGAAACACAGCGACCAACCAGGTGAAATCTGATTTTTTTAAACACAAGATCACAAAAAAGGTTAATTTGTCTTATGCTATTTAAATGGATTCTATAAAACAAAAATGAATATGAAACACCAGTATGCCTGGCTTTTGTAGACTATAGAAAGCCATTCGATTCAGTGGCAACTCAGTCATCCAAGCTCTCAAATAATAAAGTACTTAATAAACATGTTGTACTATTTATAGAGATGGAACAGCCACACTGACATTACATGCTGCAAGAAACAAGTCCAATATGAAGTTACTCAAGTAACTATGCTCTTGCCAAGAATATTAAGCAATATATTAGAGGTTGCTTTCCAAAAACGGGGTTGTAAAAATTAGGGCAAACATAAATCGAGGACGTATTTACAAGCTCAGATTCACAAATGACAGTCATTATCTCAACAAATGAACACGACCTCCAGGAAATTAAGATTGAAAAAAAACCCTAAGTAATTGCACATCTTACTCGCAGCACAATTGTGCGAGCACATTAAAAATGATACTGTTTATAGTTCATGCAAACCGTATCTCACAAACACTAAGGAACGAAAGACATGTTGGAAGGCAACATCATCTTGCTGGCACCAGCAAGATGATTTCTGTAAATTCATGGGTATATACGATGTTTAAAGTGCACACCAAGACACCCGAAACTGCTGCCTACAAATAACAAGTGTTCTGACCTACAAAAAGGACACAATCTTGATTTGAAGCTTTCGTGACTGCAGGAATCCATACTCTCTGGTTCTTTCAGTAAAGTCACGTAGATAGAAAAAAATAAAAAAACACGACGTTTCGGTTTATTATTTTTTCTATCTACGTGACTTTACCAAAAAGGACACATTCAAGCAATTCACACGGCGTCATCGTGAAGGGCTAACGTCTCACTTATCTGTACCGACCTGCAGAACAGCCAAGTACTGATCTCGTGCGTGCACGCATTAGATAAACCCCAGAAGGCTTTACGGTATTAAAAAAAATTAGCAGCTGTGCAATTGGGCAGTGCCTGACAACAAAAGTTTAAATCGAATCGGCAGCCTTTACTTTTGACTTGCGCTCGGCGGTATCTTCTAGTAACAAGATGGTGGTGGAGGGTAACCCTCACGGAGCTTCAGGTTAACGTTGGTGAACATTCCGTGACAAGGCAGGACATACAACACACAAGCCACACAAAAAAGCACGCTAAACGGCAAACATGAAACCACAGCAAGTACGTAAACAAATGTACATTAAGAACGCTTAAAAGTCTGCAGCTCAAACCCCCCCCCCCCACATTTCACCCGGCACTTACCCGTAGTGTACATTGTTCGTTTCACGATTAAGTGACCTCTGCAAGACCTGGTTCAGGAGTGAGCCGTCACTTGAACTCTGTATGGATGTATGTTTGCTCGCTGGCAAACAAAGATTGCCGAGTCTAGACATTCTTCTCTCTTCTCGTTTGTCCAACTGCCGCGATACCGAGTACGAACCTGGAGCGGCGCAAGCAGAATCTCGGTGACTTATAGAGAGCTCGAGTGTTCAAAGTTCGTCACAAGGAAGTACTTGATATGGACAGGTGGGTAATGAAAATTCTTCACTGAACGAGTAAGGATTGCGTAAAAACTAACGACATTCTGGCTCGCGCAACTGGTTCAAAAGCTGCCACGTGGCTGCTTTACTACACCGACGCTATCGGTGTTTTACAGAAACATCGCTGGCGGAAAGACCAAAAAGGCGCGCCTGACACGGGTGACTTCGCGGCTTGAGAATGAGGACAGAATGCTTTTTGTAATTGTCGATGCCTGGACTGGATGTTTTGTTTTCAACGCAAACAGACATTTGTCACGCCTTTAGCAAACACACAAGGGCACGTTTAAATGCAGCCAAGTGTTAAATTACGACTGGGACAAAAAGCCTCCACCATAAAATGGAGAATCACCGTAGTAACTGTTTTTTGCCATGCAAAACCCTGAAAATAAATCCCGAGAGGAAATTTGACGCCAAACACAGCAGGTTGGCTTTTTACATTTGTAACAATGGAAATCCATTATTTTCATTGTATTTATTTGAGCATTGCCTATCGGGAACCATACGACCTAGAAAATATGCCTCGCTGTTACAACCGTTTATTTAAAATGTGTCGTAAAGGACGAACGTTTTCGGAAACGTCTTCTTATTCACGGTGCTGATGTCACAAAAGCTATCTCAGTCTTTAGGGTGCACCAATAACTTGCCAGAATGTATTGCCAATGGGTCTAATAAACAGGTGTGGGGTGGTTAGTCAGCTTAACACAAGGCTTCCGCGACCAATATTATTCATAAGTGTGGGGGAGTAACGCCGAGACAGCATGCACCAGCATCGACCCTCCAGCACCAACGCCCCCAATAGAGCCCCCTCTTCCTAGGGGGTTCCCCTCCTGGCAGAGCCCCCCAATGGAGCCCCCTTCTGATCTCCCGAATCTGAACAGCGGTCGATCCAATGCAGCCACTGGGACATGTGGCCGACCCCTCGGCCTCCTCCCTCCACCCACGAAGTTATCTCGCTCAGTGAACCCGGTGGGAAGTTCACAATCCCCATTAAGCACGACCCTTCACACCAACAACACAAACAACCAAGGACACCATCCCTCTGCTGCAGGGTACATTCTGAACCACATGCAATTTTACAAGTCACGCACAAACCAAATGACGTAGGATGTAAAAAAATAATGACTATGATGATGAATGCCTTTCTATGCTCAGAAACGTTTTCGGAAACTTTGTTAATAATAGACAGCTGCCGTGTCAGTTCAGGAACAAAGTAACCCAACCGGTACCTGCCTCCTGGATATACTGTATGTATTGTTGATGACATTGGTTTCAAATTCAATGTCAACGTTGTTTCTGCTTTGATGAGTATTGCGTGGCTCTCATCTCCTGTTCACCAACTTCAAGGCAGTGGTGGAAAGTCCCCATTTCTATAATGAGAGCCAGTCTATCAAGAAGCAAACGGTGTTGACTTCCCACTGAGAGGTACCGATTTTAACAACTCGTGAAAATGTCGGGCTGAGTTGACCCCCGACCGGAATTTGACCTTCCGATTGCGAGTCGTGCACTTTGACCCGGCCAGATCCAGTTCCAAAATAAGTGACTAACAAATAAGGGACTGCGGTAACCACCACAGTCCCTTATTTAAAGTGTGTTAAATTTGCTGTTCTGTGGCCAGTCACTAAATATAACTTTCGTTAAAAAATATTCTTAGAAACTAGGCATGGCGGAGCAGCGATACAGTGGTTCAAATAGTACATTAAAAACCCAAGCCAGTGACCCGAGATTGATTCTCAGCCATGGCTAACATCAGCGGCAAGTGATGGCCAATGCAGTCTTGGCCTGTAGCACGGATCAGCATGGTGAAATATGGTCAAACCGCACCTTCAATTAGCACGGTTGGTTATGTACGGTGCGAAAGTAGTTCAACAAACATACATACAAACAACCTGAGCAATACAGCATGCGGATGGCCTTTGTTTGACCTCGGGCTGTAATTTATCTTTATTACTATTACTGACCATTGGACTCGTAATGTTTTGCCTTCAATTGTCAGTCATAAATCAGAAAACAAATTGTCGCAAATTGATCAAATATTTTTTTTTGTTTCTATCATGGTTACACTCTGTGGCTCTAAGTGGCTGCAGGGGTCACATGAACAGATTTCTTGAAAAAACATGCAATTTGAAAGGAATAATTCTCATCAACACAATTAAATGCGTCTCATGAGCATAATAATAAATTTTCACTGAAGCACTATAACCTGCCCATTAGAGTACTTATTTTATGACAAAACAAGGAAATGTTCCACCTGAAGCTTTTTTTAATATATATACACACACAACACACCAACAACCTTTGGGAAATTTAACAATTCAGTGGGTGGCAGCAGCGTGAACAAGAACATTTTTCAAATCTAAACGCACGAGACAGGTGGCAGTTATGGGTAATCATGTGAGCAAGTGTCGAGGCAGTGAGGCTCAGTGTCCCTCTGCATGGAGTGACTGAATCAATTGCTCTCACAGCCAAAATGACATGATGATAGTGGTGGTTGGCAGCGATGGTGATGACGGTGTCAGTAAGTGGTGCGGTAAGGAGCTGTGGCGTGGTGGTTAGCGCACTGCGCTATGAACCCGACAACCCGAGCACAGATTCCGCCAATGCCCAATGTCAGTGGCAAATATTAGAGCCAGTCATGGACCTCTTCTCGGGTTTGTCATGTAAACAAAACACGCCAATTAGTTACAATTATATAATTGGCAAGTTTTTTTTACGTGACAAACCTTACTGGCTGTGTCGGGTGGTGGAGGGTTACGATACATTTATACTTGCACGATCTAACCCAAAAACCTTTATTATTAATAATGTTGGTCACGAAAGCCTACGTGTTAAACTGGAGTGATGTGTTAACAACATTACTGGGGACACAAACGGTAGCCAGACATGGTGTTGGCCACGACCCGCTCGTGTGCCTTGCCAGGCTTAATTAGGTGCTCACTTACTGCACCTGTACCCAACTGTCTGTTAAAGGTGGCAATGGCGACAGTGGTAGCGGCATTGTGGAGGTGGTGTTAACGATGGTGATGGTAGCAGTGCTGATGAAGGTGCCAATAAGAGTGATGGAGGCAGCAGTGATGGTGGTGATGATTGTGGCAGTGACGGCAGTGGAGTTGACAGTTGTGGTGGTGGTGGTGTTAGCGATGGTGATGTTAGCAATGCTGGTGATGTTAGCAATGCTGGTGATGGTAGCAATGCTGGTGATGGTAGCAATGCTGGTGATGGTGCCAGTATTAATGATGTTGCCAGTAATAGTGATGTTGCCAGTAAGCGATGGAGGCAGCAGTGATGGTCACGATGATTGTGGCCATGATCATGGCAGTGATGGCGGTGGAGTTGACAGTTCAGTGGTTACGTTGACAATACCAGTAGTTTTGATTTAAAGCTTTCGTGACTGCAGTAATTCATATTCTTAGCTCTTTCGGTAAAGTCACGTTTTTATTGTTTTATATATTTTATTGTCTCCCTTCAACGTGACTTTACCGAAAGAGCTAAGAATATGAATACCAGTAGTGATGGCGGCAGTGATCTGGTGGCAATGATGGTGGCAACGGTGGTATCGCCGGTGGGCCATGCTGATGTTGGCAGCGGTGCTGGCGGCACTCACCTAGCTGGCGGGGAGGCAGAGACGCCACGCGGGAGTTTGTGCAGCTCCAGCTGGCGCTGCCGCATGCTCTCAGTAAGCTCGGGGTTGAGCCTCCATACGAACACGCAGCTGTGGACATGCATGTGTCACTCACCACTCGCAACAATAATAATAACGGTAACATATGGCTGATACATTTGTTTTGGGGCTAGGCCATGCAGTCGTTTGATACTGAAACTCACTTTATGAACCCCACCCACACCACCCGAAAAGACTCGTGTATAAAAAGATAATGCGTTGCTCAAATTTTTACCCAATTCAGATTTCCGAATACACTACCTGAAGAAGCTGAAAGCAGTTTGCTTCTGTCATAAAAATTCTTAATCTATCAGTGAGAAATAATTGTATTGGTCAGAATTTGATCAGTGCATTGGCACATATATGTAATTTTGTCATTATAACGACCACCACGTGGCCCAATCCAAAACAAATATGGATCATTGTAATGGCTATAAAAATCTACGTTTCAGAGTTAATGTACAGTTCCCTCAATGCACTGCTGGACGAAGGCATCCGCATGCCACGTCAATCATGCGGGATGGATGACACCACACTTTACCACTCTCCTGGTGAACCATAAATCGCATCAGAACATCAACAACAGGCCAATGCGCCACATCTTCTTCATGAATAGAAAATTAAAGACACAAACCACTGCGGTTGTGGCCATGCAACCTAAACTATGGTCCATATAGTAACCCACTGTAGTCTGCGCTCCTTCATTGGAGCAGGAATATAGCAAAACTACACAAACGCTCACACGTCATCGTGGCTAGAAGACCTCGACATTGGCATTTAGCACCTGAACATATCGCTGCCACGTACAAGAATAGAAAACTAGGCTGCTCTGTGGTTTGGATTTGGTCCAGGGAGGCCAAACACCAGTTCAGATATCCACTCACCATGGATGTTAATCGTGACCGGGCATCACCCTGCAAACTGCTGGCCACCTCTCGAAGACGCTCACTCACATATCACACGTCATCTCCCAACCCCTCACCACCTTCCAACCACGCACCACCTCTTTCACTCCTTACGACTCACCACAGCCCACACGTGTCACTCACCACCTCCCAGCTACCTGTGACTGTCAACACCCATCGCTTGAGACCTTCCAACCACTCAACACTTTCCTCGATCACTTATTACTTTCAAAGCAACTCACACCGCCAAACGCACTTACACTCGCCACCAGCACTCGCAACGTGCCAGGCTTAATAAGCTACAAGTTTGATTCCCGGCCACGGTTATGGTCAGTGGCTTTTCCTCAATGGCGGGTGATCTCTGACCCGGTCCTGGGGAACCCCCTTCAAAAAACGGTACTCACTAGAGCGGTGAAAGTATGGAAGAGCAAAGGGCTGTAAATTTTTTTGTATGTTTGTAATATTGTAATACATTGAATGTGTGCACCAAAATCAGTGCCGATGCATGTTAGTTACTCGTCAAAATCCTTAACACTATGCACGCAAACAAAGGTGTTAACTCTGATCTATTACACCTACAATAGTGCTGTTTGTCGCTGACCACTTGGCATTTTGGGCCTTGGGAACTGTGCTCAGCAACTGTTAAGGGAAAAAAAAACTCACCTATCAGCAGAGACAGAGATAAAGTGGCTGCAGTTGTTGCTAAACTTCATTCCAGTAACGATCTCTGCAGGGGTCAAATGGCACATAGGAAAGGTCGTCAGACAGGGCATGATCTTATGAAGGCGAGGTAGCAGGTGCGGGCGACTGTGTGCGCGTGCATGTCGCCGGTTGCGCAATGTCGCCCGCCCACCATCCCGCCGCATCCTCACCAGAATGTCCGAACATGGTGGCCACACACTCGCCAGTGTAGAAGTCGTATATTGACAGGTTCTTGTCAGAGGAGCTGGTGGCGATGTACATGCCTGAGGGGTCCATTTGAACCTGCCACGTGCACGCAAGGATGCTATCATTAAACAGCACACAGCCACGCAAAGCAATACATTCTCAATAACTGATAGATGAAGGTCTCCCCCAAATCATGTCCGTCATGTGGGTTTTCACATTACTTCACACAAATCAGTGCGTGTTGGTGCAGGGAGGAGAGGGGATGGCAGGTCTGGTTCGGATATCACTTGCCACTGACGTTAGCAGTGGCCGGGAATCAAACGCAGGCAACTGCTTTTGCAGTGCAGCGTGCCAACCACTGCACATGACAATACAATGTGTCGATGTCTTTTTGTTGGGTTTGAATGCGACCCCATCACTGAAAGATGTGCGCCGTGGGGGAACACTCACTAGAGGGAGGGGGTGGAAGATTACACAGGACTGGGGAATTCCTGACAGAATCATATGCAACAGCATCTCAAGATACTGCCGAGAAACTGTGGGCATATTTATTTTATAGAGAGAGGTAGTCAATCATTGCCACTTAAAAAAGAGGACAATAGTCAGTAGTGTAGACAACCAGGGGGAGGGGGATTCCAGCACAGGAGAAGGAGCGACCCCCCCTACTGAGCACAGGCCAGCTTGGGATTCCAGCCAAGGTGGTTGGTAGAGCAAACAGTCGTAAGAGAATGAGATGAGAAGTACAAGTAGGAGAGTAGAAGACATTAGTAGAAGAGTAGGGTAACGAGAGAAATGAGAGGTAAATGTAATGCAGCCTATTTAGAATCTTGAAATTGGCGAGGACAATTATGCGAGTTACTCTAGGTTGCATTAATTGCAAGAGGAGGAATCTGGGGATTGGAGTGGCATGATCTCGCTTACAGGTACAGGCAAGATGTATGGTTAGATTGACGCATCAACTTCGATTAATGTTAATTCTTAAGCTCACAGTATAATGCATAGAATTGCATGCATAAGAATCAACATTTTTTACGAGTATGTCGCATGCAATTGTGGGTAAAAACGTCACTACGGCAGTCGACAGAAGAGCTACGTTTCATTGCGATGTTACAAAAACAACTATCGAAAGGAATCGCGATCTTGAATGGGACTAATTATTCAGATCGCCATGGGTGAATTGGGAGAAGCCATGGGGTGACATTCCACCTGATTGCAAGCAGTCATGGATGCAAAACAAAGTTGGTGGTTAACCTGTAAATCTGACAAGTTGATGGATAACCAGGGAATTGACAAGGCTTACGGTTAACCACGAATTTCCAAAGGTCAGGAACAAAGAAAATAAACGCAAAAATTCGCAGAGCTCATCGTGCAGGGTGCAGCAGGAACGCAGCGCTGCGGGTGACACGGCAACGGCCGTTCGGACACCGACCTTGATGAGAGTGCCGTCCTCTCCCTGCGAGCCCTTGTAGCACTTCCTCTGCTTGCCGCTGACGATGTTGTAAATCCTGCCACACCGACGCACATGGTGGTAAAACACAGATGCTTCTTTAAATGTAACTGCAATATAACTGTAAATATATTATTATCGTTGTTTACATTCACAGATTTGGGCAAGACATGTCACGAGAAGGGTAAATGGCCCAGGGTCGAAAATAATAATGGAGCAACAGCCATGGAATGGAATTAAACCGAAAGCACGTTCACTTTAGAGATGGAGCAATTAAATAATTTTGCATGAAGATTATCGGCAGATTTTAACATCACAAGGATTGTGAGAGGTTGAGGGGGCTTGGGGAGGCCTTCATCCAGCAGTGGAATGACCATGGTTGATAATGATGATGAAATTCTAAGATACTAAATTAAAATGCATCAAGGACCCGTTAAGACAAAAAGGAACCAAAGAACTATGCTTAGGTAAGTTATAAAGGAGGTCAAAACCCATGAACATTTTGTACCATGCTAGTCATGTAGGGTTTTAAACACTCCAATGTATAAACGTGGCTCTGTCTCTGCTGTTCCATCAAGTCACGGTGGTTATAAACAAAGCCCATAACAATGCCATCTATTCAACTATAAAACACGATGATCATACTCACAATACATGCATCCAAATGTGCGTGCAAGTATCGATGTTTATTGATACGCATATTTGTTTTATGTACTGTAATTGGTTGCCGTACAGGCCATCCTCCTGCGGCCACTAGAGGCACTACATGTTAAACGCTAAAAGAAAAATATTCGAACAGCCCCCATGCATCATAACAATTTGGAAGGGGATAGGAGAAGATGGGAGAGCGGGGGTGGTGAATCGATAATAGCAGTAGTTGTAACACAATTTTGATAATCATTATTTTTATTAAATAAAACACTGGGCCCCCCGGGCTAAACATCAATCTATGGAGGCGATATGCCCCATGACCATACCGGATGTTCCTGTCCTGGCAGGCAATGGCGGCATACTTCTGGGTGACGTCCACATCCATGTCGTACAGCGTGGTCTTTCCCACCACGTGGTGCTTGCGCGAGAACTGCACCCCATCTGCGGTCTGCAGAGCACATGGACACGGGCCAGATCAGCGATGGGTTCCACGGCAAAACAGCCGTGCTACCGACCAGCAGAGAGTAATAGCAGCAGCGCAGAGGGAAATGTTAAATTACGAAGTCACATTTGTCAATAATTGTATGTAATAGGTGATATGTTTGTCAAATAGGCCCTTCTTCACAGCGCATAGAAAGGCCACAAGCGGTGGTGTAAGATAATTTGTTGCATCTGCTTTAAATAATGGTATAATTTTGAAGGCACTTCAGGTGGCATACTTGGATAAAGTTGTGGCGGGCACAGTTGAGTTAACCTGGTGGCCCGGGTTCGACTCTTGGTGATGGCTAATATTTCAATCGCGAGCGATATCTGAACTAGTTTGGAGCCCCTCGCTTCACTAACCTGAACTTACCAGTGTGGTGAGTTCCAGTAAAAATAACCTCCATAAACAACATCGTGGGGGAGGAAGGCCTAACAAAGAGCTGTAAATTAAATTATCAAAACGATTCATGATGTACGACATGAACGCTTATTGTAAAATTGGCAAAATAGGCCGATTGTAAGGTTTGTCAGTTTAACACGTAGGCTTTAGCGACCTTTCGCGACCAATATCATCCATAATAGAGCACCTTGGAACGTAAAACAACGGCAATCATTGCCAAGTCATCAATTTCCAAGGAAGAGCAATACCTGATCAAACCAAGGGCATAAAAAACACCAAGACTTTATGGGCTACCAAAAATTCACAAACCTGATGTCCCATTAAGACCCATAGTTAGTACAACATGCTCTGCCACGTAAAAAATAGCACAATACATAAAACAAATACAGCCCTACATCAGTAGGACCTCTTCGTTCATCATAAACTCTGAACATCTCGAAAATATAATTAAAGATATTAAGCTTAACCCTAATGATATTCTCGTAAGTTTTGATGTGACTTCTCTGTTCACGAGGGTTCCGGTCAACGAGTCAATTAAATTACTCGACTAGCTGAACACTGTTTAAAGAACACAGGAGCAGCAATGGGCTCTCCCTTGTGTCCTGTGATAGCAAATTTGTACATGGAAGATTTTAAAACAAAAGCAATAGCTTCAAGCACACTAAAAGGACGCATTTCTAAATCATGTCACCTCGCAAAATCCATCCATCCAGTTCACCACTGAAGTGAAAGCTGACAGAACTCTACCATTTCTGGATATTCTGCTTGGACGGGATCGAAATGGTAAAATTACAGTGTTTACCGAAAGAAAACGCATACTGATGCCTATCTGAAGGGAGAGTCACACCATCACCCCACACAGAAATCTGCTCATATCAAGACCCTCATTCATCGAGCTAAGAACGTGTCAGATGGTGACAGTCTGAGAAGTGAAATTCAACATGTTAAAGAAGTGCTGCAAGTGAACGGTTACAATGATGCACAAATCAACAGGGCATTGAATGCCAAAACCAAATCAAATAACACGAGCATTGAAACTGCCCAAGTAATAAAAACGATCAAAATACCGTACATTGCAGGAGTAACTGATAAACTAGCCAGATGTTTGGAAAAACAAAACATCCGAGTCAGATTTGGCACGGTACATAAAATACAGGAATGAATATCTGCTACAAATGATGTATTACCGAAGCTATCAACAGGTGTATACAGGATTAACTGCACGTGTGGAAAATGTTACGTTGGGCAAACAGGACGAATGATCAGCACGAGACTAAAAGAACATCAGAGAAATATTAAATTCTCCCAAATACAACTGTCAGCAGTAGCAGAACATGCGTGCCAACAAGGACCTCAATTGATTTTGATGTTGAAGTTCTGTGCAAAACTAGCTACTCCTGGCCAAGACTAAAATAGAGACTACCGAAATTGAAAGAAATAAAAAATAATTTTAACCGTTTGGATAGCTACCGCCTTAGTGCTGCGTGGAAGTGAATCATCAAATAATACATTATTTAAATGTATGGCTATGAAGGGCAGCGTACTTCAATAGGGATTACCGTTGGTACGGCTATTTGAATACACACAATAGACAGGAAGGACAAGATCAAAGGGCTCGCATATGCGCAATTTACGTTGACTCAGTAATTCCCCCCCCCCCCCCCACTTTGAGCAAGAGCGCAGAAGCGTGGTCACCACATCTACGCCTCAATATAAGGAACGAAACAGTTAGACTTCTCCACAAATCTGGCTGTCGCCTGATGAAACTAGTTTTAATTACTGGCGAAACGTCGTACTCAGATTATAAATGTTGTGGCTTGTCTCTCCAACACACCGGTGTGCTGTACTAGTGACGAATTGGCATATTTTGTTTACGTGACAAGCCTTACTAGTTAGCTGTGTCGGGTGGTGGCGTGTTTTAAGGACACATTTATATATTTACACGATCTAACCGAAAAAAAAAAACCTCTATTATGGATGTAAGGTTTGTTATAAGGGCTATGAAGAGGGGATGCGTAATAAATGTTTGAATGATGCGGTATGCTGATGTATAATCCCATTGTATAAGGTATCTAAGTCTCAGACTATTCGATGTCATTACCTTTTCAGCGTTGCGAAAGTATATCGACTTGTCACTGCCACAGCTAACAAGCTGCAGCTGGTCTCCAATTCCTACAATTAAAAGAATGCAAATGCAAACATTTTAATAAATTCCGTACACCTTTACCCACTGTGAAATAGCCAAGCTGTGAAATTGTATGCGTAAAAAATAGCATTCTTAGCATTTTTTACAAATTGTCTTTAGTCAAAAATGTGATTATGACGGACACAAATATGAATTTGGTCACTAATTAAATAAAAATGCATAATTCGTGCAAAACTTTAAATGTAGTACAGTAAGCCATCACTAGAGTTATCGTTAAATTAAATTCATTTCTAACGCACATGAAAAGAGTGATGTCACTTTTCTTGGTAGCCAATCGCATTCGTGCCTATGATCAAATGTCTCCGAATATGCACAATCACATCAGATCTCCAAAGCCAACCAGGATTGAGTCTGGATCACGTTTGTATGGGTGACCACCGCCACGCAAAAAACTGTTATTATAGGCTGCTGCAGAGCTAAGTTGTCAGCAGATGGCAATACAGCGCAATTTATAGTTCTTCTATGACCCATTGTCTCTGCTCCTCACCATCAGCAAACTGTGCAGACAAGTGAAGTATGTTTACATTATCTCCATGATCCGCATGACATGTGGAGGCCCTCATCCAGCAGTGGCTTGACTGTGCATGTATACATGAGAGTATATGCCAATACAGATTCTGCAGAAACCAATGGCACTGTAATGGACAGGCCGTTGTACTCATTACACAATTTCCTGTTGCTGCGTAAACCTATCATTCACCTCCTTTGCCGACGATAATAAAAATGAGACACTCGTTCACGAGACCTCCGTGTAGGCAGCACTCAAACTACACTTTGCAGGTGGAAATGCCAAGAACTAAAGTGAAGCCTGCTGGATGGGCCCTACGCGAATGTCATGACACAGGGGTAAGGGGGAGGAGGCACATCCAAAGGCCTTCTTCACACCCGTAGCCTTTCCACATTTGACATATGTCCTTGCCTATTTACATATTAGTAAAAAAGTCACCCTACATCTGTTTAAATGTTTCTGTAACTTAATTGTAATTATTCGATTAATAATTATCAGTCTAAAAATAATTTGCCAAATCCGACTGGCACTACAGAAAATGTATCCTTTAACAGGGATTTATATTTGTGCAGTATTTTTTATTTCTCAAGCGATGCAATTATTAATTGCCCCGATTTCTAGTCACTTCATTGCTGTACTTTATAAAATGTTTATTTTGTCATTTCGGTGAACCAGATCGGTCTTGCACACGAGAATGTCCTTGTCTCTGCAAGTTCTCATCTATTAACGCAAAATCAACTTAACACTTGCACGTCACCGTTGGGTCACGACCAAATGGAATTTTCTGTCTCATGCTATTTCACTTCAAAATGGTTTCATAAGCAGACTTGTAAAATCTCCTTCCACAGGCCACCCTCTAACGTACAGCGGTATTGGACTGCCTCTGCCAGAGTTCCAAAGCGAAATGGCGTCTCATGACACAATGATGGTGATAACATAAATCTAATAAAACTGCCCAAAAACGACAAATATATATTTTAAACTGAGAGTTCTAAATCATAATCCTCTTTTCTAATTACATTCTTTGTTCTTTCGGTAAAGTCACGTAGAAGGGAAACAATAAAATGTTACGAATTTAACCCGTTAGCCATAACAAAAGGAAATATTGGTGAGAAAAAAAAACCCAGAAAATATATATTTTTTAAATCCAACCCCGCGGCAACGCAAACACGCGCGAGTGAACACCCACATTCGCGCGAGCGAACACCCGCATCCGCGCGATCACATAGCCGTTTCTCGGGGTTTATTGTTCCCTGGCGTCGCGTGCCACCATGTGACCCCGCGCGCTCTCTATCCACCCGCACGCCGCCACCGCCGCACCGGAGAACTTGACGGCAGTGACAGCTGACGAGTGCTCGTCGAGTGTCTGCTCCAGGCTGTATCCACGCTCCGCATTCAGAACGTGGATCAGGCGGTCACGGCTCGCCGTCGCCAGCAGCTTCACGCCTGTGCCGTCAGGAGGAGGGGCCGAGAGGCACGCACGGAGCGACACAGAGGAAGCCGAGAGACAGAGATTAATAAATCGATCGATTCAGAACGTGTACCAGGCGGTCACGGTATGTGTCATCAGCGGCTTCACGCCTTGGACAATGACGGGAGGAGAGAGAGACGCGGTTGGATGGGAGCGGGGAAGACAGGGAGGAAGATGGACAGAGATTAAGACACTGATTGAAAGATGTATTTACAAAGACATAAACGTGGATATTTGAATAGATAGAAAGACGGACAGACACAGATGAAGGACAAAGTGATGGATGGACAGAAAGATTAATAGATTTATTTACAGAGACATTTAGACAAACAGAGAAAGATAGAGAAACCCAACGGACAGAAAATCAGACAATTGTAGGAAACAGACAATTAAAAGACAGACAGGAAAAAATAATGGAGAGAGACAGAAGAACAATCTGACCAGCAGAGACAAACAAGAACACAAGATGTGAATACAGACAGCCAGGCCAATGAACAGAGCAGCAGATTGTCTGTTTATGTGATTGTCCAACATATAGACACAAATAGATCAATGGAGAGCGATAGAGACACAATCCCTTAGAGTTATGGGTTATAAACAAATGTGAACACAAGACACACACAGAGCCAGACCAATGGACCGAAGGATAATGAATCAAAAATAAATATACATTAAAAGACGGACATGCACATAAGACAGAGACATGCAATGAAACAGACAAATATAAAGATGAACACAGCAAGGGAGAGATAATGCCAGACACATGGAAGAGGCAATAAAATCAAAAAGCATCTAATCTTCTTTGGTTCTTTCGGTAAAGTCACGTAGAATGAGAATAAAATAATAAATTGATCAAATAAAATAACACAATAATATTCTCACGACGAGCTTAGACAGCGTTGTTATTTGTGGAGTAAATTTTACATCGTTAACTATTTTTACACTCGAGCCCTCATCCCATTTTGCCCACGATGCAAAATCAATGTTCCAGGCACAGTCTACCGCAAACTGTGCTTCACTTTATAGCTGATGGTTTGTTGTGTTTTGTGCGTGGCTGTGAGTGGCGAGCATGTCCCCCCTCGATTATCATCATTATTACCATTAATGCCTATGACCAAATCACACTAAATGTGTCCGATATCGGAGAGTCTCAGATGCCAAGCAGGTTTGAGCTTGCTGCTTAGTAATTGCATGGGTGACCACCACCGCGACTTGCTAGGTGTTCCAGGTGTCCCACCGCAAGGTGAGGCCAGGAGATGGCAGTGCTGAGTGTCAATGGGCCAGTGCAGAAATTGGTACCACCTAAGGCAGCAAAACGTTAGTTGTATTTATACGGCAAATACAAGTGAATTACTTTATAACCCACTTGCTTCAAAAGGTCCTCACATCATTCACTGTTTTTGGCCACAAAGATATTGGAACTGCTAAATTTATGCCACCTCGGGTGGTACCAAAAAGCCAATTCTCTGGTCTGGGCTCATGAATGATTAATGGCATTGGCCAAACATCCCAATGCAGGACCACTCCTGAAAAAAAAGTATTGAGATTCAGGGAGGCTTTCGTGGGTAAATAATTACCATTACTATTGTTTGTAAATGATTCAAAGAAGATAAATACAAGTCTCTGAGCACTACAAATACATTATTGTAAAGCGCTCAGTCTGCCATTAAATACAAATGTTAAATATGAAGTAAACATAAATCACACTGGACTCAAAAATAAGTAATGCATTATTGACCAAAACGTAAACATTCAGAAAATAACTTCACAGTATCACATCATCAATGTATCCATTCATCATCCAGTATCGATGATGAATTAGGTAATATTATAAATGATATGCCGACCTGAAGAAACGAGTCCGTGTTTATGTGTCTGCATGTGTGCATACACACACATTCCTATTTTCACGGTCATTTTAACATTTGTACAGTATTTTATCAACAGATTGTGGCATGCTCGATAACTGGTTTCCACCACCTTTGTTTACGTAACCTCCCCAACTGTACCTTCACGAAACATGAAACTGTCTCGGTAGATTATTAATTCATGGAAGACTTACTCCAGGCATCATTATTTTTAGGAACACACTAATGTGATTGTTAGTGTGGAGTGGCCTGCATCTAGCAGTGGAATCACAAAGGGCTGAAAAATGTTATTATCAGACAATACTCAAGCACTGCCGTGCCACTCACCGGTGTCGGGGGTGGAATACTCCAGGCACATGACCTCCGTCTCGTGGGCTTCGATCTTCATCTGCTCCGCCAGAAAGTGAAGGTCATAGATCCTGCATTGACAAGGGAAGCATAACCCTCAATATCAGACATGTTGCAACAATTTAACAGATAGGCTATCGCAACCAATATCATCCATTGCTGTTTTTTTTGGGTTAGATCGTATACATATAAATGTTGTTGTTGAACCCGCCACTATCCAACACGGCCAAATAGAAAGGTTTATCACGTAAACAAACATGCCAATTCGTAACTAGTTCAACACACCGGTGTGTTTGGAGAGGTAAAACCTGACTAATTGGCCGTGTCAGGTGGTTTAACGATACATTTATATTTACACGATCTAACACAAAAAAACACCTCTCATGGATGTCGCAACAAGACTTGGTTTGAATAAATTAAATAAATATATGCAGTACTTTGTAATTGTATTACAAATGTATTATTAGGCATGTAGTGATTTTCTAGAGCGATGATGGGCAGTGGTCGAGACTAACGTTGGGTGGTAGCCAGAACAGCAAACACGCCTGAGAGGACATTCTCTGATTTAAAGCTTTCGTGACTGCAGGGAATCATATACTTGGTTCTTTCGGTCACGTAGAAGGGAAACAATAAAATAATAAAAATATAAAACAATAAAATTCTCACGACGTTTCGACTGCAACACAAGCAATCATGATCAGGTGTGAAAACCACAGCAAGAAAATTTGAAAAAAGTGGCGTTTTTTTTTTCAAATTTTCCTGCTGTGGTTTTCACACCTCATGATGATTGCTTGTGTTGCAGTCGAAACGTCGTGAGAATTTTATTGTTTTATACTTTTATTATTGTATTGTTTCCCTTTTACGTGACTTTACCGAAAGAACCAAGAAAAGGACATTCTCTGTTGTGATGGTGTGATGAAATCAACTCGTGTGCAGGAACTAGAAGGATTATTGCAGCGCAAAGACCGTACGAGATGACAGCGGCTTGGGAAGGACTTCGTCCAACAGTGGATAGATCATGGCCGATGAAGAATGACTAAAAACAGCCCACACACCACCTTTCCCATGCAATTTTACGACTCGAGGTTACAATTCAACGATCAATTATTTGTTCACTCATTTGTATCGTCTAATTTTTTTGTCTTGTTACCATCATTCATTTTAATTAAAAACACCAATTTACATGTACAACAGTAAGCTTGTATCTTGAGCACAAGAATCTATTTTAATGAACGAATGATTAAACGCCTCCGAACAATACTGCTAATACTGTTACTAAGGGAACCGTGTGAATTTATGAAAATACTACAAATTTTGTATTTAAAGAGCACCTCAAAGTCATTACAGCTTATACAGCGCCAATCAAAAAATCTCAAGGCGCTTTGATGCGAGCGCATATGAACACAGAGTGCACAACGTAGGATCAGACTCATGCAATGATGGTAAAGAAAATGTGCCTCTTTGTGGCATGGGGAGGCTGAGAACAAGCTGTGAATAGGAAAAATATGCCAGCACTGTGAAGCTGTGAATGGTCACTAGCACAGAGGTAACGTGCCAGTCACAGTGCAGAACAACCTGGCTGGGAGATAAAGGAGGAAAATATTAAAGCCTACACTGGAACAGGGACAGGAAGGGAAGGGAGGCAGTGGAGTTCACAGCCAGAGGGAGCGTTTTCTGTAACTCTCACGGTCCAATAAAGCATCACTTCGTGATGTCTGTGTCAACTACAAGGAGCTCTGTTGACATTTGTTGGCTGCTGCAGCTCAACAATATAGAACAGCCACCATAGAGGGGAAAACAAGCCGTCATGAATGACTGAGCCTTCCAGGACAGAAAGCAAATAAAACATGAGCCGGACAGACAGGAGATGTCTCCCCCGCTCTCGTGATGTGTGGAGCACTGTGCCATACGATGTCAATGGCTCTAGACAGCGTGAAATACATTTTTTGTAAAATATGGAATCAGAGCTGCCTCAGTACAAAAGTGGACACCGGAAGAATATGGGTTCCAGAGAGAAGCACAGAAAGAGACATCCAGAGACACGGACAGAAAAACAGAGAAACAGACAGAAATGGACAAAGACATAGACATGTAGACAGACAGACGGACATACACAGAACGACAAATACAGAGATACAAACTCTCGAACACAGAGGTATGCAGAGAAATACAAAGACACGCAGAGAAGTTTCAGAACCCGTGGCCCTCTAAGCAGACACAGAGAGAAACATCCCTTAACACATTTTTGGGGCAAGTGCTGTTTGCGAGTACCCGTGAAGGCCGGTACAGCACACGAGGAGGTGGTTACAGCAAACATCACGCCCACCCGCCTCTATCTCCCCAGTATAAATGTTGACACATCATAACAGGTACTCATTTGAGGCCGAGTCGACCTAGAGGAGGCCCACAAAAGGTTAAGATAATCTTCACTGATGTTGGTCATGAGCGCAAAATCGAACTCGGGTCGCTAGGTTCGTAGCAGAGTGCCCTAACCGCTACCGCACACGCACACACACGTACATGGACACAAAGACAGCAGCAGCACTGGCCAGGTCAGATTGTGCCAGGAGATGGACAAATCCCGGTTGGCGGTGGCGCGACATGGCGAGCATACGGCTACGCACCGAAGGTTTCCGGTACGGTCGCCGGAGGCCAGGTGCTGCCCATCTGGGCTGACGCACAGCGTGCGGATGCCGGTCTTGGCGTCGGCAGAGGCTGGGTCAGCCTTGTCGGAGCTGCCGGCCGGGTTGTTCTCAGAGTCCTGCAGGCTCTGCAGGTTCCCGTCCACGTACAGCACCTTCAGCAGGTCCTGTGAGAGGAACATCCTCTTGCGGTGAACTGGGTAGGCTGTTGGGACGGGCGATACTCGAAGGTAAAGGTGGATACGTGCCCACATCATGCACGAGCTCAGACCATATATTGCACCTGTCGGTACAACCTGAGGTTAGTGGTTCCAATTTCTTAATGAGGCCAACAAAAGTGGATTCTGTGAGCATATTCGATTACTACCAATTCTTAAAGAGCTACGTATTTTATAGCTTTAGTGCACAAGAGTTTAAACTTAAAAAAAAATATTTGCAAAATATCACTATATATTTGATATTGTTATAGCATTATAGATTTTAATCACCACCTTAAAATTACACTGCTGTAGATTTTTACATCCCGCTCTATGTCCTTCCCTGTAAAAAAAACACGAATTAACTTGTTGAAATCATCTTAATATAACATATGCACCACCGTGTTTGCGGACTGTGCACCATTACAAGACGCAGTTTGCGTGAACGGCGTGAAATTAAAAAAAACACTCATTGTATTTATTGCGTTATCACTGCGAAGGTTTTTACAGCTGTGCTACACAGCTCTCCAATGCACTTCAGGTTGTTCCCCACGGTATTCGGCATGATGCCCAACGGTTCGCTCCACGTGCTGAGAGCCCCTTCATGTTCCCAAATTAGGTTCCTGAAGAAGCTCCCAACACTTTGAGCGAAACGTCAGCCCATCGCGCCCAACACCGCAAGCAAAAAACACATCGTAGAGAGCCAGTTGATTTGTGAAGTGAATGTTAAGCGACGAGGTACGTCATTGTGTTTCCTGTGCCGCACGCGATGCTTTGTGGCGAGGGCAGCACTGCGCCTGATCGCCCACATCTCTCGACTCTGTGTGTTGAGACTTAAAATACTACACATTCTTTTTTAGGCTGCATCCACGAATATAGGGGGAGATTAAAAAAATACAGAAAGAGGCTCGTTTTCAATGATGTCATAAAAATTACAACAACCGCCATTTGCCACCGCAGCACTTGTGCTACACTAGGTGCACTGAGGCCACGTGCAGTGTCAAAAGGCTCGCTGGCAGGTGGTCATGGGGCAGACCCAGGTGCCATTGATTGACCAACTGAGCTGACTGGCATATGCCAGACACACACGTGCCTATTGTAGTATAGTCACACTCCTCCAAATTCAGAGCCACAACCCATTTGCATTGATCCCCCCCCCCTCATCAGTTCGCCAAAATATCATGGCAACGTTTATCGAGCATTAAAGAAAAAAAAGTTTACACTGACAAATATTTGTTGACACACACATCTCGCACAGTCATCCACCCCAACCCAATGGTGACCTCATTCAAGGAATGTGTTTTTTTGTTCGCAAGCGTCCCACCTCTGTTTAGACAGTAACCGATTCCCCCTTTAATCTGTGGGCGCGCCTCTGCTGACAGCACTAATCCCGGACTCAGTATTGACCCATCACGAAACCTCACCGCCGCACTGCCGCTGTACTCAGGGCCTGGCTCGTCGCCATCTGTCCCCCTTCCCTCCTCCTACTTGTCAAACCGCCCGCTGTTGATTCAACGGCCCTGTCACACGTGACTGGAGCGTGCGGGAGGGTAAGTGTGACCTCTTGGCATGTGGACAAGCGGACCAGCAGATGAGCAGATGAACGAGCGAGTGGACGAGCAGAAAAGCGAAAAGATGAGCGGGCAAATATATTTGCATACGAGTGAACGGTCTAAGAGATGAGCAGTTGAGCACAAAACCAGACAAGTTAACGGACGAGCATATGAAGAGTTGGCCGAATGAGCGTACAAACATATGAGCAAATTAAGAATGAATAAAAAAGGACGAATAAAGGACTAACAGGTAAGCAGACGAATGGACAATCAAGCCAACGGACAAACACATGAATGGACAAACATTCTAACAGAGCAACGGACATACAGACGAGCAGACTAACCAATGGTCAAATAGATGGAAAGGACAACAGACAATTGGATGAGTAAACATACCAATCATCGCACGAGCAGAGAACCAGATGAACAGACAGGTGAGAGGGTGAGCAGATGAATGAAGAAACTAATGAGCACAAATACATGGGGGGAAGGACAAGTTGACATGCTGCCACTCACGCTGCTGTAGATGTTCTGTGGCAGCGCGGCCGTGCCGAGCGGCGACGGGTCACGCTGCAGGTTCCACAGCCGCACCGTGTTGTCCGAGGAGCAGGTGGCAAAGGTGCCAGGCGGGAGGCACGCCGCCACAGGGCCCCTGTCCACCTCCGGATAAACCTGCGGGGGCCACGTATGCATACCACGTGGCTCAAGTCTTTTACAACGTCTTTGGATTTTCTTTTACAAATAGTGTAATTTACGCAACTGCGTCATACAACTACTGCAGACAATGTTCTGTGAAACAGAGCACCTTTCTTTGCGGTAGCCTCGCTATCACACATGTCCTTACTGGACATTTGTGAATAAGAGCTTTATAGCTCATTGGATACCCTCCAGTCTAAATAAAGATTCTGATAAGATATAAAGATCCTGAAATAGATTTATTATCACGGTGAGCAAAAACAGATATCCGCGCTGCACTGAACTGCGAGAACTCGCGTTCGAAAAGCCCCACAATGAAATATTTTGTCGCGCGACGAGGGCAAGGTTTGGATTACCGACCTCCACTCCCCAGACACAGGTGCCGTGGTACAGCGCCGAGAAGACCTTGCCGACCTTGCGCACGTCCCTCGCGTCCCACACGTACAGGCTGTGGTCGTTGTAGACGCATGACAGCCAGCGATTCGTGGGGTCGAAGGTCAGCGCCACCGTGTCCGGATAGCGGGCATCCTCTCTTCGGGTGAATAAATGCCTGAGAGCAAACGCGTGCGTGCATTGTTAAATTTTAGTTCATCATCATTCATCATCAATCATCATCAGCCATGATCAATGGACGCCAAGCTTTGTTGGATAAAACAAAAGGCATTATTAAAAAAGGCATTATCATTCACATTATAATGACCATCATTATTAAACAAAGCAGTTACACTTTAATAATAGGCTTTCACGACCAATATAATCCATAAAGTTTTTTTGGGTTAAAAAGCGTAAATATATGTGTCGTTAAACCTGCCACTACCAGACAGCCAATTAGTTTCGGGTGATGGCGGGCTTAACGACACATTTAAATTTACGCGATCCAACCCAAAAAAAACTATTATGGAAAGCAGTTACTGTGATGACAAGATCGATAATAACAATCTATGAGGACTATGATGACAATGATGAAGGTGATGATGACGATGACGAAGCCGACAATGGCGATGATGCGATAATGAAGATGACAGCGATGGTAGCGATGGTGGCGATGGTGGCGATGATGGCAACGAGGATTTCTACGACAGTGATGATGATGATGACGACGACTACGATATCGATGATAGCCAAACGTACCCGGGCTCCACGCCCAGCGCCACGTCCACGCCAAGGCAGTGTGGCCGCGGGATGGTGGCGACGATGTTGAGATTCTCCGGGTTGAAGACGCGCACCAGACCGTCGGAGCAGCCGCAGAAGATCAGCTCCTCGCTCACCGAGAGGCAGCTGGCAGACGAGGCCTGCAGTGGTGGGACAAGCAGCCACATGGCACCAAACATACGGAATGGTAATACGTTGTTATACAAGACAGCTGATCATCACCATTATCAACAGCTCATGGATAGTGAATTGAAAGTGGTGGGGTGGAGGGGGGGTTAAGAAGCAAACAGAGAATACGTTTTATGAAACAGCAAAAGATGTTGCCAGTGCATGCGTGCCCATGCGTGGTTAATCAAGTTACCCGGAACGGGCCGATTCTCGTCAGATAACAGAAGCTAAGCAGGATTGAGATTGATTGGATAGTGCTCGGTTGTGTGACCATCATGCATACACCAGGAGTTGTAGGTGGCTGGGCAGCATTATCAACAGAGAGCAGTGCAACCAAATATGTTGTTGTACTGAATTATATTCCAATGGCTATGCTTCCCACTTTCACCAACCTGCAACGACCAGCGTTGTTAACTATGGTCAAATAACGAATAAAACGAGACTGTATTCCATTTTCAATTTACCAATCTAGTCACGGTGGGGTAGAGGCACAGCGGTTCGTGAAATGTGCTAGAAACCCGAGGCCTCCACGTACGACTCCCTACCACATATGTACGTATATTTAACTTCTTTCGCACCGTACGTAACCAACCATGATCAACATCAGCGGTGAGCGATCTCTGCAGTGTTCCTGCGTTCCCAACCCTTCTTTCACAAACTGGGATTGACCAGCTTTGTTGACTCAAGGTCACATAATCCTCACGCGGCGTATAGAAGGCTCTTATCCAGCTATGGGTATATACAAACGGCCACATTCATATAAACACGCACACATGTGTAGGTGGCGTGCACGCACAGGCGATATTTGCAAACGACCCACATGGAAAATTAACCACGCAGTGCATAACCAGAAATGGCAATTGAAGCAGAGGAAGACAGTGGAGGAGATGGCCATGAGATGAATAAAATAATTTGGATGCAACAAATGAACAAACACAATGCACTCAATGCTTAAGTTTTCACAGCCAATATTAATCATTTAAAATATATTTTTGGGTTGTGCCATGTAACGATTTTATTCTGAATTCCAGATTCTTGTCCTGAAGATGGTTCACATGGTTTTAAAGCAAAACGTACTTCCTAACTGCGACATTTGGTTGTGAGAATTACTCTTAAACTTACCACGGAGCTGAAACAATGGCAATTGGTGGGTTCAACACTTGTGCAAGGGACAATTTAATTTGTTTGTCTAAAGGGATAGTGGAAAATCTTGTCCAAATGATGACCTGGTCTAACACAACAATCTATTACGCATCAATAACAACGAAGTAAAAGAAATGTAAAAAAATCAGAGGGCCTTTGACAATCAGTTGGACGTTATAGACTGATAGAAACAATCACAAACGCACACAACAAGACATAGCCGGATAGATAAGCAAACAATACATCTCCTTGATATAGCCATCTCTCCACATGAAATAAAACTAGTTTCTACACAACCCGTCGGGCTCAACAACCTTCTTCAGAGTGCACAGTTTCAGCAGCACTGACTCAGTGCTAGCAAACTCTCGACTGGTTTCACACGGCATCCTATCAGCAGTCAGGCTTGCTTGAATCACCGTTTATGACTGCCAGATGTTATAGGCAAGGACCCTCTCTTTAAAATATGGATTTATTTCCACACCCAATCTCCCCTTAGAAGCCTAGTTCCTTCCACCCCGCCCCCTCCCTTATATATAAGCTCCCACTCTCTTCCCCGAGACGGAAGACCCACCCCCCCTGCTCAGGGTAGGCATCAAGCATTCCTCCCCGCCACCTAAACATGGTCAAGCGTTAAAAAAAGCCCCCCCCCGCCCGAACCCGATACATTTTTCTGTGCCCTCCCCCAGAAACCACCGACGCGCTGTACCGGGCTTGTGTGCTTACCACAATAAAAACATTTAAACAAAAAAGAGATATGGGTCCGAGTTGGGAGGCAAACCTACATAAAACATGAAGCAACAACCAGTTGGCGGAGTCACGTACCCCGAGGTCGACCCACTTCTCGAGCAGCCGCCGCTCGTTGAATTGGCACAGGAGACCCGAGCGCGTGATGCAGAAGGTGGCATCGGCCTTGCGTCCGCGGCCGCACGCCACCGCCAGGAACAGGTTGTTCTGCTGCTCTCCGAGCAGCCCCGAGCGCCCGTTCAGAGGCACCGTCCAGTTGACCTGGCAAAGCGACCGTTGCGTTAAGCATGCGCTGGAGGTCCGTGCGCGCTCGGCTCGGGACGTATTCTGCATGCGCTGGGGATGGACTGGCGCGTCGCACGATTGTGAAATGGCAACGGCTTATTAGGGAGGCTTTACTCCAGCAGTGGAGAAACAAAAAATATATAATCGCCTGCACAAACAAATAGCATGTATGTTTAATTTCTTTATACTAAAACCCAAATCCTTTCACAATAAAATACAATAGAATTTAGATTTTTGGAGCATCCCAATGCGAACGCATTTCGAGGTGTTGTACAGAAACGGCGAGCATATTTACGGTAGAGAGCAAAGCGGTCCATGCAAGTCCATGGGTCTCAATGCGAGTCAATCGGCACCGACTATTTTATTGATCTCTCTGTGAGTCTATGGGTTCTTTGCTTGAGTCTATGGATCTCGTTATAAAAGTGCACAAAGTCTGTGCAATACAATACAATTAGGATTTACACAGCGTAAAAATGTGACCACATCTCAAGACACTATATAGAAACAGTGGGCATATTTACTTCGTACAGAAATAAAGTCACAGGCAGTAAAGAAAAGGAAGGTCTGGAGCCTGGCCTTGGACAGGGGGTAGGCAGGCAGTCGACAGCTGGGGAGGCCATTGAACACACCTTTGAGGTCTTTGACGCGTCAATGTACCAAAACTTGACGTGTCGGTTTCCCACCGTGACGAAGGTGCTACTGTCGGCAGAGAATGACACAGCTGACACTTTGCTGGAGACCTTGTTGGTGGCCGCCAGCACGCGTCTCTGTGATGAGACGAGTGGGAGGGTGGATGGAAAGTGGGGTCACGTGGGGGGCGGGGGGAAGGTGGCGGGATTCACACACAAGGGTCAGATACCCTTGGTAGGCACGTGGCTAAGATGTTGATTATAGGCATGCAATTCATCCCTCCAACTCACTATGGTTTGATAAATTGTCAGACTCAGGGGTCAGGATTTGTAGCGCCCCACTTGAACAGTTCATATTATCTCTTTTGTACTGTGTCATCTGGTGTGTGCTGTCCTGCTAATTTGACCGGCAGCGTGAATTAAAATGTACATAATGCTGATATCAGGCAGACAGCTATCGTGCAATTTTGACACATTCTTTTTGAGTATTTAAAATTTATTGAATCAAAGAATTAAAGAAGCCTTATTTTCATTACACTTATCTGCCAACCACCAACAAACGTCCAGTGATGCAGCCAGATATTTGATTATTTTTTTACATTTTATTTCTCCTTCCTTCCTCCGCTCTGGTTTGCTTGGGTTAACCCGGCGGTGGTATTCGGTTACGGAACACATCAGGTTTCGCGACCGAACAAAAGCTGCGCGAAAGTGAAAAGCCACAATCTGAGCTCAACTGGGGTCTAAATCGGAACAGTCCGTACAATTTCATGAGTGCACTTCCACGACGCCAGCATAACCATGCACCAGACTGTGGTCCCAAAGGTAATTTCAATGCTAACTGGGTTGCTGCACTCACAAGATAAAAAAAATAAGTTTCTCAATGAATGATTGGATGAAAGGCAACATATCGTATTAAAACTTGATTTAAAGCTGCTGCTGCTCCCTTTTCCTCGATGCGGCGGTGGCGCTCGTTGTTTAATAGGTTGAAATGTCTCTCATTAACACAGCCGCTGCTGCGGGAGCCGTCTCGAGCAATACAATAGCTTCTTCAGCACTGTACATTAACAGACTGACATGCTAATCTCTAGCAATACAATGGCCGAGGTATACCTAGCTCTGCGATCTTACATTTACTAGCAAATTCCATCTATAGCCCCGCCCACGTATCCTTGGGTTGTACCCATTTCAAACCTTTATAACCTATTGCTGCAGTAGCTCTCTCGCTATATTTCTTCCTGCCTCAGCAGTCCGCCTGCTGTATTTTTTCACCTGAAGACGATTGCTTGTGTTGCGATCGAAACGTCATGATTTTTTAATTATATTATACATTTTCTATCTACGTGACTTTACCGAAAGAACCAAAGAATATATCGTATTAACGTCAACAAGACATTGTGTTCTTGTCGTTTTTTTATCAATTCCCTTCATATCAGGAGAGCTGCATTCGCGATATCATCTGAGGGGGACCAAGACAGGAGGAGACGGAACAAAGAGGATCAATCACTAAAACTCCCTTTATTTACCCAGGAAAGCTCACCGAACTTCAAGACTCTTTGTTCAAGAAGGGTGCTGCTACAATGGCACATATAGCCAATTCCATTAAATGGGAGTTTGGCCTCATGTGGGTGGAAACCGGCATACCCAGGAGAAACCCCATACACTCAAGGAGGTAACAATTGCAGCCCTGCACAGACAGATTCATAAAACAAATCCATGTCTGTGCTGCCATTCCCGGGCCGCTCACATGAGTTTGTCCCCAGACAGTCTCCCATCCAACCAGGCACAAACCTGCTTAGCTCGGAGATCTGATGAGATCAGGCACATTCACGGTGATTCCTATATCGTGATTATCAATCCTTTTCACTGCAATGGTCTCCGTGGATTTTCTCATAAAATTAGAGAAGCACCAAGCTGATCAACTAGGATAAAGTGTGGGTATTCCCACCTCTTAAAATACCCCTGGCCAGCGTGGAAGAGCAGGCCAAAATAATCTCGAGACGGCACTCCAGTGGAGACCCTCTCTGCAGCAATAGCAAGATGAGAAAACAGTTGCAGGGTGCACCTTTACGTAATGCTGTGTCGTTTAGCAAAAAGCAGTGCGGATTATTTAATCTCCCAGGTAAACGAGGGGATAAATTACCTCAGACGAGTCTCTACCACTCACTCACATGCGAGCTCAAAGTCTCAACCCGACAAGAGAGAGAGAGAGGAGTAAAAAAAAAGAGAGAGGAGTAGATGGGGGGGGGGGGGGGGAGGAGGGCAGACATTGAGATGGGGTGGTAGACAGGGCAACTCACCTTCCAGTCCCACACGTTGACGATCATGTCGTGGTGATGGCCAACCGACACGATGTACTTCATGTTGGGCGAGAAGACGACGCACGCCACGCCGTACTTGTGGCCCTGGAACTCGTACACCTGGCTGCCCTCCGCCACGTCCCACACACGCACCGCTGGCATGTGCCCGCTCTGCGAAACAACAACAATCACCACCGTTACGAGCGCAATCGTTACAAGTCGCGACGGCACCCGGCCTCGACGTGACTGAGCCCAGTGCCATAGCATGGATTGGCCCCGACCGCTGGTGGAAGGGCCTCCTCCGCTAGACGGAGCTCCCATCCAGAGGGTATTTCGGCAGAACCTTTCCACAGTGGTCACGCACCTTGCAACGGGTGGGAGTACACACACTTGAACCCACCGCGCTAGATTTGCCAATCGACGAGCTGTGGTGTACCCTGTTTATTCCACTGGGCCCTCCTGGTGCAAGGGAGGCAAATTTGGAGCACCTCTCCACCACCTTCTCCCTACATTCTTCTTTAGCCCTGGCACCTGGGCCCCTCTCCAGTCCGGAAGCCCCCCCATGCAGTTGTACCACCTGCACACTAGATACCTACACCGCTAGCTTAGGTCCTCTGGCCGAAGTGCGGCGCAGATGCCAAGGCTTGCGGCAGCTGTGAGCACCGGTGGTCGGATGTATAAAAGAGCGGTGGGAAACCCGTGGAGATTCATTGTTAACAGTTTACTTTGAACGAATTTTGTGCCAAAATCTGGTGTTTTCAGCAAGAGATGCAAGGAGCAGCGACATTCGCTCATGGCACACTAAACAGACAAGACGAGAATCCACAAAACGTGAGCTCTCACCTCTCCAGTGACCAGATATTTTCCATCAGGAGAAAAGGCGACTGCTGTGATTGTTTTCCTAAAAAGAAGAACAGAAAAGGAAGACACACACGTCAAGCAACTGCCAACACAAAAAAACGCTAAATGTTTTGGTAGTAAACAGGCCACCCCCTGTGTTAAACAAAGTTCCAATAAATATTTCTACAGGCCGGAGTTGCTTTTCAAAAACTGAACAAAATAATGAAAACGTACCAATGCACCGAGATAAGTATATTTTTAAGCAGTGTATATTACCTGCTGTGAAGCACAGATCAGAAATACCGACATTGACAAGAAAAACCGAACTAACGCATCGAAGTGTGGATAAGTGTGTGCAAGGAAATCACAAATGAGATGGACAGAAATAAAATCACATGGATTACAGGACACACACAAGTTAAGAGACATCATATGGAATATGGCCATACCTGGGTATTACTGCTGGTGTAATAACCGTAATAATACATGAGGGAAATACTTATTTCCCTCATTAAAATGCAAATCAATTTATAACATTTTTGACATGCGTTTTTCTGGATTTTTTTGTTGTTATTCTGTCTCTCACTGTTCAAATAAACCTACCATTAAAATTATAGACTGATCATTCCTTTGTCAGTGGGCAAACGTACAAAATCAGCAGGGGATCAAATACTTTTTTCCCTCACTGTACATAGGCAAGAGCAGGCAGGACATTTTGTACCAACATCAGGGCCCAAATTTTACAAACTTTCCCTGAAAAATACTCAATTGGGACTATAACACTGCAATCGTCGTCATGTACTGGCACACTAATGCCCGTTTGCAGGCCAGATGCCGAGTTCACCTTGTAGCCATAAGATACAGCTGCCACTGGGGGTGCCCTTTCAAATGTGTTGAGATGAGATGTGATGTAGAGTGCTCGGAGACGGCCCGGTGCAAAGGGCGCTGAATGTACATTTTAAAAAATCAAATAACATTCGTTAATAAACACTGTGGCCTTAAAAGGAAAAATATATCATAGGCGATGTTTCAGGCAATGGCCCTTCTTCATAGCACATGCATAAAACATTATTAATTAAGTCGGCTCAGGCAGGCGACCACACAAATGGAGCAAGGGAATCAGCTCACATGAAGTTGATAAATTGATTGTTGCAACGTAGGATGATAATAAATGATAATGGCATGGGGAGGCTTTTAGTGGATTGATGAGGCCCGATAATGATGATTCATCGATTTGATCTTTGTCATTTAAATGCTGGATGAAGGTCTTGCAAAGCCATGTCGGTTATTTGGGTTATCCGATCATAAAGGTCGGGCTTTATATTATATTCTTTGGTTCTTCGGTAAAGTCACGTAGGTAGAAAAATAATAGATCACGACGTTTCAATCGCAACACAAGCAATCGTCATCAGGTGGGACAATTGTAGGGGTGCTATGGGGAACAAACACATGGCACGGGAAGGTGTGGTACACCCACACCTTGGTGGCTACAACAACGTCCACTAAGGCTCCACCCCGAGTGGGTACAAAGGGCGGGGAGCCAGGGAGCTCGGGGCAGAGTTTTGGGCCCGAGGCTGAAACAACCAGTGAAGAAGGAAGGCCGGCTAGGTGAGACCCTGGAACTCCTGTCACCGCTGCCCTTTTCAGGGCCGGAACAGCAAGCCAGTGGTGCGGCCCCAGAGCCCCAGAGCCAGAGTCCTTCTAAGGGCCGGTCTGGTTGGTGGGGTGCCGAGATCTGTGCCTAACCAGGCCAGATCAGATAGCCTCCCTTAGAGCCCTAGCCGGAGGAATTGAGAGCCTAGAGCTTAGGCTAGATAGCCTGGGGTGTGTTCCTGAGTTATACGGGTGAAGGGGCCGCTACCCCTCCTAGTGTAACCCTTGTTAAGGTTTGAATAAATAGTGCTGCCTCTACTCTGCCGTCTCCGTGTCCTGGAACCCACTACAACTGGTGTCAGAAGTGGTCTTAAAATGGACACAAGAAGTACAAACCGATCAAAGGAACCTCAGGAAGAAGACGACTCGCCTGGGATAGCGCCAGAGGCCGGGGCCGATGATCCTGGGACGCCACAGATGCCCCAACAGCTGCCGCAGCTGGAGGAGTGGCCGCCGATGGAGGACGGGTTGCAGGCGGCTCACGCTCGACTGGCTGAGCTGCTGTACCCGCGGCTTCCACGCTGGAGGAGATCAACCGCGCGGGGCTGCGGGCGCAAAGGCGGCAGGGGGGAGAACGCCGTTCAACGGCCATTCCCGCCGAAACACAGCCGCAAGATTTCGGACTTGCCGCCATGACAGTATCCGCCACGGCGATTGGAGGGTCGCAGCACCAAGTGGACGCTGGGGGCCAATCAGCGGTGGTGTCGTCATCACCAACGGACGCCCACTGCCAGGACCAATCGGCGGGCACATCGTCATCACCTGCGCGACCGCCGATGGGTATCCCCAGCCCCTCCAACGCCAGCGGAGATGCCGGAAATGGCGCGCGGCACCTCTCCGAGACGGAGCCGTCGTTTCAGCAACGCCTGCCGGTGTTAAAGGAATTCGTTTCCGACGGCGGCGACTGGGGGCCTTTGAACGCCGCTTCTTCACTCATCAAGAGATGTCCGGCTGGACGGACAACGAGGCGTTGCATGCGCTGCCGGCCATGCTGGACGATGACGCCCTCGCTACTCTCATCACAGCTCCCAAGTCGGCACGCGCTACGCTGCAGTCGGCGCTCCGTATCCTCGCCACAGTCTACGGGCCACCGTCGGACTGCCGCCAACTCTTCCACGAGCGATGCAGGGACCAGAAGGAGTCACCGCTGGCGTACCGCACGGCTCTCCTGGCCCTTGCAAAAGCGGCTTTCCCGCGGATAGACGGCGAAGGGGGTGGACGCGATGGTGACGGAGAAGCTCCTGGCGTTGGCCCAGGAGCTACAGATCGTCACCGTCGCAGAGGATGACGCGGACATGTGCTCCTTGCGGGCAGCAAGACACATCCACGCGCACCTGATAGCGCAGCGCCAACCACCTCTCGTTCCCAAGGGTGCAGCTGCGATGTGCACTGGGACGCCAACCATCCCCTCCTCTGAGGAGGTCTTCGCGGCGGGTCGCCCGGTGGAGTGGAGATCCAGAGGGAGGCCGGCTCGGGCAACACCGGATCGCCAGGAGCACCCCAAGGCGCTCATCACGTGCTATAACTGTGGCCGCAAGCGCCATGTGGCTGCGGAATGCCGGGCGCCTCATCAACGACAGCCGGGACCCCGGTTGGACGGCGCTCCAGCCCACAGGCCTCCGCATCGCAACCCGGCAAGTCGCGGCACCCCACATGCTCGGCCTGTGCACACACTTGTCCCCACCTCGCGCGTTTCGGTGTACGGGCCTCGGGGTACGCCCGTTGGGTTGTTGGGTGGCGGCGGCATCGAGAGGGCGCTCGGGCCGGGGCAGTGGACGGAATTGGCCCACCGCGTTGTTGCTGCGTCGGCAGGCTCGTCCATGGTCGCGGGTTGCATTGGCGGGGTCGAGGTACGTATCCTCGTCGATACGGGAGCTTCGGCGACTATTGTGTCAGACTTGATTTATAATATTCTTCCCGTTCAAAGCCGCCCCTTGCTCCCAGTCACCGTTCCGTGTTACACAGCGAACTGGGGTTCGCTGGCTATCATAGGCCAAATTCGAGCACAAATTTGCATTGGCAATATCAAACTCTCCGGGCCGATATTAGTCTCGTCCTCGCTGGCGGTTCCGTGCTTGTTGGGGATGGACTTTTTGGGCAAAATGCCAATTAAAATTCTAATTGATCAGGGTTGCATCGAGCTTCCCTCGGGCCGACGTGTAACATTCCTGCCCTCCCCCGTCACCTCAAGGGCAGCGTGCGCGTCGATACAAGCGTTCGCCACTCGGACGGTGCGTGTACGTCCCGGGGCGCAAATGCTTGTGCCCCTTCGCTTGCGTCGGCCTTTCGCGCCCGGTGTTCCGGAGCAGGGAATTCTGTTAGGGCCCTCGAGGGCTGGGGAAAACGGGCTGGATCTGGTGGCCGCTCAAACGATCGTTAAGGGGAGCGATGACCCGTTTATCCTCGTCCTTAACGTTGGTGTACAGACGGCCGTCGTTCCTCAGGGAAACGTGTTCGCGCACGCGACGCCGATCCCCGTGGTAGACACGGTTATGGGTAATGTGGGGACCGATCCCTTGGCTCAACCGCATTCTGAGGGGGACGATAGTTGGATGGACGCACTATGTTCGGGCACGAGTGATCTGTCCGACTCCCAGCGTGCCGGCTTACGCACCCTTCTGACGGATTTTTCCGATGTCTTTAGTAAACACAAATGACATTGAGTGCACGAAATTGTTGCGTCACCACATTGACACGGGTGACCATGCCCCGGTACGCCAGAATCCTTTTCGGTTAAGTTCGGCCGAAAAGGATCATGTCAAATCGGCAGTGGATGACATGTTGGCTGCAGACATTATAGCCCCTTCCACCAGTCCATTGGGAGCACACATAGTGCTTGTCAAAAAGCACGATGGGTCCTTGCGATTCTGCGTGGATTTTCGCCGCCTTAATAAGATCTCCGTGGTCGACGCGTATCCACTTCCCCGGATGGACGAATCTCTGGATGCTCTGGCTGGCACACGTTTTTTTTCTACGTTGGACTTGTTATCCGGATTCTGGCAACTCACATTGGATGATGAGTCCAAGCCAACGACTGCGTTTCGCACACCACACGGCCTATTCCAATTTAACCGGTTACCTATGGGATTACACTCCGCTCCGGCGACATTTCAGCGCCTTATGGAACTGGTTTTGGCTGGCTTACAGTGGAACGTCTGTCTGATCTATCTGGACGATGTCATCGTGTTCAGCAAGACATTTGACGAACACCTTTTGCGCTTGCGCGCCGTGTTCCTCAAAATGCGCGCTGCAAATTTGAAATTTAAGCCGCAAAAGTGCCACCTGCTACGAGAATCCGTACGCAATTTGGGGCACATCGTCAGCCGCTCAGGCATATCCACCGATCCCGCAAAGACGCAGTGTGTCAGCTCCTGGCCGACTCCCACCTCGGTGGCTGAGGTCAGGAGTTTCATTGGATTTGCGTCTTATTACCGGCGGTTTGTCGCGGCTTTCGCAACCATTGCTAAGCCCTTACACGCTCTGACAGCGAAGGGAGTGAAATTTCACTGGGGCCAGGACGAGGAGGTCGCTTTTTGTTCCCTTCGCGACGCTCCCGTGCGGGCTCCTCCATTGAGCTACCCCGATTTTTCGGAACCCTTCCTGCTCGATACAGACGCCAATAATACGGGCATTGGGGGTGTGCTCTCACAGGTGATCGGTGGTGTGGAACGCGTCGTGGCTTATGGCAGTAGGGTTTTGTCTCCGGCGGAACAGAGATACTGCGTCACGCGTCGAGAACTCTTGGCTATTGTATTTTTTATCCAACAGTATCGCCCATACCTGTACGGACGGCATTTCACTGTCCGTACGGACCATGCGGCATTACAATATGCCTTGCGGGTGGAGCAGCCTTCGGGGCAATTGTCCCGATGGCTCGAGATCCTTCAGGATTATGATTTCACGACCACATATTGGAAGGGTGCTCGGCACACTAATGCGAATGCGCTGTCTCGCCTGCCGCCCGCCTCAGATTGCGCTTGTCTCAGGGGATCGGGGCGTTGTAAGCTGCCAGAGGATAGCCCCTCCTTCGACATCCCGGTTCTCGCTGCTGCCACTAAGGACCCCTTGCCTGCGGGTCCTGTCGGGGAGGGGTGTGCGGACTCCTTGCTGGGGTTGTCCGTTGCGGAATGGGGGCGCCTCCAGATGGAGGACACATCCCTCCTTGCGTTGCGTCGTCGCGCAGGGGGTTCCGTGCGGGGGTCGCGGGGATTGATTCGTACGGGCTGCTCCAGGGGCTCCTGATGCATTGGGATGGGAGGGCCTGCTGTCACAGGCTTGTGGTGCCATCCGCTTTGCGGGGTAAGGCCGTGTGGGCCACACATGAGCGGCTTTTGCACCTGGGGACCCACAAGACCCTTGCCATGCTCCAGCTGGATTTCTTCTGGCCGGGTATGGCAAGGGATGTGGATGACCTCCTGGGTGCATGCACTCAGTGCATCCTTTTGCACGAGGTGTGTGCGCTTCTTGGTACGAAAAAGATTCGCACTTCCCCCTATCACCCGTAAACCGATGGCATGGTGGAGCGTTTGCATAGGACGCTCACATCTATGTTGTGTCACCAGGTGTGCGACTCCCAGACCGATTGGGACCTTCAAATTCCGGGAGTTTTGGCCGCCTATAGAATGGCTCCTCACGCGGCAACCCGCTTCTCGCCGTTCTTTTTGATGTACGGTCGCGACGTTGACCCACCCATTGCGACTCAGCTGCGCATCTCGGAAACCAAGAGAAAATCGAAATTGGCCGACCACGTTAAATTTAATATCCTGAGGTTGACCGAGGCGCGGGAGGCAGCTGCCCAAAACTCTTCCTCTTGGCAGAAGGCCAATGAGAGGTTGCGATCGCGCCAGTCACAGACACATGCATGGAAGCCAGGCGATCAAGCCTGGCTGCACTGCCCTCAGGTGCCGTTGGCGACCTCGGCAAAATTGTTGCGGCCTTGGAGGGGTCCTGTGGTTATTGTGAAGGTTATGCGGCCACAGTGTGTTCGTATCCAGTGGGGGAAACGCCGCTGGTACGTACACCCCTCGCGTTTGAAGCCGTTTGTGGCGCCGCGCGTCCCTCCACCACATTGCACGGGCCGAGCATGTGATGCGTCCGCTGACTCCCGGACGGCGTCTTCGTCGTCTGCCCCTGATGCTTCGCTGACTGTTCCACCTTCAGGCGCCTCAAAAGTGACAGCTTCCGGAGCGCCTGCGCCACCCGGTGGGGACGGAGTTTGCCCTCCCGGAGTGGCGGAAGATGGTGCACCTGCGCAGCCGGTGCCCACGGCCGGGCCGACCGGGCCCTCCCCCTATGATGGACCCGCAAAACGGACTCGCGCCAAAACGCGCCGCTTGTTGTAATCATAGTTCTTGTTGCCCTTGTTTGTTGTTCACTGTTAAGTTTTCTTGCTGCGCTGATGGGGGGGGGGGGGAATGTATATCTGTATATAGTGTATCTTTGTATAGGTGGGTTGGGTTATTTATTGGGGCGTTTTGTTATGAGGCACGCACGGTTGGGGTTTTGTTGCGTTTATTATGCACGTATTGTTGCAGCCAGGACGGCTGAGGGTTACACGGGAGGGGGTGATGTAGGGGTGCTATGGGGAACAAACACATGGCACGGGAAGGTGTGGTACACCCACACCTTGGTGGCTACAACAACGTCCGCTGAGGCTCCACCCCCAGTGGGTACAAAGGGCGGAGAGCCAGGGAGTTCGGGGAAAAGTGTTGGGCCCGAGGCTGAAGCAACCAGTGAAGAAGGAAGGCCGGCTAGGTGAGACCCTGGAACTCCTGTGACCGCTGCCCTTTTCAGGGCCGGCACAGCAAGCCAGTGGTGCGGCCCCAGAGCCCCAGAGCCAGAGTCCTTCTAAGGGCCGGTCTGGTTGGTGGGGTGCCGAGATCTGTGCCTAACCAGGGCCAGATCAGATAGCCTCCCTTAGAGCCCTAGCCGGAGGAATTGAGAGCCTAGAGCTTAGGCTAGATAGCCTGGGGTGTGTTCCTGAGTTATACGGATGAAGGGGCCGCTACCCCTCCTAGTGTAACCCTTGTTAAGGTTTGAATAAATAGTGCTGCCTCTACTCTGCCGTCTCCGTGTCCTGGAACCCACTACACAACCACAGCAATCGTCATCAGGTGGTTGTCCCACCTGATGACTATTGCTTGTGTTGCAATCTAAACGTCGTGATCTATTATTTTTCTACCTACTGACTTAACCGAAAGAACCAAAGAGTATGGATTCTTGCAGTCATGAAAGCTTCAAATCAAGATTGTATATTATATTGTTACTACTGTGCAGATGTATGTTTTCGGGTTGTACCACGTAATGTTTACCACGATGTCTGACATTTTGCTCCACGTACTGGCAGCTTCTTCGGGAACTATGCAAAACGTTGGGCATCACGCTGAACAATAGGCGGTACGAAACACACCGGGGCTAAAATATGGCAATTATTATTGTCAATGTAACATTTAAAACGAGTGTCATTTCAACGCAAGTTCATGCCAAGAGGTTACACCTCAAATTACTCATGGCTCTACCATTTCACAGGGGTTTTTACAGCCTGTTATTTTTTATGAACGAGAATGTTTATGCACACCGAACCACCAAGGCTTGGACCTCTCTGTGAGGACAGCTACGTCGCCCCTGGAGATAACGCGATCATTCCCGCAGGACAAGATCGTAAATCCTCTTTGGTGGCGAAACCGCAATCCCTCAACACTGCAAATTTTTCAGCGCCATTTACCACGTTCCTGCCGCTTCTGGTGATTTGAAAATGAGGTGCCACGCGGAGAAACATCACCATTATGGTCAATGGTAATGTCCGGTAGAGCAAGCCATTAAATATGCAATTATATGAGCAAAAGTAAACAAACTATAATGAGGCAAGAAAGGATAAACAATACAAACGAGATTATGAAAACATGACAATGAAATTATACATAAATTCTAGACTCTGATCAGGGCCACGATTCATGACAATTCATCAAATCGCTGCATGGCAGTAAAATTGGTGCAAGCCTAGTATTCATAAACAAATGCTGTCAATTTGCACTAATTTTCTGAACTCTGCAAAGCAGTCCAATCTCGTTTTCATTCTAACCCTGGGGAGCTCTTCATTGTCTGCACTGAACAAGAATCAAAACTGGGTCACTGGGTTAGCGGCTGTACCACCGTTTTATTCATTACCCCTACGGCCAACCCTGTGCGCAGCGTCCCCCCCTGCTCGATGCACTAACCGGGCGTAACGTAATGAAGATGGGCATTTTCTGTGGCCGCCGCTACCGCCGATAAGAGGCACTTCTGCACTCACAAAAGCCTGCGCATGCGCAGCTCGTAACATGCTCGTGGGGCTACGCGCACGCTGACTGCACGCATAAAAAAAACGAGGGCACGTTACGATGGTACAGTGTGGCAGCGTGAATGTTCGCTTGCAACGACAGCGCATCCGGCCGCACACAGGCCCACCCGCCAGGCCCGCTCCCCACGTTAAACGGAGGCACAGCGAGACGACGCAATTAAAAAGAAAAGAAGCAACCTAACGAGAACACAGGGACTTCGACACATGGTCGAGTTAAAATTAAAACGACCTACAAAATATACCTCCAGCTCACACCCCCCCCCCACCTCCATGTTCACCCCAACTCCCTCGAGGACAGTAAATCAGTTTTGAGCAAAAAAAAAAAAAGTAATGGGCCTGATCCTACTGCCAGTCATGTACGGGGCAAACAGTCAATGACAGCCGTCTGCACTCTACAGTGATGCAGGTAGAGGTGTATGCATCCCTTGCTGGGCTCCTGGCCGTTGAGACTGTGCAAGCGAGCAGGGGTCGAGCAGGTCATCCCAGGATGTGCATCAAGCATAGGTGGCTCAGAGGCCAGAGTGCTAAGACCCTGGGGTTCATATACGAGTTTCGGCCAGCTGCGATTAAAACGGAGTTCAAGGGTAGTGAGGAGTTGATGGTCTCAGCTTGGCACCGAATCTGGTTAAATTCCAGCTGTGAACATTTAAAGTTCTGTATTGGTTTGTCACGTGACGGACCTCCCTCTTGTAAGCAGAGTAGGTGGGAAAGTGCTGCCACCTTTACTGTGTGGACCAGAGGTAAATTAAAAAAGGGATTTCAGGGGTAGCTGTTTTCTAACACGCAGGGTTGCACCGCTCTGCCAGAGATTCGAATGGATTCTCCGTCTGACGAGATGATGCCAATAACACAGTCGGGGATACAAATTTGAAGGAAAAAGACGAAAATATAGGTGCAGGCTTGCCTCTGATGCCGACTCTTGACGTGCGAAACGTAATTCGAGATCCTTCTGGGCTGATGGTTGAGCACAGGCAAAGCCAGCTGGCCATGGTGGCTGTGCACACCTGTGATGCGGTACTTTGGAAGCAACGGTTGGTCAACCATGAACAGATTTGAAACTCCCACCCACAAAAGTGGGTGGGAGATTGTTGTAGTGCAAGTGTTTTTTTTTTATCCATACGTGTGGATGCTAGAGTGTCATTTGTTTAACACGTAGGTTTATTATGAATTATGAGTGTCATTTGTTCGTACGCATGGTGGGTTTTCTCCGGGATGTCCCGATTTCCTCCCAAGATTTCAAACGCAACAATGGAGTTGGGAAAACCATTCCAATGCAGGACCACCCTAAAAAGAGTCGAATAAGGTTAGCGAAGGAAAGCAGTAATTTTCTGTGTGGAGGCATTGCCACAATCACAGGCTACAACGACGTACCTTTCAGGCAACGATCACAAAAATAAATATTGGACAAAGACCGTACGAGACGGTGCTGTACATTGAAGTTAAACATATTTGGGCTAATTCGGTGTTTGGGAATGGTTCAATATCGCACAAGCTATTTAAGGAGTCGAAATATTGCTGAGAACACCCATCTGTGTACTGCGCATACTAATTATGCAAGGGTGGAAACCCGATCATCTGCAGTCATGAGCATTTTACCATACGTGACACCATTTTTAATTGCATATTTCCCTAGCACTTCCTAATCACATGCTGGATAAATTTTCTTGCTTCGTGGCAACAGTGTCCATTAAACTGAACCCTGCGAGTGATTTTCTGTCAATTACGCCTCGCTGTCAACTGCAGTCCAAGTGTCAACCAGCCTGCCCAGCAAAGCCAAGGGATCACCAGAGGAGGAGGCATCAGCGCCAATCTGGCGACGGAGGAATATCCGAGCCGATTTAAAAACGCAATATCGGCTCTCAACACACACAAGCAGACTAGCGATCAACACCAACATGAATAGATGGAGGCATCTGCACTAGAGAGAAGTGCAGCGGTGGGGCAGCGGTGAGTGCACGGCGCCATAAACCTGGTGACTTGAGTTTAGTGCGGAGGATGGATGCCGCTGTGCGATGTGTCAGCGTGTGCTACCCGCACTTGACCAGTTTGTTTCACAACCGATTCACCACAGGCCGAACCAAATCACAGTAAGGAAGCGTTTGAATGTAGACTTTCATTTTAAAAGATTGGCCAAAAAGCCCAGCTTGTACTCCGAATAAGGATGTAAATTCTTGCAATTTTCAATTACAAAAAACTATGCCTTTTGTCAATCCACTGCTGGATGAGGCTCTTCAAACACTGTGGGTCGTGGGGGTATTTTAATCTAAACTATTTTTTTACCAGGAACGGGTTACTGAGCTCTATAGCTCTTTTTCAAAAGCGACCTGGCCACAAATGATAGCGCAACGAAGTGGCTTATCACGTGTAAATTTAAGGCAGCCAAATACTCTAAACGCTTGTTTCTAAATGTGGAGGGAAAAACCAGAAGACCCAGGAGAAAAATCCAAGCGACCACGGGGAGAACATACAAACTCCAGATGTACAGGCGTAAGGGTCGGGATCGAACCCACGACCTCCTTTTATACAAGCTGGTCAAATAACTGAAGAATAGTGTATAAAAAACCCCAGTCATTCCCATGGCAAAAAGCTACGCCCTTGGGCTTCATGTACTATTTGAACCCAGTGCTTAAGCGTTAAGTTATACACACACGTCTATGAATGATTAACAGCAGGTTGCATTATTATTACCTTTACTCTTTCCAGCCTGCACGTACATTTTTCTCCGAAGAGTTCTCCTACCATTCACAGAGTGTGGGACGATTGGCTTGGACACACATGGTCGGATGGGATGATAGCCCATGGACAAGACTGGTGGTAGAATGGCAGCCAAAGGAGAGAACGCGTCCAGAACGACGACCACCGTGGAGATGAAGCAATGACATCAATTCATGTGCGGGAGAGAGATGGATGAAAGTAGCATTGGAAAGCCAGGGCTTGCAGTGGCGTAGCGAGGCCTTGATCCAGCAGTCATGATGACGACTTGCATTGTGCTTATTGACTAAACTATTTAAATTTTACCGGGTAAGGCCCACTTGAGCTATATAGCTCTTTTTCAGAAGCGATCTGGCCACAAATGATAGCGCACATTGGCTTATCAGGTGGAAATTTCTAGCAGCCAAATACGCCAAACGCATGTTTCTAAATGTGGAGAGAAAAACCGGACACGGAGACAAATTCATGCTCCCACGGGAAGAACATGTCAACTTCAAATATACAGGTGTCGGGGTTGGGATTGAAACTACGACTTCCTGCATACTAGGTGAGGTAGTTAACATCTCGTCACCGCGGCAAGATGTTAGCCGTAACTTTCTGATCAATGTGACAAACGCAGCAGTCATTCTCATCAGTGTCAAACCCAAACACATCCTCACCGCTCATCAGCACTCGGTCTACCAGGCCGACTCGTTTCAGGTCATCGGTACAGTGTTCAACCACCACACCCACAAGTCACAGCACTTGCCCTACTTCTCCCCTTGTACTGCTCCACTTTGCAATTACCTCCAACTGTTTTCCAAAGGATCACATAATAACCCATGCTCAATAAAAAAAATTACGCTTAACAATTACACCATCAATCGTGCTGTTTTTGTTAGTGGTTGCTTAGAATTGTGGGCCTTTGTCCTGTGCTCAGCCACTGTAATTGAATATTTAAAACATTTAAAGGTGAGGTGGTAACACTCTCAGACAAAGTATGGCATATTTGAAGTCATTAAAGTTCCTAATCCAATTTGTGTCTAGGAGCCATTTTCAATATTTCACAGACTTGATTGAAACTCTCAATTTCCATTACTTGGTGTAGGGGCAGTGGGGGGTGTAGAGGGCAACACCGGTTCTAATATCACTCGGCAACGATCTCCGTGCGCACATCGAGAAATTGGACGAACGCAGCGGCCGTTTCCCCTCGGTGACAAACCAAACCAAAATACCGTGGGGCGCACCTCACCACAGCAGCTCATTCTGACGTCCAGCAGCGTGTTGCAGCACGGTTGTGCATGCTGCACTGTACCACATGCCATCCTGTGTGCAACCATAAAACAACAACAAGCCTGCGGCAAGGGCGTTCCCAGCCCAGGCGCCGTCAATCATATGGAAATGCGACGGCTTGACGGGAGAGTCGTGCGGCTCATTCACGTCAATGCCATCGCCTGGGGGCCCAATCAGGAAGCTCGCGCCAACCACGTCCGCCCTCGACCCACGGGCTCAGTGCAATTTCGTTGATTGGGAAAGGCGAAAGGTGCAGCCCTGCAAATGCTCGCTCGCAGTGCTGGTGGGAGGACCTTAACGTAAAAGCTCAAAAGCCCCCTCTCTCATGGGGTATATTTTGCCTAATCTTCCATGCACAAAACCAACCTCACTCGCACATACAAGTACGGCACAACAACGGATTTTGCTGCACAGATGTCTGCTGCACACCAAAATATCCAGCAGCCTATAACACCTGGTATGAGCACTGGTCACCCATCCAAGCATTAAGCAGGCCTTCCTCATCTCCCAAGATCTGACAAGAATGTGCACATTCGGGGTGATTTAGTAATCGGCAATGGCATCGTTACGGAGTAAAAACAATCGTTTAATCACATCAGGTCAGAGAGAATTGAAATGTGTGCTGTCATTTGGGCTGTGTATGGAACGAGGGCATCAGACTCTGGTCCCCGAGGTGGGAATGCTAGTGCGGTGGGGGGGGGCGAACAAGGCAGGTGCATCCTCACCTGGATGCATTGAGGATGTGCGACTGCTTGTTCTTCTTGGGGTTGAGCAACACCACCACACACCTGCGTGCACGGGCAGCGAGAGGGAGAGAGAGCATGAGGAGAAACGGCATTCTTTTGCCAGACACATGGGTGGGCCATCACCCGCACTGTACACGCGAACGGCACGGTGCTTTAATATGTTAGTGCGCGACATCAGCACCTCCGACCTGCTGCGCCGATTGTGATGAGTAAATGACTGACTTACGAGTGCTAATTTGTATCACACATTAAACAACAAAAGGCATAGATCCCCTGTGTAGTCTGCATAAGCGGTTGGTAAAAGTTTCTATTCGCGTGCACATGTTAGGGGAGCCGTGGCGCACCGGGGAGTGGTGTGGCCAGCGCCACGCCTTGCCGCATTGGTCTCCCCATCGCTGATGTTTGCACACTGCAGCAGGTACTCAATTAAGATGGTCAACCTCGGTGAAGGGACCAGGAAAAATGTTGATATCACATGTCACTGATGTTAGCCGTGCACGTGAATCAAACTCAGGTTGTCAGGCTCGTAGGGCAGTGCGCTAACCACCACACCGCACTCCACATAATAACAATAAACATCACAGCAGGTAACCAGGCGACACCAGCTGATGGGCTCCTAGGACCAATGTAGTCGAAAGCAAATCTGACCGAGATGCTGATGAGCACCAAAAATGACAAAGCATGAGTGCACAGCGGTGTATTCACTGCCGAGCCAAGCACTGCATGAGCATCCGAGTGATGTGGGCATGTTCGAGTGCACTTGATATGAATCCGCTACGCAAGATAGCACGCTCAACCAGGTCCTTCCCACAAGGCATACGCAAACACGCGTGCGCAAACACGCGTTTAAACTGCACGCGCATAGAAACAAAAAGGGCACAAGGACGTATTGTGCAACTTTTTTTTTGTCAGGAAACTCAACACCTGCATGAACAGCACCAGGCACCACGTTCATACAAAAGTGATGCCAGCGCATCCCCAGCACGGCTGCATGCGATGAAACACGCAGACAGAGCCCAATGGTGGCGCCGCCGCCGCTCGCCCACTGTCATGCGCAGGCCACGGTCGCCCCATAGGCATTTATCTCGAAGCCCGCCACTTATCGCCGTCAGAGGAGGGTGAACCTTGGTGTCGCGCGGATTAGCGTGCGTGTCTTGCAAAATCTTGCACCCAACAGAGCCCGCCAAGTGCCCAAGGATATGGCTCTCTTGCTATGGCGCCAGCGGGTTTACCCCAAGGGGGAGGACGCCGCCTGGGCTTTGGGGAGGACAAGTACAGGCACCAGGCTAAAGCCTCGCTCGGTTTCTGTTCATACTTTCACAAAAAATTGGATTCCCCCATAATTTTGCCAGGGGGTCAATGCGGAGGGAGCAAATTTTCAGATCATCAGGGATGCCCACATTAAAGTGACCATGCAGTGGTAGAAGGTGCAAAGGATGCCAGACCGCAAGGGCCACCCTCTGTCTGCATGGCCCCATGTGACCAACTCGACCAAGCAAAAAAGTGCAGCAGATTCGGTATCTTTGAAAATTATTTTCAGAAAAAATATTTGGCAGCGATTGGAAATCATGCATGGCCAGCAAACAGGCCAGGGGTGGCAAACATACTACCTCATTGGCCACATGCAATCCACAACTTCATTTCATAGGGCCCACAGCGACAAAATGCTTCCTACTCCAAAATGGCATGCGATATATACGTATTTATCACTGCAAGCATCTTAGCCGCACTAATTGGATACCAGAGGGAAATGTATTTTTTTATTTTTTGTTCACTTTATTTTTATTATTATGTTTCTATCTAGGTGAATTTACCAAAATAACCAAAGAATATGAAGAGGGAAATGTTTTTGACTTTATAAAACCGTGAATATAGATGAGCTGCACCCAATCACTTGTCACTGCAATGGCCTCTTGGAATGACAGAAGTGATTGAAGTGTGTGTTAATGTGTAGTTGTCGTTACCCGCCAAAGGTATTTGAGGGTCTTCAGTCACAAACAGGTTTCCCACCTCTGGACTAAGCCAAGGGGATGGCTAAGGACAAGACCACCCGAACCTATCGGTTTTTATTCTAAGCAAAGTGCTGAGCTGTTTCAATGCGAGGCGCCGTAGTTAATTTAAACGCAGCGTAACGTTCCACGCTTTGACCTCACTTCCCCTACCCACTCTGAGCATCTTGTATTACGCCTTCGCGGTGTCTGCAGCAGCGTTGGCTGAGCAGACAAGCGGAGGAGCCAATGCACTAAGCACAAACAGCTTACGTCGCACTATTTATACGGCTTCATTAATTATAGAGCGGCGCTCGAACCGATTTCACGTCTGGCACTTCTTATTAAAGATGAAGTAAAATTGCTCCCCATTCTATTCAACACACACACACATAAAAAAATCTATCAAAAATAAGTTTTATATTTGTTAATGTCATTACTAAAGCATGCCTTCTCACAAAGATAACAGAAACAAAATTTTCACGAACAAGCACAACCCTTTTTTCAATCCGCTGCTGAATACTGTGTGGACCATGGCGGTTATTTGACCATACCCAAGCACACCAATCGGTGCAATGGGTTTGTGAAGACAGCACAACAATAAATGTTGCTGCACCGCTCTCTGCTGCCCGCTGCATAGCCCCAAAGCGGCCCATCATTTGTTTTTTTATACGTGGCCGTTGCCCGTGCAAGCACACTACCCAGGCCCCATCCTGCTTAGCTTCCGAAATCCGACGAGAATCAGGCTTGTTCTGGTACGATTTGGTCGCACACTTGACGGCTAAAACGTTATTCATAAATAATCCAACTGACCAGATGATAGCAATCTTTGCCTTTGACCTATTTCTGTTGTGGAGGCCATTTTAACAGCAGTGACAAAATCACTGTTCTGGTTTGCAACACGAGAGTCACAAATTGGTGGTTACGATTGGCTCGTTGGGACGCACCCAGGCACACTTGCTGTGACAAGAGCGCGCGCGAGCCGGACACTAAAAGACACTAACGGCCCTGATTCAGGTTTTGGCAGCCTCGTGCACAGCTGTCATCATCAATCAGTCGCACGGGCAAGAGGCCACTTCCTGTCGTCCCAGACAACCCTCTAAATTGCCACGAAGAGCCTGGTACACAAATCCCCCTTTTGTTTTCTCGCGTGATCACTCGTTCCATTTGTCCGTCGCCAATTTACATATCTTCACGGTTCACATCGGGTGGCCGAATGCAGCCGAGGCCGTGTGAGCCGGGCGGTTTCGTCTGCCTGGGTGCGCAGGTGCCTCTGATGCGAAGATTTTCCTTCATTAACGCAATCTGCGGGAGTGCAAAAAGCAGCACATGCTTGTGCTCGCGCACAAGTTATCGAGGACGGGGGGGGGGTGAGCGTGGGTGTCCAGACAGCTGCGGTTCGGGAGAAAAAAATCAAGCCAATTACACCAATGGAATACCCGCAATCAACCCAATAATGTTGAAACATGCTCAACCTGTGGATCACATGGAGGGCGGTGGTAAGCTTGCAGTTCCAGGTTTGAAGAAGCAACTCGGCCTTAATTTTGGCAGGCTCGGGTGATATCTCAATCTTATCATGACCACTGATGCTAACGTACATCGCCATCGCTGCCTGCCTTCCTTCTGCTGAATCTTCGGTTCTCGACTCCAGTCCTCACGATCCACCTTGGGTTCGCCTTTTCATGATTAGCAATCTTCTCCATTCATATGCAAATCAATACACTGCACTGCATGCACCTGATGGTTGTAAATAACAGCGAGCAGCACCATGAGAGGTAATGTAGCTAAAACGCAGCAGTTTACAACGAGCCATGGATATGCTTTCAAGCAAGGAAGTATTTAAACTTGGTCCGAAGCTTTCGTGACTGCAGGAATTAATCTTTGTTTTTTATCGGTAAAGTCACGTATAAATAAGAAATAATAAAATAACATAATAGCGTACGACGTTTCGGTTGCAACACAAGCAGCCATCATCAGGTACAGAACAGCTAAATTTAAGAGAGAGGATTTGTTTCTCTGTGCTGTCTCTGCCTGTGTATAGGTCTTGGTGCTTCCGAATGTTTGCTGCTGTTCTCCACTTTGCTCTATGCATACCTCATGCTAAAATGTCCCATTGTCTCTCAGCCTTGCCTTCTCTGCCTATTTAAGGCGACTTCACTGTGTGCTTGTACCTGTGCTGGTCCGCTCTACTTGAATGTCTATGTGTGTGTGTGCCGTCTGTATCTTAAATTTCATAATTAACTTGCAATTTAGCAATCTTTGAAATAACGTAATCAACCAGGCTATGCGTTAATTGTGTTTTGACCGACCGTCTGTGTTGCTTTATATGGTTTCCAAATTCTGCTAAACTGTCTGTTTAGTATGCTTCTCTCTCTGTGTCCCCTATTGTGTCGGTGTTAGTTCCCCCTACTTGGGTGTCTGTGTATACATCTGGGGTTATGTGTTTCCCCTCTCTCTTAAATTTAGCTCTTCTGTACCTGATGACGGCTGCTTGTGTTGCAACCGAAACATCGTACGCTATGTTATTTTATTATTTCTTATTTATATGTGACTTTACCGAAAAAAACAAAGATTAAGGAAGTATTTATCAAGTTATGACCAAGAGTTATACGGGATAATTCTATCGATGCCGCCACACTTTGTTATTGCTTCCTTCCGCTGGATCCCATAGTTGTTGCAAAGTCAACACAGCAGCACCTTCAAGGTTTACTCTTACAGCATCCCACCATCTGGCTCTTGATCTTCACCTTGGGTCACTGACCTCTGGGTGCCACTCCAATGCCTGTGTCGTTAACAACGCCCACCTCCATCCTTCATGCCTGTCCCACCCATCACAACCTCCTATTCACGATGCAATGTACAAAATATGTTGTTGCCACATTCTGCTTACCCTATCCTTCCGTGAAATTCTAGCATCCTCCTGTGAAGATGGCTTAACTGATATCTGCTGGTAGCAGCTTCATCATCAGCACTTTCACATACTCATAGACCTCAGACTCACAAAGAGACCCATAGACTCACACAGAAGTATAATGAGAAACTGGAATGTGCTGGAAGTGGCTTCATCACCATCAGCGCTTTCTCCAGCAAATGGGCACTAGCAACCCATGCAGCTTCCCAAGAGAACTGGTCCAGTGGGAGCCCAGCACATGTTGCCTTCGCATTATAATTATCAATTAATCCTCCTCCACGTGTTATCACCCGAGACTGGAAGTCCCAAGGCGAAGTTTTGCAGACTCCGCCAAACTGGAGCTTTGAGCCATCACAGACTGCAGTTGCAATCGCGAACTCTCATGCTGTGAGACTGCAACAGCTCACCTACAATTTAGAGCACACTGTATGTAAGACAACGGTTGGAACTCTGCAACGGAAACTGATGCAGCTTTTCTCGCTGTTATCCACATTTTTTCCATACCGCGGGTTACAAACCGCCGGGTATTCCTCACACTGAGACTTCCTTGCCAACATTTTCATTTTAATTGAAAACAGATGCGTCCCCGTGGGGTGTCCTGTGCACTTTCATTGTAACGATGCTTGGATTCACAAATTCAATTATTGCACTCGTGATAAATGCATAGAATCATATGCGTTTGAATCGATTTTTTACAATGAATGAAATTAAAATATAACAATTCAACTTCTTTACATACATATATTTGAATGTGTATTAAATGATTGATATACATACATTTGTTTTATATATTTTTTTAAAATATACCATTGTATTATAAAAAGAACTTGATGTTACCCAGATTAACATTGCGAAAAAGAGTCCATGTGTCTTCTCAACGGGCCAGCACTTCACCGATGCAAAGTGACATGCTAATGTGACACTTAAGCAAATGCGTTGCAAAAAAAACGGTGTACAAGCAAGACAAAAAGAGACAAACAAACACAAACGAAATCAAGGTAAAGGCGAGACAAAATAAATTATTTATCCTTCAATCGAATCGTGGGGCTGGATCGTGATAATTAAAACCTCCACGGCAGATAAACCGATAAATGCACAGAACTAACACTGACGCTCCTTCACTCATAATAGCGACCTAAGTTTTTTTGGGCTCGGCGCAAACTTGACCACAAACACAGAGCAAAAGAGAAGCCACAATTCTGCGACAAGAACTTTCAGCAATTAATGCGTTGCCGGGACGCGTGGTATGCCCTGCAGCTCTCTCCACGACACGGAATTAGTTCCGGTGTAAATGTGCCAAAATTTCCCGGGGGGAATTATTAGCAGATCCTCCGAGGCTGGGCATAGCATCTCGTCCTATCAGCTGCTACGGCGGTGAAAATTCATGTCAATTATTTTGGGAACACAGTCTCAAAATAAAATGTTGAAACCGCTCTTCAAAAAAGCTATATATTTTTAACACGCAATAATAATAAATGCAAGCGTGATGTGATATGTGCTTGAGTGAAGAGTACCACTTTGTGCCACTTAAAAATGTAACAGGACAGCAAAATCTTTTGTCTTTTGCGAACGTGGCAACATGGTCTTGAACACGCTTTGATAAAACCCTACAGGTGCTGAAATCTAAAACTATTGGCTCGATGCAAACGGTTCCTAACGAACCAACAAACTACACTCGCCAACTAGAATCCCAAGCAGCTCACCGAATTCAGGCCATATCTTACCGGTTAGTCAACATGTAAAAAACAACTTCTCCTTGGGACACGTGTCCACCACACACTAATCCCCGAAGTCCGTTTAAGTCCGGATTGCACAAATTTACCAGAGCGCCGGTTAAACACAGCACACACAGCTGCATCAGGCGTCTGTTGACAATGAAGCCAACTCATCGACATTTTCTCCTCCGTGAAGGCTTAAAACATGCATGCATGCATCCCTCGCGCTCCATTTGACATTTGCCGTTTAGGGCGGCAGAAAAAAATGCCGTTCCATCTGCTTGTTAAACAGGTTATAAGTGTACTGCGTAAGTTTTCGTGGTTTTGCTGCATAGCTCTCCAGATATATTTTCGGGTTGTGCCGCGTGTGTCCCCAAAGAAGCTCCAAGCACGTGCAGCGAAATGTCGGACATCGTGTTGAACAACAACACGCGGTCCAACCCGAAAAATACATCGGAGAGCTGTACACAGCACAACTGCAAAAACCCAGGCAGTTGTAAACTTCTCAGTCATTGTCGAAAAATCCCATCCATCTAGACCACTGCTATACCAAGTTGACATAGTTGCTCATAATAAATGCACTATTGCTGACAATTGCTTGAAAAATTGCCCATTGCATCATGGCCTTAAGGGTTTTCTTTTATTGTAATGCATAGCATCAGAGTGCTAGGTTACACGTCTGTTAACACCCAAGCCACGAAGAATAGCCAGCCTTCCGAGCGCACCGCGGCAGGCTGCAGCAAAGCTCCAACTTTCACACGTTTCGTTCCTCTAAAACTACCGCAGCGAAGTGACAAACGCATAGGTCGGTTGGCAAAGCAGCAGCACACAAACACGTGCCGTCGCCCACCACCGTCAACGCTCACTTGCGCTTTCCAAATTCTTGGGAAGCGCGCACACACTCGACAGACGGCAAAAACACAAACGTTTCCAATTAAGTTAAGATCAAAAGGCACGAGCCTCCGTCTGCGCAGCTGTCGGCAATAGCGGTGCTCTCGTCACACGCAACGGCAACGGACGGACCGGCGTGGAGCTCGCAACCCTTACGTGACAGTGGAGAGCAGGCAGCTGCTACTCCTCGTGGTGCATAAGTGGGTCAGCCCCTCAACCGTCTGAGGGTTGTTACGTTCAGTCATGTGGCACAAGTCAATGACACTACGGGTCATGAAAAACAAATACTTAACTTTGAGCCGACCTGGGTTCTAACAACTTACGAGCGAATCCTAACCAATGCAGTCCAAGGCACTGGTGTCATAATATTGCCTCTGATGGTACAGATGTTGTTATTGCTGCACATAAAAATGAGAGATAGTGGCTGTGACAGGAGATTTAAAACTGGGGTGAGGTAATCATGAGGGGACAATGTCACCTAAAAGGTATACTTTTTTCATACTGCTTAAAACCACCAATGAGGCGGATGCTAGAAATTCCCAGGGAAGAATTACAAACATCTGGGGCCTGTTCTTTTGCTTCCATGTGGAACTCTCTATATTGTCCAATACGGTAATGTATGCCAGTCCCAAGCCTTTTTGTTTAAATCCACCTGTTTAGCATGGCATTTACAAACGAAAATTAACCTGCTTAATTATTCGAATGGAATTTTTTAGTTATTGAACAATTATAGCAGGGGCATTGATATTAGAAAAGCCGTATTACTTAAATAAAGTGTTGACTGATTGACTGTGAGAGCAGGTGAAAAGTTGATTGCACATTTACTCTAAAAATGAAATTTGCCCTCACTGCTCTAGACCAGCACTGCTGAGATCCTGGGTTCATGTAAGGATTTCGGCAGTCAGTGGTTGAAACTGGTTTTGAACCAGAGCGAGTTCAGCCTCAGCCCTGCCACTGCTGCATCTATTTGCATTCATCATTTTAATTTATAAAAATTCCAGCCATGACAAAAATGTGTTTGACTGCCATACGATGAACATTTCTCCGCACCAGGCCGTGTGGGTAGTGCATGCCCTTGTAAGTGAATAAAGAGTAATTTGAGATAATTCAGAAGTAGTTATGTGCTTGCTACTCATGTGGGACATTTTTAAACACAAAGAAAATCCACACAACTGTGTGAATATACTGATAGCACACTGAGAGAAATAACAAAATTATTAATAATTATCAACTACTTTCTTTCAATTGCATGGCAGGCTTTAGTAACACAAGAACCAACATTGAAACTGCTATGACATTGAACAGAAGTCATGAAAATAAGAATAATTATTTATTTACTCAAGAAAGCCCGACTGAGAGTTGTGGTATTGGGATGTTTGGCCAACACCAATGAATGATTTTAGTTATGGAAATATACCAGAGAACCCAGAGAAAATCCTTACAGAACAGGAAAACATATAAACTCCACACACAGGAGGCACACGAGTCAGGAATCGAAGCCAGGTCTTACTTTCTGCAATGCACAAGTGTTACACTGTGCCAATGCCATGAATAATAAATTACACCTCATATTCTTAGTTATTTCGGTAAAGTCACGTTGAAGGGAAACAATAAAATAATAATATATAAAACAATAAAAAATTCTCACGACGTTTCGACCATAACACAAACGGTCGTCATCAGGTGTGTCGGTTTGCATACATTTATTTTAATACGGGCTATTTATTTATTTATTTAAAACGTTTGCGCCACGCACAGCGATTTGGCAGTTTATTTAGAAGGACTAGTCCATCTATGTTCTGAAAAGAGGAGGGGGGAGATGAAAAATTAATGTATGCTGTCTGAAAGCCACTGTAAGCGTGAACAATCAATTAAGACCTGAAATGGTTTATCAAATATTTCCAATGATTGCTAAGCCAGAATCCATCTTCTCGGTTGAAATTGTCTCTGTGCTTGTATATGTGGATAGCCTCATGAACGAATCTCTCATGGTAGCCAGATGGCTTACAAAGAACCTCTGTCTTGGAAAAGTCAATGTCATGTGAGCCTACTGAATTATAACAAACAAAAAAGATCTCCAAAATCTTGAATAAACACAAGATCCAGGTCCGTTTCAACACATTACATAAAATCCGTGATCTGGTTCCATCTGTAAAAGATGTGATTCCAGACATACATTACCCTGGTGTCTACAAACTAAGTTGCCTCTGTGGTAGTAGTTACATTGGAGAAACCAAACGCCATGTCTCGGACCACATTCGTGAACACAAAGCAGACCTTAAATACGGTAGGACCAACACCTCGGCCGTGGCAGATCATTGTTATAATTCAGTAGGCTCACATGACATTGACTTTTCCAAGACAGAGGTTCTTTGTAAGCCATCTGGCTACCATGAGAGATTCGTTCATGAGGCTATCCACATATACAAGCACAGAGACAATTTCAACCGAGAAGATGGATTCTGGCTTAGCAATCATTGGAAAGATTTGATAAACCATTTCAGGTCTTAATTGATTGTTCACGCTTACAGTGGCTTTCAGACAGCATACATTAATTTTTCATCTCCCCCCTCCTCTTTTCAGAACATAGATGGACTAGTCCTTCTAAATAAACTGCCAAATCGCTGTGCATGGCGCAGTTTTAATAAATAAATAAATAGACCGTTCAAGAATAAATTTATGCAAACCGACACACCTGATGACGACCGTTTGTGTTATGGTCGAAACGTCGTGAGAATTTTTTATTGTTTTATATATATTTTATTATTTTATTGTTTCCCTTCAACGTGACTTTACCGAAAGAACTAAGAATATGAATTACTGCAGTCACGAAAGCTTTAAATCAAAATTACACCTCGTCAAAATTCTACCAGGTCACGAAAAAAAAACTAGAGTAAAAAATAGAAATGAACGTAGTTTTTTTTAGAAGTAGTGTGACGACGTGACGTCATGAGCGCTGTGAGGCGCGATGACGTCATGTCATGACCACCGGAGGCAGATATCGGGAAGAACGAGGGCGGGTCCGAGAAAGGGGGAGGAGCCGCCCAAGGGGATACTTAACGGGGACCCGGTGACGAAAGCGGGGTTCGTTGTGGGAGCCCGGGATGCAGAGCGTCTGAAGGAGGTCTCTCCTGCTCGTGACCGGACGGTGTTGGCCAATCCCCCGCCCGGGTTCGACGAGTAGGACAGCCGAAGAGATAGCCAGGGGTAGGGCTCAGAGAAGTCTGTGAGAGCCGGCTAAGGTTACGTGGGGTGCTGCTCTCCTCGGTCGGGCGGTGTTGGCTGAACCCCCGTCCCGACTCGAGTGAGAGAGCCCATGAGGATAGCCGAGGCTAAGGACAGATTAGAGCCTGAGGTCCACGTGAAGGACCGAGTGTAAGTTGTTACCTTGTGTTTAACAAACCGGCGCAAGCCCTTACTAGAAGTTCTGTCTTCGAGTCATTCTGCACTACACAACATATGTATATGTACTTGTGAGCAATGGGGAGCAGTACAAGTGATTAGTCCACTTGCGCTATTGACCTGGCAACCCGAATTCCATTCCCACTCATGACCAAAAGCAGTGATGAAAATTTCTACTTGTCATGAGCTCCCTCTCGGTCGACTCAGTCTTAAATTAGTACCTGGTGCGATGTGTAAATATCAACACTGACGAGACAAAGGCATGGTGCTGGCCACCCCCACCCATCCCAACGTGTGCCGTGCCAGCCTTCATTAGGTGCTTGCGAACAACACTGGCCCCAACAGTTCATTAAAAGGCTGTAAAAGGGGGGTCCTTGTCTTTGCATTGGGGAGCGGTGGCACAGTGGTGCTCGGCCTACCCTAGCTCAGCTCGGCCTAAGATGTGAAATGATCAGCGCTGAGGACACAAAGGCCAGCCAGGCATGGTGCTGCCCCACACCACCGCCTTTGTGCACTGCGCTGGCTTCTACAGGTTCTCACTACTAACACTTGCCCCAGCAGCCTGTTTAAGGTCACACGGGGGGATATTTGTCTTTGATCTGTGTGTGCGCGCAAGTGTGAGTGAGCGAGCGGGCGAGCAGCAGTGTGCATACAAGCCAGTGAAACCGGCCTACTCACCCTGCTGGGTAGGCAAGGAGACCCGACTTGGGCTCGCAGGCCAGGCCACTGCTGGAGGTCACCGTTATACCCAACACCTTCTCCAGCGTCACCTTGAGAATGAGAAAAACAACACTGTCACTTTGTCTTCATCCCAGATTGTGCTTCCCACAGCCACAACTCAAAAACACTCGACACATTTGTCACGAGCACCGGCTCATGATCCAAATGACCACAAATTAGCCCAATCTCGTCAAATATTGGAAGCCAAGCAGGGTTAAGCCTCATTAAGCACTCGGGGCAGGAGACTGCATGGAAATCCAATGTACCGCAGGCTTGGGTTGCGAAGGGGCCAGGAGATGTAGCTACAACGATGAATTCAAGAAGCTCTGTGTAAAGCTTTGAGAGCCACCCTCTCTCGTATGCATGGGTTTTCTCCGGGTACTCTGGTCATCTTCCGGATAGCAAACACTCATGATGGAATTGAACACATATCCCAATGTTGCAGGACCCTCCTGGAGGAAGAGTCTCGAGACTCAGCAAGGCTATCCTGGGTAAAGGGTATTAGTTATTGTAAATAAAAATCTCATAGGCTATAGTTGTTGGCTATGGCCCATTAGCTCTTCTTACATAATATACAAGGACAGTGCTCGATACTTCACACTACAATAAGTTTTTGCTATAAGGCAGCATTGAATGATGCATGTGGAAAGCTTCATATTTGTGCACTACTGGCAATGGGCACTTTTTTACATTTCCCAGTTACACATAACAAACAACAATCACATCCACTATTCTCCACAAAGCAGCTGTCACACTACAGCACATGTATCTCAACTGGCTTGTGCCAGGTCAGTTGCACTTGGAGGCCACCAAGATGAAAAGATTCACAGGTTAGTGGTCACGGGACAGACACAGGTGTTATGAGTTACCAGACCAGAACGCACATGCGCACTCACGATCACACCACCCCGATGTATTTCTTTTTTTATATAACCATGATAAAACACGTGTTACACAACACACTGTAATGGGACACCAGGCACAAACTGACATCTTTGAAACTGGATGGGGAAAAAGTTATGTTATTCAGTTAAGAATTTAATAGGGAAATGTTGTACTTTATTTCACAAACCCATGCAACATCACAGCTGGCAGATGAATGATTTTCCCATATTCTAATCCAGTATATATTTACATTATACAATATGAATGTGCAAACAGTGCAAAACAAGCTTTTCAACTGTGCACAAACATCTGCCAACTTGTAATATGGACAATAGAACTTTTTTTTTACACATTTGTTTTAATCTTTCCCAATTTTATCCAGATAACATCTATTGACGATATATCATGTATCATCATTGCAGTGAAAATCTTCGTGTTATCATGGCTTTTTGGAAGGGGATTCCAAAGAGCAAATGCTGAAATCCCTAAACGTGACCTCTGTTGCACAGATTAGGTAGAAGACGTGACTTCCTCAGCTCCTCTGCCACCGAGTGTAATTTTCATCACATTAAAACCGACATGTCAGTCTCAAGAGCTCAAATTTAGACAAATTAAGTGCTAAACTGAAGTTAACGTAATGAGGTTTTTTTTGTACTGTCATTAGCGTCCCTGCTCAGCCTATCAACTCGCTAAACTTGAGAAAGCCATTTAAATCACAGGATGGTTAAAGCCCATATTCGAACCCAGGTTCTCCACTATGCTTTGATCTCTGAGCCAGCCAACCCCCTTGCTGACAACAAGTTAAAAGAGTGCAGTTATTTAATCGGGCACATTTCACACTGCAGTCGAGCGTTATGTGAGCCCACTGTGGTTTGCATAACGCGATTCCACAGTCACGCATCACAGCAACAACATCGCAATGGGCTGTTCAATTATGTGTGCAGCGCACACCAAAAAGTCACATCGCAGGCCCGCAGGCATCTTGGCAAACAGCGAAAACGATCATCACCGCTCAAAGGGCTCGCTGCACAGGCCGACTGTCACGACAGCTGCACTCCCCGTCAAAAAAAAGCTTGCGACAACCAGAACAACCGCGCACCTGTGCCTGGAGGCAGAGGCAGCATCTCTGAGCTGAGTGCACTTTTGGTAACGTGTCACTGAATCATTTGAACCATCTCGAATTTCTAGTTTAAAACTTCCCCCGTTGAAGGACACCTCTTCAAACGTTTTACCCAAATATCCACCAGACTGTAAAAGGCACTGCCCACTCTTCTATTTCTCTGTACACTTACGGTAATTGCTGTTTTCCTAAGCTCAACTTTGCCAAACATGGTAATCTAACGACGATAATTGGGGTCGCTGCCTCCCGCTGGCTGACAGTGTGGCCTTGCAGCAGTCTCACCTCGCTATTTTCAGACTGAACCTTCTGCCCTTTTGGCCGACACCTCGGCGTCTCTCGCACGTTCTTTCGAACAACGACGGGCCACATTGCGCTGACCGGTGTTGCGGTCGGTGCAGCGTTAATCCAGACTGCACGATGCACATCGCTCACAATGCTCCGCTTCGTTCACCAGGGCTTACGTTGTTTTATTGCTGAGAAATACAAAACAGGGCCCAACTGGCAGGGTAAGCAGTTGTTTTTAGTGCACATCTCCGTTGCCTGCTGTAAATCTGCGCGGACACCAATAAACCCAGGCCTGCTGCCATTTGTCTGAAATTGAAGACGATACGGCCGGAATGGGAATAAGCGGTGAGGGTCCCCATGGTTTCGCTGCCGAAAAAAGTCATCACAACTGTAGAGGCAAGATAAATGGTGCGTACCAATATCAGGGGCCAGCCTTCGCAATGCACACCTCGTGTTAATGAACACAATGACTCACTCGCCATTCTAAATCGTAAAAATGCACTCCACCAGCAACTGCGAATGCCAGACAAATACGCCTACATTAAAACTGCAGCATTAACATTATACTATTTATATTTGACAAGTGTGAAAAACAACCTTTAAATCGTTTAGTTGCTCATGCAATCCGACTGGTAACAGTAATCGCGTCAAGTTCGATCTTTTAAAATGACTGTACGTGACAAACAAAAGCTCTGTTGTAATTGTCCAGTGTAAACTTTAGAACACAACCAACAATTAAAGACATCAATCACTGGATCATTATTTTGTTTACAATAACACATCATTGGGGTTTTGAAGCAGAAGAGAGGAATGTTTGTACATTTTTATTTTCCTCGGCAGTTTTCAATAGATACATTGAAATGTTTAGAACCCAGACATGCCATGCGGGGGAAAAAATTCTAATAATAAATGGGGCAGAACACATTAAGCTTGTACCCATAGAGAAAGGAACTGTACGTGCATTAAGAGTATCACTCTGTCAATGAAATACAAAGCCCGCAAACAAAAATGCACATTCAGCAGGAAACAAACGTCTCATCTAAATTAAAACTCGTACCCCAAAGCGATCTCAAACGTTCAGTTAAGCCACAGCCATGAAGGGAATTGCAAACAAATTTGATTCTTTAAAAGTAATGCCCGTAATTCGACATGAAAGCGGGCCTGCTTCGGGAACATAATGCATTTATTAAATGGATTATCTTGGATGGGATCAATGTGAATAGTGAAGCAGTTTGTTTTGATCCCAGAGAAGTTTGGGGCCGGCCAACATTCGTAGAATTTCCCCGTAAAAAATAAACGGTCCGTATGATGGATGGCTTATAAAGAAAGACAAGATACCCAAAATCCCTACTTCCATCCTCTTTCCACGAGTCGAAACCAACTAAACAACAATCTACAGCACAGTTTAACACGTAGGCTTTCGCGACCAATATCATCCATAACAGAGGGTTTTTTTTGGGTTAGATCGCGTAAATATATAAATGTGTCGTTACAACCCGCCAACACCTGACACAGCCAACTAGTAAGGTTTGTCACGTAAACAGAACGTGCCAATTCGTCACTAGTACAGCACACCGATGTGTTGGAGAGCCAAGCCAGAAGATTTGCAATCAGATTGTCGGGTGGTGGCGGGTTTTAACGACACATTTATATATTAACGCGATCTGACCCCCCCCCAAAAAAACCCTATTATTAATCTACAGCACCTTCCAGAGTTCCAAAACACGAGGATCTACACCAGCCAGCACTCGAGTTACTCTTGTGCTGGGGGAGTTCTCAGGAGGCACGGTAACGTCATATGATGGTCCAAAACTTCACGTGTAAATGAACCCACTGCAGCGCTATGCACCAAGTGCCTCTAAGGAGCTTAAAGGATAAAGATTAACATTGCGGCAGCAATGCTTGCGGCGTTTTTCCACCCTGCCTCGGCCAGTCACCGTAATTATTTTTCCACTTTGTGTTGTCGCGTTGTTGTTTAATAACAACCGCGTCCGTGGTGCTCAACACACACGCGCCAGCCTGGTCTATTGCAGTTGTAAAATGATCCGCATGAGAGAGAGTGAGAGAGGCATCTTGTTAGTAGTGCTGACCGGGTGTAGAAATAAACTTCCTTCGTACTTTGGTTTTACCGTGCACGGTACATGTCAGCCCGCTGCTAGATGAGCACCTCACCATGCCAGCTTAATTTTATTTTCTACGTGACTTTACCGAAAGAAACCAAAGAGTACAGACCCAAAAGGTTCCATTTTCAGACTAAGATAATTGTATATGGCTCGTATGATGGCTTATTCCACGTTATAATATAACGCAGATGCAATGTATTTAGCTGGAGCTAAACTTAACGTTTTTAAACTTAAACGAGGGCATACAGCTAGATGTTAATAGGCACTCGCCCTCATATGCTTGAGCTCTATTCACATTTGGGTTCAGCAACAACCATCACTTTGGTGAGATCTGTCCTCATGTAAGCCTCGACCCTCACCATAACCCACTTGGGCTAGCTCTCCCTTTCACTTTAGCATGGGCCCCAAAACTCAATTGGGTTAGCTTTACACCCTTCATTCATCAACCACAGCAACAATCCAGACATGGGCACTATACCCTCCACTCACTTAAGCGCATCCCACTCACCTGGGCAAACTCATCCCTCATGTAAGTATAGCCACAACACGAACTTGGACCATCTCATATACACCGAGGTTTTAGAAACCGCCACACGACTCTCACTTAAGCTCACTCACTCGGGACAGCTATAATGTACATTAAACCTGGCCGGTGACCATCACAATCAGCCTAGTTGTAAACGCCTTACACCCAGGCTTCGTAACGACCCCTAAACATCACGGGCTAACTCTACCCCCTAGTTTAAGCCTAAACCCCCCAACAATCTACCCTCAACTTCAGCCTCGTCCTAAACCCTCACCCCCCGCTTGGGCTAGCATTAACACAGCCACCCCCAACTATTAGCAACAACCTTCGCATGAATCAGAAAGATGTCGCAACTGACAGGAAATATTCTTCACGAGCCCAGACCAGACATTTTCACTTGTCGGTACCACCCAAGGCAGAGTAACTTTAGCGGTTCCCACTTTGTTTATGCGTCCAACGACAGCGAATTGCGCGAGAACCATTTGAAATGAGTGGCCTACGCAACAATTCACTCTCATTAGCCATACAAGTGAATCGTTACTTTCTAAAGTTCTGCTACCTTCAGGTGGTATCAATTTCTGCTGCGGACTATTATTGACTAAGCTAAGCTATTAACCCCAACGGTGACCTGCGGAGCGAGCGCTTATTATATAGCTCCGAGAACGCAAAGCTGAAAACATGCGTTTAAACTCCCCTTCTATCCCTGCGTTAACCCCTTAAAGTCCCACGCTTGTACAACAACAACAACAAAAAACCCCCTTGCTTACCCGCTCGGTGAGAGGCGTGGGCTTCGTCTTCTTCAGGGACAGCGACGGAGAGCGAAGCAGACGCCGGATCCTCGTGGTGATGGCACTACCGTCAGCCATGGCTACAACGACCGCGATATTGAACTTAAAAGTCTTCGTCTCACTCCCCACCGCGAGCTCGACAAAACACTGCGACGGAGCGGCACTGCCACGGGAAAGCCGCCCTCGCCTTTGCCACTCGAGACCGCACGCCGGTTGTTTGTCCGAGACGGATCGTGGTCCGCGAGAAAAAAAATGAACCGTGGGGTGGAGAGCTGGGGGGTTGGGGGGGGGTTGGGGAGGGATGGCACCTCCTCCACCAACACGTGCCGGGGTTCCCCTCGCTTCCCCCCGGCAGCGCTTCTATCCGAGGGCCGGTGTTTTGTTAGGCCGCGTGTCCGCGTCTCGCTGGACATGCAATGGTGGTGGTGGTGGGGGGGGTCAGCCGATGGGAGCTCGACACGACGCCGATCATCGCCGTGGCCGTCTCCTGGCCATGTTCGCGGTCGAGCGAAGCAGTCGCGGCAGACGAAAGCGGAACGGCGGCGGCAGCAGCGACGGCGGTGGCAGCGTTGGAGGCGGCGGCGGCGGCGGCTGCCCAAGGGGGCGGCGGCGGCGGCCCGAGCTCGGGCCGAGCCACGGCGCCGCCTTCCCGCCCGAGGCCCAATGGGGCCCCGAGACGGAAATAAAAATAAAAAAAATACTAACTATATTTATTTAAATAATGATAATAATAATAACAAATGTGAGGAAATGTCGATAGGGATTGATATAAATTGGCGTTCAATTGTACGGTATTATATATTTTTTTTGTCTGCAGGGTTTTAATTTGCGCGAGGGCTACAGTCGCGTATCAATTGTTGTATTGAGATATTATTGAGGGGTTGGTTATTGAGGGGTTGGTTATTGCCATCGTGGTGACAATTGGTGGCCCTTGAGGCTGTTCGCAAATGGGACCTCGCCTGGTCTAAAATCAAAGTTTCCTTTCGAATTTCAGCGGGGAACCGACCAACACACATTCCCCTCATTTAACGTTTCTCTTTTTAACGTATAGGACGACGTTCAACTTGTAAGGCACCGCACACAAGTTTTCACTCTCGACGATAGATACGAACAGAACGACTCTCTCTCTCTCCACCATCACACCCGTAGGGTATTTTTTTATTGTCAATCCACTGCTAGATGAGGGGTCCTACCCCACGCCGCGCCGTACGAGTTGTCGGAATGAAATGACTATACTTCACCGCGCCGGTCAATGCGGGTTGATAAAGACGGGGATCGCAGCCGGTCATCTCTGCGCCAAGCAGTGCCCCGGGGGCTTAAAAACGCGCTTAGCTTATCAAAATGTATGGAAACGGGTAGTAGAAAAAAATACGAATCAAACTTTCAAAACTATTCACAATTCCCCTGGTGGTATTATTTTGTGAACCATCACAGCACAGCACAGCACCTGCCGCCAAGTATAATCGAACCTCTATTTAAGTAAAGATGTAAATATATATAATACAACTCTACACATCCGTTTATTAACCGTGCGCCACGTGTTGTTTTTGTTATTACAACAACCTACCATCACGGGGCCGTGTTGATGAGAGGGCTTCTTCCAAGAAACAAATCCGGCCAACGCGACTTTTTAAGTTGCCATCCCACGACTCACACATGAGCTGTTTGTGATATCGGAATAGCCCTTCCCCTCCAACTCCCCACCCTTCAACAACCCGCATTGACCAGGGTGGTGAAGTATGGTCAAACACTCCCCCACCACCCCCCACTCCTCATGACCAACACGGCGTAAGGGAAGGTGTGGGTGGGAGAGATTCATCAAGTAGTGGTTTGACAAAGGGCTATATGTTTTTTTTAAGTTTGTTTTCATTTCATAATGTCAATCACTCAACAAATACAGACTATTTTTTGCTGCAAGTGATTAATCTTATTATGTTCTTTGGTTCTTTCGGTAAAGTCACGTCGATGGATGGAGGGGAGAGGCCCGATTTACGCCACGAGGGATCACATTTGGTTGGAGGTTTTCCACTCCCGGTATCAAGGCATATAAAAATATGCTAAAAATGTCCCCCCACAATATATTGCTATAAAAAATGGCTATGCTATGTAAATAAAAACAACAATTTGCTCACAATATCTGGATTTGTCTTCATTTAAATCAATGCATAGCTTTATGTCTATATGATTCTGCTTATGGTTGTACTTTATTAATCCCTAATCTCTGCCATTACATACAATGAAACAAGAAATGGTAAAAAAAGTAAAAACAGAGCAAAGTAATACAATACACTATTCGACATTATTGTAAAAAAAAGTCTATCCCATGTTTCGATTTAAAGCTTTCGTGACTGCAAGGATTCATCTTCTTTGTTTTTTTCGGTAAAGTCACGTAGAATGAGAAAAAAATAATAAATAAAATAAAATAACACAATAAACTTTAATTTTTGATTTAAAGCTTTCGTGACTGCAGTAATTCATATTCTTAGCTCTTTCGGTAAAGTCACGTTGAAGGGAAACAATAAAATAATAAAATATATAAAAGAATAAAATATATGTTTCTTGTTTCCCTTCAACGTGACTTTACCGAAAGAGCTAAGAATAATAATAAACTTTAACATAGCCATTTCTGTGACCAGTCACAAGCTAATCACTCAGCTATTTCAATGCTAAATTCTCCTGTTTGATTTGTACTAGGTGCCTCTGTGGATGTGTAGGCTTTGACTTTAACATAGCTATTTCTATGACCAGTCACAAGCTAATCACTCAGCTATTTCAATGCGAAATTCTCCTGTTTGATATGTAAACCCCTTTCTCAAGGTGCCTCACTTCTATAAACCAGCTTAAAAGACGCTACGAATCTTAACAACGTTCATTGAAGCTCTGTCGTCCCGACAGGTCTGTTCCTTTCACCTGAAGAAGGCCAATTGTGTTGTGGCCGAAACGTCGTGAGAATTTTAATGTGTTATTTTATTTATTATTTTATTCTCATTCTACGTGACTTTACCGAAAGAACCAAAGAAGATCCATCCCATGTGTCAGTGAATTTTGAAATATTTTAGGCAAGAAATGAGTTTTCAAATTTAGATATTTTTCTGGGTTGGGACCCCCAGCCACCCTTGAAGATTTGGTCCCCCCCAGTGTTGACTCAATGGCTACGGCCTTGCCCGGTATAATGTACGGATGGGACGTTCCGTGTCCGTGTTTCATCTTCGCAGGGAGCCCCCCCGGGAAGGCCTCCTTCTCCTCGACCTAAACAAACTGGATTTATTTTTTTTCCTGCCGGCAATAAAGACGACGGCCCAAAGTGCACGCGCCGCACGGCGTGTACTTCTGTGAGTCGCGCAAAGTTAGCTGCAAAAGAAATATTAAACATCACTCTTCAAATGCATGCGCGAACGAGTGGCGGTTGGTTGCAAGCGACTCTTCTTAAATCCCTGCTTTTTGGGCGGGCGTAGTTGCGTTCAACAAATGAAGCCTCAAAAGTCGAGGGATTTCCAAAATCCCCAGTCATCGCCACCACGCGCCGCTGCTCGTGTTGAGGGAGCCCAACTCAAGTTCACCCCTGGGTGCAGAACTCATTTATCATCGGAATACAAATGCGACATGTGATGATGATGATGCCCCGGTTACCAGGGCATGCCACCAGACCCAAGTTTTCCCCTGGGAAGCCGCGTGGGATGTGAACGGGAGAAAGCTCTGCGGACGGTGGGAAGTCACTGCCAACGCATTCCAGTTTATCAGTGGGGTTTTTTTTTTGTGCGAGTCGATTGGGGGGGGGGGGGGGGTCTATGGTGAGTCGTATGTGTCTCAAATGTGAGCCTGAGTGTCTCGACGTCACAAAGCGCCAATGAAGACAATGCCACCGCAAAATCCGGTTGCTCAACGAATCCACCGTTTCGGATATTCCCCGCACGAATATAAATTACGTCGTTACACGCTGGATGAACCTGATGATTGTGTGTGTATATATATACACGAATGTCCCCGGGTGACTCAGAAAGCGCTCATTCATTTGCATCAGCGCCCGACACATCACGTGGCGGGACACGCGAACAGTTAGGGACCCTTCAACTGCAGTGGCAAACTTGCGAAATCTTAGCAACAACTCTAAAGCCCGTGTTAAGTGTGTTACGTTGCTTTTGATTTGCACGCATGATCCTGTTTAGCCAGTTTCCCGGCTTTTTTTTTTCTTACGAGGGAGATCAGTGTTGCGTGAGTACAACGACACAATAAAAACGTCAATATTGCAGAGAACGAGTACAGGGCCCTTAAGGAATATTGCACAACGAACAAACGAGGTATTTTAAAGGCAACACGCAAGTCAAAAACGGTGCAAGTGTAACTTTAAAAAAAGTTAGGTACATGCGCAGGTAAGCTTTATATTTTAGTCGAACAGTAATATAAATACGCGTAAATCGAAAAAAAACACACACACGTGGGAGCAAAAGGTGCCAGAAGCAGTTAGGTACAGGTGGAAGTAATAAGCTCTGTGTTTTGGTGTGATGGTGAAGCGGGGGAGTGACAGGAAAAGGACTCGAACGAATGATTTGGGATGACATCTCACGTGGCGCGCCCACCCTCTAGTGGCAGCGAATTGCTCTACACATCCTGAGACGGGGAACCGAACATGTTGGACATTGAATAAGTAATATTTTAAAAAAAACACGCTTTTATGAAATGTACTAGTAATAGCAGAACTCCACGGCTCCAGGAAGTGGCCCCGAAGCTTGCCACAACGTAAGGGGACCGTGGCCAATTACAGCCAACGTCAGTTGACCGTGGACAATTAGAGCCAAGCCGAAACATAACATAAACAAAATGTTTAAAAATGTTTTTTGATAGAATATAGTATTGTCATCAGTATGACATAAGTATACCAAGTTTGCATTCGATACCATATTGGGAAGTGGGTTAAAATTGAGTAACAAGATTTGAGGATACAACAACAGAGTGAGTTAAAAGAAAGCGTGTAAAAAGAGCGTAAGGACGCACGGAGAGGATAAGCAACCCTTGGAATAGCACTGAGAGGCAGTGAGAGGAACACACGTGTCAGAGAGAACACCTGCTAGCAAGAGGCATAATATGGATTCTTAATAAAAGTAATGTATGTATGTTGAAATTCTTTCGCACCATTCGTAGCCAAGCGTGCTAATCAGAGGCGCTTGGGACAGGATACGTCACCGGAAGGGACTGGTCGTGGGTGGTTGACAATAAGGGCAGGATGGACAGAGTTGTCAGCCAAAGGAGAGAACACTCATGAGGTGTCGATTGTGGAGATGGGAGCAATGAAAACAGCTCGTGTGCAACGCATACAATGTAATTGGTGTCGGTAAAACCTGAAAATGCAGGACCCTCCTGAGTCTTCAGACCCAGTGTGGCATTTCTGGCTAAATAATAGTAATATTATTATTCTATCGACTGGTGAATGCTTTAGCAGGACACGTCGCTCGACGGGAAGGTTCAGACTTACAACAGAATGACAACAAATGGAGAGAACACACCAGAGAGCACGTCCGCTGTGGAGATGCAATGATATCGGCTCACGTTCAGGAGTCAGATGGATTGTGGCATCGCACGACCACAGTGTATGTCGACTTCTTGGGGATAACGTCATCCAGCAGTGGCTTGATGATGGACGATTATGATGACAACCTGGTATATGCTTTTGCCACACCATCAATGAAAAACTCACGTTGTTCAATTACTGCCTTAAACGGAACATATGAAATAAGTTCACCATCCATACATAACAGGTGATATTTTGGATAATGGCATTTCTTCATAGCACATAGAGAGACTGAGAAAAAAATAAGAGTTGGAGACTGCAGTCTACACCGTGATGCTTGATAAGAATAAAACTCTTTAAATATATATTCTCATAAAGTCCCATTCGGTGGCTGGACACATGGGCTACATAACCCAACAAATTATTGCCTGCCAGCGGAGCCAACTTACGTGTGGTTGATTCGTAGGTCAGAAGGAAAACACGAGGATGAGCGATCGCTGGAGAGATGTGTGGGTGGGAGAGATATTGGGGCAGGAGGATGAGACATGATAAATCTTGACAGATCTTTATTTCATTTCGTTTTGTGTTTATTACACTCACAGAAGCCGACATTTACATGTGTTATATATTGCACACGTAGAGGTCACAGTAAGAGTTCTGCAGCTACTCTGGCGATGGTGTACACGCATGATACAAATCTGTAAAGCGTCTAAACTCCCGTTGCTGAAGGTGACAAGTTTGTGTTTAATCATCTCACAGTGTCCTCATTGACGATGGTCACTTCAGTTGATGATTATTCCGCATTCCTATGACGGTAGCAGTTTTTCCCTGAGGACTCAGGTGACTTTCTATAAAATGGTGTTCTCTCTTTTTAATATTGATGATATTGATGGTGATAATGATGTTGATAATGATGTTGATGCTAGGATTTGAATTCGGAAACTTTTTATTGCGAGTCTAGCGCTCTAACAACAGAGCTCCCTGTCCAGATAGGCTTGATAATAAAATCATTTAAAAAGTAGACCTTTAAAGAAGGAATAATATCCAAGGGGATGTTGTTCCTGCGAATTAATGTGGGATGGCAACAGCATGTGGATACCTTCATCCAGCAGTGGATAAACCATGGCTGATGACACACGTGCCAATGGCATCATTAGACGAATTATCCATTTGAATTTGTTTCAACGCAGTGCAACCCCCCCTGCATTACAGAACGGCCAACGGAAGTGGATATTACAGAACTACTGCTGTGATATCAATGTAGAGGGCAGCAGAGTAATGTTATACGCATGATAGTCGACACCCAAACCGATACAGTATTTTATTTCCCACAGTTGGAAATTAGCCACATTAAGAGCAGAAACAGATTTCACGTTACAGATTTACATTGGAGAGTTGTTGGTGACCGAGCTTAAACCACCAACCACTACTCAGTCTATGTAACTGTCGGGGTCTCTATGCGAGCATACAGGCCTCTCTGCGATTCATCGGTGACCCGGCTGAAACGCAAATTCAAACCCAGGCTCTCAGCGGTGCCGACTCGGTGCTTTGACCTCCACGCCGACCGCTGCCGCCGTCGCCACCTCCAGCGTCACATCGTTCACGTAACGCGGCGCGCACAAGCACGGCACAAACGCCAGCGGCCGATCACTCCGCCGGCCGCTCGCTCTGCCCGACGCCGCAATCGGCGGGGGCTCCCGAGTCCCCCCGCTCGCCGACCCCCGCCGCCGCCGCCGCCGCCGCCGCCGCCCGATGCCCCCGGCCGCGATCGCGCTTGGAGGGCGGCACGAGGTGCGGGGGCAGCTCGCGGGGCAGCTCGTGCCCTCGCAGCGCCGCCGCTACCAGGTGGTTGGCGACGGTGAACTCGTCGGAGTCGAGCATGCCGTCGGCGTCCACGTCGGACAGGCGCCACACGCGGCGCAGCGCGCACGCGGGCAACCGCGAGCGCAGCAGCACGAGTCGCGCGCTTGCTCCCGACACGCGGCCCCGCACGGGTGACAGCGAGCGGAACAGCTCCTCGTACAGCGCCTTCTCCTCCGAGAGCGCCCATGGCGCAGGCGACGAGGCGTCGTCGTCGCCGTCGCCGTCGTCGTCGCCGCAGGTGGGAGACGTCGCGGACACGAATCCCAGGTCCTCGGCGAATGGTCCCAGGGACGACGCGGGCAGGGCTTGGCCGCCCGGCAGCAGCAGGAGGGAGGGGCGAGGACGTCTGGATGACGACGACGATGAGGAGGTGCAGGAGGAGGCTTCACTGCGGAAGCGGGAGAGCAGCGCCGGAGCGTCGCGCTGGAGGAGAGTGTCGACGGCGGCCAGCAGACGACGCTCCATGGGGCGGATGAAGCTCATGTCGCAGTGCATGAGCCACTCCTGCATGGACACACACAACCACGCACGAGACACGCTCTCACGCATACGCAGCAAGTGCTGTGGGCGAGCACCTATGAAGGCCGACACGGCACTCAAGGGGGTGGGTGGCCTGCAGCATGCCCGGCTGCCTTTGTTTCCCCGGTGATGATGTTTACGTACTGCGCCAGATACTCGTTGAAGGGTGAGATGACCTAGGGGAGACCCAGAACAGATTTCAGATATTCATCACTGATGTTGGCCATGAGCGGGTCGCCAGGTTCGTAGCAGAGTGCGTTCACCACTACACTTCCACGCTTCCGTGAGCGCAGGGGTGAGGAACCGACGCCCCGTGGCTTCATTTCACACCGGCCTACACATTATATGTATCCGCCACTGCAAGAATCTCAGCTGCAGAATTCAGAAGGTGTGGGGGCGGGGAGCATTCAATCGTTACGAATGGGGGCTAAGGTGCAGCGTGGGGGCTAAATAATTACAATGGGGGCTAAGGTGCAGCGTAGGGGGGTCAAGGATGTAGATGGGGGAGGGGGGATGTAAGGTTCAGCAGGTGGGGGGGGGGGGGTGGCTGAGAGGCACCTGCATAGGCTCCATCTCAGGCCTGTCTCCCACTGGCAACCCCCACCGCTGCTGCGCCACCTCCAGCACCGGCGCCAGGCCTCCCTGCGCCACCAGCTCCGTCAGGGCCGCCCGGCGACCAAACAGGGGCAGCTGGGAGTGCAGGGCGCTTACGATGCACGCGTGGGCCTGTGGGACACGAGGACACACATCCTTCTCCAATCCAGCTCTCAGCGAGCACCTATTAAGGCAGGGTTGGTATGGCCAGCCCCATGGTCACGCCCGCCTTTGTCTCCCCCAGTGATGTTTACACACCGCACCTTTAAATTACAAGTTTGCCTTAAACAGGACGTGACCTGAACTGGAGAGCGGCCCAATACAATAACGGATTTAACAACAACAACGATTATGGACTTGACAACACCACAGATGTCAATAACTACAACATCAACAACAACCCGCGCCACGGCTCACCCTGGCGAGGCGCGCCCTGGCGATGACGTCGTTGAGCCGGCGCAGGGGCGCGAGCCGCGGGAGGCTCCGCAGGTCATTCATGAAGTCCCTCTCGTTCACCTCCAGGAGATCCCGGTTCCAGTCCCAGCGCAGGGGCCCGTCCCGGAACGCGGCCGCGTACACACGCGGTGGCGACACCAGCGTCATCTGATGGCCCTGTCTCGTCTTCTGCTGCTGCTGCTGCTGTTGCGGATGACCTCGGCCGAGGAGGCGACCCAGGCTCCAGCAGAGGGCCCCGTGAGCGCGGAGCAGGGAGCCCGGCTCGCCCAGCTCGTCGGCGCGCAGCAGCAGAACGCGAAGCTTGTGCGGGTGCAGGTGGCGGCGCAGCGAGCGCAGCGCCGTGGCCAGGGCACCGCGCTCCGACACCGAGGGACGCGGGGCGTCGCACACGAGCGCCACGCGATCCGCGCGCTCGCAAAGCCACGCCAGGAGCCCGCCGTAGCCGCCAGGCAGCGGCGTCGAGCCTGGCGGGCGGTCAAGTGCACGGTCATTCGTTCGTTCGTTCGTTCGGCGCGTGCGTCTGGGAGCGGGATTCGGGAGGCCGGCTGGCTGGTTCATTATCAGTTTCCCCCACGTGCACGCTGAGCAGACTCGTGGAACGTGGGATTGTTTTGATAGAGGCCACTCATCTCCTCCCTCCTTCATGCCGGGAGTTTCTCACCAAGCGCTCTACTACACGTGATAAGCGCGACTTAACATCGCAACGTCGTTTAAAAGTGCACCCCCAGCAGCAGCTGTCCCTCTGTGGTGGAAGGTAACGAAGCAACTTGCCTGTGAATGGGCATTAGTTTGCCCATGGGGCGCCGGGCATTGCTACCATGTGAAATCCCAGTTGAGTAATCTAACAAACACACAACTCGACACATTCGCCAATAACACTGCCTTGAGAATACAGAGTACACAATAGGCGACTTCACGGGCAATGGCCCTTCTTCATAGTGAAGAAGGCAATGGCACTTCTTCACTATGAAGAAGGGCCATTACCCGAAACGTCGACTATTATACTGTATTTACGAAGGCAGTGTTGCTGACAAAGGGTGATGCGCGCGAGATGCCCAGTGTCTCAGTGACAGCCACGTGCCGGCAGGGGGCAGTCGCAGGCCGAGCCAACACCGTTTCCGCTTTCCAACAGCGTCGGGGGGCGCTCGTCTCTTTGTTTACAGCCCTGAAACAATGGTCGCAATTCCACCTTACTATGACAGGGCAGAGTCTGTCTGAAGAATACACTATTTTTTTGCTTACTTTCCACAAAAGTGAAATACCAGCTGTTATAGGCTTAAGCTGTGAGGTGGCCAGAAATCCATCTGTGTGGAAAGTTTAGTGTTCCAACCGTCGGTGGGTTTTCTCCGGCGACTCTTGATATTCATAAATTGTCCAAATATCCCAAGATTCCAGCACCCTCTTGAAAGGGTGTCTTGAAACTCACCGATGCCCTCCTGGGTAAATGACTGACATCAATTTGCGGTATCCTCAAAGTGAAATAGCCCATGTGTCTGCCTGCTCAAGCGAGTGGGGAAAATCCACATTTCTATGGCAGGAGCTAATGGAACCATAGAACCCTGGTTGACTTCCCACAAAGTGAATTTATCAACCCCGAAGGGATGATGATGGTGGGTGGGATTACCCATGTTTTAACTTTATAGACGAGATGGTTATTTGGCTTAGTGGTTCATAGTGGCTCATAGTGGCCGTAGTGGCTATGCACATGGCCTGTAATCCAGCACTGTGGAGGCTTGGATTGGTGGATCACACAAATGTGAACTCTCCGTGGACGTCGAGGAGGTGCAAGTACCCTGGCTCGACAGGAAAAAGCGGTACGGCAGATGTGGCCTCCATATGTCTACATCTCGAAGGGATGGAGTCCTGTCCCCTCGCGCGCGTGGGCTTTCTTTGGGTGCTCAGGATTCCTCGCACATGTATAAACACTTTTGAATTGGCTGAAAACATCCTCATGTATAGTGGACCACAGAGCTAGGTCAATTGTTGGCGCCAGCTCACCGTGGCGATAGCATCCTGGTCGACTGTGGTTCCACACGCCACTAAGTCTTTCTCCTTGAGAGTGAGCGAATACGATTGCGGTAGCACGTTACATGTTGATATAATTACAGCGTGCTTCGGCAAAATGTTCACACTTATATGGGACTATCATTTTTAATGGAAAAATAATGGATAATACACTCCAATTGTTCACCATCATTGTCAACACGTGCCTGGAATCTTCTCCAGGTGGTCTCCAGAGCCCGGAGGCAGCACATTAACTCGTGTTATTGTTGCAAAGTCTCAGAAATGTTAACATCTTTGTTTAAGCACGCTGCATTACTACAATTACAAGTTCGGTCAACTCGCCGAAATAGCATGCTGGATTTTGTCATAAGAATGTGGAATTTCCACAAGTGGCTCTGGAACAACAATAACCACGAGCACTGCCCATTGCTCACACGGAAGCACGTGGTATAACCCCTACGCTTGCCCCACCACGCAGCGGCGTTTAATTATGAAGCGGGCTAGAGAATGCCATCGCAATAATCGGAGCGGTTCACGCTGTCACGCGCGCGTCCCAACCGCTTGCCGCAAGGAGTCAACACGGAAGAAATCCGCGGAAGCCAGCCAGCCAGCAACATCATCAGGGCTTGCTTTTCAGCCGGGATCTATCTGTCCGGGGTCGGCGACTCCGATAAATGATTGCCTCACCCGGTACACCATATCCAGTATGCCTCAATCTATGGCTTGTGTGGCTATTATTCCATCTTGATTTGAAGCTTTCGTGACTGCAGGAATCCATACTCTTTGGTTCTTTCGGTAAAGTCACGTCGGTAGAAAAATAAAATAAAATAAAAAATCATATATCACGACGTTTCGATCGCAACACAAGCGGTCGTCCTCAGGCGGAAAAAAAATCCAGCAGTGCAACTGCTGAACCAAGAAGAACACAACGAGAGAGCTGTTTGTTACAACTAGAGGTGATATATGTTGGCCAAGCAGGCGGGGTCCTAGCTGGAAAGGAATCCCATCCCCGTACGCAAGCACGTCAGTTGTGTCTATTATTCCAGTTTACCAGCGCCTCGGAATATAATACCGCACCCGGTACAACATATCCAGTATCCTGTCCTCCCCCGGCTTTGTGTGAATTTAATAACAATAATGAAATATTGCGGTGAACGTAGCGGTCACTAGTGGCTGCAGATGTAACACGAATCCATTTCATACAATACATTACGTATAAAAATCGCGCGCAAGCATTGTGCGCTTAATAATCGATCGATTACTGCGTTGCTAAGCCCGACTGAACATGTCAAAGCGTACACTGTATACGCAGAACTCAATTATGTCTCTCCACATACTCTAAAGAGATATTGTAGTGAATCTACTGGCTGTCCGGAAAAAAAACAACATTATACAGGTTTTTTTTCAAGCCACAAAACTCTGGACCGGTTTCAACAATTATTTGTGGCAGAACCAGGCTTGTGGGACATATTTTTTGCAGGATTATCAGATGTTATTGGCAAGTTCACTCCATATAAAATATAGCATCCGTACAATGTGAAAACATGGGACTTTCGAAATCCTTGGAAGCTACAAACTCGACTAGCAGTCTACCGAAGTGAACACGGGAAAAAATCCGCAGAAGCTGCAACATCCGTTACCAATCTACACGCTTGACGACGGACATTGCGTAATGTAGGGGGGATCCAATGAATCCGACCGCTTCTGTTTGGTGTTGCTGCTGCTGCTGTTGCAGTGGTGCATAAGCACAATTAACTACAGGAAAACTCAACGCATTCGGCAATGAGGCGACGTTTCGGGCAATGGCTCCTTTTCAAATATTGTATGTGAAGAAGGTATGTACTCTTAAGAAGGACCATTACCCGATATGTCGCTTGTGTATTTTTTTCTTTTGGGACAGTTACGTATTGTTAAATGTGTTGAGTGTTTCGTTCACATTCTCGGTCAACACGAAATAAATCAGTGTATGTCACATTCCACCGAGCTCAAAACGGTAGAAATCTGCGGAAGCTGTAGCAGCAAACTATAATCGATAATGATGTGTTTTATCTCAGTGACAGAAAGATTATTTATATTGAGATGACGATGGTTGTTATATTGCTGATAAAAATGTGTGATTTTCATCGTGATAATGATGTGTATTGAATATGGTGATGAAGACGTATGTATGTTGAACTTTTTTCGCACCGTACGTAACCACCTGTTGATTACTTTGATTATATTTAATATTTTGATTTAAAGCTTTCGTGACTGCAGTAATTCATATTCTTAGCTCTTTCGGTAAAGTCACGTTGAAGGGAAGCAATAAAATAATAAAATATATATAAAACAATAAAAAATTCTCACGACGTTTCGACCATAACACAAACGGTCGTCATCAGGCGTGTCGGTTTGCATAAATTTATTTATTTTTAAACGGTGTATTTATTTATTTATAAAAAACGTTAGCGCCACGTGCAGCGATTTATCAGTTTATTTAAAAGGACTAGTCCATCTATGTTCTGAAAAGAGGAGGGGGGAGACGAAAAATTAATGTATGCTGTCTGAAAGCCACTGTAAGCGTGAAAAATCTAGACCTGAAATGGTTTATCAAATCTTTCCAATGATTGCTAAGCCAGAATCCATCTTCTCGGTTGAAATTGTCTCTGTGCTTGTATATGTGGATAGCCTCATGAACGAATCTCTCATGGTAGCCAGATGGCTTACAAAGAACCTCTGTCTTGGAAAAGTCAATGTCATGTGAGTCTACTGAATTATAACAATGATCTGCCACGGCCGAGGTGTTGGTCCTACCGTGTTTAAGGTCTGTTTTGTGTTCACGAATGCGGTCCGAGACATGGCGTTTGGTTTCTCCAATGTAACTACTACCACAGAGGCAACTTAGTTTGTAGACACCAGGGTACTGTATGTCCAGAATCACATCTTTTACAGACGGAACCAGATCACGGATTTTATGTAATGTGTTGAAACGAACCTGGATCTTGTGTTTATTCAAGATTTTGGAGATCTTTTTTTTTGTTATAATTCAGTAGGCTCACATGACATTGACTTTTCCAAGACAGAGGTTCTTTGTAAGCCATCTGGCTACCATGAGAGATTCGTTCATGAGGCTATCCACATATACAAGCACAGAGACAATTTCAACCGAGAAGATGGATTCTGGCTTAGAAATCATTGGAAAGATTTGATAAACCATTTCAGGTCTTAATTGATTGTTCACGCTTACAGTGGCTTTCAGACAGCATACATTAATGTTTCGTCTCCCCCCTCCTCTTTTCAGAACATAGATGGACTAGTCCTTCTAAATAAACTGCCAAATCGCTGCGCGTGGCGCTGATGGTTTTTTTAATAAATAAATAAATACACCGTTTAAAAATAAATAAATTTATGCAAACCGACATACCTGATGACGACCGTTTGTGTTATGGTCGAAACGTCGTGAGAATTTTTATTGTTTTATATATATTTTATTATTTTATTGTTTCCCTTCAACGTGACTTTACCGAAAGAGCTAAGCATATGAATTACTGCAGTCACGAAAGCTTTAAATCAAAATTTAACCGCCTCTACGGGGAGGGTTTTCACATAACTTTAAGATCCTTCAACAAACTCCGGGATAAGAAGGCTCAGCTGATCGAGTATCTCACCTTTCTGAAGAGATGCGCGACTCTGGGGTAATACCAATCGCATTTACACTGACCTCTGCTGCTGTAACTTCTTGTAATGCGAAACGAATTCTTTTCAAAACTAGCTTAGCTCTTATCTCAGAAAAAATCAAACTTATACGCACCAAACTAGATCAGTTAGACAAGACACTCTACAAATCACACTTATCATTGACGGCAACAATGTCCACATCGGATTGGGAACATGTAGACAATATGACTGCCTCTTCAGCTGCTACTATGTCGACCAAATGTAAGGACAACCTGATTTCAAAATTTAACCTCCTCTTCAACAAAAGACCGGACCCACACACCAAAAAGTTAGACGTTAACAAAGTCGTAATTAATCGCAGTAACAGTTCTATTTCCGATGGTCTGAAATCCGTTTTACCTAAAGGTCTAAACTTTGCAGTCACACCTAAACACATACCAGTTAATGATATAATTGCCCAAGTAGACGTTGCTCTCAGGGACCTGGGTCACATCGCTGCAGACGTAGCAAGATCTGAAATCGCTGCAACCCTCAAAAACGCTAAGATGCCAGCAAGCAACCTCAGCAAAGATGAGCGTTTTGAATTATATAAATTAAAAAAGAGGGATGATATTGTAGTCCTCTCAGCTGACAAGGGCAATGCTACTGTCATCATGAATAAAATAGAATACAACAAAATTAAAGAATTACTCGACAATGGTAGTTATACAAAAATAAAAAGAGATCCCACCAACAGCCTCGTCACACAAACCAACAAAATAATTTCTGATTCAACCACATTAATTGATCAATCTAAACAGTTTTCGTTGAAACCTTCTGCTGCCAGGCCACCAAGATTATACGGCTTACCAAAAATACATAAAGTAGATACACCCCTTCGTCTCGTCGTCTCTACTATCAACTCCCCCACCTACAAACTGGCTCGTTTTTTGTCTGAAATCCTGCGTCCTTTCACTGGAAAAAACACCTCTGCGGTACAAAATTCTACTCATCTGGTATCGACAATCAAAGGTATTTCCCTGTCCCCAGACGACCTGCTTGTCAGTTATGATGTAGTTTCCTTATTCACCAAGGTTCCTGTACCTGACACCATCGCAATCATTGAAGACTTGGTTCATCCAGGACTAAACACTGAGGTACCCCCCCTGGTGAGACACTGTTTAACCAATACATACTTCACTTGGAATGGAACTTTCTACAAACAAACTGAGGGCACCCCAATGGGCTCCCCCCTATCTCCGGTTATAGCTAACATTTTCATGGAGAAATTTGAGACTGACGCCATCCAGACTGCCACTCTGCGCCCAACCTTATGGAAGAGGTACGTGGATGACACTTTTGTCATCTGGCCACATGGCCGGCCTGCTCTAGACCAATTCTTCGACCACATCAATTCCATACACCCAGCCATCAGATTTACCATGGAAGTCGAAAAAATGGCAAGCTACCTTTTTTGGATGTCCTAATCAAAAAGAGACCTGATGGTTCAATGAGCCACTCTATCTACAGGAAAGCTACCCATACGGATGCTTATCTGAAACCGGATTCCCACCACCATCCATCACAGAAGAATTCTCTCATCAAGACTCTGCATCATAGAGCCCAATGCATATCCGACCAGGAACACATAGGCAGTGAACTCAAGCACGTACACCAAGCTCTTAAGGCTAATGGTTACTCCGACTATACAATCCGCAAAGCTATCACTCAAACCATGAAGAAGGACCCTCTTGAGGAGCCTTTCAAAACCATCACTTTACCCTACATTGCGGGGATCACAAAAAAGATCTCCAAAATCTTGAATAAACACAAGATCCAGGTCCATTTCAACACATTACATAAAATCCGTGATCTGGTTCCGTCTGTAAAAGATGTGATTCCGGACATACAGTACCCTGGTGTCTACAAACTAAGTTGCCTCTGTGGTAGTAGTTACATTGGAGAAACCAAACGCCATGTCTCGGACTGCATTCGTGAACACAAAACAGACCTTAAACACGGTAGGACCAACACCTCGGGCGTGGCAGATCATTGTTATAATTCAGTAGACTCACATGACATTGACTTTTCCAAGACAGAGGTTCTTTGTAAGCCATCTGGCTACCATGAGAGATTCGTTCATGAGGCTATCCACATATACAAGCACAGAGACAATTTCAACCGAGAAGATGGATTCTGGCTTAGCAATCATTGGAAAGATTTGATAAACCATTTCAGGTCTAGATTTTTCACGCTTACAGTGGCTTTCAGACAGCATACATTAATTTTTCGTCTCCCCCCTCCTCTTTTCAGAACATAGATGGACTAGTCCTTCTAAATAAACTGCCAAATCGCTGCGCGTTTTTAAATAAATACACCGTTAAAAATAAATAAATTTATGCAAACCGACACACCTGATGACGACCGTTTGTGTTATGGTCGAAACGTCGTGAGAATTTTTATAGTTTTATATATTTTATTATTTTATTGTTTCCCTTCAACGTGACTTTACCGAAAGAGCTAAGAATATATATTTAATATGTTTAGGATGATGGTTATGATCATGGTAATTATCACGCTGATTACAATAACAGTGGTTGTGACGGTTACAATGAAGATGACAGGCATTACAGCAGATGTGATGGTCAGGATGATGATGATATTCTTGGTATTAATTGTGACGACGTTTATTGTGGTGATCATGATGTGTGATGTCAATGGTGGTGTTAAGTACCGTGCTGCCCTGTGGCGATCTCATCGTTGGGAATGCCAGGTGTGTCCACAAAGGTGACGCTCTCCAGAATGGGACACGGCAACTGCACACGCACCACCCTGCACACACACACACAAATACACACAAATACCCCCCGTGTAGTCGATAGACTGTTGGGGCAAATGCAACGAGGGGTTGGTGTGGCTAGCACCACAAACCGTACGAGATGCTAAATTTAGGCTGAGTCGACCTAGGGGAGGTCCGGGACCAGTTCAGATATAATCGACACTGGTTGTTGGTCGTGAGCGGGATTCGAACTCGGGTGTTCGGGTTGGTAGCGCAGCGCGCTAACCGCAACACTACCGCTCCCACTACCGCTGCAGACACAATACACACACCCCTTATACATCCACACCGACACACGAGGGTTGTTTAAACGACAACCGGAAAAGCGTTCATCGTTATCAAACTCGATGACCGGTTTCTGAAATTCAGGAACCGGTTGTAGTACTCAGTGGAATTTTGGAAAAGAATGCTCTGATTGGCACGCGCGTACGGACAAACGGCACGGCGACCCAAAGTCTGTGCGTGGTAACACTTTCCCCTCGGTTCGGTTAACGTGTGAAGGCGCAGCCCTGCAATTGCTCACTCGCGCCACTGCCGCCAGAAGGGCCTCCCAATAGAGGGAGCTATAGGGTGTATTTGGTCTACTCTTCCCACGCCGATCAGACGTGTGGACGTACCCACGCTTTACCCCACCACACGCGACTCACTAATTGACGTAACTCGATCATTCTACTAAATAACCATACACACCGGGGGGAGGGGGGGAAGGATTTAATACACGTGCGCTCTTGCTACCACGTGCGCTCTTGCTACCACGTGCACTCTTGCTACCACGTGCAAGAGTGCACGTGCGTTACGTGCACACATAACATTCCTGACGTAATGTTATGCGTGCACGTGCATTGCCGGCTCTCGACATTATTGAGCTTTTGTAAAGAATTCGAAAAAAATGGCTCTTCTTGTTGTTTTGGGTTGCAGACTCCCGCTCGGGACTTTTCTAAACCAGCGGTAAACCGGTTTTTATACCAGTGTTTTTACGCGGTTACCGGTAACCGCCACTCAAATCACCTTTTGGGTTGCCACCCATTCCACAGACCAAAGCTTGGGGCATTTTTGCAATCGGCACTCGGGTCCATCAAACCTGTGCAACTGTACACTTCTGTAAATCTCAGCACGAATTCAATTCAAACACCGGACAGGCGACAACCGTGAACTCACCTGGACATAGCCGCGCTGCCGAACGCCGCCAAGCCCGCGAAAGCCGAGTTCGCCTCCAGCACCAAGGCGTGCCCAGGCGTCACGCTCCCCGGTGCCTCGCCGTGCTGCACGATGGTCACGGAGGTCGTGGCGCTGCCCGGCTGCAACACTCCCTGCTGCAGCTGCTGCAGAAACTGCTGCTGCTGGGAGCTGGGGCCGCCCAGCAGGTAGCGCAGCAGACTGGTCTTGCCCGCGGCCGGCGCGCCCAGGAGCAGCACCGTGGGCGGGGAGTCGAACTCTGCGTCGCGCAGCTCGGCGGCGCGATACGCCACGTGGAAGCCGTAGCGGCGCTCGATGGGCAGCACGTGCTGGCGGTAGAGCCGAGCAAGCGCCCGGGCAGCGGGCAACCGCTCAGCCTCATCCTCCTGCTGCGGCTGGGTTTCTCTGCGGCTCGCTGATGAGCCTCTGAGCCGGGATAACATTGGCCCTGTGTGTGTGTGCGCGCGCGCTGCTGTGTTTGTCTGTGTTGATGCTTGTCTGTCTATTTTTTCTGTGTGTCTGTTTTAGCGAGTGCTCGCTTAACAGCACTAGCTACAAAAGTTTGTTAAGAGGCTATACAGTAATACGGGGGATCTTTATCTTTTAGCGAGTTGATCTGGACGATGTTTGTGTTGGTCTGCGTCCCTGCGTATTTGTACCTGCGTATGTCAATTTGCACGTGTCAATATTGCGCATCTCTCTCGTGTTGCTGCCGCACTGTGCATGTTTGTCTGAAAGAGCCTGTGTGCGTCCGATCCTCAGTGTGCGCCCATAACTTATCATCATTATCATCACACCTCAACACCGTACGAACTACGATTATATCGGCAAACTACGAATACGCCACTCATTTCGTGTCGGTCACTATAACATACCAATACACACCGGTACTACATGCAAGTACCTACATCTGTGTTATCTATCTGCACTATCTGTTACACCTATATACGTCGGCACTATCTATTACTATCTGTTAAACCACGTGTGCCACCTATATCACGTCTGTTTACGCCTCTCATCCCCGACGCGCCCGCTCTGCCCAGAGCAAATTTGGAAGCTGCCCCGCGGGGTCCGAGATACTGTGAAGGGTGCGAGCAGCGACCGGGGGTGGTGGCTGGTGCCAGACCAGCTGGTGCCAGGGCAAGTGTGGGTCTTAGGGAGTGCCGGGGACTGCAAGCAGAGCTGTCTGGAAAGGGAATTCTCGTGTGCCCGCGTCCACTGGGAGGAGCGGGCAGAGGAGGAGGAGGGCACGGGGTGCCGTTGGCACTCAACTTTATTTTTAGGAAGGCACCATCAACTGTACGTGTGGATGTCACGGGCGCGTTCGAGATATCGAGCCAAGGCGCCGACCCAGCCCCTGCCCTCGCTAACGCGCCACTATCGCAAATTCAACAAGGCCCCCCCCTCTCTCCTCCCCGGATAAACTCCAGACCGTGAGAGTCATCATTCAAGGCCCTCCCCGCCCACCCCCCTCTTCTCACCCACGCTCTCGCTCCCCGCCCACGTATCCACCCTATCACCCCCCCCACCTTCTCACTCCCCACACACACCCCAATTCAACCACCCTCACTCCCCGCACACTCGCCCATCCCTCTCGCTATCCCGACCACGACACACACGCACGCATCCATTTTTGGCCTCTATTGAAAAAAAATCGTACCCGTGATTTCTGTTCTGTTGGCTGGTACAGTAAAACTGTTGCTAAGACCCAAATGTAGAGTCAGATTCACCTCGCGTCACCTTGGCGATTTGCCACACAGTATTTTTGAAGGGAAATAGGGCAGGTTTTTTTTTGTCAAATGTCTGCCCAAGAAAAGCTTTTGCCAATAAGCGAGTCTTTTTTGTTTAACTAATACCAGATTTAAAAAAAAAATCATATTGCGGAGGAGTGGAATGTGAGTGCTTTGTGTGGGCTATGGAAGTGCGAGTAATGGTTGGTGATGTGAGGGTGAGAGGTGAGTGACGTGAGTGGGGTGGGCTGGTGAGTGTAATGTGGTGAGAGGTGAGTAATGTGAACGTGTGGGCTTGGGGGAGTGTGAGTAATGGCTGGTGAGTGATAGTATGATGTGGTGAGAGAGGTGAGTGGGCTGGTGAGTGATAGTGTGATATGGTGAGAGAGGTGAGTGATGAGTGGGGTGGGCTAGTGAGAGTGTGGTGTAGTGAGGGTGCGAGAGGTGGGTGATGTGAGTGTGTGGGTTGGGGGAGAGCACAATGGCTGGTGTGTGAGAGTGATGTGGTGAGAGAGGTGAGTGGGATGGGCTGGTGAGAGTATGGTGAGGGTGAGTGAGGTGGGCGATGCGAGTGTGTGGGTTGGGGAAGTGAGAGTAATGGCTGGTGAATGTGTGATGTGGTGGGGGAAATGATGTGAGTGGGGCGGGTGTAGGTGATGTGTGGGTGATGTGTGGGTGACGACCGATTCCTGCTCACGACCAATAAGTGGCGAATACCTGAACCGGTCTTGGGCCTCCCCAAGGTCGACTCAGCCTTAAATGAAAACCTCGTGTGCTGCTGCCACCCACCCCTCATGTTGCCGTGCAGGCCCTTCATAGGTGCTCGCTAACAGCACTGGCCCAACAGTCTGTTACGGCTATAAGGGGGGGATCTTTTTTTCTCGATGTGAAGGGGGTGACAGGTGAGTGGTGGGGCGGCTGTGTGAGAGGTAGGTGAAGTCCGCACCACTCCTCTTCTAAGCCCCGTCCCGACATTCCTGCACTTCCTTGTGCCGTTCCATTTGTCAATGAACTTGTTTTGATTCAGTTTTTTCCCCAGTTTATTCCACTTGTGCCATCTGTGTCATGTCATGAGTCAAATACAATTATACATAGAACGTTGGCAGTAAGCAATCAAGCAAGCAGTATATCACCTCGTGTCAGACAGCAGCGCTTGAACGTTGATGTCACGTAATTACTAAATTCCCTTAAGTCGGCCTCTTTACTCATACTATGCAGGCCTTTATTCTTATTTGCATGCTCTGCAAACAGTGCTTCATGTAAATAAAACCAAAATGTCTAATTCTCAGCGCTGAAAGTTTGCCAAATGAAGTGAAAAACTCGCACTTGATTATTTTGTGTGTGTGTGTGTGCAGTCATTGGTGGTGACCGAGTTGAGGACCCTCATCAACTCGCTACTACGCTTGACGACCGAGTTCAGTGATCGGGCGACGAGAACCTGGATTTGAACCCATGCCCCCAGCAGTGCCGGCTCGGGGTCTGCTGCCCGCGGTGCCTCCCACCCGGAGCCACCCGCCCACCCGGAGCCACCCGCCCACCTCCGTCCGTAGGAGTCGAAAACGTTTATTTGTTTTGGGTTTTGCGATGAACGTTCACATCCGCTTCAAAACGTCACGACCAACTCCGCCGCCGCGGGAGTGCAACTGCTTGCGTACAAAATGACCTGGGCGCTGATAGACAAAGATCCCCCGTGTAACCTTAACAGACTGTCGGGGCAAGCGCTGTTAGCGTGTAGCACCTATGAAGGCAGGCAGGGTACACGAGGGGGTGGGTGGCAGTACCACGCCCGGTCGCCTTTGTCTCCCGAGTGGCGATGTTTACACACTGCACCAGGTACTCATTTAATGGCGAGTTCGACCGAGGGGATGCCCTGGACCGGTTCAGATAATCGTCACCGATGTCTGTGAGCGGGAATCGAATTCGAGTCGCCAGGGTTCGTAGCGTGGCGCGCTAACCGCGACACTACTGCTGATAACGCGCACACACACACGCGCACACACACACGGCTGCAGCATTCACTGGGGGGACTGTGGAGGGGGGCGGACGGCGGGTTTCGGTGGCGCCACCATTGACACACTGCGCTCTGCACCCAGAGCGCAGTGTGTCGGCAGCGAGCGATATCTGAACCGCTCCTGCGCCCCCCCCCCACCCCAACAACCCTTCAACAACCCGCACGGAGTGAAGAAGCACGGCCGAACAAACTCCCACAACCAACACACCATGGGGTGGGGGGGGGGGAGGCCTTCAGACGGGGGGGGGGGGCGGGGCAGGAGTGATTTTACATCCGTAGTGAGGACGACAACGACGATTGCAGGAAGCACGGAGCGATAACACTGAGCAAAAACACCACGGCACCCATTCCCACCGAACGCAATGCGGCCCCCTGCTAGGCGGGCTGGGTTAGGCCAGGTCCGCGGGCGGCTTACGGTCGGGTGAACTTTGGTTGAGGTCGGGAAAATTACTTTGTCCTGGTTAGATTTTAGTCCAGGTTTATTTGGGTGAGGTCAGGTTGGAGGAAAGACAGGTCAGGACACACGTCAGGGAGTGAAAGGTCAGCTCTAGATGTCTGTATCAGGTCAGTGTGAGCACAAGTCTGGTGGATTCAGTTGAGGTTAGCTAAGGTCAGCTAGGGTCAGTTTAAATCAGGTCATGTCAGTGGAAGGATGCCTCAAAGATCAGGTCAGGTAAGGTCACGTAGGTAAAAAATAAAAACAACAAAAATCACGACGTTTCGGCCACAATTCGGTAAAGTCACCTACGTGACTTTACCGAATAGAACCAAAGAGTATGGATCCTTGCAGTCACGAAAGCTTCAAATCTAGAACAGGTAAGGTCAGTTCAGAACATTGGTAAAGTTAGTTGAGATTGGGTTGGGTGGAATCTAGTCAGTGTCCACATGGGACTACTTTTTGCGCAAGTTCTGCAGAGCCTCAGCAGCTGCCGCCTGGTCCTCCTCCTCCCTCTTCTTGATGAACACTTCTCGCTCCTCCAGGAACACGCGGTACTCTTCAGCAGAGAGGCTGCACACAGCGCAAGAACACAACGCACGCCGCGCACACACACGCACATCTGCACATGCACGCATGCGCAAACAGATACACGCACACACATGTACGTACGTGCGTGCCGATGCACACCGTCTGTGGGGCTCCCTGTGCGATATTCACGAGGGCCTCCAGTTGGTGAGCCCTCAGTGAACCATGAGCCGTGAGTGAGCCATGAGAGCAGTGAGTGAGCCGAGTCAGCCTTAAGTGTGGCCTGAGGGAACCGTTAGTGAGCTGTGAACGAGCTGTGTGAGCCGTAAGGTGTGAGTGGTCCTTGAGTGAGTCTTAAGTGAGCACTAAGTGAACCGTGAATGAGCTGTGAGCCGTGAGTGAACTGCGAGTGAGCTATGAGTTAGCTGTGAGTGAGCTATGAGTTAGCTGTGAGTTAGCTGTGAGTGAGCTATGAGTTAGCTGTGAGTGAGCTATGAGTGAGCTGTGAGTGAGCTATGAGTTAGCTGTGAGTGAGCTATGAGTTAGCTGTGAGTGAGCTATGAGTGAGCTGTGAGTGAGCTATGAGTTAGCTGTGAGTGAGCTATGAGTGAGCTGTGAGTGAGCTATGAATGAACTGCGAGTGAGCCATGAGTTAGCTGTGAGTGAGCTATGAGTTAGCTGTGAGTGAATCTTGTCAATGATCTCAAGGCAGCTGGGTCCATAGTCACCAATAAAACAATTGGTAACACACTACGCCCTGAAGGACTGAAATCCTGCAGCGCCCGCAAGGTCCCTCTGCTCAGGAAAGCACATATACATGCCCGTCTGAAGTTTGCCAATGAACATCTGAATGATTCAGAGGACAACTGGGTGAAAGTGTTGTGGTCAGATTAGACCAAAATGGAGCTCTTTGGCATCAACTCAACTCGCCGTGTTTGGAGGAGGAGGAATGCTGCATATAACCCCAAGAACACAATCCCCACCGCCAAACATGGAGGTGGAAACATTATGCTTTGGGGGTGTTTTTCTGCTAAGGGGACAGAACAACTTCACCGCATAAAAGTGACGATGGACGGGGCCATGTACCGTCAAATCTTGGGTGAGAACCTCCTTCCCTCAGCCAGGGCATTGAAAATGGGTCGTGGATGGGTATTCCAGCATGACAATGACCCAAAACACATGGCCAAGGCAACAAAGGAGTGGCTCAAGAAGAAGCACATTAAGGACCTGGAGTGGCCTAGCCAGTCTCCAGACCTTAATCCCATAGAAAATCTGTGGAGGGAGCTGAAGGTTCGAGTTGCCAAACGTCAGCCTCGAAACCTTAATCACTTGGAGAAGATCTGCAAAGAGGAGTGGGACAAAATCCCTCCTGAGATGTGTGCAAACCTGGTGGCCAACTACAAGAAACGTCTGACCTCTGTGACTGCCAACAAGGGTTTTGCCACCAAGTACTAAGTCATGTTTTGCAGAGGGGTCAAATACTTATTTCCCTCATTAAAATGCAAATCAATTTATAACATTTTTGACATGCGTTTTTCTGGATTTTTTTGTTGTTATTCTGTCTCTCACTGTTCAAATAAACCTACCATTAAAATTATAGACTGATCATTTCTTTGTCAGTGGGAAAACGTACAAAATCAGCAGGGGATCAAATACTTTTTTCCCTCACTGTAGCTGTGAGTGAGCTGTGAGTGAGCTGTGAGTTAGCTGTGAGTGAGCTATGAGTTAGCTGTGAGTGAGCTATGAGTTAGCTGCGAGTGAGCTATGAGTTAGCTGTGAGTGAGCTATGAGTTAGCTGCGAGTGAGCTATGAATTAGCTGCGAGTGAGCTATGAGTTAGCTGTGAGTGAGCTATGAGTTAGCTGTGAGTGAGCTATGAGTTAGCTGTGAGTGAGCTATGAGTTAGCTGTGAGTGAGCTATGAGTTAGCTGTGAGTGATCTATGAGTTAGCTGCGAGTGAGCTATGAGTTAGCTGCGAGTGAGCTATGAGTTAGCTACGAGTGAGCCATGAGTTAGCTGCGAGTGAGCTATGAGTTAGCTGCGAGTGAGCTATGAGTTAGCTGTGAGTGAGCTATGAGTTAGCTGTGAGTGAGCTATGAGTTAGCTGTGAGTGAGCTATGAGTTAGCTGCGAGTGAGCTTTGAGTTAGCTGTGAGTGAGCTATGATTTAGCTGTGAGTGAGCTATGAGTTAGCTGTGAGTGAGCTATGAGTTAGCTGCGAGTGAGCTATGAGTTAGCTGCGAGTGAGCTATGAGTTAACTGCGAGTGAGCTATGAGTTAGCTGTGAGTGAGCTATGAGTTAGCTGTGAGTGAGCTATGAGTTAGCTGTGAGTGAGCTATGAGTTAGCTGTGAGTGAGCTATGAGTTAGCTGCGAGTGAGCCATGAGTTAGCTGTGAGTGAGCTATGAGTTAGCTGCGAGTGAGCTATGAGTTAGCTGCGAGTGAGCTATGAGTTAGCTGCGAGTGAGCCATGAGTTAGCTGCGAGTGAGCTATGAGTTAGCTGCGAGTGAGCTATGAGTTAGCTGTGAGTGAGCTATGAGTTAGCTATGAGTGAGCTATGAGTTAGCTGTGAGTGAGCTATGAGTTAGCTGTGAGTGAGCTATGAGTTAGCTGTGAGTGAGCTATGAGTTAGCTGTGAGTGAGCTATGAGTTAGCTGTGAGTGAGCCATGAGTTAGCTGTGAGCTATGAGTTAGCTGTGAGTGAGCTATGAGTTAGCTGTGAGTGAGCTATGAGTAAGCCCTAAGTGAGCCTGAGTGAGCTGCGAGTCGAATTGTGAGCCCTGAGCGAGCCGTGAGTGATCTTTAAGCGAGCCATGAGTAAGCCCTAAGTGAGACATAAATTATTTATCAGTTAGCAGTGAGCGAGCTGTGAGTTACAAAGTGAGCCACGATTGACTCCTAAGTGAGTCGAGAGCTGTGAGCCAAGAATGAGCCCTGAGTGAGCCGTGAGCCCTTCCCTGAGCCCTTGGCGAGCCATGGTGAGCGAGCGACGACTCACGAGGGGACGACCTGCAGGCCGAGCGAGCGAGCTGTGCCGATGAGCGACTTGCACACGTTGAGCACAGAGGTGTCGCGCACTCGGAACGGCTCATCCTTCACCTTGATGCACGCGATCTCGTAGATGTGCTTCAGCGTCAGCTTCCCAGCCACCTCGTGGCCTGGGCGAGGAGGAGGTGACCGCGACAGAGACACGGGGGGTGAGTGGGGGTGAGCGTGGCGTGTGGGGGGGGGGGGGGTGAGGAGATACCAGTGGGTAGGGGCGGGGCTCAGTTTGAGTGGAGTCTGGGTCGGCATCCTGGGAAGAATATTTCCGTGCCCGTGGTAGTTCACGTGCCTACTCCGGTCTATTTGTGAGCAAGGAAAATATTTTGGTCAGAAATGAAGCCCTGGGTAGATGTGGGTAAGTGAGTGGGTGGGGAACCCCTCGTGTAAAGAAGGCTCGAGACTCCGTGTAGTTATCTAGGGTTACTGAAACATGAAAAGTCTTCTATCCACCATGTGACCAGCAGAGAGCGCCATGAGCCCAGACACAGGACCCAGTGAGAGCCGATCTATAAACACGTGCCGTGTTTCAGTACCGTGTTTCGAGATGCAGTTTCACCGAGACGATGCCATTACAAATCCACACTGCATTCTGTGGACTCACACAGAGACCTACAGACTCAAAGAGAGATGAAGATAAGGCTGCGAGCATTGTCCACGCAACGTGGCGGTCACGTGACATGTATGCAAGGCATGATGGGAGGAGTTGTACCTTCCTGCTGTATGTGAGTAGCACACCTTCGTGTGTTGTTAGATCACGTTAAGATCCATGAGTGACTACCCCTATAAAAAAATTAACGGTGCCAACTTATCATCTGCAGCGTCTTGAGATGCAGTTGCTTTTAGTAGCTGTGTAAATCTAAAATGCATTGTTCATCGTAAAAAGAACGCAAGGGACGCCCTGGCCTTTACAACATGACAATAATAACCTCAATGATAAACACATTTAATAATAGCCGTGTCATTTGTTTGGAAAGAAAAAGCCCCTCCGAGTCTCAAGAAATCATTTTCATTAAGGACCTGCATTATTGGCACTTAGCTGCATGCGGGTGGAAACTGGAGGCCCTGGAGAAAACCCAAACCGAGCCACGCGAAACCACGGGGTGACACGAGTAGCCCCCAATGCAGCCTCGGGGGGGGGGGGGGGTGAGCCCTGCTGAGGGGCGCCCATCCAGGTACGAGGCAGACTCGACCCTTGCTTAAGCTTCCGAGATCCAACGCCATTGGGCGCGTTCATCGCGACGTGGCCGTATACTCGACACAACGTGACAGGTCGTGACCCCTATATGTCTGACCCCCCCCCCACCCCCACTTCAGGTCCCCTCACCCGTCTGTCGCGCTCCCTTCTTGATCCCGGCGGCTGCCTTGAGGAAGTATGACGTTGTCGGCTGCCGAAGCTCCAGGTCGTACGTGCGATCAGGCTACACAGGAGGGGCCGGGGGGGTGGGGGTGGAAATAAACGCATTTTACAAACCACGGCCAGTTCCTAACGCTTTCCAACTTAGTGTGATAGAGTGGACGCGTGAATTCTGGGGACGACAATAACTCTCGTGAAGGTGATCCAAAGCGAACGGATTTAGCCCGTGGGCGAAGAGCAATTCTCCTCCTTGTGAGCACCGCGTGAGATGGCAACACTTGGAGTTGTCCCAACACCTTGAAATCGCCGACGACAGCGAATTATGCAAGGGCAGGGGAAGACAGAGGCAGGTGAAAGCAGGCCCGTGAAGGATTCTAAAACACTTGTGCGAGCCATCTCGGAGCTAATCCCCAATTCGATGCGGAGGCAACGGAGGGGAAGTTGGGGATCGGAGCGATGCGTCCACGGTTATGAGCGCGAGCGCAAAGCGTGGCTGCTCTGGGCTGCATGGCGCAGTGTAAATGACACGGGCTTAAGCGATGCGCGCACCCTGGTCGCCGGGATCAATCTCAAGGCGCCAGCGATTACTGTGGCCAAACGGACCGATTGGGCCAGTGCCGTCGGCGAGAGTGTGTGGGACACACGCACACAGCAGCCTTATACCGTGTGGGAAGGACTCGTTGGAAGGTTGAGACAGATTAGGGAAGGGCACCAGGCACAGGTTCGGATATCGCTCGCCAGCGATGTTGTGCGTCGGTAGAAATTGAACGGGGAGATTATTGGGATCATCGCGTGAAGTGCCGTGATCCACTTATAATACAATCTCACCACGCGAAGCAATTCTAAAACAGTTTAATCTCTCGGCAGCTTTGTGAAAAAGACTAAAAGAATAATGTTCATAGAAGCATAAAAAAGGTCTAAATCATCGTCTCGACGAGGTGGAAGATAACGCAGCAAGCACCGCTGAAGAAATGAGGAATAAAGAAAGAAAATTTTGTTGGACTTTTTCGCCATTGCAAGACACAATCGTGCGTGGGAATAGAGGGTGAAAAGCAATTACGGCACAATCTCGCGAGCGGAAATCTATCAGCGACACCGCGTTCAGATATTCTATTTTTTTTTGATCACGGGAAATATTTATGCACGTACGCACGAGGTGGCAGGGGAGGACGAGGAAAATGAGGTGGAAGTGGGGGCGCGGGGAGGACGACGAGGGGGTTTCTGCATCGCATAAAGATAGTGCATTGGTGTTCATTGAAAATAAACGTATTAGCTAACTCTACCGCGAGAGTTGTTTGACCATACTTCACTATGCTGGTCAGTGCGGATTGATGAAGGAAAACAGGGACCAGGGTCTGTGCAGACATCACTCGCCACTGACGTGAGACGTGCCTGGGCACCGAACCCATGTCACCCGGGCTCCACCCCAGTGGGAATATTAAATAACGTTTCAAGCGAATACCCGAGGTGTAAGAATTCAACCCCGGGCAACTTCGATGAATTTCCACAATCCAGGGCTGCGATTCGATTCAACAATCCATTCGTTTTTTTGTTGTTGCGTTTTCACCGTCTTTTTCTTCTCTATCGTTTCTCGTAATTTCTGTGATGTTCGTCCAGTTTTGTTTGCTCCATTGGCCAAAATGAAACATTAGCATTTTATTTGCATCCAACAAACATAGATTCGTGCACGCGCAACTTAATGCACGCACTGTGACCCTTGAAAACGGCAACGGACTGATTAATTTAATGCATCGATACACCCCTGATGATTAGGCATGGAGCAATACACTCCTTCCCACCTCCACCCACACCGCCACAGTACCGTACAACGCATTCTCACAATTTGGGGTCACATCGCATCCTAGGTTCCATCTCATTTGTTTTGCCTTACTCATTCCAATTTTGCCCCGACGTGACTTTGGCATATAATCTTAATCGATTGTAACTGACTCATTCCTAGATGCACAATTTGATACGCACACATTGTACAAGCATCGATTTAAAATCGATGAATGGATAATGCGCACAACAACAATAGTACTCGCTCATTCATTAATTGCAGGGAAGCCTCACCCGAGTCTCAAGGCTCACTTTCAGGAGGGCCCTGCATTCACGTTTGGCCCATTTCGTGTGATGGTGTGATGCGCATTATGTGCGTGCAGGGGGAAAATCGTGGGAGTACCCAAGCAAAATCACACATATGAGGAGACAGCACTCACAATTCTGGTGCCACGGTGACGAGATGTTAACTACCTCGCCTGGTATACAGGAGGTCGTGAGTTCAATCCCGACCCTGACGCCTGCGTATTTGGAGTTTGCGTGTTCTGCCTGTGGTCGTGTGGCTTTTTCCCCAGGTCCTCCGGGTTTTCCCTCCACATCTTGAAACATGCGTTTAGAGTATTTGGCTGCGATAAATTTCGACATAAGCCTCTTCATTGAGCTATCATTTGTGACCAGGTAGCTTCTGAAAAATAGCTATATAGCTCAGTGGGCTTTAATACAAAATAGTTTTCAGTGGTTCTACGAGAGATTAGAAGTGCACTTGCTGTGCTGCCATCTCCTAGCAACTCTGCAGATAAGCAGAGTCTCCAACACGCAACGACCCATGTACGATCAACAAACCCTGCACATCCAACATGGCCAGGCACGCAACAACGTACCGTCGTACACGTCCGGCCACTTGCTGTACGTGTTAGACTTTGATCCGGCAAAATTCCATCTCTGAAAACGAATTATATTGGTTTGACTGTCACATGATGAGTATTACTCTTAGTAGCAGGGTGGGTAGGAAAGTGCTTCCCCCACCTCCTACTGTGAGGACTAGGCGTCTGCGACATATTTTACATCGAACCGTGAACCCTCTGCAACGAGTGGCGAACGTGGCTACCGCCGGGTATCTGCGTCTGCCGCTGTTTTTGCGCTTCCGTGGGATCGTTCTCGAACAAAAAGGGCCGCACTGTTCTGCGTGAGATCTGCATGGATTCTCCATCTTGTGATGTGATGCCGGATCCGGATTTGGCGGTCGGGGGGGGGGGAATAGAAAATATGTAATATGAAATAAATAACAAAGAGCACCAGTCGACCCAGTCTTACGCATTCAGAGCATGATATGTTTTGAGCGTCGAGCCTTTCATTCACTATGTATAATCAGGGGATGTTTTAAAATCTTTCTTTCAAACATTATTCGTATTCTGTTTACCGTAATAGCCTTACCACCGCCTAGAAAAAAAATCAGCGACGCGATTTGTAACATTTTATTTAATACGACGGGTGCCGTGCGCCTTGCGACACAACGTTTCATGATTGTAGAATGATGGCGTGTGCGCAGTGACAAAACATTTGAGCATTGGAAAGCTTTAAATACGTAGGCATGTTGAACTTCGTTCGCACAGTACATAGCCAACCGTGCTAATTAGAGGTGCGGGGGAAGGACAACAAAACTAAACACACAAAAAATCACGTACGTGCAACGGAACAGTCAACCATTCTTGTGGCACAACTCCTCACACTTGAGGCCACAGGCTTCGCGACACAGCTGGTAGGCAGAGCGTGCAGCACACTCGCTTGATTGTCGGGATGATGACAATGATGATGATGAGTTTTGTAGCCGTGGGGCGGTGCTCACGGTTAAAGAGGACACAGGGAGTGCAGCAAGTGGCGGCGATGCTGTGGTTTGAAGATGATTACATAAGACTCCTACAGCAATAATCGCGTCCAGGTCGAGTAATATATCAAACGGCTCTGCTCGTCCACCCCCCACCAACCCCCTGCCCCCCCCCCAATCCCCCTCCCCATCCCCCTCCCCAAAAAGCCACCAACGTGCATAGACCAGCCTGGTGAAGTATGATCAAATATTCTCCATGACAGACCTGTCATTGAGAGGCCTTCTTCCAGCAATGGGTTGACAAACGAGCTGTAAATTATTGTAATTCTTATTAAATAATCACGTCCTAAGTCTCACTTGCGCAACAGACTGGTCATCAAAATGGACCGTAATATGAATAAATAAAGTAGTGCGTCCTTTCATTTGGTATACAATATTAATTATAAAGGCATTTAATAATTCAATACCGGCGAATGTCAAACCATCTCGGCGCTCAAACAAAAGAGCCTCAGCCAGCGATGGAAACCAGGAGTTGTTAATCAATAAAAAAATATTCTTTTTAGGAACCAAATATCGATTCCAAAAGTCGTGGAATCGATGACCGAATCCAGTTCATACTTTAGCAGCCATCAAACCGATTGGCACGGTCAGCGGTGGCCACCGTGAGGCACCGGCGACGTGGCTCAGCCGGTCGCCGCGGTGTGCGTTCCGACTGACGCAGAGGGCACGCGGCACAGGGCCGGACTTTTATTATTATTCGTTTTATTGCGGGTTTTTTTTGTTTTGGCATTCCATTATCAACAACGCAAACTCCTGAAATTGACAGGCGTAATTGGAAATTCCATATTCACGCGGGAGGGTCTGGCGCCACTGAAGCACACGCACGGTAATAATGATGGCTCGGGGTGGCGGTCCGTGGGTTGTTACCGTCAGGCTTATTTTCCGCGTCCCTCCCTCCCGGCGGGCGGCGCTCTCGCCGTGACCGATGATGACATTTTAGCGAATCCGCGTGTGTGTGCACACTGCAAATAACGGGGGGGGGGGGGGGGATGTCTCGCACCCACCGGCGTCTTCGGGGGGGGGCGGGGGGGTCACGGGGATCAGCTGGGGACAATGCGGAGCAAATGGTATTGTCTCTGTGATCCCCCCCAACCCCTCCTCCCACCGCCAGTGCCTTAACGCCCCCGTCCCTAACAGCCATCCATCTATCCCACTCACCCACCCACCCTACTCACTCACTCACTACATTGTCTCCCCAGTGGCGATATTTGCACACTGCACTCGGTACTCATTTGAGGCTGTGTCAACCAGATAATTGCCACTGGTGTAGGTTGTGAGTGGGAATCTAACTCGGGTCACCAGATTTGTAGCGCAGCGTGCTAACCACTACACTACCGCTCCACTCACTCACCCACCCCACTCGCTCACCCACCCCAATCACTCACCCAACCTACAATACTCACCCACCCAACCAACCTCTCCACACCGCACCAATCACCTATGCACCAACTGCCCCCACCGAACAACTGCACCGCGGCAACCGCCCTTGTCCCACGCCCCAATGCCCGCAGCGCTTCCTGGCATCCGTGGTGACAGAATAACCTCGCTACGTCGCCATGCGCGCGCATGGACACTTACTCAACCGCCGTGCGCCGTCTCCCCTCGCCTCCCCCACCACCCCCCCACCCCCCGCTCCCAGGTCTCCATTCACCGCGGTGGAAAATATTTCACCATTAGCTCGAGCGTGGGCCGTGGTGTGTGCCGGTTGCAAGGGGCAGAGTTGACTTTATCAAACGTGAGACACCTGGAACCTCCTCCTCTACATCTGAGAGATGGTCCGATGGCTGGGATATATGGATTTTGTTTGCTGTGGAGATCTGCATACAATTCCTGCATTCATTTTAGAGCCTGTCTCCGTCGTGAGTTATGGCTCAGTATTTCTCCCTCGGGGCTACTTTGTGCTGCCTTCATGCTCCCATTCTTTCGCTGTGATGCATTCAATCATATCTGCAACACTGTATGTTCAAACGGGTCCAGAGCTTTGCTTGTCTTGAAACAATGCTGCTGGAATTTATTGCACTCCAAGAAGGCGGTGCAACTGGAACAAAAACTTATATTTTTGTTGGCTGTTTCGAGCTGTGCATCACGCTATCGTTTTCCGTCGAACTAAGAACCCGCATCGCGTAAAGACACGTACAGAGAGAGGGTCCCCACCTGTCAGATCGGTAGTTCACTAGCAGTGCATCAAGCAAGCCCGACTCTGCTGATGAGAGACTGAATATTGAAACCCGGTTCAGAGTTTGCTCAAGGTTGCCAACATTAAACCCATAAGGCTGTGTTGGTGATAATTTGAACCTTCCCTCCCCCCTACGCCCCGATTTCAATGCACGATCCATTGCTATGCCAGTTAACGCATTATTATTATTATTGACAGTGGTGGTGACAATCGATGTAATCGTTTCATTTCTCCAGGCATTTGAAGCTGCTGCTTAGAGTCGGTCTAAAATCGGTGCGCCCACTGGCGTACATTTTGACGTTAGCGATCTCGACGTCGCGTACGGCAAGGGGAATCGGACAGAGGGACGGGCTTCTCTCCAAGGACATTTGGAGCGACATCAAATTACGTCTTCCGAGGACTGGACTGCCCAAACACAAAAAGTACATTAACACGCATGGAGAACGCATTAATCACCCCAGAGTAAAATTTCGATTTAAAGCTTTCGTGACTGCAAGGATTCATCTTCTTTGGTTCTTTCGGTAAAGTCACGTAGAATGAGAATCAAATAATAAATTGATAAAATAAAATAACACAATAATATTCTCACGACGTTTCGGCCACAACACAAGCGGCCTTCATCAGGTGAAGGGACGAGACTGTCTGGAGGACAGCGCTGGAGTGAAAAAACCACGCTCAGATCGCGACCAGAGTTGCTTTACCGCAGTCTTCAATGCACTCCAATGGGAATGAATGAATAAAAAAAACACTTTATAGAGCAGAAGGCTGCAAAGTTTGGAGCAAAAATAGTAACATACAACAGGTTCGTCAGACAACCGGAAATATCCGCTGTTGGGAATCAGATCAGAATCAGAAGAATATTCATTTATATTGGAGGAATCCGACAAGCTATAAAGCTCTTTTTCACAGATGTCCAGTCGGGGACATGCCTGGAATATGGCTAGACAACGCAGCTTGATGTGTGTGACTCCAGGACCTTTGCTAAAGGCGGAGCGAGGGCCAAAGCAGTGGACACACCCGAGAGAAGGACCACCTCGGAGATGGAGTGATGAAATCAGCTTGTGCGCAGGCGCTAGGTGAACTACTACACTGCGGGACAGTGAGAGATGGCGGAAGCCAGCACCCAGCAGTGGGTTGATCGAGGTTGATGGTGGCTGATGATGGCAATGATGATGATGATAATGAATTGTGATGTGCGTGCAGGAACAACAGATTTGCATTCATGCATCCGTGTTCCCTCCTTGTTCTCCCTCCTCGACCGATCTCCCCCCCTCCCCTCCCCGCTCTGCCTCCCTCAACCTCCCAAAGCCAGCTCATCGCCCCCGTGGTTATCGGTCTAACGACTCGTTTCCTAAGCGTCTGATTTATAAGCGGCAGCTCAGCCTCCCGTCTACAGCGCTGGCAGTCGAAGCGCAATCGTTGCCATCCGGCCGCCACCAGGGCAGTTGCAGTTTGCCAGTTCGACCACCGCCAGAGCTCCCCGGATGACCAATTCCCTGGGGGCGTTATTAACGTGATTATAATATTCATTATTGCTAAGCCGTACAGAGAACTCCCGCTTTATCCGAGGGCAGATTATCCGGGTTGCGGATTAACCATAATATCGTTTTTTTGGGTTAGATCGCGTAAATATAAATGGGCCGTTAAACCCGCCACCACTCGTAACAGCCAATTAGTAAAGTTTATCACGTGAACAGAACATGCCAATTCGTTACTAGTACAGCACACCGGTGTGCTGGAGAGCAAATCCACAACATTTACAATCTGAGTACGACGTTTCGCCAGTAATTACAACTAGCTTCATCAGGCGACATCCAGATCTAACTAAAACAAAACTATATTAGGGATTTTGATTTAAAGCTTTCGTGACTGCAGTAATTCATATTCTTAGTTTTTTCGGTAAAGTCACGTTGAAGAGAAACAACAAAATAACAAAATATATATAAAAAAAACAATAAAAAATTCTCACGACGTTTCGACCATAACTCAAACGGTCATCATCAGGTGTGTCGGTTTGCATAAATTTATTTTGAAAACGGCATATTTATTTATATATATAAAAATAACGTTTGCGTCACGCGCAACGATGGCAGTTTGCCAGGACTAGTCCATCTATTTTTTGAAAAGAGGAGGGGGGAGACGAAATTTGTTTTTATGTATGCTGTCTGAAAGGCACTGTAAGCGTGAACAATCAATCAAGAACTGAAATGATTTATCAAATCTTTCCAATGATTGCTAAGATAGAATCCATCTTCTCGGTTGAAATTGTCTCTGTGTTTGTATATGTGGATAGCCTCATGAACGAATCTCTCATGGAAGCCAGATGGCTTACAAAGAACCTCCGTCTTGGAAAAGTCAATGGCATGTGAGCCTACTGAATTAGAACAATGATCTGCTACGGCCGAGGTGTTGGTCCTACCGTGTTTAAGGTCTGCTTTATGTTCACGAATAGTTACAGTAGCAGAGGTGAGTGTAAATGCGATTGGTATTACCCCAGAGTCGCGGCATCTCTTCAGGAAGGTGAGAGACTCGATCAGCTGAGCTTTCTTATCCCGGAGTTTGTTGAAAGATCTTAAAGTTATGTGAAAACCCTCCCCGTAGAGGCGATTAAATTTTGATTTAAAGCTTTCGTGACTGCAGTAATTCATATTCTTAGTTTTTTCGGTAAAGTCACGTTGAAGAGAAACAACAAAATAACAAAATATATATAAAAAAAAACAATAAAAAATTCTCACGACGTTTCGACCATAACTCAAACGGTCATCATCAGGTGTGTCGGTTTGCATAAATTTATTTTGAAAACGGCATATTTATTTATATATATAAAAATAACGTTTGCGTCACGCGCAACTATGGCAGTTTGCCAGGACTAGTCCATCTATTTTTTGAAAAGAGGAGGGGGGAGACGAAATTTGTTTTTATGTATGCTGTCTGAAAGGCACTGTAAGCGTGAACAATCAATCAAGAACTGAAATGATTTATCAAATCTTTCCAATGATTGCTAAGATAGAATCCATCTTCTCGGTTGAAATTGTCTCTGTGTTTGTATATGTGGATAGCCTCATGAACGAATCTCTCATGGAAGCCAGATGGCTTACAAAGAACCTCCGTCTTGGAAAAGTCAATGGCATGTGAGCCTACTGAATTAGAACAATGATCTGCTACGGCCGAGGTGTTGGTCCTACCGTGTTTAAGGTCTGCTTTATGTTCACGAATAGTTACAGTAGCAGAGGTGAGTGTAAATGCGATTGGTATTACCCCAGAGTCGCGGCATCTCTTCAGGAAGGTGAGAGACTCGATCAGCTGAGCTTTCTTATCCCGGAGTTTGTTGAAAGATCTTAAAGTTATGTGAAAACCCTCCCCGTAGAGGCGATTAAATTTTGATTTAAAGCTTTCGTGACTGCAGTAATTCATATTCTTAGTTTTTTCGGTAAAGTCACGTTGAAGAGAAACAACAAAATAACAAAATATATATAAAAAAAACAATAAAAAATTCTCACGACGTTTCGACCATAACTCAAACGGTCATCATCAGGTGTGTCGGTTTGCATAAATTTATTTTGAAAACAGCATATTTATTTATATATATAAAAATAACGTTTGCGTCACGCGCAACGATGGCAGTTTGCCAGGACTAGTCCATCTATTTTTTGAAAAGAGGAGGGGGGAGACGAAATTTGTTTTTATGTATGCTGTCTGAAAGGCACTGTAAGCGTGAACAATCAATCAAGAACTGAAATGATTTATCAAATCTTTCCAATGATTGCTAAGATAGAATCCATCTTCTCGGTTGAAATTGTCTCTGTGTTTGTATATGTGGATAGCCTCATGAACGAATCTCTCATGGAAGCCAGATGGCTTACAAAGAACCTCCGTCTTGGAAAAGTCAATGGCATGTGAGCCTACTGAATTAGAACAATGATCTGCTACGGCCGAGGTGTTGGTCCTACCGTGTTTAAGGTCTGCTTTATGTTCACGAATAGTTACAGTAGCAGAGGTGAGTGTAAATGCGATTGGTATTACCCCAGAGTCGCGGCATCTCTTCAGGAAGGTGAGAGACTCGATCAGCTGAGCTTTCTTATCCCGGAGTTTGTTGAAAGATCTTAAAGTTATGTGAAAACCCTCCCCGTAGAGGCGATTAAATTTTGATTTAAAGCTTTCGTGACTGCAGTAATTCATATTCTTAGTTTTTTCGGTAAAGTCACGTTGAAGAGAAACAACAAAATAACAAAATATATATAAAAAAAAACAATAAAAAATTCTCACGACGTTTCGACCATAACTCAAACGGTCATCATCAGGTGTGTCGGTTTGCATAAATTTATTTTGAAAACGGCATATTTATTTATATATATAAAAATAACGTTTGCGTCACGCGCAACGATGGCAGTTTGCCAGGACTAGTCCATCTATTTTTTGAAAAGAGGAGGGGGGAGACGAAATTTGTTTTTATGTATGCTGTCTGAAAGGCACTGTAAGCGTGAACAATCAATCAAGAACTGAAATGATTTATCAAATCTTTCCAATGATTGCTAAGATAGAATCCATCTTCTCGGTTGAAATTGTCTCTGTGTTTGTATATGTGGATAGCCTCATGAACGAATCTCTCATGGAAGCCAGATGGCTTACAAAGAACCTCCGTCTTGGAAAAGTCAATGGCATGTGAGCCTACTGAATTAGAACAATGATCTGCTACGGCCGAGGTGTTGGTCCTACCGTGTTTAAGGTCTGCTTTATGTTCACGAATAGTTACAGTAGCAGAGGTGAGTGTAAATGCGATTGGTATTACCCCAGAGTCGCGGCATCTCTTCAGGAAGGTGAGAGACTCGATCAGCTGAGCTTTCTTATCCCGGAGTTTGTTGAAAGATCTTAAAGTTATGTGAAAACCCTCCCCGTAGAGGCGATTAAATTTTGATTTAAAGCTTTCGTGACTGCAGTAATTCATATTCTTAGTTTTTTCGGTAAAGTCACGTTGAAGAGAAACAACAAAATAACAAAATATATATAAAAAAAAACAATAAAAAATTCTCACGACGTTTCGACCATAACTCAAACGGTCATCATCAGGTGTGTCGGTTTGCATAAATTTATTTTGAAAACGGCATATTTATTTATATATATAAAAATAACGTTTGCGTCACGCGCAACGATGGCAGTTTGCCAGGACTAGTCCATCTATTTTTTGAAAAGAGGAGGGGGGAGACGAAATTTGTTTTTATGTATGCTGTCTGAAAGGCACTGTAAGCGTGAACAATCAATCAAGAACTGAAATGATTTATCAAATCTTTCCAATGATTGCTAAGATAGAATCCATCTTCTCGGTTGAAATTGTCTCTGTGTTTGTATATGTGGATAGCCTCATGAACGAATCTCTCATGGAAGCCAGATGGCTTACAAAGAACCTCCGTCTTGGAAAAGTCAATGGCATGTGAGCCTACTGAATTAGAACAATGATCTGCTACGGCCGAGGTGTTGGTCCTACCGTGTTTAAGGTCTGCTTTATGTTCACGAATAGTTACAGTAGCAGAGGTGAGTGTAAATGCGATTGGTATTACCCCAGAGTCGCGGCATCTCTTCAGGAAGGTGAGAGACTCGATCAGCTGAGCTTTCTTATCCCGGAGTTTGTTGAAAGATCTTAAAGTTATGTGAAAACCCTCCCCGTAGAGGCGATTAAATTTTGATTTACAGCTTTCGTGACTGCAGTAATTCATATTCTTAGTTTTTTCGGTAAAGTCACGTTGAAGAGAAACAACAAAATAACAAAATATATATAAAAAAAAAACAATAAAAAATTCTCACGACGTTTCGACCATAACTCAAACGGTCATCATCAGGTGTGTCGGTTTGCATAAATTTATTTTGAAAACGGCATATTTATTTATATATATAAAAATAACGTTTGCGTCACGCGCAACGATGGCAGTTTGCCAGGACTAGTCCATCTATTTTTTGAAAAGAGGAGGGGGGAGACGAAATTTGTTTTTATGTATGCTGTCTGAAAGGCACTGTAAGCGTGAACAATCAATCAAGAACTGAAATGATTTATCAAATCTTTCCAATGATTGCTAAGATAGAATCCATCTTCTCGGTTGAAATTGTCTCTGTGTTTGTATATGTGGATAGCCTCATGAACGAATCTCTCATGGAAGCCAGATGGCTTACAAAGAACCTCCGTCTTGGAAAAGTCAATGGCATGTGAGCCTACTGAATTAGAACAATGATCTGCTACGGCCGAGGTGTTGGTCCTACCGTGTTTAAGGTCTGCTTTATGTTCACGAATAGTTACAGTAGCAGAGGTGAGTGTAAATGCGATTGGTATTACCCCAGAGTCGCGGCATCTCTTCAGGAAGGTGAGAGACTCGATCAGCTGAGCTTTCTTATCCCGGAGTTTGTTGAAAGATCTTAAAGTTATGTGAAAACCCTCCCCGTAGAGGCGATTAAATTTTGATTTAAAGCTTTCGTGACTGCAGTAATTCATATTCTTAGTTTTTTCGGTAAAGTCACGTTGAAGAGAAACAACAAAATAACAAAATATATAAAAAAAAAAACAATAAAAAATTCTCACGACGTTTCGACCATAACTCAAACGGTCATCATCAGGTGTGTCGGTTTGCATAAATTTATTTTGAAAACGGCATATTTATTTATATATATAAAAATAACGTTTGCGTCACGCGCAACGATGGCAGTTTGCCAGGACTAGTCCATCTATTTTTTGAAAAGAGGAGGGGGGAAACGAAATTTGTTTTTATGTATGCTGTCTGAAAGGCACTGTAAGCGTGAACAATCAATCAAGAACTGAAATGATTTATCAAATCTTTCCAATGATTGCTAAGATAGAATCCATCTTCTCGGTTGAAATTGTCTCTGTGTTTGTATATGTGGATAGCCTCATGAACGAATCTCTCATGGAAGCCAGATGGCTTACAAAGAACCTCCGTCTTGGAAAAGTCAATGGCATGTGAGCCTACTGAATTAGAACAATGATCTGCTACGGCCGAGGTGTTGGTCCTACCGTGTTTAAGGTCTGCTTTATGTTCACGAATAGTTACAGTAGCAGAGGTGAGTGTAAATGCGATTGGTATTACCCCAGAGTCGCGGCATCTCTTCAGGAAGGTGAGAGACTCGATCAGCTGAGCTTTCTTATCCCGGAGTTTGTTGAAAGATCTTAAAGTTATGTGAAAACCCTCCCCGTAGAGGCGATTAAATTTTGATTTAAAGCTTTCGTGACTGCAGTAATTCATATTCTTAGTTTTTTCGGTAAAGTCACGTTGAAGAGAAACAACAAAATAACAAAATATATATATAAAAAAAAACAATAAAAAATTCTCACGACGTTTCGACCATAACTCAAACGGTCATCATCAGGTGTGTCGGTTTGCATAAATTTATTTTGAAAACGGCATATTTATTTATATATATAAAAATAACGTTTGCGTCACGCGCAACGATGGCAGTTTGCCAGGACTAGTCCATCTATTTTTTGAAAAGAGGAGGGGGGAGACGAAATTTGTTTTTATGTATGCTGTCTGAAAGGCACTGTAAGCGTGAACAATCAATCAAGAACTGAAATGATTTATCAAATCTTTCCAATGATTGCTAAGATAGAATCCATCTTCTCGGTTGAAATTGTCTCTGTGTTTGTATATGTGGATAGCCTCATGAACGAATCTCTCATGGAAGCCAGATGGCTTACAAAGAACCTCCGTCTTGGAAAAGTCAATGGCATGTGAGCCTACTGAATTAGAACAATGATCTGCTACGGCCGAGGTGTTGGTCCTACCGTGTTTAAGGTCTGCTTTATGTTCACGAATAGTTACAGTAGCAGAGGTGAGTGTAAATGCGATTGGTATTACCCCAGAGTCGCGGCATCTCTTCAGGAAGGTGAGAGACTCGATCAGCTGAGCTTTCTTATCCCGGAGTTTGTTGAAAGATCTTAAAGTTATGTGAAAACCCTCCCCGTAGAGGCGATTAAATTTTGATTTAAAGCTTTCGTGACTGCAGTAATTCATATTCTTAGTTTTTTCGGTAAAGTCACGTTGAAGAGAAACAACAAAATAACAAAATATATATATAAAAAAAAAATTCTCACGACGTTTCGACCATAACTCAAACGGTCATCATCAGGTGTGTCGGTTTGCATAAATTTATTTTGAAAACGGCATATTTATTTATATATATAAAAATAACGTTTGCGTCACGCGCAACGATGGCAGTTTGCCAGGACTAGTCCATCTATTTTTTGAAAAGAGGAGGGGGGAGACGAAATTTGTTTTTATGTATGCTGTCTGAAAGGCACTGTAAGCGTGAACAATCAATCAAGAACTGAAATGATTTATCAAATCTTTCCAATGATTGCTAAGATAGAATCCATCTTCTCGGTTGAAATTGTCTCTGTGTTTGTATATGTGGATAGCCTCATGAACGAATCTCTCATGGAAGCCAGATGGCTTACAAAGAACCTCCGTCTTGGAAAAGTCAATGGCATGTGAGCCTACTGAATTAGAACAATGATCTGCTACGGCCGAGGTGTTGGTCCTACCGTGTTTAAGGTCTGCTTTATGTTCACGAATAGTTACAGTAGCAGAGGTGAGTGTAAATGCGATTGGTATTACCCCAGAGTCGCGGCATCTCTTCAGGAAGGTGAGAGACTCGATCAGCTGAGCTTTCTTATCCCGGAGTTTGTTGAAAGATCTTAAAGTTATGTGAAAACCCTCCCCGTAGAGGCGATTAAATTTTGATTTAAAGCTTTCGTGACTGCAGTAATTCATATTCTTAGTTTTTTCGGTAAAGTCACGTTGAAGAGAAACAACAAAATAACAAAATATATATATAAAAAAAAAAAAAAATTCTCACGACGTTTCGACCATAACTCAAACGGTCATCATCAGGTGTGTCGGTTTGCATAAATTTATTTTGAAAACGGCATATTTATTTATATATATAAAAATAACGTTTGCGTCACGCGCAACTATGGCAGTTTGCCAGGACTAGTCCATCTATTTTTTGAAAAGAGGAGGGGGGAGACGAAATTTGTTTTTATGTATGCTGTCTGAAAGGCACTGTAAGCGTGAACAATCAATCAAGAACTGAAATGATTTATCAAATCTTTCCAATGATTGCTAAGATAGAATCCATCTTCTCGGTTGAAATTGTCTCTGTGTTTGTATATGTGGATAGCCTCATGAACGAATCTCTCATGGAAGCCAGATGGCTTACAAAGAACCTCCGTCTTGGAAAAGTCAATGGCATGTGAGCCTACTGAATTAGAACAATGATCTGCTACGGCCGAGGTGTTGGTCCTACCGTGTTTAAGGTCTGCTTTATGTTCACGAATAGTTACAGTAGCAGAGGTGAGTGTAAATGCGATTGGTATTACCCCAGAGTCGCGGCATCTCTTCAGGAAGGTGAGAGACTCGATCAGCTGAGCTTTCTTATCCCGGAGTTTGTTGAAAGATCTTAAAGTTATGTGAAAACCCTCCCCGTAGAGGCGATTAAATTTTGATTTAAAGCTTTCGTGACTGCAGTAATTCATATTCTTAGTTTTTTCGGTAAAGTCACGTTGAAGAGAAACAACAAAATAACAAAATATATAAAAAAAAACAATAAAAAATTCTCACGACGTTTCGACCATAACTCAAACGGTCATCATCAGGTGTGTCGGTTTGCATAAATTTATTTTGAAAACGGCATATTTATTTATATATATAAAAAATAACGTTTGCGTCACACGCAACGATGGCAGTTTGCCAGGACTAGTCCATCTATTTTTTGAAAAGAGGAGGGGGGAGACGAAATTTGTTTTTATGTATGCTGTCTGAAAGGCACTGTAAGCGTGAACAATCAATCAAGAACTGAAATGATTTATCAAATCTTTCCAATGATTGCTAAGATAGAATCCATCTTCTCGGTTGAAATTGTCTCTGTGTTTGTATATGTGGATAGCCTCATGAACGAATCTCTCATGGAAGCCAGATGGCTTACAAAGAACCTCCGTCTTGGAAAAGTCAATGGCATGTGAGCCTACTGAATTAGAACAATGATCTGCTACGGCCGAGGTGTTGGTCCTACCGTGTTTAAGGTCTGCTTTATGTTCACGAATAGTTACAGTAGCAGAGGTGAGTGTAAATGCGATTGGTATTACCCCAGAGTCGCGGCATCTCTTCAGGAAGGTGAGAGACTCGATCAGCTGAGCTTTCTTATCCCGGAGTTTGTTGAAAGATCTTAAAGTTATGTGAAAACCCTCCCCGTAGAGGCGATTAAATTTTGATTTAAAGCTTTCGTGACTGCAGTAATTCATATTCTTAGTTTTTTCGGTAAAGTCACGTTGAAGAGAAACAACAAAATAACAAAATATATATAAAAAAAAACAATAAAAAATTCTCACGACGTTTCGACCATAACTCAAACGGTCATCATCAGGTGTGTCGGTTTGCATAAATTTATTTTGAAAACGGCATATTTATTTATATATATAAAAATAACGTTTGCGTCACGCGCAACGATGGCAGTTTGCCAGGACTAGTCCATCTATTTTTTGAAAAGAGGAGGGGGGAGAAGAAATTTGTTTTTATGTATGCTGTCTGAAAGGCACTGTAAGCGTGAACAATCAATCAAGAACTGAAATGATTTATCAAATCTTTCCAATGATTGCTAAGATAGAATCCATCTTCTCGGTTGAAATTGTCTCTGTGTTTGTATATGTGGATAGCCTCATGAACGAATCTCTCATGGAAGCCAGATGGCTTACAAAGAACCTCCGTCTTGGAAAAGTCAATGGCATGTGAGCCTACTGAATTAGAACAATGATCTGCTACGGCCGAGGTGTTGGTCCTACCGTGTTTAAGGTCTGCTTTATGTTCACGAATAGTTACAGTAGCAGAGGTGAGTGTAAATGCGATTGGTATTACCCCAGAGTCGCGGCATCTCTTCAGGAAGGTGAGAGACTCGATCAGCTGAGCTTTCTTATCCCGGAGTTTGTTGAAAGATCTTAAAGTTATGTGAAAACCCTCCCCGTAGAGGCGATTAAATTTTGATTTAAAGCTTTCGTGACTGCAGTAATTCATATTCTTAGTTTTTTCGGTAAAGTCACGTTGAAGAGAAACAACAAAATAACAAAATATATATAAAAAAAAAACAATAAAAAATTCTCACGACGTTTCGACCATAACTCAAACGGTCATCATCAGGTGTGTCGGTTTGCATAAATTTATTTTGAAAACGGCATATTTATTTATATATATAAAAATAACGTTTGCGTCACGCGCAACGATGGCAGTTTGCCAGGACTAGTCCATCTATTTTTTGAAAAGAGGAGGGGGGAGACGAAATTTGTTTTTATGTATGCTGTCTGAAAGGCACTGTAAGCGTGAACAATCAATCAAGAACTGAAATGATTTATCAAATCTTTCCAATGATTGCTAAGATAGAATCCATCTTCTCGGTTGAAATTGTCTCTGTGTTTGTATATGTGGATAGCCTCATGAACGAATCTCTCATGGAAGCCAGATGGCTTACAAAGAACCTCCGTCTTGGAAAAGTCAATGGCATGTGAGCCTACTGAATTAGAACAATGATCTGCTACGGCCGAGGTGTTGGTCCTACCGTGTTTAAGGTCTGCTTTATGTTCACGAATAGTTACAGTAGCAGAGGTGAGTGTAAATGCGATTGGTATTACCCCAGAGTCGCGGCATCTCTTCAGGAAGGTGAGAGACTCGATCAGCTGAGCTTTCTTATCCCGGAGTTTGTTGAAAGATCTTAAAGTTATGTGAAAACCCTCCCCGTAGAGGCGATTAAATTTTGATTTAAAGCTTTCGTGACTGCAGTAATTCATATTCTTAGTTTTTTCGGTAAAGTCACGTTGAAGAGAAACAACAAAATAACAAAATATATATATAAAAAAAAAACAATAAAAAATTCTCACGACGTTTCGACCATAACTCAAACGGTCATCATCAGGTGTGTCGGTTTGCATAAATTTATTTTGAAAACGGCATATTTATTTATATATATAAAAATAACGTTTGCGTCACGCGCAACGATGGCAGTTTGCCAGGACTAGTCCATCTATTTTTTGAAAAGAGGAGGGGGGAGACGAAATTTGTTTTTATGTATGCTGTCTGAAAGGCACTGTAAGCGTGAACAATCAATCAAGAACTGAAATGATTTATCAAATCTTTCCAATGATTGCTAAGATAGAATCCATCTTCTCGGTTGAAATTGTCTCTGTGTTTGTATATGTGGATAGCCTCATGAACGAATCTCTCATGGAAGCCAGATGGCTTACAAAGAACCTCCGTCTTGGAAAAGTCAATGGCATGTGAGCCTACTGAATTAGAACAATGATCTGCTACGGCCGAGGTGTTGGTCCTACCGTGTTTAAGGTCTGCTTTATGTTCACGAATAGTTACAGTAGCAGAGGTGAGTGTAAATGCGATTGGTATTACCCCAGAGTCGCGGCATCTCTTCAGGAAGGTGAGAGACTCGATCAGCTGAGCTTTCTTATCCCGGAGTTTGTTGAAAGATCTTAAAGTTATGTGAAAACCCTCCCCGTAGAGGCGATTAAATTTTGATTTAAAGCTTTCGTGACTGCAGTAATTCATATTCTTAGTTTTTTCGGTAAAGTCACGTTGAAGAGAAACAACAAAATAACAAAATATATAAAAAAAAAACAATAAAAAATTCTCACGACGTTTCGACCATAACTCAAACGGTCATCATCAGGTGTGTCGGTTTGCATAAATTTATTTTGAAAACGGCATATTTATTTATATATATAAAAATAACGTTTGCGTCACGCGCAACGATGGCAGTTTGCCAGGACTAGTCCATCTATTTTTTGAAAAGAGGAGGGGGGAGACGAAATTTGTTTTTATGTATGCTGTCTGAAAGGCACTGTAAGCGTGAACAATCAATCAAGAACTGAAATGATTTATCAAATCTTTCCAATGATTGCTAAGATAGAATCCATCTTCTCGGTTGAAATTGTCTCTGTGTTTGTATATGTGGATAGCCTCATGAACGAATCTCTCATGGAAGCCAGATGGCTTACAAAGAACCTCCGTCTTGGAAAAGTCAATGGCATGTGAGCCTACTGAATTAGAACAATGATCTGCTACGGCCGAGGTGTTGGTCCTACCGTGTTTAAGGTCTGCTTTATGTTCACGAATAGTTACAGTAGCAGAGGTGAGTGTAAATGCGATTGGTATTACCCCAGAGTCGCGGCATCTCTTCAGGAAGGTGAGAGACTCGATCAGCTGAGCTTTCTTATCCCGGAGTTTGTTGAAAGATCTTAAAGTTATGTGAAAACCCTCCCCGTAGAGGCGATTAAATTTTGATTTAAAGCTTTCGTGACTGCAGTAATTCATATTCTTAGTTTTTTCGGTAAAGTCACGTTGAAGAGAAACAACAAAATAACAAAATATATATAAAAAAAAACAATAAAAAATTCTCACGACGTTTCGACCATAACTCAAACGGTCATCATCAGGTGTGTCGGTTTGCATAAATTTATTTTGAAAACGGCATATTTATTTATATATATAAAAATAACGTTTGCGTCACGCGCAACTATGGCAGTTTGCCAGGACTAGTCCATCTATTTTTTGAAAAGAGGAGGGGGGAGACGAAATTTGTTTTTATGTATGCTGTCTGAAAGGCACTGTAAGCGTGAACAATCAATCAAGAACTGAAATGATTTATCAAATCTTTCCAATGATTGCTAAGATAGAATCCATCTTCTCGGTTGAAATTGTCTCTGTGTTTGTATATGTGGATAGCCTCATGAACGAATCTCTCATGGAAGCCAGATGGCTTACAAAGAACCTCCGTCTTGGAAAAGTCAATGGCATGTGAGCCTACTGAATTAGAACAATGATCTGCTACGGCCGAGGTGTTGGTCCTACCGTGTTTAAGGTCTGCTTTATGTTCACGAATAGTTACAGTAGCAGAGGTGAGTGTAAATGCGATTGGTATTACCCCAGAGTCGCGGCATCTCTTCAGGAAGGTGAGAGACTCGATCAGCTGAGCTTTCTTATCCCGGAGTTTGTTGAAAGATCTTAAAGTTATGTGAAAACCCTCCCCGTAGAGGCGATTAAATTTTGATTTAAAGCTTTCGTGACTGCAGTAATTCATATTCTTAGTTTTTTCGGTAAAGTCACGTTGAAGAGAAACAACAAAATAACAAAATATATATATAAAAAAAACAATAAAAAATTCTCACGACGTTTCGACCATAACTCAAACGGTCATCATCAGGTGTGTCGGTTTGCATAAATTTATTTTGAAAACGGCATATTTATTTATATATATAAAAATAACGTTTGCGTCACGCGCAACGATGGCAGTTTGCCAGGACTAGTCCATCTATTTTTTGAAAAGAGGAGGGGGGAGACGAAATTTGTTTTTATGTATGCTGTCTGAAAGGCACTGTAAGCGTGAACAATCAATCAAGAACTGAAATGATTTATCAAATCTTTCCAATGATTGCTAAGATAGAATCCATCTTCTCGGTTGAAATTGTCTCTGTGTTTGTATATGTGGATAGCCTCATGAACGAATCTCTCATGGAAGCCAGATGGCTTACAAAGAACCTCCGTCTTGGAAAAGTCAATGGCATGTGAGCCTACTGAATTAGAACAATGATCTGCTACGGCCGAGGTGTTGGTCCTACCGTGTTTAAGGTCTGCTTTATGTTCACGAATAGTTACAGTAGCAGAGGTGAGTGTAAATGCGATTGGTATTACCCCAGAGTCGCGGCATCTCTTCAGGAAGGTGAGAGACTCGATCAGCTGAGCTTTCTTATCCCGGAGTTTGTTGAAAGATCTTAAAGTTATGTGAAAACCCTCCCCGTAGAGGCGATTAAATTTTGATTTAAAGCTTTCGTGACTGCAGTAATTCATATTCTTAGTTTTTTCGGTAAAGTCACGTTGAAGAGAAACAACAAAATAACAAAATATATATAAAAAAAAAACAATAAAAAATTATCACGACGTTTCGACCATAACTCAAACGGTCATCATCAGGTGTGTCGGTTTGCATAAATTTATTTTGAAAACGGCATATTTATTTATATATATAAAAATAACGTTTGCGTCACGCGCAACGATGGCAGTTTGCCAGGACTAGTCCATCTATTTTTTGAAAAGAGGAGGGGGGAGACGAAATTTGTTTTTATGTATGCTGTCTGAAAGGCACTGTAAGCGTGAACAATCAATCAAGAACTGAAATGATTTATCAAATCTTTCCAATGATTGCTAAGATAGAATCCATCTTCTCGGTTGAAATTGTCTCTGTGTTTGTATATGTGGATAGCCTCATGAACGAATCTCTCATGGAAGCCAGATGGCTTACAAAGAACCTCCGTCTTGGAAAAGTCAATGGCATGTGAGCCTACTGAATTAGAACAATGATCTGCTACGGCCGAGGTGTTGGTCCTACCGTGTTTAAGGTCTGCTTTATGTTCACGAATAGTTACAGTAGCAGAGGTGAGTGTAAATGCGATTGGTATTACCCCAGAGTCGCGGCATCTCTTCAGGAAGGTGAGAGACTCGATCAGCTGAGCTTTCTTATCCCGGAGTTTGTTGAAAGATCTTAAAGTTATGTGAAAACCCTCCCCGTAGAGGCGATTAAATTTTGATTTAAAGCTTTCGTGACTGCAGTAATTCATATTCTTAGTTTTTTCGGTAAAGTCACGTTGAAGAGAAACAACAAAATAACAAAATATATATAAAAAAAAACAATAAAAAATTCTCACGACGTTTCGACCATAACTCAAACGGTCATCATCAGGTGTGTCGGTTTGCATAAATTTATTTTGAAAACGGCATATTTATTTATATATATAAAAATAACGTTTGCGTCACGCGCAACGATGGCAGTTTGCCAGGACTAGTCCATCTATTTTTTGAAAAGAGGAGGGGGGAGACGAAATTTGTTTTTATGTATGCTGTCTGAAAGGCACTGTAAGCGTGAACAATCAATCAAGAACTGAAATGATTTATCAAATCTTTCCAATGATTGCTAAGATAGAATCCATCTTCTCGGTTGAAATTGTCTCTGTGTTTGTATATGTGGATAGCCTCATGAACGAATCTCTCATGGAAGCCAGATGGCTTACAAAGAACCTCCGTCTTGGAAAAGTCAATGGCATGTGAGCCTACTGAATTAGAACAATGATCTGCTACGGCCGAGGTGTTGGTCCTACCGTGTTTAAGGTCTGCTTTATGTTCACGAATAGTTACAGTAGCAGAGGTGAGTGTAAATGCGATTGGTATTACCCCAGAGTCGCGGCATCTCTTCAGGAAGGTGAGAGACTCGATCAGCTGAGCTTTCTTATCCCGGAGTTTGTTGAAAGATCTTAAAGTTATGTGAAAACCCTCCCCGTAGAGGCGATTAAATTTTGATTTAAAGCTTTCGTGACTGCAGTAATTCATATTCTTAGTTTTTTCGGTAAAGTCACGTTGAAGAGAAACAACAAAATAACAAAATATATATAAAAAAAAAAACAATAAAAAATTCTCACGACGTTTCGACCATAACTCAAACGGTCATCATCAGGTGTGTCGGTTTGCATAAATTTATTTTGAAAACGGCATATTTATTTATATATATAAAAATAACGTTTGCGTCACGCGCAACGATGGCAGTTTGCCAGGACTAGTCCATCTATTTTTTGAAAAGAGGAGGGGGGAGACGAAATTTGTTTTTATGTATGCTGTCTGAAAGGCACTGTAAGCGTGAACAATCAATCAAGAACTGAAATGATTTATCAAATCTTTCCAATGATTGCTAAGATAGAATCCATCTTCTCGGTTGAAATTGTCTCTGTGTTTGTATATGTGGATAGCCTCATGAACGAATCTCTCATGGAAGCCAGATGGCTTACAAAGAACCTCCGTCTTGGAAAAGTCAATGGCATGTGAGCCTACTGAATTAGAACAATGATCTGCTACGGCCGAGGTGTTGGTCCTACCGTGTTTAAGGTCTGCTTTATGTTCACGAATAGTTACAGTAGCAGAGGTGAGTGTAAATGCGATTGGTATTACCCCAGAGTCGCGGCATCTCTTCAGGAAGGTGAGAGACTCGATCAGCTGAGCTTTCTTATCCCGGAGTTTGTTGAAAGATCTTAAAGTTATGTGAAAACCCTCCCCGTAGAGGCGATTAAATTTTGATTTAAAGCTTTCGTGACTGCAGTAATTCATATTCTTAGTTTTTTCGGTAAAGTCACGTTGAAGAGAAACAACAAAATAACAAAATATATATAAAAAAAAACAATAAAAAATTCTCACGACGTTTCGACCATAACTCAAACGGTCATCATCAGGTGTGTCGGTTTGCATAAATTTATTTTGAAAACGGCATATTTATTTATATATATAAAAATAACGTTTGCGTCACGCGCAACGATGGCAGTTTGCCAGGACTAGTCCATCTATTTTTTGAAAAGAGGAGGGGGGAGACGAAATTTGTTTTTATGTATGCTGTCTGAAAGGCACTGTAAGCGTGAACAATCAATCAAGAACTGAAATGATTTATCAAATCTTTCCAATGATTGCTAAGATAGAATCCATCTTCTCGGTTGAAATTGTCTCTGTGTTTGTATATGTGGATAGCCTCATGAACGAATCTCTCATGGAAGCCAGATGGCTTACAAAGAACCTCCGTCTTGGAAAAGTCAATGGCATGTGAGCCTACTGAATTAGAACAATGATCTGCTACGGCCGAGGTGTTGGTCCTACCGTGTTTAAGGTCTGCTTTATGTTCACGAATAGTTACAGTAGCAGAGGTGAGTGTAAATGCGATTGGTATTACCCCAGAGTCGCGGCATCTCTTCAGGAAGGTGAGAGACTCGATCAGCTGAGCTTTCTTATCCCGGAGTTTGTTGAAAGATCTTAAAGTTATGTGAAAACCCTCCCCGTAGAGGCGATTAAATTTTGATTTAAAGCTTTCGTGACTGCAGTAATTCATATTCTTAGTTTTTTCGGTAAAGTCACGTTGAAGAGAAACAACAAAATAACAAAATATATAAATAAAAAAATAAAAAAAAAATTCTCACGACGTTTCGACCATAACTCAAACGGTCATCATCAGGTGTGTCGGTTTGCATAAATTTATTTTGAAAACGGCATATTTATTTATATATATAAAAATAACGTTTGCGTCACGCGCAACGATGGCAGTTTGCCAGGACTAGTCCATCTATTTTTTGAAAAGAGGAGGGGGGAGACGAAATTTGTTTTTATGTATGCTGTCTGAAAGGCACTGTAAGCGTGAACAATCAATCAAGAACTGAAATGATTTATCAAATCTTTCCAATGATTGCTAAGATAGAATCCATCTTCTCGGTTGAAATTGTCTCTGTGTTTGTATATGTGGATAGCCTCATGAACGAATCTCTCATGGAAGCCAGATGGCTTACAAAGAACCTCCGTCTTGGAAAAGTCAATGGCATGTGAGCCTACTGAATTAGAACAATGATCTGCTACGGCCGAGGTGTTGGTCCTACCGTGTTTAAGGTCTGCTTTATGTTCACGAATAGTTACAGTAGCAGAGGTGAGTGTAAATGCGATTGGTATTACCCCAGAGTCGCGGCATCTCTTCAGGAAGGTGAGAGACTCGATCAGCTGAGCTTTCTTATCCCGGAGTTTGTTGAAAGATCTTAAAGTTATGTGAAAACCCTCCCCGTAGAGGCGATTAAATTTTGATTTAAAGCTTTCGTGACTGCAGTAATTCATATTCTTAGTTTTTTCGGTAAAGTCACGTTGAAGAGAAACAACAAAATAACAAAATATATATTAAAAAAAACAATAAAAAATTCTCACGACGTTTCGACCATAACTCAAACGGTCATCATCAGGTGTGTCGGTTTGCATAAATTTATTTTGAAAACGGCATATTTATTTATATATATAAAAATAACGTTTGCGTCACGCGCAACGATGGCAGTTTGCCAGGACTAGTCCATCTATTTTTTGAAAAGAGGAGGGGGGAGACGAAATTTGTTTTTATGTATGCTGTCTGAAAGGCACTGTAAGCGTGAACAATCAATCAAGAACTGAAATGATTTATCAAATCTTTCCAATGATTGCTAAGATAGAATCCATCTTCTCGGTTGAAATTGTCTCTGTGTTTGTATATGTGGATAGCCTCATGAACGAATCTCTCATGGAAGCCAGATGGCTTACAAAGAACCTCCGTCTTGGAAAAGTCAATGGCATGTGAGCCTACTGAATTAGAACAATGATCTGCTACGGCCGAGGTGTTGGTCCTACCGTGTTTAAGGTCTGCTTTATGTTCACGAATAGTTACAGTAGCAGAGGTGAGTGTAAATGCGATTGGTATTACCCCAGAGTCGCGGCATCTCTTCAGGAAGGTGAGAGACTCGATCAGCTGAGCTTTCTTATCCCGGAGTTTGTTGAAAGATCTTAAAGTTATGTGAAAACCCTCCCCGTAGAGGCGATTAAATTTTGATTTAAAGCTTTCGTGACTGCAGTAATTCATATTCTTAGTTTTTTCGGTAAAGTCACGTTGAAGAGAAACAACAAAATAACAAAATATATATAAAAAAAAAAACAATAAAAAATTCTCACGACGTTTCGACCATAACTCAAACGGTCATCATCAGGTGTGTCGGTTTGCATAAATTTATTTTGAAAACGGCATATTTATTTATATATATAAAAATAACGTTTGCGTCACGCGCAACGATGGCAGTTTGCCAGGACTAGTCCATCTATTTTTTGAAAAGAGGAGGGGGGAGACGAAATTTGTTTTTATGTATGCTGTCTGAAAGGCACTGTAAGCGTGAACAATCAATCAAGAACTGAAATGATTTATCAAATCTTTCCAATGATTGCTAAGATAGAATCCATCTTCTCGGTTGAAATTGTCTCTGTGTTTGTATATGTGGATAGCCTCATGAACGAATCTCTCATGGAAGCCAGATGGCTTACAAAGAACCTCCGTCTTGGAAAAGTCAATGGCATGTGAGCCTACTGAATTAGAACAATGATCTGCTACGGCCGAGGTGTTGGTCCTACCGTGTTTAAGGTCTGCTTTATGTTCACGAATAGTTACAGTAGCAGAGGTGAGTGTAAATGCGATTGGTATTACCCCAGAGTCGCGGCATCTCTTCAGGAAGGTGAGAGACTCGATCAGCTGAGCTTTCTTATCCCGGAGTTTGTTGAAAGATCTTAAAGTTATGTGAAAACCCTCCCCGTAGAGGCGATTAAATTTTGATTTAAAGCTTTCGTGACTGCAGTAATTCATATTCTTAGTTTTTTCGGTAAAGTCACGTTGAAGAGAAACAACAAAATAACAAAATATATAAAAAAAAAACAATAAAAAATTCTCACGACGTTTCGACCATAACTCAAACGGTCATCATCAGGTGTGTCGGTTTGCATAAATTTATTTTGAAAACGGCATATTTATTTATATATATAAAAATAACGTTTGCGTCACGCGCAACGATGGCAGTTTGCCAGGACTAGTCCATCTATTTTTTGAAAAGAGGAGGGGGGAGACGAAATTTGTTTTTATGTATGCTGTCTGAAAGGCACTGTAAGCGTGAACAATCAATCAAGAACTGAAATGATTTATCAAATCTTTCCAATGATTGCTAAGATAGAATCCATCTTCTCGGTTGAAATTGTCTCTGTGTTTGTATATGTGGATAGCCTCATGAACGAATCTCTCATGGAAGCCAGATGGCTTACAAAGAACCTCCGTCTTGGAAAAGTCAATGGCATGTGAGCCTACTGAATTAGAACAATGATCTGCTACGGCCGAGGTGTTGGTCCTACCGTGTTTAAGGTCTGCTTTATGTTCACGAATAGTTACAGTAGCAGAGGTGAGTGTAAATGCGATTGGTATTACCCCAGAGTCGCGGCATCTCTTCAGGAAGGTGAGAGACTCGATCAGCTGAGCTTTCTTATCCCGGAGTTTGTTGAAAGATCTTAAAGTTATGTGAAAACCCTCCCCGTAGAGGCGATTAAATTTTGATTTAAAGCTTTCGTGACTGCAGTAATTCATATTCTTAGTTTTTTCGGTAAAGTCACGTTGAAGAGAAACAACAAAATAACAAAATATATATTAAAAAAAAAAAAACAATAAAAAATTCTCACGACGTTTCGACCATAACTCAAACGGTCATCATCAGGTGTGTCGGTTTGCATAAATTTATTTCGAAAACGGCATATTTATTTATATATATAAAAATAACGTTTGCGTCACGCGCAACGATGGCAGTTTGCCAGGACTAGTCCATCTATTTTTTGAAAAGAGGAGGGGGGAGACGAAATTTGTTTTTATGTATGCTGTCTGAAAGGCACTGTAAGCGTGAACAATCAATCAAGAACTGAAATGATTTATCAAATCTTTCCAATGATTGCTAAGATAGAATCCATCTTCTCGGTTGAAATTGTCTCTGTGTTTGTATATGTGGATAGCCTCATGAACGAATCTCTCATGGAAGCCAGATGGCTTACAAAGAACCTCCGTCTTGGAAAAGTCAATGGCATGTGAGCCTACTGAATTAGAACAATGATCTGCTACGGCCGAGGTGTTGGTCCTACCGTGTTTAAGGTCTGCTTTATGTTCACGAATAGTTACAGTAGCAGAGGTGAGTGTAAATGCGATTGGTATTACCCCAGAGTCGTGGCATCTCTTCAGGAAGGTGAGAGACTCGATCAGCTGAGCTTTCTTATCCCGGAGTTTGTTGAAAGATCTTAAAGTTATGTGAAAACCCTCCCCGTAGAGGCGATTAAATTTTGATTTAAAGCTTTCGTGACTGCAGTAATTCATATTCTTAGTTTTTTCGGTAAAGTCACGTTGAAGAGAAACAACAAAATAACAAAATATATATAAAAAAAAAACAATAAAAAATTCTCACGACGTTTCGACCATAACTCAAACGGTCATCATCAGGTGTGTCGGTTTGCATAAATTTATTTTGAAAACGGCATATTTATTTATATATATAAAAATAACGTTTGCGTCACGCGCAACGATGGCAGTTTGCCAGGACTAGTCCATCTATTTTTTGAAAAGAGGAGGGGGGAGACGAAATTTGTTTTTATGTATGCTGTCTGAAAGGCACTGTAAGCGTGAACAATCAATCAAGAACTGAAATGATTTATCAAATCTTTCCAATGATTGCTAAGATAGAATCCATCTTCTCGGTTGAAATTGTCTCTGTGTTTGTATATGTGGATAGCCTCATGAATGAATCTCTCATGGAAGCCAGATGGCTTACAAAGAACCTCCGTCTTGGAAAAGTCAATGGCATGTGAGCCTACTGAATTAGAACAATGATCTGCTACGGCCGAGGTGTTGGTCCTACCGTGTTTAAGGTCTGCTTTATGTTCACGAATAGTTACAGTAGCAGAGGTGAGTGTAAATGCGATTGGTATTACCCCAGAGTCGCGGCATCTCTTCAGGAAGGTGAGAGACTCGATCAGCTGAGCTTTCTTATCCCGGAGTTTGTTGAAAGATCTTAAAGTTATGTGAAAACCCTCCCCGTAGAGGCGATTACATTTTGATTTAAAGCTTTCGTGACTGCAGTAATTCATATTCTTAGTTTTTTCGGTAAAGTCACGTTGAAGAGAAACAACAAAATAACAAAATATAAAAAAAAAAACAATAAAAAATTCTCACGACGTTTCGACCATAACTCAAACGGTCATCATCAGGTGTGTCGGTTTGCATAAATTTATTTTGAAAACGGCATATTTATTTATATATATAAAAATAACGTTTGCGTCACGCGCAACGATGGCAGTTTGCCAGGACTAGTCCATCTATTTTTTGAAAAGAGGAGGGGGGAGACGAAATTTGTTTTTATGTATGCTGTCTGAAAGGCACTGTAAGCGTGAACAATCAATCAAGAACTGAAATGATTTATCAAATCTTTCCAATGATTGCTAAGATAGAATCCATCTTCTCGGTTGAAATTGTCTCTGTGTTTGTATATGTGGATAGCCTCATGAACGAATCTCTCATGGAAGCCAGATGGCTTACAAAGAACCTCCGTCTTGGAAAAGTCAATGGCATGTGAGCCTACTGAATTAGAACAATGATCTGCTACGGCCGAGGTGTTGGTCCTACCGTGTTTAAGGTCTGCTTTATGTTCACGAATAGTTACAGTAGCAGAGGTGAGTGTAAATGCGATTGGTATTACCCCAGAGTCGCGGCATCTCTTCAGGAAGGTGAGAGACTCGATCAGCTGAGCTTTCTTATCCCGGAGTTTGTTGAAAGATCTTAAAGTTATGTGAAAACCCTCCCCGTAGAGGCGATTAAATTTTGATTTAAAGCTTTCGTGACTGCAGTAATTCATATTCTTAGTTTTTTCGGTAAAGTCACGTTGAAGAGAAACAACAAAATAACAAAATATAAAAAAAAACAATAAAAAATTCTCACGACGTTTCGACCATAACTCAAACGGTCATCATCAGGTGTGTCGGTTTGCATAAATTTATTTTGAAAACGGCATATTTATTTATATATATAAAAATAACGTTTGCGTCACGCGCAACGATGGCAGTTTGCCAGGACTAGTCCATCTATTTTTTGAAAAGAGGAGGGGGGAGACGAAATTTGTTTTTATGTATGCTGTCTGAAAGGCACTGTAAGCGTGAACAATCAATCAAGAACTGAAATGATTTATCAAATCTTTCCAATGATTGCTAAGGTAGAATCTATCTTCTCGGTTGAAATTGTCTCTGTGTTTGTATATGTGGATAGCCTCATGAACGAATCTCTCATGGAAGCCAGATGGCTTACAAAGAACCTCCGTCTTGGAAAAGTCAATGGCATGTGAGCCTACTGAATTAGAACAATGATCTGCTACGGCCGAGGTGTTGGTCCTACCGTGTTTAAGGTCTGCTTTATGTTCACGAATAGTTACAGTAGCAGAGGTGAGTGTAAATGCGATTGGTATTACCCCAGAGTCGCGGCATCTCTTCAGGAAGGTGAGAGACTCGATCAGCTGAGCTTTCTTATCCCGGAGTTTGTTGAAAGATCTTAAAGTTATGTGAAAACCCTCCCCGTAGAGGCGATTAAATTTTGATTTAAAGCTTTCGTGACTGCAGTAATTCATATTCTTAGTTTTTTCGGTAAAGTCACGTTGAAGAGAAACAACAAAATAACAAAATATATATATAAAAAAAAAAAAATTCTCACGACGTTTCGACCATAACTCAAACGGTCATCATCAGGTGTGTCGGTTTGCATAAATTTATTTTGAAAACGGCATATTTATTTATATATATAAAAATAACGTTTGCGTCACGCGCAACGATGGCAGTTTGCCAGGACTAGTCCATCTATTTTTTGAAAAGAGGAGGGGGGAGACGAAATTTGTTTTTATGTATGCTGTCTGAAAGGCACTGTAAGCGTGAACAATCAATCAAGAACTGAAATGATTTATCAAATCTTTCCAATGATTGCTAAGATAGAATCCATCTTCTCGGTTGAAATTGTCTCTGTGTTTGTATATGTGGATAGCCTCATGAACGAATCTCTCATGGAAGCCAGATGGCTTACAAAGAACCTCCGTCTTGGAAAAGTCAATGGCATGTGAGCCTACTGAATTAGAACAATGATCTGCTACGGCCGAGGTGTTGGTCCTACCGTGTTTAAGGTCTGCTTTATGTTCACGAATAGTTACAGTAGCAGAGGTGAGTGTAAATGCGATTGGTATTACCCCAGAGTCGCGGCATCTCTTCAGGAAGGTGAGAGACTCGATCAGCTGAGCTTTCTTATCCCGGAGTTTGTTGAAAGATCTTAAAGTTATGTGAAAACCCTCCCCGTAGAGGCGATTAAATTTTGATTTAAAGCTTTCGTGACTGCAGTAATTCATATTCTTAGTTTTTTCGGTAAAGTCACGTTGAAGAGAAACAACAAAATAACAAAATATATATATAAAAAAAAAACAATAAAAAATTCTCACGACGTTTCGACCATAACTCAAACGGTCATCATCAGGTGTGTCGGTTTGCATAAATTTATTTTGAAAACGGCATATTTATTTACATATATATGATTGATTGTTCACGCTTACAGTGCCTTTCAGACAGCATACATAAAAACAAATTTCGTCTCCCCCCTCCTCTTTTCAAAAAATAGATGGACTAGTCCTGGCAAACTGCCATCGTTGCGCGTGACGCAAACGTTATTTTTATATATATAAATAAATATGCCGTTTTCAAAATAAATTTATGCAAACCGACACACCTGATGATGACCGTTTGAGTTATGGTCGAAACGTCGTGAGAATTTTTTATTGTTTTTTTTTATATTTTGTTATTTTGTTGTTTCTCTTCAACGTGACTTTACCGAAAAAACTAAGAATATGAATTACTGCAGTCACGAAAGCTTTAAATCAAAATTTAATCGCCTCTACGGGGAGGGTTTTCACATAACTTTAAGATCTTTCAACAAACTCCGGGATAAGAAAGCTCAGCTGATCGAGTCTCTCACCTTCCTGAAGAGATGCCGCGACTCTGGGGTAATACCAATCGCATTTACACTCACCTCTGCTACTGTAACTATTCGTGAACATAAAGCAGACCTTAAACACGGTAGGACCAACACCTCGGCCGTAGCAGATCATTGTTCTAATTCAGTAGGCTCACATGCCATTGACTTTTCCAAGACGGAGGTTCTTTGTAAGCCATCTGGCTTCCATGAGAGATTCGTTCATGAGGCTATCCACATATACAAACACAGAGACAATTTCAACCGAGAAGATGGATTCTATCTTAGCAATCATTGGAAAGATTTGATAAATCATTTCAGTTCTTGATTGATTGTTCACGCTTACAGTGCCTTTCAGACAGCATACATAAAAACAAATTTCGTCTCCCCCCTCCTCTTTTCAAAAAATAGATGGACTAGTCCTGGCAAACTGCCATCGTTGCGCGTGACGCAAACGTTATTTTTATATATATAAATAAATATGCCGTTTTCAAAATAAATTTATGCAAACCGACACACCTGATGATGACCGTTTGAGTTATGGTCGAAACGTCGTGAGAATTTTTTATTGTTTTTTTTTTATATATTTTGTTATTTTGTTGTTTCTCTTCAACGTGACTTTACCGAAAAAACTAAGAATATATATTAGGGATGATATTGGTTGCGAAAGCCTACGTGTTAAACCGCCGTTTAACCGCACGCTCATTCGCGCCTTTTACATGCGACTGCCGTTTTCATTGTCAGCTGCTCCTCACTCGTCGATGGTTAAGCGAATCACATTGCCCGCGTGACCGCAAGCACGATGCCAAGTAAACCAGTTACTCCAAGCAGCAATGAAGACAAACAGCGCATTCTGCATCTTTATTCCCGTTCTACGTAGGCCAACAATAAAAATGGGTTATAGTCTAATTCGTGTTTGGTATTATCCGTCTTTTTGTTGTAATATCGGGGCCACCCATCCCACCACTACCACGGATGATCGAGAGCTGAGTGAGTGAGCGACCCTGTGATGGAACTCGCAAGAGCAGACGACTGCGTGCTGCGTATTGGATAACCTGTTTCAACCCACAGACAAATTGGTGGCAACCGATAACCGGACAGCTCGCTCACCCGGATGTTACGATGCACTTTAGGAAGAAGATTTCAACTGGGTGCAGCAAAATCGTAAATTAAACGATGATAGTGACCACAGTAACCGTGGTGATGCCATCTCTGCCAAAATCGCGAAATAAAAATTATGACTTGAGATGATAGTGACAATGGTGACTAATAACAAATAATAATTAAAGCAGTAATTACATTTCATAAATTCAGTCTGTTTAGTCAACAAAGCCTTTTATTTCCGTATCGTCCTACGTATGGATGTTCAACTTCTTTCGCACCGTATGCAGCCAACCGTGCTAATCGGAGGTGCACGGAGAAGTGTGCCACACTGGTTTAGCTTATTTAATTTTTTAAACCAGCTGTGCCAGGACTGGGCAAAACAGAGCCCGCCACTTTTCACCCGGGAAACTGGAGAGCGCAGACTGTGTGGGGGGGACATCTGTTTCTAGCGTAATATTAAAAACTAACAAGAACGTGCTTAAGAACGAGCACTCTTTCCGGCGTAACCGCAAAATAAACCTTACTCAGCTGTCTCGGAAATCGACCTTCACAGGGCCTGCACAGCTTGGTTCGTGTAAGTAACTCGCTGTGCTTTCATCTTCTGGCCATACTCGTAGCACAGCGTGTTTGGGAAGTTTTATATAAAAATGTACGAGACCCACTAAACGTCGTCTTCAAAGAGGTGAGTTAGTAGTGCAGCGATGTTGATGATAATGATTTTAATGCTGGTCAGTTTAACACGTAGGCTTAGTATGTAATGTATGGTGATGATATTAGCGAAGATGATGACGTCACTGATGATGGTGATAATGAGAATGATGATGGGAGCGATGATGATAGTGATGGTGATAATGCTCACGATGATGACATGGATGATGATGATGATGACACAGCAATGATGATGATGAGAGCGATGATGATGCCGACAATGGTGAAGACGATGCGTCACCTTGATGTGGATGCGGATGGGCAGGGGAATTCCCTCCTTGATGTCCTTGGTTGCTTCGTTGAAGTTCTTGCAGAATGGGCCAATGGCGATGCCTCTCTGCAAAGACGCACACAGAGAAGCACATTTGTACACACATAAGCATTCATACACACAGGGACGCGCACGAGGGGGTGGATGGCCAGCACCATGCCCAGCCACCGTTGTCTCCCCAGTGCTGATATTTACACAACCACACCAGGTACTTCTTTAAGGCTGAGTCGCCCTAGGGGAGGGACAAGAACGATTCAAATAATCGCCTTTGTGAACGGTCGTGAGCAGGAATCGAAGTCGGGTTGTCGAGTTAGCAGCGCAGTGCGCTAACCACTGCACTACCGCTACACACGCACACATTCAATCGTACAAAGACTGACACACAGAGACACACACAGAGACACACGCGCGGAGACACACACAGAAGCGCGCACAGGCAAATAAATAATGCAGCTGCAGCTGCCGCCCTGGCCGCCCAGCTTTGAGCCAGTTTTAATTGGCACCATAAGGCCCGTGGAGCTTGGCAAAAATGTCCTAAATTGAGCATTTATATATTTTTAAAACCTGTAATAATATTGCTTCCGCTGCTGCTGCCGCCACTGGAAGTTGACTGCGTGCACGTGCGTGCGTGCGATCGGAACCCGTTAAAGAAAGCCTGGAGGTCCCCAGCCGAGGCCTGAGTTTAAATCGGGTTTTCAAATCGGTTTACCGTGACGGAATATTTTGCGCAATTAACGACGAAGTTGAAGAGGATGGACGCCAAGACGAGTCAAGGATGACCGCTCGCTGCAGGAGGCCACGGCCAAACACAAACAAATAAACAAGGAAGAGATTCACTCCTTTAAAAGAAAGAGTTTGCTTGCATAATAAACAAAATCTTTATGTGCCATCGAGCGGGGAGGAATATGATGAATTATTAAGCCAAAACTATAAATGTTAACGGCCCGTATTTGCTCCGTGTTGGGTTTATTACTCAAACTATTTACGTGCATGTTTACCAAAACGAACATTCGACCTGGAGCAGGCACGGATTTTAAATTGTAAATCTCTCTGTTGTTTTTATTCAGAAGCTCCACGCATCGATTCTCGTTGTGAATTAAGCTCAAGGGGCTCATGCCAGCGAGTACAGTGTGAGCCCGGTGATCCGAGTCCACGGCGAACATCGGTGGAGAGTGATACCCAAACCGATTCTAGGCCCTGCCCCCATTCCTTCCGCCCACACCCCCTCGCCATCCCCCTGGAGAACCCTTCACCAACCCGCACTGAACATGGTGAAGTATGGTCAAACGACACCCTTACAACTGACACGGCATGGGGAGGCCCCCATGCCAAAAATTATTCAAAATTATTATCGCAAAAGTTAACTTGTAGTTTATGAGTTGAAGTGGTTTCCCTTTGTAAATGCCGTACAACCCCAGGGATGCATGTTTTCAAGACGGAGAGTGGCTTTCCATATAATTATGTATGTGTGGGGGGGGGGGGGGGGGGAAACATCTGTGAAAAAGAGCTTCATAGCTTATCGGATTCCTCCAGTTTCAATAAACATTCTGCGGATTATAGCCCGGTGCCTGGGCCCATTCGGCCCATTGGCCCCGGTGCAGTTGCTCCGCCTGCACACTCGATAGCTAGGCCACTGATCTACCTTCTGAGCCACCAGGCCTCCTCCATGCCTGATGTTTACGCGAACCTTTTGAGCTAGGCTCTACGATTACGTAAGTCATCAATTACTCGACTAATCAGATGCCACGGAAATATTTGGAAAAAATAAAATCCTCGCCCCTGTTCTTCATGTATGCTCCTGAAAGGGAGATGCCGGGCGGGGTTAGGCCACATCACGCTGGGCGTGTCTTGTGGGGGTTTCCCACCTTCGGTAGGCAGGATGTTTGGGCGGCCGCGAGTGGCAAAGGGGCCCCGAGTAATCGACGACGAAGTCGATTACCGTGTCTAATCGATTACCATGTCTAGTCGGCCGACCGTGTCTAGTCGATTCATCCGACTTATTCGAGTAACCATAGCAACTCTGATTATAACGATCGTCCCAGCCCGAGGCATCGGTCCACAACTCCACGCTGACGCTTTCCCCACCCCCAATAGAACCACCGTAACAGACCGTTAATGCACGCACGCACGTACGCTGCCCCTGCCAGTCGTTAAACGAGCATTGGGGCGTCGCGACTGTGCCTGGGGGGGGGGGAGAGAGACAACGCTGTTAAATAAAAGACGAGAAAACTAGCTGAGCATGCGCCGGAATGAACGCGGCGACGGCCGTTCATCAGCAGCAGTCACCGCGGGCACGACGGCGGTAGGGGCAAGGAGGGCACGGACCCCGGCTAAATGTCACGCGCTCCCCCGACGGGGGAGGCTCCGTGTCGCCGTCTTAAACGACGCGCCGCTCAGCTCCGCGTGTCGTACCACGGGGCCCTTTTAGGAGACGCACGAGCGGGGCGGCCCCCTGTGTCTCTCGCTCTCCCAGGACGCATGTAACCACCTAATGGCGGTGTCAGGACCACGAACTGGACCCTCCGGTGGTCTGGGTTCGAGGTTGGGGCGTCTTTTCAGGGAGCTCGTGGTTATATTGGCACGCTGGGCCAGAAACTCCGAGATCCTGAGTTTGAGACCAAGGTGATGGTGTGTTTTAGGGAATTGACGACAATACTGGGGCACTGCCACTGAACGTCTTCAATCTGAGTTCCAAGCCCCAGGCCCCTATTTCAAGAGGCTTGTATTTCGGATTAGCACCTATGAAGTCCAGGTTTAAGCCCAAGGGCTGGGTGTCTTTCAAAGACAATGAGCGGTTGGCTTCATGCGGGAGGAAGAAAATTCAACACACATGCAAGGCGATAACACTCAAGAACTCCACGCAGATTTCATCAAGAATCCACAGCTGTACTGCCATCTCCCGGCCACGTAATAATGACGGGACGGCATAAGTTGCGCAGGCACATCCGACACCAAGCCTTCAACTCGCGCGGGTTGCTCCGCTCCTTGCTTTTGCGCACACTCACACGTGTTTTATTGCGACAAAGTGCAGCTAATGTTTTGCTGGGCACGTAAGAACGCCCGCTTAATCGCATTTGGAAAACGACAAAATGACTCCCGCGTCGTTTTACCGCACAGGCTGCTTTCAACAAACTTCTTATAATTGCTTAACAACTAATATTTCATTCGCGGCGTTTACCAAAGAGGATACGAGAGGAAAAAAAACTCAATTGAAAAATACACTTTAATTACGCTGAGTCGGGGACATCCCAGAATGCGCGATTCAGCAGCGAACCTTGGATCACTCGCGATTAAAAGCCGGGATCTATTCTCCAGTGACAATTCCCATTGCCGCCCTCCCCCCACCCACCAGCTCTCCATTCGCAAAGGACTCATTGACCCCAGCAGAGGGCACTTGCACGATTGGACGCGTGGATGGGGTGGTGACGCGGCCTTAGTAGCAGAGGGCCACGTTTCGAATCCAGCAGCCGCCCCGATTAATGCCGGCGGGCATATTACCCATAGATATCTACGCCGTCCGCTTCACAGTGGACGGCGTCACGGTCCGAATTGACCCAAATTTTTTAGTCATTACCCGCAAAAATTACTCAATTGGAATCTACATAGCGACCATCGCCACCGCCTACTGCAAACACTTGGCAATACCCTCCTGAAAGAGAGTCGCGAGACTCGACGAGCCCTTTGCCAAGTAAACACAGGGAGAACAAATAGGAAAAAAAGGCACTAATTCGTGTTGATTCTCCGAAGGGCTTTCGGGTTGTCCCGCGCGTTGCTCAGGCATGATGCACGACATACTGCTCCGCGTGATGGAACAATTCAGGAACGATTCAACAAAACGAAACATCACACGTCCAGGCGGGTGGAGGTGGCTGGGTGGCTCAGAGGTCAGAGCATTGCGAAATCCCGTGCTTGGTTCTCAAGTGGAGTGACTTGATGGCCTCGGCCAGGGGTCAGCAACCTGCCTCTCCGGAGGCCCCCCGCCCCCCCATGCGGCTCTTCAAGGACCGCTTCGTGACGTTATTTATTAATGGATGCCGTCTCGTATTCACCATGCGCATTGTGGCTATTAAGATAGGGGGGTTTTTTTCGTAGCGAATTCGAAGAAAATTGCTCTGCTTGTTATTTTGGTTGCCGGCCCCCTGGCCTAAGCCCAGTCAACCAATGGCTGAAACAGAGAGTATTTCCCAATAATTCTAATTTGAAATTAATTGTCAAAACATTTTCGGCTCAACTCTTTTACAAAATACCAGTACGATTTCCATCGGGTGAACATTTCTCTCCCGTGGTGAATGTGTGAAATTAGTGCCTCAGAATCAGTTTCTCTGACATCACCTTCCACGGAACATGCTCTAACACACAGGACACGAGACGCGTAGCCTACAGCGAGGATATTGGCATGGATCCATCATCTCACGACACGGCCGTGTCCACCCACAATTCCCACACCTGCTGGGTTTTTGACGGGAATGAGCGTGGCGCACACATCGCAAATGGAATGGAATTGTGAGAAAAATACGAGAAAGATGAAACACCAAATTAATACTGGAAACACCGATACAAAAACACTGCTACAAAAACACTGTAAATTAGACAAGTGGTGTAAGTAAAGCGGCTAATTGTGCATTCAGAGTCGGCTGTCACATTGCATTAAGCTCCGAGCGCGTGCGGCAAATCGAAGGCAAAGTGAGTGGCGTCGCACGCGGCGCCGAGGAGTAATGAGTGTGAACGTGCGGCGACGCGGGGCGGGGATGAGGTTAACCTAGCTCCCCCGTGGCCCCCACCACGTCCTCCTGTGAAGCCGGATCGCACGGCCGAGGCGGTGCCAACCCTCATCATGCCCTCAGGCAGAGCGCGGTGCGGCGATGAGCCGCCGGGGGAACGGCTACGAATAAGGGAACGTCGCCCGCGGAGCGGGGGGCACGGGAGTGCTTGCGTGTGCGCGTGTGTGTGTGTGCTTGTGTGTGTGTGTGCTTGCGTGTGCGCGTGTGCTTGCGTATGTGTGCTTGCTTGTGCGTGCATGCGTGGAGCGGTAGTGTCACGGATAGCGCACTCTGCTACAAACCCCGCGATCCGGGTTCGATTCCCATTCACGGCCACCACCAGTGATGATTACCGGAACCGGTCATGGGCCTCCCCAATGTTGACTCAGCCTCAAATGAGAACCTGGTGCGATATGTAAAACATCAGCAATGGGGAGAATAACGCGGCCGGGCATGGTGCCATGCTGGCCTTCATGGGTGCTCACACATAGCACTTGGCTCAAACCAATAAATCAAACCTTATTGGGTCTAATGTGTGTGTGCGGGTGATCAGAGAATGGGTACCATAATTCAAGAATCAGCAGTGAGCACGAGCTCTAGACCAGTGCTTTTAAACCCGTGGGTCACATCCTCCCCCTCCTATCAGGGGGGGGGGGGGCACAGGTTGTGAGATGGACACTGTGCAGGGGAAATTTCAAATGTGTCACGGGGAACATCACATACCAACAAAAATAATGATAAGCACCGCTCTCTACCGGAGCCTTAACTTGCAGGCCCAAGCATGGCAACAGGGTAATAGGTGCAGAGATATTTTGTGAGCAGCCCACAATTCAATTACCCAAACTTGTTAACAAACATCAGCGTCGCTCGCGACATTCAACGCGTGGCAAAACGCAGCGTCAGAGAAAACATCTGTCAACACTGGATATTATGAGTAAGGGATATATACAAAATAAGTTCTGCTCAACAACACGATCCAGACAGCCTTGGCGCGGACTGCGCATGTCGATAATACAAAATAAAAAAAAGTTTCAGCAATGCTGCTGCCGTTCCACTGGCAGTGGTGGTGGTGCCCAGACACATATAACGAAAAACAAAAAAAACTCAACGTATTCGGTCGATAACACTGTGGCCCTGAATCAATATATATATAAAATAAAATGTTTAAAAAAATATATATATACAATTTAAAAAAATATAAATACGCCTCATTACAGCAACAGCGGCATTAACACGATTAGACACAAATACAAATTAACTGTTGCCCGTGTGGCGGTGCGGTGTGGTTACCACTATTCGTAACGATGGAAGACAAACAGGGTGGGGGGCGTGCATGGCACGTGCCCAACCACCACCGGCATTCGCTACCACCAGCACCACCGCCACCAACACCGCCGAGACCATCAATGCCGCCAACACAGCTACAACAACCACCAACGCTGCCATCTCCGCCATCATCACAAACTATCACGACCGCAACCGCCACCAACCACCACCACCACCACCATCAATTGCATCGCCACCACCCTTATACCACCACTGTCAACATGGCCATCGCCAGCGGCCGCACCCACAAGATCAGCACCGTCACCGACATCAGCCCCACCCTGAGCAGCAGCAGCAGCAGCACCACCACCAACGTCCTCACCAAGGACAAAGTTCCCCCGTTAAGCCTGAACATCCTCACCATTACCACCCTTATAGGTCAACTCCATGCAATTAATCACAGACGTTTCAAAGCAGCAGATGGTTGACCTTTCCTATCACATTGTTGCTATAATCAACCTCCTAATAACCAGCAAATATTCGAGCATTTTTAAGAGAATCTAAACGCCGAAATAAATATATTTTTTAAACCTGCTTGATTGTTTAAAAATAAAAATTCCAAAACCTTTCCACTCTGTAATTATGCTAACGTGAGGTAAGTGAGGAACCTAATTAGTAGCAACGCAAGGATGGAAGTCAAAGTTAAAATCGAATAACGGAGGAGGTTATAGTCTTGCGTATGGCAGCAAATATGTTCAGGAGCTAAATGCTAACGTTGAGGTCTGCTGATCACAACGAGAGGGCCTCAGGAGAGAGTTCTTGAAGCGGTTTACAGCACGGTCCATAGTTTGGGTTGCATGGCCACAATCGTGTCTTTAATTTTCCTTTTATGACGGAGATGTGCACATGGGCCTCGTGGTGTTCTAATGCAGTTGACGGTTCCACCACTGGTGTCTTCGAGGAATGTCAAAGCAGCCAGGAAGGGCGATGTTTGTATCTCGAATTACGTGTTTATTCTGTACGTTGTTCCACTCTGTGTCCCCAGAGCCGCTCCTCCAAAAGGGGGACAGGCCAGCACTTTCCCACCCACACTGCCAAAGAGAGTATTGTTCATCGCATGTTGAACTTCTTTCGCACTGTACGTAACCAACCGTACTAATCGGAGGTGCGGGGGAAGGAGGACTCACATCCAATCCCACGTGACCGCGGACCCCAATGAGCCACGTCTATCATCAGCAATGTTACTTTTAATCATTTTTGGAACAACATAACTGTACCAAACACGTGACGGTCAAATGAAGTTTGGAAACAAATTGTACGTGACTGTGTTTTTTGTGCAGTCATTGGCGACCGTGCTAAGACCACCAACTCGCTTGAACACTTGAGAACCCGGCTTAATTGTGGGCCGACTGAAACCTGGGTACGAACCCAGGAACTCTCAGCGGGTGCCAGCTCAGCGCTCCGACCTCTGACCTCCGAGCCATCCCAGCCTGCCTGTAGGATCGCTTGTCGCTGGGACACTGCCGACGAGCGATCGCTGGGTGTGGGGGTTATGGGCAAGGAGACGGCAAAAGCTCGCTCGCTGCACTGGGCTAGCGAGCTTGCCGCTGCCGCGTTTGTGCCTCCGCTGCTGATTGGGGTCCCTAACGAGGCGGCTGTCGGGGGGGGGGGGGTAGCGGGGGGGGGGACAAGCGACACAATCAGCGGCCGCGCAGCTTGCGGGCAATCAGAGTGCCATCAGAGATCGAAAACCGCAGACCCCCGTAGACAAAACCTCATTTCCTGTTGACTCGCAACAGTGGTATGTGTCTGTGTGTGTGTTTTTTTTTGTCTTTGTGCGTGTCTTTGCTGTTTGTCTGTGTGTGTAAGCATGTGTTTGTGTGTTTTTGTGCATGTTATGTTTGTCCTGTCAGCGCGTACGTGAGTGTGTGTGTATGTACCTGTGAGTGTGTATGTATGTGCCTATGAGTGTGTATGTATGTGCCTGTGTCTGTGTGCCTTAAATCTCACTTAAGTTCAACTCTTGGCATTAATGCACATCATCATTACTACCACCACCATCATCACTATCACCACCATTACAACCATTACCATGACGATCACCATCACATGGATTACCATCACCATTACGATCATCATCATTACCACCATCACCATCACCACTATCACCACCATTACAACCATTACCATGACCATCACGATCATCATCATCATCACCACCATCAGGATTGACCCAACTGAAATCTGTACCCGGGCCGACCCTCTCTTGAGTCAACTCAGCCACAAATAATTCCAGCACCTGGCGTAGCCATCATCAGAACAGCGCAGTGAGCGAAACTTGCCGCACGACCGAGTCGGCCGTGCCGGCGTTTAAGAGGCGCTACCCAACGCCCACGGAACACGCACGTTATTGCATTACCCGATCAATCAACGTCCTTTATTTAACCCGAAAGGTAAACGGAGATTCATTTTAGGAAGAGCGCCGGGCATGAACCGGCTCCCCTCGCGTTGACATCGACCCGGGCACCACGCGTGTAGCTCGCTCACGCGACGCGCGCACAACGCTACGCTAGCTCCGCACACACACACGCGCACACGCCGCCCCAAACTCCACGTTAATTAAAAAGGCTTCGATAGATATTGGAACAGCGAACGCTGAGCCAAGGACGGCTTTATGGGGATCAGGTTTCGAGAGATATTATCACCATCATCATTCATATGTGGTCGGTAAAATGAGCACCAAATGGAAACGATGCACGCAAGTCAATATTGGTAACTCATCATCAACGACGCAGCAATCCATTTGGCACCTGCACACCGATTCATCGCTCCATCTCCGCGGTGGACGTCGTCCTCCCTCGGGCACGACGTCTCCTTGGGCACGTTCCCTCCCGTGGCTGCCACTGCGACGTCAGTCTCGACCGCAAGCCATCGTCTTGCCTAGCGACGCGTGCTGCCCAAGGCCAGGTACTCGAGTTAAAAATCGACATCACGTCTGGAACCTGCATGCGTGCGTGCGTGCGTTCTACAATCCACGCGTTCCTCCTTCTATCTCTCGGTGCAATTCCGAGCATGCGCGCATCTCCAAACTTCTTTTTGTACTTCTCAGCTTTTTTTGTTCCATCTTCTTTGTCATTGTCCATGCTTTCCAAATGCATGCATCGTGACAGGCAATACACATCGATTACATTAGCCGTATCGTACAAGTAGGGCACGTGCCATAGATTCAAGCGGCACAATAACCCTCCTGCATTCACCGGATGGCTCTATATATTCAAGGCATTGTGTTACACTCTGGGTAAGATGCATTTAGCAGGGGCAGAGCTCAATATAAACACTGCATGGCCCAGGGCTAAATCCCAGCATTGTTCCTAGCAGATCGTTCATGGTCCAGGAGTGGCTCTGCGAGATGGACCGGCCTGCTCCGTGTGACGGGCCGGATCCGTGGGATCGGCCGGATCCGTGGCACCGGCCGGCTCCATGGGACCGGTCGGCTCCGTGGGAACGGCCGGCTCCGTGGGAACGGCCGGCTCCATGGGACCGGCCGGCTCCGTGGGACCGGCCAGCTCTGTGGGACCGGCTGATCCATGGGACCGGCCAGCATCACAAGACCATCCGTCTCTTTTTGGATTGCCTTAGCCGCGTGTATTTATTCTACTCCTTGCGGTCGTCAATGCCACGGAAGTCATTTGACGGTGATTGATGGCAGAATTCAATGAAGGCTGCGTCACAGGCGGCTGAACTTGTCAGTGTGTCTGTGTGTGTGTTTGAGTGTTGCATGTGTTTGTTTCTGTGTGTATGAGAGTGTGTCTGTGTGTATGAGAGTGTGTCTGTGTGTATAAGCATGTGTGTTGGTGCATCTTTGTCTGCATGTTTTACACGTGCGTGCGTATGTGTTTCAGGCGGCCGGGAGTGATATTGGCCACCCAACCCCCTCGGTAACCGTTCCAGCACAAACAGCACTTGCCCCAGCAGTCTATTAAAGGCTATACGGGGGATATTTGTCTTTATGTCTGGGTGTTTGTGTGTATGTATGTGGGTGGGTATGCAATTGGTATCTAAAACTGTCTTGGGCATCCCCGATGTTAAGTCAGCCTCAGATGGGTACCTGGTGCAATGTGTCGTCACTATGGAGACGAAGGTGGCCGGGCCTGTTGCTGGCAACACACCTGCTCGTGTGACATGCCAGCCTTAATGGGTGCTCTCTATCAGCACTTGCCCCAACGTCCTGTTAAGGCTATACGGGGGATCGTTCCCTTTGTGCGGAGCAATAGCGCAGCGGTTATTGCACTGCACGAAGAATCTGGTGACCCGAGTTTGATTTACGCTAATGGCCAACATCAGTGGTGCTGATCTGAATCAGTCCTGCCCCCACCCCTCTACTCCCCTCCCCCAAGTACATGGTATGGTAATTCAGATGTATTGCTCTGCTGATGAGACTCAGAGAGGTCAGAACCGGCCCAGGAGACTCCCAACACTGGCAGCTCTAAATGTGACTGCTGCTTTGTTGTGGAGACACAGGCCCTTATCTGCTCATTGCTGATCGCATGGTTATATCTTGTGTTCAATACATGGACGATGTACCCCTCTCTTTTGTGAAATCCACTGCTGGACGTGCACCCCTCCACGCCGTGCAGATCGTGGGGTTTTTTTAAACCAAACTTCACCGCGCAGGCCGGCGCTACGGTACAACAACCGAATATGTTGCCGATAAAACGCACCCGCGCCACGTCCTACCGCGCATGTTCAACGCGTGGCAGTTGCACATCCAACCACTACTATCCAGGCTCATTTGTTCCTGCCTAGCTTTCGAGATCGGGTAAGATCGGGTAAGATCGGGCACATTCGGGGCGATTTGGTCAAAGCCCGCGTCGTCGGACCCACAGAGTGAGTTTTAAATAAAGGAGCGAAAAACTTTTTCCACGCTCACGCTGCACTTCGTGCAATCGCGGACAAAGCGGAGGAACGAGCGTGGCTGTGCGGGCCACAGCTGAGACCACCGCAGCTCTCTCCTCCGTGTCGCAGTCACTCTGCCCCCCTGCCTCCCTATCTCCCTCTCGTCGTCAAATATCGATTTTCACTCCGTTGAATAAGTGTCGATATTTAACATGTGTCCAAAAGCTTTTTTTTTTCAGCCATCGAATTTTTAAAACCACAACCCACGCCGCTATCGGGAAACCAATCTCCCGGCACTCAAGATACAGCACAGCTTTCTTATCTTTTATTGCTATCTCGATTATTTATTTGTGCTTTTTGTTTTACTTTTTTTACCTGGGCAATGCGAGGGCCGAGGTGACAAACGCAAAGTTGGCTAAGGAAATGCGCGTTCCTCTCCGGTACCACTCAACTCCCCCCTATGTTGAGCCAAATGGCCCCATGACTGAGTCCCCCACGGAATAATTCCGAGTAGCCCCCCACCTTTCCTTTCCCCCATAAAAAAAACTATTTTTTATTTTACTAGGTAAAGACACTGAGCTATGTAGCTCTTTTTTCAGAAGCGCCCTGACCACAAATGATAGCTCAACGAAGTGGCTTATCACGTGGAAACTTTTAGCAGCCAAATACTCTAACCACATGTTGATTCTAAATGTGGAGGGAAAAACTGGAGGATCCGTAGAAGAATCCACGCGACCACAGGGAGAGAGAGACACGCAAACTCCAAACATACAGGCGTCAGAGTCGGGATCGAACCTATGACCTCCTGCATGCCAGGCGAGTTAGTTAACATCTCACCACCGTGGCACACATAACTCCTGTGTTCCCACTCTGAAACACACCGTCCACGACCATACCACTGGAGCTGTTTATGACCACACCATCACCGACCAGGGGTACTCAGGCAGCCACAGACCAAATTCGCACACCAAATACCGCAGGTGATGATTGTCATAACCATGGTTCGCAGTGGCCAGGTTGCCGGGATTCGTAGTGCAGTGCGCAAACTGGTACGATGGTATTACTGTACATATACAACGATTCTCCATATAGCCGTACAGACTGTTGGGCGAGTGCTGTTAGTGAGGCTCTATAGAGGCCAATTCGGCACACAAGGGAGTGATGTGGCCACATTGCACCAGGTACTCATTTAGTCGATCTAGGGGGAGAGCCAGGACCGGTTCAGATATTTTTCACTGTTTATTGCAGGAATTGAACTCGGATCTCCAGGTTCGTGGCATAACCACTGCACTACCACTCCCCACTGTGTGAACATAAGACAAGACAAAGATCCCCCGTATAGCATTTAACAAACTGTTGGGGAAAGTGCTATTAGCAAGCAGATATGAAGGCTGTCACGGAACACGAGCAGGTGGGTTGCGAGCACCGTGCCCAGCCGTCTTTGTCTCACCAGTAGCAGTGTTTACACACCACACCAGGTGCTCATTTGAGCTTGAGCCGACCTAGAGGAGGCTGGGGACCGATTCATATAACCGTTACTGGTGTTAGCCGTGACTAGGAATCTAACACGGGTTGTGGGGTTTGTTATGCAGTACGCTTACCGCTGCACCACCGCTCCCCCCCCATCCCCCCGTGTGAACGCACACACACATCACAGAGGTGTGACCGCGAGCACGTACGCACGCGAGGCCACAGCTGAGTCCTCGCCGCTGCTCGTCTGCACCTGGGGCGCGGCGCTCTTCCGCGGCACGGCGCTTTGAAGGGGAAACAAAAAAAAAACGCATCCCGCTTGCGGCTTTCATCTGCTCATTAAAGACACGGTGGGGGAGGGGATGGGGCCATGCTGGAAAGGGGGTTCTCGGTGGGATCCTGCCAGTGTTCCACCCTTCCGGTTTCCTTCCGCTATTTGCCCGACGACGATCGGAGGCGTTCGAGTAACCCTTGAAGACTGCCGATCTCGTCAGATCTCGGAAGCTTGAGCAGAGTTGAGCCTCGGTTTGTCCTTGGATAGGAGACCGCCTGGGAATATCCAGGTGTCCTCACCTTGGCCTGCGAGGTGGCCCGGAGGTGGCAGGATACTAGAATCCAAGAGAGTGTAACTCCGTTGGATGCTTGGTGGGGTTTTCCCTGGGCCCACGGGATTGCTACCAGGATTAAGTCAAAAGCTCAATCATGGAATTGGGCCAAACATTCCCCATGCAGTACCCTTCTGAAAGAGTCTGGAGACTCCACGTGGCTGTCCCGAGTAAATAAAGGGCACTGTTGTTCATATCATTATGACGAGTGCCGCCGGGGTCCAGGTTATGCGAGGCAGGTGGGAAACGACGGAGTTGAAATGAAAATGAACGGGGCACTGTCCGTGGTGCTGAAGATATTGTGTGAAGTGTGGATGTGGGGAGTTGTTGGGGGAGTGGGGGGCGTGGGGTGAAATCACACTCATCAGCAGCTCAGAATGAAAAAGAGCAATGGGTGGTGCTCATCTCCAATGGGGGTGGAAATTCCACGTTTCAATGCCAGGGACCATGGTGACATGTGTTGTTTGAACGATCTAAAACTGTTATTTTGTCAACATATATTTTTAAACATATATGTCTATTACCACTATATCACGCGGCAACACCGCCAGACCACCTGGCACGACCGCTAGACCACCCGGGACCACTGCTAGACCACCCGGCACCACGGCTACATTATCCGGCATAACCACTAGACTACCTCGAGACCGTTTGTTACATTAACCACTGAAACCAACCCCACTGTAAGCGCAGACGTGAGTTTTGACAAGGAATTCTCATAAGTGCTGCGCCCCACTTAGTAGTCTGACAAGCACGCAGCCAGCGAAACGAACACTTCACAGCTCAGACACGCGACAACGCACTCATCCGTCGTCGCTTTACAGCACAGGAATTTTATTATTTTTTCTTCATATTCCATGTTAAGTCTTAAATTGTCTCCGCACTCCAGGATTTACAAACTTAACGCGGGCTAAAGTGCCTCACCGCACCTGTGTGTGGGCTCGTGAGCGCGCGCGTTCGCGTCCGTGCATGTAGATCTGAGGGTAACGTACTGAGCTTCCTTTAGATTACTTATACTGCAATTCTTTTCCTTAGACGGTCCTTCGGTCAGACTCCATGGTTCGTTTTTTTAATAAAAACCGAACGTAAATCGTCATTAACATTCACTGTCTTGCATGCCGCTTGGACGAAGGCCTCCCGCGCCGTCGCCATCCATCACAATCCCGCGAAGCCACGATCCGTCACACTCCTACACTTGAACCGTTCCGCATCGCGCTCCATCTTCGCGACGGTCATCCTACCGGGCGGCGGGTTCTCTCCTTCGGCTGACATTCCGTCACCACTCTTGTCCGTTGGCCATCGTCCTCTTCGAGTGACGTGCCCTGCCCGAGCCCACCGTTAATTTTCTGAAGGCAATATGCCGCTTGAGATTTGCATTTGTATCGCGATTCACGTGCTCCTTTTTCTAGCATTTGTAAATATGAGCATCCCATCGTACCATGCTGCTTTGCGCACTTTTCAGATTGTGCTCCATTTGAATTGTCATTGTCTAAACAAAGAAACTATCTAATTATTAATTTGTTACAGCGTAGTAGTCTGTGCAAATTGCATCTCACAATCGCTCAGGAACCACAGACCAAGCTGGAAGGCTGCCAGGCAGTGAGCCGCGGCCAACAATTGCTCTGCAGTTCTCTACATATCAAGATGTTTGCAGCCAACGAGTGAGAGTTTATACATTACCCACGTCTCTGATCCACACGTCAAAGTGGGTAATATACACTGTGTGAAAACATTCTCCTGCGGCCACGTTGCTCATTGACTTTCATTACCAAATTCAAGTTTTGCAAAAAAGCAATTTGACCCTGCCCTTGCTCACCTCGTTATTTCACCGTTCCGATCCTGATCTGCCTCATACACCGAGGGGCGTTCATTGAGCGTGGATTGTGATGTAGATACTAAGACAATGTGAGAAAAATCAGCATTATTGATTATGTCTTCCCTTACGTAAGAGGCTAAGAGCTTAAAATGGTTTCCCATTCAATTGAGCACGGGACGGTGCTCAACTGTTTATTTGCCCTGAGACAGTGGTGACAATTCCACGTTACTATGGTGGGGGGCACATCTTTCCATAGGACAACAATTGCCATAACGGGGCAAGTGGCCCTGAGGTGGCCAAGAGATGGCAGTGCTATTAGTGCCCGTCGCAGTACACGTGAGTTTTCTCCGGGAATTCCGGTTTCCTTCCAGATGAAGATAAGCAACTGTCCTATCATGTCAAAGCAGGACCCTCCTGCAAGAGTCTTCAGACTCAGCGAGATTCCTGGCTAAGTAATTGGCATTGTTATGATTATTCTTGTTGTTGATGAATAAATACTAATTTGCATTCCGATTGTCCAGTCACCCCAGGCCATGTCAGTCATGGCGGTTGTTCGACCATACTTCCCCAATGCCGGACAGTGCAGGTTCTTGAAAGGGGGTTTTGGGGGGTCAAGAGGGGCTTGCCCAAGGCCGCTTCAGGTTTTCACTCGCAACGGATGTTAGCCATAGCCTGGAATTAAGCTCAGGGGGCAGGGTTCATAGTGCCGTGCACTCATCGCTGTGCCATCGCTCTACCCCTGGCATCGTTAAGTGATGCACATGTAGTCGTAGCAGGGCATTTTAGTCCCATGTTTGAGTTTCATTTACTCAATCCAGTGACCTCGGCTTTCGGCTGACTGCTGCATTGTGCAGGGTCGCTGTTGTCGTGACGGCGTCGATGTGCGAGCATGAAGATGTTGTTACATCGCGGGATCCCGAGAGATGGTGGCACCCTGGCGAGGCCTTCGTCCAGCAGTGGATCGACCACGGCTGATGCTGACGATTAAAGTGTACGTCTGCATGTGTAAATCTGGCCGGGTGGCGTAAGGTCAAACACTGGTCAGAGATCAACTCGGCTCATAATCCCCCCGTAGAGCAATAGAATAAGTACCACTTTGTGCGAAGTCACTGTAGATCCTAGAACGGACATACGTGTCCCCTGCCACGAGAATGTGGAATTTCCACCAACGGCGACCAACACCATCAGGCAGTTGTAAGATCACGGGTGCGTTGCAAACGTGACTTGTTGCTGCCATTTCAGCAGTTATTTTTTTTTACTCACTCAAAATGAAATCAAACGGAAACTTAAGACAAAAGCTGCCACATCAGCGGCGTTCCTAGAGCCGGCGCAACCGCTTCAAATCTACGCGCGGAACCTCGGCGCGGCAAAATGAATTATTCAGAATGAACCGTTGGCCGCCGAGTTAACGACGGCACGAGAGTGCGGCCGCCCGCCCGCGGTCGCCGGCACCAAACTTTGCGGAGCAGCGGAGAGGAGTGGATGCGTCGAAGCGGTGGCGTGAGCCGCCAAGCATAGCGACCCCACCACAGGGGGCGACGCGCCTGCCGTCCTCTATAGCGCGTCTCACCCATCTCCAGCTCGCGCTCCCGCTCGTCCGCCCACCCGCCCGCGGCTCCAAACAAGACCCTTGCTCGTTACACTCTCCGCTTCATTACGCCCGTCACACATTGACATTTCCGGCCACGTATTCGTAGGAATAATGATGATGATTATTATTGCTAGCTCTTCGTGAACATCTGGCCTACGTGGATGCGCGGGCCGATGTATCCTCCTAAAGAGCTCCCTCGAGTGGAGGCCCATTCCACCAGCAGTGGCGTGAACGAGCAGTTGCAGGGCTGCGCCTTCACTATTTTTATTGTGAAACTTTGCGTACTCATTCTCCTTGGGGATGTGGCAAAGAGTTCAAGTTACTCAAGACGAGTGATTATCTTTTGGTACCTTTGCTTGAACCTGTGGATGTGTCTTAGTCGCACTGGCTCATGTTTATGGGACTTTCACAGAGTAAACACACTTTTTATTTCCCGCATGCACAGCTACATGCGCAATGACGTGTGGTTAAAGGCTACCCTTTTGAATCGATGTGTGCTGACTACTGAGACACTGAGACTGAACAAAAGCTCAAAAGTGAGCAGAGAAACATGTAAATATGCAAGCCTGGGGTAGCAGAGATGCAGAAAGAGGTGCACGTGAATTAGAAAATACACATGTTCAAGATAAACGTTTATTACTATTAAGGGTATTAAGTGGGCGATGGCCGGTGGACGAGACTAAGGGCTGAGTGACAACCAAGTGGGGATCGTGTCCTCGCGGCCGACCCCAAGCAATCATTCATGGGGCTTTTGGCTGAAAAGAATATATTCCTGGGGCCAGGCCGGGCTGTTAAGCGTTGAATGGAGAATCCGTGCTTGTGTGAGCTGTTGCAGAAGCAAGGGATGACATGAAACATGTGGTCTGGCCCCACCAATTGCCAATATCTCAAAATACATTGGCTCGTCCGTAAAGAATTGCACCACCAACTGACAAGCAAAGACATATCTCCCGTGTAGCCTCACGGGTTTGCAGCCAGTCCTGTTAGCGAGCACATATTAAAACCGCCACAATGTGCAAATAACTTTGTCTATTCTGTGCCTTGGAGAGGCCCAGACCTGGTTCAGTTACCACGTTTTCATTTACGTTATGCATGGCTGGAAATCAAACTCAGGACACTGGGTTCATGGTGCAGTGCATGAACCACGGCAACACTGCACTCACAGACACACACATAGATCAAAACATACACACACATACATAGATCCAAACACACACAAATCCAAACACATACACACACGCAGGTCCAAACACACACACATACACAGATAAAAACACTCGCACACACACAAATCCAAACACTCTCTCACATACACAGTTCCAAACACACACAAGATCCGAACATGCTCACACACACACAGATCCAAATACAGACGTGCACACACACGCAAAGATCCAAACACAGAGGCTCACACATACAATACATACACAGACGCCCAGTATAGCCTAGATTGGCTGTTTGCAAGCTCCTAGTGAGGCCAGCACAGTTCACAAGAAAGAGGTGTAACCAGTGCCCCTCCCAGCCACCTTTGCCTCCCCAGTACTTATGTTTAAACACCGCATCATGCGCTCACCGAAGTTCAAGAGTCGACCTATGGGAGGCCGAGAGCGAGTGGCTCTCAATCAAAAGGGTTGTAAGTTCGAATCCTTGTTGAGGGGGGTTGACTCAGCCCATCATCATTCCCTTTGAGGTCAATAAAACGAGTAACGCTTTGTGTGGTGAGGTCAGCAGTGGTTGTACTTTGGATAGACTCGCCCCTGCCAGAGGAATGGGGAATTTGCACTACTGGCTGACGGCTATAAAGGGTTATACGAGCGCCACCTCAATGGTTTTTTGAGCAGGAAACCACTTTGATTTTGACACAGGCCAGGTTGGCAGGCCCGATGAGACATCATTATTATTATTGTAGAACTAATACCGACAACGCCACCACGCCGGGAGGAGAGAAAGTGTTAAACTAAAAAGAACCTCTTCCCCCGTTCTCTGAATAACCGAGCGCAGACGCCGTGGGATGTGAAGACCTCACGCATACGAATACAAAGATCCCTCGTATAGCCTTAACAGACTGTGCCGTTAGCGTGTACCGATAAAGGCCGGCACGGCACACGAGGGGATGGCCGGCACGGCACACGAGGGGATGGGTGGCCAGCACCACGCCCGGGCCGCCTTTGTCTCCCTAGTGGCGATGTTTACGCACCGCACCAAGTAGTCATTCGAGGCTGAGTCGATCTAGGGGAGGCCCAGGACCGGTTCAGATAATCGTCACCGGTGTTGGCCGTGAGCGGGAATCGAACTCGGGCCGCCGGGTTCGTAGCGCAGCGTAGCGTTAACCGCTACAACTACCGCTCCCCACAGACAACACGCACACACGCTCGTTGAGAAGGGGGTGGGGCACAATCCAGATACGTGGGCCGAGGTTACATCACAAGCACAGCCAGGGAGAGAAGAGAGGGAAGGAGAGGGAGAGCAGGACAGATAGAGAGAGAGGGCCGGAAAGGAGGGTGGGTGGGGGGGGTTTACAGAGAGAAATTGATGGATGGGAGGCAAATTGTTAAAACTGATAGTGGACGCGAAAGCGTATGGGAGAATGAATGAGAATTAGTGAGGTGGAGGATAGTGTGCGTGTGTGTGTGTATAGACGTATTTGGGGAGCGGCAGTGCAACGGTTAGCACTACGCTGCGCGAGGAAAATCCGGCCACCCGAGTTCGATTCCCGCTCATGGCCAACACCAGTGACGGTTATCTGAACCGGTCCTGGGCCTCCCCTAGGTCGACTCAGCCTCAAATAAGTACCTGGTGAAGTGTGTAAAAATCATTGCCGCTCGGGAGACAAAGGCGGCCGGGCGTGGTGCTTGCCATCCACCACCTCACGTGCCGTGCCGGCCTTCATAGGTGCTCGCGAACACAACTTTCCCCAACAGTCTGTTACAGGCTATACGGGAGATCTCTTTTTATCTTTATTATGTATGCATGTGCACGTGCTATGTACGCAGGGTGAAGTATGGCCAAAAAAATAAGAGGTCTGTCTCCCAGCGGCGAACTGACGAAGGGCCGTATGCGACACCTGCGAACAAGGAGCCTCATAGCTCATCGGATTCCTCAAGCGCCAATATGTAAATAAACATTCGGATCCTGATGCCGATGGCGCCCGCCGTGCACACGAGCGCGGCGAGCGCGCGGCCAGGAGCAGGTGGACGGTGCACACGGCCGCAACAGGCCAAGCGGCCCCCGAGGGGACATCCGCGCAGGCACGTTTGCATGACTGAGTCACCGGGATCGTGCCCGATCCCGTCAGATCTTGGAAGCTAAGCGCGGTTGAGAGCCTGGCGCTCACCCATCCGCGCACTCGCCAGGCTCTCAACCGCGCTTAGCTTCCAAGATCTGATGGGACAAGCAGGGTGCTATAGCAGGCTGCCGTGGGGCCACGTGGTGGGCAGCAGAGGGCGGTGCAGAGAAGTGCATTCTTTTACGTATGTCCCTCCCACATGCGCTGACCGGTGTGGTGAAGTATCGTCAGAGGGGGAGAGATGGGGAGTGCTCGAGCATGGGAGAGGGAGCAGCGGGGAGAGAGATCGAGAGAGGTGGGGAGAGACGGGGATATAAAGAGGGATAGATGGGGAGGGAGGGGGAGTATCTGGGAGAGAGACGGGGGGTACAGGTCAGAACTCACAGGACCAGGATGAGTCTCAATAGGAATAGGTTTTACCCTTTTAACTGGCACAAAAACTGACACCTTTATTCAAGGCATCATGTTTGCAATGACCACAACACAAGCAGTCAAAATGCAAACAAAAAAGACAACTCTGATAATAATATGCACTGTCCTTGAATTTGATTGGTCCACACCCGAGACAGCTTTTCTTAGAGCCTAGTCTCCATTGGTGTTGGACCAGAAGACGCCAAAAGGCGTACAACTCAAAAACAGCGCACTATCAGAGTATTGAGGGCTCGGGGTGAGCATTAACATTATGAGACCTCCTTTGCCAGAAACAAGATATAGGAATAGGTTTTACCCTTTTAACTGGCACAAAAACTGACACCTTTATTCAAGGCATCATGTTTGTAATGACCACAACACAAGCAGTCAAAATGCAAACAAAAAAGACAACTCTGATAATAAAAGGATGAGTCTCGTTTGCAAGAGTGACCTGGGGGCATGAGTCTGCCAGGAGGGGGCGATGATTACTGCTGTCTACAATCTAAATTTGCTCTGAAATATTCTAGTTGGCAAATGTGGACCCTGATGCCGGGATGCAATGGCCTAATTCTTGCGACTGGCATCAACTGTGAAGCGGACAACGCAAAGGATGACTACTGTCACTTCACCCGCAGTATTAATGGGGGGCGGCCGCTTGGGTTTGAACCGTGAACCTCTGCAACGAGCGGCAAATGCGCTGCTGCTGCGCCGCGTCACCAGAGAGAGTGAGGAACGCAGAGAGGGGAAAGATGGGGAGAGAGAAGAAGGATAGGAAAGAGATAAGGCGGAGAGAGAGGGAGGGAGAGACGGTGAGGGGGGGGGAGAGACGGGAGAAAAAGGGGCGGGAGAAAAAGGGACGAGAGATGCAGTGGGGAGAGAGAGAGGGGGTGAGGTAGACAGGGAGAGAGAGTGGGAGGGAGAGATTGGGAGAGAGAGGGAGAGACGAGGAGAGCGAGGGAGGGAGTGAGGCAGAGAGGGAGAAATTGCAAGAGAGAGGGAGTGAGGCAGAGAGGGAGAGATTGGAAGAGAGAGGGAGAGACGAGGAGAGCGAGGGAGGGAGCGAGGCAGAGAGGGAGGCGCATCTGTGGCGGTGACGACAGCCAACACCACCCGGGGCCGATAAAAACCTCTCAGTAAAGCAATCACTGCAGGAGACAGCGCGGGAGAGGGCGAGCAACACAGAGAGAGGAGGAGGAGAGGGACAACACTCGCGTGACAGACGGAGAGAGACACGGACAGGCGGGCAGAGACCAGCGTAAAGCGGCGAGGAGTGCAGCGAGGAGTGCAGCAAAGAGACAGCGACGCGAGCACAAAGGCAAAGATACAAAGACACGCACACAACACAGAGGAAGTGACAGAGAGAGAGACGCGAAGCCGGGAGAGAGGGAGACGCCGTGAGTCCACGGCCGCACAGCGGGCTCGGCATGCCGCCTGCGCAGCCAGTGCCGGCCGCCTGCTGGAGTCGCACGAGACGAGGTGTGTGTGTGCCTCCCTCCCTCCCTCATATCCCTATCCCCCCTCCCCTGCCACTTCAAACACACACCTCCACCCCGGTGCTCTCTGCCACTCACCAGGCACTGCGCTCAGCACGCGGAAGGACAGACGGCACACGAGCGCGCGCACGCACGCACATACATACATACAAAGATGCCCCCTATAGCCTGAACAGACTGTTGGGGCAAGTGCTGTTAGCGAGCACCTATGAAGGCCGGCACGGCACACGAGGGGGTGGGTGGGCCAACACCACGCCCGGCCGCCCTTGTCTCCCCAGTGGCGATTTTTACACATCGCACCAGGTACCCATTTGAGGCTGAGTCGACCGAGGGCAGGCCCAGGACCGTTTCAGATATTCGTCACCGGTGTTGGCCGTGAGCGGGAATCGAAATCGGGTCGCCGGGTTCGTAGCGCAGCGCGCTGACCGCGACACCACCACACACAGACAAAAAAACGAAGGTTACCCGAATATCCTTAACAGACTGTTGGGGAAAGTGTTGTTAGGCTCGCGCGGACGGAGCACACAAGTCATTGTGGACACAGTCACTCGCGCACATAACGCACACGTGCACTCGCACCAACGTGCGCATGCACGCACAAGCACATGCATGCACACACAAGCACACACGCATGCACGCACAAGCACACACCCATGCATCCACTCATGCAAACCTGCACGTAAGCATACACACACCGATTACACCAGTACATGCACGCATGAAGCCACATCCACACACCCGCGCGAGCGCGCACACACACACGTTCGCCAAAGCAATTCACATAATACATTGAATAGGCGTGTGCCAAGACGCATACAAGTACTGTGAGCACTTTTGAACGCCGGCACGGCACATGATGGGGGTAGGTGGCCAACACCATGCCTGGCCGCCTTTGTCTCCCCAGTGCTAGTGTGTATATACCACTCCAGGTACTCAGTTAAGGCTAAATTAACCTAGGGCTTATTCACATATTTCCTATTGTTCTTGGTGGCAAATATTTGCGCACACACACACGTGCGCACGTGTGCTCAGAAGCACACATACAGATAAACATTAGCAAATGCACACACACGCGCGCGCGCCGACGCAGGTACACACAAACACACGTGCATGTACACACAAACACGCACAAGCAGGCGCGCACAAACACAAGCGCAAAGACAAACACACGCACACAGACGCGCGCACACATCCACACCAACACACGCGCACAGACGCACACACAAATACATGCACATCCACACACAAATGCGAAACCGTTTGCTCCGTGGAAAATAAAGAAGCCCTGATGTTCGATGCGTGACTTTAGTTTGACTGTCAACGCTGCTACCGGTGGCAGCTCATGCGTGGTTCCAATGACGTGTGGTTTGAATAGACGTGTAGTTGCAGAGACACGTGGTACGAAAAGACACGTGGTTTGAATCGAGGCGTGCTTGCATGGACAAGTAGTTTGAATAGACGCGTGGTTTCAAGGGACGCGTCGTTTGAATAGACCTGAGGTTTCAAGAAACACGTGGTTTGCATAGACTTGAGGTTTCAAGAGACACGTGGTTTGAATGAACCTGTGGTTTCAAGAGACACGTGGTTTGAATAGACTTGAGGTTTCAAGAGACACGTGGTTTGAATAGACCTGAGGTTTCAAGAGACACGTGGTTTGAATAGACTTGAGGTTTCAAGAGACACGTGGTTTGAATTAACCTGTGGTTGCAGAGACACCTGGTACGAATAGGCACGTGGTTTGAATCGACACGTGGTTGCATGGACAAGTATGTTTGAATAGACGCGTGGTTTGCATAGACCTGAAGTTTCAAGAGACACGTGGTTTGAATGAACCTGTGGTTTCAAGAGACACGTGGCTTGAATTGACGTGTGGCTATAGAGACACGTGGTGCGAATGGACAAGTAGTTTTAATAGACGCGTGGTTTCAAGGGGCACGTGGTTTGAATATAAAGTGAGGGAAAAAACTATTTGATCCCCTGCTGATTTTGTACGTTTGCCCACTGACAAAGAAATGATCAGTCTATAATTTTAATGGTAGGTTTATTTGAACAGTGAGAGACAGAATAACAACAAAAAAATCCAGAAAAACGCATGTCAAAAATGTTATAAATTGATTTGCATTTTAATGAGGGAAATAAGTATTTGACCCCCTCTCAATCAGAAAGATTTCTGGCTCCCAGGTGTCTTCTATACAGGTAACGAGCTGAGATTAGGAGCAAACTCTTAAAGGGAGTGCTCCTAATCTCAACTTGTTACCTGTATAAAAGACACCTGTCCACATAAGCAATCAATCAATCAGATTCCAAACTCTCCATGCAAGATCTCACCTTGTGGAGTTGCACTGATCATGAGAACGGTGAGGAATCAGCCCAGAACTACACGGGAGGATCTTATCAATGATCTCAAGGCAGCTGGGACCATAGTCACGAAGAAAACAATTGGTAACACACTACGCCGTGAAGGACTGAAATCCTGCAGCGCCCGCAAGGTTCCCCTACTCAAGAAAGCACATATACATGCCCGTCTGAAGTTTGCCAATGAACATCTGAATGATTCAGAGGACAACTGGTTGAAAGTGTTGTGGTCAGATGAGACCACAATAGAGCTCTTTGGTATCAACTCAACTCGCCGTGTTTGGAGGAGGAAGAATGCTGTCTATGACACCAAGAACACCATCCCCACCGTCAAACATGGAGGTGGAAACATGATGCTTTGGGGGTGTTTTTCTGCTAAGGTGACAGGACAACTTCACCGCATCAAAGGGACGATGGACGGGGCCATGTACCGTCAAATCTTGGGTGAGAACCTCCTTACCTTAGCCAGGGAATTGAAAATAGGTCGTGGATGGGTATTCCAGCATGACAATGACCCAAAACACGGCCAAGGCAACAAAGGAGTGGCTCAAGAAGAAGCACATGAAGGTCCTTGAGTGGCCTAGCCAGTCTCCGGACCTTAATCCCATAGAAAATCTGTGGAGGGAGCTGAAGGTTCGAGTTGCCAAACGTCAGCCTCGAAACCTTAATGACTTGAAGAAGATCTGCAAAGAGGAGTGGGACAAAATCCCTCCTGAGATGTGTGAAAACCTGGTGGCCAACTACAAGAAACGTCTGACCTCTGTGATTGCCAACAAGGGTTTTGCCACCAAGTACTGTTTTGCAGAGGGGTCAAATACTTATTTCCCTAATTAAAATGCAAATCAATTGATAACATTTTTGACATGCGTTTTTCTGGATTTTTTTGTTGTTATTCTGTCTCTCACTGTTCAAATAAACCTACCATTAAAATTATAGACTGATCATTTCTTTGTCAGTGGGCAAACGTACAAAATCAGCAGGAGATCAAATACTGTTTTCCCTCACTGTACCTGAGGCTTCAATTGACTTGTCGTACGAATAGACCTGTGGTTTCAAGAGACACGTCGTTTGAATAAACGGGTGGTTGCATAGACACGTGGTTTGAATCGACGTGTGGTTTGAATAGATGCGTGGTTTCAATCGACGTGTCGTTGCATAAACCCTTGGATATATAAAAGGGTCAGGGGCTCTTGACGAGCGTGTGTTGAGGCCGGGACACTCGTGTGGTTGGGGGGTGGCCGCCTTTGTCTCCCTAGCGGCGATGTTTCCGACGTTGCGCACATTTGATGATGAGCTCAGACACTGGCTTCGACCAGGTTTCTGATTATCAACATTCTGCTCGTGCTGCTGACGGTGATGATGATATGCGTTGTGGCTCGTGGGTGAACTCGAGTCACCGGGTTAGCAGCGCCGTGAGTTTGCTATGAATGACCACGGTGGAAATACCATTATTCCCACCGTCACATCTAGCACCAGCACCACCATCAATAAATAACACCTCCATTACCATCACCGCAACCACCATCAACAGCATCTGCACCGGCAACACACCACAACCACCATCACAACAGTCTCCACGATCAACACAACCACCAACAACTACCATCAACACCACAACCAACACCACCAAAGACGCCCCCCCCCCCATTATAGCCTTAACAGACACTAGGAGCAACTGCTGTTAGCGAGCACCTATGAAGGCCGGTACGGCACACAAGGAGGTGGGTGGCCAACACCAGGCCCGGTCGCCTTTGTCTCCCCAGTGGCGATGTTTACACAATACACCAGGTATTGTACTTATTTGAGGCTGAGTCGACCTAGGAGAGGCCCAGGACCGATTTAGATAATCGTCACTGGTGTTGGCAGCACCACCACCACAAACGGCCAGCAGCAAGCATCACGAACAACAAAACCCCGGTGGTTTGCGCGAATCAATTCCGCCTGTCGGACACGCGGCAGCATTTGTACAACCCCCCACTCATCCGCAGCAGCCGGCTGTGGTGTGTGGGAGGGAGGGGATTGTGGGGGGAAGGGGAGGGGCACTGTCCCTGTCGATGCGCGGTGGCGGCGGACTGGGATTTGAGGGCCGCTCAAGCCACTTTGGCGGCGTGTGCTCTTGAGCTTCACCTCATCTCTCCGTTCGTTTCTTTAAAAATATAAAATTCTCCTTTCCCTCCGTTCAATCCCTCGGCGTCGTGCCACCGGACGACTGAGAATCCGTTCGTAAATCTTGCAAGAGCGCTGCATCGGCCCCCGCGACTTTGAGAACGGCCCCGCGGAATGAGATATCACAAAACTACATCTGAAATCCCTTCAATATTATGATTCATAGCAATTTTACCTTGTAACTCACCGCACAGTATTTGCTCCCTCTCGATGAGAGAGAATGTATAATGGGTGCGAGGAACCACAGTTAAGCAGAAAGGCGGCCATACGATGAGCCGGCGCAAATAATTAGCCAAGCTCTGCGGTCCTCTATACATTAAGATGTTATTGGCCAAATTAATGTTGGAGGAAACCGGAGCACCCAAAGAAACCCCACACGAGTGAGGGAGGGGGCAACACTCTATCCCATACAGACGGAACAGGTTGAGTCCACATTTGCTGTACCACCTTCTGGTAAGCCAGGGTATGGCACCTCTAAAAACATTCGCACGATCCACCAACCCTCTCATCCACAGAGTACAGGTACGTGCCACCACCGCCCCGGCTAAAGCGACATCTTATGCACACGGGGTGGCACTTTCGCACAGCCCTGTTACGTAGGGAAGTGTTCGTCACGTAACAGTAAAACTAATATTTCTAATAACGGTGAGCTGGAACGGTGACAATTTTAGCACAAAACCACATTTAATATAATGCTCTTTGTAAAGCCAACGGTGACTGGGCAAGTACCATCAATTCATGACACAGTTTAAACTAAACCGATAAACTATTTATTTTTATTTTACCAGGTAAGGCCCACTGAGTTATATAGCTCTTATTCAGAAGAGATCAGGCCACAAATGATCGCTCAACCAAGTGGCTAATCATGTGGTAATTTATAGCAGCCAAATAATCCAAAATGCATGTTTTTAAATGTGGAAGGAAAAACCAGAGGACCCGGAGAAAAAGCCATGCAACCACGGGGAGGACATAGAAACTCCAAATATACAGGCGTCAGGGTCGGGATCGAACCTACGATCTCCTGTATCCCAGGTGAGGTAGTTAGCATCTCGCCACCGTGACGGGATGTTGATGGGTTCAAACCCAGGATCTCAACAGTGCCAGCTCAACGCTGTGACCTCAGCAAACCGGCTACCTTAGGCTTCTACTTCATTTTTTTCAAGTGACACTGAGCCTGGCTCCTGGTTCCGCACCTCAAGGGCCACGGTCATTTATGTCCGTGGCATATGGTGCGCCTGTTATTAATTGCATTAGCATCATTATTATTGTGCGCACTCGCTCTTCTCTCCGGTTACGGCGATGACATACGATAAAAATTTACAAAGGAACACTTCACAAACATCGGTCACGAATCTAATTAATAAGCTCGCCGCGTGTCACAGCCTTGGTTGGGTCGTGCAGCGCGACAATGGCACAAATTTCATGCGGCACTTCCGGCACCATGGACAGCGCTCCAATAATTGCGGCCGGTTGCCTCGCGTAACCTGCGCCAAACGGCACTCGTGCCGACGACACGAAAAACAATCGTGGGCCTTTATTTAACCAGAGAGAAGCCTCACCAAGCCTCAGGACTCTCTTTGTCAAGGGAGGGTTCCCGCTACATTGGGCATTGATAGGCCAACTCTGCCAATGAGGAGTTTGGGCTTCACGTGGGAGGAAAGCCGTAGAACCCTGGAAGAGGACCCACGTCAAACAATGCCCGGCAGGCCCCGGTGATCACCCATCCAAGTAACTCGCCAGGCTCGTCCCTCTGCTTCGCTTCTGAGATCTGATGAGAATAGGGGCGCATTCCGCGTAGTTCGAATGTAGGCCGGGAAAAATATTCCTCCCGGCCCCGGCAGCAATAAAGAATTCAGGGGGTGGGGGGGCCGAGGGGGGTGACATTGCACTTGAGACGTCCTCCGAGACGTGAAACCTCAGAGGTGTGAGCTTGAGTAATCGTGACAATCAATGGACTAGAACGTTACGTTATTCAGTTAAACGATTAAACAGTCTCCTTCACTCTCTGTTCCACCCATTTTTTTATGCATCACAGTAGAAGCCGTATTTAAGCATTTTCCCTTGGGAGCAAGGCCACGTGTGCTTATATTGGCTGTAGCGAGCCTATACCAGGAATTTTACTTTACCTTCTCCCCCACCCCATCCCATCCCCACCTCTATCCACCAGCGTAATATGTAAGAATGTGTAGCTTATATCAGAATTGCGCGTGAAATCTAGCTTCTGCTGTATTTGCCAGGTCACAACCCTCGCCACCCCCGCTCCCTACTCTAATGGCAACATAACCCCTCCCCCCCACTAATCATCAGGGCCCAACAGTTTGAGAAATGTCACTGTTGACAGACAGCAGTGGGAGGACGAGGGAGAGGAGGGAAGTGAGGCGGGCGAGGGAGTGAGCGGGCAGGCGGACGTTAAAAACAGACGTTGATTGATGGCGGCAAATTGTTGGACGAACGGTGTGTACCGCAGATACGGTCAGGTGGCGAGGGACGACGCTCTCAGACGAGAGGCGATTCATTAGCGACGAGCGCGAGCGGTGAGGTTTGCAGGTGACACGTGTCTGATTGTAGGGGGCCTTGCCAGCGGCACAAGACCCTCTGCTCGTGGTGTCGCAGTGTGATGGTGTGGCGGTGTGACGGTGTGACCGTGTGACGGTGTGGCGGTGTGGCGGTGTTAGCGGTGTGGCGGGGTGGCAGTGTGGCGATGTGACGGTGTGACGGTGTGGCGGTGTTAGCGGTGTGGCAGTGTGGCGATGTGACACTGTGACGGTGTGGTGGTGTCGCGGTGTGATGGTGTGGCGGTGTTAGCGGTGTGGCGGTGTGATGGTGTGACGGTGCGATGGTGTCGCAGTGTAACGGTGTGGCAGTGTGGCGGTGTGATGGTGTCGTGGTGTCGCGGTGTGAAGGTGTTGTGGTGTGGCGTGGTCGCGGTGTGACGTTGACGTGACCGTCGTCGTTTACAGCTCGGGTCGTCCTTCCCGGTCCCAAGCTGGGCCATTCGCTTTGCCTCCCAGTTCACTGTTTAAATGCCAGCTGTTCTTTTGTTGCCAGATATACAATTGGCCGGGTTGTTTGGCATTCAAGAGGAACAGCAGGGATTCATACATCACGGCTTCCAAACACAGGTCACAACGACAAATAGGCCAGCAACAAACAGCACAGCAACACAGTTGGATCGCGATGAGTTAAAATCAAATACTGGCCACGGTCCACATAGTCATTCCTGTCGCCATCATTATGGTCGTCGCTGAGGTTGCTTAAATGAGCACCACGTGGTGAGGCCAAATCGAATTTTGAGCATGGTGGACACAACCCACAAACAACAGTAAAAAATATCAGCTGTCGCGCAAATCTCTCAATCCCGAGTCCTGCCATTCCAATTACTGCTGCAACAAAGCAGAGGCCCACTACACTCACTGCCACTCAACCCGTCTCGCCACAGACCTTGGAAACACAAGAAACGGACGCGTGAACATTTATAAACCGACAACAATTAAATTTCATCGCCGGTAACGATTAGATTTTTTTCATTCAAATTGGTTTGGGGGGGGCAAAAAAATTCCACCGAATGTCTTTGAATTTCTTCCCGCAAACATATCCATACAGATATATTTTTTCATTGAATTATTTATTTCATCGATGCCAGAGCACAGTTGTTTAATCACTGGCGAGGTGGCAACGCCACGTTGATTCCTCTGCGCGGAGCGCGGCAATAAAATAATGAATCTGTTCCAGAGGCATTATTTGATTAATTATTTGTTTCACTGTGATTACCTCTGTGGGTGACTCCACGCTGCTGGTAATTAAGTGGAAGGACAAGGGGGGGGGGGGGGGTATGAGGCACAAAAAGTAATAAAAATAATCGTAATAAGATACATCGGCGGGACGAACAGTGCCACTCAAATTAGTGCCCCCAATTAAATGTAATTGTGTTCAGACTCCGCCGTATCGAGCTCACGCTCGTTCACATTAGTGGACGACGGGGAATTGGTGGACGGGGGATTGGTGCTTGAGCCGTTGGCCCGAGAACGGCTTATCGTTACCACCCGGGGTGGCAAATGCTAATGAAGGGTTTTTTTTTTAAAGGCCGACTATCTCCCGATCGCGGATCCGAATGATGGCAAGGTCACCGCAGTTGCTGTTTTGTGAGAAGAATGTCATCAAACAAGGGTAGTGCAGTACGCGCGATAGCTAATATCGTTTTGAAAAAGAGTTACAGTATTGTGTTAGGAACCACATACGGAATATAAAACAAAATAGGTGTGCATAGAAACGAGACAGTGCCGCTATGTATGCTAAGATTTCTGCACATGGTGGACAACGCCCAAAGTGGACACTGCCCGTGGTTGACACGAGTATCATTTTCCACCCCAAGTGGACACGACCGACCCCCGTGGCTCATGGACGAGACGGAAATGTCGCTCACGTTCACGCGACCGATACAGAGGGGCTTGCGGTCGCGGGGTCGAGGGTCAACGTGGGCATAGAGTTCACCCTCTGCTCAAGCGGGGCACCTGGATTCGGCCTAGCATGCACGAGCTTACCCATGTCCTGTATCGTGTCGTACCACTACACCTCCAAGTGCCCAGCTGGGCAGTGCCTGGCTCGCTTGCGAGCATTCCGAATGGGAATGTCTCGGTCTCGTGACATTACGCCATGAGCACAGTTGGAATAGAATTGGGAAAATAAAACATAAAAACCCTGACACCAAGACCGTCACAAGAGTGTTTACTTGGACAGACATTCCATATTCTCATGTCAAAGCTTGCTTTATCCCTTTCTTTCGTGCAACTAAACGATACACTGTAGACTTTCCAAAAAATGGTACTTGTTTTATCGACTGGGGAGGGACAACTAACAGGGCAGAATCCACTGTGACCGGGATTTGAACCCATAGCTTTCTGACTGGGAGTCTGTTTATCTTAACCGCTTTGCCACCCACAGACTGCAGTAGGGGCTGTGTAATGTATGTCTGCAATGTAGCGCAGGTGACACATGGAATTGGACATTAGCAGGTATTGCCTATTACAGGAAATGCCATTGCAGAGTGAAGATAAGCACCAGCCTGGAGCTAAGGTGCAAAGGAAAGTGCCTAGCCACTGTCACGGCACCATCACGCAAGGCAACGTATCGTATACGCAAGAGTAACGGCCCCTTTTGTCACTCCACTGCTGGATGAAGGATTCCTAATGCTCGGCACGTCGGGGGGGGGGGTTGTTTGACCACACTTCACCGCTCAGGGTGAGCTGAAATTTTAGCTGTTTCCGCTCGCTCGTGCCTGTGCATCGTGGTGGAATTCCAGCACAATGCATGTCCGCAACGCTTAACGGGATTGCGTTACATCAACCGAAGGAGGGGTTGTTTGGTGCCTAGATGCGGATGAGGAGCTAATTGTATTTAAAAAACGCGATTCAGAGATCAGAAAATCCACAGCACGTGAGAGGGAAGGAAACACGCTACTAGATGCAATTGCGCCGCCGGGCTGCTGGAGCTGGTTCAAGAGCTCTGTGTTCTTGAGTGGCAGGAGGTGGCTGTTTGGCTCAGGGGTCGCAGTAATTAGCTGGCACCGATCAGAGCCTGGGTTCAAATCTGGGTTTCAGCCAGCCCGTGATTAATGCGGGTTCTCAATTGTCACCAGTTCATGGTTTCCGCTGGTATATTTGTATGTAGTCAACCGTGCTAATCGGAGATGCGGGGGAAGGACAACAAACTAAAAATCTAGATTTAAGAGTGCATAACTCCAGTGTCTTCCTAATATTGGAAGGAAGAGCATTCCAGATAGCCGCAGAAGCGCATCTGAAAGCGCACAATGCAATGACCATCTTTGTTTGATGGCCAGCCAAAATTGTGGTCGCTAATGACTGCATTAAAAAAAAAATCCATTATATGAAATTTAGATTTCACTTAATTTGGGCAAAAAATTCCAGCTCTGAAATATTTTTTCTTTGCTTGACTGCCATATGATGAACATCTCTAAATCAAGACACGCGGTTCAAGAGCTCACTTGGAGAGATCTGAGAAATAGTTCTGTGATATTTCATTCCACAGGACGTTCTCTAACACTCAGGGTTGAATCACTGTTGCTGCGAGAAGTTCCGGCCGGAAATTTAATCTCGTGACATGACGCCGACAGCAAAATTGTAATAAAACTGGAGTGGAGATACAAAAGGGAAATTTAAAATAAATATATCACGAACAAGCAGGTGCAATGCTCAGAAAAAGGTCCCACATTTGCTCGAACTCGCATTCAGCGCCCGTCTTTTGAACTCACGCAAATGCGAGACAGACAGAGGAAGAAAGAGAGATGGTGTGAGAGAGATAAAAACACAACTATCGTGAGACAGCAACTCACCCACGCGCGCACGATGGAAAACACAGATACATCGGCTGCACAATAAACAGATTTCATGTCTCCCATACCTCATCGTCCTCCTCCTCTGTGTGCTAGGCGAGGGGGGGAGGGTGGATGTCAGGAATTGCAACTATCAAAGCCGTCTGGCTGACACTCCGTGACATAACAACTTTTACAGAGGGGGGGGGGGGGGTGCAGGAGGAGGGGACAGCACAAGTAACTTGTCTACGAGAGCGCCGTAAGTCTTGTTTACCCAATTTAGCCTGCTCTCATTTACTGCAATCCTAGCAACGTAGACGCCGCAAACCGTCCTCATTAAGTTCCAAGCACAGATGTTTAAATGTTAAACATGGAGGCAGCGAGTGTACGGACATTTAGTATTGCATTAGACACGACGATCGGGACAAAGTGCACACACGAATATAATATCAGAGACAAAGATCCCCCGTACAGCCTTAACAGGCTGTCCTGTTAGCGAGCAGCACCTATGAAAGACGCACAGAGCGTTACACTATGCACCCACACACACATACGAGAGATATGCGATGTTACGTAAGATGTATGGACACGATGCACACACAAATATAGCATAAAACACACACGCAGATGGGCAGTAGCGGTGCAGCTGTTAGCGCACTGCGCTGTGAACCCGAATTCGCTTCTCACTCACAGCTAGCATCAGTGACAAATATATGAACTGGTCCTGGGCCTCCCCTAGGTCGACTCAGCCTTAAATGAGTACCTTCTACAGTGTGTGAACATAAGCATTGGGGAGACAAAGGCGGCTTGTGTGGTGCTGGCCACACACCCCATCGTGCACTGTGCCTGCCTTAATTGGTGCTCGCTAACAGCACTCGCCTCAGAAAGTCTGTGAAAGGCGATATGTGGAATCTTTGTCTCTGTAATGCGACACAGTTTGTGTCTGTGTGTGTGATGTTATATTTGCGTGTGCATTTGCGTCCACGCACATTATGTAATATTGGAGACCAGAGCTCAATTCCCGGCTACGGGAAATCCCCAGTGACAGCGCATCGGGTGAAGGGGCTGTAAATTAGTACAAAACTATTAACGCCACATTAAAAACCCACGACACGAGGTGCACACACATAACGTTACACATGCCGCGATCGTTCATCTACTCATAAAAGATGGGGGGAGGGACCCACTCGTGTGAAGACTCATAGGCCCATTAGCCTCCCATCCCACGCGTGTTAACGGTTCCCAAAGGACGAAGCCGAGAGAAAGTTTGGGGTCCGCACGCGAGCAAAACAAAAGTCACGTACGACACACGTTCGCCAAAACGAGTTGAGAAGAATTGTCGGAGTAGGGCACGAATGGGGGAAAAAAAAAAACCATTGCAGGGCGTGCACTAAATATGAGGGGCGACTGCTACCGAGAACGGATCGCGACAGCGGGGAAAGGCCAGAGCTGGGGACCAGGGTGCTGGAGGAACTTTTCATCGGTAAAAAAATAAAAAATATATATTTTTTATATATATTTTTTTTATTTTTTTACCAAGTAAGGCCCACTGAGCTATATTGCTCTGTTTGCGTTTATTTGACGGAATAAACGCAAACATGATAGAGAAACATCAAATACTGCACGACACTGCATGACACAGGATGCACCATTCCATGAACAGCACAGGAAAGACGTGGACTATATAGTGACGCGGCGACACACCGATACACAATACACACGCACACACTAACACAATGCATTTTACAAATAGACACCATCGATGAAAAATATTCCCCGTATAGCCTCAATAGACTGTTGAGGGTAAGTGCTGTTAGCGAGCACCTATGAAGGTCAGCACGGCACACGAGAGGAAGGATGGGTGACCAGCACCATGCCGGCCACCTTTGTTTCCCGAGTGGCGATGTTTACGACACACCGCACCAGTTATCCATTTGAGGCTGTGTCGATGATACACACACACACGAGACAATCACAAGAACATAGAGGATAGCATAATGCTACACATAAATTGCGCACGCAAAAAGATCTCCCGCTTAGCCTCATGAACTGCACGGGGCAAAGTGCTGTTAGCGAGCTTCCATTGAGGCCAACAAGGCAATTGGTGCGGCCATTACCATGCTCAGCTTTCTTTGTCTCCCCAGTACTGATGTGCACATGCCTCACAAGTTACTCATTTAAGGTCGAGCTACCCTAGACCAGGCCCAGGACAAGCTCACATATCACTCCTTTCTTCTGTGGCTGGGAATCTGACCCAGGTGGCCATGATTGCAGCGTGCAAACACAAAGACCCCCTTGTATAGCCTTAACAGGCTATTGGTGCATGTGCTGTTAACGAGCACCTATGAAGGCCAGCACGGCACACTAAGGGGGTGGGTGGCCAGGACTCATTTGAGGCTGAGTCGACCTAGAGGAGGCCCAGGACCGGTTCGAATATTCGTGAATGTTATTGGTCGTGAGTGGGAATCGAACTCGGGTCACTGGGTTTGTAGGGCAGCGTGCTAACCGCGACATCACCACGTGCAAACACGCACACGCGCACACATACATACACACAACATAGGTACAGCTGCACATAGGCTTGTGCAGACACAAATAAACACATTAAAATGTACTTGTATACAAACAACAGAGATCCCCCGTATAGCCTTAACAGACTCTTGGGGCAAGTGCTGTTAGCGAGCACCTATGAAGGCCGGCACGGCACACGAGGGGGTGGTTGGCCAACACCGCGCCCGGCCGCCTTTGTCTCCCTAGTGACGGTGTTTACACATCGCGCCGGGTACTCATTTGAGGCTGAGTCGACCTAGGGGAGGCCCGGGACCTAGTTCAGATAATCGCCACTGGTGTTGGCCGTGAGCGGGAATCGAACCCGGCTCACCAGTTTCATAGCGCAGCGCGCTAACCGCTACTACACTACCGCTCCCCACATGTATACGTACGCGCATGCACACACGTGTGCAACACACAAACATCCAAGCACACAAACGCACGCGATAACACGTGCACACAAGCGCACGCGATAACACGTGCACACAAACGCACACATGCGAATACGTACGCATGCACGCAAGCGCCAACGCACACTTAAGCTCAGACGCCTACACTAAGATTTGCTATTAGGAGCGCTAATACGTTCGACTGCCACAGGTCCCCAATTTGCTTAATGCCGAAAGCTGTGGCAGGCATTAGCGGATAATGGGTTTTTGGCTGTTGCTTGATTCAATGCCCGCTGCCGCCATCGCATACCCCAACCGACAGAACCCACAGCAACCGCTGCCACCACCGCCACACCAACTCCACAGTCACCACTCGCCCCCCCCCATCGCTTCCCCACTCCAAGATCCGCGAGTGTGTTTAGGGAAGACGATGAGAAAGTCGCGGGTGAGAGAGGGTGGCACTACACAGCCAGTGTGAGATCATAGGTCACGATAATTGCACGCGTGAATCATTTGATTTGGTCATTTAAATTTTAAAAACACTTTTATAAAATTCCCAAGATGCACAATTGTGGAAAACAAATAAGGGGTCTGCAAGAATCAGAGAGAAGTTTACTTGAGTAATGAAGGCTTAAAGATTCCGAATATGCATGGTAGATGATAATGCAATTCAACGCAATTTATCAGCCCAGTGACAGGACGGCCGCTGAGGTTCCCCCGCAGCTACAACATCTAAGCAGGCAAGAATGTAGCTCAAACAACCAACGTTCATGATGTACTAACAATAATAAGAATGCGAGACAGAAAAGAGGAACGTGTGGATTACACAGTGGGCGTAGATTAAAGACCTAATTCGGTAAGCAAAGTAAGGGGGCGCTGGGGGCAGGACACGTCATGGCGAGACGGGACGACGGTCGTTGGTCAAGAACAATAATCATAATAATGTGATGGCCAACGGATGAAACGTGCCCGACAGCATGACCGCCGAGGAGATGGAAATAATCAGCTCGTGTGAATGTGGTCGGACGGATTGGAACATTGCGGGATCGTGAGAGATGGAGGGGGTCTTTCATGCAGCAGTGGATTACTCATGGCTGGTGGCCTCGTTGTGTGCTCCCACCACGATCGCAAGTTTATCCAGCATCGGGCACATGATGACGATCGTGGTGATGATGATGATGTGGCCTGGTCTCTAGCCCTGGCGAGGACCTCAGATGAATAGACGCTCCACGGGGTCGGAGTTTCACCACAGTCAGACGTGCCACTGTCGCTGGAGGAGTCGCACTCCTGCATTGACTTTTGAGCTGCCCCAAGGAGATTTAGACGACACATCCACGTCCCCTTGTTTTTCCAGCAGCCAGATGTTCGACAACGTCCATGTGCGTTGCGACGACCTTCGTAATCATGTCGAGCCATGTTTGCCACGTTCGCCATGTTCCCGGTCGCATGATTTTCCAAGTGGTTCTGTTTCGACAAGGAAGCTTTTCCGTATGGCATAATTGAGGCACAGTGTGGCCTTGTAGCGGTTTTCTGGTATGGTCCACCTGGCGTGACCATGTCTCTCCCCATGTGCATCTCCGTGTCTCTCTTGTGTGTATCTCCCCATGTCTCTCTGCGTGCATCTACTCCGCGTCTCTGTGTGTGCACCTCCGCATCTCTCCGCAGAGTGGCCATGTGGAGGATGTCTCGTTGTCGTGATCGTTTTGCTCATGACCGCTCTCTTGATGTCCAGTTCAAGCCGATTCCAGCGAACGCTACAAGGCTGACAACGTGCCTGATGACGATGACTAATAATACAGCGGTATTCATAATAGCAATTATAACCATATGGTGGTGGCTATATATTCCCCCACCTCCCTCCGCCACCCCCTCACTCCCAACTCATTAAGTAAAATGTTTAGAAACGCATGTTTGAATTAATTGGAGGCAAAAAGCTCGCATTATAACACACAATTAAAAAACAATTACCAAATTAATTAACTAAAAATATATAATGGCGCGCGTGGCGTGGTAACGGTGACCGATCGCCAGGCCGTCGGCAGTGGCATCAGCAGCATTAGCAGCAGCAGCAACAGCATTAGCATCAGCAGCATCAGCAGCATTAGCATCAGCAGAGGCTGTAGCTGATGTAGCAGCTGCATAAGCAGCATCATCAGCAGCACTAGCATCAAGCATTAGCATCAGCAGCATCAGCAGTATTAGCATCAGCAGAGGCTGTAGCTGATGCAGCAGCAGCATCAGCAGCAGTTGTAGTTATGTGGCTACTCGTGCTGATGCTATTTCATTGGCTGAATCATTGCCATCAGCAGTAGCAGAAGCATCCCCCAAACCAGCAGAAGCAGCCACACCATCATCGTCAGCAGGGGTAGTAGTAGTTGTAAAATCATCAGCAACGATATCAGCATCAAGGGAAGATGCATCAGCAAAATTATCAGCAGAAGCAGTAACGGACAGCAGCAGTATCATCATCAGCAGTCGTATAAGCAGCAGCTGCCAACTCACCGTATGCTAACGACCGTCAATTAAACATCTCCACTGATGACTGTCCTAACGAGGCATACGATCTTAATGTTCCATGTCCTGTATATTGGCGTTCTCGGTATCTCAATAGCATTTACTTTGTATAGTTAATAATAGAGAAAAAAAATTGTTTTATTTTTTATTTACAAATTAAGTTTCTATATCAACAATATCGATGCATCATTACACCCTGAACACTGATTGACAAGGTGCAGCCATGAAACTCCTTGCTCATGTCAACACTGATGGGAGGGCCTCTGCTAACGTGGAGCTCTGCAGAGCAATTTTGCCTACCCTTCCACAATGGCCAGAAGGAGGAGGTGAAAGTACCCACACTTTATCCCACCACATGCGACCTACAGATTGAATAACTGTGGCACATACCACGGCGTATACCTATTTATATGGCGCCACGGTGGAGAGATATTAACTACATCGCCTGGTATACATGAAGTCGTGGGTTCGATCCCAACCCTGACCCATGTATATTTGGAGTTTGCGTGTCTCTATCCCTGTGGCCGCATGGATTTTTCTCCGGGTCCTCCGGCTCTTCCCTCCACATTTAGAAACATGCATTTAGAGTATTTGGCTCAAATAAATGTCCACATGTTAAGCCACTTCGTTGAGCAATCATTTGTGGCCAGGTCAATTCTGAAAAAGAGTTGCATAGCTCAGTGGGCCTTACCTGGTAAAATAAAAAAAATAGTTTAGTTTTAGTTTAGAAAGGTCTAAGAAACAATCACGGGCTGACGGTGCAGATGCTATGCTGGCCCCCAGCCATCACCACTTTCCTTCTGCCAGATCCGGAAAACTGTTGCGCAGTCGGTGGCCGACTGGCCAGCCGTCCGGCCGGCCGGCCGGCCGGCCGACCTCCGTCGGCGCCGGCGCGTCATCTGCGTGGCGCGAGCGCAGCAGAGGGTAGGAGAGCAGTTGAAGCTCTGCGTGGGAAGAAAAGGGAAGCGCTCGTCTGTGCAAAATTTATTTTGCCCGAACGACAGAGCGGCTCCCGTGCACCCGCCCAGCCCCTCCTCCGACATCAGCTGCAAACACAGCTGCTAATTGGTCCTTAGGGAGGGAAGCACAAACTGGTTATTATGCGGGCACAATTAAAAAAAAACACTACGTTCGTGCGCGCACGTGTGTGTGTGTTATAAGTATTTATTTGTATTCTAATAAAACGAGAGAGGAATTAATGTTTTGTGAAGCGAGGCTCTGACCCTAAAGCCCCCCCCCCCACCACCCTCCCCCCACGTTGGCCGCCCCACTGGCCGCTTGGCCGAGGCACAGTGTGCACTTGGCATTAGAGATGTAACGACGCGTGGATTAATATTGATTTTTGAGATTTAAATTCGCATATGTTGCATGTAATGGAGTTCACATGGGGTGGCGTGGAGGTGGGGTAGGGGGTTGAATGGTTATCCGTACAATTATACCCGAAAGTACATTCAAACACAAGTATTCCCTGTATAGCCTTAATAGACTGTTGTAGCAAGCGCTGTTAGCGAGCACCTATGAAGGCAGACACGGCACACGAGGGGATGGGTAGCCGGCACCACGACTGACCACCTTTGTTGCCTTAGTTGTGATGTCTACACGCTGCACCAGCTACTCATATGAGGCTAAGCCGACCTAGGGGAGGCCCAGAAAGGTTCAGATAATCATTATTGGTGTTGGTGGTCGTGAGTGGAAATTTAACTCGGGTTGCCAGGTTCATAGCCCAGCGTGCAAACCACTGCGTAACACCTCCTTATGCACAAACGCGCGCACACACACACACACTCTTGCAAATGAGACTATCCCGGTCTCTTGAGTTCTCACCTGGTCAAACAAACAAGCAACACGACTTGACACACGGACACACACAGAGACATACACAACCCGAGGAGTGATATTGACAGTGACCTGCAGAGAAAATGCAAAAATTACTGTGACGCGCACCGGCGCTCGCTCCGTCTCCCCTGACGTCGAACGAGCGGGACCCGCTCGAATTCCCCCCACCACCTCCCCCCCCCGTCGCCTCTAACGGCAGCGATTCCTAATGAAAGCAAATTAATTTCCCTTCACGAGCGCCGCACACAAGCGCAGGAACCGGAGCGGTAGGCTCCCACGGGGAAAATCGTCGCACAGGCCTCACGCCCCCGATTTGCCCCCCCCCCCCCCCCCCCGTGTCGACCGCGTCGCCCACGCAAGTTAGCGACGAGCCCAGGCAGCGGTGGCAGAAAGTCATCCACGGCGTGAGTGAACAACGGGCAGCTAACGAGGGAGAATGTCCGACCCGCGTGGCGCGCTACCAAGTGGCGCCGACAGCTTCGTGAGGGTCTGCCAAGAGTCCACTTCTACCTCCCTGGCCTACTTCTTCTTCGTGTGCTGTGTAGAAGGGCCATTGCTCGAAACGTCGCGTGTCGTCCGCTTGACGGAGCCGGTTATAATCGCCAGCGAAACGTCACGGTACTCGAATTGTAAACGTTGCGGGTTGACTTTCCAACACACCGGGTGTGCTGAAGTCGTAAGTAATTGGCACGTTTTGTTTTCGTGGCAAACATAACGAATTGGCCGTGTCGGGTGGTGACGGGGGTAAAACGACACATTTACATTTCCGCGATTGAACACAAAAAAAAAACCTTTCTCGTGAATAACACTGTGCTCGCGAAAGCTGACGTTTTGAAAAGCGCGTGTGTGTGTGTGTGTTCCGCGCACATTAGAGGCGGGCGTCGAGTTCCCGACGTGACGACGAACAGACACGCGCCATCGTCGGCATTAGCGCGGGCGGCCGTCGACCACTCGTTTGGCAGCAAAAGGAAAATCTTCAGAGAGCCGGCTTGAGTCTTTGGCAATATATAAATACTGTATATATCACACGGTGCGTTTCCTACCCCACCCCCACCACCACCCTTGTAAATTAAAAATCAAGGCACGGGGCCCAATGAGGGTTGTACTGATGGGCGCCCGGAGGTTGACAGCCATCGGGCAGCTCCTGAGTAATAACTCCCGTGCAATTGTGTGATAGTGCCGTGCGTGCGTGTCGCAGCGTGGGTGCACGCGAGTGCGCGCGCGTGTTGTGATAGTGCTGTGCATGGGTGTGTGTGCGTGTGCACGACGGCGTGCGTGTGATAGTGCTGTGCGTTTGTGTAGCGGCGGCGTGTTGGCCACCTAACCCCCACCCCCCCCCCCTCTGTGCGCCGTGTCGGTCTAAATAGGTGCTCACTAACAGCACGTGCCCCAACGGTCTTGTTAAGGCTATTTGGTGGATCACTGTTGTTGTGGGCATATGTACTGAGCTACAAACTCAGCGGCCCACGTTCAATTCCCAATCCTGGCCAATATCAGTGACAAATATCTAAACTGGTCCTGAGCCACCCCTAGGTCGACTCGGCCTCAAATTAGTGCCTGGCGCGGTGTGTAAAAACATCACCACTATGAGACAAAGGCGGCCGGCCGTGGTGTTGGCCAGCCACCCCTTAGTGTGCCGTGCCGGCCTTCATAGGTGCTCACTAACAGCACTTGCTCCTAAAGTCTGTTAAGGCTACTCGGAGGATCTTTGTTATATATGTGCATACCCATGTATGTGTCTTAGACTGATTATGTGAGTGCATGTGTTATTGTAGTGTGCGTGTGTTGGAGTGGGTATGTAAGCGTGCGTGTTAGAGAGTGCGAGTATTTTAATTTGTGTGTGCTAGTGTGTGTGGGAGTGTATTGGATTGTGTGTGAGTGCGTGTGTTTATGTGCTTGCATTTCCATGCGGCAGTGAATTTGTGTGTGTTTGAGTGCACGTGTGCGCGGCAGTGCGTGAATGTGCATGTGCGCATGAGTACGTGCGGGGGGAGCGGTAGTTGTAGTGGTCAACACACTGCGCTTATCTGAACCAGGCGTGAGCCTTCCCTAGATTGACTCAGCCTTAAATGACTACCTGGTGCCATGTGTACACACCAACACTGGAGAGACAAAGGCAGCCGGGCGTGGTGCTCGTGAGCAGCACTTGGCCTCAACAGTTTGTTAAAGGCTATACGGGGGATCTTTGTCTTCCTTCATGTGATTGGCTTATACGAATTTTTTTTCTAATTCTACGTTTATATTTACCTATGGAAGGTAAGGTTGCTTACTCATTACCCCATCACTGTGAAATAACGGGTTTGACCTCTGACTTCTGACATTGCTCATGCGTCTTTTATCCGTTATTTTCCCCGGCCGTGCTGTTTACCGAAAGGTTATATTTTTCATGAGGGCGCAGATTTGTTCTTTAATAAGAGCGATTACATTTATAAAGGAAACATAGTATATAATTAAGCTGATACAAGCCAGCTGAACCAGTCAGAATCTCAGAATCTGAATTTTTATTTGGACTGGTGGGAATCCGATAAGCTCGATTAAGCGAGCCTTCTATGTGCTGGAATACCTAAACACTCTCTTACACAAACGTGTACTTTATTCATGTAACAGCCATTTTATCAATCCACTGCTGGATAAAGACAGTGTATATATGTCGAACCTTCACACCGTACGTAGCCAATCGTGGCTGGGGATTGAACCGACCGTACTTCACCACGCTGACAAGTGTGGGTGAGTAAACAAAGTTTGAGCCAAGGACCGGTTCAGTTATCACTCACCACTGATGTTAGCCTTAGTTGCGAAACGAACTTGAGTCACCGGGTTGCAAAGGGCAGTGTGCTCCTCCACTGTGCCACTGCTCCCACCTCATATCTGGCTAAAAATGGCTTGGAAAAATAATGGGTTCCTTGCTTTTGAGTTGTCATAAGCACAGTACGGCTACATCAGACCAAGCAAGGCTCAAGTGACAGCGTGGATGGGGTACAATTAATGCGTTAGCGTGAAGACAATTTTCACTGTCATTTGTAAAATAACAATGCCACAACTTTGCTGCATAATTTTCCCTCCGCTGTAAAGTGACCCGGAATCCAGGCTCTGCCGAAAATTGAATCAGGAAGCCACGCCTAACGAGCCTGCCCCTAACGACGTGTCGATTCCTTGATTAAAAATGAATCCTCCGCTCAAGATACCCACATCGAATCGTGCTTGCGAGAATCGACTGTTTGAATTGTACACAAATGTCAAGTTCATTATATACAAATGCGATGTTTAATTAACCGCATGAGCAAGGAGTGCTTAGCAAAGATTTCTCTACTATGAAGCACACGCGTGCTGTAAATCAATATGCTGGCAAAGACTAATGAATATCAAATACCATTATGGCCTCTGCAGAATACAAAAAGGGCATTTGATGGTGGAAGCTTTGGAAGGACTTCATCCATCAATGGATAGACCATTGCTTCTGCTGCTGATGATGGCTTTACTGCCTACAAATAGTTTCTGCTATTATGTATTACTCCCAACTCCAAACCCAGGCAAGTGTCCCTCGATAGTGAGGCGCGCCCCCCTCCCCCCAATCTCACAGTGGCATGAATGACCTTTTGACCTTTCACACTGAAAAGGGGGAAGCCGTTGCGGAAGCTCGCACGGGTGGAGCGCATTCAACAACGATGGTACACCAACACCTCACCCATTCCCGCCACCCCCACCACTTCCCCTTTAGTTCACCTCAGGGGCCTGTTCAAAACAAAAACGTGGATAAAAAAATCCGTAGCTATTACACGGTCAGCCGCTCACAGCTCCGCTGCTCGACTGCTGCTCGCACATCCTCCGGGCTGGCCCTCTCCCGACCACACGGCTGGGCAGTAATTAGCCACAGCGGAGGCTCGCGGCAATTACAGAGCGCCACGAAACCAGCAGCAGCAGTATCAGCAGTGTTAACAGCAGCAGAATTAGTATCCGCAGAATCAGCACCATCAGCAGCAGCGCCGGCAGAATTTGCAGCACTATCATTATCAACACGACCGCAGCGACACTATCGCAGCAGCTGCATTAGCAGAAAATCATCATCAGAATGATGATCATCATCATCAACACTATCGCAGCAGCTGCATTAGCAGAAAATCATCATCAGAATGATCATCATCATCATCAACACTATCGCAGCAGCTGCATTAGCAGAAAATCATCATCAGAATCATCATCATCAACACTTTCGCATCAGCAGCATTAGCAGCAGTACCAGGAGGAACACCATCACAGCGACAGTGGTGGCATGGAGGGGTCCACATCCCAAAGGTCACGACCACGCAGCTAGTGGGTACAGCGTAGCTTCTGACATCTAACAGGGGACTTCACTTATCAACGACACCGGCCCCAGGCGATGAATTCAACTGACCGTGGCCCCGAATCCTGAACCCACGGCGTGACCCGTGAATTATGAAGCGGATTCCGAGCGGGTCTAATTTTCCCGCGCAGAGCCGATGAGCGCCGGCCGTCTGGCCGGACGGACCCCAATCGGTTGCCGGGGTTTTTACAGAAATCGAAATCCCAGCTCGAGAAAATTGCCGCGTCGTTCCATCGTCGATCAGCGGCACCGGTGTGTGAATCCCACGGGGGCAAGATTGTTAGCGGGCGGAGAGAGAGAGAGAGGGTGTGTTCACAGGGAGAGAGAGAGGGAGAGCGTGCAGGTGCAAACGCCGATAAGGAAAGTTTTAACATTTTCGTGGGATATGTTTTTCATTCTTTGATTTAACTCGTGCCACTGTAGTTTAACCTCTTTGCATTGAGTTACGCGATTGCCTCCATCTGTCCTCACCTCAGCTCTGGGTCTATATTCTTAGAAAAGGGATCATCATCAACATCACATGTTCTCACAACACCACAGCGGTATGGGCGCGGGTGCAGTGGGCAGAGGAGATCCAAATTTCTTGCTAAATAAAAACATTCTTCAAAAATACTCGGAAATGGAAGTGGAACAAGACACCTTCCCACGCACCACCCCGACGAATCGATGAGTTGTCGCGATCCAGGGTCGTCATTCGATTAAAGGGTCAATAATTTTGAATCGTCGTAATGAACGGAGGGGTCACCGGTGACTGTAGGGGTCACGAGAATCCCAGGGCAAGCAACACTGAAAATTATCATTCGCGTCGTTGTAGAGAATATAAATAACAATGTTTCGATTTAAAGCTTTCGTGACTGCAATGATTCATCTTCTTTGGTTCTTTCGGTAAAGTCACGTAGAATGAGAATAAAATAATAAATTGATAAAATAAAATAACACAATAATATTCTCACGACGTTTCGGCCACAACACAAGCGGCCTTCATCAGGTGAAGGGACGAGACTGTCTGGTAGGACAGCGCTGTCCTACCATTGTTTTAATTGTACTATTTTCCACGACGATAATGAGAATGGCAATATAACAACATTAAGTTAAATACACTGTTATTTATATTCTTCACAACGACGATATCATTAAGGTTGTGTACCCTGCACGGAATCCATCAAACTTTGTCTCTCCATTGCTGATTTTTAGACCCTGCACTTGGTACTGATTTAAAATTGAGTTGACCAAAGGGAGGGCAATGGACCTGTTCAGATATCATTTGCCACTGTGTTCGCTGTGGCAGGGATTCGAACTCAGGTCACCAGGTTTGCAGCAGTGGATGCACTAACCCAGGGGTCGGGAACCTATGGCTCGCGAGCCAGATGTGGCTCTTTTGATGATTGCATATGGCTCGCAGATAAAACAAAATATTCTCACTTGTTTTAATCCATCCATCGATTTTTCACTGCGCATGTCCTGTTCAGGGCTGCAGGAGCAATTGTCCATTATTTTAATTGGATGATACTGGCCTACGTTTGCCGTTGCTGGGTAAAACAGGTAAACGCCCCCTTTTGAATCAGTCTGAGACTGCGTCTGCTCGGTCATTAGCTCAAAGCTAACCCTTCGACGAAGAAGATGGCGAAAAGAAAAAAAGACGACGAGTATCGTACATTTCAGGACGAATGGACCGAAGAATTCGCCTTTGTGGAGAGAGCGGGTTCTGCGGTGTGTCTAATTTGCAATGACAAAATTACATCGTTGAAACGGTCGAATGTAAAGCGGCACTTCGACACGCGCCACGCTACCTTTGCATCAAAATACCCTGCGGGAGACAGCAGAAAGAAAGCGTGCCAAGAGCTTCTGAGCAGGGTGCAAGCTAGCCAGCAGCAACTCCGCGTATGGACCCGGCAAGGTGACTATAATTCGGCTAGCTTTGCTGGTTCTTTAGCAATAGTGAGGAACGGAAAACCATTCACAGATGGCGAGTATGCTAAAACGTTCATGTTGGATGTAGCCAATGAACTTTTTGATGATCTTCCGAACAAAGACAAGATAATCAAACGGATACAAGACATGCCTCTGTCGGCAAGAACTGTTCATGATCGTACCATCGTGATGGCAAACAAAGTGGAGGAAACGCAAGTGAAGGACATAAATGCAGCGCCGTTCTTTTCTCTGGCTTTGGATGAGTCAACAGACGTGAGCCATTTGTCGCAGTTCAGCGTGATTGCAAGATATGCTGTTGATGACACACTGCGCGAAGAAAGTCTTGCTGTTCTGCCATTAAAAGGGTCCACAAGAGGTGAGGATTTATTCAAGTCTTTCATGGAGTTTGCTCAAGAAAAAAGTCTACCTATGGATAAACTTCTCTCAGTGTGTACTGATGGTGCTCCGTGTATGGTGGGGAAAAACAAAGGATTTGTGGCGCTTCTCCGTGAACATGAAAATAGACCCATCCTAAGTTTCCATTGCATTATACACCAGGAGGCACTTTGTGCTCAGATGTGTGACAGGCAGTTTGGCGAAGTGATGTCGCTGGTCATTCGTGTGATCAACTTTATTGTTGCCCGAGCCTTAAATGATCGCCAGTTTAAAACACTGCTGGATGAAGTTGTAAATAACTATCCTGGTCTGCTTTTGCACAGCAATGTGCGTTGGTTGTCAAGAGGGAAGGTGCTTAGCCGTTTTGCGGCTTGCCTGAACGAAATCCGGACTTTCCTTGAAATGAAAGGCGTCGGGCATCCTGAGCTAGCCGACACCGAGTGGCTCCTCAAGTTTTACTATCTCGTAGATCTGACTGAACATCTGAACCAGCTCAACGTGAAAATGCAAGGCATTGGAAATACAGTGGTATCCCTTCAACAAGCTGTATTTGCTTTTGAAAACAAGCTGGAGCTGTTCATCACGGATCTTGAAACAGGTCGTTTACTACATTTTGAAAAACTGAGCCAATTTAAAGATGCATGCACAGCAAGTGAGCCCATTCAAAACCTTGATCTCCACCAGCTAGCTGGCTGCACATCCAGTCTCCTACAGTCCTTCAAAGCACGCTTTGGAGAATTTCGTGAGCACACTCGTCTTTTTAAGTTCATCACCCATCCAAACGAGTGTTCACTGAACACAGCCGACCTGAATTACATCCCTGGTGTCTCCGTCAGAGATTTTGAAGCAGAAGTGGCTGACCTGAAGGCCTCAGACATGTGGGTGAATAAGTTCAAGTCACTGAATGAAGATTTGGAAAGAATCACACGACAGAAAGCGGAGTTGGCGAGCAAGCACATGTGGACAGAAATGAAAAAACTCCAACCCGAAGACCAGCTGATTCTCAAAACTTGGAACGCGCTTCCTGTCACATACCACACACTGCAGCGTGTGAGTATTGCTGTATTGACCATGTTTGGATCTACGTATGCATGTGAGCAGTCATTCTCACATCTTAAAAACATCAAGTCCAACCTACGATCACGTTTAACGGATGAAAGCCTCAACGCTTGCATGAAGCTTAACCTCACCAAGTACCAACCCGACTACAAAGACATCAGCAAATCCATGCAGCACCAGAAGTCGCATTAATGGTGAGTGTTATAACAACATTATTTAAAAGAATAAATTCAGAGGCTTATTATACTGACATTTAGTTGAATTCACTTTTAAAATATATTATATGGCTCTCACTGAAATAAATTTCCAAATTTTTTGCTTTCATGGCTCTCTTAGTCAAAAAGGTTCCCGACCCCTGCACTAACCACTGCATCACAAACACACACGCACGCAAAATCGCCCCCTGTAGCATTCAGACCGTTGGTAAAAAATGCTTGAGCGGGCAGCTATGATGGCCAGCACGGTGCACGAGGAAGTGGTCTGACCGGAATCACGCCCAGCCACCTTTGTCTCCCCAATGCAATTGTTTACAGGTACTCATTTAAGGCTGAGTCGACCCAGGCGAGGCCCAGCACCCAGTTCAGATACCGCTCGACTCACCAATGACGTGAGCACGCACACAAAGAGAACATTGCCCCTTAGAATAAAGAACCTTTTTTGCCAAAATTAATGTCAGCTCACCATGTATTGGATTTAATTCAGACAAACAAAATAAAACTCCAATGCGCACAAACAAACCGTCATTTACGCAGCTACAACAGCGGCATCGATGCCGAGAGGAGGCAAAATCCTCAAGAAGATAAACCGCACCAGCCCAAAACATTCGGCCTTCAGGCGCACAGTCAATGCCACGCGGCGCACGGCGCAGTCGTGGCGCTCGCCCTCCTCCGTGGGATTAACCCGCACAGGAGCACTCGGGATCCACGCTGATCTCCGAGTGCCTGATATTTGCTTTGAGCCGTGTGGCGCCGGGCTGCGGCGTACGATGCGCGGCTTAAAGCGGCGCGGCACGGCCACGCGGGTAATTGCTGCACGAGACCCTCGCGGCTGGCCACGCGCTTTCTGGAGCATGCATGCACGCGCGGCGCCAGCACACACGCACGCGAAATCAGAAGCGTCGAAATCTCCCGGAAGCGGTAAATTCGTCCTTTTATCCGATTAGTTACACGGCACGTTCCGTAATTAATTATTGGCCTTTCTCCTTTACCCAGAATCCTGGGTGGGGTCTCTAGACTTTTTAATTGAGTGTCCTGTGATAATAGGTTTTTCCCCTTTTTTCTGGCAACAAAACAGGTGTTAAGATGTTAAAACACCAAACTGAAACCTTTTACAAGGAATCATGTCTACATTAACCACAATGCTTGTGGTCAGAATGCAAACAAAAAACATACTCTGATAATATATGCATTGTCCTTGACACTGATTGGTCCACACCAGAGACAGCTTTTTTTTAGACAGATTTTTGAAGGAAACATTGTCTGCTTATTTATTTTGTTGAAACGTGACGAAGGCGTGTTATATAGTTGTGTGAAGACACAGCTTAGCGCTGCCGTTGTTGTAGGAAGACATACAGCAGGCCGATGCTTCGGGCAACGGCCCTTTATCAGAGCAGAGAGAGAGTGTAGAGAGATTGGTTGACTTGCAGTTGGGGATCAGACTTTACACGGTGGGGCCCAGGGCATTTCAATAAACCTGACAAATGAGCATGTTTCAATTGGCATAGGAAACAGTTTTATATCAGAAAACGACCGAATGTCATACAACCCCTTAGAAAGAGAAAAATATATGCCGAAACTGATTTAAAATTTTAATACATACATCAAAATTTTAATGCAGAGCGATATCATTAATCAGCTGCGCGACACGTGGGAGGAAAGCGGAGAACTCAAAGAAAACCCGGGAGTGCTATGGGGGGGGGGGTAAAATGCTCAAAGTGCCACACTGGTTCAAGAATACGCTACTTTTACTGCCATCTGCCCATCCCCCTCACATTCCGAGCCTTCGGCGACTGATTTTTTTCTTCCCCGCCAGCTCTGGAGGAGACGCGACGATATTTTTGTTTCAAATAAATCTATTTTTTGTGCTGAAAACACTGGAATAAAATCGCAACGGTATTCTTTTTAGCACCTTCATTTAAAGTGGAGGAGGAATCCTCTGAGCTACGAAGCTCTTTTTTCACAGACGTCCAGCAAATCACATCGACAAAATAATACCACAAAGGATACAAGATGAATAAAGAGAAGAAAGAGTTAAGCAAGTCACTCGAAACACAATAAAAAATATACAATGACAAAAGCGTGGGCAAATTGCAACTTCATCGTCAGTTTAATGCAGCATAGTGGCTCAGAGCTTGCACAGCCTTGCGGCGTTCTTAGGGGACGATATCGCCCGATCCTCAAGAGCCACGACGCGCCAAGTTCGGCGCCACGGCCGCTGACGTTTAGCAGACAGCTCGCGTCCGGCGACCCCCCCCCCCCGCCCCCTGGGGTGAACGCGTGAGAGCGAACGCAAGGTCGGTTGGGACGCGACAGGATTTAAAACAACAACAACAACAACAACAAAAATCCATCACTTAATAAGAGGGCGAAGCGGCCGTTTCGTGGCCGCGGCCCACGCGGTCTCAGTTCATCGGAGAGCCATCGATTTAGATCTGGCGGAGGGGCGGGGCAGTGAAAAACAGACATCACCTCTTACCGCCGCTTATCCGAGACACTAGAAGAGAAAGGGAGGTGGGGGGAGGGAAATTAAAAAAGCTGAGGTTTTTGTTTCTGAATGTGGCGGACAAGGAATGTGGTGGCTTTTCGAGGGGACCTGTCAGAAATGCAGCGTGAGGAATATGGTCATAATCGCGACTGTAATTGTACAAATGCTGACAAAGTGATCGTTGTTAAATATAAGTGGCGATCGTCAATCAATATCAATGTATAAGATCATGATAAATGCATCGAATAGCTTCTCTTGTGAATCGAGATTGTTTTTCATTTGAGCTGAATGCAATGGGTTCACGCCACACCTGCATCAGCCACTAGAGACGCAACTATTCATTGGAACCAGGAACCGATTCTTGAATTCGAATTGCGACAATGAATCATAATTCACCGAATCATAGGCTGGAGGGGAGGGGTGAATTATTAGCCCACGAATGTCCACAGACAAAAAACTAAATACACTGTGTACGATGTGGTGTAAGGAATAGGTCAAACATCCCAAAGCAAGACCCTCTTCAAAATGAGCGTTGAGTTTTGCCGAGGCTTTGCGGCTTTATAATCCTACAGCTCACCACCCCGCACGCCCAAATCCATCAGAGTTCATCGCAACACATTTACATAGAAAGTGGTTTAAATAGCAGAGAAGATTAATGAAAAGGAAGATAAATAAACAAATCCACGTACACACACAAAAACCCTCCCCCCACCCCCGTGTAGCCATCCAGACTAAGATTGGTGGAGAAAGTGCTGTTAAAGAGCACCTATGAAGGTCGGCATGGCACACGAGAGGGGGTGGGTGGCCAACACCACGCCCGGCCGCCTTTGTCTCCCCAGGGGCGATGTTTTTACACACCGAACCAGGTACTCATTTGAGGCCGAGTCGACCTAGGGGAGGCCCAGGTTCGGTTAAAATAATCGTCACTGGTGTTGGCCGTGACCTGGAATCTCGGGTTGCTGGATTCATAGCACAGCGCGCTCACCGTTGCACTGCCAGTTCCCACACACATACAGACGCACACAACATTCCACCTCTTTCATCATTGGCGAAACCTGTATGCGGGCAGCCGATAATTAAACTTCACCGCACAGAGATAGAAGACTCCATGAAAAATGCAACGTGAACAAAAATAACCAAGACGGAGCCATTACAAATAATTAATAAACACACCCACAACAAGGTGGATGTTGCGTTGCCAAAATCCATTTAAGTGGCCTATTCATCCGCACCGCCGCCTGAAGCGGTGATAGACATCCTCAGCGGAAGTGTTTGTTGCAGCTTAACTTTGATCTCTCTGCAAACGCGTGTGTGCATTCGTTTACATAACATGAGCACATGCGAAGCGTTACCGGCAGGGTGACGCAGCGGTTAGAGTGCGCTTGACTCGCAGTCGGAAGCTTGCAAGTTTAAATCCTCGTCTGGGAGAAACACAGCTCTCCCACGAAGGCCTGCCTAGCGTGACGGTGGGAAGGGGCAACCGTGCTAATCGGAGGTGCGAAAAAAGCATCATCAGCCATGGCCAATCTGCTGCTGGACGAAGGCCTACCCAATGCCGCCACCATAACTCGTGATACCAGGATGGAACATTCCACCCAGCACCTGCACAGGTGCTGATTTCATCGCTCCGTCTCTGCGGTGGAGGATCCTCTCGTTCTATTTGGTGGCGGCCACTATTGTCGCTATTGAAGACCATCGGCCATCGTCCCTTCTCGTGGCGTGTCCTGCACAAGCCCACTTACTTGTATTCACAGATTGAATTATTGAATCAATCTGGAATGTGTTACCACCATGGCAATGTGGAATCTGCACCAATTGCTCAGGGGTCACCAATGGGGACGAGCAGGAGCAGATTTCGATGCAGTATCTCTTCTGTTCCCGTGGAACCAGAGCAGAAAAGATCTCCCATCTTATACGATTGCCCTTATACATAGAAAAATTACAAAGAAAAAGAACTCACTCCCCCCCCCCCCCTCCCCCATATATAGCTTTTAACAGACTTTTGGGGAAAGTGCTGTGAGCAAACCCCTATGAAGGCCGACACGGCACAAGGGGGGGGGTGGAAAAAAAAGATTCTGATGGTGACGACGATGTAAATGACAATGAAGTGATTACAACAGAGCTGGAGAACGTGGTTATCTTACAACAAAATGAACCTCGTCACTGGGACTTCCGTCACCTCTCCGATTTAAACGCGTATCACAACGCAGCATTAGAGAAGGCCGGTACGCCTAGCTCCGCAGCACATGAACCGCAAGTTAATTAAAACCAAATAAAGCAGAGGAAAATCAATTTCTTGAGACTCAAAACGATTATAGTGGAAAGATTGTTATTATCTCTGAAATAAAACTTTAATCTTATTGCGAGGGAGGCAGCACCACTCGCAGTGTGACCAATGCATTTGATTTACATCATCGTGAAATAAATAATAGGATGATTTCTTATTTACCGTTTCCAGGCTGATCCAAGACAATTATATTCCCACATCCTCGTCCATAAATTATCTTACACTAATTTAATTTGAATCACTTTCCACGGATAATCCGTTGCAATTAAATATAATTTTATTCATTTTCCTTTTATTTTTTTAAATTCTACTTCATTCATTATATTTCACTGGCGTTTTTTTGTTAACTATACTCCGATAAATTTCCGTAATATATATTTTTTTCTTAGTTATGAAGAACGATTTAAAAACTGAACACGGGCGCAGGAAACAACAACGACGGAAAACGATTTTTTTTGTTGAATTAATTATTTAAAGCAAAAACGCTAGACTGTTTATTTCCATTTTAAGATATATTATTTCATTTATTAAACATGGGCGCTGTTTATAGATTTTAACACAATGTATATTAAAATGTCGTAAGCATAACTTATTTTAAATTGCCTTCATTTTTATAAGGCCAGTCATTTTTTTTTTACCTCGGGACACCCTGGTTTATTTATGAATATTGTAACATTTTACTTGAGCGGAATTTTTTTTGGGTTTTCCAATCCCCTTCATTTTATGAATTGCAGCTTTAACGTGTTTCACGTTGTCAAGCGAAAATTTTCCCACAATGTAATTTCACTGAGTAGGAAACTCCCTTCGAGATTATTAGAAGGTATGTTTTACATGTATAATTGCCATTACTATTGAACGCTTATACATTACACTTTTACTTTGAATTTATCATTTTGATTTCATAAAACGTAAGTCTTTCACCACCAACACAATCACTGTCATTCCTACAAAATCTCTCCGTTTCGAGTTTCATCGCTTCATTTACTTTTCATGAATAACCATTCATTAAATACATTTTACTTTTTCAAACGCAAGTCAATACGCCACCACTGCCACCACCACCACCAACACCATCATCATCGTTTTAATAATTCCTATACTAATGTTAATAGTATACTTTAACACCAATTAGCTTATTTTCACTTTCTTACATTTAATTAAACTCTTTCTTAATACCATCAAAGGCAAGTCTTTCACCGCCACCATCGTCATCTTCACTCACAAACACCACAATTAGTTGTACCACTTAAACGCTAATTCACGATACTTTATTACACTCAATACATTTATTTATTTCACCAAAGGCAGACAAAACCTCTCACTGCCACCACCGTCGTCATTCCCACGAACACCCCACTGTATTTTTAAAATAATTACTTTATAACACACGCGTCGCCGCCCCACCGCCACCGCCACCGCCGCCGCCACCCCAGCTATCTGCTCCGACCGCTTTCCACGCTCGGGGCCGTGGGAGCCGGCGCCCCGATGGTGCTACTCGCCGGGCGGCGCTGCCACGCGTGCGTCGCCCTGTGCATGGTGCTCGCCAGCCTCCTCCTCACCGACAGCTACCTCGTGTCGCAGCAGCAGGGCGGACGCCGCATGGCCGTCTCCATCCTCAACCTTGTCGGGGACGTCTGCTTCCTGCTCATCCTGCGGTCAGTCGCCCCCTATGCCCCCCCCACTCCCAGGCGGCTTGCCCTGGCCTGACCTGTTCTCTCAGTGGTCGTGTGGATTTGTCTCTGGATCCTACGGTTTTAACCTCCACATTTACAATCAACATGCATTTTAGAGCATTTGGCTGCTGTACATTTCCACGTGATAAGCAACTTCATTGAGCTATCATTTGTGGCCAGGTCGCTTCTGAAAAATAGCTATATAGCTCAGTGGGCCTTACCTAGTAAAATATATAAATACAAAGTTTAATTTAAATACCGGTAGTTTAGTTTCCCTATCTTATCCGATAATACTCTGCCCTTCCCAATCCTAACCTATCCCATTATGGACTGCCATATCTTAAACTCTATACCCTATTCACTCCTTTCCTGCCCTGGCATTACCCCATCTGCCTTGCGCTGATTTAGTCTGCATTGCCCCATCTGCCTTGCCCTATCTCACCTCATCACCGCATGCAACTTCTACGCTGTCTGCACGTCATTACGCAAGCATCGCCAGCAGAATTACCATCACTGTCAATAGCATGAGCACCATCATTCACCAGGATCTGCAGGGACAACGATCTCCAGCACAGACTGTTTGGTGCAAGGAATGCTACAGTGGGCATCTGTTTAGGCCGGTAGGACACACGGATGAGGTGGTGTGGGCTGCACCATGCCCTTTCTTTGATGTCTTGGTATTCCTATCATCAAGTTAGACATGTGGATGACAATCCATTGGTGCGACAGAGACGTTTGGGGAGAGACGAGTGGATCCAAGGTCAAAACGGAGAACTTTTCTTTTTTGCTGATCAGGAAAATAAATAATGAAGAGTGAAAAGAATGAGACAGAGAAGGAGAGAGAGGAAGAGGCAGATCTAAACCAAGCGGAAGACAGACAGTATGAGAGACAGAGTGAGAACGTGAGAAGGATAGACAGAGAGCCATAGGAGAGACAGAGGCAGAAAGATAAGAGGCACAAAGGGAGACAGAACGACAGACACCGAGACGGAGAGAAAAGGAGAGACGGAGAGAGAGAGGTAATTTACATCATCCCATGCGTAGGGAAATGTGCCGATTATTGGACATAGCACCGCGTTCCGTTTGAGGGAGCTGGCAGACACTCCGTCATATTACTCAGCTTCGCCGCGCTTATTAGCCCCAACACTAACATCATCACCGTGGTCGTCATCATCAGTGGCACCTCGAGCAGTGCTGCAACCAGTGACTAATCGTGGTATCAATGATTAGCGGCTAATGTCGGTGAAATAACTTTATCAGCACCATTCATCAAAGGTTGAATTCTAATGGCCTGTAAAATCATTATTATTACTACTGTGGGTGGAAAAATTCACACCCCGATGCCTCCCCCACCCTGCCATGCCGGATGTGATCAGTGGTCGCGATTCAAGGTCGACATTCGAATAAAGAATCGGTCATTATTTTGACGCTGCGGTGAATGGTAGCGCCTCTAGTGGCTGCAGGGACGATGCTTACCGACGACACGAAGAGCACGCGAATCGCGCGGCATCCTCTCTTGAAAAAGCGCAATTCCATACGAGTCTCATGAGCTTAAGAATCAATATGAATACTGGGATGGCTCTATGCCATGTTACAGTCCGAGTATTTAACAATTATGACTTTCTTAAGAACGTACAGGATTATAATTGTCGAATTTGTAACGTGCATAGATATTTCGCGTAGAGGCGCAGGAAACCACAGACAAGCAGGAGGGCAGCCAGAACCAGGGCCACGAACAATTGCCCGTCTTCTGCGGTCCTATATTGGGGTATTTTGGCCAATGGTGTTGGCTGAAAACGTGGTTCAATAATGAATGAAATGAGGGGTGAAATGAGGGGTAATCACATGATTCGCCCCCATTACTTCCTCTCCATCTATTTTGTTCACCTCATCTCCACCATTACATCTCCACCATTACATTCAAATGTGCCATTCTCAATTCTCTGCAAAGCACCTTGGTCAAGGCCTTGGTCAAGGCGCTACATTACTAAGACACGATAAGGTTACATACAGACATAGATAACAGCTCAGTATTAGATAGGACAAGGATCCTGCTGAAGATGAGACAGTGGGTCCGTATCGGAAGAGGTAAGAGTTCAGCATTGAGAGACAACAGCATCTTTGGATGAGACGTGGGTTCTACATGTGACGATACGAGGGTTGACGACCGGATGAGACGATATTTTCTATCGGTTATTTCCAAGAGTCCTGCATTAAGTGAGGCGAGGGTCCTACGTGGTTTGAGACGAGGGCTCGGTGTCCCCTCCATGTGAACCTGGCAGCGAAAAGTCGCGCGTCTGCTTCGGGGGGGGGGTGGGGAAATGGATAAATCAACTCCTCGCTATGCCCCCCCCGCCAACGCTACAGGACTAATTGTCCATCATGGCTTCCCCGCATAAATAACACACGTCCACAAAATTTAATGAGTGATGATGCTACACGCGCCATACATCACAGGCGCTCGCAGCCGTAGAGAAGCCGAGCGGAGCAGTGCACCGCCTTCATTCAACAAGAGGGTAAATATATAAAACAAAAAGGTAATGGCGCAGCCCTGCAAGTACTTTGCTCGTCACTGCTGGCAGAAGAGCTTCCACGAAAGGAAGCTCTCGAGAGTCCCCGCCTTGACAGAGGATATTTTGGCCCACACTTCCACGTTGGCCAGACGTCTTGGAAGAGTGCCAAGGCTTTACCCACACTGGACCTACCCACTGTGGTATGTACCCATTAACACTGCTGATTGGACATACGAGGTTGGGGTGTGGGTTGGAATTAAACTATTGGCATTTTTTTTTACCGGGTAAGGCCCACTGAGTTATATTGCTCTTTTTCAGAAGCAACCTGGCCATAAATGACAGCTCAATGATGTGGCTTAATCATGTCGAAATGTATATCAACCAAATACTCGAAACGCACGTTTCTAAATGTGGAGGGCAAAACCAGGGGACCCAGAAAAAAATCCACGCGATCACGGGGAGAATATGCAAACTCCAAATATACAGGCGTTAGGGTCGGTATCGAGCCCACGACCTCCTGTATATTAGGCAAGGTAGTTATCTCGAAAACACTTGCCCCATAGTTTCAACTTCCACGCCGGGAGATGGAATCGAACTAGTGTAGTAGATGAAACAAAGAATTGCAAGTCTCTGCACTGCAAGTCCAGCATAATAACCGTTACACCACTGTGGTTGCCTCCAAGTAAGCTATATATATAAAAAATGCGATACCCCGGTGCAAAATACACGGGGCTCGCCGGCAAGCGCACGGGTGAGTGGGTTTTATTCCGCGCCCGTGCGTCTGTCGCCTCTGAACATCGCGCCGCTACCACTGGCAATCGCATTCGCGGTGAAGGAGAACCAATCGGTGACGGTGGTGGCAGCGAAATGGAATTCTTTGTGTTAGGGGTTTGGTCCGAATTCAGCTCCATGCGCGCTCATATCATGGCCGGGTCAGAGGAGAAACACATCCACTCTGGAGTCACCGATTGCTGGCACAGTGATGACTCTGGTGGGGAAAAAATCCAGGAGGAAGATGACGATGATGATGATGATGATGACGATTACAATGTTGCCATACGAATGGCTTTCAGTGTAATAGACGAGGATGATGGTGATGCCAAAATTATTTCTGTATGTGGAAAAGGTGAGATATGTGAACATCTATAAATAATCATGAACAAACACTGCACCGGGCATGGGCAGATATGTGAAGGTTGGGTATCAATCTTGATTTGAAGCTTTCGTGACTGCAGGAATCCATAGTATTTGGTTCTTTCGGTAATATCGCGTAAGTAGAAAAAATATAATAGATCCCAATTTCCGACAGCCTAAAATCGGCACTAGCTAAAGGGTTGAATTCCGCAGCAACCCCCAAACGCATCCCAGTGGATGATACAATCCCAGGTTGACGCAGCCTCCAAAGGCCTGGGACACATCCCGGCAGACACCGCCAGACCTGAAATCGCTGCCATCCTCAAAAACGCCAAGAAACCCATCAGCAACATCAGCAAGGACGAGCGCCTTGAACTCTCTAAATCCAAAAAAAAAGAGTAAGGTTGGGTATGTGATGTTGTACTGTATCTGAATTTGCACTCGGCTAGCATTCCCGGTCAGCAACTTCAACAAGTGTTCCCATTTGGTTACCCAGATAACATTCCCATTAGGCTACCCAGATAGCATTCCCACTCAGTTATCTGGTTATAATTTCCACTCGGCTGTCCAGATAACATTCGCACAGCACACTGCCGTCTGAGAGTTGGTGCATGCTCGTTTGGATTTTTGGTTCCTGTGTCTCTGGGCGATGCACCTGGGTCACCGGTCACGCCGGCAGTTTCCCGGCATGGAGTGAGCAGGAGGAGCGTCGTGCCGCCAAGCCTCCCGGCGCGGCGAGATTGGGTAATGGTCGGCGGTAAAACTCAACGACACTGACTTTAAAGAGGCACTGCTTCCCCAACCGATGGGAGTCGGACGTTCGGCGAAACCTGACGACGTTAAAATAAACACACCGCAGGGGATTGGCTCAAAAATGGGGTGGTGTTTTTATTATTATTCTGGGAGAGTAAATCGATAGCTCTGTGCACTGCGAGCTGCATGGGTGCTCAGCGGTGCATCTGGCGGCGGGTGGGGGAAAAGGAGGCTTTTTTTGTAAAACCTTGCCTGGGATATAACATGAGGCTTACAAGCAAACAAAAAACGCCTTCGGATTTCAAAGTGTTTTCGGGAGACCTCCGCTCTTTTGGGTGCTTGCCGCAGAGCAGGAGGCGAGATTCCTGGGGAGGAATAAGCGTGCGTGATCCTTGGAATGCCACATGCATCGTCCGCTCAAGCAGTTTTGTCAGATTTACCGCGAACATTGTGGGCAGACTTTACGGCCGCCACCTCGAATCCCTACTGACAGAACCCGCTCCAGTCATGCCACGCGGATCTCACAGACGCATGCCCGAGTTTATGTAGTAATAAATAATTACCACACAAATATTTAAAATTAAGCTTAAACCCTTTTCCATTCCGATGACACGTGGAATCTGAAGAAAAAAAAAATTTTACTTTATCGGTACGTCTTCAGGTTGGAAGACGGACCGAGGCTCCCACAAGGCCATGTGAGAGGGCGTGTGGCAGTTTGGCGCCAGCTATCATAGAGTGCGGTCGTGTCGCTACAGTTCTCTGCGGTGAGTACTATGTTTTTAAAAAGAACGGCGCTACGCCTCTCTAAATCAAATTTCCGCTAACTATTTGCGCGTTCCTAGATTCAGCGGTGAGTCGGACCCACCCTGCAACTTGCAGATGACTCGGAATGGGAAAAGGCTAATTACAAACTAGAAGTGTTGTGCGGGTGGGGCCGGGGGGGGGGTCGGGTTGGGAGCAGTACCGCAGCGGTTAGCGCATCGCGCCGTTAACCCGGCGAGCCGAGTCTCCACTGTCATCCACGGCCAACACCCAGCGGCGCACGGTATACCCGAACCAGTCATCGGCACCCATGACACACCCCCCCACCCCGACACCGCCGTGCCTTCACCACACCGCGTTGACCTGCATGGTGAAGGCATATTCAGGCAATCTCGACAGGGCATGTGGGTGGGAAGGCTTTCATCCAGCAGTGGTTTGTACAGAGGGCTAGTGAGAGCGCTGCAGCTTCTGGAGCACGCGCACGAGGCCAGAACGGGGCCGCTGGCCTCGCTGCGTGTGGATAAGAAGAGGCCACTCGAAGAATTTTTGGAGAAATCCCATGGAAATCTCCTCCAGGCACACACGATGGTAACAACACGGGCTTTTGCGGGAATTGCCAACGGATTCTTTGTCTCTTCGTGATATGTCACCACAACCGGAATAAATTGGGGGGCATTACAATATATGAAAAACAAATTTTTCACTGTTAATTATCATCACGAGTGGCGGGCGGCACACCCCCTGTAATCCCTGCACCGCGAAGGCGGGGGTTGGTGAACCATGACAAGATCACCATGAACCCTGAGAATCCGACCCACGGATGCCTGCTGGAGGCAGTAAAGCAAGGAGGTTATCATTGGTAACTAGAGTCGCACCGTGGGCTATTTCCTAACTGTCTATTGGTGTGAGAAGAGATATAATAAAAAAAAACTGCTGGTTGCTGGGTAAAGTGAAATGGAAGGAAGGCTCTCCCATAGGGTCGAAGATTAAGCCAGCGTGGCCGAACAAGCCCTTGACACTGATGCCAGTATCGAGGTGATAAGATCATTGCAACAATGGCTGCGGTCTTTGGCGATGAAAGAGAGATACTGAGAGGACACGTTGCAATTTCTTTGTTTAACCGAATGAGAAGTCAAGAGGCCAGGATGAGTCCCATTTCCGAGCATGACCTGGGGCATTAGTCTGCCAGTAGGGGGCAATAATTGCTATTTTATAGCCCCAATGGAGTAATTAACTGTGAAACTATTGAACTTGGCAAAATTGGACACTGAGAATAAACGAACGAATCTTGTGAATTACATGAGGGGTATCTTTAACGTTCACTGTGAGGCAGAGAGAGTAAAGGTTGTTAATCCCGCGGTATTAACCAAGGCGGCCGCCGGATGTGAACCGTCAAACCTCCGGAACTCTATCAAGCGGCAAACGTGGCTTCCGCTCTGGTAGCCGCGTCACCGCCCTGCGGACACCCTCTCGCTCTCCCGGTTGTCACCAAGTCGGATGAACCTAGCGCGGCGCGAGGAACAATTCGTCACCACTCGCACATGCAGTGGGGTGAGAGGCGCTCACTGCCAAATAAAAATCCCCAAAATAATGAAACCCGGGGAGTTACAAACGACGGGCAGAGGTGACGAGCGGTGAATCTCACTCTCCCGCCGCCGGACGTTTTTAACGTCGCCGGTGAAGGAATTGTGCGGCCGCCGTATAAAACACGATCAGATCGCATCGGCAAGCGCCGAAAAAGCGCTGGATACAAGAGAATATAAAGCAAAAGTTACGAGTGGCATCGAGTGTTTGTTTACACTGCCAAGGAAAATAAAGAGCGGCGTTCCGACAGTTTCCCAGTCGTCTGACCGCAGATTCAAACATCTCTCTTCTGGACGAAAATGCGTGTTTCTTTTTTTTAATGTCCATCTTTATTCTTCATTCATGGATATCAAAGCTGCAAAGAGAGAAAGGGTTTTTTTTTTGGAAAGGAGGCCTTGTGGCTCAGAGGTCCATGTCACACTTGCAAAATGAGCCTCGTCCTGGTCGGTTGACTTCTCATCCGGCTACACAATAAAACTTCACGAAGAGGTCTGTGGCCCCGAGCTGGCACTGGGTTCGAATCCGGGCAGCCGCCTGTGGTTGAACTGGGCTGATGCTGGAGAAGTGATGGTCTCAGCCCAGTCACCAATGACCGCACATAAAAAAAGTGTTTAACCGCTTCATAAAATGTGTATATCCGATTAATTTCAATTAAAACTCTGACTGTCAATGTGTAGCAGGCTGGGTAGGAAAAGGCAGTGCTCCCAACTGTGTATATAAAACATTATTCGGTAATGCTGCTGTTGCATTGGCAGTGGGGCACAAGCACAATTAACACAACTACCAAAAAATATAATCGGCAACGTTTCGGGCGATAACCCTTTTTCAAGGCGCGTACAATTTACGTCCGCTATTATATATATTTTTTATTTACAGAGAAAGTGTTGTTGACAGATGTGTGGATAAGCAGTCACTTGAATGGATCTCGGGCGTAGTTCTGTGATATCTGCTTCCCATTGCAACACGGCGAGGGGAGGGAAGTTGCACAGCTCTGCGACTACTGCGAGTGCAAAGTTCACGTCCGAATGGATTCCTCGTCCCGTGACGTAAGGCTGATTGCATAATCGGGATAGAATTGAGCAAAAATCACAAAGTAAATTACTTTTCTTTGAATTTACCTGCTCCCATCCGTCACTCTCTTGATTCAGTTTTACTTCTGCTCTCCCTTGCAAGAGACTTGTCATCCCAATGGGCTCCGAGTTCGTTAAATACCAAATCACAGTCTCGTCGTTATATTTCATTTCCTTGCCCGCTCGTGAGTTTGTTTCTGATTAAATAAAATAAACCCCCTTTGAAGACGCATCCTCAGCGGCGCACCACGCTTCTCCGCACCGCTATCCCTATCCTCCCACGCACGCGTCAACCACAAACAAATCTCGCCCTGCGGCCTGGCATTAGCCACGCCATGTTTTATTCAGCAGTTCCGAGACACAGAGGAGAAGTCTCTATTTTTTACAAGTTCTGGTTAGGCCACCACTTGTCAACTGATTGAGTCTGACGATGCGGCATCTCGGAGGTCGGGGGTCAGGGTGGAATGTTTCTGCCGTGAATAGAACGGTCCTCGTATCACATTGTGTTGCTCTTAAACAGAAGGGAAACCAAACAGACAGACAGCTCTTGCCTTGCCTTGGAGACGCACGCCGAGGCTGCGTGCATCCTGGGCAATGACAAAGAGTTTGAATTTATCATAAAAAAATAGTTTTAAAGCATACGTTATAAAGAGCACTGAATTATTTCGGTCAGGAGCGCTCTCACGATCCTGCACGGGCGACGCCGTACTCGGGAGAACATCGGCGCAAGTTTCTTTACCACAGGGTCCGCGGTCGCTTTGAAAGTCTTTCAACTCTCGCCAGCTATGGTTGAAAGCATTCCTGCATACGCTCTGTCTGTTTCATGTCAAAGTGGAGGCTACGATAAATATCATTCAATATAAAGTATCTCTTTTTAAATATGAATAAACTTGTGTTTCCATTGTGGACTTTGTAGAAAAAACCAGCAAAATTTATCAAAGGGGTTTATCACCCCAAAAAACCCGAGCCCCAAAATGGATCATCCTTGGCGGTCAAGGTGATGACGTCATTACACATGACGACATCCTGCTATGTCACGCGTCATGCTTCTCGTGACGTCCTCTCGTTGTGGTGACTTAGAACGCACCATTGTTATTGTCGTCGTGCATTAAATCTTTATGGGCACAAATGCACGTCGGAAAGCGAATCTGTGCATACGAGCAGTTTTCCTTCTTTGATCAAACTCACGAACAGAGCCTCAAAACCGTCGGACATCCCATCACAAACAGCCAGTGCATCAATCAGATGACAGCCGGTTTTTGTTTGGATTGTGCCTTGTTCGAAAATTGATCTGCCGGCGTTTGCCTTGGTGGTGACAACACCACTGTGCTCAAATGCAAGCCCAACGACGTCTTCCTGTACCGAATAGGAATGCTCGGTTGCCCTATCTCATACGCGTACGCCACTCTGCTGGATAATTCACTGCTGCATTTGGTACGAGTGCACGCTCCACCAAGGTGGTGATCGGAGTCAAGGGTTGGCTGGGTGGAGGTCACAGTACAGTGAGATCACCGCGTGGCTCAGGGATCAGAGCGCTAACCCAGCACCGCTGAGAATCTGGACTCGACTCCTGGTTTCAGGCACCAGCGAATAAACTGGGTTCTCGAGTGTTGCGAGTTTGTGGTCTTAGTCTGGTCACGAATTTCCACTTAAGTGTGACATTTTTCAGGACGTATATTTAGGCTTTGATCAATGCGCCATGAACACTCTTTGCAGGGTATTAATGAGCTGCCTCTAACGAGGATAAATAGATCTATTGCAGTGTTTTCGTCATCCTCCATCGCTGTTTTATGACACATAGTGATGCAACCCGCTGGCAAATGCAAATATCTTCGGCTCATGGCATGATGCAGATAGCACAATGGGAAAAAAAAATAAGCGTATATACTTATTTTAAAAGAATAACCAGACAGAGGTCCAGGGGTTGGTGGAATATATCAAACAATATCACAATTCAAACACACAAACAACTCAACACCACCAAGACAACAGGACCACAGTGCAGTTCTTCAGAAGCTGTTGATGCTTTTTTTCGATAATGGACAAAAGGCTGAGCGCTTTTAGTCCACGCACACGTCTCTCTGCGCCGTTGGAAACGCTCGGCACGGCGCTCACCACGGCGAGTGGCCGACAACCTTGACTCATGTCACACAGTCGAGTGGCACTTTTGTGCGGGTTTTGTGTGTGTGTTTTTTTAACCCTTTAGCGATGACAATTAACGGTGCGCTTAAATGCTCACTGAGAATGATTAAACAACTGCGGGCCACTGTCAATCACAGTCGCGGGGCGGCTATGCTGCATAATAACTGGGGTGCCAGAGTGCCGTTTAAAAAAACGCGCGAGATGCGTGTCGCGAATGCAGACGCTGCCTTCACTCAAATCCGTCATGCGGCAGCGACATTTTTCATTTCATCAAGCGACAAAAGGCCGCTGCTAATTCCTAAATCGAGAGCTCGTTACGGCCTGAATGACGATAAGGGTGGAAAAAAAAAGCGTCGGTTTGATCGAGACCTGGCGCGAATATTCATTTTTATTTTTAGTTCTTTCATTTCAAATTTGCACGTTATTGTTATTATTACTTACACGGGTTTTTTTGTTTCCTTCGTTAATTATGACCCCCCCCCCCCACCCCCCGCGATCGCGCTCGTTCGCGGGCACGCGGGAATTCTCGCCGACGACACCAGCCACTGCCTGACAATGCTCATTAGTGGGATTGGCAAAGTGTCCCCAATGCAGGACTCCTCTGGAAAAAAACAAAAAAGTCCATTAGCCTCGGTGAGACCTTGCCGGACATATATATGAAGGACATTATTATACCCAAATTATGGAACAGCTGTGGAAGATGCCAATATAACCCAACAACTGACCAGGTGCCGCTCGGTAAACAGTGGTGTGCCGCGTCTGAAATATTTATGAGGTTTTTCGCCCTCAGAGGTCAATTAAGCCACGATAAATCTAAAATAAAGTTGTTTCACACATATATAAACAGATGTTTTTATATAACAGATGTTTTATATTATCAACTCAGACGTGAAAAACTGGTTTAAAACTATAATTAAAATGCTAAATCTCAGCAGTGCTGGTTCATTGCACTGATATGACCATCATGAACCCTGTGAACCACCCATACATGCAGTCTCAGTGTTTAATATCCAAGTAATCTAATGTCTCCCCATTTTTTATTTCTTCCCCATCTCCCTTCTATTGCCATCTCGCTTTCCCTCAATCTCTCCTCGTGTCACTCCTTGTCTTTCCTCCTTCTCCTCCTCTCTTTGTCCTCTCCCCATTTTCCTCAAAACCCAACTTTATTTGTCCCTTAACTTTCCCCCCGCATCTCCCTCTCCTCCCCGTGTCACCGTGCAGCTACGTTGCCGTGTGGGTGGGTGCCGAGGCTCGCACGCCACGCCGAGCCTACGCCTCCATCCTATGGTTCCTCTATGTCTTCGTGCTCGAGATAAAGCTCTACTTCGTCTGCCAGAATTATCGTGGCGAGGCCTCCACGCTCTCCCCATCTTCCCCTTCCTCCTCCTCCTCCTCGTCCTCTGCTGCCACCTCATCTGCCGTGGCGGACGACACGGGCCTCGGCCGCAAGTTGCTCACGCTCTTCCTGTCGGTGTGCGTGCCGGGCCTCTACGTCATCCTCGTCGCGGTCGACCGCCTCGACTGCCTCGACACCGACGGCTCCTCGTCACTAGACGACGATGACGACGACGAAGACGACCGCGACGACAGCAACGTCGACGGCAACGGCTGCAGCACCGTCGACCGCGACCGGGCGGACGAAGACGACGAGGCATCCGGCGCGGGCCGGTGCACGCGCTCCCAGGACGCTGCGCTGTCCGGCGATCCGCAGCCGCCGCCCGCCTCACCCGAGGAGGAGGAGGAGGCGGCCGCCGCGGAGCGTCGCCGCGAGCGCCGCAATCGGCAGCGCCGCCGGGCGGCCGCAGCGCCACCTCGGGGTCCGCCGCCACGCGCCGCCCATGAGCGGGCGCTGGCTGAGGCGCTGAGCTGCCTGCTGCTGCAGCGCAAGGAGGAGGTGCGCAGCCACGTGTTCGTGGTGGCGCTTGACCTGCTCGACGTGCTTGACGTGCAAGCCGGCCTCTGGGAGTCGCGGGCGGCAGCGCCCGGACGCAGCTCCGCCGTCCCCGCGTTCGGCTCTTCCTCCTCGTCCTCCTTCTCCTCCTCTTCCTCGTCGTCGCTGCCTCCGCTCTGGGCCGAGAACCTCACCTTCTTCTACTGCTACATCTTGCTGCTGGTGCTGCCGTGCGTGTCGCTCAGCGAGCTGGGCTCGCTGCTCGACCGCGGCACCACACTCTACCCAGCGCTCAGCCTCATCACCATCAACGTGGTGGCCGTGTTCGTCCGTGCAGTCACGCTCGTGCTCTACGCCGGCGCAAGCGTCTCCACCATCTTCATCGGCAAGAACATCCTGGCACTCATGCTCAAGACATGCTCGCTGCTCGAGTTTGTGCGCCAGGTGCCCGACGGCGCGCAGCAGCAACAGCAGCTGCCTCCCGCACTCGTGATGGGCGGCGGGGGCGGCTGCGGGGGGGGCGGCAACATGGCCACCGGCGCTGCCATCGCTGAGCTGCAGTTGGTGACGACGCACCGCCAGCTGTCCCATGAGCCGCTGGTGGCACACATTCACCAGCAGGTACCCAACAGCTGCCTCGGAGATGATGCCGCGCTGACCGCCGCTGGCGCCGCCGCCGCGTTCTCCTTCAACTCGCTGCACCGCGGCGACGGCGTGGCCGAAGCGTCGGGCCAGCGAACACTTCCGCTGAACCTCCCGACGCAGAACCGCTCGCTCATGCCCGCCGATGTGTCATGAGCAACGAAGCGACGTGTGGTGGCGGCAGCGGCGCCGCGGGCAGTGGCTGGAGGACTAACTTCCCGCGGCGCTCGCGCGAATTAAAAAGATCGATCGTTTACACAGTTCCCAACCCACCCCCCCCCCCCGTCCACGCCGCTCTCACTGTCCTCTGTCCTGGGTCGTTCGTGTCAAATCCAGCATGAGGTTTTCAGGCATGGTGGCGACGGCGCTCCGTGAGAGAAGAGGGGAATTGGCGCCATAGGCGTGCAGATTAAGAAGCTCTTTCCCCCCCCCCCCCGCCGCGACGGAGTGAGAGTATGCTGGGTACATTTTTACAGCATTGATCTCTCTCCTTCCTCATGTGCATGTGTGCGTATGTGTGTGTCGGGAGCGGCAGTGCAGTGGTTAGCGCACTGCACTATGAACCCGGCGACCCAAGTTGGATTCCCCGCTCAAAGCCAACATTGGTGACGGATATGTGAATCGATCCAGGGGCTCCTCTAGGTCGACTCAGCCTCAAATGAAGAGATGGTGCAGTGTGTAAACATCAGCACTGGCGAGACAAATGTGGCCGGACGTGGTATTTGCTACCCTTGCCCCAAGAGTCTGTTAAATCTCTGACGGCTGGGTTTTGTTGTACGTGTGTGAACCTGGACCATTTGTTTTTTTCTGTCAAGGACGTTCCGTGTCCTTTAGACACGCGGTTAATCAAAATCTGGCGCCGCAGGTCTTGGAAACAAAAACTAAAAAAGAAAATCATAAAAAACCGTGAACATTACTTGCCAAGCACAGCACTTACATTACAATTTTATGAAGGTGTGTCCCATAATCCAACTGTCAATAAACTCGGGCGCTGGAGGAATTTAAAGTGGGGGCGTATAACTTTGAGAATGGGCCGCTAGTCTGAATAACGGAGATGGATGAACGGTATGTGCCATGCGAGTCTGGTGATTATCGTCGTAGCGATGACACAGGTGTGTAATCCAGCGCTTTCGTTCTGGGGGTCGGTGGATCGCGCGCAGATTGCGGCCGCTAATGACGTGCGAGTGTCGCCCATCCTGTTGAGCAATGAGGTACCAATAGCAGACAGTACAGAAAGTCGGTTTAAGTGCGGCGGGGTGTTTGGGTTGGTGGATCACCACGAGATCGCGGTGTGCGTGGCATACCAGCCATACTGTATCGATTCATCGATTAAAACAGATTCCTATGCTCAGAAATCATTTGCACATTTGTGCGCTTGACAATTGGTTATGTACGATCAATGGAAATGATCGACTAATGACACAAAGGAGAAAAAAATATTCTTGATTCTTGCATCGCTCACTGCCCACCGGACATGTAAAAATCGTTGTGCGGGTGGGAGGTGAATTGAATTAACTACTGGGTACCTCCCTGCGAGGTGGGTGGGGGGGAGGCAGCGAGGAGGGCAGCAGAGCAAGTAGGTCGCTGACCGATTAGATCCGAATGTGCTCGCTGTCTTCGAGGATACGCGAGGTTTCACTTCGCTCGTCTCCCACACACACACACCATAAACACACTACGCCAGACAACGGACATTCAACGCGAGTCACGACCCTTCTCAACAAACGACTATTGGGACCAACGATTCAACTTTGATTGCATTCATGACTCAAGTATTCCAGTGGCAGTGTATATTTTTGTCTCCGATTACATAAATAACATAAAACAAAACAGCTTTGGCTGCTAATGCCGCCGGCAATTACGCAAATCTTGTCGTGAGCTGTCATCATTGTTGTTGTTGTTGCGTGTTAAGGGTTGTTTTCTCAATTTCAGTGTGGGGGATTTTCAACATTTTGCACGCGTGTGTGTGTGTGCATGTGGGGAGACTTAGTGTAGCGGTTATTGCGCTGTTCTACAAACCCGGTGACACGAGTTATATTCCCACTCACGGCAAACACCGGTGACAATTATCTGAACCGGACCTGGGCCTCCCCTAGGTCGACTCAGCCTCAAATGAGTACCTGGTGCGGTGTGTATTTAACATCGCTGTTCTACAAACCCGGTGACACGAGTTATATTCCCACTCACGGCAAACACCGGTGACAATTATCTGAACCGGACCTGGGCCTCCCCTAGGTCGACTCAGCCTCAAATGAGTACCTGGTGCGGTGTGTATTTAACATCGCCGCTAGGGAGAAAAAGGCGGCCGGGCGTGGTGCTGGCCACCCACCCCCTGTCGTGTGCCGTGCCGTCCTTCATAGGTGCTCGCTAACAGCACTTTCCCCAACAGTCTGTTAAGGCTATACGGGGGGATCTTTGCCTTTGTCTATGTGTGTGCGTGCGCGTCAGCAACGCGTGGAAAGAAAAAGCACACAGCAGCGGTGGCATTCGTCGCGTCGGCTCCATCGCTCTCACCCGGGATTACGTGAGCGATCTTTTGGCGTGTCCAAAAAAAACGTATTGGCCATTACGTTCCATCAGCCAGGGGCGAAGGTCAAACAGTGGTTGTCACAAGTACTCGGTAATGCATTTCATATATTTATTTTCCTTACTTTTCAGTGAAAAGTCTGCCGGACCAATTTTTGCCCTCCAACAAAATGTATAGGGTAAAAATAAATATACAGAAACAGAGAACGAGTGTACACATTTACAAGCAGAGATCTCCACATCAGAAGGCTGCACGCAGCAAACCAGACTTTAAAAAAATCCCTCTTCCCAGAAAGACTCCGCCTCCTTAGTTATTAATTAGCAAACGGCTCATTAGCACTGACCAAAAATAATGGCATTCTCTCCTTGCCGCAAGTGATTTAGTGAGCAGGTAAGCTAGCGAGCGAGCAAATTAGCGGGTGGATAAGTTAGCAAGTGAATGACCTAGCGAGTGAATTCTATATTGAGTGAGCGTGCAAGTGAGTATACACGTGGGTAGGTGAGTGAGTGAATGAGAGAAGCAATAGCTTAGTGAGTGAGCGAGGAGGGGGATGGATGGGCAGGTGTGTGACTGAGTGAGGGAGTGGGTGGGTGGGTGAGTGGGTCAGCGGGTGGGTGGGTGACTGAGTGAGGGAGTGGGTGGTTGGGTGAGCGAGTGCGTCAGCGGCCGGGTGTGTGTGCGACTACTCCCAACATCCCGATCACGCCTCGGGTTCATAAACCGCCACCCGTAATCAGTCGCTTTGCGTCGCTTGGGAATAGCGGCAACGAAACCTCCCAAACCCCCACTTCCCTTCAAGTTGCTCCGCCAGTTACGCCATTACCAAGCAACTCACGAAACTTCAATTAAAAAACAGATTCTTACGCTCGCGACGGACGCACCGAATCACGCGTATGAGAGTCGATTATTTAAGATTCTTGCAAGCAACACACTCGCGTGGCTTCTGGGCAAATGGAATAAACAAAACTTCGTAGATGAGACAAAAAAGACATTTGCAACCAGAAAATTGTGATAATTAATCAAAAGCCCTGGTGGGAAGGGTGGGTGGTGGTGAATCATGACATGCATAGTTATTACTATGCCTCTCCACCACATGGCTCACGAAATCAAATCAATTCTGCTTCACAAAGAGAGAAAGAAATTCAGTGCAAGGTCAGACAGATAACGGAACGCTCCACAGAAATACCCGATGGACAGGGCGCATTGGTGAGAAAATCTCAGCGCGGGAGCCTACTGAGAGAGGGTCTTGCGACTCAGTGAGGCTTTCCTGAGTAAATATAAAATAATGAAGATACTGAAGATGATTATACTGATTTAAAGCTTTCGTGACTGCAGGGATTCATATTCTTGGTTCTCTCAGTAAAGTCACGTAGAAGGGAACAATAAAATAACAAAATTATAAAACAATAAAATTCTCACGACGTTTCGACTGCAACACAAGCAATCATCATCAGGTGTGAAAACCACAGCAAAAAAAATTTTGAAAAAAGGTCCGATTCAACACATTACATAAAATCCGTGATCTGGTTCCGTCTGTAAAAGATGTGATTCCGGACATACAGTACCCTGGCGTCTACAAACTAAGTTGCCTCTGTGGTAGTAGTTACATTGGAGAAACCAAACGACATGTCTCGGACCGCATTCGTGAACACAAAGCAGACCTGGAACACGGTAGGACCAACACCTCGGCCGTGGCAGATCACTGTTATAATTCAGTAGGCTCACATGACATTAACTTCTCCAAGACAGAGGTTCTTTGCAAGCCATCTGGCTAACATGAGAGATTCGTTCATGAGGCTATCCACATATACAAACACAGAGACAATTTCAACCGAGAAGATGGATTCTGGCTTAGCAATCATTGGAAGGATTTGATAAACCATTTCGGGTCTTAATTGATTGATCACGCTTAAGGTGGCTTTCAGACCGCATACATTATTTTTCGTCTCCCTCCTCCTCTTTTCCAAACATAGATGGACTCGTCCATCTGAACAAACTGTCAAATCGCTCTCCGTGGTGCTAACGTTTAAAAAAAACGCCACTTTTTTCAAAATTTCTTGCTGTGGTTTTCACACCTGATGATGATTGCTTGTGTTGCAGTCGAAACGTCGTGAGAATTTAATTGTTTTATAATTGTATTATTTTATTGTTTCCCTTCTACGTGACTTTACCGAAAGAACCAAGAATATGATTATACTGATTGTGATGTCTCGTAAAATTTATTAATTAATGATAAACTAAAAAGTCTTGACACTGAGGATATTAGGGATAAAGTAAATGATGATGATGTTTGTAGTGTTGGTGATGTCTAGTGACATTAACTATTACATTCTGTAACGGTGAGGCTCTCCGGGGAAAACAGAAATCGATGACGAAGAAGATGATGATTGTGTTGATGTCCTGGTTCGAAATCATTCACGTCAAGCCACTGCATCAACTCACACTGCTTGGATGAAGGCCTCACCACACCACGTCAGTCATCATGTGGGTTGTGTAACTGTATTTCATCTCTGGTTTTTGCAGAATGGAGAATTGAGGACTGGGAGGGGGGGCACCAAGGACCAGTTCAGTTCGGTGACGATATGTTAACTACTTCGCCTGGTACACAGGAGGTCGTGAGTTTGTTCCTGACCCTGACAACGCCTGTATATTTAGAGTTTGCATGTCTCTCTCTCTCTCTCTTCGTGGTTGCCGGGATTTTTCTCCGGGTCCTCCGGTTTTTTCCTCCACATTTAGAATCAACGTACGTTTATAGAGTATCTCTGGTGGGGATGAGTCTGACTATAGGTGGGAAGCTGACAACCTGGTGACCTGGTGTCGCCAGAACAACTTAGAGCTAAATGCTCTAAAGACAGTTGAGATGGTTGTGGACTTCAGGAAGAATACAGCCCCACTCACCCCCATCACCCTGTGCGACTCCCCAGTCAAAACTGTGGAGTCCTCCCGCTTCCTGGGCACTATTCTCTCCCGGGACCTCAAGTGGGAACTGAACATCAGCTCCCTCACCAAGAGAGCTCAACAAAGGATGTACTTCCTACGACAGCTGAAGAAATTCAACCTGCCAAAGACAATGATGGTGCACTTCTATACAGCAATCATTGAATGCATCCTCACCTCCTCCATAACCATCTGGTACGCTGCTGCCACTGCCAAGGACAAGAGCAGACTGCAGCGTATCATCCACACTGCTGAGAAGGTGATTGCCTGCAATCTACCAACCCTCGAGGACCTGCACACCTCGAGGACCATGAGGCGAGCAAGGAAGATTGTGGCCGATTCCACTCACCCTGGACACTCTCTGTTCCAGCTACTCCCCTCCGGCAGAAGGCTGCGGTCCATCAGGACCAAAACCTCACGCCACAAAAACAGTTTCTTCCCATCCGCTGCTGGCCTCTTCAACAAGGCCAAGGGCTTACACTGACTTTAACATTTTATCTACAAAATGACACCTTGCCATATTTACACTGTTACCCTATTTGTATTTTTTGTATTTTTAGATTGTATCTTATAGCTACTTTATATTCAATATTATTCAAAATTTTACATACTTTAGCCCCTTAGTGTTAGTTAGACTTTGTACCTTTAGTATAGTTAAGACTTGTATACCACTTATTGAAGATTTAAGATTCCTATATGTTGAATGTATGCACCTTCCTGCCAAAGCAAATTCCTTGTCTGTGCGAACTTTCATGGCGAATAAAACCCTGATTCTGATATGGCTGCTATAAATTTCCACGTGATAAGCCGCTTCGTTGAGCTATCATTTGTGGTTAGGTCCCTTCTGAAAAAGAGCTATATAAGCTCAGTAGGCCTTACCTGGAAAAATAAATATAGTTTAGTTTGAGTTCAGATATCGCTCATCATTGAAATCAGGAGTGGCCAGGAATTTAAACAAGGTCGTAAGGTGAATAGCCCAGCGTGCCAACCACTTGGCCACTGCTGATTTTAATTTACGTTTACTGACACAATAGCATTCAAAAATAAGAAGGACCGCAGACCTCATACAAATATGGTTGTCGAATAGACGGTGCAACAATTAATTCGTCGATGAACATTGATTCTCAAGCTCAGTATACCCGCATCGAATGTTTAATTCATGCATACATGTTGTGTGTAATGCGCTCACATCACGCCTGCAGCCACAAGAGGTGCTTCCACTCTCTGCAGTGTGAGAATAATGAGTCTTGAATTAGAGGGCGAACCAGAAAATCGCAGAGGAATCCGATTCACCCCAGTGAAGTCCTTCACAATTAAAACACAGACAGCACGATAACTACCTCCCCTAATCACCGCTCCTGATTATAACGAGCCAATTCAGGCTGGGGAACCGTCTGACCTAATTAACCTGAGCCCTAATAATAGGGTTTTTCCCCTTTTTTCTGGCAACAAAACTGAGCATCTACATCATTAATGATGTAGATGCTCATTAATGATGTAGATGCTCACCCCGAGCCCTTATTACTTTGATAGTGCATTGTCTTTGAGCTGTACGCCTTTTGGCGTCATCTGGTCGAGGCTCAATAGAAAGCCTTCCCTTGGTGTGGACCAATCAGTTTCAAGGACAATGCATAAATTATCACGGTATGTTTTTTGTTTGCATTTTGACTGCAGGTATTGTGGTTAATGCAGACATGAATCCTTGTAAAAAAAAAGGTTTCAGTTTTGTTGCCAGAAAAAAGGGGAAAACCCCTATTATTACATTTTGGCACTGGCAAAGGAGGTCTAATGATGTAGATGCTCAACCTGAGCCCTGCCAATCACAAGTCACCATCAATCAATCATAGTCATCTCGGCGGCTGCTCGCCAGCGCGTGGGGCCGTCCCACTGGCCGACTTCTCAAGTGGGCGGAGCGACGTGTGGGTGTCAAGTTGAGTGTGGCCACACCGAAGGGATCGCTCTATCATTATCAACTAATACAGATTCTTATACTCACGAAGCACACGTTGAATCGCGCGCGTCATAATCAATGCTCTTAGATTAGATCGCGTTCGGTTTCATAGCGAGACCAACTCAAGCCACCCGAGGTCGCTACATTCACAACCAATGCGACAAAAGCATCGGTCGTTGAATTGTATCGTGCACCAGAATCGTGACGATTCATACGACTAATTCTGCTAGTGGGATGTGTTCTTCAACTGAAACAATAATGAATGGCGCGCCCTTAGATGTTTGTACTGTACACGTGTCCGGTTGTGTCGGGTAGTGGAGGGGTCTTATGGCGGGAGATTTGGCCAGATGATGACATGGCCTAACCCAAAAAAAATCTAGGACGAATCCCTTATAATACTGGCTGCGAATCCTACGCGCTAAAACCTGAATTGTTACTCTTTTCCACTTTTTGCGTTGTGGTAACAAACTGTGAAACTGTTATTTAATTTCAAATGCACCCCCCCCCCCACCTCAGTGTCAGCAGTTCTCGTTAAAGATTACATCTACGTGTAAAAAACTGCATAACTTAACGTTGATTTTGTGCAAGGTTGAATATTATAAATATTGTAATATATTTTACACAAACGTGTGTGCATGCAGATCTGTGGTATGGGGTCTTGTAATACTGTACATAGCGTACGTGAACATCATAAGTATTTAAAAAAGGTCATAAAAAATAAATATGACTTTAGAGTGCTCGTCACTGTCTGCCTGTTGGTGCTGGTGGTGTTGGCGGTGGCAGTGATCGTGGTGGCAGTGATGGTGGTGGTGAGTGAGGGTAGTTGTGATGAGTGGTGACCTCCTGCCAGCGGGCGTTCGACACTTCACGTAGCCTCAAAGTGCACATAGCCTGGCATAAGCGTCGTGACGTCACCGCCATTTAGTGGCGAATGGCGGTTGTTGTTGTTGTTGGTGAGAGAGACTGGATGTGGTGGTGTTGGTGATGATGGTGGCAGTGATGGTGGTGGTCAGTGACAGTGGATGTGATCAGTGGTGGTGGTGGTGGCGGTGATGGTGGTGGCAGTGATGGTAGTGGTGAGTGAGAGTAGTTGTGATGAGTGGTGGTGGTGGTGGCAGTGATGTTGGTAGCGGCGATGGTGGTGGTGAGAGTGGCTGTGATGAGTGAGGAGTGAGAGTGGATGTGATGAGTCCTGGTGGTGTTGGTGGTGATGGTTGTGGTGGCAGTTGTGGTGGTGGTCAGTGAGAGTGCATGTGATTAGTAGTGGTGATGGTGGTGGGGGTGATGGTGGTGGCAGTGATGGTGGTGGTGTGTATTAAATTTTTAACCGGACACGCGGTATTGAGGAAGCGAGGTGGCTGCAATCAAACGCTCAAACATTCCCTTTGATCAGCGCAGTCGGCCGCCGCGCGTGGCTGTTGCAGGGAAACAAGAGCACAGCTGGGTGGAACGTCGTCGCTCTTAACGCACTAACGAAGCTGGAAACTCGCCCGCTCACACACGGGCGGGCGGACGGGCGGGCGGAGGGACGGACAGACCGACGGACAAATGAAAGCTCAAGAGCACAAACCAAAAGACAGCACACTGCACCACAATTTCGATTTACGGGGCATCTAAACACAACGGCATCTCATGGCGACGCAAAGTAAATGATGCACACGTCTACAGCCCACTTCGTCAATCCACTGCTAAATGAAGGCTTCCCGAATGCCACGCGGGGCTTGTTGGGGGTATGCGATACATTTTTCACCGTGCAGGGAGCGCGTAGAGGTACATACAATCAAAGAATGGATTTCGCCGCGCTGTCTGCTCCTGATGGCCAACGTAGCAGATGAGCACAGCCGAGTAGCCACCCACCCAAGCGCTAACCAGGCTCAACGCTGCTAGCTTGCAGGGTCTGACGAGATCACGGGTGCATTTCGGGTGATTTGGAAATAGTAAATATAAAATAATGCACACAGACAAAGATCCCCCATTTAGCCTTAACAGACTGCTGGGGCAAGTGCTGTTTGCAAGCACCTATGAAGGCCGACACAGCACAGAAGGGGGTTGGGATGGTCAGTACCATGCCTGGCCACCTTTGTATCTCCAGTGCTGATGTTTAAACACCGCACCAGGTACTTATTTAATTCTGAGTCGATCTAGGGGAAGCCCAGTACCGGTTCAGATAATCGTCACTGTAGCCATGAGCAGGAATCTAACTCGTGCTGTCGTGTTCGCTGCGCCACTGCACGTACACGTTCACGGACATGCACACGCCCACGCACGCGCATAAGAAACCTCGGCAGCAATGTAAAAATCGGCCAAACACCCTCAAGAGGTGATCACTATAGCTCGCTTAGCAGCGGTCTACGCAAGCAATTGCAGGGCTGCACCTTGACCTTTCATACGTGTATATCTGTAAATCTCGCATACTATGAATGTAAGCATAGTCTGTGTATGAAAGCGCTGTGTTTCATAAAAGTGTGAGAATGTACCGAGGGTAATGGGCAACTGAAGGCAGCTTGCTCGAGGAATGATTGCCTTCCTGGTACATCACCGTACATCACCGTATTTTTTGTTCTTTCTCCGAGAATGAAAATTTGGATTGAGATGAATTGGAACTACCTAATGCATGTCAAATGAGGCTGCTGCTGCTATTGCTGAACATAGCACAGCAAGGGTGGCGGTGGGGATGGTGGTGGTGGTGGTAGGGAGCGGTAGCATAAGGGTTGGCGTGTTGCGCTACAAACCTAGTGCCCCGAGTTCGATTTCCGCACACGGCCAACGCCTCCCCTAGGTTGATTCAGCCTCAAATTAGTACCTGGTGCGGTGTGTAGTAAACATCACCACTCGGGAGACAAAGGCGGCCGGGTGTGGTGCTGGCCACCCACCCCCTCTCGTGTGCCGTGTCGACCTTCATCGGTGCTCGCTAACAGCACTTGCCCCAACGGCCTGTTAAGGCTATACGGGGGATCTTTGTCATTGTCTTTGGTGGCAGTGGAGGTGTTGATGGTGGTGCCAGTGGCCGTGGCAGTGATGATGGTTGTGGTGGTACTGATCGTGGTGATCGTTGCAGCTATCATGGTGGTGTGATGTGGTAATAGTGGTAATCGTCGCGTTGATGGTGGTAGTGATGATCATGATCGTGATGATGTTAGCAGTAATCGTCATGGTGGTGGTGGTGATTGTGGTGGTGGAGGTGGTGAGCAGTAATGGCTGTGTGATGTCGACCATATGCATCCTGTCATTGCCAGAGGCAGCTCCACAAGGGAGCATGGGGAGGTGGTGGTAGGGGAGGTAACAAAAGACATTTAGCCTCCCACCGAGGGAGTAAACATGGCTGTATAATTGTTACTACATATTGTAAACGAGTGAGTGTGTGTGTGCTCACGAGCAGCACTTGCCTCGTCAGCCTTTGTAGGCTATACTGGGGATGTTTGTCTTTGTTGTGTGTGTTTAGCAGTGCCACAGTGGTTAGAGCACTCGGTTATAAACAAGGCGACCAGAATTAGATTGCTGCTCACGGCTAACATTGATGATAGTGTCCCCCTCCCCCTAGGTCGACTGACACTCAAATGAGTACCTTGTTGGTGTGTAAACATCGCCACTGGGGAGACAAAGGCAGTCGGGTGTGGTGCTGGTCACCCACCCTGTCGTGTGCCGTGCCGGCCTTCACAACACTCGACCTAACAGTCTGGTAAAGGCTATAAGGGGGATACTCTTGGTTCTATCGGTAAAGTCACGTAGGTAAAGAAAATATAAAAAAAATCACGACGTTTCGGACACAACACAAGTGTCCCACCTGATGACGGACCAAAGAGTATGGATCCTTGCAGTCACGAAAACTTCAAATCTAGAATATATGGGGGATCTTTGTCTTTGTTTGGATGTATGTGCACGTGCGTGTCACGGCATGCCACGCGTGTGTGTGTGTCGTCCTGAGCTATTAATGGTGCCTCCATGTGAAATGTTCCTCCCAGGAATTTCACTGCAGTCGTGTGAATTCTTAGATGATAAATGAATAAATAAAAATACCAACGGGGGGGGGGGGCGAGTGAATAAATAACTAAAAAGAGGGGAGAACCCTTATCTTCCCTACACTGTGCAGGCAGCCATCGACTGTAATCCAGAATCCAGACTTGGGGCCAACTGCTGGATAATAGACTCCAAACCGTAAAAGTATAATATATAACCAAAAATATCCCCCTCGCATAACCTTGAACAGACTATTGGCGCGAGTGCCGTTTGCGAGCACCTATTAAGGCCGGCATGGCACGCAAAGGGGTGGGTGACCAATACCACGCTCGGCCACCTTTGTCTCCTCAGTAATGATGTTTACACACTGAACTAAACCCAAATAACCACAACTGCCGCTCCTCGCTCAGTCTCCGACACACACTACGCACACGTGCAGCAGATGTGAAAGCGAGGGGTGGTCAAAAAAGATTTTAAAACAAAATACAATTTTAGGCAAACCTCATTCATGAGCGCGAACGATGATGGGGAGTGGGTGGGGGGTTAGGGACCTGTGTGACCTGTGGGATGATGACCCCCACACCCCCCTCTTTTTGTTGCGAATCAACGAGTGTGTTCACTGCCTCACTTGACACGTCTCATGTCCACGCGCCCAGGCAAGCGGGAAAACACCGAGTGGCTTGTATAATTGACAAATAAATAAATACAAACAAATCTAGCGTGACGCTAACAGAGCCTGCATTTATTTATTATTAACCAAACACTGACGTTATGTAGGTTGTTAACCCGACGAGACGGTTCCGTCGCTCCCCCATGTTTTTATAGCTCATGTGCATTCGCTTCGGCTTCGGCTTCGGCGGCGGCATCGGCGTCTTGAGGGGCTGCGAGTGGCGTCACGGCCCTCCACACACGGGCGGCTCATCCTCACCCTCGTGCACGCGACACGCACGGCCACCGCGCTCTCTTGCCAAGCCACTTCTGGATGGGGGCACCGGGCACCCCCCCCCCATTCCCCCCCCCCATTCCCCCCCCCCCCTACCCCACCCACAACGCCATGCGGGCTCCAGGGGAGGGTCTTAACCGGCCATCAAACCGCGCTGGTCAGCGCGCGGGTTGATTAAGGGGCCGTCCATAAATGACGTCACGCGATTTTGGACGATTTTTGACCCCCCCCCCCCCTCGTCACACGGCATCACAGAAAGTCAGATCACCCTCGAATATGACGTCACAAAGCTCTCTCCCCCCCAACACCATATTTCCATTTTGAAAATAAAACATGCTTCAAATCACTGTTTTTTTTCGGTAAAGTCACATTACAACTAATTACTAATCTACAACTCATTACTAATCATAACCATTGACTGATTACCAATCGATTATATAATTACAATACCCCCCCTCCGCCTCAAATCACTGCATCTGAATGAGTTAAATTATGACGTCACCCTGCTGCTATATTTAAGACCGGGAGCAAGCGAGGGCTTTACCATTTTGGCGAACTGCCCGATAATGGTGGATGTAATTACCAGCGAAACGTCGTACTCAAATTTTAATTGATGTTGATTCACTCTTCAACACACCGGTGGGCTAAAGTAGTGAACTATTTGTCCTTTGTGAACGTGACACATTTTTTACTGTTTGGCCGTGTCGGGTGGTGGAGGGTTACGACACATTTATAAATAACGCGATCGAACACAAAAACCTTTATTATTGTAGTGCGTATTTAATGTGCCGATGTTATAGGAGAAAACATTTATTAAAAAGTCTATTCAATTAAGTAGAACGTGTTGTCTATATTTATTTAAAGTTGCACATTTTGATGTCACGTCATATTTCTCAAATTCCCCCCCCCCCCTCGTCACACACAGTCACAAATGTCTGACCCCCTCCCCCCCCAGGTGCGTGACGTCATTTATGGATGGCCCCTAAGGTGGGAAGCGTAAACGTGCAAGCATTCAATAATGTGTGTATGTATGCACGTTGAACTTCTTTCGCACCATACGGAGGTGCGGATAACAAAATTTTTGCTGCACTGCTGATCTGCTGGCCACCATGCAACACAACCCCTGCAGCCACCTATGAAAACCCGGTGCGCGTGGTGGTGGTGATCGTCCAGCCGAGCACTATCGAGGTTAAATCCGAAGAGGTGAATTTTCAATGTGCCGTTGGATGAACTGGACCCTGCCACAAGAATGTGGAATTTCGCTGAGTTGAACGGAAACAACCTGATCATCAATGGTTGCATACAAACAGCCAATCATATGAAATATTTAGAGTATGAATCACATAATTTGATCAATTCCAGCTATGAGAATATATATTTTTTGGTCGATTGACTAACAACCAACACTGTTTACAGGTGCATACGAAAGATGAATCCCTAACAAAGGTGAAGAGAGACAATCGAAGTGAATTAGGCAGTAGATCTTTGACGTCGTAAACTTCCGGGCGCCGTTCTTTAACACAAGGTGATGGACCAAGTCACTCGCGCAGCTCAAGTGAGCAAGCTGACGGGTTCTCGACTTCCCCGACGCAGGCGAGCGGCAGCTCTCACTCGCAGGGCTCTGCCGCCCGTTGCCGCTCTTCCTCGGCAATTTAAATCATTCCGAGCGTAATCGAGCTGTCTGTGAGCACGCACGCGCTGGGAAGTACCACGCAGAAAAGGCAAATTGATGTCAGGACAAAACAGGAAAAAAGGCGAGGAGGGAGGAGGTGGAGGGGGTATCGCGATAAAAGTAGGAGGCTGGTTTGAACGGTAATGGACTCATTTGGGGTCCACATTATGCCACGTGGGTCGCACTGGCCATGGAATAAAACGATGTTCAGTGGAGACACCGACCGGCCCTCTGGATTCCATAACGGTGGCACGAAATCTGTGATGGATTGCTTAGTTGATTTTAATTGCAATTATTTCCTCACGTTTATCGGCAGACATGTAAAAATGACACGCTGGGCATCCGTCTGTCCTCCGAAAACCGTGGGAAATTCAGCAGAGGTGCGTGGCCAGTGCGACGCGGTGACATCGGCGGTGACATCGTCGATGTTATTAAGCCCTCGGCTTAAAACCCGCTTTGAGCCGGGTGCTTGGCAATTGTAAATGTATCATGCAAATGAGCGTGCAAAATTGGATGGGAAATATTTTCTTAAACTTGGCAATGAATTGAGGCCATAATCAAAAACTGTATTGATTCGATTTAAGTAGTCAGTTGGAGATTCTGTCAAGAAACCAAAATGTAAACTTTGTTCTCCTATGGTAAGTGCTTCTCCACGATTATGAATGATCTAGTGGCATTTCTGGGTGGTCTAGTGGTAGTGCTGGGTGGGTCTAGCGGTAGTGACGGGTCGTCTAGCAAGTAGTGACGGGTCATATTCTTAGTTTTTTCGGTAAAGTCAACGTGACTTTACCGAAAAAACTAAGAATATGAATTACTGCAGTCACAAAAGCTTTAAATCAAAATTTAGTGACGGGTCGTCTCGCGGTAGTGGCGGGTGGTCTAGCGGAGGTGCTGGGTGGTCTAGCAGTAGTGCCGGATGGTCGAGCGGTAGAGTCAGGTGGTCTAGCGGTAGTACCAGGTGATCTAGCTGTAGTGCTAAGTGGTCTGTTTTTCACTGCGTGATGCTTGACAAAGTGAATCTGGCAGTTCCTATAAAGACAATCCCAGACTTTTGTGCAGTAGGGAACGGTGAGGGGGGGGCTGGCCCCTGAAAAATGCCACGGGAATGAAGTCTAATACAGTGTGGTATTTACATAAACACTCTCCCTTTGCACGCGTGCGCGACACAAAATGCACCGTGAATAACAAGACCGTGCCTTGCATAAAAAAAAGAATAGAACAAAACACGAAACAAATCGCTCCGTGCGGATGTCAGTGCGTCGCATCCACTTTCGTAATAAACTTCAGCGCCCTTCATAATTTAGCGAGCGTAGGCGCCGTCATGAATTTCACGGCGAGTGGAATGGGCCCCAAGCCAGAATGACTTCTCGGCGCTTTGCTCCCCCGGCTCTGCAAAATACCCGTCGGTTTCACCCCTCCATCCCCCCTGCCCCTCCGCCCCTGTCCTTCGTTGGCAAAGCCTGCGGTAGCTCATATATTATCTGGCGACGCCGCGGCTTAGAGTCATGCTTATGACTCTAAGCAGGCAGTCTGAAGAGCCGAGCGCTTTATTAAGCACTGGCTTATTATTATTATTCTTACTGTTACGTGACATCTTCTCAATGCCTGTTACCCGTTGCAACGAGCACAATTTATGGAGGTGCGGATCGCGACTTAAAATTTTAAGGGCGAGATCGGTTTTATTTTGTTTTCTTCCCCAGCGCAATTTTTCACTGTGCATTTCTGTTGCTGCGCATTCTGCGATTTGATCAGTCCCTTTTTATGATTTACTCTCCGTACTTATTCTCGCTTTTCCTCCACCAGGTTCTGTAATTTTTTACGGTAAAGTAGCGCTGCCGCGTTTCCAGGGGCGAGTATTCCTGTCGCTCATCCACTCTCCCCGCCTTCCTGATTGCACTTCGTGGCGTGACTTAAATACCACGCGCTGTCTGGGAGCCATGGATCATGGAGATGCTGCCTTAGGCAGGAATACTCCAGTCATTTGCTTCTCTCCCCGGTCTGCCACCCCTTTCCCAAGCTCACCCTTCCTCTCCGTTCAAATACTAATTAAGTTGTTACACGCTGCACGTGCATGATGATTGCTAATTGTACTGCAAATAACATAGGGGAGAGAGCGCAGATTCAAATTAAGATGGCTATCTTGTGTGTATTTATGTACTTGTGTTTGCCGTGTAATGTACAGCACTCTTAATTTGAATCAGAACTCTATGCATTCATGCGTGGCTATTATTTAGCAATGGAATGTGTAACTACCTAAATATGTATTATAACTAAAACCGGCAAATGTGAAACAGATTGTGGTGGGTCAACGACTGGAGTTTGGGAGGTTTAGGAGGTTTATGGGCCCTGCGTGAACGCGAACCTCAGCGTTACCGACTATCACGTAAAATAACATGCGTGGCCCTCACAGTGACAAAAGTGTCAGCATGCGCTAAAGTTAGAAACAGATAATTATTGTCAATTTGGAAGTATTTCCCTCTCATACCCAATTAGTGCAGCTAACGTGCTTGCTATGACTTATTTAAACTACTATATTTTTTTTTTACCAGGCAAAGGCCACTGAGCTATATAGCTCTTTTTCAGAAGAGACCTGGCCACAAACGGTAGCTCAACGAAGTGGCTTATCACGTGGAAATGTATAGCAGCCAAACATTCTAAATGCACGATTCTGTTTGTGGGTTGTTTCGAGAGCGGGAAGCTTCACGTGAACGCAGGCTGTCTGAAAGAAAGTAGCAGGCCGTGCAAAATGAAGCCGTGTGCCCCATGCATGGAAGCCATGTTATCGTAGGTTCTACACCTCTGCTCCTGCGAAATGAGGTCCTTAGGCCGTGGTTGCTGCTGGTAGCTGCTGGTTGAGGAGGCTGTGGGGTGAGTTAACAGATGCCACGTCTAGTTGTCTAGTTTCCAATAATGGGTGCAGGTGGTTTTGTTGAATGATTGGAATGCCACGAGGAGAGCTTCATTTACGCTTCCCTAGCAGATGGCAGCATTAAGTTCATGCCGTGTCCCAGGGGAAGGGGCCTGGATCGGAGCCCAGCTCCGGGAGCATTACACGCGGTCTCTGCATTCCAATTATCAATTAAAGCACCTGTAACGCATCAGCTGTGACTAATAACCCCAGGCGGAGCTTGTGCTGACCCCATTCCCTCAGAGGCTGGAGGCAAGAGCCACCACCACTGGCCGTGTCAGCTGATGGGACCAAACTGTGAAATTTCCCTGACAATACTTCAACGGTAAACATAAAACTAATGGTCCGTAGGTCAATTAATTTAACATGAGGTAAGACACATATTAAACTAGGAAGAAAGATGAAGCTATGCGTGTTTCTGTAATGCTTTCAAAAAAGCGTTTCTCATCAGCATTTAATTAAGGATAATAACTTTACGTTCAAAGCCACACAACGTGATGACGTCACATGCTATGTGAAGTACTCGCAGTGTCACAGGTAATGACGTCAACGCAAGGCAAATAAATCCCTTCTTAGCACTACATTTTAATCGCCAAATTTAGCTTTGATCAAGTGGCCAGTTTTCTCTAGGCTAAGTTCAAAGGGTCGGCCTCTCCCTACTGCACCCCCCCCCGCCCACACCTGTCAGACAAACAGAGAAAATTATTCATCACTTTCAACCTTCATGAGAAGCGTAAACATATTCAAATAAACTCAGTGTGTCGGCCACAGTTTTTCCCGCACCTCCGATTAGCCCGGCTGTCTACGTATGGTGCAAAAGTTCAAAGTACATACATAAATACAGGGGCACAACAGGTCAGAAAGAGGGACAGCTGGGGAGATGTGCAGACAAATAAGAATGTCCGTGACAAACGAGGACAGACAATGAGGGAGGAGGATGGATGTGGGCTGCATCGACGTACACTGAGGCAGCCGCGAAGCATTTGCGAACGATGTATTGTGGTCACACAAAGAGGGTTACCCGATGTTACGATTCACATTCAATCTATTGCCAGCATTATCACGTGTGCCTGACAAACGCAACAATGCACTCCCCTCCTACCACCACCACCCACCGCCCAACCTACTGCCACTCACATCACTTCCACCACCCACACGCTTGTTAACTATTTACCCAATCAACCGTTCACATCAGTTGAGGCAACAGATTAATTAATCAGGTAAGCAATGGCGTATGAGAGTTCAGAGTTCAGTGTACCTGAAATGCAGAAGTAAATGAAAACATTCATTTTTGGGTTGTTGTAAAAAATGTACAAAACTGTAAACATCTAACATCACTTTACATTTCACAACAGGTAGACCTGGATTTTGTCAAGTTGTGCAAACAGTTGTTCCACCTATCTCAATAACATTGGTTTCCGGTTGCTGTATTGGCTTCTGATTGCTGAACAAATACATTATAAGGTTGCACTCATTACATTCAAAGTGCTTGCAACAAATGAACTACAATACCTTGCTCATCTCATCAATGTGCATAAACCATCACGTAAACTCTGGTCATCCTCGCAGCATTGAACAAAAATAGTCACTGCATCGAGCGCTTCAGGTGCGCTTCTACGGCCATCTGGAACGCCCTTCCTTCCGATATTAGGAAGCCACTGGAGCTATGCACTTTGAAATCTCGATTTTAAACTTATTGTCCTTACCCCAGACCTCCGATTAGCACGGTTGGCTACGTACATTGCAAAAGAAGTTCAACATACACACATACAAACAACTGCTCACTGTGAAGGGATGTGACAAGATCAGAATTGAAATATAACGCCTCTCGACTTAAATGAGCGACCAGATCGGTGCTCCCCCTCCGTACATGGCCCGGATCTGGTAGCGGCAAATAGGATTAGAGACACAAGTTACATAGGTTTTCACGTTTGTGCTGCTTCTCCAAGGAACTGAATATTCCGCGAACTATTCCGTTCTGAAGAAGATCCCAGCACGTACAGCAAATCACCAGACATTGTGCCGAACGACACACAGTACGACCCGAAAACCCATGGGAGAGCTTATCGCTTCGGTGACAGTTTCCCGACAGAACAGCACGGCAGTGAGCATCGCATCAGCAATTCGAGAAAAGAAGACAAAAATACACCTCTACACAACAAATTCGCTGGGCGATCGTGAGTATCAACGATCCGGCGAGATCCCTCGAGACTTTACGTTTGGGCCATCGCGATCGGACAAGCTTGCTATGCGACCGCACCTCACCTGTCCCAGAATTGGTCCCAGTGGTGGCCCAGGAATGGCCTGGCCGGCACGGATGATTGTGCGGATAGTCTTATTGTGCTCCACCTTCTTCATGGCCTTGGCCGCCTTCCCCATCTTCGTCACCTTCGACATCCTCGGAGGTCCCTGTAGGGGTGCGGGGGGAAGGAGGCCATTTGGAAAGGAGAACCTCACTAAGGACCGAGCGCCGAGTGGCCAAAATGCGACAAACGACGTCTGAGCATCTCCCTGCTCAAGCGAGCATCGAGCGACAATCAGCAGCCTTGTCCACCGGCCCTCGTGAGCCAGTGTTAAAAAATTCCACATTCACATGGCAGGAGGCAGGGTTATTTGGATATTTCGCCGAAGAAGATTACTGTTGAACCCGGCGACCTGCGTTTGATACCCAGTCATGCCGAATATCAGTGATCAGTGCTGGGCACTCCCCACCACTCTCTAAGCCCTTTACTGACCACCAATAACCAGCATGATGAAGTATGCATGGTCAAACAACCCCCATGATTGAGAGTGTTGGAGGTCTTCATCCAGCAGTACATTAACAAAGGGCTGAAAAAATATGTATAAGAATTATAATTTCATCAATCCCTTTCCTGGAATTAAATACATTTCCACCAAAATCATTGACATTTTGAGATCAAGGAAATGTTCGTAATTCTCGAGAGATAGTTAAAAACTACGACATGTTAGAGTAACATCCTGTAGAAGAAGATATCACAGAACAACTTCTGAGATCCCTTCCAAAAACTTCCTAAATCTAATCTTTATTCAAAACTGTGATTGTGAGATGCGTGCTCTAGCCACAGTGCCAAGTGGCCAGAAAACATGAAAATTATATAAATAACAGCAGAGCATCGTGATCATGCCTCCAGAGTAACTAAAATGATATTCTTGGGTCTTTCGGTCAAGTCACGTAGATAGGTTTCTTTGAACCTATCTATGTGACTTTCTTTGAACCTATGTACGTGACTTTACGAAAGACCCAATAATATAATTTTAGTTACTTGGGAGGCATGATCACGATGCTTCTTTGAACCTATATACGTAACTTTACGAAAGACCCAAGAATATTAATTCCTGCATTCACAAAAGCTTTAAGTCAAGATTTAACTAAAATGAGTTCCACTCTGTACAGGCATCAACAGTGGCCCTCCTATATAACCATTGGCCCCCGCCAGAGGAAAATGGAATTTCCACCACCAACTTGAGGCAACCAGCAAAGATGAATACCGTTCCATTGTATGCTTGAGTAAGGAGACATTTGACATTCACAGCCACACCAATCCCAACACACTTTGTCTATTAACATGACAGATGGAATTATTTTTTTACAATGAGGTGACAAGCAAGCTGATGCAAACCTCGACAAGTAAAAAAAAGAGTGGCCTTTTAAAATCATTATATGATAATATAAAACAATTATGCAGTTAAGGGGCTTTGCGTAATCTCCGAAAGAAAATTATGTATAATCTATCAGCCTTCGGGGGCGCTTTCAGGAAATCGAATGCAGTATCCCTTGTAAACCAGCACACACCCCAACCCCTGCAGAGCAGCTCTGAAACAAAGCTAACTACGTTAATTATAGCATCCTAATTTCCTTTCAATTAAGCCATTACGAACATCATTAAACTTTCTATTGGGTTATTTTTGTTGCCATAATGAAAACTGTGCTACGGTAACGTGAATGCACAAAGCTTCACACTGCGCGTTTTCTCCCGCGCCAACATGATGGCGCAAGCGTATAAGATACATTGCCCCATTAGCGTTGGTGTGAATGAGCATTTGCCAACGAGGGCTGATGCTTGTGAGAAAGAGCGCTCGTCCCAAGATTGACATGTGGCACAATCTTTGGAGCACCAATAACAATTACAACCCATTTATCGAGGGATATGTGCAGGGAGTGTGATCATTCTGTTAATTAGATTGCAGGGACCTGCTGTAAAGTGAATTATGAAAGCACTTTGCTATGTCAACACTGAGAAATATAATTAACTTATTCGTTTTTTCTTTCTCTGGATATTAAATAGCATTCTTTGGGATATCAATATCGGTGCAAAGTTAACGGAGTTTGCTCTGCTTCGCTCTGGATATCGTGTTATTCTGATGATAGCAGCAAGCAGCAAAGAGTGGAAAATATATTTAAGCAATGTATTGCTGATATATGCAACATTTCAAAAGGTCAGGACACATTCTAAAACATTTTTTCATAATTTAGCCATTGAATATTGTCAATGAGTTTTTATATTTACTTCATCTGCCAACGTGGTCAAAACAATTTAACATCCAATCTATTTACACGTGAATACACACTCCACATTTATACACTGTTGCATTGTCAACGTTGGAATGAATGAATTTCAATTATTTCACAAACCTGTTAAAGGACAACAGACTCATGGGTAATTTTCTAAAAACAATTACTAAAGCGCTGCAATGAAGCCAATTATGTAAATCACTAAAATGCAACTGTACTTCAGTGAAGTAATTATAAGGACTGCACTAATTAGACGTAGGCTGCTTCATGACGGATTCCTACCGCTCGTGCATGTAATTACCGCACTGCTTGCATGCACATTTGTACGTGCTTGAATCTGTGTGTAGAGTACGATTGAGGCACGTCTGGGTTTAATCAAATATAACAATCTTCCCGCTTTCGCGTGGCATTGTGAATGCTGACAACATGAATTGGGCATTTCTGTATGCAAATGACTGTGTGCTTTTAAAAAGGCCGATCTGCCAATATAAATTGCCAATATAAATTGGCAGATCGGCCTTTTGCATCACCATAATCATTATCGCCATAGTATGTATCATCAATGGAGAGAGGCAAAATGGTGTTTTTAAATTGTTCAACTCCTAAATTTATGTATATACTGTAATCCTGAATTTCTTCACATCTACGTTTTAAATTCAAATGTCCTAAAATGAAAAGCGATTTAATTGCACACTATATCATAACTACTCAATAACTAAAAAAAAATCACATTTTCTTAAAATGCCTATTATATTAAACCAAGGTGTTACCATTTACCAACAAAATATTTTTAAAAATTACAAACGGTACGTGAGTGTCTATTTTTTAATCGCTCCGTTAAATGGGTTTACTCCAGACGATATCTGCTGTCTCTATGATCGAAATTCCATATTCAACCAAAAGTGGAATTATAATATTTAAGAAAACACCTTGCTCAGAGCGTTAGAAATACATTAATTCGGAAAGGCGATTTATAGTGAGTTATACACGGGTTAGTTTAACACGTAAGCTTTCGCGACCAATATTATTCATAATAAAGGTTTTTGGGTTAGATCGCGTTATTTGTCAACGTGACACTTTTTTTGCTGATTGGCCGTGTCGGGTGGTGGAGGGTTACGACACATTTATAAATAACGCGATCTAACCCAAAAACCTTTATTATGAATATACACGGGTTAATTTACAATTACATAGAATATATCACAACATTTATACATGTATTTTTCAATTTCCACATAGCTCCAAAAAAACCGTGGATGTTAGATGCCCTCTGGTGGCCACTATCAATGGGTGTCATGCCACATTTTTGTTTACATGTTTTTGTTAATTCCACAAGGGTTTATGTTGCCGCAATGTGACATCCATTCATACGGGTCCATTGAAAAGAGCAATAAACGTGGCCATTATAACATTTCAATTGGCAATCTCAGAAGTATGATCTTGACAATATACAGAAGCGTGAGCAGAGACCGACACTTGTAAAACATTCCAAGCAGTCCCCCTTTTACAAACGAAGTAATCAAACGAAACGGGCTGTCACCACGTCAATAATTAATGCACATCAAGTCAATCGGAACAATGAGAATAGATATCTCAATGCTGGAGCTCACAGATCCTTGAAAGATCTGGACAGTCCCATCAGTGAGCTCCTCTGGAAAGCGAGACTGCGGTGACCGGGTCATGTAGTCCGCATGCCCAGCCACCCCATGCCCAGCCACCGCATGCCCAAGCAGCTTCTGTGCGGCCGGATAGATGGGGCTAAACGAGCGCGCGCACGGACTCGAGGAGAGATGGGACTGATGAATGAGACTATGCCTATTTGGCGAGTGAAATATTTACGCAACCATTGGTGGTGTTTATTCTAAACCGCAGTGAAAGTTGTCCACGTATCCCTGGTCTACGCTGCACAACTTGACAGAAACTCATTTCTCAAGCTGTCCGAACGTCGCCTCAACGGCAAAAACACCAACAACTTATCCAATGCATTCATTTGCCGCGAAAATCAACTGCTTTTCAGGGGGCACAAGCAAACACCCTTACATCTGTAAAAAAATGTTTTGTTGAATGACCCGATCCATAATGTACAATATTATTTTCAATCAAAGATGAAATAACGCATGACACTACGAGGAGCCTAACCTGCGAAAGTCATTCCACCTTGACAGTTGGATAACAACACCAACATTCGTACCGGCGAAAAGGTTAGCGACACGTCAGGAGGTCCACCAGTTACGCCCCTGCAAATGGGGCTGTTAGCGCTAATGCAATTGCAATGCTTCACCTCGCCTCGTGTTAATAGGTCGTCGCAAACTCTCGCCACTCCGCCGCTCAGCGCCACTGCACGATCACGCACCGCCTGGGCGCCGCCATACTGGGTCACGGCGCCTCACGTTGGCGCGCGACCTCGCAACCGATACAACTTCCGGCAATTTTTTTTGTGAAATATTAAAACTGCTGTGTTTGGATGTAAAAAAATACGGGTATTTGCATTCAATACATTTTATATCGAGTTGAATAATTACACTGAGAATTTAGATATTATTTAAATTACGCCCAAAAAAATGGGCCCCTCCACCTCGATGCACAATTTCCGGCGGCCGCGACTCGCCGGCTTTGGCGGGTTATGTCGCGTCACGTGGGCGCGCGACCTCCCATGTTGACCCCCAAGTTCCGGCAAGTCGCCTTCACTCACGTACAACAAAACGAATGCGACAAATCTTTAAAAACAAAATTTTCACTTGCATTACTGCCACAAACACGCGTAAACGCACCAAGCATTAAAATTATATTTTATAAATTATCCGAACGAATTGAGGCAGGAGGGGGGGGGGCTTTCTGTACCCCCCTCCCCACTATCCCCCATCGCGATTTCCGGTGGCCGCGAGACGGCGTCATGGCGGACGCGCAGCAGCAGGGCGCAGAAATCAGCGCTTTCAGCAGCTGGACGCTGCCGGAGCTTCACTCGAAGCTCATGGAGCTCGGGCAGCCGGTGGTAGGTGAGTGATGCAACCCAGGGAGCTGCGTCGTTCGAGGGGTTCGACCCCCCCCCCTCCTCTTCCCCGCCCTCCTGCACCTCTCACGTCGCGGGCTCGCGGGGGGTGCACGCGCAAGGCCTCGGGTGTTAGGCGAGGCCTAAGTGTGGCTGCGTCGTGAACTTGGTCTGCGTTGCTATTGACGTTAAAGTCGCATCCATTGATTTGTTTTTAAACAACCTTGTTTTTAATACGTTAACAGCATGTTGCCGTTATAGATTGGATTACGTTATAACATTGGACGTTCTTACTGTTATGTTTACGCTGGTCCCATGTATCGCGCGCTTCTGCGGTCGTCTCGAACGCTCTTCCGATATTAGGAAGCGACTGGAGTTATGCACTTTTAAATCTAGATTGAACACTCATTCCCTTAATAACTGCTGTTTGTGTTGAGATTCAGCGTCTATAACAGTGGCTCTGTGTTTGCTTTATTTGATTACAGGACAGAAGCATGAACTTGTACTGCGCTTACAGACCTACTGCAAGAAGGTAATAAATGTCCACGATTATACATTTGAACATTATATATGTGTATACGTTATAATTGACCACATTCTACTACTAGATTTTAGTTATTAGTCTTAAGTGCACATTAACACCATCACAAACCAATTTGTGTCCTAATTTTCATCTTTGTTGAGTGTGTTTGTTTCATGGTGCAGATGAGTTTATGCAGTAAACTGTTAAATCTTGGCTATTGCCAATTCTTTTTGTAGAGTAGTGGTCATCTCTTCAGAATATCTTACCACTCGTCTCACTTCATCCAGCAGTATAGACACAAATAAGTTGTGCTTTCCTCTGAATGTACACCTTTGCTTGCTGTATTGAGTGATTGTGTTTCCATCATGGATGTTAATGTCCTAATGCCACATCTAAAAAAAAACACTGCTTCAAGCTGTATAGATATTTTGTTCCTGTGGTCAAGCATTATGCAATGTGTGAATAATATCATCTTTGCTTTGTGCAGACTGGAGCCATCCTTGCTCGACCTCCTGGAATGCCTGAGATGGGAAAAGCGGACTCTGGGATCCCAGCAGAACAAATGGTTAGTACCCAGCGACATGCCTTTGATTCGTCGCCATGCACACAGTTATCATTCGTTGTGTATATCGTGTCTGAGTTTCCACTAAGTTAACTAAAAAACTAGAACGACCGATGTGGTCTGGTGTCAATGCAGGACAAGCTGAATATTAACACACCCCTATGAGAACACAATTCTGATATAAGCAACACGTGCTTACATGACAATGTATGTATGTTGAACTTCTTTCACACTGTACGTAGGGAACCGCACTAATCGGAGGTATGTAGCCAACCACATTACAGAATAAGAATGGTGGGGGAGAGCAAAGGGCACCTTCAGATACAAGCACACTTGCGATATAAGCAAACTTCAGATATAATCTCAAAAGAAGTGTGCATATATCCAGCTTCTGTAGCATTGGTCCCATCACTCCCTCATTTTTTTGCTGTACGTCTTTATAGTTTCTTGTTGACAGAACTTGCCATGCAAAATGTTGGTGTCTCTTTCTGTGTTTTGCCACAGATGGCACAAGCCACCATGCAACAGGTCCAGGAGCGAGCAGCTAAGATTCTCACTGAAACGCTGGTAAGTTCACGCTCGCTTCTCACATCATGCTACGGAATCGTAATGAATTTATTTATTTTTGGCGACTCCTTCCCACCGTGCACATAAACACCGCGACCCACCTGGCACGAATCATTCTGTTGTCATGTGCAAGCGCAGCGAGGACGAATGCGCAGAAGAGCTGAACAAGCAAATGCACTCCATGCTCGGGTATGGGCAGGATCATAAGTTTTATCCAAAGCTGCGCAAACTGCCTACACGACTTAAGTCCTTTATTTGTCATAACGGTATGCATAATTGCTCTCTTATCTGCATTAACACATTCCTGCGGAGGGAGCTGGTAGGAACGTTGGGTTGCTCGGGCAATGGCCAGGGTCAACGGCGGCGTGGTGTATTCCGCAAATATGCCCGACTGTGAGGGCGGGCACAAACCGGCGTGAGTAGGTTAAACGTTGAGTTTTATAAGGGCACCACGGGGTGACCAGCCCCTCCCCACCCCTCCCACCCAGCCCCACCCCTCCCACCCCCCACCCAGCTCCTCCCCACCCTCCCCACCCAGCCCCTCCCCACCCAGCCCCACCCCCTCCCATTTTTGGATGCACGACGGACGGACACAATAATCAGGAGGTTCCTACCAGTATTATTTGTGACCTAACAATGTCAGCAGCCAGGATCAATCGATGACAATCTTATTACCTGCAGATAATTAAACAGATGAGATGCGTTGCACCGTTAATTCCTCCTGTTTGATAATACTTCTCTTGTCCGTATGCATCTGTGCAGATAGGTTTTTTTTGCGGTTAAGCCATAGTCCCCACATAGCGCTCGTATCAATGCGGATAAGAGGAGCGACGAACCACTACTCTGTAGAGTAATAGTGGTATAAACGCTTGTTACAATATGAACAGCACATTTAAAACGCGTACTAATTTATGTACTGTTTACAAAGTGTATTCACAAATCTACACTTAGAAACACAATGATTGACAGGGGTGTAAAAAAAAATTCGATAGTGTATTTAAATAGAGGTACTGCAGGTAAGTAATTTTCAGTTTTAAAGGCACCATTCTTCAAGCCCATTGGTGAAAAAGAGCAACGGTTTTGTTTACATTAGAATATAATGTTTATGCGAGAGCCGTGGGCTTATGGGACCCTGGGATCCCGCCATAAGGTTCATATATATGTAAAAAGGGTTTGGAAGATTGCTAAGATGGCTAAACATGTTTTACATAACTGACAAAAATAAATAATATTCATGAACATGAAAAAAATGTACGCACACTTTTTATTTTCTCAAATAAATTATTTAGGATATCGTGGTTTAGTTTTTATGTCCATATTTACTGCACACGATGCTATTGTAAAGTCAATGCATTAATCGCAGCACACAATTCCAGTCCTTGCTGTTGAAGACAAGCAATTCTACTTTGTAAAACTATATTACTCAACTTATTCGAATAAAAATAGGGAGATTTTTACTTGAACAATTTTAGTTCTTATACTTTTTTTATGGAAGCCCAGTAAATCCTGGCATTGTAGTAGAGATACTTGTGTTATAGCAACAACAATAATGATGATGCTGATGTGTTGTGTACCTGTGTGTGCAGGTTAACGTGCTGGCAAAGGGTGGGCAGATCCCAATGTCATCTTCCGGGATGCCCCAAAATGTGATGGGTCCATCTGGGATGCCTTCTTCCACTATGACCCCATCGACGATGCCCCACTCTGGAATGCCCCTGTCAACCATGCCCCAGTCGGGAATTCCCCGTCCTCCCATGCCACCCTCGGGCATGGCTCTGCCGGGCTCCATGCAAAACATCAATACCTCCCAGCTGTCAGAAGATGACAAGCTGAAGCTCGCTCAGCAGCAGGCCGCCATGCTTATGCAACAGGTAGGGTGTGACAGATGAACTGGTTTAGCACCCAACAGGCTGTGCAGGACAGAAAGAGTTGGCAGCCGAGACATCAGTGCCGCTCCCATGACCACTGTGATTAAGGGAGAGATGATGATCGTGTGGAGGTCCATCGGCTGTTTACTGTCATCGTCCCTGCTCGTTGGCTATCTTTGGTCTTGCTGCCATTGATAAAATCCTTCCAACCAAGATTTATTTTATCACCCAGCAACATCAGCAAAGATGAAAAATAAAATAACACAATAATATTCTCACGACGTTTCAGCCACAACACAAGCGGCCTTCATCAAGTGAAGGGACGAGACTGTCTGGTAGGACAGCGCTGGAGTGGAATTATTTTATTCTCATTCTACGTGACTTTACCGAAAGAACCAAAGAAGATGAATCATTGCAGTCACGAAAGCTTTAAATCGAAAGATTTAAAGCATTTGTGCATTGGCTGTCTCCGTCTTTAACAAGGGGGCGCTATAATTGTTCTAAAGGTCGAATATTAACAAAACAAGTACAGGTATCACTTTTTTGCAACGAGGGACTTCAATTTGAAACCACCCAAATTGATCAAAGGGTTGCCCAAAACTAGGAGACAAACAAGTGTATTCACATTATTTTTCTCTCTACGTGAACTTTACCGAAAGAACCAAAGAATAAGTGTAAAAACACTGTGCAAACATACAAATGCATTTCACTTTGGCAGTTGTCGTCAGCTTACATTTTACTAATTCAATACTTCTGAGGACAACGACTATTGAAAAGTGTTGTATAAGTCACACGTAAGCATGATTGTTCCGCACTTGTTCTAAGGTGCAGAATTCGGCTATGCTAAGGTGATCCCATCACGAAGGTGCTCCCATCACCTTAGCAGCTGATGTTGGATCATAACCTGTACACATAGGCCTGAGGCAAGGGTGCTGGCCACTCGCACACTGCCCTGTCTTGAAATTGTATTAAGTGCATTATTGTAGTGTGTGCGCGACGTGTTGGCTGAGTGTTTTCAAAGACAAGGATGTTTTTTTTCCTTAGGAACGCGAGGCAAAAATGAAAAACCAGGAGATGGTTCTTCTTCAGCAACAAAAACGCGTAAGTCTTTAAGTCTGATGGAAATCTTAAGCTATAATTGCATGATACAGTTTAATTGGGAATTAGCAGTATTTACTCAGGAAAGCCTCACTTAGTCAACACTTTCAGTATAGTACTGGTTGGTCGGTATAAGCCACGTCTCTTTCGAGTACCTTTGAAAGCCACAATAGATACTTTACAACTAATTTTAAGTTATGTCCATTCTTATATCGACAAGTTAAAGAAAGAACACGTCGAGTGATGAGGTATCGCGGTGCAACGAAGCTCAGATTAAGTTCAGATAATAGAAAGCAATGACATTTAGGCGGCGTCCGTTGGTTGTGGGTGCTTCCTTGCAAGTTGCGTGTGTGTTTTGTGTTTGTGGTTAATAGGCAGCCCATATGATGGAACAAGAGATGCACAACAAGATGAGGCAGAACCTGGGGCCACGCGGTAAGTTGTTTATGCCACTAAAGAAATAAACAGCAAGTTTGGTGCTTAAAAATCCACGCAACAAATTACTACCTTTGCATATGCTAAAACGGTATTACGGAACCACTTTACAGTTAATTGATTAAAGTGGTCCTCTTATTCTCTCCATACATATCTCGAGTTGTGTGTAAGATTTTGGCAGGCCTTGCCAGCCGCGATGGTTGTAAGCGATAGGTCTATTGCTCAGTTGTCCACTGAGCCAGTCAGTCTTCCCTGGGAGACTGCCCCTCCTCCACTCCCACTGACAGGAGAGGGTGGGGATCGGCCTACCCCATATTGCTGCGCACTGACCATGTAGAAACACTAGTGATTCGCCGGTTCATTATTCCTTTATTTCCTTGACTCACTCCTTCATGTAAAATTGACAATGTCTAATTCAAGTGTCTGAAAAAACTTTTTTACACAACCTATTGGCCTTCTGCTTGGACTAAAGCAATGTCACTAAAATGATGCACTCCCAGAAGGCTGTTGGACTGATATATTTCAAACAAATTTTTATATTTGTACAATGATCCTCTTGGTTATTGCTTTCTCTACTCTTTGGTTCTTTCGGTAAAGTCACGTAGGTATAAAATAAAATAAATCACGACGTTTCGGGCGCAACACAAGCGTGCTTTCCCACTTGATGACGGACGCTTGTGTTGCGCCCGAAACGTGATTTATTTTATTTTATACCTTCGGGACTTTACCGAAAGAACCGAAGAGTATGGATTCCTGCAGTCACGAAAGCTTCAAATCGATATTGCTTTCTCTTCATTGCATATGATTTCCCCTTCGTCTTGACCCCATCTTTGTAGCACCTTGGAGTAGCGGGGGTGGCAAGTTGTATATTTTCACTGCATTGAAACTCGGTGTACTGTTGGCCTGCATAATAGCAGGAATCAAATAGTTAATAATAATTTTACTTACCCAGGAAAGACTTGCTTAGATTCAAACCTTGTATTGGCAGGGTCCTATTTTGTGTTTTTTTATTTCCTTACCTTGCACTGCTCTACTCAAGTATCTTGTCATCTCACATAATATCCCTGCGCCAGCTTTGTTAAGGTTTTGTTAAACAACTGCAATTAAGTCAAGTTCAGAACAAGATTTTACTTTTGAAAGCATTTCATTTAGCAGTATCGAATCTTGACGGTTAACTGTCGGAGGAAAACATATTTGCATACTTGCAAATTGTTCTTTTGACTGATTTCTATCATTCAACCCTTTCATTAATTTTGGTCAGCTTTCACACGGATGAATGGACTGCAGTAATGCATGGATGCATTCAGTCTTTGTTGGAAAGCATTAAAATCGCTCGTCCGTGTGATGAAGAGTCAGCTGCCGCTGTGTGTGCAGTGGTGCACATGCTGGCAGGTGTCGTCTTCGTAATGCGCGCCTTTGTGATGCATGTCTGTCGTGTGGTGGTTATTGAGCCTCTGCTCTTTTGCGCTCGCAGGACCCGTGCCCACCATGCCCATCATGCCTCTCATGTCGCGACCGAGCCTGGGGCCCATGCCAGGATCCCGCATGGGTCTCCTGCCGCCGCCACCGGGCGAAGACCGCATGGTAACGACTGGCGACGGTGCCTCGTGCCTCCCACTGAGATGCACACCATACTCCCATTGTCACCGTCATACATTGAAATTTGTATTTTATAAATCGTCTACATGATTGGTTCTTAAGACTCCCTCCCGCCATGTAAATAGGGGTGACGTGCCCATTGTGGGGACATGGGAAGACAGGATAATTGGTTATTGGAAGTTGTAGGAGGCTACAGATTAGAAAGAGCAGATGGTGTAGGAGCAAATGATGATTTGAAAAGCAATTTAAACATGTGTAGCGATGTTAAATGGATCACTACGGCGCATAGCGCCGCGTGCCGTAGAAACGGGCGCAGAGGCTAACACCGTGCAGTACCATACCGTGGATCACTAGGGGCATGGTATTGCGTGCTAGCAGAAGAGAGCCAGATGAGTCCTACCGGCAGAGTAGGGGATAGCAGCCTCCGCCAGCGCCGCAGGTTATTGCCACAGAGTCGGTCACTGGGGGAGTGTGGTGGGGGCGGCTGGCGGTAGGGGGCATGTGAGGACGAGTCACCCTGGTACCGGGTTAAGCACGTGATGGGCTGGGGTTAGTAATGTGGGCCAAAGGTGAACGAGGGGACACAGGAAGAGTAGCTGAGAAACGTTTCGAGAGTTTCCGAAGGGGGCGTGGTTAAAGGCGGAGCCAGAGAGGGAACAGGTGTAAGGTAGCCTGGAACCTTCGGGAATATTCCAGAGGTAGGCGCGGCCGAGGGTGGAGCCAGTCCGCTCCGACGAGAAGGATAAAAGGGGAGCTCCGATCGAATATCGGGGCTGTCTCAGGTGAAGTGGAACCCAAGTGCAACGTCTTCGACATCTTGGGTCAGACAGCACGTTGGCTGCTCTGACCCGATTATATTATAGTTACCCCGTATGCGAGAGAGATAGGTGCATTGTAGTCCCGTGTGTAACAAGAGTGAGAGATAGGTGTATTTAGTCCCATGTGTAACGGTGTTGCATAAGGGTAGAATACACTTTGTTGCCTCCTAACTAGTGTCTCCGAAATGACTCGCTACACATGTATCCATTCAAAACGCTTGAAATTAAGTGCAACCCTTTGTGTTAAAGAATGACCTACAAGAGCAGAGATCACGGAGCTCCTTCAACTCAAACTAGTCTGCAATGGAGGGCAGCACTTACCTACCAGCTCTGCCACTGAGTACTGAGTAATGTTTGTCACATTGAGTCAAACTAGTCCTAGGGTTTCGAAGTTGCAAAAATATAGTTGCGTCTATTCCACTCATTAAAATGGTTATAACATAATTCATTGTTATTGGCCACAAAGACATTGGAACTGCTGAAGATTCCCTTGCTCAGGCGATAATGACAAGTGCAATTGTTTGGGCTCGTGGACTCAATATTTTAATTCTCAGAGCTGGCGTTAATCCAAATTTAGATTGCTTGATGGTATTTTTTGTGCAGTCAGTGGTGACTGGGCTATGATCATTAGCTTGCCACACTTGAGAACCCAGTTTAATCACAGGCAGCTCCTCGATTTGAACCCAACATCTCAACAGTACCAGCTCAGTGGTCTGACTTTTGAACCACCAAACTACCTCCGATTTAATAGAGAAAAGGCTGAAATAACTTTATTGAAGAAGACAAATTCAGTTGTTGATTATAGGACAAAAGCGGGGGGGGGGGTCTGTTTCTTGGACTTGAGCCTGGGGTTTTATTTGTGCTGATTATTATTTCTTCTCTGTTTCCTGCAGCACCACCAGCATCAACAGCATCAACAGCACCAACAACACCAACAGCACCAACAGCATCAACAGCACCAACAGCACCAACAACACCAACAACACCAACAGCACCATCAACAGCACCAACAGCACCAACAGCAGCAATGGTCTCATGGTCCCGGTGGGCCTGGTGGGCATGGTGGGCATGGTGGTCCTGGTGGGCATGGAGGTCCTGGTGGGCATGGCGGTCCTGGTGTTCCTGGAGGGCATGGCGGTCCTGGCGGTCCTGGTGGACATGGTGGCCCTGGTGGGCATGGCGGTCCTGGTGGTCCTGGCGGGCCTGGTGAAGAGAATGGAGGCGGTGGGGGACCAGGAGGGAACGCACCGGGGAGTGGAATGGCGGGGGGCGGAGGGCGTGGGGAGCCCCGCATCCCGCACGCGCTGGAGCGGGTGCTGCAGTACAAGGAGTTGCGACAGGAGGAGATGGCGAAGATGGCCGACCCCACCACGGGTACGCTCGCACGCACACACTTCTGCGAAGGCCGTAGCGCCTGGGAGTTTGCCCATGCTGATTCATCATCATTTTCAGCCATGGTTAATCCACTTGTGGATGAAGGCTTCTCCAAGCCGTCGCAATGTCTCGCAGTCCTGCGATGTAGAAATCCATCTAGCGCCCACACAAGCTGATGTCATCATTCCATCTCCATGGTGGGCGTATTCTCCTTTGCGTTCTCTCCTTTGTCTGACATTCCTACGTTCGCCTTCGCCACTGGCAAAAAATCCCATCTTGTGACTTCGTCCTGCCCAAGTCCCACTTCATTGTTCTACCAACACCATTGTCAGTAACGCCTTGCCCTGAAAAATTACACGTTGGCCCTTTTCTTTTGATACTGAGCCACACTTCTTTGCCAGAAAATAACCTCTTGTGGCTGAGCAATTTTGGTTTTTCCATATTCAGTGATGCAGCGAGGTTTTGTGTGAAATGAGACAATCTCCACAAACAAATGGCTGTTTCTTTACATATCTAAATACTGCTTTGCATTGCATATTTTGCACTCGTGTATTTTTATTGAGGATATAATGAATCTTTTAAAATCGATTCTGATCATCGTCATCATCATCCACAATCAATCTCCTGCTGGGAAAAGGCCTCCCCCAGCACAAGCCCATGGGATAAAATCTATTGCACTCACAAAATACTGCGTGTTTCAAGTCATGCTTATAAGAATCAATTCCAATTTGTATATGTTTACAGCACCAAAAGTGTTATAGATTCACTGCAGTTTAGGTTTTTTTTTCAAGAGTAAAAATTGAATCTGTGCATCGATCCACAATTGTGATGATTTATTGCAATGGTGGGGGGGGTGATTTGTTACTTAGGTCGTTCGTATCCCTTTGTATCGTATCCATTTCACTGTTTTCTGTCACATACGCTGTATACATTACATTGTTTCGAGTATTATGTTCGTCATTTATCAACCTATGATAATAGGTTTTTCCCCTTTTATCTGGCAATACATATATTATCAGAGTGTTTTTTGTTTGCATTCTGACCACAAGCATTGTGGTTAATGTAGAAATGATTCCTTGTAAAAGGTTTAAATTTGGTGTTGTAACATCTTAACACCTTCTGGGTTATTTCGGTAAAGTCACGTAGAATGGAGATAAAATAATAATAACAGAATAAAATTCTCACGACGTTCGGCCACAACACAAGTAGCCTTCCTCAGGTGAAGAAACAGGACTGTCTGGAAGACAGCGCTTGAGTGAACCCTGCCAAGCTTGACAGCGTCTTTTAAGCTGTGTGGGAGGAACAGAGCGCCTTGACAAAGGAGTTTACATATAAATTAGCATGTAACTGGGGGATTAGCATGATGTTGGTGTGAGGGATAAGCACCACGGAGAGCGACGAGCTTTGTTCAGACGGACGAGTCCATCTATGTTCGGAACGGAGGAGGGGGGAGAGGAGTTTACATATAAATTCGCATGTAACTGGGGGATTAGCATGATGTTAGTATGAGGGATTAACACCACGGAGAGCGACGAGCTTTGTTCAGACGAACGAATCTATTTATGTTCAGAACGGAGGGGGGGGGGAAAGAGGAGGAAACGGCCATGGTGCGCTGCTCTGTCCTGTGTTGCGTTATAACTATGCTGTAAACTAGACTACTATACATTACAATATTATACCTTCCAATCTAAACTACATTGTATAATATCGTATCCATAGACAAACCCCACCCTTGAATTATACAATGCGTTACTATATGCCACCCTATACTTTAACTATAAAATATTACACTTGTAGTATTACACTATGTATTATTATACTAACCCTACTGTATACCACACTGCTGTATTTTACTATACAATTACGGTACTATATATTGCCTTATGAATTATGTTAAACATTACACTGTTATACTATTTATTATTATACAAAATGCTATAAACTATACTATTGACTGTCGTATGAAAGGTACTAAGAGGCAGTGCCAGCGAATGCACTGCGGTCTGAAGGTCACCATAAAATACAATTAATCAAGAATCTAAATGGTTTATAACGTCTTTCCATTGGTTACTAAGCCGGAATCCATCTTCTCGATTGAAATTGTCTCTGTGTTTGTATATGTGGATAGCCTCATGAACGAATCTCATGTTAGCCGGATGGCTTGCAGAGAACCTCCGTCTTGGAGAAGTCAATTGTCATGTGAGCCCACTGAATTATAACAGCGATCTGCCACAGCTGAGGTGTTCGTCCTACTGTGTTTCAAGTCTGCTTTATGTTCACGGATGCGGTCTGAGATATGTCGTTTGGTTTCTCCAATGTAGCTGCTACCACAGAGGCAACTTAGTTTGTAGACGCCCGGGTACTGTATGTTTGGAACCACATCTTTTACAGACGGAACCAGATCACGGATTTTATGTACTGTGTTGAATCGGACCTGGATCTTGTGTTTATTTAGGATGTTGGAGATCTTTTTTGTGACCCCTGCAATGTAGGGTAAGGTGATGATTTTGAATGGCTCCTCAAGAGCATCCTTCTTCATGGTTGGAGTGATGGCTTTGCGGATTGTGTAGTCGGAGTAACCATTAGCCCTGAGAGCTTGGTGTACGTGCTTGAGTTGCATTGGGCTCTGGTATAGAGTCTTGATGAGGGAATTCTTCTGGGATGGATGGTGGTGGGAAACCGGTTTTAAGTAAGCATCCGTATGGGTATCTTTCCTGTAGACAGAGTGGCTCATTGAACCATCAGGTCTCCTTTTAATTAGGAAATCAAAAAAGGGTAGCTTGTCATATTTTTCGACTTCCATTGTAAATCTGATGGCTGGGTGTATGGAATTGATGTGGCCGAGGAATTGGTCTAGAGCAGGCCGGCCATGTGGCCAGATGACAAAAGTGTCATCCACGTTCCTCTTCCATAAGGTCGGGCGTAGAGTGGCAGTCTGGATGGCGTCAGTCTCAAATTTTTCCATGAATACGTTGGCTACAACCGGCGATAGGGGGGAGCCCATTGGGGTGCCCTCAGTTTGTTTGTAGAAAGTTGCATTCCAGGTGAAATATGTGTTGGTTAAGCCAGGGGGGGTACATCAGTATGTAGTCCTTGATGAACCAAATCTTCAATGATTGCGATGGTGTCAGGTACAGGAACTTTGGTGAATAGGGAAACAACATCAAAACTGACACGCAGGTCGTCTGGGGACAGGGAAATACCCTTGATTGTCAAAACGTTGTCAAGCTTGGCAGGGTTCACTCAAGCGCTGTCTTCCGGACAGTCGTGTTTCTTCACCTGAGGAAGGCTACTTGTGTTGTGGCTGAAACGTCGTGAGAATTTTATTCTATTATTTTTATTATTTTATCTCCATTCTACATGACTTTACCGAATGAACCCAGAAGATGAATTCCTGCAGTCACGAAAGCTTTAAATCGAAATCTTAACACCTGTTTTGTTGCCAGATAAAAGGGGAAAAACCTATTATCATATTTTGGTGCTGGCAAAGGAGGTCCCATGATGTATGAACCTGCATTATATCGCATTATGGCATCACCTATCACTCTTTATGACACTTGCATTATGTTACCATGTGCTATGTTGTCACATTGTATTACATCTCGGTGTGTTACAATTGATGGAAAGCCCATGACCTGGTAACAAAGGCATTGTAGCATTGTTCTTGTCGACTGTGGGCTTACAGGCCTTCTGATCTCCGCACGTATTGCATGGACTGCACTTGTCAGTTGCCCACTGGATTAGGGCCCCCTCACACTGTGTGGGTTTTTCTGGGTTTATTTGACCATATTTCACCAAAGTAGCCATACTCTTACCTGTAAAACCAGTTTTTTCATGTCTAATCCATCCAAGCACTTTTCAGCCTCAAACCTGCTCAGCTGCTGAGATCCAACGAGATAAGTTGGATTATGTGCGAAATAGGTGATGCAAAAGTCCCGCGGCTTGGTAGCAACTGCATTTGAGCACCTCTATTATGACCAGCACCGCATCCTCACCCCGCCACCATTGCCTTCATCCTCCTTCCTTTCAGAGGACGAGTGGGAGAACTGGAACGAGTCATCTGCAAGGACGAGTATCTTGGAGAAGGAGAAGGCCGATGCCGAGGGTGATGAGGATGAGAACGAGAATGAGGAGAACCTCACCCCGGCCGCTTCCACTGGGCCGGAGTCCAAGAAAGAGGTAAGTGGCGGACTCGCCACCGCCACTCGTCATTGTGGAGAGACAACAATGACAAGCTGCTCCATTAAGGGAGCCTCCTTATGGCTCACAGATTCCTGGCATACTGTATTTTTATTCTCCGAATAATATGGGGTTAATGTACATTGTCCTTTTGTCGTCACGCTTGAAGGGTGGGTTTACGTCCAAATTGACTAATTCAGGGGTGGGCAACCTTTTGCTTGCTGACGGTCGAATAGGATTTTCACGTACCTTCGGCAGGCCCACAGTTGAGCAAACACCTCCATCACTTCTGTCGTTGCAAGAGGGCCCCTGCAGTGTGTGCGTTTATATTTCAGTCATTCGGCAACCGACCGACCTAACCAGCAAAACCGCTCCTGTGCCGTGCCAGTCGAAAAATCGTCGACGCAAGAACAAGAAGAAGCGCAAGAAGAATCGGCAGCAGCAGCGGCCGGACGGGGTGCCTGCGGTCAGCACGAGCAAGAAGGACGGCGCCGGGGAGGGGGAGGACTCTGGCGGTGAAGTAGAGGTTGAGTACATCACAGAGGAGCCCGAGATCTACGACCCCAACTACATCCACTTCCGCAAGATCTTCCAGGCCTTCAAGGTGGGCGATTCATCGCATGAGTGGGGGGGGCCACACAGCTATGGATAAAGTAGAATTGACGAGAGAAATGTAGATATAGTTTACCGATTAACCGCGCCACATGTAATTTGGATACAATTACCAATTCCTTTGAGGTGTGTCGTGTGTATGAATTACACATTTAATTCATTTGCATATGTACATGTCATTTAGATCATTAGCCACCTCTGCCAGTGGTGAGACCTATCTTTTGCAGAGATATTTGAAATATGGTTTTTGAAGTTTGTTGATTAACGTGTTTGATAATCACATGCAAAAATAACAACCACTGATCAACGTGGTAAAGTATGGTCAAACAAGCCCCATGACCGATACGGTATTGAGGCCTTCAGAAACGGACTGACAAGGGGCCGTAGGTTTTTTAACGTACATGGCATATGTAATTGTCAAATGACGAGATCGGATTCGAGAATAACATTTAAAAAATCCAAAGCAACAGCCGATTAAAGATGTGCCTGAAATTGAGCACTGCTCGTGACGATGTGCGCCCCTCCGCCTCCCGCAGCTCTCCGAGGAGGTGAAAAAGGACAAGGAGGCCGAGAAGGAGAAGGAGAAAGGGCGCCTGGAGCAGGAGGCAGCCGCCAAGAAGAAGAAGGAGCCCGAGCGGGAGAGAGACAGCGATGACGACGACGATGATGACGACGACGTGAGTGCCTCGCAGTGCGGCGGCGTTCAGCTTTGACATGCCCGTAGGCCACAATGCCCAGCGCAGCAAGGGTGGAATACATACGTCCCATGGACCAGATACGGCCCGCGGCTCCATTTCTTACGGGCTGTAGCCACATTAAAAGCTAACTCATCTAACCACGCTCAAACGAAGTTTATTCGTAACTGCAAGCAGGTTTTACTCAGGCTATCAGTAGCTGGTGTGTAGTGTTCGTTTGTTATATAGTTGTATGCTTTATTTAAATTAAGGATGTAATGGGACATTGATTTAATCTTAAGCATGCAATACATGCTTGGACTTGTGAGTGTAAGAATTTTTTTTATGTAAAATGGATTAAAATTATATGACAATGCTACCTTTAGGCTCATTTTTCAGTTTCATTTATTTGGTATAGCCCTGTGAGCTATTCGGCTCTTGAATCGGGTGCAACCGCAACAAACAAAAATATGAACAAGAAAACATCTTAAAGTGACTGTGCAAACAGAAAATCCAGGAAAAAAACATCAAAATATTCCTGAAAAAGCACCTTACACCACCGCTGTGTGCAAAAATCCCAGTGGGATGCAAGTCAAACAACAACAACCACAAGACAACTTAGATTAAGGCCATCAGTCTAACTCCGTACTACAACAAACAATCATGGCCAAACCAAAAAACTTTTCGAAATCACCAAAATAAAGCCATAAAATCAATGTTACATGAGGTCAAGGAAACTGCAAACAAGGCATAACAAATGAAATGAACAAGTGACAATAAAACAAGAAAATGTATTCTTGAATTCATTCGCACACCAAATAGTGACAAGGTCAACTGATTTCTGGGGGTAATGGGGGTTAATTGATACGTGGATACTAGGTACACAGGCTGTCGGTGAGTGGAATAGTTGGCACTGTGGATGGTTTCAGGTAAGGTGCCAGTGCACAGGCTATTGGTGAGTGGGGTAAAGTGTTATTGTTAATGATATCGCTGTGTCCCTCATGTCAGTCGCTCACCTCCGATTGGGATGGTTGATGATGGCTCGCGACACCGCCACGGCGTCTGCGGCCGGGGCACGGTGGTGCTTAACGCTCAACTCTTTTGCAGGATAAGAAGGAGTCGCAGCCGAAGCTGTCGAAGAAGAAGCTGCGGCGCATGAACCGGCTGACGGTCGCCGAGCTCAAGCAGGTGAGAAGCCATGCTCCCCGCCTGCTGGCTCCCCGTGTCCAACGCTTTCAAACTGAGACAGAGGTCCCCTCCTGTAATCTACATTGGCTGTTGGGGAGAGCTATCACACCGTACGTAGCCAACCATGCTAATGGGAGGTGCGGGGGAAGGACAACAAACTAAAGAACTTAGTTTTCAATGTAGATTTGAAAGTGCATATCTCTAGTGGCTTCCTTTTAAGCTTTTTGTGAGCATCTTTGAAGGCTGGTAGTGCATATATAAAATTATTAGCATCAACAAGAAAAGGCATAGAAATACCACACACATAATAAGACCGCAGGATCAACTTCTTATCCAGCACTTACCCTTTTTAGGCCAGTTGTCAAAATTGCTACACACTTTTAAAAAAATGTGCTAAGTGCGAATCAATTTTTTTGTGGGGTATATTGTGGGTACCCAACCCCCCTTGGCGTATTTTTGTGTGTACATCCGATGAAAGCTGAGAGAGACAAACCATTGATTTGCGGCAACGTGCTCTTTGTGCCTCGGAGTGCGTCATTTAACGCGCACCTGTTTTCTCAAGTGAGGGGCTGCCTCCGAGGGCTTAATGTTGAGTTGAAGACTCTTACTCTCGGCTTAGATCGTGGGCGCGGTCGATTTGTCTGGACGAGCAAAGTGGTTTTGAATGGGTGAAGACAATTGGCCGATTGACCAGCAGCGTGCCGGGCCACTTGAGAATGATTTACTGTTCAACCCCAGTCAATCGACCTGCGCGCTTGTTAATTAAGTCGTCGTCCGAATGTGTAAAGTAGTATTTGACACGTGTGAAATAATTGAGCGGTTGGACAAATGCAGGTTATCGATTTTATCTGTGCAGTCGAGCCCCCGCCGCCCCCCTTCATCATCCTGTGGAGGATAGTGAAGCTCAAGAAATACATAGACACGCCTGAAAATTAGTCTGCAGAACCCCACACACAATGGGGTAATTAGCTCAGGGCTTTCCATGGGGTAAGTGAACACCTGCATAGAGGGAAGTGAATTTTTTATGGATTACAAGGATGATCCAAGATTAATAAAACATTGGTGTAAAATTGTTTACAATTAAGGACACACCCAATTGAAAACCAGACAATTGAATCAAACGTTTATCCAAAGTGACGCCCTGACATCGGCTTCCCTACTGCTAAGTAAATATTTCTGAAGACATGCGCGTGTTGAAAAGCGTTACATAATCCATGGACATGCATGATTTTACCAACCTGTTTATTTTCCGATTAAAAACCCGCAGCAGCCATCCAGCACGGTTCATTTTGCGGCACACATGATGACCCCGCACCCAGGTGAACGGACATTCAGCTTCATCATTGAAATCATCATCATCGTCATCGTTATTCTAATTCGCAGCTGGTGATGAGACCGGACGTGGTGGAGATGCACGACGTGACGGCGCGCGACCCCAAGCTGCTCGTGCAGCTCAAGTCGACGCGCAATACGGTGCCCGTGCCGCGCCACTGGTGCTTCAAGCGCAAGTACCTGCAGGGCAAACGCGGCATAGAGAAGCCGCCCTTCGACCTCCCTGACTTCATCAAGCGCACGGGTATCATGGAGATGAGGCAGGCGCTGCAGGAGAAGGTGAGACAGCGACGGGGGCGAATGGCTGCACGTGGGCCAGTGTGGTGGCACGGCGCTCTCACCGCTTGCAGGGTTGTGCATCGAGTGGTCTTAGTTTGGTTCTTCAGTGAGCCTCGGGATTCTCAGCCCAGTCAGTGACTGCACTAAAAAGACCGTTCTGTCAAATATTGTTTGTTGCTTAATTCGACTTTTAAAAACTGTTCGGTCGAGATGACATTTGACGAACCTTCTCTGAGGGGCATATAATTGGTGTGCGTCGATTTTGGATCCGAAGACCTCTTTAAATGACTCCAGAAGTGTAGATCTCTCGTCATCTTTGAATGGTTGTTCGCTGATACAAATGGCGCACTGCTTACTGCAAGCTTTTTCAATGTCATTTTCTTTTTGCATGACATGACACCGATAGCACGATTGAAATATAATGGAGACAAAAGAACACCTGATTGAGAGAACTTTCCCACCCTTGGGTTTGACACTGCCAAATTACAGAAAAGTGTCCGGTCGTGCAGTGTTTTTGATAATGATCCTTCATCAGAGGCATAGAGTAAGGACAATGAGATGATTTTTATGGATTTAGAGTGGGAGAATGGAATTTTCAATGAGCTGCCTTATGACGAGGAAACTTGGAGTATGTTGAAATGTGGGTGGAGGTGATGTACTAGTAGTTTTATATTGTTAGATAATAGCCAACAAAGAACAAATCCTAAGAATCCAAGTTCAAGCTTTGGTTAGGTTGTTGGTTGTGACCCAACAATTGTAATGAAAATTTTTAATCGCTGCGGTATTGCCTAATCTTACTTGTTTCGCACCTCCTATTAGCACAGTTGGCTACGTACGGTACGAATGAAGTTCAACATACATGCATGCGTGAGACCTTTTTTAACCGGCAGGTGATTTATTTCCCCCCCCTCCCCCATCTTGGCCTGCACCCTTTGCCCCCTGTTATTCGGCACGGGTAGGAGGACCAAAAGACGCTCAAGTCGAAGATGCGCGAGAAGGTTCGGCCGAAGCTCGGCAAGATCGACATCGACTACCAGAAGCTGCACGACGCCTTCTTCAAGTGGCAGAGCAAGCCCAAGATGACCATCCATGGGGACCTCTATTACGAGGTGAGCACACCGTGCGACCGGCCCCACCTCTCCCCCCCTCCACTTGGTACAGCCCAAGCCACACGTTTCATGTCACACCAGGGAACTTGAACTCACTTGAGGAATGATGTAACTCGGAAAAACCAGGTTGCTCTTATCTCGTAGATGCATGGTTAGGCCAGTGCTTAATTTCAGCCGGAACGGTCTAGAACGTCATTCCGGTAATTATTTCGGCGCACCACATCCATCTCACCGCTTAGAGAATGGTTCTCATGTTTACCAGATAGCCTTAATTAGCATAGTACTCGAATTTCACTTCCTTGTTAAGTTGAACTTTAAGGACGCACAAATATCTGACGTCAAGAAGCCACATATGTGACACATGATATACACAGCCAGAAGCGTTCTGTAAAATATCGAGTGAGAAATTAGGCTGATTGTCCCCATGCTGTTAGATGTGAATTTTAGGCTTTGTTAATGGGAACAAAAAAAATTGTTATAGTGAAGTATGTTGCCCGAGTGTTACCGTGCCGGCGTGGCATTTATCTATCCTTATGGGAGTAATGTTTTTACATGTAGAGGAATGGGAAGTCCTTGCAGTGACATCATAAAAGCATTATAATGGCATGCCTGATGATAAAATGTTTTTAACGCTTTCAAACTAAGGTTGGTGACGTGTATGTGTTAGCTCTGTCTGTCCATCTGCCTGCACTGGCATGATAACGGTTAATCCAGTACATTTTAGTATAAAGTTGCCTGGCTGTTAAGGACTTTCCTAATTGAAACCGGCCAAACTAATCTCAGGATTGCACAAATCGCAGACACAAATGAGAGCGAAAGGACTTTGCAAATAAGTTAATACATTTTGACCTTATGGCTACCCGGTTCGCTTACATGCTGCTAATGAAACAGCTTTATAGAATTTATGCATATGCATGATTTTTCAAACATTCAAACTTGATTTGAAGCTTTCCTGACTGCAGGAATTACTCTTTGGTTCTTTCGGTAAAGTCACGTAGAAAGAAAATAAATTAAATAATAGAATACGACGTTTCGATTGCAACACAAGCAACCGTCATCAGGTAGAACTAAATTTGAGAGAGAGACAAAACACAAACATGGAGACACACAGACACACAAGCAGAGATAGACAACACAGAGACACAGAGAGAGACACAACATCGACACACAGAGACCCAATGCCTCTGTGTCGAGGTCTTAAATAGAGAGAGAGGTGGGTGGTGGGGCAGAGAGAGAGGTGGGTTTGCTGGAGCCGAGCAATTAGCATGTCACTGAAAGACCCAACAAGACTGGTACATTTTTGAGAGAGATGTGTGGAAATCCACCCCGAGGCGACCGAGGGAGAGAGAGCGAATGTACCTATGAGAACCTGGTAAATTTTAGAGAGAGAAATAGGCAGTTGGAGAAAACAAAATTTTGCAAAAATGTTTATGCAATGCAACAACAGAGAGTCGGCTGACACACAGTTAACGCGTAGCCTGATTGCTTACGATCCCCAAAGATTTCCACGAATGAACCACAATACTTTGCTGATTTTATCAAGAAGCATAAACCATCATGCAAACATCGGTCATCCTCACAGCGGCTTTTGGCTAACCATCGAACAAAATATGGTCAATATATCGTGCGCTTTCAGATGCGCTTCTGTGGTCGTCTGGAATGCTCTTCCTTCTGATATTAGAAAGCCACTCAAGCTATGGCCTTTTAAATCTAGATTGAAAACTCACTTCTTTAGAATAGCTTTTTGTTTTCGTTTTTTGTCCTTCCCCCGCTCTTCTGATTAGCACAGTTGGTTATGTACGGTGCAAAAGAAGTTAATCATGTATACATTTGTGGCCAGTGTATCCTAACATTAACTTGGGGTGTGGATGTGGCTGCGCGCAGGGAAAGGAGTTTGAGACGCGCCTGAAGGAGAAGAAGCCGGGTGATTTGTCGGACGACCTGCGGATCGCACTAGGCATGCCCATAGGCCTGGTGAGGGGTCCCCACTGAGGACACACATGCCCTCATCTTTACCATCATCATAATCACTATCATTACAATCAGTACGATTTATTACCGTTGCCATCATAACCATCATCCTTATCATCATTGTTATCGTGACTATTATCTTTATTCTGATTACTATCATCATTCTACTTTAATTCAGCGCAATTGATGCTGGGTTGGAGTTAACGCTTGGCTGTATGTATTTAAGACTTAATAATGTTAAGCTATGTAGCAAGTATCTAGTACCATATAGACATTGTTTATTATTTGTGATGGTTTTTGTTTACCTAATATTATTTACTTGTTTTGTTCTGTCTGATTATTGTACTCAAATAAATTCTGTTGTGTTTCAACACGGGTCTCGCTTGGAAAGCAGGCTTGTTACTCGATGCATTATAAAAACGTTAAACCAGGTTAAAGTCTCTCTTTAAATGCTTTTCGACTTGAGAGCCATAGCTTTGATCCACTGTTCTCTATTGTCCACAGAACTGTGCCAAGGTGCCACCCCCCTGGCTCATCGCCATGCAGCGCTATGGCCCACCACCATCGTATCCCAACCTCAAGATCCCAGGCCTCAACTCGCCCATCCCGGAGGTGGGTGCACCTTCACTCGTCATCGCATTCTTCACCGTGGTTTTCACCGTCATTGTCGTTGCTTTGTTGTTGTTCACATATACGATTGCGGTTTTTATTTTTACAGCGAGAAAAAAATAATCTTGAACAATTGTTGTATTTTTTTACACTTTCATTTGGTTAGAAATATCGCAGACTATTTTGGGAAGGCATTAAGACTTAGTCACACACACTGAAGCAATTAATACCACAACTACCATTTGCCATTAGGCGGCAGTGGTGTCACCTTGGGGCTTTTGCTAGGCTCGGTCCACTCTGAGACTACAGGACATTGGCTGGCAGGAAGTCACGGGTCAGCCAAAGATGTTTTTGGCTAGCTGACTGACCACTCTGTACACTTCATCAGACATTGCACAAGTATACAAACAATGTTTCAGCACAAGTAAGGTGCCTAAGAAAAATGTGCGCTCGTGACAATAGGTTGGGGCACACTAGTTTGTTTTAATTAGTTGTTCAACTGCAGTAAGGGGATCATATTCTTTATTCTAGTTTGTTGTCCTTCCCCTGCCTGTCTGATTAGCACGGTTGGCTACATGTAGTGCAAACGAAATTCAACATACATACATACATCACCAACAGGACACGTCTCTCTCCTACAACTGTTGAACTATTGCTGATTTGAGAATTTGTTCAGTTTGTTCACCGGCGCCACTTGCTCACTCGCTCACCCATGTTATGTTTTCTCTGTGCGCCGCGTTGGTGCGGGCAGGGCTGCACGTTCGGATACCATGCCGGCGGCTGGGGCAAACCGCCCGTGGACGAGATGGGCCGCCCGCTCTACGGTGATGTGTTCGGTGTGAGCGCACAGGACTTCCAGGTACCCCGCTCGCTTGGGCCTACGGGAGGTTGCACCCATCGCCGCACGTTCACTCCCATTGTTACCAACTTAGGGACTTAGTCTGGCGATGTTTTGTGTGTTTCCCGAATGACGACGGTTTTGTCCAAGTGGCTTTAGAGAGATCTTGCGGCTTTCTCGCATGAGGACATTTCGGAGATTTTTTTTATTGATTCCAGGTCTACATTTAGAATTCTGTATCAGTTACTATATTCTTGGGTCTTTCGGTCAAGTCACGTAGAGAGTTTACCCCTCACACTCGCGCTGACTCGTCGCTGTAACCCTGTTGCGGCGAGTAGGAGAAGGCGGAGGAGGAGGACATGGACCGCACCCCCTGGGGAGAGCTGGAGGCCTCCGATGAGGAAGAATCTTCAGAGGAGGAGGAGGAAAGCGAGGATGAGGCGCCAGACGCATCCGGCCTCATCACGCCCGCTGACAGGTATGAGAAACCTCTTTAGCGGCGCATCGTCACGATGGTGAGCCAGCTGCTTTGATCCTCGCGTCCTGGCGTCCGTTCCTGGCCCCTTGTATAATGCTCTGCCTTGTGTCACTGTGCCTTTCGCCCCACCCCCCATCTTCTCTTTCTGTGCAGCGGCCTTGTGACGCCTGGCGGTTTTGCATCTGTGCCGACCGGCATGGAGACACCGGACATGATCGAGCTGAGGAAAAAGAAGATTGAGGAGCTCATGGATGGGTAAGGAGTGCTGGATTTGCAAGGATATTGTTTTTTGGGTTTTTGCCCTAATTTTATCAGCGTTGTGCGACAAAAAAAAGTATCTATTTGGAACTCACAGAGAAGTGCAACGCTTGATGTGACAGAACGGTCCGTGGAAGTGCATATTACAGAGTTACTACCTCTGACATCCTATCACGTGACCTCTGGTCCACACAGTAGGAGGCAGCACTTCTGCCCCACCCCGCCACCGAGTGTATTGCTTGTCGCATGAGAATCAGAAATATATTTTGAATTCCCAGAGCCATAATTCAGCCAAATTATCTGTAGCATCGAATTCAATGCAATCGGCTTTCTGTCCAGTCATTGGTGGCTAGGCTGAAGCAATTACAGGCCAGCTCCGCGCGACGACGTCCGGGCGACCTAGCCACCTCCGTTTTGCTTGAAATTTGAGCAGTGAACACCTTCGCCGTTGGGCGTCTGGCGCACGTGCACGTTAATGCTTCGTCACTCTCGCGCCACGTAACGTTTGTTTCTCCCGACTCGGCGTTTGTGTGACGCAGTGGGGATACACCGCAGCAGCTCTTCATCCCGCTGCCGGAAAAGAGAATTGGCGTTGGCGCTGCCATGATGGGTTCCGCGCACATCTACGACATGTCAACGGTGGGGAACCCGCACGGCGCAGCCACAGCTACCACTGTCCATGGCTGCACCCATTACCTCTCGTTGTATGACCACAGTCGAAGCGTGTTCTGTAAGCACACAAATATATAACCACAGAATCAGTTTATTTATCCTGGGGGGAATCCGATGTGCTATAAAGCACTTTTTCACAGACGTCCAGTAGGGGTGGGTCAGAACATTACAACAACAAACAATACAAAAACACAACCGGAGTGTAAAGTATAGGAAAGGTAAACATAATTACTTAAAAACATCTATTGTACCAAGTAAAGGTCACTGAGCTATGACGTTATTATTCAGAAGCGACTTGGCCACAAATGTTAGCTCAACAAAGTGGCTTATCATGTGGAAATTTATAGCAGGAAAATAATCAATTTTGATATAAGCAACACACTCTACGCTATACTGGTGGGCAAATGGCAAGGAGTAACTTAGCATGTAAGTACTCCTGCTTTATTCCTAAGGGGGAGTGTTTATATCCAGCTGCTACACTATAAAGTAATTGGTCTTATTAAACAAGTGGGCTTGTTAAACGAGTGTGTAAACACTTGTTAAAATACCACCTTAAGTAAGAGGTGCCGACAGAAACAGCTGTTATAGATGCATAGCCAAGGTTTATACCGATAGTGGCCTTCACAGCGATGTCACGCTCCATAATGACACACTTAAACCGTAACGTCTTCAAAGTCCATTTACTCATAAACAACACCTCACAATTGCGTCAGTCTTACCACACGCACAGTTTAGCTATGCATCCACAAGGTAACGCCTGTCTGGTTTTTTGGGTTGGGCATTTTTCTGATCCTCGTTAAACCAGCAGTTCCTAAATGTATGTTTTTAAATTGGCGCGTAAGCGCTTTAGGGCTTTACCATTAAGAGGTTCATCATCTCATATCACCTCTATGTTATATTGCATTTCCTCTGCGATGCCTTTAAGATGCTTCATAAACTCAAGTTGCATTCTACGAGCCCTTAATTAACTGACCGTGCGCGGGCCTGTGCCAAAAATTGGTCTTCATTGATTTACATTGGTACAGTGGTCATGAAATGACTTAAGAAATTGGAAAATGTATAGAAATTGTAATTCGAATTCTTCACCGGCAACGCTTAACTATAAGCGAACACGGCAACTTGGACATTAAGGACAGGGTGACGTTCTGTAGAACTTTTTCCTTACCGAGTGCCGAATAGGATTTTCAAATACTATTGGAAGGCCACATTACTTGACACTCTAAACTGTTTTGTTTCTGTCCCATTTCGAAGTAGCAGATCTTGTAGGTTCTCCCCACCACTGTCTTGAGCCATCATCGTTAAGCAACCGCTCAAGTCTCGCCGAATCCCAGGTGTTAACATTGTGGCGCCCGCCCCTTCGATTACCCACACAGGTGACCGGACGCAAGGGCCTGGTTGGCACGGGGCCTGGAGGCATCGGTGTTGCCGGTGGCGGCGGTGGCATTGGTGGAGGCGGCGGAGGTGGCGGTGGAGGCGCAGGAGAGTCACAGGGCGTGGAGGTGGCGCTGGCGCCCGAGGAGCTGGAGCTGGACCCGACGGCGATGACGGCCAAGTACGAGGAGCGTGTGCGGGAGCAGCAGGCCCAGGTGGAGAAGGAGGACTTCAGCGACATGGTGGCAGAGCACGCTGCCAAGCAGAAGGTTAGAGAGCGGCGCGTGGGGTTGCATGCATTGTGAGTGGTTAATGTGGTGCATGTGGTTAATGTAGGCGGATGCAGGAAATGGAGTAAAAACTACAAATGACAAGTGGCCACAAAAGTGGTGACCTTTTTATTGACACTCCCACGTGGCATGTGCTATTGTGCTTAGCACTCTGCTGCAGCCAATCTGTTCCTAATAAATTTGGCACGTTGGATTTTCCATGAATTGACTGGTATAATTTTTTTCCCGTGAGTGACCCTTGTACCTGTTCTTGTTTCCTCTGGCTGCAGCAAAAGAAACGCAAGGCCCAAGCCCAGGACGCAAACAAGAGCGCCAAGAAGTACAAGGAGTTCAAGTTCTGATGGCAGCTGGCTTCAGTGGATCCCAGTATTTGCTGTTGTCTTTATACGCATTTTATTTCTGTCAGTCTAGCCCATGTGGACCACAGCAAGGCTGTTTCCTCAGTGCATTCGTCTAAAATAAAAACATTCTGAATATGTTTTACAGGCCTAATGATACAAGTGTTTTTTGTCAAACATGGTTCCACCAATTGGCTTTCCATGGCTGCCAATATTTGTTCACGTGTGCAAATACATTTAGTGTTTGTTTGCCAGGTAAACCCAGTCCTTGTGACCCAGTCACCTTTCCACTTTTATAAAATTCCAAATACAAATAAAAGTACTGGTGGTAAACATCCAACACCTGATGTAGAGCATGAAATGGATGCCGATTATAAACACCCATCAGGATGGATGTGAACCAATCACTTGCATGTAGTGTGCAACCTATTTGGATTTTTAATGGGGAATAATGGTAAACATGGAAAGGTGACTTAAATGGATTTTGGGAAGCTCTTAGTTCATACGTTTGATCCTTATGGTGGCACCCCAGGGTACCAAATAATATAAAATGGCAGACAATTTTTTTTCTGGGACACTTTTTTCAGGGGTGTACTTAACTCCCTTGACTGGGGTACCAATCAATCCGAAATCAGTGCTATTCAGCGACGTAGAAACGCGGCGAGGACGATTGCGCCGAAACCATGAACGCTCCTACGCACAGTAGTGGTGGTGCATCGTGAGTACAGCTCGTCGAGATGAGTCGATTGCCACATCGCCGACCATCAACAGACTAAAAATGACTGCATCACTGACATGCGAGAGCCGGGGTACTATGGTACTGCCATAAGGTTCATTTAGTCTACTCATCTGAATCATTGACATTTGGGACAAATTAAAGGTGATGGCGTTGGATGTGAGAGTGCTATGATGTGGCTTGGCTGCGAGTTTACTTGCGTCAGTCAACATCACTGTGCGTACGAACATTAATGGATTTGAAAATTCAAGGCCAAATAACTTCATAAAACCGCACACGATGATCGAGACTGGGTTCCAAGGGCAGGGAACAGTTTTCCTGGCTGTGTCCGCTATCAAAATATTTTAAATGTAAAGATAGACGCGTTATAAATTTTCATTTTCCACCCACGTTTCCCCCACAGGGTGCAAAAATTCCTGCCAGTCTTGGAGCGCTGTAATCCATTGGGATGGTCAAGCAGCCTCCATTTAGAGCAAGTCGTGGGTGTTTGTGCGTGCGCGATTGTTTTTTTTAGTTAACTTCCCAAGTGTTGTACACAATAAAATTCACATCAGAAAATTCATATTTTGCCTTTTAAGGATTTTTATTTTCACATGCTTTTACATTTGACTTGTATGAAGACGTGTCACAGTTCGGGTATTTCTTACAGAAGCAGTATTACTATTTACAGTTGAATAGGCTGTACAAATTCCACCGACTGTTACAGAATTCAAATAATTTCAAGTTTATATAATAGATTTCCCATTGAGCTCAAACACTGTAAACACGACTTAATGCTTTACTACGCATAATTCCACTTGACGCCGCACAGAGCGCAAATGCATTCGCATGGCACAGCAGTTTTTTATGCACCCGTGGTTCACTGTAGATTAGGCCGACCCATGACTGCAGGCAGCGCCACTACTGGAATGCAGTCTCTCAAGGCGAAGAAATGTCACCCATCTTCCAAAGACATTCTCTTTCCCGATAGGAGGCCGAGCACCGGAGCTGGCTTTTTAACACGAGGTAGACGTTGGTCAGCGAGTGGGCAGCAGTTGGCCTCCGTCACATTTGCCCAGGCCGCAAGTTCTCCACCGGCAGGTAGTTCGTGCCAGGCGCGTGGCGGCATGTCGGACCATTTACAGCGCAAACACCGTCAGCAGCGACGGCTGATGCGCCACCGAGTGTTGTGGGCGTACTATCACCGGCTCCCGTTGTGCCACCGTTGACTGGTGTGCTGAAGGCGACCGGTTTGTCACCGCCGGACGGTGTGCAAACATTGCTAGCTCCTGGTATGCACTTCGTCGGCGTTGTGCCGTCGGTGGGGTCCGAGCGCAGCAGCATCAGCTTGTCGTGGTTGTGCGTGACGGACCAGTTGGGTGGCAGGTGGCGCGGGAGCATTGTGTCCAGGAAGTGCTGGCGCCAGCGGCGCTCCAAGGAGGCGAGGGCGGGTAGCCCCTGGCGCATGTACACCTGCACCACGCGCAGCCCGTGCGGCACGTGCTGCCCGTTCACCACCCTGAGGGGCCGGCGCAGGAGGTGGGCAGAGACAGCATTATGGGAGATGTCACCCACCTTGCACTGGCCAATCAAATATCACAAGATCGTTCCACAATCCCACTTCCACAGTCCCACTTCCACCCCCTTCCTCTCCATCTCACAGTATATGGGTATTTAGTTAGAAACCAGTCAGGTTCAGAGTTGAAATACCAATTGAGGGTTAGCTCGGCCCATCATCCCTCTACAGTCAAAAAAATAGTACCACTGGGGAGGGAGGTCAAGTGGGTATACTTGTCCCCATCATAGTAACGTGGAATTTCCATCATTGGCTCAAAGCTATAACGAGGAATAACTGCGTCAATGCCCAATTGTGCAGGAAATAACTTCACTTTCAGCCAAAACAAGGGAAAGAGTGGCGATAGCTTCTTGTGACCATCATGCTATGCAGTTTTATGTCACACCCAAGTCTCTCCGAGCCGCATCTATGGCTGAATTCCATTGAGACAGGAACATGCATTGGAGAAGATACGCAAGTTAAATCATTGACAATTAAGAAAAGTGGGCTGATAAAGAGATAATTGGCCGGTGAGCGAGAATAACATCATGGCAAAGGAAGGAGGTAGAGGGATTAAATCTGCTCGTGCAGGTGTCAGCCAGGGTATTGCATCATGTGATCATGAGGGCCAGTGACCACTTGGAGCGGCCTTCATCCAGCAGCGGATTAATCATGGCCGTGATGGGCCGACCTCAAACTATAACCCCCTTTCCACCCGAGCGCGTGCGTGCGTACCTGGTCTCCAGTTTGGCGGCCTCCTGCAGCAGCTGGTGGCAGCTACCGAGGTGGCTCCAGCGCTCGGCGTAGAAGCTGCGGACACAGCCAAGCAGCTCACGACGCCGGTGCGGGGGCAGCGCCGAACCCGAGCGAAGGAGCGCGCGCGCCGCCGATCTCACGTTGCGCCGCACGGGGTCGTCGGTGACGCGGGGCCCTTCCGCCGCAACGCCACTACCGCCGGCGCTACACTCGTCGGCGAGCTGGCGCTTGAGGCGCAGGTCATTTGCGGCCGACGCGGCATGGCACGGCGTGCAGAGCAGCAGCACGTCGTGCGACTGGTGGTCCTTCATTTGCTGCGGGAAGTGGCGGCGGTACTCGTGCGGAACGATGCTCTTCCTGATGGCGCACACGGGCACAAGCGCAAGCAGTGATGGGACAAGTAGTTATCGTCAGTCATCGTCAGCCAGTTGAAGGCCTACCACCCCCCCCCTACTCCCCTCAGTTAAATGCTGCCCACCAACCATTTCCCTCATTCACATGAACAGACCTCATCGTTCAATCTCTGTGGTGGTTTATCCTCATTGGACGCGTAATACTAAAAATATTAGAACGATATAAAAAGATTAAACACTGGATGTTATGTGCCCGGGGACAGACAGAGCAGAAATTAAAGCCCTCTACCAAATTAAAGCAACGATGCGGTCGCGAGAGTTAACTTTTTATCGACTGCATCGTGCCGCCTCCCGCGGCCTGTGGACCCAGCGAAGCGAGGGGACGCCTCGCGGCAGAAGCACTCGGCACCGCAACACCGCACAGCACCGCAACACCGCACAGCACCGCAACACCGCACAGCACCGCAACACCGCACAGCACCGCACCTGACGTAAGACTCGGCACGGCCGCACACCACACACACGTTGCGCTTGACGCCAAGGTAGTAGTCGTGCTGCGAGTCCGGGCGCCCGGCCGGCTCGAACACCAGCCGCACCACCATGGGTTCTTGGCTTTCCAGCTCTGAGCAGACGCACAACATAAAAAGATTTCCCCCCCCCCCCAATGTGGCCTTCAACAGACTGTTCGGGCAAGCACTGTTAGCGAAGGGCGGCTACGGCACACAAGGGGGTAAAAGCGACCACGACAAGCCACCCTTGTCGCCCCAGTACTCATGGTTTTTCACACTGTACCAGGTACTAATATAAGGCTGCGTCGACCCAGGGGAGGCCCAGGACAGGGTGAAGATATTCGCCATGGGCGGGAATCGAACTCGGGTGGCGGGATCTGTAGCGCAGTGCACCAACCACTGCGCTGCTGTTCCCCCAAAACGCAGCATCGTGTAGGTACACACGCATAAATCCCCACTCGCACGCAGGAGTACTTGCACACGCACACACACACACATACCTACCTACATGTGCACACAGCCCACTTGTGATGCACGGAGTTGATTACTTGGCAGTGATTTGTGTCTGTGCAGCGTTTTCTATTTGTAGCTGTACTTTATTTTGCCTGTAATTTTGGGGACCCAGGTCACTGTCGCAAAGGAGACGTGCCCCCGATATCTTGAGTTCTCAGCTGGTTAAAACAAATATAAACTTTAACCCACGTACATGCACGAACAGATGTGCTTGCACACACACACACATGCAGGCACACACTCGTGCCAGCGTTCCCGGGTGGATCACGGCGCTGCCTCTGTAGTCCACGAGCAAAGCGATTGGTCGGTACCACCTGGGGGTGTCAATAATGCTACCAGTGTGTCCACCATGGGAAGTATGCACCATGGAAGAATGTCCACCTGGGCAGAAATCTTCGTGTATATAGTCCGATGTATACGAAGATAAAAATCCCCCATATAGCCTGAACAGACTTTTGGGACAAATGCTGTTAGCGAGCACCTATGAAGGTCGGCACAGCACACGAGGGGATAGGTGGCCAGCGCCACGCCCGGCCGCCTTTGTCTCCCTAGTGGTGATGTTTTTTACACTGCACCACGTAACTCAATTGAGGCAAAGTCGACCGGGGTGGCCCAGGACCGGTTCAGATAATCATCACCTGGTGTTGGCCGTGAGCGGAAATCCAATTCGGGTCGCCGGGTTCGTCACACAGCATGCCAACCACTACACTATTGCTCCCCATATTTAATTTTTATTGACAATCTACAGATGTTTCATTTTGTTCTCACCAAAGCATATTCTACATCACACCTTGCCATCACTGGTAATGTTGGTCTACAGATCAAATGAAGAAAGAAAAAAATAAATCACAGTTAGCGTTTGCCTCTTTGGACGGCACAGAGGAGAGGCACCGCTAGGCCGACAGCACGAGGGCCAGTACCTGCGATGCCGCGGTTGAGGTACCACTGCGCCTTCTTACGGTCGCACGTCGACAGCGGCTGCCCGTCTGGCGCCTTGAGCAGGCAGTTGTCGTAGAGCGGAGACTTCCTGTGAGAGACGCAGGGCCACAACCGCGGCACGACGGAAAAAAAAAGCTCGCAAAAGGAACACTGGGTACAAAAAATAAACCAACGAACAGCCCCTTGCTTGCAGAGACACACCTAGAACGAGGGTTTGGGGGATGTTGGACATGAGGTTTGATGCTTAAAACGGGAAAATACTGCTGTTGCCTGACATCGCCAAAGTCGTTTTCGAGCAAAGAGCCCTGATTAATTCTGCCTTTACCGCCTTGGAGAAAATAGCGCTCGATTTGGGCGAACACCGTCATTCTGAACAATCATCCGATCGGCAATTCCACTCACAAACCCCCTGGATTGAATCTCTTCCCAAAAACAATGGCCGTCCACATCGACTCAACACGTTTCACGGCAGGTCCGCCCCGCCACCGCCTTCAGAAGAAGAAATTCTAAGAAGGCCCGGCGGTGCGAGTGTGGAAATAGCGACCAGAACATCGACCACATAGTAAACCACTGTAAAGTCCAGCAAACTCAACAGGGGGGGGGGGGGGGGGAAATCGAATACAGTGAAACCATGGATTGCGAGCATAATTCGTTCCGGAAACGTGCTCGTAATCCAAAGCACTCGTATATCAAAGCGAATTTCCCCATAAGAAATAATAGAAACTGATATGATTCGTTCCACAACCAAAAAATAAAAAAAAGATTAAGACACACTGTACATTTTTATATTTTTATTTAAATTTAATATAAAGTAATCAAATGTATTAATTAAATTTAATCGTGGCTGGTGTGAGGGAGACGAGAGAGAGGAGGAGGGTTATTGTGTAGGACGACTTTCACTGTCAGTAACGGAATCACTACCATCTGTTGGCTCACTGGAATCTTTTTCTTTTTGTGTGACTTTAACAAGGAACCTATCCAATAACACTTGCTTTTGCCTCCTTTTGAGGATTTCGCAGAAATGTGACATTGCATTGTCGTTAAACAGATTCATCGCTCGCACTGCTACAGCCTTATTCGGGTGGTGCTTTTCTAAAGAACAGTCACTACAATTGGACATAAAATAAAAATGCTTTATGCACACACACGTGGTCACAACACTATACAGTACTGTAGTAAACAGTATACGCTCGCACGGATGTTGACTATACGAGTGAGGCACGCCGACTGAGACCGAGCATGAGATATGATTACCCACAATCCCGCAGCGAGAGAGAGAGAGAACCATTGGCTCAGTTGTGATCACGTGACGCTCAGCAGAAAAAGCGTATACTGTACGTACTGCTCGTATTGCAAGACATCGCTCGTTTATCAAATTATTATTTATTTAACATTTTTGCTCGTCTTGCCCAGCTACTCGCAACCCAAGGTTTCACTGTATATCCAAATATCGCTTGCAGATCGTTTCCAAGTGGTAGGACTGCATGTGGCCATGGACTGTGTTAAAAGAAGTGTGCTGTATCTGGCCCGCAGGCCATGGATTCACCACTCCTGACAGAAAGACCCGATGATCCAGCAGCAAACATCAAACTCCTTCACCAACGTATAGAGTACTACTACTTCCAGATTTGAAGCTTTCGTGACTGCAATGATTCACACTCTTTGTTTTTTTCGGTAAAGTCACGTAGGTAAAATAAAATAAATTAAAACTAAATAAAATCACGACGTTTAGAAGGCAACAAGCTCCCGTCTTCTGTTGCCTCCGAAACGTCGTGATTTAATTTAGTTGGAGGTAACACAAGCTTCCGTCTTGTGTTGCCTCCGATACGTCGTGATTTAATTTAGTTGTTTTCATTTATTTTATTTTACCTACGCAACTATACCGAAAAAAACAAAGAGTAGTACTACTGCCAGCGGCAAATGTTAATCATCCCATGCGTCTATAAAGTAACCGTTATATATTCTGGGAACTCTGGCAGCTAGGAGTGCACCACCCTCTGTAAGAGAACGGGCTCCTGAAAAGGATGTCATGGAACTCCTTTTGAAGCCTCTTCATTCACACCTTTTATATGCCACAGAGAGAGTTTGTCATATGCAACACTGAAACAATGTTCTCAAAAGATGGAATAAATCCAATTACGTGGCAAACCAAATATAACCTCACGGATTTTCATGCTCAGGTGCCGAGACCATTTAGTCTCTAAACTTTAGAATATCGTTTAAAATCAGGTGCGATTGAAAGCCAAACTTGAACCCAGCACCCTCAAATATAGTGGTGGCATCATCATATCCAAGGGTTGTTTACCCATCACAGATGCTTTCCACCTTTGAAGATCTTCAGTGTCAGTTGACAGTACCATTTGTCTGCTCACATTGCCCCACCTACGTGAGCAGTTTCACTCTTCTCCTCCCATCGTCACTTGCACACAATCATCTTTGCAGCCACCCTTGGGGAGAAGCCCTTTATTTCGGACAAACATCCGCCGTCTCGCCACTAACCTCGGCGAGAAGAAGCCTTCCCTCTTGACCTTGGGAATCCCGATGACGGACAGTGTGCTGTCACCGTGGCTGTTCTCGCTGCTGCTGCTCCTGCTGCTGCAACTGCCGGCATCACCGCCACTCAGCCCATTTTCCGCGGGCACAGATTCAGCATCGCGGCTCTCCGTCGAGTCGTTGGATGACGACCGCACGTGCAGCCTCCCCACGGTCTCCACATTCAGCTCTGTGAAGACAGCGCAATCGGTGGACATCAGGCCGGGGGCGTGGCAGCAATGTCCTACACTTTCTGTAAATGATGGGGAACCTTCCCACCACAATAGGAAGCTGCGTGCAGGCTGGAAACAAAGAGATTTAACAAACACGCAAAGGTGCGTTGCTGTTGCTGCTCAGAAACAGTAGGAAGGCACAACTCCCATCCATCTGCATTGCATGCGTGTCTTGTGACGACCACTTCAGAAGCAATGCTCTTAAGCCTTGTCCAGACCGCCACGTTTTTCAATTCTTTGAGATGGTCTGAACAAGAACACAGCCACACATTTCAGCCCTCGGGCCTTCCTGCCATTTGCGAGCAGCACACCTTTCCTGTGCTATTTACAGCAATGCGTGCAATGTCAATAAAGCAACGTTACCATCGAGACGATGACCTCCACGTGCTTCCTCGTTACACGCGACCCATTCGTGCTTCTCATCAACACAGACGTCACACGGCCACCGAACGTCGATTCCCGGCTGATCTCTAAACACGAAGGGTCGCATTGGTCTGCGAGAGTTCCAAATTAATTCTTCACCTCATGGCGCGATGGCGACGGCACAAGCGGGATACAATTGGGTGGGGGGTTGAAAATGACAATCCCCAAACACGGTTAAGAAAGTGTGCAAGAGGGAGAGGGCGGAACCCACTTTTAAAGGGGACGTCGACAAGTCCCGCGCAGCGAGACAGCAGTCGCGCCCAGCACTCCCCCGGGCCCACGATGCCAGCGGGCGATGCCCACTCCGAGCCACAGCCCGAGTCGACCGACACCACACTGGTGCTCGCGCCGCTACAGTCTTCCCCCCCCTCGTCGCTCTGGGAGGGGAGTGGGGGGGGGGGCAGTCAGCATCTTCAACGTGGTGGTGCACACCTGAGACCCAGATCTCTTAAGACACCCGGGGCCATGGCAGGGCCTGGCAGTTTAAAAATCGACAAGCAGCCGCCCCGATTATTACCACAGTGTGTAATAAATCGCGAGAATACGACTCACCGTCTGCTTCACATTGCAAGTTAAACATCCATTAAATGTCACTTGCAAAGGTAGGCTAATGTGTGTCAGCGTCAGGATACAAATTTGGCAAATTAGTTAATTGGGATTCCACAATCATCACCCCCTATGAGCACACCAAATGCCCCAGGTAACTTCTGCACATCTTGGCGTTCAAACCTGGTGAAATAAATTAAACGTATCAACTAAATACGTGTATGTACATATATGAGAAAAAAAATCTTCATTGAAAAAAACCAAAAGCAACATCACCCCTTACAGTCGGACCAATGCACATTTGCAGCAGTGCTGCGTTCACCTTGTGCTGCACAGAGGCAGCTATCGGGGATCCCCCTCGGCTAAACCTCTCCTCCCTGCGCAAAAGCATGATGAGAGGAGAGGTGATGCAATCCACCTTGAGTTTCCAAGGCATTTTAGGAAGCGGCCAATATATACAAAATCCTTGTCTTAAATCCTTATGCGGGTGTCCAACGTGATGTAGAGTACAGTATGCCAATTCAGATGAAGACAGATCTCATTTGTGCGTCTCTGCGTGTGTCTTTGCGCGTTGCGTTCGCACGCTGCTCCAGCAGTTTACCCGGCCGAGCGCGTCACTCGCCGGCGCCTGCAGGCTGCGGCCCAGTAGACTGAGGAACAGGCGCACCGACACCTGGGCATCGTGGGCCGCGTACTTCACCTGTGCGGAACAGGCGAGAGCGGTAGCGGCAACAACCACACGGCGGAGAATGTCAAATCAGCTGCAGAGCGGTACAGGCCAAAAACACATTTCCATTTTGCGGCCGCCCACACTCCCGGAAGCAGCTAAGCTCAGCTGTTGCAGATGGTAACGCAAGCATAAAAAATCCACTTGTATGCAAGTTTTGCCACTGGTACATTCAATCCTGTAATCTTTGTAATCCAAATTCAAACCCATCATCTAGAATCCAACATTACAAGCCGTGTTCAAAGTTCAAATGTATGATCCTATTCTATACGTGTGTAATGGTGTTCAACCGAGTCACAGACTTTGGAGGTAACACATTTATTCAGTTCCAACACACGGGATAACTTCCCCTTAACAGAATAACAACGCAAGGTGGTGACCACCCGGCTAACTACAATAGTTACCACGTAACTGTTACTACGGACCCGGGACTACGACATCTGCCCGGGTCCACGTGCTGGAAGACTTGTTGAACGGAGATCGTAGACGAAGGGTTTCTTTCCCGGGACGAACAACCCTGGTCCCTCTCGAGACCCGGCTTGTATTCTCTGTGGCGTGGCCGGCTCCGCCCTTGGCCACATCCACCTTTCAGAACCCTCGGGAAGGATCTGGGTCCCAATCACGTGACACCCCTGGCCCCCTCTTGGGGCCCCCTCCGTCAACTTAACCAGTCACGTATCCTCCCGGGTCAACCAGAGTGCCATGGGCAAAACACAACCTTTCCCCTCGGTCGGCACCCACACACCCCGCCCTGTATGGCCGGTACTGCACCCACAGCATGGTGACATCCAGCGATGTCACTACACGTGTGTAGTAGCATAGCGCTGGCTGCTGGCGAAAAAGGGGATCTGCGGCGTACGGCAGTCCTGACGTCAGCAGGCCATGATATACACGAGAGGTTCACAAAAGGTAGCGTGGCCTGGGGCGGAGCAAGGCCACGCTGACAGTATAAGAAGGGCCCCTGTGGGGGACCTCGGAGGTGTTGCTGGAAGAGGGATCCCCGTCGTGCTGCTGAAGTCCATCGCCGCCATTCTTCTCGTTGTCGTCTCAGTCTTCACCATCCCGGGGCGCCGCGAGTCAGACAGCCTACCAACTGTTCCAAGTAGTGCCGCTGACAATAGACGGCCTTAATAGTGCGTTATCCCGATGTTGCTTATTAAATAAAGAAGTTCCTCCAAGTCTTACTGTCTCCGAGTTAGTCACTACACGTACACATGTGTAATTCAACTTCATTCTGCCGTTACTCGCCTCGCTACGTCTCACCTGCGCGAACGAGTAGAGCAACACGTCACCCGCCTAGCGACGTCTCGCTTGCGCGGGTGAGTGGAGCGACACATCAGTCGCCCAGCGGCGTCTCACCTGCGCCTCTGAGAGCTCCGGCGCCTCCCAGTCGCTCTGCTGCTGCTCTGCCGATTTCTCCATCTCAAAGCCGAGCTCTGTGAGCGCTAGCACCTTGAGGCCCAGGCCGTTCCAGCGGCCCTTGCACCGCCTGCACGTGCAACGTGGGCATTATCACCAACGTTGTCATTACAATAGTACAACCAGCATGGTCAAGTATAAAGGTCATCGTCCAAAAGAACTGCCTCCCATTTATATGTTTCCGTTATAAGGCAGTTGTAATTATTTATAAGGAGAATGTTGCTTCTATTTATTTCTGGTTGTGATATGCATGACAAAATCACAATCTCGGCAGGCAGATCTTGAAAGCCAGGCTGTTTTGAGCCAGGATCGTGCTTGGCTGCTGTGGGGCTATGTTTTCAGCAGAGGGTGGTGCAACAAAATCCATTGTATCATACATCAGCCATCACCAGCCCACACTGACTGACATGAAGGATTAAATAATCCCGACCCACTGCATAGTGTGGCAAGGCCATTATCCAGCAGTGGATTGGCAAAAAGAGTTCTACGTGCACATGTATTTTGCTGTGAGACTACCTTGTATCCACACCGATATGGGGGGAGCGTCCTCAGAGGATGTCTCATCGGGGCCCATTTGTGAAAATAACTCCCGATATCATGTGGTCCCCACTGCTCTTCTCCCTGTACATCAACAGCTGCACCTCCAATCATCTGTCCGTCAAACTCTTGAAGATTGCGGATGACACCAACCTCAATTGGGCTGATCTCTGGTGGGGATGAGTCTGACTAAAGGTGGGAAGCTGACAACCTGGTGACCTGGTGTAGCCAGAACAACTTAGAGCTAAATGCTCTAAAGACAGTCGAGATGGTTGTGGACTTCAGGAAGAATACAGCCCCACTCACCCCCATCACCCTGTGCGACTCCCCAGTCAAAACTGTGGAGTCCTTCTGCTTCCTGGGCACTATTCTCTCCCGGGACCTCAAGTGGGAACTGAACAGCAGCTCCCTCACCAAGAGAGCTCAACAGAGGATGTAGTTCCTACGGCAGCTGAAGAAATTCAACCTGCTAAAGACAATGATGGTGCACTTCTATACAGCGATCATTGAATCTATCCTCACTTCCTCCATAACCGTCTGGTACGCTTCTGCCACTGCCAAGGACAAGAGCAGGCTGCAGCATATCATCCACACTGCTGAGAAGGTGATTGCCTGCAATCTACCAACCCTCGAGGACCTGCACACCTCGAGGACCATGAGGCGAGCGAGGAAGATTGTGGCCGATTCCTCCCACCCTGGACACTCTCTGTTCCAGCTACTCCCCTCCGGCAGAAGGCTGCGGTCCATCAGGACCAAAACCTCACGCCACAAAAACAGTTTCTTCCCATCCACTGCTGGCCTCTTCAACAAGGCCAAGGGCTTACACTGACTAACATTTTATCTACAAAATGACACCTTGCCATATTTACACTATGTTACCCTATTTGTATTTTTTGTATTTTTAGATTGTATCTTATAGCTACTTTATATTCAATATTTATTCAAAATTTTACAAACTTTAACCCGTTAGTGTTAGTTAGACTTTGTACCTTTAGTATAGTTAGACTTGTATACCACTTATTTAAGATTTAAGATTCCTATATGTTGAATGTATGCACCTTCCTGCCAAAGTAAATTCCTTGTCTATGCCAATAAGTAGACAATAAGATGAATGGAGCACATCTGGGAGATCATCCGACTCCTTAGCCACAAATATTGAAAAGCGACAAGGTGAAGAGAGAGGCCATTTCCACAGCTGTACAACGATATGAGACCTGGCCTCAAAGACAAGACGATTCCCACGATGGTATCAGTGTAAAATGCAGTGTCCAATGGAGTCCACGGCATTGGTAGTTGTATTAAGGCATGACTGTGGTAGCAGCGATACACGAGTAACGAGGAACCATCTGAACGACGAGTACGACTGGATTGAATCGCAGTCTAAAAATAAATTTTCAGGAGGGTTCTTTACGCATCAATCCATTTGACCAATTCCCTTTCAAGCAGCACCTCACATCGAGGATCGTTCCCCGACAGCGCCGCATATACCACAGCCGCCACCGTCGGGAGTGGGCGACCAATCGCTCACCCGTGCCGGATCGCCAGGTGCCGAAGGTCGACGCAGCCATGCACGGTGACGCCGCGGTCCCTCTCCAGCCGCCGAGCGTCGTCAAACACGCCCACACCAGCCTTGAGAACGGCCCTGCTGGCCAGCAGGTCCCGTAGGCTGGAGGGCAACGCGTTGGTCAGGTCCGCTGCACCGTCGACGGCGGTGGAGGAGAAGGAATCGGGAGAGGAGGACGAGGAGGTCGTAGATGAGATCGTGGAGGAGGGGGTTGAGGAGTTGAGGGGGCAGAGCCGCACCAGCACGCAGTAGCCACTGGCCGAGGCGAGTTGTAGCAGGGCGACTGGCATCGCCCTGCCGTCCTCCACCACCTGGGCACAACGACGATAATTATTCTCCTTTGTCAAGGAGCATAAACCATTAGGAACTCTGGTCATCCTCACAGCAGCGGCTTTTGGCTGGCCATCGAACAAAGATGGTCACTGCATTGCGTGCTTTCAGATGCGCTTTTGCAGCTGTCTGGAACGCTCTTCCTTCCGAAATTAGGAAACTACTGGAGCTATGCACTTTTAAATCTATAGTGACCAACTAATTTCTTTAGAATAGCTTTTTTGTGTTTCGTTTGTCGTCCTTACCCAACACCTCCGATTAACACGGTTGGCTAGGTACAGTACGAAAGAAGTTCAACATACAGTATATATTCTGCAAAAATTACTCTCATCCGTGATCCTATTCCCGACTGAACCCATTTACCACCACCCCTCTACCCCCTCCCCCCCCCCTTTTTGATACATCGAGGCTCCTGCATGTAGAGATGGATTTTTCCTGTGATCCATATTTTTTTACAGATAACAAAAGTCAATCAAGTGTGATCTCCCAGATAAGCCAAAATTGTCCTATTCATGTCTTTTCAGGGATAACAGGAGCCAGGAGGAGTGATGGTAAATTGATCCTCTGTTATCCATTTGAACCCAGAAGTAGTCTCGTGAAAGCATTGAATATAACCCTCTTATGAAATGCTGATAAGGGGCATCACAAGTGACAGCAAATGAATGCCATTATCCACTAATAAGTTATTTTCACTAATGATGTGCCTAGATCGAAGGGAAGTTTCACTGCAATGTCAATGCTCATTATTTTCCCACAAAAAGGCCTCCCAACAGGGAATCAACTCTCTTCCGAGGAGGCTCCAGAGATTGGGATATTTGTCAAATTCCTTTTCAAGTTTCTCTTTTTGCTTTCGGAGGGACACTGGAGCCAACCAGCCACGAGTAGTATCCTTCCTACTGACCCTACTGCTCCCCCTAACCCAGTGGTTCCCAACATTTCTGAACCCATGGACCAAACGCAGTAAAAAATATGGTGTGGAAACAGCGAGACAGACACGCAACGTTTCTACGGACCACCTCCCACGGGCCTTGCGAACCCGCCAGTGGTCTGCGGATCACAGGTTGCGAACACACTGCACCAACCCTTCCCCTAACCAACTAGCGACTCAGCTAACACCCCTCCCCCCCACTCCACCTGGGTCGCTTGGTCAGGGCTCCCCATTACACCGTAGACATTCTGTGCACCAGCAGCCAGGGCGACCCCGGCCAAGTCGCTTACCCATTCGCAGTCCATGCCCAGCACTGGGTAGGTCGCCAGGTCGCGCTGCAGAGGCGAGGCCGCTTCGCTCCACTGGCTCATCGTCTCCACCAGAGCCACCGTCTGGCTCAGTGCGTCCTCGAGGCCGCAGAGGAGGCCAGTCGCGACCTGGCGGTGGGAGTAAAAGTGCAGAGCTGCAATGTCTCGCACACTCCCACTGCTGTCGGTGAATGCCCCCCCCCCCCAACTAGAGGGAGCGCTAAAGCGTTACTGTATTTGGCCTACTCTTCGATCCTTTGCCATAAGGAGGCGACAGTTCTGAAAGAGGTGACAGTACCTACACACTTTATCCCACCCGGCATACCACATCAAGCTATGGGCAACCAGTCACGTGCCGACTACAGTCTGCTGCCAGCGATCGGCAAAATGTTCAGCGAGAAATTAAGCTCTGGTCTTGGGTACAACAACAAAAAACGCCTTCGACACATTTCACGCTGCACTGGCGACCTAGAAAAAGACGAACACGTGGATTAGAAAGCGTACAACTTCAAGACATAATTCAAATTGTTAACAAGAGCACGTGGGCTTGGTCGGTGCGCACGTCATGGCTAGAATGGATGACGGCCAGTGGTCAGTAGCGACGGAATGACAGCCAAAGAATGGAACGCGTCCGAGAGGGCTTCAACCAAGGCTTAAGGAACGATGCAATCGGCTCGTGATGCGGCAGCTGCTGGGTGAACGCCACATCGCGGCACAGCGAGGGCTGGCGACCAGCTTGGGGGCTAGGAGTCCTTGCCCCAGCAATGATTTAACCCTGGCCGACGACGATATACGTACTGTATGTATGCATGCTGGAGTTCTTTCGCACCGTACGCAGCCAACCGCGCTAATCGCAGGTGCGCTTGGCCGCGAGAATACCGACCTGCGGAAGATCTAAGGGAGCCTCGAACCCGGCGCTCGAGGAATCTCGGGAATACTCGATGTCCGACGAGTCTCCATCCTTCCCCCGTGCGCACTCCGGCTCGCACCACGCCTCCCCTTCACAGTCGCTCCGCAATTCCGTGACCTCTCCTCCACCACCACTATTGTTAACACCACCACCACCACAGTCGCCCTCCGGCCCCGTTCCCTCGCCTCCCTGTGCCGAGCCGAGCTTCCTCCACGCGCAGTAAATCCCCGCCGCCGTGCCCAGTGCAGCCAGCAGGGCCCCGGCCACGATACGGGATGAGCTCATGATGAGGCCGGGCGATTGAATGGTCGAGAGCATCGCGTTTCCAGCTCCTCTCCAGGCCATCGTCTTCACCCTATCGCCAACGATGGCTGCGATTTGTTTTCGCTTCGTGAATTTTCCCGACTGGTTGAACGTGTTCTTTCTCGCTAATGCATGCTCACGTTGCCCCTTCCCCCAACCCTTTTTTATTATATTGTTACTATTACTACGATTCCATTTACTGTAGCGTCAAAGCAACGTTAACAATAACACGTTAAGTAATAGTAAAATAAAAATTAATTTTGTTTAGTAATTAACCGTTTCTCTCCGGGCACGTGGACACATGCTGGTAGTGGTGGTGGTGCTGCGTCGTCTGATGCTGCTGATGCTGCTGCTGCCCCCACCCCCATCATCGCCCACGTGTTTGTTTATAAGCGTCGCCACGTGGGTCACGACCCACCACCACTCCGCGATGCCGCTTCCGCTTCCGGGGTTGGCTAATTAGGAGGCGTTCCAGGGCATTGTTTATCCGATTTATATTAAGATCGAACTTGTTTTTGCACCGTTATTTTACATAAATCAATCGCGGGGTCGGGGGGGGATGCGTCTCGTGCTACGGCTTGTCGACACCCCTTTGGCACAAGTTTGAATTGCCTCTTTAATGTTCCCGAGTTTTGCTCTTTGTTTTTTAACGGAGAGAATAACGCGATTTAACAAAAGCTCTCGATTAACACGACGCATGAAACGTGTATCGAATTGCACGTTAAATAAGTCGATACCCTCTGAATGTTAAATAGTGTGTGTGTATATACAATTGGTGATATGAAAGTAACGGCCACTCTAGATTCTCGCATGCACCACAAAGACAAAGCAACAACAATATACTATTGATTCGCCAATCGATTCGTGGTTATTATTGCATCTGATCGATACATCATTCCCGGGGTGTCATCGTTTGTTTTGCAGTAACCACGTCGTCCGTGGTTGCTCATTGCTCGTTGATTTGGTGAAATTGGTCGGCTTCTGTGATGAGGTTACCCCGTGTCTCTCCATCGTCGTCGTCACCGGACATATGATTATCCACTGCTGGATGAGGACCTCCGTACAGTCCGTCGACAACTCTCACTGCCTTGCCAATGCAACGACAATTCACTATTTAGCTGGGCTAGTCTCGACCGCACGCTATGTATATATTCCAGCAACGTTATCCAACCTAATCCCACGGAAGAGTCACTTTGAATGACTTTCGCTGTCATTCCCACCCCCACCCCCCCCCACACAGATGACGTGATTCGCGTTAACGCTTCACTTTCACCGTTCCCCAGTTGTTGACCCCCCTACCCCACACCCCCTTATAAATTGCCCCGTCATTTCACCCCTAATGGCAAACGCGATTAGATTCCGTACTGTATTCGTTTTTTTTGTTGCTGCTGCTGCTGCCTTCATTGATTTCTTGTGGTGGGTGGGTGGGGTGGGATGAGCGCGAGTAACCGCAGTGGTTCGCGCACTGCGCTATGAGCCAAATCATTTGAGTTCCATTGCCACGGCCAACATCAGCGGCGATTATATACGGGGTGGGGAGGGGTGGGGGGTAGAAAGCCTATGGCTACTGCAAACCCTATCAGCCAGCCATTTATCAGTGCCCTCCACTACCTTATTACAGATCCAATTCAGACCTCTTCGGTCACCCCGTGCCCATATAAATCTCAACGTTCAGCCTACAGAGCCACATCACAATGGAGAAACACGAACACACAAAACACGTTTTTTTTTGCCCGTATTAAAACGGCTGTATAACTCCGTATGGGGCCGTCCATAAATGACGTCACGCACCTGGTGGGGGGGGGGGTCAGACAATTGTGGCGATGTGTGACGATGGGGTGGGGGGTTGAGAAATGTGACGTCACATCAAAATGCGCAACTTTAAATAAATATAGACAACACGTTCTACCTAATTTAATATACTTTCTAATAAATGTTTTCTCCTACATCAGTGCAGCGGCACATTAAATACGCACTACAATGACAATAGTTTAAGGCGATTTGAAACATGTTTTATATTCTTTGGGGGGGGGGGGGTAGAGCTTTGTGACGTCATATTTGAGGGGGGGGCTGACTTTTTGTGACGCCGTGTGACGATGAGGGGGTCAAAAATCGTCCAAAATCGCGTGACGTCATTTATGGACGGCCCCTATGGACCTGAACACTCTTATTTCCCTGTACAAGAATAAGGGGTAAACCGTATGGGTTGACGGCTACATTGACCAACGTGGTGAAGTATGGTCAACCATCGCCCCCCAATGGACCCACACGGCGTGGCGAGGGAGGCCTTCATCCAGCAGTGGATTGACAATAGGGTTGTACTGTGCATTAAACGTAATTTTTTAAAATATATATGCATATGAATATATATTGACATTTCCACGTTGAAGTAAAGTCAATAAGTGTCGTACAGTAAATCATAAAAGTATCACAGTAATAGTCCTTTTATTGGTTTTTTGTGTGATTATTTTGCAGGCGTGTGCTCTTGTAACGTAGTCTATTCCAGATGTCCCTTTGAAAGTAATTGACGCAAGTTTAATTTAAGTACAGGACGGGGTTAAGGACAATTTGCCTTGCCAATCCACTGCTGGATGAAGGGTCTCCACACACCGTTTTAGTTTTATTTATTTTGGTATAGCCCTGTGAGCCATTCGGCTCTTGAATCGGGTGCAACCACAACAAACAAAAACACGAACAAGAAAAACATCTTAAAGTGACTATGTGACTGTGCAAATAGAAAATCCATGAACAAAAAAAAACAGCAAAATATTCCTGAAAAAAGCACCGTACACCACCAAGGCTGTGTGCAAAAAATCCCAGTGGGATGCAAAGTCAAACAACAACAACTAAATTTTGATTTAAAGCTTTCGTGACTGCAGTAATTCATATTCTTAGTTTTTTTCGGTAAAGTCAGGTTTTTTTATTGTTTTATATATATTTTGTTGTTTCTCTTCAACGTGACTTTACCGAAAAAACTAAGAATAACAACAACAACCACAACCACGGTGGGGATGACTTGAACCATACTTCGCCACGCTGGTCAGCGCGGGTTGAAGGGGAGGAGTATATATGCGGAGGCACACAAGTACAGTACAGTGGGTTACATGTAGAAAAGGAACTGAAGTTAAACGACCGCATTAAGAAACATTTTACCGTTGCATATTTCACGCTGCGCAAGCGAACTACGATTTACAACTCGCGTCGTGCACACAGACTACGATTTACAAACTCTTTTTGCGTAAGTGAACTACGATTTACAATCATTTCGCGTATGTGAGCAACACATTTCAACTGTTCGATCGTCAACTATGAATTGCAAATGTACTTGCGCATCTAAACTACGATTTACAACGCTATATTCGCATGTTAACTACGTTTTACAACTTCCCTTGCACATTCGAACTACGCTTTACAACCACCGTGAATCTGAACTGCGATTTAAAAACTCTCGGCGAGCCACATGCGAACTGCGAATTCCAACCCTTCGTGCGAATGCGAACTGCAATTTACAACGCGCCTATCTCAACTACGATTTGCGTCTCGCTCGGCGCGCGCGTTAAAACGGCGACGCGAACGCAACGCAGCCCTCGCGCATGCGAACTGCGAAATTGCAACCCCGGTCACGCATGCGGACTGCGTTTTCCAAAGGTCGCCAACCCTCCGCCCTATATATAGAGGGAGCAGGGGGGAGGCGGTCTCCATCGGTGGCTCGCGCAGCTGCCGAGCAGGAGTCGTGAGAACGAGGAGGAGGCAGCGGCATCGGCGGCGTTGGGCGGGAAGGAGCGAGGCGAGCAACCCCCCCCCGTCCGCGTGCTCCGCGTTGAGCACCCTGAGAGCAAAGCCCGGCAACAACAACAACAAAACAACACGACCCTCGTTGGCGAACGGGGCGGTTCGCGTGCGCCTCGGGAGCGTTGGCGGGAACAACAACGACAAAGACAACAGCAACAACCAAAAGAAACCGGAGAGCGCCAGACGGGCGAACGTTCACGGCGGCTGCGGCGGTGTTGGAGCGAGGAGGCGCCATGGCCGCGCCGCCCGTCGTCAGACCGCCCGTCACCATGAACCTGTTCGCCACCTGGGAGGTGGACAAGGCATCGCCCAGCTGCGTGCCGAGGTGATGGGGCGGGCAAGTCGTTGGTCGATCCTTCCCCTCTACAACCACTCGCCCTCCCGCACCCCCACCCCCTCATCACATTTTCATTTATGTCGTTGTTAAGGAGGGGCAAGTTTTGTTTTTAATTAAAAGTTGCGGCGAGCGGCGTGTCGGTGCGTTGTAACGTCGTACATAATCATAGGTGCCGTGCGAATTGGGGAGGGCGGTGGTGGTGGTGGGGGGTTAGTTTGAAAGCTGAGGTAGCAAAACAAAACCAATGAAACACACCGTAGTGTGTGTGAGATTGCGTTGGTTCTGGGATTGCGTGCAATTTAGTGGAAGTTTGGGATGCAAGGGTGGTTGAAGGCAGGAGTCAATTCGGTTAGATAACGCGGTCTTTAAATATCTTTTTTTGTGGCTTTTTTAAAACGATACAGTACTTGTGTCGATTTGAGGTATGACGATTTGCACACGGAATTAAAGTAAAGTATTTGCTGACATTGTTATTTTTCAAGGAAGCGGTGAACCCTCACGCCGGTGATAAAAAAACGTGTCCCCTCATGACCGGCCTGTGTGCACCGGGTCCCCGGTTTGTGATCGATCTATACACGAGACGCAATCACTATCGACGTATTTAAAGGCAATTGCGCCCGAGTCAAAATGTCAAACCTGTTAAGATCAATATGAAGGCAACTGCATGCACCACTCCTGCACGTACATAACATTTGACAGGATTGCAAAGTGCTGTGGGGTTTTTTTTTCTTGCCGAATTGTTACAATCGAAACGTGCAGCCGTTTGGTCCGGAGTGGCTCATTACCAAGGCCCTTCCTATATCTGGCAATGTGTAATTAACGAGTTGTCTGGCATTTTGGCATTGGTGGACATACGGTACGCAATTGGCGTCCTGTAACAGGGAAATTGCAAACAACAATCATATCTGAACCATAATCAGAATCTTGTATTTAGACTCGGAGGAATCCGATGAGCTATGAAGTTATTTAGCTTTTCCCAATCCAGGACAACTCTTTCCCCCCCCCCCCGATACCCCACCAACTTGGTGATGTTTGAAACAATCCCCACCACAGGCATAGCATGCGGAGGCATTTTTCTATCAATGAAAACAAAAGGGATGTAAGTAGCATTGCATGACTGTACTACGGTATTACCCAGACTGTCAGATAGCATCGATAGCTCAACTGTGCCTTGGAGCTGTCCTTCAAATGCTGTACGAGTTTTGAGGCTCGGTAATTAGAATAAAAAAAAGTGACATTCACGTTTTCCCTAGTGTCATCACTTGAGTGGCGCTGCATGGATGTCAATTTAAAGCCTTTATTACTCATTACAGAAGCTTTAAACATGTGTGAGACGGTCCAGGGCACATACATTGTCTAGAATATTGGCGCTTTTGTTTTTGGCTTCATTTGGTATTCAAGTCTCCCTTTCAAAATTTATTTCGTCCCAAGGGCTTCTCTCCTGGCTGAACAATAAGAGCTTATGTGTATGTATCTCCATTGTAACCCCTTGGGTATATAAACTATAACCGAACTTCTAGTTGAGTGTCCTCGGTATATCCAGGAAAGAGCTTTTTAGTTTAATGAGGCGTACTGAAAATAAAATGACTGATTTTGACAGCAATGGTGAGCTTTTGGTTCAACACTTATCCAAAGCTGCTCAAACTGCCCACACGACTTAAGTCCTTTGTCATCACGGTATGCATAATACAGTGAAACTGCCCCCTTATATTCATTGTTATTTGTGACCTACCAATGTCTGCAGCCAGGATCGATCGATGACAATCTTATTACCTGCAGGTATTTAACAGATGAGATTCGTTGCACCGTTAATTCCTCCTATTTGATAACATTTCTCTTGTCCGTATGCATCTGTGCAGATGAGGGTTTTTTTGCGGCTAAGCCATAGTCCCCACATACCGCTCGTATCGATGCAGATAAGAGGAGCGGCGACCCCACTACTCTGTCTAGTAACATGTATTTAAATAGAGGTACTGCAGGTACGTAGTTTAAAGTTTTAAAGGCATAGTTTAACACTTGCCACCATCCTGAAAACTCATTGGTGAAAGAGAGCAAAGTTTTTGTTTACATTATATGTTCCCGTCTGGTCGCCCTCCCTCTAGCTGCTTTGCATACCAAGTTGTCAATGTGTTGATGCTATAAACCGTCTGTATTCTTAAAGTGCTGCGACCTTGTACGTTGCTCTTGCGAGAAATTAGCATTTTGTCTAGAATGTAAACTGTAATCCTTGAGGTGTCTTCCGCTACCCTGTTGAAATGTATATCCTATTTTCATCGAGGTCAATGTGGTGCCCATTTTATAGTAATGCAAATTATTGCAGTCCGTAGCGCTGTTTAAAATGAATTCCCATGTGGTTACGCATGCATTCATAAGTGTGTTTCAGAAACTGCCATGTGTGTCGTTTCTACCACTGGCGGTGACATCGCGGCCTTGCTAACATGTTTACATTTCCTGAGCTGGGGTGCTATTTAATTTGGCACTGCAAGTTTATCCTGTGACGTTCTGTCGACATTCCAACTATAATTGGACACCGAAATGGGGGGGAGGGGGGGCAATATTCGGAATGCCACCTAGCTCTTGCATGCGTTCTATTTTCAATGTGACATGCCAGCACCTCTTCTGCCCTTCTGGTCCTCTGATGTGCTCACCCACCCTGTAGCTAGAGCTAGCTTGCTGCATTGCAGGAAGCTCGAAATTACTGTACTGCATTCCACATTCCTCTCGGCTGTCAAGGGCTCGTGTTTAGCGCTGCCTTTTTTAAGTCCTTTTTTTTAACAATCCCTGTGGTGGAGATGGAAAACATCTGGCTGAATTGTGGCATTTGAATGGTAAACAAATACATAAAACGTGCATTTGCTCATGGTTTTAAGGTTTTTTTTTAAAGTAGCTTTTATTTACAATGGTGATTTTGAAGTACATTTTATATTGTGATTTTTTTTTATTTGGAATTGCATAAAAATGTGACAAGTTGGGGGAAAATTTGATTAAATCTGTGGTGCGCTCGTGGTTTTCTGAGTTTCCTCAAATAATAGTTGCTTATGGGTTTCTGTAACAATTTTTGTTAGCAGATATTTTTGGCATAGTTTGTGAATTTATTTCTACTATTTGAAACGGAATTTTGTTGGGAATTTCTTTAATGTTTTGTTTACATGTTTAGTTTAAAAAAATGCATGCTCCCAAAAGGTGTCCTTTCAAATGAAGTGACAAACATCGTGGAAAATAACTTGCTTATTTTTTTATTCTTATTGAAAACTCTACATTTTTAATTTAGAGCTGTACATTATTGTGCAGTTTCAGTTTGTGGTTTTTAAGGGCTTATTCTGACCAAAACGCATGTCTATGATTGTCAATACATGTGGAATAGAATAATAAATCTGTAGAGTGAGGAAAACAACCCCAATGTCTTTTAACTTTGTTATATGTACTGGAAGATTAGTACATAATTAACACATGCAGTCTTTTTGATGTAAAATTGTGCTTTCACAGGTATGAACTTGCAAAATTTAGACTTTACTCTTGCATTACAAATTAAACCATATTGGTTTTGTCATGGAGTGATTTTATATGATTTTTTGTTCGTGTTGGTATGTTTTTCAAAGATGATGAAGCACCATTATGAACAATTAAATGAATTGTACAGCTGTTGCATAATGTTTTTGTTATATATGCAGAGTGCATTGATTAGTATATTTTTTTAGTGTACAGGCTTTCTGTTTCATGGAACAATAGGCTTCATTTGGCTTTCATTGCTGTTAGCAGACTAATGCAGTTTATACTGATTTTATAACTAATTAAAGCTGAATTGTGCAGACTAGATCTTCAAAAAGTCCAACAAATTTAGAAAAAACCCAAATCTGTTTGCCATGCTAACATAATTGCAAGTTCTGGGGTTTATTTGCCATGCATCCAACATGGAAAATCTGTTTTATTAGGATGTGGTTATTATTCAATGACAGTTCATGTTGATGACACTGAATGTTCACAGTGGTTTGGGTGCATAAGGTAAAGGGGGAAGTTACTCAGCCTTGTACCCCATCTTGAACCTACAGTGGCACCACCGCACAGGATGATGCCTAAGATTATGTGGTTTCAGCGTAATGAAATGCTTGAACAGATTTTCAAAGGTAATTCTGACATGACCCCAATGTTTTGCTGTCTCAGTTCAGCTTATCCTGCTGAGGTCCTGCTTAGACCAGATTTTCTCTTGATGACGATTGGAAGCTGTTTGCTAGTTTGTCCTTGATGGACTATCAATAGTTATTGAACATTCTGTGTTGGCGGTGATGGTTATGCTGAAGGTAAAAGATATACAATTTGTTTTAAGACATTTATTTTTTGAGTTTCTGATTTAGCTTATAATTATGTACATACCAATTTTTGCTTTACTTTGTTTTTGTTGAAACAGTGCCAGTAGAGTGCCATTTGGTACCCCTTGGGGATCATAATTCACAGTTTAAGAAACTTTGCCGTATCTTTTTAGAACAGCATCTTGCATGTTTTCAGTGCTGTTAGTGGTACAATCTACAGTGAGGGGGAAAAAAGTATTTGATCCCCTGCTGATTTTGTACGTTTGCCCACTGACAAAAAAATATCAGTCTATAATTTTAATGGTAGGTTTATTTGAACAGTGAGAGACAGAATAACAACAACAAAAAATCCAGAACAACACGTCAAAAATGTTATAAATTGATTTGCATTTTAATGAGGGAAATAAGTATTTGACCCCCTCTCAATCAGATTTCTGGCTCCCAGGTGTCTCTTATACAGGTAACCGGCTGAGATTAGGAGCACACTCTTAAAGGGAGTGCTCCTAATCTCAGCTTGTTACCTGTATAAAAGACACCTGTCCACAGAAGCAATCAATCAATCAGATTCCAAACTCTCCATCATGGCCAAGACCAAAGAGCTCTCCAAGGATGTCAGGGACAAGATTGTAGACCTACACAAGGCTGGAATGGGCTACAAGACCATTGCCAAGCAGCTTGGTGAGAAGATGACAACAGTTGGTGCGATTATTCGCAAATGGAAGAAACACAAAATAACTGTCAATCTCCCTCGGCCTGGGGCTCCATGCAAGATCTCACCTCGTGGAGTTGCAATGATCATGAGAACGGTGAGGAATCGGCCCAGAACTACACTGGAGGATCTTGTCAATGATCTCAAGGCAGCTGGGACGCTAGTCACCAAGAAAACAATTGGTAACACACTACGCCGTGAAGGACTGAAATCCTGCAGCGCCCGCAAGGTCCCCCTGCTCAAGAAAGCACATATACATGCCCGTCTGAAGTTTGCCAATGAACATCTGATTTAGAGGACAACTGGGTGAAAGTGTTGTGGTCAGATGAAACCAAAATAGAGCTCTTTGGCATCAACTCAACTCGCCGTGTTTGGAAGAAGAGGAATGCTGCCTATGACCCCAATAACACCATCCCCACCGTCAAACATGGAGGTGGAAACATTGTGCTTTGGGGGTGTTTTTCTGCTAAGGGGACAGGACAACTTCACCGCATCAAAAGGGACGATGGACGGGGCCATGTACCGTCAAATCTTGGGTGAGAACATCCTTCCCTCAGCCATGGCATTGAAAATGGGTCGTGGATGGCTATTCCAGCATGACAATGACCCAAAACACACGGCCAAGGCAACAAAGGAGTGGCTCAAGAAGATGCACATTAAGGTCCTGGAGTGGCCTAGCCAGTCTCCAGATCTTAATCCCATAGAAAAATCTGTGGAGGGAGCTGAAGGTTCGAGTTGCCAAACGTCAGCCTCGAAACCGTAATGACTTGGAGAAGATCTGCAAAGAGGAGTGGGACAAAATCCCTCCTGAGATGTGTGCAAACCTGGTGGCCAACTACAAGAAACGTCTGACCTCTGTGATTGCCAACAAGGGTTTTGCCACCAAGTACTAAGTCATGTTTTGCAGAGGGGTCAAATACTTATTTCCCTCATTTAAATGCAAATTAATTTATAACATTTTTGACATGCGTTTTTCTGGATTTTTTAGTTTTTCTGTCTCTCATTGTTAAAATAAACCTACCATTAAAATTATAGACTGATCATTTCTTTGTCAGTGGGCAAACGTACAAAATCAGCAGGGGATCAAATACTTTTTTCCCTCGCTGTTTTAATGTGCACATGTTATTTTCAATTGACCAATCTTGACACATGGAACAAGACTGAAAAATCTGTTATTAATATATGGAGCTAATTTGTACGTAGTTAATATAGAATGAGTGCAGTATATTAATGATTATTGTTTGATAGTATAAAATAGTTTGTACATTTTTTTTGTAGAATACGTACTTTGATACTGTAACATTTGGAGATTTTTGTGTAATAGGTGCTCTTTCGTACCTGTTCTGATGGATGTAATATGTGCCACAGAAGCATAACTTCTGTTGCAGCTCAAGTACAGTTGCATTGACTACCATTCTGCAAATGCCCCAAGGAATGCCTTTGTCAGTTTCAAAACTATTGCCCATAACCGCATGAGGAAGCCAGAACCTCGAGCCTTTCTTTGAACATTTTTTGTTGGTGTAGTCTTGACTTCACTGCCTTGGGTTAAAAATTAACCCACAAAAGTAATACAAATTAAGTGCTCATGAATTCCCTGTTTTTTCCACAGTTCTTAGAGGCGTTCACATGTTTTATTGTACTTAGATTATCTGTTGGTAAAAAAAATAAGCCACAAATATTGTTGCGAAGCTGCAAGGTTTGTAATTTTAAATTCAGTGAGAACGCTGCCAGTCGGTGTTTATGTATTCAGCTCACACCCTTTTAAATCTGCTGTCAATCTATAACACTGAGAACAAATGGCTTCTTGAGTCTGCAGGGTAGGACAAAAATATAAACGGGTGGGAAATGCGTTTGCACACCAAGGTTTACTTCAGAACCATAATTTGGTTCCGTTTTATAATGTGTATATGAATTAGTTTTTGTGCTGCGTTTCTGTTTTGCCAAGATTGGTGAACAATGCTCAGCGAAATTGGTGGTACTGTGCTATTGATTAGGAACATTTTGCAAAAAACTGGCCTTTAAACCTTTATTCCTTATTTGCACACCACTGAATTGTGACATTTATGTGTTTGTGTTAAATAGTGTTTAAAACATAAGTGCCTTTTTTTTACTAATTGTAACAACATTTTTCTCATCTTTTGCTGCTTTTCATGGCTAAAATACCCATCTTCACTGTGTCCTCAAGTGGTCTGTCTTTCTGGCAAGAAGAATGTCAATAGATATGTATCTGTAGGTGGGCTTTAGCGTCTCGCTGAATCGGGATAATCTCACTAAACCGTTCACTTGGTAACTGCATTGCATTTCATTCTTCAATGACTGAGAAAAAAATTAGATGTATAATTTTTACGCACAGTTAAACAATATTGTGTTCGTTACACTGACATTTAAAAAAAGCAGTTTTAAATATTCTGTCAATTTTCAGTAATTCATTACTTATGAATATTTTATTTGGTGTTCCCTCGTGTAATGAGACTCGTACTAGATTTACCTTATTCTGCCTCAAGGTGCATCTTTAATTACGCTTAGTATTATTGCTGTTCCCTAATAAATATGCATAGCCTTTAAAACATGTTCTTTAACCTTCAAATGTACAGTACTGGAGCATTCCACACACCACATTTAAAATTCACCAACTTTCAAAAAATCTCAGTATTTATTTAATGGGTTATTTACTGTAAATTCTGTCTAAATATTTATTCATTAATTGTACCGAGTTATTTTATGTTGCACTTGTACATTCCCAACAGCGTAATAGAAAGCTGTAGACATGCAAAAAATATCCTGTTTACAACCGTTTGCCCATTGTGCTTCAGTCATGATCAGTTTTGTTAAGGGATACTTAACAGCAAAGATGTTCCAAAACGAAGACAAACCCTTCTGTGTTGAGACTCCCTCGTAAATAGTCTGCTTACTGTCAAGTGGCTGTGTAGGTGTGAGCGTGCTTGGCATGCAGCATTGTAGTCTGCAAAGCTGGGCATCACTGACATTAATGGAAAACAAGCCACCGCTTGTTAACTTTAGGGCTGGGAGACATCACCTTCTACATTTACATATGAATAATGGGTTAAGATCAGTTCTTTATTGTGTTAAGCAAAATGAAGTAATTGCAATGTTGCATGTTAATGTTTGCATCATATATGACGCTGAAGCATAAGGATGCAAAGAATTGTAACATTTTTCTCACTTTGTATGTATAAGTTTTCTTTTATCATTGAATGAGAAACGTTATATTATTATTTTTAGCAATAAGTCTTATTAACACTTATCTTCATACTATCTTGATTCATGTGTGCTATTTTTTTCTGGCACTTACTTCCTGGGTATAGTTTCCAAAGCACAAACTGGGATGTGAAGTTTAGTTGGTCCCAGATTGTTTTCCTGCAGAAAACAAATGTACTGTTACTTCTATAGAGAAAGAGGATCCTTTGGGTGCTGGACAGGAAATATTTTTCTGAAAGTGATGAATGCCTTTTTTAAGTTTGCCGGACACATTAATAGTATTCCAGTAAGCAGAAAAAGCTTTGTATCTAAAATTATATATTTTTATTGTTGGCAATGCAATCATATTTTCTACTGTTAATAAAATAAAAAAACACATTAAAACGTTCAATATATTTTTCTTCTTCCACTCTTCTTTCCCAATCCCCGTCAGGTTGTTCAGCATGACTCTGAAGAAATTGATGGTTCTGAAGGATTTGGATAAGGAGTTAAACTCTGTGGTAATTGCTGTCAAGTTACAGGTAAATGCGTTTTTTATATTAATGTCAAAAACGAACAATTCTAAATTGTTAAAATTATTAATTGCAAATTATGGATGATATAATGTTCCGCCTTGTTTATGATTCAGGGATCCAAACGCATCCTGAGGTCAAATGAAATCCCTTTACCTCCGAGTGGCCTCATCGAAGCTGACCTGGAGCTCACCTTCTCTTTACAGGTGCTATTTGATTACCTTCTGTGATTGCCTCGGCTTTCTGCTAGTTGTTTGTTGCAATATTTATAGTCAATATATAAACCAAAGTTGGTCAATTTAAAAAAAGTGTATCTTCAAATACACAAGTGGGAAGAAAAAAAATCTACTTTTTAAACAGCAGTTCAATTACTGTTTTATTGTTTGTAAACTTGGCAGTTGTACAGGCTTCTCGCTGTGAACGTGGCAATGGATATGTGGTGTTTTTGATGCAGTATCCACATTTTCTAAAGCGGGAGAGCAACAAGCTTCAGATCATGCTGCAGAGGAGAAAGCGATACAAAAACCGAACCTTCTTGGGCTACAAGACGCTTGCAGCTGGCTTCATCAACATGACTGAGGTTAACTGAGAAGCATTATTAAACATTTCATGCCATGTCTCGTTTTTTTGTTTGTTTACTTTCATAGTACATTTCCATGGTTGTTCCTTAATGTTAGTCAAGTAAGAAAATCTAATGTTCTCATGTCTACATAAACTTGAGCATCAACTCATTACTGCCTTAAAGGGCACCTGAGGTCGGTAATGAGACACGATCTTCTTTCAAGAGTTCTAATTTAAGGATTATCTCCGAAGGTCATTCCAGGGCGACTTTGTTTTACTCATTAATCTTAACGGGTGGCCTGACATCTGCATCAGTCTGCATCATTTTGTTTCCTGCTGGTTTTAAGATTAAAATGCCTTTGGCTAATGTAAACTCGGGGACCCACATGACTATTCTACCAGCTGCACGGTTGCATTAAGTATGTCTGCTCAAATCTATTATAGAGCTTATCATTTGATATATTGGCCTGTCATTTTACGAAGAGTATCTTATGCATACAGTACCTCCTTGGAGGACATGTAATTCATCTTTTTTTACTTTAAAAATATCTGTAACAGCCTGGTAAAATATTGATACCTGTGCTTGTTAGATGATGTATTGCTTACCTAGATTAATTCTCGCATTGAATGTGCTTTTCTGCCTCATGGTTCTTTGTTAAATATATGTGTGTTTTGTAATTTTTACTCTGCAATCATAATGGATTTGCAAAAACAAATATAAATGTTCATATTCTTGGTTCTTTCGGTAAAGTCACGTATAAGGGAAACAATAAAATAATAAAATAAAACAATATATTTTTTATTTTATTGTGTCCCTTATACGTGACTTTACCGAAAGAACCAAGAATATGAATCCCTGCAGTCACGAAAGTTTTAAATCAAAATTCAATGTTCATGTAAATATCTGAGCAGGATCGATAATTTGATGTTGTTGATGTAGAATTCAATGAAAGTAGATTGTAATAATTGCGTACCAAATATTGCTACTAACTGGCAATTAGTATGAAATTTGAACATCCCCTACAATGAGCGTCCTTTAGGGCCATATTGGCAAGTGTTCACATGGAGCAATTCTGTTTTGGCTCAACACGATGTGGTTGGCAGCACCACGTCTGGCTGCCATTAATCTTTGTCTTGGACGTACATGCCTGGGTAATTATTTGAAGTCCGGTTGCTTTGGGCAGACATTAATGAGTACACAAGCTGAACGTGCATCTGAATCTCTGGTAACGTAAACGTACAGTTACTGTGGTGCCTGTGGTGAAATTATTTGTATTTGCTTCAAAGATGTACAAGTGAAAATAAATAATAACAGTACAAGAAGTAAATACTTTTAAATCCTTTTTGCATTATTCTGCTATGAAAGTGTTATCGCAATATTATATTCTGTCGAGGCCTGGTCCAAATTACTTCAGCAGGGGACATGAGAAAGTACCTAAATGTGTGAAACCACCCTAAAATAATACATTTTTCATAGAGACCGTAAACCAAAAGCAATTCTGAATTGAAGGTGATGCAGCACCCAACGGATGGTGGAATGGTTCTGGGACTTCATGGCAACATAAAGGAGTCAACAGCTGGGCGCTCGGCAGAGATCTGCATCTTCTCCCTGTCAAGCCAGCCTGTAGACCAAGAGGAGGCAGTGGGGCCTGGTGACCGCAAGAGCAAGGCTCTAGGTATGCCTCTTGCTTTACAATATGGAATTACATTTCTTGTAAGCTATGAGTGCATGAAGATTTACAATATTTGAAAAGTGCCTATGCACTGCTCTGTGTTGTGTAGCAGTTGGTCACATGCTGTGGGTGGTGTTTTTTTTTTTGCATTTTAAAGCAGAACTTTTGCAATTTCCTTTTTGTGACCAAGACTGAAAGTTTGTGTATCCACTCGCATCTGTTGTACAACAACGTAGCGATTTAAAATCCATTAACAAATTAGTTTTCGGCTTGGTAATTGAATTGTAATACATGTCCACAATCTTCGTTATACTATAGTTATTTATCTCAATTGTTCGAAACCTTGTGCAACATTTTCTTTCCATAAATAAACATTACTCGGGAAAATTTCCACTTTAAAGTTTTATTTCATACAAGAAATATTCACACACTGGTGCCCTTATTCCACATACACTGTTCTGTGCTTGATATGACTTATATATGATTACATATTTTAGTTCGAAACCTGATTACAACTTTCTGATTTGTATCTCAGATCGCTCTGCAGATGCAGATAACTACTCGGAGGATGATGATGAGAGCTTTTCCTCTGAACAGGATGCAAGCGATGAACATGTACAGGTGGGAACGGATCCATCTGCATTATGTAATGATGCTCGATTTGACAAGTGTTTATTAAGCTTGTGTGCTGTATTTGATTACACCACCTGTTTACATCTATGAAGCTTAGAGCACAAGATAGAGTATCGAGTTGTAGCAGAAATGCCAGTGCAAGTTATCATTGAAGTGTGCGTGTAAGCTACAATTAGGGCACAAACTATCTCACTGCATCATTAAGGCAAGCTTGTTTGATTTGCCTAGTTGGGTAATTATAAACTTGAAGTCATGGAGGTGGCATCTGTTTTTGCCTTCTAATTTTAAGTATGCAATAATGCATGCGCGCCATGTAACGCATGCTGCGCTTTTATTTTTACTTCTGCTCCCGTTGGGCTGCGCAGGACATGTACGATGATTACAACCTCTCGGGCAAGTCAAAGAAATCGAGGCACAGAAAAGTATCCAGAGCGATATCCCTCAGCCGGGTTGGTATTTGAATCCTTGTGGTTTTAAAAAAAATAACAATTAACATGTATTTTTTTCAGGAAAGTCTCAGTCTCGGTGCTCTTGTGTTTTTTTTCAGGAGTGACCTGCATTGAGTTGTTGGCTATTTTTTTTACGTGTTGTCTTTGGAAGAAAATTTAAATGCAAAGACAATCCCACATATAAGAGGGTAAAATGAAAAGGTTTGCATAAATTATTTGATGAAACTGCTTCCTGCAGTGCTATATCTTGACAATCTCGCAACCTCAGGAGGTTTTGGAAGTACACATGTACACCATGCACAGACTCTAACCTCCACAATGCTTTATTACAGGAATGTGCTTACCTGTTACTTTTCAAGGCCACAGCAGACTGATCAGATCAACTTCAAACACATTGTTATAGATTTGATGTGCTGCCTTTGAAAATATGGTTGTCAATTCATGGAATTTGAAACAAAGTATGTGCCATGTATTGTGGAAAACCGTTTTTAACTTTATTTTGCAGTTTTATTTTGGGGCTCTACAAATCAAATCTTTGGAATGGCTATTATAATTATGGCTGTTAATCTTCGATGTACCGAAGTCCTTTTGCACAAGCACTGATTTTGTGCAAAGTGATCGTTTATAATTTACTTGGATTTTCACAAAGGATTAAGCAGTGATTGTATGCCCTATAACTGTTGTACAGAAGGATGCATTGTGAAACATGATGTAAAAGTGCACACGGTCAGCTGAGTACAATTAGTTTCTGGCAAATGTCCATTGCTTTGATTTCCAAGCTGAGGCTGAATATTGCTTTGCTTGCTGACATACATGTTTAGCAATCTACTTGTGTTACAGACGCCAGGGAGGTTCTGGCATTCCTCCTGTCCCATCAAATTCTAGTGTGTCCAACCATACATTTTAAGCACTTCACTGTTATGGCTATGTTAAACTGGGATGTATTCAATTAATGGTTCCACAAAACTTAATATACATGACACCAGCTGTCGTCTTAAAATGACAACCTAATTCATTGCCAACCATGCTTTGACATGCCATTTTTAAGCTTTACAAATGAGCAAAAATGACGTCAAAGTCCACCTTATGTTTTAAAAAAATAAGTTTGGGACATAGGGTCTTGAAACCCCTTGGATACAAGTGTGGCAACATTTTTTTTTACTTTAGTACAATTTAATCTGAAAGATGTTCACTTTTTAAGACATTCTGGTTTCAGGAGTGCATTTAATCTGATCAGCACGTGTACTCGCTTGACTTGCAGCAACCGAACCTGAAACAAAAAGTGGTGGCACTACTCAAGCGATTCCGTGTGATGGATGAGGTAAGTTAGTGATGTAGAATGCAAATAATTCTCATAATGTACCACAGGTGTGTGTGTTTTTAATGCGGTGGTATATAACGGCTTACTTTTTCTGTTAACATTTGCAGACTTATTATTTCTCTTTGGGGAAAGTAAATGGTGCAAGTTTTTTTTTCTTACTCGTTACTATTGCAAGATCAAACATTTAAAAAAAATTGTTGGCGAAATAGACACAAAAGGGGCGTGTGTATATTCTTGGTTCTTTCAAGAATATGAATCCCTGCAGTAACGAAAGCTTTAAATCAAAATTTAAAAGGGGTGTGGTTGATCTGCACTTTGATTATACTGGTTAACCTCCTCTGATTCAATGAAATGTCGCGATTTGTCTAATGTGTACTCTATTATTCTGTCTCATTGGTGATATTAGCCTAAAATAAAAATGCGCGTAATATTTCAATTATATGAAAAATAATACCGTACATGTCCAATTAATGCATGTATCAGTGTAAGAATCGATTTTAATCGATGAATTGTTACATATCTGTTGTGCAAAGTGTAGAAAGCATTACATCATTGTCCTTTTCCGGGTACGTCCCGCTAGTAGACATATATTGGGGCCAATGTTGCCATAGGTTTGAAGGTCATGCATTGTCATCGTAGAACCTGGACCTTGAGCAAGATCCGGGAGACCAGACCCGTGAGATGGAGGAGGAGGAGGACCTCAACTTGCTCTATGACAGCTTGGAGCTCGACAACCCGAGTGACAGTGGTCCTGATATGGATGACAATGAGAGCGTCGTCAGTGCACCAAAACCAACGCTCAAGTGAGACCAAAGTGAAGCGCCTATAACCTACCATCACTGAAAACACAGGCTGATTTAACAAGTATGAGTGTTCGTTTTTATCGGATTTCTTGGCAAAATCATCTTGATATTTAAATACCAGAAATTGGGCAAAATGCCATGGCGATATGTTTTGGCCGTTTCGTAAAGTTTTCAAGTTATTTTGTTTAACCAGATGAGGACTTGCGTGTCATGGATTGCCTCCATTTGGAAGAGTGACCTGTCACCAAAATGACAAAAACAATAACATAAATACAAAGTACAGCAATTAAGCAAATATAATCGTAGCAACAACCATGGTTACACAATAAATATAAAACGGCGCACAAACAAAATCTACATTTTAAAATCAATTTGCAGCAACAAATGTGGCTTGGGACATGGGAATATGACCCAGAGGCAACTGTATATGTATATGTACACAATAATAAGGTGACATTACCACCAGACTGTATTAATAACAAACAGGAGCACGACAAAACATTTTGTAAAGTACGAACACCTTTTGATTACCCAGAGTAATGAGAGGTGAAGGGTATCCCAGATAAAACGAAAACATGAATAATGCAAAACATTAATTGCATTATTTAAAGACATATTTTAGTTGACATGTATAATAGGGGTACAAAAGTAGAATGTGCCATCTGTTCTTGATTCTTAAAGTAATCGGTTGACTTGCTATGTTGCATTTACATGGGCTCAGTCACTGATGCCCTAAGCCAGGGGTGGGCAACGTCCGGCCCGCGGGCCTCATACGGCCCGCAAAATCATTTGGTCTGGCCCTGCCAAGGCAACCGCAGGCAGGACTCGAAATTCAATAAATCTAGGAGCAAACCTGGAAAAGCAGTTGCGAGTAGCAACATCATCAATACCAGCTAACATCACCAATACCAGCTAACATCATCAATACCAGCTAACATCACACGCCTCGCCAAAGAGAAGCAGTTCCAGCCATCACATTAGGAGTGAATTAATTAAATGTTTGACCAAATATAACAGGAAAATTTTTAAATTGATAATTTTGTATGGCCCGCGAATGATGTTATAAATATCGAAATGGTCCGCAACTTGGATAATCCATCCACAGATATTCCAGAGAACTTGTGTAACTGAAAATGAAAAGGAGAATTCACGTTTGTGATTTTTTTCCTTTTTAATCAGATTTTTGGCAAAAGTTTAAAACGATTTGGCAAAATTCTAAAGTGATTTTCATAAAAGTGTGAGTGGCGCATAAGGCAACTATGTATGTGCCTACAATAAGAAGGTGGTATTCTCTCCACTATGTAGTTTAAGTGGAAATTTTTAAAGTGTAGTGATGTAAATGGAGTCACTATGGCATATAACGCCAGCTACTGTCACATTAGTGGAACTGTGCGGCTTGGGCCTCTCTCTGGCACCAGAGTAGGTATGGCATGGAAGTGGGCCCTAAAGGGCAGGGTTATGGTGATGGTCAGAGAGAGGGCAAGTAGGGATGTGAAAGTCTGGATGAACCTGAGAGGGCACGTGACCGGGACAGGGTAGCGAGGGGGCCCAAAGGGTGGCTTGAGGGACATGTGATGCTCGGTCAAGAACCTTCTGGTAAGATCCAGAATAGAGGGTTTGGTCGAAGGCGGAGCGAGGCCACGCTCGGGAGCATAAAAGGGAGGTCCCGAGAGCGATCGCCCCTGTCTTCTGGAATCAACCCGCCATGCTACGTCTCCTCGATCTTCGGTCGTCACGTTCGGCATCGTGGGTCAGGCAGTACGTTACTGACCTGACCCGGTTATGTAGTTACCCTTTTGGGGTCTAGTTAACTGTTGTGCGTTTATGTCGTTACCTTATTGGGTTGTAGAATAAACGTGTTGCCTCCAAGTTCAAGTGTGTGCCTCCTGTGGAAACCACTACAAAAGTAATGCAGGTTTTCAAAAAGGTGGTGATCTGTATTGCCTCAAGTGTTTCAATGTTTAGAACACTGTGGCCTCTGCCACATATTGGCAGTTGGTTAAATACTTTAGATGTAATCATTCATTGTGCACTATTAATACTTACACTCGTTGCACGCAGTTGTGTGTAAGAGGGAATTACTTGCATTTTTATGAACTTCTGTCGCACCGTACGTAGCCAACGTGCTAATCGGAGGTGCGATTTTTTTATGCAATATAGGTTATTTAGATTCATTCCACTAGATTATATGTGTACTGCCAAAAAATTATGAAAAAATGTAACTTTCAACTGTAACAATTTAATGACTTGTGCAGGGAGTGAATCCTTTATATCACCATTAAATACATTCAAATGTGTTAAACATTTTCAGGCCATTCTTTCAAGAGGTCTCTAACTCAAGCTCTCAGACTGAAATTGCCAGCATCAAAAGTATGAAGAGCCAGCCCAGGGAAGTCGCATGCCAGGTTAGGAATCATCCTCTCAATTTCAATATAGTTGTTGGTGTAACATTTTAATAATGAGCATAAAAGGATAAAAGTAGTGTCGATATGGGAAAGAAGTACATCAATCCCACATTGATCATAATCGTCTTGAGAAAAATGAAATATTATTTGTTTTCCACAGTTGTGCTTGGGCAGCTCTAAATGCCTACTGGATATACATGGACATCGTGCATAAATATATATATGGGTTAACAAGAGTTGTAATTGAAAAGGAACTTGGGAAACGTCCTAGGATATAAAATGTAAAATAAAAATGAAGACATTACTTTTCATTCTTGATGAACGTTATCTCGTTGCTTGCTTCCGTTTTTCACATGAGTACTTTTGAAGCTAATATTCAATAGATTGTTAATTCTCTTAGTGGAATTTTTTTAGAGTTTTAAAATCAATGTTTGGCATAAACGGCAGCTTTTCATATCTTGCTGCAGGTGGAAAGCCCAGATAAATTGTTGGTTCTTGAGAGGAAAAGGTTCACCTCCGACACAAGCACAGATGAATGCCCGCAGGTGGGTCCTCTTAAAAGCGTTGTTTTATCAACAAACTGAACATTTATTTTGCGTATTGTTGGTTTTCTTTTAGATTTATGGCATTCACTAGTACAAAATGGGAATATTTAGTAGGACAATTTGTTTTATCCACCACTTAATACCTTTGGGCACTTGTCCCAAAACACATTTGTCTTATATATAGCCTTCCAGAGGCAGTGCTCATTATTTTCTATCACATTTAAGCTGGACTGCGCCTCCAGGAAAATAGCCAATGAAGTTTTTTCGTGCTTTAACTTACAGCTAATGATAAAGATGCACATTTACTTTTGAGGCCCAGTGACATTCGTTAATCTTCACTTTTGAGTCTTACCAGCACAATTCTAAATTAAACTATTCCCTTGAAGTTAGATTGCATTTGTGCAAGTTATGCATGAATTGTGGACAATTGCTTTTGTTCTCCCTCCACTGTGCCTGACCAGGAGCTGAGAGAGACGGACACAAGCCCAGGCTCGGAGTCGGGTCGAGTGGAAGCCCTGCTGGAAAGGCTTCCTCCCCGTGGCAAGATGAGCCGCACCGAGTCCCAGATCATCACTTCTCCCAGGTGCATGAATAGTACAGATGTAATGATTGAAATATTTTCTGAGTCACTGATAGACTGGTAAATGACACATGGCTAGCATCCACAACCACAGTGAGAGGGTATACTAGATGTAGTGAGCTGGGTGAGGAATATATATCTCGCGTATCGGTGACCCAGACAGAGCCAGCTGAAATTCAGCCTGGTATCCACCCATACTGACGTGCCCTTAAAACCCACTCGAGAAACAAAGGGCCATTGGATTCAAATAAAACATGACCGAATGTCTGATGAAGTTGATTTCCACCTGCAGTCTATGCATGCCAGCACATTTCACTCACACAGCTTCTCTCTGGATTCTGTGCAGTAGAGTGGAGGTGAGGGCGTCGCTGCGCAAGGGACGGAGCTCGTCATTGCGGGAACGATCAAGCTCTCGGCTGCAAAGTGTCCGCGCGAGCAGCCTGGACAACGATCAGAGCCCCGACCCCCAACTCATGCAGGCAGGCACCTGGTTGACTTGGATTAAAAAACGAATTATTGGCTTTTGTTTATCAGCCTTTTCTCATGAGGCTACTGACTTTAAAAGCCTTTCCATGCTGTGTTTGTCATGGGGGGGGGTTGTTTGACCATCCTTCAAGATGTGAGTGCGTCATCCATGAATGGTGTGCATTTATGCATTTAATGACAAACTAATCGTGTAGTTCTCAGTTGGAATTTTATGAATTCCATGTAACAAAAATGGATATTATGATTTTTGTTGTGCTTTCATTCATGATTGAGCCCAGACTCTCCACTTGTTACACCAAGAACGTAATTTGATCACGGAGGATTTTAGTGGCATTGATGCTTTATGTAACTTCTGGACATTTTGTGAAAAAGAGCTTTATAACTCTGTTTAACATGTAGGCTTTTGTGAGCAATATTATCCATAATAGAGGGTGTTTTTTTGGGTTAGATCGTGTAAATATAAATTTGTTGTTAAACCCGCAAACACCTGGCACAGTCGATAGTAAGGTTTGTCACGGAAACAAAACATGCCTTTCCGTTACTAGTTCAGCACACCGATGTGTTGGAGAGTAAACCTACAGCATTTACAATTCGAGTAAGACGACGTTTCGACAGTAATTAAAATCAGCCTCATCGGGTGACACCCAGGGTTGTGGAAAAATCCTGTTTCAGACTTAAATAGCTCTGAGCTTTATCGTTTATCGGATTCCTACAGTGTAAATAAAGATTCTGATTCTAACTTGGTACAATACCGCAGTCCATGTAATTGTGGGTTTTGTGGATCAAATCGACAAGGCTTAGAAGTTAAAGCTGTGTGCAATATTTGATTCGAGGTGGTTTGTAATGCTCTGTTGACAGACCCCCCAGCGGTCGGTATATGAGCAACTAAACCGAATCCTTGGTACGGAAGACCAGCTACCAGAGAGTGTGATGCTCATTAACACGGCTGACTGGCAGGGACAGGTAACCAGTGATTTTCCTTTCTGGTCCCGATTACACATTCGACATACATCCAATCCAGTCTATACAGTAAACACTGAGTCCGGTGTAGCCATTGCTTCTTGTTATATATATTTTTTCAAGATTAAAATAAATGACCTTTTTTGCTTTAGGTTGCCTAATAGAATATTTGTGTGCTTGCAGAAAAGCCCAAGGTATTTGTTTTGAAGTTTGCTTTGGGTTTTAATGGAAGCACAGTCTCCTTTTTGTGCCATTGTTTATTCATCCTTTCAAGTGAAGCGTAAAGAGGATGAAACCTGATACTTAAGGAACATGATAAGGGACCAATAGAAAGTTGTAACAATGAACGGCTAGAAGTACACCAGATCATTTTGGAAGCAAATGTGAAACTTCATTTGTAATTGTATAGTTAAAATAATAGACACTATTTTAATTACTGTATCTGTTTTGTGGTGGGGGGAAAAAAAACATTGCGTTCTTTTCTGGTAAACCAGATATGCAGCTTATCCTGTTGTAATAGTTTCTCTGTCTCTACTCCCATACACCAGTACGTGTCGTCCCTGCTTCAAAAGGACAACCAGCCAGTAGTGTGCACAGCCTCCCTGGCCGACGTGCAGGCCGTGTTTGTGTCTCTCGTCTCCAGGATACAGCGATTGTGAGTGGCCGTAGATCCTTGCTTATGCTTGAACATCTGAGAAAAAGTGGTAGAATTTGTGTCTTCATTTTATTGTTTAATCCTTTCAGCTACTGATGCTGTGACTGCTGTACCAGTGCATTTCGTAGATGAAGTGTGTTCTTTCTATTGTAGATCTTAAATATACATGCTTGTTTTGCTACATGGGTCATCTTTACCCAGATTCTATATTTTTTAAAGTGAACATTAGTAGCATTGATTATGATAGACATGCTTTTACACTATTTTTTTTTACAGATAATTGTCTAGTTGAATGACAATACAAGTGTAATGGAATAGATGAGATACAACGTACAATACACAACGCAAGGCCCAGTATGAACAGGACAATATTAACGAGATAATTTAATTGTGACATTGTGGGGGGGCGGGGGAGAAATGTGAATCTTTGCATGCCTAGTTATACCGTCACAGCTAACTTACCTATTTATGTTGGCACGGCTTGCCCACTTTGCTTGTAGTGAGTACACGTCTCAACCGTTTCCCTTTCCCGCTCCTGGTGGTGTGAACGTAGTTGCAACTCAAACCCGCAGACACCAGAGCCCATACGCGTGGCGGTGGTTGGTGATCTGAGCCACCTCCACGCCGTGCTCCGCTGCTTTGTTGACCAGCTCTCTCAGAAGACCTCCGACTGGCTCGGATTCTTGCGGTTTCTCATAATCCCACTTGGTAAATTATGTGTGAGGCTCTGGGGTGGTTGTGTTGGTTTTTGTAAGGTTTTGTTGACATATGAGTTTTATGTATTTTTAAAATGGCCGAGACCGTATTTTCTCGAGTTTTGTCATCAGCAAATCTAACGTGTGACCTGGGTAGGCTACATGAGAAGACTTCATTTCCAACTGCATTTGCTGCACTATGTGAAAGCTTTATAAAATCTGAGCCTTTATAATTTTTTCGCCAAACATGTATGTGTATTAGGTGTACAGTTTCATTTATTATGCTTGGTTATAAAATGAACATGTTTGATGTGCAAATTGCAGTAGGCAGCAGCACTTTCTAAGTCTGTAATGTATCATAACTTGCATATTGGTCACATTTTTACGTGTCTAGGCAAGTGTGCTGATTGGTAGCTTACCCCTCTTCTGTATCTGTCATTTGAACATGCGATGATTTTTTTTGTGTCAATGGGTCATACGTAGGTGAGCGCCCTGAATACTTAATATACATGTGCTACTTACATGATGATAATGACATCAATAACTTTTAACACGTTGATTCGTAATTGATTTTTGCGTGTGTCGCAAAAATCAATTACGATTTTACAAAATTACGATTTTACAATTACAAAAAATGTGTCGCATACCTTCCTGCACCCAACGCAGCCAGCCAATAAAGTTTTTTTCACACTAGGGTTTGAGAGCATTCTCTCACACCATTTAACAATTGGGCACAACGTTTCACCGAGTTAAAACCAGCATCATCAGTCAGTTGCTAGAATTGTGAAAATGTCTTCCAGTCTCGGGCATTAAATAAGGGGTGTGATATCAATAACCTTCATGGTGGCCACGGGGGATTAACTACCACTGTTCCCACTTGCATTTATTTACTGTAGTGTAATGTTAGCCAGTAGCACTGCATACCATTGTGATGAATCTCACTGATTTGTGGGTGTGCCTCCCTGCGTAGGCTGCCACGGCTTGGCTAAGTACCTCGCCTCTCTGGACAGCAAGTACGGGGGTGTGTTCCTGGACCCTGTGTGGCAGGAAATGTTCACCCATCCGGAGCCTCCCACGACAGGTCAGTTGTAATGTACATTCAACAGCTCTAGGGCTTTGCATGTTTTAAGAAGCAGATACCATCCTATGCTTTTTAAAGGAAGCTTCAACCCAAAAACGTACTTGGATTGAGTAGTAGCACACCAGCAACATAAATGATGTGGTTACTGTTCATGTTCACAGGATCACTTGAGTGATGTTAAGAGTGTGTATGAAGTCACTTTATGTTCTTTTCATATATACAGTATGTTGTTTCTAATTTATGAAGCCTCAAACGTGTGTGGGACAGCCTGAAACACAGCTTAACTAAATATTTGCCACAATACACTCTTGTTTCATCCTTTAAAGTCGAGGTTATTCCTACAAGGACCTGTTTTATATATATCCCTTATCTTTTACTATTTAAATTGCCAATTATTGTGAAATAAATAAATACCCTTTGAATATGTGCTTTGAAGTTTTCCCAAGGTGTGTTTGCAAACTTAAATTTGAAATACACACAAGCCAATCATTTGAGGCTATAGAAGAATAATTTTTTTTTGAAGCTAATGATTCACAAGTGAATTGATTCATGTGTACTCGTATTCCCTTACTCATTTTACTCCTTTTCATCTTGCTGTCAACAGCCCCCTTTACTGTTTCCTCAGAAATTTGTTGTCACAAATAATGAAGTAATGTGTTTTTTTCTTTACGTGATATTGTTGGCTGACTGGAACGTTTTCATTTGTATAACAGAGCTGCAAGAATTATATTATTGTAATGTTTTCTAATTCTCTTACAGATTTACTTGATGTTACAACTCGCATCGTTGGTTATGTTTCCGGGGCAAATGTGACTCACCCGTTGCCCATAGCAGAAGCCATGCTGACCTACAAACAAAAGGGGTAATCCGATGAAATCTCATTACGACGCATTTTCTTTTAGTTGTAAATCCACTTCTTCAATGCAATCGCAGATTTCATTTATTTTCATTTTGCAGTGATTTAATGTTTTTAATCCTATTTACGTGATAAAAATGGAAAATCCATCCCTAAAAATGTACGTTAGTCTTGTTCTGCAACAACCATTGAAATTACCATGAATAGCTGCTTAGAAACGTGTGTGAAGATTTCTACTGTAGAAGTTACAAAATAATTTAGTCGGTTAACACTAGGCAATCCTGCTTTGAGACGGGTTCTTTAGAAGAGACCTCAAGTAAGGTTTCTCTACCTCAAATGTAATCCTATAAGGACACATAGTTGTTTCCGTTTTCAGCTTTACATTATCCTTTGCCACGATTTAGCAAATTGTGTTATTCTGTTTGTAAATCAAAATCTGTGTCTATGCAGCAGCACCATTTAGGTTTCCCCCTGATGCCCCCCGATCTTTGGCCATGTTTGATGCTTGTCTGGCACCTTCCGCTCTGATGCACAATTGCGCGTTTGAGCCTTCCTCTCCCTTTTGTCAAGTGGAAACGTACAGCCCATTGCCTGCAGGGACATGAGGCGGTAGCACTGAACACAGCGGTTGTCCAAAACCCCCCTAGAGAGTTGGCATATGCAGTCCTTGCAATTTTTAAATGCTACGGATTTGCATGCCCACACATGCCGGCGGAGCACTTGTGTCATTGTCACCAGTTTGAGTGTTTTCTCACATCAGGAGTTAGCAGTGACATCAACAAGTAACTCTCAAGTTTGTGTCCCTCCTCCACTGATTCAAAAGGAGGAGGAAGTTATAATTTCCCAAAGCACTGACTATTATCAGTTGTTGCAGCACCTTCGTAAAAAAAAAAAATCTATATTTGTGCCAAATTAGATACTTGTGAATCGCGTTCAGAAAATGGTTTTCCATAGAATGAGTTAAGATTATGCCAGGAAAACGTTTTGGCATCACGCCAAGTGTGAAGCCAACCTGTAAAAAAACCCACTTATTTCCTGCCATGGCCTGTTTCAGGATGTAGGGATTCTTGTTATTTTCCTATTATTGGGCCACACTATTACTCACTTGGTAAATGTCAGCTGTATCACACCCCAGCGATTGTGCGAAAATAAAGTTAGATTTTTTTCAAGTCGAGAATTCTATTCCCTTTTTGTGTAGAGTAAAATGGTTATCTAAATGTAGTGTCAGTAGTACAGAATCTCACAAATTCACAGTTTCTCATTAAGTTATTTTTTTGCATATACTTTTTCCACAACCTACTCCACAAATCAAACATCTTATATTATTGTGCTTTTGTTGACAAAGCCTCCAAGAATATTTGACATCCCTTTTTAGAGGACTTCCCTGCAAACATCTCCACAAAAGAAACCGAATGAAGTATGGTGCCAATATTAAAAGATAGTTAATGTGAGCAATGAGTGAGGTAGTAAGATATAACACCCAGATTACAAAACAAAAACTATTTATCCATGTGCTAAATAAAACCAGTTTGAGTTACACTGCATCTATTGTGGCATTGTTTTCTAATTTAAATGTGGCTTGTTTTGCTATATTAGTTTGTCAGTTGTAAAGCATAGCAGCAGCAGTCAATATTGAATATAGATTCGCCAGAAATAGTATAATTTTCATTTTTAAAGTTACTGTGACACATTGTTGTCATGATGCAATTTGACTCTTAAATTATTAAAGCTTACTTCCGTGTTTTGATCATTCATGATGACAAAGTGTTAATCTATAAACATCCCTTTCTTAAAACAGACTTGAAGAGGAGTCTTGTCAGAAGTTTATTCCCTTCATCAGCGTAAGTAAATGTATGCGCATGTTTACGTTGTTACATTTTTTATTGTTGAGGCCCTTGGTAATTCTTGACTTAAAGCTTTCGTGACTGCAGGAATTAATATTCTTTGGGTCTTTCGGTTAAAATCGCATAGATAGGTTCAAAGTAAATAACAAAAACTACGACGTTTCGATCGCAACGCAAGCAGTCTTCATCATGAAAGGGGGTTGGCCTCTAAAGGCAAACTGTTTTTCAAGGTTTAAAGATGGGCGTAGCCCAAGTGTGTCAGCAGATTGGGCGGGGCAGCTAATATTAATGTAGGGGAAAACAACAACGCCGGCAGTGGGTCTCCACCAATCAAACGTCGTAGTTTGGAATCAATTTAAGATTTGGTCCAACAAGGACTGCATGCTGATGTACCGGCCCTGGTTAGACACTGCCTCACCAACACTTACTCCACCTGGAATGGAACATCCTACAAACAAGTTGAAGGTACCCTAATGGGTTCTCCCTTATCTCCGGTTGTAGCCAATGTTTTCACGGAAAATGTTGAGACAGACGCCATCCAGGTATCCACTGTACGTCCGTCCTTGTGGAAGAGGTACGAAGATGACACATTCGTCATCTGGCCATACAGTGAGGGGAAAAAAGTATTTGATCCCCTGCTGATTTGTACGTTTGCCCACTGACAAAGAAATGATCAGTCTATAATTTTAATGGTAGGTTTATTTGAACAGTGAGAGACAGGATAACAACAAGAAAATCCAGAAAAACGCATGTCAAAAATGTTATAAATTGATTTGCATTTTAATGAGGGAAATAAGTATTTGACCCCTCCTGCAAAACATGACTTGGTACTTGGTGGCAAAACCCTTGTTGGCAATCACAGAGGTCAGACGTTTCTTGTAGTTGGCCACCAGGTTTGCACACATCTCAGGAGGGATTTTGTCCCACTCCTCTTTGCAGATCTTCACCAAGTCATTAAGGTTTCGAGGCTGATGTTTGACAACTCGAACCTTCAGCTCCCTCCACAGATTTTCTATGGGATTAAGGTCTGGAGACTGGCTAGGCCACTCCAGGACCTTAATGTGCTTCTTCTTGAGCCACTCCTTTGTTGCCTTGGCCATGTGTTTTGGGTCATTGTCATGCTGGAATACCCATCCATGACCCATTTTCAATGCCTTGGCTGAGGGAAGGAGGTTCTCACCCAAAATTTGACGGTACATGACCCCGTCCATCGTCCCTTTGATGCGGTGAAGTTGTCCTGTCCCCTTAGCAAAAAAACACCCCCAAAGCATAATGTTTCCACCTCCATGTTTAACGGTGGGGATGATATTCTTGGGGTCATAGGCAGCATTCTTCCTCCTCCAAACACAGCGAGTTGAGTTGATGCCAAAGAGCTCCATTTTGGTCTCATCTGGCCACAATACTTTCACCCAGTTGTCCTGAATCATTCAGATGTTCATTGGCAAACTTCAGACGGGCATGTATGCGCTTTCTTGAGCAGGGGGACCTTGCGGGCGCTGCAGGATTTCAGTCCTTCACGGCGTAGTGTGTTACCAATTGTTTTCTTGGTGACTATGGTCCCTGCTGCCTTGAGATCATTGACAAGATCCTCCCGTGTAGTTCTGGGCTGATTCCTCACCGTTCTCATGATCATTGCAACTCCACGAGGTGAGATCTTGCATGGAGCCCCAGGCCGAGGGAGATTGACAGTTCTTTTGTGTTTCTTCCATTTGCGAATAATCACACCAACTGTTGTCACCTTCTCACCAAGCTGCTTGACAATGGTCTTGTAGCCCATTCCAGCCTTGTGTAGGTCTACAATCTTGTCCCTGACATCCTTGGAGAGCTCTTTGGTCTTGGCCATGGTGGAGAGTTTGGAATCTGATTGATTGATTGCTTCTGTGGACAGGTGTCTTTTATACAGGTAACAAGCTGAGATTAGGAGCACTCCCTTTAAGAGTGCTCCTAATCTCAGCTCGTTACCTGTATAGAAGACACCTGGGAGCCAGAAATATTTCTGATTGAGAGGGGGTCAAATACTTATTTCCCTCAATAAATGCAAATCAATTTATAACATTTTTGACATGCGTTTTTCTGGATTTTTTTGTTATTCTGTCTCACTGTTCAAATAAACCTACCATTAAAAGTATAGACTGATCATTTCTTTGTCAGTGGGCAAACGTACAAAATCAGCAGGGGATCAAATACTTTTTTCCCTCGCTGTATGGCCGACCAACTCTGAACCAATTCCTCAACCACATCAATTCCATACATCCAGCCATCAAATTCACCATGGAGGTAGAAAAAGATTGCAAGCTACCATTCTTGGATGTTTTAATTGAAAAGGGACCAAATGGCTCAATGGGCCATTGTTTACAGGAAAGTAACTCGTATGGATGTCTACCTAAAACCTGACTCCCCACCACCATCCATCCCAGAAGAATCCCCTCATCAGAGCTCGATGTATTTCCAACCATCACCGAGCCAGTGAACTGGAACACGTACACCAAACTCTCAAGACGAATGGATATTCAGACTACACAATGTGTAAAGCTATTACCCCAACCGTTGGGAAAGAACCATCTGAGGACCCAATCAAAACCATCACCTTGCCATACATAGCAGGGGTCACCAAAAATATTTCCAAAATCATGAGCAAACACAAGATCCAGGTTCGATTTAACACAGTACAGAAAATTGATGATCTGATCCCATCTGTGAAAGATGTGATCCCTGACATGCAATACCCCGGCATCTACAAACTAAGCTGCGTCTGCAGCAGTAGTTACATTGGGGAAACTAAGTGGCGTGTCTCGGACCGAGTCTGTGAACATAAGGCAGATCTGAAACACCGTAGCACCAATACCTCGGCCGTGGCTGATCATTGCTTTAATGCGCTGGCTATCAACAAAGATTTGTTCATGAAGCCATCCATATATACAGACATACACAATTTCAACCGAGAAGGTGGGTACAAACACAGCAATCACTGGAAGGACATTATCAACCAGTTTAAGTCATAACTGGCTGGAATGTTTCCATTTTAGACCTGGTAGCCCTTTAATTGGTGGAGCCCACCACCAGGACATCACTGCCCACTTACTACCATCATCACTAGCAGTAGTCCTTTATTGGTGGAAGCCCACCACCAGCACCATCATTACCCACTACTACCATCACCTTTGGCAGCAACCTCCACCGTCAGCAGTGTGGGTGTGTGGAGCGAGGTGCAATGTTTGCCTGGCGACCCTTTGATTGGTGGAGACCCACTGCTGGTGTCTTGTTTTTCCCCTATATTGACAACATTAGCTGCCCCGCCCATGCTGCTGACACACTTGGGCTATGCCCATCTTTAAACCTTCATAAACAGTTTGCCTTTGGAGGCTATAACCCCCTTTTCCTGATGACTGCTTGTGTTGCGATCGAAACATCGTAGTTTTTTGTCATTTTCTTTGACCCTATCTATGTGACTTTACCAAAAGACCCAAAGAATATGAAGCCCTTGGTAAACATATACACTTGTAATATATTATTTCTGTTATTTTTCAGATTGTTAACGTTGGGGTGGTTGAACAGATGACGGCTCCTATTGGTAACGTGTGCATTTCTCTTGTAAATTTCTGTGTTGGCTTTGTCAAAGAATAAGCCCCCATTTTGCTATTTTAGTTTTTCTTTCCACGCGACATGTTTCCTAGTTCATTTTTACAAAGAATATTTTGAAGTGGACTTAAAATAATATTTAGCAACCTAAATTCCAAATGTTTGCATGCATCCAATGAACTATATTATCATGCGAGTGCCCTTTCTGATACGTGTCTTTTGTAATGAAGACATGTATACAGTACAAAAAAAATTACTGCACTAAAATGACCAATGCAGTCATAAAAAAGTCAAGAGACGACTCCAATATATCAGTAAACCGCTTTGTGTTCAGTGACAGTATAGCTGCCCATAAGTCAAGAATAAAAGGTTGTGATCTTCATAGAAATATTGAATTTGCAGTGGTCTGTTGGTACTCTGTGAATGGTCCACATTTCTATAAAGAATAGTGCCGAGGCTTTTTATGTCTGACAGAAAATGTTGATGTAATGGGGCCCAAGAAGGGTCAATGATGCGTACATTTCAGTGACAGGCCAGTCTGGCCACAATTCAAGGTTTTTTTTTATTTTGTACAAATTCATGGCGCTGTCCATATATTTATTTTAGTGGCACAATTTTGGCCCTTAGGCTACAACAAACCGTGTTGCCGACACATTTTAATTTACATCAGCTAATCATTTACATTTTAAATGTAAAATGGACTGTTACTTTAGGTTTTGTAATGTATTCCATTAAATATTCTATATTGTTGATAAGAAAGACATTTAATTGACTGCTTCATGGCTGTAAGATATGTGATGGATTGAACAAATTATTTAAATCTATATTTAAGATGCACTCTTTCGCCTTTCAGTGATTTACAGTTTTATTACAATTTGTTGTGTGAAATAAATGCATTTCCTATATAAGTTTACTAATCCATTATTTATGGTGCCTTTCTATTTTAAAAAAAAACTAGTTTACATTAATTGTGCTTTGGCATGTATGAAATTTGAAGACCACGCGTTTTGAGTGCAAGCCCTAACGTCCCGCGACATTCAAAAGTTGCTGTTTCTCTTGGTGTTTCGTACACATTTCCATACCACACGGATTGATGTAAATGAGCCCGTTACAGTGGTAATTCTATGGGGAAAGGCCGATGGAATTTATATGCTCCCCCCCCCACCCACCAATCAACAGAACCTATCTGTGTCCCCCTAATCATTCGGTAGCCATTCCTCCAGGGTTTTAGAATAGGTACTCAGGTTTAAGTTATTGATCACGATTTGTCAATGAACACACCAAGGTGACGCATTTTAATTGTGTGACCAGCGGACATGGATGAGTCCTTGCTGTACCCTTCCGTGTCGCTGACCTCCACCCCGTCTACAAGCGCCATGGGCGGAGGTGGCTCCAAGGACATCTGCCCGACACCCCCAGCCTCTCCGTCTGTTGGGCCTTCCCCTGTCAGGTATCCATTGGGTGTTCTACGTGTACATCCACAGCCCCTTTGTGACAATCCACTGCTGGATGAGGCCTTCCTCACGCAATGTGGGTCATGGAGGTTATTTAACCAAACTACCGCATTGGTTAATGCGGTTGGTGAAGATGGTGAATATGTAGGCGTTGAAGTAGATTTCAACAATGGGATTTGCTGTTGCTGACAACATAGCTCCACAGCAGCCTATACTATCTATTTTATCCATAGTCACTCATTCAAGCAATATCCAGGCTCATCCCTGGTTGTCTTCCAAGATCTGAAATCGGGTGCAGTGCAATACGAACACGGTAGTTTCCTGTGGCTACACTGCTCGTATAATGCTGGTTTTTGATATTCTGATAATAGTGAAGCCAAATAATCCTAAATGTGCCTGAGCCTTCTCTATTTGTGTGTGCAATGAATGGCCATGTGTCTCATTTATGTATATAATCGAAATAATGAAATTAAGGATATTTGTCATACGTTGTGACATTTTGCAAGCTGTGATGTAACGTTGCACATTCTCTGACATGATTGCAACACATGAACCTTACTAATATATATGTTGAGCACCATTTTATAAAGGAAGATGTAACCCAAAAACAAATGGCTCCTTGCAGATATGCATATAAGTTGTGATTTAAAATTATGGTCTCGGCAATAGAATTTGTTGTTAATTTTCTCGAGGTCACCTGCTACTTTGTTGTGTCTTACACCCTTTCTGTCTCATCACTCCCCTCCTTGTGCGTCACCCATAACTGCTGTCGCTGAAACTCGCTGCGTGACCATGCCCATCCCATCCCCTCCGCACGCCTCCATCTGCCTCTCACCCATTCTCAGCTGGCAGGGTGGTGAGGTCATGGGGCTCCACGTTGATTACTGGACGGTGGCAGGTGCCGAGCGGCGGCGCGAGGGTGAGCGTGATCGCAAGGAGGGCAGCGGCAAAACGACACTGAAGAGCAACTTCCGCTCGCTGCAGGTCAGCCGGCTGCCCACGGGGCCCGGGGAGGGACAGAGTGCCACGGCCAGCATGTGCATGACCGTCGTCACCAAGGAGAAGAACAAGAAGGGTGAGCACAATCTTTTGGGATTCCTTAAGACGTTCAATGACTTAATTTGACTTTGTGTGGTGGAGTGGCGGGAGGAGTCCATTGGCACATTACGCTCCAAACGCGGTGTAACCCGAGTTCAACTTCTGCTAATGGCCCACATCGGTGGCAAATATTTGAACTTGGCATAGACCTCCCCGAGGGTCTACTCGGCCTTAAAATGTGTCTTGTGTGCACTAGAGAGACAAAGGTGTCTATAATAATAGTATACATTGGATGTTTGAAATTGTATCCATTAATGTCGGTTATCTTGTATTGTGCATTATATTTTGTTTAATTTCTAACTTTAAGTACACTCAAGTTGTGATGTCTTGTCTGGTAGCACAGCAACACGTTTCTCCATACAATAAAACATTATCATGCAGCCATAAATTGTGAGCTGTTATCACCTAGAACTCCTTCAGTCCACTGAGAATTATGACAAACAAGGGGTTAACATGGTTTCCCTCCCATTTGTTTTATGATGTCGGGTAAAAGCAATCCATTGAATGTCGTTGACCCAAATTTATGAAGATGTAGTCCTTGCAAAATCGTGGTATATACCACGTTTATTAAATATTTGGCTCCATGCTGAAGATTAAACTAAAATTAGGAACGCTTAAAATAAGCCTTTTATGACTCGTTCAATATATTCAAATGTGTGTCGAGGACTCTTCACTTATAATGTAGCGATGTGTCTTCAGAATGTCGGTTGCATAAGAATGTTACACAACTTCCACTTGTTTGGTTAATTATATTTTTCAAATTTAATCGCAGTCGATAAATGGGTTTTTTGATTTTGTTGCATTGCCATCGCATGCATTTAAATTATGCAAATATTCTGTAGGACGTGAATAAGTGATTCATTGCTGCCCATAAGCACCAGCAATACATATTGCCTTTAAGCTCTCTTGCTCTTGATTGTGACAGCGACGGCTCCTGAATGATTGCAAATCTTCACATGTGGCAATGCAGGAATATTCCTGACAAAGAAGCCCAAGGAGAAGGATATAGAGTCCAAGAGTCAAGTGATTGATGGAATCAGCCGCCTCATATGCGCAGCCAAGCAGCAGCAAACCATGTTAAAAGGTAGGCAACCAGTGTCTTTAATATCAAGTGTGCAGGTGGTGCAGCTGCACTGGGGTCAGTGGACTAGAGGGGCCCAGGCACCGGGCGACAAAGCGTGGTGAAAGCCAACAGGAGACCTCCTTTAATTCCTTACAAAGGAGCTCATGCCAACTACGCTTGGCATGGTGGATGCAAAATATTGTGTGCATCTTTCATCATATATATTGTGCCTTGCACACAATAGTCATAATTTTTACGTGGTACCAGATGTATTCATACATAAAATTTCATATTTTGACCCTCTGAAATTTTACATATATAGTGGGTAGTGGCCAGGCGGTTCATGCAAGTGATTTAATTTCGGTAATGAGCAGCATCGGTTAAGATCCTGGGTTCGAATTTAGGCAACCACTGGTTATTAAACTGTGGGTTCTAGCAAGTTTGTGGTCTTAAGTCTCTCAACTAATGACTGCTTAAAAACACCAAGGTTGTCATTTCCATAATAAGACATAGCCCAGCTATGTCTTATTATGGAAATGACAACCTTACAACAATAGCTACTTACAGTGCATATTATTTCTCCATTGTGGATAGATACTTTAAACGGTTATCTGGCATCATCTTATACAGGCTAATGCACTACTAGCTGCGACAGTTCATATTGGAAATGTGTTCATCCTATGACTTATATTTCTAATTGAAAACGGGGCAAATGTATTTCGGTCGGCAAGCCCAAGCCGCATTAAGTTGGTGTTAAACGCTGCTCCCCCTCCACGTTGACCCATGAAACGGCCGTAGCCACTCCCGATGGGTTGTACTTTTAGACATGGCACCCGCATTTATTTTCTACGATCATCTTCCCTCTCCCCAGTGACTGTAGATGGCGTGGAATGGAACGACGTCAAGTTCTTCCAGCTCGCCGCACAGTGGCCAACGCACGTCAAGCACTTCCCCGTCGGGCTGTTTGCGCAGGGACGGCCCGGGTGCTAGTGGCACGTCCGCCCGTGATGGCTGCTCCCGAGTCACAGTGGATCCTGCCTGGCAGCAAACGCGACACTGCTTGGACTTTATGGTGAAGAGAATTCATGTCAGGCAGCGGTAAATGAAATGGCATCATGTGTGTAATATATTTAAATTGCAAATGTGCACCAGTTGACTAGGAAGATTAGCATGACAGTGGTGATATTTGCTACCACAAATTGAACTGCACCTCATTTATGCCACCAAGTCTTGGTGACAATATGCAAAGAAGGATATTATTAACCCTTTCGCGTTCAAACGACGTGTGTCATCAATTTTTCTTCTGATTTCCATTCTGATTACGTACGTGTATGTCATTGGAACGTAATAGATTCTGAATGGAATCGAATCGATTCTGGACTGAATGCAGGAGGGCGTGTGGCACAATTTGGCACCAGCTATCGTAGAGTACGGTCGTGTTGCTACAGTTCTCTGCGGTGAGTGCAATCTTTAAAAACAGCATTGCTTTGCCACCTAAATAAAGTTAACGCTAACCGCTTGCGCGTTCCAACATGCAGGGGTGAAAGGGGGACCCACCCTTGCAAGTTGTCAACGTCTCGGAATGGGAAAGGGTTAATTGCTATTTTATACAATTTTATCCCATACCATCAGTTTCATTACTTTACAAGTAGTAGTCCAACAATTAATCTCTGAAGAAAATATCTGGGAATTGTATTTTGCCATTTTATTTCTAATATGATGTATCAGTCTGTGATGCACTGATAACCTCATCCCTGGACTGCTTTTGGAGATTCATGAAAATGATGGTATAAAAAACGTTATGTTTTTAAAATAAATCTGTACTCTTGTCCAGACAACTTACAACTGGGCTTTCGGAGCCAGCAGTTGTGTTTTTAGGAAAAAGCTGCAAAAAAAACAAATCAAATTCCCACTATTATGGAGCTATCATAAAAAAACACACAATTTGGATTTACAGAACATCTCAAATTAGAAACACAAATACGGTACTGTATTATGGTACACAAATTGTTGCCACAGTATTCTTATTGTACAACCACTGTTTAGCTCAAGGCATTGCACAAACGTCAAGGGACGTACTTTGATGCTCTGAGAAATTTCTGTTAAATATTTTTTTCTTAAAACAGCTCGAATGCAAGCTAGGATTAGATTGCTTAACATGAGAACATTTCCCGACTTGCTCAACATGTGACATGCAGTAAACAAAGGATAATACATTGCAATAGATCACACAGCCATTGACTGACTTGTCAAAACATCAGCAGTAAAACCAGTAGTCTTATTAATCTCCTAGGTGTAATTGCCAAAATTGTTAACATTTTAATGCACTTGTGTAAATAAGTTACAAGCAATGCTCTGAGTTTAAAGAAGTTACAAGGGGCAGCAAGGGAATGTTTTATTTTGTTTCCTTTTTTTAAATACGAGTTCGGATGTGTGAACATACATTGGCAGAGTAAGCACAACTTATGTTGCAGATGTGTATTGTATATAAATTGAGTCTTCAGCATATTAATGTTACTGCAGGATACAGTAGCTTTTGTATCTTCAAGTCTCTACATATTAACATGTTTTTTTACCATGAAGAGCATGATTTTAATCAACTCCATTTTACCATGCATTGTTAATTATTTTAATGCTTTGTTCTGCTAACATGCAGTTAGCACTGCACAAAGAGAACATTAGTGGGGGTTATTTAGAGTTGCACCTTTTTTATTTAATTTTCCATTGGAGGTTGAAAGGATGTGTGGCTGTTATAAAAATTTGGAAAGATTGACACACCAGGACTGTATTACTTGGTGCTGGACTATTGTGACATGTCATACAAAATGTATTTATGAATACTTCACAACTAAGTTTTGCCTCCGTTGTTTAACAAATGTCACTGCCAAGCATATGCCACTCCCAATGCATGGCACTATTTAGACACTATAGACACAAATGTGTGCTTTGCAAGTGATCCTGCCAGCAAACGATACGTAGCCTCCATATTTTATCCACCAAACAAGCATCACTGCAATATATAGGACCGCAGTGTACATGTGTTCCAATAGCATAAAGCAACACGCTTGAAAACGATGATACAATGCTCTTTATTATTTAATTAGACCCAGCACTCCTTGCTTGCGTCCTACAAGTTCCAGTCTGGCAAGTTTTTTTTTACAAAGGCATGTCAGGTTTTTAAATGCTTGTAAGTGGATTGACCATTTGTTCCAACATTCACCGCAAATGTATGAATTGGTAGACTTAAAGCTGCACCAAGGCGATAGAAGGTTGCAAAATGGAGTGAATGATGTAATTGTCATTTAGAAATTTCCATAGCATTAGTCATTGTGGTGTAAACTAGGCGCAAGGCACACGGAAATATAAAACTAATGTCGACTTGGCCAATTCCCTGAGAATGTCACATGCACTTGATTTGCAGTCCAATGTAGGTTGAGCAGTAGGAACAGATAAAAAAACTGACATGGAAGCAGACGCCTACAATGCCTTGTCATGGCATAGGCCTTTAAGAACCTATCTCGTCACGACCGAGACATGAATGACTGACAACTTTGCGCAATAAAAAATACTTTTTGGGGGGGGGGGGGGGGCAGGGGGGGTACCGAGTCCACTGCAAATAAATCACTGCCGTTTAGAATAAGTGAAAATGCATTACAGGGACAAAACCGTTCTATCAACTTTAATTTAAGAAATGCACTACATGCCGTAACTGGATTTTCTGGTGGTTATGTTTTAGTAATATTACTACAGCAACTACAAACATAAAAGCTGTGAATGTCTGGACCCGACCTGAGCTGGGGAAAGGCAGCAAAAAAGGGGAATGTTTTTATATGCTGCTGGTCGGCACATGGTCACACAAACCCTGACTCAAAAGTAACTTGTGCATGCACTGTTAATGACCACTTGCTTCCACTCTTACCTTACCAGAGTACACGGCAGGTTCATATTATTTTAGTTGAGGACGTTGCTTTTATTTACATAGCCTTTTTACTACATCACATTTGCATTTTTATTTTTTTGTATCATGCATTTTGTAAGTGATGCCAGACCCCCTTAACTGTACCGTTGAAGATGATTGCGTATACGTGGCCATACGCACTTCTTGGACACAGATTTTTCTATTAAAGCAAACAAGTATTTAATCCGGCGGGGCGAGGGGGGAATGACTGCACATTGTATTGTTTGCATGTCATTTTAAGTTTTCCCGAATTTCAAATATGTTCTGGTATGACACTTGAAAACCCTGCGTATTATCAAGTAATATTGTTGAATATTACTATTATTTTTGTTAAGTTTTTGTGTTTGCGTGTAGCCATGCAAGAAAACGTGTACTCCGTTTGGAAGCCTGCTTTGTTTTGTACCTAATCGAGTTGTCTGAAAATTTGCCAGCACATTTCGTGACAAGTTTTCTAAAACGAAAGTGTTACATTGTGCCTTTTTTCAGCGGTTTACTTAAAATAATATGGACACATCTTTCTCCTGTAGCACTGTGCTGCTTATAGAATTAATAATATTGTAAGGTTTGCCATGTGTGTGTGTGTGTGTTTTAAAGCGTATCTACAGTAAATAACATGTAGTGATGTAGTCGATGTTGTGTATAACCGTCTTTGTTGGAGTTAGCAGCAACAGGCTTCAGTCCAGATGAGGTTCGTAACTTGAGATGGTGGTACGTGGGTGGGGAAGAAATCATCAGGGTGAGTGATGATCACTCTCCTGCATTAATTACCTCAACTAACCTGCCGTACCAACTCGTATGTATTTATGCAGGTGGTGGGGTTATTTGAGTGCTGAGCAATTCTTGAGATGGGTGACAATGAATTTATAACTTGCCCCCTTGCCTCTTCCCCAAGCTCCCACAGGACTTGGTTAAAAGCCTTGGTTTATTCTTGCCACTGCATATTAAAAAGGTATAGCTTTGTTCCATAAGCACTTTAAACAAAAGCAAGTCGGCAAGCGCTAGCTTTGCAGTTTGCACTCTTTTTTTTATTGCTTAGTTAAAGGAATATGTCCTGAGCCCAGACATTAACAGGCAAACATGTAGTTTGTACTTGACAGGGTATGTATGCTGCCTTGTTTGCAAGTTTGCTGCAATATTTAGCTTGTTAGCTTGTAGCCCAGCAGGTTAACCTGTTGCCACTAACCAGCCAAAATGTTTGATGTAACAGTATTGCGAATGTTAAGAGGGAACCAAGAAACTCGCAAGAAAATAACAATAAACTCGTTCCTGTGACTTGGCAGTGAGAAATTACTTTAATTCTTGTTTGTTGTCTCATTGACACATTTCCATATTTATTTGCTTACATTTACACACTTTCTGCATTGGTGTTCACCTTTCATATTTGTCAACTACTTTAAATATACAACAGACTTTAAGTATTGTCCTAAGAGTGTAAAAATATAATAGAAAATAAACTACAGTATAGAAAATCTGTTAAAATAAAACGTTGGACATTTATACAACGTATTCAGACTGTAAATCCAATAGAAAAATTGTATGCCATTGTCAAAGTGGTGTAATTTTATTTTAAAAAAAATACATTTGTGGATTTGCTGTTTACAGTGGAATTCCTTCCAAATGCACTTGCATAGCATGCATTTCTTATGAGCAGATGAACCATTTACTCTGATCAACGATGGTCAAACGGTACCCAATTGCCATTGTTTGCAGCACCGCGTATTTAATGGTATCAATGGTGGTTGGGGCAGGGAGGCAAATGTACAACTGATCCATGATTGGCAAAAATCACATGGTTACAGTGGTGCCCAGCCAAGGCAGTTGATAGTGGCAAGCAATATTACGCATCCCACTGCTTGTGGTTGTCCACTGCATTCTCATAGCTGGTGCGCGATTTGCTCGATCTTGCGCAGCATATCTTCAGACTGCAGCTGCTCCAGGGTTAAGAGAGACAGTCCAAGCTGGTCCTCCTGCACACAAGGGAGAAATGGGGAGAAGAGACCAACTGTTTGCACGGCTCGCGCCGGCACAGCACTTGTGGTGCTCTGGGGATGTTGTGGGAACGCGTTTAAGAAAAAAAAAAGGCAATGTGCCAATTCAACGGGGCATGCCGCCATGCTCTCACAAATTAAACCCTCTTGCCGTTTGTAACTTGCGTAAAAGCCCACCCATGTGCTCTTCATTTGTGGGATTTGGTGATGTGACAAAGTAAGCCATCGCAGAGCATCTGCCTATTTGGCAGAGGCTGATCTAGAAAAACGAAATTCTCGGTGGCACATGAAGAACACAACATCAGCACTGGCACATGCTGTTCTATTGAACACTGTCCATCGTTTTACTCCGATCTTAAAGTTCCCTAAGCATGTGGTCGACAAGGTACGGTTTCCAGACAATTCCCACTGCGAAGCACAACCCGGGAAAACGTGAGCAGCAACCGCACAGCTGAACTGGTGCTGCACTGACGAATTAGGAGGGTTATCGAGATGCACGACGTGAGTGTGGTTGTGCGTTACCCGTCTGAAGGGCTGAGCCATGAGGCGCAGGAAATGCTTGGTGACCTGCAGCGCCTCGTCGATAGTGAGGTTTAGGTTCGCATCCGTGATATGCTCTTGGATCCAGCGCGGCAATTTCCCTCGTTTGTCCGCTCGCGAGTAGCGCTGGCGCACCCGCAGTCAGGACAGGGAATCAAACTAGTTAATATGGTGCTACAGTCGAGGGGTAACAATGCCATTGATGCCACTACTCTTTGAAAATGGCTTGCTTACCAGGAACGTAGAATCACCGACTTGGCTGCCAACAGAGGAGACCAGCCCAACAAACATGGAAATTAAGCTTAAATCAACTTTGGGTTACCTGTGGGAGGGGTGACCCAGGTAAAACTAAAATATGGATAATGCAATACATGTCAATTAGGCTCTTGGCATGTATTTAATGTTTACCTGTGTGGATTGGGGGTGAAGACGTCATCTGTATTGCTTAAAGTACTTTATTGACTTGAGGACAGGTTTGTGGTCCTGTGGGAACTGAGTTATGGACCACTGAGTGAGAAGCGACTAATAAGCCAGTGTGGAAAAAATCATTCATAAGCACGGTTAATCTGCAACCAGGGTAATCCACCCATGGATAATCAACAGTTAACCGCACTTTATTAGCTCCATGCCATAACAAAAAGGTAATCATAGCCAAACACAATGATATAACCCTTTAACAATTTGTTTGGTTTTAAATGGATTAGGTCCCCAACATTTTATATTCGAGTTTGGTATAGAGTGTTCCCTCATTATTCACGAACTTTCTATCCACGATTTTGGCAACCTGTGAGTTACATTTGGAACTCTACACGATTGCATCAAGAGAGAAAAAGTGATGAGAGGGAAGACAATGTAAGAAAGTACTAAGATAAAGTGATAACTTTCACGTATTTAATAGCTCATGCATTTATTTAAGGTAATTCATGAAAGTTTTCATAGGCCAATATCATCTGCAAAATTTGCTATTCACGATCATCTCCGGCATGTATCCCTCGCGAATATCGAGGGGAAAAATGCTGTATTTGACCATCGTTATGAGAGTTTGTGTCGTCGTCGGCCCCTCCCGGGCAGAGCTAATGCACAAACGATTTTAACTTTGGTTGGAAAGTGTTAAAAAAAAAACATCACTTGTGATCACAGGGGTGGGCGGGGGAAGCCCACCTTATCTGCAAACACCATGACGCCATAGTCGGTCTTGCCACGGATTGCACGCCCCACGCACTGTGCAGCATGCCGCATGGCATCGAACGTCAGGAAGTCGTTCTCCCGGATCTGGTAATGATCCCGCAGGAACTCGAGCCGCGCCTGAAGTCCAGACAGGTACCACCACACGCTCGCTTGGGGTCCGCAAAAAACTTTTCTGCACAAGTGTTACCAGTGTGCAAACCCTATTGCCCAATAACAGTATATAAAGTAGTTGTGCAACCGAGCGTGAACCGACTGTTTGTGCCCAGTATTCGTTACCTTGAGAATCCTGCTCTGCGTGTACACGTACGGGATTCCGAACATGATCACCGCCCGCCCGTAGTGGTGAACTGTGGGAAGCGATTGCAAAAGGTTTTAGCATTCGGTCGTGTCTACAATTCTCCTCGGGTAAAGCCGTTTGTTTCTATTTTTGATTTAAAGCTTTCGTGACTGCAGTAATTCATATTCTTAGCTCTTTCGGTAAAGTCACGTTGAAGGGAAACAATACAATAATAATATATATAAAACAATAAAAATTCTCACGACGTTTCGACCATAACGCAAACGGTCATAATCAGGTGTGAAAAACCAACGGCAAGAAACATTTGCCGTTGGTTTTTCCCACCTGATGATGAGACTTTACCGAAAGAGCTAAGAATACCATTTGTTTCTGTCAGCCCTTACCACACTCTGCATCTCAAAAACCTCTCGAGTGAATATAAAACGTATTGACATTGTACAGTTTTGCCCTTCCAAACAGCATCAACGTCCCCGAGAAACCCTCAAACTGAGTTGAAGGATCAGATTGCATTTTTTTGTAAACCTCACCAAAGTCGATGCCCTCGGATACCTTGCCTCTGGCAACTGATAGAAGCACGGCTCCTCTTCCGTTTTCACAAGCCTGACAGGAGGACAGGGTGGGCATGCAAATGACTTGATGGAAAACGCCGTGCTCCTCCATTGCCAATACTGCCCACACACAGGTGATTAGTTTATTCACATTAGGGTCTCGTCCTCTGGTAGTGGTTTTTAGGTTTGAATATACCGAGTCTTATTTTGTTTTTATTTTGTTTTTCTTTTCGATATGTATGTTGTTTTATTGTTTTTCTTTTCGATATGTATGTAGGAGCTTATTTCGGTACCTGATGTAGCTAACCATGCTAATCGATAGGCAGCAGGGGGCAATGCAGAAAAACCCATGGTTGTCTTGTACCTCTGATCTCACGTTTATGCTCACCCACCCTCACTGACCAGCTTGGTGAAGCATGGTCAAATAACCCCCATGACCCACACAGCGTCAGGAGACCATCATTGAGCAGTACACTGACAAAAATGGGCAAAATTTGAGTTTCATCAGCTGGTTGTGGCGAGGCACCGCCGCCTTCGCTTGACCACCTGAATGTGAAATTGTGGTTTTTGCTCTATCTACATCAGCCGTATGACAGAATAAGACCACCATCACAATGTTACCTGAGACGTACACTGGAGATGTTTCAATTGGTGTAAGCCTTACCCTTCTAGCAGGAAACATTTAACTTAATTATCATTACCCTCATCAGACAATGTGTCCCGTTGAAGAAATAATTAAAATTTTGTTTATATACATTGGGATATCAGGCTTATCGCTGAAAATGTATTGTCTGTATTAGGTGTTTGTTTGACCCAAGTCTTCCTCCACCCTCAGAGGACACTTGGAGTCTCAACGCTGGCAAAATAAATTATGTTACTGCCAATACGCCAACGCCAAGATTGAATTAAAACAATGCGGTACTTCGCAGTTCCATCGAGCTGTGAATGTGACCTCCAGTACACCTATTTTTCCACTAAACAGCCAAACCAGGGCCATGGTAAGCTATCCCGGCGTGACTCCTAAAGGTGCCAGGTTTTCCAATGGAGCAACCAAGCCGTGCCGCTGACTTAAAATGCATTTAACAAAATTGATTCACCCCACGCCAGACCCTGCTTCGCCTCGAGCCAGATTCAGATGTCTTGTGAGGCCAGAGTTTGATGCTTGGCAATGACCCGGCATTACAAACAGCCAGTGGGAAAACGGCCCCCCGCGCTTGCTCGACTCGGACGTGCCAGTGGAAGAATGGCATCAAGTTTCAACAACGGGTGTTGGACATTTGAACATAGGGCAAACGAAACCCGCCGGTCGTCAGGTTCGTCACGTCGACACGAACCTCGTGGTATTTCTCGAGCGCCACGCTCGTCTCGGCTCCGTCCTGCGTTTCGATGAAGATCAGTTTGTTTCGCTGGATATTTTCCAGGATCCCCTGGCGTAAAAAACGGAAAGTATAAATGAAGAAAATCAAAAGGCAAGCCCTCCCCCACCCCACAGCTACTACACGGAACACATCGTTAATTTGAATTCTGTGACACTGTTGGCTTTGCTCAGTGATTACATTTGTGAACCCACAGCCCCTTTGTCAAATCCACTGCTGGAAGAGTGGAAGTCCAAGGAGGGAACGTGCCCAAGAGGATAATCAACACGGAGATAGGGCGATGAGATTAGCTTGTGTGCAAGAATTGGACGGATTGTTGCAATTTGAGAGCATGATAGATGGGAATGACTTGGGGAAGCCTTCAGCCAGCAGTGGATACAGCATAACTGATGACAATTTAAATACAACCATATCTCAAGACACTGTACAAACACAGGGAGTCACAGAGGAAGTGAGCAGTGGAAGGCTACAGGGAAGAGTGGAAGAGCTGCACGGTATGGCACAATGCCAATGAATACAAATTTAGTGAGTTACTGCTCCGGAAAATCACGAGGATTATAGTACCTAATAATCAAAATTAATACATTCCTCCCATCCTATAACCACGAACTCAAAAAATGGTGAATGTATTTTTAATTCTCTACGCGAGGCACTAAAATAGCGCCGTAAATAACCACGCTCACATCGGCTGCGTCTCTTGGCTCAATTAGCCTTGCCCGTAAACAACGAAGCGCGTTTACGAGTGGCAATAGCGGCACTCGGCTTCAGGCAGGCCAAATTTGATTCGTTGCACGCGTACACAATGCATACACACGCACACGGCCCGGTTTTGTTAACCCACTGCTGGATGAGGAAATCCCAAAGTCGTGCCGCTGGTGGGGGTTGTTTGACCACACTTAGCCAAGTTGGTTAAGTACGAGTTTGGTGGAAGTGGGGAGCACAAATATGTTAGCATAGATGTAAAGCACAACAACAAATGTTGCTGCACTCCCTTATGCTCGCCACCACGTAGTCCCATAACCCAAATGATCCGTGTGCATGGTGGTCACCCATCCAAAAACTATCCAGGCTCCAATCTGCTTAGCTTCCGAGATCTGAAGAGATCGGGCGTGTTGCGGTTGACTTGGTCAAAGTACATGGTAATGCTGCTGCGCTGGCAGTGGTGCACAAGCATACATAACTAAAAACTCGACGTGTTCATCAATAACACTCTCATAAAGGTATATAACAGGCAACGAAATGTCGGGCAATGGCCCTTCTTCCATTGTACGCAAGTCAAGAGACCAGAGAGATTTTTCCAGAAAGGTTTTTGAATATCTTTATATTGTGAGTTGCACGCTTTACAGCTTTACAGCATGCAGCTAGCCCACTTACAGGACTATAAACTGTTGTAATTGAATGTATATTAGACAGAGGGGAAGATCCATTAAAGCTGCATTCATAAACTTGGTTTGTTTTATTTAACGGTCTACGGGGCATCGCACCAGGGAATGGACCCAGTTGACATTACAGTCCATTCACTCGGTCTCTCTTACTCAAGTCTACATAGCTTTCCTTTGTCCTCAGTAAATAGCAATTTATCACGTGTTGGGCACGTGCAGTAATGTTTATATGTTTAGTCCTCCCAGCTGGGACTGGCTGAAATGAGTTAAAGAACAAATTGCAATGATTTCCTAATACGGTCAATGCTTACCGGGCTGAACCCATTAACCTTACTACGTTCGGGAAACTTGTCTAAACAGGGCAGCTGGAACACAATATCAAACTTATCTTCAGCAGTCAACTTGGTGCTCTGGCAAGCCCATCAGCCACATGTTATATCACCGAATTGTCCGTTTTTGTTCACATGATGAAATCAGCCGGACTCTGTGCGAACACATCAGACCACAGAAGCTAAGTAGGCTTGAGCCTGGACAGTGCTTGGATGGATAACCACTGTCATTGGCTGCTGCTGGGCTCCCTGGGCAATTGATGAACTATACGATGCGCCTACATCTAAGTTACCCTGCATCACCAACCTGCACCGACCAGCATGGTGAAGTATGGTCCAATAACCCTTGTAACTTGGACCAAGTGCGAAGGCCCTCATCTAGCAGTGGATTAAGAAAAAGAGTGCTGTACATGCACACTCGTGTTCTAAAAGGGGCCAACTTTCTACGAAATAAGCAAAGGCCGTTTAACCAGATAAGGGTTCTGTATTGGATGTGACGAGGGTCATGTTTGTCTTATCTGGTAATTCAAACACTTCCACTTTAAATGATTCTCCATGCAATTAGTAAAAGTGTGTGTGTAATGATAGGGTGCCACCTGTTGGTCTGAAGGGGTAATCGCGGTTATGGGCATGTTACGTAATGTCTAATTATGAGGCGGGCGTATCTGGGGTAAAGGTGAAGGCGGAGTCAATCGGGAAGCTCCGGGAATCTGCTCGAAGGTTCTGGAAGGGGGCGTGGCCGGAGGCGGGGCTTGGCCGCGCCAGGGTGTATATAAGGGGGACCGAAACCAGAGGTTTGATGCTGTCGCTGCTCGCTGTCATCTCTCTTCGTCGTCCGGCCATGTGGCCGATCTTCTGCAAGGCTCTCATCGTCGCCGTCGCTGCGCTAGTCAGACAGCTGTGTAGTTGGACGCCGACGATGAGGTTGTGTAGAAGGATCGGCTCTGTGTGGCTACGTAGTACGTTACATCGATGTATCGCCCAGTGTTGTGCTTAAAGTGTGAGAATAAATATGAAGCCTTCTACGCGACGTGTCTTGGAAGTCGCTCACTAAATATGTATGTACGCGTCGGGAGCGGTAGTGTAGTGGTTAGCGCACTGCGCTACAAACCCGGCAACCCGAGTTCGATTCCCGCTCACGGCCAACACCAGTGACGATTATCTGAATCTATCCTGGGCCTCCCCTAGGTCGACTCAGCCTAAAATGAGTACCTGGTGTGGTGTGTAAACATCGCCATTTGAGAGATAAAGGCGGCCAGGCGTGGTGTTGGTCACCCACTCCATCTGCCGTGCCGGCCTTCATAGGTGCTCTCTGTATGAGTGTGTGTGTGCGCGTGCCGCGGTCCCTCCCATGTGCGTCTCTCACCTGCTCGTACCAGGCGGCCACAATGGACTCCATGTAGTGGTAACTCGTGAAGAAGCACACGACCCCGTCGGGTACCACGCACGTCATCTCCAGCAGCAGGTTACCGTAGTTCCTGATCACCGCTGCCAGCGCGGTCAAGACAATTTGTGAAACATCGTGCGTACGCAAGGAGCCTCTGTAACGCTTTCAAAAACGTGAATTTGTTTGTCTTCGAAAGTATTTGAATTCCCAGTATGGCGTTACGTTTCGAGCCGCATGACGAGACGGAGTGTGACGTCATGCGTCATGACGTCATGCGCAATGAAGAGGGGAAGAGGAGGCGTGAAGCATTTTTAACGCCACGTCACAGCCGTAAAGGGGAGTCCTTTTCGCTCTGGTTTGTGTCTCCAATTTTGGGGCAACCCATTGATTAACTTGGCCGGTTTGCCATAAGGCAAGTTCTTGAATAAAAGCAAAACAACGTTAATCCAGTTTGGTTAAAATTGGATCATCTTTGCGAGAGTTAGTGCCCGCCCCGTGCCCCCATCACAAGACAGTCGGGCAGAGCTAACGCATCAACTCCTTAGCATTAGTTGGAAAGGGTAAAAAAATATACCTGAAAAAATAAACATTTACTTCCACATACATAATAAAGGTATTTATAATTGACTGTACATTTTATGACAACCTAGCAAACATTACATTGGTCTTAACGGTTATTAATATCTTAAAATATAGACGTAAAATATATATTTCCGCACCTCCAATTAGCAAAGTTGACTAAGTACAGTGAAAAAGAAGTTCAACATACATACAGAGATCAATAAGACTTTTGAAGAATTAAAATGTTGACGACTCTTCACTCCGTCTCAAATCACTCACCACCCAACACAACCTCTACCGCCTCCAGCACATTTAATGTAAACCTCAAACGTTCCTGAGAAAAGCCAGCTTCTTCAATTCGTTAAGACCATCCTTTCCTCTTGACAGTAACAAAATGCTGTTTATTTGAATTGTACTGATACCTAATGAGTAATTGTATTATTTTATAAATAAATGCATTCCTATACATTAATACTATCTGCCGGCACAGTTGCTAATGTGGTGCAATATTTCCTGCCAGAGGTCTACATGCGTCACGTGTCACAAAAATTAGAAGTAGATACTATTGCGCCTATTCGTACATTCATTCAAAAGCACGTTTAATTCTTTATATTTCATGGTAACTACATTTCACAATCGCTGAGCAGGAACCACAGACGAACCACAGACGAACTGGAAGGCAGCCAGGTGGTGAGCCGTCGGCCAACAATTGCCCAATCTCCGCAGTTTTCTGCTAATTAGTGAGTGTTTATATAGTGGGAGGAAACCGGAGTACCCGCAGAAAACCCATACATTCGAGAGGGCAACGCACTATCCCATATGAGAGGGGCAGATTATATTAGTCCGCACTTTTCTGAACCCCATTCTCCTGGAAATCCATTATATAAGCACATCAACGCCCAAGGGAAGGGAGTTTCGCAACAATTTGCGCGATCCTCCAACCCTCGCCTCCACGGCGCTGGACTACAGGCGTCCGCCACCACCGCCCGGTGACATTATCCATCAACTATAAATGCCGCAGCATTTTCACGGTACCAAACTGTAAAAGTGCAATCTCAAACTACGAGTCAGCCAATCCCTCTTACTGATTACAGCTTTTATGAAGGGCCATTGCTTTAACAGCCCACTGCATAATCTCCTGCTATAATTCAGCTTTAATAATGAAGGTGGAGACCATTTTTAAAGGGGCTACGTGAGCTCTGCAGCTACGTGGCTGGCAAAATACAATGCTGTACTGTACTTTCTATGCTCCCCACCTTCACTAACCTGCACTGATCAGTGTGGTGAAGTATGGTCAAACAACCCCCACAACACACAAGCGTAGAGGGGACCTCAACTCGAAGTGGACTGCCCAAAAGGGCTGGACATGCACATGTACATATTCTATGTGCGCACATATTATAAACAAAGCCTGGCTGTCAAAATAAAGATTCCTTCTTAACATTTCTGAGAAAACAAGTTAATGCTATTTTATTTATGACCTTTGAGGTCTATATATTTATTTTAACTGGCACGTAGCCATGCCATTGAATCGTATCTCTGTGACAGCTGACTGATCGCGGCTGCCGTGACCTCAAAGAATTCCTCACCGATATCTTCCCTTGTCTCGAACTTTGAGCTCATGGTCACCTGGTCGTTCCCGCGCGCGACAATCTGAAACGGTAACATGGCGCTCACGTAAAGTCATGACCTCCTGATCCACTTCTGAAGTGGTTTCAGAAGTGGATCTGTGATGTAATTCTCTGTCTGATACATCGTGTATGATGCATTGCTTTGCTGTGAGAGATCCGAATTGAAATTCCTTCATCGCCAGACCATGATTTGGTGAGAATGTCAACGCCAAAACACCCGTGATAAATCGCAGGGCCGTGAAGCGTGTGTTCACCATCCTTGTCATCAACACCCATGATCAATCCACTGCTGGATGAAAACCTCTCCTCCCACACCAAGCTGTCACCATCGTTCACGGCCCTGCGATGTATCACGGGTATTTTGGCGTTCGTGAATTTCTCCACATACAACTATTGTGATTGTGCCGATGCGAGGCAGCATGTGTGAATATCACCGCATTCTTTTTTTACCGTACGGCTAAAAGTCAATGCTCATCAGAAATTATGTCAAAACCGATTGAACATAAAATATTATTTCATAAATTAACCCCGAGTTCCCAAAAAGACAGCATTTCCATTGTGTAATGATTATCAAGGTGGGCAGTGCTGATGTATTGGACGGGACAGACATTTGCGGTGGTATTGTTGGCAAGTTCATGCTCCGAGCACCAAGGTGATTTGATTCTGTGCACTTCCTGCCGCTTCTCCACAAGGCACTATCGTCTGCAGTGTTCAGTGCTATCAGTCCTCTATGCAGGAAGGTAATACAGGAAAACCCTCCTCTAAAGTATGCACCATAGTCTACACTTGTCTGCCTTCACAGTTTGGGCAGTAGCATGGTTGGCCTGGGCCCCCCCCCCATCCAATTTCCCCCCTCTTCATCGACTGGCAATTACACCCGGGCCCCTCCAGGCAGAGGGCCCCGGTGTAATTACACCACCTACACATTCCATAGGTACGCCACTTACTTTGGGTTATCCTAGAGGCCCCATCTGGCCTTGCTGGCCACGTAACGACTTTGTCCAGTGTCTCACGGTCTCCCTCGTTCAGTGAGAAAATGATTCAGTAGAGCCCTTGCATGGCTCCGTACCTGCATGTTTCCGTGTCTTCAATGCCCCATGTCCCCGAGTCTGTATGTCTCCCCGTATCGCTCTTATCCCCATATTCCCGTGTCACCCGTGTTTCAATATCTCCCTTGTCCAGTGTGAAACCGATTCAGCAGAGCCCGTGTCCTGCAAGGCTGCAGGTGGAGCCCCGTTGACAGGTGGTGGTGGGGTCACCGACAGTAAAATAGTTCAGTCTAAACTAAACAAATTTTTATTTTATTTTACCAGGTATGGCCCACTAAGCTATATAGTTTTTTTTCAGAAGCGACCTGGCCAAAAATAATAGCTCAATGAAGTGTCTTATCATGTATATATTTATAGCAGCCAACTACTCTAAATGCATGTTTCTAAATGTGGAGGGAAAAACCGGAGGGCCTGGAGAAAAATCCATGCGACCACGGGGAGAACATGCAAACTCCAAATACACAGGCATCGTCAGGGTTGGGATCACACCCACGACCCCTTGTAAACCAGGCGAGGTAGTTAACATCTCGCCACTGTGGCGCCCAGTCACCGTCGACGAGGCCGATTCTGCCACCAGAGAGATGTTCACCACTGCGCACGGTAAAACACTCACGATGGGGCACAGGCAGGTCCTGGCCAAGGTCATGGTGAAGGATGCCATGGTAACCGGACGGAAGTCAAGGATTTTGGGATACATGTCCAGGGGAGACAGCGTCTGCACGGAAAGGACGAGAAAACATTTTTTTTTTTAATACAAAATCGTGATTTTTGGAACAAATAAAATGATACAATTTGGGTATAAATGGGGTTTATATTCTGTGACCGGGTGAGCAAGCGGGGGGGGGGGGGGGGAGTGTGGATGACAGATGACTCACCCCCGAGGTTATGATGACGGTCTGGAAGCGGCTGAAGACCGGCTTAATCGCAATCGAGGCGTCCATGCAGCTGAGGGGGTGGGGGAAATAAACACGGCACTCGTTCACGGCGTCGCAATCCTCTCTGTATACCGTCGTGCACAGCGCCGTTGTGAGTCCACGGCAGCGCGAGGACCTCCACACACGCAGCGCGGGTCGTGGGGGGTTTCTGGTCATACTCCACCACTCTGGTTAGTCCAGGTTGGCGAAGGTGGGCAGCGTAGACGTTGGGTCATAGCACAGTAAAACAATGCGATTTTTCTGCCCTGCCCTCTGATGATAATTAAGCCCCGCAGCGGAATATATCGCTACCATGCAGGCCGTGCGTGCAAGCGCGATCAAGGCCCAACTGCCTCCGAGATCTAGTGAGATGGGGCGCATGCCGGGTGACCTGGCAGCAGACTGAGCCAGAGTGAGACATGTTGACGCCTGGAGCAAGGTGCCATACTCGCACCCGAGCACCCCCCACCGCCGCCCCCCCCCCCCACCCCTCTCCAGCTTGCTTCAATTCCAACAATTGAGCTGCACATTCGAGTGGTGCCCCTGCCCTCACTGGGAAGGGCGCCCGGGGCGGCTGCCATGCCCACCCCACTCCTCCCCACCCTTCCTGCACCTCAGCCCACCCCACACCGCGGCACTGGCATCGCTCACCTCTGAATGTCCAAGGAATCGAATGCAAATCACCCAGGAGGAGATCGCATTGTTTGTAAAAGCGATTATCCGACGTGTCAAAGAAAATGACAGCTCGCACGACCAGCCAAATAGTGGTCAACCAGGGACCTCTACCGACGTGTTTAACTCATTTCTCTGCAACTGCTTTTTGTGTTAAGTTTGTTTGTCCTTCCGCCGCACCTCGGATTAGCACGTTTGGCTACGTACAGTGCAAAATAAGTTCGACATACATACATCGTACAGCAGTGATGGGGGGGTCACGTTCATGGAAGCCCTGGTGTCATTTACCGTATGGACGGACAGTTTCTGATTTTTGCTGTGCCTTCTACAAGGCTCAGTTTGTACTCTAAACCCAGAGGCACTTCCTTCCACTCCAGTCGCTGGTCCGCAGACACGCGAACAAATTTACCTTTGCAAAGCCTCTGGTGGGGCGAGGGTGGCATGAGGATGGATCCACGTGAGTTAAGAGTTGTGCTGCGTGTGAGTAGGTGCGTATCTGTAAGCTGCGCTCTCTACCTGAAGCGCAAAATGGGGTTGAGGACGGTGGGGGTTTTGTCCTCAAACGGCTCGATTATCAGCGTGAACCCTGGGGCAAAAGAGAATCGTTCAACATTGATCCGCTTGCCCGCAATGTCCTCGTGACCGCCGTCAATAATACCACCGTCTGTTTTGTTATTGAGCTACAAAAGACGTTCTAATTTGGTCCAAGTCCGCTGAAATGAATTGGCTCGGTTGAGAATAAATAGCAGGGTGGAATTGTTAGAATTTACAGGTATGCTTACCATGGCCCATCCAATACAGAACCCCTATCTCATTCAGTACAGAACAAATATCGGGTTACATGGCCCAAGATTGATTCGTATAAAGATGGCCAATTGTGTAACATTTTACATGTACACGAGTGCACATTCAGCAGTGGTCAGTTCACTTCTGAATGACGGCCTCCCCCACGCTGCATTGATAGTGAGGGTTATTTTGGTGAAGGCAGGGAACACAGATTTGGGAGCATAGAAGTACAGTCCACCAATGGATTTTGCTGCACTGCCAATCTGCCGACTTCCACGTAACACAGTCCCACAGGCGCCTGTGACAACCTGGCGTGCATGGTGGGCACCCATCCAAGCACTGACCAGGCTCGAACCTGCTTAGCTTGAGATCTGACCAGGTCGGCCACATTCCGAATGATTTGTTCAGAGGAAACATTTTACACAGGCGTTTGAATATTAGGATGACACGTGGATTAGTTTAATTACCGAGGAACACCTCCACATGCTGCCTTCACAAACCCGCACTGACCAGCGTGAAGTATGCTCAAAAAACCCCCATGACCACCCGCACTGGTGTAGGGAGGCCCTCATCCCGCAGGAGATTGATCACAGAAGGGTTTGTTAACGTGCACTATAAATTAATCTCAACCTTGGTGTACGTCCTGACGAAGGTGATTACCGAGTAAGATCACCCTTTGTGGGTCCTTTTAGTGCCGCTTTTGTGTCTCCAAATGATGGGGAATCTTTTAAAATATTCGACCAGTTTTCCATATAGAGTAAGTCCCTAACAGCAACAAAACTTTCTGCCAAAGTTTTGTTCTTATTGGATCACCTCTACGAGAGTGACCGTGATGAGAGCAATTTGCCGCGCGAGGCCCACCGTTGGTGTAGGTGCTGACGAGGGTGGCGAAGTTGCAGACGAGCGTGAGCGGAGAGAAATCTGCGATGTCGGCGATTTCCAGCGTGCGGAGGAGCGAGCGCAGCCGCTCTGAGCAGAACCTGCAGCACAGGGATGCGAGAAGGGGAGAAGAGAGAGGAGAGAGGAGACGAGAGGGAAGATTAGAGAGGGGAGAGGAGGGGGAGAGGGGAGAGAAGAGACGGGAGAGGTTACAAGGAACACGAGAGTGGGGAGGGTAAAGCCGATGAGGCCGGGATGCGGTAACAGAAGACACAGGAAGGACTGGCCGAGCGGCCCTTCCTCAGCACCGGCCAACGTGGTGAGTGTGCCGCACCGCAGGGGCTTGCGGTCGATGCAGATGCGGTCATAGGTCTCCTTGAGGAAGGCGGGGGTGCTCTCGGACAGCACGTGCGTGACGCGCAGACGCGACTTGAGGTACTCCACGAAGCGTTTAAGGAACGACACAAAGTGCTCCGCGTTCCGGATGTTGCCGGGCACCGCCTCTGCGTCGGGAAGGGGCGAACGCGGCACGCGCAGAGAGAGAGCAATGAAGGCGGGCGGAGCAATAGATGTGGGAGCACAGAGGTATGGCACAGAGGTATGGCACAGCAGCGTTTTTTTGCTGCACTGCACTCTGCTGCCCACAGTGCTGTAAACACTCCCAACAACAGATTTGTAGCTGCAACAAAAACAACACAACTTACACATATCCCCAACAAGCCCATTCTGGTTAATTCAGACCAAAAGACACCGCTAATGTTTAAACTCTTTAAACTGACATTCATTCGTTGTGTCTGGACAGCCGTTGGTATTGGAGCAGCGACACGTTCCATGTAAACTCCTTTGCACACCCGCCCTGTCGTCCACCTTTTGTGACGATGTGAAAGCGGAGTGGAGCGCGGGAGCCGAAGATGCCGTCGATCGAGCAGAGCAGAATGATCGAGCAATTACAGCCAAAATTCCTCTTTACCAATTTCATGTGGGGGAGGGGGAAGGGGGGAGGCTGTAGGGAAGCTGATCCGATTTTCTGTTTACCCGTGCAGATTACTCCTTTTATCTACACGCATGAGCACGAGGTTTGGCCTACTCCTTTCCCTGAAGTTATTGGCGAAACATCCCGACGCAGGACCATCGGGAAAATGTCTGCAGACTCGGTGGCGAGGCTTCCCAGGGTAAATATTTGGACATTGCCTTACGGGAGCAGGACCCTCAACGACACTGAAAATAAAAACCTCGTCGCTTCACCCATCTCCACGTTAATAATTTATCATGGGCGGCAGCAGCTCGGCCACGAAAGCGACGCGGGTGACGTCCGTCAGGGTCACCGTCACACCACGCAACTGTTTGATACCACGTGCGTAGCTAGCCGTAAACACGACCGACTGCTCTTTAAATAATGCCGCTGTTGGAAAGCATTCCGCGTTGTTTACGAGCCTCTTCCCTTCATGTGCCCCCTTCGCCCCTCGCCACATGCTCTCCCACATTCACGCTCGTCGCGACCGCGGGATATTTTAGACAACTAACAAAGAGACTGCAAATGCCGTCACCGTCGAGTCAAAACATCTCCATTATGAAAAAATGTTGGCTAAATTTAACAATGACCGAGCAACATGCCAGCATGTCTCAAGGGGAACATTGTAAGTCAGTCCGTGTCACCTGCTTTGTCTTTGGAATCAGAGACACGGTCACTGGATGACAAGGACGGAACAAATGCCCAAAAATGTGTAAAAAACAAAGCATGGAGAGACGCATATTTGGAATTACATTGAGGAACACTTGGATTATAAATTGTACGTGGGCTAAATGTCATACTCTATGTACGACAACAGAGTGTGGGGCTAAGGAAGGACACAACATTATAAGAGTCGATGGTCAGTGGCAGAGAAAAACTACCGGAGCGGCAGCCAAAGGAAGGAAAGTGCCAAAGAAGACACCCACCCCGTAGAGATGGAGTGACAAAATAGGCTCCTATAAGCAAGGGCTGGCTGGCTGGCTCGTTGCATCACCGGACCGTGGAGGGTAGTGGCAGCTTGGGGAGGCCTTCATCCAGCAGTGGATTGAACTTCTGGATGCCATGGTGGCAAGATGTTAATTACTTCGCCTGGTCTACAGGAGATCGTGGGTTTGATCCCGACCCTGACACCTGTATATTTGGAGTTTGCATGTTCCCCCAGTGATCGCATCGATTTTTCTCCAGGCCCTCCGGCTTTTCCCTCCACATTTAGAAGAATTATTTTAGAGTAGAATTATTTTAGAATAGTTTAGTTTACAGAACAAAGCTGATAATGATGACACCGCTAATTGGGGAGGGCATGAGACGAGCCCTCACCTTGCAGAACCTCGTCGGGCAGCACGGGGTTGGCGAGGTGGACGTCGGTCTCCCGGGCGACGCTCGCGTCCCTGAGCCCCTCCACGAGGCGCCGGTACTCCTCCTTCAGCTTCGTAGCGTCCGTCTCCCTGATCCTGGGCGGCGGCACACATGTGTGGGGAGCTCGGTGACGGTGGGCAGGTGACCGCCATGGGCTATATGGGGGAACTTTGTCTTTGTATATATGCACAGTAGGAGGCCGAATTGGTTTCTAGGAAGCCCAAGACTGCTTCAGTTATCACTCCCCACTAAATCGGTGTGGGTCTTTGTCTTCACGATTCCCGTGCTCACGGCTAAGAACATCGGTGATAAATATCTGAACCAGTCCAGGGCCTCCTCTGTGTCGCCTCGGCCTCAAATAAGTTTCTGGTGCAGTGTTTAGACATCAGCAGTCAGGGAGACAAAGGCAACCGGGTGTTGTGATGGCCACCCACTCCCTCGTGTGCCATGCCGTCCTTCATAGGTGCTCAGGAACAACACTTTCCCCGACAGTGTATTAAGGCGATAGGGGGGATCCTTGTGTGCGCATGTACGTGTGTGTATATCCACTTGCTTCTGTATCGTGGTCTGCAGAGTCTCGATATTCGTGCTGCACCGGTCGAGCGTTCGGCGTGTGATGTTCACACTCATCGAGTCGATGCACACGTTGTCTGAAAAAGATCAAATATTGAAATCTCAAAAAGCCCCACTTTAATTTCGTCTGTACGCAAAAAGTTAGGGCAGGGGCAGGAAACATTTTCCTTACAAAGGGCCCAAGACCTTGCGTGGGGTGACGCATTAACGCAAACCTTAGCACCACCCAGTAATGACAAAAAAAACTATCAGGGCTCACACCTATGCTGCTCGTGTGGTGCGTGTGCCCGCTGCCCCTGAAGCGGTGCGCATGCCCGCAACCCTCCCACCGAAACGTCGACGTTAATATTTCCCTCGAGCACTCGAGGATCGCGGCTGAGATGGTGGCACACTGGACAATCGCTCACCGATGTTGTGGGCCTCGTCGAAGACGACGACAGACTTTTTGGACATCTCCTTGGAGACAAGGTCGGCTATCTTGGGGTCGAGCAGATAGTGGTAGCTGTACACCACCACGTTGGCGTGCATGATCTGCACGCGGCAGAGCACAGCGGATGCGTGGGAGCATGCGACAGTGCCCGGTCTTGACGTGCGATCAACAAGGGAAACACAGGCGGCCGGGCGGGCGCCGATGCTGGCCGCACCAATCCCCCCACAAGGGCCACATCAGCCTTAATAGGTGCTCGCTAACGGCATTGCCCCAACAGTCTGATGGCGATATCTCGCTTGGTTGAAGTCGTGGCCCTCCCAACTGCGTGCATAGCACAGTACGCCGAGTCAATTCCAATGACTGTATCGGCAAATGTCATTGTTGTCATCATCAAAAGCTCCACGTTGATTGGCAGCAGTAATAGGATCGCACTTTACTTGAGAGCAAAACCATCATAAATATCTTCACCAAGATCACCAACACTGCCGTCACCACCATCATCTTCATCATCAGCAAAATCACCATCATTAACAAGGTCTTTACCTCCACCACCACTACCATCATCAACACAATTGCCGCAACCATCACCGCTGTCAATGCTTTCACCACCACTATCATCATCCCCCAGCAGCACCATCACCAGCAGCACCATCTCTAACACCACCACCATCACGCCGCCCATCAGCACCACGACCGTGCGCACCACACACCGTGTAGCGGGCGAGGAAGTAGGGGCACCAGTGCTTCTGTCGCCCGTACTCCTTGAGATCGTCCAGGCTGTAGATTCCTGGCGGCATCGGCACCTCGCGCCCATTCGTGTTGAAGTCCTGCGCCGCCGGAGCGCGCACACGGGGGAACGCGCGCGAGGGAGCAGTGACTTTGCGCGTGCGCACACACAGGGAGCGTGTTTACCGAGCGTGAGAATACCAAGAAAACGCAGGTCTACCTTGGAAAACCAAGCTTAAGGCCATCCTGTATATTGGAGGAACCCTTCATCCAGAAGTGGATTAACAAAAGGGATGGATATATATATGAGCAAAGTGGCTTCCAGACATCACAAGCAGCTGTAACGATGCATTGATTGAAATTGATTCGCTCTATTGGCCAAGATATATATACAACATTATTGTTGGCATAAATTGTACATAATTGATCCTAATGCTTGTAAGAATCAATTATTTACGCTGTCAAAGCACATTATACGTAACTGGTATGTCGATATGGTTAGGTTAACGGAATGACCAAAACTGTAGAAACGAGACAGAACAAGAAACGATACAAACGAGACGGTACAAATAACAGAGCCTGGCGACATTGGCCAAGGCCCTCACCTCAACCACCAACACAGCTGACGCCGGGACCGCCCTTTGCCAGAGTCATGTTCGCCATTGGCTTTGGCTGTCGGCGCGGTTAACGCCTAACGGCCGAGGCCTACCATCATCAAGACGAACCCTACGCCTCGTCTAGTTTGCCCAGTCAACTGCCCCCAACCCAGCTGAAGGAACCAGGGCCGTCAGGCGTTGGCAAATATCTGGATTCGTTTACGTGACGTACGACGCCATCGTCCTTCGTGGTCGTTCTATAACGTACGCCCTGGACGCTTTTGAGACGAAAGAAAAATAAACGTTTAATTATTTATCCAAACGGCATACGTCGATGGGGAGTACTACGTGACAGCCCACTGTGTGAATGCGGGGGAGCAGGAGACCATGACGCACATCATCTCCGGCTGCGAAGTGTGTCGGGGCGTGCCGGTGGACTGGTTGGCCTGCACATGCTGGAGGAGGAAGCTGTCGCATGGCTACGTGGGCTGGCATCCAACTCATAATATAACACCGACATACACATGTATTCATTAAATATTTTTTTCTTGTGCATCTGGTGCTCTAATTGCGTAAAAGTCACGTGTAAAAGCATTCGCTAAGTAACTAAATCAACCTGAACAGCTACAGGTTCATCCTCTACTGCTAGCGGGGGGGGGGGGAGGTAACGCATCGCTTGTCGTAACATCGCCGACACGCACGCCAAGCAGACCTCGTAGAAGGAGCAGACGGGCACGCTGCCGTCCGAGCTGTGCCGGTTGCGCACGTACGATGCTGTGAGCGAGTGGCAGCGGCCGTCCACCTCCTTGCCGAAGCGCAGGGCGCTCACCTGCGTTGGGGGACAGAGGCGGCCGCCACATCAGAGGGGTGATCCAGTCTCATGGTGAGATTTTTAAAACGGGGATAGTTATACACATGTATGTATGTATGCATAATTTATTTTGCACCGTACATAGCCAACTGTGCTAATCGGAGATGCGGGGGAAGGACAACAAACTAAACACGAAAATCAGTTCTAAAGAAATTAGTTTTCAATCTAGATTTAAAAGTGCATAGCTCCAGTGGCTTATTAATATCAGAAGAGCATTCCAGACGGCCGCAGAAGCGCATCTGAAAGCGCACGATCCGATGACCATCTTTGTTCGATGGCCAGGCAAAAGCCGCTGCGAGGATGACCGAAGTTCGCTTGGTGGTTTATGCTCCTTGACGAGATCAGATATTGTGGTTCATACCGTTTGTTATTTTACAATTATGTGGGAATGACCTATAGATTGGACAGGGGGCCGGAGGAATCCCCTGATTGGCTGTGATAGTGTGTAAATTGAGACTGGTGATTGTGGTTGTGGATGGCTTGAGGTTGATGGTTGTTGTATATAGATTGAAGCTGGAAATTCGTGCATAAATTGAGGCTGGTGAGACTAGCAATGCATGTGGAAAAGCTCCAGACAGGGCCCCACTTGGGTTCCTGCGACGCCACACCCCCCACCCCCCTCACCTCAGGGTGAATGCACAAGTTCTTGCGGGAGCTGAGGGACAGCGCGAGGAACTTCATTGGCTCTTTCGTGTGTTTCTCGTAATAAGCCACCAGCTTCTTCATCTCCTCAATCACCTGCAAACATCACCGGCAGGTGTCAACGACAGGTGAGTGAGCGAGTATACGAGACTGGCTGCCCGATTATCCCGGCTAAAGCATCAATCGTAGCCTTCAGAAGGTCGCATGTGGCTTTTTCTGTTCAACAAAATTAAGAGAAAATGAGAAGAGGTGGCTCGGAAGTCGATTAAACTGGGTTCTCCAATGTGAGTTTATGCAATACAATATTAATGGGATTTACGTATCATCTAAGTGTGACCACATCTCAAGATGCTACACAGAAGCAGTGGGCATGGTCATTTTATAGATGGGAGGCAGTCAGAGGCATCTTGAGCCCGAACTTGAACAGGGACAGGTAGTCGACAGCTCAGACGTCTGGGGGAAGAGAAGTCCAGACTAGTTTGGACAGCAGAGGAAAATGAGCGGCATCCCACTCAGTGAAGGTTGACTGTGGGGGGGGGGGGGGGTGGCTTCATCAGAAAGCCTGAGTTGCTTCAGCAGGAGGAAGGTAGAATGAGGTGAGACAGTCCTCATCCCAGTCGTCTCCCAACGACTGCACAAAAAATAAAACCCCAACACAACTTTGCTTCGTCACTTGATTTGACCAAATTCAAGCTCCAATTTTTGTACATATGTTTGATTTCTATGTGACATCCATTTCTCTGCCATAAGATGCAACCTAATGTGTAGATAACAAAATTACTTGAAGGGACATCAAAAGTAGTTATGTTGTTACCCTTCCCCCTATCGTTGGGAACCCGTCTGGTTTGAGGCAACGGGTTTGTTCCCCGTTTGTCTAGCCGCTGCTTTTTATAACCAGTTTAGTTTATGTTGACGGTGTGTACGTGCGTCACAACGTGATGTAACGGGTCCGCACATTGCTTCAATAAATGTGGTTATATTGTAATCTCTATCGGCCGTTCTCTAAATGTAAAACGCAATGGTGGGGTGTTTCACTGCTTTGCTAGAGTTTCGTACGGATTCTTAGTCTTACGACGTGAATTCCGAATGCAAAAATGGAATGAAAGTTAGAAAAACTTTTAATTTGAGAGAGACCAAGCAAGAGATGAAATACAAAAGTTCATCCGTGGCGGCGTGAGGTGACACGTCTGCCCGTGACGCCGTCGCATTCCCGCACACCTCACCTTTTCAATCTCGGGCACCGTCCGTGAGCAGTACACAAGCTTCTGTACCTCGTTGGGGAATGCCTAGCCAGGTGGGAATCACGCACAGAACACATTCACAGTCGGGGAAATAATAATCAACCGTGGACAGGCACCAGTCCTGCAGGTTGGATTTCCAAACGCCGTGCGGTTGTTGTGAGTGATATTATGGCTGGTTGCAGTAGAACTGTGGTTTTTTCTAGTCGTGTTGCAGTTGTCCAGGTGATATTGAGGTTGTATTGTGGTTATCCAGATCTGCGTCTCACCCGCTGATATGCGACGATGAGAGCGAGGAGCGAGACCGTTTTCCCTGTGCCCGAAGGCATCTCCAGCACGCCATGACCCTGGTGGTGCGTGCAACAAAGTCATCGCCATCAATCACCATCATCACTATCACCACCATCAACACAATTTGGATTCACAGGGCAACAATATCATCCCGGATAACGACCCGCGACTTCATTTCATACGGCCTTGAGGGCAAACGAGGCCTACCACCTCGGAACAAGTTCCAGCATACAGAGGCAGGAAAAGCAGCAACCTCCCGCTGAGCCAAGGTTGACCCCATGGCAGCTTATGCAGATAAAACATTGGTTGCTGAAGCAGATTATTTGTGGAAGAGGAGAAGAGATGAGAATGTAAGAGGCAGGAACGTAAATAAAGGGCGGTAGAGTGAGATGACATGGGAGAGGTAGGAGTGTGTGGAGAGGAGTAGATCACGATGATAGGAGAAAGATAGCAGAGGGCATAAAGGGCAGTAGAGTGAGATGAGAACGTAAGATAAGGAGAGTGCGTTGAGGGGAGGTGAGGAAAATGGCAGGGGAGGAGAGGAAGAAGTCAGGGGGGAGGTAGCAGAGTACATGGAGGGGAGCAAATTAAGATGAGAGACGTAGGAGAATGCGTTGAGGGGAGTAGAGCGTGATGATGAAAGGAGAGAGATGGGCAGCAGCGAGTCCATGAAGAATCTGGCAGATAACAAGTACGCTCTTGTAGGTGACCTGGACTGGACTGGGAGCCAGTTGAGGGATCAGAGTATTGCGGGGTGGTGTGGCCTCATTTGTTGTCATCATTCTCTGTCCACTGCTGGGTGGTTGAAGCTCGCTGCGGATGGTTTTGCAATACCGAGGTGAGGAGAGTACCTTGGCATCCAGCGTGCGTTTGAGCTCCAGCATGTACGAGTACTGCTCGGGGTAGATGAACTCGTACGGAAAGTACACGACCAGTCCTTCTATGTCCAGCCTTGGCGACAGATATCACACACACACACACACGGACATGTGTACGCACACAAAGACAAAGAACCCCCGTCTAGATTAAACAGACTGCTGGGACAAGTGCAGTTAGCGAGTAGCACCTATGAAGGCCGGGACGGCACACGAGGGGGTGGGTGGCCAACACCACGCCCGACCGCCTTTGTCTCCCCCAGTGCTGATGACAAAGGAACTCATTTTTTCAGTTTCAGTTTTATTTATTTTGGTATAGCCCTGTGAGCCATTCGGCTCTTGAATCGGGTGCAACCGCAACAAACAAAACAACAAAAACACGAACAAGAAAACATCTTAAAGTGACTATGTGACTGTGCAAACAGAAAATCAATGAAAAAAACATCAAAATATTCCTGAAAAAAGCACCGTACACCACCAAGGCTATATGCAAAATATCCCAGTGGGATGCAAGTCAAACAACAACAACAACCACAAGAAAACTTAGATTAAGGCCATCAATCTAACTCCGTACTACAACAAAACAAACATGTCCAAACCAAAAAACTTTTCGAAATCACCAAAAAAGAAAGCCATAAATGCAATGTAACAGTGATCATAGGGACTCTGACCGAATTTTTAACAATAAACTACATTAATAACATGTAACACCAAACCCTATAGCCATAGCTGGCTGCATGAATCACTCCGCAACAACAGGAGCATCAGTCGGAATATCAAATTTTTCAACGCACCTTTAAGATCAGCACGCTAAATCAAAATACAGATAATACTTTGCAGTATCGAGGCTTAGGAGAGGCTCAGGGATCGGTTAGAATATTCATCAGCGATGTTGTTAGCCGGACACCGATTCCTGGCCAGGGCAATATCATCAGTGGCGAGTGATAACTGAAGCAGTCCTGAGCTTCCAAGAGATCAACTCAACCTCGAATGTGCATTTATACAAAGATCCCCCATATAGCCGAAACATGGGCTGGTAATCTCCCTTGGTTTTTAACTTGTTGATGTTTGACAACATCATCACCACCACCACCATTAGCATCACTATCAACATCACCACTGACATCGATATCGTCACCGTCAGACCAACACCATCGCTATCATAATACCGTACATCACCGTGGACATAACCACCATCGACTGTCATCACCATCAATAACCATCAGTGTATACCACCATCGTCGTTCGTAATCAACAAGGCATCAACGTCGATCATTTACGTAACCCCAGATCAGCAACTGCTGGCTGAAGGCTTCCCCGGGGCCTTCGTTAAACTCTCACGGGTTTTTTTGTGATGTAGCAAGCAAGCAATCAACCACCACCACCATCATCATCATAACACCCCCCCCACCCCTATCAACAAATTAATTCACGTCAACATTTAGTAACATCGTTACCATCAACAACAACAACACATCGGGGCCATCAAACGCAAACCACCAATCGCCGTTGCATTGGGCCTGCGATAAGCCTCTTATACGAGCACGCCGACTACGCAAAACCACGTGAATAAGAGCCGGAGCGAGTTAGAATCTAAACACAAGCAAATACTTTACTCTTTATAAATATATTATAATAATAATCATCAGCACTTAAAAAAAATAATCGGCACGCAACGCCGCACACCGTTCACCATCGCACACTCAATTAACGAGTTCTCACTTCATCGTCGCCTTCGCCCACGTTTCTCCACCGCGCTCGGTAGCTTTCTGAAGCGACTCGTTAAATTGTCCGAGACACACCAAAAATTAAGGAGGCCCGTCGACGTGTTTTGTTTAATTTTTCAAAAAAAATTCCGTCACTCGTTCAAATCCTCGCAGCGTCTCGCCACGGGCCGAGGATTTTGCGACGCGTTTACGAAAACGCGAAACTTCGACCCGCCTCGGACGCCGTAGTCGGCACGAGCCCAATGCAAAGTCTAGATTTGAAGCTTTCGTGACTGCAAGGATCCATACTCTTTGGTTTTATTCGGTAAAGTCACGTAGGTAAAAATAAAATAACAAAAATCACGACGTTTCGGCCACAACACAAGTTGCCTTCATCAGGTGAAGGGACCGGACTGTCCAGAGGACGCTGTCCTCTGGACAGTCCGGTCCCTTTGTTATTTTATTTTTACCTACGTGACTTTACCGAATAGAACCAAAGAATACCAATGCAAATTGTCGTCAGCCGCCACCTGAGAGCGAGAAGACTGAGATATCCTCACCACCACTCTCACCACCACCACCCTCACCACCACTCTCACCACAACCCTCACCACCACCACCCTCACCACCACTCTCACCACCACTCCCACCACCCTCACCACCACCCTCACCACCTTCACCACCCTCACCACCACCCTCACCACCACTCCCACCACCCTCACCACCACCCTCACCACCACCACCCTCACCACCACCCTCCCCACCACTCTCACCACCACCCTCACCACCACCACCCTCACCACCACCCTCACCACCACTCTCACCACCACCCTCACCACCCTCACCACCCCCACCACCCTCACCACCTCCCTCACCACCACCCTCACCACCACCCTCACCACCCTCACCACCACCACCCTCCCCACCACCACCGCCCTCACCACCACCACCCTCACCACCACCCTCACCACCCTCACCACCACCCTCACCACCCCCACCACCCTCACCACCTCCCTCACCACCACCCTCACCACCACCCTCACCACCCTCACCACCACCACCCTCCCCACCACCACCGCCCTCACCACCACCACCACCCTCACCACCACCCTCACCACCCTCACCACCACCCTCACCACCACCACCCTCACCACCACCCTCACCACCACCACCCTCACCACCACCATCCACACCACCACCCACACACCACCCACACTTCATATTTTGTTCGATCTGATCACAACAAATAAACAAACAACAATGTTTGCACAGCGCACCAGGTGAACTCATTCATTAAGGGGGGGGGGGGCGGCCCCAAGACCGGTTCAGTTCATGGTCGTCACCCCGGTGTTGGTCGTGAGCTGGAATGTGTGGCACACGAGGGGGGTGTTGGGGTGGCCAACAACACCACGCCCGGCCGCCTTTGTCTCCCCTGGTGGCGATGTTTACACAAACCGACCGAGGAGGTTGGAGGCCCAGAACCAGTTCAGATGTGACCGTCACCGGTGTTGGCCGTGAGCGGGACTCGAACCCGGTACCACCACCACCGCTCCCCAACAACGTGTGACCAAAGACAAAGGTCCCCCGTGTAGCACGTGACAGACTGATGGGGCAAGTGCTGTTAGCGAGCACCTGTGAAGGTGCCGGCCCTGTGGCACACGAGGGGTGTTGGGGTGGTCAACACCAACCACGCCCGGCCGCCTTTGTCTCCCCCAGTGGCGATGTTTACACAAACTGTCACCAGGTGCACATTTGAGGCTGAGTCGATCTAGGGGAGGCCCACGACCGGTTCAGACAACCGTCACCGATGTTGGCCGTGAGCGGGAGGAATCGAACTCTCTTCGCCAGGTTCGTAGCGCAGCGCGCTAACCGCTCCACCACCGCTCCCCAAGACTACAACGCCGACACCAATATCAACATATCCCGCCACTCGCCACTAAGTGACGGTGACATCACCACGGCCCCTGTGCCAGGCTAGGTGCACTTTGACGCTACCCACGTGAAGTGTCGAAGGCTCGCTGCTGACAGGAGGAAGGTCTCAGGACAGACCCAGCTGGTGCCATCGGTCTGAGATGACCGGCAGATGCACCACAAGATGTACCCCCTACTGTGCCAGGCTAGGTGCAGGAGGTCGCGGGACAGACTCAGGAAGTGCCATGAGTTGGCTGACTGAGATGACCACTGGTAGATGCTACCACCAGCTGTATCCCCCTACTGTGCCAGGCTAGGTGCCGGAGGTCTCGGGACAGACCCAGCAAGTGCCATGGGTTGGCTGATTGAGATGACCGGTAGATGCTACCAGCTGTACCCCCCTACTGTGCCAGGCTAGGTGCAGGAGGTCTCGGGACAGACCCAGCAAGTGCCATGGGTTGGTTGATTGAGATGACCACTGGTAGATGCACCACTAGCTGTACCCCCTACTGTGCCAGGCTAGGTGCAGGGGTCTCGGGACAGACCCAGCAGGTGCCATGGGTTGGCTGACTGAGATGACCGGCAGATGCACCACCAGCTGTACCCCCTACTGTGCCAGGCTAGGTGCCGGAGGTCTCGGGACAGACCCAGCAAGTGCCATGGGTTGGTTGATTGAGATGAACACTGGTAGATGCTACCAGCTGTTCCCCCCCGCTGTGCCAATGTGTGATCACACCGGCACGCACCACACACCGACCGGAATATAAGCACGTGTCCGCTATGAATAAGGGATACGTAAGACGTGTCTGCTATAAGGCACGTCGCCCCAAATGCCGACCCTAAAGGGGGCTTTTTTGCTGTATGTAGGTTTTTTTGCTGTATGTAGGTTGTTTTGCTGTATGTAGGTTTTTTTGTTGTTTTTGCGCCACTGTCAAAAAAGCTGCATTAAAGAAATGTATGTTACCGGATTATAGTAAGATTATAGTAAGACGCAGCCCCGGCGTTTAATTTAAAGTGGCAAGCTGTGAGATGGTGCGTCTTATAATCCGGAAAAAAGCGGTAACGCGAGAGTGAGTAATCGATGGCCGAGCGAGCGGATTGACCGCGTGGCTGTGTGTGATTCAGTCTACGTGTGAACTCTTGATTTGAAGCTTTCGTGGCTGCAGGAATCCATACTCTGTGGTTCTTTTGGTAAAGTCACGTAGGTAGAAATAAAACAAAATAAATCACATAAATACAGGGTGATCCCGATGTCTTGTGACCCCCCCCCAATTAATTGACCTTTGCACATTCGTTTTTTAAATAAACCTCACTTAAAACAAACATTACGTTTAAGAGCGTTAAAGACATCTGGAGCAGCCTGTATTTTGTCCGGACAAGAGTACTGCAGTACAGTACTGTCTTAGGGTACCGAGTTTTCTTTTGTTAAACAAAGAGCCTTTCACTTGTCTCAAAAAAGCTTTATAAAATGTAAAAACAATATGCAACTGTTAAAGCTTTACAAGGGGAGTGGGTGTGTATTAAAAACTACAAATTGATCAGCGATTAATATTTACCAAATGTATATACGAATCAAAACAAGCCTTAAGCTGTAATTTAAAAACAAAACATCTCTACTCGCCCATAATGGGCTCTTGAATCCACGAATGACTTGGGCAACGAGTTCGACGGTTTAGATTAGAACCCTCCTGGATACACAGTCTCGAAACTCAAAGAAAACTAGACTCGACTTGAATCTTCCGAGACTGAGTCTCCAATGTAAGAACAAAAGCTGCCGATATTGTTGAAGATGCAGAAGCTGGTCTCAAGTGGGCCCATTTTTTTGTCAGTTCACTATGTATGATGAAGAAGGGCCATTGCCCGAAACGTCACCGAGTATATACCGTACACAGTATTGCTTATTCTTCTTTTAATGCCACTGACTGACGAAACGTTTTGACTTTGTCTTACGATGGAGTCGTCGCCAGGTGCTGTAGTGACTTCTCTCAACCAGCAGGGGGCGCTGTGGGTTCGCGCTCACGATTCCCTCTGTGTTTTTTTTTGTCTCCACTATCGGGCCCATAGCATATGTTGTTTTTTGTCCAGGCACTGAGTTATTCTCCCACACACATGCCTGTAAGCCAGCACTTCAGAGGCGAGGGTTGGTGGATCACACATGTTGTTAAACTCCCGTCCCATGAGCATTACTGCCCTGCTATATCCTGGCCACCTCACAGTCTCAGCCTGTACTGTCTCGTATTCACAGGCAGTCCTTTATAGTAGTAACCAGGCTTAGCACTGCTTAGCTTCGGAGATCTGACAAGATCAGTCAGATTCGGGTGATTTGGTCATATGCCATAAGTAACTTGGAGGTGCCAGAGGAATTTCATCTCGTACTACCGATACAGTGGCTGGGTGATCAATGCCCAGGTGCGTTCAAGCGATGGCTCAATATTGCTCAACCATATTATGGTGCTAATTACTTAGTAATTGCTGTTTACTCTAATTAGGAGTTAAATATTCTACTGCTGAACCCGGAGAATGCCACGAAGAGGTGGGGCCTCACTATCAACCCGACTAAAACAAAGCACTTTCCTTGTTTTTAAAAGTATTATCATACATTCGAGCCCTTTAACGCTCCATTACCATTGGGCAGTTGTGGAGAGAGTGGAGTAATTCCCATACCTGCGAAGTGTGCCTATGGCAGCTTCAGTTTGATGGCAGAGGTCTCATTTTGAATCAGTTGAGCAGCATTATTATGTGTGGAAGCTGTCTGGTCTGTCACTCCGCACCAAAGCTCAGGGACTTTTCGGCTACAATTATGCCCATCCTTCTCAGTGCTTGTGAAATGTGAACATCTCTACAGAAACGCCTGCCTCGGATTTTAAACATTCTGCCAACAATATATCCAAGGATCGGCCTCTGGTGTCAGAGTTGAACATCAGCACTGGGTAAGATTAAGGTGACTGTCCATGATGCTTGCCCACATCACCCTTTTGTGCGTAGTACTGCCTTTAATAGGTGTTCATTAACAGCACTTGCCTCAACAATCTATGGCCGCTACAATGGGATGTTGGGGGTTGTCATCTTGTCGGGAGACACTCGATACTGCTGTCCGGAGTCGGCGCAACGCGGGGCTTCATTTATCACTACATATTTTCCAGGTCACTAGGAGACCGGAATAGGTACCAACTGTCTAGTAGCCACAGCCATAGCGAGACGAGGTATACTGGATGTGATGTGCCGGGTGTTGAAATAATATTCCGGCCGAAATTGATCCCTGGCTCTACCTGCATATGGAAAGTCAACTATCACTTCACCCACTCTCGCCTCCGCTGTGCCGAGTATTTTTAGCATCCGCACCAGCTGTGTTTTCCACATCCCATTCGCCCCCAGTGGCCTCCTGTCCCAGCCAGTCGCGAAGATCTGCAGCGGCGTGCCGAGGAGTAGCACCTTCAGTGTGTTGCGACAGACGGTGTCTGTGCGTGCGTGCGCGTCCCCACACGCGCGTCTTTGTTGGTGCGTCCTTTTGTGTTGGAGGCTGTGGCGCACCGCTATACAAAACTGGTGACCTGCGTTTGATCCACCCCCCAGCCACGGCTAATGTCATCGGTGAGTCTTGTCTGAACCTGTCAAGGGCCTCCCCTAGGTCGGCTCGGCCACAAATTATTGCCTGGTGTGGTGTGGAAAAACATGAGCACGAGGTACTCATTTGAGACGGAGTTCATCTAGCGGAGGCCCCTTGACAGGTTGAGATACCACGTGCCACTGATCCCGGCCATGGCAGGGATCAAACCCAGGATGACAGGTTCACGGAGCAGTGTCCGAATCACTGTGCCACCGCTTCCTATGGAACAAACACCCATCCACTGCGTGTGTGTGCAGTGGAGGGCGTAGTGGTTCACGAATTGAACTCCGAACTTTAGCGTCCTGGGTTAGATTCCCAGCCTCGGTTAACATCCCTGGCTGGTGGAATCTGATCCTATGTTGGGCCTCCATTAGCTCAATCGAAACGTCGTATGATATTATTTAATTTATATTTCTTTCTACGTGACTTTACCGAAATAGCCAAAGAGTAGGTCAAATCAAACTTTAATGTGCACCTGGTGTGGTGGGTGACCAGCAGGACTGGCTGGGTCGGCAAATAGCGACTGGGCGTGGTGCTGGCAACACCACCCACCGTACTCACTTGAATAGGGGCTCGCTAACAGCACTTGCCCCTACAGTCTATATGGCCAACACCGGTGACTATTATTTGAACCTCTCCTAGGTTCAAATGAGTACCTGGTGCGATGTGTAAATATCGCTAGGAGGAGACAAAGGCGGCCGGGCGTGGTGCTGGCAACACCACCCACCGTACTCACCTGAATAGGGGCTCGCTAACAGCACTTGCCCCTACAGTCTGTTAAGGCTAGGCGCGGGATTTTGGTCTTTGTGTGTCCTGGTTAAATTTGTGGCTATTGTGATGGACATGATTACAAGCAAGTTACGTGAACCTCAGTGAAAACCCCCATAGGTTGACGCAGCCTACCATTGGTGGTCCGGTCAACATCAAAGTTTACGCTGTGTAACAAAAATATATATATCTTTGTGTTCCTGGGTAGTAAGTGTTATTTTCTAATTGCTTATGTCTCAAAAGTACAGAAAATGTCTATTATTCCCCACAAACTTTGATTTTGTGACCAGGACAGTGATATTTTGAAATGTACCTATTTTCAATGAGAAAACGTGGCGTGCATTTGTGTCATTCCTTCACATCAAGTCCTAGTCACAAAAGCAAAGTTTGTGGGGAATTATAGACATTTTATATACTTTTGAGGCATAAGCAATTAGAAAATAACACTAACTACCTAGGAACAAAATTCGTGTTACACAATGTTATTTTATAAATGAATTGGTGATTATGCGCGTAGCTTAAGCTCACGATGTGAATTGAGGCGCATGTACAGTAAATAATTGTGTCTGCGTTGCTGTGGATTGTTTTTATTGAGCTGTGTGTGGAGTTTTGTCACCGCACTGTCATCCCCATTGCACAGAAACCATCACAGCCCTGGGGATATAGGTCTCCTATTACCTGGTACAGTCATGCATCCTTACATATTGACAAAGACACACCCCCCTACCCCGTGTAGCCTGTAACAGACTGTTGGGGCAAGTGCTGTTAGCGAGCACCTATGAAGGCCGGCACCGTGGCACACGAGGGGGTGGGTGGGTGGCCAGCACCACGCCCGACCGCCTTTGTCTCCCTAGTGGCCATATTTAACACACCGCACCAGGTACTCATTTGAGGCTGAGTCGACCTAGGGGAGACCCAGGACCGCTTCAGATATAATCGTCACCGGTGTCGGCCGTGAGCGGGAATCGAACTCGGGCCGCCGGGTTCGTAGCGCAGCGCAGCGCGCTAACCGCTACACCACCGCTCCCCTTTGGGATATAGGTCTCCTATTACTTCATACGGTCACGCATCCTTACACATATTGACAGACACACAAAACCGCACGTGCGAACAGAAAAGCACCTCCGTATAGACGTACAGACTGTTGGGGGCAAGTGCTGTTCGTGAGCACCACGTGCAAATCGCACAACAACCACCATTCGCACCCCAACAAGTGACGGTGACATCACCACAGCCCCTGTGCCAGGCTAGGTGCACTTTGCGGCCACGTCCAGTGTCTGTGCTGCCCACTGTGATGCCAGCTGTGACAGCTTTGCTGCGCTTTTGCTCGTTGTTGCGAGCGTCGCTCCTCCGCACTCCGTTTTTGTTGGGGAGAGTGAGAGCCTCCAAATGGCCAGTAGCGTCCTTCACGAGCCTCGTCCACAGCGGCCAATCTTGAGTGCACTCAGCTCTATGTCCTCCTGTGCCGCATCGGCACACAGTGTTACACGTGTGTGCATTCGCACAAATACATAGATCCCCATAGAGCCTTCAAATGTCTGTTCGGGCAAGTGTTGTTAGCAAGCACCTGTGAAGGTTGGCACGGCACGCGAGGCGGTGGGTGGCCAGCACCACGCCCGGCCGCCTTTGTCTCCCTAGTGGCGATGTTTACACGTCACAACAGGTACTCATTAGAGGCTGAATAGACCTAGGGGAGACCCAGGACTGGTAGAGATTAATTACTGATGTTGAACCTTGAGCAGGAATATAACTCACGTCTCCGGGGTTCGAATTGCATTTACACACACACACATTCAACACACACACACAAATATTAAATGGTTAACACTATACAAAGTTGACAATTTTCCAGACGTGTAAGAAGTCACAATTCCACGCATCGTCAACGCTGTTGACAAAACGCTTAATGCGCATTCGATTCGCGAACGCGTCGCTCATTTCTCGCCCTTAATGTATTAATGTGGGCTGGGGGGGTTCATTTAATCATTTATGGTAGAAAGAGATGAGCGCGGACACCGATGTCTCATCCGTCCTTGAGGCCAATTTAAAAAAAAAGAATCCACGCCTTGGTGGTTCACAGTGGCCAGCCTCCGCGAATTACATCACAGGATCATTTGTAAAAATACATATATAATACAAATGTCATCGTCTTAAGTCTGTGCTCGGTGTGTAACGATGCATCGATTCGTCCATTAATATCGATTTTTATGCTCACGACACATTCGTTGTATCAAGTGCGTAATGATTATTTTTTTTAAAGTGTATATCTTGTATGTATTGGATTAATGTGACCTCTGGCGCCACTAGATGTTAATATAGTCACCCCATGTTAGAAATAGAATGTATATATTTTTTGAATTGCAACCTGGAATTGCAAAAATCCATCGAATAACTATCCATCGCATAGCGTTAAAACCCTTGGCAAAATAATAAAGTATTCGTTAAATTATTATAGTGCAAAGCTGTCATCAAGGTCCTATGTTTCACAGACGAGCACAGTCTGCTGTCTTTTCACAGTAGGGGACGATGCTGCTACGTGGTTTTACACAGTTCGGTAACTTTGCAAGTAAACATTTTAATTCAGCAAAATTTGGACCGTCCTAGTCTTTTTTTTCGAATGACGCACGTGATCTCCAACATCCACTGTGAAGCAAACAGCGTGTACTTATGGTGAGTACACCCACAGTATTAACCAGGGTGATCGCTGGCCTCAAACCGCAAAACTTCAACAAGCGGCAAACGCGCTACTTGTCCTCGACGCCTGCACGGGTGATGGGAGTTAGAGGAATATACTTCACCACAGCGGTCAGTGCTGGTTTCGTGAAGGCAGGGGATGTAGATATAAGAGCATAGAAGTACAGTCGATCATCGATTATCTGGCGGCTTTGGGGCGGGGGGGGGGGACGCCGGATTTTCAAAACGCCGGATAATCACCAAGTCAATTATTTAAAATTGCTTATTTTTGCATATTCTTGTACGACGTTGTTTTCAGATGTTATATATTTTTCAGTGTTTTAAATTTAACGCGTAAGCTTTTGCATCCATAATAGAGGTTTTTGGGTTAGTTAATCTTTACGCGATCTCACCCAAAAAACCTCTTATGTTATAAATTTGTTTCCTAAATGAAATTGGCGTGAATAAACGCACAACTATAAATATCCTACTTTTAAAAAGTTACTTTATTTACTGTACCGTAGTTACCACTCCAATCTTGAAGACTCTGCATCATGGGGGTGATGTACATACGTGTAGTATTCTCATTTTTTACGTTGTAAATAGTGTATAATGTACTGTATAAAATATTTGACACTGAAAAATCAAACATAGGTACTTTTTTTCGTCACGCACACGGGTGCCGATCGCCGAACTGGGTTACAGCCTTTGGAGCGTTTTTTTGGCGATTTCGCCAGATCGGCCCCGGGACCACCGGGTCATGTTGGAAGCCGGATAATCGCTCTCCTGGATAATCGATGATCATCCGTTTACGGTAGTGTGCAACAATGGATTTTACTTTACCACCCTTTACTGCCCACCTACCTAGCCTGGCAGAAGCCTCTGTTAGATTTGGCGGGCATAACATCCAAGCACTTTCCAGGCTGAGGTCTGATGAGATCGGGTGATTTGGTCATGAGCAGTCTTCCCAATTCGGCAATGGCAACAACAGAGAGCTGTTGCGTTTTTGGGGCTTTTGGAGTCCACGGGCCAGGGCAGAAGTCGGTAGCACCTAAGCTAGCAAAACTTTGTATTGCCGATGTATTTACGTGGCCAACGAGAGTGAATTACTTGATAACCTCACTCGTTTCAAATGGTTATCACATAATTCTCTGTTTTTGGCCACAGAGCAAAATTTTGGAACCGCTAAAGTTATGCCACCTCAGGTGGTACCGACAAATACATGATCTGGTCTGGGCTCACATACTACTGTATCCACATGTATGCACGTATTGTGAGCGTCCGATGTTCTTTAACATATTGATGACAATATCTAAGAGTTTTGATTTAAAGCTTTCGTGACTGCAGGGATTCATATTATTGGTTCTTTCGGTAAAGTCACATAGAAGGGAAACAATAAAATAATAAAAATATAAAAAATAAACGACGTTGTCATCTGGCCACATGGCCGGCCTGCTCTAGACCAATTCTTCGACTACATCAATTCCATACACCCAGCCATCAGATTTACCATGGAAGTCGAAAAAGATGGCAAGCTACCTTTTTTGGATGTCATAATAAAAAAGAGACCTGATGGTTCAATGAGCCACTCTGTCTACAGGAAAGCTACCCATACGGATGCTTACCTGAAACCGGATTCCCACCACCATCCATCCCAGAAGAATTCCCTCGTCAAGACTCTGCACCATAGAGCCCAATGCATATCCGACCAGGAACACATAGCCAGTGAACTCAAGCACGTACACCAAGCTCTTAAGGCTAATGGTTACTCCGACTACACAATCCGCAAAGCTATCACTCCAACCATGAAGAAGGACCCTCTTGAGGAGACTTTCAAAACCATAACTTTACCCTACATTGCGGGGATCACAAAAAAGATCTCCAAAATCTTGAATAAACACAATATCCAGGTCCGATTCAACATATTACATAAAATCCGTGATCTGGTTCCGTCTGTAAAAGATGTGATTCCGGACATGGCGTCTACAAACTAAGTTGCCTCTGTGGTAGTAGTTACATTGGAGAAACCAAACGACATGTCTCGGACCGCATTCGTGAACACAAAGCAGACCTAAAACACGGTAGGACCAACACCTCGGCCGTGGCAGATCACTGTTATAATTCAGTAGGCTCACATGACATTGACTTCTCCAAGACAGAGGTTCTTTGCAAGCCATCTGGCTACCATGAGAGATTCATTCATGAGGCTATCCGCATATACGGAGACAATTTCAACCGAGAAGATGCATTCTGGCTTAGTAACCATTGGAAAGACGTTATAAACCATTTCGGGTCTTAATTGATTGTTCACGCTTACGGTGGCTTTCAGACCGCATCCATTATTTTCGTCTCCCCCCTCCTCTTTTCCGAACATAGATGGACTCGTCCATCCGAATAACTGCCAAATCGCTCTCTATGGTGCTAACGTTAAAAAACCGCCACTTTTTTCAAATTTTCTTGCTGTGGTTTTCACACCTGATGATGATTGCTTGTGTTGCAGTCGAAACGTCGTGAGAATTTTATCGTTTTCTATCTTTATTATTTTATTGTTTCCCTTCTACGTGACTTTACCGAAAGAACCAAGAATATAATATCTAAGAGGTTTTATTTACCCTTTCTGGCAATAAAAACAGCTTGTTAAGATGTTCAAACACCAGATACCTTTTGCAAGGCAGCAAGACTGCATTAACCACACATACTCGTGGCAAAAACATGTACTTGCGGCAACATAATTATTTTGTATACAGGGGGTAAAGGTGCCATAGATATAGCTGCTCGACCCGAGCTATAAATGTTCTGATACTTGCATTGTCTCTGTACTGTTCGTCTGTTGGTGTTCTCTGGCCGAACACTGCTGAGACAAGGCCTTTAAGAAGAATGTCTCTGGTGTAGGCAAATCAGTTTAAAATACAATGCATGTATTATCAGAGGATGTGTGTTTGCATGTTTTGCCACAAGTACGTGTGGTTAATGCAGGCGTGATGCCTTGCAAACGGTGTCTATTTGGTGCCTGAACATCTTAACACCTGTTTTATTGGCAGAAAGGGCAAAAAAAAAACCTCTTCTTATTTTTCATCATTTTGGATAACTTGGAAAAAAAGGCCCCCATAGACCTTTGACATATTGTTTGGTTTCCTCGCGTCTTACGAATCCCATCTTTGTTCGAGCGCCGCGCATGCTCGCGTTCGGGACCCATGCTGAAATAAGCCAATTATTGTCGGAGAAAAAAAAATGCCTCGGTCCCCTTTGGGGCTTCGGCAAGTGACGTGCCCCTGCTATTATTGGAAACCCTTGGCTCAGCTCACCAATTTTCTCTGCTGGATGCGGTGGGATCTGCAGGGGTGAGTGGGTGGGTGGGGAGAGTTGGGAGAGGAGGCAACTGGTTTGTTCCCGTGGCTACGGTTGCCTTAGAGATGGCAGCATCGCCATCGGCAACCGCGGCAGTCACTTGTCCGGCGTCATGCTTGCCGGGGCGCGCGGGTGGGGAGAGGTGGGGGAGCGACAGCAAGGAGAGACGTTGTGAAAAGAGGACGAGGGGTGGCGGTGAGAAGCTAAGTGAGGAGCAGCAGTTCGCTCGCTACGCAGTCCGGCACAAATGCTTTGGAGGACAAAAGTATATTTGTCCGTGCACACACAAGGAAGACGCAACCCAAAAGTCAAACAGCTCTTAACGCATCTCCGTGTCCCGCACAACTGTGAAGCTCCGTTAGTGACGAGTTAAGGAGGTGGAAATCATGCACACGCACGGAATGATGTTACGCTTTCCTAATGTGTTTGTCCTTGGAAGTTTTTAATTAGCTCCAGTTGATCAAAGGACAACCCTTTAATCAAAGGGCAACCCTTTGATCAACCAGATCGATTTGCCTGCTTTTCAACAGCAAAGGTTCCTAATAGCACTACACTCCTATCTTACAGTTTTGGTCAAACTTGAATTGTCTTGATGAGAGTCCTACTGCCACGCAGCAAAGTAACACGCACTCCAGGATGCAAACATGAGCGGCATTTGGAGCCTGGTGTTCTGTGACATTTACACGACCAGCAGGTACCTCCCCTCCCCAACCTGCAATCAACAAGCCCTGTAAACAATAACAATATTCCCGAGCACAGAAGCTCAATTTACATAATTGACGTTATTGGCATGCAGCGCCTTCCCTAATGAGCACGATTTATTATTGCCATACAATGTGGGGTGCACGATTTACATAATTGTCTTTCGCTGGAATTTCGGTTTGCTGCTGCTGCCACCAAACACGCGACCGTGTGTTTGGTGTTTGAATGTTCAGCTTCCGACACCGTCCATCATCAGCCCATCGCGGCCGCAGCCCCCAGATGCGTTAAGGGCATTGGATTCATAAAGCAGTCGCGCCTCCGAGTAATCATCAGCCACTGGGAGCATGAGTAATGAAAAGCAACCAGAAACTGAAAAGGCCATACGTTCCGATGGATGTATGAGGCAAGGCAAAAAATGCTAGCCCTACCTTAACTATTGTAACTAGCCAATGAAAACTATTTTACTCGCCCTGTCAATGGCCCGAACCTTAACGAAAAATGCCAAAGAAGCCACGAGTACTAGATCGAACTCAAACAGCCAACCAGCTCCATGACTAGCCCTGTCACGGACGCTAAAACTTAACTATCTAGCCAGTCAGCCGTTAGTACTCACCCTGACCGGGGTGAGTACTAGATCGAACTCAAACAGTCAACCAGCTCCATGACTAGCCCTGTCACGGACGCTAAACTTAACTATCGAGCCAGTCAGCCGTTAGTACTCACCCTGACTGGGGTGGGTTAGCCAAGCGGTCACGAGTACAAAATCTAACCCGAACTAGCCAGCAAGTCTCTAGTACGAGCCTTCTCTCTGACCCAAAGCCTAAACAAAGGGCCATCTCCCTGACCCTAACCAACTGACCTACTCCAAACCTCCTTCCCAAAGCTTTGACAGCAGGGCCCCTTTTCACCTTCCAGTGTTGGTGCTTATTGAGTTTAACACGTCGGCTTTCGCGACCAATATCATCCTTAACGGGTTTTTTTAGGGTTAGGGGCCGTCCATAAATGACGTCACGTGATTTCGGACGATTTTTGACCCCCCCCCCCCTCTCGTCACACGGCGTCACAAAAAGTCAGACCCCCCCTCTCAAATATGACGTCACAAAGCTCTGCCCTCCCCCCCCCAAAAAAATATATAAAACATGCTTCAAATCGCCTTAAACTATGGTCATTGTAGTGCGTATTTAATGTTGCGCTGCACTCTGATCTTGTAGGATAAAACATTTATTCAAAAGTCTATTTAATTAAGTAGAATGTGTTGTCTATATTTATTTGAAGTTGCGCATTTTGATGTTACATCACATTTCTCAAACCCCCCCCCCCTCATCACACATCGTCACATATATCTGACCCCCCCCCTAGGTGCGTGACGTCATTTATGGACGGCCCCTTAGATAGCCCGACAGCCAAGTCGTAAGGTTTGTCACGTAAACAGAACGTGCCAATTCGTTACTAGTACAGCAACACCGTTCTGTCTGGTGGTGGCAGGTTTCATGACACATTTATATATTTACGCGATCTAACTAAAAAAAAACCTGTACTATGGATTGTACTTATTGGCCAGCATTCACTGCTAAAAGTAAATTTTAAATGTTCTAGTTTTTGTTTATTTTGAGCGCTGCGTTGCAATTTTTAAATCTAGATTTTGTTCATGTATACGTCACCTCTTTGGTGCTTTCGGTAAAGTCACGTAGAAAGAAAATAAAAAAATAGAATACGACGTTTCGATTGCAACACAAGCAACCGTCATCAGGTATGAATGTATGCAAGCTCGGAGAGAGACATATATATAGACAAACACACAGTGAGAGACAGAGAGAGAGACAAACACACAGAGAGACACACATGGGGGAGAGACACATAAAGACACACGCAGAGAGAGACAGAGACACACAGAGAAACACCTGATGACGGTTGCTTGTGTTGCAATCGAAACGTCGTATTGTATTATTTATTTAATTTTATTTCGACGTGACTTTACCGAAAGAACCAAAGAGTAATTCCTGCAGTCACGAAAGCTTCAAATCTAGTTTATAAGTAACTTTTGAATAAGTTCCTTGGACATGCAATGGGAAGGAAGAATTATAAACCGGAACCGTCGCTCTTCATACAGCCCCCTAATGACGTTACGTGCTGTGATTTAAAGGCCCTTTTTACAGTGGCGTACTGATCATTATAATGGTGATTGGATGGAATCTGTCATGTGTTGATTATTTGGACAAATGAAAATAGGATATACAGTATATCCTTCTTATATACTGTATATCTTTCCTATTTTAGGATATAAAGCCTTCCGATTTTCATTTGTCAAAATAATCTACATGACGGATTCCATCCAATCACAGAAAGTTATAATAAATTATAATCAGTGCTCCACTGTAAAAACTGCATTTAAATCACAGCACATTATGCCATTTGGGTCTGTTTGAAGATAAACAATTTCCGGATTGGAAAACAAAGTGACTGAATTAATAGGGTTTTTCCCCTTTTTTTCTGGCAACAAAACTGAAACCTTTTTTTACAAGGATTCATGTCTGCATTAACCACAATACCTGCAGTCAAAATGCAATAAAAAAAAACATACTATATATGCATTGTCCTTGAAACTGATTGGTCCACAGCAAGGGACGGCTTTCTTTTGAGCCTCAACCCAATTGATGCTCGACCAGATGACGCCAGAAGGCGTGTGGACCAATCCGTTTCAAGGACAATGCATATATTATCCATAGTATGTTTTTTGTCTGCATTTTGACTGCAGGTATTGTGGTTAATGCAGACATGAATCCTTGTAAGAAGGTTTCAGTTTTGTCGCCAGAAAAAAGGGGAAACCCCCTATTATTACATTTTGGTACTGGCAAAGGAGGTCTAATGATGTAAAAGTGTATTCTGCTTTCAATGGGCAAGCAAGTTTGACAAGACAGCGGCCATGTGTATATCTTTATATTTGTCAAGTCAAAAGACGAAACATCACATTAGCATAACAAGTCGCAATTTAAAAACAAAACAAGCTGCTGTACGCGCACTCGCGTACAATCGTTCGTGATTACCGCACGCGCCATTGCCACGAACTGCCAATCGCCAGCGCGGCGGCCATTATCAAGGCAGCTCGTGCCAAATGGAATCCGATTCGACGAAAACGTGTTCCTACACCACGTACAATTAGACCGGAAAAGTCTATAAATTAAATGCGAGACCAAGACACAGAATAGCAGTGAAATAAATGCAACTAAAAAGATGATTTGTCATTTAGGAAAATATTTTTTTGCAGGGCCCTATGGCCCAATAAAATACAATGCCGAACTGTTGCAGTAAACAATGACCATTTGCCTTCGTTGTACATCACAGCCTTTTGTTGCCTCTGCTACCAACTTGGTAACAGTTCTTTGTTTTGCCCCTCGCACCTAAACAATCAGATTCGGGAGCATCTACTGTGAAAAAATTGAGCTTTTACAACACGATCAACTCAAGTGTTGAGCACTAATTAATTAAATAAAACACTGCAATAGGTGTTTTCCTTGCACGAAATGCTGAGACAACTGAAACGAGCGACACTCACCACACACGCAAGGGCTTCCCTCTCTTTATACATTCATCAAAGAGCCCTTTTACCGTTCAAGAACAGTTTTTCGTTTTTGCTTCAACAGATTTGGGGCTGAATCCTAGACGTTGTAAGACCATTTGCTCCAGTGTGTTGCCCGTTTGTCCGAGCACCACCCAGCCACCTCTCGTATCTCACATTTAGAATCGTTTAAAGAAGCGCGATGGTGGTGACAACAAAAATGCAAGTCCGAACGATGACAAAAAGGTGAATGTACATAGTTCTGTCGGTAAAACATTGCATAAAATAAAATCACTAACACGATTACCGTAAGAATCCATGGTGACGTCATGGTAACAATCAATGAAACTTTTTTAAAACACGTATGAAAAAAACAAATGCTGCGATGTTTTTAAAAAGAGCAAAAATTGCATGGCTACTTAGTTTTTTATATCGAAAAATATTAACGAGTTTTAATTAAGCTTTGCATTTTGATGGTGTTACCGTTGATGTGAGCATTAATTTGAAGGCAGACGATTTAGTTTTTTTAAGTGGTATTTTCGATTGAGAAATTGTTAACCGCTCCACCGCCCGCCCCAAGCTGATGAACATCATCATGTACTGGGAAAAAACAATGCACGGCCTACAAATGAAATGCTGATGGAGGCAGAGGATGAAAGAATACCATTTTCCACCTTGAAATGTATCATTCTGACAGCAGTTGCGTAACATGGGACGATGTGGCTCAGCTGGCTGAAGACCAGAAGGCGTGGGAAAAGTTTTGTTGCCCCCTGTGCTGTTCAGCGCAGCAAGGTCGAAGGTTCCAAGGAAATTTAAAGTTACATAATTGTTCTGGTGGAGCGGTGGTACCACTTTGTGGAAAAGTATGAGTAATTGATCTATGGATTGGATCAGTCCTGGCCTAAGTAATGTGTAATTTGTGCGACTGGCTCAGGGCTGTATATTGGCGACCATTGGCGCTGTGTGCTCATTAAATGGGAAATCACTTTGATTGAGCTCAGAGACCATCAGGACCTGAATCATGAGTGGGAATTATTTTTTTTTTACTGGCACAAAACAGTGGACATTGCCAGTTTTCTGCCAAACATTACACTAGAAATCTCTTTCAAGCATGAACTGAGCGATCAGAGGGATGAGTTGGGGCACGAGGAGGGGCTCAGGCCTAAGAATAGTGAACAGCAGGCGTGCAAATTTACGCAAGTCCACAATTCTCAGGAGACCCGACTGGCGACGGCCCCGTACCCACTGAGCCGCTGCCAGTGCGGGAACCACGCCACCTCCAGCTTTTCAAGGCCGCCGGCGACACGCGCCTGCAGCGCGAAGAATGTGCACGCCACCACAAAGTATGCACGCGCCACCGCCGAGCTGTACAGGAGCGCCGGTGCGGCAACGCATGTGAACACCGTCCACCAGACAAGCGACAGCCACTGGACGCAGCGAACGCGCAGCTCCGATTTGCACTGCGGCACCGGTGGCTCCATGGGTGCGGCCGCAACGACGGCGCCATTTGAGCTGGCGGTCGTTGGTGACGGTTCAGTCGCCGGCGCCACGAAGGAGCCTCGTTCATAGAAGGAGCGCAGCATGGCCTCCTTGTCGAGCCAGCGGTCACAGCACCACGCGGCCAGGCCAGCGGAGTCGAGGGGCAGCGTGGAGACCGGGTGGCGCCGCACGTGGAAGTGGATCTCGTGCGGGAAGCGGCCGGCGAGGAGCTGCAGCTCGTTCTGCGGGAAGCTGCAAGGGTAGGCGACCGTAACGTCGTGTACACAGTCCAGCTTCCCACCTGGGAGAGGGGGGGGGGGGCGAGGAGGGCCGGTAGAGGCAGGGGGAGACGGTATCCGCAAGTCGTTAGACAACAATGCGAGTGGCGGTATTGTCTTACGGGGCCGCTCCTTGATGCTTGGAAATATTTCAATAGCATGCTGCGAAGATGAGAGCGCAAATAGAATAGAATATAGCTAGGTGGGGGGACGTAAAAAATAAAACAATCATAATTTATTTTGTCCCCAAAAGCCTCGGCTGTGTCTGAGGATACTTAATCAAGAGTGTCCTGCTTGGGATGTTTGTCTGGGTCCGTATGATGTATTTTGAGTGTGGCGGGAAACTGTAATACCCGAATAAAACACAACAAATATAACGGGAGAGTCCTGAAAAATCCATAAAGGCTGGTCAGCAGCACTGCCTTCTGAAAATAGAGTTTACAGCAGGTGGGTTTCCAGTGTACAAAATCAAAATGTGATCCGTCAACTCCACCGAGTGCCGAATTACAGAAATACATCAAAGCCACCACACCCTACGATGAGACTCAGCTTAAACAATTACACCCTGTTTAAATGAAAAAAAAAAGCACGTACATCCGCTCGTCGATAGTATATGGATTTTTTTCCCACTTTAATGCGTCCGGTTTCAATGCTCTAACATGTTCCTCATTAATGGTGTGCGCGTTGCCGGCTGGTGGTGTAGAGCATTACATTTCAGCAGGCAGAGAAACGACGTTAAGTTAAATTGTACCAAAGATATTTTTACTCTTCTATCATTTATTCTCAAGCAGGGCGACCGCACTTCAAGCAGACCGCTTGTATGCACGCATGCATGTTTATAATTTGGAAATATGAAATGTTCATTATAATTATCATCAGCCACTAACAATATACTGCTGGATGAAGGCCACACCAAGTCGCCTATATCTTTGCTCCATCTCCTCGGTGGACGGACTCTTGTCCGCTTTCCCTTCTTTGGCTGCCACTCGGTAGTCATTTCCACCCAATGGCCATATTGCCCTCTCGCATCGTATGTCCTGTCCACATCCACCAACAGTTAATATAAAGTCTCTTAACTTCTGCTTGTTCTCTGATTCACATGTATTTACAACGTGCATCATCCCCATGACTTGTGCCCTTTTTTGTTGCATTTTCTTTGCCAATGTTTCCGATGCGTGTCATAAGCAGGTAATATGCACCAATTCAAAACTTTGTTTAGGCACATTGTTTGGTTGCTTCTCATTATCAAGTTCAGCTGTCCAAAAGCACTCCAACCCACTCTCATCTGCTCTGTTGCTTTTGTTGATCTCAGATCACCTTCAACAACTGGTGACATCCGTTTCCGAATTTTGTATCTCTCGGCATTTCAATCTGTTGGCTAGAGTTTGTATAACGTTATCTCCCTATTGGCCAAGGTATTTGATATTATAGTACCTTGGCTTTGCCTGTAATTACCATACCTTTACATTGTCTCTGAAATGTTACAATTTAATATTTTCTATTTATGCAGCACATGAACACGAATGCATGGTAGGCTGTATCAACATCTCACACCTGTGAGTGGCACTGCCCGCCCCCTAATCCCCACACCAGCAAGATCTGACCATGTCGGTCCAGTGCTCACTGAGCTACATTAGCTTCCGGTTGCCGGATGAATACATTATGAGGTCACACTCATTACACACAAAGTGCTTGCCACAATACCTTGCTGATCTCATCAGCAAGGTATTGTGGTTCAAGGAGCATAAACCATCGCGCGAAAGCCGGTCATTCTCGCAGCAGCTTTTGGCGAGTGATCTAACAAAGACGGTCACTGCATCGCGCGCTTTCAGGTGCTCTTCTGCGGCTGTCTGGAACGCTCTTCCTTCCGATCTTAGGAAGCCACTGAAGCTATGCACTTTTAAATCTAAATTGAAAACTCATTTCTTTATAACTGCTTTTTGTGTTTAGTTTGTTGTCCTTCCCCCGCACCGTCGATTAGCACGGTAGGCTACGTACGGAAAAAGTTCAACATACATACATACATACCTGAGTGTAGACGCTGTACGATGTGGGTAAAGCCGGTGGTGCGTGGATGGAGCACGTGCTCATACTTGGGCAGGCCGTTCTTCTCGGCAAATTGGTCGCTCCGTGCTTTAGTGTTCGCTGTGTGCACACAATGAACAAAAACACACAAAACGTCGGACGGCCATTATAAAAGTGAAATACAGACGGGTCTTGTTGTCCACGAGGCGCGAACAGTAAACGGACACAGCGGGAGAGGGAGGCGGTGGGGGTGGTGGAAGCAGGAATGAGTCTCATGCACTCGGAGGCACTTTAGCATCACAATGACGAAAATGATAATGGTGGCGAAGCTGCATTGTGAAGCTTGCCAGTTGCCCCGACCCACGTATTGATGGCCACAATAAACGCTCTGACAGCTCCACACCGCATCGCGGACCACACAAAGAGCGGCGTGCAATTTAACGCACTCATCTTATCGATTACATTTTTTTCCCTCACAGATCGGGTTATTGTTGCCTTATCCCTCTTTTAAAGATGAGCGTTACAGACTGAAACAGGGTCACCCAGGTTGTAGCCTGATGGACAGCCTAATATATATACGAGTGTGGGCCTTTGATATGTGAACATGGGTTAAATTCCAACTGGGGGTGGAATTTATTTAGTTATTTCCGCTTCCCACCACCGAAAATTAACCTTGATTTATTTTAATATTCGTGGCACGCTCAGCCAGTAACTGTGACGACAACTACATCTACGAAGCTGTGTTGAATATGAGAGTGTGGAGTATGGTGCAGCCGCCGTGACAGATTGCCATACCCACCGCAAACAAGTCACCGCAACAATCAGCAACTTCGCACAATCTCAACGACGTCGGCAGGCAGTCGAGTGTTTTTGCGTTTGAGGGCATGGCCCTAATTGGCTCGGCCAGGGCTCCAAAAGCTATACTGATTAATGAATTATCTGAGAGCCAGAGTATTACGTTTATTTTTTTTTAGGCGACTTTTGGGGACGTTGGGACAGCCTGCGTCACACAGCTCAGGCATGCTTCACTCAGTGCCCCTTGCCAAATCGACCATCGAGAGAGTCGCCCCGCGGCGAATTTATCTTCTTTTAATTCTCCGACCTCCAATTTTTGGCTGTTGAGAAAATTATTTCAATCAGACCTATCGTGGGCAGGAGTGTCTGCTCGTGACGTGCGTGTGTATGTGTGTGACGCACACACACAGTGTTCAAGGTCACACAAATAACACTGGATATCAAATGATACTTCCATCATCACTCCGACCTGAATGACCCCAACCCGAAGTCAAGTCAAATGTCATTCATAGTCTGTCTACACAAACCAGACGTATGTTAGGGCAATCATCTCTGCTGGAGGTTCTGAATCACGTGCGTATGGTTCAGTGTTTTTCGATTTGTATATTTTGTATGCAAGGCACATTGGTTAGCTCACTGTGCTCTGACACCGGCGAACAGAGTTCGATTCCCGGTCACGGCGAATGATGTCTCAACTGGCATGCCACCCCAACCCTTCAACCCGCCCTGACCAGCATGGTGAAGTATGGTCAAACAACCCTCATGACTGGCATGGTGTTTTTCACGTGATCCCTGCAGCCAACAGCAACGGTGCTACAACCCGACAATGTTAAACACTAAATATTGGTGTATGCAAAGTGACCGTTTATTATAATAATAATAAACAAATTACTCAATTGGGATTACACAGAGCAATAATCGCTCCTACTGGCAGACCAATGCCCAAATGCAGGCTGCTGCTGCTGCCGAGTCACCTTGTGCTGCAAGGGAACAGCTGCGACTGGGGGTGCCCGCCCTTGGAATGCTTGAGATGAGATGTGGTGCGATGCACTTTGAGCTGCCGAGGCACCGAAACCAAGCACCGTGCGGGTGCAAAACATTATTTTAATCCAGAGAGTTGCCGAGTGAGGGCGGTGTGAGGCTCAAGATATCACGATGCCCTCCCTCTCCCTCCCCCCTCTGTCGCGCGATTGTCCATGCACGGACTTCTGACCGGTCAGGTCGGTGCCCTCGGGGAAGAAGAGCAGCTGGAGGCGCTGGTCGATGGCCGTGAAGTAGTCGAGGTGGCGCGCAATGTGCTGCTCATCCTGCTCCCAGCGTCGTGCAATAAACACAAACGCCGCCACCTGCATGGCCCAGCCTAAGCATACCCACATTGCACAGCGGCACCACGGGGGCACGGAAGGTGTGGGGGGGAAACGGATTTGTTACCGGAAGTCATACCGGTGATCGCCTGTTAATCAAATCACCCCGGACCGTGTCTGATACTATTAGAGCTTGTTACACAAATGGTGTTTTAATAAGTATAGCAGTGATATCACCATCACGAGTGTAAGGATAAAGTTTTATCAACTGACTAAATAACTGTTAATTGCCTCCTTGTAATCTATTGTATGAACCCAGAGAAGCGTCACAGTCTTAATCATAATTTTCAGAAGGGCCCTGCATTGAGGTGTTTGGGTAGTTAATTTTCAATGCTTTCCAACCAAGGTTGAAATTGTTTATGCATTATCTCAGTTGGTCTGTCTGTCCGTCCTTCATGGGGCAGTGGGGAATAAAAACTCTCAAACAAATTAAAATAATCTGTAGGATGTGTTTCTATTCGGGACTTTGCCCGATTGAATAGCGGCCAAACTGATCAAAGGATTGCCCAAAACTTGCGAGACACAAAGCCAAAAGTAATATGTGCAACTATGCAAATTTATTTTACCTAAAGTTACACGTCCGCTTCCATAGTGTAAATTAAATATAGGTACAGAGCATTAACCCATGCATATATAGGATGTTTTTTTACTCGTCATTATTTTGTGTGGGCTTAACTTTGATTGGCCACAAATAACACACACAGAGGAGTGCGATAATGGTACGAATGAAGAAACTTGGTAGAGATGCTTGTAGCCAGAGAAAAAGCGGAAGGTATTGAACCTTGGCTCAAATCTGAGTAAGGAATCCGCAATATGGTCAGTCAAGTGGAGGAAGTTCTACACCGAGGAGGCAGCAGGGAAGGAGCGATTGAGCAGGGCGAGTGAGATCGTGAATTCCAGGGCAGGAGGGGGATGGACGAGGGGGGCAGGGTCGTACCAAAACCAGGTTCCATTCACCATGCGACCTACTGGACATTTGTGAAAAAGAGCATCATAGCTCATCGGATTTCTCCAAGATAAATAAAGATTATGACTTCTGAAAAAAATTCTGATCCTCCACCCCCCCCCCCCCCCCGGTCTCCAACAATGTTGTTATTGTGTGGCCATATTGTTGCATTAATTTAGTTTGGTACTCGAGTGAAGGTCTGTTACGTAACTCAAAGAATGGGGACACATGGTTCCAAATGTTCTATTTAAATTATATTCTGAACAAGCAAAAATTAAACAAGAAAAAAAACACAGAATATAAATTCCTTCATAAAATAAAGCTGATTAAAAAAAAAGATTTTCCTCCGCGATGACATTTTTATTGGTTTTTGCAAGGGTAAGGAAGTAATTGTTGTTTGTGGATCTAAAACGAGGTGCTAAATCTACAGAAATAAACAGGGTTTCGTCGTAACCAAAAACACATGACGAGTGGGGAGATGAAGGAGAGGTCGGCGGCAGTGGGGGGGGTCGCAGGGTAAGAATAGGAGACGAAGAATAAAAATAACCAACGTGATTTATCTTCACGTGTCATTGCGGGCAGCGAGGAGGGCAGTGAGGAGGAGCCCCAATGAACCCCACCGATCTCGGCACACGGGGGCAGCTCAGCCACCCTCCCCTACCCCCCCCCTCCGTCGCCCCCCACTTCGTGTGCACGCTAATTGTCTCTTCTCGTTGGCAAGCACATTTAAAGGAATACAAAAGAAAAAGGAATAACCTTGGAGTTACCGATTGGCTCAGGGGGTCATAGATCCCAGCTCGGCCCAGAGCGCTGAGCCAGCACGACTGAGATTCTGCGTTTGAATCTTGGATGGTCGGATGAGCAATCAGTCAACGTTAGATTCGCAAAAGCAGGTGTGACTGCGGTATCGAACGAGTGAAACCACCATTATTCGATCAAGTGCCATGATTCAGGATCCTAATTACATAGAGGAATACTTTTGTTTTTGCCTGGTGTGTATTTTATTGTTTGTATTGTCTTATTTTGATGTTCAGTTTCATTAATTGCTTTAGCCTAAAAGGTAATATTTACATATGAAAAACTTATTCATCAATAACAATGATTTAAAACATAAGCATATACAGTGAGGGAAAAAAGTATTTGATCCCCTGCTGATTTTGTACGTTTGCCCACTGACAAAGAAATGATGAGTCTATAATTTTAATGGTAGGTTTATTTTAACAGTGAGAGACAGATTAACAACAAAAAAATCCAGAAAAACACATGTCAAAAATGTTATAAATTGATTTGCATTTTAATGAGGGAAATAAGTATTTGACCCCTCTGCAAAACATGACTTAGTAATTGGTGGCAAAACCCTTGTTGGCAATCACAGAGGTCTGACGTTTCTTGTAGTTGGCCACCAGGTTTGCACACATCTCAGGAGGGATTTTGTCCCACTCCTCTTTGCAGATCTTCTCCAAGTCATTAAGGTTTCGAGGCTGACGTTTGGCAACTCGAACCTTCAGCTCCCTCCACATATTTTCTATGGGATTAAGGTCTGGAGACTGGCTAGGCCACTCCAGGACCTTAATGTGCTTCTTCTTGAGCCACTCCTTTGTTGCCTTGGCCGTGTGTTTTGGGTCATTGTCATGCTGGAAAACCCATCCACGACCCATTTTCAATGCCCTGGCTGAGGGAAGGAGGTTCTCACCCAAGATTTGACGGTACATGGCCCCGTCCATCGTCCCTTTGATGCGGTGAAGTTGTCCTGTCCCCTTAGCAGAAAAACACCCCCAAAGCATAATGTTTCCACCTCCATGTTTGACGGTGGGGATGGTGTTCTTGGGGTCATAGGCAGCATTCCTCCTCCTCCAAACACGGCAAGTTGAGTTGATGCCAAAGAGCTCCATTTTGGTCTCATCTGACCACAACACTTTCACCCAGTTGTCCTCTGAATCATTCAGATGTTCATTGGCAAACTTCAAACGGGCATGTATATGTGCTTTCTTGAGCAGGGTGACCTTGCGGGCGCTGCAGGATTTCAGTCCTTCACGGCGTAGTGTGTTACCAATTGTTTTCTTGGTGACTATGGTCCCAGCTGCCTTGAGGTCATTGACAAGATCCTCCCGTGTAGCTCTGGGCTGATTCCTCACCGTTCTCATGATCATTGCAACTCCACGAGGTGAGATCTTGCATGGAGCCCCAGGCCGAGGGAGATTGACAGTTCTTTTGTGTTTCTTTCATTTGCGAATAATCGCACCAACTGTTGTCACCTTCTCACCAAGCTGCTTGACAATGGTCTTGTAGCCCATTCCAGCCTTGTGTAGGTTTACAATCTTGTCCCTGACATCCTTGGAGAGCTCTTTGGTCTTGGCCATGGTGGAGAGTTTGGAATCTGATTGATTGATTGCTTCTGTGGACAGGTGTCTTTTATACAGGTAACAAGCTGAGATTAGGAGCACTCCCTTTAAGAGTGTGCTCCTAATCACAGCCGGTTACCTGTATAAAAGACACCTGGGAGCCAGAAATATTTCTGATTGAGAGGGGGTCAAATACTTATTTACCTCATTAAAATGCAAATCAATTTTTAACATTTTTGACATGCGTTTTTCTGTATTTTGTTGTTATTTTGTCTCTCACTGTTCAAATAAACCTACCATTAAAATTATAGACTGATCATTTCTTTGTCAGTGGGCAAACGTACAAAATCAGCAGTGGATCAAATACTTTTTTCCCTCACTGTAATAGGTCACATTTTCAATTTAAGGCTCTTCTTCATAACCAGAGAGATAGAGTTAATAAGGCTTGGAAACTGCACTTTATACAAAAAATATTTTCCGATCACCATTTTTCAAATAGGCATGTGAATAGTTACCTAATAGTAGCCATTGAGTAACAGACAGCCGTAGTAATAATACATTATACAGAACATGCTATGAAAAAGGGCCACTTTACAAAATGACAGCTATTAATTATTTGAATATATTCCTGTAAGGCAGTGTTGTTGACCTATGTCGTGAGTTTTTGGTGTTTGTGCACAATCTGCCATTGATGGAACACTCATGTATTTAACTTTTTACAATACGTATATATGTGTGTGTTGAACTTCTTTCGCACTATACGTAACCAACCGTGCTAATCGGAGATGTAATACAGGACATTGTGAGACAGAAAGAGTAATGCCTAGACTACAGAACATATCAAACATATCACACTGTTAATAAACATAAGTGGGCTTTGGGTAGGACACGTTTCTGCAAGGAAAGATAGCTGGTCATTAAGAATAATAGCAGTGGTATATTGTTGCATCATGGGATCATGAGCGATGGCAATAGCTTGGGGAGGCCTTCATCCAGCAGCGGGATTGATCATGGCTGACGATGATCAAATCGACGAATCATTACACTTCTGTAATTAATTTATTTCCCAGCGGAGGCGGTGGCAGCACTCGCCCCCTCCAGGACTCACCGAAGCCCGGCACATGCTTGAGCGTCGACTTGAGGCAGATCTTCTCGAGACGCAGGTAGCTGGAGCGGAGAAGGCAGTTCCACAGGAACATCCAGTCGAGGCGCGTGCGGTGGTTCATGATGATGACGCTGCGCTCGCCTGGACGGAATCCGTCGCCCGTCACCACCACCTTGACGCCGAACACCAACTCCAGCAGCGCCTGCGTCAGGTACATGGTTGGCACAGCCAGGGCAACCATAATTGTTTCAATGTAATCATGTTTATTCAGATAATTCCATGGTGCAATGGTTAGCATACTAGACATGCAATCCAGAGGCTGCCCGATGTGATCTCCCGGTATGGCACCCGGCAGTATGTAATGGTCATCGCCACAGATGGTCGACCAGCAGGTCACGTGTGGTGGATTAAAGTGTGGGCACTCTCGCCTCTTTGTGAAAAAGTAGGAAAAAAACATCCTGAGAGGGCCTTCATAGAGCTCCCTCTATTGGAGGGAGCTCTATGAAGGCCACAATACTTATACAAATACCCAAAGCGACAATTGCTAGAGTGATTCTAAGACATTTACATGTACAGCACTTTGTAAATCCACTGCTGAATCAGGGCCTCCCAACACGTGCAGGTCATGGGGGTTATTTATCCAAACTACACCATGTCAGACAGTGCGGTTTGGTAAAGATGGAGAGCATAGATGTTGGCACATAGTACAGTATAATAGAGTTTGCAGCACTGCACCCTGCTGACAATGTGGTATCAGCATCAACAGTGGCAGCAGCAACATTATTATAATCATCGTGCAAATTATCAACAGCAGCAGCATTATCATCATGAGGCTGGTTACAATGAATCTGTTCAATCATGCATGTAATGTTTGATTAAATTATTTACGATTTACTTACAAATATTACCTTTAAGCTAGTGAATGAGATGGAACAAAAGCAATGCATGAGTCAGAACGACGCAAACAATACAAATGATACAGCAGAAATTGTTTTTCTTAAATCAAAGCTTGACCCCAAATTGTGAGACTTCATCAAATCATATAGGGGACTGAACAATTGCATGCTTAATGATCATGGGCAGGGAGAGTGGAGTGGTGGCACATCAGTTAGTGTACTGCGCTATGAACCCAGTGACCTGAATTCCATTCCTGGCCACATTATACATCAGTGTCGAGCAATATCCATACCGGACCTGAGCCCTCACTTCATATAACCGCACTAACCAACGTGGTGAAACAACCCATATGAGCGACACGGCACGGGAAGGCCTTCATCCAAACAGGCTGTGGATAACGAATTTTAATCATGAGCAGCAGCAGCGGCATCGCCATCATCAGCAGCGAGTAAATGGACACGCAGGTGAGGAGGCGATGAAGAGGGGAGGCCTTACCACAGGTAGCGTTAGCCAGGTGGCAACGATGCGATCGGTGAGCCAGCGGTACCAGGGCGGGTTGACGAGCAGCAGAGGCAGGAAGGGTCCCAGCATGAACACGCTACCCAGGAAGCTGCCCAGGAAGAGCATGGTGGCAAAGTACACGCCGCCCAGCGACACCTGCATGGCGGCCCCCTCTGCCGTCCACCACTCCCCTTGTTGTTGGTCACTCCTCTACTCTGTGCCTTGTCGACTTGTCCACTCTCTGAGACACTCGTCCACCCCGTGTCTTACTTGGTTGTCCAATCTCCTGACCTCCCATTCACTCTGCCGCTCAATCGCTTGGCTCTCCTCCGTGTCTGTGTACAAATTTTGGCACAATGAAGGCAAACATGAGACCAAAAGTTGTCCATCATATGAGAGCACTGTATTGTGCTATGATTAGTGTTAATCATTACTATATTACGATTGTTACAGGTATGATATACAATGTGAAATTCTATATTCCTATGGTGGGGCCAAGTTACATTAAATTACTCGCAACAGTCAACTTCCTTCCATCGAGCAATGCAGTCTCACCAGGTGGTGCTCATGATACACACACTGCAAGTATAATGATTCATGATTATTCTCTATTGATGATGGTTATGCGGATGACAATTATGATATATAACAATGCATGGTAATGATGAAGATGATGGGTATTAAGCTGCTGCTGCTGCCAATGATGAGCGGACGCTGTATGAAGATGTGAACTCAGGTTCTCATGTCTGGGCGTTCTCCTGCTCTACAATCCACACTTGTCCCACATATCCCACTTTGCAACGCTTCTGCACTATTCTATAGTAGGTAAACCACAACTCCAGCGCACATCTGACCTGAAAAAAAAACACCCAAGCGAGAATTATACAACCACCTGGCAATCAGAGCAGAGGCCCTCAGATTAACTCGCAATCGGCTCAACAGTCCAAATTTAGTCGTTCCACCATTAATAGAGAGAGCCGCATTCGACAGCTGCTTCATTTGCTCACCGAGATTGGAGGAGTGAAACCAGGCTTGTGGCCATGGGCAGACGCCACGGTGCCCCCCCCCCCCACCTCCCCCCACGCTACACACCAGTAGCTGATTGCACAAACTACCTTAAGTAATTGTTTTCTCTCGATTTATACTGAGTTACACACCAAAGTCAAGTGGAATTCCACCGAAGACGTTGTACATCTACAGCCATTTTTGCTAAGCCACTGCTGCACGAGGGTCTCTCTCCCCCAAACCGTGTGGGCTATTTGACCATACTTCCCCATGCTGGTCAGTGCGGGTTAGTTCGTGGAGGGGAGGCCATGTATAGGAACATCGAAGTACAGTACAACAATGCATCCTGCTGTACTGCCCTCTTTGGTGCCTCGAGCATAGCACTGCCCCGAGACGCCTATGACAACCTATTGCACGTGGTGGTCAACGATGCAACCCACCTAATCCAAGCACTACCCAGGCTAAAACCTGCTACGCTTTTGAGCTCTGATGACACTGAGCTCATTCCCAGCGATTTGGTTTCAAGCCTCGGGTCTTTAATGCAACCGTAACTGGCAGAAAATGATTTCCAACGCACGATTCAGAGCCTTCTGGTCTCAGCGAGCTATCAAAGTGAAAATGGTTGCCTGCTTAAAACAAACATTGGGTGGCACTCATCTCCTATTCCTCAGCCCGTTGTGTGTAATTCCACATTCCTACGATGGCAAAGTACTTGCATATGATGTCTCCAGCTTATGCTTGTCCCTCGATCCATGTGTTCCTCTTTTCCATCTTTTAGTGCAACTGCAAGCATGCACTTCGCTTATTGTTCAATTTTATTTGTCAATATCAATGTTCCTGATCCATGTCATAGCACGTACTACACACCGATTAAAAATTTGGTCAGTTATGCCACTTGGTATGTGTTGCTTTACAGTTTTTCACAAGGACTCCAACATGATTGGCATCTTCTCGTTATATAATTTTGATTCCGCTCTGCCTTTAATAACTGCCCAAGGTATACATACCCCTGCAGTGTTTTCCAGTCGTGTCTCTTCAACAAACATCTTCGATGCTTAAGCAAACTTATGTTTTTACTCATATTTAGCTTTTGATTTAAAGCTTTCGTGACTGCAGGGATTCATATTATTGGTTCTTTCGGTAAAGTCACGTAGAAGGGAAACAATAAAATAATAAAGATATAAAATAATAAAATTCTCACGACGTTTCGACTGCAACACAAGCAATCATCAGGTGTGAAAACCACAGCAAGAAAATTTGTTTCAATGATATTGTATAGTATGTCGCAAGCTCCATTAACACGACTGGCACATGAACTTCAGCGTATCGACAGATGTACAAAGGTCAATCGTCACATACACACACTGTACACGTGTCCAATTTCCATAATTAACAAAAGGGCCTCTTTCACCACCCTTAAATAACGTAGTGTATGTCCATCCAGAAATGGGCCTTCTGGATCCATGGTTTACAGCAGCATTGGTCAAGCAAAAAAAACAACTCCTGTACCGATTTAGAATTTTCTGAGCACTCATCAGCAGTGGAGCCTGTTAAACAATTTCTGTTGATTTTCCTGGTGTTAAAGGCAAGGCATGAACCCCCTCCACAGACACTTGAACACCTTTGGGGCCAATACAATGTGTTTGTTGGTGGTGACACAGGCCCTAGTCTGCTTTCACACAGCTATTTGTCAGTTATAATGTATTACTGCACCAACAATCCATCAAAACAAAGTTTAATAAATTAATTCAGCACCATTATATAGTAACATCTACAAACCCACTCAAATTACAAACGTTCTACATATTTACCTAATCTTGAAGGAATTATTGCAATGAACAATCATTACTCAATCCACTACTGGATTAAGGCATCCCTACATGATGGGAGTCTCGAGGGATTTTGGCCATACTTCACCAGACTGGTCAGTGCAGGTTGATAGAGGTGGGGGGGGGTGAAGGACAGTCACAGATTCGTGTATCACCGCCGATCTTAGTCACGGTCAGGAATCGAATTATTGTTGACGAGTTCACAGTACAGCACACGTTAACCACTGTGACACTGCATATACGCTTTCACTCTTTATGGATACCTACAGATCAGGGCTCCCGGCACACCACATTTATTTTGCGCATGGATGCGGTTCGCAGCCACATGCCTACTGAATTGTACCACGGACCCGGAAAACATTCAGCGAGCAAAACGTCCTGATATAAATTATATTTCCACTCCTATTGCTCCATTATCATATTATAGATATATCCACAATTGTTTTTCTGTGTTGTAAACACTATTAACCCACCATGTGAGTCGCACAGCAATGGCGTGTAATTGAAATGCAAAAACACCCGTTCAAATGAAAATATAGGCCATAGTATTGGGTATATTTCATAGCACGCCCTCATGGTAATTAAAATTACAAACACGTTACAGAAAACCCAATAAATAGCACACGACACAGCGTACAAATCACGCACACTCGTACAAACAAAACGTCTTATTACAAAAGGACATTAAATGTACTGTAAACAGCACGTGCATATGCAGCCTAATTACTGTATAAATCGCCGACCACAAACGCAAATAGCAAAATATAAGGCGAAAAATACCTTTAAATAATTAGTCTTGTAGTTATTTCACCCAATTTTCAAGGTCACAAGATTAAGTATCCTTCCAGACGTTTTTGGACAGCAGTGCAGCCGCTGTTAATTATCAACACAAGTGTTCTACGTTTACATATTATTTTAAGTTAATTATATTATTAACGCTGCAATTTTAATTAACTTTTTTTTTCCCAAAGGCACTTCAACCTGCTCTGGTCCACATATTTTATTCCAACATTGTGTGGGTTCATGACAGTTTTTCCAGTAACATTTTAGATTAGAATTGAGCCACTCCAACATCTTGCAATGTGGTTGTGAATACCTTTGGCGAGAGCCGCGTACCTCTCCCCTTAATATGTATTTTGGTACTTAACTGATTCAACATTTAGCGTGGCTGTGCCGTTTTTGCAAACGTTATTTCAATTACTTCTAAATACATTGTTTGTGCGTGCCTCTGTTTGTGAGCAGCTGGGATAAATGCATCAATTTCCAGCAAGTTAAATGCCTCCACCATTAGGTAGATAAACCTTTCCCAAACCCAAATCTGCTGCCAACGATCCCCGCAAAACATGTTTTTTTTTCTTTTTAATGACACAATACGTGCCATACGATACGTCAAATGTTCAACGCCAACACACCTTAGTTTTTAAACGCGTTCACGGTCCGAACTGGCCAAATACATGCTAAACTACACTCCACGCCAATAACAAACGATACAGAGTTCACCCCACCGACCGCCTGACAAAAATCGTCTCGCGTGCTCACAGCCACCCTCACCCGTCTCAAGATCCGAGCAGGGTCGGCCCTCGGATGAACTTTAAAACGTTAACAACGTAAACATTATTACCGTTGCGCAACTGCGACAACAATAGTTAAGCACTGCGAAGGGGAACGCGCATCCGCCCTGCGATGAACGCCCGTGGATTTTTTGACAACCGGAACCAACAATCGGTCGAGGAGGTGGTGGGGGGGGGCGCCACATTTTTGTTCCGCGCGGTGTTGATGGCGCGGGCGGGCGGGGCGGGGCGGAAGCGGCGCGTGACAGAAGCAGTGTTTCCGTTTCCTCCGGACGATTTGCTTACGGGATCGCTTCCGGGTCTTATCGGTTTCCCGTCTTATTATTGGCGCGCGCGCGTGTGTATGTGGAGAAGGGCGGGGCATGCATCACGTGTCTCATCGATTTCCGGTTCCGGCTTCACCATACCGTGCCCCACCCACCACAACGCTACTTGCCCCGTGGTGCGTATCGCGTGAGCAAGGTGCGTCGCTGTTACAACGTTATAATTGTCACGGCGAATTTTAAGGGTCAATTATTCTTTCTTTCGTTCCAATTCAGTGTGCGCGCGCGTGTGTGTGTGTATTTTTTTTAGATGCTGCTGAACCGCGTGGTGAGACGCGCCGGGCTGGCGAGGGCGATCGCTTGGTGCGGCCCACAGGCCAGCAGGGAGAAGCACATGTCCCGTGCGTGTTGACACCGCGTTGCGAGTGCGAGTCGGGTTTCACGGTCTCCGCGAGAGAGATTATCCCCCCGTTTCCCCCGCATTTAGCCTCAGTAGTCAACAACGTTGTTCGGTGATGGCGCGTCGGGTCGTGGCGCAAGGGCGCTGCGACGTTTCGGGCAATGGCCCTTTCGTGCTGTGCCAACAATCTCACCTACGCTTGACGCGAAGCTGTCCTGCTCCCTCCTTTTGGCTGTCATTTGGGCACCAGTCTTGCCCGTTAGCCGTCAACCTTCCTAAAGATGTGTTGTGATCAAACCAACTCTCCTTTTTCATAAATATTCTGTACTTTTTTTATTCCAGTTTATTTGCCAGTCATGTTTACGATCAATTTCACGAATGTCAACATACTTAATATATATGTCGGTCATAGTAACGCCATGCAAAATTATACATGACAGTCCATGCAAGGATGTAATCTATATATAGCATTTAACACGTAGGCTTACGCGACCTATATAATCCATAATGCAAAAACGTCGTACCCAGATTGTAAATATGACTTGGCTCTCCAACACACCGGTGTGCTGTACTAGTGACGAATTGGCACGTTCTGTTTACGTGACAACCCTTACTAGTTGGCTGTGTCGGGTGGTGGCGGGTTTTAACGACACATTTACGCGATCTAACCGAACCCCCACCCCTCTATTATGGATTGTCACCGATGGAACTGTATCGTGTGTGAGTAGGTGTGATGGCATCGGAGTTAATTTGTGCGGTTTTTAAAAAAAATGAAAGTCATTCGGTAATTGTGGGCTAGAGGGTGAGTGGGAATGTAGTGCACATACCTCTTGTAAAGATGGTCCATTATAGACAACATTTTTGCGTAAGTTGTGTTGCTATTAGAGATCTTATCCAAAATCTGTTATCTGCTGAATGTTTTCATTTTCGTCAGGATTTAATTTTAATGAATATCCACTCATATGTTTTGGTTCTTTCGGTAAAGTCACGTAGAAGGGAAATAATAAAAATAAAACATATGATAAAATTATCACGACGTTTCGGCCACAACCCAAGCAGGACGGCTGCTTGCGTAGTGCAGTGCACTAACCATCGCGCTAGAGTTCCCGTTTGAAGGAAGATGTAACCCAAACAATGTTTAGTTAATAAATTCCTAGTCAGCGTCCGGGGGAGTCCAACAAGAGTTTGAAACTTTGTTCGTAAAAAAATTATATAATTTAAAGTTTTAGTTGTGCTCACCTTTATTAAGGATATGGCTCTACTCTCGTACATTTAAATACCTAATTGCCCTCCATTGTTGGCTGCACGGTGGCGACACCACTGGTGAGCATTATGGCTGCACGGATGAAACTTTTAAGTAAATTTTTATTATTATTAACAAACGTTGAAAATTATGTTGTACAGCCCAGAAGTATATTTAGAACAGGTGAGGAGACAACCTGTCATGTGATATTTTGCGGCCGCAGCCATTTGATTTAATGATCACTGTAAACATCTGAGCTGCATTTCGATTTAAAGCTTTCGTGACTGCAGGGATTCATCTTCTTGGTTCTTTCGGTAAAGTCACGTAGAATTGAAATTAAATAATACAAATAAATCATAATATGTTTAATTTGTATTATTTTATTTCAGAAGATGAATCTGAGCTACACTAATTGGGCACTAGGACTTACTTTTTTGAACAAGTTTGACCGAGGTCTTTGTTAATGTGTGGCCCGCAAAGGTATTTGAAAGTCTTATTCGGCCCTTAGGAACATTTTACCCCAACAAGTAATTGGTAGTTTGCGTGTTTCTTTTATCACCATCAGCTGCATGGGATCACAATCTCCTCTTCTACCACAACACCTTGATATCCACCTGTGCCCCCCCCCCACCCCGTTCTCCCCCTCGCTCCCCACCAGCAGTCGACCTCCGTGAAGGTATGGCGCTCCCGTCCACCTGGGACCGCTTCTACGCGGAGAAGCGCGCCGGCGACTTCCGCCACTTCGACTGGTTTTTCGGCTACAGCGCCGTCTCGGAGCAGCTGGTGCCGTTCGTGCGCGGCGGGGCCCGCGACGGAGCGTGCCACGTGTTGGACGTGGGCTGCGGCACGTCGGACTTTGGCGCGTCGCTCTACCGCGCCTCGCGTCTGCCCGTGCACGTGAGCTGCGTCGACTTCTCGCCTGTCGCTGTGGAGCTGATGGAACGCCAGTGGCGCGAGCGCCCGCCGGCGCCCGGACACCCGTCCTCCACGCTGCGCTTCATGCTGGCCGACGCGGCCCGCCTAGGCGGCCTTCCGGGCTTTGAGGACGGTGCCTTCGGCCTCGTGCTGGACAAGGGCACGGTGGACGCGGCAATCCGCGCCAACGACGGGGGGCGAGCGGCGCGCCGGCTGCTCGCCGAGGGGCTGCGCCTGCTGCGGCCCGGCTGCGGCGCCCTGCTGCAGTTCTCGGACGAAGACCCCGACGCGCGCTGCCCCTGGCTGGAGGAGGCGGCGGCGGTGGCCGGCGAGGGGCCAGGCCGCGTGGCCGTGACGGCCCGCGAGCTGGGAGAGTTTCGAGGCGTCGCATACTACATGTACGTGCTGCGCAAGCAGGAAGTCGACGATGACGAAGATGACGACGACGACGACGATGATAAGAAAAAGGACTGAGGAGGAGTGGTGCTGGTAGATGGAAGAGTGTCCGGTGTGGTACGATTACTCGGCATGTAATGATTAAACACCCCTCCCCAACTAATATACCTAGCAATCTGGGGTTGCAACATAATTTGGGTTCATGAATCGAATAGACATCAATTCTAGTCTTATTTTTACCATCTCGTTTCTTTAGTTTATTATGGACAGTTTTACTGGCTTCTTTAGTGTATATTAAATAAAAAAAATATTAGTAAATTGTTAAACATTTCCTCTTGTAAAGCCTCTAGTGGCTGCAGGGTTCACATGAGTGAATTACTAAAAAAAAATATACACTCATGGTTCGATGCATGTATCGGCATGTCATTCGGTGAATTGATGCATTGTTACATGCCTGGTAAATACTGTTGCATTAGTTATAAGTTTTGACCTAATGATAAGAGGGTGATTGTCAGTTAACCTAGGGGTGGCTTCATTAGTCCGCGAGCTGTTATCTGCTGAAACCTCGAGCGCTTGTTTATTTTTATATAAAATAATTTCAATGCTGCGGGTAATATATTCTCTTGCATTGGGGTGGCCTGCATAGCTACTGCAAAGCCATTTAAATCATTCCATTGTCCATAATTTAGTTTTTTTGGGTTCGATTGCGCAAATACAAATGTGTCGCACCCGACAGCCAATTAGTTAGGTTTGTCACGTAAACAGAACATGCCAATCCACAACATTTACAATCTGAGTACGACGTTTTGCCAGTAATTACAATTAACTTCATCAGGCGACAGCCAGATTTGTGGAGAAGTACTTCGATTTAATGACACATTTATATTTACGCAATATAATCCAAAAAAAACCTATATTATGGATGATAATAGGTGCGAAAGCCTACGTGTTAAACATTCCATTGTCGTTCATTTGCTTATTTTGCTTAATTGGCTGGTTGCATTCATACCAATTGCACCGACTGCTGTATCGATGCGAATGTAACTGCATCAGCCAACCCGGACTCCTTCCTCTTAACTCCAGTGCTTCCTGACAGTGGGCACTTGAATATTTGTCATGCCAGTTGATTTATCTACTGGCTCTGGACACCCACACAGTGAAAGAAAAAGTTGGTGTTACAATGGGGAATGAAGCTCATCACTGGTCATGATGATGAGGATTTGTAATTCACTCCAGTAGAGTTTTTGTAGTGTGTTTTGGCATAGTTTAAATGTCATTTTCCTATTGTTAAATGCCTCGGTCGCAGTTTTTGTGTTATTGTCATTATTTTCACATGAGCACTTTTTGCTGGTCACTAACTCCTACTCTACATATATGTTGGACATTTTTTGTGATCTACCCAAAAAAAACCCACCAAAAAAGGTATTTTTCAAAAAAAGATGCAATTTAATTGGCCTTATCTCAAGCTGCACCTTCCTGAAAAATGGTGTTGAAGACCCAGGTGTTTCTGGGTGAACATGTTACATTATTGTAAACGCATATCTTTGCTAACATGCATATTTTGTATGTTTTTTTTTAACACAAGACACCATCAGGTGTCCGCAGTGTAATTGCGCAGTTGCGCTTAGTTGAACAGAGGGGTGACTGCAATGTGTAACTTACAGTGCAGTCGCCGGATCCCACAAGCAGAGTCAACCTATAACATCCCCAGTCTCCATCAAAACATTTCTCCCCATGCACCACAAGCGTCAAACGATGTTGAAGTTTTAAATCGCAGCCCCTTGTCAATCCGTTGCTGGAGGAAGGCCTTCCAATGCTGTGTCGGTCATGGGGGTTGTTTGACCACACTTCACCACGCTGGTCAGTGGGGGCTCAGAAGTGGTTGAGATATCGCTTACAAATGTCAAACTTGATTCACGAGAGTTTATCGCGCGGTGCTCTAACCACTTAACCACCATTCGATCACAGTTAAAGTTGTGCATGCGAAATTTGACTATTTGGCTTGTGGAAGGAAAACTTGTGTCATGTGCATGTTTTTTTTTATATTTGACGGACATTTACAAACGAACACTGGCTGTTAACGTGCAAGAGTACACCACCGCTTTTTTGGGTATAAATGTTCAATCATGGAAACTGCAATGGTGTCAATACCCCCTTTGTAATTTTATATTATGCACTTACGTGAGGTTTTGTCGTGAGCTGTATTATTTTGTAATTGTCTACTTGAATTTAAAACTTTAATAAAGCATAGAGGAAATGCAAATCAAAAGGTGACCTCTTTTAAAGCATGCTCCGTGAGCAAGACATGGCAGGTGTTTAATATAAAATACATGTTACAGTAACGTCTGTATTTATGTGTACACGCACGTACATACACGACGACACGCTCGTGACACTGTAAACATACGGTACGACGGACAAAGCCTCGATACAAATCACTTGAAACTGGACTGAGCTCTGCATACGGCTGATAATAGTAACAATACTAGTTATATAATACCAATAACGTTAATGACTACGGTGAACATTAATACACTGGGTGTTCACTCCGCACCACACCCCAAACAACATCAACTATTGACCGACTGTTCCTTAGAGCTCTCTTTCACAAATGCTAACGCCTCTTCGAGAGAGCTGTCATTTCTCCAGAAGCAATTCTAAAATGTGTGGGGGGGTTTTACAAGTTTGTGAAAGAAGCAAGCTTTATATTTAACCCGGCCTTAAATGACTAGTAACTCGTGGTTAACCAGAGTAATCGGGGGTGGTATGACACAGATAAAGTAAATACATGTAAAAACATGTAAATTTGGCTATAAAAAATGTTTTGTTTACCGACATGGAATGGGGGTGAAGACTAGGTAATGTGTTCTATTTTTGGGGGGGGAATTGTTTTAAGTACTCTGCTTGCTTGGGTTGTTTGCTGTCACGTGGGCATTGAGACACTGACCCTCAAGAGAGGAGCAGCTAATAATGGGCACAGAGGATATTCGAGGTAATTGTATTGGTGAGTCACTCTTTAAATGAACAGCTGCCTTTGAATGAGGAACAAAGTTCAGTCTATAAATCAGCACAGAAGACATTTTCTGCTCTATTTGTTCATCTCCACGAGCCGCTCGTCAATACTTACTCTGGATCACTTGATTTGTGGTACATTATCTTATTATTTACACCTTCCACGACGAGAAAAACATTTTAAGAAATTTACCCTGTGCTTTCGATTAACAGTTTAAAAAGGTTTACCCAACCGTTACTTTTAACATTGCCGTTTGCGCGATCGACTCCCGGCGACGATGGGAGGATGCCCGTGTGGGTTTACAAGAGGCACGGGGAGACGGAGGCCTTCATCCAGCAGTGGATTGATCATGGCTGCTGACGACGGGCGAGGGGAAGGGCAGAGGTGGGGCCCTGATGTCCCCGTCTCTTCTTCCCCCATCGCCACTCTTGCTTCCAAGCACCTCAGTCCTCAGGGCCTCCTGGGTGAGGTGGGTCACCTGGGCCCTCAACTTTCCATGGCGGCTCCACGGGGCCCGATGCCGTCCCTGCACGTGGGAACAGGGCAGTACGTGTGTACCCGGGACAGGACACTTGTGGATGCACTCGCATAGCTGGGGGTACTCTAGCCGACATACGCCCAGGGCCAGATTAACACGGAGGCCCCCAGAGGCTGCAGTCCTGAAAAAAAACATGCGGGCTTCATATTGCTTGAAACAATACTGTAGCACAGTGGTGCATCATATAGGTGCAGTAATTTAGTTATTAAAGACAGAATTTCCTTGTGTGTTACTGCCAGTTTTGCAATTTGAATATCAAATTGGGTGGTGGTAAAACAGTAAAAGGGAAGGCATTTAATATAGAGCCCCCCCCAAACTGAAACAACCCCAGACCCCCATACAACTTAAACCGAGCCCTGAAACAAGTATACTTTACTGGGTTTATACTGGTTCGACTGTTGTGAAAGGAGTGTGGAACCTATAGTAATAGGTTTTTACCCTTTTAGCTGGCACAAAAACTGACACCTTTATACAAGGGGTCATGTTTGCAATAACCACAACACAAGCAGTCAAAAATGCAAACAAAAAGAAACAACTCTGATAATGATATGCACTGTCCTTGAATTTGATTGGTCCACACCCGAGACGGCTTTTCTTGAGTTGTACGCCTTATGGTGTCATCTGGTCCAATACCAGTGGAGACTAGGCTCTAAGAAAAGCCGTCTTGGGTGTGGACCAATCAAATTCAAGGACAGTGCATATCATTATCAGAGTTGTTTCTTTTTGTTTGCATTTTTGACTGCTTGTGTTGTGGCTATTGCAAACATGATCCCTTGTATAAAGGTGTCAGTTTTTGTGCCAGCTAAAAGGGTAAAAACCTATTACTATATCTTGTTACTGGCAAAGGTGGTCTCATAATGTAAAAGAGTGTGGAACCTTTCCCTTACTGAGGGCCAAAATGGACTTTGAAATACATTTGGTGGGTAACGACACATTACCAGGGACCTCTATAATTTACTTTACCCTTGCAGTGACAGAAGTGACTGGGCGCACTGAATTTATAAACAGTTTTTGGCATTTTGGAAAATATTTCCCTTGTAACCGATTCGTGTGGCTAAAATGCTTGCAGTAGTGATGGATGAATATTATTTATATTGTTTCAATATTGTTTGCAGCCGTTTTAAAGTGGTAGGTCTCATGTAGCCACGGGATGTGTGAAATAAAGTCGTGGGCCTCATCCGGCCCATAGGATATAAGTGCCCTATCCCTGGATAAGATTTATTGTCAGGTGGTAGTGGGTAGTGCTTAGAGGTGGGATACAATGATGGTTTTGAGACTTTGTTCATGCTTTCCTAGGTAAATAAAGCATTGCAGGATGTTACTAAAGTACTTTTTCTTATTTCGTACGGCTGATGTAGATGCAGAGCAACAAGTACAATTTCACATTCATGTGGTCAAGCCAGATAACTACAGCACTAATAATGTAATTCACTGTGTAACAAAAATATATTCCTGGATAGTAAGTGTTATTTTCTAATTGCTTATGCCTCAAAAGTACAGAAAATGGCTGTTATTCCCCACACACTTTGCTTTTGTGACCAGGACAGTGATATTTTGAAATTTACCATTTTCAGTGAGAAAACGTGGTGTGCATTTGCGTCATGCTTTCACGTAAAGTCCTGGTCACAAAAGCAAAGTTGGTGGGGAATAATAGCCATTGTATATACTTTTTAGGCATCAGCAATTAGAAAATAACACTTACTACCCAGGAACAAAAATCGTGTTACATCATGTAATGATCCAGTTGTGGGTTGACTTAAAGGGCTGTGTATGTAGTCATGTATATATACCAATGAACATCACTAGTGAGTGGTGGTGGCTCCATACATGGGCGTTCTTGAATGCCAGAGGAGCATTTGATCCACCGCTCTCGCTCCACTGCTGGCTGAGTCTCGGGGAAGGGTTCCTCTTCAGCCTCCTCTTCCCCCTCCTCATCCTCAGCCTCCTCGTCATCTTCAGCAGAGAGCACCTCCTCGGGAGGCCAACGCAGCTCCCCGCTTTCGACCTGCTCCCGGAAAATGGTGGGAGAGAATCGGACGGAGTCAACTCTGGACTATCCGGGGGGAAATTTGTGGAGGGGTCGCCCAGATAAAACCTGAACATGGAATATTTAAAAACACCTGCCAAAATGAGCTTCATAGCTCATCGGATTCCTCCAGCATGAAGACATTCTGATTCTGAAGTGTAGGTTATAGGCAAAAAACATTTTTTGGCTCAGCTATATACGATGGAAGTGGACATGTAAATGTTATCGTCTGTTTCTTTAAGTAATCATTTTCCACGTTGGGTCCTGAATCGGTGACCCTTGGCGAGTGAGTAGAAGCAGATGGTAAACCAGCATGCATAAAGGGTATTAGACCCACAATGCACAGCGAGGAAGTAATAAATTCTGTACAATTTTCACACTTGGCTGGGGCTGGCCTCGGGAGAAGTAACAAGGCCCCACCCCATATTTTTAGTCGGTGCCCGGCTCAGCTCAGTCTTGAACAGCAGCGTGAGTTGCTTCCAAAGATGGATGAGCTCGGCCGTGACTTAGCTCACCTCTCGGACACGGGTTCATGGAAATCCCGAGCGTGGCTGAGTCCACGCTCAGAGCCGGCTCACTTGAGCCAGAACCAACTCTGTGACTAAGAATGCAGGCCTAGCCAGGGGATTCACACCTCATTCCCGTCCGTGGGTTCCACCACGATGGACGGGAGCCGCTGCTTATTCGCCCTGAAAGCGGCAGCCGCACTTGCAGAGCCACTGCTGCTGATGATGTTGCTGCTGATGCTGCTGCTGCTGATGATGTTGCTGCTGATGCTGCTGAAGCCACCGGCTTGCACGCTGTCGCGTGGGTCTGGAAAAATCTGCGAGCACACGTTGAGTCGACCACATACCTGTCAACCCCTTATCAGTGCCCTACCGTATTACAGACCAATTCAGACCTTATTGGTCACCCCGTGCCCTTATACATTTTCAACGTTCATCCTATAAAGTCCCATCACAAGGGAGAAACAGAAAGACAAAAAACTAAAATGTTGCGCGTATTGAAACGGCTGTACGCCGTATGGAGCTGACAACTCAATTTCCCAGTACAAGAATAGGGGGTAAACCGTATGGGTTGACACGGTATACGACCACGTGAATGGCGCTGTGAACGACAGGACTGAAACGGCGAACAAAAAGTGACAGTGGGCACTGGCGCAGTGCAGAGGTGGGGTCAACAGAAGGGCAAGTACTGATGGCTGGTTGGTAGGGGATGGAAGTAGCGCTGGTACTAGTGGCTGGTTGGTAAGGGTTAGATGCAGGGCTGGTACTAGTGGCTGGTTGGTAAGGGTGAGAGGCAGGGCTGGTACTAGTGGCTGGTTGGTAAGGGTTAGATGCAGGGCTGGTACTAGTGGATGGTTGGTAAGGGTTAGATGCAGGGCTAGTACTAGTGGCTGGTTGGTAAGGGTTAGATGCAGGGCTGGTACTAGTGGCTGGTTGGTAAGGGTTAGACGCAGAGCTGGTACTAGTTGCTGGTTGGGAAGGTTTAGATTCAGGGCTGGTACTAGTTGCTGGTTGGTAAGGGTTAGATGCAGGGCTGGTACTAGTGGCTGGTTGGTAAGGGTTAGATTCAGGGCTGGTACTAGTGGCTGGTTGGTAAGGGTGAGGTGCAGGGCTGATACTAGTGGCTGGTTGGTAAGGGTGAGATGCAGGGCTGGTACTAGTGGCTGGTTGGTAAGGGTGAGAGGCAGGGCTGGTACTAGTGGCTGGTTGGTAAGGGTGAGAGGCAGGGCTGGTACTAGTGGCTGGTTGGTAAGGGGCCGTCCATAAATTACTTCACGCACCTAGGGGGGGAGACAACACGTTCTACTTAATTAAATATATTTGTAATAAATGTTTTCTACAACATCAGAGTGCAGCGGCACATTAAATACGCACTACAATGACAATAGTTTAAAGCGATTTGAAGCATGTGAGCTTTGTGACGTCATATTTTAGGGGGGGGGGTTGACTTTTTGTGACGCCGTGTGACGATGGGGGGGGGTCAAAAATCGTCCAAAATCGCGTGACGTCATTTATGGACGGCCCCTAAGGGTTAGAGGCAGGGCTAGTTACGAGTGGCTGGTTGGCTAGTTGGTTAAGAGGCAGGGCGAGTACTGGTGGCTGGTCGGCGAATTGATCAGGGTAACCCACTCAGACACCTACCACCCAACACACACAAGCAGAGATCCCAAGCCAAGCTTTAACGGGCTTCTGGGGGGGGGCAGTGCTAGTAGCGAGCACCTACTAACGCGTGCACAGAACACACACACTCACACGACAAAGACCCCCTGCCCCCCCCACCCCCGTATAGCCTTGACAGACTTTTTGTGGCAAGTGCTACAGGCACGCACGCACGCATCACCCCCAGCACCCCGCGTTGGGAGTTCTCGCCTGGAAGGCGCCGCTCTCCCGCGTGGCTGCGTGAGTTGGCCCCGCGTTCTCCATGGGAAGCGGTGGCTTTCACCCGGAGTCGCTTGCTCGGGATCCTCCCCAGCTCTGCGGCAGCAGGGGCAACAACGACAGCGGCCGTGCAGAATGCGCGTATTGCAAGGGATACCTGGGTCTGGAACTAACATTCCGTGAGCATAGGTGGGCGGGGTGGACGTGCCTGGCCCCCCGGTGCAATTGCATCGGGGGGCCGGGCCAGGCATTCGTGATGTCAATTCCCTGCCAATATTCAAGTCCCAAGCTCAGTTTGTTGTGCTTCCCCCTCCCCCGCCTCCCGCGCGCACCTCCGATAAGCACGGTCGTTCGACGTACAGATTGTAATGTAGCTCTCGGAGACACCGTGTTGTCTTCCTGTACGTTTATTCTGAATAAAGTCCACTGACAACAACTCAACGAGTAACCGCGAGCGACTGCGTGCGCTTGGGGTAATTAGACGACTCTATTCTGAGACGACGTAGATTCTTTGTCTCAAGACATCTCGAAGACGATGGAGATGAAAGACGACGGCGATTCCCCACACCAACAGCGGTTCTCGCCGGCTCTTAGGGGCCGTCCATAAATGACGTCACGCGATTTTGGACGATTTTTGACCCCCCCCCCCTGCCCCCTTAGTCACACGGCGTCACAAAAAGTCAGACCCCGCCCCCCTCAAATATGACGTCACAAAGATCTGCCCCCCCCTCCCCCCCAAAATCATATTTCCATTTGGAAAATAAAACATGCTTCAAATCGCTTTAAACTATTGTCATTGTAGCGCGTATTTATTGTGGCGCTGCACTCTGATGTTGTAGGAGTGTTGTTATAACAAATCTATATTTATTTAAAGTTGCGCATTTTGATGTGACGTCACATTTCTCAACTCACCCCCCCCCCCTTCGTCACACATCGTCACAAATGTCTGACCCCCCCCCTCCCCCACCTAGGTGCGTGACGTAATTTATGGACGGCCCCTCTCCCGCCATTGGATCCCGTACTCCCCCTCACGTGACCCTGTCAACACTCGTCCCATCAATCATCATTAGCACGTGCATTAGTAACCATGGTTCCCGGGTGGAACCAGATTGTCCCTCTATAGCTCCGTACTGTCTTTACACATGCATACAAGACCCTACCTCTTACTGGTAGTAGGAAACGTAGCGGACTGGAAGCCCAACCGGGATTAATTCACAGGAGGCAGGGGATTAATTGTGTATGTCTGTGGATGTCTGTCCACGTGGGAGGGGTGGGGCAGAGGTGGAGAGGGGAGGGTAGGGAGGGGCTGGGTGGGGAGGGGCTGGGTGGGGTGGGGAGAGGCTGGGTAGGGCTGGGTGGGGGGTGGGAGGGGTGGGGCTGGGTGGGGAGGGGCTGGTCACCCCGTGGTGCCCTTATATGGACTGGAAGCCCAACCGAGATTAATTCACAGGAGGCAGGGGATTATAACACTGCACTTTCTGGTGCGACCTCTTTTACACTGCACTTTCTGGCGTCGTTTTATAATTCTGCTCACTTTTCATTTTGCTTTCTTCTGCGCACGATCCTGACAAGTTTGGCTTAAATATCCGTACATAATTACTTTAAAATTTCCTACCAGCCCCTTCCGCGGGAATGTGTTCCCCCGTCTGTCTGTGACTATCTCAGTCTGCGAAATAAATGTTACTCTCTGATTTCTGCACGACGTCTTGACATGCGGTCGCATTTAGACACCGCTAGCAATTGGCTGGTTACCCGTGTCCACGCAGCGTGAAGAGGAGTAAGAGTAAAGGAGGTCATGAAAAGGAGGAATGGGAAAGAGGACAGAGAAGATAATTAATGGGACATAGGAGGGAAAGGAATGGACAAACTGGACTAAAGGGTCGGGAAGGACGAGGATAGTGAGGAAGCGCCTGTCTTCACACGTGGGGCAGCGGGGAGAGGAAATTGATTCACAGCGGTGGTGGCCACACAGCAGTCACGTGGTTGGCGGGAGACTTTGGCTGATTTAAATATATCTATGAGCTGTATAAGGGGCCGTCCATAAATGACGTCACGCGATTTTGGACGATTTTTGACCCCCCCCCCCCCATCGTCACACGGCGTCACAAAAAGTCAGACCCCCCCCTCAAATATGACGTCACAAAGCCCTGCCCCCCCTAAAAAAAATTAAACATGCTTTAAATCGCTTTAAACTATTGTCATTGTAGCGCGTATTTAATGTGGCGCTGCACTCTGATGTAGGATAAAACATTTATTAAAAAGTCTACTTAATTAAGTAGAACGTGTTGTCTATATTTATTTAAAGTTGCGCATTTTGATGTGACATCACATTTCTCAACCCCCCCCCCCGTCACATATCGTCACAAATGTCTGACCCCCCCCCCCCCAGGTGCGTGACGTCATTTACGGACGTCCTCTAAAGCCCATGGCCAAATTACTCAATGCGCACGATCTCTTCGGATCTCAGAGGCTAAGCGGATCAGAGATGGGGTGATCACAATGCACAAAAGACAGGTGGTTTAATATAGACGTGGAGGACAGTCCAGAAAATCACATTATTGTCTTCTACTATAATTATGCTCCTCGCATTTAGAAACACGGATTGACCAGAGAATCCCCCACGAACCCGCACTGCATGGGGAGGCCTTCATCCAGCAGTGGATTGACAAAAGAGCTGTACATGTACACATACGCATGTGCACTGTACTGCACCACTATTACTGTACTGTATATAATACATGCTTAGCTGAACTTATCAGATGTCTCTGACAGGAATCCAACCATCACACCCATTTAATAAACGCTGAGTGACTAACAACACTCCAGGTAATGTTGTGTCATCATGTCTTAATAACGTCTCACTCAAACGAGTGTGGAGCAGTGATCATCTCCCGTTTACACCCCAGAGTCAGTGGTGGAAATTCCACATTACTATGACGGAGGGGGAGGTACAACTATAGAAAATCTGCTGTTGAGTTTAAATAATACCGTACGTGGAATGTTATTACATTGAATCGCATTGAGAGGCAGAAAGGGTAATACACGGATTCGAGAACACGTACACATCTTAGAGAGACGTAATTTTGACTTCTGCATTACGACAAGCGGGGCTTGGGCAGGGCACGTGGCTTGAAGGGATGACGGGCGGCCAGGCGGTTGAGGCTAACGACGGAGCGGCAGCCAAAGGAGGCAAAAACGAGCCCAAGAGGACGTCCACTGCGGAGCAGTGAGATCAGCTCGTGTGCCAGGTGCTCGGTGGACCTACTGGGGACATCCGTGACCCACTGGACATCTGCGGGACTAGATCTTTATAGCTCATCGGATTCATCCAGTATAAACACATATTCTGATTCCGATTGTTGCATCGCAGGACGGGCGACGTGTGGCCTTCATCCAGCGGTGGACTTGATCACGGCTGTCTTGTGAAGATGATTGCAGGAAGGAACCTGCAATGTTTACGTGCGAATTATTATTTTTTTATATAAATGTTACATTAAGTAATGGAATTAAATGCTCAGCGTCCTCTGCTTCGTTCGGTCGGGTCGCTAATGGCCGGGGATGGGTTTCGTTGGAGTCGAATAGAAATGAAGGGCGCTCCTAATGGGTGCAGAGAGGGATGGCCATTATGATGCCATTATTCCGGGCGTGCGTGTCCCTCCCATCAAGACGAGATCACTGTCCCAACACAACCCCGCCGCCCACACGCCAATACTACCCCACGGGAGGAAGCACAGCACGTGTGATGCTCACGATCGATCTGCACGTATCTGACGCACGATATGTCTGGATTCAAATTAACGACGCCGCGATGACAGTCTTAATAGTTGCGTTTAAGGTAACGTGAAAATTATGGACCGTATAATGAAAGTGGATTTTAGTACTGTGCTCACGTTAAATCTGGTTTTCATAAGTGTTTGTATGTATGTTGAACTCGTTTCGCACAGTACGTAGCCAACCGTGCTAATCGGAGGCGCGGGGGAAGGACAACAAACACTCGACACAAAAATAAGTTCACAAGAAATTAGTTTTCAATCTAGATTTAAAAGTGCATACGCTCCAGTGGCGTCCTAATATCGAAAGTAGTCACCGACACGCTCCAGACACAGACATTGGAAGAACATTCCAGTGCCCAGCACTCAGGGGACTTGGCGAATGCATCATATTTTTGTTTGAGAACTGCATGAATAACCACTGTATTCTGCGCTCCATCAATGGGTCGAGGTGTAACAAAACTACACGAACTCTCTCTCTCTCTCTCTTCCTGAAGCCGTCTTGTCGTGGCTAGCAGACCTCGATTTTGGCATCTGGCTCCTGAGCGTATCGCTGCCATACGCAAGAAGAAGATTATCTGTAGCAGTGGTTCTTAACCTGGGGTGCACTCATCCCCTGGATATGCGAGATGACCTTTCTGGGGGTACGAGACATCCCAGATTATTTTAAGAAGGTAAATAATCGAAACAAATTACGCACGAGCACGTGAGTACAACTACTTTGTTTCATCAAACCTATGTGCTTATTAACATTACAATTTAGTTTTATTAATTTCAGTAAAGGTTAAGAACTACTGATCTATAGCATGGATACCAAACAAACACAATGAACACATTCGTCAGTAACACTTCTTTAAAAGGGGAACTATATATGAGGTGACGTTTCGGGCAATGGCCCTTTTTCACAGCACACATAAATGATGTGGAAAAAGGGCCATTGCCCTGAAATGTCCGCTATTATATGTTTTACTTTCAAGGCCACACACAGTTATTGACAAATGTGTTGCGTGTTGTTATTTATGCTGCTGTTGTTATTTGTACGTTGTGCATCATGCCAGCGCAACAGCAGCACCACCACCCGATAATAATTATAATCAATCGCATTGGGGATTGACACTTGAGTATTTTTTTTCATTCTGTTTCTCAAATATCTGATGTTTATTCGAGTTAAATGGTTTTCAGGGGAAGATATTGATTGGATGGTTAAAATACATACCCCTTCTTTAAACGTTTAACCCACTCTAAGCCAGTAGTAGCAGGCTGCATGATAGAAGTTAAAATAAACGCCATATAAATCTCAAATGCACACCGATTTTAGCCGTAAGCAGGAATAGAAGTTCGGTTGCCAACTTCATAGCCAATTTAACACGTAGGCTGTCGCGACCAATATTATTCATAATATCGGTGTTTTTTTGGGTTCGATAGCGTATATATAAATGAGTCGTTAAACCCACCACTGCCAATTAGTAAGGTTTGTCACGTAAACAAAACATGACAATTCGTTACTAGTTCAGCACACCGGGGTGTTGGAGAGTAAACCCACAACATTTAACATTATCCTGTACAGTCGTTATAATTCCCTTTATAGAGGGCATCTCCACGCCACGTCGGCCATGAAGGGTTGTTTGACCATACTTCACCACGCTGGTCATTGCGGTCTGATGAATGGTGTGTGGGCCAGAATCTGTTGAGATACCACTCGCCTGCCACGTTTGCCCTGGCCAGAAATCAAACTCAGGAGGCGAGTTATTGAAAGCGCCAGAGCGTTGAACACAAGTAGGGTTTACACTGCCCATCAACCAACAAGGCCTCCTGGGAGTGCATAATTACACACAGATTAAAATAGTAGTGGCGCAGTAGGTTATTGCACTGAGCAATGAGCACGATTCCAAGCCACGGCTAACATCAGTGGCAAGCAAAATCTGAACCGGTACTGCGCAACCATCCATCCCTTCCCTCGCACTGACCCGGCGTGGTGAAGTATAATCATCAATTCAATCCCTATAGCCGACAGGACGTGGAGAACGACTGACCCATATTCTACGGATTATAAACGCTCTGGAAAGCAAGACGCACCCGAAACAAATATGGTCGCACACAAGCTACACTTACCGTATTATAAGACGCACCCCCGTCTTTTGCTATAAAATATAGGGGGGTGGGGTAGTGCATCTTATAATCCGGTGAATACGGCACTGTCATCTTGATTGGCGGTAATGTCATATACATCATCAGCTGTGGCCTGTGCGGGGGTTTTCCGCCTTCTATAAGCAGGATATAGCTTTTTTTTTTTAAAAGAGGACCGAGTAATTTATGGCAAAAAATTAGTCCATTTTAACTTTGGTTGATGAATAAAATTACATCGCAAATCGTCCAAAATAGAAACCTAACCCATGTCCGTGTAGTCATATAGGTAGTATCCTATAGTATCTTATGTCTAACCCATATGCTTGTCCATATAAGTAATCTCCTATCGTGTCTTATCGCTTAACCTATATGTCCTTATAATTCATACAAGTAGTCTCCTGTTGTGTCTTATGTCTAACCCATGTCCTTAAATCTATATATCGTCTCCTGTAATTGTCTTATGTCTAACCCTGTGGGTGGAGTGGTGGCGCAGAGGTTTGTGCAGTGTTAACCACTCCACCCACCACTCCACCCACCACTGCACGCACCACCCCACCCACCACTGCACCGTTCCACCTGCAGCATTCGTGCAAAGTCTGATTTTGCTGATGAGACACTGAATGTCGAAACCGATACACAGGTCGCTTGTGTTGAACTATTGCTGCTGAAATTACGCACTCCCAGAAGGCAGTGTGGCTGATGGAATGTGTAAAACAATACATCGCCATGGGTTCGATCCCGACCCTGACGCCTGTATATTTGGAGTCTTCATATTCTCCCTGTGGTCACGTGGATTTTTCTCGGGGTCCACCGGTTTTGCCTTCACATTTATAATCAACGTGCGTTTAGTGTATTTGGCTGCTATAAATTCCCACACGATGATAAGCCACTGCGTTGAACTATCCTTTGTAGCCAGGTAGCTTCTGAAAAAAAAGCTGTATAGCTCAGTGGGCTTTACCTGGTAGAATAAAACAGTTTTACATATTTTTGTGTGGATGGACAGATATTGGAAGAATAAGAATCGCCTGCCTCTTGTCACCCACCGCAGTTCAGCTTTCAAAGTTTACCGATTTACTTGAGGAACTATGTTGAGCTGCTTGCAGCACGTGCAGCGACATGTCGGGACCTCGTTCCGAACGGAGCGACGACGCGACCCGCAAACACACCGGAGGAGGCACACAGCACAACCGCAAAAAAAAACCATACGTTGCATATAAATACATGAAGGCGCAGCCCTGCAATGACTCGCTCACGCCACTGCTGGCGGAAAGAGGCCTCCGATATAGGGAGCAATTATTACTCTCCTTCCACGCGCTAGCCATACGCCGCTCCGATTAGCACGGGTTGGCTATGCACGGTGCGAAAGAAGTTCAACATACATACCAAAAAAAAGACGAAGATCCCCCGTATAGCCCTAACAGACTGTTGGGGTAAGTGGTGTTAGCGAGCACCTATGAACGCCGGCACGGTACACGAGGGGGTGGGTGGCCAGCACCACGCCCGACCGCCTTTGTCTCCCCAGTGGCGATGTTTTTACACACCGCACCAGGTACTCATTTGAAGCTGAGTCGACCGAGGGGGAGGCCCAGGACCGGTTCAGATAATCGTCACTGGTGTTGGCCATGATTAGGAATCGAACTCGAGTCACCAGGTTCGTAGCACAGCGCGCTAGCCGCTACACTACCGCTCCCCACAACATTCATACATATACAGGGTGCTTAAAAAATGTTTTAACACGTACTCTTTGGTTCTCTCGGTTAAGTCACGTAGGTATAAAATAAAATCACGACGTTTCGGGTGCAACACAAGCGTCCGTCATCAGGTGGGAAAGCATGGTCTGCTGCTGAGGCAGACTTTTTAAAAGGAAAAGCTTCAAATCAAGACTATTTTAACACTTATATGGGACTATCGTTTTTAATGGATAAACAACGGATAATACACTGTAACATGATGACAAATGTATGTTAATAGCTTCAAAAAGTCAAAGAGTCTCCCACTTGTTCGTCATCAGTCAACACGTGCCCGGAATCCTCTCCAGGTGGTCTCCAGAGCCCGGAGGCAGCAGCACATTCCTTGTGGTGTTGTTGCAAATTCGCCGAAGTGTTAACATTATTTTTTGTAAGCACCTCGTACATAGGCACGTCTTGGAAGAGCGGCGCAAACCTGCAACGTCAACAAATTCACGGAGATTGCGGCAAGCAAGGAGTGCCCTTACCATGTGCGGCGTTGCTTGCGTGCCCAGCTCAGCCAACCCTGACCGTCAGCACTTGGGGAATGTCATAAGGAACCACCCGGCGTCCGTGACGGAGAGAGGAGCTGAGAGGGGCTGCACGAAACAAGGGAGGCGATGAGGTGGAGGGAAGCCCCGTGGCTGATGATGGTGCTGTTGATGATGACGGTGTCGGTGCCGCTAGCTGGTAATTGTGTTGATGGTGCTGATGGTACCGCAGATGCTTGTCGGTGTTGATGGTTGATGCCGTAGTTGCTACTGATGATGATGATGACACTACTGCTATCTGATGATGATGATGATGATACAACTCCTTGAGGACACTGCCGCTTCTACTAATGATGTTTCTTGGTGTTGCTGCCAATAACGTTGATGGCACTATTTATTGCTGCTGATGATAATTGCTGCTTGCTGCTGATGGGACTGCTACTTGCTGCTTGCAGCCGATGATGAAATTGATTCCTGCTGCTCGCTGATGATGATAATGATGATTATGTTAATGATGATATTGCCGCTGCCGCTGCTGCTGCGTGAATGTTCGCACCGATCCAACGAGCGCTCTCTGGAATAAATCCCGACGGGTACCGTGTAACAGAATGACCTCTCTTCCCTCTCCTCCTGTCCCCTCCCCTCCTCCCCTCCCCTCTCCGCTCTCCTCTCCGCTCCCCTCCTCTCTCCTCCTCTGCGTGTCTCGGGACACCCTGTCCTCCTCTCTTTGTTCGCTCTTGAGATCAGTGGGGGGGAAATTAGAGAGGTGAATCCAAGATAGCCGGCAGCAAAGAGGGACGAACGCAAAGGCAAATATCCCTCGTGTGCTCCGATATATCCTACCGGGGCGGGTGTGCTGTCAGAAAGCGCCTATTACGATCGAAGCGACGCAACGAGGTGCCGGTGTGATGAACAGCCCAGCCGGCAAGGGTGTTTCCCCGGTGCTGATCTTTAGCACACCGCGCGTTTAAGGCTGAGTCTACCTATACGAGGGGGTGTGGCAGGACAACAAGTTGTAACGGCACATCGAAAGTGAAGTTATCCGTGGCCGGGTATCGAATTGGGGTTGCAGTTAATTAGCTCCTCTTTGGACTCCTGAAGTCTGCTCGATACGGTGACGTCGTTAAGGACTACCAAGTCATCAGCCACACGCACCCCAACACCGGAGCACTCCTGCCACCACAGCGCTCCGCACAGCACGATCATAGACTGGCAGCAAAATAATAAAAACGGTCGTAAGCACAACTGTGGACAACCTATTGAATATATGTTTTATTATGTTTGTTGAATAATTAAGTAATCACTTATATTACAGTCCGTGTCTTTAAAATCGCACGGGGCTGAAATGTTTTTTTTTTAGATTTTAATGATTTTAGAAAAATGTGTGTGCCTGCATGCCTCTATTTCTCCTCTCCCTCTGTGTGTGTCTCTCTCTCTCCTCTGTATCTCTCCCTAGCTCTCGCCAGCTCTCTCTGCCGCCACTGATCTATATAAGATGCTGTGGTCGCTTGGATACGGGTGACGCAAAAAAATATTCGACATTGGTCGGGTGGTTATAGGTGGATGAGAGGGAGAGGCGGGAGGGATGAGACGAGGGGGTGAGGCGTGAGATGAGACGAGGGGGTCACTGGGTTATTGAGAGGGCGGCGGCGGCGGCGGCGGCGGTGGTGGTGGTAGTCGTGCTGAGAGTCGGTGGTGGTTGAAGTGTTGAGAGTGGGGTGGTGGTTCACTTGTAGAGAGTGAGTGATGGTATTGGTGGTGATTGTAGTGGTGAGTGGGTGGTGGGAGCGGTGGTGGTCGACGTGGTGGTAGTGTTGATTGTGGGTGGTGATTGCAGTGTTGAGAGTGGGTGGTGGTGGTTGAAGTGTTGAGAGTGGGGTGGTGGTGATTCACTTGTAGAGAGTGAGTGATGGTATTGGTGGTGATTGTAGTGGTGAGTGGGTGGTGGGAGCGGTGGTGGTCGACGTGTTGGTAGTGTTGATTGTGGGTGGTGATTGCAGTGTTGAGAGTGGGTGGTGGTTGAAGTGTTCGGAGTGCGTGGTGGTGTGTTAAGTGTTGATTGGGCGGTGGTGGCGAGTGTCTTATCGAGTGGGTAGTGGTAGTATTGAGAGTGGGTTGTGGTTATGGTGGTTAAAGTGTTTGATGTGCCTGATTAAGTTGGTGATGTCAGCATTAGCATTTGGCCATTAGAAGTTGCGCTGCTGATTACGCTAATGATGTAATTGCAATGGTACCGCTGCTGATCATGATAATGACCGCTGCTGATGGTTATGATCCATTGTTGGCACTCGACATTGAGTGGTGCTGCTCCTGTTGATCACGATAATTGGACAGCTGATTCTGCTGCCGCTGATGGCTATGATGTCAATGTTCCTGCTCGCTAGTGCTGATCGTGCTGGTTGCACTGCTGCTGATGATAATAACGATAATGATGAGCCAATATAACGCTGCGTGTGGTATTTATATATTTCTGCTTCACTCTATCTGTCTCTCTGCCTGCCCCTCTCCTCTCTGTATCTTCTCTGCCTCATGGTTTCTCACGGCTGATGGGATTTGCAAATCCGCGTGAACAGTGTCGATGCCACGGGGAATCCGTGCAGCGTCAGGCGCAGGGGAGGTTCTTAATGTATCTCGAGTACAATGGGGGCAGCAGGTTCGCCCTATTAAAAGACTGGCAGCGTTCCTCTCCTTGTTCGTCAAAATGTACAGCTCCCCTCGCCGGCCATCCGTGCTATCGACTCCCCGCCCCGGTTCAAATCCAAAGGGGGTACGGAAGAGCAGAAAGGAAACATTTTCCGTAGCTCAGTCCCGAAGAGTTCCGGCTGAAATTGAGTCCTGCTGTATCCGTCATTATCTCTGCCCTAAAATACACACAGAATAAGCACAGTGTATACAGTGAGGGAAAAAGTATTTGATCCCCTGCTCATTTTGCACGTTTGCCCACTGACAAAGAAATGATCAGTCTGTAATTTTAATGGTAGGCTTATTTGAACAGTGAGAGACAGAATAACAACAACAAAAATCCAGAAAAACGCATGTCAAAAATGTTATGAATTGATTTGCATTTTAATGAGGGAAATAAGTATTTGGCCCCTCTGCAAAACATGACTTAGTACTTGGTGGCAAAACCCTTGTTGGCAATCACAGAGGTCAGAAGTTTCCTGTAGTTGGCCACCAGGTTTGCACACATCTCAGGAGGGATTTTGTTCCACTCCTCTTTGCAGATCTTCTCCAAGTCATTAAGGGTTCGAGGCTGACGTTTGACAACTCGAACCTTCAGCTCCCTCCACAGATGTTCTATGGGATAAAGGTCTGGAGAGTGGCTAGGCCACTCCAGGACATTAATGTGCTTCTTCTTGAGCCACTCCTTTGTTGCCTTAGCCGTATGTTTTGGGTCATTGTCATGCTGGAATACCCATCCACGACCCATTTTCAATGCCCTGGCTGAGGGAAGGAGGTTCTCACCCAAGATTTGACAGTACATATCCCCGTCCATCGTCCCTTTGATGCGGTGAAGTTGTCCTGTCCCCTTAGCAGAAAAACACCCCCAAAGCATAATGTTTCCACCTCCATGTTTGACGGTTAGGGATGTTGTTCTTGGGGTCATAGGCAGCATTCTTACTCCTCCAAACACAGCGAGTTGAGTTGTTGCCAAAGAGCTCAATTTTTTGGTCTCATCTGACCACAATACTTTCACCCAGTTGTCCTCTGAATCATTTAGATGTTCATTGACAAACTTCAGACGGGCATGCATATGTGCTTTCTTGAGCAGGGGGACCTTGCGGGCGCTGCAGGATTTCAGTCCTTCACGGCATAGTGTGTTACCAATTGTTTTCCTGGTGACTATGGTCCCAGCTGCCTTGAGATCATTGACAAGATCCTCCCGTGTAGTTCTGGGCTGATTCCTTACCGTTCTCATGATCATTGCAACTCCACGAGGTGCGATCTTGCATGGAGCCCCAGGCCGAGGGAGATTGACAGTTCTTTTGTGTTTCTTCCATTTGCGAATAATCGGACCAACTGTTGTCACCTCACCAAGCTGCTTGGCAATGGTCTTGTTGCCCATTCCAGCCTTGTGTAGGTCTACAATCTTGTCCCTGACATCCTTGGAGAGCTCTTTGGTCTTGGCCATGGTGGAGAGTTTGGAATCTGATTGATTGATTCTGTGGACAGGTGTCTTTTATACAGGTAACAAGCTGAGATTAGGAGCACTCCCTTTAAGAGTGTGCTCCTAATCTCAGCTCGTTACCTGTATAAAAGACACCTGGGAGCCAGAAATCTTTCTGATTGAAAGGGGGTCAAATACTTATTACCCTAATTAAAATGGAAATCAATTTATAACATTTTTGACATGCGTTTTTCTGGATTTTGTAGTTGTTATTCTGTCACTGTTCAAATAAACCTACTATTAAAATTATAGACTGATAATTTCTTTGTCAGTGGGCAAACGTACAAAATCAGCAGGGGATCAAATACTTTTTTCCCTCACTGTATATGTATATCTTACCGTCAATATGGGGGGTTGGGTGTGGCCAGAACTACGCCCGGCCGCCTTTGTCTTCCCGATGCTGATGTTTCCACAGCGCATCAGTTACACACCTCCGATTATCACGGTTGGCTACGTACGGTGCGAAAGAAGTTCAACATACATTTTAAGGCTGAGTCGACCCAGAGGAGTTCCGGGATCGGTTCAGATATGAGGTTCAACACTATTGATGTTGGACGTCGTGGTCGACTGTCCCCTCGGGAGCGTTGCAGCAGACTTTGTTGAATTTCATGGTGATATTCTGGTGATTGACTCTACTCAACAGCTACTAATAGCTAACTATTAATTTGTCAATGAAAAAAAACAGTTCACCAAAAAACATGTTTGAATAATTCATTCTTATCCGCCCCATGGGGTACAATGAAGCATCCAACTCTCATCCACTTTATCTCTCTACGTAGTGATATGAAGAAGAGCCAGCGCCCGACACGTCATCTATTATACGTATTGTTTTTTTTTAAGGTAGTGTTAATTGACATCATGTTGTTCATTTTAAAGGAGGAATAGTTTACCAGCCACTCGTCACCCGTCCATGCAAGCGCATCCACCGTTAGCCAGGTCGGCGATGTGCGCACACCATGAGAGTAACCAGCTGAATGGCGTCAGCACCTTCCTCAGTGACATTATCTGCATCAGCACAGTGGCTAACGGGGGCGCTGACAGTGTTGCCACCGGCCACCCACAAGGAGATGCGGGTTGTTTTGACATAATTTACCATCTGAGTATTACACACAGCTAAACCAAACAATTATAATTTTTATTTTATCAGGTAAGGCCCACTGAGCTACGTAGATTTATTTTTTATTTTTCAAAAGCTCAAGGCAGTGACTTGACGTGGACATTCATAGCAGCCAGATACTCTAAACGCACGCTTCTCGAACTTGGAGGTAAAAACCGGAGGACCCGGAGAAAAATCTACGCGACCACGGGGAGAACATGAAAACTCCAAATATACAGCAGCAGGCGTCATGGTCGGGATAGAACCCACGACCTCTTGTATACCAGACGAGTTATTCAACATCTCGCCACCGTGTCGACCTATGGTCAACATGTCTTGTGACCCCCATTTAATTCTCTAAAACGTATGTTTTTGCACGTCAGGTTTTTAAAAAAAATAGAAATGGATTTGCAAAGGAACAAACATGTTAGTGGTCCATTAATTGGGGGTCACATGACATCTGTACCACCCTGTACACACGCACACGTGTACAGACGTAAGTGCACTTGCACACACGTGTAAGCACGTGCACACTTGCCCTACACACACACACGTACACACACACACACACGTGTATCGTTAAAACGGACGCGCCCAGGGGAGTTCGCGCTCTACAGAGTAAATAATTCACTTGGCTGGCCTGGCGATGGAGAGGAGGCAGACATTTCAGAGTTACCAATTAGGGGACTGTGTCTCCCTCCGGCTAATTAGCGAGAGACCCAGGTGCGCGCGCGTGTGTTTGTGTGTGTTCTCGTGTTTGTTGTGCTCTGCGTGTGCATATATATGCACGTGTGTGTGTGTGAGTGCCTTTGTGTGTCTATGCGTGCCAGGCGTGGTGTTGTTCCACCCACCCGCTCGTGTGCCGTGTCGGCCTTCATAGGTGCTCGCTAACATCACTTGCCCCAACAGTCTGTTAAGGTTACACGGGGGACATTTGTCTTTGTGTCTGTGTACACATGTAAGTGTCCACCTGTGTATGTAGTTGTGTAGTGTGGTGGTGAGCGCGCTGCGTTACGAACTCGGTCATCCGAGTTCGATTCCCGCTCAAGGCCAACACCAGTGACGATTATCTGAACCGGTGCTGGTCATCCCCTAGGTCGACTCGGCGTCAAATGAGTACCTGGTGGGGGGCGTGTAATCATTGTCACTGGGGAGACAAAGGCGGCCGGGCGTGGTGCTGGCCACCTCACCCCCTCGTGTGCTGTGGCCGGCCTTCATAGGTGCTGCTCGTTAGCAGCACTTGCCCCTACAGCCTCTTACAAGCTATACGGGAGATCTTTGTCTCTTTTCTTCTTGGTTCTTTCGGTAAAGTCACGTAGAAGGGAAATAATACAAGAATACAAATAAAACATAAGAAAATAATATAAAATTCTCACGACGTTTCGGCCACAACACAAGCAGCCGTCCTCAGGTGAAGAAACAGAACTGTCGGAAAGACAGCGCTCCAATGAACACTGCTAAGCTTGGCAGCGTCTTTTAAGCTGGGTGGGAGGAGCAGAGCGCCTTGACAAAGGAGTTTACATATCAACAGGAGAATGTAGCATTGAAGTAGCTGTGTTAATGTGAGAGATTAGCAGGATGTTAAAGTCATAAATTAGCATTAACACAGCTACTTCAATGCTAAATTCTCCTGTTGATATGTAGACTCCTTTGTCAAGGCGCTCTGCTCCTCCCACCCAGCTTAAAAGACGCTGCCAAGCTTAGCAGTGTTCACTGAAGCGCTGTCTTTCCGACAGTTCTGTTTCTTCACCTGAGGAAGGCTACTTGTGTTGTGGCCGAAACGTCGTGAGAATTTAATATTATTATTTTATTATGTTTTATTTTTATAATTGTATTATTTCCTTTCTACGTGACTTTACCGAAAGAACCAAGAACATGAATCCCAGCAGTCACGAAAGCTTTAAATCGAAAATCTTTGTCTTTGTTTGCATGTATCCCTGTAATATTTGTGTGTGTCTATATGTATATGTTTGTGCACGTCTCGGTTTGTGTATGTTTTTGTGTCTGTATGTGTTGGAAGGTTTGTGTAACATGGTTTAATACAACAGACAGGATTTTATACATTTCACGTTGTGAGAATGATCAATCTTGATTTGAAGCTTTCGTGACTGCAGGAATCTATACTCTTTGTTTCTTTCGGTAAAGTCACGTTTTTTAAAATATAATTTTATTTTTCTACCTGCGTGACTTTACCGAAAGAACCAAAGAGTAAGAATGATCCATATTCACTGCCAATGTTTATGTTATATATTATGGATACGATTTGTGGTGATTGAAGATAGCCCATGATAATGACAATGGATTTATGACGGACATTAATACTGTTATACAGTTTTAATGAGGGTAATCAGTAACTCGGGTGTGAGCGGTGGCGCAGTGGTTAGCACAATGCGCTGCTAACCCGATTTACGGCCAGCATTAGATAACGAATTATAATATAAAGAACCGGTCCTGGGCCTCCCCTAAGTCGGCTCAGCCATAAATAAGTACCCAGTACAGCGTAGAAACGTCAGAACAGGGGAGACAAAAGCGACCACTCGTGGTGTCAACCACTCCAACCGTGGCGGCCTTCATAGGTGCTCTTTAACAGCACTTGCTCCAACAGCCTATGCAGGCTATGTGTGTCTATATATATCTCTGGGCAGATTAATTCATGATGTTGCAGGAGATCTCTGCAGATTTGCCCCCCTCTCCGTGACGGAGAAGCGAGTTCTGGGTAAATTGAGTGTCTTTTGGACCCACTCTGCAATTGAGTAGAAATCTGCGGAAGCCCCACGACTGAATAGAAATCTGCGGAAGCTCCAGACACGTCTTCAACATCGTGCGGCGTAGTACGCCGCATGGATTGTTTGAAAGGCACACACCTGATAGAGATCTGTGGCAGCTCTACAACGGGTCTTCTTCATCCCGCTTCATCTGCATGGCATATCAAGTTTCATTGTTTCAGTGTGCATGTCTGATAGAAATATGTGGAAGTTCCAGACAGGTGTGTGTGTGTGTGGCCCACCGTCAGATGTATTTAAAATCACGGCCCTCACTTAGGAAAAGGTTCCACACCCCCATGGTATCATGTCTTTTGGTCTGAGACATTCAATTAACAATGTGACCAAACGTCATTTTATGCATTCATCCCGCTTCATCTGCATGGCATATCAAATGCATTGTTTCAGTGTGCAGGTCTGATAGAAATCTGCGGAAGTTCCAGGCAGGCTCTCTATCCTACTTAGTCTCATTGTTACACCACGTGCAAGTCTAACATAAATCTGCAGGAATTACGTACATCTATCTGCATGATGTATTGCCTACTATAATCACCCAGAAATGTCTGTCCGTCCCGCGCGTGACGTCACTCCACATTCGGCCCACCCCCCCCGCGTGACGTCACTCCACATGAGGCCACACCCCCCTCTCATTAATATTCATGAGTCGGTGTATTTTTACACACACGCAGAGAAAGGTCGAGCTAAATGAAATAATTTATTACGCAAAGTCGCTTCAAAAATGACGTTTCTTTACAGAAAGTGACGGTGAAAAAGTAAATCTACGCAGCGCAGTGCTGCGTGACGTCACTGCAAAAGAGGCCACACCCCCCCCTTCATTAATATTCATGCACGCGTGGAAATTTACGCTAACGCACAAGAAGGTCGCGCACTCCACATTTCGCACCCCTCTCCTCATAAATAATCATGAGCGGGTGACGTCACTCCACATGCCGCACCCCTCCACAATAACCATGAGGGAGTGACGTCACTCCACATGCCGCACCCCTCCCCAATAACCATTAGCGGGTGACGTCACTCCACATGCCGCACCCCTCCCCAATAACCATTAGCGGGTGACGTCACTCCACATGCCGCACCCCTCCCCAATAACCATTAGCGGGTGACGTCACTCCACATAGGGCACCCCCCCCCCCCCTCATTAATAATTATCATGAGCTGAACCATTTTTCTATTTAATATTACTGCAATATACACCCATCCTTGGACGGGCAAAAAAAACTAGGTATATATTATTTTTTTATGACAGTGGGCGTTGGAATAGAAATCTGAGGACGCTGATATCATTGCCATCGCTACAGCCGGGGCAGGGAATTTGCGGCACACGGTCCGTGTATCAACTAGCACGGAACTTTATTTCATGCAACATGAGACCGAACCACTTGGAAAAGATCCGCAAAACGATGACCGTCACTGCAAGCGACGTAGTCGCACTAATCGGATACGTGAGGGTATTTGCGATGTGTCAACGCTCGTTTCTTATTTAATTACGCTCAATAATTTTTCAGTGAAAGGGCCTCTTGTAATAACATGAGACTAAGGTGTTGTGTGTTGCGTGTGTGTGTGGCCCATCGTCAGATGTATTTAAAATCACGACCCTCACTTAGGAAAAGGTTCCACACCCCCATGTTATCATGTCTTTTGATCTGGGCCATTCAATTAACAACGTGAGCAAACGTTATTATATGCATGTATGTTCTAAATTGTTTTTTTAAATTGAAATTCGCAAATGACATCACAATTACATTATAATGCGCACGCCAAACACATGGCCAGGTCTCGAGTCCATAAGGCTGCACAAATCTGGTCCCACGTGTACCAAATTACAAGATGCACCACTGAACTCTTGGTTTAAGATACAGGGGGAAAATAAATGTCTTATAATCCAGGGAATACGGTAAATCTAAATTAACTTTCAGTGGTTTCCGTATCCAAATTAAGGGCACGTGTCTAGAACTCTATATGCAGTACATTGGAAGGAGTGTTCGTTGAATGACAATCATGCCAATAAGTGTAATTCAAAGACGTGACATTTTTTTGGAAAATGTAGCGAAAATCTTTTTTTTTAATCTCGAGTACGATAATTGGTGACCGACTGAGACATTCAACTCATTACACTGTAAATTTCGATTTAAAGCTTTCGTGACTGCAGGGATTCATCTTCTTGGTTCTTTCGGTAAAGTCACGTAGAATTGCAATAAAATAATAAAAATAAAACATAATTTTATTAAACATAATTTAATTGTTTGATTTTTATTATTTTATTTCCATTCTACGTGACTTTCGGTAAAGTCACGTAGAATGGAAAAGTCACGTAGAATGGAAATAAAATAATAAATAATAAAACATAATAAAATTAAGTTTAATAAAATTATGTTTTATTTATATTCGTATTATTTTATTTCCATTCTACGTGACTTTACCGAAAGAACCAAGAAGATCATTACACTGTAATTATGGGGGGAAGCGGGGAGGATGGCTGAAACTTTGATTCACACCAAGATTCTCACAGGTGCCCGGTGCAGTGTTATTGACATGACCATTATAATCCTCCACGAGCCAAACCACCTTGACTCTTCTTGTAGAAATCTGCGGAAGCTTTTAAATGCCACACCTCGTTGTGTGGGCCCCCCTCCGAACCCGCACCTAAGGCCTTGTACCTGTACAAGATTATTACTGTAATTATGCACGACAAATCAGTGATATGTTCGCATTGCTAATTATAGACACATTTTTTTTAAAGTGGCTGGTCGGACTTTGAATGTGGGTGGGACGTACTTCACAGAAATAGATAAGTACCTGATGGGCACATTCACTCGTGTGTGTATAGTTACGTATTATTAAAACCAGGCCACAGTGTTCCCTTGTTACTATAAACACTCCGTTATTAGATGGCGCAACCGGAGAAACGAATGTTAAACGGATTCATCCGATGAAGATTCCAGTGTTAACGTGTCGGCATCACTTGTCAGCTCGTTTCATTTTGTCCGATGCATATGCACGTCCTAATGGGGTTTGTTTTGACAGTGAAGGAACACTTGATTGCGTCCAATGCTCGCCGAGTGGCATTGGCTTCCGATTGCCGAACGAAAACACAAGGCCGCACTCATTGCACGCTCAAAGCGCTTGCCACAAATGAACCACAATACCTCGCTGATCTCCTCCAGGAGCATATATCATGAAGCGAACTCCGGTCATCCTCGCAGGCGGCTTTTGGCTAGTCATCGAGCAGAGACGGTCACTGCATCGAGCCCTTTCAGATACGTTTCTGCGGCCGTCTGGAATGCTCTTCCTTCCGATAATAGGAAGCCACTAGAGCTATGCACTTTTAAATCTAGTTTGAAAACTAATTTCGTTAGAAATGGGTTTTGTGTTTAGTATGTTGTCCTTCCCCGCACCGCCGATTAGCACGGTTGGCTACGTACTGTGCGAAATAAGTTCAACATACATACAGACATGATACAGACAACACGGTATGGACGTGTGTGTTTGTAGTGCAAATAAGCGTGGATACAGTGAGGGAAAAAAGTATTTGATCCTCTGCTGATTTTGTACGTTTGCCCACTGACAGAAATGATCAGTCTATAATTTTAATGGTAGGTTTATTTGAACAGTGAGAGACAGAATAACAACAAAAAAATCCAGCAGAAAAACACCCCCAAAGCATAATGTTTCCACCTCCATGTTTGACGGTGGGGATGGTGTTCTTGGGGTCATAGGCAGCATTCCTCCTCCTCCAAACACGGCGAGTTGAGTTGATGCCAAAGAGTTCCATTTTGGTCTCATCTGACTACAACACTTTCACCCAGTTGTCCACTGAATCATTCAGATGTTCATTGGCAAACTTCAGACAGGCATGTATATGTACTTTCCTGAGCAGAGGGACCTTGCGGGCACTACAAGATTTCAGTCCTTCACGGCGTAGTGTGTTACCAATTGTTTTCTTGGTGAGTATGGTCCCAGCTGCCTTGAGATCGTTGACAAGATCATCCCGTGTAGTTCTGGGCTGATTCCTCACCGTTCTCATGATCATTGCAACTCCACGAGGTGAGATCTTGCATGGAGCCCCAGGCTGAGGGAGAATGACAGTTCTTTTGTGTTTCTTCCATTTGCGAATAATCGCACCAACTGTTGTCACCTTCTCACCAAGCTGCTTGGCAATGGTCTTGTAGCCCATTCCAGCCTTGTGTAGGTCTACAATCTTGTCCCTGACATCCTTGGAGAGCTCTTTGGTCTTGGCCATGGTGGAGACTTTGGAATCTGATTGATTGCTTCTGTGGACAGGTGTCTTTTATACAGGTAACAAGCTGAGATTAGGAGCACTCCCTTTAAGAGTATGCTCCTAATCTCAGCTCGTTGCCTGTATGAAAGACACCTGTGAGCCAGAAATCTTTCTGATTGAGAGGGGGTCAAATACTTATTTCCCTCATTAAAATGCAAATCAATTTATAACATTTTTGACATGCGTTTTTCTGGATTTTTGTTGTTGTTATTCTGTCACTGTTCAAATAAACCTACCATTAAAATTATAGACTGATAATTTATTTGTCAGTGGGCAAACGTACAAAATCAGCAGGGGATCAAATACCTTTTTCCCTCACTTGTAGGTGCGCGCTGAGAATCACACTGAGAATGATTAGAGCGCGTGGATCAGAGCACAAATGCAGATTTAGAGACATATCAGCCGGTAAGGCAAATATAATTCGGCAGGACACATCTCGAGAAGTGATGATGATGAGGGCCCACGGAGATAGGGCTGGTGACAGATTGGCAGCCAAAGGAGAAAATACGCCTGAATGGACAACACCGCAGAAAATGGAGCAATGAGATAATCTTATGTGCAGGAGTGAGATGGATTGTGGCATCACGGAATCATGATGGCTACCGTGCGGGGAGGCCTTCATCCAGACACACACATTGAGAGACAAAACATAGACACACAGAGACCCAATGCTTCTGTGTCGAGGCCTTAAATAGAGAGGGGGGGGGGGCAGAGAGAGAGGTGGGTCTGCTGCAGCAGCTGCTGGAGTAGATAAATTAGCATGTCAATAAGAGAACAGCGTGGAAATCCACCCCAAAGCAACCGATGGAGAGAAAGAGCGAATGGACCTGTGAGAGCCTGGTAAATTTTAGAGAGAGAAATAGGCAGTTTGAGAGAACAAACTTAGCAAAAAAAATTGGAAATGTAATGCAATGCAACACAAAGAGTCGGCTAACACAGTTTACGCGTAGCCTGGTTGATTACGTTCTTCAAAAAATGATAAATTAGAAGTTAAGTGTGAAATTTGACAGAGACAGAGTGAGAGAGAAAACAAACTTACATCCTCCTCTCTGTGTCTATATTTTGTGTCTCTCTGTGTCTGTCTCTGTGTTGTCTCTCTCTGCTTGTGTGTCTGTCTGTGTCTCCGTGTCTGTGTTTTGTCTCTCTCTCAAATTTAATTCTATCTTGATTTGGAGCTTTCGTGACTGCAGGAATCCATACTCTTTGGTTCTTTCGGTAAAGTCATGTAGGTATAAAATAAATCACGACGTTTCGGGTGCAACACAAGCGTCCATCATAAGGTGGGAAAGCATGGTCTGCTGCTGAGGCAGACTGTTTTAAAATATTTGAAATGGGTGTAGCCCAAGGGTAATAAGGAAGTGGCCGGGGCTAGTGATGTTAACGTGATAAATGAGCATGTAATTGTAAGATAGGAAAGCGGCGTCCTCAACGAGGCCACGGAAGTGGCTATGTTAATGTGAGAGATTAGCATGATGTTAATGTGAGAAATTAGCATGTAACTGTAGAAAAGGAGGAGAGTGGCCTCGACGAGGAAGTGCAACCCAACGGGTGTAATCCAAAGGGTCTGTGAGCATGAGAGTGCAATCCAAAGGTATGAGAGTGCAATGCAAAGGACATGTGAGCATGAGAGATCTAAGAGAGAAGCATAGAGAGAGACACATACAGAGAGCCATTCAGATATATAAACACAGACACAACTTCAACCGAGAGGATGGGTACAAACTGAGCAATTATTGGAAGGACGTTATTAACCAGGTAAATTCTTAACTGACTGTGATGTTTCCATCCTACCTGCCTTTGATAGCTGTTATTTCCGAATCTCTGTGTGTCTCTCTCTCTCTATGCCTCTCGGTCCTGCACGCGATTTGACCTCCACTTGAAATGGATGTCCTCTTGGGTGTTTTCTCTTCTGGCTGTCATTCCTTCTCCAGTCTCATCTACCGGTCACAAGTCCTTCTTGTGATGTCTGACCCAAGGCCACTTATATTCCTTAATAAAAGTGAATATGATGCGCCTACTTTGTGTTTGTGCCTTGATCCATGTAGTCCTCTGTGTTTGACTGTAGTTCAAAGCATACAATTCTCCAAGCTCCTATGCACACTTTTCAGCTTTTATACAATTTTCTTTCAGAATGTCCACAATCCTAATGCATATTTTATCGCAAATCGTATGCAATGAATGAACCCTTTCTTTTGGAAGACTGGTATGTTGTTCTTCATCACATTTAGATTCCCAAAAGCACTTCAGTGTGCTCTTGCTCGCCTCCTTATTTAATAATTTTGATCCCAGTCCACAGACAAACACATTCCTGCAGAGGGAGCTGGTAGGAACGTTGGGTTGCTCGGTCAATGGCCAGGGTCAACGGCGGCGTGGTGTATTCCGCAAATATGCCCGACTGTGAGGGCAGGCACAAGCCGGCGTGAGTAGGTTAAACGTTGAGTTCTATATGGGCACCACGGGGTGACCAGCCCCTCCCCACCCAGCCCCACCCCATCCAGCCCCACCCCACCCAGCCCCTCCCTACCCTCCCCTCTCCACCCAGCCCCACCCCTCCCACGTGGACAGACATCCACAGACATACACAATTAATCCGCTGCCTCCTGTGAATTAATGCCGGTTGGGCTTCCAGTTCACTACGTTTCCTACCAGTATAATCGCCCTACGTATATGCAGCCGGCGCATCCTGCCTCTCACGCGGTGATCGTAACGAGCGAAGAGGCCGGGTAATAAAACATTCGGGGACAATTACAGATGTTATTCTTCGTTGTGTGTTCTTGTCCCCTTCCGCATCATGCGCCTTGGTTGAGATGACTAGACAGCTTCACGAAGGTGGTACACCCGGTGGGTCTTGTAAAGGCGACACTGTTCAAAAGTGTTCTTCTACGTTGCGTTCGTATCTCTGCAGCGGTGACCAAGAGACACACACACACACCACATCAACCCGCACGCGACAAAACACCACACTGCTCGATGCCTCTGGAGATGAAATTGAGCAAAAAGTGTTGTATTGCTCTAAGCCGCACACCCCAAATTGCCACAGCTATACAGGGACTCAACTACTTTCGAACGAGTTGAGTTCCAGCGGTCTGTTCGTAAGTCGATTTGTTCATAAGTTCAACTTTTCTCCTGTCGATTCCAAACACGTTGTACGGAATGTACACTATGGCTTTAAAAGTTGCATAATCTCCTGTAGATGTAGATGGCTCTGGTTCTTCATGTTCTGCAGATGTAGATGCCACCACCGCTATCTATTGTACGCCGGTTGAACTTACGACTTTCGGTCCGAACAGGCAACTGGACATACGGACGGGTTTGTTCGTATCTCTGAAAGTTCTTAAGTCGAATGTTCGTAAGTAGAGAAGTCCATGGACTTTAAACCTCTCTCCCCCAACCCGTGAGCGCCGTGTCCGGGCTTCTGCCCACGCAATCTCTGTGGTCACTTCCTTTGTTATTGCTTTGCCCTCTGTACCGGGCTCTTGTCAAACAAACACAAATAAAAATAACCAACGTCAAACATAACTACTGTATTAATATATCATTCAATTATCAACAATCCATTCACACGTGTTTAAAATCTAACAGTCTTTTAACGACATTAATTAGTACAGGATTAACTTTATACAGCTAGGGTCTGTTGTCTATTTGTCATTTCATATTTTGTAACTTTTAATTGGCATATGCTTATATTTAATGCACATTTGCCATCTTATTATTACGTTTTTCATTAATTTCCTGGAGGTAATTTCAACTGGTTGTTATAACAATGACAGTCAATCAGTCAATCTGCGATGGTTCATGTGTTTTTTGCTTGCGCAATCTAATTTTAGGAAAACATCTTCCAATGTAGCGGTGAATCACTTTTGGCAAAACGTCTCCTTGTTCGAGTCCCCTTCTCGTATGTACATTGTTTTGTTAATTTATTCATGTTTTCCCCTAAAAAAAAAGAACACCCATCTGGTTTTCACAAAGGAAATAAAATCCGATGAATGTGTGTGCAAGCTTCTACTCCCCCAGGGGTTTCGGAACCTACAGCCCACCACTTAATTTCATCCGAACCACAATCCACATGCGGCCGACCACGTCAGAACGGCCCACAAACGATATTCATTCGTCACTGCAATCATCTTAGCCGCACTAATCGGGTACTGGAGGGGAATATTTTTGACGTGGCAACACTGTGTTTCTAATTTTGTGGCGTTCAGTCACTTGTCACTGACAGAACCGACTTAAGTCTGTGCTAATGTGTGGCCTGAAAAAGGTATTTCAAAGTTATGTGCAGCCCTCTGAAAAAGACTCTGCACACCTGCTCTCCACGTAGATAAATTACAGAACATCGACAGTCTCTTTGGAGCCAGAAATACCGTCGCAATATAGGTTGTTATTGTCAAGTCGACCATAGGCTTGCCATGGCCGAGTATGTTTGTAACGTTTGTATTGGATGAGAAAGCGTGTCCTGTACAGCACCAACATTTATTTGACGCTCAGGGGATGCCACCTACACGCAATGCTTAATTTAGTTCGGAACAGTCTTTAAATGCTGCTCCGGGAAATTATTTTGACACGCCGCATCCATCTCACATTATTTCCCTCAAATTTGTATAAACTCATTCATGGGATTATAGGAATACATAGAGGGTAAAATGATATGGGATTGTTATGGATAGTCGTACTTACTACTCATGCGGTAGTGCCTTACGCTGATAATCCATACTCCAAACCAGCCTACCAGCGTATCGGAAAATATCGAGTGAGAAATCCTTTTCCTATGGCTGATGTACATGCAGAGCAACAACTACAATTTCATATTCAGGTGGTCAAGCCAGACAACCGCGTCAGGAGCAGTGGAGTGTTATCGCTGTGATGTCTCCTTCGTATTTGTGGATCGGGGCATTGCGTCGTTATACGTTGTACGGTCTGTTCTGTGTGACCACAGTCGCACACTATTGGGGAGTTTTGAAAAAAAAATCCATTTGTGCATCAGGTATCCGCATCTGCCATAGTTTGTGAGGATGCGGTTTAGGGTGGACCACGAGCTTCGTGGAAGGTCAAACCCAGGGATCTTGTGCATTGGGTCTTTCACGAGTTGTTTGTGAGTTATTTTGAACTCCATTCAGCTCTCCAAGCTTCATCAGGGTTTATCTCGCATTGTTAAATAAAGCCCTCTTTGGTGTAACCCAAGTCCCTAATTATAATATATTGGGGGGGGACACATCCCCCCGAATATTCAAATATGCTCAAAATGTCCCCCCCAATATATTGCTATAAAATAGATTTCTGTTTATATGATTGTGGTTATGGTTGTACTTTATTAATCCCTAATCTCTGCCATTACATACAATTAAAACAAGAAAAGGTAAAAAATAAAAAAACAACGCAATGTAATACAATACACTATTAGACATTATTGTAAAAAATAAATAAAAAGGCCATCCTAGAGTGAGGGAAAAAAGTATTTGATCTTCTGCTGATTTTGTACGTTTGCCCACTGACAAAGAATTGATCCGTCTATAATTTTAATGGTAGGTTTATTTGAACAGTGAGATACAGAATAACAACAAAATCCAGAAAAACGCATGTCAAAAATGTTATAAATTGATTTGCATTTTAATGAGGGAAATAAGTATTTGACCCCCTCTCAATCAGAAAGATTTCTTGCTCCCAGGTGTCTTTTATACAGGAAACAAGCTGAGATTAGGAGCACTCTCCACAGAAGCAATCAATCATTCAGATTCCAAACTCTCCACCATGGCCAAGACCAAAGAGCTCTCCAAGGATGTCAGGGACAAGATTATAGACCTACACAAGGCTGGAATGGGCTACAAGACCATTGCCAAGCAGCTTGGTGAGAAGGTGACAACAGTTGGTGCGATTATTCGCAAATGGAGGAAACACAAAAGAACTGTCAATCTCCCTAGGCCTGGGGCTCCATGCAAGATCTCACATCGTGGAGTTGCAATGATCATGAGAACGGTGAGGAATCAGCCCAGAACTACACGGGAGGATATTGTCAATGATCTCAAGGCAGCTGGGACCATAGTCACCAAGAAAACAATTGGTAACACACTACGCCGTGAAGGACTGAAATCCTGCAGCGCCCGCAAGGTCCCCCTGCTCAAAAAAGCACATATACATGCCCGTCTGAAGTTTGCCAATGAACATCTGAATGATTCAGAGGACAACTGGGTGAAAGTATTGTGGTCAGATGAGACCAAAATGGAGCTCTTGGCATCAACTCAACTCGCCGTGTTTGGAGGAAGAGGAATGCTGCCTATGACCCCAAGAACACCATCCCCACCGTCAAACATGGAGGTGGAAACATGCTTTGGGGGTGTTTTTATGCTAAGGGGACAGGACAACTTCACCGCAATAAAGGGACGATGGACGGAGCCATGTCCCGTCAAATCCTGGGTGAGAACCTCCTTCTCTCAGCCAGGGCATTGAAAATGGGTCGTGGATGGGTATTCCAGCATGACAATGACCCAAAACACACGGCCAAGGCAACAAAGGAGTGGCTCAAGAAGAAGCACATTAATGTCCTGGAGTGGCTTAGCCAGACTACAGACCTTAATCCCATAGAAAATCTGTGGAGGGAGCTGAAGGTTCGAGTTGCCAAACGTCAGCCTCAAAACCTTAATGACTTGGAGAAGATCTGCAAAGAGCAGTGGGACAAAATTCCTCCTGAGATGTATGCAAACCTGGTGGCCAACTACAAGAAACGTCTGACCTCTGTGATTGCCAACAAGGGTTTTGCCACCAAGTTCTAAGTCATGTTTTGCGGAGGGGTCAAATACTTATTTCCCTCATTAAAATACAAATCAATTTATAACATTTTTGACATGCGTTTTTCTGGATTTTTTTGTTGTTATTCTGTCTCTCACTGTTCAAATAAACCTACCATTAAAATTATAGACTGATCATTTCATTGTCAGTGGGCAAACGTACAAAATCAGCAGGGGATCAAATATTTTTTTCCCTCACTGTATGTGTTAGTGATTTTTTAAAAATATTTTAGCTTGGAAATTCGTTTTCAAATGTAGATTTTTTTCTGCGGGGTGGGGGTCCCCCATACCCCCTGGAAGATTTGATCCCCCCCCCCCCCCCCCCCCATGTTGGCTTCATGGCTACGGCCTCGGTGTAACCAAACAACCTGCCTTGGTGTAACCAAACAACCTGCCTTGGAGGGACCCTCGCCTCGTGTCTGTCTGGCACGTGCACTCGGCGCAACCACGTGGGCGCAATGGGAACTGCACGTGGGAGAGGGCATGGAGAGGCAGGGGGATGAAACAGCTTCGGGAGAGGACCAGCTTTGGTGGATATTGAGTGTTCGCGACCTTGGCACACGAGTTCAAATCCCGGTGAGGACATAATCGTGAACTTTCGTTACTTAATTTCATTGATGCACTCATCCGTCACCCGTCATGCTAATTTGTATTGCCACGTTTGTTTGTTTTTTTTACCCAGGACGGGCTCGCTGAGTCTGAAGGCTCCTTTCAAAGAGAGTCCTGCTCCACTGGAATGTTTGGGTCAATGCCATTAGCGAGTACGTCGCTTCGTTGGGGAGGGAAACACGAGCACCCGGAGGAAACCCCCCCCCAGGCACACGAGGGGTTTGCATAAAAAAAACAACGTCCAGATGGATTCAAGAATCCACTCATGTACTGCCACTTCATGACCACCTCGCATAGTTCACAAATCACTACGTGATCCACCAACCCTTACCTCCACAGCGCTAGATCACAGATGCACCACCATCCTCGGGAAATCATCATTATGCAGTACAGTGTAGTCAATAACGTAATTGGCCTCAACGCAAAATTACATTTGTGAACATCGTCGTCAATTTCGTCTTCATAATGATCACTTTGACATCACGCCACGACCCTTTTGTCCATCCACTGCCGGATAAGGGCCGCGGCACGGCGTTTCGTGGTCAATGGGGGTTATTTGACCATACTTCACCACGCAGGTCAACTCCAGGTTGGGGAGAGCAGAGAGACGCAGAGAGAACGAACTACGGTGGAGTTTTCGCGACACTGCCCTCTGCCGATCAACACACGGTCCAGCAACAACCTGGCGTACGTGGTGGTGGATCACCAATGGATGCCTTATCCAGGCTCGAACCTGCTTGGCTTCTGAGATCGAATCAAATCTGTCCCCATTCATGGTTCTTTGCTCATTGGCCCTTTGATGACGATCAACCTCGTTAGAATGACGATGATTTAAGGCCTCCACACAGAAGCGTTGTTTCTTCTGTGTGTCTATGTGTGTGTGTCTCTCTCTGTCTCTGTGTGAGTCTTTCTCTGCTTGTGTGTCTCCCGTGTCTGTGGTTTGTCTCTCTCTCAAATTTAGCAATCTTTGGAAGAATGTAATCAATCAGCTAAGGTGTTGATCGTTGTGTTAGCCGACTCTCTCTGTGTTGTATTGCATTATATTTCTAAGCTTACTGGGTTTGTTTTCTCATTCACGCTTACCTGATGACGGTTGCTTGTGTTGCAATCGAAACGTCGTATTCTATTTAATTTATTTTCTTTCTCCGTGACTTTACCGAAAGAACCAAAGAGTAATTCCTGCAGTCACGAAAGCTTCAAATCTAGTTTGTTATACATCCAATTGCCAAAAATCCATGACCGTATTAAAGGCCTCCCAACCTACCCCCCGTGTGGGTGTTTGACCATACTTCACCACCAGGACGCAGCCCTAACCACAGTGCCACCAATCTACATATATACGGTCACCAGTGCAGCTGTTTCCATCACTGAAATACAGCGTTCTAATTCCCGTCATCAATCAATTTCCATCATCATCACCGACCACCATCAGTCGTCCCCCCGCCACTGCAAATCATAGATCATATATCACACCGGTCATCATCACCATCACTGTCGTTGAGGATTGAATCCATAATATATAACGTACTGTATCACCAATTAGCATCAAATATTGATCAATTACCGCGCGAGGAACATGTTACTTGTCCTATCCGTATTAAAGTGCAACCAAAAAAATCCAACAAATGTATATGTTTCATAGATTGTCACGTTAGTTGTAACGCGAGTGGTAAGTCAGGTACAGCGACACCAAGCCCTTCGTCACTCCAATGCTGGATAAACGCTTCTCCGAGGCTTATCGGTAAATTTTTTGGGGGGGGGGGGGGGAAATGTTTGACCATACTTCACCATGCTGGTTATCAGTACGGTGTGGGGGGGTGGGTGTCTGTGAAGCGAACAGGGAGTGTGGGGAGGCCCCAGTTCGGACATCACTTAGAGCCATCACGATGTTTGTTAGCCGTGGCCGGGAATCCAACTCGCGTGGCCGAGTGCCGAGCGCAGCAACTCCCTAACCAATGTGCCAAACGCGTGGTATTGATCTTGTGTAAATGTTATAACACGTCTAGTGTTGTTATATGAACAACAACAACAACAACTGAGTTCTTGGGGGTGGGGGTCTGTGATCATGGGAGCGGTGGCGCAGTGGTTAGCGCACTGCGCTCGGGAACCCCGGCGACCCGAGTTCGATTTCCGCTCACGGCCAACGTCAGACGGCGAGATATCTAAAGCCAGACTTGGGACTCCTCTAGGTCGACTCGGCCTCAAACGAGTACCTGGTGCGACGTGTATACATTAGCACTAGGTGAGACAAAGACGTCCGGGCGTGGTGCTGGAAACCCCCACCTCCCTCCCTCGTGTGCCACCCCGGCCTTAATAGGTGCTTGCAAACAGCACTTGCACCGACAGTCCGTGGAAGGCTACACGGGGGATCTTGATCATTGTCTTTGTGTTCACGGCCGGGGGAGTGATACGGCAAAATGGAGGCGGGGTTGGTGGATCAGGATGGGATTAGCGCCACCATTTGACCAATGCACTCTCTTGCAGCGGTGCTTGTACTGTAACACGAGACAGTACAGCAAGCAGGCTGCAGGCAGGCTCGTGTATGCGACCATGTGTTCTTGTTCATCTCTTGACCTCGTTGGTACCGCTTTTTTTTGTAAGTGAATCGAGAGTTTAAAATACCATTGGGACAAATAATTGTAAATTAGTGTACTCAGCCAAGGCTTTTTTGCGGGGCAAGATAGATTCCCATTTAACACATCTTATACTAGTACTCATCAAGCCGTGGTGGTGTTTAGTAATTCAAATTGTTCAAATTACACAATGCGCCAGTCTCGTCATCATATCTGGGAAAGCTAAGCAGCTCTCTGCCTGGTCATTGCATGGATGGGAAACTGCCCAAGGTTAGCCAAGTGTTGCGTAGGCTTTCGGCTGCGATGTGACAAAGACACGACACCCTTCATTACCGGGTTTGTTGTATCCATCTGTGTGGAGCTTTAATGAGCATTAACCTCCCCCCCTCGTGTGTCTGTGGTGGTGGAGGGCATCTCTGGGGCACCCACCACGGATTCCGTCCACATAAAGGCAAACTCTCAATCACCACCGTGGCCGGCGCGTGACACGGGGCCAATGCTTCTTCAAGGCAGCGGCTTTTTCCCGTCCCACCACCCCCACCCAACGAAACGTCGTTATTATTGTACGGCAATACTCGTCGTCAATCCATTTATTGTGCTCGTCAACTAAAAAAAATAATTGTCATTAACTCATTAACGATACCCAGCGCCCACTGACCACGCTACCGTATTGACTCGATACGACGCGCACTACCGCGCGCGCCCGCGCGCCGGCCGACGGTAACCGCTTCACCGCGCGGCCGCGTGTATGGGCAAACGTCCGCGGAGCATCAAATAGTGCGCGACGGCCCGTCCTACACTCTTAAAATAAAAAAACCCCGCCACCTCCCTCCAACCTCAACGTTCGCCTCAACCACCACTTCAGCACTCGTTAACGGACGACGATTTGTTAATTCCTCCTTGGTAAACTTTAAGGGAGGCGACCTCCCCCCCCCCTCACCTCCCCCCCCCCTACTCTCCGCACCGTAAAGCGAGACTTGGAAGTCGGCCGTTATTTATTTATTTTACACTTTGCGGCGGAGGGATATCGCGCGCGGGGCTTTGGCTCGGGCGAGTCCTCCTTGTGTGGCCGCGGCGAGGAGGAGGAGAAGAAGTGCGAGAGGCGACCGAGGCTTGGTGGTGGTAGTGGTGGTGGGGGGGGGGTGTTGTTGGGGTTTTAAAAGACTTGGGAGTTTATATATATTAACAAACTAACAACAAAAACAATTTATTTTTTTTACTCTTTGAAAAAAAAAAATAACAACAAATTTAGCGTTAAGTATTTCCAACAACAATTAAATCCCGGCACTTTCGGGGATGCCCATCATGATGGAGCGAGGCTCAGAGAGCGCTCGGGGCCGGGCGACCGGCGCCAAGAGCCCGTCCGGTGCGGCGGCGGCGGCTGCGGCGGCGGCGGCGGCGGCGGCGAACGGCCACCACTCGGAAGAGAGTAGCTCCAGTGAGGACGAACGCACGGGTGTGTAGCCTCGAACACCACCCAAAAAGGCTACTTACTCCTCATTAACAGTTCATTTTTTTTGTTTACACATTTCCTTTTTTTCTTGTTGTTGTGGTGGTGGGGGGGGGGGTGGTGTTGTTGTGATTTGGGTTGCACGTTGTTTAATGGGTTTTGTCTTTTTTTGGAAAAAAAAATAAATGTTTTAGGAGGTGGCATTCGCGTCGGCTCGAGCTACCAGGTCGTCATCCCTCCGTTCAACCCGGGTGAGTCGCGTGGAAGCCCGCAGCGGAGTGATGGGCTGAGCGGGGGTGTAGCCTCGGTTTACTTGACATCCGTAACCCACCCCACACACTATAAACCTATGTTTTACGTGTTTTTTTATGATTTGTGTTCATTAAATATCGTTATAGTTCGGCTTTTAAAGTTTTTTTTTAATTCGTGTATTATCTACTTTGGCTATATTTATGCCTTTTTAAAAAAATCATGTTTTTTACAGTCCTGCAATACCATTGACTTGTGTCGTTTGGAGTGTACTTGACTACTTTCGTCGGATTAAAACGCTTGTGAAATTAGTTAATTTATGCCTACGATCTCTATATATTTTTTTTGCCGAACGTTTTTATTTATTGTAAACTTGTGCGTTTCTTTAAATTGTAATATAGTTATTTTTTTAAAACAAGGGAAAGAAAATGTAATCTGATCACAACCATCCCCTCCGAACGTGGCACACGGCCTTTGTTCCTGGCGACTTGGTAACATTTTGTCTTAAGAGTTGCCTAATACTGTAACATATCGTTTACATATAATGTACTGTTTAGTCCATTGTCAATCTACTGCTGGATGGAAGGCCTCGCCGAGGCCTCGGCGGGCCTTGCCGGGGGAGTTGTGTGGCCATACTTCACCCCGCTGGTTAACCCGGGGTTTAAGTGAATACACGATGGTGCTGAAATCGCGCTTGGGATAATAGCCACGATGGCAACGATATATGTTACATATTCACACCGGTTTTTGTGTTGTTGTTCACGCAAATGATAACTTTAGTTGCGTGACGTGGCAGTGAAGATAACGTGCCTTTAAAAAAAAAGATATAATGCGGGATTGTTGGGCTGAAGTTATTTAAAAGTAACAACGTTCAATATTATTTGTAGGTAGTTTACATTGGTCTTTGACGTCAATGTGTGAAATTATTATTGTGTTGAGGTTCTTATTTGGCTTTCCCATTTACTCGTGTTGATGATTCGCCAACGACAGTCGATAATTTGTTGTCACTTTTCACGTTCAAGATGCTCTCTCTAAAAAAATAGATTTGGTTCATTTAGCGGCCTCTAGCGGCTGCGGGGGTCCCAATAGTATCACCGCATACAACATGTACGAATTGGGGGGGGGGGAATACTCTTTTATTTAACACGCGATTATTTGCATGTATCGTGAGCTCCCACTGCTGAATGAGGTCCCCACGTGATGTGGTCGTGTGGGTTGTTTGACCACACTAGTCAGTGCGGTTTGGCGAAGATCATACAGTAATTCGTGAATCTCTGCGTCGTTACGCCCCTCCTGTTCGCTACCTTTCCACATCCCCCCCCCTCCTCCTCCTCCTAGCCGTGAGTATGGTAAGTGGCGTCGGCCATGATGAGCCTGGATGGCAGTGTCGACCCATCATCATCATCCCAGTGATCCCATCGCACCGAAACATGTCCCCCCACCAGTGCAGCCTTTATAATAAAGTCTTGTTGAAGGTGGTGTTAGCGAGCACCTTTCAAGGCTAACACGGTACACTAGGGGGGGTGGTGTGGTCAACAACACGCTCGGCCGCCTTTGTCTCCCCAGTGATACAGTATTTACATTATTTAAGGCTGAGTCGACCAAGGAGATGCAAAGGTCCATCCGTCCAACCTTTAGAAACTCTTGAAGGAGGTGGGGTTAGCGAGCACCTATTAAGACCGACACGACACACTAGGGGGGGGGGGGCGGGTGGATTTGGTCAACAACACGTTCGGACATCTTTGTCTCCCCAGTGATGCAGAATTTACATTATTTCAGGATGAGACGACCAAGGGGATGTCCAGAACCGGTTCAGATGTGTTAGCCGTGGTTATCGGGCAAAGCTGCGAATCGAACCGAGGTTGCTGGGTTAGTAGCGCAGTGCGCGAACCACTATACCACCACCGTGCATCCACACAAGCAGCACATCAAGTGCAGGACGCCTTGCACTTCCCATATCCCTGAGGTATAGAGAGGGAGGAGGCAGGATGATGATGGGCGACTGAACGAATGAGTGAGCGACCCCGTCTGTTAAAGTAAACGACGAGTTAATTGAAAATAATAACTGGGTTTTTTATTCACTGGGTTTTCATTAAGAAGTAGAGGAAAATAACTCCTACTTGAATTGTGTCTACCGTGCGGTGACTGGGATAAGGGAGAGGCTAGAAAGCATTGGCCAGGTGTGGTGGCATTAATGGCTTGGGGCTATGGTGACATATTTACTTCAGTCAAAACGTGTTTTTTTTTGTGTACGTTGACAAGCATGCTATTTTGACTTTATTCTCTTTAACGACTAACAATGAATGTTGTGGTTTATGCGTTATTTTTAATAGATTTCCATGTCAATTAAACAATAAAACATTACCAGAGTACACTCTTATTCAAATTCGTTGTGCGAGTGAAAAAATATATTCTAAAAGTCGGTAGAATGGATAAAAACTAATATTTTGCCCATGGTACACCATGGAAAGCGGAGTAGAGCCAATAATATAATTGTAATGTATGAAAATAGACAAAGGAACGCAAAAGGAAGAGGAAGAATGGAAAGTAAGAGGAAAAGAATAGAAAAAGAACATGAAAACTGGACCAAAGGGTCAGAATAGTTGAGGACAGGGAGGAAGAGGAGCTACAAAAAGTCCTCGACACTGCGTCTGTTTTTACAAGGGGCGGGGAGAGGGGAGGGATTCAGAGTAGGAATGGCCACATCGAAGTAACGTTATTTATGGGAGGCTGGAGCCGATTTAGATATGTTTTCACCTTCCAATATGTTACTTATTGTTACTTATTACATACAAATTCTGATTCTTTCACTCGTGACGAGGATGTAACATTTTCACTTCATATATTTCTGCCTGGAGTGCAAATTATAAAGGATGTGGATGTAAATCTATACTTCATTAATTTTTTCATGTGGGACAACGTGAATGAGAAAGGAGGATAAAGCTATCCATGGTGACTGTCGTGCAATCACAGCTCTACTCATGTCTACTCTGAAAATGACACACATCACAGAACACCAATGCTCAGGGGTAGATAATGAAAAAAAATCGCTTTTGTAAAACTGAAACTGGAAGTTGGTAATGAAAATTAAAAATTATATTTGATTCGATTAGGTTGAGTTATTTTTCATACGAATGAATGGAAACCCATTTTACAAAAAGGAAGATCTCGGCATTTTAGCTGTGACATACCTTCAGGAAATATTACATGGGTATTATCAGCGTCATTGCCCATGGCCATCTCACCTTTTTACAGTAATTTACCCTAGCCGTAAACCCGAATATACCCAGAAGAAGCTTCATCAGCAAAGACGTAGAGATTTTTTTCAGTGACTGTAAAAATACTCTGATCTTTTTATTTTCCCCTTTAATTAAAGTGGAGGTGCAAGTGGGTTCATTGAACACACCATGCTTTAGATCCTGGCGACCTGAGTGTGATCCCAGGTCCCTGGAATTATAGCCTAGTTTTGTGTTAATGTAAGTGTTGACACCCAACCTTGCAGATTTCCAAGATGACTGAGAGTTGGCAATATAGCAGGAATGCTATTTACCCACCCATATAGCATGGTTAATTTTAGTTTCCACAAAATTCGTCTGGTTTCTTCTGGCATTCTGAATTCCACACTAAATAATAATGAATTGATCAAACATCTCAATGCAAGACTGTCCTGAATAATATAGTAGTCCCGATACTCATAAGGCTTTTCCAGATAAATAAAGGACATTCATCAGCGGTGGGGAGGTAAAGGCAGCCGGGCGTGCATGTTGCTGACTGCCTGCTTAGCACGCCATACTGCCCTTAATAGGTGCTGCTTAACACTACTTCACCCCCCCCATTCCAGGTAGCGTATATGTATATAATATACATAATAACATACAGCTCTTAGTCAATCCACTGCTATATTAAAGGCTCCCCATGCCGTGTAGGTCATTGGGGTTGTTTGACCGAACTTCACACCAGTCATTGCACGTTATTGAAGGGGAGGTCTAGGACCAGTTGATATAATTCACCATAAACTCCAGTCACCTGGTTCATCGTGCAGTGTGCTAACCATTGTATCACCGTCCCCCACCCTATTGAGACAAAAATCTGTTTTTCAAAGCAGACTTGGACCACAAATGAAGAATTGTACAGTACAACAATATTGTTTTTCCATAAAATGATAAACAGAATCACAAAAATGTACACTAAATGTGTAATATATGAAACAACCATCAATTTATATTCTTTGGGTCTTTCGGTAAAGTCATGTAGATAGGTTCAAATGAATAAAAATAAACAAAAAACTACGACGTTTCGATCACAACACAAGCGATCGTCATCAGGAGGAAAACAGAGGGGGAAAAGCTGCTTAAAGCAGACTGTTTTAAAGGTTTAAATTGGGTTTAGCCCAAGGATCATAAACGAAGTGGGCGGGGCTAGTGATGTTAATGTGAGAAATTAGCATTTTACTGTAAGATCGGAGAGCGGCCTCCACAGCGAGTGCACTGAGGTGGCTATGTTAATGTGAGAGATTAGCATGTTAATGTAAAATCGCAGAGCCGCCGCCACGTCGAGGTCGGTGTGTGGAGGTGGCTGTGTTGGTGTGAGAAATGTAACCTGTTAATGTAAAATCGGAAAATAACTAACATCGGAAGGTGGCGGGATGGGAATATCACAGCCAGTTATGACTGAAACTGGTTGATAACGTCCTTCCAATGATTGCTAAGTTTGTGCCCATCTCGGTTGAAATTGTGTCTGTATATATTTGTAAGGACAGTACGGGGTAATGTAGGGACAGTACGGCTCCCCGTGGCCACGGTTACTAATTAACGTAACGGGTCACGTTAGGGTAATGTGGGACCTAAGTGGTTGCTAATAATGATTGATGGGCCAAGCGTTGACAGGGTCGTGTGAGGTCGTAAATGCGGTGAGAGAGGGTTCGGGAATAGGGGTGTGGCCGGGTCGTGAGGGGGATAAGAGCTGGCGCGTACCTGGCCGCTGGGCTGCTGTTGTGGGGGAATTGCTGTCACCTCAGAGTGGGTCGTCTTCATTATCCTGGAGTGTGGGCACCTTGCAGTCTGAGAAGGCTCAGAATAGAGCTATCTCAGTTACCCAAGTATATAGAGTCGCTCGCGGTTACTCGTTAAGTTATCAGTGAGTCGGCGGACTTTATTCATAATAAATATACATATAACCGAACAAGACGGTGTCTCTGAGAGCTACATTACATATGGATGGCTTCATGAACTAAACTTTTTTGAGCCAACCGCATTAAAACAATGATTAGCCACGGCCGACGTGTTGGTCTTACCGTGTTTCAAATCTGCCTTATGCTCATGAACAAGAAACGAGACATGTCGCTTACTTTCCCGAATGTAACTACTGCTGCATATAGCTTAGTTTGTAGACTCCAGGGTATTGCATATCGGGGATCCTATCCCTCACAGATGGGATCAGATCACGAATTTTATGTACTGTGTTAAATCGAACCTGGATCTTGTGTTTGCTCATGATTTTGGAAGTCTTTTTGGTGACCCCTGCTATGGATGGCAAGGTGATGGTTTTGATTGGGTCCTCAGATGGTTCTTTCCCAACGGTTGGAGTGATAGCTTTACGGATTGTGTGGTCCGAATATCCATTCATCTTGAGAGCTTGGTGCAGGTGTTTCAGTTCACTGGCTAGGTGATGGTTGGAGATTCATCGAGCTCTATGGTGTAGAGTTTTTTATGAGGGAATTCCTCTGGGATGGATGGTGGTGGGAGTCTGGTTTTAGGTAGGCATCCGTAAAGAGTTGCTTTCCTGTAGACAGTGTCCTATTGAGCCATCTATTCTCTTTTCGATTGGAACATCCGAAAATGGTAGCTTGCCATCCTTTTCCACCTCCATGGTGAATTTGATGGCTGGGTGTATGTCATTAATGTGGTTGAGGAATTGGTTCAGAGCTGGTCGGCCATGTGGCCAGATGACGAACGAAGGCAACCCAAATGCTGCTGTGTGTGGAGATGGTCACACCACACCCTTGTGTGCTCTACTGGCTTTAATAAAGTTTTGCTCGCAATATATGCTCCTGTAAACCACTGTAAGGCTTAATTGGGGGATTGTTGTGTTTGGGTGTGCGTCGTGGTGGTGGTGGTGCAGGTGCGATGCAGTGCGAGGCGGCGGAGCGCGAGAGGGAGCGGGAGCACGCCGGGATGCTTGTGTGGTCACCCAACCATAACATCCCCGAGCCAAGACGTGAGGCAATGCAAAGAAACACTGGGATATGGGTCGGGGTCTGCATTATAGTCAGGGTTGTGGTGTCATGGAAAGTTTTGGGATCAGGATTATGTTTGGTATCTGGGTTAGGGTCAAGGCTAAGTAAGGTGGTTTAGGATCAGGACTGAGAATGGTTATGTTATGGTCAGGGTCGAGGCCAGGGTGAAGGTCGGTGCTATGTGCAGAATTTCAGTCTGGGTCAGAGTTATGTTGAGGTATTTTGGTCAGAATTAAGTTTATGGTTCGACTTTTAGTCTGGGTTAAGGTCAGTGTTAGGTTGTCAGGGGTTGATTAGGGTTATGGTCAGATTATCAGGTTTTGCCAGGCATTCCCTTGCAGCTGAATGGTTTAAAACAAATGTAAACAATAATTTGAATTTCAACTAATCTTGCTATCTTTTTAGTGGATGAATACATCGCCATTGCCAAGGAGAAGTATGGATACAACATGGAGCAGGTGATTTACTAGATTTTGTTTCAGTTCATGAATATTAAAGTTATTTATTCCATTCCATTCACCCAGTTAATGTTGAGCTTTCCTCCTGTTTTTGACCAATAAAGACTTAAGAACTGGTTCTGCACAGCCAAAAAGACTAATCTTGGTTCTCATCTTTACCAATCACTATTGAACTTTGATTTTTCCCATTAGCACAGTTCTGCACCTCTGGTTAACACGGTTGGCTACATATTTTGCAAAGAAGTTCGACATACATACAGCCAACCATGGCAAGGGGTGATAATAATGTCACTTATCCATGAATGCTTATCTGATTGAAGACACTTTCTCATTTTGAATGTCTGCTGTGAAACTGTGTATTCAATTCATTGTGGACCGTTCTTTTGGAGGTATATTAATTGGTTGGATGAGGATTTGGGCGCTTGTTTGGAATATTGATATTCTCCCAAATCTGTAGCCATTTCTGTTCAGGGCTCTGGCTTTGCTGAACAGTGATTTGCTTGATTTTAGACAATGTCTCGGTAGCTTTGTGGTGATTGAAACACATGGTCGGTGCCAGCTGTTGTTGTGCAAACCGTAATGAGGTTACGTTGTGCGTGTCGTGCGGCAGGCTCTGGGGATGCTGTTCTGGCACAAGCACAACATCGAGAAGTCGCTCGCGGACCTGCCCAACTTCACGCCCTTCCCGGACGAGTGGACGGTGGAGGACAAGGTGCTGTTTGAGCAGGCGTTCAGTTTCCACGGGAAGAGCTTCCACCGCATCCAGCAGATGGTAGGAGCGAGAGTGAGCGAACAGTCGTGCGAGTGTGTGGGCCTGCGCAGCACTATCGTTGTTTGCAACACACTCAGGTTCGGGCTGTTTATTAATAGGGTCGCATTCCTTACCCCAGGGACACTACAGAAGCAGTCTTCATTGAAGGAACAATGTATTTACACCGCTGGAAACTCAAAGCATGACTTTCCCAACTCACTGCAGCTGATTGCAATACGATTTCTGCAGAAGTTTTAGGAGTGGCGATAACACAAATAAGAATCTCTTTCTACGTTCTCTGCCCCTTTCCACACCTGCCTTTTCGGCTCTCCCCCGTCACTTTACATCTCAGCTGCCTGACAAGTCGATCGGCAGCCTGGTGCGGTACTACTACGCGTGGAAAAAGACGCGCACGCGCACCAGTGTCATGGATCGCCAGGCACGCAAGCTGGCCGGCAAGCGTGAGCACGACGAGAGGTGAGTGGAGTCATTTTACTGTACTTCACCATGCTGGTCTTTGCCGGTTGGGGAAGGTGGGGAAGTAACGGACGTCCCCGTGGTTTGGTGAGGCGGCACCGCATGAGATTGGAACGCCCGGGGTCGTTGACGTATGACATATGACCTGCAACGTTGTCTTCACGCAGTGACGAGTCCGATGATGGGAATCGTGCCGAGGGGCGCGAGGGAGACGCGGAGGCGAAGAAAGAGCCGAAGAAGGAGGTAATGAGGGGGAGCTGTAAAAAAACTTTTGCCTGCAGAGTGCTCGATAATTGTAAAAGACTACAGTTTCGTGTGAGTGGTTGGCTACAATGCACTGCTTTCTGGATGAGTTTCCCATGGCATGCGGATTGTTGGACACGGAGACCACGCTGGTCTGTGTGTTTTTGAAGACTGGGAAGCCCATTGGCCTTTGCTGTCCACATCTCTCTGAGCACCTATTTTATGCATAGTCATAGCTCATCCAAGCACTCTTCAGGTTCAGCCAGGCTTAGGTGATTTGGTTGTAGAGGATAGCCATGATTGCAATGATGACATTTATATACATTGTCCTTTTATATAAACAAGCAGTTTACATTTGAGGTAATCGTGAACAAATTCTGGGTATTTGCAGTTATGCATGGACGAATGATTTATTTATTTATTTATGTTATTTTTCTACTTATTTTCAAGTCCTGATATTGATGCTAACAGACCACAAAGTAAAAACAACAAAGCTACCAGCTCGGTGCAAGTGGTGTGCAGGAATTGAGTTCTAATTTATCAGCAGGTTTTTTTTATTATTAATGCTTTCAGCTAATGCGTTAAAAAATCAGTGTTGTGTGTATTTTAACACTGTGTGTGTGTGCGCATGTGTTTTTTTGTCACACCCCCCCCCCCTTCTGTTCTCTGGCGCTGGTTGTACAGGTGGACGGGCGAGTCGTCGGTCAGCCGCCCCCCAAGGTGCGTGATCTTGCGTTGAAACCATGGGGCCACTTGCGCTCTTATAATTCTGTGATGGTTGTGACTGTTGATAATGATGCATTTTATGGAGAGGGTGTTGACGTTGACAAAAATATTTGATAAAATTGTAGTGATTTGATGACAATGATGGTGACTGTGGTGATGGTGAGGACAATGGGTGGTGACAGTGACTATAATCACAATGGTGAAGATGGTGGCGGTGATGACAATGGTGGCAAATAGTCCCAATGGCGGTGATGTGGAAGAAAACTGTGATGATGAATTGCCATGATGGTGATAACAATGATGCCGGTGACCTCTGATGAAGGTTTTGGTAACAATTCTCGCTGCGTGCAGCCGATGGAGCCTCCGGTGCAGCAACCGAGCCGGGCGGGCCCCATCCGCCGTGAGGGGCAGGGCCCTCAGCACCGGCACCACATGCTGCGCAACAAACGCCGGCCCCCTCGCGGGATGTTCCTCAGCTGGGACGACCTGGTGGTGGTATCGGCCTGCCCAACGGCCGCCAGCACTGTCCTGCGGCAGCTTGACATGGAGATTGTCTCCCTCAAGAGACAGGTGACGCGCAATCACCTGCACAGCTGGTTTACTCGCCTGCTCGCACGTCTGCCTGTTCGTCCTCTGCCTGTTCGCCCTCCCGCTTCTCAGTGTGCAAGCACCTGTTGGTCTTGATGACGGTAGTTGTGGCGTCTTGTCCTGCAGGTGCAGAGCGCGAAGCAGCAGAGTGGATCTCTGAAGCAGATGCTGGATGGGGGGATCTCAGCTTTTCGGCCCACTGAGGTGAGTCTCAACATAGCATTTAACCCCCTGACAAACCAAACCCCAAACCCACAGAGGTGAGGCTCTTTTCTCTTGCTTTAATCCACAGAGATGAGCGCTGACCCGACCCTATAGGGGTAAGCCTCGACCCTTACCATTGTTACACAAAAGTTAGCCTCCATGTAACAATAACCCACAAACCGAGAATTGAAGCAATCCCTAATGCAGCAAGAAACCTCAACTCCAGCTCAAGCCCAACTCAAACCACTATCGTGAGCCATGTCTGTGACCCTGTCTCCCAGGGCATAGTTCCACGTTTACAGTCACCTGTGTGGCAGGAGGCTTCAAGCTGGAGGAGGGGAGTTTGTGAACGCCTCCCTCGAAACTTATTAGGGTTGTATTGTTGGGTGAGCCCATTCCCAGAGTTAAACATTACAAATAGAAACGTTTTAAGTGTGTGAAAAAAAACTTCGTAAGCTATGTCCATCAACTTGACAAAAGTCATGATGGCTAAAAGAAGCGTCTTAAAAAAATATGCGATCCCAGCAGCAAGGCACATTGGTAGCACGCCATGTTTTAAGTGCCTTGTGGGTAGCTCTGCGTTGGTAATCGTTGGTGTGCTGTCACGTGATGCGCATTGCTTTGACATCACAAGTGTCGCTGTGCTGTTTTGCGCAGAGTAATCCACGAGTGAGCGTCCGTTGGTCAACTGAGGAGCAGCTCCTGGCTGTGCAGGGTGAGTAACTGGACAAATAAACAAGGGAGCCTTGGAGGATGGCTTGGGACATTTTTCAAACTGATCATAGGAATCTTTGGTATCTTAGTTGTTATTGCTTGAATGTTCAGGGTCTTTAACATTTAAACAGGTTCTTAGTAAAATGTGCATTTCCATTTACGCATCTTTGGAACTTGCATTTAAAAAAAAATCTTATAATTGTAGATAATGTGTGGATGAAGTGTGTGACAAAAAACTTTAAACCATTGAAATCGTTAAGGAGCAAACATCTGCCTCTTACAATTAGACAGGGGTGGGGATCCTATTGGGCCGTAGGCAGTATTTAGCCCAGGCCATCATTACTGCATGCATCTTAGCCACATTGTGTACTAGAGGGTATTTTTTCTACCTGGCCACACTATTTAGAATTTTAGCTGTCGCTTTTGACAATTTTTGGCACTCTTAACGGCATTTGAAAGTCCTATTCAACCCTCGGTAAGGAAACTGTTCCCCGCCCCTGTCCTTGAAGGGACTTCATTTAGTTGCTTACATTTGTTTCGGAGTTGGTTACACGTTTTATTTATATGTGGAACAAGGCTAATTTCAGGTCTTGCATATATTTCGCCACCAATTGACATGATCAGGATTCAATCGATAATTACTGGGATTGTAGTCCAGTGGGCTTCTTTTAACCACATGGATTTTACATTGATGACTGCATTATCATGATCATGATTTCCTATCCATTGCGAGCTGAAGAACTCCGCTAAGCTATCGCCATTTCACATGGTCCTGCGATGCCACAATTAATCTCACTGCATGTGTGATGATCTTATCACTCCCATATTAAACATGGGATACCTCCTTTGGCAGCTATTACCATACCAGTATGATCCATCGGCCATCTTACCCAAGCCCACCTTGTGTCAATATGGTGTATTTGATTTGCAAATGTTCCATGATTTAACTGTTCCTTTTTCAGTCACTCCATTTAGTTCTAGGTTTGTGTCTTTCCCAGCTTCTTTGCGCCCATGTATATGGTGCATATGTAGCTGGCAGTATGCACTCACTAAATGTTTCACTTTTAACATGTGAAAACTATACACTCCCACAACAAAACAACCACCGTAGGAATTCGCCGCTACGGCCGGGATTTCCAAGCGATTGCGGACGTGCTGGGCACCAAGACCGTGGCGCAGATCCGCAACTTCTTCGTCAGCTACCGTCGCCGCTTTAACCTGGAGGAGGTGCTGCAGGAGTGGGAGGCGGAGCAGGGAGTCACGGGCGGGGGAGCGGGTGCTGGCGGGGCCAGCGGTGGCGGTGTAGCCTCGGGCGATGGCGACAGCAGCTGCAAGAGCTCCTCCAACGCATCGTCCGGCAAAAACTCGGATGATGAGGAGAATGACGAGGTGAGGCCTGGTGATAGTAGACCCGTAATAACCCATGCTGATGTTGCTGTTCATGCTATTTACACTACACGTTGCTACACTGTTAACATTGCTATTGACTTAAAGCTTTCGTGACTGCAGGGATTCATATTCTTAGTTCTTTCGGTAAAGTCACGTAGAAGGGAAACAATAAAATACAAATTTTATTGTTTCCCTTCTATTGACCTTACCATTAATACTTCATACCCGAGGCGACACCAAAGGACTAGCTTACCGGTGGCCCATCGATGGCCTACCTCCCATTAATAACATTCCAGTCTTAACATTACTACACTGACCATTACTATTTTGTTTGCATATTGACTGCTTGTGTTGTGGTTATTGCAAACATGATGCCTTGAATAAAGGTGTCAGTTTTTGTGCCAGTTAAAAGGGTAAAACCTATTACTATACGATTCATGTATATATATCTAAGTGTACTGCTCTTTTATCATTCTGCTGCTGGATGAGGATCTCCTCATGCCGCGTAGGTCTCGGTTTATTTGACCATACATCACCGTGCGGTCGGTGCGAGTTGTTGAAGGTGGGCACCATTATTTAGGGACATAGAAGGACTGTACAGCAATGGATTTAACTGCACTACCTTCAGGTGTGCACCAAGTAGGCCTGCGCACCCTATGACAATTTGTTTGTGCATGGTGGTCACCCGTCCAAGTGCCACCTCAGTTTATAATTAGATTGGGCGCATTCTGGGTGATTTGGTTGTAGGCACTATTCTTCATACTATTGCACTGTTAACAGTACTATGCTGTAAACAATAACATTCTTGTATTGTTAACGTATTACTCAGTTGGCAAACAGCATTGCCCCCTTATATGAAATTTAGCAGGAACCTCCTTAAAAATGAGTTTAGAAACTGAAATGAAACGAAGCTGTTCCAAGTTGGGTTTGTCAAGTAAATAACCAACAAATCTTATCCCCTGTCCCCATATGTACAACAAAAGTTTTAAACTTCGTTCATGGGAAAAAAAGACTTAAACAAATCGCAAGTGTAAGGAATATTGACGTCACTTCCATATGTTTTAATACAAGATCTATCGTGAGATTGTCTTTATTTTTTCTCATTAACAAAGCTTTCTTTTTTTGGGTAGTCCAGAATACACAGCATAGGCAAATAATCACAAGAAAAGTATATTTTGTATTGCATACTTGAGTACTTAAGACTATGAGAATAGGTTTTCCCCTTTTTTCTGGCAACAAAACAGGTGTTAAGATGTTAATACACCAAACTGAAACCTTTTACAAGGAATCATGTCTGCATTAACCACTACTTGTGGTCAGAATGCAAACAAAACACTAATATATGCATTGTCCTTGAAACTGATTGGTCCACACCAGAGACCGCTTTCTTTTTAGCTCGTCTCAAAACGGTGTTAGGCCAGAAGACGCCAAATGGCGTACACCAATCCATTTCAAAGACAATGCATATATTATCAGTGTGTTTTTGTTTGCATTCTGACCACAAGTATTGTGGTTAATGTAGACATGATTCCTTGTAAAAGGTTTCATCTTGGTGTATTAACATCTTTACATCTGTTTTGTTGCCATAAAAAAAGGGGAAAACCTATTCTCATTTGGTACTGGCAAAGGAGGCACAGAGAGCAGTGGTGAATGGATGCCCATGCCGTTGTCTCGCGCACAGGTGCAGCCCATGGACGTGAGCCACACAGCTGCAGCGGTGACGACAGAGCACCCGGGCTCGGGTTCCCTGTTGCACCCGCCACCCCCACTCCTGCGGCCACCGCTGCCCTCGTCCGCGCCGCCGCTGCACCGCCAGCCGCCCCCGCTGCAGCCTCAGCGCCCCGGCCCCGGCGCTGTGTTGGCACGCCCGGCCACGCAACCGCCCCCGTTGATCCGGCCCGCGCCAGGTGCTCCCCCACGTCTCAACCCGCGACCACCGGGCTCGGCGCTAGCGCAGCTCCCGTCGCTCGTGCAGGGCGGTGGCGGTGTTGGTGGTGGCAGCACCGGCGAAGCAGGGACCCCATCCTCGCATTGAAGAATGGCGCTCACTACCCCCCCCCCCCCCCCCCGTCTTCCTTCCCGCCAGCTCTTCCCTGTTGTCCACCACCTCTTATTTTTCTAACGTCACCAAAAGTACTCACCCGCTTCCTGATACGGGTGCACCACAGGGAAACAAACGTCAGTGGTTTAATCTCTGCATTTCGCTTTGCCAGGTTTTTCTCAATATGATGATGCTAAAGGTGCGTGAGCACCTGCTTTAGACAGTGGCACTCATCCGCAGTCAGCATGCGCTAGTTTACATCTTGTTGGTCAGTGGCAGTCGAGCTTGCAGCTGTGCTGTAATCTGCCCGCATGTGCGTGCGCGTTAAGATCGGAGGAGAGCCCTTCGCGTTTGTTTCAAAGAATGGGAAAAAAATGGCAGTGCAGTAAATGCGGGCGTGGGTAGCTCGACTAGCCACGTGATAATTGTACCATCCTCACCCCTTTGATCCGGCCACCACCCCACAGCCATGTCAAGCAAGAGCCAAAAAGTTCCAACCGTTTCCAAAGAAATAGCCAATCGTGTGACCTTTGATCCTCGGTGTCACCCTGCGACTCGTTGCGCCTCACTTTACCTGCTTCATCTTGACTTTGTTTTTGGTTGTGACGAGACGAGCGTCAGTCGGCAGGTACCGTGTCCTCCCCCTTGCTTCCAACATTTGTGGTGTCGCTCGGTGCATTTGCTGTGCTTGCTTACGGTCTGGTGCTACTCTTGAAAATATATTTAAAAAAATTAGAACGAAGAGAATGATTAAAGACACACTAAAACGTGCGTTGTGTATCTATGGTCATAATGCATTATGACTCCCCCATTTGCATGCGCACTGGACCTGCGCACATTGTTACCTTTAATTCTCAATGATAGCATGTGCAGTGAAGAAGAGTTGACACTTTTTTTCCTCCATGTATAGTGATGGAATGGCATTAACAGAGTTTTGCTGGAGCTGGTTTTTAGTTGCACAGGATACAAAAAGCTTGTTTTTAGGCGCCGAAAGACTGAACTGGGCCGAAGTTGGGTTTTCCTTGGGTGACGTCTGCTAACCCTGAGCCTGGCAGTCCATGGGCCAGTTGCAGAAATTAGCGGCACTTGAAGTGGAGAAACCCTTATTCTATTCTAAACTTGGGGCAGAGCATTACAGACTTGTATGATACGTTGAACTTTTGCACCGTACGTAGCCAACCGTGCTAATCGGAGGTTGTAGAGTTTGACCCACGGAAGGAGAGAATTTATTTTGAGAATCCTTCAGCGAACCTTTTTGTTTATCCACGAGAGAGTGCACGTTCAAATGCTCGATTGCAGAGAAATGTTCAGTCATGTGGCAGTCGAAATAAGTTGAGTTGAAACCACTTCACTACCTTGGTCCCAATTTATTTTTATGGCTGTTAAAAAAAATTGTTTATAAATTTTCACTGATTTTAAAAAAATCTTTAGTACTAAATGGTGGTACTGACAAGTCAAATACTTGGTCTGGGCCCTTGAACACCAGACCAGATTCTGCCCAAAACAGGAATGAGGACATGTAGAATGAGATGGTCCTGTGAACAAGCGTCACTGAGTCATGGTCAATTGGAGGAAAGCTTCAGTGGCAACATTATGCACCCTGCCTGGAACGTGTTGGAATATAATTCTTTTTTGCCCATGCTAAAGTTTATGAACTGGTGAAATGAAGTCTGGAAGCGAGACACACCCAAATGAATTAATTAATGGGAAGTTCTCGCGGGGTAACCATTGGAATAAAATCAATGATCGTGCATTTTAAATGGACATCGGAGACAGTGCTGTCTGCTGTGTGTTCAGTGTGAGCATGTTTACATGCACAAAGTTCATCTGACCTCATTGGTTTTGGTGTGGGTAATACGTAAAAACACAGAGCAGACTGCCTGCATTATCTTTTGGCAGGAGTGATGGTTAGTGGCAGGTAGGTGGTCTTATGTAAATACAGTAATAATAATGTTAAAATAATTTAATGGACGATAACACGAGAACATCTACTGAAGTTCCTACAACGTTTACATTGCACAGTGACCGTTTAATTTGGATTTGACTTGTTCTACAGGCTTCCAATGTTTTTTCTTCTGTATTTGACAAAACATGTTCGTATATGACTTGTAGTTATGTTTCCAGTGTGGGCTGTTAAGGTTGTGATTTTTTTAAAAACGTTTATATCTGTGTACAGTATTGAGGGGTTGTCGAATGATTTTAGCAGACACTCGCCATTTATTGAGCCCCCACGTGGTTCCATAATTTGTCATAAAATCAGCGTCGCTTTTGGCTCCAAATTTTTTTTACATTTTTATCATTGTAGCGCCTCTAGTGGCTGCAGCGGTCATGAAATTATTACAGCATCCTTAATACAGTTTTTTTTAAGGTTGGAGCGCGTAAATATAAATGTGTCGTTATACCGGCTACTACCCAACACAGCCAATTAGTAAGGTTTGTCACGTAAACAGAACATGCCAGTACATTTGTAACTAGTACTTTTGTAACGAATTGGCATGTTCTGTTTGCGTGACAAACCTTACCAGTTGGCTGTGTCGGGTTGTGGCCGGTTTAACGACATTTATATATTAACGCGATCTAACCCAAGAAAACCCTGAAGTGGATATTGGTCGCAAAAGCCCATGTGTTAAAGTTATTACAGAATAAATAAAATGACGGGATTTTCACATGCACATTTTTTTTTCTTGAGCATAATCTACAATGACACATCTTGAAGCCATCAGAGGCTTTTCTGGTAGTTGTGGTGATAGGTGTGGCATAGTGCAAATAAAAAGTACCAATTTGCTGGTATTACGTAATTAACACTCACATTTAATTAAAACGGCATTACCTGGAACTAATCGTGAAACAGTTTTAAATTTTAAGACTTTACAATTTGAAGCATGAGCTAGAAGTCTCTGATAGGGTTGTAAATGTAAACCTTCTTGCAGTATGTACTGTTCAGTATATAGAAAGTGCCTACATTTACAATAATGTTCTAATATAATTCACAGTACATTCATTTGTAATATAAATACCCAGAAAATATATTTAACAATGTATACACTCTTATAGCAAACAGTAATTGCCATAATGAAGTAAATGTATGCTGGCTTATCCTAAATTGTTGCCTATTCCTGTCCGGTTTTGAGAGGTTTTGCTCAACAGTACTTTAATGTGTCGTTACATGCCTAATGTTAAAGTTACACTGACCAAAATTTTTGGCATTCTCATAGTTTTAAGCAAAACCATTGTACAAATAAAAAAATATCCCCATTGAAAAAAAAATGAACCATTATTGATCTCCATTGGTGATCCTGGGACAGTGTTGGAAATTCACCGTTCTTATGACACGGGCCATGTCACGTCATGGGAGAATTACTTTTATTTCCACGCGTTCAGTGGTGGAGCTTCACAGAAAAGGTGGTAGGTACTACGTCTCTGGAAGAAAAGTGACAACTATGATGGTAGTCGAGCCAAGTAGTTGACTCAAGCCAAGATTTCAACTCGTGCGGTAATGTTTGAGTGACTTGGGTACATCAGTTGAGTTGTAGCCAGGCCTTTCGGACTTTACCATTTAAGTATACCTTAATATCTCGGCAACTGTGAAGTGACTTGAAAAAAAATGAAGCCAGATCTGTCTATCCTTTGCTGTTTACAACACGTATGTCATTGACAGCCCTCATAAGTATTGTTTGACATCCGCTATATATACCCACATACATTAATTTTAAATATTATAAAATGTTTGATATCTTGAGGTTTTGTGTAACTGTTTTTGTGCATGCTGACGGTGTGTTAACCTCGTATTACCACGCTCGTTATTTAGACTATGATTGGAATAACTGCGTAGGGAGCACACACTTGTGATATTAAATTAGCGCAGTGTGGAGTGGCTTTAGTTGAAGGGGTTATAATTAGCATTAGATTTATAAAAAATATATATTAGGACTTGATGTCACCCATTGAGCCATGCCTATAAGTTGGGATGTTTTGACTTATATCAATGCTGTTAGGAAGAATATACTAAACAGGTAGCAATGATGTGATGCTAACGTAGACGATGATTTACACTGGGGTGTCTTTTATATGGAATTGCATAATCTTAATTAAACGCCCTTTTTGGAATTTTGTGTGCTTTGGTTGCGTGTGTTCGCTGTACTGAGAAGCCGTTTTCCCTAAGTTTATTGGCAGTCATCAATCAACACGTGGCGAGTGTTGAGACCACAACGTGTTTTAAGGGAGCCATGAATTAAAACACGGGCACACAAAGGCATAGAACAGCGATCCGGTAATGTTGAGGGTCTTCACGATTCACCTCCGGCGATGCAATAAAACTCAATGCAGGGTCGCTTATTGACATCAGGATTTTATTTTCGTAGCGGTGAATGGTAGCGCCTCTAGTGGCTGCAGGGATCCTGTGAACCAGTTTACAATAAATCTAACAACACTTGTTCTGTACGCAAAACTGAGCACGTCCGTCATTAACACTGCCTTTAAAGGAAAAAAAATATGTATCAGGTGGCGCTTTAGGCAATGGTTCTTCATAGAAACACGTATTGCTGGCCCATGCTATGAAGGACCGTTGCTGAAGTCGCCTAATTTTTTTTCTTTTAAGGCAGTGTTATTGACGAAACGATTTGGAGTTGTTCGTTCTGTGCTCGTGCAACCACTGCCTGTGCATTATCACCAAACGGCATTCTTAAATAAGTGCTTGGATGCAAGCGTCGTGGGCTTCGTCGATAGGAATTAATGCATTCGTCCACACCTATAATAGACCACGCTTACCAAATCTCCATAGGCGGTCCTAGTGATAACATCAGCAGCAGCAGCTTGGTTACAGTGTTGGGTTTACACGTGGGGGTATTTCGGGTTATGCAGTATTGAGAAGATGGTGGCCTTGGGGGGGGGGGGCAAAGCTTTCCGCAAGCTCGAAATTTGAGACGCTTTCGTTGCTGTCCAAACCACGTTGCCTTGGGGGAGGGGGGGATCTAAAGAAGCAGACAAACGAGTAGTTTGGCTTCATTGTTCTCGAGAGTCATGCTCAATCCACTGGCGGATGAAGACCTTCCTGTGTCATTGCCAATCACGGGTGTCAATCCATCTCCCTTCTGCGTGCAAGCTCATCTCATCGTTCCATCTCTGCGGCGGTCGTACTCTTGGTTGTTTTGATTCCTCTTTTGTTTGCCATTCCGTCACCAGTCTCAACCGTGGGTCATCCCTTCTAGGAACACGCATTGCCTAAGCCTACGTTTCTAAAGTCAATACGATGTATCATTTGTGTATTTTCGGTAATACTTGTGTTAATCTCTCTCAATCTGATTTTCAGTATGCACCTGCAGGTTTCCCGGTGCGTGTTGAAGCTTTTTGCGCCATTTGACTTCGCGGTTTCCATATTGCCTCTCCACATTTCACAGCAGGCAACATGCACGGATAGAAAACACCATAGCAAGGCACACCGGTGTGTTGCATTTGATCAAATAACTTTTCCAAAAAGCACTTGCATGTAGTCTGGCTCTCCTATGCATGGTGTACATACGTACGCACGTGCTTCCCAGCGGCGACCTCGAAACACACCGTCAAATGTTCAGCAAACTGGCACGTTCGTTTCTCCTACATTTATCTTGATATACTGTATATTGAAATCACGGTCGCTCACCACACACACACCCAAGACGCCAAGCGGCCAGAAACAAACTGCACAAATGAAAGTTGTGGTCAGAGGTTATGTGATGCCACGACTGCACAGCTGCCAGTGAAGATGCCAATACTCAACATTCGCCCGGACAGGTCACGGGACACCCAGCAGGTGCCATGGGTCGGCTGACCGAGATGACTGGCAGATGCTACCAGCTGTACCTCCTTACTGTGCCAATTTGCTGTATTTTTTGCCGCACGGCGTTGCCGATGGTTGTTGTGAGCGTCGCTTCTCTGCCCTCCGTTGTTGCCGGAGAGCGACTGCCTCAAACTGCCCGGTAACAGCGTCCTTCACGAGCATCCTCCCTCCCACAGAGGTCGATCTTGCATCACCGATGGTACCAGTGGAGATGCTACCCTCTCCATCACACACAAACACTTCGTGCACCCACTACACTCAGCCGACATCAGACCTCTCCACTCGAGTTTTTTTTTCTCAGTGGGATTATTGGCACAGTCTGATGTACAGCGGTGGCGGAGGTGCGAGGAGCAGCCAGCCCCTGTGACAAACGTGGAATGATCCCCTGGGGGGCCCGAGCCGCTACGTGTAATGCAGTGCACAGACAGCGTCGGGACAACCGATGTCAAAGGGGGGAGTAGTGAGTGAGGAAGCTGGTGTAGCCTTTGCAACAATTTAAAGGAGGCACCGCCAATCGTGGGGAGCGGGGAAGCCGGAGATTGGGTGTCTACAAATATGCCCCCCCCCCAAAAGGGAAATGTCCACGATTTCTCTCCGTCCCTATATCTTCATGCCTCACCGTGTCTCTATGTATCCATGTCTCATTCTGTATTTGCCCATCGTTTTGTCTGTGTTCTTTGCGTATCTCATCTCGTGTGAGAGCGTCCCCACGTGGTACAAAATGAGAGGGCCCCCACGTGGTTCAGGTGTGAGCGCCCCCACGTGGTTCAAAATGAGAGGGCTCCCACGTGGTTCAGGTAAGAGCGCCCCCACATGGTTCAAAATGAGAGGGCCCCCACGTGGTTCAGGTAAGCGCGCCCCCACGTGGTTCAAAATGAGAGGGTCCCCACGTGGTTCACGTTAGAGCGCCCCCACGTGGTTCAAAATGAGAGGGTCCCCACGTGGTCCACGTAAGAGCGCCCCCACGTGGTTCAAAATGAGAGGGTCCCCACGTGGTTCACGTTAGAGCGCCCCCACGTGGTTCAAAATGAGAGGGCCCCCACGTGGTTCACGTTAGAGCGCCCCCACGTGGTTCAAAATGAGAGGGCTCCCACGTGGTTCAGGTAAGAGCGCCCCCACGTGGTTCAAAATGAGAGGGTCCCCACGTGGTTCAGGTAAGAGCGCCCCCACGTGGTTCAAAATGAGAGGGTCCCCACGTGGTTCACGTTAGAGCGCCCCCACGTGGTTCAAAATGAGAGGGCCCCCTACGTGGTTCAGGTAAGAGCGCCCCCACGTGGTTCAGGGGAGAGCGCTCACAGGCGGTTGAGATGAGAGCGCCCCTACGTGGCTCAAGTGAGAGCGCCCCCCACGGAGTTCAGGTGAGAGCGCCTCCATGTGGTTCAGGGGAGAGCGCTTCAACATAGTTCATTCAAGAGCGCCTCCACGTGGTTGAGGGGAGAGCGCACCCAGGATGTTGCGGTGAGAGCGCCCCCACGTGGTTCACGTTGAAGTTAGTTTCACTTTGGGATGCTCACCCATTAGCGCGGCCCACAAGGGAGTTGTTTAAGGTCAGGCAACAGGAAGCAGAGACACAGACGTCAAGAGACCCGAAGATGTCGGAGGGGTTGACCACAGCGACGAGCAGACAGGCAAGAGAGTGAGGCACGCAAGGAGTTGGACACGAAAAGAGCAACGCACGAAGACATCGACAGGTACACGCGGAGACGCACGCAGATCGACACAGGGCCACATCGAATGCGGAGCTCGAGACGAAGACACAGAGACACAAAGACGCAGAGACGGTCGCAGACGTACACGTGAACGCGAGAGTCACGTACACAAACACTCACACACGGACAGAGACGGCGAAAGCGAGACAGGACGGAAGAATACCAAAGTAGATTTTAACGCAGCTCACGAGTCGAGCACTCACACCCAGCGCGCATCACCACGGGCAGTGAGTTCACTTACACGACTCTAATTGAACCAGTTAGGTTCATCAGCCACGCATCTCAGGTGCAGTAAGCAAACGGCAATCCTAAATTAAAAAAAACCCCGACAGTATTGAAATTCACCGGGGCTTTCGTGGGCAAGTTATTGGTCATTGTGGGTCCGACTGCAGTTTGCTTTGCGTCATGTGGGTGATCACTCACACAGGAGCGAGCGGGTGAACTCATCCAGTCCCACCCGATGCACAGCGATCTCACCTGCACTCCCTCTCACCTGCACTCTCTCTCACCTGCACACTGTCTCACCTGCACTCTCTCTCACCTGCACTCTCTCTCACCTGCACACTGTCTCACCTGCACTCTCTCTCACCTGCACTCTCTCTCACCTGCACTCTCTCTCACCTGCACTCTCTCTCACCTGCACTCCCTCACCTGCACTCTCTCACCTGCACTCTCCCTCACCTGCACTCTCCCTCACCTGCACTCTCCCTCACCTGCACTCTCCCTCACCTGCACTCTCCCTCACCTGCACTCTCCCTCACCTGCACTCTCTCTCACCTGCACTCTCTCTCACCTGCACTCTCTCTCACCTGCACTCTCTCTCTCTCACCTGCACTCTCTCTCTCACCTGCACTCCCTCACCTGCACTCCCTCACCTGCAATCTCTCTCACCTGCACTCTCTCTCACCTGCACTCTCTCTCACCTGCACTCCCTCACCTGCACTCTCTCACCTGCACTCTCCCTCACCTGCACTCTCCCTCACCTGCACTCTCCCTCACCTGCACTCTCCCTCACCTGCACTCTCCCTCACCTGCACTCTCTCTCACCTGCACTCTCTCTCACCTGCACTCTCTCTCACCTGCACTCTCTCTCACCTGCACTCTCTCTCTCTCACCTGCACTCTCTCTCTCACCTGCACTCTCTCTCACCTGCTCGCCTGTACTGACCAGTCGAGGTGAGTTTGCGTTACCGTTGAGATTCAGTGGTGGATGGAGGGGTTCTTAGAAATGATATTGTATCCCCTTCCTTCCCTATCGCCCTTCAATGTATAAGATCCTTGTAACGTGACAGAAAAGATGTACAGGGTGCTTCAAGACAATTTTAACACTTCTGAGAAATAAAAAAAAATAACACGAGAAATGTGCCTCCGGGCTCTGGAGAGGTTTCCGGGTGTGTGTTGACAACGATGGCGAACAAGTAGAGACTCTTTGACTTTTTGAAGCTATTAACATACATTTGTTGTCATGTTACAGTGTATTAACCGTATTTTTTTTAATTAAAAACCATAATTCCGTATAAGTGTAAAACATGTTTTTAAGCACCCTGTATATTTACACGATCTAACAAAAAAAAACCCCCTATATTATGGATGATATTCGTCGCGAAAGCCTACGTGTTAAACAGAAAAAAATATCGACAAGATATATAGGCGTGGTTATATAAGAAAAAAATCCGATTAGCACGGTTGGCTACGTACGGTGAGAAAGAAGTCCAACATACGATACAAATATTCGAATGCGAATCTATTCAGACTGGAAGAATCCGATGAGCTGTGAAGCTCTTTATCATGGACGTCCAGCATATGGGGGGGGGGGTCACCAAGACGAATGTGGACAAACGTAGAGAGATGTTGCTGCAAGTGATGTTAGAGAAGAGGTGGCAGGCGAGACGGAGATGAGGGTGGATCAGTTGGGCCCCTTAAACATGTACGGATGAGTTGGGCCCCTTAAACATGTGGGCCCCTTAAACATGTGGACCCCTTAAACATGTACGCCCCTTAAACATGTACGGATCAGTTGGGCCCCTTAAACATGTGGGCCCCTTAAACATGTATGCCCCTTAAACATGTACGGATCAGTTGGGCCCCTTAAACATGTACGGATCAGTTGGGCCCCTTAAACATGTAAGCCCCTTAAACATGTACGGATGAGTTGGGCCCCTTAAACATGTGGGCCCCTTAAACATGTGGACCCCTTAAACATGTACGGATCAGTTGGGCCCCTTAAACATGTATGCCCCTTAAACATGTACGGATCAGTTGGGCCCCTTAAACATGTAAGCCCCTTAAACATGTACGGATGAGTTGGGCCCCTTAAACATGTGGGCCCCTTAAACATGTGGGCCCCTTAAACATGTACGGATGAGTTGGGCCCCTTAAACATGTGGGCCCCTTAAACATGTATGCCCCTTAAACATGTACGGATCAGTTGGGCCCCTTAAACATGTACGCCCCTTAAACATGTACGGATCAGTTGGGCCCCTTAAACATGTAAGCCCCTTAAACATGTACGGATCAGTTTGGCCCCTTAAACATGTATGCCCCTTAAACATGTACGGATGAGTTGGGCCCCTTAAACATGTGGGCCCCTTAAACATTTGTTGCGGCGCAATCCACGACTCGGAGGCAGATTGCGGTTAGGGACTTACGCCACGTTTATTAAGGGCTTACGCCAAAGTGTGTTAGGGGCTTACGCCACCAACCCACCCCCCTAGCCGATAACTCCCCAGGGGACAGGGGTACCAGGATCCCTACAACCCCAACCTCGGCCGGTCGGGCGGAGTGGCCTCCCCTAGCCTCGGGTGAGGATCAGCCCCCCCCCCCCACTGAGTCCCCACTCCTACCCCCGACGACGACCCCTGTTACATCCCGGGGTCCCCCCTTTAAATACCCCCATTGGGGCATGACGTCACCGTCCCCCCCAGAGTCCGCGTGACGTCACGTTCTGCGACTCCACTCTCTCCGAGGGCGAGCGTGACGTGACGTCACCCACGACTCCCCCCTCCACATGCTATGCCCCTTAAACACGTGCGGTAATTGTGAGACATTTGATGAACCCCGAGAGATTGTTTCGTTACGCGGCCTCCTTCCTCCCGCTTTGAGCTAATTGTAACCCTGGACGTCTCCTTGCTCGCCGTTGTGCCGACGATGTCATCATCGCCACTGCCGTGATTTACACTTACACAAGGTTGCCAATGCAACAAGCGCAGCGCGCTGCCCCTTGGCATCACGACGGTGTCTCTGTACAGTCCACATTGCTCTCCCTAGTCTACAACCACGCACAGCAACGCCACGACGGCCCACTTGGTCAATGCCCCGCTGCACGAAACGGCGTCGCTCGTGCAGGGCGGTGCTCCGCTCGCATCGAGGGTGGCGCCGTCCCATGGATGGGATGGAGATGTCCAGGTTGAGGAGGAGGAGGAGTTGGGGGGGGGGACCCCACTGGCTTGTCCGGTGACTTGGCCCCACGAGACGACAACACACGGAGTGGGGGGTGGTGGTGCGGGGAGGGAGATTTTGCGCTGTGTCGACGCCCTTGTCTGCCTGTCCGCAGCCTGCCGGGGACTTCCCCCGGCACGCCGCGGTTCCCTCTCCCCCACACCGATCACGACCATCACCACCCCACACCGATCACGACCACCACCCCACACCGATCACGACCATCATCACCCCACACCGATCACGACCATCATCACCCCACACCGATCACGACCATCATCACCCCACACCGATCACGACCATCATCACCCCACACCGATCACGACCATCATCACCCCACACCGAACCCCGACCATCACCCCACACCGATCACGACCATCATCACCCCACACCGAACCCCGACCATCACCCCACACCGATGACGACCATCACCCCACACCGAACCCCGACGCAACGCGCAACCCACCCGCGGTCTCATGGAATTTGTGCCAAAAACATCCCCGCGTCAAGTGTCAGGCGGGCAGCAGCAGGTAGCAAGCAGCAGTAGTCAGCAGGCAGTAAGCAGCAGTAGTCAGCAGGCAGCAGCAGCAGGCGAAGATCCCTGCTAAGGACAACTTTGCTGTGCTGCGTTTGTGAGTTTCTCTCTCCTCTCTCTCTCTCGCTTCGTGATTAAGTCGTGTGGAAGGGCATTGCCGGTACTTGAAAGGCGTTTTGTTGAGCCATGTATAGAAGTGTAAACCGTACACAGTACTGTATATACGCGGATCACAGTGCCACTTGTTGAAAATGTAAATATAACAAATATAAAAACGGGACACAGGCCAAGCCACGCTTGCTCAGTTCCTTAAACAAATAATGAATGAATTGCGAATGTTTCGGAATGCTGATGATGTGACGTCAACGTGTGAAACAAACCTTGGAATGTGCAACGTTGGTCTCGATGTGTCCGTGTTGTATTGCGTAACAACAACAAAAAACCCCCACCGCCGCTGGGGATACAAAGGCGGCCGGGGCCCCTCGTCTGCCACGGTGCCGGCCTTCATAGGTGGCTCGCTCACGAACAGCACTTGCCCCAAAAGTTTGTTAGAGGCTACACGGGGGGTCTTTGTGTTGTGTAATGACCACGTGGCATGTGAACTGAATGACCACGTGGCATGTGAACTGAATGACCACGTGGCATGTGAACTGAACGACCACGTGGATGTTCCCGAGCGAGTTCGCGTGCGTCATGCAAATCATGTCCAATATAAATAAGTAATATTACATATATATTTTTTAAAACACCCTTTAATTAAATGTACCGTACTAGTAATGGAAGAACTCCACGACTCCAGGAAGTGGCCCCGAAGCTTGCCATAACCTAACGGACCCTGGTCATTTACAGCGAAACGTGAGTTGAGCGTGGACAATTAGACCCAAGCCGAAACATAACATATAAAAAATAATGTTTAGAAATAATGTTTAGAAATATGTACTTTTTATTTTTTATGATAGAATATAGTATTGTCATCAGTATGACATAAGTATACCAAGTTTGCAGTCGATACCACATTGGAAAGTGGGTTAAAATTGAGTTACAAGATTTGAGGATACAGCAACAGTGAGTTAAATAAAAGCGTGTAAAAAAACGCGTAATATATGCTATTATTATTATCTGTTTAGGTCAGTTAACACCTTATCATATGTTTTCATGACATTGTTTCACGTAATACAGTGCTAGCCAGTCCTTAAATATTCTTCTTCTTTCGTATGGCTGATGTAGATGCAGAGCAACGGCTACAATATCAAATTCAGTCCATATAGTTAAACAATGTTCATCCTAACTATACTCTTTGGTTCTTTCGGTAAAGTCACGTAGGTATAAAATAAATCGCGACGTTTCGGGCGCAACACAAGCGTCCGTCATCAGGTGGGAAAGCATGGTCTGCTGCTGAGGCAGACTGTTTTAAAAGGTTTGAAATGGGTGTAGCTCAAGGGTCATAAAGTAGTGGCCGGGGCTAGTGATGTTAACGTGAGAAATTAGAGGGCACGGAAGTGGCTATGTTAATGTGAGAGATTAGCATGATGTTAATGTGAGAAATTAGAGGGCACGGAAGTGGCTACGTTAATGTGAGGGATTAGCTTGATGTTAATGTGAGAAATTAGAGGGCACGGAAGTGGCTATGTTAATGTGAGGGATTAGCATGATGTTAATGTGAGAAATTAGAGGGCACGGAAGTGGCTATGTTAATGTGAGGGATTAGCATGATGTTAATGTGAGAAATTAGAGGGCATGGAATTGGCTATGTTAATGTGAGAGACTAGCATGATGTTAATGTGAGAAATTAGCATGATGTTAATGTGAGAGATTAGCATGTAACTGTAAGATAGGAGTAGAGCGGCTTCCTCGACGAGGGAGTGCAATCCAAAGGACATGTGAGCATGAGAGTGCAATGCAACGGACATGTGAGCATGAGAGATCTAAGAGAGAAGCATAGAGAGAGACAGAGAGTCCGAAATAACAGCTGACATAGGCAGGTAGGATGGAAACATCACAGTTAAGAGTTTACCTGGTTAATAACGTCCTTCCAATGATTGCTCAGTTACACTGTGAGCTCCCGTTCCCCATTCCAAGGTTACGTATCATCCTTGCCATTCTTTACATCAACACGAAGGACTTACACGAAGGACGTAATGACGCCACAGCTCCTGCAATATCGGTGACGACACACACCTGGTAATCGTGGCGGTGATTATGAAACATTCTTGACCAACCCAGGTGTTTCCAATTAAACACAAAAAAATGTGTGCATACTCTATGCCGCTTGAGAAACATATCTTCTTCTTTCGTATGGCCAGGTGGACTTTGCAAGATTGTACGTGTATTTCGAAGTTATTAAGCAAATGAATAGCCTCTGTGGAGGCTAAATAGGTGTTGAATCCCAACACAGAGCCTGATGTGATTCTGCCCCGTTGCGGATCTGTTTTTGTTCTTATTTCCAATGTTAAGGAGCAAATTCCTGCTTCATAATTCACTTTACTATGGTGACCACACCAAAACAAAGACTCGCTATTTAACCTCCAACAGACTGTTGGGGCAGGTGCTATAAGTGAGCACCTTTAAGGCCGGCACGGCACACGATGCGGTGGGTGGCCAGCACCACGCCATCTCCCAAGTAGTGAAGTTTACACACCATTGTAGGTACTCATTTGAGGCTGAGTCGACCTAGGGGAGGCCCAGAACCGGTTCCGATAATTGTAACTGGTGTTGGCCGTGAGTGGGAATCATAATTGGGTCGCCAGGTTCGTAGCGCAGCGCGCTAGCCGCGACACTCCAGCTCGCCACTCCGCACCACCACCACCATCATCATCCCTTATGAGACAGTTCCTGTTTCGCCATCGAGTTTGCATATCTTCTCTGCCCACATATCTCAGAACTCTGCACGATCTCATATCTCCATGTGTATTGAACTTCTCATCCACTATTAATGAACCCAAACTGCCGCTGATGATACCCCCCCATCACATCCTGACTCTATGATTGAGACTCTCTCCTATTCCATGGCCTCCAAAAATATCTCCTTCTCCAAACTTCAGATGATCCTAAATGTTGCCAACAGACTTTTGACCCACAAACATAAATGAGACCGCAACATTCCAATACTCCCAATTTCTCCACATGGAGAGCTATTTAAGCTCTCAATGTGATTGCCCCCGATCTAACCTCTACACTTTCACCTCAATCTACTCCCCTTCCACGCACTCCTCCTACCTTTCCCCTCTCATCTCACTCTACTCCTTTCCACTCGCAGGTCAAGTAACCAAAGGCTTTCTTTCTGTCGAATCCCCCCCCTAGTCAATCATAGCTCGGTGGGAGGTCGCCCATTCTCTTTTCCTGCCTCAAAGTCAGGAACTCCACTTCCCAAAGACATCCATACTGTCAACTGCCTGTGCCTGTTAAGCTACAACACCGTCACCTTTTTTCTGTGGCTGTGACTGGCTGCCCTATTGTCTATAAATAAAGTGCCCACTGTTTCTATACAGTGACTTGTACACAATATAAATCAAACGTGTTGTCGAATATTAATGGAACTGGCTGAATATCCCATTGCAAGACCCTCTTGAAAAAGATGGTCTACATTCATTGTGCCTTTACTAAGCATTTAAATTAAATTATTATTGGGAGGGAGCGGTGATGCAGTCGTTCATGCACAATGCTATTCACTTGGTGAGTTTGATTCTGAGCCATGGCTAACATCAGCGGCGAGTGATATCTTAACCGGAACTGGGGTTTCTCCATCACCAAACCCGCACTGGCTATTGTGGAAAAGTATGGACAAACAACCTCCATGACCCTCACAGCGTGGGAAAGCCTTCCAGTGGCAGTGGATTGACAATGGGCTTTAAATTGAAAACACATTTCTTTAAAACTGCTTTTTGTGTTTAGTTTGTTGATATTCCCCTGCACCTCCGATTAGGACGGTTGGCTACGTACGGTGCGAAAGAAATTCAGCATATGTGCATGCAAATTATCTATATATTATATATAAAAGGGAAATTTGTGAATGTGTGTCTGTTCAATATGTTTAGCGTACTTCCCGACATGCAACAAACTTGAAATTTGCCCTGTGGGTACTTTCCAGACTGTACACCATGCAAAAATTATAAAAATAGACTTTTTTTTTTGGGGGGGGGGGCGCAATAATGCATATATTTTGCACGGCAAATGAGCTGTGACGTCACACCTGTCATGTGACCCGTGTGCGTAAGCGTAACGGAGTGTGCCTGCTGATCGCGGGTAAAGTGAAATACAAATGTGTTGCAGGTCTAAGGCGTTCTTCGCGCAGCATTGCTTTATTATTTGAGTCGTTTACTGCCGTACGCACCCTGAAAGTTGTGTGGTGTGTCTGCAGCAAGCGCGTGTATGTGTATCTATGGACATGCGCGTGTGTGTGTGGGGGGAGCGGTAGTGTAGTGGTTAGCGCTACGCTGCGCTACGAACCCGGCGACCCGAGTTCGATTCCCGCTCACTGCCAATACTGGTGACGATTATCTATAACCGGTCCTGGGCCTCCCCTATGTCGACTCAGCCTCAAACGAGTAACTGGTGTGGTGTGTTAACATCGCCACTGGGGAGACAAAGGCGGCCGGGCGTGGTGACTTTTGTATTTTTGGGGGGGGGGGGGGCTCAGAATCAAGTCCCGGGCGAAGCCGGGACTTGGATTATAAAAATGAGACTGGTCCTTGCCACAAGAACATGGATTTTGTACTACCGGCCGAGGGCCCGCCAGCCTTGTAGCATTGGGGGGGAGGTTGGAGGGGTGTTGCTAGAGGGAGTTGAGCCCCCCAACTAAAGGTTGAGCCCCTCTTATACATTACCAGTCAAGTCGTTCTATATATAAACTGCCTGCAGGAGTTGGTGAGAGCTGGACAACATGTAACATTTTTTCACAATTAAGAAATGGGCATTGCAACCTTTCCTCATACGCACAGGGAGTGAGAGCCAGAGCAGAGTGCGTGATAGACAAAAGCAGATCACATCATTCGTCATTCTGCTTCGCCTTTAGCAGTTCACGGTTTTCAGTATTGATGGTGAGTGTTTGTGTGTCCGCCTTTCTAACCAAGGTCGCACTGCGGCGTTGGGGCCCGCCCGCCGCCCGCCCCCATGGCCCAGGGCCCCACGTCACTGTGCTCTTTCCCGCCGGCGCCGGGCCCTGTGAGCCGTGGTGCAGAGTGCGCCATCCCGTCCGAATCGGCCGTGGAGCCGCTGGTCGGCGGCTACACCTGCGACTTCACGAGCCCACCCGAGCCGCGCTACCTGTGCGGCTCGTGCCACCTGCCGCTGCGCGACCCCCACCAGACGGGCTGCGGGCACCGCCTGTGCCTCACCTGCGCCAAGGTCATCCTCAGGTGGGGAGGGGATAAGGGGACAGAGCTGGCGCACGGGCGAACGTTGACCGGCAGCGTTAGTGCCGTCCAGCTCTGTAACATCAGAGAGGCTGAGCTGCCCCCGCCCCTTCAAGTCAAGCCTAACGATGGCGTGGCAGCCAAGGGAGGGAACGTGTCCAAGAGAATATCTACCGTGTAGGTGGAGTGATGAAACGTGCTCATGTGTACGTGATGGGTGGATTGTTACATCACAGGGCCATGAGAGATGGTGGTGGCTCGGGAGGATCTTCATCCAGCAGTGGATTGATCGTGGTGGATAATGATGAGAATGAGGATTGAACCATGTCCACTTTTTATCAGTTTGTCGCCATCCCAAAAGGGATCTGCAATGCCACAATCTGTCCCACTCCTGCACATGAACTGATGAACCCCATCCTACTGCTGCGTCTTCACAGCGGTCCTACTGTTGGTTGCGTTTTATAATTTTGCTACTGTTTCCGCACCGATGTCTTTTCTCCGCCCTCACCCATCGAGTGAATTGAGTTAGTGGCAAGGTAAGACCGGAGCACTAGGCATAGTCTAAATATTAGCAGTGATACACGTGGATATGAGGACATTCCAGTCAAACTGCTTTTAGCTATGTTGATTCGGAGGGTGTGGGTTATGCATGAACTTATGGATAATTATGGATAATAAGTTGAAGTATGACTTTTTTTACCTGCAAAAAATGTGTGGATAATATTAATTCAGCACTTTCAGGTTCTCACTTCTGGGGAACCCGGCTGAATGTAAATGTAGATAATAGGATGAATGTGCTATGTGGCAACACTTAACCATGAATAATCAGCAGAATTTTTGCAGATCACTTAAGGCAGAGGTGGGAATCCTATGGCCCACACGCTGTAGTGAGCCCACAACTTATTTTTAACATGGCCCAGCAGTCACATGAGACCTACCACTTGAAAATGGCCTGCATATGAAACACATCTGTAACTCTCACGCCAAGCATATTCGTCTTAATAATTGGGTGTTAGAGGGGAATATTTATAACCTAGCAACGATGCTGCGTTTTCAATTTTAGCACACTTGGGTCACTTCTGTCATTGCAAGAGCCTCTTGCAGTGACAAAAACGATTGAGGTTTTGCCTTGCCTGAGCTATAGGGGCTGTGAATAACTAGCAGAAGGGGGGCAATAGGATCGCAAAAGAGGGAAGTTTCACTGTGGCCTTCGTTTCTTGTCGTGTTTTTTTCAGTGCCCCAAGCCCGGCGTGCCCCGAGTGCGCCTCCCCCCTCGCCGAGCACGAGGTGAGATCACTAAAGGTTCCCCACTGCCAAATGTGTAAGTGGCTACGGCTCACTGATGAGCTATCGGAACACGAAGCTGCCCACGTCTCTTGTATTTTAGAATTACCGGTGGATGTTATTAACCCTAAAGAAGTTCCTTATGGCAGACAATTACTAGTGTCGTTTGTTTATGATACTATATTAAAAGAAACAAAATGCTGCCTTCCTAGAAGGGATGAATGGGCGGATGGTTACGTCCAAAGACATGCGGGTTGCAAGTTCATAAGAAAAATTAAATGGTTTAGTTTTAAACAGTGTAGTCGTTGATGCCAATTGCATGTCACATTTACGAAGGAGCCGCAGACAAGCTGGGAAGGCAGAAAAGTGGTGAGCCGGCATCAACAATTGCCCAAGCTCTGCAGTTCTCTATACATTAACATGTTTTCAGCCAATTAATGAGTGTGTATACAGAAAAGGCTCGGCAAGTCCCAAGATTCATATTCAGGAAGATTCTTTCTTGGGATGTTTTACCAGTTAAATTTTAAGGAGTGTTTTGCAATACATTTAAATTTAATATACAATGTACTGCGACTATATACTACAATGTCATTCATATTCTTAGTTTTTTCGGTAAAGTCACGTTGAAGAGAAACAACAAAATAACAAAATATATATAAAACAATAAAAAATTCTCACGACGTTTCGACCATAACTCAAACGGTCATCATCAGGTGTGTTGGTTTGCATAAATTTATTTTTAAACGGCACATTTATTTATTTATAAAAAACGTTGGCGTCACGCGCAGCGTTTAAAAATAAATTTATGCAAACCAACACACCTGATGATGACCGTTTGAGTTATGGTCGAAACGTCGTGAGAATTTTTTATTGTTTTATATATATTTTGTTATTTTGTTGTTTCTCTTCAACGTGACTTTACCGAAAAAACTAAGAATATGAATTACTGCAGTCACGAAAGCTTTAAATCAAAATTTAAATGTCATTCATGTTTAGCGGGTGGAGAGCGTGAGTGCAAGGGTGCATTAACAAACACGTGGCTCTTTCACTCCAGCGCTGTCCTACCAGACAGTCTCGTCCCTTCACCTGATGAAGGCCGCTTGTGTTGTGGCCGAAACGTCGTGAGAATATTATTGTGTTATTTTATTTTATCAATTTATTATTTTATTCTCATTCTACGTGACTTTACCGAAAGAACCAAAGAAGACGCATACATGCGCCAACAATTCATGCGTCAAACATTTAGGCAATGATGGTATGGGGGTGCAGAATGAATCGAGAGGAAATGATGAAGGAACTTATTTTTTGGTTCTTTATTTGACCTTCCTGCTACAGTTTCCCTCTTTTTGTCACTCGACGCTGCGGGCTGGAAATGGCCACTCACGTTACCGTAACGTTTCCTTATTTAATTTTTCCGAGCATTTTGTTGAAAAACCTCCAAGCACGAGGAGCTTCTTGAGGTTCGTCGCGAGTTCCTTGATGCAAAAATACCACGAGAAACGCCCGCCTCTTCAACAACCGCATAGCTTAACATTCCAACCACTGCACGCACCCTTCTTCTTAATTCCTCATACCTGCTCTGAACTGGCTGCCTGGGACCTTCCCCAGCTCCCAGCTCCCATACTCCAGCGCTTGTGCTCTCCGTCCCTTTCCCATCCACCCGGCCTTTTGCCCTCATTCCTTTGGCCATTGCAATTTGCTCTTTCGCCTCCGATTAGCACGGTTGGCTAGGTAAGGTGCGAAAGAAGTTCAACATACATACGACATACACACATACAAAAGCAGTGACTCAATACACACGGTTTAATTATGGACGTCTCATACCCGGATTCAAACCCAGGTCTTCGAGTTGGTGACTCCACGATTCTGACACAGCATCATCTCCCTGAGCTGGCTGGCTGGCTCTGCCAATGTCCCCTATTCTCTCACTCTACTGTCTTTGACACTCCACGATGTGCATCCCGTGTCTCCCTGTCCCTCTCCATGTCTCCTCTTGTCTGCCCATGTGTCCTCGTGTTTCCCCTTCCCTGTCCCTCCACGTGTCCTCCGTGTCTCCCCATTCATCCCCATGTCTCTCCGTGCTTCCCTGCATGTCCCCATCTCTCCCCATGTCTCTCCGTGTCCCCCCATGTTCTCCCCGTGTGTCCTCCGTGTCTCCCCATTCCTCCCCATGTCTCTCCGTCCCTCTCCGTGCCTCCCCGCGGGTCCCCATCTCTCGCCATGTCTCTCCGTGTCCCCCCATGTCTCCCCGTGTGTCCTCTTGTGTCCCCCCGCATCTCCGCATCGTCTGTGGGAGGAGCAGCTGTACAGAGACGCGTGCTGTACCCGGGAGGTGCTGGGGCTTCTCGTGTTCTGCTCGAACCGCTCAGCTGGCTGTGAGGACACGGTGGCGCTGCGCCACCTCGAGGTGAGCACCACACTGCGTCCTCATGCATCGCATCCCGCATGTGTGTGAGGATGTGTTTTGAGAGACAATGGGGAGTGGTGGTGCAGCGGTTGGTGCGCTGCGCTACGCATTTGGCGACTCGGGTTCAATTCCCCGCTCACAGTCAACACCAGTAATGATTATCTGAACCGGTCCTAGGCCTCCCCTTGGTCGACTCAGCCTCAAAGAATAAGTACCTGGTGCATTGTGTAAACATCGCCACCAGGGAAACAAAGGTGTGTGTTCTTAATGTATATTGTGTGCGGTTTATAATCACTGAGTGTGGGGTGTATGGTCGTTGTGTGTGGTGTTTGGTGTGTCTGTGGTATATGCTCACTGTGTATGATGTTTGTGGTGTTTGGCGTTTGTTGTGTATGATGTTGTGGATGCTCACTGTGGTGTGTGGTGCGTGCGGTGTATGCTCACTGTGTGTGGTGCATGTGTGGTGTATGCACGCACACTGCGTGTGGTGTGCAGTGTGTTATGAATGTTCACTGTGTGGTGTGTGTGTAGTGTTATTGTGTACGTAGCACGTGTGGTGTGTGTAGTGAATCGTTACCACGTGTGGTGTGTGTAGAGTGCAGTGTGTGTGATGTGTGCGCACTGTGTGTGGTGTGTGTGGTATATGTTCACTGTGTGGTGTGTGTAGAGTGCAGTGTGTGTGATGTGTGCGCACTGTGTGTGGTGTGTGTGGTATATGTTCACTGTGTGGTGTGTGTAGAGTGCGGCGTGTGGTGCATGCTCACCGTGTGTGGTGCATGCTCACCGTGTGTGGTCTATCCTCACCGTGTGTGTTACAGACTCACCGTGTGTGTTACAGACTCACCGTGTGTGTTACAGACTCACCGTGTGTGTTACAGACTCACCGTGTGTGTTACAGACTCACCGTGTGTGGTCTATGCTCACCGTGTGTGTTACAGACTCACCGTGTGTGGTCTATCCTCACCGTGTGTGTTACAGACTCACCGTGTGTGTTACAGACTCACCGTGTGTGTTACAGACTCACCGTGTGTGGTCTATGCTCACCGTGTGTGTTACAGACTCACCGTGTGTGGTTTATGTTCACCGTGTGTGTTACAGACTCACCGTGCGAAGTGCCCGCATGAGCGCGTGCTGTGCGACTTCCCGCGCTGTGGCACCTCCGTTCAGCGCACACGGCTCGCCGCACACCGTGCCTCCTGCCCTCACCGCGCCGAGTTCTGCAAGTATTGCAGTGCGGCCGTGACCTGCTCCCTCCTAGAGGTGCCAGCATCACCATCATCATCACCAACGTCATCACCGTCACCACCTGTCAGCGCGATCATCATCATTGTCATTGTAACAATTTTCATAATCACAATCATCACTTTACTAGAATGTTTAGAACCATCAGCATTGCTATCTTCACCATAATCATCGCCATCATTATGATTTTAACTGTTAATAACTATCATCGTTAACATAATAATACTAGTTATCCATTGTCTGCATTTTTGTCATCTTAATGATAGTTAGGGTTGGGCTTTGAGCCTGGGTTAGGGTCAGGGTAAGGATACTTAGTGTCAGGGTTAGTGTTGTATCAGAGTTTGGACCGGTCTGTGCATCGCTCACGGCTTGCTTGCCTGTCCCCTGGCTGCCCCCTGGCTGCCCCCTGGCTGCCCTCAGAGGCACCACAAGGAGGAGTGTGCGCAGTACCCGCTGCCCTGCCCCAACAACTGCGAAGAGCATGGCATCCCACGCGCAGAGGTGAGACGGCAGTGGCGTAGCTGTTGAGTGCGCAGGCAGTGCAACTGCACTGGGGCCCACGGGCTGAGGGGGGGGGGGTTACAAATTGGAGAGCTAAAGGTAGATAGGGATTCCCAATGCTTTTTCTGCACCAGGGTCCATGGCAACCACACCACACTACACCACTGTGAAACTGCATGTTGATACAGGAGATGATGACATGTGGTGTTTGATGATGATACGATCTGATGATGATGATGATGATGGGGGTGGTGGTTCTGTGTGAAGGTAATAACATTTATATTTAGATGTGTGGATGTAAGAATCATTAATTTTGTATTCACGTACATTATACGATATAGATTGTGTAGATTCATACCACTCATAGAATCTACATTCACAATGGAAAATTAGAATCAATGTGTGCATGTGTGTGGGGAGCGGTAGTGTAGCGGTTAGCGCGCTGGACTATGAACCTGGCGACCCAAGTTCAATTCCCGCTCACGGCCAACACCAGAGATGTTTTTCTGTACCAGTATTGGTACGGTGTATAAACCTCGCCACTGGGGAGACAAAGGCGGCCAGGCGTGGTACTGGCCACCCCCATCCACTTGTGTTGCCGTTCCAGCTTTCATAGGTGCTACACGCTAACAGGAGCTACCTCAACAGTCTATTAAGGCTACACGGTGGATCTTTGTCTTTGACAGCTCTCTCAGCACATGTCAGCCTGTGCGATGTCCACCAAGCTCTGTGGCTTCCACATGCTGGGGTGCACCTTTAAGGTAAGAGGCCGATGTGCATGTGTTTGTGTGTGCGTGTGTGTGCGTGTGTGTGCGCGTGTGTGTGCGTGTGTGCCGTTGTACCTGTGTAGGTATGTATGTGCCTATTTGAATGTACATGCATGCGTGCGATGCAGGGCACGAGCGAGTCGGTGCGTGAGCACGAGGAATCTGCGGTGCGAAGCCACTTCACTCTGGTGATCAGCAGGAATTCCGAGCTGGAGCTGCAGGTGACAGAGACTGCCGTGTATCTGTCTCTCATGTGTGCATTTTGTGCGTGTATCTGTTTATTTCTGTAAAGTTTGTCCGTTCTTGTCTGTTTGTGTTTCCATCCATTCCTGCCTGTAGGGCTATCCGTGTTTGTCCATTCCTGCTTGTTTATTTCAGTGTCCGTCTATTTCTGCCGATCTGTCCGTGTGTCCACCCCTTTTTTTCCGTCTAACCCTAACATCAATTCTAATCCTAATGTCAACTCTGTACGTGTGCATTTTAAACTTCTTTCGCACAGTACGTAGCCATCTCAACCATGAACGTGAACTCTAACCCTTAACCCCCTCTCCCTTCGCTGCAGTGTGCACGGCTGCAGTGCTCGATCGAGGATCACACCAACATGTCCGAGATGCTGACTCAGCGCGTGGCTCAGCTGGAGCAGGACCTGTCTCACTGGAGCACGCTCACTGGCTCCAACAACACTCGCCTGGGCTCCACGCTGGTGCGTGCCTGGCTACACCTGCAGCACTCGCCCATCGCACATCTTTGACCTGACCCTCAGGAATGTATCGCCGTGTTGGGCGGTGACACGGCCTCGCGGTAGCGCGCTTGTTGGAGAGGTTCGTGTTTTGACCCGTTATGCTTTGCAGAAGGCGTTAAAGATCCCTTGATGTGATTCGAAGTGAGTAGGCCATTAAATTGGGGTGACACATGGCAATCGTCATTTCCTACTGGCAGACGAATGCTGTTTGCATGCCCAGTGCCGAGTCACTTTCTGTCCAGTCACAGCTTCCACCGGGGATATGCTGCCAAACGTTTGAGATGATATTTGATGTAAAGCGCTCTTGAGACACCTCTGCGTAAAAATGCAAGATGCTATATGAAGTAAAAATCGTGATCATTATTACATTTTGACTTTAAACTTTCGTGACTGCAGGAATTCATTTTCTTTGGTTCTTTCGGTAAAGTCGCATAGATGTTTTTTATTTTCTATCTACATGACTTTATCGAAAGAACATGATCATTATTACTGACATTTCCTGGCCATCCTACAACCCATTCTATTGAAAAAACCTCTACATGTCTCCCACCAATGCTAACACACTTATTAAATACTTCTACACTCGCGATACCCTTTGTCCAACATACAGTGCTATTTGGTTTGTTTACAACATTCAATGACATGTAAGATGAGAGCATTGATATCTTGCAGTTTTGTCACGTACACACACACGGCCTCTGATGTTTTCCCACAAGAAACAATCATGTGGGGTGATGTAAGACAAACGCGGGCCATGCAGTTGTTCCAGCCAGGCCATTCCAACACACAGATGTCTCTGGAAACCAATTAGGTAATGCACGAAACCAAGGTCATTTTTACAAATCAGTGGGCTATCTAGAAAAAAAAAAACTTAATGTAACCCGTGCGTCGTTTTTCCTGACCTCTGTTTTGCGACAGGAGATGCTCACGCAACACAACGAGCAGCTGCAGAGCCTACACGTGGCTCAGCGCGCGCCCCAGCGCGACGCTGACACGGCAGCGCTGCGCAGGGACATGGCGACGCTGCGCGAGCGCCTGCGTGCCCTTGAGGCGGCACTGGGCAACCCGGGCCCCTGCGAGGAGCGGTGCCACATGCACGAGCAGCGGCTCACGATGCACGACGGCCTCCTCGACACCGCCGAGCGGCGTTTGCAGGTCACTTAAATGAATTAATGACTCGCCCAAGTAGGGTACGACCGGCCGGTTAACTTGACCGCTTAACGATAGACTGCACGACTTAAAGAATTAACGTTCGGCACAAGTAAATGAATGACTTGACGGTCCACTAAGTGACTTTTTAGACCGACCGCTTGAGTTGACTACTTAACAGCTGACCGCATGACTTATTTATTTTATGCGTGATAAATTAAGGAATGACTGGACTACTTATTGACTCACCAAGTAACTTAATGACGTCATGACTAGTTGATTGACCGGGTGACGTAACACTCAACAACCCACCAAGTGACATAATGACCAGCCTTATTATTACTTGCCACGTGCCTTAATGACTTACCGACCAAGTAACTTAACGAGGGATCTCACGAGGGATTCATGATTTACAGGGAGTCTAGGCTAACACGAACCACCGCGCTTCACTGCAAGCTGCCAACGTCCCCTTTCTCGCGCGTACGTATGCAGGTTCTGGAGACGGCAGGCTACAGCGGCAAGCTGGTGTGGAAGATCCGCGACTACGCGCGGCGCAAGCAGGAGGCCGCCAGCGGCCGCACGCTCTCGCTGTACAGCCAGCCCTTCTACACGTCGCCCTTCGGCTACAAGATGTGCGCGCGCGCCTACCTCAACGGCGACGGCGTCGGCCGCGGCACGCACCTGTCGCTCTTCTTCGTGGTGATGCGCGGCGAGTACGACGCGCTGCTCGAGTGGCCCTTCCGCCGTCGCGTCACGCTGTCGCTGCTCGACCAGGGCGCGGCGCGGCGCCACCTGTCCGACACGTTCACGCCGGACCCGGCGAGCGGCAGCTTTCGCCGGCCCGATGGCGACATGAACGTGGCGTCGGGGTGCCCGCTGTTCGTGTCGCACGTCGCCCTAGAGGGATCGTCGTACCTCGTGGACGACACGGTGTTCGTGCGCGTCGTCGTCGACCCGGGCGGAGCGAGCGACCCCTGAACTTTTGGCTCCCCACCGACCCCCAAAGCGGCGGTCGTCCCCCCGTGGAAGGAGGATGAAGCCTCTGTAAAAAGTGTCAGGGTGTCTTCGGGTCACAACCAGAAGCGCTCGTGTTAAAATGAGCTGTAAAACGACAAAAGAAATGGCCTCAGAGTCACGGTATTCAAATGGTGCCTATTTTCCATTGGCGGTTGTACAAGGCGAGTGGTGGAAACTCCACATTCCTGTGGTATGAATCGTCCCTCCAAACAACTAATGTACATTTTACCGATACTGGAGAGATCACGATGATGATTGTATTAAATGGAAAATAAATCAACATCTATACACATGCACGTGTTGTATAAGCCTGAATGCTATTCTGCCATATAAATAATGTAATAATAATACTGCCCTTTTTCAATCCACTGCTGGATGAAGGCGACGCCACGCCGTGTCGGTCATGAGATTGTTTAACGAAACTTCACGCTCGTTAGAGCATGTTGGTGAATATGGTGGCCCATGACCAGTTCAGATATCACTCGCCACTGATGTTAGCCGTGGCCGGGAATCAAACTCAGGTCACCGGGTTCATAGTTCAGTGCGCTAACCACCATTGCACCACTGCTTTCTCCCAATAATAGAAATTACGTAATCCAAAAATATGCTGAAATTAACATTTTTCATAAAAAATAATAACTCGCACATGGTGCTTTGCGTGTGGCCATATAAAATGAAGCTCGCCTTTTTGCTTTGGCTGCCAGGTAATTTGCATACGCCGTGATATAGCATTTAAAAATACCCACTGTTACTTTTCCTCGTGTCGGTGTTCATAGCTATTTAATTGATATTTTGGTACGATAATTAAGAATTAAATATTCTACGTGTCCGCTGGGTTCCACGGTCATTGTGTTGCTGAAGCGTTGATGTGGCTCTGTGCATTCTAATGCGATAAAAACGCCGAGATCTTAAGAGGACATCGCCCTGCGTGTTTTTTTTTCCCACCGTGATCCCTTCAAGATCATCCTTCCCCTCCTTGAAGTAATTCATCATCCCATAGCTGTCAACCCATACGGTTTACCCGTATTCTTGTACAGGGAAATTTTGCAACATTTTTGCGTCTATTTGTGTTTCTCCCTTGTGATGGGACTTTTAGATGTATAAGGGGCACGGGGGTGACCAGTGTCTGAATTGTTCTGTAATAAGATAGAGCACTGATGAGGGGTTCACAGGTTTGTCATCCTCGGGCTGTGACAATTCAGCCCTCACGATTCATGGTCACGATCCGATTCAATAATCATTTATTTTCTAAGCGCCTTCCAACAGTGTGGCGTTGACTGCACATTGGGTACTGGTTCCCACAAGCAGACTTCGCAGCAGTGAACATTGGTGACCACACTGACGAGTCCCAATAAAAACGAAACCGGTTTACAATTGTATTCTTGGTTCTTTCGGTAAAGTCACGTAGAAGGGAAACAATAAAATAATACAAATATAAAACAATAAAATTCTCACGACGTTTCGACTGCAACACAAGCAATCAATCAGGTGTGAAAACCACAGCAAGAAAATTAGAAAAAAGTGGCGTTTTTTAAAAAACACAATTGTCCATCTCTTCATCACTGCTGCTGTCAGTGGGTCACATTTTTGCGCAAATTTATTTTGATGGTGACACTAAGTCAAGAAGAAAGGACCATACTGCAGTTCTTCAGGAACTGTTGATGGGTTGTTGCATACTGCAACAAATGCGGAAGTTATTTTCTGCACGTTTATCCGTTGCTTGAAACATTACGGTCTTTTTTTATCATGGGAATTTTCTCGCGTAAAGATAGTCGAATGTGAATTGGTTTACAAATGCAGCTGGCATACATATACAGACTGTATATACAGACTGCCACTGGTCTCGTATTGTATGTTAATGACTCTTGTCAGTTCACCACGGTCCCTATACGTGTTCAGCCTCCAAGTTTGCCGTGGTTCCTTATACAGTTCGGCACTGTAATGTTGATCCTGTTAACCGCGGTCTCTTACAATGTTCCTGTGTTTATCCAGTGGGTGTTTATCGCGGTCCCTTAGTGTTCATCCAGTGGGTGTTTACCGCGGCCCCTTACAAATGTTCACCCAGAGGATGTTTACCGCGGTCCCTTGTAAATGTTTATTCAGTGGATGTTTACCGCGGTCCCTTGTAAATGTTGCTCCTGTGGGTGTTTACCGCCGCCCCTTGTAAATGTTGCCCCTGTGGGTGTTTACCGCCGCCCCTTGTAATGTTGCCCCTGTGGGTGTTTACCGCCGCCCCTTGTAATGTTGCCCCTGCGGGTGTTTACCGCCGCCCCTTGTAATGTTGCCCCTGTGGGTGTTTACCGCCGCCCCTTGTAATGTTGCTCCTGTGGGTGTTTACCGCCGCCCCTTGTAATGTTGCTCCTGTGGGTGTTTACCGCCGCCCCTTGTAATGTTGCTCCTGTGGGTGTTTACCGCCGCCCCTTGTAATGTTGCTCCTGTGGGTGTTTACCGCCGCCCCTTGTAATGTTGCTCCTGTTGACCGCCGCCCCTTGTAATGTTGCTCCTGTGTGTTTATCGCCGTCCCTTGTAATGTTTATCCAGTGGGTGTTTACCGCCGCCCCTTGTAATGTTGCTTCTGTGGGTGTTGACCGCAGTCCCCGCAGTGGTTGCCGCGCGGGGCCCGGTCAGTGACTGTTGTTTTGCGCCTCACCTCAAACTGCGTTCGCGTGTCACGCACGCGCCGTGCATAGCGATAATCACGTCTGACTCGCGCACAGTACACGTGGCCAGATCACCAGAAATGCGCCAAGTCTCGTCGTCAGGGCTCGGCAGGGGATGGGTTATCACCACTGCGTGACACGTCCAAATAGGCTTAAGGGCTGCGCTATCGGCAGAAGGCTGCCCACGTTAAAACATCCGTTGTTGCAGAGTACTGTGCTTACACGTCTACGCAGCACGCCTTCAACAACCTGCACTGAACGGTGAGGTGAAGTGCGTTCTGATAACCCCCAGGACCCAGCACGGGCTGGGTGCAGGAGGCCCTCATCCAGCAGTGGATTCACACACCGGCCGTGCTTTGTACGTTTTTGATTTGGGCCCTGGTTTTGGGGTAAGCTTCGAGCAAGTGGCTCTTCTTAACCTGGGACTGAGATGCCCTTTCTGGAGGTGCGAGACGTGACCAGATTTTTTTTAGAAGGTAAATAATCGAAAACACAAATTTAGCACGGCCACGTAAGTACAACTTACTCTGTTTCATGAAACTCATGCGTTCAGATTGTTTATATTTTATTGTTTCCCTTATATGTGACTTTACCGAAAGAACCAAGAATATGAATCCCTGCAGTCACGAAAGCTTTAAATCAAAACCCATGTATTCATTAACATTCTAATTTCTGTTTGCGATTGAGAAGCAAAGGCTTGCGTGCATGGCTGCGGTGACAGCGTTCACATCCACAGAGCCGAAATGCATTGCCATACAGACGCGCAGCGGTACAGTAATGTGATATTGTGCTATTAAGGACCATTACCCGAAACGTCGCCTATTATAAATTGGTTATTTTGAGGCCACCGTTATCGACACTTTTTTTGTGAATAGTATTTGACATGTGTTTTATACGTCCGTCGGGCAGCGAAAATGGACAGGGGTGGCGGTACAGCAAATAGGTTTTGAGGCTGGCTTTGGGGACCTTTGAGTGTATAACGCCCTCTTGTTATTGCGTGGTGGGGTTTCTCCGGGTCCTCCGGTTTCCTCGCCGTCACCTCGCCCCGTGTGATCGAGAGTTGACTGTTTAGCCAAGTGAAAGAGCCAGGTGGGTGAGATAATTCTTACCAGCGCTGAGTCGGCAATTAATGGTCTATTCTTGCACTATTTTTTATTGCCTCCTATTTAATGATGACTCCTTGACCAAGCTTATAGCTTTAATTGCTACTGTATTGCCCAATAATAATTTCCTTCATTTGCCTCGGGAAGCGTCGCTGTGTCTTCAAGACATTTTATTACAATTTTGCTTTGTTTCTTCCGATTCCAACAGATGAGAGCGAGTGCTCCGCTCAGGCGGACTGGCGCAGCCTTCTCGAGCGTCTCCGCTCACCGGTGACAATGCGGTTCAAGCTGCGGGCGCGGCTGCGCTGCACGCCCTTCAAGATCCTCATCTTCCTGCTGCTCGTTGTCATGCTCGCGCTGCAGCTCACCTACCTCGTGCTGCTGCTGCGCATGGACGGCCGCGGCGACGGCTCTTCGCCCCTGCCGCTGGCGGCCGCTTTCCTTGGCGCTATCGTGCGGCGTTCGTCTGAACCGCTGATCGTGGCCAATGGGAGCCTCGCCGGGGACCCCCAAGAGGCCGCGAATGCGTTGAGGGCGGCGCTGGTCGCTGCCGGCGGTGCCCCCGCGCTCGATGCCAGCAGCCGCTTTGCCATCTTCAGCCGGCTCCTCGCGCCGGAACCGGCTACGGACGGCGCCGGCGACACGTGGCATGAGCTGAGTCTGGCGACCCACACGTCCGTCAATGGGCTGCACCACCTGGAGGTGCTGCTGGAGCGATGGGAAGGGCCCGTGTCGGTTGCCGTCTTTGCCTGCGCCAACGACACATGGCTGGCGCTCGCCGCCATCGCGGCGGTGCGGGGTTGCTCAAAGAAGGCGCGCGACAACGTCGCCTTTCACCTGGTGGCGTCGGCCAACGCGGGGTTCTCGTCCGCGGCGTGGGGCGATGCCGTGGTGTGGGCAGATGCTGGAAAAGGGCACCGCTGGGTGGCGCCGAAGGTCGGTGCTGGCTGCACTGAGGTGTTCGCGTGGCTCGGCAGCGAGGCGGTGCAGGGCGCACGCAGGAACTACGCGCTTGATGGCGGCGTGCCCTACCCCAACAACCTCCTGCGCAACGTGGCACGAGCCGGTGCCCGCAGCCGGCACGTGCTCGTGGTGGACGTGGACATGGTCCCCAGTGTCAACCTCCACCGGGACTTCTTGTCCATGCTACGACGGGAAGATGGAGGCGGTCGCCGTGACCGATTGATTGTGTTCGTAGTGCCGTCATTTGAGATACGCCACTCTCGCCGCGTGCCAGACACCAAGGCGGAGCTCCTGCGCCTCCTCGGGGCACTGGAGTTGCGGCCGTTCTATGACGAGCTGTGCCGCAAGTGCCAGGCGCCCACCGACTATGCACGCTGGGCGGCGCTGGCTCCCGCGCCAGGACTGGCGCCAGCATACGAGCTGGAGTGGCGCGACCCTTGGGAGCCGTTTTACGTCGGCCCGAGCGCCGCGCCGCCGTTTGACGAGCGCTTTCAGCAGTACGGCTTCAACCGCATCAGTCAGGTGCGGCGCGCGCGGTGTTGATGATGTTAGCCACCTCAGGGGTTGTTCAAAAATAATTTCCCTTGTAAAATATTCACTTGGTTTGGTTTGGTCATACCTGGAATTAACAAATGAGCGGAGCGTGTTGGTGCGCACCTGTGATCTGGTCCTTTGGAGGCATAGGTCGGTGGGACGTGAAGTTTTTGTTGGCACAATTAGCACCGCATAAGCCGTGGGAAATCCACTCCTGGACAAAGGTCTTCCCAAGTTACAGCCATATCTTATGATCCTGTGGTGTATCAATACACCGAGGAACCTGCAGACAAGTTGATTCCATATGTAAAGTGGTTTGTTAATCAAGTAAATGGATTTGGCCCGTGTGTTTGTGTGCGTGCGTGCATACTCAGACATGTGAGCTGCACGTCGCTGGATACCGCTTCGCTGTGCTGGACAACGCCTTCCTGGTCCACCGTGGCTTCAAGCTGCCGGGAGAGTTCCACGCTGGCAAGGAGGCCGAGCAAGAACGCAACCGCATCCTCTTCCGCCGCTTCAAGCAGGAACTTAAGTTGCGCTACGCCGACTCCCCCCGCCGCTGCTGACCGACCGTCATCCTTCACCAACATCGGCATCATCTGGGGGAAGGGGGGTGGCGGGTGGCACCACTTTAAAATTTTGCTGACGGCCATGGCGGAGTGGGGAGCATGAGGGTTGAGGCGATGCTGCCGATGTTAAATAATGAACACAGTCCAGTCATCACGGAGGTGCTGTAGCTGAGGGGTAGGACACCTGGCGGCCGAGTTTAACACATGAAAGGACACCGCTCATCCCTGCCACGGATTACAGAGCAAACAGTACAGCGTTTTCACCGAGCCATACTGAAAATGTACGAGTGCTATTTAGTTTATCTTAAAAATGACAAGTAGTTTAAAAGTAATGATATTCTGTTTACCATGAAAATTACGTCAGTAAGCTGACCACGTGAATTTTTAGTGGTGGGGGCTCCATGCCCCCTTCCCCACAATCATGCTGCCTGTTATCACCACTGCCAGTGTCGCAGTGATGCCTTGATGACACGACTGCCAAAAACACAAAAACCTGTTGGTTGATTAAAATGGCTATTCAATCTTAGAGCTCTAAAAAAAGCAATCGGTATGTCCAATGACAGTTTTTTAAGTAACTAGATGTGGTGACACGCTTGTAATCCAGTTATTTTAGAAGCACTGGTTGATAGTTGTGAACAGTGTGAGGTGGTCAAGAGGTGGCAGCATAGCAAGTGGGTTTAAGAACCTGTCCTTATGGCACTTTGTTAATTTCCCACTCCTCCGCTTAACACGGTTGGCTACGTACGGTGTGAAAGTAGTTCAACATACATCCACTTAACTGAAAAGTAAACACATTTGGCAACGTTATGAACTGTATTGGCCAAACATCTCAATACAGCAGGACCCTCAAGGTATTGTGTATGAATAACATACAAATTTACTAATTATAAGCTTTGTATCATGGTATTACAGTGCTATTTTAATATTAATGACCTTGTTAACACAATAGTAATTCAGTTATCACCCTGACAAACCCACAAGACCCCCACTTGCCGTTCTTCGTTGGTGCAAATGTACAAAATCCAATCCTCAACATTAAATGGCATTCAACAGAAAAGTATGGTGATATAAGATATGATGGTAGAGCTAAACCTTTAATCATAATTGCACATTTGTTCTCTATAAATCACCTTTTGCATGTACTGTACTATTATGCTCAACATACACAGCAGCGAGCTTCCTGGCCTCTGGCCTATAAAACATTGTAAATGTGAATTCAGTTTTATCATAAATGGCACCGATGACCAGATCACCTGAAATGTATATCAAAGAATCGGATCTTAGAAGCTAAGCAGGTTTTAACGTGAATGATAGTTGGATAAGTGACCACCGTGCACACCAGGTTGTCAGGTTGCCGTGGACTTGTGCTTTGTGGGCAGTGCAGCAAAATCTGTTGTACCGAACTGTGCTTCCACGTCTATGATACCCCACCTTCGATCTCCACTTATCATCGTGGTAAAGTATGGTTAAATAATGCACCTTATCCATATAGTGGAGAGCCCTCGACAATGGGGCTGTACGTGTGTATAATAAATGGTAACACCACAAGTATCCCTAATCCTAGCTTGACTTTAAATTACTGATCGAAGATTGTTGATGTACGTCATGTGCTGTCAGACACCAACTCCCTAGAAACACTGCAATATGAAGCAGTGTTTTCATTGATGTAAAAAGGATAGTTTTTTTGGTATGTGTGATGCACTGTATTTTCCCCTCGATTTGGTGCCGTGATGTATGGCAAATGTTTGCGTTTTAGTTTATGGAATAAGCCCGCGGTTTTCCCGAATGACTTTAATAAATTATTTTGTCAACAAAACCTTGTAATTTTATGCACTACCTACAAAAAAACAATGGTGGCAATTGGTGCTGAGCTAGTGGTAAATTAGACCACATGGCAAAGTCACCTCTACGAAAATCACTCTTAATGCCCGATCAGACCAGATCTCAGTGGGATTGAGCTCGTTAGTCTTGGGATGGGAGACTCCGGGAACTCCAGGCGATGCAGCCTGTGAGGTGTGTGCGGAGTCTTGCCATCTCATACATGGGCAGTTTTTTTTCTCACGTGCTCTGGTTTCTCTCACTTAGACCAAACACTCAGTCATGGAATTGATGCAATACCCGCCTCAAAAAAGTGTTTTGGGGGAAAATGGATGTTAAAGCATGCGGCCACATTTTAACATGCAATATTAAAAATCTGGATATTAAATTTAACCTCTGCTCGATTTTCACAACTGTATATTTTTTTGACTCATTCTGAAATCAGGATCGCATCCCGAATACGTATCCTGTTTACATTTATTTCCGACAGTTACTTGATCAATAAAGGAAGTTATGCATAGAGCACAGTCCAGTATTTACATTTGTAATGTAGAGATGGGGTGTTGCAAGATGTTGCATCATTTGGTGATTGCTGCAAGGTTGGTGTAGTCATGTGATCATAATCAGCCATGATGACTCAATCCACTACTGAATTCAGGCCACCACACCCCCCCAGGTCATCACTTGTGAATATTACTCAGAATTCCACTACAGCACACGGTTGCCAGTGCGTTGTGGATTGGACGTTTCAGTCGTAGTTCGACACCAGAGGGCGTCTGGTGCCTCTCGTTTGGATTCCGTGGCTGGTGGCGATGGATGATGGAACGATTCTCATCCCTGGTGATACCCCTCCACATTTTTGCATTCAAGCCTCGAATCGTTTTAACATCGTGGACAAATTTGGCGGCCTCTTTACGACCGCAGGTGACTTCCAACCCATATCACGTCCAACACGATTGCGCGCCCGGATCTTGTCGGATCTCGGAAGCTTCTTAGCATTTAAATTTCGATTTAAAGCTTTCGTGACTGCAAGGATTCATCTTCTTGGTTCTTTCGGTAAAGTCACGTAGAATGAGAATAAAACAATAAAACAAAATAAGACAATAAAATTCTCACGACGTTTCGGCCACAACACAAGTAGCCTTGTAGCCTTCTTGAAGAAGGCTACTTGTGTTGTGGCCGAAACGTCGTGAGAATTTTGTCTTATTTTATTCTCATTGTACGTGACTTTACCGAAAGAACCAAGAGAAGATGACTTCTTAGCATTTGTTGAGGCTGCATAGTGCATGGAGAGGTGTTCACCGTGCACACCAGGTATTTGTAGGTTGCTTCAAACTATATGCAGAAGTCTGTGCAAAGAAAAACAAGAATTGTTGAACTGTACTTATGCGCTCCTACATTTTATACTCGCCGCCTTCACCACCAACCCGCACTGACCAGCGTCAAGTACGGTCAAATAACCTCCACGATCCGCAGCGCGTGCGGAGGTCCTCATCCAGCAGTGGATTGACCATGGCTCATGATGCTAAATCTGGGAAAGCACAACGTCTGTGAAGCAGAACGTTAGAGGCAAGGACGAGTGGGTCACGGTAAATATCTGTGAAACTCTCAACCCGACGGGGTTTGTGAAGTGTCCACGGCGTGTCAAGTACCGAAAGAGGATTCTTGAATCCAACTGTGCGGAGCTTTGGATACTTATTTCCTCGTTTGAGTAGTGGGTTTTTTTTCAGCGTTATTTCAGTTTTCTCCCACATGATGCGACACGCATAATTTAAAATTGAATCGGCCAAAAATGTAGCAGGGCCCTCCTGTTAACTATTCTTGAGACTCATTGATGCTCTGCTGCATAGCTGGGATTACAGCATCATCACTATCGCAAATTACATAAGTGATTAATGTACTTTATACAACCAGCACAATGAATAATCAGACACTACTCAATCATATCTGATCGTTCACGAAAAAACAGCGTCGGTTCAACACCAGCAACCGACTACTACAGGTACACAGATTTCTACATTTAGGGTCGCGAAACAAGTTCAACGTAAAAATTGACAGGCGGAGTAGAAAGTTAAATTAATCTAAAAACATGTTTATAAATAATAAGAAATATAGATACCCTATTCTCAGATTATAGGGCGTATTTAACCCTCCCCGCGTAACTTAAAGCATCGTCTGATAATCCGGAGAGCACCGTAGTTTTATTGGGTTACTCCAGCGAATGATGTTAATATTACTTTTCAATATGCGAGCGTTAACAACAATAACAACACAACAACAAAAAACAACGCACACAAGACACGCAAAAAAAAAACAACCAGCAATACAACGAAAAAAAAGCACGTGACAAAAACGGAAGTTTTTGGTAGGAAATTCCAGCAAGCTTTCGCAAAATAATAACATCCACGAACTAACAAAGTACAGACGATGAACAGTGAAAGCCTCTTCCGACACACGCACGCCACACACGTGGGCCCCATTCATTCACGCCGCTCCCCACCATTGTTTGGGAGCTGTGGGGGCTTCGACCGCGGCACCTCTGGAATTTATAGTTCGGTTGCGCGCGCTCGCCGCTCCTGATTGGTTGGCGCCGGGCACGCGCCGCGCCCCCCGGGCCAATGGGAGCGCGCAGGACGCGTCGGGGGGGGGGGGCTGTGGGGGATCTGACAGCGCGAAACGACTCCAGGGCGCGGGGACAGCGGCAGTGGTGGACGAGGTGAGGGGAGACGAGGTGAGGACGAGGTGAGGGGAGAAGAGGTGAGGGCAGACGAGGTGAGGGGAGACGAGGTGAGGGGAGCGGGGGTAGAGAGACGAGGTGAGGAGAGCGGGGTAGAGAGACGAGGTGAGGGGAGACGAGGCGAGGAGAGCGGGGATAGAGAGACGAGGGGAGACGAGGTGAGGACGAGGTGAGGGGAGACGAGGTGAGGGGAGCGGGGGTAGAGAGACGAGGTGAGGAGAGCGGGGGTAGAGAGACGAGGTGAGGGGAGACGAGGCGAGGAGAGCGGGGATAGAGAGACGAGGTGAGGAGAGCGGGGGTAGAGAGACGAGGTGAGGGGAGACGAGGCGAGGAGAGCGGGGATAGAGAGACGAGGTGAGGGGAGACGAGGGGAGACGAGGTGAGGGGAGACGAGGTGAGGGGAGCGGGGGTAGAGAGACGAGGTGAGGAGAGCGGGGGTAGAGAGACGAGGTGAGGGGAGACGAGGCGAGGAGAGCGGGGATAGAGAGACGAGGTGAGGGGAGACGAGGTGAGGAGAGCGGGGGTAGAGAGACGAGGTGAGGGGAGACGAGGTGAGGGGAACGGGGTAGAGAGACGAGGTGAGGAGAGCGGGGATAGAGAGACGAGGTGAGGAGATTGGGGGTAGAGAGACGAGGTGAGGAGATTGGGGGTAGAGAGACGAGGTGAGGAGAGCGGGGATAGAGAGACGAGGTGAGGGGAGACGAGGTGAGGGGAGACGAGGTGAGGGGAGACGAGGTGAGGAGAGCGGGGGTAGAGAGACGAGGTGAGGGGAGACGAGGTGAGGGGAGACGAGGTGAGGGGAGACGAGGCGAGAGGAGACGAGGCGAGGAGAGCAGGGGTAGAGAGACGAGGTGAGGAGAGACGAGGCGAGGGGAGACGAGGCGAGGACGAGGTGAGGGGAGCGGGGGTAGAGAGACGAGGTGAGGAGATTGGGGGTAGAGAGACGAGGTGAGGAGATTTGGGGTAGAGAGACGAGGTGAGGAGAGCGGGGGTAGAGAGACGAGGTGAGGAGATTGGGGGTAGAGAGACGAGGTGAGGAGAGCGGGGGTAGAGAGACGAGGTGAGGAGAGCGGGGATAGAGAGACGAGGTGAGGAGATTGGGGGTAGAGAGACGAGGTGAGGAGATTGGGGGTAGAGAGACGAGGTGAGGAGAGCGGGGGTAGAGAGACGAGGTGAGGAGATTGGGGGTAGAGAGACGAGGTGAGGAGATTTGGGGTAGAGAGACGAGGTGAGGAGAGCGGGGATAGAGAGACGAGGTGAGGAGAGCGGGGATAGAGAGACGAGGTGAGGAGATTGGGGGTAGAGAGACGAGGTGAGGAGATTGGGGGTAGAGAGACGAGGTGAGGAGAGCGGGGGTAGAGAGACGAGGTGAGGAGATTGGGGGTAGAGAGACGAGGTGAGGAGAGCGGGGGTAGAGAGACGAGGTGAGGAGAGCGGGGGTAGAGAGACGAGGTGAGAGGGAGGTGAATATATTGGGGGATACGTTACAGAGGTGACGAGGTCGGGGTTAGCAAGGGGAGGTGAAGAGGAGAACGGGGTTAGAAAGACGAGGTGAAGAGCGCTGGCATAGACGAGGTGAGGAGATCGGAGTTGGAAAGACGAGACGAGGAGGTGAGGAAAACGGGGTTATAAAGACGAGGAGAACGGAGGGTGAGGAAGAGGAGAACGGAGGGTGAGGGAGAGAACGGAGACTGTAGGAGGTTGACGAGGTGAGGACGGGGTTAAGTGGACGAGGTCTGGAGGGAACGCTAGATTGGGTCGGGAGGAAGAGGACAGGGTAGGAGAAGGAGGAGGATGAGGGAGAGGTGGACAGGGTGAGGAAGAGAAATACAAATTTGGAGAACAGCGTGAGGCAGTAGATAACGGGGTCCAGAGGACAACGCGAAGAGGTGGAGGGAGAGGTGAGGAGGACGAGGTGAGGACGGGCATTTGAGACGGTGGGCTGCTGTAAAGAGAAGGGCAGGGTTAGGAGAAGGAAGAGGTGAGCAGGACAACAGAACCTGTACTAGGTCGGGGTGTGGAAGAGCAGGGGGAGGTGAATAACTAAGTCTGGTGGAGGAGGAGGACCAAGAAGACGAGGTTTGATGAACGGCGTGAGGAGGGGAAACGAGGTGAGAAGGAATTGGAGGAGAAAGTGGACGGGGTTAGGGGTAGAAGGGCGGGGTCTGCAGGAGGGAGGAGCACCTCCGGATGAGCACGGTTGGCTACGCACGGTGCGAAATACATCGTTTGGAGGGCGAATTTGAAGTAGTCGGTTGCGCTGGAGGACGACAGGGTCGGGAAGGAAAGAAGAAGTGACCGGAGGGAAAGGTTTGGGAGAATACTGGGTCTGGAGGAGGAAAACAGAAGGAGAAGAAATAGGACACGAGCCAGAGGACGGTGCTGAACGGAGCGCAGCGTGAGTGGAGGACCGGGAGGGCCATCGCAGGAGGCATCATCCACCTTCCCCCTCAGCCATGGTGGACGTTCTCAGCCCTTCCACCACGCGCAAGCCGAGCAGCGTCTCCAGCCACTTCCCTGGGGTCTCCAATGGCCCTGGTGATGCTTACTGCCGTCCCGCTGCAGCCCGACCCCAGGAGAAGGCTGAAGATGCAGTGGAGGATAACGAGGAGGAGGAGGCGGCTCCGAGGGGACCAGGGGGGCCGAGGTTTTCGGGGCCCCGTTCGGGCTCCATGGAGTCGGGCTCCATGGAGTCGGGCTCTTCCCCGCTGCTGCACATCGACCTCTACAACTTCGATTCCCCCCGCGCCGAGGGGTCGCGCTACGTGCTCACGAGTCCGCGCTCGCTCGAGTCGTGCGCGCGCTGCGGGATACGGCCCGTCGAGCTGCTGTCACGGCCGCTCGCCGACTTTGCGGCACCCGGCACCGGTGACCGGGAATCCAACTCGACCACGAACCTCGGTGGCCTCGGCCGCGACAGCGAGGAGGCGCGTGCAGCGCACGCCGCGTTCGAGCGGGAGAGGAGGCGTAAACTGCGCCGCTGCCGTGATGAGAGGGAGCGGATTCTGCTGGAGGAACGCGAAAAGCGTAGGGAAGCGCAACAGCATAATCATCAGCAGAAGCGAGGAGGGAGCGTGGACCCCTTGCCATCCAAGCTGGCGGGCACCGGGCTGCGACCCTTGGGGATTCCTCACCAGAGCCGTTCCCTGGAGACGGTGCGTGCTTCGCTGCCCCTGCCCGGTCATCGGACCCCGGTCGCGCTCAGCGATGGCTGCAGCCTGGATGATAGCAGCGGGAGCCACGACACGGTGAGCGACCCCCTGGGAAAGACGCGGCCCCGGCAACGCCCGCAGCTGCTGGGCGCCGCTTCCCGGCCGCCGCTCCCACGCCGGGCCCACGATGATCTTCCGTGCCCCGGAGGCCGCACCTCGGGCCCACGCTGCACATTTACGGGCAAGAGCCTGAGCCTGGGGGACCTGAGCCAGGACCCTGGCACCGCTGCGCAGCTGCAGCAGCTCACGCGTGCGGCGGGAGCTGCGGGAGCCGGCGCCGGGACGGGCCCCAGGAAGCGGGCACGGGCGGCCGAGCGTGGCCTGGAGCTGCCGAGCCGGGACCTGAAGATCGCGGCTCTGATGTTGGCACGGCACCGTGAGGAGACGCTCACGGCCGAGCAACGGCGCGACGCGCACCTGCGCTGGGCGGACGCGCGGCGCGCGGAGGAGGAGCGCCGCGTGCTGGACGAGCGCGAGCGCGGCCGCGCCCTGGCGCAGCGCTTGCGGGAACGGGAGCCTCCGCCGTTGGAGCCGCCGCCGCCCCCCCGAGGCGGCGCCGCGGCTGACGCCGCCGCGGCGGCGGCGGGCGGGCAGGACCAGGGGCGCCAGCAGCAGAATCTGCACGAGCGTCTGTCGCTGGCCGAGCGCAAGCGGCTGGAGGCCAAGGAGCGGCGGCGCGGCGAGAGGCGGCTTTCCAACGAGCGGGAGCGCGAGCGGCACCTACGCACGCAGCGGGAGCTCGCGCGGGAGGAGGACGCGGGCGAGGCTCGGCTGCGCGAGGCGCTCGACGCGAGGCTGCGCGCGTCGCAGCGGCGGCGCGACGAGGAGGAGACGCGGCGCCTGCGGGAGCTGCAGCTGCGGGCCGAGCGGGACGGGCAGCGGCTGCGGCGGGCGCGCGCCGCGGCCGAGCGCCTCGACGAGGACATGCGCTCCCGGCGGGAGGCCCTGGCCGCCGAGGCCGAGCGGCGGCTGCGGCAGGCGGCGCTGGCGGCCGGGGAGGGCGCCCAGCGGCGCGCCGAGAGGGCGGCGCGGGAACGGGCGGAGAAGGAGCGGGCGCACGGAGAGGCGGCGAGACGCGCCGTGCTCGAGGAGGAGAACCGCCGGCGGGAGAGGCTGGCGCGCCTCCGCGAGAAGGAGGAGAGGGGAGAGCGGGCGGCGCGGCGGCGAGACGCCAGGCTGGAGGAGTCGCGCTCCGTGGCGAGGGCCTCATTCGAGGTGCGGGAGAAAGTGCGGGAGGCGACGCAGACACGGTCCTTTGACAAGATGGTGCGGGAGGCTGAGCTCCAGCTGCGCCTGCTCTAGGTGGCGTGGGGTTAGGGCTGAGGGTCGTCGTGTTGGTCAGTTACTTCGTCCTTGCTGGACGATTTGTGATCGGTCGGTGTTGGGCCAATGATTGCCCTCGGCGTCACTATATTGTGTGGATCATTGGTTCATTCTGTTATTCATGCAGTATGCGTCCTATGGTGGACATGCATTCAGTTGTGCCCCATTGGACATGTTGCATCGGGGTTAAGTTTTGTACACTGATAGTACAACACTGACTTATTGACTAACGTTGGCTCAATGCAATGTTTATATCCTGTTAATAATACTAATCATTTGATAATGCAGTCCATTGTCTAACCAGATGTGTGCAATCCGGTTGACTCAACAAACCTTTTTTTACCAGGGGAAAACACAATGTGTTACAAAATAACACATACCTGTCAACCATACGGTTTACCCGTATTCGTTTCAATACCGGAAATGTCTATTTGTTTGTGTTTCTCCCTTGTGATTGGACTTTGTAGGATGAATGTTGAGATTTATAAGGGCATGAGGTGACCAATCAGGTCTGAATTGGTCTGTAATAAGGTCGGCACTGATGAGGGGTCGACAGGTTTGAATTAACAAGGCATAGGTCCAAATGGAATATGAATATACAATATATGTGATAACAACCATTAACAGGTGACAATTATATAGCACGTTAATGTCTCAGTATTTAAAAAGGCAACAAAATGTGAACATTAAGAAAAGCACTTGATCAACATTATAAACAACTCACGACAATAAGCATGTGCATACGGACACAAATGCAGGACTGTTTTCACTGTAATAGAACTAATATTTAGCCGCATGCTTTCCAGGTCAGGAATTCTGCATCGCAATTGGTCAGCATGACAGATTTGAAACGAGCTGCGCCCATTTTAGCGCTCAGCAGCGTACCCTAGCCATTTGTACGCACAGTGCATATGGGATCTTAAAGACAAATGAGGATGAAAATAAGGGATTTATTTCAGCCGGGTCTGCCTGTACCAGCGACCAGGAAAATATTTCCGAAATCCAGAGCGCCTTATCCAGTATATTCTCTCGCTATAGCTGTGGCTGTTGGTCACGTGCCTACACCTGTCTGCCAGTCACATAGAAAACATTCAGAAATTAATCCCTGACTAAAAGCCTCCGCACATGTAACTCGACACCCTTGTCAAAGACCTATTCCGTCACGCGAGGCAAAATCCCGTAAAGCTCACATTTAGCCCTTGGCTTAATGGCTGTGATTGAGGGATTTCCGTTTTTTGGTGTCGTGTTGTCCTAATAGCTCAGGAGTACGTAATCCGTGTTATTGATGATGCTGTGTGGATTGGCAGGGAAGCTTAACCATGTAAAAGCACGCGGATTGTACATTTTATTTATTCACAACAAAATACAGGTATGCATATTCCTCAGGCCGCATTTATATCCGCCGTACGTTGCTTTGCTTTGGATGGAAAACATTTCTGGAGCTGATTTTATTTATGATCTGACAGATCAATTCCTGTCTGAATTCGCTAATATTCACGTACAACCCTGTTGGCAAGCAACTTGGATAAAGGCTTCTCCACGCCATGAGAATCGTGGGGGGGGGGGGGTTATTTGACCCTGCTGCACCATGCTGGTCAGTGCGGATTGGTGAAGCAGAGTGCAGACATGGAGCATTGTACAGGGTGGTCCAAATGTGTGCTGACACCCACATTAATTTACCCCTAAAATGTTGTTCTTATGCGTATTTATTTCTGTTTTAAATAAAGTTTTGCTTAAAAATATGAGGTTTCAGATAATTAAATGTGGGTCACGAGACATCTGGACCACCCTATGTACAGTACTCTAACGGCTTTTGATGCACTTTGCCCACCTCTGAAAACAAATTCACTTAAAACCTTCAACATTTAAATATATCTTTTATAACTGAGACATTCGATATTGTGTTACGCAATTATGAATTTTAGTGAAGTTATCGACTAGTTCACTGTGGTATGCAAAACTAATCTTCACCAATACCTTTTGTGAGGGCGGTGTATGCAGGATGGACACACCCCATCATCGCAAACTACAAATCCAGATCCAAAGCTACAAATACATTCATCTGAGTTTAAAAAAGGGGGGGGGGGACATTGCGTTTTCCCGAATCCTAAAGTTCGAGCAAAACACTTGGCCACCGCCGTACGTTTTGAATCGTTTTTGCCTTTTGTATCCTTTTGCCGTAAATTCTCAAGCACATTTCACCAGCATTCCAACAGGCAATAGAAGCAGCCGTGTCGGCGTCTCTACGCAACACACTGCTCCCCATAAAACCGGCGTTGCCATGGTATTTTCAAACAAATCGTTTAAAACGGTTGGTAGTGGTGTGTGCATCGAGAGTATACTTTAGTGTGTTGTGCGCGTGTGTAATTGTGCGTACGTGTGTATATGTCGCGTGCAGTTGTTTAGTCTCGAACGACTAATTTTAGATTGTCATCAACTAAAGGTACAACAGCAGTTGATAGCGAATCGACGATTGATCGCTAACTCGGTGTATTGTGAATTGAAAACAAATATCTTCATTAAAAGTAGCCAAATTCAAGGAGGAAATGTTAACGCTTAAACTAAAAAGTGTAAGCGCTTCATTCTACTATCCATAAATGTGAAATTACAAAAATGTGTAAAGGAATTGGCTTAACATTCCAAGCAGGACCCACCTGAGGTTTTCCTGTTTAAACATCTCAAATTATTTTCTGTACGTAATACCAAATTGGTAGTCTTTTAACTGGAAGCTACCGCACGGATACAGTTTTATATTGAACCTAAACGGTTATTGAAATTTCTTGGTTCTTTCGGTAAAGTCACGTAGAAGGGAAACAATAAAATAATTAAAATATAAAACAATAAAATGCTCACGACGTTTCGACTGCAACACAAGCAATCATCATCAGGTGTGAAAACCATCATCAGGTGTGAAAAGCACACCTGATGATGATTGTTTGTGTTGCAGTCGAAACATCGTGATCATTTTATTGTTTTATATATTTTTATTTTATTGTTTCCCTTCTACGTGACTTTACCGAAAAAAACAAGTATATGAATCCCTGCAGTCACGAAAGCTTTGAATCAAAGGTTATTGAATATTTAACGTGTGTGCATTGTAAAATGCTGTGGTGTGTTTTTACATTGTGTATTCGTGCACATAGGAGGGGGCAACCAAAAGGTTTTGAGATCTTAAAAAACATATAACCACACGGAACGAATATTGCAGGTTTATTTAATGCTCTAACTTGTGTTTAAAAGTCAAAAGTTAAATGAAACGACTGAAAACAGTGGTTTAGTTGTATTTTTGGTGTGGGCCCTTGGTGCAACGAATTAAACGTGGCCCCCGTCCAATGTCCCACCTCTTCACAGCTCGGCACCTGAGACCCTCCAGTCGTTCGTTTTCCAGAGCCATGTGCACTGCCTGCTCGCTCGGTAGCTACACCACTGGCTGAAACGCATCACCTTTGCCGATTTCACCTGTTGTTGGTGATAAAGACATTGGTGCGTTTTCTCTACTAATTTTGACAAAGTAACTTTATGATGACGACCAATCACAAAGTGTAAATCTTCGGGCATTGCTTATGTGCAATGGTGGACAAATATATATGGTGGAAATTCAACATTCTAATGGCAGGGACCCGTCTCGCCTAGGATGACCCCTGTTTTCTTTAAATTCGCCGTTGTAAGTTTGCATGGACGTTGAATTTATTTCACACCATAAGTAGCCAACGGTTTGGGGGAAAAAGACAAGAAACGGAACACAAAAGCAGTTTTAAATAAATTATTTTCAATTTAGATTAAAATTGCATAACTCCAGTGAAGAGCGTTCCAGACGGCCACAGAAGTGCATCTGAAAGCACGCAACCATTGGTGTTGACATAAGAGTAATTTTAATTTATATAGGATCTAGAGTATGAATACAACAACTTCTCTAGAACACTGTACATAGCAACTGCACAACAAACATAAAACTCAAACAAATATTGAAAAAAAGTTAAATAATTATCACGAAAAAAACACGAGTTGGCAGATTGAGCATCGCCAAGACAGACCGTGCACAGGCCGCCTGAACCACCACAACCTCCTACACCAATGGGCATTGTAACGATGGGTGGATGCAACAACATCTCAAATTATAGTAATAGGTTTTACCCTTTTAACTGGCACAAAAACTGACACCTTTATTCAAGGCATCGTGCAATAACCAGTTAAAAGGGTAAAACCTATTACTATATCTTGTTACTGGCAAAGGAGGTCTCATAATGTAAAAACATCTCAAATTGTTATGCAAATTTGGTGGACATAAAACAGGGGGAAAAGTAAACAGTGGTGATGATGAAGGGGAAGGTCTTCGTCGAGCAATCCACTGCTACGTGAAGGCTTGCCACACCATATCGGTCACGGAGGTTTATTTTTAACAATATTTCAACACGCTGGCCATTGTGGGTTGGTGAAGTGGATTGTCAAGGGGTCGGACCAGTTAAATTAAAAGTCAGATTGGTTTCACAGTGCAGGGCACTAACAACTGGGCTGCCACTTCACCATTTATATAATGTTAGACATATTATTTATAGTCTCTGAACCTTTTGAGCGCCCTGCTAAAATAACGAAGTAACGACGAGATCTTTTTTATGGAGTTTGTTGAATATAAAGTTTGCCAAACAGGTATGTCAACGCTTAAACCACTTATATGTTCTTTTCAACATGAAGTTTTTTTGTGAAAATATCCACACACTGTATTTTATACCCTCTTCAAAGTTGAGGTTTGCTCAGGACTTTTTTGTTTCGCTTGTGGTTTGTGCAATGATGATACGCTTTTCACACTTGTGTCGTAGTGGCAGAAAGCCCCACGGAGTAGAACTCTACCGTATCGACCGTGTGTGGATATTGTTTTCTGAAATAAATCCAACTACGTTCAAATTATCCTTAATGTGCTGGATCTCGTCAAAATTCATGAAGCTCAACCTGGTTCGTAGTTGGATGGGTGACCAACATCAGGGCTTCTCGGGTGGGGATGCGAGGTGTGGCCAGTAATGGCTGCGCTGAGTTTCACCCCCTCGTATACATGGTGAGTTTCCGCTCACATGAAGCCAATCACATGAAGGGAATGAGACAAACATTCCAATGTTGCGGGACTTTTTTTTAAAGAGTCTTGGGAATCGGTAAGGCTATTCTGGGTAAGTAGCATTATATCACTGTTACTTTACATGTTGGACACATTGTGAACCAGTTTAATCAAATTTTTGTCATGGTTATGTACACTTGCAGGTTATTTTTTAAAGAAATTGTGTGCAATGCATGGTGGTTGGTGTGGCATGTAGTGTTCTATTGGTCATCGCATTTCAGTTTCCACCCTTTCAAACAGTATTTTTTTCGAATAAAAAACACTGAATAAATAGATTTATTACACTGACAAAAGTGATGAGTTTTATTTTGCTGGCATGGCATTGACAGAGGAGATGGAGCGATGAAATTAGTTCATGTGCACGTGCTATGTGGATTGCTACATTGCAGGATTCGAGAGAGATGGCGTTGGATTGTAGAGACCTCCATCCAGCAGTGGATTGGCTACGAGTGATAATGATATAGAGAATGGGAAAATATGCTGAAGTTGGTAATGATGGTGGTGGTGTCGGTCATAATGATGGCAATGATAGTGATGATGGTGGCGCTGGTGGTGGGAATGTTGATGGTGATGATAAGGATGATAGTGATGGTACTGGTGGTGGTGATGGTGGTGATACTTGTGTCAGCATATGGTGATGAGCACACCCTGGCAGTGATTTGTTGTACGCGTTGGCGGAAACAACTATATTCTACCAATTGTCAGAGGAAAACTAAACCAGCAAAAAACAGCATCTGCTTGCCAGTTTCCCCTCCCCAAAAACGTCAGCGTTACCTCTGTCACCATCACACAAATCAGGCCAGCAATCTATCATCTGTACCCTCGTGTGTCATCGCTGTGTGGATTGTGTATATGTCCTCTCTTGAGTGTGCTTGCCGTTGTTCAATGTTTATTTTTTCCTCTCGCCGAGTTCTTAAGAGGCCGCCCCCCCCCCTATTCTCACCGTAGCACAACGTTGTCATTCTCTGGGGGCCCTGGGAGACAAGTCGCCACTTGCCTGGACAGTCACGAGTGCCCCTCGGTGGCCTGTGGATCGCAGTGAAATTTGGGAACATTTGGATGTACGCCTTACGTATTTTTCAGTAGGCAGCGTAAACCCTTGCTGCATTCTGCAACTGTTTACGTGGCTTTTGTGCAGCAACAAGGCTGAAAAGGAATTGGTTAAACCACACCAATAAGTTGGACCCCCCTTGGAAATACTATTGAGTCATATCACACACATTTGCTGTGGGTTTTTTCAAAACTAGAGACACCTCTTGTTTGAAGTCAGGCTAATTTTATTGGATTTTTTGTATAAATATATGAACAATCACCTTCCTGAATAAACAACTTGATCGTTTATTAAGTTGCATTTAGAAATATTTATTTATCCGGAAAATTCCAGTATTAATATTCATTTCCCGGAGGGTCCCGAAATTGGGATGTTTGGCCAAAATTGTGGCTATTGATGGCTTTACTGATGATTCCTAACAATAATGAATCCGGTATACAGTGATCTCATTTTCCTGCTGTTGTCTAATACGGCTACAATTTTTACACTTTTCAGTTTGCACCTAAAACAAAGTTGCGCGCATTATGCACTCAATGTGCCGATAGCACGTAACATGCCAGGCATGATGGTAGAACCGATCCAGTGGTCACAATCGCGCCTTTTACTCTGGAGAAATTGAAGCTATTGCATTGAGAAACACGCATCGAGCTGCAACGGCAGGCAGGTGGGCACCGTGCGTCCCAGTCTTCAAAACTTTTCTTGTTCAATGTCGCAGGGTCCGTCAAGACGCTCTCCCGCACCCTTTGAGCTGTGCAGTGTTTGCGGACGCCCATCACGGTTCTCTACACTGGCGCTCGCAAACAATGCGTGTGATTATAATGTCAAGTGTTCGTGTGTTTAAGCCCCAAACACTGTTTATGGGGAACGGTGGCTTGCGAGTCGCAGCAAGTTCATTGGGCCGGCATTCCAGATAAGCCGGAATTTACTGCCGGCCGTGACTGCAGTGGCAATTGATTTGGTGTCCAATCCGAGTGTGGGCCTCGCATCGGTTGTCTCCGCGTTAAAAAAAAAACGAGTACAATAGCTGGTTCTACGGTATGACCACCAATGGTGCTTATTAGATTAATTGATTGACAGCACGTTGCCAATCCATAGCTGGATGAAGGTATCCGCATGCTGTGTCGATCGAGGGCATGGGGGGATTGTTTGACCATACTTCATGAACCGTGTTGCCCAGGGATCGGTTCAGATGTCACTCGCCACTGATATTATCCGTGGCCGGAAATCAAACGCAGGTTCATCGGCTTAATTTATGATCGCTTTGCAGACCGTTTTGAAGTGGCAGGCCTCGTAACAATCAATGTTTATTTGTTGCACGGAAAATCCGGTTTAGCCAGTTACCCAGCTCGTTTGCAAGGAAGATCCGCGGTGCATCAGCAGCACAGAACAAAAGCAACAACGTCAAAGTGATCTGTACGGAGGAACAGGAGAGCATCGGAACAGAACTCGTCGAATGTACAAGTAACCAATTATTATATAACAAAAACCATTGACGATGCTGTAATAACAAAAAGTTATATTAACACTTTAAACATACATATTGCACCAAAAGAAAGGGCGAGGTAATGAAGGGTGGGAGAGCAGGTGACCGCGAGGCGAGGCGAGGCGAACACGATCGGGCTTAATAATCCAACACCATCACGGGAACGCGAAGAGTTAAACAGCAACCGGGTTGCCTTCGGGTGAAGAGGTCGAACCGTGTGCATTGTGAGCTAGGCTAGGAGTGAGTTTAAATGGTGGAGGCGGGAGGAAGCCGAGTATCAGCTGAAAAGGCGAGGGCATTCAAATAACGTGGGGACGCATGCAAAAAAAAACACTTAAGTCGCGGCCACGTCCCGAATCAAGTCATGGGCAATGGTTCCGCAGCCATGCACTCAAATCGACTCGGCGACGCTCGTCTGAGTTTATAGAGGACATTGTCACATTGGTTTATTGACTCTGCGTTGTGGCCACACAGAACAAGGTCGTTTTCTTCCAAAACGTGGATATATTTGGTACAGCAGAATAGATGCCTCCAACCTTGGTTGTGAACCTGGAGTTAATTTAGATTTTTTTTTTCAAATCGCCTTGAACATAGCCCTGTATCTCGGTCTGATTTCGGGAGCGAAGCGGTGTTAGTCCCGGTTAGTGCGTGGGTGGGGAAATGCCTGGGAAATTCCACGTTTCGTCGGTTTGAGCTGCAAAGTCGGACAGCAGATAGCAGTACAGCAACTCTGATTAATCTATATGCGTGGAATTAAGGTCTCTCGAGACTCCCTTTGAAAAATGAAAAATAGGTCGACCTGAATCGGCTATCATGTTTAAATAGAAGTTTGTCAGTCATTCAATTCGCCATGCGTCTCAAGTGTCTGTGCGGTGGCTTTTCTCGGGCTATCTCCGATTTACTTTCACACGAAGCCACACTCACTGGTGGAATTGGCCAAAAATCCCAAAGCAGAACCCTCCCCAAAAAAGAGTCGGTGATGCTTTCCTGGTACACGTTTATTTCAGCTGTTTGGACCCAGAACACCCTGTAACGTGCAAACCATGCCGAAATGTAAGTTCATGAAAAAGGCACAGCAGTTTTTCTGCCGTTGGCACTATGAAGAATTGTAGCAATACAGTGTACGGTAGATTAACACGTAGGCTTTCGTGATATATAAAAAACAAATGGTATTTTTTTGGATTAGATCGCGTAAATATGAATGCGTCGATTAAGCTGGTTGCAATCACCAGAGAAATGGTGCGGATTTACTCTCCAACACACTGGTGTGGTGAAGAAGTAAATAATTGGCACGTTTTGATTACATGACAAACCTTATTAATTGGCTGTGTCGGGTGGTGGCGGGTTTTTTTATGTTTACGCGACCTAACAAAAAAACCTTTATTATGTACAGTACGATAGTTTATTTTGACATGATGGTGAATATATAAGCGCCTTTAGTGGATGTTGGGGTGACGTGAGCTCATTGCAAACTATCGTTAGTTTAAACATTCGTCATTTATAAACTACACAACCACCATTAATCATCCGGGCCATCATCATCATCTATAAATCACAACCACCATATACACTCCAGCATTCTAAATTGTTGCGTGGTTGCGGTGGAGTGACGTGGTCTAAATTCATGTTCATTGTATCGCACGCTACCGGCCACAGAATCAGAATGTTTATTTATACTGGAGGAATCCGATGAGCTACAAAGCTCTTTTGAAGACTTCCAGTAGCTTTCACAGATGTCCAGTAGAGTCTCAGGTGAGCCCGGCAATAAAGTCGCAGGCGAAGGCGGTCTTTCCCACGCAACACAAAACACGGAGCTTTAACTCAAAAGCAGCTGTGGGGAAGGAACCCTTCGAAGAGGACTTTCAAATTCAGTACCACACATTACAAGAAGACAACGATTTCCCTGGATAGCATTGAACAGACTGTTGGGGGCAAGTGATGTTAGCAATCGCCTATGGAGGCCGGCACGGCACATGAGGAGGTGGCAGCCACACACGCCCGGCCGCCTTTGTCTCTCTAGTAGCGATGTGTATAAGCTGCGCCGGGTACTAATTTGAGACCAAGTCAACCAAAGATTAACACACACCTCAGGAAGAAGTCCTTGCAATCCGGCAGTGGATGGAACATGGCTCATCCAGCAGTAGATACAACATGGCTCGTGATGATTATTTATTTCAGCCAGAACAGTCCGGAGCGCTGTTCCGTAGATTATTGTGGCATCCAGCCATATAAACTTCGCCTTGTTGTCCTCGGGATACTTTGATGTGTGCTGCTGTGTGCATATAGGGTACAGGAATATTGGGTACAGTGATACAGGAATACTACAGGTAGGCGTACCTTGTTCTATTGTGGAAGTTACCTTACACCGGTAATCCTTACTCCAAAGCCAGCCTAGCAACGTTCCGTGGAATATCGAGTGAGAAATGAAGCCCTGCTAATGTGGACACGCCAATTGTGGTCCAGTCTATGACAGTGGTCTTCATTGCGAGGCCCGCGGGCCACTGACGGCCCCTGGTGGCCTTTAGTGCGGCCCCCCACCAATACACAAATAGTGAGAACATCACCCCATCATCATCATTATCGTGCTGCTGTCAAACCCCGATGGTTAACCAAAATTGTGGGGGCTCTCACACTGATTATGTCTTATCGGCGAAAGTGCCCACCCCCTCTTAAAATTAATGAAGAACACTGGTCTATGCTGTTATTTGAAGTCTCTCACGGCTGAAGAACGGCAGATCTGTGCAAAATGCAAGGCCAACAGGACTCAGGTCCCCGGAGCTGTGGTTTGTGAATTCCCCTTTGAGTTCAAAGCGGCTTCTTCTGAGCGGTCAACTTCATCCAGCGGTTGTTTTTGTAGGACGCCTCCTCCAGCACCTTTGAAGTTGCTTACTCAAGACACGTGGCCTTTAAAAGGCATTGTATGGTTAAGCTCAATGGATCTCAATAGACGCGCTACTGGGGGGTCTGGCTGCGTGAGATTTCTTGAATATGGTTAGGAAGTTTTGTGATCGGTATATACTGGAGTTCAAACTAATACTAGTGTGTCCTGGTACTCATTTAATGCTGAGTAGACCTAGGGTTGAACTGGTGTTTATGGTACTTCTGTAAGGCTGAGTCGACTAGGGATAGAGACTACTGCATACGCTAGACTGGGGTTGCCGGATCACGAGAGGAAGGGAGTATGGGATCATCCATGGGTGGGGTTCTTTATGCAACCAGAAAAGCCTCCGGGTCAATACTCATTCAGAAGGATCCTGCTCCATTGAGATAGTTTTGATAAATAGCACAAGGATATTTTCGTGGGGCATGGGAGGAAATCATAGCACCAGGAAAACCAACACACATACGAGGGGATAACATTCAAATTATCCATACAGATAACCTGTTGATGATGATATGTTCGTAACGATACGATTATTCATTATGGTGATGTTCATGCAGCTTAATGATGATGCAGTTTATGATGATGCAGTTTATGATGATGAATCTGTTGACGATGATAATGTAGATTGTGATGCTGCTGCTGATAACGACGAAGCCTTCAATGTAGCCGACGCAGCTTTGCGATACAGATGCCGATGATTTCTGTATCATGATTACGCAGTGTGGGATGATGAAGTTTATTGTCATACAGCTGATGCAGCTTGTGATGATGATGCAGCTGATGACATCGTATCCACGATCAACTCCCCTACCTATAAGCTAGCACGTTTTCTGTCAGATACCTTGCTACCTTTCACTGACAAGACCTCCTCAGCAGTACTTAACTCAGCCCAATTGGTTTCTATGGTAAAAGACGTTGTACTGTCCCCTGACGATATCCATGTCAGCTTCGATGTGGTCTCCTTGTTCACCAAGGTCCCGGTACCTGATACCATTGAAATCATTGAAAATTTGGTACAACATGGACTAAACCCCGAGGTACCTACGCTGGTCAGGCACTGCCTCACCAACACCTACTTCACTTGGAATGGTTCCTTCTACAAGAAAAATGAGGGTACTCCCATGGGTTCCCCCTTGTCACCAGTGATAGCCAATGTTTTCATGGAGAAATTTGAATCGGACGCCATCCAGACTTCTACCCTCAGACCTTCCCTTTGGAAGAGATATGTGGAAGAGATATGTGGATGACACTTTCGTCATTTGGCCACATGGCCTCCCAGCTCTGAACCTTTTCCTACGCCACATCAATTCCAGACATCCCGCCATCAAATTCACCATGGAAATGGAGAAAGATGGCAAGCTACCATTCTTAGATGTTCTGTTTGAGAGGAGACCTGATGGCTCATTGGGGCATTCTGTCTACAGGAAACCCACACACACAGATTCCTACTTGAAACCTGATTCCCACCACCACCCAGCTCAAAAGAATTATCTCATCAAAACTTTATACCATAGGGCTCATTGCATTTCGGACTAACACCACCTGACCAGTGAATTAAAACATGTACACCTGGCCCTCAAAAGGAATGGATACTCTGACCGTACCATCTGCCAAGCTGTTTCTCCCTCCATACAGAAAAACCACTTGATACTCCGGTCAAAACCATCACACTACCATATATAGCAGGCGTTACTAAAAAGATTTCCAAAATTCTAAACAAACACAAGATCCAGGTCCGGTTCAATACAGTACACAAAATTTGTGATCTGATCCCATCCGTGAAGGATGTCATTCCTGACTTACAGTACCCCGGGGTTTACAAAATGAGTTGTACCTGCGGTGATTGCTATATCGGGGAGACGAAGTGACATGTCTCTGACCGAATTCGCGAGCACAAATCAGATTTGAAACACGGCAGAACGAATTCTTCTGCCGTAGCTGATCACTGTTACAACGCTGTGGGTGATCACGATATAATTTTCTCCGATACCAAGGTTCTTTGCAAACCCACGGGTTTTTATCAGAGATTTGTTCACGAGCCAAATTCAGATTTACAAACACAGACACAATTTCAACCGAGATGATGGTTTCAAATTAAGCAACCATTGGAAAGATGTTCTAAATCGAACCAAACATTAAACTAATTTTCAATGGTACAGTATATTTTTTCAAGTAGTGGTACCCCAAACTTTCGCAGCTCTTAAAATTCCCTTTTCACACCATCAATATGTAAACTCCCCCTCCCCCCCTCGCCGACCTGCACATGTTCACCCCCTCTACACCGTTCATCATGCGAAGTCCGCCAATTAAATGCGAATTTTTATGCTAATTCCTTTGTCAAGGCACCTTAATTCCTCTCACACAGCTTAAAGGTCGCGGTCTGAGCTTGGCTGTGTTCACTCCAGCGCTGTCCTCGAGACAGTCTGGCCCCTTCACCTGATGAAGGCCGCTTGTGTTGTGGCCGAAACGTCGTGATTTTTGTTGTTTTATTTTTTACCTACGTGACTTTACCGAATAGAACCAAAGAGTAACGTGAGGAGTGTATGGGAGGGTGAGGTTACTGTTTAAACACCAAAGTGAACTCACGCCGTCCCAACAATGACATCGGTGTCATTCGCAACCTAAATCAACCAACGGCGCGTGCACACGCAACACGTGTGACTGGTTCTCTTTGTGTGTTCGTGGCTGTGTGCGTGTGTTTGGCACAGTAGGGGGCACAGGTGGTGCATCAGCCAGTCATCTCAGTCAGTCGACCCGTGGCACCTGGGTCTGCCCCGTGACCTCCTGCCAGCAGGCGTTCGACACTTCACGTGGCCTCAGGGTGCACATAGCCTGGCACAAGCGTCGTGGTGACGTCACCGCCACTTAGTGGCGAATGGCGGTTGTTGTTGTGTTTGATGCGTAAACATCGCCGCTAGGGAGACAAAGGCGGCCGGGCGTGGTGCTGGCCACCCGACCACCTCGTGTGCCGTGCCGGCTTTCATCGGTGCTACTCGCTAACAGCACTTGCCCCAAAGGCTAAACGGCGGGGGGTCTTTGGTCATATAGGGGAGCGGTGGTGTGTGTAGTGGTTAGCGCTCGATTCCCGCTCACGGCCAGCATCGATGACGAATATGTGAACCGGTCCTGTGCATCCCCTAGGGCGACTCAGCCTTAAATGTCTACGTGGTGCTGTGTTTTAAACATTACCACTTGGGGAGACACCATTCCCCCATGCGCCGTGGTGGCCTTAACACGTGCGAACAGCTTTTGCCCCGACAGTATAATGCGGCTATCGAAAAATCCTTGTGCTTTTTATGCATCCGACTCTTTTGAAGGTGTGCAGGCATGCATGCATGCATAATAAAACAATAACCCACAAACGCTGGTCACTGCTTCACCGGTCGTGTGGACAGCGGGGAGGAGTGGAGATGTGGGGAGCGGACAAGATTGGCCTTGGGCTGCACTGCCCCCTGCCGCCCAACAGCGGAGCACAGTCGATAACGCACACCGGGCGTGCGAAACGGTCCACTCATCCGAGCACTATCCAGGCTCAACGCATGTTTAGCTTCAGATATTTGACAGATACTTCGGTTTCCTCCTACAGCAATGCCTTCCCCCCTTCCCCTGCAATCTAACGGTGATTAGCAAAACCATCCCAACGGTGACAAATTACATGTGCATTACTCAATTGGCACTTAGCAACATCACCTCCCGACTGAGAAAACATGGCAAGATCCCTCCTGAAAGAGCTGGATGATTTGGTGAAAGGTGTACTAAAGGTATATGCAGAATAAAATAAAGTGGGGAGAAACCATGTATTGGCATTATCTTCACGATTTCCAAAGTGCGCCTGTCTTAAGGAGTGTTTAAATTAGAGAAGGCCGTCTCTGGTGTAGGTCAATCAGTTTCAAAGACAATGCACATCAGAGCATGTTTGTTTGCATGTTCACCACAAGTACGTGTGGTTAATGCAGACTTTAATTCCTTGCAAAATGTATCTATTTGGTGTTTGAACATCGTAACACCTGCTTTATTGCTGGAAAGGGTAAAACCTATTTTTATTTTTCATACTTTGATACTGGGAAAAAAGGTCCCATGATAGTGTTTAAATTAGCCGTCAACGCAAAACCTTGGTTGCACATTTGCAAACATGTTTCTTTGTCCAGGTTGTAACAATTGTTATTCCAACTCGGGCTCCTTTCCTTGTGGAGTTGGTATGTTCTCTCCCTTTTTAGAATGGGTTTCCTCCCACAGCTGAATTTAGAAAAACACATACGATGTAACATCCCATTTCTGAAAAATTACCTGAAAATTACTCAGTTGGGATTACACTTATCAGCATCGCCACCTCCTGCAAAAACCTTTGGCAGGACCCTCCTGAAAAATAATCCTGAGACTCAGTGAAGCTTTCCTGGGTAAAAAAGCATAACAATAATATAGTGTTCAATTGGAAAAACATTAAACCTTATACCGATGCGCAAATATTGTGGGCTTTTAAATTATAGCATCTGTAATGTTATTTCATTAATATTATTGAGCTTGAGATTGAATATGAATAAATTAATCTATTAATCGTTAAAGCCAAAATTACTGAACATGAAACAAATTGAGCAAATTAAGACGTTTTTTTGTATGTATAAAAAAGTCAGTACGTTAACTCGTGTAGTAACAGTTTGGCCAACATATGTGATATGGATAGATTTGTTTTGATTATAAAACTATAAGGCAATGTTTTGGAACATGGTTTTCATAATTTTTCAAGAGGCTGTTATAAACAATGAGACATTCACAATTTGCCAAATGTTAATGCTGATGAAAATGTCAAAATATGTATCGTGGCATGTTACATTATAACAAATCTAGCATACATGTAGAGTGCAATCTCACATCCGCTTGATTCCTTGCAAAATAAATACAACTTCAATGTTTATTTACTGTATCTTGTACAAAAGTTTCTGAACGAAATTGTAATTGCACCCTTCCCAATAAATATTACGAAACATCCAGCGTGTCTTTTTGGCCGACTCTTCCACACCGGCCCTGGTATTTTGGCAGAGGTGGGAGCACGTGCACTCTACCCTAACGCATGCGGTGAGCTGGCGATCGACTTGGAGTGAACCCATTTATACTGCTAGGTGGGCAGCGGCAGTGGGGGTGATGGGTGGAGGAACGTGCACCATCGTTTCAAATGCCGCATAGGGAGATTGAACTGGCGAGCTCTCGATTGCGAGTCCATTGTTGCTCACTGCTAAACTTGACACCACAGGCAATTCAGTGTTAATGCCGTATTGATTTCTTCTTCAAACAAATGAAAGGGAAGAACTTACAAATGATCACGTGCAATTGTATTTATATATTTTTTTATTTAACAGAAAATGTCAGATCTCTTGGCTCCATTCCTCATACCTGTACACAAATCCAGGATTTAGTTGTTTTAATTGTCCATCAGGAACTTGGTGTGTCGGTGAATATTGGCAAACGTGTAACAGTTTCTAATGGGGGTGGAGGACAAGAGGACTGAGATGCCACTGCCTGTGACAGAACATGGAAGCCATTAGACGAGTCCGTTCTCCTCTTCACATCACTCTCTTCAACTCTCGGGCTCGGCCTCCTCCTCGTCTTGCCTGATGACAGGACAGCCTTCATGGGGGGGGGGTCGAGGACAGCGCGATGGTTACAATGGCATCATGATGATTTGACGTTGGCTGATGGACGCCTATCACCCTAAATGACTTAAATCTTGTCAGATCACGCAAGCTACGCAAGCTGAGCCTGGATAATGCTTGGACGGGTGACCATGCACAGAGGTATTAATAGGGCTGCAGGACTACGTGGTGGGCAGTAGGAGGCAGCACAGTAAAATCCATTCTGAAAACACAGACGCTTCCACGTCTACCCTTTACCATAACAAACCCGCACTGACAATCATGGTGAAGCATGGTCAAATAACCTCCACCACCCAAGTAGTGTGGGGAGGCCCTCGTCCAGGAATGGATTGATAAGGGGGGGGGGGGGGTCTCACAATGTACGTTTCTATTTTGTCAAATCCACCTGCGATGATGTTAGATGTGGCATTGCATGCGTGAGAGTGGCGGGGAAGTGCTCCGTGATGGCGGTGGTGCTTGGGGAAAGCGAACATGAAGGATGTGGTTGGTGAATGATGCGTGGGATGAGACAGACCCTGTGTGGTGCAGTAGGCCCACGGGTTTGAGCCGTGGTCCTACAGCAATGGTTGTCATGGGGCCCTGTTGCAAGGAATTACATGTGTCTCCCTATCCAATTCTCCCCTTTGAGTCAAGTGCTTGAGCCACTGTATAAATTGAGCTCATCTGCTGGGGTCTGAGAAACCCGGGACGCACGTTTCTGGGGGTGGATGAGCTGAGCCATGTGGCAGCAACCATCTCGGTTTGTGGCCCTGAAGCTGCGCTGGAAATTCCACATTCCCCCCAGCGAGGGCCAGTCTAACTGCTGAACGATCGCTGTTGACTTCTCACAAAGCGATACATATTTTACCAACCCCTTGAGGGATGATGGACCAAGTTCCTCACCATCGAGTTTTTTCAGCCGGGGCAGGCGCCGAGTTGCCTCCTCCATCCAGTTCCCCTCGCCCGAGTGTTTATCCTCCAGGGGGTTTCCCACAAACACCAGGTCGGCCAGCGCAGGCAGATCGGCCAGCCGCACAAACTCGCCTAGGCCACACCGCCACCACCCAGTAAAACAACACGGCGATGTCACACCTAGGTTTTCACAGCCACTCGTACTTCAACCACGGTCTTCCGGGTTAGACTGCGTATTGAGTGTTTCTTCTCTCAAGCTTTCGCCCGCTTAACTCCTGCAAGCATCTTCAGGAGTTGAAGTGGGTCGCCGGAGGTTTGAAAGAAGAAATGAGAAGAAAAGCTCAACATGCAGCCTAACCCGGAAGCCCCAACTTGGAAAACACATGTCGCATTGAGGTGGTCGGGTAGCTCAGAGGTCAGAGCATATTGCGGGTACCTGTGGGAACCCAAACTAATGCAGGACTCTGCACTGAGCTGACATTGACCATTAAAACATACGGACCACTTAACAGTGGCAGGCATTCACAGTGCGTTCACGTGAACAGATATGCTAATTGTGTATTGGGATAAGGTGATACTAATTTATGAGACTGAATAAATTAAAGTGTTAATTTGGGTTCTTCCTGTACAGTGCTTTGAATGTATGTTTTCACAGTTTTCTTAATGAAATAAATGTTGTAATTATAAACTCAATTTGAGAGTTTTGTGGTTTATTGAATCCAGGTGATCACAATGTAATTTTATCCAGGCCTGTGCCAAGGTGCCCAATCACCTGGGATGGTTTCGCACACCACTTACCCCTCATTCACTCTTCACTCACCCCACCACTCACTTTTCGCTCACCCACCCACTCGCTCTCCATCCTCCCAACGTCAACCCACTACTCACTCCACTCCTTGACAAGGTTGTTGGACATGTAGAGCACACGCAGCTTCTTCAGCACGTGGATGCCCTTCAGCTTTTCGATGTTGTTGTAGGAGATCCACAGCTCCTCCAGCGTATCACCCACAGCCTCCTGCCACCACAAATACAAATATCCCCCATGTGGTCGTTAACCCCATTCCGAGACATCTCCAAGTTGCAGGGTGGGTCCCATTCACCACTGAATCACGAAACGCGCAAGTGGTTAACATTAATATTATTTAGAGAGGCATAGTGCTGTTGTTGTAAAAGACATTGCATTCACCGCAGAGAACCATACGGACACGACTGCACGCTATAATAGTGTATGTGTGCATCATCGGAATGGGAAAGGGTTAATAGACTTGGAGTGTTATTAGTGAGCACTTGGCAAGAGGATGGTGTAGGCAGCTATATGCCCGGCCACTTATGTCTCCTCGGTGCTGATGTACACATAAATATATACACTGAACCAGGTCCTCATTTCAGGCTGTCAACCTAGTAGAGGCTCGGAACTGGTTCAGAACTCACTTTTGTAACTGTCGTTAGGCATGGTCAGGAATCAAACTCATGTTGCTGGGATTTCAATATGGTGCGCTAACAACTGCGCCACCGCTCCTGACATCACAAAGACAAAGAGCCCCCATATAGCCTTAAAAGACTGGAGCAAGTGCTGTTAGTGAGCACCTATGAAGGCCAGGATGGTACACGAGGGGGTGGGTGGCCAACACCCCTTTGTCTCCCTAGTGGTGATGTTTACACACCACACCAGGTACTTATTTGAGGCTAAGTCGATCTAGGAGAGGCCCAGTACTGGTTCAAATAATCGTCACTGGTGTTGGACGTGAGCGGGAATCAAACTCGGTTCACCGAGTTAGTAGTGCAGAGCCCTAACCGCGAAAATACCGCTCCCCAGATGTGTGTGCGATCACAAATACGTGTACACACACACACTCGATCAGAGAAAAGTGAAGCAGCAAAGATACACGTCTGCAATGCAAAGCCTTGGAAGTTGGGTTGGTGGATCACACAGAGATGGAATTGTGATGTGCAAGATACACTCATGCATCAGTAGGGCAATGGGGCGGTTAGCCATAGGTGGAAGTCTAGAAAGGGGTTGCTGATTTATCTGCATGGACTTTTCTGTGTGATCTCCTCATGAACGTGGTTGTCTATGGGCACTCCCGTTTTTTTATGCGTGTAAAATATACTCTAACAGGAACGTTTCCTAACATCTTGAAATAGGGTCCTTCTGAAAAAGAATACTTGAAACTCGATGAGACTTTTCTCTACAAATGACCCTTATTAGTACTTGTCAATATTATAATAAACTGTTAATATATTTGTATATAAGTTCAAAGCTTATGACCAAATCACCTGGAATGTGCCCAATCTCGTCAGATCTCAGAAGCTAAGCAGTTTGGGCATGGATTGTGCTTGGATGGGTGACCACAATCCATGCTAGGTTGTCATAGGCATATGTGAGGTGGCATATGTGAGGCAGCAAAGGGGCAGTTCAGCAAAATCTACTGTTGTACTGTGCTTTGATTCTTCTACGTCTATGCTCCCCACTTTCACTATACCGCACTGACCAGCATGGTGAAGTACAGTATTCACTCGTTATTCACGAACTTGCTATCCGCGATTTGGCTATCCGCAAATCGCAAATGGAACTCTACACGACTGCATCCAGAGAGAGAGAGAAAGAAAGAAAGTGATGAGAGGGAATGTGATGTAGGAAAGTGATGAGATAAAGTGATGAGGTGAAGTTCTTTTTTGTATTTTCGTGTTATAGTTTACATATATTTAATAGTTTATTTACGTATTTATTTAAATAGGCCAATATCATTATCCGCGAAATGTTCTATTCAAGAGCATCGCCGAAACGTGTCCTCATCTGTGAAAAAGATCTTTATAGATCATCGGATTCTTCCAGAATAAATAAAAAATATTCGGAATAACGAGGGAATACTGTATCGTTAAAATTACCCCCACAATCTGCAAAGTATCGGGAGGCCTTCGTCCAGAAGTGTATTGTACATTAAAAAATGTATATACGTTTTATATAATGCCATACCATATCACGTGTTTTGGTTCTAACCAGGAAGTGTTGTGTCAGTCGTGATGACTCACCAGACCACTGAGGTTTTTGATGTTGTTACGTCCAAGTGACAAAATCTTGATGAATTCTGCAGTGGCGATAAAAAACTAAAATAAGAGGGCACCATTACACGGCGCCTCACATTTAAAGGCCCACACACACCAAGGTGTGTCACATTGCCCAACGTGCACACCACACAGCACGATTCACGCTATTTTAAAACACCACACAGCACGATTCACGCTATTTTAAACACACTAATCGCGAAAATGAGTCCCAATAACGCATTCAAGACAAAACCAGGCACCCAGCTCACAAATTAGTGTTCAAAATAATACACTTAAAAATAAATACAAAAAACGACGCGTTTTGCTAAAAAGACACATTTAAAGGCCAGACTAAAAACCAGACTGCTTCACAACGAGCTCAATCCCCAAAGCAATCTGAAATCTCGTTGCGAGCACACAGCTCTTGGTAAATCAGCAGAACAAAAATCGGTCTCTTACTGAGTCCATTGAGATTGGCAATCTTCTCGATGCAATTTGTGGACAAGGACAGTTTCCTGTGCGACAGAAGAGAGAGAAAAAAAACAGGGATATTGCACGAAAACAAGGATGAGTCGGATGAAGTTGTTTTTGCCAAGATTGAAAAGGAACTCTCTAACCTCAAAACCTTGATACAAATTCATCAATTACAGTGCTCGCCGACAAAGGCTGAGCAGATATGGCCACGTGCTCCCATGTGTGCACAAACATCCACATGCGCGCAAACATGTACACAAGCGCACAAACACACGCCCACACACACCCCCATGCTCGCACAAACACACGTCCATGCACCACCGTGAAAAAAACACAACTCCAAAAATACCCAAGGCAAATAAATGGCAAGTAACCAGGGCACGCAGACCCTTTCAAGTCGAACCACATTTTTAAAATCTACCCCCATGCAATCTGACTGCATGTAAAACATAATTGCAGTGCATGAAATGTGTATGATTGCAAATGCATGTTAGGATAATTCAAATGTTCTCTTGGTCACATCTTTGTTTGTCTTCATGAACATATTGTTTTCCCGAGATTTGATTTTCTACTGTACAATGATGGAGTGACACACAAAATGGAACACTTCTGAGAGTACCTTCTCCGAGGAGAGATGGAGTGATGAAATCAAGCTCATGTGCAGATGCTAGATAATTACATTGAAGGATCGTGAGAGATGGCCAGGGCATCAGCCAGCAGTGATTTGACTATGGCTGACAATGATGGCATTGTTTTGCACCCCAGGTTTCGTTTGCAAAAAATACCTTAGTCTCTTAAAGGGCTCTCACCGAGTTCAGACGTTCACAGCTCTCCATCTCATCTTGAGAAAATGTAGGATTTAAATCGTTTTGCTGATTCACCACAATTGTTGCCAATCAGGGACATTGTCAGATTTTTACACAAAAAATCTGACAAAAGCAAACAATCGTCACAATGGGAATCTGGGCCCATGTATATAACATGAAATATGTTTCCACAGTGGTAGGATTGTATCCAAGCAATCCGATTCCACAGAGTGAAATTTAACATGAAGTCAAATTCCATGTATTTAAGTGTAACATGGTACCTGATTCTACAAACGTATGTTTATCCTTAAATAGGTAACCCAGTGCAGTGGTTAGCACATTGCATAATTAACCTGGTGACCTGAATTAGTAGGGAGTGATATCTGAACCAGTTCTGGGCCCCTCACCTTCACGAACCTGTACTGACTGGCATTGTGAAGTATGGTCACACAATCCCCAAACACCACCATAGCATGGGGAGGCCTTTATCGAGTAGTGGATTGATAAAGGGCTGCACATTATTTACATAATTGTAGCTTTCACGTGGAATATGATTTCACAGAATTATGTTTAATATGTAAGTGAATTCCATATTAAACATAACTCCATTGATTTAGATGCACTGTGTTTAACAGTGCATTTAAATCAGATATAGAGTGAGGTTTGAAGATCTCGATTCTATACTGCTGGGTTTACAGCATGGCATCTGGTCCTCCAGTATCATGTCTATTTATGCTGCCCCTATATTGCGCCATGACTGTAACTTCAAATAAACAGAAGCAATAGGAGCAGCAGTACAACTGTACCAACAATAATTGATGGTGATAATATAAACAGGCACGTACGTTGCCACACGCACGCTTTGCACGACGCCACTCTAACGTCTACCGGAGCTGTCATCCCCTCCCCCGAGGGAGCTGGGAGCTGGGCGAGGGTCTCGGCTTCGACAGCAGCGCAATTAGGGGCGCAAACGACGAGCGGGAGCGGGGGCGGACGCGACACGCACTCGCAGCTGGCGAGCAGCGACAGGGATGCGTCCATCTTCTCGATGGGCGGGTACTGCGCGTACAGCTTCACGATCTTCGCCTCACCCGCCTTCTCGCCTGCCTTCTCCTCCTGGAGACAGAGAGAGAGAGTCAAAAATGTACCATCGTGTGCATCACCCAATATGTTGCGGATTGCTGGTAGACTGGAATAGGCACGTGGCTCGTAAATCGCAGGCACAATGCGAAAGGTATACCGAATGCGGTGTGCTGGGGGTGAACATATTTTCCATGTCACTGATCTGGACACCCGAGTGAAATTAAAGTCCTGATTGTAATGGCACACCTCATACATTCGCACGTCTCTCTTTCTATTTCACATTAATCTGCACCGGTACATGGCTCGAGTTCACTCCATCACATCCAATCTCGGCACCCTCCCTCTTCACCTGGCAACAGCGCTCTGCACATTCCGGTGGCATAGTGTGGCCGGAAAGGGCCCTGGCGCAGGGAATGAAATGGGGCCCCCTGTCAAATTCCTCTCCCCCCCCCCCCTCTTTACAGCACGGCACCTGGGCCCCTCTGGCCTGTGGACCCCTGTGCAGTTGCACTTCTGCTGTCTTGATGGCTATGCCACTACTGTAGTATACGAGTGTTCTTGAGCCGGAAGTGGAAATATTATTTCGAAGGGGGTGTCCCATTTCTATCCTCAACGATGTTTTTTTTAGATGAAACATCACAAGATGCCATTTAACTTCACACCCAGGACAAATTTGCACATTAACGGTTCACAAATTCAATTACTGTACACTAAAGTCTTAACAAAATGTGTTATGCACTGTCGTGATGGATTGTAGCTCATTAAATTATAAATAAACAAAGGTTTTTTTTTTCCCATAATGTAGACATTTTATTAAATATAATATTTGGTTCACCAGTCTGCTGGCCATTTATACGATTCTGGAGTTTTCCTTCTTGAACAAACGAAGACGAACATTGGTTTACAAGGTTCACAGATAGACATCAGTAATTTATTTAAAATCAGGTGATTGCCCATTGTCCCCAGATTAATAGCGCAGTGCACGAACCACCGCACCTCCCCGTCTATTATATACACGTGTAGAAATATAAAATGATTTAATATTTGTCGATACATACCCTCCGCAATTTGCGCGTCTCTAGAAATTTACAATGAAATGAAGGTTTTATTTTTGTGAAGTACATTCATCATTAATGCTACGTGATAATATATTTTTTGAAGTTAGTCATAACGTCGTTTGTCTATACCCATGCATTGAGTCTTAAAGCCTCCCGAAAAAATAAGTTTCAACTCTTCTTAAAAGGGGTCATCTCTCTACTGTTCACAAAGGTGCCTACCTCTGGCATGGCTGCATACAGAAGACATTTGTCCGTATTAGATAACTAAGATGTAAAGGACTAAGATGATGAAATGAATGCCAGACAGGATGTATGATTTTGGTCATGTTACAAAATGTTAACTATTTCGTGTTTTTATTCCCAAGCCATTTCACACAATAGGACAAAGTGGTTCCACCAATATTTTAATCAAACCTTTGTTGTTTTTTTTAAACGAATTCATGAATCGTCATTGAGGGGCTCAGAAACTCATTACTGTGTTTATTTATACATTAACGTCGCGTTTACAACTTATCCCGAATGTCAAATAACTTATCTGCTTTAATTGGAATTAAACAGTGCTCTCCTTATTCTTAGTTTTTTCGGTAAAGTCACGTTGAAGAGAAACAACAAAATAACAAAATATATATAAAACAATAAAAAATTCTCACGACGTTTCGACCATAACTCAAACGGTCATCATCAGGTGTTTCTCTTCAACGTGACTTTACCGAAAAAACTAAGAATATGAATTACTGCAGTCACGAAAGCTTTAAATCAGTGCTCTCCTTATTTACCATTCCAAAATTACTGGTGCGGACTCCACATTCCTATTACAAGGTCCTGGGTGTCCTTAATTAAACGGTAACCACAAAAATCACTTCATTGGAAGGGGGGGGGGGACATGCTGAGGAATTTAAGTACTGTACCCTATCAACATCCTGACATCACTGTTAATTTTATGGACGACAAAAGTCAATGCGGATGATGCTGATGATGCTGGGTTGGTGCCTTTGATGTCCAATCAATTGGGCCATAACTCCTGGCAAATTGCTGCACAATTACTCAGTATGTAACGATGCATCGATTAATTGATTAAAACTAGGGTGGCTGCGATATGACAGGAAAACAATGAATAACGTTATAAGATCCACAATCTTCGTAAAGTCCGTTTTTAAAAATATCATCATATCATGATTATCGTTGCTTGTTTAAAATTTCTGAAATATTTAACTTATTGTGAAATAACAATGATTAACGTTCACAACTCTTAAAGAGTTCTAAATTTTTTTTAACTAATACTCACGAAATGTGTGCATTATAAACGTTTTCTGGCGTCATGAACTGCATGATGGTTATGTGATGTAAATATGCACGTGGTTCATTTGCTTAATTAGTTCTTGTGTAACTGACAATACGTGCATTATAAACGCACATGCTCTTCGAATCGTGGGGCCCGACATTCACCACAATGCAAAAATAACCCCGAATCGATAATTATTTGATCGAATCGTGACAATTAACACATTCCTGCAGAGGGAGCTGGTAGGAACGTTGGGTTGCTCGGTCAATGGCCAGGGCCAACGGCGGCGTGGTGTATTCCGCAAATATGCCCGACTGTGAGGGCGGGCACAAGCCGGAGTGAGTAGGTTAAACGTTGAGTTTTATAAGGGCACCACGGGGTGACCAGCCCCTCCCCTCCCCACCCAGCCCCACCCCTCCCACCCCCCACCCAGCCCCACCCCTCCCACCCCCCACCCAGCCCCACCCCTCCCACCCCCCACCCAGCCCCACCCTCTCCACCCAGCACCTCTCCACCCTCCCCACCCAGCCCCTCCCCACCCTCCCCTCCCCACCCAGCCCCACCCAGCCACTCCCCACCTTCCCCTGCCCACCCAGCCCCTCCCTCCCCACCCAGCCCCTCCCCACCCTCCCCTCTCCACCCAGCCCCACCTCTCCCATTTTTGGATGCACGACGGATGGACGGACACAATAATCCCCTGTGGGCTGGTGGTGTAACCAGGAGGTTCCTACCAGTAATATAAAAGTTGAAAAGCGAAGAGGGCAGGGAGGGGGAATAAATACAAAGATTATCTGTATAGATTTAACAGACTTTTGGGGCAAGTACTATTCGCGAGCATCTATTAATCAATACATTCCTAATAATTAACATATTTTAAAAAAGGAAGCATTCGATGTGTGTTTATGCGTACCCATTTCGCTATTCCTTCTTTTATCGAGGTTGCCTTCGCCTGTAAATAAACACAAAAACACAAAACCATCCGTTTGTTTAGGCACACATTGAAGTGAAGAGTGTATCAGAGTCTGGGGGTCCCATGCCCCCCCCCCCCCCTCCTAGTGAACAGTCGTGGTTGGGCCCACCACTTGTATACATTCTTATAGTCGAGTAAACCATATATGTTGGTGCAATATTTAACACCAGTGGTGGGGATTCACCCATAATCATTTACATCATATGTGCATGATTGTTGGGTGTTGGACAAAAATCTTAAACGTAGTGCATTGAAAGCTCCAGCAGAATGCATGATAGACAAAAGCAGGTCCCATATTTACTAATTCTACTCAGCGTTTAACATTTGTTTAAGGTCTGTTTAACATTGACCGTGTCGTGCCCCTACCGTGCGTTTCTGGATTGTGTTGCTAGTCGCCCTACCGCCCCCCCCCCCCACCTCACCCCGTGTGCCCCCCATTCAGAGGTAACTTCTCGGGATGGATGAGGTGGTGAGGGGGGGGTGTGCAAACAGATTCAAGTTCAAGAATATATTTGATGCCATCCTCACCCTCGGTTCGCTTCTGAAAAATAAGTGAATGTCTCAGTGGGCTTTGCCTGGTAAGATAAAAAAAAATTGTTTAGTTGTATATCTTTTTAATTGATGTGTTTACCTTTTCCTAAACTGTGTAATCCTGCCGTGTTTTTGTATAATTTGTTGTTGTGACGTTCTGACCCGCCACCTACTGGACATCTGTGAAAAAAGAGAGCTTTATAGCTTATCCGATTCCTCCAGTTTGAATAAATATTTGCCATCGCGGGTATGCACGCACGTAATCCAGCACTGTGGAGGCGGCGAGGTTTGTTGGATCGGACAAACTCATCAAATGTCGCGCGCGACACTCCCTTGCAGTGACCATCCAAGTGTAATACCCCTGGCTTGAGTATAAACGTGTCGTAACCCTCCACCACCTGACACAGTCCGTAAGGTTCGCCACGTAAACAAAACGCGCCAATTAGTTACTGGCTGTGTTGAGTGGCACGTTTTGTTTACGTGACAAATCTTACTGGCTGTGTCGGGTGGTTGAGGGATACGACACATTTATACTAACGCGATCTAACCCAAAAACCTTTATTATGAGCATGAACTATATACCAGTGATCAACAGAAAGGGTTTTTTTTTTTAAATCGTTTCCATCTGCCAGATCCTACAGCATTTGCAACAGGTGACATTTTCCCTTACCTCCAAGGTGTGCTCTCAGAAGCAAAATATTTATTTATAGTGGAGGAATCCGATGAGCTAGAAAGCTCTTACTGGTAGGAAACGTAGTGGACTGGAAGCCCAACCGGGATTAATTCACAGGAGGCAGGGAATTAATTGTGTATGGCTGTGGATGTCTGTCCACGTGGGAGGGGTGGGGCTGGGTGGAGAGGGGAGGGTAGGGAGGGGCTGAGTGGGGAGGGGCTGGTCACCCCGTGGTGCCCTTATATGGACTGGAAGCCCATTCAGGATTAATTCACAGAAGGCAGGGGTTCATATTCATATTGTTTTATATTTTATTGTTTCCCTTCTACGTGACTTTACCGAAAGAACCAAGAATATGAATCCCTGCAGTCACGAAAGCTTTAAATCAAAAGGAGGCAGGGGATTAATTGTGTATGTCTGTGGATGTCTGTCCACGTGGGAGGGGTGCGGCTGGGTGGGGCTGGGTGGAGAGAGGAGGGTAGGGAGGGGCTGGGTGGGGCTGGGTGGGGTGGGGCTGGGTGGGGAGGGGCTGGTCACCCCGTGGTGCCCTTATAAAACTCAACGTTTAACCTACTCACGCCGGCTTGTGCCCGCCCTCACAGTCGGGCATATTTGCGGAATACACCACGCCGCCGTTGACCCTGGCCATTGACCGAGCAACCCAACGTTCCTACCAGCTCCCTCCGCAGGAATGTGTTTTTTTTTTTACAGATGTCCAGTAGGAGCGAGTCAGACCGTTACAACACCGAACAATAAAAAAACGAAAGTAGTGCAAATTATAGCAAAGGTAATCAAACCAGTAAAACATTATACACACCAAATTAAACTATTTTGTATTATATTTTACCCACACTCACAAAGTTTTACAGTGTTCGGATGATGAGTGTCCCCTAAATATTGTTTGCGAGCACCTCTTAAAGTCCGTACGGCTGCCACAGTAATAGTTAAGTATTAAGTGGGGCCACGTCCCCAAAGACAAAGATCCCCCGTGTAGCCTTCATAGACTGTTGTGGCAAGTGCTGTTAGCGAGCACCTGTGAAGGGCCGGAACGGCGCACGAGGGGGTGGGGTGGGCAGCACCACACACGGCCGCCTTTGTCTCTGCAGCGGCGATTTTTACACAAACCGCCACTCATTTGAGGCTGAATCGACCTAGGGGAGGCCCAGAACCCGCTCCGGATAACCGCGAGTGGGAATCGAACTCCCGGTGTGCGGGTTCGTAGCGCAGGGCGCTCACCACACTAACACTACCGCTCCCCGTGTCACCGCACACAAGTTGCTACTACATATGAAGTTGCTACACATGTAGTTGCTACTACATATGAAGTTGCTACACATGTAGTTGCTACTACATATGAAGTTGCTACTACATATGTAGTTGCTACTACATATGTAGTTGCTACTACATATGTAGTTGCTACGACATATGTAGTTGTTACACATATGTAGCTGCGGGCCCCGCACTTTCAAGGGCCCCGCGCTAAATGCTTTTCAAGCGATCAATTCCGGTTCAGTGATTCTGCACTTGCTCTACTACTATAGTACTATACTGCCTTCAACTTATATGGACGACTGGGTGTTTAATGTTAGCGATTTGTCGTATTATCTGGCTGAATAGCAAATGAAAAAAATACAATTACTTTACTATGGAAGTAAAAAAAATCGTTTTATTTTTTTAATTTAGGGCCCCTTTATAGCATATGCTACAGGCCCCGCACTAGCTTAATCGGGCACTGTACTGAACTCACTTTTGGCGGAGTCGACTTAGCGGAGGTCCAGACGGGTTAATGTTAGCCCCTTCGAAGATCCACTGCTGGCTGAGGGCCTCTCGGCGCCGCGCGGGTCGTGAGGGTTTATTTGACCATACTTCACCACTCTGGTTACCGAACTTATCGACTGACAGGAAGAGTCTCCACGAAGTGTTCATTGCCACTTCAGCCCTGAGCCGGCGGTGTGGCATTTCCACATTCTGACGGGAGGTGCAAATAAATCCACGACGCAAACTACCGCTGACTTCCAACAAAATGGTACCACATTTTATCGGCCCGAAACAGATTAATGGCTGGGTCACTGCCTCCTACCACTGCTAAGAGCACCCTCACAAACGCACGCGTTAAACCATAAGTGTGCTCGATGTGTGATTAATCACGGTAATTGCAAACAACAACAACAACGAAAAACGAAGTTTCACAGGCCTGAAGGGCCCAAACACGTGTCGAGCGCACGGCAACAAACACCATTACATTTTCAACAACTAAAACGTGTCTCCACTTGAGCAAGGTTTTCACATAAGAGAGCTTGCTTGTTGTGGAGGCGGTTTGTGAGTGTGATTTTTTTTTTGCTTTAAAATATAAACAATTCCTTAAATTGCTGCTGGGTTTTTATTTTATGTAAACCCTTAGCTCTCTCTTTACCAAAAGTGTACAAAATAACGCGAGCGCCGGGGCCGCGCTACACTCACCATGGCCATGGCGTGGCGCTTTAACCATCGTCGCTAGGCAACGCAACAACACAGGCGCCTGGTCGTCAAGGCAACGGGACTCTCATCGACTAACGATGGGGGGGAGGGACTCCACGTGCTCGTTTTTGATTGTCACAGAAGGGGGGGGGGGGAGGGACTCCACGTGCTCGTTTTTGATTGTCACAGAAGGAAGGGGGGGGGAGTCCACGTGCTCGTTTTTGATTGTCACAGAAGGAAGGGGGGAGGGACTCCACGTGCTCGTTTTTGATTGTCACAGAAGGGGGGGGGGGGCCCACGTGCTCGTTTTTGATTGTCACAGAAGCAAGGGGGGAGGGACCCCACGTGCTCATTTTTGATTGTCACAGAAGGAAGTGGGGGGGACCCCACGTGCTCGTTTTTGATTGTCACAGAAGCAAGGGGGGAGGGACCCCACGTGCTCATTTTTGATTGTCACAGAAGGGGGGGGGGAGGGACCCCACGTGCTCGTTTTTGATTGTCACAGAAGGGGGGGGGAGGGACCCCACGTGCTCGTTTTTGATTGTCACAGAAGGGGGGGGGGGAGGGACTCCACGTGCTCGTTTTTGATTGTCACAGAAGGGGGGGGGGGGAGGGACCCCACATGCTCGTTTTTGATTGTCACAGAAGCAAGGTGGGGGAGGGGGCTCCTCGTGCTCGCTTTTGATTGTCACAGAAGGGGGGGGAGGGACTCCACGTGTTCGTTTTTGATTGTCACAGAAGGGGGGGGGGGGGTGGGAGGGGGTCCACGTGTTCGTTTTTGATTGTCACAGAAGGAAGGGGGGGGACCCCACGTGTTCGTTTTTGATTGTCACAGAAGGGGGGGGAGGGGACCCCACGTGCTCGTTTTTGATTGTCACAGAAGGGGGGGGAGGGACTCCACGTGCTCGTTTTTGATTGTCACAGAAGGGGGGGGGGGGGAGGGACCCCACGTGCTCGTTTTTGATTGTCACAGAAGGGGGGGAGGGACCCCACGTGCTCGTTTTTGATTGTCACAGAAGGGGGGGGAGAGGGACCCCACGTGTTCGTTTTTGATTGTCACAGAAGGGGGGGGGGGGAGGGACCCCACGTGCTCGTTTTTGATTGTCATAGAAGCAAGGTGGGGGAGGGGGCTCCTCGTGCTCGCTTTTGATTGTCACAGAAGGGGGGGGGAGGGACCCCACGTGCTCGTTTTTGATTGTCACAGAAGGAAGGGGGGGGACCCCACGTGTTCGTTTTGGATTGTCACAGAAGCGGGGGGAGGGGACCCCACGTGCTCGTTTTTGATTGTCACAGAAGCAAGGGGGGGGGACCCCACGTGCTCGTTTTTGATTGTCACAGAAGCAAGGGGGGGGGAGGGACCCCACGTGCTCGTTTTTGATTGTCACAGAAGCAAGGAGGGGGAGGGACCCCACGTGCTCGTTTTTGATTGTCACAGAAGGAAGGGGGGGGGGGGGAGGGACCCCACGTGCTCGTTTTTGATTGTCACAGAAGGAGGGGGGGGGACCCCACGTGCTCGTTTTTGATTGTCACAGAAGCAAGGGGGTGGGAGGGGGCTCCTCCTTCAGCTCTCTTCTCATCTTCCGGAAGATCCCGTGTGGGGTACTGCGATTTTTTTTTAATGTACGGGGAGTATGTTACTGTACGGTAACATTTTATGTACGTGCCGTGATTACTGTGGGCATCTGTGACAAAGAGCTTTGTGGCTCATCGGATTCCTTCAGTCGAAAATTAATATTCAGATTCTGATTCAAAGAGTCAATGGAGCCCAGCGCCAGACACTGTGCTTCACTCGTCCGTCCCACCAGCATTCCTAATAATGAACATACGACTTTAGCGGTGCCAATTGTTGTTGTTGTTGTGGTGGCTCAATCATGTGCCCGTCTTTGGCTTCCGTTCTGTCACAGTCTCACTCATTGGCGATGCTTCGAGCCATGATGTGTCCTGATCAAGCCCACTCACTTTTATTGACGGTCAATATGATTTATACCATTGGAACCTCCTTTGCAAGTAGCAAAATATGATAATTGGTTTTTTTTTACCCTTTTATCTGGCAACAAAACTGACACCTTTTTTTTTTACAAGGAGTCATGTTTGCATTGACCACAATACCTGCGGTCGGAATGCAAACAAAAAACATAACTCTGATAATGTATGCACTGTCCTTGAAATTGATTGTGAAAAAGAGCTTTGATTGGACCAATCAATTTTAAGGACAGTGCATACATTATCAGAGTTATGTTTTTTGTTTGCATTCCGACCGCAGGCATTGTGGTCAGTGCAAACATGACTCCTTGTAAAAAAGGTGTCAGTTTTGTTGCCAGATAAAAGGGTAAAAAACTCAATTATCAGTCAATATGATATCTGTAATTTGTGTTTGTTCTTTCATGCACATGTTTTGCTTTTCACGCCTCTTTCCATACAGTACTTTTTTACGTCTCATGTTACATTTATTTTGTCAGTGTTCATGTTTCTGAAAGATTTGTCAGCGCTGGCAATGTGCACTGATTGAAAAACTTCTTCTTCAGGCACACATTCATATTTAAACAAAAATACAATTCAATAACCCTGGTGTTGAGTGGCACATGTTTTTCAAGAAGGTATTATTCATAAGCCTATTCATTTTTAGCCTTGTTTGATGTTTCCAACGTTTTACAACAACTAAAAATAACTTATTGAATGTATAAAAAAATCATTTTAAGCTGCCAAGTGATATCAAAGACTATGGCAGGTCCATGCAATTAACATCCCTACTCACCTTACTACCCACAGGCACCTTTCAACTTGGACTTGCCTAGGTAAATAAGGCACACCATTTATGACAGACTGTCCTATGTACAAACATAATACATACCCACACAAACCCGGCGTAACCATGTCTCCCTTCAAAGATGCTTCCCCACAACCTGGCGTAGTGGTTCAAGCACTGCGTCTTAAACCCGGTGACCTGGGTTCGATTCTCGGCCATGGCTATAACATCAGCGGAGAGCGATATTTGAATCCGCACTGGCAGTTGGGGAAGTATGGTCAAACTGTCGGTTATGTTTTTGGTGATCCAGGTCGCGCTCGCAAATCAGCGTGTTCTTGTCTCTTTTTTGCTTTCATCCAATAAAAATAAAACTTAACTTCATCCAGCAGTGGATTGACAACCGTTCTGGACCCCATATGCATATCTCAAATTTAAATAAGGCTGAAGCTATTTTTCTGCATGAATAAAAATACACTCTATCATAAGATTCAAATAAATAATTTGCTATTTATTTTATTGTTTCCCTTCTACGTGACTTTACCGAAAGAACCAAGAATATATAGTCGTAATACAGTTTTTTTGATGTTTTAAAGATCAAACTCACGGATATATTTTTGAGCAGGATCTCAAGGTATAGTACTTGTACATATTCAGCCTTTTTTTGGTCAATCCACTGCTGGATGAGTGACTTTCCACACCGTACAAATCGTGGGGGGTTATTTCACCATACGTCACCGCTCTGGTCGGTATGGGTTGGTGAGACTGTAGTGCGCCTTTTGATGTAAGCACGGAGTGTACGTGTCTTAAATTACCTGGTTTGCAACGGTAAATGCCAAAGACTAGCTGGTTCAACAGCAGAGTTCATGATCATGAGAGTGGCAGTTCAAACCCTTACCAGGAGGCAGAATCGACTCGGCCCTCTCATCATCATCATTATTCAATCATCATTATCATCTATAATAATGTTAACAAATAATCATTAATTACATGCATATATTTAGCAATTCTAGTAGTAATTAATATATAATAATTCAACCATCATTTCCTGTTATTCCAAGAATAATAGAAATAGTAATAATACATAAAAACATCACATGACAATCATAATCATCATCAATAATTGCTCATTCTTTGTTAGCAAGACCTGGTGAGACTGCACGTTATTATACCGCACTCGCCCATAGGAATGTGGAATTTACACCACTGGCTCAGGACTTAGCCGTGGGCGCTGGATAGGCCAATTGGCCATGAGCCATGAAGAAATAGAAAGAGACCTACACAAAGATATAGCAAATATACAATTACACAGACAAATCGACTAAATGTATCTATGACAAGGGTACAGACACCAACACAGACCCATAAACACACAGACACATTCTGACAAGATCTTCCGTTTAGCTGTTGGAGCAAGTGCTGTCAGCCAGCACACATAAATACAGACACACAGCTCCACCGACACACACACAGAGCCCCAGTCCTAACTCTTGCCCTGAGCAAACATCCACTCCGTTGCCGCTTTGGCGCAACAACCTAAGCCGGGTCGCTATGGTCGCAGCCGCGTCCCGGGAGACCAATGAGGCAGGCAGGGAGGGATGGATGGAGACACGGCCCGTGGGGTGAGGTAAGGGCAATTTAAGGAAGGGTAAGGTAATGGTGAGGTCTGGACAATGGGTAGGGTAAGGTATGGGTTGGGAGTTTGTGGTGCGGGGTATAGAAGAGAATTGCTCAATGCTCCGCAGATTCATGTGAGCCATGGCCGAGAGAGAGGAGGACGTGGATGTAGCCGAGGTAGGGGAGGCATTGCTCATGGAGACACAAGGCGACACGAACGTGGAGGCACAGGGTGGTGACTCGTTTGTGGAGACGCAGCGTGATACACAATTGGGGACGCAAGAAGACATTCGCGCGGAGAGGCAAGGTGACACGAACTCGGGAACACAAATTGAGAAGAACACGGTGACGCGCAACGACGCGTTGGAGGCACCTGGAGACCCACACGCGGAAACACACGCGATCCTAATTGCGGAGACAAGAGATGGCACACACTTGGGGACGCGCCGTGACCAAAATATGGAAATACGCGGAGAAAAGCATTTGGGCACATCGGGTACGTATGTGGAGACACCCGACGACACGAAGACGAAACACGAAGACGATCACGTGGAGACAGATGAAGACAATGACCTGGAGATACACGAACACACACACGTGGAGACACATGAAGACACCCACGCGGAGAACACAATTCCGGAGACACGAGACGAGCCAAGCTTGGAGATTCGGGAGAACACTCCCCTGAAGACACGTGTGGAGACACGTGAAGACACACGCGTGGAGACAGATGAAGACAATCACCTCGAGACACGTGAACACACACTCGTGGAGACACATGAAGACACCGTCGCGGAGAACACAATTCTGGAGACACGAGACGAGCCAAGCTTGGAGAAACGGGAGAACACTCCCCCGAAGACGACACGTGTGGAGACACGTGAAGACACACGCGTGGAGACACGAGGTGTCCAAAACAAGCAAACAGGGACACATGGTACCTACATGGAGACAAATGAGGACACGCCCTCAGAGACAGAAGAGAACACGCACGTGGAGACACACGGAGACAGATATATAGAGGCATATAAGGACACATACGTGGAGACAAATGAAGACAATCGTGTGGAGACCCATGAGGACACTCACGTGGAGGCACACGGATACACGCACTTGGAGACAAAGGGAGATGCCCAAGCGGCCACAGAGGAGGAGCATGATGATGATCGTCGTGATGAGGAAGATTATGGGAAGGCTAGGTCCTTCAACCCCGACTGCCTTCATTGGGGATGCGAGGAGGTGGCTGATTGGGTCAGCAGCCTTGGCTTCTCACAGTATCGGGTACTTACTGAGTGGCTGTCTTTCCTATTGAGTGACTGATAAACTGGCCGATTTGCTCAATGACTTCTTGCCTGAATAATTCCCTGTCTACACGTGACATTAAATGGCCACCTGTGTGTCTATCTGAAATGTAATTTATTGCGTGACTACCTTTCTGACTCACACGATAACAGTTTCACTATTATGCTGGCTGTCTTATTAACTGCCAAAGTGGTCGATTAAGAGCCTTCATACCTGATTAACTTCCTAACTGGATGATTGACTTTCTTACTGATTGATTTACTAAGTGTATGCCTGTGTGATTAACTACCTGATCAATTACCCGTATTTCTTCCGGTAGCGCGTTTATCATTTGTTGTAGAGGTTGCCGGTTCAAATCCGGCGGCCACCCTAGTTATTAATGCCATAGTAGACATCTGTGCATCGGTACTATGGCCAAAATGTGGTCAAAAAGTCAAAGTTTCAAATAACTGAATTGCGATTATACACATCCCACTCATTGTTCCAAACTGCGAAAACTTGGCAACACTCTCCTGGCGCCACGGTGGCGAGATGTTAACTACCTCGCCTGGTATACAGGAGGTCATGGGCTCGATCCCGATCCTGACGCCTGCTGTATATTTGAAGTTCGCATGTTCTCCCCGTGGTAGCGTGGATCTTTCACGGAGTGCACCCGTTTTCCTCTCCAAATTTTGAAAACATGCATTTCGAGTATTTGGCCGTTAGACATGTTCACATAAGCCACTTCGTTGAGCTATCATTTGTTGGACAGGTCGCTTCTGAAAAAAAGAGCTATATAGCTCAGTGGGCCTTACCTGGTAAAAGAAACGTTTTTATAGTTTACTTTAGAATGAGAGTCATGAGACTCAGTGATATTTTCCTGGGTAAACCAGCGTAAGAATGAAACCACCCGCCAGATTACCTGATTAATCACCTGCCTGGTGCCCCGCCGGTCTGTCACAAGGAGTGCTTCATGAATAACCACGTGGATGGCAGGAGACTCATCCTCATCAACTGCTCCTCGCTACCGCGCCTCGGGGTCACCGACTTCAACCACATGAAGGTGAGTGCGAGCGGGCAGGGTTAGCACGTTGAGGTTGCAATTCAGAAAAAGAGTCAGGGTTAGGATTGAGGTGAGTGTTGGGATCCGTGTTAAAGTTAAGTTGGTCGGATGGGCGGGTGTGTGGATGGATAGATATTAGGGTGGGTGTGTGGATCGGTGTGTAAATAAATTGATGGGTAGATGGATAGGGGGGTGGGAGTGTGGATGGATGGATCGGAGGGTGAGTGTGGCGATAGGAGGGTGGGTGTGTGGATGGATGGGAGGGTGGGTGTGTGGATGGATGGGAGGGTGGGTGTGTGGATGGATGGGAGGGTGGGTGTGTGGATGGATGGGAGGGTGGGTGTGTGGATGGATGGTAGGGTGGGTGTGTGGATGGATGGAAGGGTGGGTGTGTGGATGGATGGGAGGGTGGATGTGTGGATGGATGGGAGGGTGGGTGTGTGGATGATGTATGGGAAGGTTGATGAGTGGGGCCATGAAAAAAGTATCTTAAATTTAGAATTATTTTGTAGCCGAGTGGGTTGGTTAAAGTACCGTGTACACATAGTCAGGGATTCTATCTCGGCTACACCAATGTTCCCTCAAATATGGTGCTGATTATTTTCCTTTTCAATGTGTCCACGCACGAGGTAGCTCCAGCCACCATCCTCATGTTCCCTCTCCGCAGAATAAGTGAGCACCCCACCCATAGAATCACTCTGCTTCCCCCTCCCCCCTCCAAAGTTGATCCGTGAATGTCTCCACGGTTTAATTTCTCACTCGATTATTTTCTGTATCGCTGATAGACTGGCTCGCAGTAAACATATTCGGCGCAAGGCACTGGCACGAGAATACAAGGTCATAAAACAAAACATATTTCCTGCTCAAATAAGCGTCGGGGTGGTGCTCCTCTGCTGTTTCCAACTCTGAGCCAGTGGTGGAAATTCCACATTCGAGTCTTCCCCATAGTGACCCCCAGAGAGATGACGGGCTATGTCAACTGCCCACAAGTTACGCAGACCCACGACAATTATATATTATTCGGTATCATTCTGAATATGATTATTGCTGTACCCGATACACACTCACACCACCACTTCAGTATCCCAAGGACAAAATAAGACGAGATGGTATGTGGCGCTCCGGGCTATCTCTAGTGAAATGAAGCACGGAATATTTGTGTAGGAGCTGTGCCGTGGCGTGCGGGCCCTGCTGGGGGTGCGGGAGCCCCCCTTCACGCGCAGCATCTACGAGCCTCGACGGGAGCCGTGGGGGCTCTACCTGGAGGCGAGGGCTCGCTCGGGGGCCCAGGCCGACTCGCTCACCTTTGAGCAGTTTGTGCAGGAGCAGCTGTACGCCAAGATGGAGTAGACAATGCCAGAGTAATCAAAGAGCAGGGCTCTGGAACGTTTTACTTGGCGATGGTCGAATCGGGACGTTCGCAAAGCTTAGACGGCGCAGCCACACGTACACACACACACACACCTTGGTTATTGTCGCATTATAGGTAAAGGTGCGGACCTGAAATTTCCTGTTCACGCCACTGCTGGCGGAAGGGCCTTCACGCCGGCCAGACGTCTTGGAAGAGGTGGGAGTAACTCACACTCTGCCCCGACACACACGATCTGAAGAGTATACGTTTAGACTACTCGGTGGGCAGAAGTGGGAGTATGCGGGGACGGGATTTAATAAACTTGCACCAATACTACCGCGCCGGGAAATCGAACTAGCAACGTATGTGTGTTGTTGAGCTTCTGTCGCACCGTACGTAGCCAACCGTGCCAATCGAAGGTGCGGGATCTCTGCATTACAAATCCAGTGCTGCTAACCATTATACCACGGGGGCATCCCTGTTTTCTTCTTATAATGAGAAAAAAATGAGGGCTCGACTCCTCTGAGTGACCTACGTTTAGGAAGAAAACAAAGCCCACCCCCCACCCCACTTATTTGAGTAAAAACATGTATTCACTGGAACTCTTCTGTGTGCACCCACGTATGTTTTTGAATAACCTGACAATTATCGTGAACCCCCGTCATTCTGCTGAACCGAGGACACGTGAGCTCTTGTTTTTGCACAGATTTCCAAAGAAGGCCGTGATGATGAAGTTAACAAACAAAAAAATATTAAAAAATTGCAGTCTTCTCAGGTCGATTTGTGCGGCTAAGATGCAGTGACGGATAAATATCGTTTGCGGACCATTGATGTGGTGGCGGGCCGTATGAAATGATATCGCGGGTCATATCTGACCTGTGGACAGCAAGTTCCCTATAGCCCCCTGTCGGAGATGCTTAGCTGGGTAGCAAGGAGTCAGCTGTGATGGAGAGAGTCTTTGAGCCGTGTCGATGACAACGAGCTGGCTTTGCAGATGACGTCTGGGGTTGAATCTGGGTTTCAAACAGCCGTGATTAAACTGTTTTTTCTGGTGTTGTGCTTTCAAGATCTCAGATCGAGTACAGACGACTGGTCACTCTAAACATCACATTACGTTTAATTTGGCTTCTTCCAGCGCAGAGAAACAAATGTCGCTGTGTGACTGGCATTCTCTGCACGGCATAGGTATATCTTTAATGTGGACAATAGCCTACTCACGTGAATTCAGTCTTAGTTTTGTATAAATCGTCTCCCGGGACCGTCCTCTGATAGACAAAGTGGTGCACTGCTCACTGCGTGAGGAAAATAATTGGGAGCAAATTAACGAAGAACCCAGGGAAGCATTGAAGTCGTCGTAATCCAGTAATTGCCTTCATTATGATTGCACTGCGGGCTCCTTTGTAATAGTTAAAGTTGATTCACTTCATGCATTGTCCTCCCAGGGTTGGCTCAATCAATGTCAGTGTAGGAATACAAACAGAAAAACACGTTTGCTGCTCGTAAAGACATGCCTTCTGCATGAACGTTGCATGTAGAATGCTCTCTCAGCCGTGTCCAAACCACCAGCTCATAAGAGCTGAATGTGGCTCGTATTTCTGTTTAGGCCACCATGAAGACACGGGGGCTGTTGCGCAGCTATGCGTGTCGTTATTTCTGCGTTGCACACCTGTACGCATTTCCTGTTGTGGTGTGGTTTCTAATGACTGTATATGCACAAAGTGTTGACTTTAAATCAATATCAAGTCGGCATCCTGTACTGTGACCTTTTCACAGTCATTGAGGCTGCAATGAAAGCACACGCATCAAATGCGCCCTTACAGATCTGTTTCAGTGCAGGCAGTCAGACATGCAGTTACAAACACTACACATTGCCCGTTTAGAAATATATATTTTTAGCAAATAAAAATAAATAAATAAAAACATGATCACCATATTGTCACGCATGTTTGGTGTTTGCCAAAAAGCTCGTGTGCACGTGTTTGCTGCAGATCGTTGCATCACATGACCGTGACGTTAGTTTTATTTTGTTTAACCAGGTGAGATCTCAAGAGACCAGAATCGGTCTAATTTGCAAGAGTGACGACCTCTTTAATTTGCTGGTAGGGGACAATGTCATTTTCGAATATGGAAAATGTTGGACCCCTGACGTCGGAACAAAATGGTCTCCTATTGCGTATAACGTCGGGGAGTCTAGAATGTCCAACTGTGAAGCAGACGGCGCGTTTTAATTATGGTTATTAAACCCGCGGTATTAATCGGGGTGGCCACTCGTTTCGAACCGTGAAGCTCCACAACAAGTGGCGAACGTTCCACCGCCAGGTGATAATAGGCCTACACATATAATCCTCCACGAATTTTGTGAGTCTATCTAGCGTGCGCTTTGGTCCTAATATTCGTTGGCGGTAATACCAGAAGATGGCAAAAATCTGACGTGAAATCAGGATCGTTATGGTTAAAGCAGCAATCATCCACATCATCAGCAGCTATGGCCAATCCACTGCTGGATGAAGACTTTCCCAAGGCGAAGCCATCTCTCACGGTTCTGCAATGTGGCAAATGAGTAAAAAATAGAAGGCCGGCAGACAAGGAAGCGTCTCCCCGGTGGCCTGAGCAATGTAGAGAAGCTACAGGGAAACAAGCCAGCAAGCACAGGGTCGTGCTTGGGCCAGGAACCTGTTTTAGCCAAAGTACACTGTATTGTTATTACGCTGCACTGTATACGATTATACACATTGTATGCACGTGTTACCTTGTAGGCTAAACACTCAACGAGATGGAAGAGATTAGACATACCATAACTGAATCGTGTTGGTGAATAATGACATTTCTGAATATGTACATTGTGTTATGTGACCCAACTCAGGCATTTGAATGCGTCATTGTATCACAGTCGCCGTCCGAACTCGTCGCATCTCGGAAGCTCAGCGGGGTTAAGCCTGCTTAGAACCGACTTGAATGGATGCCTGCCGGTGGCTTGCCTGATGCTGCAAGTTGTGTACTTGTGGGGATGCGAAAGTGTGGCCAGGAGATGGCAGTGGAGTCACCCCCCCCCCTTGTATACAGCGTAGTGGGGTAGGTTTTTTTTATTATTATTACACGCTTTTATTTGACTCGCTCTGTTGTTGTCGTATCCTCAAATCTTGTAACTCAATTTTAACCCACTTCCCAAATGTGGTATCGACTGAAAACTTGGAATACTTATGTCATACTGATGACAATACTATATTCTATATATATAAAAAGTATTTTTTTAATATTAATTTTTATATGTTATGTTTCGGCTTGGGTCTAATTGTCCACGCTCAACTGACGTTGGCTGTAAATCACCACGGCCCCCTTACGGTATGGCAAGCCTCGGGGTCACTTTCTGGAGTCGTGGAATTCTGCCATTACCAGTACGGTACATTTCATTAAAGCGTGTTTAAAAAAAAGTATTAAAAATATTACTTATTTTACCCCGGGATCTCCGGTTTTCCTCCAACGGGTATAAACTCGCGTTCATTGAGTTGGCCAGAACATTCCACCAATAATATCCCCAGGCAACAACCACCGTGATTCGTGCTGCATTCCCGCCTGCTCTGTGGTTTCCCACGCCTGCGAGTGAAATTTGTGCGCGTTTGAAATGCTACGATCGTGACACGCATCCACGTCACTTGGCAAAAAAATATTATCGAGCGAGCAATTTCATCTCGACGTCATGGAAGAAGAAGAAATGATGAGATAAAATCCCGCAGGCAACGGGCAACTACCATCACGACACCACCCACGGTGGGGGGGGGGGGGGGGAAATGTCGGTTGTTGACACCGAATTTGTGTGAAAAACCACCAACTGGTATCGAACTCGGATGGGTTAAGGTCAAAGGCCCGGGATTCCAAAGGTTGTGAATCGATCCGAGCCAGCGGACCTCAAAGGGTGCGAGGTGTGTAGGTCTGTGCGTGTGTGTACCTGGGCAGTGTGCTTATGACCGGCTCCAGTTTAACAGCAGAGGTCTCACTCTGAATCAGCCGAGCGGCAATATCTTTTCATCGGTTGCGTAACGCTGTGTGGAAGCTACCTAGTCTGTCGCTCCGCACTAAGCTTCAGGTCTTCTCGGCCACGGTCATTCCCTCCCTTCTCTACGCTTGCGAAACGTGGACCCCCCTAATGGAACATCTTCGCCGGTTAGAAACATTTAGGCTGGCCTGCCTACGATCCATCCTGGGTTTAACCAGGCTGGATTGTGTGAGGAGCTCACAAATCATTGAAAGATCTGGGCAAGGTCCCATCGGTGAGCTCCTCCGGCGGGCAAGGCTGCGTTGGCTGGGTCAGGTAGCCCGCATGCCCAGCCACCGCATGGCGAAACAGCTTTTGTTCGGCCGGATCGAGGGGGCTAAACGGGCGCGGCACGGGCTAGAGAAGAGATGGAGTGATGTGGTACAGGAGGACGTGGAGCTGAGTGGACTAGCCGATGACTGGTACCAGCGGTGTCAAGATCGGCCTTTGTGGAGGAGGCTCGTGAAGGACGCTACTGGGCAGTTGGAGGCAGTCGCCCTCCAACAACAACGGAGGGCAGAGGAGCGACGCTCACAACAACGAGCGGAGCGCCGGGTGGTTAAAGCACAACAGGTTGGCACAGTAGGGAGCACAGGTGATGCATCAGCCAGTCATCTCAGTCAGTCGACCCGTGGCACCTACTGGGTCTGCCCCGTGACCTCCTGCCAGCGGGCGTTCGACACTTCACGTGGTCTCAAGGTGCACATGGCCTGGCACAAGCGTCGTGGTGACGTCACCGCCACTTAGTGCTGAATGGCGGTTGTTGTTGTTGTAGCTGGGTGGATGAGTGGGGTAATTGATGCGATGGTTGGGTGAGCGAATGTGAGTGGATATGTAATTGTGTGGGTGGTAATAAAACGTGAGTTACATCGCGTGAATGTAAATGTGTCGTACACCCACTTCCACCCGACACAGCCAAAATTAGCAAGTTTTGTCACGTGAAACAAAACGTGCCAATTTGTTCCACAACTTTAGCACACAGGTTGTCCGTTGTAGAGCAAACCCACAAAACATGTACAAGCGAGTACAGTACTTCATCACGAATAATATTGGTCGCGAAAGCTTACGTGTTAAACGTTGCGTGCCGTAATCGTTTGGATTGGAGTGTCGGGTTGGAGGCGTGTGTGTTGTGAAGGCCGACGGGTGATAAAATGAACATGCGCTGTGTAATTGTTTGTTTTGCTAGATGAGTGCGCGATTGTCACTTCGGGTAGCCGGTTGAGTGAGTGAACTCATCATTGTTGCGACGGGTGAGCGAGTGATTGCGTAATATTGTTTGGATTGTGCGTCATTCGGTGATTGAGTTGTGCGAGAGACGTTGGGGGGAGAAAGTGGGTAACACTAAAATGTGTTTTTAATTTAATGAGCTTGAGTTATGAGTGTGTGTATATGTGATTTGGTGAACGAGTCGGCGAGTGGCTGGTTGGTTGAGTTGCGAGGTGTTTGTATATCAGGTCTTGGTGAGCGAGTAGGTGAGTATGGGTAAGATTGTATCAGTGCCTGCCTTATTACAGACCAATTAAGACCTTATTGGTCACCAAGTGCCCTGAATTTTTTTTACGTTTATCCTACAAAGTCCCATCACAAGGGAGAAACGCAAATAAAATGTTGCCCTATTGAAACGGCTGTACCTGCCATCTGAACCTAGAAACCTCAATTTCCCGGTACAAGAATACGGGTAAGACGTATGGGTTGACACATAAGTTGTATACCTGTTGAACTTCTTTCGCACCGTATGTAGCCAACCGTGCTAACCGGAGGCTGGGTGAGTGAATGAGCAAGTGTGAGTTGATGTGTGAATGTATGCATTGCGCATTACACTAAGAAACCAAACACGTTCCCAGGGAAAGCTCCCACTCATGAATAAACCCATTAAAGCACCCCTTATAATCATCGGCCATGGTCAATCCACTGCTGGATGAAGGCCTCGCGATCCTGCGATGCAACAATCCACCGAGCATCATCACACGACGCTGATTTCACGGCTCCATCTCCGCGGGTGGACGCGTCCTCTTCGCACGCAAAATAATTCCATCCCTAGGCAAATGCCACTCAAGCCATTCATATTTACCATGGGGGGGAGGACCCCATCATCCCCTTGGGGCCTAAAGATCCTTTGATCTTTTACAGTCCGAGTCTCATCGGCGTGCTCCTCTTTCCGACTCTCGGTGGAATTCCGAGGATACATCATCACCATCGCCATCATCACCATCATCGCCATCATCACCATTATCACCATCAACATCATCACCATCATCACCATCATTACCTCCACCACCATCATCATCACCGTCACCACCATCATCATCACCGTCACCACCATCATCAGCTCCACCACCATCATCATCACCGTCACCACCATCATCATCATCACCACCATCATCACCATTATCACCATCATCACCGTCATCATCACCACCATCTCTCCGCGCGCTTCTTTAAGCGAGCACTTCTTGTTCATCTTTTGTTCCGTTCAAAAAAAGTCTTAAGGCCGGGTCCTCGTTGGCTCACGAGGCTCCTCGATTCGCCCCCCCCTACTCCTCGCCCCGCCTCCTCGCCTCGCCCCACCCCCTCGCCTCGCCCCGCCTCCTCCTCCTCGTCCCCCCTCCGCCTCGCCCCGTCCCCTCCTCCTCGCCCCGCCCCCTCCTCCTCGCCCCGCCTCCTCGCCTCGCCCCGCCTCCTCGCCTCGCCCCGCCCCCTCCTCGTCCCCCCTCCGCCTCGCCCCGTCCCCTCCTCCTCGCCCCGCCCCCTCCTCCTCGCCCCGCCTCCTCGCCCCTCCTCCTCGCCCCGCCTCCTCGCCCCTCCTCCTCGCCCGCCCCCTCGCCCCGCCCCATCCTCCTCGCCCCGCCCCCATCCTCCTCGCCCCGCCCCCATCCTCCTCGCCCCAAGCCATAGACATCGAGCCAGGCAGAGAGAGAGGCGGCGCGCACGGAGTCGATTCCTCCATCACTTCCCCCTCCAACCTCTCTGAAGAGGCAGCGGCGTTCACGCCCCACAACCACCACCGCCATCCTCCTCCCACCACCATCATCATCATTAAACATCCTCCCTCCTCCCACCACCATCATCATCTTCATCAACCATCCTCCCGGCACCGGTCACGTCACCAAAGCAGGGGAGACACCGAGAAGGAGACACGGGGAAGAGAGAGACACAGAGAGAGACAAAGGCGGACGCGCGGCGCCTGGTGGTGGTAGGCGAAGGGAAGGCGCCGTAAGAGGAATATTACGCGGACAGGGGAGCGGCGGGTCGGGGTGAGGTGTGTGGTGTGTGGGGGGAGGGGGCAGGTTTGTAACAAGGAGACACGCGCAGATGCATGCGTGAGAGAGGGACAAGCCTTGGGAAGAAGTGGTGGTGGTGGTGGGGGGAGAAACAAAGACGGACGGGAAGGGCGCGGAGAGAGAGACCGGGGAAGGAGATTGAGGCACGGAGACGGACACGGAGACTAGGGGGGAGACGGCGAGACACACGGACACAGGGCAGAGACACACGGAGACACGAAGGCAGACGGGGGGGAGAGTGAGAGAGAGAGAGAGGCAGGATTCTGGAGGCAACAGCGAGGCGGATATAGGACAGGAAGGAGGCACTGTACAGACCGGGAGAGAGGGCGACGAGGACATATACAGGGGAGACGCGGGCAGACAAACACGGGAGACGGGACAGAATGGCCACGGAGGGCGCCATGCAAATGCTGGAGGCCGCCACCGCCTCCCTAACGGTGCAGAGCACGGACGTACACGGCCCCGGCCACGGTAACGCTGCGCCCGACGCCCTGCCGACTCTGGCAGCACGCAGCGAGGGTGCCGCCCTTGAGGAGCGCTGGGGCATCCCTCGGAGAGAGCTCTTCATCCTCGCCCTGCGGTTTTACAAAGGTGAGGAGAGAGGGGCTCTCCCCTTCCCCCACCCCTAATTGATCATTAGTTAATTGCGTGTGGCGAGTGGTGGGTGATTAGTGGCGTCGGTGTGAGCTTGTGATCAATTCTATTGGTGGAGGGGGATTGGTTTTGGAGACTGGTATTATTCCTGGCCATGGTTCGTCGTCATGGTCATCTTCATCATCATCCGTAACGCCATTGTAATAAACACAATAATCCACATCATAACTACAATCGTTAGTATGGTCGTCATGACCAACGTTTACATACTAAACATCAGCAGCAGCAGCAATATAACTATCGACATCTTCAACATCAATACAATCGTAAACATCAACACGATCGTCATCTCCATCATAAACAACAAAATAATCGTGCACATACATAACAACATGGTAATAATCATCAACAATATCAGCAGCAGCAATATCAGCAGCATCATCATCACCACCATCATAGTGAACATCAAAACCTGTTGATTTTTTTGGTATGCGAATTTGTCCCCGAGTCTCAACTAGGTTGATGGGCCCTTAAATGATTAATTAATACACGGTGCTGGTTTAGTAAAACATCAACCATCAAAGGAGTCAAAGACGGGTGGATGTGGTGCTGATCACAACCACGCCCTCGTGTAGTTGTACCGTTACAGGGCCTTAATAGGTGCTCGCAAACTGCACGTGCCCCCCCCCCCCCAACAGAGTGTACGGTATAGCTACACACAGTGATGTCTTTGTCTTCGGTGGCAGTGAGCTTCCATTCCTGGCTTAAAATTAACATCATAAACATCAACATCCATCCAAATGGCCAAATAGTATCCAAACTGAGTGGTGGACATTACCCAGGTTGGCTTGGCATAAGGGTTCTGCACATTAGCACTGTGCATATCGTTTTGTCAATCCACTGCTGGATCAGGGCCTCCCCACGTCCGTGTGGGTTGTTTGACCATACTTGACAACGGTGGCCATCTATGGGTTGGACATGAAGGCGGTTGGTGTGTGTTGTTATGGCCTCACGAATACCACCGTCAACCACCACCTCTAACATAACCCCCACCTGTGCTGCACTGTGGCCTTAATAGGTGCTCGCAGACCGGGACCGGACTCAACAGCGTTTGCGGCCAACATTGTGGGAGATGACGTGAGATTGGAATCGTGTCACAGCGGTTTGTTCATTTCGCTTACAATGACGACCACACTTTCTGAGTTCGAATCCTGGCCGCGCTGCATGCACGTGATCACGTTTAGCCGTGAGCAAATCCACTGCTGAATGAAGGCCTCCCAAGCTGCCGCCATCTCTCCCGTATGTATGGAGGTTGAACTTATTTTGCGCATCTTTACGTAGCCAACTGTACGAATCAGAGGTGGGGGTAACGATTCTGCGATGTACCTGCCACACGAATAGATGTCAATGCTCCATCGCTGCGGTGGAAGTCCTCTCGGACGCCTTCAATCTGAACCTGGGCCCTCTACTAGGTAGATTCAGCCTAAAAAGGTGTTTGTGATATGGGCATCATATCACCATCGTCCTCAACAGTGGGCTTGAGACCAATACGGTCAGATTGGGCATATGTGTGATCTACAAAAACATAATAATAAGCCACTTGCTGGTGTATCAACCTGCATAGGGTACTCTCAAACAGCGTGGCACATGTGTAGCAATGAAGCTCAGATGGTGAGAGACGAACGGTCTTTTGAGTGGAAAATGCCCAAAAAAAACTGCTTGCATATTGACCACAAAAGGCGAACAAGTGGCGTAACATCTCGTACCCAGCGATTCCAAGCGTGGAGCAGACGGGAACAAGCAGCGTACACTGCGTATGTGGACACTAATGGGGGCGAGAGGCGTGTGCGTGTACACAGTGGTAGGTCGTGTCTCTACCATGCCACTGTCTAGGGTGGTGTGTGAATTTGCAATCTGGTTGTTAACATTGTTTGTTTTTGCATGACTGGTAACCGCATGGAGAAAAAATCCCCAGTAAACAAAAACACTTTCCAGTTTGTCGCATATATATAAAGTCTCGCGATAGCATAAATGTATTTTTTAAAAACCTTTTTTCTTACCTGCCCAAATGTAGGATTTATATGAAATGGGGGTGGTGATGATTGCAGTGATATGATTGTGATGGCATATGGGGATAGTAGTATTCATGGCATTGATGATTTTGTGGGGGATGGTGATCATGATGGTAATGATTATGATGATGGTAATGATTACGATGGTCATTGTAACAATGATTATAATCATGGTAATCCATGCCAACCGATGTTTGAGCCAAGCCTTGCACTTTACGTGAGCCCCCGGGTGTAGGGGACCCCTGCCCTGAGATCCCGCTCTGGGACACGGTAATCATGAGTTATTTTCAGAAAGCGTTTGCCACAGGGAACTCGCACCATTGCATAAAACAAAGCTCCCCCGTATAGCCTTTAACAGGCTGTTGGGGAAAGTGCTGTTAGCGAGCATCTGTGAAGGCCAGCGTGGAACACAAGGGGGTGAGTTCCAGCATCACGCCCGGCCGCATTTGTCTCCCAAATGGCGATATTTACACAACGGCACCAGGTACTCGTTTGAGGCAGAGTCGGATTAGGGGAGGCTCAGGACTGGTTCAAATAATCGTCAATGGTGTTGGTCATGAGCTGGAATCGAATTTGGGCTGCTGGGTTCGTAACGCAAAGCGCTAAACGCTACGTCACCACTCCCCCACACAGTGGGACAAAAGACAAAGATCCCCAGAATTTCCTTAACAGGCTGTTGGGGCAAGTTTTATTAGCGAGCACCGATGAAGGCCAGCACCACGCCCGACCGCCTTTGTCTCCCGAGTGGCGATGTTTACACAATGGCACCAGGTACTCATTTGAGGCTGAGTCGACCTAGGGAAGACCTAGAACCGCGGTTCAGATAGTCGTCAATGGTGTTGGACTTGAGCGGGAATTGAACTTGGGCCACCGCTTCCCCACACATATGCACACACACCGTGGTATATACTCGCCGTGGCACCCACACATCGTGACACGTACGCACGCGCCTTGGGAAATAGTATCCCTGGCAATGGCCCCTCTGTCAGAGCAGAGAGGACAGTCCAGAATGTTTGACTCATAGCAACAACAGACTGAAATTTATTAAAACGTGCAGCCGCGAAAAGATGAAGGCGCAGAGGTCTCAGTTGATGCTTCCTTCCTTCCTTCTGCCAGATTCCACACTAGTTGCAAGAATTGGTTGTACACTTTCATCACCACCACCACTAGAATCGGGCTTGAGGTATTTCACCCCCCCACCCCACCCGCTTAGTCTGTAACCTCTGGGCGCCACTCCATCGCCTGTCGCTATACCCTGCCCTCCTCCACCCTGAATGTGTGTCCCAGCCATGACAAAGTGCCTTGTGCATGGCAGTTGGTTTGTAGTATAGTTTTACGAGTTGTTTATGGTTTGCAAATTAATTTTCGTAACCAAAGTATTGTACGGTGCACGTTATGTACCCACTTCTCTGGGCTTCTTAATCAATATAGCGTTATTCATACGTTGGTGACAGCTTATATCAAGGCAGCAGTTGCCTTCTGCCAGGGTCACCTAGGGTTAAATGTCGGCTCCTCTTTATGGACTATGATGTGCTGAGGTTTGAAAACATACTTAAATTATAAAGCGTTATTTAAATATTTAAAAGCAATCTTTTTTTTTAAAGCAAACCTGACTGCTGATGAGATAATGCATGTTGAGACCGGTCCCAGAGTTTGCTTGTGCTGAATCAATGCTTCTGAAATTATCACATAGAACGCCATGGGGCTGGTTTGTGTAAAAGAGGAAGACATTGTGAGCTTATCTCCTTTTTTTCAAAGTGCATACGGAGAGACAATGCTCAAACTCAGCCTCTGAGAAACCTACTTGCTGTGCTATATACATGCCCAAAGCTCTGTTACACCTTATTACAAATCCATCCTCTTGTCCTTCCAGTCCAAGGGTTTTACAGCAGCATTTAGTTAATCAGGAAAACTGTGGACCAGTATTGATCGTCTGGGTCTCCACCAGTAGTGTCAGATCTGTTGATTAAATACTGCTCCGTTTCCAAATATTATTGGCAAAAAACACTCCACTTAAAACTACGGGGCCCATCAACACAAAGTAGCAACGTTGTATAAAACCCAATAGCCTCGTTTATTTAACAGGCCACACTCTGCTGATGAGACTCGGAGAAGGCAAAACCAGATTGATCCAGAAGGCTAAAATTTAATATATATTTTTTTATTTACTTAGGGAAATTGACTTTTTGTCTGTTTATATGACAACTGTGATGCTATATGTTGCCACAGTAATTTTTAAATGCTTATTGCTGTATTGCCACCTCCTACAGACAACCCCACCTCATCTCCCGAGCGGGTGTGCTTTGTGTCAAACGTTCAATTGCGCCTTCTCTTTCCTTGATCCACCAACCTTGCTTCCAAGGCGCTGGCTTAGAGACGCGATGTCATAATGGGCTGTGTGAAAATGGCCGGCCACAACCACCCCGGCCACAACCACCCCATCTCGGGTTTTTTTTTTCCCCTACTTCTTCACTGCTGCGTTAATTGGCAGGATGGTTTATCTGGCCCGGTGCTCATCCCCTCACTCCCGCCACCCCACCCTCCACTCAGTGAAGAATGGTTCGATCCACAATCAATTGTCATCTGCTACGTGACCATAACCATGGAGTTCTGAGGTCATGGAAGTTTATGGAATTGACTGCGACAAGCACCGTTATTTTAGCTGGAAGGGTGCTTCGACGTGACGTATCATTACCCCCCCCCCCCCCACCTTGCTGCTGCGACTGGGCACGTGTGTTTTTTTATGGTTTAAACACAATTCAGTAATATACGACTTGTTTACGAAATGTGAGGCGAAGTGAAGGCGTAGGGAATGAAATGGTGATGTTTACGTGCGGCATCAGGAACTCATTTAAAGCCGAGATCCCCCATGTAGCCATACCAGACTGTTGGGGCAAGTGCTCTTGGTGAGCGCCTATGAAGGCCGGAATGGCACAAGAGGGGGTGGGTGGCCAACACTACGCCCGGCCGCCTTTGTCTCCCCAGTGGTGATGTTTACACACCGCACCAGGTACTAAGTTCAGTCTGAGTCGACCTAGGGGAGGCCCAGGACCGGTTCAGATAATTGTCACTGGTGTCGGCCATTAGCGGGAATCGAACCGAGGCTGCTGGGTTGGTAGCGCAGCGCGCTAACTGCCATACTACCACTCCCACACTCGTACAATCACACATACAGTGTCACATCCTCACTGCACCCTGGTCTCTCCCTCTTCTCTCGCCTGCTCTCTCCTGCTCTCTCTCCCTCCCTGCCCATGCTCTCTCCCGCAGACAACGTGGGTGAGGGTTTCCCTGCAAGCGCCCAGGACCGTGCTCGGCTGCAGGCGGCGTGTGAACGAGCCGAGGCCGAGGGGGTGGTGCCCGGCTCCCAGGTCGAGTCGTCGGGGTCGCGGCCGGGGGACACGGGCGACTCGGCCCCTTCGGACGACGCTCGCGCCCACTTCACGCAGCTGCTTATCGCCCACTGCCCGCTTTTCGTGTCCTACATGCTTGCCCAGCGAAGCGAAGGGCGCAGGTTCGAGCCCGATCCCAGCCTCTCCCGTGCTCTCGTAATGGCGGTCGTAGTGGTCGCTGGACGCAGGGTCAACGATAAAAGTTTATGATGATTGTTATCATTGTGAGAGTACATTTCTGGCGGATATTGTGGGTGCAGTTTTAATTACTGTGGTGGGTCAGCGGTAGAGCAAGATGATTGCAATCGGAAGGTAGCGAGTTAAATTGCTAGTTGGGGGGTTGGCTCCGTCATCGTTCTTCCGCGGTTGATGAAACAAAAGTGGTTGTCCTATGGATGAAGTCGTTCCTGCCATAGCAATGTTGAATGTCAGTCCAATCCTAGTTAACTACAACAATAATTATCATAAAGTTTATATTTTTGTTTTATTTGGCTTTAAAAGCTAATGTTTTTGGTTTGACTGCCACATGATAACATCTCCATAGCAGGGGAGGTAGAAAGTGCAGCACCTCCAGCATGGCTAAAGAGAGGTTACAAGAAGTCAGAAGGGAGCTCGGAGGTACATCTGTGATATCTGCTTTTGCGGGCTGTTCTCTAACATGGGATGACGTACTGCTCTATGAGACTTCTCAATGGATGCTTCGTCCCTTGGCTTGACAGAAATAGCGCAGTTGGAATGAAGCGTTTGGAAATAAGTCCAAAAAGTCAAATTGTCCGTCACCTCATGACCTATTTAACAATAATATTAATAACTGTCATAATATTAAGACTCAAAATATCAATGTGTTTCCACACCTTGTTAATTACTATAATATTGTGTTGTTTAAATAGTTATAGTATTTCCATGCTTTATTAATAACTCTGTAAATGTCAACAATTTCAGGCTGCGTTTACCTCGTAAACAAATAATTTCACTTTCTCCCTTCTCAACCGAGTATTGCACGGTGCTCATATTCTTGTGATCGACTGGTGGAAATTCTGCATTCTCATGGAAAAGGCAGTATCTCCTCCCTGCTGTCCAATGATCAATGAATTGTCACAATTCAGGGTGACAATTCGATTCAAACATCGATTGTGTTTTATTTTTACAATCTCATTTGTGTTTTTGTTGTTCCGGTCTCATTCATACAGTTTTGTAAGTTAACACCATGCCTAAATGTAACATCGGCGTGTAATTTACATAAAGTGTAGATAATTCCTCACGCGGCATGAACCGTGAATGCAAGAAGCGAGATATATCGAAGGAAATATCGATGAATATCCACATGCCCTAATAACTGTTTATATTCCAATTTAGTTATGTCGTCGTTGAGCGATCACCAATCTCAGATTACTGTGTATGCTGTTTAACGCGTGGGTGAGTGGCTGATTGCATTAAACCGTGATGTGCCCAGGCACGAGGCAATCAAGACTCACTCGGCGCGTTAATCATTAACCACGACGGCTGTGAAAACGTCACCTGTGCCCCCCCCCCTCCCCCATCAGCTGTTCACACGAACCCTTTAATCATCGGCACCCCTGTGTGTGTGCGTGTGTTTATGTATGCCGGCCTTCATAGGTGCTCGCTAACATCACTTGCCCCAACAGTCTATTAAGCCTATACAGGGGATCTTTGTATTTGTATGTGGGGAGCACCTCGTCTAGCACAAGCGCCGTGGTGACATCACCGCCACTTTGGCGAATGGCTGTTGATGTAGGGAGCGGCAGCGGTTAGCGCGCTGTGCTACGAACGCGGTCACCCGAGTTCGATTCCCGCTCACGGCCACCACCAGTGACGATTATCTGAACCGGGCCTGGGCCCCCCCAAGGTCGACTGCCTCAAATGAGTACCTGGTATGGCGTTTAAACATCGTCACTAGGGAGACAAAGGCGTTTGGGCGTGGTGCTGGCTACCCACCCCCTCGTGTGCCATGCCGGTCTTCAAAGGTTCTCGCTATATGAGGGGACTTTGCCTTTGGTCATGTTTACGAATGTGTGCATACATGTTAGTGTTTTTGTCTGTGCGCACGTGTGCGTGTTCAGCCTAGGTGAGCTGCATGGACAGGTGGATGGATTAGGCAAATCTCAGGTGAGCTCAGCATGCATCACACTCACCAGACACTTGCCAAACAGTTACTAGCTTTGGCCATAACCCTAAGCACACTAGCCAATTACACTTCCTTCCTAACCGTTTCAGTGGTATCCCAAAATACTTGGGGGGGGGGGGGGGGTTTCTCCGGGTTTTTACATTTTCTTCTCACATGCCAAGTGCTCGTGAATGGAATGGGTCAGGCACCTCAGTGCATAGCCTGTGTGTGGTAACAATGTGTGTGGGGGGTAGGGTCTGGTTAACGTGAGTGTGTGTGCGTGGAGCGGGTTAGTGCACCGCGCTACGAACCCGGCGACCTGAGGTCGTTTCCCACTCGCGGCCAACGCCAGTGACTATTATTTGAACTGGTCCTGGTCCTCCGCTTGGTGAACTCAGTCTCAAATGAGTACCTGCTGTGGGGCGTAATCGTCGCCACTGGGGAGACAAAGGCAGCTGGGCGTGGTGCTGGCCACCCATTCCCTCGTGTGCCATACCGGCCTTCATAGGTGCTACTCGCTAACAGCACTTGCCCCAACAGTCTGTTAAGGCTACACGAGGGATCTTTGTCTTTGGGGGACGGTGTCTGTTTAACGCAAGTGCGGTGGTGGAATCTGTGAATATTGCGTCTCGAATGCAGAGTGAGGTAGCGAAGGTGTTGGGCCCTGATGGAACCCTCATGCCCCTGAAAAAAGGTACATCGACATCATCAGCTAACATATAATCATTAATCGTAACAATATCATTGTAATCATTTTCATCATCATCACCATTTTTAAATATCATTGTCCAATGGTATCAACATGGTAATCATGTTCAGCATCATTATCGTGCTGATTAACATTTTAATAAACATGATCTTCATAATTTTTTTACAATCTTATCAATCATCATCTCCAGGAGCAATATCATCAATATCATCATCAATGCATATTTCCACATGAATGAACCTGATAGAGCGGCGGTTGCAAACGCCAATGTCTGAACCCAAATCCGTTTCCTCCTCCTGCCTGGCTTTGCCACAATAAGGTCACGTGGGTATTAAAGTGATGACGAGCCACGGCAGATCGTGTTTAACTTGTACATCAAATACATTTACATTAAGCTCGGACTCATAACGACATCTATCACTGCCACTTCTGCTGCTGGTGCTCGTGATGAGAATGAAAGTCCTCACCGAGCCGCTTTCGTCTCCCCTTCTCCGACCTCCCGCCGAGCAGAAAAACCCGCGATGGTGCCACCCGTGCTATGGACGAGCAGCGAACTGCGGCAGTTCAAGACGCGCGTGGCGCAGGAGCCACACGGAGTGCTGCGCATTGGGTGCGGCGAGGTGGGCACCGTGCGGGTCCCCACCCGCCCCGGGGCCTCACACCTCTGCTGGGAGTTCGCCACGGACAGGTGCGACCCATCGTCATCGTCATCATTGGCTTGTCATCGATCCGCTGCAGGATGAAGGCCGTCGCCATCTTGCACGGTCCTGCGGTGCAGCAATCTGTCTAGCTAGCACCAGGGAATTCACTGCACGCTCTCCACGAAGGATGTACCTTCGTGCGTGTTCCCTGCTTTGGATGCCGCTCCGTGTTTAGTCTCAGCCGTTGGCCATCATTGCTTTTGGCGACGTGTCCTGCCTCGGCCCACTTACGTTTGTTAACGATCAATGTGGCGTCTCTAACTTTAGTATATCCTCGAAGCCACGTGCTCCTCTTATCGACTTGCAGTGTAATTCCAAGCATTCATCTCTTTATGCTCGTGCATGTCGTTCCATATTTTTTTCATCAGTTTCCATATGTCACTCAGCCAGCCAGTCGCCCACTAAACTAGACAGTTACTGAGTCATTTTCAGTTTTCAGTTTTCATTTATTTGGTATAGCCCTGTGAGCCATTCGGCTCTTGAATCGGGTGCAACCGCAACAAACAAAAAACTAAAACACATGAACAAGAAAACATCTTAAAGTGACTATGGGACTGTGCAAACAGAAAATCCAGGAAAAAACAGCAAAATATTCTGAAAAAGCACAATACACCAACAACGCTGTGTGCAAAAATCCCAGTGGGATGCAAGTCAAACAACAACCACAAGACAACTTAGATTAAGGCCATCAGTCTAACTCCGTACTACAACACACATGGCCAAACCAAAAAACGTTTTCGACATCACCAAAATGAAGCCATAAAAGCAATGTAACAGTGATCATAGGAACTGTGACCGAATTTTCACAATAAACTACATAAATAACATGTAACACCAAACCCTAGAGCCATAGCTGGCTGCATGAGTCACTCCACAACAACAGGAGCATCAGTCGGAGTATACATTTTTTCAATGCACCTTAAATATCAGCACACTAAATCTAAATACAGATCATACTTTGCAGCGGTCATCCGGAGCGAAACATTTTATTTTATTTTAGGCCACTGAATAGCAGTGGCAGCTAGGGGTGTACAACTCCTCTAGAGCAGTTTTGAGTGAAGATTGCATAGGTAGTGATTCAAGTTGCAGTTTATTGGCAATAGCATTCCAGACCCTGGGGGCATCAAATAGCAACCAGTTATACAACCATCCAGCTTCCGAACCATCTAGTAGTCTACCCAGTCGTTTAAGCGAACGAGTCGCCCAGCCCGTTGCCACACGTCGTGTCATGTTCTTATAATGCGTGCGTAACGCATGTTGATTTTGTGTATTGCACGTGCATTGCATGTCTTTGGTGTGTATCGAGGGTCTAGGTATGTGTGTGTGTGAGCATGTGGTCAATTTGAGTATATTGTATTTTCTATCTACGTGACTTAACCGAAAGAACCAAAGAATACAAAGAATGTAATGAGTGTCGTGTGGTCACCATCAGTATTCAGAGGACAAAGCTGACCAGGCTTGTGCGCTGCTGGGCACACCACGTCTTCGTGTGCCTTTGCCGGTGTTAATAAACAGTCGGGAAATAACAATGGGGTGGGGGGCGGCAATGGTTACTCGCAGCACGTTTACTGTGGGCAAGTCAAGGCAACTTGGTCGGGAAGTGGCATAGATTGGGCGGTGTCCATTCCACGTGTTTCCATGAGAAGTGTGTTTTGTGAACAGCGGTCGGTCCGGAGAGTATTGCAGCCACTAGTTCTCCTAAGCCTCTCCCTCGCCGGCCCCACAGCTACGACTTGGCATTCGGCCTCTATTTCGAGTGGAACGAGGAGCCGGGCTGCGACGTCACGGTGAGCGTGAGTGAGTCCAGCGACGAGGAGGACGAGGACGATGACGAGGGCGTGCAGGGGAGCGGCGAGGGTGGAGCCGGCCCCGTCGGAGGTGGGTTTGCGCCGGGGGTAAATGTTGGTCAGGGATTAGGCTCGGGGTTAGGAATTCGGCATCGGCTTAGAGTAAGGGTTAGGAATTAGGGTTAGGATCAATGTTAGGAATAAGGTTTAGGGTCAGGGTTATGAATAAGGCTTATGGTTAGGGTCAGGGTTGGGCATTAAGGTTAGGGGTCAAGGTTGAAGTCAGGATTAGGGGTCAGGGCCATGGTTATGGTCAGGATTGAACTTATCGTTACGGATTATGGTCCAGGTTAGGATTAGGTTTAAGAGTCAGGGCTAGGGGGTGAGGGTTGTAGTCAGGATGAGGGTCAGGGTTAGGCCATTGCAGTTGGGCTCCACGCAATATCCCGCCGGCATGCCCCCCCCCCCCCCCATGTGCGTCACAGCCGCAGCCACAGCAGACGGCGGCATGGGCGACGTGGAGCGGGGCAGCAGCCGCCCCTCGGAGCCGCCCCTCGACGAGGTGGAGCCCCTGTGCCGTCGCAACTGCCACGAGCTGGTGCAGTGTGGCACGCACTGCTACCCGGGCATCGGCCTCTACCACCTCAAGTTCGACAACTCCTATTCGCTGTGGCGCTCCAAGACCCTTTACTACCGCGTGTACTACAACTGAGTTAAGGCCACGCTGCTCTCGGGCGATTATTAGGGCAATCGTTCAACCGGTTCTGGCAAACTTGTGGTAGTGCAGTGGCACAGAGTAATGGAGTTCTATCTGGCCAATGATTTTGTTGAAAATTGTGACGGAACAATGATTGGTCCACAGACCGCACCACATTGGGTCGTTGTGTGACTTTTGAATGATGATTGGTCTACTGAGTAAACCCCCTTGGATTTTTATATGACCTTTGTCTCTTATCTGATTGGAAAGTTGCCGTCACATTTGATCTCTATGTGCAGCAGATTTGTCCACCCTTTAGGCAACTACATTTTTCAAATAAGAAACGGAGCAACAATGATTGCTGATGGTAATTGCCGGCAACAATTGCCCTACATTTTCCCTAGTGTCTCGTGCCCTTCAGGAATCGGGATTGAATGAGGTGGGGATTCTGGACAGAGGTTTGGTGTAGGCATGTAATAATTCACATCCCCACTGTGATTGGATGATTTGTTATTGAGGGTCATGATTCGATTCAAGAACTTATTTGTTATTGGTTTGCAGGATTTACAGGGTTTACATGAAACAAACACGTACAACGTGTTCACATCAACAGTCATAGATTCCTAAACATGTGATTCAATGCACGTAATTGTGAGCCTAAGAATAGATTTTGATTTATGAATCAATGCATCTTTACATCTTAAGTAAAACTTAAATTTGCTATATTCTTATCCTTATGATACACGGCATGAAACAGCATGTATAAGAATTGAATGGATACAGCCCTGCAACCACTGTACAGTCCACTCGTTCCACCAAACCGAGAGAAACGAACGGGGACCTCCAATCGTGGAAGGGGACGAATCGTTACATGGGTTTTTTTGGTCAGGAAGGGGGCCTCGCTGCAGGGGGAGGCTTTATGGGAGAGGGCGAGAAGCCCCACGCTGGGTGGGGTGGGGAGCTTAGGGGGAAGCAGTGAATTTGACTGCAAACAGGAAAGTCCACTGCGGGGTTTGCGATGAGACGGACAAGTCCCGCGAGTGAGGTGGCGGTCGGTCTGTTGCGAGCCTAGGGTGGGCGGGATGATTCGCTGTAGCCATGGAATCAACGGAGGAGCAGCCTTTCCTGTGAGTCGACCAATCCATCGGCCGTACAGAAAGTCTCGAAAGTGGGATACTCCATACGACCAGATCGCCACGTTTGTCAGCAGCAACAAAATGTGGCCATTCGTGTGCTTGAACGCACGGAAAGGGAGCGCCTCCCCTTTCGCAATTCCGAAAGTACTCGTGCACTCACCTGTGAGGTAGTTGTGTAGTCATTGTTATGATTATTATTATTTTGTATTTACCATTCCCAAATTAACTGTGTACTAGTTTTCGAAAAGCCCATGTTTAGCACCGTTTGTTGGACTCGGCATTTGCGACGAGACGTTATCTTAAGGGCGTTTGTTACAAATTAACTTATATTGTTAAGACGAGTCTGTCAATGTTGTGTGTTCATATGCTTTAGGAGGTGGGGGCAGATGTGTTCAAGTGCAACAAGGGTTAGATGATAACGAGTCAGTGTCGGATGGGCAGGGGGTCTAAGCTGGGGTTAGAGTTAGGCAGCGAACTGTGTTTACCCGTCTGGTTGGGAAGCGGTACACTTTGTACCGCACCTGTGTTTCTCAAGTTGTAGACCGAAGGTGTGTCTGCCAAGCAGCGGACAGTTGTCTGTGGCTCAACCTCACCAACTCTTGTAGCCATTATTAAGCCTCTTTGTAACATGTTTTTGTCATGATTTTGCACATACCTTTTGCCATCGGGAGACCAATAACCCCCCCCCCCCATTGTCCAAGAGCACGCATTAAAAGATTGGGTCGCCCGTGGGAATGGAGTTCCTGCTAACAGGGCCCACCTGCACATGCTGTCACCAACCCAGAGCAAACTCTCCGTGGACTAGCGGCAAAATCAGAAAATATTTTGTGAGAAATGAAGCCCTCACTGGCTTGCCATAATTTCATGACGGCTGAGTTGGTGGCAGCATCGACAAGGTGGAATCAATCGCAGCCTCCTATAACGAGCGGAAATAATTTTGCAGAGTAAGACGACAAAGTGGCGTTTTGTTGAGGTTTTCCGTAACCTGGAACGCCGCCGTCATTTGGTTGCACTGAGCAGGAGCCAGAAAATCTGGATGAAGAAACCATCTCAGCTCAGGCAGGCCGAAGGCTCTGTAACTAACGAACACCAGTGCCAGGTTTAACAGAGATTGTCGCTTTATTGTGTTAGTTGCTTGTTTAAAACAACGGACATGCAAATTATACGTGCTCATAAAGTACACGAATAGAATTTAAAGTTTCACCAAATATGCTGCCATTTTCGTAAAAAAAAAAGTTCATCCCGTCCAGGCACAAGGGAGGACATTACAGGCCCCAAATGGCCAACTTGTCACTCTGATCATTCGTATTTATTCCACCACGTGTGTGCACAAACACATTTAGCAAAATGTGCTCCATTCACCTCAATGCTATTGGCAAATAAAATTACTTTGCTAAATGTAAAAGCCATGTGTTTTTTTCTTCCAGGAAGCATGTGTTTCTATCAGTTTACTAGAATAAAACCACAACACTCATTGGCCTACTTTATGGTGTCATGGCTACTGCCCAGTGCTCAAATATTAGGTTTTTCTGGGCTCCAGTGACCTCATCTCCACCGTGGTCACTGACTTTTCACACTCCACAGTAGCCTTCAAATCATTTAAGCAATTACTCTAGACGATCATTGAACGCGCCCCGCTGATCAGTAAATAAGGACGCCCTGGTAGTTAAGTGTGGGCCCGAGGTCTGGAATTTGAGACGCCTCTGCTAACGCTGTCATATCTGGCAGCGGTTGCTTAGAGTTTACCTTACTAGTAATTTTTACATTAATTTTGGTCACAATTATTAGAACGGTTTAAAAAAAATCGCAATTACAGCCAACATGTACAAGAAAAACTATCCACATTGTATTACATTTTCCAATACAATTAATACAATGAATCTGGGATGATAAAAAATAAACGAGCACATCTTCGCGTTCATGTGGGGGCGTCGTGGTGAGATGTTCTCTCTCACCTGGTCTGCAGAAGGTCTGCAGGTTCGATCCCAGATCCTTAAAATGCCTGTTGTATATTTGAATCGTGCATGCTCTCCGTGGTTGTGGATTGTTCTCCGGGTTCTGTTTTTTTTGCCTCCACTTAAGATTATTTGGCTCCTGCGATACATTTACACGTGGTATTATGAACTTTATCATGTGTGGCCAGGTCACGTCTGAAAAAAAGCTATAGAGCTCAGTGGGCTTTCCCTCGTAAAAATAAATTAATGTGTGGAAGAGGCGAGCTGGTGGGAGATTATCCGATTTAATGGATTAGCTGTAATGACTTTTGAGTTGCTCAAAATAATTCTCGTGCAGTAAAATAAAAAGGATGACGTGAGAGGAAGGGTACTGTATGGGGGGGGGGATGAAGAACTTCTGGGGAGTGGCAGGTACCCAGTGGGGAGACGCCCGGCTCGCGTCACAAACGCTTCCTCTAGAATCTGTCCCCGCAGTCTGCCAACGGGGAAGCGACCATCGTTTGAAGGAAACCCGAGACGGAGCTGCAGCCGGAAATCAAGCAAGCGATAGGGGGAAGGCTTCAAAAAGGGTTAGGGTTAGTGTCTTGAGACTCGGGGATTATTTCAGCCGATGCAGGACTACAAATTCGTTGTAGTCAAAGGTGAATAATTAGTGATCTGGTTAGTGGTGTATAGGGTTTTGTTTGTATTAAAGCTTGCGTCATAAGGTTGATTAAGAGGAATTGGCCACCAGAGCCATAAAGGAAAAACGAGGTTCTGTGTGTTGAACTACTATCGCACCGTACGTAGTCAACCGTGCTAATCGTAATTGTGGAAATAGCTCGAATGTCAAATTCGTATCGCAAAGTGTTGTCGATGGACAAGTTGGAGCAAATAATTTTTTCTACTTAAGTCAACATCATGAACTGTCTCCAATCCGACAAGACCACGTGCCACATGAAGGCCTCATCTCGACAGTACTGCTCGTTTGCAGAAAAGTCACTGGGGGCTGGTGCAGGCAGGGAAACCTTATTTATAGTAATTTCCATTTTCCTCGGAGTGCTTTTTGTTTAATCTCCTCCCCCCCCCCCCCCGTGGAGTGCATTGGGAGTTGGGAAGGCTTGCACACCGCCGGTGTGTGCGGTGATACTGGTGATTTGAGTGTCATGTATAAAGCGTGTTGAGATGTGTATGCAACTTCGTTTGCACCTTACGTAGCCAACCGTGCTAATCGGACAAACTAAACAAAAATCAATGTGCGCACATATGAGATGTGTGAAAAAGGGGTGTTGCGACCTGTGACAGAGATGCCTTTTGAAGTGAGAGATGTGTGAGATGTGTGGCGAGGACAGGGGTGGGTGAGATGCGTGTCCGGTCCGACCTACAGAAAAACGTCAACGTTCATCCGCAAATTTTCCACTGGTAAGTGGAGTTCCAAGTGTTAAATAGATCCAACGGTTAACCTTTTAACAATTCACTTGTGGGTGAATGTAAACGTTTTGGATTTGGTTTCTGACACCAGCACAGCCTACTGTTTCAAGCATTGACTCCACACTAGATGGGGTGCTTTTGTAAAAAAAAAAAATCTATGCAAGCAGGTAGTTGATCCATTGATCCAAACTGATGGGAGTCCATCCACATTAAACGGAACCACCGAAAAACTGGAAAGTTTAAAATACCGACGCCACGTTCCAGTGATCGGCACACAAGTGGAGCGGTATGGAGTGTGGTGGCATAGAACGCAGTGTTATTTCAAATCGTGTTTGGGTGTCACTTGCCAGAACTGTCTGACAATTTCAATCAGTGCTTGGAGTTTACTTGGAACAAGAGAAGTTCAGAATTATAAGTGATGATAGAGATAGGCAAATAGTCAAAATATAAAATATTAGATCCTTCAGAAAATGTCTTCAGACTGTGAACCTTCACATTTAATGACACAAAAGCAACACTATGCACATGTGCAGTGCTCGCCAAAGATTCATGTTTTTTTATTCATTTCAACACAGCGTATGCGTGTAGTAGTGACCCACGCGCCAACCTAAGTGTTGTCAGCAGCATGACTCAAGCCATGGTTACTATTGTACAAGGGCTAAAACACAAATTTTTCAACACAAAGGTTAAAACATGTAAACAGGAAGCAAACTCCCTCACGGGACAAAAAAAAACAAGATAAATGAAGAAATATCTTAGTACCATTAATATATTTGTAATCTATGTACATGATGCTTATTATAGTCTTAAAAGGTAAACTGATTTTTTTTTAGAAATGGCAACTGAGATATATTAATAACTTTGAGGCATTTTAATTGTCAACCCTTAAAATATAACAGGTGTACTTACACTTGAATATTATCATAAATCTTTACATTTGATTTATTTATTTTTTTCCTTTCAAGGGAGGCAGGGTGCTTACATCAAGATAAAACCCAGAAAAACACAAGCTCTTTGTAGATTCACGCCTAGTTAGGCTCATGTCCGAGACGGATCAACACAAATTGTAAGCTTTAATGAGAGTCACGTTTTATACGGATTCGTAAATAGTTTCTTCTCGGTTAGAGTGTGTGTAGATGCAATGTCAAAGTCATGTTCAAGAAATTAAAAACATCACATTTGTTTTTAAAGAAACTAAAGACCAAAAAATGGCTACCTTCAGTACAGGAGTCAGATGGCATTTCAATGTTGAATCAGTATTTTTGTTCCTTCAATTGACATGGATTGATATAGTTTTGGCAATGGGAAAAATAGCAACTAACCAAAGAGTAACTAATTTTGTTTTTTTTCAACTTAATTTTCTGTCCTTAAGATTTCTACCTTGGCCTTTGATTTGTAATGAATTAGTCCAATTTACTTGCACAACATTCCTGCAAATGAGCTGTATGCAGATATAATAGCACTTCCCTTTACAAAGAACATGACAGTGTTAGCAGTTGTTAAAGACTATTACCTCAGCTTTAAAGGGTTCTTTGTTTGTTAACAATTTTACAAGCAAATTCCTCTGCTTTCCACATTCAAATGTACACATTTTTACACGTATTTTAATTCCAGAGCACACGATTGAGGGCATTTTTAAGGGTAACAGACTGTAAACTGCAATAGTTTTACAGGATAATTTTCACATTTTTTTATCAAATTATAAACTTTTCCATGGTTAGTAGGCCACGGTTTAAAACCTTTATGCGCCGTGTGGGTAAAAGCATTTATTTGTGTCGGGGTGCTGCACAGAAAGTGCTACACATTCATCTCTTGTTGATACATTAATCAAACGGCAAAAGACCGTTCAACCAAAAAATAAGAATAAACGTTTGGCAATAATTAACGAGAGGCCCAGAGCTTACCCCTCCTTCGCTACCAACGCATTGACGCTAACAGAGCCTTCTTTGCATTAGTAAGGCCAAGTGGCCTTCGGGGATTGAGGGGTTTGTGCAATCAATACACTTCTCAAACAACAATAATAATAACCACATGTTGCTCCCTGACGTGGGAGACTGAAACGGGAAGTGTTAGGATACCTGATGTCGTCATACCCTCCCGCTAAAGTGACCAACCTCTGAGCTCACCACAGACAGCGACCACAGAGAGCGACCGCAGTGACTGCGACGGAGTTTTGACCGCTGGGCAGGGCAAATCTCATGAGTCGAATGGGCATTCCATGGGGTTCTTGCAGCAGAAGTAATGCACCAGCACGCCAGACGGGTACCGGGCGAAAGCACTGAGATGGCAAAAGAAAAAGTAACGCATGGATTACAAAAGATTTATAACATACGTTTGTCTGCAGAAATACTGAATTATCAGTACAGAAGCCACCGGGTAGCTGCCACTGGGAAAAAAACCACATTTGCAAATACTGCAGTCATTCATGCTCTGGTTTATGTCTTGGAGTTTTGGCCGATTTCAATAAAGCACAGTTGGGTTCACAATAGATCATATTTACGAGACTTATGCCCTCCTCCTACCGATCCCCCATTATGAACGGATAGCGCTAATGCATAAACGCTTTCAATCTTCATGGGACAGCGTTAGAAATTAGCAAAGAATCAGATGTATGAAATCATCAAGCATGTTCAGCTTATACATAAACACACTAATGGATTGTATCGCTTGCATGTTTTACACATTTATTCAATTAACTGACAAATGTTTATTAAAAAGTTGTGTGTTTTATGTGTAACAGACAAACGACACACACAGCAAACGCACAAATAAACAAAGCAATGGATAACAGCATAAACAGCGGCAATAGCTCAACGTAATGTCGCCGTGAAAGTATTTCATGCATATTTTTTAAAGCTTGCCACCTAAACAGGTGCCCACAGGTGGGTGAACAAATGTGTCTTGGTGCTTACCTGCTCCCGATCTTTTTTTTGCAAACGCGGCATAACTTCTCCTCGGTGATGACGCACTTAACGCTCTCGTAGAAGATCCTTTGCTCCTGAACCTGCGCAATTGATTTTTGGAAACGGGAGAGTACGTGTAAACAGCAATTCCAACATCGCCAGCACAATCGGTCAACATCGAACCGAATTCACCATCACCGCATTAGCACTTTGGAGCTTCCCCCTCTGTTGAACGCCTTCCTGCCCAACCCTATCCATGACGAGTCGATGTTTTTTTTTAAGTCGCGACTGAAAACTCACTTCGACGTCCCTTGTGGAGCACTAGACCAATGACTCTATGCGATCTGTTCATCCCAATTGTATTGTCTTGCATAGCACTTTTTTTGTTTATAAACTAGCACTGGCCACGCATTTGCACGGGATACATGGCTGGGATGAAGGGTAGGTGTGGGGTGTGACGTCAGCGCGACGCACGAACCTGGCCCGATGTTGTGGGACGTGGGTGATGTCATCATGCAGATGTGCACGGTGGTGTCACCACTGCGCACGTGCCGATCCCGGACTGGGCACCAGCCAACCAGCCAGCTAGCCAGCCAGCCAGCCAAACTTTTGTTCTAATATATATTGGTTGCCCTGATATTTTGTATTCAGTGTTGAAATCAACACACGTACAAGCGCTTTGTGATATCAACGAAATACATTGTGTAGAAATATAAACTTATTTATTATTAGCACTTGACAATGCAGAAAAAACATTGCTGTGTTGTACTATACTCCGGCAATGCTCTTCGCTTCACCAACCCACACTGGCCAGCGTAGTGAAGTATGGTCAAATAACTCCTCGTATGTATGCGTTTTTTATTTCTTCCGCACTGTACGTAGCCAACAGTGCTAATCGGAGGTGCAAGGGAAGGACAACACTAAACACGAAAAGCAGTTCTAAAGAACGGAGTTTTCAATCTAGATTTAAAAGTGCATAGCTCCAGTGGCTTCCTAATATTGGAAGGAAAAGTGTTCCAGACAGCCGCAGAATCGCATCTGACCCCTACGAACAGCGTGGGCAGGCCTTCCTTGAGCAGTTAATTGATAAAAGGGGTGTAACACGTACAACCCAATTTGAACCTTGTGCAAACCGTTCGTGCAGCACTGGGTTCGAGTGCAGAAAGAATAAATTTGGCCGCCAGGTCTGGGATGTGGCCGGGCACGCTCACCCGCAGGTGCTCCGACAGCTGGAGGCTCTTGAGGATCTGGTACGAGCGGCGGCTCTCCGCCTTCTCCTCCAGAACCCGCAGCAGGAACTCCTGCACCTGGCAGATCTGCACGTTGGCTGGCAACAGGTTCAGTGCCTGCGCACGGATTGATGGGAGCAAGAGGCAAGAGCACGTGGACACACACAATAAAAAAAAATTATGAAAAATCTTTCAAGCGCATGGATTTAATTAGCAGCATGGAAGCCTATGGGTATTTGTCAGGGAGAAAAACGCAAATATCCCTACCCTTGGCTCAATAAGTACTGGAATACAGGCGTGTACAACCACGTGTCTCATGCGATTTGGCAAATGTGAGCTTGCATACAGCAATGTGATGATAGTCTGCTCATGGGGTGACGGTGCTATCTGTTCCACAATTTGTTTCACTATTAATGTCAGGAATGGTTAACAGAGGTTGCAAAATAATGTAAATTGCTTTTCTGGGAAATCCTCGTTGAGCCTTAAGACTCATTACTATGACAGTCCTCGACTGGGATTCTGGGTAAATTCACTTAATGCGTTACATGGGAGGAAACCCATTACATAGGAGACAACTCAAACCTCCACATTTAGAGTCACCCAATTGTTATAATGCCATCTCCTGCTCATTGTGTAGCAAAAGCCTACAACATCTGCTATTCTCGGGCAGTCCACCACCCAAGTGATAATCGATCTCAACTTTGCTTGGTGTCCAAAATCCGATGGGACAGAGAACATTCTGGATAATTTGCCGGCAAGGGGCACATGGGCAGGCTACGTGCCTGTGTGGTGTCCACGCGGCTGTAGTGCTGCTCGAGGAGAAGCAGGGCGGCTGGCAGGTTGGGCTTGGGCTTAGGAAGCCCGAGGGTCAGGGGTCCCAACTCACGGATGTCCGGCGGGCACAGGTAAAGGCGTAGCAGCATAAGGTACACCTGGGAGCAAAGCAAATGTTTAACCTTTGTTTAGAACAAGCAGTCAAGTGAATATGGGCGCTTAAGCCGTAAGTAGAATTTTTCAGACTTTGTTAAAAGTCAAATTTTCACTGCATAAATGAGATCTTATTTATTAATGGCCCTGAGCAACTGGTAGAAATTCCACATTCCTTATAGAACACAGGTGGGGAACTGCTTCATGACTGAGGGCCAAATGAAGCTTAAACGTTCGAATACTTCTATTCAGAGAGTATACTTACAAACAAGTCTCTTATCTATAAACAGGGGAGAACTCATTGAGACAAAAAGTCTTCTTTAAAGTCACATGACCTTGTCACAGTGGTCCATGCTGGCAAAGAAGTGTATTTACACTAAAAAACACCATTTCGAATGTGTTTGCAATTGAGAAAGTGGTACTATTTAAGTTCACCGAGTCACACACTTACATCTTTGTTGCCTTCTTTGGTTCGGTCATAGTACTTTCTGCAGTGCCTAGATTTACAAAAAAAGACAAGGAGCTTACAAAATATTCCAAGAACATTAAATATTAAAGCAAATGCCAAAGCAACATCAGTGTCATGCAGAATATCACATTCTAAATAAAAGTAAACACTAATTTGTTTTGATTGATATAACCAAATCTCTGATGTTTAGAAAATGTATGACATTTTGTTAAATCCAGTTACTTTTGCAGACAAATGTCCTGTCTCTAGTCCTGCTTGCGCTTCTTTACCATGTGTCTGCCACATAGTTGAGTTGCCAGTTTGACACATGATGCTGGATGTAATTACCAGCAAAACGTCGTACTCAAAAATTGTAAATGTTGTGGATTCACTCTTCAACACACCGGTGAGCTAAAGTAGTGAACTATTTGTCTTTTGTCAACGTGACATTTTTTGCTGATTTGCCGTGTCGGGTGGAAGGGTTACGACACATTTATAAATAACGCGATCTAACCCAAAAACGTTTATTATTAATATTATTGGTTGTGAAAGCCTACGTGTTAAACTTGCCACATGAAGTTCACTTGAAAATACTGATTGTAGCAGTGTATGTCGGGAGTGGTGGCACAATGGTTCACGTACCGATTTCTAATCCAGATGACTCCAGACTTCATCAATGCCAGCCCATGCCAACCTTCATCAATTGCTATCTGAGCCTGACAAGGATATCACTATTACCTGGTAGGTGTTGCTACAATATCAAGGCATTGTTATTCGAGGTTGAACAATTCACCAGCCCGGGATTCGACAAACTGACAGGTTTGAGAGTTGCAATTGGATTCAATAACTCATCCTTAAAATTGCAGTGAACAGTAGCGCCTCTAGTGGCTGAAGGAGGACCACAAATGCATCGCTCACATTTACAATTGGAAAAACACCAATTCCTACAACATAAATTTGACCTTATACCGTCAGTTTAAGAACAAACATTAACTGATGAATTCGATGCATCGTTCCACTTCGACTTGTCACCAAATGTCACTAGTCTGACAAGCCATGTCCGAACTGGTCCTGGGCTTTCCCGAGGCCGACTCGGCCTCAGATGAGCAAACTAGTACCTGGCGCTGCATGTGACGAACTTGCACTGTGGATAAAAAAAGCCAGGTGTGCATGGCCAGCACCCCGTCGTGTAACCTTGTCAAGTACTCACTGACAGGCGTTGCTCTCAGTCTACATGGCTAAGCTGGGGGGATCTCGGTGTTTGTTGCGCGCGTATACGCGTGCGTGACAATAGTGCTCAAGCACACACGTACTCTTCCGCGGCGGGATAGTTGCGCAGCACGTGCACGTAGATCTGCAGAGCCTGCTCGTGATTGCCCATGCGACCCAGAAGCAGGGCCCTCTCCTCTAAAAGACCTGTTAATGACAGCAACCAGGGTGGGGGGGCAGTGTGCATGGCCACAAGGGAAAATGCAGGGCAGTGGCACGGGGTTGAAATAGGGACGTGAGACTGTGCACATTTACTCAGACGAGTGGAGTCAATGCACTGCTGGGTGAAGGCCTCCAAACACTGTTGGTTATGGGGGTTGTTTGACAATATTTCACCACACTGGTCCCTGCAGGTTGGTGAAGGGGGTCTACGAACATCATGTCATCAAACACATAAAACAATCAATCTTGTACAAGGCAGCCTTGTCGACAGCTACAGGAAACAAAATAAACACACGTAGCGTGAGCAGGCTGGAGTTCCATGATGCCTCCAGTGGTGTGACGTGATTGGTATGGGCCCTGGTGAAAGCAAGGGCCCCATGTTCAATTTCCCCCATCTCTGTGGTCCAAAGCCTTGGCTCCTCCGGTCCATGGGCTACGGGTACATTTGCACCGCACGCTTGATAGCTATGCCATTGGATGAACATACCATCAAGAGGGAAGTCGGTGATGAGCTGCCCCGGTTGGTATGAAATCGAGATCTCCAGGAAGCTCAGCAGCTTGTTGCGGTACTCGCCCAGCTTTCCGGGCTCTGAGCCGGGCACCACTGCCTGGCGCAATCCTGGCACCAAGCACACAGCAGCAGCAGCACCGACAGACTCCATCACACAATTACAATTGACAAAACTCATCAACGTATTCAAATCCAGAAAGGAAGCATCTACCTGCTGAAACGAGCGTGGGCAGTGCTCATCTTCCATGGTTGTACTGAACCCGTGGAGGAAACTACACATTTCTATGGCAAGGATCGACTGCACAACGGAGATACTCTTTGTGGATTTCCCACAAAGTGGTACGAGTTTTATCGAACCTGGCGAAACGTTGGGCAGTCAACCCTCAATCGAATTGTGAACTCACAATATTCTTATTATAAGTCAAGTGCTCTAACCACAGCACCACGCCTGGAAATATCGATTTAGTAATCATAATTTTTGACTTAATGGTGATAGCATTTATTTAATCCAAGGGGTTAATCAGGCTGCTTATAATTAGCCAAATATGATTAGGCACGTTGTGGTAAAGCACGTTAAGCCAAATCCACGCTGTCACGTCAGCTGATGCAGCTTGCGCACCTGCTGGCAGGCTCTGCAGGTAATCCTTCATCATCTCCTGGATCTTCTCACGGTACAACTCAATCAGACGATTGTGGAAGAGAGGCCCTTTCTCCATGTAGTCGTAGATAATGTACTCCTGTATGTGTAAACGCAATCATTAGAGAGAGCATGACAAATCCACATACACAGCGCCTAACACTTAAAGTTCGGCTCTTACCCAAGGGTATACAGAACAAAAAAAACATGCAAACAAGGGAATATTAAAGGGATTTTACAGTTAATCCCCGATTATCTATGAGCATATCATCCTAATTGTAGGTTAACCATGCTTGCACAAAACTGAATATAAATAGATGGGGAATTCTCATGCTACTTTGTTCCTATTCTTGGTTCTTTCGGTATAAAACAATATTTTATTGTTTTATATTTTTACTATTTTATTGTTTCCCTTCTACGTGACTTTACCGAAAGAACCAAGAATTGAATCCCTGCAGTCACGAAAGCTTTAAATCAAAATTTTACTTTGTTCCTGTTTAAGTGCAGTCTTTGGTGACCAAGATAAGAAAATATACCTGGCACACTTGACACATCTGTTTCACCACGCATGGCTCAAACCTGGGTTCAAACCCACTATCTCAGTGATTTGTGCCAAACAAAGTCTGCCACTGTATGTCGACCTCTTTAGCCTGCGTGCTGCCTGCCTGTCTGCCATCACTGCATCCACTTGTGTTCAAACGTGCCACGCCAGGATGTATCAGCAGAGTTATTGTGGACGACCTTATGACCCGCTGGCCTGCGCAACAGGTTCTGAACCGGCCGAGGATTCTTGCATGAAGCAAGCCTCCACAGGTATGGGGCTTCATGACAACTTGGAACTGTATCCTGTAGTACTAGACAATGATGCACATCGTTGAAGACGGTGTCCACTAAGCTGAGCGGCGGTCCGAGGACACAGCCTTCTGCAAATGATGAAGCTTCTGCCTGGTTTATCACATAGCACGCGCTAAACAAATAAAATAAATCTCAGTGACGTCGAGCCAGTCCTCTGACATGGCAGTCAACAACCAGGCCATCTTTATAGTAATATTCACCGGTGTGTGCGTGTGTGTTATATGCACATGTGCTCACGAGATACGGTATGGCGAGGTCCTTTTCATTTGACTCCAGAAACTGCAAAACTTCATTTCTTGGCTGCCCTTCAACCTCTGGCAGGTCCTCCGTGAAAATCTTAAGAGAAACCGGAGGTTATGTCACCAGCAGCAATAAATCCATGAAATAACCATGCAGTCTTGGCAGAATTTGGATGATAAAATCATCAATAAATTAATTAAAAGAAACAAGGGTACGTTCCATCACCAACAACATAAAATAAAATTGAGGTTTAACTAGTCATGCCCTGGGTGATGCAGTCTCAGAAAGGCAAAATTAGTCCAGTGTTTGCCTACTTTAATGCTGCATGAAAACACTGCTCCTTTTGGCCGACAGAGAACATTTTAAATGTATTCATTATTAATGAAACAAAGCCTCGTCTCTTTATTTATTATTTTTTGGTCATCGAGTTAATGTTGGCCTCAGGCCTCTTAGGCAACGGTCTCGCCATTAACACAGCACAATGGAGATGTCCACGTGGTGTGGGCTGAGAATGTGATCAGCATCCTCAGTGGCTCGAGCTGCATAACTAATGCTGACAGCACTTCAGTGCTAAAAATGCAGTTAGACCTTACAGGCAATTCACAGTGTTGTTGATAACTATTACTATTCTTTATTTACCAGATAAGACCCACGGAGCTAAAAAGCCCTTTTCAGAAGAGACCTTGCCACCAATGACAGCTCAACGAAGTGGCTTATCATTTGTAAATTTAAAACAGGCAAACATTCTAAACACATGTTTCTAAATGTGGAGGCAAAAACCTGAGGACCTGGAGAAAAATCCACATGCCCATGGGGAGAACATGCAAACTCCGAATATACATGCATCGGGGTCAGGATCGAACCCACGACGTCATGTATACAAAGCGAAGTAGTTAACATTTCGCCACCGTGGCACCCACAACAAATTGAGATGTCGGATTTTGGTCATTCTAAAAGACGTAGACACATTCACACAACAAAAGACAGATTAAATAGTGAAGTAACAAAAAAAAACCTCGCTGTAATATCAAAATAATATTGTATTCATGTCTCTTTTACCTTTAATCCATCCTCAGGGTTCACTTTCATGACCCAGACCGAGAACTCAAATATAAGCTTCATGTTTTCTTTTCCTGAAGCAAAAACACATATACAGTAAACTTATATTGCAAATAATCCATACATTTCACAAAGTCAATAGTTTTACACTGGCTGGCTAGACGAGGTGATAAAACTGACTGGAAGATTTACAGACCAAATTAGCCTCCAATGGTCGCACACGTGAATTGTAAATTGGAAAGAGAATAATGGAAAAGTTTGAGGCCAAAGCCGAGTTTAGAAAAGGCTTTTTACACCATCGACCAAATTCGATCAGATTCTGGAAAGACTAATAAATATCAAATTCCATTATGTATAGCCATCGCAAACGATGGAAATTCACTTGAGTCGGTGGAAATTGATGTGGTAATCCAAACTCAAAGCAAGCAAACTGTCTTATTTAGGCTTTGCTTGCCAGATAGTTTGATGTGTGTAGATACGAAATGGATTGATGCATTGCAAGACTGAGAGATGGCAATGGATTGGGGATGCCTTCATCCAGCAGTGGATGATGATGAAGATGAAATAGTCAAAAATGTATCCACGTATTATTCAGGAGATAGGCACGTGAAGAAAAGTTGCTATAGTCCAGGAAGTTATTCAACTCAGGTTTACATCGGTACCATTGTGTTATGTCCGTTTGTGTACGAGCATAAGCGTTGCATTTTCATGCATTACGATGCGATCCCAGTGACGAGTGGTGGCTGGGTCTCTCCCATGCTGGCAACAACCATAAGCGAGTACATAGTGCAGTGCGTCAAAATATCAGCACTGGGAAGAGAAAAGCGGCTAGATGTGATCCTGGCCACAGTACTTCCCTTGTGTGCAGTGTTCACTTTAGCAGGTGCTCACTAACAGTGCTTTACTACGTATAGAATGAGAATCTTTATTTATACTGGAGGATTCTGATACGCTACAAAGCTCTTTTTCAGACATGTCCAGTAATCGGGTTGAATGTTAGTGCTTTCATTGGGACTTACCTAACCTCTGCAGGTACTGCACTGTGCGTTCATGCCCCTTGAGAGGAGAGTTGGCCTTCTGGGACTGCTGAAGAAGCACATTGAGTGCTGTTACAAAAAAAACACACATGTTCACATGACAATCAGAAAATTAACACATTACCACTCAATTCCACTGCATGCTATTTTTTATTACAGCTAACTGTTAACCATTACTACACTTTGCTATACTCAAAGGTAATGCACATAGGCACATTCCAGTATCGATGCAGTTTTTTCACACAAAGCCATTGGTGAATGTTTAAGTACTCAGTGCATTACGAGTGGAGGTTATTGTTAACATGAGAACAAGTTAAACGTAAACCCAATGGGGAAATACTACATGTGCTTTTGTCACTTCGAGCAGCCAACATAAATTAACTAGAATAAGACAAAGTCATAATATAACCCTGTGTGTGGGCTTGATTCCCATGGACAGATACAAATTTTCATAACCAGGTTCACGAAAGCCCATTGAGACTACAAGTCTCGCGGGTTACAAAGGCAAATACCAGAAACCAGGCACCACAAACAGCACAGTTGCAATACACTAGAATATCACAATTTCAGCCATGCCACGTGTGGAAACTATGTTAAAAGATCAATAATATAAACACTATAACAACCAATCGAGGTAAAAGGCATTTATATTCACAGGGACGTCAACAATAGCGACGTTGCCCATGGACGACGGAGGCCATCTCGGAGCAGGGCAGCACACGCGGCTACCTTTCTCGTGCATGCCCTTGCGCTCGTATAGGATGATGAGCTCGCTGTACTTCTGTGCCTTCTTCAGCACTCTTTCACTCTCCTCCACGTGGCAGTTATTGTTCTCCAGCCTCAGCAGGGGGGCGACGAGCGCCACGTTGGTCTGGTCGCGGCACGGACACAACGACGACACACGCATTCCTTTATTGGTGAACACCCCTGGTCCTCTCAACGCACCCGTGTTATTTTTGTTAATGCTTTTTAACAATGGTAAGACTACGTTCATGCATTAGCTCTGTCTGTCTGTAATAGGGAGGGGGGCGGACACCTGAGAATCGTGTCATCATTCCCCTATTGATCAAAAGGTTTGCTCAAAACTTGAGACACAAATCAGAGCAAAAAGCAGTATTTACAGATATGCATTTTACCGCGACAGCTACATATCGGCTTGCATGCTGCAAATGAAATACCTCCACAAACAATGTGATGGAAACACTTTACATAATTCTTCAAAAGCTGCACCTGCAGGTAGCACTTGAGCAGAGTCGTGTCGATGATCTGCAGCAGCTTCTTCCTGGACTTTATAGTCTGGACGCCGTTCACGATGGGGGCAACAACTCCTCCATCTGCATCGTTCATGTGTTTCACCAGGTGGTTTCGTTTCTGTGCAGCGGGATGGGATTGCAGTGTGAGAAGCAGGCTGCAACATACGTATTGTACCATATGAATAACCCAACCGGCAATGGATACCCATTGTCATTTATACGTATTCATTAATTCCCCACCCCCTTCGCACAAGGGCTCACAAATGACGTCATCACATAGATCCCTCTATTTAAGGAACGAAACAGGAGGATTTCTCCACAAATCTGGCTGTCGCCTGATGAAACGAGTTGTAATTATTGGCGAAACGTCGTACTCACATTGTAAATGTTGTGGATTTGCTCTCCAACACACCGGTGTGCTGTACTAGTAACGAATTGGCATGTTCTGTTTATGTGACAACCCTTACTAATTGGCTGTGTTGGGTGGTGGCGGGTTTAACGACAGATTTATATTTACACGATCTCACCCAAAAAAACCTGTATTATGGATACATATAGTAAGTGTCAAATCGGTCAATGAAGACAAGCACTTCAAAGTTGTTTATTTGGGTTGGCCGGTGGCTCAGAGGTCAGGGCAATGGAGCTGGCACCCACTGATGTCCGAGGTTTGAATCGAGGCAGTTTCCTGTGGTTAAACATGGTTCTCAAGTGTAGTGAGTCGATGGTTTCAAATAGCTGCACAATAATAAACCCCATCACGATACGTCTGATTTTTGCTCTTGAGCTGCATTTCATTATCGGCTTGATTGTCATGCGACAAAACACTCTGAAAGCAGTGTGGAAAAGTGTGCCCGCTTACTGGTGCAAGGTAAAGGATTTCCTACAATAAATCCTGTGAAAACTACCTTCAACTGCACTGCGAAATTTCTGAATGGATTATTTGTTTTGTCGCATGGTGCTGAGAGCAATGTTGGAATACATTTGTGCGGAAAAAGGACCAAAATACATTAGTGTGTCACTTAATAAGCATGTGGAAAGGTGACGCTTCAGTGTCCTGGGATTAGCCTCCTATCTATTTGTTACTTTGGTATACAAGTCCAACAGCTGAGAAAAACACATTCCTGCGGAGGGAGCTGGTAGGAACGTTGGGTTGCTCGGTCAATGTCCAGGGTCCACGGCGGCGTGGTGTATTCCGCAAATATGCCCAAACTGAGGGCGGGCACAAGCCGGCGTGAGTAGGTTAAACGTTGAGTTTTATAAGGGCACCACGGGGGGTCAGCCCCTCCCCACCCAGCCCCACCCTCCCCACCCAGCCCCTCCCCTCCCCTCCCCATCCAGCCCCTCCCCACCCTCCCCTCTCCACCCGGCCCCACCCCTCCCATTTTTGGATGCACGACGGACGGACACAACAATCCCCTGTGGGCTGGTGTAACCAGAGGTTCCTACCAGTATCATTCTAATCTGTTCATATCTAGAGGTTGCTCAGAATCCGCTCCTCATGTTCCCTATTTGTCAACCATCTTGATTTTCCTCTCATCTGTAAAGTCAGTCTTGTGTGCACCGTGTTGTTTTGTACTGCCTGTTTTGCTCATTCAGATCTTCAGGAAGTTATTAAAAGTTGCATAAAAGTTACAGGAATCGATTCAAATACAATGATTCTGTTCATGATATGTTCATCACATCGTGCATGCGAATCAATTATTTACATATTATGCAACTTGTATGCTATTACACCTACGATTAGGACGGTTGGCTACGTACAGTTGCGAAATAAGTTTAATATACATATATACAATCTTGTACAAACATGGAAAAAAGATTCTCAAAATGAATCGTGACTGAATCACTCCACGCTTCATGCCCACTGTGTGCCTCACCTGTGTGAGGTAGTCGATGAGAGCCATAACGCCCTTCTCCAGTTCCACCCCTGACAGCTGTGGAGGTTCCGAGGGGTATTGCAGCTGCTTCTTGTAGTCAGCCGGAAGTAGATCTGGGTACAGCCCTATCACGTGTGAAGGATCTTGGTGGATGGGGGGGGAAGGGGGGAGAGTGGAGAGGCACAACATGGAGGCATTTTCACCCACCATCATCAATACATGTCGCCCTTAATCATCTGTGAAACAGTGGGATTCCTTAGTTTGCATCCGTTCTGGCTACGGCAGGTGCAATCACCTTTTTCTCACGAGTGTACAAATAAAATAATCTTCCAGTCACCCGCAACAAAGTGGAACAACAACATGAACTCATGTCCACTGTGAGCCTCCGAGTCTCTGTGTGAATCCATAGGTCTCTGTGTGAACTCGTGTATATCAATATTTGTAATCGCACCTATGGCTATATTGCCCATGTTCCTACAAAAAAAGCCACTTTTTTATTTGAACATGCTTCGCAGCAAAATACATCATCGAACATCAATGGTGACATCAGATCGGCAATGCCGACAGTGACATTCAGAACAACGCACACACATCAGACCATGAACACGTCTCAAGCGAAAAAAAAATCATCCTAGTTTCTGGAAACCTAAATTCAAGCCTGTTCTAAATGAAGAGGAAATCAAATAAGAGGACGACTGCCCTCACAGATTAACGCTCACCTGTTCCCAGGGTAGAGAACTTGGCCATGGAGTCATCAAACTGGTGCTGGCAGAAGAGGTGGAAGGCGTGCAGGTTCTGAATGTGGTGGATTCTTTGCTGCTTCTCTGAGTCAGAGTCATTGGTCATTTGCTGCAAGGTCAGAGGGAGAGAGCGGGGTCAGAGTTTTAAGTGTTTCATTCATCGACTCATTTTATAATACTCAAAATTAAAGTCCAATTGTCTAAATGCTCAAATGCGCATTGATCACCACTGAACTCTGATAATAGCCCTGAGCAAGGAGTGAAAAATCTGACATTTATATGACACTGTAACAATGGTTAACGCTTTTCAAAAAATGTCATAAGAACTTAAGACTTCATCCGTCCATACATAAGCGGTGAGCATTATGATTCTCGTACACATGATCCAAATATGAATTAAACTGCAATGTGAAGTTGTGTTGCTATTAGAGAATCGTCCTACTGAATACTGTCCAAATTGATCAAAAAGTCCGCCAAAACTTGGAGACAAACCAGATTAAAAAGGACTTTGAAAAAAAAACGCAATTTGCATTCAAGCTTTAATGTGTCCATCTGTTCTCCCATCAATTCGACTGGAAAAAAACATTTGGTGTGCAGCTGATTCACTTATGGAATGCAGCCTTTCGCCATCGATTAGAAACGTAAAGCTACATTGTCTGGCGTTTTAATAAATTGTTGCACTTTATGGTTGCGATTTAATCCAAAAGCTTATATTTATGTTAACACACTTGTGAATTACTCATTGGTTTCGTCGGTAAAGTCACGTTTGTAGAAATACAATAAAATTATATTAAAACAAAAAAAATATAACAAATACTTGGCCCTTTGCTAATCCACTGCTGGATGAAGGCCTCCTCATGCTATGCCAGTCTTATGGGACTTGTTTGACCATACTTCACAATGCTGGACATGTGCCGATTGGCGACTGGTCAAGATGTAACCACGAATGTTAGTCATGGCCGGAAATCACACACCGGGCTCATTCTGTAGTACACCATCCACCGTGCCACCGCTCTGTCCTTCATTATAATACAACTGCATTATGTTAAATGGTCTCAAGCCAGACCACCCTGGACAATAGATTTAATGCTGAAGGTTGCGTTTTGAAGAGATTTTGGCCAGAGTTGTGCGAACCAATGCGGCGTTACTCCCTCACTTAACATTCAGGAATCAGAAAAACATTGATTCTCACACATGCAAATCAATAGTTTAAGAGCTGGCACGTCATCGTAACATCTCTACTGCACATGCTACGAGGGCACCATCTCACCGCCAACTGCAGTGCCAGGTCAAACTGCTTCTCCTTCAGCAGCTGCTCGATCTGCGTTGCGATGGGCACGGGCGCCAGGCGCCAGACGAAGTGGCTGCTTGCCACGTACACAATGTTGGGCCTGGAATATCCACACACACATGTAGGAGAGATGACTTGACTGCCATTAGGAATATCCACACACACACACATGTAGGAGAGAAGACTTGACTGCCATTAGGAATATCCACGCACACATGTAGGAGAGATGACTTGACTGCCATTAGGAATATCCACGCACACATGCAGGAGGGATGACTTGACTGCCATTAGGAATATCCACACACACATGCAGGAGAGATGACTTGACTGCCATTAGGAATATCCACACACACATGCAGGAGAGATGACTTGACTGCCATTAGGAATATCCACGCACACATGTAGGAGAGATGACTTGACTGCCATTAGGAATATCCACGCACACATGCAGGAGGGATGACTTGACTGCCATTAGGAATATCCACGCACACATGTAGGAGGGATGACTTGACTGCCATTAGGAATATCCACGCATACATGTAGGAGAGATGACTAGACTGCCATTAATCTGGTTTTCACCAGTACAGAAATTGGTAGGCTCCGAATAAGTCTGGGTAGTTCAAGAAGCTTAGAAAAGCTAAGCTAGCACCTCTGAAAATATGGGCACATGTTTACATACAAACAACCTAAGTACATACGGATGACCTATCCACTGCTAGATGAAGGAATCCCCAAGTTGATGCCATGCCATCTCTCGCATATCATGATATAAATCTATTTTGCGCCTGTACAGGAGCCGATATCATCGCTCTTCATCCAGTGTTGGACTTCCTCTCAGGTGTGCTCCCAACTTTGGCTGCCAAGCAGTCATAAATGTCAACCATCAGTTACCATGCGTTCTTGCAACATGTTCTGCACAAGCCTACTTTCTTGAGCGGTTCTGAATAACAGTATTCGAAACCACTCAAGGTGATGCTCTTTTACTCTTAAGTTGTGGTATCAGCATGGACACAGAAAAATTGCACAAATGTGCCTTTGCATTTCATATGCTCACAACCATCTATGAAGGTATATAAATAAGGAATGAATATGAAGTAGCAACACATAATGCAAGAACACTGCCAAGAGGTAGGCACAATGATCCAATTTAGAAACAGAAAAATCACTTAAAAAAACCTTTTCAATGCTGTCCATCATGTGCATTTTTTTAAAATCCAGAAAAGCCTCTGACTCTCAAGGCTTTTTCAGAAGGGTCCACACTGGGATGTTTGACCACTTCCAACACAGTAATGAGCACTTGAATTTTGAGAGAAAACCCGAGAACAAAGCCAAAACCAAAGAACACAGACAAAACCAGAGAATACAAGACAAAACCAGAGGACACAGACAAAACCCACCACACATACAACCCCCTATTTCCCATCGGCCCTGTACTTTACCAAGTACCCATTGCTGTTCCGCCATCTACTGGTGACCTTGTTAGCCGTTAACAGGAAGTGGATTTGCTACCTTACAGTACACCGGGGTTCCAAAGTAAGAGAAAATAATTTAAACTCAACAGGCGATGTAAAAATAAATCCAAGAAAAGTACGAAAACGCCAGAAGATCTACGTGAAATAATACATACGCGCACGCAAATACAAGTGGGTGACCGGCAGAGATTTAAGCACCACACGCACAGGGATATAGGTGGCACATGAGTGTCGATGAAAGTGGTGGGCCTACCCTCCAGCGGCGATGAATCGAGGCTTCTGCAGCTCAATGCTCTGCACGAGCAGCATTGGCTCGAATGTCCGCAACTCCAGGTAGCGCGGCAGCACTGCGATGATGTAGGGCGGCTGGTGCTCTGCCACGGCGCCGAAGTGGACAGCAATCAATATTAGAACTCACGGCTTGTCAATAGATCTTACGCATTATCAGAGCGCTAAGTTGGCAATGCTGAGAACCTGGGTTTGAATTCGGTAAAGATGATGATCGAAGTTATGGTCAAGCACGTCATTATGGCACTCGACTGAAAATCAGCGGTGTGATTTCACTGCAATCTTTTTGTGCTGCAGGACTGACTCCTACCCATAGCGATGGGGACGTCGGTCCAGCGCAGCGCGTGCTTCTGAGTCGTGCCCTCCTCATCGATGAAGATGGTCATGTCGTCGCGCCCCACCGCCAGCTTGCGGTCGGCCAGAGGAACCACCAGTGGCTCCAGCTGTTTCCCCGTTGGGAAGAGCTCCTTGTACGAGCCTCGCCCGTCCACCTGCAACCCGTGCAGTCAGAGGAACCCCCCATTCTGGATGTGTACTAAAGATAATAACATAGCTTCATTTTGAAGACAGGAGAGTGAAGGATGTGAACATTTTTTAAAATATTAAGTAGCACTGACTGCCTATTATTGTGTGTACATTACGCGAGGTGCCAAATACAAGTGAAGTACAGGCGGTCTCCGGTTCACAACGATCTAAATTTAAGACATTGACATAATGCTACCATAGATCGATTTATGATGCAGAAACTTGATTAACGATGCATCGTCCGACATGATTCCAAACATCTGAACAGTCTGGTTTTCAACGTGACTTGGAGTGAAAATGTAGTCATTCTCAAGTGTTTTTGTGGATATTTACTTATTAAACCCCGTTAAATACGGCTGATAAAAGAAAAAACACATCGACAAGTGATGTTTCTACTGTTTTTACCGTGTATGGGAATAGGGTCCGATTTACGACAGGGTTTCCAGGAACACATTGTATCGTAAAAGCGGGGACACGCCTGTACTTAAAAGTAAACAAGCAGTCCAAGTACTTGAATGAGAACTCCAGCTCAAATTTAGTGTTTAAAATCAGTATGTGTAACGCAGCACCTCTAAGATCACAAAAGTAGTACACCCAAACAATTGAATACAGTTTACAAAATGGTACAGCACGGCATGCATTGCACCATTAGCATAGATATGCACAGAGTAACAAATGGGCAGAACACAACAACAATATGCCTGCGCGCACCCAAGCCAGTCACAGCGCACATTCCCACCATTCAAGGCTCATTTATATTTTTGGTAAAGATTCCACTCTCGAGTCCATTTTTATTTGCCTCGTTTGTTTGGTCTCGTTCATAACATTAGTCTAAAGGTAAGACTTAAATAAAATGTTAATGTCATATCCAGGCTTTCATGTACAATGTGTATCATGAGTGTACATATCAACCCACCCACTACTCCCATGCCGTACAGGTTGTAGCTGTTATATGATCACATTTCAAGGTGCCGTTTCATTTTGGGCTGTTGACAACGGGCAGCATAGACATGGAAGCTCAGTATAGTACAATAGATTGTTCTGCAATGCCACGCAGCACAGCAGTTGCCTATTACAACCTGCTGCACATGGTGGTCACTCATTCAAGCACAATCCCAAGTCTCAAACCTGCTAAGCTTCCGAGATCGGACGATATCGGTCTCATTCCAAATGATTGGGTCAAAGTCTGTAATGACAGTGAGAATTGTTTTAATTTTATGGGCCATTTAAATGTCACACAGCGAGGGCAATACACACCTTGACAATGTAATAGTCCCTCTTGAATCCCACGCAGATGGAGTCCACGCACCAGGCCATGGACTTGGGGAAGTCTGGCAGGCTGAGATCGGGCTGCAAACAGAGATGAAAGAGGAGATTTAAAAATATAATCCACACGGAAATGTTCACGGGCAAATTCCTAGCTGCAGAACGACTGGGCAGACCGAGCATACTTGCTCCATTAGCAAAATGGAGTGCACACACTCTACAAAAAGTAACTATTACTTTTCATAGGCAAATTGTAATATCTTTGTAACAATAAAAAAGACTTAAATTAATTTGCGGTATAAAATCAAACATTCAATCCATATGATGGCTACATTATTAGGAGCGAGTTTAAATACGCCGGTCAGGAGTTGACTCAGCCGATCCTCTCTGTGGTATTGATGACACTATTGTCGATTTTTGGTTGTGCCTTACTTCCAATGGCCTGTGCCATGGGAATGTGGACTTTCTAACAGTGGTTTGCGGCCTGCAACTTAGATGAGACCACCTCAGTGCTCATTCGATTAGAGACAATTTGACCGACATTTCATACATGTGTATTAATTGTACCTCTCGCTAAGTAGGGTAAGGCCTGCATAGCACTTAAACGAGAGACTGCCACGTAGTACCAGGTGTTGTAGGATTCATGTGTGGTAGCCAGGATATGGCAAGAGAGAAATGGATTCAACAATGCAAATGGCCATCCATCACTATGCAAGATCATCCATAAAAAGTTTCTTAATATCAGTCTCTTCTGCGGCAGAATCACCTGCAGTTCTATGAAGTCGCGATTTTTCCACGTGAAAAGTTGAAGCTTTTTACGGACGCCCACACACAGGCGCAGCTCCCTCGTTGGTGACTACAGATACAGAGTGTGGTTGGTTTTAAACAACATACATTACAGATGAACCACTGCATGGGAACATTTTGTTGTCACAATCAGCCAGTGTGGGTGTTCCAATTTGCCCTCTCTGGTAAGGACAGTTTAAGGCAGATATTTCACTTTTAAAAGGATCAACTGTTAAAAACACATCACCAGATACATTTTGTGAGTGCAACAGAAGCTGGATATAACAACACATTAATACATTCTTGCATTAAAGGCAAAATGTAAAGTTCTAATACAAGCACCTATGGATATAAGTCCACCTGGACTTGCTCTATTCAGATAAGCAGAGTATGATTCAGCTTAATGGTTACAGTGGAAACTAAAAACAATTTGATAATATATGTACTTCAATGATCACACACTGATTGTCAAATCTGTATATTACGATAAAACCCCATCATGACTGCAGCAGCGACACAGTGGTAGTTGGTCACCTTTGCTCAAATAAGTGTTGATGGTGACTGAAGTCAAGAGGACCACAACACGTTTCTTCAGGAAACGATAGCCTTTTTGCATTATGCGCAATGGATGGGTGATTTTTACACGTGTTTTGTGAAACCATTACCTGAACATCACAGCTGAACAGTGTCGCCCCTTTAGTTTTGTTGACTGTTGTGATGGTTTGAAATGTTGTGAGGTCATGCACGCAAACCACATTATCTGTAAAAAGTGAAATGGACATGTAATTTACTTGATAAATGCTTCAGCAGAAAGATCCAAGCACTGATATTTCAAAACCAAGTCGACAAAGGAATCAGAGCACAAATACATAGAGCATAAACAACTTCACGAATTTGGTTGACAGAGGCGATAGTCTAACCTTGTATTGCTGGAGTGTGGGACAGTCCAGGACTCAATACAGAAATTATATTCCCATGTCAACATGGGAATAAGTTATGATTGCATTCGGCATGGACTCCAAGAATTGCGTGGATTTTATGAATAAACATTTACTTGTAAAGTCCAAAACAAAAGTCTATAACTATTTCCACTACAACTATTATACAGTATTCCACGTAAAAAAAATGTATGGAGTTAAACTAACATTCAATTTATTCACTTCACTAAACATAAATTAGATGTCCTTAATGGAAGTTATTGTAACCAAAAAAGTGTTAAAGTTAAGTCATAAATTTAGCAGCTCGAAAATGTGCTCGCATTCATAAAATATACATTAATGCATACATGTGAGAATGAAACATTTTCATGAATGAAAATATACCAAATAGACTGTTGGTCAAAAAAAGAGAAAGTAAAGAGGAGAACCAGATGAACAGCAAACAAGACTCGAGATGCGATCGTACAAAGAAGACTAAACATGATCCTTAACTGTGACAATTCACTAAACTGCAGAGGTGGGAGAGGGTGAATCATTATATGACCCACATGGTAGTCTTGATAAATAAAATTGAAGTACTCTATAATAAAGATATATATATATATATATTTTAAATCCCACTCATAACTTGGCACATTGATCTGCTTTAAATGGCATTAACTCAAATCCTGGCACCCATGAAAGTCAACTCACCAGAGAGGCTGATGAGAATTTTCAACTGCGCGACCACCCAGAGCTAAAGAGGAAAAAAAGTGTTATAAAAGTAATAACCGCTAGATTCATTATTTAACAAAAACCAGGATTTTCATTAAATGCTTTGCAGCAGAGCTTAATCTGTAAACTCCACATAATACAGAGCCATAATACCTGCTGGATTTTCTTGGCAAAGTTCTTACTCGACTTTTCCAGCGTGACTTCAAATCGGGAACTTCCTATTTCCGTAAAACACAAAGTGGTTAGAGTTGGATTTCCTGTAATGCATTTTAATGTCTGGCAGTCAAGATAAAGGAGCTATGACTGGAACACATATGCTCAGTGTCAAGTGACTTAGCACATCAGCCTTCTTACAGGGTAAGTATAAGGGAGCTAAGATTCCAATTGGAGGTTGATACCTAATCAGTACCCTGTTACATTTCAGACTAAGACGTTCATGTATGAGGATATATTTAAATAGACCTCATATTGTTTAGAATATGAGCAGCCCTATTATATACATATAGGTTATAGGCTTTATTGATGTGTTCGCCATTTAGAAGGCACCGTTGGGTGACAAGACAGATTGGAATGTATACCTACTTAAAAGTGAATATAACATGCAGTGTGCTTGAACTGTTTCTTAATTGCCCAATTATTAGCAGCTCTGGCCAGAAGATAAGTGAGTGGGCTTGCTGTGTGATACATAGTGTGGCTTGCTAGACAGCTGGATAATTTAGGCAATCTGAAGCTGTCGCAGGGAGCACTATAACACATCATGAAAATACCTTGAAAAATAATGTCATTGTCAGAAAATGACCTCTATGTGAGATATACTATGCAAGCAGGTTTAACAATTCCCAATTTGCTCATGCTAATTCACGGGTGAAATATTACATATATACATCTATACTCGATCCCCAAACACATAGAGATTTCACAGTACACACTGCATGCATCTAATAAGCGGTACATATGTAACTGTAAATTATGGGAACGTCGAAATTCACTGTCTTTGGGGAATTGTTGATTTTAAAAGTGATTTACGCAGGATAACGTGCCGATGACTTTTAAGGTATCAACAATGTGGTGCCTAAAGAACACAAAAATGTGACTTTCGACAACTTTTTAGGAAGTGAAATTGACGTACCTGCATCTCCCTTAATCTTGTAGAGAAGCAGGTGACCTGGTTTGGTTCCCACTAAAAGCATTTCCTCTGAAGGTAAACACAAATTAAAAAGTGGGGAAGAAATATGACGGTAAATATCAAGCAAAGCGACAGTGGGAACATAACCGAGTTGAGTTGCATCCCATGATTATTATTAATGCTCTATAATTGTTTTTCTCCCAGTGTGCATACGGGTGTGACCAGCGCTATTGGTTCAGCTATATTACATTCATACGTTATGTACCAAATTCGCACAAAACAGATTCTGAGTGAAACATGGGTTTGCTTGTTCGGCTAACCAAAGTTTATTTCAATGCTAAATTCTATGCTAATTCCTTTGTCAAGGGGTGCCTCTGCGGATGTGTATACTTTAACTTAGATATTTCAATGCTAAATTATATGCTAATTCCTTTGTCAAGGCGCTTTGTTTTCTTCTCACACAGCTTAAAGGTCGTGATCTAAGCGTGGCTTTTCTCACTCCAGCGCTGTCCTCCAGACAGTCTCGTCCCTTCACCTCATGAAGGCCGCTTGTGTTGTGGCCGAAACGTCGTGATTTTTTTTGTTATTTTATTTACACCTACGTGACTTTACCCAATAGAACCAAAGAGTATGGATCCTAGCAGTCACGAAAGCTTTAAATCTAGAATTAACCAAAGTTTGTTGTTGTAACGTTCTGACCTGCCCTATTGGACATCTGTGAAAACGAGCTTCCTATAGCTCATCGGATTTCTCCAGGATAAGTAAATATTCGGATTCTGATCAAGTCAACGTATCTATGTATATAATCACTGTCGTACAATAAAAAGGGGGAAACCGCATTCGTGGTCGCAGGCCGTGACAGATTTAAGATAATTGTTCCAGCAACAGGACATCACTGCATTGTCTCACTATAACTGTAAACGCGCACACGCTTTCTAAGCAGCATGTAGGTCACCATGCATGTCAACAAGTAATACTTTTATTTGTATTTAAAAAAATGAATACACTGCTTATTTACATAAATACTACACAAAATAGTTAACGTGTATTGGATACTCAAACGAGAGGCCGATTAATCTCCATCAGCGGACCGGAGCCCGTGGTGGACATTCCACATTTCTGTGGTGGGAACCAGTATATCCGCAGGATAAACACGGATTATTTCCCACAAGTGCTACTAATTTTTTCGCATGTAAAAGGATCACGCGATTCTTGCTCGCAATTTCCTGTGAGTTGAGCAACACCCGGCCAAACAACAGAAAGGGTATGAGGAGGTCTAAAACCCGAATTCGATGCCTGGCATGCATCCCAAGCTGGTACCACTCCCCATGGACATGAACACACACACACATACAGCGCACACAGCACAGTATAGCCGCCACGGGCTGTTGGGGCAGGTGGCAGTAAACGAGCACAAACGACGGCCCGTCAAATCGTCCGATGGGCTGGATAGTGCGGGGTTAGCACCACTCTCGGCCGCCTTTGTCTTCCCATTGACAATGTTTACACACAATCGACAAGCCCACACACACTGTATAGTAACACGGCCAGCCACACACACACACACGGATAAAAACATGTCCAACAGCATTGATGAATTCCCCCGTATTGCCTACGAAGATTGCTGGATGCAAGTGCTGTTCGCGAGCACCTATGAGGTCGGCACGGCGCATCGGCCGTGGTGTGGCCATCACAAACAATCGCCGTTCGCCACTTAAGTTGCGGCGACGTCACCCGGGCAATTGTGCCAGACTAGGTGCACTTAGCAAACACAAAAAAAAACAGTTTTACTATGCTATTGAGCCCGGACGTATACATATATACTTTAAATCTTCCTCCGCCACCGCGACCGCACTAGGCCGCAGACAACGTGGTCCCCTCCTCCTCGGCTCTCGCCTAGAATCCCTGCCGGGAAGGTCTCACCCCAGCAGGCGACGCTCTCGATCTGCAGCGGCAGCTTCTCCAGGATGGGCACCGCCTCGTACGCGTCGTGCATTGTCGGCGCTGTTCATCGGGGCCTACCCCCCCCACCCGGGCTGCTGTTGCGAACGCGGCACCTTGTTGTCTATCGATGGACTTATTTACAGCGACCCGACGTTGTTGCGCCGAACCATCTAAGGGAAACAATAAATGAAAGGGGTCGATCGCTTCCCCCTTCGCCCGTGTTTACGCCTCCATCCGCCTCGAGATCACGAGGGCTCGTTTTGGATTTGGTAGCTGGTTTAAGCGTGTGGCTGCTCAGCCACCGCCGTTCATTGGCTAGACCCGCGGGGGGGGGGGGCACGTTGCTTATTTGAAGTGGGAAATATAATGTAAATGTCAGCTGGGGTTCATCGAGGCAGATTGGGTCAGGTTTTAATAATTCCTCCCCCTGGGTTCAAAGAGCCCCTAACGTCACAATAAGTTATTGCTTTATCGTGTGAAATAATGCGGTTAATACGTTTGACAAATGGTTATAGATTGAAAACTGATTTTTTTTTCATTGTAAAACTCACCTTCTAATTTGAAAATGCATTCTTAATTGAAAACGAATTTCTTTAGAACTGCTTTTTGTATTTAGTTTGTCCTTTATATCCCGCACCTCCGATTAGCACGGTTGGCCACGTACGGTGCTAAAAACGTTCAACAATGCATGTAAAATGCCTCAATGGTGTGCAAAAAAATGGTATGAAATGTTTTCATATTGTATGTATTTTAGATGTATATTTTTTTATTATCTGTATTTATATTACCTCGTGAACAAGTGCTTGGTGAAGTTTCGCATTATAGGATCTTGAGTCACGCCACCGACTTGGGAAGTGGATTCGTCATGGATGATGATTTAACGTTTAGTGGAGGATTCCAAGGTACATTAGGGAGTTCCAATTTAAATGAACAATATTTGACAAACGAGTCATTCACAGCCTATCAATTTTGCTCAGTGTAGTATTGTAAATTCGATCACTTGAACCTGTTTACTTTACGTGAAGGCTGGTTAAATTGGAATCTGCAATCGAGAAGTATTTATTATTGTATATATTTTTATGTTTAATAAAAATGGTGAATTGTAATGAGCTGGCATTTGTGTTTGTAAATGTTCTCTGAATTATCAATTGGCCTTCGATCAAATCCCCCCTGAGAGCTCCCGATATCGTCGGCTCGTGGAAGGTAAGCAGGTTTAAAGCTCGTTATAAGTCACAAGTGTAATACCCGACTAAAGCCCATTGAGCCAATATAGCAGTTATTACACGCTTTCATTTAACTCATTCTGTTGTTGTCGTATCCTCAAATCTTGTAATTCAATTTTAACCCACTTCCCAATGTGGTATCGACTGCAAACTTGGTATACTTATGTCATACTGATGACAATACTATATTATATCATAAAAAATATATATTTTTAAACAATCTTTTTTATATGTTATGTTTCGGCTTGGGTCTAATTGTCCACGATGGGTTCCCCCTTGTCACCAGTGATAACCAATGTTTTCATGGAGAAATTTGATTCAGACGCCATCCAGACATCCACCCTTCGTCCTTCCCTGTGGAAGATATATGTGGATGACACTTTCGTCATTTGGCCACATGGCCTCCCAGCTTTGAACCATTTCCTAGACCACATCAATCCCAGACACCCATCCATCAAATTCACCATGGAAGTGGAGAAAGATGGCAAGCTGCCATTCTTGGATGTTCTGTTTGAGAGGACTGATGGCTCTTTGGGACATTCTGTCTACAGGAAGTCCACCCACACAGATTCCTACTTGAAGCCTGATTCCCACCACCACCCGGCTCAAAAGAATTATCTCATCAAAACATTATACCATAGGGCTCATTGCATTTCTGACCAACACCACCTGGCCAGTGAATTAAAACATGCACATTGGGCCTCAAGATGAACGGATACTCTGACTGTACTATCCGCCAAGCTGTTTCTCCCACCATACAGAAACAACCACCTGATACTCCGATCAAAATCATCACACTACCATACATAGTAGGCGTTACCAAAAAAATGTCCAAGATTCTAAACAAACACAAGATCCAGGTCCGGTTCAATACAGTACACAAAATCTGTGATCTGATCCCATCCGTAAAGGATGTCATTCCTGACTTACAGTACCCCGGTGTTTACAAATTGAGTTGTACCTGTGGTGACTGCCATATCGGGGAGACGAAACGACATATTTCTGACCGAATTCGCGAGCACAAACCAGATTTGAAACACGGTAGAACAAATTCTTCGGCCGTGGCTGATCATTGTCTCAGCACAGCGGGTTCTCATGACATTGTTTTCTCCGATACCAAAGTACTATGCAAACCTCCCGGTTATTACCAAAGATTTGTCCATGAAGCCATCCAGATATACAAACATAGACACAACTTCAACCGAGAGGATGGTTTTAAATTGAGCAACCATTGGAAAGATGTCATCAACCAAGTCAAACTTTAGCTGCCTTATAATTGTACAGCCGTTTCCATTTCTACCAGTGGGTTGTACTCGCTCTCGTGCAGTGCACCACCGCTTCCCCCGAAACCCCCTGCTGCATAACAAAAGGCGGCTTAACTTAGCCCTCCCCCCCCCTTAGCCTGTATATAATCTCGGGTGTCTCAGAGCTCTTCACTTGATACAGCTATTTTTCTGTGGCTGTTCCACCTGAAAACGGAAGCTTGTGATGCCTCCGAAACGTCGTGATTTAATTTAGTTGTTTTGATTTATTTTATTTTACCTACGTGACTTTACCGAAAAAAAACAAAGAGTATGAATCCTTGCAGTCACGAAAGCTTCAAATCTAGAATGTCCACGGTAAACTGACTTTGGCTGTAAGTCACCACGGTCCCTTACGTTATGGCATTTCATAAAAGCGTGTTTAAAAAAAGTTTTTAAAAATATTAATTTTATCAGAGATTTGTTCACGAGGCAATTCAGATCTACAAACACAAACACAATTTCAACCGAGAAGATGGTTTCAAATTAAGCAACCATTGGAAAGATGTTCTAAATCGAACTAAACATTAAACTAATTTCAATGATACAGTATATTTTTCAAGTAGTGGTACCCCAAACTTTCGCAGCTCTTATAAATTCCCTTTTCACACCATCAATAGGTAAACTCCCCCCCCCCCCCCCCGCGCCAAACGGCAAGTCCACCTGCACGTACACCACCTCTTTTCTAAAATCGGCCAATCAAATGCTAATTTTTATGCTAATTTCTTTGTCAGGACACCTTGTTTGCTTGCACACAGCTTTAAGGTCCGCGGTCTGAGCGTGGTTGTGTTTCGCTAAATTCTCCTGTTTGATTTGTACTAGGTGCCTCGGTGAATGTATATGCTCTGACTTTAACGTAGCTATTTCTGTGACCAGTTACAAGCTAATCACTCAGCTATTTCAATGCTAAATTCTATGCTAATTCCTTTGTCAAGGGGTGCCTCTGCGGATGTGTATACTTTAACTTGGTTATTTCAATGCTAAATTCTATGCTAATTCCTTTGTCAAGGGGTGCCTTTGCAGATGCGTATGCTTTAACTTTAACATAGCCATTTCTGTGACCAGTCACAAGCTAATCACTCAGCCATTTCAATGCTAAATTATATGCTAATTCCTTTGTCAAGGCGCTTTGTTCCTCTCACACAGCTTAAAGGTCGTGATCTGAGCGTGGCTTTTTTCACTCCAGCGCTGTCCTCCAGACAGTCTCGTCCCTTCACCTGATGAAGGCCGCTTGTGTTGTGGCCGAAACGTCGTGATTTTTGTTATTTAATTTTTTACCTACGTGACTTTACCCAATAAAACCAAAGAGTATGGATCCTTGCAGTCACGAAAGCTTTAAATCTAAAATATTACTTATTTCGATTTAAAGCTGACTGCAATGATTCATCTTCTTTGGTTCTTTCGGTAAAGTCACGTAGAATGAGAATAAAATAATAAATTGATAAAATAAAATAACACAATAATATTCTCACGACGTTTCGGCCACAACACAAGCGGCCTTCATCAGGTGAAGGGGCGAGACTGTCTGGTAGGACAGCGCTGGAGTGAGAGAGGCACGTTCAGATCACGGCTTTTAAGCTGTGTGAGAGGAACAAAGAGCCTTGACAAAGGAATTAGCATATAATTTAGCATTGAAATGGCTGAATGATTAGCTTGTGACTGGTCACAGAAATAGCTATGTTAAAAGTTAAAGCATACACATCCGCAGAGGCACCCATTGTTAAAAGGAATTAGCATAGAATTTAGCATTGAAATAGCTAAGTTAAGGCATACACATCCGCAGAGGCACCCCTTGACAATGGAATTAGCATAGAATTTAGCATTGAAATAGCTGAGTGATTCGCTTGTAACTGCTACAGAAATAGCTACGTTGAAGTCAGAGCATACACATTCACCGAGGCACTTAGTACAAATCAAACAGGAGAATTTAGCATTGAAATAACTAGGCGAATTTAGCATTGAAATAACTGAGTGATTTGCTAGTCACTGGTCACAGAAATGACTACACATCTGAGCTATTCACAGTACTATATAGTGAACCAATAAAAACTAAAATATAAATTACCTTCATGTTATCAATAAACTCTATATTCTCCAATCAGCTAAGCTACCAACAATAAGTCGTTATATATCACAATGCTATATGGCGAAAAAATGGGTGGATTCTTACCCTCAAATTTCAGCACCACGGATAGCTACGGGCCCCGTTCAGACGGACGAGTTCGTCCATGGTCGGAACAGAGGAGGGGGAGAGAGACAGCTGCGAGGCCCTAGTATATTCCATGTTGTAAAACTATACCATTAACCGTGGTGTGAGAGGTATTAAGAGGCAATGCTGGCGAAAGAGCTGCGGTCTGAAGGTCATCGTAAAAATACAATTAATTAAGAACAGAAATGATTTAACACATCTTTCCAGTGGTTACTAAGCCTGAATCCATCTTCTCGGTTGAAATTGTCTCTGTGCTTGTATATGTGAATGGCCTCATGAACGAATCTCTCATGGTAGCCGGTTGGTTTGCAAAGAACCTCCGTCTTGGAGAAGTCAATGTCATGTGAGCCCACTGAATTGTAACAGTGATCTGCCACGGCAGAGGAGTTCGTCCTACCGTGTTTCAAGTCTGCTTTATGTTCGCGGATGCGGTCCGAGATATGTCTTTTGGTTTCTCCAATGTAGCTACTACCACAGAGGCACTTTAGTTTGTAAACGCCCGGGTACTGTATGTCTGGAAGAGCATCTTTTACAGATGGAACTAAATCACGGATTTTATGTACTGTGTTGAATCGGACCTGGATCTTGTGTTTATTCAGGATTTTGGAGATCTTTTTAGTGACCCCTGCAATGTAGGGTAAGGTGATGGTTTTGAGTGGCTCCACAAGAGGATCCTTCTTCATGACTGGAGTGATGGCTTTGCGGATTGTGTAGTCGGAGTAGCCATTAGCCCTGAGAGCCTGGTGTACGTGCTTGAGTTCACTGGTAATGTGTTCCTGGTCGGAAATGCATTGGGCTCTATGGTATAGAGTCTTGATGAGGGAGTTCTTCTGGGATGGATGGTGGTGGGAATCCGGTTTCAAGTAAGCATCTGTATGGGTAGCTTTCCTGTAGACAGAGTGGCTCATTGAACCATCATGTCTCCTTTTAATTAAGACATCCAAAAAGGGTAGTTTGTCATCTTTTTCGACCTCCATGGTAAATCTGATGGCTGGGTGTATGGAATTGACCACATCAATTCCATACACCCAGAATAAACACAAGATCCAGGTCCGATTCAACACAGTACATAAAATCCGTGATTTAGTTCCATCTGTAAAAGATGCTCTTCCAGACATACAGTACCCGGGCGTTTACAAACTAAAGTGCCTCTGTGGTAGTAGCTACATTGGAGAAACCAAAAGACATATCTCGGACCGCATCCGCGAACATAAAGCAGACTTGAAACACGGTAGGACGAACTCCTCTGCCGTGGCAGATCACTGTTACAATTCAGTGGGCTCACATGACATTGACTTCTCCAAGACGGAGGTTCTTTGCAAACCAACCGGCTACCATGAGAGATTCGTTCATAAGGCCATTCACATATACAAGCACAGAGACAATTTCAACCGAGAAGATGGATTCAGGCTTAGTAACCACTGGAAAGATGTGTTAAATCATTTCTGTTCTTAATTAATTGTATTTTTACGATGACCTTCAGACCGCAGCTCTTTCGCCAGCATTGCCTCTTAATACCTCTCACACCACGGTTAATGGTATAGTTTTACAACATGGAATATACTAGGGCCTCGCAGCTGTCTCTCTCCCCCTCCTCTGTTCCGACCATGGACGAACTCGTCCGTCTGAACGGGGCCCGTAGCTATCCGTGGTGCTGAAATTTGAGGGTAAGAATCCACCCATTTTTTCGCCATATAGCATTGTGATATATAACGACTTATTGTTGGTAGCTTAGCTGATTGGAGAATATAGAGTTTATTGATAACATGAAGGTAATTTATATTTTAGTTTTTATTGGTTCACTATATAGTACTGTGAATAGCTCAGATGTGTAGTCATTTCTGTGACCAGTGACTAGCAAATCACTCAGTTATTTCAATGCTAAATTCGCCTAGTTATTTCAATGCTAAATTCTCCTGTTTGATTTGTACTAAGTGCCTCGGTGAATGTGTATGCTCTGACTTCAACGTAGCTATTTCTGTAGCAGTTACAAGCGAATCACTCAGCTATTTCAATGCTAAATTCTATGCTAATTCCATTGTCAAGGGGTGCCTCTGCGGATGTGTATGCCTTAACTTAGCTATTTCAATGCTAAATTCTATGCTAATTCCTTTTAACAATGGGTGCCTCTGCGGATGTGTATGCTTTAACTTTTAACATAGCTATTTCTGTGACCAGTCACAAGCTAATCATTCAGCCATTTCAATGCTAAATTATATGCTAATTCCTTTGTCAAGGCTCTTTGTTCCTCTCACACAGCTTAAAAGCCGTGATCTGAACGTGGCTCTCTCACTCCAGCGCTGTCCTACCAGACAGTCTCGCCCCTTCACCTGATGAAGGCCGCTTGTGTTGTGGCCGAAACGTCGTGAGAATATTATTGTGTTATTTTATTTTATCAATTTATTATTTTATTCTCATTCTACGTGACTTTACCGAAAGAACCAAAGAAGATATTACTTATTATAAAGTGAAACTCAGCGGGAAGACAAATGTTAGTACCGCCAGATGGCCAGGAGATGGCAATGCGAAGCGTCAGCCCATTGTACCGTACGGTATGAGTGTGTGGATGTGAAAAATAAGAATAGGTTTTTCCCTTTCTGGCAATAAAACAAGTGCTAAGATGTTCAAACACCAAATAGATACATTTTTCAAGGAATCAAGTCTGCATTAACCACACACAGTACTTGTGGTGAACATTCAAGGGAACTCTGATAATTATGATATATGCATTGTCTTTGAAACTGATTGGCCGACACCAGATATAGCCTTCTTCATGGCCGAGTTCACCAGTGTCAGAGTATGTGTGGATTTTATGTAAGTTCTCAACACGGAGACAAACACTCAACAATGTAAATGGCCAAACATACCAATGACCAGGGCCCTTCTGAATAAGTCCCGAGACTCAGCGAGGCAGGCTTTCCGGGGAAAATAATCGCCAAAAATTGTCATTACTATTCAGTTAAAGTTATTAAAGTTTTTTCCTCCAAAACCTTTCCCAACTCCTCAACCTGGATCATTACAGGCACGAACCACCACCATGCATGGTGAATACAGGACAGTGATTATAAGAGTACATTATTTAGAGACCTACGCATTTAATATATTGTCACAATGCACATAAGTATTACAAAACATTGAGTGGTTTCATTTTTGAGTTGTAAAAAAAGTACAAGTACAGTAATGCAACAAACACAGTAAAGTACAGTTAGTAAAAATGTTTTTCGGAATAAAATTATCGTTAAAACAGTGCTTAATGTTATAGCTCGTTACGCTTGAGGCAGATTGTCACAAGTAATACTAATTAAATGTTTGCAAAAATAAGGTCTGCACTGTTAATTTATCGAGTGTTGCTATTACGTCGTTCAGGGATGAATACAATATTGTAATTATTCAGGGAATACATGCTACCAATAACATACGCGACTTCTCAATGCCATGCGTTTTCTTTTGTACCGCAATGAGCACACCACAATTTAACTCAATAGGTTTACGCACGCGTTAGGTGACTCGGGGGGGGGGGGGGGGGGGTTAAGCACTGAGCCAGCCCCAGGAAAATCCTCGGTTTTAATCAGAGGTCGCCACCCGTGATTAAACCGTGTTTCTCAAGTGTCGTGAACCGATAGTCTCAGCCCCGTTACCATTGACGGCACAATAAATAAAAACATTCACATTAAATGTTTTTTTTTCTCAATGTGGCTCAATTGTGGCTTTGCAAATTGCGAAATAATTTATTGACAAGTGTGCTGACTATAATATGTGAACGATAAGGTCACATGAAGGGATTTCAGAAGTAGGTCTGTGATGTCTATCACCTTCCGTGCGTGGGCTGTTCTCTGACATGGTTATTGATGCGCTGCTGTGACAGTTCAGAATGGACACTTTGTCTTGCATCACAACGCCAGTAGCACAAGTGGAATAACATTCGGAAAAATACCAAAAAGTTGTATGCGCTTGTAGCATTGGCCTCTAGAATGGAGACGTTGGCTCGGCCAAACCTTTATCGCAGCGAGTTACAGAGTGTAAACTTATTAAATAAAGTGAATTTGGCTTTATATACAGAAAAAATATGCTCGAAAATAACTGCAATTTATCCGAACGAATATCTGCAACAGAGTTAGTATTACTTTACATGGAAATATTGCAAAATTACCTGAACGTTTTCACATTCAATTGCTATTACTATCATTTATTCTCAAATAGTATCCTACCAATATAATAAAAACGACAAACGTTCACGTGCCTTTTATGCACATATAAAATGTAATACAAAATACCTATTCATGTGCATTAATCTCAAGCAGCTATAAAGTTTGTTTCATTGCAGATGAAAGGGCTATTCTAGTCCATTTTGCAGTACATACCAATCCTGCAAAGTATATGCAAATGTAGTGGGAGCCCTATCTTTCTCCTTAGCTGCCCCCAATCTCTGAAACTCCCTTCCCCCAGCTATCCGTGCTGTTCACTTCCTGTCCCCATTCATGACAAGGCTCAAGACCTTTCACTTCTCCTCTGCCTATGACTAACGGTCTCCGTTTTCTTAACAAAATAAGCTTCCTTTACCCAGTAATCCCAGGTTCCACACTTTTCTACAGTGTCTCGAGATGCGGTTGCATTTGGTTTGCTATATAAATACAATTTTTACCCACAAATTATAATCTTAATACTGTAATTGCACAGTGGGCAAGGCTTCTCAAGTATCCCCGACTGGAATGCAGCCAACTAATCAATCATTACACGGCCTTATCCTTTGTGATAAAGCAATTGGTCCAACGTTAATACCGTTTGCGTTAACCGCAATTACAATGGAACAATGACGGCTGAAGTCTAATATCCAGTGCACTGATAAAAAAAAACATTCAGGATATGTATCTCGGAGGTGGTGTGGTACAGCAGTCCGAGTGCAGAGCTCCAGCCACAACTAACGTCAGCGGTGATATCTGAAACGGTCATCCTTGTACCAACCCGCACCGATCAGCTTGGTGAAGTATGGGAAAACACCTCAGGAACCAACAGTGTGGGGAGGCCTTCGTCCAGCACAGGATTGTTATGTACGTTGAACCTCTTTCCCACTGTGCATAGCCAATCGTGCTATTCGGAGGTGCGGATTGACAAAGGGCAGTAAATAAAAACATTATCCTGATGTGCACGAATATACATTGCCCACGGGTGATACTAATCATTGCAAAAATAACTGAAAAGTGAAATCATCACATAATTCAAGAGTGTCCCCCATGCTCAAAGCAGCATTGGGCAGTGCTCATCTCCACTCCAGTCAGTCATAGAAATAAAAAAAAATGTGTGTGACGGGGGACCGTCATTTCATGAGACAACGGTGGACAGTCTGACCGTGTTATAAAAAAAATGTAACAACCCATGATATATGCCACGTCGAATATGGTATTTAAACCGTACAATAACCAGCATATCGCTACACTATGTAGCAATGGGCCCCATAGCCCGCACAAACAGGCAAGTGCCCTTTTTGAGAAAAGTATTAAAAAACACAAGGACACTTCAGGTGATATTATTGAGATTACAGCATGGTATACCAAGCTCCAGTTTTTGAAACCCACGAATGTCCGCCTTTCCGCGTTTGCCGGTTCTCTGTGAATATGTTGCCGAGGTGTTTTTATCTGTGTGTGCAGATGATTGGCCATGGACTATACAGTTAACGTGGGCTTGTAGATTGTGTGTTAACATTGGCACTGGAAGACAAAGGCGGCCGAGCGGTGTGCTACCACAGAGAGAAAACTGGTAAACGTGGAAATGTGTTACGTTTTGCGTCGGCTGTTCTGGTCAGGAGTTCTGGAGTTTCGTCAAAAGTCAAGAAACATTTGTATGTACTGTAAATTATAGAAGACAGTTAAATTGCGTGCACAATGAGATTGGACACACATCTCGATCAGTTTCACAGAGGATGCTTAAACATTCCTGAACGTGTCCACATTGATCTTAACACACTCAGCTCGTATTCTCAATAAAATAACTATATAGCATAGCTTCATTGGTATGAAGAAGGGCTATTGACGTAACATGTTATCCTGTCATGTATTTTTTCACCTTTGGAGCAGTATTAATGACGATTGTGTTGAGTTTTTGTTTAGTGTGCGGCTACACCACAGCTGACGAAGTATCATAAATTGTTTATATCTTGATATGAAGCTTTCGTGACTGCAGGAATCCATACTCTTTGGTTATTTCGTGACTTTACCGAAAGAACCAAATAGTATGTTGTTTGTATACTACTGAATATGGTTCCAAAATCGCTCTGGTGCATGACTGTGTCCATCCAGAATACATTTGGCATAGGTTTAGCATTCCTGATCAGTTGTATTTGTATGTTGCCGTTCCCAGGATGAATTATACACTCTGTCCTGCTCACTCCCAATCTGTCCACTCTTCCTGCTCCGCTTCATCCTCTGGTTCCTCCTCCTCCAGTAGACTCAGCATGCTCTGGAGGGTCCCCTTCACCTCTGTTATCTCCTCCTGCAAGCGTTGTGAGGGCACTGTCAAGAAGAACTGCAGTAGCAATCGATAGGATACAGGTGACCAAGAGACTAGCGATTAGTTTTTAATGATATATCTTTAGATACCATATTTCAGGATTTTTAGGCACAAATTCGGATTTTAATTCACATTTTTGGGATTCATATGTACGTATTACATTTTCATAAATGTAATCATGTTAGTAATTATATATGAAGTATTGATTTTTAATTGTGAGCAAAGATTCATCAGTAAAAGTTTTAATGGAACCATTTTAATATTTTAATAATGATAATCAGAATCTTTATTTAGGGTGGAGAAATCCAATGAGCTATGAAGCTCTTTTTCACAGATGTTCAGTATGAGCAGGTCATTATAAAGTTACGTCATATCCTTAAAATTACATCATGTAACGACAATTTTCTGTGGGAAAAGCACGGAAAAGACACCATAAAAGTGACGGCACGTTCCATTTCTGTAGTATCTGTATTGAAGCAGCCACGCAAGTAGGATATGAGCCAGCCTCTGATCCCTTGTGTCCAATGCATGCTGCAGTTGCTCCTCCAGGCATAAAAGCCGATTGCTGATGGACTCGCACTGCTCCTGAATGACATCATCGCTTAGCTGCCTTGGCAGGGCATTGGGATGATCGCTGACAACCTCACATGGATTCTGAAAAAAAGCAACACAGTACGTAACTAGAGTACTCGCTGTCATACGTTGCATGACAAGATGACCGAATCCATGCTTTTCAGATAAAATACTATATTTGACATTTTCTCAGGAAAAATGTTGGCAATAAAAGTGATGCATAATTAGCGATAATAACGTTATGTTTCAAGCCATGCAATGAGATGCCAAAACACGGCGTGTGATGTGTGGCGTCGCGAGATGAGGTTACACGTAATGGAGGAATTAGGAAGCGAGGCATGCACATGACATGCGCCATCTCGAGATGAAGTCACATATAATGGTGTGATTAGCAGGGAATGAGGTGGCATGCAAATCCTTTTCGCACCGGTTTTGCATCCAAGTTTTTTGGCACATCTTTGATCAATTTGGCCATTTTTCTTGGGAGTAAGTTTATGATAGCTACACAACATTGACACTAAAGTTTAATTCACATTGGATCACATTCACGAGAGTTAGCATGCCCCCACCATTCTAGACATAGAGACGGACAGAGCTAACACAATAGCGTTTTCAAACTAGGGTTGGAAAGCATGACAAATATAAAGATCCATAGTTTAGTCTGATAAACTGCAGGGTGAAAAGGGATGATTGCTGTTCACAAGCACCTATTGATGTCAGCACCTAAGTGAAAAAGAAACAACCCTACTCACCACTGGGAGGCCATTTTCTGTAAAGCACAAAGTTTCCTTTGCCGTCTCACGGTCGAGCCACACAGACTCAGGCTGGGAGATTTTTTCAGCCGGGACTTCTGTTGCTTCCACTGTCACTTTTGTTCCATCGGCGCCTTCGGCAGTCACGCCACCCTGGCCCAGATCATCTTCCCCATGGCGATCGATTGCCAGACTCTGCAGGATGACGCTGCAGGCCTGGAGATCAGCCTCCCAGACTCGTGTCACAAATGGGTTCTTGCACCTGGTGCGAGAGTCATGGGTTAGGGTCAGGGGCAGTGGCGAAGGTATTGAGTAACTACGCTTTTTATTTTACCAGGTAAGGCCCACAGAGTTATATATCCCTCTTTTTCAGAAGCAACCTGGCCACAAATTATAACTGAACGAAGTGGCTTACCATGTAAAAATGTACAACAGCCAAATACTGTAAACCCATGTTGATTATAAATATGGAGGTAAAAACCGGAGGACCCAGAGAAAAATCCACATGGTCACGGGGAGAACATGCAAACTCCAAATATACAGGTGTCAGGGTCGGGATGGAACCCACAATCTCCTGTATTCCAGGCGAGGTAGTTAACATCTCGCTACCGTGGTGCAGGCAGTGCAACTGAACCGGGGGGGCAAGGTCCGGAGGAACCCAGACACCAGGCTATGAAAATCCGGCGCTGCCAGGGCTGAGGGCACCGGCAGTAATGAGTGATGGTGGCAGATTTTTGGGTCTTAGGAGGGGTGGCAATAGCATATTCTCCAATCGGGTGGATGTGATTGATAGGTCTGTAAAGCAAACCCCATTGATGTGCTGTACTGCTATGCTCCCACGTCTATGATCCATGCCTTCACCAGGCCATACTTCACCAACATGGTGAAGTATGGTCCAAATACCCCATTGAAATATACGGTGCGCAGAAGCCCTCATCTGGCAGTGAATTGCCACGTATGTATTAACATAATTTATGACAGAGTTCAGAGATGGCTTTCTATTTTGATACAATTTAAAATTAAACTGTCGTCTATACGTGTATGTGTGTTCCTGAACTACAATTTTATATGCAGTGAAAATAAACTATGCATATAAATTGATGTGATGCAGTCCAGTATATATATTGGGTAGAGCAGTGGCGTAGTGGTTAGAATACTACACTATGAACCCACTCACATGGGTTTGATTCCTTGCCATGGCCAACATCAGTGCTTAGTGATATCTGAACTGATCCCGGGGGCCCTCCTTCAATGACCGGCACTGACCAGCATGGTGAAGTATAGTCAAACAACAAAGGCCAGACAATTATGTCTGTGATTAGCATCACCTACCTATTCATGAAATCCTGCAGCAGTTTAGAATGTGCCATAGCCTGGTCCCTTAGCTTTTGTTCTGTAGAAAAACAAAAGTAAAAATATTAACAAATGATGACACAAACAAACTTCAAATAGGCTTTGATCATGTCTATTAGCATGGTTGGATACGTACGGTGCGAAAGAAGTTCAACATACATACATGTACATTCAAAAGATTGCCAACGTTTCAATTATAGACATTCAGTAAAAATACATTCCAAAAAGAGTGATAAATAATATGTAACGACACACAACCTTGATTTGCAATTGCGCTGATATTGGAATTGTCATCGGGGAGCTTTTAAAGTTTTCTCTTACACCCGCCGTAAAACATTTGCTTGACTACATCACCAACGGTGACGTCACTGACATCAGCATGATGTCATAGTGATGCCGTCACCATCGATGTGATCATAACATCACTTTATACACTGATGTCATCTTTGTGGCATCACACCAACTGGTGTGAGTCAAAAAAGACCCATACCCGATGTGTGTCACAAAATAAAAACCTGCGAGGTCATTAAGAAGAGTGGTCTAGGGCAGGACGTGCCAGAAGAAAGGATGATGGCTGGTGGTCAAGACTAACAACAGAGGGGCAGCCACCAAAGGAGGTGACATGACCGATAGGACGTCCACCAAGGAGATACAGCGATGCAATCTCGCTCGTGCGCTGGCGCCAGGTATGTTGCTTCATCGTAGGAGTGCGAGAGATGGTAACGGTTTGGAGAGGCCTTCAATCAGCATGTAGGTTTACGATGACTGAAGATGATTATCAAGTAGTGAAACACAGGCAGTCAACATGTATCCAAAGATTATTCAGAACAAACTTTAGCACACCTATAAATTACTCAACAGGGGTTTATATATTGCACATGAGAGTATTCACTATTTTGTGTTTGTGTTTACGCGTGCAGGCATCACCCTTGCTGGTGATTCACGCAATAATCTGAAAACATCAGCTTACGTACAGTTGTTATATGGATCGATGTATTGCAAGAACGTGGGAGATGGCAACAGATAGGAGGGCGGTCTTTATCTAGCAGTTCATGGCTGTTTATGATGATGATGATGCTGGCGATGGCCTGCACTGCGCTGTACCGTGCTGCGCCGTGAGAGTCTCCAGGCCGGCCCGTGCCTCGCGATGCTGCTGCCGAAACCGCTCAAGCTCGTTGTGCGAGGCTCCTCCTGTGGCCCGGGTCCCAGTGGTGCCGCGCGGGCCCCGCAGAGCCTGGAGCCGCCACCTCGCCATGTCCCCTTCCTCTGCCAACCTCCGCCCCTCCTCCACCAGCCGCCTGGCCAATGCAAAGTCCCGCTCTGTCGTGACACCAAGTAACAAAATGCAGAGGACGTGAAAGCGAAATAGTCTGTAAGTTTATTATGATCATTATGTTTGTTTACGCTTCTCTACTTAGAATAATAATCTCGGTTTTACACGTAGTGCACAAGGGAGGTACCAGCGACGGCTGATGCTTTGTTTTCCGTGAGTACTCGAAGCTGCGTCTCAGCATCGCTGATTTTCTGTCCGAGAGCGGCGACTTCCAGCTGACATGCGGCAACCTCAAAAGACAAATACAATGGAAGAGCTAGTTATGTTAGACGAGCTGTGGCTCTAGCTATCACTAAACCACAATTCTTTTCAAGTGCCATCCAGCCATAATCAAAATATACAAATCAATCCTTTTCTTTTACAAGTTTACTGTACATTTTACTGAAAAAATTTGCAGTCAATTCTTTTTGTTAGGATGAGGTCACTGCCCATTAATCTCTTCAACAAGGAAAACAGGGCTCAATTAAAGTAAAATAAAAAGTGAGACAGCCAAGATATAAGCACGCGTACAAATTGTTTGCCTTTAAGTGTACCTTTGTGGATAATTCTTTAACGGACAACGCAAGGGTTTTCTCTTGCTCTCGAAGACTGCAATGAAACAACACACATAGACGTGGCGTGCTTGAAAAGGTCAACCCGAGAGAGAAACCTGTACGGGCCTTCATGAACTCGTTCAAAAAGAAAAAAAGACTCACCGCTCGACTTCTCCCGGGGTGGCTAAGCTGGCGAGCAACCACCTCAGCGAGTCCTCGAGCGTGCCGAGCAGGTCTGGCGTGAGAGGGCTTCCTCGACCACAGCGATCGTCGGCGACGGCGACGGCGACACCGTTGCGGTCTCTCTCGTCGAGAGCCACGCCGACTCGGCGCTCCTCCTCCTCCAGCTCGGACAGGCTTCGTCGAAGCTCCGAGATTCGCTCCTGAATGCGGCAAAACATCGCCGTTAGCACGTGGATAGCGCCGACGCAATGATATACCTTCGTAATCGTAATTTGAACTCATGGCAGAAAGATAAATTAACAAAAAAAACAACAGACAATTATGGCTTTCGGACAACTTTGTACAGTACACGCATTTTAGCGTTATCTAATAAAACAATGCGCAGATAAACCGAGTATTGAGTATGAAAAGGTCCTTGCTGTGACAGAAGTGACTGAATGCACTGCCATTAAAAACAATGTTGCCATCCATAATAAAGGTTTTTTGGATTAGATTGCGTAAAATATAAATGTGTCGTTAAACCCGCCACGTAAACAGAACATGCCAATTTGTTACTCGTACAGCTCACCAGCGTGTTGGAGAACAAAGCCACAACATTTACAATCTGAGTACGACGTTTAGTCAGTAATTACAACTAGCTTCATCAGGCGACAGCCAGATTTGTGGAGAAATCCTCCTGTTTCGTTCCTTAAATAGAGGGGTAGATGTGATGAAATTACTTTGTGAGCCCTTCTTGAGCGAATCGGGCGGGGATTAATAATTGCTTTTAAATGACAATGAGTATACATTGCCGGTTGGGTTATTTATATGCTAATCAATGTATATTATGTATGTGCATCATGTAAGTCCATTGTTCTTGTACCTTCTGCCGACTGTGTGCACTAAAATAGGCAGTACCTGTTATTGTCTGTTCAAAGGTAATTCCCATGCAAGTCTGGTGAGCTGTAGAGGCATGCATTTTAACAATGTATTATTTTATGATTCTCTTCCAAGCAGCACTAAGTCTGTTGCTGTCCGAACGGTTAAAGTGTTGCCATGTCAAATGTATCCCTTCTTGTGCCCAATTAGCGTGGCTGAGATGCAGTGACAGATGAAAATAGTTTCCATAGGGTAGGCCTCTTGTGGCCAATGGGCCATCTGAAATTCAGTTCCGTGACCATATCCGGTCCACAGGACATAGGGTACCTGTAACGCTTTCTTTTTCTGCTGAATCTTAAAACATGGGTCCCTCCAAAGTTCATCTTGACTCCTGTTGGGAATTTCACAAAATGAGCACACATCACAAATAAAATTCCCAAAAATTATAAAGGAATTAGTCAAGCATGCCAACCGGGACTGTTGGGAAAATTAGTCTTGAGACTGTCGGGAGATGAGTAATGAATGGGAATTAAAATGTTTGTGCTATGAAACAAACATGCTATATTTGTCTAATTATGCTTTTTTGACGATAATTATTTCGGCAATACAGTACTACATGTTCTGGAAATCATTTAATTGGAGCTTTGGAAAACCCATATAAAACTAAACTATTTTTATGATACCAGGAAAGGCCCACTGAGCTATATAGCTCTTATTTCAGAAGCGACCTGGCGACAAATGATAACTCAATGAAGTGGATTATCATGTGGACATTTATAGCAGCTAAATACTCTAAAACAACGTTTCTATATGTAGGGAGAAAAACCGGAGTAGCCAAAGAAAAATCTACGCGGCCATGGGGAGAACATGCAAACTCTTCATATACAGGCGTGAGGGTCGGGATGGAACCCAAGACCCGCATCTCGCCGCCGTTAGCGCCTTTTAAAAACAAATATAATTGGAGCCCTCATTTTTACAATGAATAAGGGTGACTGATGTTGAATTCTGGACTGGAATAAGCACTTAGAATTTGGATTTGGGACTTCGAGCCATACCCTAGACGTACAGGCCCCGCGACGAAGCCACTCACTTGCCGGCAGATACGCAGGACGCGCTGAATACGACGGAACGCAGTGCTGCCGCCAATTCCACATTCCCAGACGGGATTTGGAAACTCAGCAGGGCCAATTGAGCTTGGGTCTCCTCCAGCCGCTTGCTCACCTGCTCTGCTGTGTGGCACAAACGCTCCATAAATTATTACCCCATAAATTTACCATTATTTTTAAATGTATTCACTGAAACTGTAGTTCTTATTTAAACATTACTGCTTCATATTCTTGGTTCTTTCGATAAAGTCACGTAAAAGGGAAACAATAAAATAACAAAAATATAAAACAAAATTTTCATTATTTTTGTATTATTTTATTGTTTCCCTTCTACGTGACTTTACCGAAAGAACAAAGAATATGAATCCCTGCAGTTACGAAAGCTTTGAATCAAAATTACTGCTTCAGTTTTTTTTTATTATTGCTTATTGTATTTTTTTAAAATAATTCCATAGATGTTTCTATAATGCTTAATATTTCAAATATGTTATATTCATTTCATTTCTTATCAGATCCACAGTGTTGCTTTTGTGATCCAGGCCTCGCTTGAGACCCGGGTCTCAAATCAATACAAGTTAGGAAGAATCACGCATACGCATGGGATATGTAACTGTTTTCAGAGTGGAAGTCAATGGGCAGCTGTAATTGTTCTGCTCTGGCTTGTGTCTCCAAGATTCCAGCAAATCTCAAAGTATTTGGCCACCTTTACACTGGGTAAGTCCGAACATAGCAACGCAACTTATACTACAGTTTGGTCCATATTGGACAATCTTTACGAGAGTTTTATTGTGACCCGCTCTCTAATTCAGGACTTCAGGACTGAGCTAATGCATAAATGCATTCAACCTTAGCTAGGAAATAAGGAAAAACATGAACTGGAAATGTGGGAAGTGGTGAGCATCACGGGTTACCTGCTTCAAAGTCGTCCTGTCCAGCAGCCACCATCTGCTGTCGTTTGAGTTCACGCACGCGCATGATCAGCTGGGACGAAAGAAACAAACGTCTCTTGATTAAGACGTGAACGAATACGTACAATGCCGACAACATTGCATGGCCACCACGGACAACGGGCCTGCCTCACAGCAGCTCGGATGAAATGAAGCGTAGGCGCAGAAAAAGCAACGTCTTATCCGCCAAATTGCATTTGATGTATTTTGGCATCGGCAGAGAGCATTGTACAACCGTGCAAGTTGTTCACGTTTGTGCTATATATCTTTATAATTATATAGCGTCAAGAACAAGCAACACCCGCACCAGCTATCAGCGCTATATATCTGAGTAGAGAAAGTGAGCCGCTCATTTCTGTTCCTGAAGAAGAGCATGGAGCGAATCATTCGGACATAATGCCAAACAATACACGGTACATAACACATCGGAAAGCCAAAGCACATTGTCCACAGCCAAGGGTGGGGAATCTGCAAATGCATCTTAGCCATACTGCTCGAGCACTAGAGGGGAATATTCTCAACGGGTTAACACTGAGTTAACACGTCTTATCCGCCAAATTGCATTTGATGTATTTTGGCATCGGCAGAGAGCATTGTACAACCGTGCAAGTTGTTCACGTTTGTGCTATATATCTTTATAATTATATAGCGTCAAGAACAAGCAACACCCGCACCAGCTATCAGCGCTATATATCTGAGTAGAGAAAGTGAGCCGCTCATTTCTGTTCCTGAAGAAGAGCATGGAGCGAATCATTCGGACATAATGCCAAACAATACACGGTACATAACACATCGGAAAGCCAAAGCACATTGTCCACAGCCAAGGGTGGGGAATCTGCAAATGCATCTTAGCCATACTGCTCGAGCACTAGAGGGGAATATTCTCAACGGGTTAACACTGAGTTTCTAATTAGCACGCTCGGTTACTTCCGTCACTGCAAGGGATCGAGGTCTGTGTTAATGTGTGGCCCGCCAAAGGTATTTGAAAGTCCTATTCGGACCTCAGTAAGGAAAATGTTCTCTAATCTTGGTGTATAGTGTTATACATGATACTAAGTGCATGTGTAAGGTTAAATAAGTGTTTGAGTTTAGGTAAGTGCGCTCTGCCATGTGCGTTACAAACTGCATTTTATTCTTTGCCATGCACAACACCAGTGGTAATTACTTCTCTACCTAGCCTTGGCCTTCCCCAGGTCAGCTCAGGCTAAACAATTTTGCACCTTTAGCTGTGTGTCTACATCAACACTCAGGAGGCTAAGGAAACTGTAACGTAGGCCGCAGCACTGCATTAAGTACCGCTCATATTCCGTGACAGTAAAGTTAGAAATGCACTTGCCCCGACAGTTTGTATGATTAAATCGGAAATCGCTGTTCCTTTTTGTGCGTTTGATGTTACAGCCAGACTTTTATGTCGCATAAGCGACTTTCTGGGAACTGAGGTTTAGGCAAATATGTCAATAGGACAGATATGGGAATATCTATTTTTTTTTAAATGTCAGTTACACCATGCACTAACACTGCACTGGGTGTGGGGCAGTTAATAGGTCAGAGCAGATATGTGATGACTGGATATGCGTTGTTGCACATGTTTATTGATTTCAAAACAACGTGATATCTTAAGAATCCAGTATGATCTAGTGCTCCCAGTACAAACCAGGTTAATTTCATTCAGCCCCGAGGAAGCATCTAATAAAAAAATGATAAACAGTCGTAATCTAGCATGCATGATTGCACGTTACACGTTTGAAATCGCTAGTTTAAAATGACTGCCATCTCAAAACACATCAACCCCTTTGTCTAAACTCTTACATCCCCCATCGCACTCATCATAGGCCATCGGGTACCCAAAGACAACACGCTGCATTATTTATCACCATCGACGGATTTTGGACGAGCGGATTCAACTGTGCAGGCCTCGTGCGCTATAAGTAGCGCCGCTTAAGTAACGCAATCGATTGCGGTTGCACTAACCGTCCTTCTGTCATGGAATAGGATTTCCTTTTTGTAAGCGATGCACGCTACAATCACACAACTCGTGAAGCTTTTGGGCCTACGCTGGGGCGAGTCTGCCAATGCCCCCTAATTGCCCACCTGCCCCTCTGGTGTCTATTGCGTCGAACGGTCGTGGGACAGCATCTGCCCGGTGGTTTATCGCAACGTTCGTTCGCATGCGGCTGCAAAAAATGATGAAGCTCCCCCGCTCTAACCTAAAGTGAGTTCTTTAATGATAAGCAATTTGTACCATAAAACTAAATATCCGTAAAAGAGTTTAACTGAAATGCACTACCCATTGACAATCCACTGATGTGAGGTGCGCTTCTGCGGACGTCTGTAACGCTCTTCCTTCCAATATTAGGAAGTCACTTGAGATATACAATTTAAGTCTAGACTGAAAACTAATTTCTTCAGAACAGCTTTTTTGTGCGAAGATGCCCTTCCCCGCACCTCCGATTAGCACAGTTGGCTACGTACGGTGCGAAAGAAAACTCAACATACATACACTGCTGGGTTAAGTCCTCCCCATGTCGTGTCAATCATGGGGGGTTGTTGGGACCATAATTGACCGTGCTGGTCAGTGCAGGGGGGCACAGGGCCGGTTTAGTTATTGTTCGCCGAGAGGCTAGCCTCGGCTGCGAATCGAACAATAGCAGCTCGCACATCAACACAGATAAGAGGAATTTCCTATGGATTTATTTTTGTAATATCTGGCCAGGTACCACTGTGGAAGAGCGGCAACTGCTCACAATCATAATATTAGAAAGTTTAAATCCTGATTGGGGGATCCACTCAGAACTGTGACCCGTACAGGGTTCATCAAATTTGTACGGTACCATTTTGTGGGAAGTCAACTGTGCCTGTAATATTGAGATAATTGCTCGCGCCACAGGAATGTGGAATTTCAAACACTACCGCTGACTCCACACTGGACATGAGCACCGCCGAACGTTTTTGTAATGGGGAGACTCTGTGTTCACGTGTAGGGTGTGTGCACATGTACATGGACGGCCCGCTTGTCCCACTACATCTGGATGAGGGCCTCCTTATTCTGTGCGGGTTGTGGGGGTTGGTGAAGGTAATGGACGTTGGATCATGGCAAAGTACAGTACAACAATGGATATTGCTGCACTGCACTCTGCTGACGACGCAGCCCCGTAGGATCCTATAGCACCTGTTGTAAGTATGGTAGTCATCCAACGAAGCACAATCCAAGTCTACTTAGCGTCTCAGATCTTACTAGATTAGGTGCACTGCGGGTGATATAATCACTTATAAGGTACATATATTTGTAAAAAGTGTGGATGCTCAGAGGAATGGGTGCTGTTGTTACACCTGTAGGCGACTGCTATTAGTCTCTGCACACTGCCGCAGGACGTGCTTGTGGGTTTCCAAGAGAAGTTCCCAGCGTGATGCTGGCTCATCCGACGATGGTGACGACGACGATGGAGACGACGGCGCGGTGAGGGAGCCGGCGTCCGAGGAACCCGCCGAACCGAGCCCCGTGTCCGTGTCTCGCCGTCCACACGGCACGCCGTCCGGCTCGCTCTCGGACGCGCCGCCGTCGGACAAAACGCTGGAGACGTCACACGAGGACGCGGACGAGACGCTGTGGCTGCGGTGCGGCGTGCTGCGGCAAGACGGCTCCGACCCGCCTGTGCATCGCCCCTCCGTGCGACGTGGTGGCCGATCGCCTGCCACGGGGCCGAAAATGGCGCCCTTCCCCGCGATCAGGTCACCTCTGCCAGTTGCAGGCTGCGGTACCCTCAGCGATTCTCTGATGAAACTAAAGCTGGACACGAAAGTATCGTCCGGTTCCGATGGATCGGCCGTCGCCTGACCCACCACGGCATCAACCGACGCATTGTTTGTAGGGCCAGAACGTTGCACCCGCGGGCACTGGGTTGTAGCACCGATTGCTTTGGTGAGAACGACTGAAGGCAGTTTTGTTTTGGAGTCTGCCAACAAGCTCCTGCTCGTTTCACCAGCAGCGCTCGCGTTGGCCCAGGGAAAATGCACGCTGCTTTTGTGATTGTTGTTGTCGTCGTTGCAACGGCTCTCTCCCGGATTCGTGCCAAGTTGGGCCGTCACGCGACCGTTGGAAGTCCACACGCACGGCTCACGGTTGCGCTGGCGGCTGGGGGCGTTCGCGACGGGCCCCCGAAGCGGGTTCCGCTGCTCGCGGCTCTCGCCGCGGACGGGAACCGAAACTTCGGAACGGCGCCCGTGCGGGCCGGCGCCGGCGCTGGCGCAGGGGGAACGGCAGCCGCAGCGCGGTGCCGGGGGAGGCGAAGACGAAGAGGACAATGAAGACCACGACGACAGCGAGGAGGACGTGGAGGCGCAGGAGACGGAGCGCACGAATTTGTCGCGTCGAGCGTGGTTCGTGTACGACGACTCTTTGGACGCTGGGGAAGGTTGAGGCGGAGGTGCTGCACCCGAGCCGCACTCCAACAGCGGTTCCATCGCCGAACGTCCGCGGTGCATCTCGGAGCAGGAAGCGACCTCCGCCCAGCGCTCAGGAAACCCGGTGTTTTCTGCGCACCTCCCTGCGACAACGACATGTGTGTTTTCACGAGGCATGTAAAAATTCCCCACCCCCAAGTGATTTGATGAATCCTCGCGATCGTCATTAGATTTAGGAATTAACACGTAGGCTTTCACCGTGGCTTTTTTGCTACGGTGTAATGGTCAGCACACTGGATTGAGGTCGCCGGTTCAATCTCCTGGTGCAGCAGGTGAAACAATGGTGCAGGTTTCTTAAATTCCCCTCCCTCTCCCCCTGCCTGTGTCCACCCAAAAGTATAAATGGGTTGACCACAATTAGTTGATCGGTAGGTGGTATGTGCTGGGGTAAATTGTGGATACTCCAACCTCCCGCCATGCCAGTGTGCGAGAGTTGGGACAGGTACCCTTTACAGAGGCTCTCTTAACACTCCCTTTCGTGGAAGCCCTGGGGTGGGTGGCGAGATGTTAACTCCCTTGCTTGGTATGCAAGGAGGTCGTGGGTTAAATCCCGAACTTGACGCCTGTAAATTTCGTGTTAAAGCTTTCGTGACTGCAGGGATTCATATTCTTGGTTCTTTCGGTAAAGTCACGCAGAAGTGAAATAATACAAATAAAACAATAAAATTCTCACGACGATTCGATTGCAACACAAGCAATCATCATCAGGTGTGAAAACCATAGCAATAATTTTTTTGAAAAAAGTGGCGGTGTGGTTTTCACACATGATGATGATTGCTTGTGTTGCAATATAAACGTCGTGAGAATTTAATTGTTTTATTTTATTATTTCCCTTCTACGTGACTTTACCGAAAGAACCAAGAATTTGACGCCTGTATATTTGGAGTTTGCATGTTTTTCCCCTGGTCGCATGGATTTTTCTCCGGGTCCTCTGTTTTTTTCCCTCCACATTTAGAAGCACGTGTTCAGGGTATTTGGAGCCTTATAGCTCAGTGGGCCTTACCTGGTCAACTAAATAAAAATAATAGTTAAAAGGATGAGCAACAAATTGCATTGCTTTATATTTACCTCTTTAATTTTACTTTGTACTTGAACAACCCACGTTCGTTCGTCCCCGTTTGTTTAGTGACACATTGCCATGAGCAGTGATACTTGCCCTGAACGTGTGTTATTGTTTAAAATTAATGCGGTGCCCTTGATTGTGCACTGAATATCAGTTCATATCACACTGCAGAACTACATTTTTTTTAAGGCGAGTATGAATGTTATACAAAACATGTTTTTATTGCCTGGTTTTGACCATCTCGTTAATGTTTTCTCTCTCCTTTGTAACAATAGTAAATTAACTCAAATCCGATTTGCATAGTTGTAAATAACTAATTATGACATGCCACATTCAACGCGTGTAAAGTCAAGGCAACAATCGATATTAATCGATGATACACATCGCCACATGCTGAGGCCTGACTGCTTAATGGCACTCCGTTGCACGTCACTGGCCACATTCATGAACACGAGGACAAGGCAGTTAACGTGACTCAATAATGCATTTAATAATAATTTCTAAATGCATTGAAGTTATTCTATTAGGTAATTCTGACACGTGATAGCGCACACCTCTTAATCGAGCATTTCTGAGTCAAGGATGGATGGTCATGGATATTTGTGACCTCTCAAACTCGCTGGATTACACGTCGTGGCAGTACAGCAAGTGGCTTTGCAAACTTATCCCTATGGTCTGTTGAGTGGTATAACCTCATATTTGGGTTTTCTCCGCTGTCTCAGGATTCTCTCGTATGAAGAGCATTAAAAAAAACAAATTTTGGTAAAATATCCCAATGCAACACCTTTAAAGAAATACATCTTGAGACTCCGTGCCTCTCTGAGATGAACAACATCATGAATGTCATTAATATAACAAGTGAAACAAGTCGCAGGATAAATGTTTAAGCGATTTACCCCCACACTGCATTTCCTGCTTCAACGGAACGACCACTTTCCCACAACAACACGCACGCCTGCCCGCATATTTTCAGTAACAAGGCATTGTTTGTTAATGACGGCAGTGGGGTTTAAGTATTTTCAACGGCGCGAGCATTAAGTACTGTATGTATCGACGCTGCTGTGTCATTTCGGTTGAATGGGCTGGCAGAGGGAGCTAATAAGGCAGGGCGAGAGAGAAAGCTCTGTTTAAAAGCTGTGCCCTGAAGTCGAATGGCATTCAGCCCCCCAGTGTCAGCTGCCTAATGTATTATTCAGGCTCCGATTACAAACGGAAAGTAAACCCCATTGTAGTGCACTTTAGTCTAGCCACCCAATAGTACAGTGGACGCTGGATATAAGCACATGTTATATAAAACACAGTTCTGATATAAGCACACAAAATCACAGTTGGACTTTTTCCCAATTGACTGTATTTAATACACAACACGAATATGTGGTACGTGCGTATGCAGTGATCAGACAAACATAACATGCACACTGGGCAATAATATATGGTATATATGTGTGTATAATGTGCAATGAGCACGTTGATAGATGTCCTAGACAATGCACGTACGGTGAACTACACTCGCACCGTAGATAGCTAACCGTGCTAATCGGAGGTGCGGGGGAAGGGCAACACACACTAAAATTGACGGTATATACAATGCAACCATGCTCAATCCACTGCTGGATGAAAGCCTCTCTCCCCAAGCTATCACCACACCTCCCAAAATCCCGTGATGCAATAATACGTCGGAGGAATACACATGTACGCACACATACACATGTACGCACACATACACTGGTGCATAACATACACTGGTCCATAACATACACATGGGCCAGAAAGACAAAGATTCCACACCCGCGTATAGCCTTTTAACATACTCTTGGTACAAGTGTTGTTAGCGAGCACTTATGAAGGCCGGAACGCCACGCGAGTGTGAATGGGTGACCAACACCGACCGCCTTTGTCTCCCCAGTGGCGATGTTTTAACACACCGCACCAGCTACTAATTTGTGGCTGAGTCGACCTAGGGGGGCAGGACCGGTACACATAATCGTCACTTGTGTCGGGCCGTAAGCGGTAATCGAACTCTGGACCGCCGGGTTCGCAGCGCAGTGCGCTAACCGCTGCGCCACCGCTCCCCCCACACAGTGACAACAAAGACAAAGCTCCCCCACCACAGTCCCGTTATAGCCTTAACAGAATTGTTGGGGCAAGTGCTGTTGGCGAGCACCGCTCCCCTACCGCCCAGTGACACGCACGCATCGCGATGTCAGCCGCGCGTGCGAACCGTTAGCCACGCCGTGAAGACGCAACGTCCCATCTCCATCCACCCCATCTACCCCCATCTACATCCACCCCATCTCCATCTACCCCCATCTCCATCCACCCCCATCTCCATCCACCCCCATCCACCCCCATCTCCATCCACCCCATCTCCATCTACCCCCATCTCCATCCACCCCCATCTACATCCACCCCCATCTCCATCCACCCCATCTCCATCTACCCCCATCTCCATCCACCCCATCTCCATCTACCCCCATCTCCATCCACCCCCATCTCCATCCACCCCATCTCCATCCACCCCATCTCCATCCACCCCCATCCACCCCCATCTCCATCCACCCCATCTCCATCTACCCCCATCTCCATCCACCCCCATCTACATCCACCCCCATCTACCCCCATCTCCATCCACCCCATCCACCCCCATCTCCATCCACCCCATCTCCATATACCCCCATCTCCATCCACCCCCATCTCCATCCACCCCCATCTCCATCCACCCCATCTCCATCCACCCCCATCTCCATCCACCCCCATCTCCATCCACCCCCATCTCCATCCACCCCCATCTCCATCCACCCCCATCTACATCCACCCCCATCTACCCCCATCTCCATGCACCCCCATCTCCATCCACCCCATCCACCCCATCTCCATCCACCCCCATCTCCATCCACCCCATCTCCATCCACCCCATCTCCATCCACCCCCATCCACCCCATCTCCATCCACCCCATCTCCATCCACCCCATCTCCATCTACCCCCATCTCCATCCACCCCCATCTCCATCCACCCCCATCTCCATCCACCCCATCTCCATCCACCCCCATCTCCATCCACCCCATCTCCATCTACCCCCATCTCCATCCACCCCCATCTACATCCACCCCATCTCCATCCACCCCCATCTCCATCCACCCCCATCCACCCCATCTCCATCCACCCCCATCTCCATCCACCCCATCTACATCCACCCCCATCTCCATCCACCCCCATCCACCCCATCTCCATCCACCCCATCTCCATCCACCCCATCTCCATCCACCCCATCTCCATCCACCCCCATCTCCATCCACCCCATCTCCATCCACCCCCATCGACCCCATCTCGCCACCACCACAACAACAGCAACAGAAGCAGCAGCACCCCCACGGCATAGCATCGGACACCAAACTCACCTTCCCCGCTACGTGGCCTCGCGTGTGCTGCCAGGCTTTGACTAAACAAAACAAAAAAAAACTAACTTGCAACAGTTAGCTGCTGGACATTGCCAAGTTGTTCCGTCGTTTTCCCCTCGCTCCAGGCTAACGAACAAAGGAATTGTTGCGTCCTTCAAAGCTCCATCATCATCGTCCGCAGCAGCGGCGGCGGCCACTAAAAGGGAGGAGGCTTTCTGAGACTTAAAACTTCGAACCGTTGGTGGGTTGGTGGTTGTGACGCATTCTGACACTCCTATTCACTTAAGTTGTGACCCCCCCATCCCCTCCTCCTCCACCCCCCCAAGGATGTGATGTCATTTGCCCTCAAGTGCCAGGGGCTTACAATAGATTGGGGGGTTCTTCTCTCTCTCTTTCGCTTTTTTCCCACGAATCGCTTGCAGCGTTCCCCCCCACCCCCCCACACACACAATAACCTATGAAGGCCGGCACTGTGGCAGACAAGGGGGCTGGGGGGCTAACACCACGCCCGGCCGCCTTTGTCTCCCCAGTGGCGATGTTTACGCACCAGCACACACACACACAAACGCCAACGCGCACACACACACACACAAACCCCGAGGCTAACAAATTGAGACGAATACGCACAGATCCCTCGTACTAGCTTTTAACAAGAGTGTTGGGGAAAAGTGCTGTTCTCGAACACTTATTAAGTCCGGAGTGGCACACGAGGGTGCGTGGGCATCCAACACCACGCCCGGCCGCCTTCGTCTCCCCATTGCTGACGTTTGCACACAGCGCCAGGAAGGAGCTCGTTTAAGGCTGAGTCGACCTAGGGGGTGGAGGCCCAGGACCGGTTCAGATGATCGTCACCGGTGTTGGTCCCTGAGCGGGAATCGAACTCGGGGGGGGGGGGGGGTGTCGCCGGGTTCGGAGCGCAGCGCGCGAACCGTTACGCGCGTGCACAAAAAAAACATAGACAAAGATCCCCCGTATAGCCTCAACCGACTTGTTTGGCAAGTGCTATTAGCGAGCAGCACCTATGAAGGCCGGCACTGTGGCACACGAGGGGGTCGGGTGGTCAATACCACGCCCGGCCTCCTTTGTCTCCCCCAGTGGCCATGTTTTTACACACCGCACCAGGTACTCGTTTTAGGCTGAGTCGACCTAGTGGAGGCCCAGGACCGGTTCAGATAGATAATCGTCACCGGTGTTGGTCCCTGAGCAGGAATCGAACTCGGGGGGGTCGCCGGGTTCGGAGCGCAGCGCGCGAACCATTTCACGCGTACGTGCGCACGCGCGCACGCACGCGCATGGCAAGTGAATAATGAATAAATTCCATGCGGTGCGGAAACACACGTGCCTACACGCCAACACGTGAACAACGTGGCAATGTGTGCTGCGGTGAGATAACATGTCAAGCTTTGCTGGGGGGTGGGAGGGGGATTAAGATTTGGGGGGGCTCATACACACTGATTCGTTATAATTATCATTCTTGATTTTTGTTCATTACAAATCCATCCCAATTATTATAATCAGTAGAAGCAGCAGAAGCTTCGCTTTTAACATATCATCACCCTCCCCATAATCCATTAATCAATGCTAGATGAATCAGCAAAATCATCATAAGCAAGAACTGATGATTGTCCATCGGGAGTATTTTACGGTTCTTGTAAACTGTCGTCATCGTTATCATGACCCATTTTACAAATATGTATTCAATGTCATCATCATTAACACATTCCTGCGGAGGGAGCTGGTAGGAACGTTGGGTTACTCGGTCAATGGCCAGGGTCAACAACGGCGGCACCACGTGGTGTATTCCGCAAATATGCCCGACTGTGAGGGCGGGCACAAGCCGGCGTGAGTAGGTTAAACGTTGAGTTTTATAAGGGCACCACGGGGTGACCAGCCCTTCCCCTCCCCACCCAGCCCCACCCCCCACCCAGCCCCCAGGGGGAGGTGGGGGGTATTATTGTAATAAAATAATTGATCAGTAATGATTTGATTTGTATGTGTTCCTTACGCGATCTTACCCAAAAACCTTTATTATGATTAATATTGGTCGCGAAAGCCTACGTGTTAAACTAGCCTTTAACGTGTTATAATAATTGCCATTCACCCATTGTTTATTGTGTTGGCTACACGCAATAGCGGTACACAGAAAGGCACTCATGGGAGGTTGTTTGTCCATACTTCACCACGCTAGTCAGTGTGAACATAGCTCGCAGCATCGTGCTATGGATTTTGCACTACCCTCTGCTGTCCCACCACGTGGTTCCTTAATCCTGTTATTTTTGATTATTTCCTTTGAACCTATCTACGTGACTTTACCGAAAGACCCAATAATATGAATTCCTTAAGCCTGTGACTATCCAAACGACGTATCCAGGCTCACAGCTGCTTAGCTTCGGGCGTAAACATTATGTTGTAGTTAATCTTTTTTTGTGACAAGACACTGATTTTAGAATGTAATGCTTTCGCACATTATTGCAGCCCCACGTTATATACAAAGCGGTCTCTAAAAGCAGCTATTGCTGTTTCTACCCATAGATGTCGCTATTGGAGCAGACGTGACCGCATTGAATGAATGATAATACTGTATAATGATTGAAACCAGTGTGGTTCATTGCAAGGCACGCGGGCCACTGGCGGCCCCTGGTGGCCTCTGGCGCGGCCCCTGACATGCAGCCCCTGACAATTCACAACACGTGGGAACAGGGCCCATCCATGGAGGGGGGGGGGGGGGTCTACTGATAATGTACGTACGCATAAGAAACGGGGGGGGGGAGGGGGTGAAGCCTGGATAATAATTTGTCTACATTGGCCTTTAAATGAGCCACAGTTCAGTTTCTTCAGCTGTCAGACAAGTACTACCAGTAGAAGTGGGGCTGTGGGAGAGGTGTCACTTGTATGCCACCGTACCCCTGACTGCAGCCATCACGCAGCTCAGCAAAATAAGTGGCCAATGTACGCAACTTAATTATTTAATGCAGCCGGCGGTGGACTATCTATTAATCTTTGATCGTTTTTGCATGGATTAAATATCGGCCGTCCTATAGGATTCGGGGAGGGGGCGTCAAGCGTACGTACGCAGGTTGGGGGGGTAAAAAGTCCACGTGCGTACAGGGAGGGGGGGAGAGGTCAAGTTTTGACATAATTTTTCGTACCTACTCAATGGATGGCCCCACATCACCCCATCACCATCGTGCTGTGTTGTCAGACCCCAATGGTTTCAAATGTGTGGCGGCCCTCACACCGATGATGGCTTATCCCCTCTGAATAGTTAGTGAACAACACTGATATAAAGGAATGCAAGTCATTAATGACCGTCTTCTCCATACCATAAAACGAAAAGTTGAATCCGGTAGGTGTGTGTGTGTGAGCAGAATTTCGATAACTTTATTGACACCGGGCACGCGTTTGGGGTGCATCTTACTTTCTCCGGAGCATCTAATAATCGGGGGAATACTTAATTTGGATTTCGCAAAGTATTCCGATGCAGGAGCCTCCTCAAAATGGCTCTTGAGACTCAATGAAGACTTCCCGGGAAAATAATGAGGATCATAGGTAGCAGGGGGCAATACAGTAAAATAATTTGTTGTACAAATACTGTAGTTCTAGGCAATAATCCACTGTTGAACGAGAGTCTCCCAAAAGCGTTGAAGGAGGTCTGCACATGGAAGATTCATTCATGACAATGCGTTGTCTGTCACATTTCATCTGAAATAATTTTGTTCTTTCTTGTGGCAGTGCCTGGAGAAAACCCATGCCGGAAAGAGAGAACGTTCAAAATAGATCATCATCATCATCAGCCATGATCGATCTACTGCTGAATGAAGGCGTCCCAAAGCCTTCGCCATCTCTCACTGTCTTGCGACAATGCTTGTACGTGCCACATTAAGTTATGTGGCACGTGCAAGCACGAATTCGATTTCATCGCTCCATCTCCGCGGGAGCGGCGGGGGGGGGAGGACGTGCTTTGTCGGGACATTCCTTCGTGGGGCTGCAACTCCGATGTTAGTCTCGACGACTGACCATCATCCCTGAAAGAGACGGTGTCTCGCCAAAGCGACTCAACGGACAGTCAACATGATGCCTGCTGGCTGCGTTACCTGCGTACTATCGCAACGGCATGCAGGTCGATGTAGAGTGCGATATTCATGACCCCATCTCTGAGTGACCCACCGACCCCACCTCCAAGTAACAGGCGTGCATCTCCACCACAGCTGATATTGCTTATTCCTCATTTCTAGTGCACTCATTTATAAAGGTTGGACATGCAAGGTTAGGTAAAAAACAATTAAAACTAAAGGTTTAATTGGGGCTTGATTTACGGAGCTCAGTCCCTGGACAGTTCCAGCTGAAATTTTTAAACACTGCACGAGACAATCAGAATATTTATACTGGAGGAATCCCAGGAGCTATACAGCTCTTTTCCCACAGATGTCGAGTAAAATCAAGTCCCTGGGTCTCAGTTCCCCACGTTAACATCCCTTCTTCACATTGCATCTCTCCCTCCCATGCGTGCTCTCCCCTCTCCCCCTTCCCCTCCTTCTTCCCACCGCCCCCTCCGCCACCACCCCGCACGCTGCCGTCTCAGTCGTTACAAGGACCTAGCGTGCACTTGTGGACGCCTCTGTTGGTGCAACCACGGCCGGAACACTTTAACTCTCTCCGAGCAATGATGTGCACGCACTCTCCTCGCCACCGACCACTCGGCAGCGGTGCACCACCTGCGTCCATAGGATGATGGCACAGAAGACACTGAGCTCGTAGCGCGCCCCGCTGGGATAATATATACAAGGAACCGACTTATAGAGGCAATTATTTAGACAATAATATTATCAGCAGAAACAGGAGCAATAATAAGAGCGCAGTCGCCATCAGCTGCACCAGCACTAGCAGCAAGCTGAGAGCGTATTGAACATTAACATCAGCAGCAGTATCAACAGAGACACCAACATCTTCAGTAGCGGCGGCAGTAGCAGCAGCAGCATCAGTAGCAGCAGTATTAGCAACGGCAAAAGCATCAGTGGCAGCAGCATAAGTAATAGCATCAACAGTAGCACCACCATAATCATTATTAGTAGCTCCAGCAGCAGTATCTTAAACATCATCAGCAGTAGCAGCTGAGTCAGTAAGATCATCATCATCATAAACAGCAATAACACCAACAACAAAAGCAACAGCAAGCAGCAGCGTTCAACAGCATAACACTTCGGTGAACAGTGGATAGGGCTCAGTATGCATCAAACACACACCGGCAACTGAAAGGATGCATCGTGTCGTATGGATTCCTTTCCTATGCCGTTCCTGCAGCTGACCTTCACCCGGAGCGACTCGAAAGCATCAGGAATATAGACCAGCCGGATTTAATTATAAAATACAATCCTCCGTGCAAAACTTCCAGTGTACGGAAGAGCCGGCGTACGGAGCAGGGGTGCCGATCATCAGCCACAGCAGGTGAGAGTGCCAATCATGTATCTGTTTTATTTTGCTTGTACAGCTGGTTGTTAATCCACCGCTGGATGAATTCCCCCACGCGCCGCTTCAAATCTCGGGAATTGTTTGACCATACTTCACCACGCTGGTCGTCAGCGTGGCTTGGTGAAATTGGAGGGGACGGTCCCCGCTTATTGGTACGGCTTGGAATCGAACTCAGGCCGCCGAGTTCATAGCGCGGCGCACGCCTGTTCAGTGCTTCGTTGTTGATGAGTTAAGGACATTTGAAGTATGCAGAGGCGCAGCCCTGCAATTGCCAGCACAAGCTACTGCCTGCGGAAATGCTTACAGTAAATGTGATGGCGCTTTGAGTGGGAAATTTGTGCCAGAAATGCGGCACGTATTTAATTAAAAAAAATTGACTTGACACTCGAGAGGATTTCGCCTACTCTTCCACGCTAGTGAGACGACTATGAAGAGGCCGGGGGAGGGGTTACCCACATTTTGCCTCACCATGCGCGATCTTCCAAGCAACTAACCGATGAACATTGCTGAGAGGAGAGAGGCGGAGGGATTTAAGAAACCTGCGCCAAGGTTTCCAATGTCACGCCGAGAAATCAAACCTCTGGATCGCAAGTATAGTGCACCACAACAACATTCATTGGTGTGTGTGTGTGTGTTTTATTACGATACTTATAGTGCACTGCTTAAAACGGAATTCTTCAACAAATCTAATTCGGCTTAAGTGGTATTTCATTCTGTTCTTCACGATCAACCTTAATCAGATTACTCTAATTTTTTCTAAAATTAAGACCCTATATGAAAAAGTAATATGTGTATATACAGGGTGATTCATGCATATATGCACCATTGAAATACCAGAAATGATAGAGAATGTATTTTATTTTACAGCATCTCCACATGTCTCCCACCAATCTGAACACACACCTACATATCTTAACGCTCTCCTCTCTAAGATGTGGAGTCGTAGATTTAAAACATTTCAATCAGCTCTTCAGAAGACTTAAGGCCGTATGACTGATGGGATGTGTGCAAAATACTTTCATATTTTTTGTGGTCAGATAAGTGGAGGCATTTTGTCTGCTTAGAGGATACTGTAGTCGTAAGAGGATCATAAATCAATGATGTATCTATAAATGGATCCCCCCTTTAAAAAAAAACAATCGATAATTGGAAACAGATTAAACTCTGTTGTGAACCTCGGGTGGGAAAATGCAACGAATCAGATTAAAGCAGATTCCCCAGCTCACGCTAGCGTGCATACTGTGTATGTATATTGAACTTCTTTCGCACCGTACGTAAACAACCGTGCTAATCGCGTGAGTCAGGAATCCTGGCCCGCAATTCGTGTACCGTACAGTAATGTCGTGTGTTAAAGGTTACCCTTTTGGCAGCCACAGGACGTGCTACCATCAGAAAAGGAATAAATGACAATTCGTTCAAGTGAGAATATTTGAAAATCTGAATATTTATTTATACTGGAGGAATCAGATGAGTTTAGAGCTCTTTTTCACAGATGTCTAGTCGGATCGTCGTGGGATTCCAGTACGGGATGGATAGTGAATGTTTCCACCTCTAACAGTCGATCATTGTAGTAAGAGGTGCTTAAAGGTTTAACATGGACATGGGATAGTCTGGCTCCCTCCATCGGAATGTGGAGTGCTACCGCCAATACACAGCGCTTGTTTGAGCCAGGGAGGCATTTTGATATTATGGCTTTGAATTATAAAGCGTGATTCTAAATTTCGGAGTGTTCACAATTGTTTCTTAAATTACAGGATGTAAATATAAATAAACTGCAAGAAATAATTTGAGCAATACCATAATTGATGTTTGTAAACATCTCCATCAAGAAATCGCATCCCGAGTCACTCAATAATTAGCAAAACGTTACCCGGCTGAAATCGTGATTTCTATCCACAGGTAATGGTCATGTCACTTATTTCAAAATAAATATGATAATCAAAATAATTTACAACCCTGTGTCAATCCACTGCTGGATGATGGCCTCCCCATGCCGTGCCTGTCATGGGGGATGTTTGACCATACTTTACCCTGTTCAGGGGCGGATTGGTGAAGAAGTTGGGAAGTGGGGGCGGGGAGGTCACTGATGGTAGCAGTGGCCAGGAATCGAACTCAGGACGCCGGTTATAAGTTTTTATTTCAAATTGAATATCACCCCCTATTCAAGCGGATGTTAAAACATTGAGTCGAACTCATGAGGATCATTAATAGGTAGGACCTGTTGGATGACAGTGGAGTGGTCACTACATAATTTGGCCCATTTAAAAAGAGAATTGACTCAAAGTGTGTAGTTTTTTCTTTCCAAAACTGCATTTGCACTGTATGACTATATAGCGACGTTGACAACATGAAAGTTATGCCAATGATTTGGGGGTGCCTTCATCCAGTAGTGGATATATCTTGGTTGCTGATGATGAAGGTGGTGTTATTGTAAAATGTATTTTTTTATCTGTGATTGCACACAACTGCAATGGGCAAGCCCTCCACTTGTTCACTCATTTGTGGTAGAGGGGGAACCCCATAATTGGAGTAACCTTCTAATGTGATGTGTTTGTTTTAAAGAGTACATAATTGATGGAATGCTTTTGAAAAGTGAATGACATAACCAGTTGGACACCTTTATGAATCATTCAGTTTGTATTATTGCACGTGTCTGATATGATTTGGAAGTCAACGGGCCAAGGTCATGCTACAAAATAGACGGGCGAGTTTGATTTTCTGTTGAGGGCAACCTAAGATGACGATGTGCAGAGAGGCAAAGACAATCTACAGGGTGGCCCAAAAGCCAGGACACACAGGATTATGATATGTATTTAAGCAAATCAGAGTTATTTAATTTAACAAATGTTACATTCATGCGTGCAAATTAATTGAGGACTTTTTTTTTGTTTCAAATTACAGGTGGAATCTCTGAACATTCATCAAATATGTTTTGTCAATTTTATTTCAATTTCTAAATGTCATCTGAAATGGATTAACAAACATGGTATTAATAATCATAACACAAAAGTTCAACACAATCCTGGTACCTGATCGTAGTATTGTACAACAAAGGAATTCCTGCCAACCGCACAATGTGGCAAACCTAGCTTCAACATCCATGCCCCCGCCTTCACCAACACTTACAAACCAGCACGGTGAAGTATGGTCAAATAAACAACCCACTACCCGCATGACATTGGGCGAGACACTCATCCAGATTGTGGCTTGACAATAAATGGCTGTAAGTGTACGTCTGCAATGATGACACTTCAGTAGAATTGGTTTAGTGGGTGCTGATGACGGAGTGACGTGGAAAGGGCAGCTGGAGCTCGCCTTGGTGGGATTGAACGGTGGCGAGATTGCACGAACCGTGGACACGATTGCATCGCGCCTCTGCTTGTACGTTGTCGGCACCAGGGCGTGCGTCATGGCGCAGGTGCTGGAGTCAGCGGCTCAGTCGTCGCAAGGGGGGCCGCCCCCCCGTGAGAGCGGAGGACTCCCCGAAGAGTCGCCCAACATGCTGGTCTACAGGAAGGTGAGCCCTGCGTACCCCCGCCAATCTCCACACCTTTACGCCAGCGGTGGGGTAACCCCTTTCATTACTGACGGCCGAATGGCACGAACAAATGGCTTTGGTGGGCCACACACTATGCGCGTTAACACACGTATCTCAATTGGGATTACACAGGGTAATCATCGCCCCCTACTGGCATACTAATGCCCACCTACAGGTCGGTGCTCATTCATTTTGTGCTGCACAAGGATAGCTGCCACGGAGGGGGGGGGGGGTGCCCTTGAAATTATTAGAAATAAAATGTGACGTACGGCGCTTTGAGATGCTGAGGCATTCAAGCAAGTTCCATGTACTCTAAACGAAAGGACTATTTTTTTTATGTTGTCCAATGACGCAAAAAACTGCGAAAAATTACGGCAGAATGCAGAGGGTTATCGCAGTGATAGAGTTGGCTGCGCTAAAATTCCAAACACGGTATTCCAGGTCGAAAATAAATCCTAACATCCAATCAGTGCGGCTAACATGCCTGCAGTGACAGATGAAGATTGTTTGCTGGCCGTTTCTCTCTAGCGTATGGCAAGTCTGTGCAAATCACACGTCCCAGTTTAAGTCTGTGAGCCATGGGATAGCTTCGCGAGTTAGCGCGACTAATCCTGCACAGTCCACCGGAGAACGGGGCGTAGGATGCGGTTGTTCGCGATGCGGGTTCCATTGTCTGGTTCGGGTTGCCGCAGTCACACTGTGGGTTATCTTTAGGTCTCCACTTGTGGATGAGGAGGTGTGTGGGCGTAGTCATACTGTGGGTTGTCTTTAGGTCTCCACTTGTGGAGGACGTGGAGGACGAGGTGTGTGGGCGCAGCAGCGACCAGTTGCTGCTCTGAAGCGGCTGATGGAGCACCGTTAGTGTTCTTGGCAGATGAAAGCCGCGCGGAGCAATGGTTGGGTCGTCGACAAGGATTTTATTTGGAATCTCCGCAGAACTCGATAGTGTTAGCGAGCGGTCTTCCGTTGACCCCGTGTCATCCAAAATAGTTTCGAAATAGCGGGGCCTCACGTGAGCACGAAACGCAGATTTCCCAGACTTTGTTTTATGCGGTGCTCTCTGTACCAACAGCCACTCTCTCGCTCGCTTAAAAAAGACCCCGTGGCCAGCTTCACAAGGGCCGTGCCTGTGATTACACACGTGGGTTCCCTGTCGGCAATCACATTGCTGATTGTACAATTAGGGCCTCCTTGGCATGCTCGCTGGGTACAGCGGAAAGGTGTGTGTGTGTGGTTGGTTGCATTCAGTGAGCCAGCGCTGTCAAGTATGTCGTCCGTCCTTTACAGGTGAAAGGTACTTGCTTGCTCACGCCAAAGGGCCTCTGCTAGAGGAAGTTTCAGAGATCCCATCTCTAGATGGTATATTGCCTTCGTTTACATGCTGGCAATTCGTCTTGGATGAGGTGGGAATACCCACACTTTACCCCACCACACACGGCCTTCTAGCTGTGGTGTAAGCGAGTCTCTTAAAGCCTAGCGATGTTTCAATTCCCGCGCCAAGAGATTGAATCTAGTGGGTAACCTCTTGGTGGCAAGCCCAGTGTGCTGATTATCGCACCGCGAAAACGTTTCCACACTTGTGTGTCATCGAAATCCGCCAGCGTGTCCCTTACTCTAATCGGGCTGTGCTTTACCTCTGCCGGGTGTCCCAGCAAATAAGATATGGGCCAACAAGTTTCCCGCCTTCGTTGCTGGCGTAGATCTTGTTTTGCAAGTATTGCAGTAGGTCTCTGGAGCCCTAAATATGTATTTCACACTGGCTTTTGAGCTTCCAAATATGAGGTGATTGCTGCCGTGCCTACATGACCTCGCCTGGTCCCCGGAGACGTCAATGTTTCTGACACGTGTCACGTCCGAGTAATGGCACACTGTTTTGTTTGCACCCTGGAAATTTCACGCCTTCTTTGTTCAGCTTGTGTTGGTGTGTGTTCACACATGGGTGCACTTGACAAGCAGGTCGACTCAGCCTTAGATGCGTATGCGGCACGGTGTGTAAACGTCAACACTGTGGAGACAGCCAGCCGGGTGTAGTATGAGCCATCACTCCTCATGTACCGTGCCGGCCTTCATAGGTGCTCGCCAACAACACTTGCCCCAACAGTCTGGTCAAGGCTATACGGTGGATCTTTATCTTTGTGTGCTTAACCACGTGTACAAATCGCGTGTGTGTGTGTGTCTGGTCTTCGAAACAAACTCGCTTTCTTGTGTTCTGTCAAACTGCACGTGCATTGATTCGTTTGTGAGGAGCGCTCCCTTGTCTTCCCATTCAGACGCATCTTGGGGTTTAAATTAATAATAGGTTTGGCTGCTCACTCTGCGCGCATGTCATTACATTGTACAAAGGCAGTGCAGCAATCAACATTTTAACCTGGCCGTATTTCTCAATGTACGCTTGTTCTCTGTGGGCTTTGCACTGTGGCCACGTGTGTATTTGTACGAGCCAGTGCATTCATATTAATATCATATATGAGCAACCAAACATGCACTAATTGGAGGCACGTGGGAATTTCAGAAATTGCGGTGGGACCGACATAGCACTGAACCCCTTGAAGTACGCTGTAAAAGCAGGGATGGATTTTAGTGACACGTGAAATGGATTCCAATCGGATGCGCTCTGTATCAGTGGTTCTGACCTCCATTCCATGCGAACCACCCAGCAATCCAGATTTTCATGGAGCAACGCTGCGAGAGCAGCATTGATAGTAGTAAGTGTGTAGTGACTCTTAATCGGTATGCAATATACATCTTGTGTCGGCGACATAATTAACATTTTTGATTCATATATGGTGCGTGTAATCGGAATATATGACCCATTCGGCTACTAGAGGCCACTATAACGCTTTATGTTATTGTTAACTGCTTTATTTTCAAGGACCTTTGTCAATCCACTGCTGAATGAAGAGCCTCTCACACTTTGTAGATATGGCGCTTGTTTGACCATACTTCACCACGCCGGTTTGAGCCGGTTATCGCCCAGGACCGGTTTAGATAGGACCCCCACTGATGTTAGCCATGGCTGGGAAACGATCTAACGTCACGAGGTTAGGTCAATGTTCTGTCTACTTTGTTATTATTTTTGGGAAAAAATTACAACGTGAAAATTAAAAATTGGCAATCTTCATATTATAAAAGTCCGGCGTTCTGTTTGACCGTTTGCCCATCAGCTAAATTATAAGAGCCTTTCAGAAGGCCTGAATCAAAAAGTTATAGAAAGTGGACCCCCCCCCCCAGATATGGGGGTAGAAAGTTAATCCAACACGTTTACAAACATTGTTGACCCCCCACTCCATCTTCTATTACTAGAATTTCGGTGGCCTGTGGAGGGCTTCTTGGTGCTTCGCACATTGCCCTTCACCCCCACTAATATCCTCTTCTTCCCCCCCCCCAAATGTGTGCAGATACCACTGGGTTGTACCTCAAAGTTAATTAGATATTTTTATTTGACCCTTCTTAATGACCGCAACTATCAACACTCTAAATAAATGCTAAATAAATGGAAAATTATATATTTCTGGATAATGAATGAAACAATAATTAGATTGATCATACTGTTCGTGGGATTCATCAGTCTTCCAAGTGCCAAATTGGTCTTCTTGATTTCTTGAAAATTGAAGCGTCTAATGCAAAGGGAAATGTAAAAAAAAATGATTTTCGGTGAAGGTATTTTACTCGCTAGTGCTGACGCACAGTATTATTTAAAAAGAGCAACACCTGTTTACTACCAGCCCTGACCAAACGAAACCGACCATTCAGACGAAGACAAGTCTGAACAGTGGGGGGGGGGGGGGGTCAGACAGATGTCAGCATATATGCCTACAAAATTAACTTTTTTGGGGGGGCTGACGATTGTTGTAAACCTGTTGATCAACTTTTTACCCTCACATCTGGCGGGAGGGGGGTCCACTTTCCATAACTTTTTGATTCAGGCCTTCTGAAAGGCTCTTATCATGTAGTTCACAGACAAACTAATCACTGGGCTTTTAAAATAAGAAAATGATAATAAAAATGAATGTCCTTTATTCATGTACAGTAGCAAAGCCTCGCTGAGTTTTGAGACTTTTTTTCAGAATGATCTTGAATTGCGATTTTTGGTTATTTTCACTTATCAAGTGTTCGACTTTCATGTGGAAGGAAACCGGAGAGCCTGGAGAAAACCCATCACGTGTACTCAGGGATACCGCTCAAAGCACTGACCAGATGGATTCTAAAATCAATTTCTGTATTGCCATCTCCTGTACACCCAGTCTAGAACATCTCAGACACCTGATACACTGCATTCCCAGGCAATCTCGTATCAAAGTACTAATCAGGCATGATCCCTACTTAGCTTCATAGATTTGACGAGATCTGGCACATTCAGGATAATTTGGTCATAGTAAAGTACTGTATTGGCAGACATGTGTAAGAGATACATGAAATCTATCGTATAATTCCGGTTTTAAGGGTTTTAAGGGATGCCAGCACAAACACGTAACAATAACTACTCAATCATTACGAACTCCTTGGGTTTGATCTTCCATGGAGCTCGTTGGTCAACCCTAAATCGCATCTGCAAAAACCATGGCAGATACGGATACCTGATGCACAAATTGAAAATAAAAAACTCTCCAGTAGTGTGCGACTGTGGTCATCCAGAACAGACCGTACAACGTATAACGACGCAATGCCCCGATCCACACATACGAAGGAGACATCACAGCGATAACACTCCACTGCTCCTGAAGCGGCCGTCTGGCCTGACCACTTGAATGTGAAATGGTAGTTGTTGCTCTGCATCGACATCAGCCATACGAAAGAAGATGACGGGCAATTTTATGGGGGTGACAATTGTTTAAATGAGACGAGCAGTGGCACAGTGGCGAGCGCACTGCACTTTGAATCCACCAACCTAAGATCAATTCCCAACCACGGATGACATCAGTGCAGAGCGATATACAAAACCGAATTGTGCCCCTCACCTTACCAGCCCATAACCACTAACACAGTTTGGTGAAGTATGGTCAAACAACCCCTGCGGTCAAATGATGTGCAGAGGCCTTCATCCAGCAGTGGACTGACAAGAGTGTTGCTAATTATTATTAATTATAAAATAGACTACCGGTGACCCTTGCTTGCGGGCAATGCTTTGGAGTCCCCGCGGGATGGGCTGACGCCGTTAATTCAATGCAGTAGTAAAATGTCACACCGTGCACTGTTCAATATTTCTAAGCTTTCATTTGGTCAATGGTACTTATTTTCGGGAACAAAAAACCCCAACCCCCTCTTTTTTTTGTTATTTAATATTTAATGGAAATGGACAAAACGCGCTGTTATTGATTGTGCCGCCCGTGAATGCCAGCTGTATTGAATTCACTCGCAGTGTCGTTGTCTCAGTGGCGTTTCTGTGTGCCTCGTGTTCGACAGTCGCCCCCTCACCACGCTGCCTGCTTGTCATTTCTCCCAACGTGATTATGGTCACGTGGACACAACAGAAACGATGATAAGCCCCTGTCTTCACTGCCCCCCACCCCCTCATACGCATGCCCCCCCCCTTATTTTGCCCAGCATCTTGAGACCCGGTTTACATTGGGATGCTCTATAACAATCATATTGCAATTGTAACAATGCCGTATTGTTGCATCCGTCATGTTAATACCGGCAGAGCAATGTGTATTCAATATTTGTTATGACCAGATGGATACACATTTACCTACCAGTCAGCAAATAGATTGTTGGTCGTGAGCTGTGATGAATCGCTCATTATGTCCATCGCTCGATTAAATGTGTTACAAATGCAATTCAATGGCAATACCATTTTTTATATACCTCAGATAAGCTGTAAAATGTACAAAAACCCAATATATTTGTCAATAGCATTGCCCTAAAGAGGAAAAGAATATATAATAGGCGACGTTTTGGAAAATGCCGCTTCTCTGTGAGTGGTGACGCGGCCCAACAGTAACGCGTTCGCCGCTTGTTCCAGAGGCTCGCGGTTCGAATCCTACGACTGCCTTGATTAATACTGCGGGTAAGGTAACCATGATAATACTACGCGTCGCCTGCTTCCCATGGGACGAGGACATTGTGTGCCAACGTCAAGGTAAAAATTCGCCAAATTTTTTAAGTACCCACAAATGACTCAATTCCGATTACAGACACACACACACAGCAATCATCGCCCCCGACTGGCAGACCAATGGCCCAGGTCACTTTTGCAATGAAATTACTGTATTCTGGTAACTTGAGTTCTCACATGGTTAAAGAAAATAAACTTGAAACCTGAAACTATTGAGCAGAGAGAGGCTATGAAGAAGGGCCATTACACCAAAAGGTCACTTATTAGATATTGTTTTGTCTCGTTAGGGCAGTGCTGTTGATATATGTGTGTTGAGTTTTGGTCACTTGTGTATGTATACCACTGCCAAGGCAATCTCAGAAATTTTTAGATTTTTTTTAAAAAAATGTACAGTAATGTAAAGGAAAAGTTTCGCAGAAGTGCACGCGTTTATTGGTGGCCCTCAACCGGTGATGGAAACTCCACATTTCCACGAAGACGGCAATTACTGTTAATAGAATGACCACCGTCATAATTACACAAAGTGGTGCTCATTGTTATTTACTGAGTGATGATTTGCCTGAAGATGGCAGTGAACCATTAATCCAACTGAGCGTGTTAAAATTAGAAACGCAGTGTTTTTGCCACCTCGCAAACATTGCCCTCCAGTACCCGATTAGTATGGCTAAGATGCTTGCAGTGATGCATGGATATCGTTTGGTGCCATTTGGAAGTGGTAGGCCCCATGTATGATGTCCCAGCCCACAGGCCATAGGGTCTCCAACCCTGTTTTACCGTGACCCTATAGAATAAAACATGACTCAAACGAAATGACAATTTAAACATGTTGAGTACAATTGTAATGTGGCAATATTAATACGTAAGTTATGATGGGCGACTGACACGTGTCCACACATTCCCAGAATTTACAGCACTCGGCAGAAACATCTCCAGACAGTCAGTGTGTCGCTGTCGTTCTTGCGATAAAAAAAACGATAATCCAATGCTATCGTGTGTGTCACGTTTTACTTGATTATGCTAACTGTAATACCCATAACAAGCAAACATGACAAACAATCACACCTAAACACAACACAAAGTCAGGAAACCGAAAATCGTAGACACCCTATACTGCACGCAGTGTAATATATATATGTGTGTGCTATAAACGGAACTGTTTGTTTTCCTGCGTAATATCCTCACATGATGTTGCACAGATTCAAATAGATTTTCTTTATTTCAGCAGGAAGAGCTGCTAGGCTCGATTTCACGGGCGTCCTGTGATCGCACACGTTATACAGTACAGATCTTAGTGACACACGCACGGTTACATAGGCCGTGATGCCAAACATCAAGTAGTGATACATTTTCACAGGTCTATGGCAACCCTGTGAATGACAAATTGTCCCTAACAAACTGCTCAGGTCGTTGAATGTGGTTTCTGTGCCTTAGAGATAAGATGCTGGGATGTGGAATTCAGAGGCCACCTTTGTGAGGATGCTTTCTGACAACGACGTTACTTATCACCAAACACGGGTTACCCGAGTGTGGATGACATTGGCTCTGGTTGTAAGGAATGAAATACCATACTTTGAAAATCCCCAGTCCAATTTCCCTCCAACCTCGGAAGGCCGGCGCCTGTTCCCCTCTGGCTCATGGGCCCAGGTGCAGTTGCACCGCCCGCACACTCGATAGCTAGGCCTCTGAGCCAAAAGGTCGGACTTTCTGCCCGCTGAAATGTGTTCAATGGTCGTGCTCAAAAACAACAATACAAAGACAACGATCCCCTGGATAGCCTTAATAGAATTTTTGGGCCAAGTGCTGATAAGCAAGCACCTATGATTGCCGGCACGGTACACGAAGGGGTGGGTGGTCAGTCTCACGCCCGACCGCCTTTGCCTCCCTCAGCGGTGATGTTTACAAACCGCACAATGTACCCACCACCACCACCAACAACACGCACACACAAGCAGCATGAGATCATTATCTCATTTATAATAATAAATAGCAGGATGTCTAGGTCTTTTGTTTTAGGGTTATTTCCGCTTTTAAAAACAAGACATTCCATACCTAATTTTCAATTATGCTCACATAACGGTGCTATCCGAGTGATATGCTTTGATAACACCTTCAGAGCCTTTGGTGGCTATGTGTGGTTACACGTTTGTTGTGATGGGAAGGCATTTTGGAAGCCTCTGTGGGGCAGTTCTAGATTTCAAATGCTCCGATGGATTATCCCTTTCAAGTTACGGTGTTATTATTGTTTTGGAGATCAAATGCCAACGAAAGGGCTTTGCCGAGCACAATAAAATGCGTGGCATTTCAAGTTTAGGTTTTGTATAGGGTGCTGCAGATGTGTTGTCGTCGTAATCAATGGATCATAACGGGACCGAAAAAAATCACGTCGCAATATAAGGGGATTTTAAAATTCTTAACGCATCCCATAAAATATACTGCAAAAATCTTCAATGTAATGTGGTGCAGTGCATATGATTTATAGTCAGCACGAAAATCTCCCCGGATATTTCTTTGTCAGGGCAAAGGTCTAGGAAAAGGGAATGTGCCAGTAACAAGTAGCCTGGAGCAAACATTGGTAATGTATGATCATAAAACACAAGCAAAGTGCGCTGGACACAAAGTGAGCAAGATGAACACATATCTACTGCCCACAGGCGATGACATTACAGGGGACGTCCGTTGAAAATTTTTAATTCCGCTCAGTGCTTCTTAAGATCGTCGTTTGTGCGTGTTTTAAGCGCGCGCGTCTCTTTGCTTCACGCGACCTTATAGTGCACTTAGCCTGGCACAAGCGCCGTGGCGATGTCACCGCCACCCAGTGGTGAATGGCGGTTGTTTTTGTCTCTTTGCGAATGTGGGAAGCAGTGGCACGGTTGTTTAGTGCACTCTGCTACAAACCTGGTGACCTTAGTTTCATTCCCAGCCACCGCTGACATCAGTTGTGAGAAATATCGGACTTGGTCCTGGGCCTCCCCTAGATCAACTCAGCTTTAAATCAGTGCCTTTTGCAGTGTGCAACGATCATCACTTGGGAGACAAAGACGGCCTGGCATGGTCCTTGCCACACCATCCTCTTGTGCTATCCTTAATAGGAGTTTGATAGCAGCACCCGCCCCAACAGTCTATTAGGACTACATAGTTTTATGTGTGTGGGTGGGGAGCGGTGGCGAAGTGGCTACAAACCCGACCACCCGCGTTAGATTCCTCCTCATAGCCAACATCGATGATGATTCTGCCTTAAATGGGTGCAGTGTGTAAAACATCGCCACTGTGGTGCTGGCCTCCCACCCCCTCGTGTGCCGTGCGAACCTTCATAGGTGCCCGCTAACATCACTTGCCCCAACAGTCTGTTGGAAGATCTTCGTCTTTGTTGTAGTGGTTACGTTATTGCCCTATGATCCTGGCGATCAAAGTTCAATTCGTAGCCACACCAGAGCACCAGCAGTGACTGCCTAACTGAACCTAGCCTGGGCATCCGCGAAGCTGAGTGATCCTAAAACGATTTTCCAAACGTGGAGTCAACACCACTGCCTGAGAGACAAAGGCATCTGGGCACGGTGTTGGCCTTACCACACCTATTGTGTGACACGCCATATCTCCTAATAGATGCCTACTGACCCCACTTGCTCTGACAATATGTATGATTTTAAAGTAGGACCTTAGTAGAGCACGACGTCGCATATCCGACCGTCACACCACTCATTGTATAATAGCCCACACCCGGGGGAGGATCTCTGCGTGACATGGCCGTCATTTTCTCTAAATGCTCACAGATCTGACCTTAATCTCGCCTACATTCGCTCACTTTTAAAGCACGGTCGAGCATTGTCCCCACCTTTAGCTTGCGCTTTATCCATGTCCACGTAACCTACATGCGCACGATGGTGTCACATAGAAATTCTGTATGGGTTGTTCATCCATTAGTCATTTTCACATATCTGCCTACGCCCCAGTAGTCCCAAGCGCGTCGAGGATACGTGATGCTGTACTGTACCCGCAACATCACACGGACAGAGAGGATTTGTGACCTCCCATTAAGCCACACGGACTGCCGGGGCGAGTGCTAAGAGCCAGCAACTTATTGCTCTAACGTCAGAGCGATATACACCGAGCCGGATACCAGGCGTTGTATCCTAGCACGCCGAAGCGAAGTGCCCGCATTGCCTATCGCATTGGCGTTCTCGTCTGGTGTTTGGCGTTGTGGGGTTGCGACGCAGCAGTAAAGGATGCTCAGCTTCCCAAAGCGTTTCTCTGCGCTTTCCAGGCTGCCGGGGTGATGAATGGCCTTTGTGATGTGAGGACGGATCGCTTGTTTGTGTGTGCTTGTGCGTGTTTTTTTTTTAGATCGGGGAGCGGTAGTGTAGCGGTTAGTGCGCTGCGCAATGAGCTCAGCGACCCGGGTTCGATTCCCCGCTCAAGGCCAACACCAGTGGCAATTTTTTTTAAGAAGGCCTGGGCCTCCCCTAGGTCGACTCAGCCTCAAATGAGTGCCTGGTGCGGTGTGTAAACATCGCCACTGGGGCGACAAAGGCGGTCGGGCGTGGTGCTGGCCACCCACCCCCTCGTGTACCGTTGCGACCTTCATAGGTGCCCGCTAACAGCACTTGCCCCTACAGTTTGTTAAGGCTATACGGGGGAGTTTTGTCTTTGTCTTGTTGTTTGTGAGAGAGAGAGAGCGATAGGGTGCTCTTTTTAAACATTTGGAGTCCCAGCAGTTGTGTTACCTTCTATAGAGGTGCTTTTGAATTTCACCTGTCCAACTGTGCACACACAATACGAACAGTAACAGCCTTTCATTTTTTTCACGAAATTATTGGTATTTGACCAGGTAAGACCCACTGAGCTATACAGATTTTTTTCAGAAACGACCTACTCACAAATGATAGCTCAACGAAGTAGCTTATCAAGTGGAAATATATAGCAGCCAAATACTCTAAACGCATGTTGCTAAATGTGAAAGGAAAACCGGAGGACCCGGAGGAAAAATCCACGCGGCCATGGGGAGAACACGCAATTTTTACACTTATTATTTCTACTACAGTACAGGGCGCCACGGTAGAGAGATGTTAACTACCTCGCTTGGTATACAAGAAGTCGCGTGGGTTCGATCCCGACCCTGACGTCTGCTGTATATTTAGAGTTAGCATGCCCTCTCTCTCTCTTTCCCTGTGGTCGCGTGGATTCTTCTCCGGGTCCTCCGGTTTTTCCCTCTACAGAAACACGCGTTTAGAGTTTTTAGCTGCTATACATTTTCACGTGATAAGCCACTTCGTTGAGAAATCATGTGTGACCAGGTCGCTTCTGAAAAAAGTTCTATATGATAGTTCATTGGGCCTTACCGAGAAAAAATTATAGTTTATATTTTAATCGTTTTTAAAACATTCGAAAATGTCACGCTGCGCACCCTCAGGGACACGTGCAACATAAGTTTTATATACAAACTCCTTATTCCCATACATGTTACCCAAAATATTAATTAACTTTATGAAACCATTCTTCCTCGCCCTTGAGTTTGGTTTCATGTGAACGGGAAGTGGAGAGTGCAACATGTCTAAAATCCCCACGTGAGTGGCACGGTGAACATTTTTTTGGTCACGGTTTTTTTTACTTGGGTCAAAGGTTGATGATTATCAATGCCATCGGTTGCTGGATGCTTCTGGTCAGAACGAGCCCTTGCTTGACCTGTGTATGTAAGTGCTGTGATTGACAAACTGACTCACAGACAAATCACTTTTATTTTATCATGTATATATGTTTGTCAATGTACACTGTATATCAAGTCAAAGACAAAGTACTGTCTTCGCACAAGAATTTGGCATTTCATGCATTCATTGGCACTCCTACCTATGACAAGGACATGTCACGCCATAGGAAAACCACTCTTGGCTTCTCACAAAGTGGTACTAGTTTTATTGACCATGAAAGGGTGTGATGCGCTGAGTGGACCTCCAACCTGGATTTTAATTCACATCGCAATTGTGAGTGGGATTGTCAATATCGCTGGGTGAAGTTTTCCAACTTAAACAGACATGAGGTAGCACAATCTCGTGGAAATTAAATGCTCTCTGTATGTACATGTAGATACATATTGAATATTGTATCGTTTAAGCCGCATCGTGTTGCACGTTGAGTGAAAATTACGCACTTTGACCTATTTACAAAAAAATGTGGCCATTGATAAGGGGGTGATGGGAAGCATTATTATACCACTAGCCTTTTGCCTGTCCTAGGACGGAAGCTGTAATATTTACGAAACATTTGATTAGAGTATAATTGTATCTTTTGTAAATTTAATGGCAGTGTATCTTGCACAGAGGTATGTCATCAAACACTTCACTGCATTTCGCTGTAGCACTGTATTAATGGGAGTGATTATTGCACGAAACTAAGTCATAAAACGCCTCACTTTATGTCACTGTAGCACTGTATATAACTGACATTCAATTTGTTCAAATTCACTGCTCAGATACTTTATTCTCTTCTGCTTTCGGTCGCCGGGGTTGAAATTAATAGGAAATCCATACAATAGCTGGAAAATCACCGATAAATGTCTATTTTACCATAATGTAGAAGCATAACTTCGACTTACCTTTTGTCTCAAGTGCTGAAGAAATAAATAAAGACACCAAATCCACTTTGTTGCTGGGTATATTTATTTATTAGATTCACTGTCAATAAAGAAACGTGAAACTTAACGCGAATTTGCGAAGAAAAAAATATTTCCACTCCACCTTCTTCTGCGTGAGTGTAAAAATCCACCCGCTCATGAATATTAATGACGGGGGGGGGGGGGTGCGGCATGTGGAGTGACGTCAAGCGCGGAACACACAAACAGACATTCTTGGCTCATTATAGTAGTAATTATGATTTTTTTGGGTGTAATGCTCCACAGTAAAGTAATATAATTGTCACATTTTTCAAGTACATTGTGTTCTGATGAAAGCCAACAGCACTGATACCAACGAGTGAGAGAAGAGTTATATTAAAAGGAAAGTAACTATTCAACATGTGCAAAATGTATTAATAATTCACCATCATCATAATCATCACCATCAGCAATGATCACTTCACTGCAAAATGTCGCAAACTTTCGGGATCCTGTGATGTAATAATCCACACTCAGCAACTTCACACGAGCTGATTTCATCACCCCATCTCCATGGCAGGCGTCATTTCGGGTGCGTTCAAGAGCAATTTCCTGAGTCTCTTTTCCGGTTCTTTCATTGGGATATCTGACCAATTATATTAATTAGTGTTTGACATTCGAAAAAAAAGATGTTGGAGTGCCCAAAGAAAACCTGCGCATATGAGGGGATTAATACTCAAAGTGCCACTCTGAAGGATTCATGAATCCAATTGTCATATCACAATGTCGCACCCAACGCATTTGGGAGTTCCTACGCATTTGGGAGTTGCACAAATCTCCGTCCGATCCACCAACCCTTGCCTCTTACAGAGCTGTGTTTTCATAAATGCATCGCCGCCGCAACCTGTAAAAGGTGCTGCACAAGATGGTGCTCTGCTTTCTGCTCTTGACATGTGCTCCCTGACTGTTTATTTTTTACAAGTGCACAAAATCGCAAAAAAATACAAAATCAGCGTTTTTGACATTTGCGTAATACATACAGTTTTGACCTTGAACACGTGAAGGGTCTTGTTAATGGCATATCACGTTGGCCTCAGAAGAATTCCACATACGTCACAGGCGACACGTCGGGATTCATGCATTATATATATGATGCACCGCTGTATTGCATTAGACAAACTGAATGTGATACTATTGTGGCAACAGTTACCGATCAGTGATACAAGTTAATTCATTTATTTCTTTAACAAACTACATTTCGCTGGAATTGAGTTTAACGATGCTGGCGAATTCAATGAGAAGTCTCCGCTTTGTGTTTCGTCCGTCACACCCACAATGCAATTTTCAAGTGGGCAGTCACATGGGCAGACTTGAATCGGTTTAGACAACGTCATAGCAAAAAGAGTAAATAATAATGGTAATACGTAATTTACAGCCTCTTTGTCAATCTACCGATAGTGGATGAAGGCCATACTTCACCATGCTAGTCAGTGCGAGCTGGTGAACGGGAGGCCCAGGACCAGTTCAGATATCGCTCGCCACTGATGTTAACTGTGGCGGGGAATCCAACTCAGGTCGCCGGATTCAAAGCGTAGTTTGTTAACCCAAGTCTAAGAATCTCCCTGCTCAAACAAGCAATGGGGCAGGGATGATTACCATTGTTGGTCCTGAGTAGTGGAAATTGCACATTCCCGTGGCAGGATCCAACGTATTATTCCTATTATCTTGAGGGTTATCCACGATATTACTTAATTTCTATGCGAGAAGAAATTGCAGATAATCGCGGATAATGGAATCAAATTTGCCGACGGACTCCTCGTATCTGTGAAAATGTTGCGAATAATCGGAAGCCATTCTGCAGTGTAGAATGGGAAAAATGTGGATAATTACAGATAACTAGAAGAATAGCGGTGCAGGTAAGATGCGTTTTTGTGGACTTGTGGTTTCGTGGATAATATGAGTCGTGAGTATTACACTTGCGGATAAGAGGAGTTATTTAATACAAAATTAAGTTGACGTCCAACTGTGAATACCAACTCTTGCGACTGCGAGTCGAACACTCACCGCATCGCAGTCAGGCATCGCAATAACTCTGGATTAAGCAGTGATGGGATTGATACATTCCGCAAGCCCAGGCAGGTTGTTTATAATTAGCCCAGTACTGCAACGGTGTGGCCAGAATCGGACACACGGTAATATTGGCCAAGTCGTCAACGATTTTAAACTCACTTATCCGTGACTAATTCGCCATCTTCTCCCGTTAAAACTTCCGCGGATTGTGGCTTGCCTTGCGGACGTGCTAACGAGCCTGCAACGTCGCGGTGTGGGTTATGAAGCATTAGGGGCCGTCCATAAATGACGTCACGCGATTTTGGGCGATTTTTGACCCCCCCCCTCGTCACACGGCGTCACAAAAAGTCAGACCCCCCCTCTTAAATATGACGTCACAAAGCCCTCCCCCCCCCCCCCCACACAAAAAAATGCTTAAAATCGCTTTCAACTATTGTCATTGTAGTGCGTATTTAATGTGCCGCTGCACTCTGATGCTGTAGAAAACATTGATTAAAAAGTCGATTTAATTAAGTAGAACGTGTTGTCTATATTTATTTAAAGTTGCGCATTTTTATGTGAAGTCACATTTCTCAAACCCTCCCCCTCGTCACATATCGTCACAATTGTCTGACCCTCCCCCCCCCCCCCTTACGTGCGTGACGTCATTTATGGACGGCCCCTTAATACGTTGTAATTGTTCCCGTGGAGGACAGGCGCGAGGTTACGGCCCCGTGCACTGCACATTCGGTCCCAGAGAGGCTTACGTGATCCCGTCGTACTAATTATTACCCAGAGTTCACTGACATTTTCTCATTAAAGGAAGATGTAACCGAGACATGAGTAGCTCTCGTTTCATAGATACGTGCCCGGGCCGTGTGCTCCAGCCCTGTCCCACGTGTACGATTTAAGCTTCCTCCATGCCTCAAATCAGATTTAAAATTCCTATTCCTACCCCCTACGCGCCCCGATGCCTCCTCCACGCTCCCCCCGGCCCCCGACCCATTCCCTCGCTATTCCCCTGTTTATTTCGCTGAGTTGCGATATCTTCTTGCAAATGGTCTTTTGTTAACGGACGAGGCAGCTCAGTGTATATGTTGTTCAGTGTATGCCTAGTTTCATTGTTTTAGTGAACAGTGTCTTTTAAAATGTACTTTAAACTTCACCGCAAGGTAGGGTTTCACTCGAGGGAAATCACCGCAGTAGACGTTGTACTGAGAGGTACAGAAATCGCACTTCTACGACATCACCGGAGTTGTATATCTAGTGACAGCATGGACTTGAAAGCACAGCAACCTCATTTGTTTGACTAGTCATCGAACAAAGACGGTCACTGCATCGCGCACATTCAGATGCGTGTATGTGGCCGTCTGGAACGCTCTTCCTTCTGTTATTAGGAAGTCACCGCAGCTTTGCACTTTTAAATCAAGATTGAAAACTCCGTTCTTTAGAACTGCTTTTTTGACTTCAAGCTTTCGTGACTGCAGGAATTCATATTCTTGGGTCTTTCGGTAAAGTTACGTAGATAGGTTTTTGTTGTTGTTATTTTATTTGAACCTATCTACGTGACTTTACCGAAAGACCCAAGAATATGCTTGTTTGAGTTAAGTTTGTTGCCTTTACCCCGCACCTCCGATTCGCACGCTTGGCTACGTACGGTGTGAAAGAATGTATGTGGGATGCAGGCAAGGGTCTCGCGAACACGATCGCTCTGATCTGCATGCGATTCGCCAACCGCCACCTCGGAGTGTCACCGGATGACCACGTGCGCCACCCAACTCTTGGCAATTTCCTGCCCTTGTCATATTCCGCCGCTCGTAATGGGGACGGCACCGCCTGTGGGGCCCGTGAATCTAGAGCGTTCGATTCCCCCTCCCCCCCCCCCCACACGCAATCATAATGAACGTATGAGTTAATTGAATTGGCGATACGGCACAGCGCTATGACGACGGCGCTTCTGCACCACGCCCGGTCGGGCCGGGCGGGGCGCTTAGTCGGTGACCTCGGCAACCCCTTTTAGCCGTGTGGCCACCGCACCATAACAGCACCGTGCGGCAGCAGCGGCTCTGATTGAGCGTGTTGATGTCAAATGAGCCAATTAGAGGGGCATTATTGTAGTGCACCGTTAATCTGTTCTGTTACTGCGCGAGTGTAAAAAAAAAAACAAAAACAAGATTTGTAGAAAATAAAATTCCAACATTATTTTCATCGAGCAAAAAACCCACATTTATTTTCTGTCCGTGCCACTAGCCCTCATGCCATGCTCCAGAAATCCTACATGTTGCAGTTGGTAAATGTATATTTGATATTTATATAGTGCAGGTACGTGTGTGTTTGTGTGCATGTGGCGAGCAGTGGCACAGAGGTTAGCGCATTGTGGTACACACCCAGCAACCACAGTCCGATTCCCGGCCGAGGTTAACATCAACCGTGAGTGATATCTGAACCAGTTCTGGGCTTCCCCTAGGTTGACTCAACCTTAAATGTCTAGCTGGTGTGTCATGAAAACATCAGCGCTAGGGAGACAAAGGTGGCCCGGTGTGGCGTTGGCTGTACTCCACTCCCTTATGCACTGTGCTGACCTTGATGGCGCACAAACAAACAGGACTATTTAAGGTACATATACGGGGACGTCTTTGTCTATTGTGTGTGTGTGTCAGTTGTCATTGCCTATGCAATGGAGCAATAAAATCGAGTTACATATCTAAGGTGGATTAGACTTGCACAGGGGAGAAGCCTATCATGCCACCTTAACGAGATCTTTCCCAAGCAGTGCGCACGGAGCCGCAAGCCAACAACCCCTCTGAGCAGTGCCGTGGCTGCAGCCATCGCGAACACGCGAGTTCAAATCCCCCTCTAGGGGTCGACTCAGCTCATCATTAACTCCGGGGCTGTTAAAATGAGAACAGTATGTAACACGATTTTTTTTGTTCCTGGGTAGTAAATGTTATTTTCTAATTGCTTATGCCTCAAAAGTATCGAAAATGGCTATTGAATGTCAACTAATGAGCGAGTGTTTATACATGAGGGCGGAAACCAAAGCAACCGGGGAAAACCCACGCATGCAAGGGGACAACACTCTATCTCAGACGAAAGGGACATTTGCTATACACTGCCTTCTCCTGCAAGCCAGGGCACGGCGTCTTGACGCCCATGGGAATGGAGTTTCGCAAAATGTGCGCGATCCACCATCCCTCCCCTCCACTTGCGCTGGATTAGAGGTGTGCACCACCAGACAAACGCATGGAAGTCTAATGCGTATGAAATGAGCGATTCACCTGACGATATTTGAGCAATTGTGGTCTATGGGCCAATTGCATTTTTCCTGCAGAGTACGTAGGCTCAGTTTTTTAAACGTTGTTTTTTTTTTCTCAGGTTTCAAGTAACATTGTATTTACCGTGTCTCCACCGAGCACACAGCCAGCTCCTGTTTGGTTGGAAGCCCGGGGGGGCGGGGGGGGGGAGAGTTTGGGATCAATTTCAAGAACCTAGGGAGCTAGTACGGCTCAAGTGAATAGTCAGGTGGTGGGGGGTCATTCTTGCAGGTGCTGGAGGAAGATAGAGAATGCCTTGATGTGGTGTGCATGCTATGGAAATGACACGCTTAAGGAAACATACACGGTGTAATGAGGTTAAGAAAAAAAAACGATATGAAGGCATCAGAAATAACTTGAAAGATGGACTGAACAATGGTATACATAATTGAGGAAGGGAGACTGCCATGTTGTGGTCGTGTCAGAAAGGCTCTTAAAAAAGGAATTCCAGCTAAAGCGGTAGCAGCGTTTGTCGACGGGAACGGTGGCGGAGGACGACTGAGAAAAATATGAACTCGTAGAGTGGAGGAGGAGGCACTAGCATGGAGAGTAATGGCAGGGAAGCATCAGCAGCAAATGGGATGTGATGATCGCCAACAGCAGAGGACTAGCTGGTGCTGCTGGTTGCTGCTATTGCTGGTGCTGCTGGTTTCTGGCTGTTGCTGCTGCCTGCCGCTACTGCTTCTGGCTGTTGCTGCCTGCTGTTGCTGGTTGCTGATCCTGGCTCTTGCTGGTGCTGCTGGTTGCTGATCCTGGTGCTGCTGGCTGCTGGTGCTGCTACCGTAGTTTGTGAGCCCAGTGGCCTTCGTAAAGGGGCTGAACAGTAGAGTATAAACGTGAGCATGAGGCCCTCTGACTATCCACAATACTGTAGTGTGTAGGAACAGTTACACATCATCAACTCTCTCGGGTGGATAAAATAATTACCACCCGATGAGGCTGCAACCCACCTGGTGCATGGTGGCCATCGTATGGTTAGGCTGGTACCCATCACGGGAATGTGGAATTTCCACCGCTAAATGAGGACAGCCAGTGGAGATAAGCGTCGCACGATGTCGTTTTAACGAAGGGCCACCTTGACTTTTTCATGCAAGAAAGCACATCATAAATACTTACATAACCACTCGTACACACACACGTGTATTTTAAATACGTATACAGGTGGATAAACGCACACTTTCCCACACAAGTGCACACCGATCATACCCATGCATTCTCGCTAACAAATTCATGCGAGCAAAAAATGTAACTGTAATTAGACGAGTGTAGGTATCTCAAGTCATGCATATATATGGACCCACTTTGCTTCTGCCTTCACTTTAGTATAGATACACGAGGAAAGCTCACAGGCTGAACATAATTGGAGACTGTCGTACGTGCCAGGTGCCATGAAAATTACTGGTGATTCCAGCGTCTCCCATATTCACCGCTTGCCAATTACAGGGCTGTAGCTCGGCTAATGCCCCACAAATTGTTCACATTTCCGTTTGCGCTAATACAAGGACGTTGGGTGGGATTGAGGTCCGTGGAGTCGGCCAATTTAGCTGTAATTGTACGCGCCAGTGCAGGCCGATGGATCGGCGTTTCGAGTTCGGTAACCTAGGCGAATGACATCGAGCTCGGCTCCGTGCCTCGGACTGACAGTCATTTACGTCCGTGCAATATTGTGCTTTATAAGTCGCACCATTATTATTGTCATTTTTATTAATAAGGGTTCAGAGTTTGAGAAGCAGGACCTCGACACGTGCGAAATAGCCAATCGGATTCCATAGTCAAATCAAGAGCGCCGAAAGCGAATTTTGGCGCTCCGACAATTCGCACGTATTCTTGTTTACAAACGCACATTGTTGCGTGCTTTGAAGATTTTTGCCAGCTCGTCTGAACGGCAGCGGCCACCGTTGCCACTGGTCTCTGCCACCAGTCCCGCATCACGTGCGCAGATTGCATTGCGAGCTGAGAGATTAGGGCATACGGATGACGGGCTTACTTGGATTCCATTTATTATTACACTTCCTTATCTCTCGTAGCTTTGAAGCACATCCATCTCTATCAAAAAAATAAAAAATAAAACCTGTAATGTGGGCTATTAAAAAAAAACCTTTACGAACAAAAAAAAAACTCTTCAGAATCTTTTATAAAATTGTGGCAAATTCCACACGCAAAAATTAAATCAATCACGTTACGTCCTTATAAGATGTTTGCGAAACTCCCAAAGGATTTTTTTCTTTTGCCTCTCTCTACCTTTGTGCTTGCAGCCGTAGTTATTTATTTATTTACAAGGTGTTCGAGATGTAATATCGCACATCATCATTCATCATCATCGGTCTTGCGCCCGTGTACCCGTGTAGCTGTAGGCGGCTGTAAAGCACCCCCCCCCCCCCCACAACTACCCCCGTACCCCCCACTAACCTCCCTTTCCCCAACAGCCACGTCTGCGCACAGTAGCGCACCTTCCCACAGCCCTGGGGCTGCACGGTTTCGAGAGGTGATTAGGCTGATGTGCTGGAAATAGAGTGGCGCTTGAGGTTTTCTGTGTCATTGTTGTTGTGGGTGGCTGGTGGCTGGTGCATTATGCGACACGTACAGTTTCTGGGGGTGGTGGTGCCGCCGCTGCTGCTGTTAGTTTTGTAGTCTGGTAGCTGGCCGCTCACCACCGAACCAATTTGTGCTCCTCCAGTGGCCCACATCCTATCTCAGTGCGGTGGCGCTGCACAGCCTCGTGAGTGTGTGTGTAGAGAGGCGCTTCAGTACCGTTCACATTCGTTTACACCACAGACATCGCTCCTTTCGTTCTAATTCTAGCGAGGCGACGCTGCTGTCATAGAGCACCCGACTCTCATTGTGGAATCTTGAGAGTTACAATACCCACCATAGGGCATCGACTCGGCCCACTATCATCCCTACCGGGGTCAATAAAATGAGCGCCACTTTGTCAGAAGTCAACCGCTGCTTCTTTTGGCTGTGATAATTGTTTGTAAACTCATCGGTGACCTGACAGAATAATAACTCGCGCGTTGTTACGCGCTTGTGTGCGTGGCAATTTAATTTGGCCGTGTTGGGTGGTAGAGACTCTTAACGGCACAGATGTCGTGGCATAACCCAAAAATCAATAAAGAATCAGAGTGATCAACCTGTAGGGAGACTAGTCCCAGCCAGAGCAATGGGCAATTTCCACCACTGGGCTCAGGACTGCCAATAAAAAAGTATCACTCATGTGGGGACACATATTGATGTTGTTTCATAACCATGAATGTCTGTTTTGCCCATGGAAAAAAAACACCTCTCGGTGCCTCACGGCATGGATATTAAAACCATCCTGATACCTGTGAAATGCACACGGCTTCAGGAAAAGCAGTTGCCGCGGTCAGTTTCACAAATTTCAGTCAATAAATCAACAAGTCCACCGCTTTATTACAATTTGCTGTTTGCCGGCAGTTCAGTTCACCGATGTATCGTTTAAGCGCAATACGTGGGCAATAATCAACACCTTCACGGTCCTAATTGTGTAATTTTGGTCAAATAGCCTTGTGACAAACTGCAGCGCTTTAACTATATAACATTTGTAATACATGTGCAGACAGTGATTTGAGTGGAGCGATAGTGCAGTGGTTAGCGCGCTGCACTACGAACCCGCTCATGGCGAACACCAGTGACGATTATCTGAACTAGTCCTGGGCCTCCCCTAGGTCGACTGAGCCTAAAATTAGTGCCTGGTGCAGTGTGTAAACATCACCACTCAGGAGACGAAGACAGTCGAGCGTGGTGTTGGCAGCCCACCGACCCCATCGTGTGCCTTTAATTTGTGCTCGCTAACACCCTTTGCCCCAACAGTCTGTTAAGGCTATACGGGGGATATTTGCTTGTTTAGATGTGCATTGGGAGAATAGTGGATATGATACTGGCAACCCACTTTCATGGCCATGATGCACATTGAGATCTCAACCTAGCTTGGCCCTCCCCGAGGTTGATTCAGCCTAAAACAAATACCTGGTGCCAGTGCCAGATTTAGCTAGTGCGGGGCCTGTAGCACATGTTATAAAGGGGCTGTAAAAAAAGACACGTAAATATTAAAACATTATTTTTTACTTGCATAGTAAAGTAATTGTATTTTTTCATTTGCTATACAGCCAGATAATACAATAATCGCTAACATTAAACACCCGGTCGTTCACAAAAGTTGAAGGCAGTATAGTACTATATTAATAGAGCAAGTGCTAAATCACTGAACCGGAATTGATAGTTTGAAAGCTTTTAGCACGGGGCCTTTGAAAGTGTGGGGCCCCTAGCATATGTAGCTACTTTTGCTACTAGGATAATCCGGCACTGACTGGTGCAGTGCAGTCAATATCAATACAAGGGGGAACAGATATGCGTGGCACGGGGGAAGATATTCTTGGCACGAGCCACACCACCTTTGATGTGTCACACCTTTGCCTTAATTGGTGCTCACTGACAGCACTTGCCCAAACAGTCATTAAGGATCAACATAGGATTTTTGTCTTTGTGGAGTTTGGTTAAATAACCCCCCGATGAACTGCACTGCATGCGGAGGCCTTCACCCCGCAATGCATTGACAAAATATCTGGACATGTGCACGTACACACGTATGTATGTATGTACGTTTAACTTTTTTCGCACCCTGCGTAGCCATCCGTGCCGATCGGAGGTGCGGGGAAGCACAACAAACTAAACACAAAAAAGCACTTCTTCAAGAAATGAATTTTCAATCGAGAGCATAGCCCCAGTGGCAATGCATTACTGCTTCTATGGTGCGTTATGTTTCAGTACAGCACTTAACTAAATACATTTCTACAGCCAACCAATTTCCCCCCCCCCCGCCCCATCGTATGTCAATTCAAATAACCCATCTCTTTATCCTCTGCCTCCCTGCTGTTGCACTCCCTTTATCTCCCATGCCTGTCCTTTCCTCTCGCTAAAGCTGGGCGCCGCTTGACTTATTCTTTCAATCCATCTCTTTTTCTTCCCGGTTTTATACCCCCCCCCCCGACGCCAGCACCCCCCCCCCTCCCACCATCAACCCTCGGCCGTGCGTCATTTGTGTGGAGGTCGCACTGGACCCAATTTACGCCGTTCGGACGTCACGCCGACGGAGCGCGACTTAGTACACTCTTGGCTCAGCCGGTCCCAGACAAATACCCGGGCCTCGTCGCCTCCTGCGATAGCGGGTGAGACGAAACCCCCCCCCCCGCCCCCCCCCCAAAAAAAAAACACCAAACGCAGCTTCTGTAAGATACTGATAATATGTTTCTCCATTTTCTGGCAATTAAACAGATGTTAAGATGTTAAAACACCAAACTGAAACCTTTGCAAGGAATCATGTCTGCATTCAACACATATACTTGTGAACATGCAAACAAACAAAAAACATGCTCTGACAGTATGTGCATTGTCTTTGAAACTGATTGGTCCACACACACCAGAGACAGCTTTCTTTAGAGCCTGGTCTAGTCTCAAACAGTGTCAGATACTCATGGATAAACGGCGTGTTCAATTAATCAGTTAATGTTGCGTCTTAAGGGCCGCGCTGTGCATGTAACGTGGAGAGAGCCCGTTTGCATGTCCTTTGATGGATGATGGCCTCCCCGTGCAGTGCAGCTCATGGGCATTATATTTCACCATACTTCACCATTCTGGTGAATCATAGAAAAAGGCGCATTCCAGGTGGTTGGGCCTTTCACACAACATGCATAGAATCGTACGTGTGTAACGATCAACGTTTTGTTATTTATGCGAAGTATATTCCAATGAAATGCTAATGTTGAATGCAGGCTCATGGGGGATAATAAACTTGTACCAAAATAGACAGAGAAAAAAAACTGAGAAAAATTACAAAGGAGAGGGTGAAACGTTACGAATAAATAAATACATCTTCCGTGACTGCAGGAATTCATGTTCTTTGGTTCTTTCGGTAAAGTCACGTAGAACAAATTTTTTACAAAAGACTACGATGTTTCCATTGCAACACAAGCAATCGTCATCAGGATAACGATTGCTTGTTGTCATCAGGATGACGATTGTTTGTGTTGCGATCGAAACGTCGTAGTTTTTTTGTTCTAAGTGATTTTACCGAAAGACCCAAAGAATATAGATAAATGTAGTCTTCGATCGAATCGCAGTCCTGAATAAGCAAAAATGTATCATCTCATCGGTGGGTGACTCATTCCGTCGTTCGAGGCACAGACCCAGACTGTGTTCTCTGGGCTGTTTGGCTTGAGCATGATGCTACAAGACGAAAGAAAGCTTTTAAATTCACGACTTGATGTGTTCCCGTTAAGTCACAGTAGCAAGTGATGTTCTATTAAAATCCATGCCAAGTGACGGCTCTTACTTGCCATTGCAGCAGGGAAAAGGTAATGGTGCAGTCCTGCAATGACCTTGCTCACGGCCCTGCTGGCGGATGGAGCCCCCACTCGAGATGAGCTCCAAAGAATCCTGTAAGAGTGTATTTTGGCCTACTCTTCCACGCTGGCGAGACATTTTGGAAAGAGTGGAGGTTTACCCACCCTTTACTCCACCGCGCGTGACCCGCTGGTCGACTGACGATTGAAGCAGTAGGTTTCTGATTTTAAAACTAATTTACCTCCAACCAGTAACACTTTATACTGCGATAATAATGGAAAATTCCAAAAAACTACGACGTTTCGATCGCAACACAAACAGTCGTCATCAGGAAAAAGGGAGGGGGGGAGGGATATTCCACCCTACCTCTTTTGGCTTCCAAAAGGTTGCTGAGTATATGTTGCAATGCCAGTAGAGTGCTCCTAGAATGTGTAATAAATGCTTTCTTTCCATGCTATTCAGTACAATATTCATATATTCCAGTGCACACTCCTCAGTCTCATAGGGAGCCTAGGAATTGCTCTTTTTAATGTAAGATTAGAAATAATTCGCAGTGGTGCACAAGCACAAATAACACAATTCAACACATTCGCCAATAATACTGTGGCCTAAACAGGAAACATATAATAGGTGACGTTTCAGGCAATGGCCCATCTTTATGTGTTATGATTGATGTGCTATGAACAAGAGCCATTGACCGGAATGCCACCTTTTACATATATGTTTTCCTTTTAAGGCAGTGTTATTGTTTTTTTTGTTATATGTTCAGAATATAGATCTCTCTATGAGTCTATGGGTCTGTGGAGGTCTCTATGGGTCTCCATGTAAGTTGTTACTCCTGCACAGCATCTTGAAATAAGGTTGCACGTCGATGTATTTACATATTTTAGCTTATTCGGTTTTCTTATCCACAATTACGTCCACAATGTTTGCTCTCAGCGTCACGTGACAAGACGAAGAATCAATTTGGATTCCATATTCTGGAACGGCCCGGGGAGATTTGCACAGAATTGCTCCTGAAGTCATGTGATGTCTAAATCCACACGGGGGGCCGCTGCACCTTCCCACCCACCCACCCCGCTGCAAGTGAAATGTCCGTGACACGGCAGTTAAACTGAAATATTAATTCTCAAATCTGAAATTATGCTACTTTAATTTAAAAGACAAATGAAATTTTTACGGGTTTTTTTTGCGTGCGGTCATTTGTGCTTTGGCTGATGCCACCGTTAATTAATTCTCCGGTCGAGACGCCGCTTTAATAACGGGTGGCCGAGACCTAGATTAGAGCCCAGAATCTGAGCAGTGCAACCAGGCGTTGCTTTATAAATCAATATTGTACTTTAATAATAAAAATGGAAACTCATGTTGCACAGCCCCAGTATAGAATTGTATCTGTGATTTTATTTTGCGAGCTGCTCGTTCCTATAAAGCTTGGGCCGGATTTGGCGCCGGCAGCGGTGAGCATGCTGCGCTATGAACCCAGCGATCCGACTCGAGCAAGCTGCGATATACCCTGCCACGGGCTCATATTAGTGGCAAGCGATGACTGAACTAGTTCTGCCCCCCCCATGACCCACCCACTTTCAACAACCCTCACTGATCAACAAAATCACCGCAAGTGCTTTCCACCTGAGCAATCATGCGGTTACCCCAGTGCGCTGTGACCCCACTCCAAGATATCTAGTGGTTATCGTGAACAGAAGCCTGATCTTCAAGCCCCACATTAAACATATCTGCGAAATTATAATATAAAAAGTCACCCTGGTACAGAAACTTGCTGTGAACTGTCGCCGTATCATTGATCTACTCAGTAGCCTGGTCTTGGAGCTCGTACACAAAGTTGCTAAATGCAAATTTAAATCACGCAACGCCCATCACGACTGGAATACTGAAACTGTCGCAAATCCCCTGGCTCTCTGTTCTGGCGAACATTCTGCCACCAAAACATCCGCAGAGATGCGCCAACTTCAGAGACATGCAAGCGTTTTATTGTCAATGGACAACCACTTTCCTCACCATCAACCGAGACCCTCAGCAATGTACCTCGGTGTCGACTCAAGACCCCGACACCTTTTGGGATCGCGCTGTTGCCACCATCCTAGACCGTCGCCCAGTTCCGTAAGAACGCTGGCGAACAGAGTGGAACAACGCGGACGTCCAGAGTAAACACCCAAACATCGCACCTCCTCGAAGACACCGGTGGTGTAACCACCGACTGCATAAGAATGTAGTGAAAGCAACAGGCCGCTGCACACATTTTCTTCATAAATTTACTCTGTAGTAAACCACTGTAGTCTATGCTCCGTCAATGGAGGAATAGCGACATTAAACAAACTCTCCTTCTCTTGAGGCTCTCTCGTGGCTGGCAAACCTCGACATTGGCATTTAGCTCCTGAATATATTTCTGCCCTATGCAAGAATAGAATAGCACAGTGAAATATGGTAAAACAACTCCCGTGACCAACATCGGAAGGCCTTCATCCAACGGTGGATTGACAAAGGTCTGAAACAATAAAAATCCTTTAAAGTGCTCCTCCGACACTAAATGTACTTTGAGTTTTAAGTTTCACCTTCACATCTATATGGAAATTTTGCACTCGGCGCAAGAAATGCTGAAGGGCCCTTCCTAGCGAGCAAGCCCAACACATCCCTCTAAGCGATAATCTAATGAATAAATCATCGCTGCCATCAACCACTGTCTGTTGGCAGCCACTTTGGAGCCCTCTCGCGCTGGCGACATTGCCATTGGTTATAAGTCGTGGTGATCCATCTCACGAATGTGCACTTTTTTTTCCCTTTGGGTATTTGTCCATCCTTGGGTTGGCTGTCATGAGTGCGCTTCCTTCCCTAGCTGCCAATTAAAAAAAAAACCCGTTACCATCGTAGTCAATGACATATTGATTTACAACCGAGACACACAAAAAACACAATCTAACAGGCTGACGTTTAGGGCAATGGCCGTTCACCTCTGCTCTAAAATCAAAGTGACTTCACGCGTCGACGAATTTTCAGAGTTTTGTTCACCTCTGTTTGACGGCCTTCGTCCAGAGGTGAAAATTTCACGTTACAATGAAAGGGGCCAGTTTTTATTGTGTGACAGAGGTGGGGAACCTCTTTCTCAGCGAGTGATGAAAAGGACCTTCCAGTAACTTTTGGCGGACAAGCGCACGTTAGTCGCCACTAAACTTTGATCATGCTTAGGACTCTCCTGGAAATGCATTGACGGCATGCACAGGACGACTTGAAAGAGAACAGGTGACTGAGTATGCTAAAATTAGAAACACCTTGTCGTCCATTCGAAAATATGCCCCTCTTTTACCCAATTCGTGCCAGCCAAGGTGCTTCCAGTGATGGATAAAAATTTATTTTGCACTGTTTCATAGTGGTAGACCTCAGGTGGCCATGGGCCATATGCAATTAATTTGTGGGTCTTCTCCGGCTAAGGGGCCATAGATTTCCGACACCTGATGTAGAACAATAAATAAACGAAAATTAGGCCTCTGTCAGTCCCTTCGCATTGAACATGAAAAATTCGTCCGTCTATCAGCATGTAAAGTCTTTTGGACCAAATTTTGATTTAAAGCTTTCGTGACTGCAGTAATTCATATTCTTAGCTCTTTCGGTAAAGTCACGTTGAAGGGAAACAATAAAATAATAAAAAATATATAAAACAATAAAAGTTATCACGACGTTTCGACCATAACACAAACGGTCATCATCAGGTGTGAAAACCAACGGCAAGAAACATTTGAAAGAAGTGTCGGTTTGCATTTATTTATTTTTAAACGGTGTTTAAAATAACCCCTGGTGTCTACAAACTAAGTTGCCTCTATGGTAGTAGTTACATTGGAGAAACCAAACGCCATGTCTCGGACCACATTCGTGAACACAAACACGGTAGGACCAACACCTCGGCCGTGGCAGATCATTGTTATAATTCAGTAGGCTCACATGACATTGACTTCTCCAAGACAGAGGTTCTTTGTAAGCCATCTGGCTACCATGAGAGATTCGTTAATGAGGCTATCCACATATGCAAGCACAGAGACAATTTCAACCGAGAAGATGGATTCTGGCTTAGCAATCATTGGAAGGATTTGATAAACCATTTCAGGTCTTAATTGATTGTTCACGCTTACGGTGGCTTTCAGACAGCATACATTAATTTTTCGTCTCCCCCCTCCTCTTTTCAGAACATAGATGGACTCGTCCTTCTAAACAAACTGCCAAATCGCTGCCCGTGGCGCTAACGTTTAAAAAAAAAATGCAAACCACCACTTCTTTCAAATGTTTCTTGCCGTTGGTTTTCACACATGATGATGATCGTTTGTGTTATGGTCGAAACGTCGTGAGAATTTTTATTGTTTTATATATATTATTATTTTGTTGTTTCTCTTTTGGACCAATTTTATCCAGCAAAAAGTATTCAAATAAGCAAACTGTGGACTGCTTTTGACCTTCTGGGTCTCATCAGGTATGTCAGATTTATATAAGAAAATACTACTGGGTTGCCAGATGTTATGTACACATGCACTCCATCGTCACTGTTACAGAATAATACAATACTGCATTGTTTTTAAGCTCACCAGCAAGTCCTGGACTTGTCTTTTATCTTCTTGGTCACGCATGCTGGCTTGCTTGCGAAAATTATGATGGATAACAGTGCAAGGCCCATGGCGGATGGGTAAAAATATTTCATTTTTTATGCGGACAGAGAATGATGGAAGTCTGTCATTCATCCATCCATTACTTTTCATTTCCCAAATTTCTCCACAGCAGGATTGAATGGCAGCGCAATGGTTAGCAAACTCCGCTGTGAACCTGGCGACATGATTTTGATTTCTGGCCACAGCTAACATAAGTGACAAGTGATATTTCAATCAGTCCTGGGCCACCCTGCTTCGCCAACCCGCACTCACCAGCGTGGTATGGTCAAACAACCCTCGTGACTGACACAGCATCAGGAAGCTCCCATCCAGCAATGGATTGAAAATGTATACAAATCGTATACATAAATATGTTAATGCATTGTGAGTCTAAGTAGGACATTCATTGTCGACTTCACAACATTCATGAGATCGCTCACAAATCACAGGGAAAGTGTTACCGTGCAGGGTGGTGCTCATTTTTCATCGACAGCCTGAAACCAAAAAAGGAAATTCCATATTCCCAAGACAGGGGCTGATCTATCCTCAGACAATTACTGCTCATGGCTTCCCATAAAGTGGTACTCACTTTATTCATTATCATCATCATCACCACCACCAATTTACACGTGCTTTCCACAGCAGTGCATTTCCAGAACGAAGGGGTATTGGGGATGATAACAAGAGAGTCACTCAGTAAGGAAGCGATCGCAGACCATGTGCCGAATATACTAAGTGATGCTGACGATTGCTGATTCATCGGCCCTTAACTGGGATCTTAACACGGGCCTCACCATGTGTGCGCCGATCGCCCCGGCAAAGCGCCGGCTGGACGAACCGCACCGACGCGACGGACTTACTCAGGGCCACGTTGAGCGCGCGTCACGGTTCCACCGAGATCGATGGAGCTGCTTTCAAGAAGACCGCGGGTGCCAAGCTCCCGGAGTCGCGAGCACTTAGTGCGAGCTGACGAGGCTTCCAGTAAACGGCTGCCGCATAAATAACGCGGCGCTGTCACGAAACAGAGCTACAGCGGCGGCGGCGGCAGCGGCATTAAAGAGTAATAGGGCACCATTAACGGGTGTTCCGTCCCATCTCGTCTCGTCGAATTGATAAACTAAACTATTTTTTTTATTTTACCAGGTGAGGCCCACTGAGCTATGTAGCTCTTTTTTTTTCAGACGCGACCCGGCCACAAATGATAGCTCAACAAAGTGGCTTATCGTCACGTGGAAACGTATAGCAGGCAAAAACTAAAAATCCACGTTTCTGATGTGTCCGGCCATATCAATGCTCAGCTCCTCCTTAACGGATGCCGCTGACCATCTACTGGTGGCGGTGGGGGGCGGGGGGGTGCTTTGCCGTGCGTTGACATTTGTGCCAGGTTAAGGAATGCAGAAATGAGGAAACGAACGGGTATCACCGATGCGACTGCTGCTGCTGGTCACGCTGTTCGAGTCATCATAATTATCATCAGAATCCATGGGCAGACAGCCCCGTAGGTGTCCACTGCACACTTCGTCATTTGTTTCCACTTTCCTCTGTCTTGTGCCAATATGCTCCAGTGGTGCCTCATCTCTCTGGCACAAATCTCTTGTGATGTCGTCAAGCCATTCTCTGACTTAATACTTTCGTGACTGCAGGGATTCATATTCTTTGGTTCTTTTGTTAAAGTCATGTAGATATAAGGAAAATAATAATAAAAGTGAATAAAAATAAAATAAAATAAACAATTTAAAATAAAAAAACTGCAGTCAACATTAGTGTTTTTTATTATTTTTATTAGATTTTTTTTATTTTTATTCACTTTATTTGTATGATTATTTTTCTATTTACGTGACTTTACTGAAAGAACCAAAGAATAAGCCATTCTCTGTTGGGTCTTCCTCTCTTTCCGTTTCCTTCCATTTTTCCGAAGAACACATTTTTAAAAATGTCCTTGTTGTCTATCCTACACGGTGCCAGGTTCCTTCTCATTACATGCCTGCATCAGGTCTTCAATGCGCATCCTTTTTCTTACTTCTACGTTGTTTACTCTTTGGGTCCAGCTTAGATGCGGTAAAAAAATCAAGTGGGAATGGGAATCACGTGTCGTGAGAGAGCAACTGACGAGAGATGCGAGGCAGAATTAAATACGGAGTGGAGGCTAAGAGGAAGCTAGAGACGCGCAGAGGAATACAGCGGAAGAGATGGCGGCGAGATTAAATCAAAGAGTTTGGAGGCCACTCCTGGAGAAAAAAAAACAACTAAGGAATGGATGGGAGGAGACCTCTGCCCAGCAGTGGCATCTGTTTCTAAACTTAAGCCACGCTCCGAGTGTTTTCTCACCTCTGTATTTCCCCACTGCAGGTGGATTCAGCCCATGAACCGCTCTGTCGCATCGACATTGGTAGCTGTGTGGTCGGGCGTATGTCTCCTGCCGTAGAAATGTGAAATTTCCAACACTGGCCGAGGACCAGCAATGAATATCAGTGCCAACTTTTACTCATTTGAGCAGGGAGACGCTGACTTTGCTTGACTCATGGGCAGTGTTTACGGGGAGGCACGGGTTGGGGGCAACGCTCCTCCCAAACGGGACACCTTGATTCATTTATTTCAAGTAGTTTACAATTAACATTAAAATAAATGCATCAATGTATTATATGCACCCGCGATTCCTAATGTGAGGGACAAAGAAAACCCCTGCACCTCCCCCCCCCAAATGTAAAAGTCAAACTCCGCCTATGGATTTACTATGTGCAGTGAAGTTCAAAGAAAAAGGCGATTGCTTTCTGGCAGAGATTTCACTCTTGATACTGGCTTCCTGAGTTTTAGCATTAACATTTCACCCTAAAGTGCCTGAAGGTGCCTTAGTTTGACTCTGTGAGTCTCACGCAATAACACTGAACCTTATTAATCCCAAGATGCCTTAGTTTTGCTCTCTGCATTGCTGTATTAATGTGTGTATATATGGATTCGATTCCCGCTCACAGCCACCACCAGTGACGGTTATCTCAACCGATCCTGGGCCTCCCCTAGGTCGAGTCCGCCTCAAATAAGCATCTGCTACGGTGTGTAATAATATCGCCACTGGAGAGACAAAGGCGGCCGGCATGGTGCTGGCCACTCACCTCCTCGTGTGCCGTGCCGGCCTTCATAGGTGCTCGCTAACAGCCCTTGCCCCAACAGTCTGCTAAGGCTACACGGGGGATCTTTGTATTTGTTTGTGTGTGTGTGCATTGACTGTCTTTTTCTCGCTTACTTATATATGTAAATGAACTAAAATAATTGTCGGTTATTTGACATCCCAACGTCCTGCATGCCGCTGACAGACACAAATGATGAATATTGATAAGCGGCGAGGAGGCACTGAGGCAGAGCACACCACTCACAATTCCAAGGCGGTTGCAATTTAAACTCCCATTCGAGGATCCACTAAGCATATATTCCCATTGCCGATGTAAAAAAAAATAGAATACCTACTCTGCGGGCAGTTAACTGTGGGTGTCCAGTGGAGAGACTGCTCCCTGCCATAGGAATTTGGAATTCCCACCACTGGCTCGGATCCATTAACCAAGATAAACACCTCCCCCATTATCGCTTGAGCATAGGGGACACTTTGACCTTTTTTAACTTTCCGACCGGGCCCACAAAGGGGGAGAAGTGGCGCGGTGGTTCGCCTCCCGCGCTCGCCATCAACCCGATGCGAGTTTGCCTGCTTGAACAAATGCTGATATATAACATTGGCCCGAATGGCCGAAGACTGCTATTCATCAATTTCCTTATTAATCATATTGCCCACCATGCTCCCGAACAGGGTAGAGCAGTGTCACGGTGATTTCCACATAAGACTATGAATCCAACGACCTCATTTTGATGTCTGGCCGTTGCTAACATCAGTCACGAGTGAGATATCAATCGGTCCAGGACTACCCCTCCTTTACCAACCTGCGCTGACCCGTGGGGTCGCTTACCGTCAAACGACTTCTATAACTGACGATGTGTGTGTGTGGAGGCCTTTGTACAGCAGTGAGGGAGCGGTGGTGGAGCGGTTAGCGCGCTGTGCTACAAACCTGGCGACCCGAGTTCGATTCCCGCTTACGGCCAACATCAGTGACGATTATCTGAACGGGTCCTGGGCCTCTCCTAGGTCGACTCAGCCTAAAATGAGTACCTGGTGCGCCGTGTAAACATCGCCACTGGGGAGACAAAGGCGTCTGGCCGTGGTGCTGGCCACCCACCCCCTCGTGTGCCGTTCTGGCCTTCATAGGTGCTCGCTAACAGCACTTGCCCCAACAGTCTGTTTTGTACAGCAGTGGATTTCTAACCAGTACTTCCATTTCCTCCCACATGTAAACACTCATAAATTGGCCAAGAACACTAAACTAAACTACTTATTTTTATTTAACCAGGTAAGCGACCTGGTCACATACGATAGCTCAATGAAGTGGCTTATCACGTGGACATTTATAGCAGCCAAATACTCTAATCGCACCTGGATTCTAAATGTGGAGGGAGAAACCGGAGGAACCCAGAGAATAATCCACATGACCACGGGGAGAGAGACACCGCAAACTCCAAATATACAGGTGTCAGAGTCGGGATCGAAACCACGACCTGTATACCTGGCGAGGTAATTAACATCTAGCCAACGTGGCACCCTATATAGAGGACCGCAGAGCTTGTGGGGGGGGGGGGGGGGGGGGATTTGGCGCTGGCTCACACGTGGCAGACATTCCCGTATTGTCTGTGGTACCCCGTCACGCTTCTGAGGTGTTCACTGTTTTCGAGGGCGAGCAAATGCTGTGCGGCGCGTAAAAAGTTGAAACTATTATTATATATTGACAAAAAAAACACTGGCATTTATTATTATTTCATTTTGCCATTAAGAAATACTTAAAAAGTTAGAAAAAAGAGTACCTCCGTAGGAAGAGAAAACCCAAGGTTTAGGCTATTGCTGACTGGCGGCGTGCATGCCCGGCCTCTGTAAGCGTCTGAGGACAACCGCTTGTGTTGCGATCGAAACGTCGTGATTTATTTTATTTTATACCTACGTGACTTCACCGAAAGAACCAAGGAGTCTGTAAGCGTTCTCCGCCATCCAAGGCCACGAAGAGCAGTGGCATCAATCAGCCGCACATTGAAGGATCGAGGCTTAGGGCCCTCGCCGGGCAGCGGGGAAGTCCGAACTTGGTCCCTGCTCGGCAGATTTAACGACATCTTTCGGCATTATTTCGCACATGCCGTGTCGGCAACTTGTGCAACAGTTGGTGTGCAGACCAAGTGTTTGTGGGTGGTGAGGTGGGTGGGGAGAGGGGGGGGGCTTATTTTATTGTTTTAATGAAAATCTCCTAGGAAAGGGAAAAGAGTGAGATGTCAGCGTGTTGATCGATGGGGCCTCATTGACAAGGCAATCCCTTAGGTGTGCTACCAATGAGGTCCGCTCACAAGGGGTTGTGCCAAGTGATGTACACGGACCTGCTGTCTGCTTGAACACACAACATTTGTGATGCTGCTGCTGCGTTGGTAGTGGTGCACAAGCACAAATAACAAAAATAAAAGCTCAACGCATTCGTCAACAAAGTTGCTCCGAACAAGAAACAGACAAATGATAGGCAACGTTTTGGGTAAGTACCCTTCTACAGAGCGGAGAGCTCTATCCGGCCTCTACCTTTCTGCGATGAAGATGAAGCATTGCCCAAAATGTCATCTAGTATATATGTCTCCTCGTTAAGGCAGTGTTAATGTTGACTGTGTTGAGTGACTGTCCGCTTGAAGGAACTTCACGGTCACAGAGCATCCCATACGGCTTCGTATAACGTTATCCCATTAAAAGCTGCGGTCAGAGTGACTCGTTTTAACCGTTTCCAACAAAGCTTGAAATAATGTATGGATTCGCATTGTTCGACCATCAGAATCTAAATCTTTACGTAGACTGGAGGAATCCGATGAGCTAAGAAGCTCACAGATGTTCAGTTAGACGTATCAGCAAGTCACAAGAACAAACAATACGAAACAGAGTCGATTGGAGTGCAAAATAGAGACAAGGTGAGCAAGTCATGAAAAATAAACACGTGCAGAAATAATAAGTAAATGATGCATGTACATTGCATAAGTACATACGACGAGGTTATAAGCAAGGCTGTCTCTGGTGTAGGCCGATCAGTTTCCAAGACAATGCCCCATATATTATCATAGTTTGTTTGCATGTTCATCACAAGTACGTGTGGTTAAGGCAGAACTGAGATTCATTGCCTAAAAGTATCCATTTGGTGTTTGAACATCTTAAAACCTGTTTTACTGCCAGAAAGGATAAAACCTATTCTTACGTTTCATACTTTGATACTGGCAAAAAAAGGGTGTCCCATGAATAGTACAGCATTTACCTTCCGATGTTTCAACAGCAAACGCAAGCCAGGGCAAGGCAGCAAACACAAAAACAGTCCCAGACCACACCAAGACAACAACACAGCACCTCAACAAAATGGCACATTAAAATGTAACTATCCATACACGCCTAAATCCATCTGTAATGGGGGGTAAGGGGCGCCAGATCTCTCGTAAACATGCCCCAACACGCATGACACTGCGGTATAAAGTTATGTTGTTATGAGTGACGTATCGTTTCGATAACCGGCACAAACTGATCCAAGGCTGTTGCTTGAAAAGTCGGAAGAAGAAAAAAAACGGACTATCTACAAATAAGAAAAACGTATTCTTGTGCTAACAGCTACCCCGCACTGCTTAATTAGATACCTCCCAAGGGAAACGCGTACGGATAGTACGCGTGCGTGGTTTTGTTTCCCCCAAATTGGTTTAAAAAACGTCAACAGACTGCAGACAGCGCTACAATATCGTGACAGCGCATCAAGTCACGGGCAGAGGTGGTTGGCAGGGGGGGGGGCGAGATCATTGCATATTTACTGAGGCTCGGTTTGCCATCTCTGCATGGTTGATCAAATGAGTAACCCCCCTACCCCCCCTCGTAGACAGTGTATCGACAAGTGTATGTCTTTTGGAGGTGGATTGCCTTCCCTCTGCAGAACTGTCAAACCTCTAGCACTGGATCAGGGCAGCTAACCAATTTGAACACGTGATTTCACTACGTAACACATATATAAATGCCATCCAGATTCAAGCGTGAACTGAAAGGCACGACCGTGAAATATTTCTGAGCGCTCTGACAACAGAAATTCTGGCCTCGGATGGCGCGTCCACGTGACAACACGATTAAAAAGCCCAACTTGGGCTGCGTGGTGGCGAGATGTTATCTCCCTCGCCTGGGATACAGGAGGTCGTGCGTGGGTTCGATCCCGACCCTGACGCCTGCTGTATATTTGGAGTTTGCATGTTCTCCCTGTGGTCGCGTGGAATTTTATCCGGGCCCTCCGGTTTTTCCCTCCACATTTAGAAACATGCGTTTAGATTATCTGGCTGTTATAAATGTCCACATGATAAACCACTTCGTTGAGCTATCCTTTCGTGGCCAGGTCGCGTTTGATTAACAGCTATATAGCTCAGTGGGCCTTACCTAGTAAAATAAAATTGTTTATAGTTTATGTATGTATACATGCATGCATGTTGAACTTCTTTCGCAACATCCGGCCAAACCGTGGTAATCTTGAGACCGTCGTCACGAGTGGAGATAGTATTTAAATCATCTCAGTTGCACTGTCACTGAATAGCAACTTTTGCCTCGCGACGAGCCGCACATCGAGGATCGATGTACATTTTAAAGCGGGTGGCATCACCGAGGCACTTTTAATTAAAGAGCAAAAACGCTACAGTTCATGCAAAGAAATAAAGAATGTGTTCATTAATTATTATTATGATAATAATTCCACTTTTCATTAAAACGTATAATTCCGATTCTTGTGCGCAATAAACTTCATTCGATGCATGCACATATATTCTAAATATAACACGTGCGCACAGCCGCGGCTTTGATAGCTTTGAAAAATGCACTGAGAATAAATATATAATCTGTAAGCATGGTACATTCTATTCTGTGCCACAATTTGACAGCGGTGAAGCCTAACTTAAAATAAACACAGAGGAATTAAAACATCTGCCCCAGCACTAATGTGATTGATGAAAGGGTATTCTCTACGATGAATTTCGGTTTCTCATAAATTACCCATTGTGCTCATCGTATGTCAGCAGTGGGAGGGAGCGTTTTTAGCAAAATGCGTATGTTCAGTGTCTACAGAGTACACAAAAAAAAACATTCACACGTGTTCATGCTCAGACAAGCGCTGGGGCAGCTCTTATCTCTGTCGATTTCTCATGACTCAGTGGTGGCAATTCCACATTCCTAACTCCACGGTGGGGCTAATAGGGCAACGACTTGTCTTCCTAGAGTGGTACTCACTTTATAGCCCCCCCCCCCTAAAAAATGATGAGGCTGAGTGGACCGCCATTCAGGATTTGAACAAGGGGTTGCTCAACGTAGTCGATCATCGTTTCCAAAAGTCATGGAATCGATGATCGAATTCAGGTCAATATCAGTCCTGGTCGAATTGATTGGCACGCAGGAAGCATTTAAACCGCACGACGCATGCGAATGTGATTGGTCAGCGGTTACCATAATGAGGCACCAAGGGCAGGGGCTCACCTTTCACCACGTGGCAAAGTAAAAAAAAGACAAAGATCCCCCACGTAGCCTTCATAGACTTTTTAGGCAAGTGCTTTGCGAACACCTTTGCAGGGGATTGATAAATGGCTGCACATTACTCGATTAACATTATAATCTGAACCCAAATCCTTCTGCCATTGGGTGCTGGTGAGCACACTGGACTTGCAATAGCGAGGTCTCCGATTTCATCTCCCAGCACAGCAGCTAAAACTGTATACACGTTTCTTAAATCCCCCACTCCTGTACACCCAGCAGTATAAATGGGTACACCACAATCAGTGTGTCAGGCGGTTAAGTTGTGGGGTAAAGTGTGGGTACTACCACAGGCAACTGGCCTGTTTAAATTGTATTTTTATTTATTTGATTTGTTCTTTATGTCTGCATCTCTGACGCGTTGTGTTCCGTTGTTGGCTGTTCCTCCCGACGAATCACTTTGATGTTGTTGTTCTGATAGCAACATGGATCTCCCTTAGCAAACTAGCTGGGTAACTGGCCAAATTGGACTTTCCACGTCACAAATAAACATTGATATTGACCTCTTCCGAGACATCTGGCGAGCGTGGAAGAGTAGGACCAAAAAAGCCTTTAGAGGGGCTCTCTTAGAGCTCCCTCTGGTGGAGGCCCTTTGCCCCGGCAGTGGCGTAAACAATAATAATTGTCTGGTTGCACTTTGACCTTCGTCTTCTGCCTGTGAACGCCGTTGCCTTTTTGCCAAAACAGGCAAGCGCAACCTGCTCCCGGATTGCGACGCAGAAAGGTCCAGCCGCAGGAGTCAGTGGCCTAGGGATAAAGCAACGGGCGCTGAACGTGAGCAGAAGGTGCATGAAGCGGGCCCCCATGTGGGGTTCAACCACCCAGAATGAATGCCGCACGGGGGTTGCCCTAATGCCGAGAAGCAGGTGCTGCAATCAGGCCGAGCATCAGCTTGCCCGCGACGTAAGAGCGGCCTTTATGTGTTGTTGGGGGGAAATGTATTGCTTCACCAAGCGCGACTGTTAAGATCTTTATGGCGTCTTACTGGTGCGTGAACTTAGCCCAGTTCTTTTGTGCAAGTGAAAAGATAATAATTGTTTTTGTAAAAAAAAAACATTGGTGAGTAACTTGGTTTTTGATCACTGCAAATCGGAACGGTGGAATTAATAATGCCCCCCCACTCACCCCCACCCAATGCTGGGAATTTCAATGAAAATTGTCACAATTTCAATAAAATGTAAAAGAAATCACAATTTTTTGTGCCACATCCAGTGACAGCATGGATACCGTGAAACCATTTGATGCCGCATAACTGAATTGAGAAGCATAAATTATTAAAAATGCAATTCCACACACGTATCATAAGCTCAAGGCACGATATTAATCGATGAGTCCCGTACATCGTTACACCCATGGTATCGAGAGAGCGAGAGGGATAGGTACGCTTGCTGTCAGCTCGCTTAGCGGTCGTACTTTATTTCCATTAAGCGAATAAGCAGAATTCTTATAGCTCAAACTTTTTTTTTAAACTGCAGGTCATATGTATGAAAGCGTGATGTAAGATGGATGTCCAAAACATCTTGTGACGCCACAAGCGACATCGCACTTTGCCATTGCGTGCTGGTGTCATGGCATAGAATGTAAATTTCAAAAACTACGCGCAGATGCATATCATAAATTATGAAAATCTTGGAGTGTATTATAACGCTTGCCAAGTGTATTTTCCACTCAAAATAATCGATTTACACTTGATTTATAAAAAGAGATGCATCATCATCATAGACAGCAGCAGCAACAGCAGCAGCAGCAGCTATGATCCATCCACTGCTGAATGAAGGCCTTCCCCAGGCCATCAGCATCCCTCACCGTTCTGTGATGTAACGGTTCGCCAGGCACGTGCGCGGGAGCTGATTTAATCGTGCCATCTCTGCGACTGACGTCCTCAGGACGTATTACCACTGCGTCATTGGTCTTACCCCTCCGGGAAATGTACCCTTCTCGCGAGCGACGTGTTCTGCCCAAGCCCACTTACTTTTCTTTACGATGTCTTTGGCTTGTGTGCATTCTGTCGTCAATGTTTTCCTCTCTCTCTCAGCGTAATTCCAAGTGTGCACCTCACACATTTGCAGCTTTTGTTCCATTTGAGCTTTCGCACCGTACGTAGCCAACCGCGCTAAATTAATCGGAGGTGCGGGGGAAGGACAAGAAATTAAACGGAAAAAGTAGTTCTAAACATGTGAGTTTGTCAATATAGATTTAAAAGTGCATAGCTACAGTGGCTTCCTAATATCGGAAGGAAGAGCATTCCAGACGGCCGCGAAGGGCATATGAAAGCACGTGATGGGGTGACCGTTTTTGTTCGATGGCCAAGCAAAAGCCGCTGTGTGGATGACCGGAGTTTGTGTGGTAAAATTTTTACGAGATCAGCGAGGTATTGTGGTTAATTTTGGACAAGCAAATGACCAAGTGAATCACAATGCCAGTGACCATGTCACTGATCCATGTGGTATAGCAGGTGATTTGCACTAATTGAAAAATTATCCTTGAGGCGCACTGCCATGTTGCTTTTATTTTAAAGTTCAGCTTTCCCGCTAAATAAAATCAACAGAGGCGCTAAAACACTGATGGCACGATGTTGGCAAAACGTTAAATTAACGTTCTCTTGCTGACACATACATTTTGTGATGTTCAAAAAAATCCCACGTTTCAATGGCAGGGTGTCACTGTCGATAGGACAAGCATTAATATTAGTGTGCCACAGAATTATAGTTATTTTGGGAGCCTAACGAGAAAGTGAGCACCAGCCGTGTTTACAGTTATTATTTGAGGTGCCGCAATAGAATACGATAAAATAAGATATTAAACGTCACAACATGTTGTTTATCTCGATATCAGTTTATTTTAACTTCGTAAATGTAGTTAACATATTTCTTTTCTTGTGGTTTTTGTGCTTTGATGCACTTCAAATATGAATACATATTGCTCAATAGTTATTAATCTGCAGTTCACTTCAACGTAAGCCTGGCGTGAGTATTCTACTCACTGTGACTTTACAATATAGAACGCTTTCAAAACGGCACGCGCTGTCAGAAAAGGATGACATATATGTCATATATATGTATAATATAATCGACCTGCTGTCAATTTACTGCAGAACAGTTGTTTACAAAAAAGCAGTCATGTAATGAGAAATTGCTTCTTTCTTTTTACTTAAAATTATTATTGTGACCTTTAACGAGTGTTATTGTGTAACGCGGAACGATAATCACGACACGACGATGTTTAGCAAATGGGACCATCCTCTCATCAACAATCGTACGATGCGTATCCTAGAATCGTAGTATCACAGCAACTCTGATACTTACATCACGGTGTTTGGTAATAATGGGCCTAGACGTCCTGAAAATCAAAACACTGGAATATCCTGTTACCGATATAATCTCACCCTCAAAACTTCCCCATGTGCCAGGGACGGTATCCCTGTTGCCTGCCACAGGTGACACAATTAAAGGCAGGAGCTTAATTCCATCGTGGGACGTGCTCTTGCTTGGTGGTGCGTCGCCCCAGAGACGGTTACGGATTATCTGAGCGGTCATCTGCCGCGGCTTTGAACTCGGGTGAATTGAGGACGTTGACAACTCAAAAACAAGGTGGATCCAAGGGCACTCTTCTCATGAAACGACTGCAGAATCCTACGGTGAGAAATGTGGTTAGGGCGCGTGTTAGGAGAGTGGGTTTGGGGCACCGGTGCCACACTGAGAAGTGTACATTTTATGAGCTTTCAAGGCATTTAAAAAAACACATCTGCTTGTGATAGTTAAAATATTTTTTTAATTACGTTTTTTTTTTGTCTTGCGCTTGGGGGGATGAAATCAGAAGAGCTGGGGAAACGATTAAGAACATCCTTTGCACATGTGGCTAGCCTGAAACGCGTTTGTTGCTCTGTCTTCCGATGGCACCACGTGTACATGCAAGGCGTTGCTTGAGTGGTGTGGACCATTTTTGAAACGACTGCATTATTGTAACACAGTCCATTCCAATTGCTCATGGTACTTAGCACGTAAAAAATTCAAGCGCTGCACTTAACGACGCGATATTAGAATTGTAAAACTTTTAAGTTATAACTTCAACGCTATTGACTCGTGTTTAAATTTGGAATAGGGCAGTTGCTTCCAATGGATGTGCACTTGGCTCATCTGCTGAACAATTAAACGATTTACAAAGGTCCCCGGCAGTGTTTCATTACTCTACTGATGCCAATGTGAATTTTCTATCGCAAAGCGGTTGGTGGGTGCCGCAGATTTCATGTCATCGTACTCCAATAGTGGAGCTCGTTTCATCCGTCTCTCTTTTACCCACAGTCCCCGTGCTAGTAAATCGTAGTTCAATTACTATCACTGTACAGCGTACCTGTTGCACTTGTTAATTCGACCTTTCGCGGCCCAGGGTTATAGCGACAGACTTGGGCTTACACCGCTATCCTGAGCAATCATCCGATCCGCCAATCCCACTCGCGAACCCCCCCGGGGATGTAATCCCTACGTCAAAAAAAAACAACAACGGCCATCCCACATCGACTGCAGGTCCGCCCACCACCGCCACCACCTTTTTCACAGAAACACCAACCTGACCACTGACCACATCGCAGTGCGCCACCAGGAACGCTACGCGAATCTGTGGGTCTCTAATATGATTCTATGAAATCTCTATGCGAGTGCATGGGTTTCGTTGCCAGACATGAGACCACATGGTGACCCTCTAATCTGGATTGAAAACTAATTTCTGGAAAACTGCTTTTTGTGTTTCGTTTGTTGTCCTTCCCCCGAACCTCCGGTTAGCGCAGTTGGCTATGTACGGTGCGAAATAATTTCAACATACATACACATAAGAGTGAACTGCTGTGAATTAAAAAATTCTACGGAGAAATTGATGGAATCCACCGTGGATCAACCAAAGCCATTTACTGGCAAACTCATCTGGACATAGACTTATATGTTGCTGTAACCATAATCAGCAACTAGGCTGGACTTGCAGCTCTTGATTAATTCGGGCTTAGCCCCTTTGAGAAAAAGGTGACCGATTTGGATGGACACCGATATCCCAAACAATTAGCGCCTGAGAGAGAGAGAGTGCAGTGTAATAACACTAACGGCGTGTCCCTGTCTGCTCTTCCACGTTGCATCATGTCGATAATGCCATATCCGATGCCGAGTGGGACCGTGGCAAGCTATAGCTGCTGTTGTCCCCATTGATATGGGTGCCACAGTGGCGAAATGCTAACTACCTTGCCGGGCATACAGGAGGTCGTGGGTTCGATCCCGACCCTGACGCCTGCTGTTGTATATTTGAAGTTTGCGTGTCGCTGTCCTCGTGATCGCGTGGATTGCTTTCCAGGTTCTCCATTTTTTCCCCCTTAACATTTAGAATTTAAAATGCGCTTAGGGTTTTTTGCCTGCTATAAGCAACTTTGTTGGGTGATCATTTGTGGCCAGGTCCCTTCAGAAAAAAGAGCTTATAGAGCCCAGTGGGCATTACCTGGTAAAATAACAAATAGTTGAGTTTAAATAGATATGCACGGGGAAATACAATGCAAGATTCAGATTACCCCCCCCCCCCCGCCCCTCTGCCTATGTCTACCAAGCAGTATAATTGGAATGTCACAGTTAAGTGGACATATGACCAGCGTGGAAGAATCAGTCAAACACCCTTTACAGGAGCTCTCCCTCGAGTGGTGGAGGCTCTTCCGTCAGCAGCGGGCGTGAGCGAGTGATTGCAGGACTGCACCTTTCCCCGAAGAAACGGCATCTGTAGATGTTGCGCCAATGTAGCAGGACATGCGCATTGTGGGTTTAAGGATTCACCAACTCCCCCATTCACTCTCTCTCTCTGCGATTGCATCAATTGTCCCGATTTGTGATCAACACCTCATTGAAGAATCGGTTCTGTTTCTGAACAACTACTGTATACACGGATCGAAATGCGTCGACTCACGTGCGCATGGTTCTACTCTCGTGTCGTCGTGAACGTCGCGTCAATACCGATCGATCAATTGACGCATCATTACACCCCAAACACACACACACACACACTTTATGGGAACCATCGTAAAACATGCTCTACATTGTATATGTGTGTGTATATTAATGTTTAGGCAAGTACCCGATCTGGTTGTAATTTGGGACTCACCCAATTTTAAACCGGTAAATTGATCATTTGACCAAAAAGTGGGAGACTCAAATCAGCATATAAAAGACCAATTTTCAAATACTGTATTCAAATGCATTTCGCTTTGACAGCTAGCCCGTCAGCTTCGGCAATGTTAATCCCAAGACATACTGTAACACGTACTGGAGCTTCCACAGGCAAGCACGCGTGTTGGAGCGTGTTACGCAATTCGCGCGCGTGCATGATGCGTTTTTTTTTGTTTTTTTTAGTGGAATACAGAGGCAGAGGAGAGGCGGAAGGAATTGATCTTGAACAGGGGGATATGGCGCGAGAGATATCTTTGGGGGATACATCTCGAGACATGAAGAGTAGCAGCTGATAAGTCGCGGCCTTCCATCGAGCACAGTTGTTTTTGCACTGATTTCTATTCGCTTCGTTTGCTGCAACCGGTTGCTTTTGCGGTAGAGACACTGCTCTCAATCTGCCAAACGATTTGTTGCGGGGGACGTTTTTCCACCGCGTGACGCGATTGGCGTGGGTCGTTACGATCGCGCACTCCCCAAGCGCGCAACTGCCCGCTCGGATTGTGGACAAGGCAGCCGGTGAGCGATTTATGTTGCGCGGTTCCGAGAGCGACGTGGTTGCCTAACTGACCGCTCGGGTTGCGGAATCCGGCTTGAGAGAGCAGTGAGTGCGCCGCGGTGGCGAGATGTTAACTGCCTCACCCGGTGTACAGGAGGTCGTGGGTTCGATCGTGACCCTGAACGATGGCTGTATATTTGAAGTTTTGCAGCGTCTCTCTCCACCGTGGTCGCGTGGATTTTTCTCCGGGGTCCTTCTGTTTTTCCCTCCACATTTAAAATCCACGTTTACAGTGTTTGGCTGCTGTAAATTTATACGCGACGATAAGCGAGTTCATTGAGCTATCATTTGTGATAGCCAGATCGCTGTCTGAGAAAAAAAAAGAGCTATATAGCTCGATGGGCCTTACCTGGTAAAATATAAATAGTTTAGTTTCCGAGTGCCTCTCGCTCGGAAATCCACGCGGCGTCTCTCCGAGTCATGGGGCGATCCGTCATTTCTCGATGCTCAGCAGTGACTGACGCCTTCACTCACTCTCTCGCGACCGCCAATTTTTAACTCCTAACGAAGAATGGATTTTCCCGCTCCCATTACACCTCGGCCGACGATGACTCCTGCTGTGATGAGGCTGAGGGCGGACAGTAATGTCTCTCTGAAGACGTTTGTTGTAGTGTCCTCATGTGTGTATGTGCGCGCGCATGTTTACGCGCGTGTGCGTGTGTGAGTGAGTGTGGGGAGCGGTAGTGTAGGGGTTAGCACGCTGCGCTACGAACCCGGCGACCCGAGTTCGATTTACGCTCACGGCCAAAACCAGTGACGATTATTTGAACCGGTCCTGGGCCTCCCCGAGGTCGACGCAGCATCAAATGAGTACCTGGTGCGGTGTGTAAACATCGGCACTTGGGAGACAAAGGCGGCCGGGCGTGGTGTTGGCCACCCACCCCCTCGTGCGCCGTGCCGGCCTTCATAGGTGTTACTCGCTAACAGCACTTGACCCAACAGTCTGTTACAGGCTATACGGGGGATCTTTGTCTTTTTGGGGGTTTGTGAATTTTGGGCGAAGTGACATAGTGGCCAGTGCCACTATATTCTGAATCTGGTGACCTGAGTTCTATTCCCGGCCATGACTAACATCAGTGGCAAGTGGGTAAGTGAACCTGTCCTGGGCTTCCTCAAGGTCAACTCAGCCTTAAATGAATACCTGGTGCGGTGTATAAACATCAGCACTTGGAAGGTAAAAGCGGCCAGGCGTGGAGATGGCCACCACACCACCCTCTTGTGTACTGATATCAGCACGTGACCCAATAGTCCGTGAAAGTCTATAAATATGGACAACGGTGGCATAGTGGTTAGCGCACTGCACCGCTAACCTGGACATATGAGTTTGATTCCCAGCTAAGACTAACATCAGTGACAAGTGACATCTGAACGTGTTTTGACCCTCTTATAAATCACCTCCGCCTTAAGTGGGTACAGTACCTGGTGCAGTCTATCAATATCAGCACAGGGCAGGCAAAGGTCACGTAACCCACCTGTGTATCATTCCAGCCGTAATAGGTGCTCACTAACAGCACTTGCCCTAATGGTCTATGGCTATACTGGGGATCTTTAGTCTTCGTTAATGTGTGTCTATGCACGAGTGTATTTGTCTTTGACCAGAGCTGTCTGTGTGTGTGTACGTATCCGTGCCTGTTTTCCCCATGACTCCCAATCAATGGGTAACTCGACCGTAACCACCGTTGGGGCCGCTCCCACCGACCAGTCGATGCTCCACCTCGGGGGAGGAGGAGCAGCCGGGAGAATGAATGAAATGATCGTCGCGCAGCTGCCTGCAGGAGTTAATGTTCCACGTTCATAAGCTGACAGGCGATTTCATTTGGTTAGTATGCAACCTCGGCACAATCATTCACAATTAAATCCTCATTTCGGCCCCCCCCCCCTCCCACATATTTTCTTATGCGGTATTGTCGTTTTTCATTCTCATCGATAGGTTTAGGTAAAATGTAATTATTTGATAAATTATTTAGTGCCGTTGATTTTTTTTTCTCTCCCGAATTTGTCCTGTATTGGGGAAAACCAAACAAATAGTCAAAGTGATTTCCCAATTTAAAAATAACTCAAGTGATGCCCGTTTTCAGTTCACAGTCCATAGTGATGTGGAAATTCCTCGTTCATATGGCAGGGACGAGTGCTCCATAGGGCAGCCGCTGTTGATTTCTCACGAAGTGGTACTCATTACGTTGGCCCCAGAGGGATGATGGGCTGAGTCGACACCTGATTAGGATTTCAACTCACACCCCTGATAATATCATCGTGAGCCACACTTGACCCAGGTTGTGAGGAACCTACAACCCACCAACAAAGATATGGTCTGCGACTTATTTTCACACGGCCCATGGCCACGCGAGCCCTGCCACTTTGAAACGACCCACAAACAATATCGATCGCTGCATCTCAGCCACGCTAATCGGGTGCTACAGAGAAATAATTTCCACCTGGCAACAATTTGCTTCTTATTTTAGCACGGTCAGTCACCTCTGTCACTGCGAGAGCTTCTGCCAGTGACAAGTGACCGGGTCTGTGTTCGTGTGTGGCCCACTGCCAAAGGTCATATTCGGCCCCTCAGTAAGGAAAAGGTTGCCCGCTCCTGCTTTAATCAATCCGCCACATGGCCATTACTAATTGCAAGGGAGACTGTGTACAACCCCATTTACCAATGCACCTTGCTTTATCTTTTCACCAATATGTTATTCCTGCTATCGGCATTGTATAATGGGAAGAATAGTGTATTTTGAAGGGTTCACAGAGCAGTGCATTGTTCTGTTTTAGGGATATCACGTAACAACTTCCGATATCCCTTCAAGTGACCTCTTTTATTCACACATTTTCCCAACACGCCCTGCATAGAAAAATATTAATTGCATGACAATCGCACCGAATAATTAGTTAAATAATGTGCAGAACCATATTTTACGTGGTGGGTTTGTTTGGTATGTGTAGCCATTGGTGAGTGGGCTGAGACCATTTTCACTCATTTCTTTACACGTACACCGGATAAGTCGGCGGCGGAAACCAGGGATTTGAACCCAGGATTTTATGGGAGACAGCTCAGCGTCCTGAGACCACGGCAACATGGCCGTCTCCACACTTTGCTTTGAACGGCCTGAAATAGAGGCAGATTGTGCAGCTGTACTGTACATGTAACAAGTTTCTTCTGTGAGTGCACATCAGCGTGACGATTCTGCATCATTTAAAGAGTAATTCATTATGCACTTACGTAGTCCTGCATATAGCACGCAGCCTGACACAAGTTAAAATTTAAAGAGTCCCGGTAATGTAACGAGCATTTCGTACAGTGTTCATCCCTGTTTGCAGAAGCCTACTTAAGGTGGAAATTCCACATGCCTATGGCAGGGACAAATATGGACAATAACTGTCGATTTATTTTCTGTTAAGCGGCTGCAGTCTATATTTTGCGCAGCAGTCCTAATTTTACCAACCCTGGAGGTGATGATGATGATGAGCTGTAGGTATGTAACAAAGCATCAATTCATTGAGTAAGGCCAATCCTTATACTCGCGATAACATGCATCGAATCGTAGGTGTAAAATTTGATGATTTATTATTCCTATATATTGTACTGAAATCGATTAATGTGACTCTGACATCCGCCAGAGCATAGGGTGGGGAACGTTTTCTTTACTGATGGCCCAACAGGACCTGTTCAAGAGAAACACATTAACACACATTTCGCTCACCTCAGATTTGCACGGTTGGCTACGTACGGTGCGAAAGAAGTTCCACACACACACTTCTGCCGCTGCAAATTGCCCTATTTTGCAGTGACACAGATGTGACTGAGTGCATTGAAATTACAAACAGTTTTGTTGCAAAATTGAAAAATCTCTCACCCCCCCCCTCACCTCTAGTACCTAATTAGTGTGGCAAAAATGCCAGCAGTGACAGAAAATTATTGTTTGCGGGTCACCTCACATGGGTCGACTTTACCTGGACACGGGCCGTATTACGTGAAGTTGAAGACTGTGGGGTTCCCAACCACTCAATTACAAGTTGCTACATTCACCACAATGCTTTGTTTTTTTTTTATTACATAGTCTTAAACCTCTCTCACGAAATGTGACCCTGAATTGCGACAATTTTCGACTCGCCAAGGTGGGGACGTTGGGATGAATCATTACGTCCATGCTGAGTCGACCACGGCCGGGAATTGAACTCGGGGTCTCATGAATTGGACTACTCAAACAAGTAAGCTGCATCACAGCCACGCTGATGAGAAGTGAACATCGCCTATACGGGGACGCCCATTTGCAATTCTAGGTCATTGCGACGCACGAATCGCAGCAGTTTGAATTCCCGAGAGTAAATAATGAATTGGTTTACTTATACACATATATTTATATAAATATGGCATGGATGTAATTATATATATAAAAATATATTTACATATTTATATATAGTGGTTGAACGCTGGTGCCTCGAGTTGCTGTGGGATTGACATGAACCCATTACCTAAAACATATTAAACGAACAGTTCTAAAACAATTTGACGCATGTTCCCGCGAGCTCACGTTTTAATATTAATCTGCGAACATATCGTTACACTCGTACGAATAATTGGCACGGTTGGCTAGGTACGGTGCGAGAGAGGTTCAGCACCCATACAACGATACCTGCCCCTGTGTAGCTATGGTTGCCCAGAGTTTACCTTGCAGAAGGGTTAGTGCATCCAAGTTAATTGGCTTTCCCTTGGGTAGATAGAGCAGGGGGTTCTCACGTTGGGGGCACGTGGGTGGCTAGTGCCCCACACGCATCGATAAGGACTCCATAAAATACTCCAAGGGTTCTCCCAAGGCAAAGGGCTCAATGAGCTCATCCTCACCCCAGCGTTCTTCATTGGCAAGGCCCGCGGGGCCACTGGCGGCCCCTTGTGACCTTTAGTGCGGCCCCCGGTGACCTTTAGTGCGGCCCCCGGTGACCTTTAGTGCGGCCCCCGGTGACCTTTAGTGCGGCCCCCGGTGACCTTTAGTGCGGCCCCCGGTGACCTTTAGTGCGGCCCCTGGTGACCTTTAGTGCGGCCCCCGACAATACACAAATAGTGAAAAAACCACGCCATCATCATCATCATCGTTGTCGTCGTCGTCGTGCTGCTGCTGTCAAACTCCCAATGGTTTCGCGCTGATGACGTCTTATCGGCGAAAGTGCCCCTCCCCCATTCACCCGGAAAATGTACTCAAGACCACTGCCTCACTCTCACCCTAACACTGTTTTATCAGTGGTCTGTTGCAACCACTGGTAATTATTCATACGAACTTTTGTTATTTTGCAGCCCTGTGGCAATCCAGTGCCTCGGTGAATGTCCCCCCCCGTCTCCGTCCCACGCTGTGTCAGTCACGTTTGACCATACTTCACCACGTTTTAGCTTGCATGCACTGGCCCTAATCGGGGCAGGACGGTGAAGGGGGTGGCTCAGACCAGTTCCGATATCACTCCCCACCGATGTTAGCCGTGCCCGGGAAACAAACTAAGGTCGCCAGGTTTTTTTATATCGGAATCTGCGAACCACTGAACCACCGCGCCACCCCTATACCATTCATAGCTCTTGTTAATACATCCATTGTGAATACGTCTCGCGTGAAAACATCTCTTGTGAATACATTGCCCCCGTCCACCTCAATCAGTGATATAGGCATGATAATGCGTTAGTGATATCAACACATTATAATAATAATGCCCTGTATTTACCCAGAAAAGCCTCACCGAGTCTCAAGACCTTTTCAGGAGCGCCCTGCATCGAGATGTTTGGCCGATTCCATGAATGAGCGTTTGGATAACCGGGGGTACCCGTACATCACCCATGCACAGCTTCGCACAGATAGATTCAAGAATCAGTTTCTGTGCTGCCTGCCATACCCTGACCACCTCGCAAGGGACTACGCACCAACGTACGGTGTACTTCTGACCGTACAACTCTCACTCTCTGTTGTGCTCCCCCCCCCCCCCGCACCTCGGATTGGCACGGTTTGGCTACGTACGGTGCGAAAGAAGTTCAACGTACGTACAGCCTCGGGGGTCGTGCGAGACGTTGACAGCTGTTGCTGTTGGGCCCCCACACGCCAGCGTCAGTTCAAAAAGGGGGCAAGAGCCTCCGGAGCCAAAGGACAATGATTGGATTGATATATTCATTATTTATGCTGTTTCTCACCTCCCGTGAGTCACACAGGCTGCTCTTTGAAACGCGGCAGTGGTGGGTGGGTGGGTTGGGTGGTGGTGGGGTGATGGGCCGGGATGGCAACGTACGCGTGAACACCCACGGCGTCCTGGTCGTGACGACGACGGTGGACGACGCGGACTCTCGTTTTGTCAAATCCCTCCATCGCCGTCGCTTCGCAACGGTTCCGATGTACATATGTATGTACGTGCGTGTGATTGTTGAACTTCTGTCTCACCGTACGTTGCCAACCGTGCTAATCGGAGGTGCGGAGGAAGAACAAAAAGCAACTTCACACAAATTAGTATTTTTTTAGTCTGGATTATTTAAAAGTGCATAGCTCCAGTGGTGTCCTCATATCGGAGGGAAGAGCATTCCAGACGCTCTAATATCGGGGGATGCCCGTGCCTTGTCCGCAGACGCGGAAAGCCAGAATCGTTTTGAGGGGTGCCCCCCCCTCCACCGCGCGCGACGAAGGGGCTTCAGGGGAGAGAGAGAGACGTGGTGAGATAAGAGAAATGTCGACAAACATGGGGATGTGGTGAGAAAAAAGATGCAGACGAGAGGTAGAGTTGAGGGAGATATTTTAATTCGCTTACGTTTTATTCGTATATGAATTTGAGCTGATAATTGGCTGATAATTGGATGCAACCCTCGTTTTTGCCCTGAGTCCACGGGACCCCTTTGAGTCGCTTTGGGCCCTGAGGTTTTGCTTGCGTTGCTTATGCCCAGAGCCGCCACTGGAATCGCGCGTCTGTACGTACGTATTGTTGCGCGCCGATTGAAATGTTGAAATGATCACGGATCGGAAATGTTTTTTTTTATGGTTGGCACAACCAATTTGTGGTCGTTTTGTCATGTCGTGCGTGTGTGTGTATGTCGGTTAAAGTCTGTGACCGTTCGAATGTGAAAACGCAGTGGCGCTTGTACACTTGGGTGACCACGTGCCAGTGGTAGAAATTCCACATTCCCCTGAAGGGGAGATGCCATTTCATATTGACCACTGCAGAACAACTCAAATTGTGGAATTGATGTTATTGACTGCAGATGGTTATTCAAGGTTGAGTTGACCTTTGAGCAGGATTTTTGCGGGGCAATATTAACGGCATTTGACAAACATCCCATTGCACGACCCCTCCTGAAACGGAGTCTTGAGACTCGGTAAGGCTTTCCTGGATAAAATGAATGATGTAATTTTTTATGGTTACTGCATTATGTTACTGCATTCAATGACGAACTTCCCAAGCAGTAAATTGTGGGTGATTACAAAGTATACATTAAACAACAACGCAATAACCCAGGGTTCTTGTTCATTCAAATAAAATGAAAGAATCCCAAATCAATCTGTCCTACAAACAGTTATTGAAACAAGACAAACACAATAGATTTGTTTTTACTTCAGCCAGGCTCATCAGCAAGGTGTGGCTTTTTAATCCAGCTCTACTGGGTGGCCATATGGTTTTGCATAGGAATAAACTCAGTTGTACCCAAAACGATGTCCTTTATTATTATTATTATTATACCACGATGTAATAATAATATTATGTATTCTCGCGTCGCTTCTATGGAAGTGTTAAAAAAAATGTGTTGGCTTGAACTCTGGGTTTTTATTTTTTAAGGATTTTCACATGGGCGATGAGGAGTCCAATCCTAGACTTACGAATCCGGTTACGTATCTTGCAAGCGTAAGTCATTGCTGTGGGGGAATAGGGTTTAAGTCTTATGGACGCGCTCTGTTCTTCAGCAGATGCCTCGTACACGCCACTCCTCAATATAATTAGATATAATAAAACCCTATATACACGTTTTAGCCCTTTGTTAATTCACGACCGAACGAAGGCCTCCACGTGTCATGTCAGTCATGGGGGGGGGGGGGCTTTTAACCTCGCTTCACCGCGCTTGCCAATGTGGGTCGACCAACGGAGGGGCCAAAGAATCGTTCAGATATTGCTTGCGCCGATAATATTAGCTACAGCTTGGAATCGAACTTAGGTCGTTGGGTTCATGATGCAGTGTGCTAACCGTGGCACCAACGCTTTCCCACAACGCGGCGTGTGTGGTTTCATTGCTTCAATTACAAAACAAGAATGTATATTATTAGACAGACAGGTCCGATTGAGTGACTCTGTTCGTCTCCTACTTGTTATGAATGCGCAGAGAGCAGGTGTTGGAGGCAGGCAAGCGTGCGGTTCATTGGCAACACATTTTGCCCGCGCGACATTGTAAACACTACCCTTCACCGCGGTGATGTTCGGCGCTTGTCTGTGTAATTAAATATGTTCGGCTTGTTCAGCCTTGAATCTCGTTGTCCCGTGCTTAAATTATTGAGGAGCTCATTTGTTTAATTACCCCTGAAATTAGCCGCATCGCTCCCGCCATCAGTATTCTGCAAAGTCCATCAGTCGGATGCGTGAAGACGGAACAAATTGCCATGAATGCATGGGGGTCTCGTCAGATCTCGGAAGCTAAGCAAGTTTTGAGCATGGCTAGAGCTTTGTATGGGCTGCATGCCTGAAGCAACCCCCCCCCAGAGTGTCCAGCGTGAAGTTCGCTCAAAGAAACCCCCGCGATCTGTCCAGCAGCAAGAGTCACGACAAGGAGCATCACTGCAGTGCAGCAAACGATTATTTATTCTACCTGTGCGGATCTTTGAGTGCTACTACCTCGCATTCATGGATTGTCTTTCCTACCAGCGAACTCTGATTTCCTTTCACATTTCAACCGCCCGTGAATGGAATTGGAAGCTAATAAAACATCCCATTGTGGGACTCTCTTTGAGAGAGAAAGAGAGAGCCTTGGAGACTTACTGGGTAACATTTAGCGCATTCATTACTAACATAATTATTCAACGTGTTTACAAACAAATATCAAAAACAGACGCGTGCACACACGCATTGCACCTAGACACAACCACACATCCATCATCATTAGTATTGAAGAGGAGACTCCGAACATCCTCTACATCATGATTAAAGTCTAGTAAATAAATAAACGAAGTGACGTTGTATGTATTACATTTAACCGACGCTAAGAGTAGGCGAGGTGAATTGGCCACCGTGAGGGCGCCGAGGCAAAAGTGGGGGGGGGGGCGGGGGGGGGCGGCTGCTGGGTGGGAGGCGGTGGGGGCCTGGGATGGCGGGGGGGGGGTCAGCAGTAGCGGGGGGTGTAAGGAGATGTTTTGAGGGGAGGGGTACGTGCGGAGGGGTTGGTGGAACCTGCTGTGCGTTGCTTGAGTGTTGTGTTTCATGTTACGGACATGAAGGTGGTGCTGCTTGGTGTGCGTAATAATAAAGGTGTGTGTGTGTGTGCGCGCGTCTTTGTTTGTGAGCTACAATCAGTGGTTAGCTCTGCTGCACTATAATCCCCGTGACACCACTTCAATTCTTGGCCTTGCATAATATTGTTGACAAGTGGTGAAAAAAAGCGTTTGAACCTGTCCTGGACCCAGCCACAAATGTGTGCCTGGGGTTCTGCCTGTGTAAATGTGAACATGAGCATAGGGATGGCGGAGGTAGCAAGGGTCATGGTGTGCAGCATGGCTGGCATGGGCCCTGGGTGCAAGGAAAGAAATTGGACCTCACGCCACCCTGTCCAATTTACCTCCCTATTACCTGTGGACCCCGGTGCAGTTGCACCGCCTGCACACTCGTTAGCTACGCCACTGGCGAGGTGGTTGACTGCAGTGCTGGGCACATGACCCCCCCCCCCCCCCCCCCCATCATGTGTGCCGGACTTAAAAGGTGATTGCTAACAATCCCTGCCCCACAGTCTAAAAGGACAAACCCGGGGATCTCTGCGTGTCTGTATGTGTGTTTATCTAGTGTGCTGTATGTGTGCTTGACATTTGGAGTAAGCATTGTACTGACAGTATTTGTCCTCTGTACGTTTGAGAATTATTATTTTTCACCGTATCTGGAAGAAGATACGTACGTACTTGAGCAGAACTCCAGTATATGCTTCCCCATATCAATACACATGTTTTACTCTATCAGCCTAATGGCTTTTCCAAACCAATATTATAATTTGTTTAAGCAAGCAAACCCGGGATCAGTTTCACCTTCTGGGTCTCATCAGCCATGTCAGGCATCTGCATTGAATATGGAGTGCTCTTGCTAATAACATCAGGTAAACCAGCAGCATTTGATTAACAAGCCCCGAGGATCAAAAGATGAAGTCAATCCAGGGCTTTCTGATTTAAACAAATGACGCATCATCATCAGCAGCTGTGTTCAATCCACTGCTGGATGAAGGCCTCACCAAGCTACCACCACCTCTCGCTATTAAACAAATGCTGATTGATAATATTGGTCTGGAAAGCCAATCGGTCGAGGGACTAAAATATATTTTCTGTGCTTTATGCTTATATATGTTTTGAGACGTAACAGAGTTCTACTTATATTTGACTTTACCCATAATGCTCCTTGGCAACGCATGAGTTTGCTTTCAGGAAGAAGAATGTTGTTGTTCTTGTTGTGTTTGCTTGGCTGCTATGCATTATTCCGAAGTTTTGTTTCATTATATATATGAATGACATACTTCCTCTACCATAAATCACATTTTTCTTTACAGAGTGCTGTACAATTCCGCGCACACACTATTTCATGACGCGAGTCGCCTTGCTCCGTTCAACGTCTCTCTCTGCTCCAGCTCTCGCGCATCGCGACAACTTATTCAATTACGGACCATTTTCATCCAAACGTGGCAATTGCAGGCCGGTCTCTCGGGACCAGGGATTTGTTTTGACCGCCTGCCACTCGCCCGCACGCGTTTAGGAAGAAGCGAAGATTGCCTATGGCGAAACGCTCGGGCGATGCGTGAGCTGTGACGTGACGACGTTACACAGTGTGAACTTAACCGCGCGTTTAACAGCACGGCGCACGTTGGGAAATTCTCATTTAGGCTGCTTTTGTTGAGCACGCGTGACGTTATTCTTGGGGACGTGCAATGGAGGGTAGCTATCCAAGTGTGCAGGCGATGCAATTGCATGGGGCCCAATGGGCCAGCGGGTCCCCAGATTCCAGGCTACAAGGAGGGGGGCGAGGAGGGGTGGAATTGGAGAGGGCATCGCCACTTCAATGCTTGCACCGGGACCCGTGCCAACCACTCCACGGCACAGAAAGCGAGGATTTATTTGTGTTCGCCGGCGTGTGTATGTATGTGGGTGCGTTTGCGTGTTCTCGCGCGTGTGCATTATTTGTGTGAGCGGCTGTACGCATTTATAGCGTAGCAGTCGCACTGCAGAAGGTTTGCACCCGTACACCGTTCCCTTTGTGATGCTGATCTAGTCAAGGAGCACGAACCATCATGCAAACTGCGGTCATCCTCGCAGCGGCTTTAAGCTAACCATCGAACAAAGACGGTCACTGCATCGCGCGCTTTCAGGTGCGCTTCTGTGGCCGTCTGGAACGCTCTTCCGATATTAGGAAGTCACTGGAGATATGCACTTTTAAATCTAGATTGAAAACTCATTTCTTAAGAGCTGCTTTTTGTGTTTGGTTTGCTGTCCTTCCCCGGCACCTCCGATTAGCACGGTTAGCTGCGTACGGCTCGAAATAAATTCGCCAAACATACGAAGCCAGCTCTGCTCGGTGTGATGCAAATTCGAGCCGGTGCAGCTAAGTGCATCTTCCGGAACAGAGGTCAAATACGCTTACGCGATTGAGGTTAAAAAAACAATAAATGGCTGCAGTGACATCAGAACGGCCGACGTAACAATTCTAAAGGGAAAGGACTCCAGCAGCGGTAACACTCCGTAGGTCAAGCGTCGCTTGCCCATCACACTCCCCTCGTTCCACCTAAAAAAAGGATACTCAAGCAATCAATCCAGAAAATGAAATATTCTGCACCGCTGAATAACATTTCTGTTCTCGGTTGAAGTGGAGAAAATGGTCGAAGAGGCACATTCACGTTTGAAAGGACTTGCTCGCAATTGGGAGTTTATTTTTTTTATTATCACGGGCATAACTATGAAAGTAATTTCTACCATTGAGAAAAATACAAATATCGATAAACACGGACACTCGGCTGCACAGCGAGTGCTTCTGCACGATATGCTTGTTTACACGTGGTATGGAGCGGTGGCGCAACGGTTAGCACACTGCGCTTTGTATGTATATATGTTGAACTTCTTTACCACCGTACGTAGCCAACCGTTCTGATGGGAGGCACGGGACGCCAATCGGAGGTGTGGAACATGGCTACTACAGTACTATACTTTGCTTTTAATTCCCAGCCATTGCGAACATCAGTTACGAGAGATATCTGAACTGGTTCTGAGAATGACTGGTCCTGGGCATCCCCTAGGTCAACTCAACCTTAAATGAGGGTCTGGTTCGGTGTGCAAACACCAGCAATGGAGGGGGACCACAGCCGGCCTTGCAGGACCGGTTTAGATATCACCAATCATTGACGTTAGCCTTGGCCGAAAATCTAACGCAGGTTGCCATCGTGCAGCAGGCTAAACCATTGTGCCACCGCTCTACCCCTCAATTGTAAACACAGCAGTCTACTTAAAATAAAATAAAAACCCGAACACGTGAACTTGATGCTCTCTTGCAGAGAAAGGATAATTTCATAATAGTTTTTGTTGGGTTAGATCGCGTAAATATTTGGATATTGTTCGCGAAAGCCTACGTGTTAAACCAAAGGATAGTTTGTTTGAAAATGGAAAAAAAATACAACAACGCCATGGTGTTAAATCAAAGGGGTTCGGCGACAAGGTTTTGATTGACTTGTCTTCCGAGTTGCCCTTCAAGCGTCTGCTGGGAGGAAAGGGGCTCTGGGTGGAACCGTACATCTTTTTTAAAACAAACATCGGAAGCGTTCAAGCGTGTGCGCGCTTCCTTGCGGGATTGCGTTTTGTTTGGATGCAGTGTGTTTATTAAGGGTTGTGTCCGTACGTGTGTTCGTGCACCGCGCTGGTGTGTGTGTATGAGTGTGTGTGTTTGAGTGTGTGTATGAGTGTGTGTGTGTATGTGTAGTGTTTATAATGACGAATAAACGTCTTATGAGGCACACTCTGTTTATTTTAATACTTCTCTTGCTCAGTCCTTAAGACACAGAGGGGTATACGGTCCCCTCACCTGATACCCTAAGAAGGTACAGCCTCCGGACTTAGCGTGACCTACACACAGGTCTCTTCCTAACCTAAGGAGGTACAGCCTCCTGTCTTGGCGGGACTTACATGTCTACCGCTATCCTAGAGTCCTCCAGCTGGGACCTAGGGGAGGCTATCTGACCCACCGCTGGCCCGGCGAGTCTTGACCACTGGATACGCCGAGCCTTGGCCCTCAGAAGGGCTGGAAGGCTGGGTCCAGGGTCCTGGCTATCTTCAGCCCGGGACTCGGACTTTGTGTAGGGAGAGAACTCCCTGCGCTCTGCGCGGTCACCCTTCTTATACCCGTTTGTGGCCAGGTGTAACCAATCCCACATTTCCACGTGGAACTGTCTGATTGGTTCTTACCAAACTGTGGCTACGATCCACTTCACCTCGTCTGACCCCAACCGTTATTCACACAGAGGTAACGCTGCACTGCCCCTTTGATACCTAGTGGCAATGCAGGTTACCGAACAGTGAGTAGTTAACACCTCTACATATGTATGAGTGTGTGTGTGTATGTGTGTGTGTGTCTCACTCCGAATCAGTCGAGCGGCAATATCTTTTCATCGGTTGCGTAACGCTGTGTGGAAACTACCTGGTCTGTCACTCCGCACTAAGCTTCAGGTCTTCTCGGCCACGGTCATTCCCTCCCTTCTCTACGCTTGCGAAACGTGGACCCCCCTAATGGAACATCTTCGCCAGTTAGAAACATTTAGGCTAGCCTGCCTACGATCTATCCTGGGTTTAACCAGGCTGGATTGTGTGAGGAGCTCACAAATCCTTGAAAGATCTGGGCAAGCTTCCATCGGTGAGCTCCTCCGGCAGGCAAGGCTGCGTTGGCTGGGTCATGTAGCCCGCATGCCCAGCCACCGCATGCCGAAACAGCTTTTGTTCGGCCGGATCGAGGGGGCTAAACGGGCGCAGCACGGGCTAGAGAAGAGATGGAGTGATGTGGTACAGGAGGACGTGGAGCTGAGTGGACTTGCCGATGACTGGTACCAGCGGTGTCAAGATCGGCCTCTGTGGAGGAGGCTCGTGAAGGACGCTACTGGGCAGTTGGAGGTAGTCGCCCTCCAACAACAACGAAGGGCGGAGGAGCGACGCTCACAACAACTAGCGGAGCGCCGGGTGGCTAGAGCACAGCAGGTTGGCACAGTAGGGGGCACAGGTGGTGCATCAGCCAGCCATCTCAGTCAGTCGACCCGTGGCACCTGGGTCTGCCCCGTGACCTCCTGCCAGGGGACGTTCGACACTTCACGTGGCATCAAAGTGCACATGGCCTAACACAAGCGTCGTGGTGACGTCACCGCCACTTAGTGGCGAATGGCGGTTGTTGTTGTTGTTGATGAGTGTGTGTGTGTATGGTGGGGAGCGGTAGTGTCGCGGTTGGTGCGCACCGAGCTACGAACGGCTGACACCAGTGACGATTATCTGAACTGGTCCTGGGTCTCTCCTAGGTGGACTCAGCCTCAAATTAGAACCTGCTGCGGTGTGTAAAAAACATCGCCAATAGGGAGACAAAGGCGGCTGGGTTTGGTGCTGGCCACTGTGTGTCGTTCTGGCATTCATATGTGCTCGTTAACAACACTTTCCCCAACACTCTGTTATGGCTATAGGGGGGATCTTTATCTTTATGGGGTGCGGTAGTGTAGTGGTTAGTGCACATCGCGCCACGCACCTAGCTACCCGAGTTAGATTCCCCCTCACGGTCAACACCAGTGACGATTATCTGAAACGGTCCTGGGCCGACTCAGCCTCAAATGAGTACCTGGTGCGAAGTGTAAAGATCGCCACTACGGAGACAAAGGCAGTCGGGCGTGTTGCTGGCCACCCACTCACCTCCTCGTGTTCATAGGCGCTTGCTAACAGCACTTGTCCCAAGAGTCTGTTAATACTACACGGGGGATCTTTTTAATTCTTGTATGTGTAGTGTAATAGCGCCGGCTGGTGGCCAGCAGCGGCGACTGTGGTGGACAGACAGTACACACGTGTGCGGGTGTGTCGGCAGGGCGGAGGAACCGGGGCAAGGGTCATGGAGGGCCCCATCTGGAATCCCCTGGAACCTGCTAGGGGGTTCGAGAAGGGGGGCGCGGCCGGGGCGGGGCCAGGCCGCGATGGTCGCGTAAAAGGAGCCGAGAGCGGTAGCTCGAGGCTGCCGGTTCTGGGATTGGATTCGTCTCGTCGTCGCTGTCGTCTCGTCGCCGTCGTCGCTGAACGTCTTCGCTCGATATTGCGCTGCTAGATAGTTGTTGGCTGTCTCCGTTGGCGCCGTCGGTGTTGGACGGCAAGTGTTGTGTATAGGCTAAGCGACTGTAGAGAGAGCGTGCAGGCGAGATCGTGGGTGTTCAATAAAGAAGGTGCCTCCGATAAAGCTCGTCTCTGAATCACACTCCGTATGTGTACATGCGTGCCAGTGCAAGGACACGTGGTTGCAGGTCTTTGCGTGCTATGCTGTGAACACCAGAAACCTGAGTTGGATTCCCAGAGTATGGCGAGCGTCAAAGAAAAAAAAATAATATCTAAAAACCGGGACCTGGGCACCACCTAGTTCGAATCAGCCTTACAATGAGTACTTGGTGCAGTGTGTACACATCAGCACTGGGAAGACAAATGCGGCCAGGCAAGGTGCTTTTCCACACTATCTCCTCATATACCATGCTGGCCTTAAATAGGTGCTCGCCAACAGCACTTGCCTCGACAGTCACAATGGCCGTATGGAGGATAAAAGGTGGTTTGTGCAATGCAATATGATCCCAGCAAACTGAATTTTAAATCCTGTCCATGATACACATATCAACAGTGGCAATTGGTACCTAAAGTCTGATCTTAACTTGATTCTCACTTGGTTCAATTTATCTTCGAGTGATTGTTTTTGGACGCTGTGTGAACTCTCCTGAAAATTGCCTTTTCATGATAAATGTGCACGTTTTAAATGGTTGTTGTATTATTATTAGGCTGGGCATTGTGCTCTTTTGTCTTGTACACGTGCGTAAATGTGTTTAGCGTGTACTTTGATGTGTGGGAGGTCACTCCTTCTCTGCTGCCTCTGCGGCCTGCTTCTGCCGTATGGAAGTAGCAACATTGGCGAGGGTAGAGACCGGGAGTTGACATACAGTCACAAACATCGCGGAATGAACTTTTGTCATCCGGCTAGAAAATGAATATTGGGGCTGACCGTTCAATCGTCTTCGTCTTCAACTCCCACCCAGGCTATTTGTGTTGGTGACTCCTCATTCATGTCCAGACTCAAGACCTTCCTCTTATCCTCTGCCTATGTTGGACTTTATTTCATATTCGAACAAAATCCCTATAATGCGTGTTCTGTATTACATACATGGCTTTATTTCGGTCATGTCTGTAGAGGTCAGCTGACCAGAAAATATATGCTCGGCACACCACATCCAGTTTTACATGTTTCTATGGCTGTGGATACTCATCGTGTGTCAGTAATCGGTCTACCAGCGACGTGAAATATTTGAAATTGAGAAATGAAGCCCACAGTATATGTTTGTGTCTATCTTTATGCCTCCTTGGTAGTGTAGCAGTTAGCACGCTGCGCTATGAACCTGGCGATCCAGGTTCGATTCCCGCTCACGGCCAAAAACAGTGACGAGTATCTGAACCGGTCCTGGGCCTCCCCGAGGTCGACTCAGCCTCAAATGAGTATCTTATGCAGTGTAAAAACATCGCCACTGGCGAGACAAAGGTGGGCGAGCGTGGCGCTGGCCACCCACCCCCTCGTGTGCCGTGGCGGCCGTCAAAGATGCTGGCTATTTACGGTTACACGGTTGTTCCAATGTTTTTCATGATTAAAGCGTTTTACTGTTATGAGACCATCCTGAGTGGACTACATTGTACAATTTACTACGGTGCTGAATAAGGAAACTACAGTACACCCATAATATGTCCCAGTGTTTTGTGCCTAAGAGGTGGAAATCTTACATGCACTCGCTATGTTCGTTTGCTCCCCACGATCACATTTTCTTTCGACCCAAGGTTCTCCGTTTTGCAAAAGAGACTCATCCCGATGCTCCCCCCCCCCACACGCTCAATAGCGTATAGCCGGCACTTTATTTCATGCCGGGGTCTCTCTGGATCGGTGACCCGCAAAACTACATCAACGCCCCGCACACCACATCAAGCACACGTATTCCTCCTCCCGCTGTCGCTGTGACGATTAGCCACGCAGCGCCGACTCCAGGTCTCCGCGAGCGACCCTGAAAATATTCGGTGATAAATTAAACTCCCCGCGTAGAACCTGAACCGAGAAGCGCTGCTAATGACGCATGCAGAGACGCGTGCCCACGGCAGTGGGTGGATGGGCTTTAAATTAGATTTGGTTTTGGGATTTTTTTGTATTTTATAAATATTTCTTCTTCTTTTTTTAACTGGCCACGGTGCTCGCGCGGGTTACGGAGACAGATCGCAGCCAATGAGTGACGCGGGGAGTTATAACGTGAGACAGCTGTGACCCGCATGTCCTAGGTCTGGCCGCAGTGATGGATTAAATGTGGACGAGTTAAACATGAGAGGAAGGTGGGCCGCTTGTCGAGGCCGGAGAATCTCCCTGGGATCTCTGTCCTTTCGCACGCATCCGCGTGAATGAATCTACGTGTAACGGTTGTGCGCAACGGAAATTGATTTTTTTCTCCGTTTGTGCGTGTGTAGTGTGTTGTTGTTGTTGTGTGCGCGTCTCTCGTGTGAGTGTGTGCGTGTGTGTATGTATATGGGGAGCGGTAGTGTAGCGGTTAGCGCTACACTGCGCTACGAACCTGGCGACCCGGGTTCGATTCCCGCTCACGGCGAACACCGGTGACGATTATCTGAACCGGTCCTGGGCATCCCCTAGGTCGACTCAGCCTCAAATTAGTACCTGGTGCGATGTGTAAACATCGCCGCTAGGGAGACAAAGGTGGCCGGGCGTGGTTTTGGCCACCCACCCCCTCGTCTGCCGTGTCGGCCTTTATAGGTGCTCGCTAAAAGCACTTGCCCCTACAGTCTGTTAAGGCTTTCGGGGGATCTTTGTCTTTTATGGGTGTGTTGTGCGTGTATTATGCGTGTGTCGTGTGTGAAGTGTAAATGTATGGGGAGTGTGTTGTGAGTGCATGTGTGTTTCTATGTTCATGCTTGTGTCTACGTGTGTCTGTTTGTGTGTGTGTCTGTCTATGTGTGTCTGTTTGTGTGTGTGTCAGTGCGCATGTGTATGACTGTGCAATTTGTCTGCGTGGGTGTGTGTGGGAGCGGTAGTGTAGCAGTTAGCGTGCTGCGCTACGGACCCAGCAACCCAAGTTCTATTCCCGCTCACGGTCAACACAGTGGTGAAATATTTAAATGGGACCTGGGCCAGCCCTAGGTTGACTCAGCATTAAATGAGCACCTCGTCCCGTGTGTAAACATCAGCTCTGGGGAGGCAAAGGCGGCTGGGCGTGGTGCTGCCCATCCACCCCCTCGTGTGCCAATGCCGGTCTTAATAGGTGTTCGCTAACAGCACGTGTCCCAACAGTCTGTTAAAGGCTATGTACAGACAACGATCTTCATACTTTTTTGGCCAGCAGCGATGTATGGTAGATGTGGCAATATAGGTTGTGATGAGAGGGAAATGGAAATGGATGAGAGATTTGAGAATATGGATAAAATCATTGGTGGAGGAGAGATAGATCCGGTGGGGGCGGGGGGAGGGGAGTTGGGGGATGGATCGAGGGAGAAACGGAACGGACCGAGACTTCGAGAGACGGAGGGAATCTCTGGACGCGAGCAGATAAAGGGGGAGGGCAACGGATGGGTCGTTAGGAACGGGATGAGAGGCTGCGTGCTGGGAAGTTACGGATGACGGAGAGAATCGATTATAAGACGGCGGGGCTAAGAGGCATATAGAAAAGGCGGAGATAAATGGCGAGATGGATAGAAGGTGGAAAGTATGAATAATCTCTCGAGGTACAGATTTACGACACAAACACAAACATCTATCTTAAACACGCGTTGTTACGCTGATAAACACGAATTATTCCAACTGTCGCGATACAACAAGCTCTGTTCTGTCCTCTCCACATAGGACAACTTTGCAATGTTATGTTTTGCTCCACACATCAAAGGAAACGATTGTATCTTTTTAAGGAGGCAGCCGAGTCTGATGAATCACACTCGTGACAACACGGACGTATGCGAACGAACAACAGAATTCCACACCAATGGCTTCTATGCAGCGTCCGTCATGTGTCCACGTCCATCATTGCACGCAGCCAGAAATCAGTGAAAGCACCACGTCTGTCATCACCACCGTCGCCATCACGTCACCGTCACTCTCCTTCTTGATCGGCATCGTCATGATGATGATCATCGTCGTCATCGTCAGCAGCGCCCTCGCATATGCACCCCATCTCATTGCTCACACTCAGATGAAGTGTACATTGGGCCCCACGGTTAAGGCATTACAGCCCCAATGTCAACGTACCGATGGCTGGGTTGAAGGTCTCGAGCCGTACACTCTCCTTTGCCCGTACTTCACTTCACTGGGCTATCGAAGGGGGAGAAACTGCGGACTGTTTCAGTGACCACCCGCCAGCTTGATGCGAGCCATGCCCAGGATCCAAACTCGTCAGGGGCGCCACAGTGCGCGAGATGTTAACTACCTCGCCAGGTACGCAGGAGTTCGTGGGTTTGATCCCGACCCCCGACTCCTGCTGTATATTTGGAGTTTGCGGTGTCTCTCTCTCTCTCCCCGTGGTCGTGTGGATTTTGCTCCGGGTTCTCCGGTTTCCCCCTCCACATTTAGAAACGTGCGTTTAGAGTATTTGGCTTATATAAATGTCCACACGATAAGCCACTTCATTGGACTATCATTTGTGTTCGCTTCCGAAAAATTGTTATACAGCTCAGTGTGGCTAACCTGGTAAAATAAACAATAGCGTAAGTGCGCTAACCGCTGCGCCACCACTCCACCACAGGAGACTGTCATCACTTGAAATTGGCAACAAAGTCTTCCCTATAGCCCTTGATACTGTTGGGGAAGGTGCAGGTTCTGGAGCACATGTTGAGGCCGACACAGCAAACGATGGGTTGTGGGTGGCGAGAACCACTCTCCCGTGCTGCTGTGTACACACCACCACACCAAGCGCTCATTTAAGGCTCAGCCCACCTACGGGAGGTCCAGGATTAGTTCAAGACACACGTCACTGATGTTGGCCATGAACGGGAATTCACCTCTGGATGGCGTGTTCTTAGCACAGCCGTTGCACTACCGCTCTACTCCCGACCCCACACAGAGCGTAGGGGCAAGTGTTGTTAGCGAGCACCTATGAAGGTCGGCACGGCACACGAGGGGTTGGGTGGCCAACACCACGCCCGGCCACCTTTGTCTCCCCAGCGGTGATGTTTACACACCGCACCAGGTATTCATTTGAGGCTGAGTCGACCTAGGGGAGGCCCATGACCGATTCAGATAATCATCACCGGTCTCGGCTGTGAGCAGGAATCTAACTCGAGTTGTAGCGCAGAGCACTAACCGCTCCCCTCCACAAAGACAAAGATCCTCCGTATAGCCTGAACATACTGCAGGGGCAAGTGCTATTAGCGAGCACCTACAAACCAGCACGGCTTACCAGGGCGTGTGGGGCCAGCACCACGCCCGGCCGCCTTTGTCTTCATAGTGGCGATGTTTACACACCCTCCACACGCACGCGCTGGGCTATGCTTGCCAAGAACCCATTTAGCATTTTGTAAACAGATGGAGAATCCAGATTAACATCCCCAGTTAAGGGCGGCGCATTCCTTTTAATGTCGTGCCGACTTCTCGTCCCTGGGCGCTCTAAGCCGGAGGCGCCCCGCGAGGGACGGCCGCTCCGAGCCACCCCGTGTGCCCGACTCCCAGGAGGTCTCCGTGGGTCCCGGAGTGGAATTGATTGCCTCTAGTGCACGCGCGGCTGAGCGCACCGCGCTAGAGAATAAACCCCAAATCCCGTCCCTGAGTTCGATTCCTCAGCCACGACTCGCACAATCAAGTGATGTTTCTTTTTCACCGGTACTGGGACTGCCCGCTCATGGGGAAGTATGGTCAAATTAATATCGTGGAATGGGGGTGGGTGGGGGGTACCTTTATGCAGCAGAGGATTGGTAAAGAGCTGTGAATGATATTCAGGTGTTGTATATCACGTGTCGCGCGTCACCTGCAGACACGACAGGCGCTACTAATCGGCGCGATGTGAAATGCGAGAAAAAACATCCACGGATTGCATCGTCACGCTGATTTTGCGATAAATTAATCAAAATCGCCAGCGAGGTGTATCGTTTCAACCCCTGGTGTATACTGAAAATAGATACATACGCGAATGCGTTGAGCCCCTTGCACGGACATTTAGAGAGTGGTGGAATAGTGGTTAGCGCATCCACAATGAGGACCCAGTTTCAATTCGGGGCGACGATGCAAATCGCCGATGGAAATCGCTACCTGACCCAGGCTTTCATTCACCCTCGCTTCGCGCAGCACCACGTGAGTAACTGTTCCAGTGTAAATCTTCACAATCTGCACACTATTAAAGCGTGTACCATATGTAAGGGCATACAACGCCTTAATATGCACTTGTTAACATTAATTGCTATAAAAAATTACTAAGTTCGGATATTGCTATTTATGCAGAGTGATTTTAATTGCGCGACTGATTTATAATTCAGCGACCAAATGAAAATAATTGTAATAATCTGCCAAGGGCAATTCAAATCAGGTGATAATTTGATTAGCTCGCAGGCATAATATTTCACGAAATCACGCAAAGGGGTCAAGCATTACTTTCCAGTGCCGTGGACAGATGAATGGCTTTCCGTTGGGTGATTTATTGCTCTACCCAATTAACAGGTGGACACCCCTATTTGCTGCTTTGGCCGAGTTCCCAAACGTGTTCACATTAAAACCCAACACACAAAGACAAAAGATCCCCCGTGTAGCCTTAACAGACTGTTGGGGTAAGTACTGCTAGCGAGCACCTATGAAGGCCGGCACGGCTTACGAGGGGGTGGGTGGCTAACACCACGTCCGGTCGCCTTTGTCTCCCCAGTGGTGATGTTTTACACACCAAACCAGGTAGTTATATGAGGCTGAGTCGACCTAGAGGAGGCCCAGGACCGATTCAGATAATCGTCACTGGTGTTGGCCGTGAGCGGGAATCGAACTCGGGTGGGCGGGTTCGTAGTGCAGCGTGCTAACCGCTACACCACCGCTCCCCAACACACAGACGCCTCCCAAGTCCACTGGTCGATAAATATATGTAGCACAAATAGCCTAACATCACGTATCAGTCGGTGTCGACGTTTGTGTATGAATGGAGAGGATAGTCTGATGTGAAGAGGTGTGCCTATGCTCTCTCTGGAGGCCACAGAGACTGGGAATTTGTGGTTCGTTAGCTATATTCATTGAGGAGTGGTGGTGCACTGTTTAGCGCACTGCGCCATAACCCCAGTGACCCGAGTTCGATTCCAGCTCACGACCAATAACAACTGTCGGATATTTTAACCAGTCCTGGGCCTCACCTAGGTTTATTAAGCCTTAAATGAGAACCTGACCAGGTGTGGCGCTGGCCACCCACCCCCTTGTGTGCCGTGCTGGCCTTCATAGGTGCTCGCTAACAGCACTTGCCCTCATAGGATGTTGAAGACTATGACGGGGGATGTTTGTGTCTGACGGATTGCTACATCGCAGGAGCATGCGGAATGGCAGTAGTTTGGTGGAGGTCCTCATCCAGCAGTGGATTGACAGAGGTCCGGGTCAGACACGCTCATGTTGGCAATTGTATGGAAGCACAAATGGGGAAAAAATTTTTAAACAAAAATCAATGCCTACGAGAACAACATATTTTACGAGGCAATGGCACGCTTCTCATTGTGGCACTTTGGCATCACTGTGCTGCTGCTGTTGCCGTGCTGGTGGACAGATGGAGGACACGGTGAAGCGCATGCAGGAGGAGGACGTGGGCGTGCCCGTTCGCACCGTCAAGGGCTTCATGACCAAGATTCCGAGCGTCTTTACCGGTGCGTAAGAAAAGCCAAATATAAATACCACCCCCTACCAAATAGCCTTAACAGACTGTTAGGGCACAAGATGAGCGTGGTGTGGCCAGCCCCAATGCCCCGGTGGCTTCTGTCTCCCCAGTGTTTATGATTACACGCCACACTGGGTACACATTTAAGGCTGAGTTGACCTAAGGGAGGCCCGCAACCGTTTCAGATATTCGTCACTGTTATTGGTCGTGCGTGGGAATCGAACTCAGGTGACCCGGGTTCGTAGCGCGCACACAGTGACACGCATAAACACCTGTGACAAAATCACCACGATTGCCCGACCACATCACATTGGAGCAGGCACAAGCCTGGTTAATGATTGGATGGGAGACTGAGAATCGCAGGTGTTGTTGGCATGGGGCTGTGAGGTGGCCAGGAGATGGCATTGTCCAGTGTCATCCCCTCAAATGCGTGGGGTTTTCTCTGGGTTCTCTCGTTTCCTCCCACAGGAAGCCAAGCACTGAAGAATGATAATGACCAAATGTCCCAATCCAGGATTCTCGTGAAAAAGAGTCTCAATACTTTACTAACAGAGCCATGAATCTGTCCACGGTACTGGAAAATAATACTTGACCCCTTGTGTGATTTTGCTAAATATGTTGTTTGCGAGCTAAGAAAGTTAATATCTTATAATTATTTAATTCAAACGCTCTCACTAGCTGTACTTTTCTCAAACTGACCACAGATGGCTTTGCAAATAATGATGCCCTTGCCCTTGCCCTTGAGCACCACAGCTTGTCCAGACAATGACACGAGGATCTGCCGCATCTCCTTTGGAGCAGGCATTGTCTGCACTGACGCTGAAGCAGTTTGGGGAATTTTTTTACTCCCGTCTGCCCATCGTCATTATTATACAGAACGTAATCACACGAAAAAAAGAGACATTGGCAAAATATCTATTTTTTAACGAACAAGGATTAAGCTTTTTTTTCGTGAGCAGCCCTCAGCCAGTGGTGGACATTCGACATCAGGAAGCTGCAATGGTGTATTGACCAGCACGCTGGACTTGCAAACCAGAGGTCACTGGTTCAACCCTATCTTCAAGCGTGGCAGTTGAAACTAGGGTGCGAGTTTCTCAACCACCCTTCCCCACCACCTCTGTCCACCCAGCAGTATGATTGGATTCACCACAGTTAGTCGATCGGCAGGCCACGTGTGGTGGGGTAAAGCTTGGGTACTCCCACTTCCAACATGTCTGCTCAGCGTGGCAGAGTATACCAAACACCCTCTAGAGCTCCGTCTAGTGGCAGCCCTTCTACCAGCAGCAGCTTAAGCAAGCAATTTCAGGTCTGCACCTGTATCTCTGATATGGGTGGAAGCCAGTCTGCACTGAAACGCCTGGTAACCCTATTCTTCAGGGCAATTCAGTGCATTTACGAAGCAATGCTGCAAAGCATGTTGTAAATCCTCGAGAAGTCAGACTGTTATATCGCAAGGTATTGAGAGATGGTGAGATGGCTTGGAGAGGCCTTCATCCAGCAGTGGAACTGATCGTGGCTTCTGATGATGACAATGATGATGAATATTTTTTCTGCTACAAGGCAATGTTAACGATTAATTCGTGAATTATTCTAATACGTGATTATGAGAAAAAAAAACCCAGGATGTATGGACATTACAGATCTTGTGGCAAAGGTAAGCTGTCATGTATGTCAATCAAAACAATTATCCACAGTGAAATTACAAAAAAAGTAATGTTCATTCTATATTAAGGTCCAGATCTCCCTTGTGACAGATATATTACATTTCCAACAGCTCTCACCTGGATAAACAAAGCAATTTGAATGGAAATTGAGTGATATATGCACAAGCACTGCCTTCTGGGTACATTTTAATATCGGAGTCTAGTTTGTAATATGGAAAAGGCGAAGGTGCAGCCCCTGGAATGGGCTTCATCACGCCAATGTTGAGAGAAGGGCCTCCTCTATAGGGAGCTCTCCCCACCCCCCCCCCCCTCTGGAGGATAGTTTGGCCTACTCTGCAACACTGGTCAGACGTTCTGAAAGAGGGTTACCCACACTTAACCCCAATCTGATCGACTAGCTCTAGTGAACCCCTTTACATCGCTGGGTGGACAGAGGCGGTGGTGGAGGGGGTGGGTGGAGGGGGTGGATTTAAGAAACTTGCCCCACTCTATCAACTGCCACGCCAAGGAGATTTAACCGGCGACCTCTGGATCGCACAAGTCCATTGCTGCTGACCATTAACATCACGGAAGCATCCTGATGTGGATATGATCGTATGAAACACATTGCAGCGATCCACACGTGAAGTTTGTACGGATTTTTTTTTTAGTGTGGCTCTTGTTTGTTGCACCTTACAGGGGCAGATATCATCCAATGGCTCATGAAAAACCTCAGCATCGAAGACCAAGGTATGTGCATTGAACCTCCACTCCGATCCCCAAGCTCGCCCCCACACTCGCGCACCTCCCTCTCCCTGCCCTCGTGCCTCCCCGCATGCTCTTCTCTTTTTCTACGAACAATATTTCTAAACAACCAAGAAAAAAACAACGACGTTCAAATGGAATTAGATACGTGCTGAAAGACGCGGGGAGGGTAGGAGGGAAGGTTGGAATATTTTGCATGTGAATGTGTTTGAACGTGGGTGTTTTATGCAGAAAAGAAATACGGATTAAGAATACTGTGGCTCTATGGAATTTGTGTGCGAGTTTGTGGGGAGCGGTGGTGCAGTTGTTTGAATCCAATCTACGTATCACGCAAACTCCGGTCATCTTCGCAGCGGCTTTTGGCTAACAATCGAACAAAGAAGGTCACTGCATCGCGTCCTTTCAGATGCGCTTCTGGGGCCGTCTGGAACGCTCTCCTTCTGTGATTCGGAAGCCACTGGAGCTATGTACTTTTACATTTTCTTTAGAACTGCTTGTTGTTGTTTTTAGTTTGTTTTCCTTCCCCCGCCACTTGAATTAGCACGGTTGGCTACGTACGGTGCGAAAGAAGTTCAACATGCGTACATCGCTATTTAATTAATTATGTACATGTGTGAAGAAACCCAACGACACAGATTCGATGCCTGGCACCATCAGTAACCGGTGGAATCTGAACCTGTCATGGGCTGCGGGATTTGGACCATTCACCTCTACATTGCCCAGCGAACTCGCTTTCGCTGGGCAATGTCACACTACCCATATGAACTGAACAACGTACATTTTACCAGGTAAGGCCCACTGAGCTATATAGCTCTTTTTCAGAAGCAACCTGGCCACAGATGGTAGCTCAACGTAGTGGCATATCATGTGCAAATGTATAGCAGCCAGATATTATGAACGCATGTTTCTAAATGTGGAGAGAAAAAAGCAAAGGCGTCAGGCACGTGATCGAACCGACGACCTCCTAACATCTCGCCACCGTAGCGCCAAGTATATACATACGCTCGAATGTCGGACACTTAATTTTCAACAGCTTTTGAAGACGAAAAAGCTGCTGCTGCTACGTTTGAATAATTTTATTGATTTCACTGCGCTGTATTAAAATACCATTCTGGAAGGGAGAGAGAAAGAGAGTGCTCAAGATCAACATTTATGTGTGTGCTTCACAGCCCTCCCGGCCTCACGGTCCATTACACGCGTGGACAATAACGGGGTCGTTGTAGGTCAGAGGTTACAAAAAAATGCGGGGTCCTGATCTTTGTGTCCTCCTTTCCTGCATTGATCGCAGCGGTAGCTGTGGGAAATTGTACACGAAATCGCATCGATACGGCACAAATGACAAAACGGTGCATATAGTCTGGTGGGGTAGGGTGGGAGCCGGAGCCGTAACTCGGGACAAACACCGATGTTTGAGTTCATTCTGACATTAATTGCAATTGACTTGTGCAACTCAATTTAGAGCGCCATGACTTTAGGACGCTGCTGAGGTTGTTTCAGAAGACGGTAACACGAGATTCCGTTGAGTAAATGAAATGGAATTAAGTGCTGGGTTGCACAATGCGCGCAGCCCTGGGAAGGAGCAAGTGGGAACTCGTGACCCGTCTGTAAGTACTAGGGGCAATGTAGTAAAAGTCTGGTGTTTACTGTTCATAACTGCAAGCCTCTCTAAAGGGGCTCTGTAATTGCTGTCTGTTTGTCGAGGCATCAGGCAGCGAGGGAGCAGATTGCGAAGGGTTTGAATGGTCAAATATCACTGCAGACCACTAACACTGTACAGCGTCATGGCCACTCAGTGTACGGTACAATACAATTGTAAAACACAGTACGGTTGCCACCTCTGGGGTACAGAAATCAGGACGTATCATGGGAAGATTAATATTTCAGAAAACCGGAAGAGGGGAGAATTACGTACAAATTAATTGTCTCGAGTGATGTACTGCTACTCACCCAAGAAAATGGATGGACCGGGGAACCCCACCCCGGAATCAGCCTTGTATAGTTGTATATTGGGGACATGCTGAGCATGCCTATGATGACATTCCTCTAAATGTGCCCGATCTCATCAGATCTTGGAAGCTAAAGCAGCCTGGTTAATGATTGGATGTGAGACTGCCTGGTAATCGCAGGTGTTGTGAGTTTTAAGTACGAGGCTGTAATGGGTGGCGAGATGGGGGATGGTCAGTGCCACTCTCTTGTGTGCGTGGGTTTCCTCTTGGGCATTGTCAGCTGGGCCAGCCAAAACCCCAGGCTTTTAGGGGCTGCAACCCCAAAGCATTCGGTCTTTTGAGGAATACTGCCCCTCCAAAGATAAACAGATAAATGCTGCTCAATATTGTTAAAATGCAATACTGTAGCACAATTGTAAATCTCATCGGGTAATTTGGTAATTATTCAAGGTAATATGGTCAGAGAATCACACCGTGTGTGGCGACCCAGTTTTGTGCGTCTAACATTCAATTGGGCTTGCTCGTTTTCAACATTGGTTTAGCTCCGCAATTCGCGCATCGCATTCGTATGGTATACATTAAACCACCGATACATGTTGAACTTCTTTCGCACCGTACGTAGCCAACCGCGCTAATCGGCGATGCGGGGTGGGGAAGGAAGCAATGGCAAGGCAAAATGTACAAAGAAGACCCCCCCACCCCACCCAAAAACTACAACATCCCCCGGCCCCCTTCCATCTCACTTAACCGGTGGCCCTGACTGTCAGCGCTTCGATGAACGTGACGTCTGCCACTGCCTCCTCCGTTGTCCTCTCCCCCTCCCTCGTGTGTCCCGTCGCCCAGCCGAGGCCCTGCACCTGGGCTCATTGATTGCGGCGCACGGCTATTTCTTTCCCATCTCCGAGCACGTCCTCACGCTCAAAGACGACGGCACCTTCTACCGATTTCAGGTCAGGAGTCGCCGCATTAATCAGTATGCTTGCTGGGACCTTACGCCTTTACTCTCTCTCTCTCGTTCTCTCTGTCCCACCTCTCTCTCTCATTTGTATGTTTAGGCAGCGGTTTTTTTTACACCTCTGACAAGAAGATATGAGCAGGGAAGGCTTTCCTGAGTAGCCATTTACGCCTCTTGTGATTTCCCCCCCCACTCCCCCAACTCGTGATTCGATGAATTTTGAGATGATGATTTAATGAAATAATATTTGTTTACGTTGTTGTAAACATAGCACCACTGGTGGCTTGCAGAGGTCGTGGGAGTGAATTATGGGAACCAAACAAATCTTACATAATCAATTCTCGCGCGCATGATTAACGCGCACGCTGCGAGAGTGACGATCGATTGTAATCGATGAATTGATGCTTCGTTACATGCCTGCCTTGAAAAGGCATTTGCCCAGGGTTGCTTCAAGGGGTCCTCAGCAACGCTCACATTGAAAGTCAGTGCATTGGCACAGCAGCCTCCAAGACGCCTGCTGGGTTTGGCGGTAAACACGTCAAAGAGCTGTGTTGCTGTAGAGCCATTTGCGCATATAACAACCACGGATAAAAAAAAAACAGCACTGTTCAGTCGGCGTTATTAAGTTCGGTTGAAGGTGAAAACATATCGCTGAGACTTGCCACGCATGCATCGAATGCTAGTCACCTGTAATATGTATGTATATATGTGACAGTATTTATGTGTAGGCGGGCATCATGTTTCCACGTGCGCTTTATCCGCAATATCCTGCTTACTGTGGATGTGGTGGCACCTAACGTTCATTGTTTATATCTCTAAATCTAGGAAATAACCTTCTCGGCCGCTTCATATGAACGCGTAAACTTCTGCTTAGCCTCACTTTCTCGCATTTTTTTTCTCCAAAAACACATTTTGAAACGTGAAAATATGGTGTGAGTAATAATATAATAATGGCAAAAAAATAAAATGTTGGTAGTTGTTGTTGCATGCTGCTATGCCAGCACCTCATGAATTATGGATCAAGGGAACATCCAATTTAAGAACTATTTATTTTTCCAGGCATTGTACACAAATAAATAAAAAAGCAAGGAAATAATGAAACTAATAGATAATGGCACCAGTACAATTATTCCGTTTCGTCCAGGCGTATTTATTTATTATTTCTCCACAGCGGGAGAGACCGTGGATGCCTGCATTGTCAGCGTTTCTTAAGCGATTAAAGGAGCTAAAAACACACACACACACACAAGGAAATTAAACGGCCGCGGGGAGAGGGGATTTAAAAGCCGAAGAGTATTTTTTTGTTGCATCGGCATCGAACAGATGACCATTGTCCCGCAAATACACGACACGCAGATGTGAAACTGTTCAATAAATATGCTGCGGTTCCCTCGATTGAGTCCAGCAAAATGCCTGAGTCTCGACATTCACTTGAGTCTCTTTGTTTTTTTTGTTACAGAGGATCTTACTTAAGATGTTTGCCCAATTCCTTTCAGAATATATATTTTTTAAACCCGCACTTTCCCCAACAGTCTGTTGAAGGCCATATGGGAGTCTTTATGTTTTTGTATTTCATGCATGTGCACCCGATGTAATGGGCATATAAATTAATAATTTGACACGAAGGCTTTCGCGACCAATATGATTCATAATTAAGGTTTGTTGGGTTAGATCGCTTAAGTATAAATGTGTCGTTAACCCGTCACCACCCGACACAGCCCATTGGCACAAAACCTGCCAATTGGCACATCTTGTTGACACGACAAACCTTACTAATTGGCTGTGTCGGGTGGCGGCGGGTTAACAACACATTTATACTCACGTGATCTAACCCCAAAAAACCTTTTATGAATAAATTAATAATCCCTACAACCAGCGTAAGAGTCTGGAAATCATAAACGTCCAATCCCTTGTATTTTTTGTCTTGATTAATTTGTTGTGTTGCGGATAATCGGTAAACAGGTTACGTGCCATTCTAAACTTACATATGCGCACTGATGGTAAAGTTCAGCTAGACGTGTGTGTGTGAGTGAGCTATGATTGGGAACCAGCAGAGGTTTTAAAAACACACAAGGGGCCTCTTATTTTACATTTCTCCAGATAAGTCGTAAAATGTAATACGTCTGTTACCCTAAAATAAAAAAATAACACCGCCCCGCGCAATATGTCCGTGCGTATCAGTCCGCAGCATGTTCGTACTCGCCCATTGTGAATGAAAAAAAGTATCAAATAAAAACCGTGATAAATTGCAGCAATTGTACATTCCAAAATAGCAACGTGTCAAGATTTTAGATGCTCACGATTTTTTTTTATAATAAAAGTTTTACATATATAAAATTGGCCGGCGTAAGAACAAACCCTGCCAAGTTTAGCGGATTGTAACTTAAAATACTAATTTTAGCCTTTAGAAAAAAAATCTTCTATTTATAAATCCTCGCGGTGAATAATATGATATCAGCCACTGGAAATAACGGTGCTCCTGGAAACGGCGAGATACGCCCCTGAATTTTAACGTCAGCGAATTTCACTCTAACATTATCACCGCAGGTGGCTCTTGATATGCGAGTGAAGGTGGAGGGAGGATTTTAACCCCTTAGATTGATCTCTCTTGCCGCTGCAGCTGGCCAATTTTAAACGCGTTTGTAAAATGCTTTGAAGAATGCATGAGCGAAAGAGCATATTTATTGCATTTCACGATAGTTTAACGGTTACAATACCATATTGTTGGTTCTTTCGGTAAAGTCGCTTAGAAGGGAAACAATTAAATAATACAATATAAAACATTAAAATTCTCACGACGTTTCGACTGCAACACAAGCAATCATCATCAGGTGTGAAAACCACGCCAAGAATTTTTTTGAAAAAAGTGGCGTTTTTTTTTACGTTGCACCACGGAGAGCGATTTGGCAGTTATTCAGATGGACGAGTCCATCTATGTTCGGAAAAGAGGAGGGGGGAGACGAAAACAATGGATGTGGTCTGAAAGCCATCGTCAGCGTGAACAATCAATTAAGACCCGAAATGGTTTATAAAATCCTTCCAATGATTGCTAAGCCAGAATCCATCTTCTCGGTTGAAATTGTCTCTGTGTTTGTATATGTGGATAGCCTCATGAACGAATCTCTCATGGTATCCAGATGGCTTGCAGAGAACCTCTGTCTTGGAGAAGTCAATGTCATGTAAGCCTACTGAATTATAACAGTGATCTGCCACGGCCGAGGTGTTGGTCCTACCGTGTTTTAGGTCTGCTTTGTGTTCACAGATGCGGTCCGAGACATGTAGTTTGGTCTCTCCAATGTAACTACTACCACAGAGGCAACTTAGTTTGTAGACGCCAGGGTACTGTATGTCCGGAATCACATATTTTACAGACGGAACCAGATCAGGGATTTTATGTAATGTGTTGAATCGGACCTGGATTTTGTGTTTATTCAAGATTTTGGAGATCTTTTTTGTGATCCCCGCAATGTAGGGTAAAGTTATGGTTTTGAATGGCTCCTCAAGAGGGTCCTTCTTCATGTTTGGAGTGATAGCTTTGCAGATTGTGTAGTCGGAGTAACCATTAGCCTTAAGAGCTTGGTGTACGTGCTTGAGTTCACTGGCTATGTGTTCCTGGTCGGATATGCATTGGGCTCTATGGTGCAGAGTCGTGATGAGGGAATTCTTCTGGGACGGATGGTGGTGGGAATACGGTTTCAGGTAAGCATCCGTATGGGTATCTTTCCTGTAGACAGAGTGGCTCATTGAACCATCAGGTCTCTTTTTATTAGGACATCCAAAAAAGGTAGCTTGCCATCTTTTTCGACTTCCATGGTAAATCTGATGGCTGGGTGTATGGAATTGATGTGGTCGAGGAAGTGGTCTAGAACAGGCCGGCCATGTGGCCAGATGACAAAGGTGTCATCCACGTACCTTTTCCATAAGGTTGGGCGCAGAGTGGCAGTCTGGATGGCGTCAGGTCTCAAATGTCTCCATGAAAATGTTGGCTACAACCGGAGATAGGGGGGAGCCCATTGGGGTGCCCTCAGTTTGTTTGTAGAAAGTTCCATTCCAAGTGAAGTATGTATTGGTTAAGCAGTGTCTCACCAGGGCAGGTACCTCAGTGTTTAGTCCTTGATGAACCAAGACTTCAATTACTGCGATGGTGTCAGGTACAGGAACTTTGGTGAATAAGGAAACTACATGAAAACTGACAAGCTGGTCGTCTGGGGACAGGGAAATACCCTTGATTGTCGATACCAGGTGAGTAGAATTTTGTACCGCAGAGGTGGTTTTTCCAGACAGAAAACGAGCCAGTTTGTTGGTGGGGGAGTTGATAGTAGAGATGATGAGACGAAGGGGTGTATCTACTTCATGTATCTTTGGTAATCCGTTTAATCTTGGTGGCCTGGCAGCAGAAGGTTTCAATGAGAACTGTTTGGTTTGATCAATTAATGCGGTTGAATCAGAAATGATTTTGTTGGTTTGTATGACGAGGCTGTTGGTGGGATCTCTTTTTATTTTTGTATAGCTGCCATCGCTGAGTAATTTTTGAATTTTGTTGTTATATTCGATTTTATCCATGATGACAGTGGCATTGCCCTTGTCGGCTGAGAGGATGACAATGTCATCCCTCTTTTTAATTTATATAATTCAAAACGCTCATCTTTGCTGAGGTTGCTAGCTGGCATCTTAGCGTTTTTGAGGGTTGCAGCGATTTCAGATCTTGCTACGTCTGCAGCGATGTGACCCAGGCCTTTGAGAGCCACGTCTACTTGGGCAATTATATCATTAACTGGTATGTGTTTAGGTGTGACTGCAAAGTTTATCCCTTTAGCTAAAACGGATTTCAGACCATCAGAAATAGAACTGTTACTGCGATTAATTACGACTTTGTTAACGTCTAGCTTTTTGGTGTGTGGGTCCGGTCTTTTTTTGGAGAGGAGGTGAAATTTGGAAATCAGGTTGTCCTTACATTTAGTCGGCATAGTGGCAGCTGAAGAGGCAGTCATTGTCTACTTGTTCCCAATCCGATGTGGACATTGTTGCCGTCAATGAAAAGTGTGATTTGTAAAGTGTCTTGTCTAACTGATCTAGTTCGGTGCATATAAGTCTATCTCCAGTTGTAGCCAACATTTTCATGGAGACATTTGAGACCTGACGCCATCCAGACTGCCACTCTACGCCCAACCTTATGGAAGAGGTACGTGGATGACACTTTTGTCATCTGGCCACATGGCCGGCCTGCTCTAGACCAATTCCTCGACCACATCAATTCCATACACCCAGCCATCAAATTTACCATGGAAGTCGAAAAAGATGGCAAGCTACCTTTTTTGGATGTCCTAATAAAAAAGAGACCTGATGGTTCAATGAGCCACTCTGTCTACAGGAAAGCTACCCATACGGATGCTTACTTGAAACCGGATTCCCACCACCATCCGTTCCAGAAGAATTCCCTCATCAAGACTCTGCACCATAGAGCCCAATGCATATCCGACCAGGAACACATAGCCATTGAACTCAAGCACATACACCAAGCTCTTAAGGCTAATGGTTACTCCGACTACACAATCTGCAAAGCTATCACTCCAACCATGAAGAAGGACCCTCTTGAGGAGCCATTCAAAACCATAACTTTACCCTACATTGTGGGGATCAAAAAAATGATCTCCAAAATCTTGAATGCTTGTCAGTTTTGATGTAGTTTCCTTATTCACCAAAGTTCCTGTACCTGACACCATCGCAATCATTGAAGACTTGGTTCATCAAGGACTAAACACTGAGGTACCCCCCCTGGTGAGACACTGCTTAACCAATACATACTTCACTTGGAATGGAACTTTCTACAAACAAACTGAGGGCACCCCAATGGGCTCCCCCTTATCTCCAGTTGTAACCAACATTTTCATGGAGACATTTGAGACTGACGCCATTCAGACTGCCACTCTGCGCCCAACCTTATAGAAGAGGTACGTGGATGACACTTTTGTCATCTGGCCACATGGCCGGCCTGCTCTAGACCAATTCCTCGACCACATCAATGCCATACACCCAGCCATCAGATTTACCATGGAAGTCGAAAAAGATGGCAAGCTACCTTTTTTGGATGTCCTAATAAAAAAGAGACCTGATGGTTCAATGAGCCACTCTGTCTACAGGAAAGCTACCCATACGGATGCTTACCTGAAACCGGATTCCCACCACCATCCGTCCCAGAAGAATTCCCTCATCAAGACTCTGCACCATAGAGCCCAATGCATATCCGACCAGGAACACATAGCCAGTGAACTCAAGCACGTACACCAAGCTCTTAAGGCTAATGGTTACTCCGACTACACAATCCGCAAAGATATCACTCCAACCATGAAGAAGGACCCTCTTGAGGAGCCATTCAAAACCATCACTTTACCCTACATTGTGCGGATCACAAAAAAGATCTCCAAAATCTTGAATGAACACAAAATCCAGGTCCGATTCAACACATTACATAAAATCCCTGATCTAGTTTCGTCTGTATAATATGTGATTCCGGACATACAGTACCCTGGCGTCTACAAACTAAGTTGCCTCTGTGGTAGTAGTTACATTAGAGAGACCAAACGACATGTCTCGGACCACATCTGTGAGCACAAAGTAGACCTAAAACACGGTAGGACCAACACCTCGGCCGTGGCAGATCACTGTTATAATTCAGTAGGCTCACATGACATTGACTTCTCCAAGACAGAAGTTCTCTGCAAGCCATCTGGCTAGCATGAGGGATTCTGTCATGAGGCTATCCCAGACATGTTAAATTGCCTTGCAAATAAATGCTTTGCTACATGTTAAAGGCCAAATCCTTTCATGTAATGATTTTTACATGTCATTTATATTAGTTCACACAAACACTCCATCCATCTGTTCCTGGCCCAGCCCCTCTCTCAAATTTTAGAACCCATTGTGGCCCGCGAGTCAAAAAATTTGCCCACCCCTGGGCTATCCACATATACAAACACAGAGACAATTTCAACCGAGAAGATGGATTCTGGCTTAGCAATCATTGGAACGATTTGATAAACCATTTCGAGTCTTAATTGATTGTTTACGCTTACGGTGGCTTTCAGACCGCATCCATTAATTTCGTCTCCCCCCTCCTCTTTTCCGAACATAGATGGACTCGTCCATCTGAATAACTGCCAAATCGCTCTCCGTGGTGCTAACGTTAAAAAAAGCACTACTTTTTTCAAAAAATGTATTGCTGTGGTTTTCACACCTGATGATGATTGCTTGTGTTGCAGTCGAAACGTCGTGAGAATTTTTGTTTTATATTTTTATTATTATATTGTTTCCCTTCTACATGACTTTACCGAAAGAACCAAGAATATGAATCCCTGCAGTCACGAAAGCTTGAAATAAAATGTTACAATACCAGTTTGCAATGTGTGTGCATGTGTATGTGGGCACGCCAGTGACGATTATCTGAGCCGGTCCTGGGCCTCCCCTAGGTCGACTCAGCCTCAAATGATTTCCTGGTGTGGTGTGTAAACATCGCCGCTGGGGAGACAAAGGCGGCCGGGTGTGGTGTTGGCCACCCACCCCCTCGTGCGCCGTGCCGGTCTTCATAAGTGCTCGCTAACAGCGCTTTCCCTAACAATCTGTTAAGGCTATACGGGGGATCATTGTCTATTGTGTGCGGGCTAAAACGCAGGAAGTTGGCACAGTGGGGCGCACAGGTGGTGCATCTGTCAGCCATCAGAGGCGGTCAACCCATCATAACACCTGGCTCTGTCCCGTGACCTCCTGCCACCAGCGAGTCTTCCACATTTCACGTGGTTTCAAAGTTCACCTAGCCTGGTACAAGCGGTGTGATAACGCTACCGCCACTTATAGTGGCGAACGGCGGCCGTTGTTGTGGTTGTGTATGTGTGAGAAGCGGTGGAGTTATGATGTCGCGCACTTGGCTACATTGCAGAGCAACAACTGCAATTTCACATTCAGGTGGTCAAGCCAGACAACCGCGTCAGGAGCAGTGGAGTGTATCATCGCCGTGATGTCTCCTTCGTATTTGTGGATCGGGGCATTGCGTCGTTTTACGTTGCATAGTCTGTTCTCGATGGCCACATTTGCATGCTACTGGAGAGTTTTAAATTTTCTATTTGTGCATCAGGTATCCGCATCTGCCATGGTTTGTGCAGTTTGGCTCATCGTTAAATGAGTACATCGGGAGTGGAGAGACATAGACGACTGGATTTGGTGCTGACCACACAGCCCCATCAATTTGTGCTGGCCTTAACAGGTGCTCTATAACGGTAGTGGCTGCCATGATCTATAATGCTAAAAACTCGACATTTCAGGCATTGACCTTGCTTCATAGCATCCCCAATGAAGAAGGGCTATTGCCTGAAACATCGCCTATCATACATTTTTTATTTTACGGCAGTGTTATTGACAAATGTGTTGAGTAACCCAAAGACCTCTGTTATGGAAAATATGTTGAGTGTTTTGTTATTTGGGCGAGGTGCACTACTGCCAACGTAGCAGCATCACCAAATAATTTCGTTCACATGCTTCAATGTATCTGTGATTATTATATTATTACTAAAATGAGAATATTAGTAATTAATAATATAATTTGATTATCAGTCCTTTGTTAACCCACTGCTGGAAGTAACACTCCCTACTCCATGTTGTTCATGTGGATTATTTGACCATACTTCACCACGCTGGTTAGCGTGGTTGGTGAAGTTGGAGTGGTAGGACACAGGCAAGGCTGGGTTCAATTCCCCAAATCGCTGTATCATTACACATTGCTCATCGTGCAATAAAGACGTTACAAAAATGTAATTTAATTTTTTTTCAATGGCAAAAAGAAAAGAAGACACGCCATCTACGAAATATCGCCGTGCTCATTTATAAACGCATCACGGTGCTAAATTTCCTCGCGGCGGATTTACGCCGACTTTAATGTGCTTAAAAAATATCTCAGGCTTCCATGCGCACATGCTCGGTGTGATAATTCACGGGGCTCCTGCAGCACATGAAAAGGCTATTTTGTTCAACGCGTTTTTGTCTTCGGCACTATCCTCCTCCGGTCAGCTCGACTGGAGTCATCCACGATACACCCCCATTCTCAACCATAACTCATCTTCCCCAAGTGACCAGTTGGTTATTGGTAACATCGATTCTATATAATGAATGCGGTTAATCAGACGGTGGCTCGAGGTTGGTTTATTCATTCCTGGAGGGCTCGGGGCTTATTGTTAAAGTGTGGTTGAAGCACACTGTGTGCGCGTGCTCCGCACAGCCCTCTTGTGTCAATCACGAACGTGGGAAACTCTCCCGTGTGTGTTGTCAGGTTGTGCCCCATGCTGTTTGGTGGCTTTTCATTTGCCTTGGTTTCGCTGCTCGTGCTCGGGAGCTGCCTTAAGAAACTGAACCGAATTGCGGAAACAGGCGCTTCCCCGGCGCGCTGAGCGAAACGTCGGGCATCGCGGCGCCGAACAAAACGCGGGCGCAATCCGAAAACGCGCCGGAGAGCTGCGCAGCAGCACAACCGCGAGATAAAAACCAACGCAGTGGGTACGAATGTAGACGTTTTATCAATTAAAAGGCATGGCACGACGCATAGAAGCACCGATTTAGAATCGATGCATATGCTCACGATATACACTTTCAATCGTGCACGCGAAAGTCAATTGTTTAACTTTGATTCAATTTATATACGCGCGTGATAATACGCCGTGCCGGTACGCTCGTTCTGACGGAGCAAATCTGAATGAAGGCCTCGCCACGCCGGTCGTAGGGGTGTTTGACCATACTTCACCGCGCACGAAGAGATATTCCATCGTAAGGGATCTTTCAGTCAGGCGGAATATTAAAACTAATTAATAGGATTTTTTTATTAATATTCTGGTTAGCGCAGAATCTTGACTTAAAGCAGGAATACATAGTCTATGGGTCTTCCGAAAGACCCATAGACTTTGGTTAGCACAGGTTGATGAAGTGGGGGTGGGTGGGGTGGGGGGACCCAGGACCAACTGAGGCATCGCTCGCCACGTGGTGTAAGTCGCAGGCGGGAATCAAACCCGGGACGGAATCTCGTACCTCCTGGGTTGTTAATACGGCGCTCAGCGTGGCGCTCAACGTGGCATTGACTGACGCTGGTGTGCGCGTGCTGACTTCAATTGAAAGCGCGGGATTGGTCTTCCTGTCCGTCGTAAATTGAAGTGTGCTGCTGGTGGAAATTAGCTCCGGAACCGGAGGGATCCCATTGTTCCACCCGCTGGCATTGAGTGCACGGTTCAGTACCTGTGTTAGTCACAATGATTGCCACCCACGGAGAGGAACTGCATTCTGTTGAGACAGAACATCCTCGCACCAAATTGACGTTAAGTATAACGTGTTGCCTCCCTCTCTTGTTTTTTTTTTAACGACGCTGAATCAACTCCGCGCCCCCCGCTGTGTTTGGCAAAGATGTTGGTTGGGAGGCGAAGTGATTGTAGTGTGAGCGTCGTGCGGGCGTTGTGCGAACGTCGTGTGAGTATCGTGCGGGCATCGTGCGGGCGTTGTGCGCGGGTTATGCGGGCGTCGTGTGAGCGTCGTGCGGGTGGCAGAGCCATCGCGTGTATCCGTGGCAAGATTGATACAAGCGGCAGGTCCAGCATGGGCGGCGGAATTTGAGGTTTTCCCCGAACGGTACAAGCAATACACGAAGCCGTGCAGCCACGAGCAGTCATATAAACGGAGAGTTGTTTTCTGCACATCAGAGAATCGGATTTGAAATCTGTTTTGAAAACTCACAATATGGAGCGAGTGGTGTGTCCTATTTTGCTTGCTTCTGGAGTGTGTGGTGTGATTTATCCAATAACTGAAGGTAAATGCTTATCAAGATGCTATAAAAAATACTATACGAATAATAGCAATTTATAGCCCCTTATCAAGCCACTGCTGGATGAACGTCTCCCAACACTGTGTCAGTCTTGCGGGTTGTTGACCATACTTTCCCATACTGGTCAGTGAGGGTTGGTTAAGGAGGTACCCAGAAATGGTCAGATGTTACTCGCCACTGATATCGTTTTCATGACCGGGAGTCGAACTAACTGGGTTCGTAGTGCAGTGCACTATGAGGTCCTCCCCAAGTCGTCGCTCCATCTCCTGTGATAATCCACACAGTACCTTGTGCAACGCACACGACCTGTTTTCATCACTCCATCTCCTCGATGGATGGACTTTGGGATGCTCCGCCGTCACTATTGCTGACCATCGTACATCGTAGCGACATGTCTTCAGACATTGTAGTAACATTTCACTTGGCAAGACCCGCATTAATAATTACTAAAATAATGACCTGCCCAAGCCAAATCACTCTTCTTTAGGTCGTTTGAGCGATGTCACGAACTAATCTTCGTATGTTTTCAAATCCATGTGTTTTCTCATTCTGTCTCTCAAGCAATACCTTCCAGTAACTTGCAAAATGAGCAGCGATCATCGCAAATTTGTTATTAGTTTTCTGTAATTGATATCACAGGCCGATCGCGATCGCGCACACCATCATATTTCCATGGAAGGCCATGTTTCGCCGTCACTGGTGAATGGATGCAAGTAGCAGAAGGAGCATTGGCGGTGCCTTAATTGTTTCGAGCATTTCAATCGAGTGCAGGTCATAGCAGGAATTGAACCCATGACCCCGTGCTGCAGGAGGGCAATGATTTATCCACAATAAGCCACTGAAATTGGATTCAAAGCTGAGGAATTCTGTCTCGCCGTTAGGTGTGCACTTGAAAGCGAAAAGGATTTCTTACATGCCAATTAAAAGAAATCTAGTTTTTGTAGTAGCTGGTTTTTTTTTTACCTACCCTACTTGTTGAAAATGTCCATTAAAAAGTCTCCATCAGGAAAATGAACCAGTGCTAAAATTAGAGCCGGGCATTGATCGTCATGAAGGTTGTACACGTGACCTGGCTAACATGTGTTATGATTTGCCAATTATCTTCATGAATGAAAATAAAACGTGCGGAACTTTGTGTATCCAACAGACGCCATACTTTTGGCCATCGAACTGTTGGGAGCCAGAAAATATGGACTACGGTAAGTGTGGCTTGTCATTTTAATATGACAGTAATAATCATTTTTATTTAAAGCTTTCGTGACTGCAGGGATTCATATTCTTGGTTCTTTCGGTAGAAGTCACGTAGAAGGGAAACAATAAAATAATAAAAATATAAAACAATAAAATTCTCACGACATTTCGACTGCAACACAAACAATCATCATCAGGTGTGATAATAATTTTCATCATCATTATCATCGTCGTCACCGCTTGGCTCTTTTTCACTGAACCAGCATCTGAAGTTTGAGTATTATCCTCCATCTTATATACAGTATTGTGGGTTTCACCCCTGGGTGACCCAGTTTCTTAAAGTATTAGACATCATATTAGACAAACATTACAATTGGCGATCCTCCTAATTACGTATTGATATTCAGCGAGGCCTATCCTGGGTAAATAAAGAACATATTTCCATTAAATACTGAGCCATGGTGAGCAATATTACATATCTCTGGAGCTATTGAAGGAAGACACAAAGGACCAACCCAAAGTGCCCCCTGTAAATGCGGAATGCGTTCTCTCTTTTGGAATGGCGCAGAACTCACAAATTTTATGGGCTGCCCCTGAGTCTGCGGACCAGAGGTCACTTGAAAGGATCTCAGAAATAGCTCTTTGATATCTGCTTCCAATGGATTATTTGTCTTATGACGTGACAGCAATAAGCACAATATGGAAAAAATTGGCGAAAATTATTTAGTTTTATTTTTTTTAAAGTGCCACTACAAGAGGAGACCAATGTTTTTGGGAGGTCTTTTCTTGAATGAACATTGTTGTGGAACCATCTATTTGACTGCAGGTTACGTTTATTCAGAATTATCCCCATGGGTTTTGTGATCCTCAAGTGAAGGCGGCATGTGCGTCGCAATCGGCATTTTGTTTTCCCACGTGATTGAGAGCTCCGTTGGTGACTTTCAACACTCGCGACGTTACTCTCTAATTAAAAACATAAACCACGACATGCGACTTCGTAGGACGGTATATCAACTTACACGTATTGATGAGATATAGATACCAATATGGGACCTTTCTTGCCAGTATCAAAATATAACATTAGGTTTTACCCATTCTGGTAATTAAACAGGAGGTGTTAAGATATTCTTGGTTCTTCGGTAGTCACGTAGAAGGGAAACAATAAAATAATAAAATATAAAACAATACAATTCTCACGACGTTTCGACTGCAACTCAAGCAAGCATCATCAGGTGTTTCCCTTCTACGTGACTTTACCGAAAGAACCAAGAATATGAATCCCTGCAGTCACGAAAGCTGGAAATCAGGTGTTAAGATGTTAAAACAAACATAATCATTTTTCAAGGAATCCTGTCTGCATTAACCACACGTACTTGTGGTGAACATGCAAACAAAAAAAACATGCTCTGATAATTTTCAGATCATATAGTATATGCATCGTCTTTGCAACTGATTGGTCTACACCAGAGATAGCTTTCTTTTGAGCCTAGTCTCACAGTGGTCATGTCGGTCTGTTTGTCCAAACTCTACCACGCTGGTTTGGTGAAAGCGGAGAGCAATGACAACAGGAGCGTAAGAAGCACGGTCCAACAACATAGTTTGCTTCACTGCACTCCCTACCACGCGCAGCCTCGTAGCCGCCGAGGGCAACTCAGCATCGATGGCCGTCACCCATCTGAGAATCCTCCAGGCCCGAACTTTCTTAGCTTCAACAGATCCTGAAGAATACCTGGCTAGCACATATCGGGTGATTTGACAGAACGAAAAAAATCCAATGCACGTACTGCGTGCTACGATCACAAAATCACGCGCCACTTTAATCTTCACTGATGACGATATACCGTGCCGTAGATCCGTTTTTGTTTTAAAGTCTACTGCGCTGGTTCCTGCAATGCCGCGGCGTAACTTACAATAAAGCCGGGATTTCCCGTACGAGTCACCTCCAAATTTCGGTCTCCGTTGTCACGGCTGTTGCCTTTTTCGTGTCGAGCTTTTAATTATCTACGTTGTGTTGCTATGCATGCCGCCTGCCTTTGTGACAATGTGGCATTTTTTTCTGGAGGATGTCTAGGCGCTCAGGAAGTGCTAAATTACATTATGTAGGAAGTGCCATAATAATTGGATGCAATGCATGCGGAGTCAATTTTTCAAATCATGCCGATTTAACGAATTCAAAGGAATGTCTTTCACCACCCCCCCTCCCTCCCTCCCCCAAGCTGTACTGCAAACCGGGAGCAAAGTAGTATGGTGCTGTTGTGATGCCCTTTTGTGTGCCGTCTTCCATTGTTCACGCACGGCGGTGACCTCCTCTAGGTTGACTCGGCTTGAATTGAGTACCATTCGTGTGCCGATGATTGAGCAGCGTGCGTTTACGGGAATAATCGCGGTGGACAGAGAGAGGGGGTCACCGGTCACACGGCCCCTGCAGACACGCGCAAAAGAAACCTGAATAATGGAGTTTACCGCTCGTTGTTCACCGCGTGTGTAGGATTATCGCGTAGTTTTTTTTTGCGGCTGCACCGCATAGCATCATCTTCGGGTTGTGCAGCATATTGTTCGGTGACGTGTCCGACGTTTCGCCGCACGTGCTGGGAGCTTCTTCAGGAACTGAGTTGAGCAGCGCTTGCTCACTTTTCTCTCCAGGTGCTCCGGTTTCCTTCCAGACGAATAAAAACAGCGTGGGAACCGGCCTGTCAGAGAGTTAAGACTAGTCGAAGTCAACAACTGCCGACACCAACAGCAGCCGGCATCGCGAAATAATCTATTTACTATTTTAAAGGTTTTTTTTATTTTACCAGGTAAGGCGCACTGAGATATACAGCTCTTTTTGCAGAAGCGACCTGGCCACAAATGATATCTCAACAAAGTGGCTCATCACGTGGAAATGTATAGCAGCCAAACACTCTAAACGCGCGATGTTTCCAATTGTGGAGCGAAACATTGGATGTACCCGGCGAAGAATCCATGCGACTAAGGGGGGGGGGGGGGAGAGAGAGACAAGCAAACTCCAAACATACTGGCGTGAGGCTTGGGCGAGGGAGTTAACGTCCCTGGTGAGATGGGAGAGAGGGAGCTGGTCAGTGCTCACTTCAGTTCCGAAAGAAGCTCCCAGCACGTGCGGCCAAACGTCAGGCGGCGTTGCTGAGCGAGACGCGGTACGACCCCAAAACACGTCAGAGAGTCGAATAGGTTTTCCCCTGTTTTGTCTGGCAACAAAACAGTTGTGTTAAGACGTTAAAACACCAAACTGGAACCTTTTACAAGGAATCATGTCTGCGTTAACCACGTATACTTGTGGTCAGAATGCAAACAAAAAAAACGTACTCTGATCATATATGCATTGTCTTTGAAACAGTCGTACTACAGTAGCACGACCGCGGTAACCTGTGGGGGTCGCGTGTGGCGCTTGCGAATCGTTCTTCTGTGGGGTCGCGTGTGGCGTCTGCGCGTCTTTCCGTGTCTGCTTAATTGTCAACGCATCCTCCGCCTTCCCTACAGCCGTGTATTTGTGCAAGAGAACACTGCAAAACAAATCCCGCTCGGAACTGGCAGACTACGAAGCGGTGAGTTATTCTGGGGTTTTTATTTATATTTGAAAATCGCTTCGGTCAAGTCAGTGACATCATCGTTATAATTATTATCCCGCTTGTTTACCCAGTACAGCTCCACCGAGTCTCGGGACTCATTTTTCACGTTTTCTTAGAAAGGGACAATGATTGCTAACGTACGTTCCACTCGAGTAATGTATGACTAGATATTGATAGGTACTTTAGTTCAGTTCGGTAGTGTGTACACAACAGAGTTGCGAGTTGCTTTGAAGGTCCCTCTCTTTCTACACACAATCCTCATGCGTACGTTGCGTGCACGTAATTCTTGGCTACAAATCTTGAGAGATTCCCACGCTGGATGGGTAAGTTCCTTAAATCCGCCTGCATCTGTCCACCCAGAGGTATAAAATGGGTCACATGTGACGGGGTCAAGTGTGGGTACTCCCAGCTCTTCTAAGACGCCGGGTCTGCATGAAAGAGTAGGCCAATATATCATCGAGAGGGGCTCTCCAGTGGAGGGACTTCCACCAGCGGTTGCGCGAGCAAGCAATTTAAAGGGCTGTGTTTTCACCCGCGAATGTTCCGCTCCCTGTATAGGACGGCGACGGATAACCCCTCGGGATGTGTGCCGCTTGCTGTTTCAGGAAAGCCTGGCGAGGCTTCAGCAGGCGTTTGCGCGCAAGTGGGAGTTCATTGTGATGCAGTCCGAGGCGCAGGCCAAGTAAGTGCATGCTCAATTTGCATCCTGGCAGCGTGTTTTTGCAGCGCCCTCAATGCAAATCGGATGAACCAGCAAACAGTTTATTTCTTCCGTAATTGGCGTGGATAGGAGAAGGTAAATATGAACAATGAAGGTGCCATTAAACACCGTGTTGCACGAGGCTGGTGAACATTACGGGAAAGAATCCCAGTGCAAACAAAAAAAAACCTCGTATTGCAGTAAGTAAAAACACAACTATTTATCATGAAATATATTTTGCTTTAAAATTTTCATTCAGTTCGTATAAAACATAAGGGTCGGTGTGGTGCGACTGTCACCCGTGTTCAATTGCCGGTCGTGATATCTGTAACCAATCCTGTTAACCCACACTGACCAGCGTGGTGAAGTATGGTCATACAACCCCTGCCTGTGATCGACGCGGCATGGGAAGGCATTCGTCCATCAGTGGATTTACAAGGGGGAATGCGATTTTATTAACAATATTATAATTATATGGGGCATAAAAAACTATTCCGCCAAATTGCTTTTGAGGAACGTTTTAAACATTGTCAATTATACATCGTGACTATGAGTACCGTATTGATTCAAACCCTTGCAATTCAGCAAATTATAATTTGAGTAAAACAATCGCATTTTTTTGTTATTATGGTTAATGTGCCGTAGTCGTGTTTAGTGGATTAGCTGCACCTTCAATTAGCATGCATTGTCTCATTAACAAACCCTTGATTCGTAAGCTCACAGCTAATTCATAGGGCCACGTAAGAATCAATGTTTTTCAATTCATATATGTTATACGTAATGGTGTTCATGCAGTCTTGGATTCAAGGCCTCCGGCTAAGTTAAATAAACTTCCTCGGGTGAAATCTCCCCTTAGGTCACACAAATCTACTTTGCAAGCTCCACTCACCGCTATTTTATCCACCGACCACTGCACCTCAGGGCCAGGGCCAGGAAAGAAAATGTCTTTGAGCTGGTCTGGAGGCCGAGGGCAGCCCTCGAGAAACCCAAGCCTGGATTCACGTTGGCTCCAGCAGCCACTGGTGGCCGCTACTACATTCAACACAGTTTTAAGAAGAGTTGATTGTGGAATCGTGACGCGACTGACAACGATTCATCAAATCTCCGGTGGACGAGGAGTCAATTGTTGCTCTCCTGAGTTTGGACCAGTGCTTATGAAACGTTTGGAAACGTGTACCATGACACGTGTACCATTGCACGTGTGCCACCACATGGTGAAAGGGTATTTGATGTGCCATTCTAATTGCGTAGAACCTTGTTCTTGGGGGAAGTTTTCATCGATCCCTTCACTTTTCAATCAGGACCAAACTAACTTCTTCGTGTCTATATATCATCCCAATGACCAGTGCCAATGTTAACCCCAAGTTTATGGCTCGGTATATCGCCACGTAGTGACTCTAACAACCTACTAGAGGAGCACGTGATTATGCCCCCCCCCCCCACCTTGTTATTGGCCCCTTCAATCAGCTGGTGCAGTGTCGACATCTGACTTCAAAGATCCACCCGTACAGTGTCCACCCGTACAGTGTCCACCCGGCTTTAGGTGAGGTGTGAGGAACCTTTTTTTACATATATACTGAGGGCCAAAGTAGGACTTTCAGATACCTTTGGTGGGCCACGCACTAGCGCTCACTTTGGTCACATCTATCACTGCAAAGGGGCCCTTGCAGTGACAGAAGTGACTGATCACGCTAAAATTAGAAACACAGTACTACCACCAGGTCAAAAAAAACATTGCCCTCTTAGTACCTGATTAGTGCGGCTAAGATTACCACGGGCTGTAGACTCCCTCCCCCACCCCTGCATTTCCGTCTTCACCTTGGCTGCCGACCTCTAGCTGCCACTTCAATGCCTGCATCGGTAAAGCGCCCTCCTCCGTCCTCTGCACACGCGTCCCACCAATCACCGCACGTCCTTCCCGATTGCACCTGCAGCAACGTTTGGCTCCCCACGTTATATTGAATTCTGATCTTCCGTTACCGAGCCTGCCGGAGAAGTCCTGGCATCTTCCGCATGCACCCACACTGAAATGCTCCAAGCTTTCTATATGGTACGTAAACATATGAGCAATTTATCCATACCGGATTCTGATGCAGGATTATGGATTATTTTTGTTATATCAAACAAATTGGGTACGTCGTGTTCAGTTGCGGCATTTGGGTTACATTAAATGAAAGTCGAATTCATTTCATGCGCTGGTAAAGTGAGTGGGGCATCGTGCACGTCCGTGAATGCCCTCAAAAAAGGCTCTGTGAGTTGCATTTGGATCAATCGCAATTGGTGGGGGGGGGGGAGGGGGTGCACCATTGTTATATCTTTCCATGATAATTAAACATCAATTGTTGAAAGGATGAAAGCTAAAAAAAAGGCCCCAGTAATATGGCATCGTCGCTGTGCCTCGTGTTTGGCCGTCACAGAAAAATATTTCTTGAATTTAGACAGAATCGACACCAATCCCCTGTCCTATTTATATTAAGCTAAAAGTAGATTCATTGAAAAAGCCATCCCATTTGACCTTGGCAGCGACGAGGAAGCGGGGCGGGGGAGGGGAATGGTTCGTGGGTTTTTGCTCCCCTCCTTAATGGTGTATTGTGGTCGTGCTCATTAGACCTGCGCTGTGTTTACAATGTATGAAGGCGGCTTTAATTGGCTCCCTTAGCGCTATCTGGCTACAAAGCGCCAGATTTATGAAGCTGCTTAAGACCCTCAACAAATGTCATCTGTGGGGCTGGTGTCTCGAGTTGTGTGCACGCTCGGGTCGACGCGGCACGGCGTCACTGCGTCACATCGTACGGCACGAGAGCCACGATAATCGTCGCATCGTCCCTTTCGCACAAAAAATATCGTCGCCTCGTGATTATCGTTTGATAATATTTTCCATTTCCTGCACAAAACGTTAATGAAACATGGCACTAAGTCGTTACAATTGTAAATAAACACCGGTCATCGATTTAATTACCACTTACCAGTAAGGTGTTTTCGAAAGTAATTGATGGAATGGCAATTATATGACATCATCATCATCTTTGGTGTTGGTCGAGTTATGTAATCGATTTTGTACATACACAGACAAGTACCCTCATGTACATACACAGACAAGTACCCCCATGTACATACACAGACAAGAAAGGTTGGGGAGAACACACGCACCAGGGCCCATGCCACCCTGGTTATTACTGCGGGTGTCGTGACCGTAATAGTACCAAAGTGGATGTTAAAGGTTCTCCTGTATGTCATTCTCAATAGTATGCCATTGTGTGCTGGCACGAGGGTCTAATTTCTACAAATTCGAAAAGAACCCGCTAATTATTCCCACGCCTCTGATTAGCATGGTTGGCTGTGTCCAGTGCGAAAGAAGTTCAACATAATACATACTCAAGTGGAGTAATACACAGCCATACATAATACTCAAGTGGAGTAATACACAGCCATCGTTGTACCCTACCGGCAGACTAATTCCCAAAGGTCACTCTATTTAGACAAAATAAACTCTCTTGCAGTGCGAAACCTCAACGGTACTCACTAACAGCTCTTGTTCTTGCAGCCATAGAGACTGAATTTAGGAGCTGTGTCTTTCTGTGTTTGTGCCTGCATCTGTTTCTTGCAATGATTTTTTTCTCTTTTTGATGTTTCCCAGGATTGATCGTAAACGTGAAAAGGTCGAGAAAAAAATCACCGAGAGCCAAGAGAGGGCCTTCTGGGATGTTCACAGGCCAGTGGTAATATCTGTTTCTTTTTTTTACAACTGTCCTCTGTCTGTGTTGTTTGGAAGTGGTGGTAACACGAAGAGTAAAATTACAAAAAGATAGATTTTAGAAAGTGCATTAAGCGCATACTGCAGTCCATCTCTAAGTTAAGACTTTGTAGTCTCCATGAGTTGATACAACCTAGCATTCCTTGACTGGATAATTTATAAAGTAAGTACCGCTGTGTGGGAAGTCAAGGACAGTTGTCCTTAGAAAGACTGACCTTCACCATGTGAATGTGGAATTTCCACCACCGGCTCCAATGCTGCCAATTGAGAAGTGCTTCCCCATTTCTCATAAAATAGTTTACATCCCATTACTCTTTTGAGAAGGGGGAAATTTATTTCGATTAGAGTGCATGCTAAAGTAAGAGTATAATAGTTTAATTTGCAAACCTTTGTCAATGAACTGCTGGATTAAAGCCTCCCCCCACACAATGCCAGTACGGGAGTTGTTTGACCATACTTCACGGCGCTGATCAATGTGCGATGGTCAAGGAGAGCCCGAGACCAGTTTATATATCGCTCACCCTTGACGTTAGCCGTGGCCAGGAATTGAACTCAGATGGCCAAGGTTCATAGTGCAGTGGGCTCGCCGCCATACCACTGTGCCACTGCTTGCTTAAGTATATGGACACATCAATAACAATTAACAAAAAGTGATTTTCTTGTAACAAAATCTTTAACATGCTAACGAGCAATCCATACCAGGATAGTCCTTTAAAAAAAATCTTCCCGTCACCGGTCCACCCAGCAGTATAAATAAGTACACCACAGTTAGCCGGTCAGCAGGCCTCATTTGGTGGGGTACAACGTGGGTACTCCCACATTTTCAAGACGTCTGGGCAGCGTGGAAGAGTAGCCCAAATTGCCCTCCGGAGGGGCTCCCGAGTAGATGCTCTTCCGCCAGCGGTGGCGTGAGTGAGCAATTGCGGGGTTACGCAGACGTTAAGGTGCGCGCTAAAAATATGTGGAATGGATTTCTCCTGTCACGAGGAATGTAGTTGCTGTGCGTTTTTCAGTCTCTTGAGAGATTGGCGCCGTGGTTGTGCGATTAACTTAATAAAAAAATCTATCGAAAAATCCTAATCATACTTGGTTCATAAATCACAGTGACTCATCCAGGCGTCGACAGCATTTAGCTCTGGCTGACCTGATGTGTATCTGGCCAGGAGGTGTGGCTATAGAGTACATGGCTCGTGATTGGAAGGTTGCGAGAGTGCAAATCCTGGTCGAGGGTCGGCTAAGGTCATCGTCCACATTCGGTTGATAAAAAATAAGAACCGCTCAGCGAGGAAGTCAACAGTTGCCCTATTGAAATACCTCAGCCGTAGAAATGTTGAATTTGCATCACTGCCGCAAGGCTCTAAACAGGCAATGATCGCTGTTAGTCGATTCAAGAATGTATTACTTTTCATCTCTTTGTTACCGTCTTGTTTGTATTGTCTACAGTTTGATCACTTTATTAACCTACTACCACTACTGATTATTATGATATTATCAGGAAGAAAAAAAAACATTCACAACAGGTGTATTTTAGAACTGTGGGTCACTGTAAGTTGCCTACGTCTCACCAGACCAATGTATAAATGACAAAAGCTCCAAAAGACAACTGAGACTACTTATTGAAGAGCCCAAGAGTAGTGCAATAAACATCTCAAGCACCCCAGAATGGTTTCTTTGCTTCTTTAATTGATCGATGTATCCTCTATAATGCATGAATTGTGTCCAGTCCACTCAGCCAGCATTTGCTCCAGAATACCCAGTGTTTGATTAGAGTGAAGCGAGCCTCTTTTTGTTCAATTGCAATACATTTCCTGGTGTGTTGGTTTACAGCTGACATATATTAAAAACAAATGGAGTAAATAATTAGCCGTGTTGCTAAAAAAAAATATTATCAGTTCCCTTCAACAACCATAATTGTGTTGTAAAATAACTGGATCACACTTCAGAGGTGGCTAAACATAGCAGAGAGGAAGCCAAGAGCAATTCAAAGTTGCGTCAAGTTAATCAATCACCGTTGAGGTTAAATGGTAGAGGAATATTTTGTAAAAACGCGGCTTGCTCATGCGGTTTGTTGGCCTCTAAGTATCCCATTATTGAGATGGCCGGGGTGATTTAAGGCGTCGGAGCACTGGGCTGGCACCACTGACACCCTGGGCTTGAACGAAAAGGGACCTCAAGAGTAAGGAGTTGATAGTCTCAGCCCCTGGTCGCCAAGTACCTGCCCAAATTATACATCGTTCCGCACTTCATTTAGATTTACCATTCCAGCTCTGAGAATTCAAATATTGCTTGGGTTGTCACGCCACAAGCATTACCTCTTGTATGCAGAGCGGGTGGGTAAGTGCTGCCCTCTACTGTGCGGACCAGAGATCACTGGACGGGATTTTAAGCCGTAGCTGAGATGCCTCAATGCACACGGTGGCACGTGGTGGCATGGTACGCGATGGCACGTGGTGGCACGGCACGCGGTGGCACGGTACGTGGTGGCACGCGGTGGCATGGCACGCGGTGGCACGGCACGTGGTGGCACTCGGTGCCACACGGCGGCACGGCAAGAAGTGCCACGGTACGCGGTGGCATGCTGTGGCACGCCACGTGGTGGCACGTGGTGGCACGTTACACAGTGGCACGGTGCGATGGCACGGTGCGGTGCTACGGCACGCGGTGGCGCAGCGCAGTGGCACGGCACGACCGGACTTCTGGGCGAATACCTCCCAGGGAAGTGCAGCTGCGTTTCGGAGCTGTGCACGCGCGCACACGGTCAAGCTGACAGACAAATGTAGCCATTAGCACGGCCCGTTTATTACGCCATATCTCATTATTGGATCGGAGGAGACAGCAGCAGCATCATTACCTCGGCGCGCTCCTCTCTAGTTCCTCTGTTTTGTGTTGCATGAGTGGCCAAATTAAATTAGAGCCAGCACTGACCATACATCCACCATCGTGTTTATTCATTGCAAGCAGTTTATCACCTTTTCTAAAACCAAATATTTTAGTTCTGTATTGTTCACATATGCAATAGATTTTAATAAGTGTCGTGTTTTCCCCAGCTAAATTTATATTCCAATCGCACTATCCCGCAGTGTCGTGTAATGAGACAAAGCAAGCGTCCACTTGGACTTCTCGTAGAATGACCGCCTGTTCCCTTGCGTGAGAGAATGGTCCGTGGAAGGGAATGTCAGAACTACTCCTGATGATCCTTTCAAATGACCTCGTATTCACAGCCTTGGGAAGCTTAACTTTCCTGCCACACAACTCGCTGTGTTATATTTGGAAATGTTAATCATAATTGGGTTCCTGGTGCAGTCGTCTGTGATCAGGCTGGGACCTTCAACTGACTGCACCTAAGAACCAGGTTTAACCACAGGTGGCTTAAACGCAGTTTCGAACCCAGGATCTTAGCGGCGTCGGCTTAGTGCTCCGACCCATAGCATTAAGGTGGTCATGACATATGCATTAATTAAAATGTCTGCTTTGCTGTATAAATAGGATTGTCAATAGGTATTTATTTTTTCTGTAAATGGTTTAGTAGTCTAGCACTCAGGGCACGTACCTTTCGATTCAAGATTTGTCATTGCAATTCAACCTCGGCCCTATATTATGTTGCGGTGATGGAAAACCCCGGTGATTTTTTAGCAATTCCAGGAGGGCCCTCTGTGAGTAGTCGAACGATGATTCTTGTTCGAGTATAGCCGAGGGTTCATTGTATAACGATGCAAAATACATTTTAATGTGCCCAGCTATATGGAAGACATCAAGGCCATAATACAAGTTTTACGTAGCCCTACCACGTAGAGCCTGTTTTGTGAATCCACTGCTGGATGAGGTCTTCCCCACGCCTTGCAGGCTACGAGGCATATTTGACCGTCCTTTACCACGCTAGTTAGTGGGGGTTGGAACATGTGGGTGGAGTGCAGAAGAAAAATGTTGTTTCGCTGCACTTCCCTCTACTGCCCACAATGCCTATGGCACCTGACTTTACGCACTGCGGTCGCCCATTCAGGCACTGAGGCTCAAATCCTGTTTAACTTTCGAGATCTGACGTGATCGCGCCCATTCTAGGTAACTTGGGTCATTGACTCAATATGTCGCTAATAATCGCTGTAGTTTCAGATTTTTGGCAAACATATTAATTCAATAGTTTTATTTTAAGTTACGAGGGAATTCGCCGCTTGTTGGGTTAGTTTTATACATTCATATTTTACGCGAATATCAAACACCACTGAAAAACACAATGGAAATACTGTAAAGACATTTGAGAAGTGTTTTTGTGAGAAAAGATGAGCTTCAAGTTGTTACAATGTTTTAAATGAGGGATGTGTACCGGAAATATTCGATAACCCAGAGAATCGATTTTATAAAAAGTGCACTTTCATTGAGAGTAGCCTTATTAAGTGTATGATAAGTATCACAATAATTCTAACAACCTCGATAACGCCGTCACATGGCAGGCCATCACTAAGGGTCCTGAACAAACGACAAACACTTTCAGGGTCAGTCATTAGGCATTAGTCCGTTGCAGTGAGAATGAGATGTAGTATCGCCGCTCATGGCTCATGGCGAGATGAGGAGGTGTGAGTCTTGGAATGACGCCAGATTATTAAGGTTATTTTGGCTGCTATAAAGTTTCACATGATATGCCAGTTCGCTGAGCAATCATTTGTGGCTAGGTTGCTTCTGAAAAAGAAGCCTATTTCTCTGTGGGCTGGTAAAATAAATAAAAAATAGTTGAGTTTTATTTGTATTTTTTTGTAATTTGCTTACATTTCCTATACTTTGCACTCCTATCGTGTTTTGGTATTGTTGTTGCAACGTCCTGACCCAGTTCCCCTACTGGACATTTGTGAAAAGGAGCTTTATAGCTCATCGGATCTTTCCAGTACAAATAAAGCATTCTGATTCTAATTCTGCCTCAGCGCCTCGGACGTCCAGTGGCAAGGATCGTGCCAGGCGTGTGGGCCGGCACAAGCAGCTGCTCAGTTGCCGAACATCGATTGCATTTTTGGAACACGGATGACAAAGGGGATGGGGCTGCAGTGGAATAAAATGTTGTCAAATGTTATCAAAAAGAGAATTGTTAAGTGTGACGATGAAGCTTGCATGGGTGTATGTTAAAATATAAACGTGTAAATATATGCAGGTTTGTAAGGGACAAAACTCAAATGATATATTACTCTGGTAAGAAATTATTCTGGTGAGAATTAGTTATGGGTACTGATTGTGTAAGGTTTATGCGGAACCTAATTGATGTTTGCCATCTTTGCCGGCACTTTTGTAAATAATATGCACATGTATACGGCTGTATGCTGGTTCAATGAAATGTATTATTTAGATTTTTCTGTCCAGGAAGATAATTAAATATGCTCCGCGTTCTGCAACATCTTTGGCTATACATGACAGCAAGACATTATTATCACCAAGAGCGTGCCATTGTGTATGCTCTTCGTGTGATTGTTTTTTGTGTTGCATGGAATTTTTACATTTCCACAAAGTTGCTTGCAGGGCACTCACTCAAATTAAACATTCAAACGCTGAGTTAAATTTCTTTCCCCGGGCTGATGTTGCTGCAAGACGTTATCACTTGGCATGGTGGCAATTTTGTATAAACTTACTCTATTTAAAAGGGATGATAATATACCTGTATTACCACTGTGTTACAGCCCTTTGTCTATCCACTGCAGCCGCATGAAGGCCACCCCATGCTCTATTAGTCAAGTTATTTGTTGATTTTGCATTGGCAGTGGTGCACAAACCCAACATTTATTAAACACAGTCAATCATACTGTGTGGCTTTAAAAGGAAAAATATATAATCGGCGATGTGTTGGGCAACGTGCTATGAGGAAGGGCCATTGCCCAAAACGTTGCCAAACATACATATGTTACAGTGAGGGAAAAAAAGTATTTTATCCCCTGCTGATTTTGTACGTTTGCCCACTGGCAAAGAAATGATCAGTCTATAATTTTAATGGTAGGTTTATTTGAACAGTGAGAGACAGAAAAACAACAAGAAAATCCAGAAAAACGCATGTCATAAATGTTATAAATTGATTTGGGAAATAAGTATTTTACCCCCTCTCAATCAGAAAGATTTCTGGCTCCCAGGTGTCTTTTATACAGGTAACGAGCTGAGATTAGGAGCACACTCTTAAAGGGAGTGCTCCTAATCTCAGCTTGTTACCTGTATAAAAGACACCTGTCCACAAAAGCAATCAATCAATCAGATTCCAAACTCTCCACCGTGGCCAAGTCCAAAGAGCTCTCAAAGGATGTCAGGGACAAGATTGTAGACCTACACAAGGCTGGAATGGGCTACAAGACCATTGACAAGCAGCTTGGTGAGAAGGTGACAAAAGTTGGTGCGATTATTCGCAAATGGAAGAAACACAAAATAACTGTCAATCTCCCTCGGCCTGGGGCTCCATGCAAGATCTCACCTCGTGGAGTTGCAATGATCATGAGAATGGTGAGGAATCAGCCCAGAACTACACGGGAGGATCTTGTCAATGATCTCAAGGCAGCTGGGACCATAGTCACCAAGAAAACAATTGGTAACACCCTACGCCGTGAAGGACTGAAATCCTGCAGCGCCCGCAAGGTCCCCCTGCTCAAGAAAGCACATATTCATGCCCGTCTGAAGTTTGCCAATGAACATCTGAATGATTCAGAGGACAACTGTTTGAAAGTGTTGTGGTCAGATGAGACCAAAATGGAGCTCTTTGGCATCAACTCAACTCGCCGTGTTTGGAGGAGGAGGAATGCTGCCTATGACCCCAAGAACACCATCCCCACCGTCAAACATGGAGGTGGAAACATTATGCTTTGGGGGTGTTTTTCTGCTAAGGGGACAAGACAACTTCACCGCATCAAAGGGACGATGGACGGGGCCATGTACCGTCAAATCTTGGGTGAGAACCTCCTTCCCTCAGCCAGGGCATTGAAAATGTGTCGTGGATGGGTATTCCAGCATGACAATGACCCAAAACACACGGCCAAGGCAACAAATGAATGGCTCAAGAAGAAGCACATTAAGGTCCTGGAGTGGCCTAGCCAGTCTCCAGACCTTAATCCCATAGAAAATCTGTGGAGGGAGCTGAAGGTTCGAGTTGCCAAACGTCAGCCTCAAAACCTTAATGACTTGGAGAAGATCTGCAAAGAGGAGTGGGACAAAATCCCTCCTGAGATGTGTGCAAACCTGGTGGCCAACTAAAAGAAGCGTTTGACCTCTGTGATTGCCAACAAGGGTTTTGCCACCAAGTACTAAGTCATGTTTTGCAGAGGGGTCAAATACTTATTTCCCTCATTAAAATGCAAATCAATTTATAACATTTTTGACATGCGTTTTTCTGGATTTTGTTGTTGTTATTCTGTCTCTCACTGTTCAAATAAACCTACCATTAAAATGATAGACTGATCATTTCTTTGTCAGTGGGCAAACGTACAAAATCAGCAGGGGATCAAATACTTTTTTCCCTCACTGTATATCGATGGATTTGTTGAGTTTGTTTTGTGTTTGACAAGGTGCTCTTTGACCGTAAATCGCCACGCTGGACAGTGCGGGTTGGTGTAGGGCAGGGGGTGGCCAACCTGTAACCGACCAAGAGCCAAAAGGTACCCGTGAGTTCTGCAAAGCGGCAAGTGTAAATAATATAAGTCTAGATGTATATTGACAGTTTTCGGCACAGCACGGGAGACATTCATTATTAATGATCGCTTTGCTACTACTGTGATAGTGTGTTCCACATTATGCCCCCTTCGATAGAGCTGTACGTGGTGGATTAAAGAATCACGTGCGGCTCGGGAGACGCCGGTTGGCCACTGCTGTTGTAGGATGAGCTCGGCACCGTTTATTATATCACTTGCCACTGATGTTATCCGTTCCTGGGAATCGTACTCAGCTAGCCGGGCTCACAGCGCAGTGCGCTAACCACTCTGCCACCGATCCACCACCGCTGTTGCATTATTCTACCCGGTTCATGTTGGCTTCCAACTGACAAATGCTAACACGTTGTACAGGCATGTAAGGGTCCACCGATGCATTGATTAAAGTCGATCCTTAAGCTCACGATGCACGTGCAGGATCGCCCGTGATATGTTTTTTGCTAATGGTATGCAAAACGGTACGATCATGTTATACTTAACAAAGCTGTACAAATGAGAAAAGGAAAAAAAAGAGACACAAAATTAAACCAGACTGTTAGAGAGGACACATGGGAGAATGTATTCTCGTGTAGAATGGTGCTCGTGAATCATTGCACAAGTTATGGAATCGCTGTGGGGTGGGGAGTGAGTTGGGGGGTGAAACGTGACATCTAATATTTTGTCAGTGCAAGGGACCGTGAGGTATCGGTAATGGTGTTTTCCTTTATTCGATGTAATCACAGATAGCTTCACTGCATCCTGCTGACTTGACGAAACCTAATTTTCAAGTCACATCGCCGATAGCACCATTTTAAACGTTCTGCTTTAGAGTCGTGAATGCTGTGCATTGCGAATCATAGAGTGTAGTCATCCATTCATTTCAGCTCGTTGTTGCAACAATGAGCAGTATCTCTTGGCAGTGCGCTGGGCTGTAACACCCTTCACATTGGCTCGAGAGAGAGAATTGTAGTGGGCAACGTTTCTTGCTGAATATATATATTAAGCCCAGCTCATTGGGTTTCGACACTTCTCCGAAGTGTAACGATGGAGCGTTAAGATGCCATTGGGTTTTTTAATGCTGCCAGCTTGTACGAGCGTTCTGTCGTTGTAGATTCACCCACGTCTCTTTAGATTTAATAACGAAAGAATGCAGTTTCGAGTAAAAGCAAAAGGGCCAAACATCCAGCCTACAGTGAGAACAGCCAACAACTGCCCCAAACAGACAAAGAAGCCAGTGCGGTCTGAGGTCAGAGGTCATGCCCATCTCCCATGACACCTTTCAGTCACATGACTCTGCAGCCTCCTTTGACAACCTTTTGTAGACTAAGATGCACACTACACCTTGTCCACGATGTCTGGCCAACTTGGGAGAGTCGGTCAAACGCCCTCCTCAGGAGAGAGACCCTTCTGCCAGCGACTCAGCGGCTCGGAGGCCCTTCTGCCGGCAGTGTTGAGCGCAAGCAATTGCGGGGTTGTACCTTTAACTTTTTATTGTTGATGTGGAGCACTATGGATAATAAGTAAACATTCTTTCCTCTCTCTCTCCACATACAAAAAAATACAGTACAATGTTTTAGCCCCAATGGTCGACTGGCATTCTGGTCTTACGTGAGCCAGCCCTAGTGTCAGCGCACTGTAGGATGCAGCCCTGTCCTCACCATACGGGATCGTGGGGATTGTTTGACCATACTTCACCACGCTGGTCAGTGCGGGTTACTAAAGGTGGCAGCGGAGACATAGATGTGAAAGTCTTGTATAGTTTCTGTACTGCTCTTCACTGTACACATCGTAGCCCGACAACAGCAGCCTATAGCAGCATGTTCGTGAGTGGTAGTCAACCAGGCTGGAAATCTTGCCGCGCTTGTGGAATCTAACCAGACGGGGTCCATCCCGGATCATGCTGTCACCACAGGCACATGCTCAAAACAGTGTCCTCCCATGTTTACGTAAAAGCGCCCAGTGAACACGAGGTGGGAAACGAACTTTCGCCGTGTACTGTAACTGCAAACTTCCCGACAGGCGACTGGCAAGGTCGATAAAGGCCAGAGGGCCAATTTGCGATAATTGCTCCACCAAGGTGGGGTGGGGGGTGGAGAGGGAAAGACAAATTCAGAAAAATTGATGTGACCCATCACACGGTCTGCCCGTGCAATCACAGGGTGAGCAGCACTCAGCAAAGTGCTCGTGTAAAGATCCATCGTTTTTCACAACGCCTTTTCTCAAACGTTTCACGGTGCCTCATTGGCCTCGCAGAGCTCTGTAACGGAGTGTGCAGGTACACGTTTGTTGTGCATGGTGATATTTTTACATCGCACCTACGAAATGTGGATTGATGTCCGTAAGCGACTGCCAGCGCCCCCAGAGGTAATGATGGCTCATCGGGGGGCCCTAAACAGAAATTATTTTTGGGGTGCTCCCCTCCCTACCCCTTTCAATTCATAAACTCGTACACGTGGGTATTGTGAGGGTCTCACAGGTCGACCCAGTGCTTGCTCGTCCACTGAGAACTTGCCGGCCGATGTCATCAAGAAAGACGACCGAACGCTCGAAAATGCCCTCCCAGTCTGAAAAGCATGGAAGCACAAACACGTCTACCAGAGGTCCTTTCCGGGGCCAACGAACTAACCATGATAGGCCAGCCCAGCATTCCGTATTTTATCACCTCAACGCCGAAGACCTATCCAGAGCGAAATGTGAAGTCTTGTCAAAGGAACTTGCGTAACGAGATGATAGAAGGGATGTCGTTTTAGAGATATAGATGTTCCGAGATGAGAGAAATGTAGACAAAAAATACTCGTCCGAGGTGTGACAATAATTGAGAGACGGGACACACAGACAAGATAGAGATGAAACTGCAATTGAGTGTGATTTCTATTAGGGTTTGAGCTGTTAATTTGATGCACCCATATATTTACGTAAATCAAGGGCCCTGTGCTTTTATTTTGGTATACTGATGCATGTGGCCACCACCGCTGCTCGCTGCAGCCACACGCGAGCGGCTATGAGCTGTGCAGGCGTCGCGCAATAAGCAACGGAGTGGCCGATTCGAATTGATTGCAATTGGCGGAAGCGCCGTCATTGTCTTCGTTTTTCCCTTGCACGTGAGGAATCCCATCTCAAAGGAATCCTCGTCCATTTGCAAATGAAGAGCGCAAGGCAAATCGCCGGCGATGCTCCCCCAATCGAGTCTTCATTGATTACTAGGGCAAGTGCTGTTCGTGAGTTCTTACTTAGGAAGCGCCTTTTAAGTGACTTCTAACTAAGACGAGTTTGGGGGGGGGGGGCAGTGGGGGGCGGGAGGGCAACACCAAAAATGTGTAGCTGCCTTTGTTGTCCGCAGTGTTATTATTGAACGCACCGCACCAGATACCTGATTTAAGTCTGAGTCTACCTAGGTGAGGCTCACTCCTGGTTCATATTTCACACGCAACTGATGTTAGATGCTGGCCTGGCAGGGTAAAGCTCACACACACACACAACACAAACAAAAGACACAGATCCCCCATTAAGCCTTTAACATACTGTTGGCAAAAGTGATGTGTTACTGAACACCTATTAATGCCAGCACGGCACATGAAGGGGTGGGTAGCCAGCACCACCTACCCGCCTTTGTTTTCCCAGTGCTGATGTTTACAAAATAACGATGTCAATTAGTATCGAACTTTTGGGTCCAGGCCAGTCCACTAGGTCGGTTGAGCCAAAAATTGAATACTTGTTACCGTGTGCGCATGTACATTACATCAACATTGGAGAGACAAAGTGGTTAGGAGTGTATGGTCCTCACTGGGACACTGCCTGTCTGCCTTGCTGGTCTTGAAAGGCTTGCATGGAAAGTGCCAATCCTGTAAATTTGTATAAACGAGGGGCGCGTTCCGGATTTAATATTTTGGAATTGTATATGGACGAGTCCGCTTTTTTTCCAGATGACTTCATAGTAACGCCCACTGAGCTATATAGCTCTTTTTCAGAAGCGACCTGACCACAAATAATAGCCCAGCGACGTGTTTTTTTTTTCTTCTTAAATATGTGAGCAAACCAGTGAACCCATGCAGAAATAGGGGAGAACATACAGACTCCCGAGTCGGGAATCAAATCCAGGGCCTTCTTGCTGTGACCGAGCAGCCGTTATCACTGGGCCTCCCTGCCGCTCATGTTTATGGGGGGTAGATGAATATAAGGGAAGCGTGGTTCATTCTTTGTTTTAATTCCTTGTGGGAATGACAGCTGCATTGAGTCACCAGGCATGCAGGAGATGGTGTTCGATAGTGCGATCATGGAAGCTTTGTTCCCAGGGTTTGTTCCTGTGCAGGAGGCTGCTGGGAGGTGGCGATGGGGCTGTAAGGTCTGGCGGGAGGAGGCGCATTCGGATCTGCTAAAAAAAAATACAAATGCCAGAAGGCTTTATCAGCTCAAGAGACGGTAGCGAGGAAAGCAAATGTGTATGTGCATTAAATACCATGGGTGGGACCATTGACCCCCCATGGTGACGAGATGAACCGTTGTGATTCAGGCTCGTGGTTAAATGGAACACTCCAGTGAATGTTAGCACCACTCGTGACTTTAGCGGTGACACAATTACTTATTTACCCAGAAAGCCACATGCAGCCTGTGCCCATTACATACAGTACGACATTAATACCATTGCAACTCATTCGTTTTTTCTACACGCACAATTCCACGTGTGTATCGTGAGCTTCCGAATCTATATCGATGGACGAATGCCACCGTTTCACCCCCATTTAATATAGCAAGTCCGGATAGATTTAGTGGCGGTATATTCACAATTTCATTTACATACATTCATGATGTTTGTGTTCATAAGTGAATTCAGCCAGGTGGTGGCTGCGTGGTTAGATAGCTTCACGAACGGAAGCGTGTGAGTTCAAATCCTATCGTCTCTCCAAGGTCGCGGGAAGTCCACAGCAGTTAAGTTGTGGAGAAATTGACCCCTGCCATGGAAATATGGAATTTCCACCACTGGCTTAGGGTGTCCCCATTTCTCATAAAGTAGTTGACTTTGACATTGTTCTAAATAATCATACGCGTGTATTTTATTTATAATGAGTCCAGAGCTCATTGAGACAGCTCGTGTGTTTTTGAAATATATATGAAGGAAATATGGGGAAAAACAGGGATAAATACAGGTCTAAGAAACGAATAAGGATTGAACCTGGTTTAGCACTTGGATGGGAGGCCACCCTGCTAAATTAGTGTCTCAAACTCAGGGATTTATGAGTAAGTGTAGGAAATGATTAAGATTAATGGAAACAGAAATTGAAGTTGAAATTGTGTAATTATATTTAATGTGATATACAACTTGCTTGCATCGAGAGATTGCTTCCTTTTGTCTGCTGCCCTTGTCGGGGAGGCTGACCCCCGACTCCCCGCTCATCTGCGACCCACTGCTCTCCGACTCCCCCCCCCCCCCTCGCTGCGGCCCCTTCGTGGCATGATTTAAAGGGCCGTACGAACCACCTCGCCCGTGCGCCGCCGTGCCCCTCTCACACGCGCTAACTACGAGCCGCACAGTGGCGAGCCCGCCCACGCGGGTTAAAACACACGCTCGCGCGCAAACACAGGCAGCCACAACGAGCAGGCTCACAACACCGTGCACCCCTCTCCGCACTCGCAGGGACGACACGACAAGGTTTGTTGTTTACTGGCCATTTATTCTCCGATTAACGAAGCTAATCCTACCGTTGTCAGTGTGGGCCAGCAGGGCAGGTCTAACCTATCTCCCGACGGTCTAGGACTCAATCTGTCCCGTCTCTCCATACTCACTCTCCCTAAGGGATATTCCCCTTTGTCTTAGCTCTCTCCTCCGTACTTACGATCCGATTTCGAGGTGTAGCAAGCCGCGGAAAGGCGAGGCTGCACGTAGCTTTTGCTGGGAACCGGGCCTGGCTGCTCTGCGACTCGTCTCACGGACGTTCCAGTAGCAGGGCACGATGACTCCTCCGCTCCCTCGCTCCGGAAGAATCCGAACAAAAGAGCCTTTTGCCCCTGACTTCCCTCCATTTTTATCGTCCCTACATCAAAGGTAACGTGCCGCTAATCCGCTGGCCTCTCGTCCAATCAGGAGCCTCGTATTTCCCGCTCTTGGCTAATCCGAACGGTGTTCTCTCCGACGTCCGCTTTTTACACACGTTGTACACACGTTGTGCAGGGGGAGGGCCCCCTGCCCTCCCGCCGCTCGCTACTCCGCCCCACCCCCTACCTGCCTGCTGACCCGTGTGTGTTGTGGGTGTTTTCTATCCGCGGTGGCTCGGCAGCCCCGTCGTGACCACGTGATTACAACCCAAGTCACGGCGCCGCGGTGCAAGCGAGCCTCGGGGGAGGTCGCCCAATTCCCTGGTCGCAGAAAACCGTGAAGCTTGGGTCCCATGAGTGGGCTTCTGGGTGAAAACCTGTCGGCCAGGTGACCTCCCCTCGGGGCTCTATGTGGGGGTGTGTGTGTGCGTGTGTGTTCATGTGGGGGCTCTATGTGTGTGTGCGTGTGTGTTCATGTGGAGGGGTGGTGGAGGAAGCGCTGTGACGGAAGCCGGGTGGCTTCGTTGCCGCAGCACCCCCGCCATAGGCACGGCTCCCACGGAGCGGCTTCGCTGTTGTGGCACCACATCCTTTCAGATGGGAATTCTCTTCCCCCCGGCCATCTGTGCTCTTCACCCCTTGCTCCGGTCCAAGTGAAGGCTCAAGACCTTCTTCATCTCCTCTGCTTGTCGCTTGAGTGTCTCATCTCCATTGATAAAATAAAATAAACAATCCGAGTAAATATACCACTCATCCTTTCTCATGGTGAACATGTCCCACTGTTCTGTACGGCGTAGTTGCGTTCAGACGCTAGATACATCCAGTTTCATGGTATTGTGTTGTAAATCTAACGGTACATCAAACACATTCGAGTGCAACTTGTGTGTTTTTTCTATCGCTGTGGTCTATATAAATAATACAGAAGGCATTTAAGGAAAGCCAAGAGATTGTCAGCATTTTTCGCCCCCATTTTGCCTTGAGCGACATCAACTTGCACAGTTTCCTCTCTCTCTCTCTGAGCCGGGCAGTGTCTCCATACAGACCATACAAACGTATAACGACGCAATGCCCCGATCCACAAATACGACGGAGACACCACAGCGATACACTCCGCTGCTCCTGACGCGGCTGTCTGGCTTGACCACCTGAATGTGAAATTGCAGTTGATGCTCTGCATCTCCATCAGCCGTGCAAGAGGAGAAGTGTTCGCCGTGTCGGCTGGTTTAGCGCAAGGCTTGTTGATACTGTTTGGAAACTGCCTTCCTGGTTACAGATGTTTTAGCAATGCGATCGATGCGTAAATTACATCATCCAGATATAATAGCTCAGCCTTTGGAACCAGGGTCTCTCGCTGGTAGAGAATTACCCTGTGATGGGAGTTTAGAATTAAATTGGGTTTTATTTTTCAATGGAAGACCGTAGAGGAAAATAATAATACAATTGTGGTTTCAATTACAAATGCTAATAAATAACTTGTGAAAATCAGCCAACCAACCGGCTATTGAATAATTTAATGGAAAACACTTGCTGCAAGGAAAATGCATGCTGTACAGTACTCCAAAAATATCATGTCACATACACGTGTAAGCCGAGGTTTAATTTGTGGTGTGCAATGTGCGCTGTACGAGACGTGTGTTTTTTTCGGTTGTTGTGATTAGCGCTGCGGAGAAACATCCGCAAGTAGAATTTCACGTAACGTGCACGTTTGTGCGCGCGCACACGCAAATCTCGCCAACATTCTCAGCGAGGAAATCAGAATTCGTGCAGACATAATTCGCACAGTCATCGCAAAGCAGTACATGTGCCGGCTCCAATTTGTCGGCAGTCACTGCACCGCAATGATAAATCTCGTTCAGAGCGGTCAAACACGGGCCCTCTGATCTTTGCGCAGGAAGCAACACTAATCTAACATATGAATGACACACACAGGCCATTATTGGGATTGATATCCACCTCATACTTTGTTGTCCTTCCCCGGCACTTCTGATTAGCATGGTTGCCTACGTACGGTGCAAAAGAAGTTCAACATACATTGTGCGATGCACAGGAGCTGATTCCATCCCTCAATCTCCCTGGTGGTTGGCGTCAGCTATTATACCTTCTCGCTAGAAATAAAAAAAGTTTCCTATTTGTTGGAAATTTCCAGAATATCATTTATCATCATGCCTTTGCAGTGTAACATTAATGCTCTTTATTTGTTTTGGCTAAATTAGGTGTCCAATTTGAAAACGGACAGGTAACTGGTTTGATCATGATTGTATCGCCAAGGTGGGAAATTTCAGCGCTGAAATAATAATTGTTTCAGTTTTATTCCTGAAGCCCAAAGTACACAATATCCAATACCGTGTTACACTACAGTATGTACTATGTGTACCTAAATAAACCAACACAAAGTAAAAATAATAAAGTTAAACATGCGAAGAGCAAGTGAACAATTCCGTTGATAACATACGAAAGCAACACACAAGTGCACCACATAGTCCATAAATAACTGTATAATGAATGGATCATTGCTGCAAATAGCATTGGCAAAAGCACATTATGTTAATTACATTGACTGTGCATTCCACTTTAATAAAAAAAAATCAGTGGACACTAAATATTGCGTATGGCAGGAGCGTTAACAATATGAACTAGGCAACCTGAGTTCGATTCCCGGCCTCGGCTAACATCAGTGGCGAGTGATATCTGAACCGGTCCTGGGTGTCCCATCTGTTACCAAGCTGCACTGAGCAGCGTGGTGAGATATGACCAGTGTAGCATCTTAATCCAGACAAGGGGCTCTAAATAGGATTCATATTTTCATGAAATACATAGCAGTTGCACACTCACAGACGATATACCATTGGCATGCTTTCTTTTTATTATTTCAAAATTCACGGAAATGTTTTGCTTTTATTTATGGATCCACGATGTACAAATGCACGTCACCGAATGTATATACGTTTACATGCACAAGTAGACCAGGGTGGTAGGTCTAACAGCAGAAGAAAAATAAACACTTCTCGGCACCAGCACAAAATGTACTGTTCTCTTTTTATTTGTTCGTTTTTCCAAAGCAAGGGTTTGGGAGTGTTGTGTTAAATTAAAGAGATTTTTCAAGAGCCGGCTCAGTGGGGAGGGATAATGCTCAAGCTGTTTGCCTGAGAACTGAACCATCGACTCTGCAGTGAGCATGGATAGTGGACAAACTGTATGTGTAAGTAATTGACACTTGGGCAACCCTTTTCTTGTACTAAAGGCCCTTATTTGGCCCAAAATAGCAGTGCAAGTAAAGTAATCCCTCTTCCATGCTGTACAGCTGTATTCGTTTCGTGACAAAGGGCACGGGTCCGTTACTCTGTAAGCCTCGCAGAAAATTGATTCTCATATCAACACAGCACAGAGGGGCAACTCTTATTCTTGATAGCTGTCAACCAAATAGCACACGTGTATTTACTGTTCCGTATCGTGTAAATCCTGGTGGAGTGGTGGCACATTGGTCAGTGTGATGCGCTTTGACCCCGGCTATCCGAATGCGATCACTGTCCCTGACTAACATAAGTGGCAAGTTGATATCTGAATCACACCTGCTCTCCTGCCCCTTTAACCAACGCGCACTGGCCAGCATGGTGAAGTATGGTAAAACATATGTTTACCCATTAATGATATGGCATGGGTAGGCCCTCATCCAGCAGTAGATTGAAAATGGCTGGAAATATATTTTTCATTTTTTTACTGTAAATCCATACATGTGGCTCTGTGCTTAGAACCCTCAACCATGCAATCAGAAGATTGGAAGTTCAAATCATGGCCGATGGTCCACTAAGTCCATCATTTCATCATCCGTCCTAGGATTATATGAATACCACTTGGGTGGGGCGTCAACAGTGGTAGTCCTATGGACAGACTAGCCGCTGTATAATTCACACTGGTGGCTGTGGTTTACCAATTGAGAGAGAAATGCCCTGTTGTTATATCACAGAGACTTGAACGATTTTTGCATTAAAAATGTTTAGCTAATGCATGATACACAACTAAATAAATATATCGTATCAGTTCATTATATTAGTACTGTATATTAATGGCATTGTCCGACATTCCAATGCAGGACCCATGAGACTCAGTGAGGCCTTGCTATGTAAGGGATATACCATTTGACTATTGTCCTGTACACAACTTAATGATCCTAAGTCCCCCTAAACCAGTGGTTCTTAACCTGGGGTGCACGCCCTTTCTGTGGGTGCAAAAATGCCTTTTAAAAAAGGTAAATAATCTAAAAAACTAATTAAGCACGGGCACATAAGGACAACTACTTTGTTTCATCGAACCTGTGTATGTATTAACCTTTTACCTTTTTAACGATTGGCAACCAAAGGGGTGCAAGGCTGCATGCAGTAAAGGCTAAGGACCACTGCCCGAGACGATCGCATGCGTGTGCATAATAGAGGCTGTTTTGTTACAGCCAGGGTGCGTGAATACCACCGAGGTGGACATGAAGAAGTCGTGTCGGATCCGGGATCCGCACAGGACACGCAAGGCAAGAGACGCTCGCAGAGACACACACACGTCGACCATAATTCACAACAACAATAGCAGTACCCCGCCATTCGCCACTAAGTGGCGGTGACGTCACCACGGCGCTTGTTCCAGGCCACGTGCACTCTGATGGCACGTGAAGTGCCGAAGACCCGCTGACAAGAGGTCACGGGACAGACTCAGCAGGTGCCATGGGTTGACTGATTGAGATGACTGGGCAATGCACCACCTGTGGCCCCGTACTCTGATAACTTTCTGCATTTTAGCAGCCTGGCGATCCTCTCGTTGTTGTGAGCGTCGCTCCTCTGCCCTCCATTGTTGTTGAAGGGCGACTGCCTTCAACTGCCCAGGAGCGTCTTCCATAGAGGCCGATCTTGGCAGCGCTGGTACCAGTTATCGGCAAGTCCGCTCAGCTCAATAACCTCCTGTACCGCATCAGTCCATCTCTTTTCCAGCCCGCGTCGTGCCCGTTTAGCCCCCTCTATCCGGACCAGACAGAAGCTGTTTGGGCATGCGGTAGCAGTGCATGCGGCTACATAACCCAGGAAACGCAGCCTTGCCCGCCGGAAGAGTTCACAGATGGAAATGTGTCCAGATCTTTCAAGGATGTGCGAGCGCATCACGCAATCCACCCTGGTTAAACCGAGGATGGATAGTAGCCAGGCCAGCCTGAATGTTTCTTACCGCCAGCGAAGAAGTTCCATCAGTGTTCCACGCTTCACAAGCATAGAGAAGGGAGGGATGGCATGACTGTGGTCAAGAATACTCAAAGCTTCGTGTGAAGCGACAGACCAGGTAGCTTCCACATAGCGCTACGCAGCCAGTGGAAAGATAAAGCCATCCGAGTGGTTCGGAGTGAGACCTTTGCTGTCAAACCGGAGCTGGCCATAAGCACACTGCCCAGATATGGAAAGCACTCCACTTTCTCCACAACTGACCCATCACCAATGGGAAATTGAGGGGGTGGAGTGTTTGATGGCACAAAATACCCAGTTTTGATGGGGCTGATAAGGCCCCACCTTTGAGTGACATGCTCCAGGTTCAGCAGCAGTGTCTCCAACTCCTGCTCTGTGTAAACATTCCCCAGTGGCAATGTGAACACATCCCACCAGGTACTCATTTGAGGCCGAGTCGACCTAGAGCAGGAGGCCCAGGCCCAGTTCAGATAATCATCACTGATGTTGGTCACGCGCGGAAATCGAACTCGGGTCACTGAATTTGTAGTGCAATGCACTAAGGCATGCAAATACGTGCAGGCACACATGCACAGGTAAACGCACACAAAGACACACATACATGTGTAGTGTACTAACACTAGTAGGAGGCGTTATCCCTCTTGTTCATTCCGGCTCTCACAGCCATAGGGGATAACTCCATACCGGGTCGGGACAGCCAACATGCTTCCAGACCCACAGCTTTAAGAGGCGAAGACCACGACGATAGCAGCATGACGAGTTCCATTCTCGATGGCAGCAGCCCCGACTGTGAGTCGGAGCTCGCCTTTTATTCCCCCCTGCAGCGTGGCCAGGCTCCGCCCTCGGCCACGCCCCCTTCTGCTCCGAGCTTGGCCCACAGGTCCAACTTGTAGAGCAGGCTGCTACCCCTAATTCCATTGTCTACCAATCTTCCAGCGCCACGCGCTACAGTGACTCATTCAACGTCACTACACATACATAGGCTTGAGAACAAACAGGCACTCATTCACGCATAGGAATACACACATGCACACATACACAACAAATTACCAACCCTCTAAAGCAACTGCACTCTCACCCTGCGTAACAATGGACCGAGTACAGTGTAAGATGTTACTCTTTGTCTGTCGGGTTTATAGAATATGACCTTATGCAGTGCAAATTAAATGCATTGTGTAGGCGCGCATTGATTTTCAATATCAGTCAATTCCTATCGCCCCGAACTCAAATCCAAACGTACATTCGGACGCATGCATATACACACAAAGACAAAGATCCCCACATATTGCCTTAACAGACTGTTGGGGCAAGTGCTGTTAGCGAGCACCTATGAAGGCCTTGAGCGGGAATCGAACTCGGGTCGCCAGGTTCGTAGCGTGGCGCGCTAACCACGATACCACCGCTCCCCACACACATATACACACACACCCACATTGTCGTCCGACAGTCTGTGTACGGCTTGCAGGATGAGTGCACTGGAGGAAGTCCACCCCCAACTCCACCGCCCGATGCAAAGAAACCCACGATGGACGAGCTGCGTCGACGGGTTTGTGCCAATCTCACTCGACCCTCCCCACTCCGCTTCTGTTCAATGCGAAGAAGATTGGTAGACAATGGAGTTCAAATGCCGAACAGCACTCAGCCTATCGCATTTCCAACTTGGTCGAAAGTCAACAGTGGTTGTCTTATATTCTTGGTTCTTTCGGTAAAGTCACGTAGAAGGGAAACAATAAAATAATAATATAAAACAATAAAATTCTCACGACGTTTCGACTGCAACACAAGCAATCATCATCAGGTGTGAAAACCACAACAAGAAAATTTGAAAAAAGTGGCGGTTTTTTAACGTTAGCACCACGGATAGCGATTTGACAGTACTGAAATGTTCTTGTTGTGGTTTTCACACCTGATGATGATTGCTTGTGTTGCAGTCGAAATGTCGTGAGAATTTTATTGTTTTGGGATTTTTATTATTTTATTGTTTCCCTTCTACGTGACTTTACCGAAAGAACCAATAATATGAATCCCTGCAGTCACGAAAGCTTTAAATCAGTGGTTGTCTTGTTATGTGCTATTTCTACCATTTGCTTGGGGCTGTCAGCGTAGTTGAGCTCCATCCATTGGTTGTTTTAGGGCGGCGATGTGTTCCAGCGGTAGCTCGTTTGCCATTTGTTGCAGCTGTTCAAGATTGAAATCTATTGGCTGCCCTGGTTAATACTGCGGGTATATTAAACCATACAAATACACACCGTATGCTTCACAGTAGATGTTAAAGATCCCGTGACATCAATCAAGAGTAGGCAATTGCGTGCCGGAGTGGTTCATAATACAAAATTGGTAAAATTACCCCACAAAATATACTCAATTGGGATCCACAAAGCAATCATCGCCCCTATTGCAAAAACTTGGCATGTCCCTTCTGAAAAATTGTATCAATTTCACACTGGCATCAAAGATCAGAGGAAATTGAGCAATTGCTATCACGTGAAACGGGTCCAAATGGCGCTTGTCACTGTGGTATTCGGAGTTTAAATTGCTACATTGCCACATCTGGTTTTCACGTGCCTTTCTGCCCTCTACAGGTGGAATTTCTCAACACTCAGCTGAACTGGCACTGCATGAAGACATCAAAAGTGGCTGAAAGGTAGTGGGTGTGACTGTGGTCTTAATTATTAGGTACGTGACAATTCTTTGTTTTTTTTTAGATCCATCGATTAAAATTGATTCTTACACTCACGATACTTGTGCGTCGAAGCTGCGTGTAAGATGTTGATCATTTACGACCGTAAACGTGAGAGTGAAACGTTGACCCCGCCAATGGAGCAGATTACTACATGCCCAGTATCTATGGAATGAACCCAATTGCCTTTGTGGTTGGAGCGATACCTTTGTTAATACCCAGCACTTGTAGTTGGTCAACCTGGGTGACTACTGTTGCTGTCATGAATGCAAATATGAGTCAATAGGTCACATGCTTGAATTTTAAACAGGTGAGATCCCGCAGAGACGAGAATTCTGTGTTTTTTAAGGAGAGACGCTGCATAGTTACAAATGAACATACAAGAATTGACGCTGTTTCAAAAGGACAAAGAACTTCAACGTCAAATATTAATACACCATTGAAGTTATGAGCAATTCAAATAAATGATTAAAAGAGGTGCAAATTAATCCAAATCATGTCAATACAATGTGCAGACTTGCAAAAGATAGAACAACAATAATTTGCGTCAACATTATTCAAGCAGTGCATCCTAGCTTTCAACGGAAGGCCGACTGAGAATGAATTTACGTGAACTTTAAAATGTACGCTCAAACTGTTGAAGGTTTCAGAGGCAGCGTGGACAAATGAGCACTTCTCCAAATATAGTGTGAATTCCTGGCGCAATAATTCCGTGAGTGGATCTTAGGTTGCGAGGGTTTAAATCTGGCACGTGCAAACGAGACAGTGTGAAGGTGAACCTAGTCCACTGGTGGTCCCCTCCGTTTTGACATCGGAAGCCAGCCATAGTGGCGAGATGTTATCTCCCTCGCCTGGTATGGAGGAGGTTGTTGAATTCGATCCAGACCCTGACGCCTGTTTATTTTGGAGTTTGCATGTTCTCCCCGTGGTTGTGTGGATTTTTATCTTGTTCCTCTGGGTTTACCCTCCACTTTTAGAATCAATGTGCATTTATAGTATTTGGCTGTTATAAATGTCCACGTGATAAGCTATCATTTGTGGCCAGGTCGCTTGTGAAAAAGAACTGTATAGCTCAGCGGGCCTTACCTCGTAAAATAAAAAAAATGTTTGGTAAATAGTTATAGTTTAGATTGGAGGTCATGACGATAACAAAGTGTATCTCGTGCTTTAAGCAAACAATGGGTCTATACGGTTTAAAGCTGGGTTAATGAGTGGGGTTATCAATTAAGGGCATGGTGGAGTTTAGAATTAAGGGCATGGAGGTGTATACGTAAAACTAAGTGGCGAGTTAATAACGCGGAAAGTGATTGGTTTCTGGCCAACAAACCCAGCCGGATTATTTGTATTCATTTGTGAGGTTTTTGTGAGTGCTAAAATTCAGCCGGAATTTAATCCAGCTAAGGCCACGTGTACATATTACTATTGTTATTTACTATGTTCAATAGTCGAGCTGCAAGAAAAAGTACTAATGTGTTAGAAATTATGAACAATTAGGATGTTTTGCATGTAGCAAGTACATTTTAAGCCCATGTAACATTTAGGCTAAGGAGCAACAAAATAAAAAATGTACAAAACCAAAAAACTAAAAACTGGGAAACAATTCAGTGTTCTCTTGCATGGGGGGAGAGGCGGGAAGTGAAAATCCACATACATAGCAAGTAAATGGTGGTCATTGATATTCTGCAATAGAAAGTATTCATCCATCGTCAATTAATACGTTTACATATCTTCATCCCTTACAGCTGGCTTAGGTGGAACTAAGTTTAATGAAAACAAGTCTATAAGATGCCCTCTTTTGGCAATTGTTGGTGACCAGGCTGACACCATCAAACCCTCGTGCTGGAGAATCTGATTTAATCAAGCGAAGTTAGCTAGCCAGGATACAAACATTGGCTCCCGTCGGTGCTTATGCATCTTTAATTATGAGCTCCCTGAGCCATCTGGCCACTTGTTGTGCCAGTAAGTTTCAACGCAGGTCTGTCTGTGTGTGTGTGTCTCTGCGTGTCGTTATCACTGATTTAGCCTGATTGGATACTCGGAGCAGTACATGGAATATGATGCTTTCCTGACTCCAACGGAACCTTCCAATCCCTGGCAGTCGGATGACCCCACTTTTTGGGACATGGAGGTCAGGTAATGGTCCTGTGTAATAACTACTCTACACTGCCTACATCTTCTTAACCTCACATTCACATCACTATTATGATTATACTTGCTTACCCAGGAAAGTTTCACTCAGTCCCGTGAATTTATTTTTCAGGAGGGTCCCGGCACATTATCGCAGTATGGCAGCAATGTTTGCTATGGATATTCAAATTGAGTCACTTGCAGGACATTTTTCAGATGGTGACCAGATTGTGACCATAATGCACTGGGAAGACTAAGACGGCCGTGCGTGGTGCTGGTCACACTGCCCTGTAGTTGTGTGTCGTGCTGCCCTTCATAGGTGCTCGCTAACAGCTCTTGCGCCAACCGCCCTTGTAGGCTGTACGGGGGGGATATTTGTCTTTTTACATATGTGCACGCGCGCGCGTGTGTGTGTGTGCGTAAGTCTAGCAAGGAGCCGAGCCAGCAGCAGGTGAGGCGGTGGGGCTTCTCCTTCGATGAAGTGCTCCATGACCCGGCAGGACAAGACCGCTTCCTCCGCTTCCTCCAGTCCGAGTTCAGCTCTGAGAATCTGGAGTGAGACGCTCGTTCAACACAGTGTGCACAGGGCAGCATTCAGCCCTGTTGACACATTCATTTAAGCAAAAAATAAAAATAAATAAACAGGGTGCTTTAATAAATGAGAATTTGCAACAATACCGCAATAGATGTGCCTCCTCCCGGGCTCTGGAGACCACCTGGAGATGATTCCAGGCCACGCGTTGACAACGATGGCGAACAAGTGGAGACTTTTAGACTTTTTGAAGCTATTTACATACATTTGTTAGCGTGTTACAGTGTATTATCCGTTCATTCTCCATTAAAAGCGATATTCCCATGCAAGTGTAAAAACAAATTTTCAGCATACTCTTTGGTTCTTCTTTTGGTAAAGTCACGTAGGTATAAAATAAAATAAATCACGCCTGAGGACGACCGCTTGTGTTGAGATCGAAACGTCGTGATTTATTTTCTTTTCTACCGACGTGACTTTACCAAAAGAAGAACCAAAGAGTATGGATTCCTGCAGTCACGAAAGCTTCAAATCAAAATCTTAAGCAACCCCCGTATACAACCAGAGAGCCAGATCGTCTCTACATTCATCACAATGTAACGTCACATGTTCTCGCCAGGCAGTGCATGCATACATACAAATAGACACGACCAGACGACATGACACAGGCATGCAGATATCCAGACATCTACCCAGCTGGGGCGACAGACGAGTAACGGGCGGTGCCGCCGCAGGTTCTGGCAGGCGGTGCAGGAGCTGAAGCGACGTCCGCTGCGCGAGGTGCCTGAGCACGTGCAGCGCATCTGGGAGGAGTTCCTGGCGCCCGGCGCCCTCAACTCCATCAACCTGGACTCGCACAGCTTCGAGCGGACGGCGCAAAACATCTGCGAGCCGTGCAGATACACGTTCGAGGACGCTCAGGTGCCCGCCGCGCCGCCCGATAGAGCGCACGGTTTAATCCCGATAGGCTGGATGGAGGAGCATCGCTGACCCATTAGCCACGGCATGGTGGACGTGGTGTGCTGGGTGCGGGAATATCTTCTGGGTTGTTGGTAGACTAAGAGTATAGAGCTGGTACTGTGAGTCCATCGAGTCAATGAGTAGATTCGAGGAGAGAATCGACTGCTTTTTTGTGGTCGATTAATTTAGCACCTTTAAAATTGGCGGCCACCCCGATATCCTGCTTCCCAAAGGCAGGAAACTCCCCTACAAGCCACGCCCAGTGTGATGTGGTTGATGATACCGATGACACCACCAAGCCCCCACCCATCACCTCCAGTCCAGCGGCACACGTGGAAACAGAGGTCAGACTTTCATTTCTATATTACTATCGTTATCTGATTGGTCGGATAATGGAACCGACAATTGGTAGAGCAGTCGGTAATTGCATAGCCCGCTCTGGTATGATGACTCTATAGGCTTTTCTGAATAAAGTAAATCTAGTTACTATATATATGAATGGATAAATTGTCGGCCTCCATTGATGTGCAGGGGTAACATGGATTTGTAGTATCGCAAAATCGTGGGAAAGGCGACTGACTGCACAGAGATGCATTTGATCAGCCCTAGATAATGGCTGATAACGATGATCTTATTGATGACGATGATGATGATAATTATTACAAAATAATTGTCTGCATTCTTGCTCTACTTGCTGTTGTTGTTGTGTAGGAGCACATCTACAAGTTGATGAAGAGCGATAGCTACGGTCGCTTCCTTCGCTCACCTATCTACCAGGAGGTGCTGCTCACGAGGAAAAAGGTTTGTCGGGCGATCATCCAATCTCTCCCATGTGCTTTCGGGTAGTGACGCGTGTGGTTTTTTTTTTCCACGCGATGTCCACTGTCCCCGAAGAAGTCCAGGAGGAATTTATGTACGAATGAAACTTGCACTCACGTGCTTCATTTGTTTTTGTTTACATTTAGCGCCTTGCTTGCCTTTCCTATACTTTGCACTTTGTTTTCGTATTGTTCGTTGTTGGTAACTTTCTGACCCGCCCCCTTTACTACTGAACATCTGTGCAAAAGAGCTTCGTAGCTCATCGGATTCTTCCAGTCCAAACAAAGGAATCTGATTCCGAGTCTGAACCTCCCGGCACGTGGGCCGGAACATCCACGCCACGTTGGGGATTCAACCCGAAATCAGAGGGGCTGCGCAGAGGCACGACCAGCACAAAAATAAATCCACGCTCGGTAACCGTTGAATCCATTTTTCTTTGGTGTCTTACCTCTGGCCATATCGGAGCCCACTAAAATTCATGAACACCCTCGAGGGACAGAGAGGTGCGTGACTGCGGTTGCAGACGTGAAGTGTGCTCCCTTTTTTCTAATTTTGAAATGCACAGATGGAAGAACTTTTACGGTCAACGTTTTTGACAATGAGGGTTTGGGTGCATAAGTCCTCCTTGGCAGAAAGTCACACGTGCTTTTGTGTGTACCGTGCACAATACACAGGACACGTTGATAGTATTTTAGCAGCAGCTGCTTAGTTTGTTCGTTATTTCACGTGTTTCTGGTACCCGATATAGTGCAACGTAAAATGACCCTCAGGCACCAGTCATCCGTTTGGCCTTTCAGCCATTCGCTATGATCATTACTAAAAATTACTTCGCCAAATTGGCTCTTATTCAAGTATATACATACTGTATATATATAACATTCACTCGTTATAATCACTCACCCCAAGGCATATTTGGCACAGGCATTGAACGTTATTAATCTGCTCATATGTTTGTATTTGTGCTTGTGGTGATCTTTCCGTATGACGAAGACTAATACAATGTTTACTCCTGCTCTTTTCAGTTAATTTGAAATAATGTTAAGCGTGTCACATATTGATGGACGATGTGCTGTTTATGCAAGAAGCATTTTATTTTCGTTACCAGTCTGAATACAACCAGGACCGTCGGACCTCATTTGAGAAGTTCACCAGGAATGTGGTGAGCGCGCACATGCACGTACAAAAAGACAAAGATCTCCATATATCCTTTAACAGACTGTTGGGGCAAGTGCTGTTAACAAACACCTATTAAGGCCGGCATAGCACACCAAGTTTGTGCTGTGGCCATCACCATGCCCAGCCAAATGATGATGTTTATACATTGCACCAGGTACTCAATTAAGGCTGAGTCATCCGAAGGGAGGCCCAGGACCGGTTCATCTATTCGTTACTGCTGTTCGCTGTAAGCGAGCATTGAACTCATGTCGCCGGGTTTGTAGCTCAGTGCACTAACCACTGTGCCACCTCTCCCCAGGCACGCATGCACGACATGTATGATAAATGCATTTGTTTCCCACAAAGCCCTTGGCCTATTATTTCATGACAACTAAGAGCAATGGCCATTATTCATATTCGAACCAAAACCAAAACGTTGTTTTGGATGTGCCTTTAAGAAAAATCCTTATTTAGCTGTTTTTCTTTTACCTCATTAAATTTATACACTTTAATAACATCTACTGTTTGATATTCCAGTGAGGAATATAAAAAAATAAAAAATTTTGAAGACCTTTTAGAAAAAAAAACACAGTAATTCCAAATGTTATTGTGGTTATCTTCCACCCTTTGCAGAAAAGTATGAACTTATTTTGAGGACATAAAAAGACGTGGAAAAGAGGTAATGGTCGTTAGACGTTCATTGCATTCTTCTTCCACCCTGTGCCCCATCCGTGGAATCCTTGAAAGTGGCCACTCCCACCCCATGCTTGAGTCACTTGTGTGCTTCTAACTCTCCATCCATGACTTCACTCACTGTTGGTGATTCATAAAACTATTCATCTGTGCCGGGCAAAAGCGAGAAGCATTAATCGTGTGTATTGTATGTGCCCTGTCATCATGTGATTCGGTAAAACAAATAAGCCTACATTTTCCCCTTTTAAATTAATATGAACCATTGCTATATGAGCAGGTGATAAAATGATGGCATTCACAGTGTATCGTACGTCCTAAGAGAACTCTCGCAAAATACAGGTAAAAGGGAGAACCTTGCAATTGCTTGCTCGTGCAGGCAAACTTGGCAAGACACTCCTGGAAAAAGAATAATTAGACTCAGTGAGGCTTTCCTTGGTAAAGCCGCATAATAATAATACTACTACTACGTTTATTGTGTTAGCCATTATGCCATGGCAGCACCACTCTCCGAAGGTTTAATACTGGGCCTTTGCTTTATGAGCAGGTGAGAAAAAGTTGGCATAACACGTGTCTCTTATGCATTAAGAGAAATCTTGTTTGCAAAGTGCAGGGTAATAAATAACTTTGCTAATATTTTTAGTGCAACTAAATGAGAGCCCATTGAGTCATTGTAAACATAGACTTGGCTGAGCAGTGTAATGTCTTGGGAGTCATTTTAGTGATTTATTTGTGGCCAGTTTTCATGCAGGGATATATTTTGTCTTTACATTTCATGGACATAACTGTTTGCGCTGTGGACACTCGTCATTTCCAAATTAAAATTGTGCATGTTTCATCAAAAGGATCAATATCTGTATGTATGCAATATAATCTAACGATCAATAATGTAGTGTATTTGAATCTTAAAATGGAAGGAAATTAAACCCCCATTGTTTGCAAATGGTTAATATTCTTTTGAGGAGAATTATAACTGACTATATTATTATGCTGACAGCACTAATCCTGAGTGCATGCTATAGTTCTGCAAAAAAAAACTAACAACATATGCTGCAGTAATTAAAACCCATCCAGAGTTATTTCTCACTCCCGCACAGTCCACAACACCTTATGAGGCACTGCATTGTTTTAAATGTTGGCAAAACAGATGATGCTTTTATTGAAATGTATTGTTTTTGGAATCTTCATGTACGGAACAATGCCACATATCCGACCTTCACAAGCTCCCATCCCCTGTGAACAATGAATCACCCACACCCAGTGTCGTAGCTGTGCCTGGTGTAACTGTAAATCTCTATCGACGTTCACAAATCTGACATTTTCACAAATATAATCAAGGTTTTTGGGTTAGATCACGTAAGTATAAATGCGTCGCAACCCTCCACCACCCGATACGGTCAATCAGTAAGAAATGTGTCACGTTAACAAAACGCCAATTAGTTACTTGTTCAGCCCACTGGTGCATTTGAAGAGTGAATCCAAATTGTATTACTGATTGGCCTTGTCGGGTAGTGGAGAGTTACGACACATTTATCCTTACGCGATCTAACCCAAACACCTTTATTATGAATAATACTGGTCGCGAAAGCCTACGTGTTAAAATTTTCACAAATAGTAATGTGTTCTTAATCTCGCGTGCATTCGCTTATTTCTCAAGTATTGTATGGTAAAGCGTTTTCTCATTTGATTGTTTTGTCCATTAACCTACAGCGTTTGTGCATGATATCCTAATTTCTATCGATGTTCACATATAATAATTTGTTCATACATAGCGTCATTTATGCAAATTGCATCTTAAAACCGCTGAGAATTTTGACCTACCGTACAAACATCTTACAATACAAAAAACGAACGTCACAGAAAAGGTTAAAAAAGAAAACCCTCCACAAATAAACAAAAACAAACCGTGACCAAGAGCATTGGGGCGATACAGAGCATAGACCACGTGGGCCAAAATCTATCAACTCAAGCGCTCAAGCTCCCGACATCGTTTCACGTTTCCATCCATTCCTCAGTCCCCAGTGAGTCGGATGTGTGACGTCGTTGTTTTGCAATTAACTCTGCGTGGTTAATTAAACGGATTCAGTAAGTCTTGCGTTGTTCTACGGTGGTTATGCTGGCTGTGATGGCGTTATGTGTGTTGTGTGTGGCTGTGTTTGGCGCAGAGCCGGTCTCTGAAAACTCGTCGAAGATTGCCTTCCACTTCTCGCGATCCAACAAGCTAGAAAACGAGAGAGAAAGAGAGACACACAAACAGATGAATAGAGAAGACCGATACTGGAGGATTTCTCCACAATTCTGGCTGTCGCCCTGATGAGGCTGGTTGTAATTACCAGCGAAATGTCGTACTCGAATTGCAAATGATGTGGGTTTATTCTTCAACACACCGGGTGTGCTGAACTAGTAACTAATTGACATATTTTGTTTATGTGACAAACCTTACTAATTGGCTGCGTCGAGTGGTGGCGGGGTTAACAATACATTTACAATTACGCGATCTAACCCAAAAAACCCTCTTATGGATAATATTGGTCGCAAAAGCCTGTTAAAAAGAGAATAGATCAATTAAAAACAACACCTATGGGGCAATTATTATGGCATTAAAGGGGCACTTCTAGGGATTCTACAACCAAGTTGGGGGCACAATGAGTACATATTTCACAGTCTCGCCAGAGGTAAGATCACTCCCCTGTCCTGTCTTTCACAAACTTTGCCATATTACTTGCCAATTAAAAATTCTTAATTTCTGTGTGATGATGCAGAGAAATACATAGCTTGTACTTCCTAAAGCCCGCCTCCTATCGCCACACGAAGTCTCTATCGATCAGCCTCACCCGAATCAACTTCCCAAAACTCTCTACTCTGCTTTGATTTTTTTCGTGGCATCGGTTATCAAGATACACGTGTGTACCAGTGACGTGCTAAAGTTCCAGCACACGCAGGCAGGGGGCACTGGCGTAGCGTGGTTGTCATGAGCCCTGGGGTGTAAATAATGGATTGGTACCCCCTGTCTGTCATCCGGTGCCTGAGCCAACCTCCGGCCAGTCGGTCCCGGGTGCAGTTACACCGCCTGCGCACAGGATCGCTACGCCACTAGCAGTGGCCTCCGTCTCAGGTTTTCCAGCCAAGAAATCCATGCAACCTCCCGGGGAGGACAATGTCTGATGACAGCCAACGTTAGCAGCCACTGGCACATGATACATCGTCTTCACTTCTTCTTTTGTACACTCACAAATAAACCATGTGCTCATGCCAACTGCAGTTTAAAAAAAAACAGAGGTGGAGCTCGCTGTCCACCGATTCTGGAGGCACGGTGACATGCCACTACATTGTACACACCTTCGTCATAGTCCAATATGTCACCAGCTTGTGGTTCCAGTTAGAGTAGTGTTCTTACAAATGTTCAGAGGGGGTTACTTTCGCCGATAAGACATCAGTGTGAGGGTCGCCACACCGCCTGCAAGGAGTGTTTTCACATTTATGTACTGTCGGGGGCAGCACGCCAGGGCCCGCACTAAAGGCCACCAGGGGCCATGAGTAGCCCGTGGGCCTTGCAATGAAGAACACTGAGTTAGAGAGACATATCCGGAGAGCAGGGGTGGGGTAACCCACGGACTGGTGGACACACGAGGCCAGCATTTTAGCCGCACGAATCGGGTACTAGAGGGGAAGATGTTTCAACCTGGCAACAACACCGTTTCTAATTTTAGCAGTCTTTTCACCTGTAAAAGTGAGCCGTAATTCTATTACTATTATTCAATAACGCTAAGGCGTGTGTTAACGTGTGGCCCTATGCCGAGAGTTTTTGAAGTCATATTCGGCCCTCGGCAAGGAAAACGTTTCTCCACCCCTGCCTGGTAGAGCTGAACACCTTTAAATAAGACGAAGACCACGTCGCTATATGGCAATACTTAACCATACACTGTAATGGTCTAACGTCACTAGGTGTGACACTTTTAGGCTTTATATTATTCAGAAAAGTTTTTGTTAAATGTGGATATCATGTTACAGTATTTGACTTCCTGCAGAATCGCACAAATGTATTTAATATGTTAACCTTCCAGAAAATATTTCCATGAAAATATGGTATATAATATAGATGAGACTATACTGATGCTTTGCATATATTAACCAAAAAGGACTTCAAGTACGTATATATACAGTATGGTAATAACACGATAGATCCTATTTGCGTTCTTGCTTTAATGAGGCATTGCATTAGTATGACAGATATTGCCTTGCAAAACGTTGACCGATGGAAAACACTCAAAAAATCTAAAGATAAAATTGTCTCCCTGCGGAAATGAGGTGGTCGCAATCTTTTCCCTTTGGTGGTACTGAGCCATTGGCAGAAATTCCACATTCCTATGATGGGTATCAGTCGCAACATTGGTGTACATTATTTCAATGAACTAGCTACTTTAGCTAAGAACAATCCAAGGTACCTTCTCTTTTGAAAGTGACTTTTTTAACGTGACTTCTTAATTCATTTTTATACACAGTACTGTATACAAATGTAAACTTCTATTTGTTGTTTGATTAATTTGTAATCACCTGAGGAGCCTGTTCATAACATCTGTAGCATTCACAGTTGAGCGCCTCCCTGCTTAAACTAGCATTGGGGTGGCACTCATCTGTACTGCCAGGCCCGTGTCAGCGGTGCAAATTCTACATTCCCATGGCAGAGCCAGTCTTTCCATAGGACAACCACTGTTTACGTCCCACAAAGTTGTACGGTATTTATTTATCAACCCCATAAGAATGATGGGCTGAGTCAATCCCGAACGGGATTGTTCCAACCCTTTAGTCGCGACATGAGAATGTCTTTCGGTAAAGTCAAGTAGAAGGGAAACAATAAAATAATCAAAATATAAAACAATAAAATTCTCACGACGTTTCGACTGCAACACAAGCAATCATCATCAGGTGTGAAACCCACAGCAAGATGATTGAATAATGATTGCTTGTGTTGCAGTCGAAACGTCGTGATAATTGTATTGTTTTATATTTTTAGTATTTTATTGTTTCCCTTCTACGTGACTTTACCGAAGGAACCAAGAATATGAATCCCTGCAGTCACGAAAGCTTTAAATCAAAATTTATGAGAATGTCTGTCAAAGTGCCATCTGGGTACTTGCGTTTACAGTATATGACAGGCAAGCCTTATGAGAGATTAGGAATGGGGTACAACTTCTACTGGGACTCCAGGCTCAGGGGGACCCCCAAACAAATTATAAGATTTTTTATTTATTGTTTTCATAGAAAATTATGATGCCTTCCAGTCAACATTTTGTACCATTGCCCCAAATTTCTGTTAACGGGCCAAATGACAAGTGGTGAAAACATTTAAGAGTCATAAATGAAGAGGAGTTTGAATCCAGATTTTAGCCTCCACTAATTAAACTGGGTTTTAAAATATAGTGAATTTATGGTCTCAACCTGGTCAATAATGCACGAAAAACATAAAGTGAAATTTAGCTTTTCATTTAATTTGGCGACATCCTTGAGAGTTAAGAAAGTGATATACACGTCTCTATAGTGGAGCATGTATTTCAGGACCCTGAGTGCCGATAAGAGGTCACTGAAAGGGATCTCAGAAGTAGTTCTATTATATCTGCTTTTGTAGTCCTTTCTATAACCAGTGCGCTGTTCTGCGAAAGTTGTGAATGGACATTTCATCTCATGATGTATGATGCTGAGAGCACAATTAAAAAAAGAGAGAAATTATTTATAAAACAAAAACTTCGGCTTCATTTGAAACAAACCGAACAATCATTTGGACTAAAGTTTTTGCCTTTTTTATAATATTATATGTTAACTTTTAAAATATTACAATTAAATGCACATACTCGTATTGTGTTAATATTTAATTTATTGCTATCAAATGCTTTGGACCACCCCAAACATATATGCTGTATATTATCAACATTAGTGATCATTTATCCACTAATAGATGGCGGCCTCTCCTTAATGTCATTGTCCTTTATGAGGCCCTGCGATGCCACAGTCCATCAGCTGCACATGAGCTGATCTTATCGCTCCATTTCCTCGATGGGTCATCCTATCCGGCGTGCTCTCTCCTTTGGCTGCTATACCATCACCATCAATCAGACATCATCTCTTTCAGTGATGTGTCCTGGCCAAGCCTATCTACTTTCCTTAACACTGAAACATTGTGTTATATGAATATGAATGCTTTAAAAGCATTGTGATTCATAATTCATGAGGTGATATTTTTTTTTTACAGCATCCATTCAATCAGCAGTGCAAACATGCCATGCATGTGCTGTCATATGCAGCTGTGCTTTGCAGCAGAACAGTTATTACGTACTGCAGTGCTTGCCAAATTGATATCCACAAGCATCATAAACTGATAAACAACTAATGTTATCAAACGCATATTCATTAAATTATTTTCAAATGGAGCCAAATGTTGTACAGTCTTTGGTATTTATTGCAATATTCATAAGATGCATCTAAGCGTGCGTACTCTTAAACATAAACATGTCCTCTGTTTGCCCAGGAACGTTTCACTCAGTCTCAAGAGCCTTCTCTAGAAGGATCTTGGATTTGGATGTTTATCTAACTCGATTAATGATTAGCCTGCTGAAGATAACTAGGATACCTGGAGAAAACCCCATACATATAAGAAGAGCATTACAAAGTTAAGAGTCGAGAATACATTGTTGTACTGCCATCTCCTGGTGACCTTATGCTTACAACACCTGGTGTTCTCAGGCAGTCGTCCATCCAAGTACTAAACTGACTCAACTCTGCTTGGCTTCCGAGGGTCTCGTAAAATCATAGCTTGAATAAGCAACACAAGGCGTGTTTATCATACAAGCTATGTTTTTAAAAATATATAATTAGGGAATCCTGCTTATTACATTACAGTTGGTTTATCCATTGAGCATATAATGGAATGTCCTTGCACTCCCGTGGAAAAAGCACACCACAGAAGCATGAACTATAACCTGTGACGTTGGAAGCAAGTGTTCCTACCACTTGGCCAGTTAACCATCCCTATTGTTCATCGCTGCATCCTAGCATCGGGATTGTATAATATTGCCCTTTCTATAAAAGGTTCTGTTGTAGACAATAACGTAGCCCCTATGCAGTGACGTAGCGTGGTTGGCATGGGCCCTATTGCAAGGAATGAAAAAATGAGGATCCACCTGGTCATCTTCCCTCCTCTACGTAGCTCGGCGCCTGAGCCCTGCAGATGCACCGCTTGCACTCTCAATTCCTACGCTACTGCTCCTATGGTAACTGACTTGCTGTCTTAATGTTTTCAATGGCATTCACACAATACTGTATAGCTGCATGAGACTAGCACAAGCTTTGGTATGCCATCTCAATGAGCCCTTATATGTGAGGGTTTGCATACTTGGGTCACACACTGTCCTATCTAAATATCCATATACTGCAGGGTTGTCTTTTTTTTCAACTTCCATGGCACAACCTCCTATTTTCCAAGAACTTACAACCCCTGTGTAATTTGAAGTTCACAACATTTGCTGTGTATTTATATTTATTCAGTCAGACTGACTTGGGTTTTCGTTGACAAAGCACTTATTACAGGACTGGAACCAAGCTTGAGAAACAGCTGATTAGTCGTATAAAGGAAGGAAGGTTTTTAGATTTGAATATAGCCTGGGAACAAGCCTGCGAAAGACAAACAAAAACCCAACCAGCAGGTTATACAAGCTACGCTCTTAGGACTGTGACTAGATATGAAAAAAGACTGGACAATGTTTCTGATTTTCCAGCAGTTATGCTGAGGTGGAAACATGGTTGATGGATATAATTTGGAATGCTTTGGCTGACCACTCACAACGGTGTGTTTTTGAAACGCGAACATGGTACGTTGTTGGCAATTAAAGATTCATTGAATGGTGATTTACGTTTGCAGTGTTTTTGCAATGTCATTGTTTGTGACTAAAATCATGGTGATATCATTAAAAAAAATACACAGATGCCTTTTGGAGGTCTTGGCCCCATGTTAACAGCAATTTACGCTTAGAGGTCTTAATAAGTGTACTGGGAGGTAGTCAGACACGGACATAATTGGGAAAGCAGCGATGTATCATTGTGCAAAACTAGATGTGTTTGTTGCATGAATTCATATGCATTTAGTGTTGTGTGGGATATGTTTCCGAAAGCATTAGTAAAACGGTTAAACAATGGGCAAAACGTGTACGCAATACTGTATATTCGAGTGTAATAAAATGCTGGGATCACATTTAAAATGATTAACTTGGTGTTTTTTTGTGCATATCATTAATTACATGTTCAAATGTTGTAAAGGCTGCCAACGATAAACAAGTATATAAATGACGATAAACTCCCATCAGAACATAAAACAGTGCAGGCCAGAAAATCACAAGTTTCAAACACACATAAACGTATACCTAAAGTGCATGTCCTCGTGCATTATGCGAAAGCCACCAACAGTTCCTGCAGGACTGCATTGCGGCCCTCTTGCCTTAGGTTACCTTCAAATAGGAACAAATGCCACCAACTGACAGGCATCAGTGAGACAATTGTTGGCCAGTTTGGCCAGTTTATTAGGAATCTACACAGTATGGGAATCGACACAGTATGGTCAACAATTCTCACTGTTGTAAAGTCTGTCTCTGGGAACCACATAAACAGTCAAGGCTCTTACTGGCAAATATACAAATGTAGCTGCACTGCCAATCGTTTGGATGAAACTGCTTGCAGTGTAGAACATATACATGTGAAATAGGCCGGTACACATATAATACCCCTGTATCATGCGAGTGTCACGCTACCATATTTTCATGCTACCACTTTTACTAATCCCAACCCACTCAACCACTCGCCCCACAGAGTGGCCTTCTAAGACGTACCTTTGTTGACACATTCGTATATTGGTCACCCTACATCTCTTTAATGTTTCCGTAACTTAATAATAATTGTACTGTGACCGGTATAATAATAATGTAACCGAGCCGACTTCATTGAACACCGATTTACGTTCGTGGAATATTTATGATTCCTCATGTGACGCCCGATGTTTTTTGCTCCGATTTGTATTGACTTAAATGATGCACTCTGTTTAACTTTTGTAATTTTTGATGACCCGGGTCACTCATGTAAATGAGACTCAACCCGGTGAATTAAAATAAGCTTTGCATGACCTGCCTGACGGGAGGCCCTGGTCACTCACTGCTCATCGCCTGTAGGGCATGCCGAGTGGCGAAGCAAAAACCTGATTTTCACAAACGCTTCATGGGAGACACCGGGACAGCCTGTCTGAAATCACGGGGAATGACACGGTCAAACCGGGACGTTTGGCAGCTTATAACCATCTTCCCCATCATCATCATCCACTGCAAGCATCGCACCATATTCACACCTGTCCACCCTTATTACAGACCGATTCAGACCTTAGTGGTCACCCCGTGTCCCTTATAAATCTCCCATCACAAGGAAGAAACACAAGCTAATAAACAAAAACATTTAAATGACTGTACGCCGTATGGATCTGAAAACTCAATTTCCCTGTACAAGAATACGGGGTTAACCGTATGGTTTACCCCGTATTCCCCTACAGAAGTTTGTCCAGTGCCGGATTAAGTTAGTGCGGGGCCGGTAGCATATTTTATAAATGGGCCCTAAATTAAAAAACACAAACAAACATTAAAACACAATATTTTTCATTTGCTATACAACCAGATAATACGACAAATCGCTAACCTTAAACACCCAGTCGGTCATAAAAAAAGTAAAGTACTATAGCAATAGAGCAAGTGCAGCATCACTGAACCGGAATTTATAGCTGGAAAACATTTAGCACGGGGCCCTTGAAAGTGCGGGGTCCGCAGCTACATGTGTAGTTTTGTGGATTCAGGAGACGTCGGAGACGGTTCTTGGAGGCAACACTATTTAAAAAAAACACCTCGCTCAGCAAAACAGTCCCAGAACACTCAGGGTTACTGTCCTCCTACACCTACTGTCTGCCTCCGGGCTAACGTGCCCTAACACAAGACTACTCTCAGGGTCCTCCGGCTATGGGTGCCTAGGGGGAGGCTATTCTAACTCGCCCCAGCCAGGGTGCGAGTTGCGACCCCTGACCCACTGGGCCCTTACAAGGACGTCGGGCCAGGGGTTCCCAGGGTCTCACCGCTGAGCCGCACAGAATCCCGGCCCTGATAAGGACAGCGGGTCTAGGGGTCTCAGAGTCCTATCTAGCCGGTCTTCGGCTTCTGTCTTCAACTGGTGTGGCTACTGCATGTGTGGCTAGTGCATGCTACTGGGATAATCCGGCACTGAGTTTGTCCCACAATTGTCATGAACACATTATTTGGTGACGCTGCTGTGTAGGCAGCGGTGCACAAGCAACAATCAACAAACTCAACACATTCGTCGAAATATATATTTAAACAGTGACGTTTCGGGCAATGATCCTTCTTCATATCACGGAACGCGAGAGGGCAGGGAGACGGAGTGGATAATAACACATTCCTGCGGAGGCAGCTGGTAGGAACGTTGGGTTGCTCGGTCAATGGCCAGGGTCAACGGCGGCGTGATATATTCCGCAAATATGCCCGACTGTGAGGGCGGGCACAAGCCGGCGTGAGTAGGTTACACGTTGAGTTTTATAAGGGCACCACGGGGTGACCAGCCCCTCCCCACCCAGCCCCACCCCTCCCACCCCCACCCCTCCTACCCCCCACCCAGCCCCACCCCACCCAGCCCCTCCCCACCCAGCCCCTCCCCACCCTCCCCTCTCCACCCAGCCCCACCCTCCCCACCCAGCTCCTCCCCACCCTCCCCTCCCCACCCAGCCCACCCAGCCCCTCCCCACCCTCCCCTCCCCACCCAGCCCCTCCCAACCCTCCTCTCTCCACCCACCCAGCCCCTCCCTCCCCACCCAGCCCCTCCCCACCCTCCCCTCTCCACCCAGCCCTTCCCTCCCCATTTGTGGATGCACGACGGACGGACGGACACAATAATCCCCTGTGGGCTGGTGATGTAACCAGGAGGTTCCTACCAGTATAAAGGTGCAAACCTGTCAACCCCTTATCAGTGCCCTGCCTTATTACAGACCAATTCAGACCTTATTGGTCACCCCGTGCCCTTATACATCTCAACGTTCATCCTACAAAGCACCATCACAAGGGAGAAACACAAATATACAAAACACAAATGTTTTTTTTTTATTCTAGATTTGAACCTTTCGTGACTGCATGGATCCATACTCATTGGTTCTATTCGGTAAAGTCACGTAGGTAAAAATAAAATAACAAAAAATAACGACGTTTCGGCCACAACACAAGTGGCCTTCATCAGTACCCCGGGGTTTACAAACTGAGTTGTACCTGCGGTGACTGCTATATCGGGGAGACGAAACGACATGTCTCTGACCGAATTCGCGAGCACAAATCAGATTTGAAACACGGCAGAACGAATTCTTCTGCCGTAGCTGATCACTGTTACAACGCTGTGGGTGATCACGATATAATTTTCTCCGATAACAAGGTTCTCTGCAAACCCACGGGTTTTTATCAGAAGATTTGTCCACAAGGCAATTCAGATTTACAAACACAGACACAATTTCAACCGAGAGGATGGTTTCAAATTAAGCAATCATTGCAAAGATGTTCTAAATCAAATCAAACATTAAACTCATCTTCAATGGTACAGTATATTTATTCAAGTAGTGGTATTGCAAACTTTCACAGCAGCTTATTTCCCTTCACACCAACATTATGTAAACTCCCCACCCCACCCCCACCGTGCCGGTCCAGTACATCATTGTTATGCTAATTCCTTTGTCAAGGCGTTTTTTGTTTCCTCCCACACAGCTTAAAGGACGCGACCTGGGGGCTTGGCTGTCTTCACTCCAACGCTGTCCTCTGGATAGCACGGTCCCTTCACCTGATGAAGGCCACTTGTGTTGTGGCCGAAACGTCGTGATTTTTTGTATTTTATTTTTACCTACGTGACTTTACCGAATAGAACCAAAGAGTATACAAATGTTTTTTTTGCCCGTATTGAAACGGCTGTTACGCCGTATGGACCTGAAAACTCAATTTCCTTGTTACAAAAATACGGGGTAAACCGTATGGGTTGACAGGCGTGAAGTTGGAGAGCTGCACTTTACACCGTTGGACTTGATGCGAATTAGATGTTGTTAAATGTCAGCTCACGTAGAATACGCAGTGGCCAACTGGGTACAAATCGCCGTACAAACTTATTGAGTGACAACACGCACAACACGCACGCGCGCGCCTATCGCATTATAAGACGAAGGCGAAACATGGGAATTGGGTACTCATAACAACATTAACAAACAAAAAAACATCTCCGTTATAAAGTTTTAAAACATCGAGGCTACCGTAACTAAATCCACAGCAGTCGCGTGCGTTTATTATTAGTTTCGTTACGCAAACGTGCACGTTTATCAGTGTGAATCTCGTAGTGCACATCGGTATACGCCGCTATTGGCGACAACGCTGAGCGACGCCTCGCCCGCGTGAACGCCGCGGCCGCCTATGCGATCTAGCAAATCGAGCTACGGAAGCTCGCGCGGCGGGCGGCATAATTTTTTGCGTTTGCGTTTAGAGCGGCGGCGGCCTCACCGCACGATCGACTCGAGCGAGCGAAACGGCACAAGCGTGGCGTGTCTTTACGTGACTCGGATGCATAAAAAAGCAAACTATAGCCTACCAGACTACCGCGGCTAAACATGTGCGGTGATTAGTAGAGTCGGTGAGAGATTGAGCGTGCGACGGTGGTGGTGATGGTGATGTGAGCACGTGGCTGGTGGTGGTTCTCGCTTGACGCCATGCCCTTGACTGGGGCGCTGGGGGCGGACAGGCCTCGCTCGGCGTCGCTGTAACGAGTGGAGCGAATTAATCGGTAGCTTGTGACACGGTCGTTGTTGCTCGCTCGTCATGTTGGCGAGGAGCTCCTGCCTGCCTCTGGGCTCGCTGCTGGCCGGGTGTCGATGTCCAGGGTTCTGCGCGCGACCGCTGCCAACTCCGAGGGCCTCTTCGTGCAGGCGCTTCGGTGAGTCAAACTGCTTGCTCGTCGTGGGAACGTGGAGTGTCTCGCACCGGCTCTGTCGCTGGTGTTGTGATGCAGCGAGGTTGCGGCAGAGGCGCTTTCTTAAACCATGTGCGGTGTACAGGTCCCGTCGTGTTGGTCCGCTGGTGAAGGGGCCTCTCTCTCTCGCGCTATAGTGGTAGAGGTTATTTTGACCACACTTCTGGCAGGTCAACAACGCCCGTTGGTTAAATGCGGAGAGCGTCGAGGTGGAAGCATCAACGTACGGTGGAGAGAGAGAGAGATATATAAAGTGGAGTTTGCCGCTCGAATCTTCTGACAGCGTAGCCCTGCACACAGCCTAGCGGCTGTGAATAGTGGTGGGGGTGGTCGGGGTCACCCTTGCAAGTGCTGTCCAGGCTCGGGTCGCGATTTGACGAGATGACTTTGGGTCATTTTATTTTACGTGGCAAAAAAATCATCATCATTGAACGCCGTACCCGTATGTCCTTCGTAAATAATAACAAGCAGGGGCGCCCATTTATGGTGAAGTGTCTCTTTTTCTTTCAAGAAACCACACTACGGGAAAGGGGGTACCCGGGTACTGCAATACCCTAGGTCACGGGGGTCATGTTAGGGGAATAGGAGGTAATCGTAGGTAATAGGGGAAAAGTTATCTATGGGAAACTGAATTTAGGCCTGCACTTAAAAGTGGAAGAGGGAGGTCCAGACCTTTTTATACAGCAGAGGAGAAGGGGCCGACCACGAGAGTTGTTGAAACTAAGACTAATAAGTGCGGGGAAAGTGTTGAGTGTGGGCTTGTGAACGGACGAGAGGGAGTTTGCAATGCGGAGGCCTTGGGGGGAGGGGAATGCCAGACAGTAGGAGCAGCAGAGGAGAAAGAGCGACCATCGGGGGGGGGGGGGCGAGTGTTCTTGGAGAAGTAAGTAGTCTGCTACAGAGGGGGAAAAGGTCTTAATCTCGGACTTAAATATGCCCCGGAGCGATGTGATCAGAATCAGAATCTTTATTTAGACTGGAGGAATCCGTTGAGCTATGGAGTGTGTTTTCCACTGATGTCCAGATCCGCTCATGTGCAGGAGCGAGATGGATTTTTGCATCTCAGGCCGTGAGGGATGGCGACGGCGAGCGAAGGCCTTCAACCAGCAGTGAATAAAGCATGTGTGATGACTTATCTTAATTGTAAAGTGTATCCGTGTAAAGCATAAACATGGCCTGGATGCGTGCCAATTATAAATACATTTTTAATTAACAGTGTGCTGCCAACGTTTGCTGTTCGCAGTAAAGTAGATGTTAAAACAGCCCGTTGTCAAATTAATGCCCTGGCAGTATGCTTTCAAAATAGACAAACATTGCAATGCAGTATAAAATGAATACATTACGGCCATTAGATAACCAGGCAGGTTGTCGCCGTCTCTCCTGTAGATATTAATAACACAGTAACGATTGAGTACAGTTGGTATTCGCGCCATGCCTATAGCGCAAGGCTGTCATGAAGGGTTCTGCGTTTCACGTAGTTCGCGGAAGTTTCACTGTCGAGGACAATGTTTCCATGTGTAAACCCAATTGGATGATGTTTCGAATTTGCCTAATTTTGACCATGACACAGACACACAATGGCCTACTCGTTTCGAATGACGTCGGGGAACCTTTGACGCCCACTCCGCATATTTGATTTTTATATACTGCAGTAATGGCCAGGGCGGCCTATTGGATTCGAACCATGAACTTTCGCAATAAGTGGAAAAAGCACTGGCTTGGTGATGTCACAGCCCCATTCACGTTAGCATTCTTCCCTTGGACATTTGATGTGCCCTGTCATAGGAATATATCATTTACACCACTGTTTAACGACTCTGTAAATTATGTAAAAGTGCCAGGTGTACCGATCAACAAATTATTATTGGGTGGTTCACAATTTTAATTGATAATCCAAAGCAAGTGGTGGAAATCCTATAATCCTATACCAGGAACCAATTTTTGAATGATGTTTGAATTTATGTGAACCAGATAACATCAGTGAATCTCAAGAGTTGTTTAATTAGGAGTCTGATAACTCTTTAGCCTGTATTGAAATGTTTGATCATAAGCTTGAGTGAGTATTTGGCCGGTGAAAGGGTACCCTGAGAAAACTAATACGTTCAAGGGGATAACCTGCTTAAATAGTTGTAAATACATGATCTATTTTTTATTTTGTTTGGCTTACCACGAAGTGGTTCTAATTTTTACGACTACGCTGTACACAGCTTGATGTTTTGTCCAAACCTTGGCTCAATTACAAATGTATATTTTTAAAATTCATAATGAATTCCAGTCAGAATGTAATTGTAAATGTAATTTCAATTAACATTGGAATTATAATTCTCCCCATGTCTGGCTTCGTTGGGATCATAACGCTGTCTGGGTACTCATTGGTTTTTGGCCTTATACACCACATACAGGGCCGAGTCTAAGCACTTTTCCACCTAACCAAACCCCTCTCTCAATCTCACAGGATCTGGCAAGTTAAGGCCGTTGTCAGCGGTGACAGGCTCGCTTCCCATGTGGTACGTGGAAGGTCTGCGCGGCACGTCACACTCGCGCCTCTCCTACCCGGATGACAGCGAGCTGCAGGAGGTGGTGAACCAAGTGGGCGACCTGAATACCAGGCGCTGCTTCATCACGGAGCCACGCGTGGCCCACTCTATCACTGAAGCCCTGCAGATCAACGAGGGTGACCAGGCCGTCGTGTTTGATTGCTCTGCAGGTCGGTTCCCCGGCAACAACAACAGCACCAGGGAAAATGGATAAGGCTCTAGCTCATTGCTTTTGGAGAAAAGTATGTTATAGTGGTTGTCCGGTGGAGAGACCTGCCACTACCATGGAAGTGGATTTTTCACCGCTGGCCCTATTTTAAATGCTTAATGTCATTGTGGGGAGTGGTAATGCAATGGTTAGAGCACTGGACTTTGACTGTTGTGACCGAATTTTATTTCCGGCCATGGCTAACATCAGTGGTGAACGATATTTAAACTGGTCGTATACGTCACTTCCCTTTCACCAACCGACACTGATCAGTGTGCAGAGGTATCGAGTGAAACAACCTCCGTGACTGACACGAAACTGGAATGTCTTTGTCCAGGAGTGGCTTGACAAAGGCCTGTAAGTTTATAATAGGAGTTTTTTGGGTTCGATCGCGTAAATATAAATGTGTCGTTAAACCCGCCACCACCAGACAGGTTTGGCTGTGTCGGGTGAACGGGTTTAACGACACATTCATATTTACACGATCTAACGCAAAGAAAATCTCTTAAGGGTAATATTGGTCGCGAAAGCCTGCATGTTAAACTGGCGTGTAAGTTATTGTAGAAGCTGAAAGCAGTTTTAGTATAACTTGAAAGTTAAACTGATTGCATTACACACCTAAGTGTGTATATGTGCTGTGGAATGAGTTTTTATCATAAATATTTTGGCATTTAGGCTTTCAAACAACTTTGCGCTTTTAATTCTAGCAACAACTCTTTTTTTACATTTAAAATATGTTGCACGTAAATGTATTAAGTTCATGGCAATATTGGTCATACTCATCAAGTTTGCTGGTGGGCAAGTTCGAAGATGATAAATTGCTTGGGGAATGTGATTTAAAATTTTAAGATGTCTGAAGCGTTAACTAAAAAATATCTGCTTCTATAAAAAATTTTAGGACCTGGAATTTTAACAAGAGCACTCCTTAATTCTGGAGCCAATCGAGTGGTGGTACTGGAACGGGACAAGTTGTTTCTTCCTCCCTTGCAGGTGAGCCTTTTAACATGAGATCCACAAAGCTGTTTCCGCTTTGTAGATTCAGCCTTTTGATTTCTAATAAAACAAACAAATGCGGGCGAATTGCTACTTTTGTGATCTGTATTAATGGTATCTCTTGGAATTACATTGAAAGAGGAACACTTGGATAGAGAACATCCACAGGTAAATTACACCTTTGAAACTGGCAAATGGGCTTTAACAAGACACGTTACAAGGGATGATTTACGGTCGATGATCTATTGGAAAAACACAGCAATCGCCCCGACAGCAAACGTAGTAGGACCCTCCTAAAAGTCTCGAGACTGAGGTGTTCCTGGGTCAATTTTGCGTAAAATATTATTGCTATGGTGTATCGCCCCCTCCTGGCTACTCAATATATGTACATAGCCTGGCACAAGCGCCGCGGTGACGTCACCGGCACTTCGTGGCGAATGGCGGTTGTATAATATCTGGTAACCCCAGGCAATTTGTTTTGTAAACTTGAACTATTTAAAAGCACTCAAACTAAAGCATGTGATGTTTGTGAAAACAACACGGATCATTCCACTAAGGTAAATTTTTTATCCTTACCTTAATTATAAATCTTCCATATTACTTTTTAAACAAAACATAATCTGCATCATTGCGAATCATATAAGCAACAAAATAAATAAGCAGACATATCTTTATAAATTTGTCCCTCCACATAAAAAATAAGTGTTTTTTACACTTCCTATCAACTACAATGCCTTTTTAGAGTTCATAGTTTCAGCCGCATTGGTTCAATCTAATCAAAATTCAAACTAAACCTGTTTCAACATTCAGTGTCGCATCAGCAGTGACAGGATTTTTTTAAATCAAGCTACTGAAATATTTTCGTGAGATTTGGTCCATTTGAAATGGCTTTTATCTCTTCCAAAGCACCACAATGTAATGCTGTGCCGTGGGTGGCATAACAAGCATTGTTCAGCGGTGGATGCACACGGCACCTGTTGATTTGCAGTTGGACTCGACCTGTCTAGTGGGCAAACAATCACAGCGCCTCAGGTTAAAAATAGAACTGTGTGCTGCGTTTTGATGAAAGCGTGTTGCTGCTTCATGGTGTTTTTGACAGCCGAAATGTTTCTTTCCCAGGAATTGGAGGAAAGTGCGGAAGGGCGCATGAACCTTTTTCACTGCGATGTCTTCAAGCTGGACACCCATGATGGGCTGTTGCGGCCACCCTTCATGAGCTCCAAGCAGCTGCAGGTCCAGCTGGGCCTTAAAGAGCGCTCTTGGAATGATGGTAATCCAAGTTGGTGGCGTTGCATGTGGACAGTGTATGACAGTACAGCCAGTAGGTTTGTTAACTGTATTCACAAACGTTTGAGTGTTAGCGCCTGGAATTGTGTGGATTTTCTCCGGGTGCTCCAGTTGCTTCCGGGTGCTCCAGTTGCCTACAAGATTAAAAACACCTTTAAAAAGAGCTCGCCAAACATCCCAATACAGGACCCTCCCAAAAGTGTTGAAATTTATTGAGGTGGTTTTGGATAAGTTACATTATTTTTGATATAACAAATAGCACTACAACACAAATGTTTTAAAAGTGATCCCAACCTTTTCTCTCAGGTCTTCGAATATTTTAATGGCACAGCTTAGGAAAAATTGTTCATGATTTCTGTATATGCCATATCATGCTGATCACAATGCCTGCTCTCCACAGAGATTCCCATTCGTCTGGTGGGCATTCTGCCATTGAGGAACCCTCGCACCATCCTCTGGAGGCTCATCTATGCCGCCTTTCAGGGAATCTCGGTCTTTCGCTTTGGAAGAGTAGAGCTCAACTTGTTCATAAGCGAGAGAGAATTGCAGGTAGGATGCACAGCCACTGCCAGCCAACCGTATGAACTATGACTACACTGTGGAGTCATAACCGTGGTTATCTTGTGGTGATAGCCTTTCATGGGAATGTGGAATTGCCTTCATGCTCGTATGAGCAGGGAGACTGACCTTTGGCTTGCACTCCTTGATAATAACAAACTTAACATATGGCAGGCATGTGTGTTGTTTGTTAGTGCCAATTTAATTGGAGTGAATTTGAGAGATTTTAAAAATATAACTGGTGTGGCCATTACCACACAAAAACATTGTGCGGCACAAAAAATCCATATCAATGTTTTGCATATTAGAATACAATGCAGTTTTAAGTGACCACGTCCCAGGACGATGTACAGCAAGTCCCCGCTTGACGCGGGGGTTGAGGTTCCTGTAATTTGCTGCATTAAACGAATTCGCGTTCAGCGGGAGTAATTATCCCATAAGGAATCATGGTAAAGGTGGGGGGGGGGGGGGTGCAGTTCCAGCCTGTAATTTTATGATCGTTTTTATTTTACAGTACACTCTTTTACATCTTTCTTTGTAAATGTGTGTGTTTATATAGTAGCTTTATAAAAATGATATTTGTGACGGTCATTTATCTCCATATATATAAAAGGCAAAGTTGTGAATGTGTGTCTGTTCAAAATGTTTAGCGCACTTCCCAACATGCAACAAACTTGAAATTTGCCATGTGGGTACTTTGCAGACTGTACACCATGCAAAAATTATAAAAATACACTTTTTTTTTGGGGGGGGGGGGGTGGGGGAGCTCAATAATGCATATATTTTTTGCACGGAAAGTGAGCTGTGACGTCAATTCTATCACGTGACCCGCGCATGTGGAAGTGTAACGCATTGTAGTGTTGTGGTTAGCGCGCCGCGCTACGAACCCGGCGACCCGCGTTCGATTCCCGCTCACGGCCACCACCGGTGACGAGTATTTTTACCGGTCCTGGGCCTCCCCTAGGTCGACTCAGCCTCAAACAAGTAACTGGTGTGGTGTGTGAACATCGCCACTGGGGAGACAAAGGCGGCCGGGCGTGGTGAATCCAAGTCCCGGGCGAAGCCGGGTCGTAAAGCTAGTTTAAATATAAAGTATGTGTGAGAGAGAGATATGGCGAGTGAGAAAGATGAGAGAGTGACAGCGATAGTTCACAATTGGTGAAATGACGCGACGCACACAAAGATGCGGAACAAAGAGTGAGGCAGAGGAAGGCACACTGTGTATCACAGCGCGCATCAGTATAGTCAGTACCAGCTCACAGCATCACCGAACAACGCTGTCAACACCAATGCCGCTCATAAAAGTAGTCCGTCACACGCTAGGATTGCGTTGTAGTGGGCGTGGTGCACGTTAAGCGGAAAACGGTTTCATCTTCTTTGGTTCTTTCGGTAAGTCGCGTGGAATGAGAATAAAATAATAAAATAACAATTTTGTTGTTTCTCTTCAACGTGACTTTACCGAAAAAACTAAGAATATGAATTACTGCAGTCACGAAAGCTTTAAATCAAAACAATAAAATTCTCACGACGTTTTGGCCACAACGCAAACGGCCGTCTTGCGTTGTGGCCGAAACGTCGTGAGAATTTTATTGTGTTATTTTATTATTTTATTCTCATTCTGCGTGACTTTACCGAGAGAACCAAAGAAGATGAATCCTTGCAGTCACGAAAGCTTTAAATCGAAAAGGAAAACGGTTTGTTAAAAAAACGCACTAAAGCAAAAACGCGTTGTGCAAATGCGTGTTAAACAGGGATTCACTGTACATAATGGAATACGTGCGAACATTTTTTATGGTAAATACCTCAAATGTATTGTTGGTGTGCAGAGGTATCAAGTTAATGGTGTATTTTTTGTACAGAAAATCAGATCGTCTCCTGGCTGCAAGAATTACAGTTCACTCAGCATATTGTGGCAGATAATGAGTGACATTACAGTGGTTTACCAGGTGAGCTGTTTCTCTTGCGCTTTCATGTCCTTGGAACTTTAAACTTTAAATTTTTTCATGCTTTAATGTTCAGTGAAGTTCATTACATGAATGTAAAATTTTGGTGAATTGGATGCCCTGCAGGAAAGAAAACAAGTTACTGTGATCATTACTAGTCAATTACTAGCATTTTAATTATTCTAAAGAATGTATAAACACCATTCAATGACATGTAAAGCCCGTGTAGTAGTTTCGGGTGTTGCCTTTTGTGTAACTCTCAATATGTGAAAACTAAATATTTACTGACTGCACCAACGTATGTACAACGTGAGTAATGCTTAACTTGTGTATGCATGTGGTTCCAAATCCTGTCCGTATTACATCAGTGATTTTTCAGCTTGTTTAAATTTTTTACATGCTAAAAATTAACTTGTTTTACATGCCAACCGAAAAGTTGTGGAATGATGTACAATAAACCGTATGTCTTGAAAAGTTATTTTATGAGCCTATGTTCGATTTCAGGAGTATTTGACTTCAGTGGTGACATGTTCAAATAAGGCCCTGAAAACGGACTTTTTTTCAAATCATGTAAGTGAAAGATACATATGCTTCATGTTGTGCCACCTATTACAAATACACACTGTGTTTTAGTTGTAAGCGAGGGTACGGCATTGAAAGTTAATCTTCCAGTTTACATTAAAATTCTCAGCATTCATTAATATTGCAACACATGCATATTGCTATAACTCAATTGCCAATTTAGCTCTCTGATGTGGTTTTGGGGTTGATGTTTGAAATGTTACTCTACATGCTGTGTGCTTCAGGAACTGAGTTTAGTCTTTAATTTCCAAAGCTCACAGCATGTAGAGAGAAATGTCAGACAACGTGCCGAGCAACATGTTATACAACCCGAAACACATCGGGACTATACAGCACAACCACAAAAAAACTTCTGTAGTCGTATGCTAAAACATGCAACTCTTCATCTAACTTAACAGGTCGAGGCTGGAGAAAAGCTATGCCTCATGCAGCTGAACCCAAGGCGTGAAATCACCAGTGTCCTTAACTACCACAGCATGGACCGGTTCATGGCCATGATAAATCACTGCCTCTCGCGGCGCAGGAAAAAACTCAAGGATATACTCAAGTGAGAGGCACCTTTGAAATATTTGCAGATGTCGGAGGAGACCTATATTGTCAATTTAATTCTTGTTTTCCAACTCGGGTTGAAAATGTTAATGCATAAACGCTGTCCATCTGTCTGTAATGGGGGGTGAGGGCATGATAACGCATATAAAAAAATAATCCTATATAAAACACTTGTGTTGCTATTAGGGACTTGCTCTCTTGAACAAGAGTCATATTGATCAAATGGTTTCCCATGCCCTTCCTGGCAGAACTACAATACGAGCCCTATTAACTCATTGCTACCTATGTGGACATACTGCTTCATGCATGCCTGTATATGTAATGCAAACAACTATTGGTAATCTCTTTTGATGGTAACATTGCTTGTAACTTTTGTTATTGTCATATATTTTGTATTTTAGCCTTTAATATAGGTTTTTGGAAAAATGTATCATTCTGTATCATAATAAAAGTTTCATTACAAGTTTTAAAAAGTGTATAGTTTACGGTGTTATGGACATTTCTAACTTGCACGTGTGGGTGCATGTGTGTGCTTCTTTCCAGCCTCTGGAATCCCGGGAGTGGCGAACTTATCATGGCGCAACTTGGGCTGTCACCAGAAGCGACCTCGGGCACAGTGTCGCCCAGAGACTATCTGCGACTTTTTGAAATTATTGAGCTGTCTGAGGGCTTTCGCTCCAGCTGGCTTTACACGGAAAGCATGGACAAAGTGATCTATTAATGGCTGCGTGCTGAAACCACCGACGTCTCCGCAAGGTCATAGGAAATTAGGATAATCCCAGTCAGATGGAAGAGAACGTCTAAAATGACGTTTGCAGGAACTTTCCAAAGTGATTAAGATGGAACACTTGGTATCCCTACAGGTGTGGATTTTTTTTAGGAGTATTGTGCGAAGCTCCTTTTGATAGAGTAGTGTGCTCACAAAAGGATCTACATTGTAAAAAGGAACTCATCCGCAGAAAATGGGACAGTGAAAATGTAGCAGTTAAAAACCAATGAGTACAGGGTTTTCTCTGCCATGTCGACAAATCAACTTCAAGAATGCGTCGATAAATTACTATAAATAGAATAAATTTCACATGCTGAACTGTACCACGGATGTTATGAATGGGAACTTGAAAAGATGGTCATCTTCATACCTTTGCTAGGTCCTCAGTGCTGCACAAAACGGTGGGCGATTATATTTTGCTGGACAAACAAGGCGTACTATATTCTTGGTTCTTTCGGTAAAGTCGCGTAGAAAGGAAACAATAAAATAATATTTTATTATTTTATTTCCCTTCCAAAATAATGTGTTTATTATTTTATTGTTTCCTTCTACGTGACTTTACCGAAAGAACCAAGAATATGAATCCCTGCAGTCACGAAAGCTTTAAATCAAAATTTAAGGCGTACTATTTTCATGGTTCACAACTCATTATTATGGGTTGTATTGTGTCATGTTAAACATGTATCTTTACCAGATGTTAGATACCATTATTCAGTCTAGGTTTGTAAATGTTATATTAAAGGTGTGGCTGTAACATAGTGTATTTTTAAATTTGCTTGCGGCTTTATTGTCTTTTTTTTCAACATCTACAAACCATGACTCGATCGCAATGGCTTTAACCAGAAAATACCCAGTGTAAGACATTGCTATGAATTAAAAAAATATTGTAATCGTCAATGTGGCTGTACTATTGCAGGATGTAGTGCATACTCAAAAATATAACTGCTTTCACAGGATTGAATCCCACAGATGTGCAGTAAATTATGTGCAGCATTGAAAGTGTATGCTACCTACTGTTACGTGGCCACTAAAAGGAGTATTGCATTTGTAAATGTATACTTTTTTGCCATTGTCATGTGACAAATGCAACTAAAATATAGTGAGATAATTATCCAGGTCTTGATAACAGAATATATTGTATTCCAGCAGGTACTTAGCTGGTTCTAAATAAATAAATGACGGTTGTGGTAAGTTTGAATCGCTGGCAATTTTTTGGTGGATAAATGACATGTCTGTTAAACAGATTTTCATCCTTAATCAACTGTGTACTGCACTGCTATTATTTAGATCGTTGAATACTGAGCTATGCTATAATAGCTCATTTTTACAATATTCACCATAAACTTTGCCACTGGTTGAAAGGTTGTGACCTGCATTTGTGATGAAGGATTGCTGCTCGGTTGCTAAATGCCTTTGTAATGTAGAGCAAGCGTTTGCTTTTTGCAAGAAACAGCATTTTTGTGATTGTTTTACCATGTGGGAATAAAGCATAATCTCGTGCTTTATATGGTGCATAAACATGTGATGGTGGTTTGTGTGGCTTCGTGAGCTTGCAGATTACGTTCAGTATAAATTTCGATTTAAAGCTTTCGTGACTGCAGGGATTAATCTTCTTGGTTCTTTCGGTAAAGTCACGTAGAAGGGAAATAATAAATCCCTTCTACGTGACTTTACCGAAAGAACCAAGAAGATACGTTCAGTATGTTAAGTGTTTTTGCAGTTATACACGGCATTACATGTACAGCCCTTTGTCACTCCACTGCTATGTAAAGGCCACCTTACACCGTATGGGTTTTTTAACCATACAAGTTTAATTCGGTGCGGGTTGGTGACCGTGAGAAGCATAATAGACCTGGAGGCATTGAAGTACAAAATTGCATACGTATGTTGAATTTATTTCGCACTGTACGTAGGCATCCGTGCTAATCAGAAGTGCACATGATTACAGTGGCTTTTGCAATGCCCTCTGCTGCCCATGATGTAGGACTGCATTCTGCTAACATGCTTTGCATGGTGGTTTTCCATTGCAGCCATGAGATTGCGTGCACGGCCCAGGTGATTTTGTCATACCCTTAAGGAAGACAACTTACGTTTATAGATTGTTTTCAAAAGAAACAGTCTTTATCCATCTCTCCGCATTACAAAGGTCTTACAGCTCCGCAGCATGAACTCAAGACACGCAAACTGCATTGGTTTTAACACTGTCTCAGCAAAGTCAGGCTGGAATCTGTGTTGGTGAACTGCCAGTATTGCTGCAAGGAGAACTCCTTTACGATGTGGGTCGTAGTACCATGTGAATAGTTAACTCAGTTCAATTTTCATTGCAATGTTTTAAACAAAATTGTGTTTTTGAAGATGCTATTTTTGTAGCTATGTGACACTACATATTAACTGAACTTGGAAAATCTAATTTTTGTAAATCTAAACTCCACTGTGTCAACATTTAGGGTATGCATAGTTTCAGAGCCGATGAGTAAACATCTTAAACAAAGCTGGGTGAATTTTGGCATATTTAATAACACCATAATATTTTTATTACTAGTCTTGCATCAACGTGTCAATATTAATTGGTTGTTTGGCCTCGGTTGTGGGAATATATATCATGGCCCAAATATCCGAATAGTAACCATATTGCTGGACGGTATTTGTATTTTGAGTACATGTGCAGCAGTCTGACAATCCGTTACTGGATGAGTATTCCCTACACCAGGTGGTTCATGAGGATTATTTGGTTATACTTCAGACTGATCCAGTCTCCAATACTTCAGACAGCCAGTCTGAAGTATTGGAGGCACAGAGCAGACGTTACGATATTGTACCATACTCTTTGGTTCTATTCGGTAAAGTCACGTAGGTAAAAAATAAAACAACAAAAATCACGTTTCGTATTGTACCATACAACTACGTAATATAACAGTCACTGGCGTCGTTGTGGAGAATATAAGTAACAATGGTAAGCAATATTTCAAAAATATATATCATAGGCTTGTCTGCTACGTCGTGATGCTGTCGTTTTTAGGATTGAATTTTCTCTAATGACCGTGTTTCTAAAATGGCATCGGTAGCATGCACTTATTCAACAATTTATTTAGGCACGTTGAAAAGTGCTCAAATACGCGATGCATAGGTGCATGTTTTGAATTACTTTTTGGGAAAGCAAGAGGAACACGTAAATTAGAGGACATAAGCAGGTTAAAGGTGCCGTTATGTTAAGTCTCAATTTGAGCATGACATGTCGGATGGTGGCCGGTCAAGAAAAATACTAGGAGTGGCAGCCAAGGAACATAACTCATCCGAGAGGACATCCACTTCGGAGATTGAGTGCAGAAATCGGCACATGTGCAGGTGGAAGCAATTTGAAATTTTCATCGCAGAATCACCGTGAGAGATATTGCATGCGTGAGATGTTAACTATCTCGCCTGGTAGACAGGAGGTCGTGAGTTTGATCCCGACCCTGACGCCGATATATTTGTAATTCGCATGGATTTTTCTCTGGATCCTCCGGTTTTCCCCTCCACATTTTGGCGTTTAATTTATATTCTGTAAATAATTATTAACATTATTTGGCTGTGATAAATTTCCACGTGAAAAGCCACTTCGTTGAGTTATCGTTTGTGGCCAGGTCGCCTCTGAAAAATAGCTACACAGCCTTAGCTGTTAAAATTACAAATAATAAGTAGGGCGAAGCCTTCGTCCGGGAATGTATACTTTAAACCAGGGGTCTCAAACTCAACTTACCTGGGGGCCGCTGGAGGTAGAGTCTGGGTGAGGCTGGGCCGCATCAAGTATTCAAAAAAAGTACAACTGATCCAATCTTCTCAATCTTTATTAATAACAGTTCAGAACATGAACGGTTCTTCAGAACATAGGCTTCTCTTACCTACTCCTTGCTGCCAGAGACCTGGCAGCGCTTCCTCTTCTTACACAGCTGAGCCACATTTGGCTTGAGGGAGGAAGCAATTGAGATGCTCAGTATGGCTTGAAGATGCTCATCAGTAAGTTTGGACCTGTACTTTGACTTATTAAAGTTCATAGTGCAGAAGAGCTTTTCACACAGATATGTGCTCCCAAAAAGGCACATTGTCCGCTTGAACATCCTGGAAAGCTCAGGGAAGGTGGGGGGCAAATCTCAAAAAATATCCAAGCTTGTCTGCTTTTGCACTCACCTCCCTGAACTTGGCTTTGAGAATTGCACTGCAGGTCAATTAGCTCCATTTGAAGCACAGGAGGGGCATCTTGCACATCGAAGGAGAAGGGGTCAGCAAACATTTGAAAAGTGGCTCTGTGTGTCTTGAAGTCTGCAAACCTGTGATCAAATTCCTCCTGTAGCTTTACAATGGCATCAGCATACTTCTCACCACTGAATTGTGTGCCCGCGTCCATGAGTGCCTTGCATGCTGGGAAATGGCAGAGGTTTGTCTGAGAGAGCTGGGCTTTCCATAACACAAGTTTTGTGGAGAATGCTCTGACTTTGTCATAGGCAGCACTGACAAGCTGCCCCTGGCCTTATAACTTCTTGTTCAGTACATTCAGCTCCTGTGTGATGTCAACAAGAAAAGCTAAGTCCATGAGCCATTTGGGATCACTTAGCACAGGAACAGCCATCCCATCCTCCATGAAGGCTTTCACTTCTGCTCTCAACTCAAAAAACCTCTTCAAGACGTTTCCCCTGCTGAGCCAACGTACCTCGGTGAAGTAGAGCACATCCTCATATGCTGACTCTATTTCCTCTAAAAAGGCGTGGAACTGCCGGTGCTTTAAGCCCCTGGATCTGATATGGTTGATGCATTTCACAACGACAGACATCACATTGTCAAACTTCAGGCATTTGCTGCAAAGGGCCTGCTGATGGATAATGCAGTGCAGAGCAATGGCCTCCTCCACACCCTCTTCCAGTTTTCTTTGAACAAGTGCCACCAGTCTATTTCTCCTCCCTGTCATCGATGGCGCTCCGTCGGTTGTTATTCCAGCAAACCTCTTCCATGGTAAACCGGCATCCACAATGGCATCACACGGCTGGCGGAATATCTCCTGGGCGGTGGTCTGACCATGCGTTGGATTCACTGTGAGCAACTCCTCCGTCACTTCAAAATTGTCGTCAGCACCACGGACATGCATTGCGAGCTGCGCAGTGTCAGTGATGTCTGTGCTCTCATCAAGAGCGATTGAGCATGCACGGAAATGTGTTGGCTTTCTCACGCAGTTGATCGTATATATGTTACCCCGACAGGTCAGAAATGCGCTCTGCCACTGTGTTTGCTGAAAGGCTGATGTTGCTAAACTGACCCTTCTTTTCTGGACAGACTATACTCGCAGCCTGTAACATGCACTTTTTGATGAACTCGCCGTCTTTGAATGGCTTTCCCGCCTTAGCAATCATCTCGCTCACCACGTGGCTAGCTTCGACTGCTGCATCACTCTCTTTGCTTGCTTTCTTGAAAAAAATCCTGTTGCCTAGGTAGACATGTTTTAAGATTGGCGACCCGGTCCTCTCTCTCATCTCCCTGGTATGTTGCATACTCCTCAGTATGTCTACTTAAGTAATGACGTCTGATGTTGTATTCCTTGTGCACCGCAGCTTTCTCTGTGCATATAAGACACGTCGGGGTGCCCCTGTGGCTCAACAAACAAAAATATTCCGTCTCCCACTTTTCCTGAAATTGTGTGTGCTCGTCGCCAAACCTTTTCTCTTCACGGCAGGTTTTGAGAGAGACATGACTGGGGCCGGGTGACACAAAACAAAACAATAATAATAGAAAAAAAGTTACTAAAAAAAACTACCGTAATATCCGGACTATAAGCCGCTACTTTTTTTACACGCTTTGAACACTGCGGCTTAAACAATGATGCGGCTAATTTATGTTTTTTTTTACACAAGCTTCATGCCGCCAAAACCAATTAAATTACCAAACAGGCCAGAGTGGACCAATCAAATGCACTCGCACTAAATTCTTCAGATCAGTCAGGAATGCATATGATGCAGCTTTCAAGTTAAAAGGCGGTCGATCTGGCTGTCAAAGAAGGGAATAAGAGCTGCTGCACGTAAGCTTGGCATCGATGAATCAATGGTGAGACGTTGGAGACAGGCAGCGTGATGACCTGACTCAATGAAAAAAAAGACGACAAAAGCTTTCAGAGGTCAAAAAAAAAGCAGATGGGATAGGCTACAGCTCCTACCCCCCCATGACCCTGATTAGGACAAAGCTGGGATAGAAAAATTGATTAACTGTTCCTGGTTGGGTACTGTTCGGAAAAAAAACATTTACAGTACGTATTCGTGTATGTTACCGGTACTATTTAATTAAAAGTTTTTTTAAAAAATCTTTCTGTGTAAATATCTCATGTTACAACGTGGACACCTGTGGCTTATAGACAAACGCGGCTTATATATGTACAACTTTATTTTTATTTTTAAAGTTAGTGGGTGCGGCTTGTAATCATGTGCGCTCAATAGTCCGGGATAATTACGGTACTATCAATGCTTTGGCTTCTGCCTACCATACACTTTTACAGCGCTTTGGTCACCCTTAAGGCGGGCATTCCATTGAGATATATTTACATTTTTTATCCCAATACCTGAGTATTTGGGATCTTATTTAGTATGCCCTTTCTATATATTCTGAGAGGTATTTGAGAACTTTATCAATGTTTATAGATTTTTTTTAGCACTTCGTTTTTCTTATCATTAAATTTATCAATCGTGTTCTCTCTCAGGTATTTATACCTTTCACATTCATAAATAAAGTGATATAGATTTTCTTCTTTTTGTTTACATCTTACATATCCTTCTGCTCTAACAAATCTCTCTGGATGCCATTGAGCTAACTCTGGTGTCCATGTTACTCCACCTGTCTTAATTCTTAACATCAAGTGCATTGTCTCATGTTTTATATCTTTGAATTTATTGCTCTTTTTGATTAAATTGTTCTTGGTAAATTCGTTTTCTTTTGCGATTGCACATATCTGTCCTTTGTCTTTATCTTTGTTTCTCTTGTAATAATAATCTTTAACTTCTTCTTTATAATATTCAGGTTCTAACCACCATTTTGCTTTTGTTCTTGCCACCCACCTCGTGCTATTTGCTATCCATGTAATTATTTTCCCTTTCCTATTGCAACACTCTGTTGTCTTTATTAGGTCACTGATTACTCTTGTTGAGTCCGCTCACTTCCCAAGTCCTCTGTACCTTGCACTGGGTGACAGGATATATATATTTTCCTTCCACTTGGTGTCACTCCGGAATCACGTTTCAACCAAGTGACTAACGTTGCTAATTCGCGTTGGATAACTTGTCAACAAACACCGGAAGCTGTCACGAGCCTGAGCTATGGTAAAAAAATATTTAAAAAAGAAATAAAAAATTGATGTCAAGTAGGGGGCCACAAAATATCGTTCCGCGGGCCACAATTGGCCCGCGGGCCGCGAGTTTGAGACCCCTGCTTGAGTGTTTAAACGCTTTGCTAAGACCAAGCGGCCGCATGCGAATTACAGTCGTACTTGTTAAACAACAATAACAACAACAACGACGAGATATATTTGAACAATCGTATACTTGGTTAACAGCTGCATCGGCTAACCTTTGCGAGCCACGGAAGTTTATGCAATGAATGATTAATGAACGGAATTGGTGCGGGGAGAGACTTGCCTGGAAACAAAAACAAGACACGGCCAACCGCGTGGCGTCTGCGTTGGGCAAGCAACGTGGGACTTCCCCCCGTGGTGCCAAATTATAGAGAGAGAGAGAACAATACAACATCTACCGTCATCGCTATTAAAAATAAAACCAGGCAGGACAATTGGCGTTGGTAATGTGTGTGTGTGTGCGATGGAAAGAGAGAGAGAGATTAATATAATGCTGCTGTGTGATTGTAGATTTAAACATCCTGTGCCTTTTAAACCAGGTGAGGGCATCATCATTCCTTAGGCTGTCAACGTGTCCCGTGATGTAATATTATTACGCTGATGCAGCGCTAAGCCAGAGGACCGCGTTCAAATTCATCTCGAGCCGCTATCAGGCTGGGTAGGTAAAGACAGAGTAGCTGCAGTAACGTGTCTTTGAGAGTACTGCACGCGTTTTATTTGATTTCATTTTAAACAAAAAAGTTTTTTTTAAAAAATTGAGAGCGCTTTGCTGTGTCGTGCTGTGCATAAAGGGGACGGAGGGCGAGGCAAAGACACCCAACCTTGTAAGTTTAATGCGGTGTCGGACGTGTAAATAAACATTTGATAATTGCTATTTTGTTTAAAAATTAAAACAGCATTTTGAAGGCATTGAAAACGCCGTGTGTGGGGTGAAGGGTAACGCAAATTAATACGTTGACCCCCCACGACTTGAGGTTGTCGGGAGCCTTCGCTTTTCCTAGGACACCGAACCGGCGAAACGCCACCGGTTTCGGTAGGGGAACTAGGCGAGGGGGGGTCAAGTCCCGACGTTGTGTTGCAGGCCCTTGCAGTTAAACCGCCCCCAGTAAAGTGGTTGTTATTATTTTGATTAAGACAATGTTTACGGTTAATGTCATGCTTTGCCGTGTATTTTTTTTAAAGATATCTCCACGTTGACTTACGCGTCATTCACATACCTATCAATCCATACGGTTTACCCCCGTATTCTTGTACAGGGAAATTTAGTTGTCAGCTCCATTCGGCGTACAGCCGTTTTAATAGGGCAACATTATTTTGTTTTGTGTGTCTATTTGTGTTTCTCCTTTGTGATGGGGCTTTGTAGGATGAACGTTGCGATTTACAAGGTGGCACGGGGTGACCAGTAAGGTCTGAATTGGTCTGTAATGATAAGGGGTTGACAGGTTCGCATTTAACCATCATGTTTAATATTCTTGCATTGTATGTACTATTAACTTCGTTCGCACCGTACGTAGCCAACCGTGCTAAGAGTGTTGGGTATTTCATTACACGATGCATTTGCAATGCTGTCTGGTAATTGATGTGCTTTGAACAAGGGCCGTTGCCTGAAACGTCGCCGATTATACGTTCCCTTTGAAGGCGGTGTTATGCGATGAACGTTGGAGTTTTTGTTATTTGTGGAAATTGGTTCTTTAAAAAATATTGTTTTCAAAATACGGCGTGTGCATAAATGCAGTCGGCATAAGGTATGATTAACAAAACATTCGGAGAAATAATCCGTTAAAACTGTTACCCAAATGCCCATTGATCGAGTCAAAGACACGATGTCCTCTATGGAAAGGGTATTTGACATAAACAGTACAGTATATTATTGGTTCTTTCGGTAAAGTCACGTAGAAGGGAAACAATCAAATAATAAAAATATAAAATAAAATTCTCACGACGTTTCGACTGCAACACAAGCAATCATCACAGCAAAAAAATTTCAGCAAAAAATTTTTGAAATTTCTTGCTGTGGTTTTCACACCTGATTATTGCCGTGGTTGTTGCCACCTGATGACGGGCACTTGTGTTGCGCCCGAAACGTCGTGATTTAATTTATTTTATTTTATACCTACGTGACTACCGAAAAAAACAGTCACGAAAACTTCAAATCTCTACAAACCAAGTGGAAAATTCCACTTAAGGTGTTTAATGCAACCAGCCTCAATTGCATATTACAGAAGGCTGATATGGGGGGGGGGGAATCACTGTGTTGTTTAAAAAACAGCATATTACAATTTGTTTTTCACTATTTCCTTTCATGTTGCAGGCGGTTTCATCATAAATTCCAGTGCTGAGATCTTCACAAAATTCCTTTGAAATGACCATTCAAAGAACCGTCATCAAATGGAGCCAGCCTTTTTATTTCAACCTCCTTGGACACTATGCCGAATGGTCAGAATTCTGCTGTATTTAACAGAACTTTCAAAATGAAATTTTGCCGCAGTGTACTGGAGGTGTGAGTTATGCTCATTGTCCTCCTGAAACCCATTTTCTGCATTTAAAATGCAAATGTTTTTGTTTTTCAACTCATTAATTTGAACATAGTACAGGCAATTGCAAAGCCAAAGTAAAGTTTTGTAAATCTAAAATATGCGATGTATGTATTTGTTGAAATATTTAGCCGATTTTATTATCCCATAATTGCATTGAGGGAAAAATAGTACAAATGTATAACTCTGACTTTGTAAGCTGTTATTGAACAAGCTACTTTACTAAAATAGCTAGAAAATAAAGTTTGACATGGAAGCCCAAGACAAGAAAAATGTGGAATCCAAAATTAAGTCATCAAAGGGCACAGAAGGACGTTTAGAACAAATCAAGGACATCCAACCTGCTGACGACATAAATCAGAATGATGTTCAGAAAAGCGTCCTGTCTGTGGAAGCACCTGTTGGTACGGAGGGCTCCGGCATGGCTGCTTTAGAGGCCTCCCAGTATCAGGTCGATGTAAAAAGACGACCTGATGACCTCCTTAACAACAACAGTAGCAGCACCATGAGATTTCCAATCGACAGTGTGGTGCTTGGATTTGATGCCGTAGAAGATGATGGCAGTGATGGCATGAAGATGGAGGATGAGGAGGAAGAGTCTGGGTTGGCCAGCATTAGTGCCAGCAGCCACAGCCTGGCAAGCATTTGTAGCAGCGCGGACGTCGAGGCCCTGCTTGCGGAGGCGGCCAGCGAGTGCTCGCCTGAAGCTCCTGCAAGCGACGCCACGTCTTGTGCGAACGGTGGCACTGTCGCTGGTGGCGATGGTGCCACTACCTCCGTTGGGCCAGTGGCTGCAAGCGCTGATCTCTCAGGTTAGATCACCTAAACATGTAATTGATGGAAGTGAATTGTGATTGTTACATCAAATGAATGTGTTTTGTGTGTATGCGCAATCACTGCATTGTCTAGGTGGTGCTTTAGTTTAAGTGCTCCAATTAATTTCGAAATGTGTGTTTAAACTCGATTGGGGGTTCACTTAGTCCACAATTATTGCTCGGCGGTCAATTAAACACGTAGAATAATAGTGTTGTGGATGGACTGTAAGCTTACGTGGAATGTGTAGTTGTGCTTTTATATTATCTATATTGCAGATTTAGATTTGTAATGAAACCTCTGTGCTGTGGTTTCAACCTTGGCTCTTTGCTGTTTTCATTATACCTTCTAGCACTTGGAAAAATTATGTCCAGTTTTAATTTTGTCCACACATTTTTGCAGACCACACGTAGCTGTATATTGCTATAGATTCCTATGAACACAACCGCACTGTCCACTGCTCTTCTTTCTTGCCACGATCCCATCTGCATTAGTTTTACCGTTATCAAGGTAAATGTTGACAAATCCGAGATATTCCTTACAGGAATAACGGTCATAATTGTCAAAAAATCCAGTTTCAGCGTGCACCTACCAAATTCCTAAACTCTAACCTGCAAAGAGTGTACAGAAACTTAAAGTTGTCATTGATCCTGAGCTCCAGATTTCTTCCCACATCTCAAATCTGGAGGATCTCTTATCTCCATCTGCACAACATGTCCTGCATTCATCCATTTCATTATTCCAGCTACATCTGAGACCCTGAATCAATTACTCTAACTTCACCCTCCCCAAGTCCTAACTAAACAATTCCAAATGATTCAACATGCTGCAGCCATACTCCGTAGCCGGTAATGTGATCAAAATACTCCGGTTCCAAATCCAGAGATGCATACATTTCAAAATCACACTTCCCCGTCGTAAAAAGGTTCTATGGACTTGTCCCTGCTTACCTCTAATATTTGATCTTCGTCGTATCCTCCACCTACTCGCTGCTCCAGCAAGCAAGACCTGTCAACGCCTCTCCAGTCATTCTTTGCTCAATGGGACGTCGCTCTTCTCTGCTGCCCCCATAGTCTGGAACTTCATTCCCTTCAGCCATCTGTGCTCTTCATTCCTTGCCCTTATTTTCCTCATCCTAAAAATTGTTTATCTCTGAAATAAATAAAAGTTCCTCCTCTTGTATCTCTTTAACCCCGATTTGGAATTGATCTCCACAGTATCTTGAGATATGGTTATATTTTGTTTATATTAAGCTAAATCGTATTCTAATGCACACTCACGTGTACTGTTTGTATCGACACACAAGGAAGGGTATTTCATTGCGGCTCTTTAGAGACCAGAAGTTAAAAGAGTTGCAATAGATAAATAATGTTTCCAACTTCAAAATGAAAAGCACAGCTTAGTTAAGAAGACCTTGGCTTTTATGAATATGTACTCTAACCCTATATAATATCGGTTAATAAAATAAATGATTATCGGTACTTAAAGTACTTATGAGTGTTTATGGGTGTGGGTTCGGAGTGTTTAAATAAGGTGTTGGTTTTTTAAGGTACAGTCAAGATTGTTGACTAGCCAGTTTTTATAAATCACTGTTCATCCTTTGTGTATATCTTTTATTCAACATAAGTTATTTGCTGTCACTTAGGCGAACTCGTTTTGACCACTTTAGATGAGTGAAGCGTATACGTTATTCATGAATCACGCTTTCCGCATGCTCTGCATACATTATGTAAATATAAAATAGCATAGCGTGCGAGCCTCACTTTGTTCAGGTTCTTCTCTTCACCTATGAAACTTTTTGTATCTCTTGTTATCAGTCGCAGCAGTAGCTGGTGGACAACCAAGGCTCGACAACAAAGACTTAAGTTCCAGTGGAAAGGCCCAGCGTGATGATAAAGTATACGGCAATGTGGAGGCCGCCACGCATCGAGGAGGTGAGATGGAGGGCGGGGTGTCGGCACAGGAGGACAGAGGCAGCGCCCTGCAGTGTTTGCTCACTGGACTGAGAGGGGTGACGCAGTCTGCTGCCGACAAGTTTGCTCTTCCGCAACGCGTCCACCAGGTAACCCAAGTGTGAAGAAAAACCTTCACATTTGACCCTTGACCTCGTTTTGGCAGAGCAGACAGATCGCTTGGCAAGCAGGCTGCCCATTTGAGCACTGTTGTTTGTTCCACATATAAATCAATAATGGATTTCTTTCTGTAAATTTGAAATGGTTCACAAGATGCGTTATTAGTTGAGGCTTTACTTAGCAATGCGTAAATAATTGCTTTATGCGGTTTGGTTAACTGTTCTACACAAAATATATTTTTGTATCCAATGACCAGTGCTATTTTGTGCTGTTTATAAGTTACAATTTTAAACTTTGCACTCGCATGATGGTGTATTGATTGTTGTGTTCAGTGTATGAAACATGGTTCAGTTCAGATTAGTATCAAAGCTCTGAGTCACACTTTATGGATTTTGTCCTAAGTTCAGTGGAGGCAAGCTTCTCAACTGTGATTATGTTAGTCTAAACAAGTTGTTGACCAGGTGCCACTAACTTTTTCTTGCAGATCGCTGAAGTTTATGCCCAGAAGCAAGAGTGTATCCTTTATTCGCCATCCTCACTCTACGAAACATTTCCATTCAAGCCATTGTTGGCTTGCCACACTTTGCAGCACATTGAACTCCGTCATCATGTTGACACTCTTCTGCATGTTATGCGGCTAACTGTAGAAGTGCATGACTCTTATAACGGCAAGCCTGTGCAAGCACACAGGCTAAGCATAAAGAAAAGAAGCCTCAAGTCAAATGTGCCTATCTCTTGATACGAACATTATGAAATGGAAAGCATATTCAGTGTGCAAAATACCGGTCTTGTGCCTCATTTATTTTCATTTGCTAAGCATTAATGCAGCTAGTGGTAATCTTGCGTATGTTGCAAAGAATTACAAATTAATCCTGCTAGAGTAGGATAATGGACATTAATGTGCAAACTGTCATGTTTAAAGCACATAAGCCAAGACATTAACCATGTGTACCTCGGGATGAATGTGGTTTGCTAAAGGTTAGGGTAAGTAATTTATTAGTTCTAGTTGAATTTTTCTTTTTTACTCTAATTTTATCCAAATTGCATACCATGAGAAAGCCAATTCATTTGGAGCTCTCAGAGCAGTGCATCGCCCCATGGTAGAGAACGATCCATGGAATGTGATATTACAGAACTACTTTTGAAGTCTCGGTGACCTTTTGTCCATACCAGGGGTCAGCACTTTCCCACCCACCATGCTGTCGTAGAGTATTTTTTTCTGCATGGCACTCAAACTGTTCAAAAACAAATGTTACGTTTTTTGTGTGTGTGTGTGTGTGCAATCGTTGGTTACTAAATTGAGAACATCAACTTACTTCATTTGAGAACCCAGTTTAATTACAGGCAACTGTCTAGATTAAAACCCAGGATCTCATCAGTGCTAGCTCTGCATTCTGACTATTGAACCACCCGGCAACGTTTGGGTTAATAAAATAGAATACATGCAGCCATCGTCTCTCCTAAATGTCAACTTCGAACACAATTTACAAAAGTGCAGAATTTCATATCTTGCAAACATATCACTTCATTATTTTAATTGACCACTTTTTTTTGGCATTTTCAATTGCACGCTTACCTCCAGGTGACTCGCTCCCCTTGAGATTTGATGGGATTTCACGATTTTATGAATTTTTTTATCATATCTGGAGGCTGCAGGGGTCATGAGTCTTAATTACAACCAAGTAGAAAATTATATATTCTCATGTGATGTGATATTTTTTCATTAGAATAAGAATCGATTTTAATCACTGAATCTGTGCGTCGTTACACCCCGTTACTATGTCTGTAGTCGGTATTTTTCACCAGTGTTTGAAAATTCTGCTTTCTTGAGTCGTCGGTTGACGGCTAATTACAGTAGCGACAACATTAACATGAAGAAGCTCCAAAAATGGTCCAGTGCCGCTCCCTGTCTAAAAAGTACGATGGCAAAATGTGTGTTTTGGCAGGACTAAGCATGACCGTTTGGCTGATTCGGCACACTGTAGTCATCCAAGCTCACGATATCCTTTTCCTCTCCGCTTGTGCCAGATTGAGAGCAGCTTGGGCTTGGTTCACAAAATGAAAAGTCAGGCAGAGGAACATTAAGCACTGCAGGAGAACACATTCTAATTCACTTTTCTTGGTAATTTGGTCTTTGAGTACCTTACAACTTTTGTCTGAATTGTTCGTAAAATGCCAGACAGTTTGAGATATAAAGCCTCTGTGAATATTCTATTTTGGGACGTTTTGCAGATTGTAAGTAGGCGAAGGTAGGAAGGTCAGAAAAATATGAGGGGTGGTGATGGTGGAGAGTTTACATGGGGGAAGGAAAAATAATAGGTAATACGTTAATAATTCTTCACTTTCTTGATGGAGAGTAATGCGTTTTGTTTACATGAACACTTGGAATTGGGCTGGCCCAGTTCACGCATTGGGAGAGTAAACTTAGCTCGGATTCCCATGGCAGCCTGCCCGTCAAATGTAGCGCATTATTTGAGCGGATCAGCTCATTTTGTGAAGGGAGTTGTCCGCTTTCAACTTGCCCACTCTTGGAAAATACTTGTGACTTAATGGGGTCAGTGCAGAAGAGGTGCACGCCAATATAATGGCATCTCTTGCAGAGGTCTACTCTGGCACTTGTATTTGGTTTTTAAAATCAAGGCAGGAAATTACAACAAAAAAATAGATATCAACTTGGAATTATGTAAAATAAAAATGGCGGGTGGTGTTCATAATGTACAACTTCGAATTGTTTCCCTCTGACCGCAGAGGGAAGGGAGGGGGAAATAGTGGGGGGGGTGGACAGAGTGGACAGCCTGAACATACAGAAGCAACACGTTGCAACATGACCAGAGTTGTGTCGAGTTATTCCAGGATCAGCAATGCATGGTTTGGGTCAGCTATTGAATAGTGTGGAGGACAGACGGCTTCAGCCTCAATTTAAACAAGGGGAGGGATTCAACGATGAGAATGGCTAGGGGAGGATGTTATATACAGTGGCAGCATGGGAGGAAGGAGAAGAGCAACCTCAAGTGGCAGTTCAAGTTGGTGGTATAGACACAAATTATATGGATTATTTAACAGAGGGCATGGAGAGGAGGTGGGGTATGAGATGAGGTTGGAGACTGAGGCAGGGGTAATAAAATACAGATTCTATAAAACACGGAATTTTGGAATTGACCTCTGATTGGATTAAAACTGCAGTGGAGGAATCTTTACAGTTCATACATTGTGCAACGTAGGTAACACTGCTCACCTGCCAAACTCATTTTAAATGTTAAAATGTTCATGTTAGGGCATGTGGGAAAGTGCAGTGCCCCTAGTGTGGGTAAAATATCACTGTTCAGGATCGCATAAGTAGTTTTGTGATATCACCTTCCATGGTTGTTCTCTAACAAAAGGTCAAAATCTTTATTTATCCTGGAGAAATCCGAACAGCTGTCAAGCTATTTTCACAGATGTCCATCAATGAATGTACTGCTCTGTGAGTTCTGAACAAATATTTTCATGACATGGAATCAATCACACAATTTAAATAAACTTGGAGAAAAAAAGACAAAATTAAAATGTATATGTTTGCTTTGCTGCCATCACATTTTATTTGCTTTGTCTTTTAAAATAAAAGAAGTAAACAATTTGACCATTTATATTTCTGGGTGCTCGTTTGTATATTTGTAAAGTTAAGCAGATATACGAATTGTCTTGAAATTGGGGTACGATCTTACTCTAGATTTGATTATTTTTTCATATTCTGTTTCATTTATAGTCCCTGTCTTGTATGTCTTTTACTCTTTTATTTTGTCATCCTAAACAGTAACATTTGCAAACGATGCTTATTTAACGTGTACTTTACTTTTAAGCACACGATTATATGCATGTATCACACGTGTAAGAAATCAAGTTTTATCTCTAAAACAATCGTTACATTCCACTTAAGCCAGGACATATCTGACACCTAATTTATTGAGCGGTTATGCTAAAATGTTAGGTCATGTGACAAATAGTACATTCTCAATAATCAGGAGATAAATGATTAAAAAAAAATAGCATTGCATATGCTCAAATGCATTATTACTCATGCTCGGAAATTCCAGGCTATTAAGTCAATTGCAGTTTATATGTTTTTAAATGCCTAAAATGAACAGAATCAACTCTGCACTGATTATAAAAGCAATTAGAAAATAACACTACCCAGGAACAAAATATATATATTTTTGTTACAGTGTTATCACTGCATATGCAGTGGATTCAACATTCAATCACTGGCAAGATATGTTATGGACAAGCCAGTAAAGCAAACTTTTTTGTAATTAATAGATAATAGTTCAAATAAAGCAATTCTCAAATGGTATGTATCTCATTTATCCGGTGTTGGTGAATTACTCAAGGCATTATCAACAGAACCATTAACGAGTCTTAATACAGCCGAGTAGTTATGTAGCATGATGTTTGCAAACTGAGCGTAGGTTTGGTTTTCTGTGCGCAAGTTTTTGGGCGACCTGCTGATCTCTGAACGCACGGTCACACGAGCCCACATTGTTCTGCAACTGGGTCCCTACCCCCCATCACAAGCTGTGTCCTTGACCGTTGCTGCGATCAGACGACGAGGCCATTCGATTCATTGAGGCGGAACGGCTGTGGCTGCACCGTGCGCTGCAAGGGCTGACCACTACGCTCCAATGCTGGAGTAACGCGCGCATCCGACCCACCCGCCCTCCCTCGCAAACAATGTTGGAATCGTACCAATAGCCCACTGTAACCCCGATCGTTTGAAATTGTCAATTACTACAAGAGTAGCGGTACTCCTGTTGTTATTGCTGCTACTACTACTTTTACAGATACCTTTAAAACCTCTATCGCGACTGCAGTATTGTACTACAATACCCGCTTTTGAAAAACACAAAACATTCCTACTGCAAATCCCACTTATACGGTCACCGCTTCTATTACCACCAAATACTGCCATGGTTTAACGGTTCGCATACCGTGCGGTTGAGTAGAGTGTGAGTACTCCCAACAATTCCAAAATGTCTTGCTAGCATAAAAGGGTAGGCCAAAACACCTTCTTGTACAGCTTCCTCTCATGGAGCCCCTTCCACTAGCAGTGGTGTGAGCAATCAATTGCAGGGCTGTACCTTTACCGTTGACTCGTATCACCACTTACACTGCTCGTGTCACTTGTACAGTTACCTCTTTAATCAATTATACCAGTACTACCACTGTGACACTTGCTGGTACTGCTGCTGCTATAACTCACTACCGATACAAGTAATATAGTCCGCCCCTGCCTTATTTTCCCGTCAAATCTATTATCCACTGCCATAATCAATCTTCTTTGGTTATTTCGGTAAAGTCACGTAGAATGAGAATAAAATAATAAATTGATAAAATAAAATAACACAATAATATTCTCACGACGTTTCGGCCACAACACAAGCGGTCACGAAAGCTTTAAATCGAAATTTAACTGCCATAATCAATATTTAAAAAATAAATGTATCTGCAGATGTATTCTTCCTATTGTCCGCATCTTTTTACGGATAAAAAGCGGTCAATCCGAGGTGGCGGGAACTTCATCCTATTACTGCCGTTGCCTCGCACATAAGTCACACAGGAGTGTCTACAGGAAGCACTATAACTGCATTCTGCTCTCCACTTTATTTGTGGACTAGAATCCCCCCAAAAGTGGTGACGGATTCATCCAGTTGTCTGCATTTATTTTACTGGATAGCAATCAATCCGAAGTAGTCTCCTGGCAGTACTGCATGTATCCGATTGTCCATGTCTTTTCACAAGTAAGAGGAAGAATTATCTGAAAGGCACATCAAATTCAACAGTGTTTTATATGTGAATAATATTCGCTCAAACGTGGTCTTCCAGAAACACAATGTGTCATGTTTGCTTTTTTGCATGATTAGGGGTAGATAATAGCATCTGCTAATTGAACCTCCCATGTTGACACGGATAAGAGAAATTTCACTGGTGTAATATTACATATTGGTTATAAATAATCACTTATAATCTATCTACCATATATGTCACTGCAATAAAATGCTTACAAAACTTTTCAACGATGCTGCTACTTGGGACTTTCGAAGAATTAAAATTGCCATAATAGTATACAGCTGTTGATTGCTGATGCTGCTTTGTTGAGTTTACGATACGCTTATTAAGCATGTATTAACGAGTACAGTGGCTGTTCGTAAAACATCTTTGTTGGTTTTCCATTTAATATAGAGGATGCAAGGAAGGAGCTGGGAGAGGCAGCTCAGAGTCGTGGTGTGGGTGGAGCACCTGGCAGCTCTCTCCCTACTCTGCCGGAGTACGAATTTGAGGGACTGCTTGCTGCGTGTCGATCTCATCGCCAGTAAGTCCCTCGTTACTTGAGAGTTGTATTTATAAACAGCCCCTTCACGCAGCATTCACAGGGGTGGTGTATGTGTGTGTTTTTGTATGCATAGTAGTGGGGAGCGGTAGTGTCGCGGTTAGCGCGCTACGCTCCGAACCCGGCGACATTAGCGACGAATATCTGAACTGGTCCTGGGCCTCCCTTAGGTCGACTCAGCCTCAAATGAGTACCTGGTATGTTGTGTAAACATCGCTACTGGGGAGACGAAGGCGATCGAGCGTGGTCCTGGCCACCCACCCTCTAATGTACCGTGCCAGCCTTCATAGGTGTTCGTTAACAGCACTTGCCCCAACAGTCTGTTAAAGCTATAGGGGGGGGGGGGGTCTTTGTTTTATTGTACGCATAAGATAAAAACAGAAGTTAGGATTCCTGCCCACGGATAATATTCGTGGTGGGTTTCATATCTGAATTGATTGTGGCCCTCCCACTTCACCAATCTACACTAATTAGTGCTGGTGAATTATGGTCAAACAACCATACTTCACCCTTCGCAGCCAGCAGTGGATTGACAAAAGGCTAGTTATTATAAATATAAGTACCAACTAGGAAGCAAAAGATACCCCTTTTGCAAGCGGGACCCAAGTAAAATGTAAGATAGTTTTACGAAAAGTGAATCATTTCAATAGCTGTTTTAGAACTTGGCAACAGAAGGTAACAGATGCTTACTTGGTCATTTTACATCTAAAAATATACCCTGTTCATAAATATTACATTTAAGCTGTGAATGGACTAGAAATATGGCATTTCAAAGATGGGGACTGAATCCATTCGAAAACAAGTTTTTCCATCAAGATTAAATATTTTATCTGAGTTGTTTAACGTCATTTGCATAACTTGGAAATCTTTAACACGGCATGTTGAAAGTACAGTACAATGCCTTTTTAAAGTTGATTTTCCAGGCATGGGATTTTTGACGATGTGCCTAAGTGCAATTATTTCTATGAATTGTCATGTTGCACTCTAGAGCTTCACCTCTCCGATTAGAAAAATCCTGCACACCACCTATTTCTTTTTATATATCACGTGCATTGAGTTAATTACCTTTTTACCACATCGCATAGAGATTTGTTTACTTTGAGGCCAGTGTTTTTTTCTCTCAACTTTTTTGTTGTTACCACTTTCCACCCAAGAAAGTCGGGGGGGGGGGGGCGGGGGGGGGTATTCAGTCAGCTTGAAATAATTATCCCCTTTGCTTTGGAGTCCAAAAAGGCAACTGTCCGTGGTGCCGGTTCGCAGGGTGCCTGCCGTAGGGCCAAGAAACAAGCGTTCACTCGCAGCACTCCGCAAGCACGCCTGAATCGTCTTTCCAGTTCTAATGCACAACAGCTGCTCTAGGTAAAGACTAACAGATCGGGCACTTTTGGGCTACATTGGGAAAACTCGATGCAGCTGCTGCTGCTGCTGCGTTGTGACAACATCCATTGCTATGGTAGGGGAGGCTGATTGGAGCACCATATATGTACAGGTTTTCCAAATAACCTAAACAGTACTCATTGCTTAGCCCGAATTACACTGATTAAGCATGATGTGGGGATTCTGAAAAAACCCGGATTGGCATAATTGATTAATTGCCAAGAAATCCAGCCTCGTTCCGGATTGTGGAATGTATAACTGTATTGATTCGTTGCATGTACAGATTAACAATACTGTACTGTATAGGCTTCCACTATATTTGAGACCATATCACGAATGCATAAATTAAATTGCCTACTTTAACATGTTGACCCAACTTAAACAACACTAATGCATTGTCCAACAGCTGCTGAGTGTATGTCTTGTAATGGGGATATATTTCTAAACATCGCCACATGTAAGATGTATCTTTATCTTGATGTCCACGTGACCTGTTGAGCACCCAGTGCTTACTGTGACTTGCGTGCACAAGGATTGCTCGTTGCCAGTAGTGTTGCTGACTAAAGGATTCTTGAGCTTTCGGTGCCAAGGAACAAGTGCCGGCTTATAATCTGTCTTTATATCGATTGATGACGTAACATTAATACATTTCAGTGCAATTGAGATTTATACGACGCATTAACGCAACCACACCACGAGGCACTGTACTGCAGAAACAGCGGGTATGTTAAACCTTTCATTATTTATGGCCTTATCTTTCATCAAACATTAATTATGTTTACATATTACAGCAGCCCATGGGCACAACCTTTGCTGTGCTGCGGCCACCTCTTGCTGTGCAATGTTGCTCGTACAAAGTGCACAGCCCTGGTGACAGGACCAACTGGCCATAATCCCACTTTAATCCGACTTTATAACCCCGCTGCCAAAGGCAAAATGGCAAATCTGCGATTTTAATGTTGTTTGCAGAGCCTCTGCGTGCACAATGTTTTATTTGTTACATGCAGCAACATCGTAAATTATGGCCTCGAAGATAGTGGTGGGTTGACGAGGGTCGGAGTTGGTGGAGTGGGGGGGTGGTGGTGCTTGTGGATGGACAGGGTGTGGGTGCTGATGATGGTAGTGTGGGTAAGCTGGGGTTGCGGAGGTGGTGGGGGGTGGGTGCGTAAGGCGAGCGAGCGAGCGGTATAAACAAAACTGAACGATTTTTCCATTAGATGGCTCGAGCGTAGTCCTAGCTGCTGCCCAAACGCACGCACACAGGCACGAGCGCAGGGCGGGCGGATTTATTATCGGGCGAACATCTCCGGGGCCTTTCCTGCGCATTCAACCGCTACCTCCTCGCCTTCCACCACCACCACTACCACCACCTCCCCCACCCTGGAAACATCGCTTTCTGTTTTGGCAGCGGCAAGTTGACTTTGGAACCCATTCTCTTCCCACAGCCCTCGGTGTTTGCGCGTTGGAAGAATTCTGCGTTTCGTCTTTTCATTTGTAACGTGTTGCTTTTTGACTGGTGACACTTCACTTTGTCGGTCTGCTTTTGGATAGTGTGTGTGTGTTTTTTTTTAAACATTCTGTTTATGGTCAGTTTGGATATTTGCTGCTGTTGTTGTTGTGGCTTTTTTGTATGTATCTATGTTTTCCTGCTTGTTGATCTTTGTTCAACATTCTAGGTTTTAGCTGAATGTCTCACCTTCAGATGCCTGTTCCTCTTATAGTATAAATATACAACCATGTATAAAGTTTGTTTTCAAGTTTGTTTACGCTTATATGTGTTCATTGTGTATGTGCTGTACATATATGATAACATGAGTGTGATATAGCATTTGACGATGTACATACATATCAGGTTTTGTTTGTCCGTGCATTTAAATGAAATGGAATATACAAATTTTCAGGAATATGTAAACTATAAAGCATGTGTGTTTAACAATGTTATGATATTATGAAATGTTTATGTAATAATCTTACTCATGCAAGTACTTTTATATGTACAGTATTATATCCATTGCCCCGGCAGCATTAGTTGATGGTAATCTACACATTACCATTGCTTAAGTTTAAAATGCCAAGTGAGTATGATAGGAACAATACTTGTTAACAAGTGGAGTTTGAAAATTGTGTAAAATTGCATGCAATATTGCGCTTAAAAAGTGTACAGGTAGATATTGAAGGCTTAAGGCGTATACATTTATTTTCTAAATGTTAGCCGTGATAACGTTCACATTTAATGTGATGTCTACGTGGTGTTGCATCGTTCGTGTTAAGCACGAGTTAAAGACTCGCGCGTGGCGGTGTTTGACATACAGGGGTTTATCATTTCACGAAGGTGAGGTTGACAGCTTGACAGCTTGACAGCTTTTACGGCAGTCATGTAGACAACTTGCGAGGGAAGCTGGTTGAACATTAAACGAAGACTGGCGCTTCTCACATTTGTTTTTCAGAGTTCACAATGCTGCAGATACAAAGGTAAGAATGGATTTTCATTTTTTCCTTCCTGTGTTGAATACGACCTGTCGGGTATACAACACAATGTATAATGAAACCATTTCATTTTAACAAGGCAAACACGGCGAGTATGGTCAGAGTGAATAATGACATACCCACATCTTGGGTTTATGCACCAGTTCAAAGGTTTGAGTCTGGTTAATTTGTGTCAACTCTTTCACCATCTGCCAGTGTTTTTCAATGTCACATGTCCGGACTATATGACAGATATTCTATGTTTGTTCTAATTTAAAGTTGGTCACATTTTTGCTACGGGCGAGTCGGCGATAACTACAGCTCCACTTCTTTTCACGGCACACGTTTATGTTGTTTGATTTGTCTCTTATGAATAAATTTCGAAGGTGGCATTTCTTTCTCACAGACCTGAAAAAAAACACACGAGGAAAGACGATGCAATTGAGAGTTGATTCTCAAAATATAAAAATTAAAATACTGTATGTTCAAGTAAATAAAGTAAATTGAACTGCATGCTCAATCATTGGGTGCTCTTCATTGATGGGCTTGATCCAGTGGTAGACATGTCCCTGTTCCTTTGCTAGGGACCAGTCTTTCCAGAGACAACCTTTTGTTGCCTTACCACAAAATTATGCTCATCGGTAGTACTAATTTAACCGGCCGACCGACCCGGGATGAATTATTGTGATAAGTCAATCCTGTCTGGAATTTCTACTCGCGTTGCCACTGCTAGAACCTTGCCCTACCAACCAAACCTATTGTGTTTTTTGAGGCGTAATTTACTATCCGAACTCTATTATACGATGAATTGAAGATATATGGATTGAGTAAGCAAGAGGTCAGTAGTGTGGACTTTAGAGTATCGCACAGTGGCTATAGGGAGACGACTACCAGCGTTCGACTATCTACTATCTATTTACGTCATTGTGCTCATGGCAGTGTGCCATTGTGAGAGTGAGAGAGCATGGTGCACTTGTTTGTTGAAAAGAGTGTGCAGAAATATTACTCTGTTTTTGGACTGTCCACTTGCCATGCATGCATGTTGACGTAGAAACCTCAATTTCCACTTGCAAAAGTGTGCGTGTGAGAGCATTGACAAAACTCCGCCACATTCCTGTTTATGGATGCTTAGCGTGTAAGTGAATGCATTGATAGTGGTGTTACTTTTTAATGGCAGCATAAACCAAGGAAATATGAGACTGATACTAATGTCTGCAAATTAGCGTTGTCTCAATTTGAATGTATGGCTTTGTTTCTCTAATCCAAAAAAAATACAAATAATGTTAGAAGAACTTAATAGAGAAGCCTGCAAAGTTCGGCTCAATATAATTCTCAGCAAAACAAAGTGATGTACGCAACTGAAGGACACATGATAAAACACAATAGAATGTGGATACCTAGGACAGGTATTGCGGGTGGATCGAGATCAAAATTAGGAACTTGAGAGGTGGATGAAAGCAGTTTGGATTGCTTTTGAAAATCCGAACTTGCTCATGAAAATATCAATGTAACTAAAGAACATTTCTTTAATCGGTGTATTTTACCTCCTGTGGTGTATGGATCAGAAACATGGACATTGACCAAAAAAATGTGTGCCAATAAGTGTGTGGAAATACATGATAGGAATTACATTGAGAGACAGAAATAGTAGCATGGATTAGATAACATACGCATCATTTAAACTGTCAAGAAGAATTAGTGGGCTTGGGAAGGATATGATGCTTGAAGTGATGATGGCCGGTGCTCGAGACTGACGACAGAGTGGCAGCCAAGGGATGGAATGTACCGGAGAGAACGTCTACTGTGGAGATGGAGTGGTGGAATTAGCAGGTGCTGGGTGTGGAGTGTTTTATTGCAGGACTGCATGTTGGCAGCTTGGCCTTTATCCAGCAGTGGATTGATCATGGCTGATGTAAATGTTGATGACTAAAAATGTAAAACTACAGTATAGGCCTCACGAAGTATTTCTACACGCGTTGCACTCTCGTCATATCCCCGCCAACATTGTACACACACCTCGGACAATGACAGAATTCCAATAAAGTAAAGTTTACACGTGTACTGTCAGAGATTTAGTACCATGGAAAAGGCACTTCCAACTTTCAGACGAGCTCAGACTACAAGACGGCTAAAGAAAACCATGCAGAGTTCGTACTCTTGACCCAAAAGTTTCTGCTGTGTATTAATAACGTCAATGGCAGTGTTGACCAGCCTTTCCACTAGTTACGTAGTCTGAAAGAATTGGGGTTTTTTTGTCTTGTCCTTGCCATGTTATCAACTGCTAGCAATTCCTAAAATGGTGTTTTGGACAAAGTATGTATATTTTAGAGTTGAAAAAAAATCTTTCCAGAAGACCACGTGCAACAGCTGTAAATTGTATTTTTTTTGTTGGATGAGGGGTTGGGTGGAATGGTGAGATGTGAGCATGGATCGGGCAAGGCTCAAACATTTTTTATAGGTTGGTATTTGTAATTTGTTATAATTTGTTGAGCTGAAGCAAATTGGCAGTGCCCGTTACAATTGTCTTAAAAAATAACACAAACCTGAAATGGAAGTATTTTTTTATGGCTTACTCAGGTATTTATACGCAGTACTGTACCTGGTTACTGATACCCCCCCCCCCCCCAGTCCAAGGATAAACGAAAATCAATAAATGGTCATGACATATATCATAAACACAGAACCTTCCCTCACGTAACTGCCATACCAGCAGAAAAGACGCTTGTGCTACAATGCTTTATTCTGCGTTGCTATCGCCATGACAAACGGTTCAAAAGCAGGGTGTAATAAGGTGCAGTTCTTAAAATATCTCGCTCGCCTAACAATTAACAAATTGCCACGTATGTACAGTACTTAGCCTGTGGAAAGGTTCACTTGAACTTCACTGGGTTGTATTACAGTTCTCTGTGGTAATGCACATTTACACGAGGAATGCGTAATTAGGAAGTTGCGCATGTGACCACACTGCCTTCACGTTATGTGAGCAACGTAATGTTCAGTTCTGATGTAGAATGTTTACATGGTCGCTTTGCCTATTGTGTCACAGATGGTTGCTATTCAGAGGTATACGGTACACCTAATGGCAGGGTTCCACTGTCATATACAATGTTTTCAACAGACGGGACTACGTTTACCTAAATGATAGGAATGATTCGATGGAGAAATTGCTTTTCACACTGGGATGAACGGGAGATAATTAGCTTTCGGAGGAGCAGTGCTGATGTTACCGCCGCCGCAGAGACCATTTAATATTAATCAGGCATAAAGCTTTCGTGACTGCAGGAATTCATACTCTTTGGGTCTTTCGGTAAAGTCACGTAGATATAATTTTTTATATATATCTACGTGACTTTACTGAAAGACCCAAAGAGTATTCATGAGGCAGTTTAACTGTCGTAAGTTTTGTAGCTTTTAAATTGTCCCCAGGCCAGTTGCCGGCCATTTTCTTCTGCCAATTTTAGTACATGCGTGTGGTTAATGTCAACCTTTCTCAATTTGTTTCTTTTTCGAATTCGACTTGTAAGTTTGAAATTATCTGTGTTTCCATTAATAGGAATGAATACCGCAGCAATTACCGCCTTCCACATTTCCAACCCAAACATTCCAATGTGTAAATATTGACATTCATGGGCGGAGGTTGGTTAAATGCACAGGAGATGCCTGGCTGGGTGGCCATAGGTGGTGGCATGTGAATATTATTGAACTTGTAACGTGGGAGGTCACGAATTGGGGCCACAGGTTGGACAAACCAAAAAGAGCTTTGCCTCCCTTGAAGAGGGTTTGCGTGTGCTGCAGCTTTGCTGGAGTCAGCTCAGTAACTGAGTGATCGAAATTAAAATGTGTGAATGTATGTGCGCATGTATTTCTGATGTGTAAAACACCTCGTGAAAATCGGTACAAATTGGTCCTATTGAGCTTTGAGAGTTCATTAGCACTTGCTGATGCAGAACAAGGAAGTTTCTTAAGTAATAAACATTGGCTTTTTGACAAGTCTCGTCATAAAACTTATGCTCTTTGGGTCTTTCGGTAAAGTCGCGTACATAGAAAAATAATTTAAAAATCACGTTTCGATTGCTTGTGTTGCGATGGAAGGGTCGTGATTTTTTATTTTTCTATCTACGTGACTTTACCGAAAGACCAAAAGTATGAATTCCTGCAGTCGCGAAAGCTTTAAGTCAAGATATAAACGTTATAGTCTATACGACAGGCAATTGGCACACTGGTTAGAACAGTTATATCGCATTTTAAAGGTTTTCAGTAGAAATCATGGTTGGGACAAACTCAACCGAGCATCTCTCCGGGTTCAATAAAATTAATTCCATAGTGTGAGAATTCATAAGTGGCCTACCTATGGACAGACTGGGCCTCAATGGGAATGTGGAATTTTCACAACTGACTCAGAGGCCACCAATAAAACTGAATTTGATTCATTATACAACAGAAATTGACATTGGTGCACAAATAACAAAAACTTTAATCAATTAAACTGCCCTAAAAGGAAAACAAATAAATGGGGTTTTGGCCAATTACCCTTCGTCATAGCAGAGCGAGCATGAATAAGGACGTTTTCCCCAAACGTCACCTGTTTTTATATATTGTTTTCCTTTTAGAGTTGTTCACGATGAATTGTGTTTGAGAAGGTTAAGAATCTTCAAAAATCTTCAATGAATGAACAATTTATCGATTGCGGTGTACTTTAAGTCATGCATATTATACATTAAATCTCCATATACCGTTGGAATCGTTTGTTATGACAAACCGATGGTTATACCCTTGGAGCCATTCACAAAACAACTGTTTGGATAATCAATCGACAAGATTTATAAATTCATGTAACTAATCCAGCACCTATTTTAAGTCGGCATATTTGTCGTGAAATCATCCAATGTTTACACGCAAATATATTTTTTAATGTGCTATCAGTACTAACATTAACAAGTTGGCCCTAACGTAAATACTTTTAAACGCTGTTGCGCAAATGATGTCACGCTGCCCATAAAAAAAAAATCTGTATTTGGACACTGATGTAAATACTGTTTTAACCAGGGTGGCCCTATGTAGGTATGCAGCCTTTATTTAAACCAGGTGAGAGTCAAGTGAGACAAATTGTTCAACTTCCGTGAACTGGGGAGTAGGTCACTTTTGTAAATTAACAACAAACGTGTACAATGTGTCGTATGTGTGTTAAACTTATTTTGCACCGTACGTAGCAACTGTGCTAATAGGAGCTCAGGTTTTGACCTTTCAACACCCAAATTGGTGGCAATTAGGGCTCTCATCAATCTACTCTGCACAAAATAGGTATATACAGGTATGTCATTTCTTGCGTTCAGCTGGGTTTAGTGTTTTCCCAACCAGCCACTCATGCGGCTCCTTGACTGAAATGTGTGTTGCAAATGGCACAACCCAACATTTTTAATAGTGTTGTAAATGAGACTTTTGTCTTTACGTGTACTTGTATTTAAATAAAATTGAGCACCCATGTGTTGTGATTTTAGAGTAAATGTTGAATGTATGTATGTTGAACTTCTTTCACGTGAACGTAGCCAACCGTGCTAATCGGAGGTGACCTGGGTTAAATTTCTTCAAATTTTGACCATTTCATTTGACGTCTAGCAAATCCTCTTAATTCAGATTTTATGTATATACCTACTATAATCACCCAGGAATGTCTGTCCTTAATGCTCGTGATGTCACTCCACATTGACCAGCCACCCTCATTAATAATCATGAGCAGGTGACGTCACTCCACATCGAACAGCCTCCCTCAATATTCATAAGGTGACGTCCTCCAAATGGACACCCCCCCCCCCCATTCATAATATTTAGCGGCTGACGTCACTCCACATGGGGGGCCGAGGCGCCTCCTCCCCCCTCCTCAGCGCCTCCCCCCTCCTCAGCATCAACTGACAACCCTCACTACAAAGGCAGAACTCTCACGTCACGAGATCTCCGTAACGCTTTTGAGACATCAAAGTAAAAAGGACGTCATGATGAACAAGGGATTATAACCTTAAAATGAAATAGGTCTGTGTCACCACGCCCTTACAAATTGCACATGCATTGATGCAATGAATATATCACGTCGCGGTCTGCTTTTCGCTTGCAAGTTTCACATTTACTGCAATACACCCGTCTTTGGATGGGCAATATGTATAATACTGAACTGGTATTTTGCATTTGACCAAAACTTTCAACTTAGTTTTTTTTATATTCACAACTATTTGGGTTATTTGAATAAACAAAGCTAATTTTTGAATTTCTCAATCTACTCAACTATTTTTGACCTACTCTTGGGCTTCAACATCTCAGATATCTACAGAAAATGCAATTTACATCATAGATGGAGCATTTACTGAAGCTGTTCTCAAAAGGGGGAACTGACCAAATATCCTATGCAGGACCCATATGAAAAAGAGTTTTGAGACTGTTGATATCTTGCATAAATAAGGACTTTATCAAATGAATGTAATATCCACTTAAATTAAATCTACATACTATTTATTGTCAATGAAATACACGTGTTTAAGGATATAGTATATGTTTTTGTTTTCGGAAGCATTGCATTCAAAATACATTGTCATGCACATGTCACCAAACCTGTGATAGTGCACCAATATCCGAATGTACTGTATAGGCATAATATTTTAAGACAACCCATACATCTTGTAATGTTAAACCTCCTCACTGATTTGACAATGGGACTTTTGATGTCCTGGACCTTGAAATGCAATTGCATGAAGAAAAAAAACAAGTACTCTTAATGTTTTGGAGATTGTTAAATTAGTGACGGGAATTAATGCACGTCATTCGGTCCAATGTGCAACACCTACACAATGCCCCATCGCGTCCTGTTGTGCTGTGATCGCATCCTGAGATGATTGTGAGCCTGGAGAAGAGTGTACGTGTCTTTGTGTGCGCACAGTTTTGCCGTTCAGTGTGTCGGCGTGTGGGTTGTTAATTTTGTGAGCACATTTTGCGCACTTATGTTCAAATTATGTGTGTATGTTGAACTTCTTTTGCGCACCGTATGTAGCCAACCATGCTAATCGAAGGTGCGGGGGAAGGACAACAAACTAAACACAACAAAGAAGTGCTAAAGAAATACGTTTTCAATCTAGATTTAAAAGTTCATAGCTCCAGTGCCTTCCTAATATCGGAAGGAAGATCATTCCAGACGACTGCAGAAACGCATCTTGTCACAAGTGTGTTTTTCTAGCTGCGATTACGTGATTGCACCCTTGTGTTTGTGTGTTGTAAGTTACTTTCTGTTTATGTATTTGAGTGTTAGCACACTAGGAAGCAATAATTCCACATCATCAGTAAGTAATAGGCGTCTGAACCTGGCATGGACCATAGGGCCAACACGGACCAAAATCTGTATTTGTAGTGGGTACAATAGCATCAACTTGCGGAAAGACACAATTGATCAAGCTTGGTACTGGCTAAGCCACATCCTCTTGCCGACCTTAATAGACGTTTATTTACAGTACTTGCCTTGACAGTTTTCTCTATGACTACATTGAGGTCTTTGCAAGCACAAAGGAGAGTGTGTATCTGTACTTAGTTTGTCAATATTTGTACGTGTATTTCAACAAGTGTATTTGCGTTTGTCAGCAGGAAGAGACATCTGGAGAAGCGTTGGTGGGAGTCGTGAGTTTGGAAACTGCCACCCAGTCTGCTGCCACCATGGCCAGCCAAGTCAGCGGTGGGTACCACACCTCTGCTAGAATCTTGAGTAATCCATCATAAAGTTTTTTTTTGTGGTTAGATCGCATAAATATAAATGTGTTGTTAAACCCGCCACCACCCGACACAGCCAATTAGTAAGGTTTGTCACGTGAACAGAACGTGCCGGTGTGTTTGAGAGTAAACCCAAATTCCTCCTCTTGACAGTGAACCACGAGGTCGCATAAACTGTCTCTCCAATTTCATATTTTATTCAAATCGGGCTGTTTAGTCAACAAAAGTTATTTGGAAAATCGAGTGGGTGCCTTAACATTTAATATTTTCCTTCCAAAAACGTATCTTACTAGGAAAACAACGTGTATGCTCTTTGGATTTGGGAATAAATATATATCCATATGGGACTTAAATAAGCCATATATGATGATTCTACCCAGTTATAGACACTGCATAAATTACAGAAAAGTAGTGACCATTTAAGGATAAATTCTTTAGTAAAATGGAAAATTACTCAACCTTTTCATGAAAACATGTCAGTTTTGATTTCATTAAGGGGAGTTATTGCTCTTGCTTCTTTGCGAAGGTCCAGTAACAGATGATTGACATTCATCCCCTCACTTGTTTGTCCCTGCTCACGGAAACCTAGAACTAATTCACGAAAACTCTTGGTCATTATTTTGCGTTATTATATGTGAACCTCACAGGGTAGTGTTGTGATTGGACTGCCCGTTGTGAGTTCAAATCCTGGTTAGTTATCTGTTCAGCATATCATCTCTCCAGCGTTGAGTAAAGAAGTACCACTTTTTGAGACTTCAGCAGTTATCATATGAGAAATAGGCTCCTGCCATAGGAATGTGGAACTTTCACTCCTGGCTCAGGCTGTCCGTGGAAATAAGTTTTGCCCTGCGCTTGCTTGCTTGAAAAAACATTACTACCAGGTTATAAGACAGTTTTCACCCTCTCTTGTAAATCAAAAGTTTGGGGGTACGTCTAATTATCGAGTAGATGTGTGCCTGTATATCCTTATTGACACTCCGCACAAGTTTAGGGATTTGCTTACTTTTAGTCGCATCTTATAATCTTGACAATTTGGTATATCGTAAAATATATCATGAAATAGTAGAATAATTGCAGTTAACAAAGAGGGTAGTATGTTTTAATTGCATGAAAAAGCATGAACAATGTCGTTTTCTTGGGATAATGCTGAATTGTGAACTATTATTGGCTCAACTGTAGTGTCTGTTATCGTATTGCCATAGACAAATAATGAATGAAGTGCTTTTAATAATTGTTTTAATCACTATTACTGCCATTTGAGAACGTGACTACTCCCTTGTGTTGGTTTAGGCACAGCATATGCTGATATTTGTTCAATATCATTGTTTGCCTTTTCCTCCACGTGCTACTTGTCTACTTTCCTGCTTTAATACGCAGCAGTCTGGCAAATAAGTAATCCAATACACCGTTTGGCGAGGCGTGCATAAAGTTTTTTCGCGATTTAAAAGCGCAATTAATGAACACAAGTTAAATTACTTGAGGTGTTAATTTGCACAACATTCGTTGGGCTCATCGTACCTTCCTGTAATTTTCAATTGACACACAGCATCTTGACTATGGTGGGTTGTCTTTTTTTTTTTAAACAGTGCTTACATACTGTATAATATAGGCATGCAATGAGGCGTTCATTCTTGATGACCATTGATTCTTCATCTCACAAATCCTGCATCGAAGCGTGTGCATTGGAATCTCAGGTGCAAGTGACCCCCTCCAGCCACTAGAGGCTGCTGTATTCACCACTAATGATGAAAAAAAATGCTATATATTTTTAATCGAATCATAACACTAAATGACAATTAATTTACGTGCTGTGCAAAAGAAGTTCAACATACATTCATTGTGTCACCCAGTTATGAAGGATGTTGCATTTTATATCTATTCAAATCAGTGTCCAATATGCTGTTGTTCTTGCTTATAAAATCACATCTGTTTACGCATAGCTGTATGTGACAAGTGTCTGTTGTGTTAGTTTTACCTAAAGTAAAACCATTTCAAACAAACTACGCAAGAAAGGAATGTTACCATGTAACAAAGGAATGTCTGAAGGAAAACTGAATCCTGACTAAGTGAACACATGTTCCTCTTAACAGCAGACGCAACAAAATCAATATCTTCACCGTCTTCACCACCGCAGCTGCTGGACGATAGCCCTCCTGGGTCTCTCCAGGATGCAATGGAGAGACAGGCTGTAACGGAGCCCATTAACGGAGCTTGCAAATCGCTGGAGCTGGACACCGAGGGAATTTCGACGACCACTGAAGAGCAGAGGGTAGCGGTCGCGCAAGCGGCCGAGGGGTCCACCAGCGGCGCACACGTAAATCACGGAACAGCGTGGGACACGGAGCTTTTGGATGCACAAACATCACCAAAGGTTCAAGGTCCTGCCGAGGACCAGAGGCCCTTGGAGTCGACGGTGAAATCCATGGACCTCGGAAGCGCTCTTCATGCACCCGGGGAAGTGATTGTGTCGAGGGTGGCGGCCGGGGCAGGAGCCGCCTCTCAAAAACTGCTCCGCGACGGAAGTCCGCCCGCGTGTTTGGACGTGCGGTGCGGGGAATTCGGCCACGTGATGAGGATCCCACCACCCGCGTACGCGCTGCAACCGGAAGAGGCCGACGAGGCTGGTGAAGGGCCACCGGAGGCACTGGCCACCGAGCCCAGTTGCCCATCCCCGGCGGCATCTGGAGATGGATTGGTGGAGACGGCTTGCGGTCGCAGTGAGAGTAGAGGCAGCCGAGTAGATGGGGCCACCATCGACAGCCTCACCGAGCCAATGACAGGTGAAGAGGAGGACCCAGAGCGGGCGGAGGAGACGAAGGAGGAGCAGGAGGAGGATGAAGAGGAGGAAGAGGAGGAGGAGAGCATGGAGCCCAAGGCGATGGCTCTGTGCACATTGGCCACGAATGGGATGCGTTTGCAGGAGGGAGATGAAATGGCGGAACTGGACGAAGAAGCCAAGAGGATCAAGATCGAGCAGGTAACGAGTTTTTCAGGGTTAATGTTAAATGAAACATGCTAAAAGAATGTCGTGTTTAGGTTTAGCGTTAGGCGGGTTGACTGGGGTGTTGTTCTCACCAAGGGGTTTTGCACGAGCATGAACGTGTCGCATGACTGTGACCTTGGCAGTCACAGTCCAGCAGAGATTTTTTTTTTTGTGGTGGTGGTAGCATTCCAGTTAAAATTGTGGCGCGAGAAGAAAAAATACCTCCTTTTAAGGCAGCATGATGATTTCACACTCGCAGAACCACCAATGGGCTGTTATGAACACACCAGACAAATAGGATTGTGTCGTGTTTTTTTTTTTTACGTCACGTAAATATCTTTCTCCAACAACTCTCCAGATATCTTGTGAACAGACTACTTAACGGGATACCATGTCTCATTGCCTCTGTGATAAGAGTCAATGAGACTCTATTCATGTTCCGTCATGTTTGTCGTTCGCATTGTTTTATTAGCAAGCACACATTGTCGGCTCTAATCATGCCGGTGATGTTTTTTTTTTAAAAAAACCCCATCAATGAGGTATTGATGAACTCTTAACCTTGGGACATTCCGCGCGCATCGATTTTTCCATAATGCTGTTGAAAAGCGTATACAGTGGGCTGTATGTTACATGCGATAGATGCACATGAAAATAAGTGCGTTGCTATGTGGGAGATGCGTAAAAAGCAGATATTGATTTGATAAAATTGTGCATGTGACATCCCCATGGGATTATGATCAATTAGCAGCTTGCAATTTGCTGTTAGGTAGACAATTCATGCCCATATGATATAGTTTACAGGTCGAAATATATATTTTTATGGTGGTGATGGCGACCATGACCAACAGTTCACCACCGTCAAGGGAAAATGCCGTTAAAACTAAAAAGGGAAGATAAATACAACAGTGATGTACGACCAGTGCTGTTATATTGTGAAGCTGAAGGCCCGGCGAGACTTTGATAGCATGGGCATGCGTTGAAAAGAGATGGAAGAGGATTCAGTTATAAGAGCTGCAGAGATGTTGTTGCAGAGCAGGAGGAGTAGAGGGAGACTTGAGGGTGAGGTGAAACGAACGAGATAGGACAGTGGATGTGATTAAAGAAGAGCCACGAGATAGAAGTGCGTGGAGGAAGAAAGCCGAGCAGCAGACCCCACTCACAAATGGCACTTTTGACTCGAGAGTATACGAACCACTGTCGACGGATGACAAAGTGGTACTCGGATTATAGGGGGATGACGCTGGTCCTATAACGCTGTCAACTGAGTTTTCTGTTGTGTGAGAGGCAATCTCAGCTGGCTCTCGCCTGAAAGAAATACAGGTCATTGAATTTGTTGCTTGTCAGCAAATCCGATCCAAAGTGTGTGTGTTTTGTTTTTTTGGTGTGTGCGTCGGCACCGTCTTGGTTGACACCTTCCTGCTCGCTCCTTTGCTCGCCTTGTGGGCCGGCGCCGTGCGTCACATGGTGGCGGTCAGTGGGCACGTCCGCAGAACCTCACCTCCATTCTAAAGAAGCGCGGGAACGAAGGCTCTGTGAAGGACGGGGCGGACCGCGGCCGCACGGGGAGGCGCGTGCGGTTCTCCTACCCGGACAACTCCGCAGTGGAGCCAGGTGTGTGTTCTCTTCAAACTATTTTAAAATATTTTTTTTTTATTTTACCCAGATCTTTGCCACTTCTCAGATGCGACCTGGCCGCAAAAGATAGCTCAACGAAGTGGTTTATGTGGAAATTTAAAGCAGCCAAATACTCTTAGCGCGTGTTGCTAAATGTGGAGGGAAAAACTGGAGGACCGAGAGAAAAAATCCATGTGACTACAGGGACTCCAAATATACAGGCGTCAGGGTCGGAATCAAACCCACGACCTCCTGCATAACAGGCGAGGGAGTTAACATCTCGCCACCACCAACAAGTGGCAGATTTGTGCCAGAAAGGCACCACGTATGTAAACAAAAATAAAAATTTACTTGACCATCATCCACTTCTTCATTCAACCACCTCGCTCACTCGCCTAACTCGTTCGCCTAACTCGCTCACCTAACTCGTTCGCCTAACTCTCTCACCTAACGCTTCCACCTAACTCGCTCGCCTAACTCACATTCAAACTCACTCACCTCGCTTGCATTTAAACTCACTCATGGATGTTACGTGTGTTCCGGTTCTTTCTCTTTCAGTTATCTCAAGGCTAGAACTGTCTTTGGAATGAAATACTGTGCACATTTGCACTGACTCGTATAGAACTGACCGTATAAATATTATGATTTAACAATAACATGGCATTGGTATTGTGCCCACTTACTTGTTGAATGTTCTTTTGATCACCAGTAGTGATTTGTCCTCCCCCCACCTCCGATTAGTCCCCTCCCCGCACCTCTGATTAGCACAGTTGGCTGCATACAGTGCGAAAAAGTTAAACATATGTTTCCCTTCTACGTGACTTTACCGAAAGAACCAAGAATATTCATCTCCAGTCAAAGTGTATGTCAAAGGTACTCTGAATGCATTCCAAGACTACATCATGATGTGCCAGCTTTGAAGACAAAATCTGAAGTTTTTATTTTACCTGCATCTTAAATGAAATAAAATGTAGATTTTTTTTGGGAAGTACTTTAGCTGAGAAGGTGAAGAGTTAAATTTATGGCTTTTAGTTGTCAACTTGGCTCATCAACTCTCCGGAGTTAATAAAATCCATACAACTTTGTTGAATATTAAGTTCTCGTTCTGTGCAGTGACTAGTCATAGCAATGTAGAATTTCCAGCTCTACCTCAGAGCCACCAACAAACAACATGGATACCGCCCCATGCTCATTTGAGAAGGCAGAAACTTTTAATTCCATTTTGCCTTACATTTCATCCATCCTCTTGCCCGGACTATATCCTTCCCAGACACAGAGGAAGGAGGCGCCAGCTGCCTGCTACTGCTGCTGCTCATGCTGGGCACCGTGCTGGTGAGCGTCCTGGGCACGGCCTTCTACTGCTACCTGTTCGCCGACAGCGACGTGGAGCGGACGTTGGGAGATTCGGACGCGGCGGCGACGGCCCAGGCTTGCGCCGACTTCCGCGCGCAGACCAAGGTCTACTACGGCCGCGCGGCTCGCTGCCTCTCAGCCACGGCCGAAGCTCTGCAGCATTGCCTCTCGGCTGCGTCAGGGTGGCTCACATCGCACCTCAACGCAACGTCGGTTTGACAAAAACAACCACCCTCCCACCCCCTCACCTAAACAACTTTGCGACGAACCCACTGTTGGTCCCGTATGGCTGCCACCATGGCGACTGACTCCTGCGCGAATGGCTCGCGTGAAGAGCTCACGCACGCGCCGCCTCTGTTTTGCAGCCTCTTGGTGAGATTTACAGCAAGCGGAGAGCACCAGCGTCACGGAGGGATGTCAATGGGAACATGTGTTTAAAGCGCCTCGTGCGGGAGTGGATGCCGACTTCAAACAGAGTGCTTTGTTGGTGTGCTCCAGAAGCACTTGTAGCAAGCGTGGACATAAATGGAGTTTTGGATGCAAAGTGGGAGGGAGGGGTGGGTATAGTGAACATGGAACTGTTATGTTTTTCAGTCGTTCAACCACAACAACAACAAGAAACAAAACATTCTGATTACATTTTTATACATGTGTAATTGATGTGTTTTGGTTATGTTTTATTTTTGTTTATTTAATGATGGTGTGACTGTGCATCGTGGTTTGGTAGGAACTGGAGGTGGTGGGGGGAGGGAAAGAGCTCTGCGTGTGCTATATTGTTGTGGTGAGCCTCATGGGAGCTGGATTCCTGAGAAACGCTTTACGGGACCGATGTTGGAACACGAGGTAAAGCGTCGCGAGTTCCGCATTCTAGATGGGGCACCTTGGGAGTTGCCCCTGTGACTACATTTTTATATTTAATAGTTTTGTGAACCTTAAATTGCACGGTGCTGTCTTGGTTCCAGAATAATTATTTAGCGAAGCCACGTGCAGGCTGCGATAGTAATTGCAATCATAGATGGATAATGCTACATGTATTAAATATGATCATTTTAATAAGTAATTTATCAAAGTACTATATTAGAATGTGTAGTATTTTATTCCTAATCGTATAGATCATGAGATAAATATAATTAAGGAATATTATTGTTATATTCTTGGTTCTTTCGGTAAAGTCACATAGAAGGGAAACAATAAAATAATAAAAAATATCCCTGCAGTCACGAAAGCTTTAAATCAAAATATTATTGTTATCATCAGAGAAATACCGCTAACAATAATACATTGTTGATTGGAATCCAGTATGTAAACATGACATTTTAATATACAAACAGAAGAATCTATAGCTTTCCAATTATAGCATTCTTGATTTGAACATTCACGTAAACCTTATGGAATGCAGTCAGAGTGGGTGGGTGGGATGAGAGAACCATCCACCAAATTTTACATTGCCAACGAAAGTGCAAGAGTAAGACATTTTGTACATCCAATTCCATGGGCCAAAGTAGGGCTGTGTGCAGGAAGGCGCGCAGTGTTAGCGTCTTGTGAGGGCCCACCTTAAAGTCAGCTAGGATCACCAAAAATGTGCGTTCCCACAAACCCGGGGGGGAGGGAGCGGAGTTGGGGGCGACCGTTGCAACAGCTGGAGCGGTTTCACTGCAGCGTGGGGCTCCCGAGCTGAGCAAGCCATCCTGGGAATCCCAGACGCTAAACGTTCTCACAAAACTGCACGTTGGTAAATAATATTAAATATTAAGTAATATCGAACCACTCCTGGATGAAGAATTCCCTGTGCCGTGCATGTCATGGGGCGCTGTTAATATCACAAATTGGGTTGGTGAAGACGGGGAGCCATAGACGTAGAATTATAGTACAGTACAATGGGTTTTGCTGCACTGCTGTCCGTTGACACCTTAGCCGCGTAGCAACCTACAACGCTTGTATTTATGCATGGTGGTGGTGGTCACCCGTGGGGGGTTGTTTGGCCATACTTGACCATGCTGGTCCGTGTGGGTTGACGAAGGGGGTGACGCCCTGGGCTGGTTCATAAATCACGTGCCCCCTAATGTTAGCCGTGGGCCAGCAATCCCCACTCGGGTTGCCAGCTTCATAGCGCGGTGCATGAACCACCGCGCCAACCAAAACATACACCGGTATCAGACTTTTCATTGATTTAAAATAACAACCCTTAAAGCAAGCTTGGTAAACGATAAATGTGACCTTAGGAATCATTGTGTGATAAAATGAATGGAATGTTGAGAGATTTTGATCGCAGTCCATTTCAAATTGCGATCGATATGGCTTATATACACACACATACACACAATGTGTATACATTTCTACACATCCACTGTGTATACAGAACATAATAGCTGCAAGTGAAAATGTGTGTATATGTATATCGTATGTAGTAATACAATTAAAACCGATTAAATTGGAATATTATCTTGAGCTGCAACAAAGGAGTGCCCCATTTCCTTGGGCATTCCTCAGACATTTTTGGTTTTCTGGGCCCTCTGCATAGTTGCTGAAATATAAAAACTAAAACTGAATCATATTGCACACAGTTGTGGTAATGTCCAAAACAAATGTTCATGACACATTGACCCATTGACCCATTTAGCTGCTGGGACATTGTTCACGTTTTAAAAGATAACTAATAAGAAATGTATATTACAAAAAGGACAAGCTTACACATGTCATGAACACGTTTAGGTGTCTCTAGCAGTGCTGTACTAATCAGTAGAATTGTAACAATTGTGAACCGTTTCACTTCTGCTGCAAAACACAACCCCTCAAATGAATTGGATGAATTGTTAGGATACAGAGTCACGATCCGATTCGAAAATGCGGTCTTCTTTTAACACGGCCGGTGAATGTAGCTGCCACTAGTTGTAACAATGGCTCCGTTACGTACAAAAAATGTCAAAATATAAATTGTTACGCGCGTGAATCGATATTAAAGGTTGCATTGGTGCATTGTCACACCTCGGTTGAGTCACCTCTTGCTAAGTTTCATCAGGATGGGTCCCATTTAATGATGGATTTGATACCGATCACTTGGTGGATCTGAATGTCAATCCAGTTTTCTGCAAGTACACTTGAAAAACACTTCCCTACCGTGTTCAATAAAGCTCCTTTATTATTATAATAATAAAAAAACACATGTTGATTGCTCGCGAGCGTCTTCAGCAATGATGCTTTTGGATTTAAGTTAATTTGAGATAATATAAGCAAATTTTAGAGTACTGTATTTTTACATTTTAGATAATGGTCCTTTGTGAAAACCATTGACCTGAAGAATTTATTATCTGCGCAAGGCATTGTGAGTGAAAATGTTAGGTGTTTTAGGTCTGCTTCTCCACTGCCAGTAGATCATTAAGAAAATGCACACTGCTGTATCCACCACCTAGCTCCTGATGATAGAAACGAGATCATTTCGATCTGAAGCTTTTGTGACTGCAGGGATTAATATTCTTGGTTCTTTCGGTAAATTCACGTAGAAGGGAAATAATTAGATAATACAAATAAAACAAATAAAATTCTCACGACGTTTCGGTCACAACGCAAGCAGCCGTCCTCAGGTGAAGAAACAGCTGTCCAAAAGACATTAGGACGCTGTCTTTCTGACAGCTCTGTTCTTCACCTGAGGACGGCTGCTTGCATTGTGGCCGAAACGTCGTGAGAATTTTGTTTTATTTTTATTTATTTTTACTATTTTATTATTTCTCTTCTACGTGATTTTACCCAAAGAACCAAGAATATAAAAAAACGAGATCGTCAGTTTATGTTAACAATCAGAGCCTTTTCTTTGAACCCCCTTTATTATCCCAGGTTGTTAAACATAAAAGCACGAACAGTCCTCGGTTTACCTACTCTGTTCTGCAGCTGCCTCTCAGCTACAGCCGAATTAAGAGGCCAATTTAGGCCACCTGAACTGGGGACGGTTCGTCTGTCGCTGATTTTTCACTTGATCGTGGTGGGGGGAACCTGACCTATTTAATTTTTTTCTGAAAATGTGGCTTTTACTCGGCTGACTTTGTTGGTGTACAGTCATTTTATTTTCAGAAATGACCTGTAGGGTCGTTGAAGAGATTATAAAATCACGTGCAACTATTAATCGTGAACAATGGAGATGTTTGATCACGTACAACCAGAACCAACTTGAGTGACGTGTGGGACATTTGAACATCGATTTCAAACGTAAACCCCTCAACCGGTACCGTAACACCTAAAACCAGCAAATGTGGTAAGATGCCTGAAAATACTCAATTGTAAAATAGCGTGGAGTACGATGTGGGGAGAAGTGTACAGTGTAAGTGTTCAGGGATTAATTTCTCTCCACGGTCACGGTGCTACTGGCGGATATAAAAAGCCCCTTCGAAATTTATGTTGCGCCCCAAAGGGAGGATCGGCTCCCAGGCCATGTTTAGGCAAGACCCTTTGATAAGCATGTTTGTGGATTTATCATTTATGGCTTGGTGATGCACTGGCGCGTCCTTGTGCAGCAGGTTTTTGTTATTTATTTGTGTGTACCGCTTGGATGAATGCTTGCTAACGCTGGCCCGGTTAGAATGTGGGCAGCTCCGGTCCAGATACTTAATCGTGCTGCTCGACGTTGGCGACACCTTGTGGGATTAATCAATGCTGCGTCCACCGCACCCTGTACTGTGGCCGTTTCACTGGAGGGTTTTGTGAACATGTGGGTGGCATTGTTGGTATGGCATTGTTGGTATGGCATTAAGCGCACAATTAGAAGGTTGAGAGTTAAAAAGTCCTCGTCAGAGAGTTGATAAATTTGATAACCACTTTGTGGAAAGTCAATTACAGTAAAAAAAATGTTTACGAAACAACGTGAGCAGTGTAGATGAATGCTGCCCAGTTGCGTACGGGACACTTTAACTGCTTGTCAGTAAATAAATCACATGGCATGTCTTTTTTTGTCTTTTTACAATTAGTCACTTTTTAGATCCCATGTAGAAAATGTTTAAAAACTCGACACGAATAAATTCCTACATTATAAAATCATATAATGTTTGACATTAGTGAATGAATTGAGGTGCCACTCCCCTCAGTGCTTGCTAAACACAGCGCACAAATATTACAGCAGGAAAAACAGATCGTGGCCGTGCACGTGCAACTGCTCATGGTCGCACCGAGGCATTTGCCCAGATGAACTTTGGGGGGTGTGTGTTCTTGTGATCAGCCGTGTCGCTAGTCTCTACACTGCAACTTAAACTTAACGGGGAGCTAAGTTGCCGCACTTTGTGAGGTGTAACGTTTTCAGATAACGCGAGTGTATGTGGTGTGTTCACATTGTATTTATTATAAATATGAGCGAACGTCTTTCAAACACACGTACTCTTATTGTATATTACTTGCTTGATCTTACTGCCGAACGCATATTGTAGTTATTAAAATAAAAGGACTACCCACCATATAGTGCATTAGCTGATATATATGTTTCAGGCAATTTGTAATATCTGCTTCATTTAATATATATTTCTTAATATAATATAGCACTCCCTGGTGTATATAAATGTATAAATAGGGAGTGTTTTGTGTTGCAATGAGCATATATTTAGGTAAAATAATTAATGTAATGTACAGAGCCAATCTAGATGACACAACATCAAATGCATAGGCATACATTCTAGTGTGACAAAATGTAATTTTGCATAGTTGCACTTCCAATGTGTTGCCACCTACAAAGGCGAAAGGAAAACTATATTGTATGATTTACTCATGCCTGTTTTTTAACGATCACGTGGGAATGCCACCACTGGCTTGGAGCCACCAACACAGATGACGGATGCCCTCTTGCTCACTTGAGTCGTAGACATTTTTACTTTACGGGTTATATAATATATATTGACTTAAAGCAGTGTCCTGGTAAAATGACTTACGTGCAAGTAGACAGTATGTTTGTGTAATGGTAAATAAACCTGAACACGTGATGTATTTGAGTGAGCTTTTCACTTCACTCCCGAATTGTCTCGTGTGAGAGTGTATTGTGCTTCACGTGTTGTGTGTGTGTGCTTTATGCTGATGGTAAATAAGCAAATGTCTACGTTTCTGAACTTTCCATATGGGTTATTCACTTGCAAGCTTTTAAATCTTGATATTTCCCAATTGGTGACGTTTTTAACATCTGTAACTCTTATAGGAGACTGATCTTAATGCTGTTTTGAACTTGACTCCCATGATGATGTGTTTTTGTAATTTTGTGTTAAAAGATTTTTCGTAAATAAAAGACCGTCCACCTGCAATATCTGTATAAATATACAGCACACCACTGGGCTTGTCTGCATATACACATCCAATGTTTTTGACTTTGTCATTAAGTGACAAGGAAAATACTTGTACCATTTCTTCACAGCGTACAAAATTTAGATTATCCTTTTAGTTTCCTCACACTGAATATAGTAGCAGCCAGCTGAACCATGTGAAGGTGAGGTGGGTGGGCACGACTCGACTTAAATAAAAAAAAGTCAGCCTCTTACTTTTGACATGGTGGTGGTGGTGAATAGTCAGGGATGCGTCAGGAGTACAGAACCATGTCTACAGAGTAAAATATAACATTGCTTGAACTTCCCCATGTGCTTGGGACAAATGTCTCACTTTGTTTTTACATAAAATTAGTGAGCGCTCCTTAACATGTCCACTAGGGTGTTACTCAGAAGTTAAGGTTGTTATTTTCAAGGTCGCATGCCTTCTGGTTGCATTCATTTGCCTGTTGAACTGAAGCCACTGCGAGTTGATAGACAATCCCTCAATATTCACTGGTGCTCACCGGAGTTGAACAATGCATTATAGTGAACTAGCTGTACTACCCGGCTTCGCCCGGGACTTGGATCCACCACGCGCGGCCGCCTTTGTCTCCCCAGTGGCGATGTTCACACAGCACAGAAGTTACTCGTTTGAGGCTGAGTCGACCTAGGGGAGGCCCAGGAGCGGTTGAAATAATCGTCACCGGTGGTGGCCGTGAGCGGGAATCGAACTCGGGTCGCCGGGTTCGTAGCGCGGCGCGCTAACCACTACACTACAATGCGTTACGCTTCCACATGCGCGGGTCACGTGACAGATGTGACGTCAGCTCACTTGCCGTGCAAAATAAATATGCATTATTGAGCTCCCCCCCCTAAAAAAATACAAAAGTGTATTTTTATAATTTTGGCATGGTGTGCAGTCTGGAAATTACCCACATGGCAAATTTCAGGTTTGTTGCATGTCGGGAAGTACGCTAAACATTTTGAACAGACACATTCACAACTTTGCCTTTTATATATATGGAGATTATACATGGTCATAGTAGAGGCATAGCCACATAGAAGATGAGGGGATCCTGAGCAACCTGTAAATATGAACAGACTAAAAGTGACGTTCTCAGCATTTGACCTCTACTCCAGAAGTAATGCAGCAAGAGAAGAGTTGTGATCCCAGAATTCTGAACCCCTCACTTTTCCGCACACATTTAGTGGCATCCGAACTCATGTCCACACTTATCACACTCGGCTCATGTCTTCACCTTTAAATCGTTTGTGTCTCTGATGCGGTCGGCGTAGAAGATCAACTTCAAATGCTCGCACAGAGAAATAATTAGCAATAGAGGAGTGCGCGCTGCCTGACCTCACATGCACGGGGATCAATGTCACCCTTCCATCGTCAGTTTTGAAACCATTTCTCACTATGCCACATGCAATATATAACGTATACAGCACGGTCCTGAGTTAAACTAAACCTCTTTTTTATTTTACCAGATAAGGCCCACTAAGTTGTATAACTCTTTTTCAAAAGCGACCTGGCCACACAATAGCTCAACGAAGTGGCTTATCACGTGGAAATTTGAACATTATGGGCGGCACCCCGGGGCACCATAGTTTAATGTCCGCGATGCGGTCACTTTTAGTCTGTCGATGGTCGGCGACGCGACAATCGACTCATCTCGACGAGCTGCACTCACGATGATGAACCACCACCTCCACCACTAACACGGTGTGTACCGCGAGCGTTCAGGGTTTCAGCACAATCGTCCTCGCTGCGTTTCGACATCGCGGAGTGTGGCACCGATTTCGGATTCATTGGTTACCCCCAGTCGCGGAGTTAAGTTACACCCCTGGGAAGGAAAAAAAACGTGTCCCAGAAATAAAATATTTAATTGCCTCGGCCGTTTAGTATTATTTGGTACTTCGGGATACCGCCATGAAGGGCCGTCCATAAATGACGTCACGCGATTTTGGACGATTTTTGACCCCCGCCCCCCTTCGTCACACGGCGTCACAAAAAGTCAGACCCCCCCTCAAATATGACGTCACAAAGCTCTGCCCCCCCCCCCATTTTTTTAACATGCTTCAAATCGCTTTAAACTATTGTCATTGTCGTGCGTTTTTAATGTGACGCTGCACTCTGATGTTGTAGGAGAAAACATTTATTTAATAAGTCTATTTAATTAAGTAGAACGTGTTGTCTATATTTATTTAAAGTTGCGCATTTTAATGTGACGTCACATTTCTCAACCCCCCCCCCCCTCGTCACACATCGTCACAAATGTCTGACGCCCCCCCCCCCCGCCAGGTGCGTGACGTCATTTATGGACGGCCCCTAAGGATCATTTATGGCAGCCAACAACTCCAAACGCGCGTTTCTAAATGTGTCAAGAAAAGCCGGAGGCCCCGGAGAAAAATCCATGCGACCACGGGGAAAAGAGACACGCAAATATACAGGCGCCAGCGTCGGATTCGAACCCGCGAACCTCCAGCATAGCAGGCACGAGAGATAACGTCTCACCATCGAGTTGCCAAAGTTTAAAAGGTTCTCGAATTGCCGCCCCCTGCACATTACCAGCGATCGAGTAAATTGCAGTTAAATTGTTGATTTAAAGCTTTCGTGACTGCAGGGATTCATATTCTTGGTTCTTTCGGTAAAGTCACCACGTAGAAGGGAAACAATAAAATGATAAAAAATATAAAACAATAAAATTCTCACGACGTTTCGACTGCAACACAAGCAATCATCATCAGGTGTGAAAATCACAGCAAGAAAAATTGAAAAAAGTGGCGGTTATTTTTAACGTTAGCACCACGGAGAGCGATTTGACAGTTTGTTCAGATGGACGAGCCCATCTATGTTCGGAAAAGAGGAGGGGGGAGACGAAAAATAATGGATGCGGTCTGAAAGCCACCGTAAGCGTGATCAATCAAGTAAGACCCGAAATGGTTTATCAAATCCTTCCAATGATTGCTAAGCCAGAATCCATCTTCTTGGTTGAAATTGTCTCTGTGTTTGTATATGTGGATAGCCTCATGAACGAAACTTTCATGGTAGCCAGATGGCTTGCAAAGAACCTCTGTCGTATTATTATTTTATTGTTTCCCTTCTACGTGACTTTACCGAAAGAACCAAGAATATTAATTGCAGTTGTGGAGGAGGAAACACTTCGTCTCAGCTCTTCGAGTCAACGCCTTCATTTATACGGCCCGTCCAAGAGTGCGTCAACCGAGGAGATGGAGTGATGAAATCAGTTCGCGTGCAGGTGCTGGGCGGATTGTTACTTCGCAGTGTCGTGAGTTGGTGGCGTCTTGGAGGGGGAGTCCTTAATCCAGCAGTGGATTTGGCGTAGCTGATGATGACCGAGTTGAATACTATTCAGAAATACAATGTGTCGTTCAAATGAACAATGCTGTAGTTTATCTTCTTAAGAGAAAGGTTGTAATAACACTTCGATAGCTTACTTGGCGTCATCTAAGTTGATGGAACAAGCAATGAAAATTGCCTGTGGTGCCAGCTGGAAATGCTCAGATTTATCACGTGTTGTGTACCAAGTACCGTTTATTCCTGTTGAATATGTTTTTGTCTTGCACAAATAAATGCAAGCCTCGTTAAATCGGCCATGTCAATCGTGTTTAACAAAGTCAGGGGCCGTCCATAAATGACGTCACGCACCTGGGGTGGGGGGGGTCAGACATTTGTGACGATGTGTGACGAGGGGGGGAGGGGGGTGAGAAATGTGACGTCACATCAAAATGCGCAACTTTAAATAAATATAGAATTGTTATAACAACACTAATTGTTATAACAACATTCCTACAGCATCAGAGTGCAGCGCCACATTAAATACGCACTAAAATGACAATAGTTTAAAGCGATTTGAAGAATGTTTTATTTTCAAAATGGCAATGTTTTTTTTTGGGGGGGGGGGCAGAGCTTTGTGACGTCATATTTGAGGGGGGTTCTGACTTTTTGTGACGCCGTGTGACGAGGGGGGGGGTCAAAAATCGTCCAAAATCACGTGACGTCATTTATGGATGGCCCTCAGGTTCCCGATTCTGCAATCGAACCCAGGAATTTGTCTTCTTGTGAGACAGACGTTGCTGGCACTGAGCCACCCTGTTCCTTGTCTTGCCATCATCATCATCATCATCGGGTTTATTTGACCATGCTTCACATTATTCCGGTTTGCTGAAGGCACGACAGGTGTGTGATGTGGAGGGTACCACGACTCACTCATATGTTACTCGCCACTGATGTTAACCGTTGCAATGTTACTACGCCGCCACTCCACCACAGATTGCAGTGTATAAGGAAGGCATCGCCATTTACACAATGGCAGTCAATGGACGAAACGGTTCCATATTCGGAGTTTCGCTTGACAGACAACTTTTCAGGAACGTTATCTGTTCCGTATATCGAGGGGGCCCTGGAAATGAAACTGCCCAACGCTGTGATTTTGTGACTCGCATCAGCTGTGACTTGGGACTATGGGGGGGACGTGAAGCCATGCAGACTGGTCCGAAATGTGCAGTCTATGTGGTACTGTATTTATTATTTTGTTGTTGTTCCAGTTTTCATTAAGTGGTGCTCACTAACACACATGTTGTTCCAGTCTGTAATACAGGATGTGCTCATGGTGCTATGGGCCCTCCCGTATACTGAAATTGAAATGCGTCTCAACCACCGTAACGGTATAGCTAGCTGTTGGTCAATACATCGTCCACGTCAATATGCATATTGTGTGTGTGTGTGTGCGTTCTGACACAAAAGCAGAAGATTTTGAGTTCAAATTCTGCTGGTTGGGGGGTTGACTCATCATCATCATCATCATCCCTCCCTCCGGAGTCGATACAATGAGTAACACTTTGCCGGGAAGTCAGCAGTGATTATCTTATGGAGGGAGGGGTGATGATGATGATGATGAGTTAACCCCCCCCCCCTCGGCCATAGGAATGTGGAATTCCCGCCCGCCACTTTTTCTAAGCTGTTGATAGGAAAGAGTACCAATGCCTCGATATACAATTTAGCAGGATTACTCTCTGGCACATGCGCGTGTGTTTGTACCAATGTCAAAAATACAACACAATGACGGCTGTGTGATGGGGCTAGGGGAGTCAGTGTTTTTGATGTGGGTAACCATCTGAGTTGCGGCTCTTTCCGCTGTAAATGTATTTCTCATCCTAGTCCGTCCCGTGACAAGGATACCACGGGTTGGGGTGTGGGGCCCCAAACTCCAGAAGCCTCCATCCGTTCCCCCTATCACACTCTCCTCCCCACCATCATCATCAACAGCAGCAGCAGCCAGACCAACAGCACCCCGCTAACTTGCATCCTCTTTACTCCAATTATTATTCCCCCTCCTCCTCCCAACATTTATCCCTCCCAGTTTCCTCCTCCCCTCCGCCTATCCACACTTTCGCCATCTCTCCATCAAAACATCACCGGCCAGACGAACCGCGCCCATAAATTTCGACCCTCTCTCCCTTCCCACCCACTCTCCCCTCCATTGTCTCTCTCCCGTTCTCCACCACCACCTCCTCCTCCTCTCACGCTCCATCATCGTCAGCGTCAGAAGCAGCGGCCAGAGGGAGGCGAGCCCGCTAACTTTGCCCTCATCGCCACGGCCGCTTGTGGTGGACAACATCACAAGCGGTCTAGCAGCTACGCAGCCCGCGCAGCGAACATCCACAACAATCACTGCTGCGTCAATAGTTGCAGATAGCCCGGTGGCATTTGCTGGACTATTATCATCACCAGTGGATTTTTGTTTGTTTGTTACCAAGCTCGTTATTTTTTTTTATTCTCGAACGCGCATTTACGCATTTTATATATATGTGCTGTGGTATGTATGTTGAACTTCTTTCACGCAGTACGTAGCCAACCGAGCTAATAGGAGTTGCGTATAAAACATCATACACGTGCCCATTGAGTATTCGCGTTGGCATACGAAAGAGAGACACAGAGCGCGCCTAATAAAACGTGGGCATGGCCAACTCCCTGCTCTTCGGCCAGTGCTCTGCCTACGTGCTGGCAATATTCTTCGCCTCCTTCGTGCTCGTGCCTCTGGCACAAAACGGCAACGACTTCAAGGGCCGATGTCTCCTCTACACACGGGGCTCCTGGCAGCGTCCCAACGGCACGCAGCTTGCACGGCAACGGCTACCACCGCCACCGACGGCTTCTCTCATCATGCGGAAGAGATCGGAAGACACCGAACCGACGGAGCAGCCGGAGCAAAAGCAGCAGGATCGTGATGACTACCACGTGGATTACTTTATCGATGGAGTGGCTGAGGCTAAGGCAGGAGGAGTGAGACCCTTCGCTCGTGCACTCCCGCCCCTGACCTCCCAGGCCGAGTGGGACACTGGTGAGGCGAGCTTCGTGGTGGCCGTGTGGGGAGCCCCTTCTGCCTGTCAGTTCGCGACGTTCACCGGCATCGTGTCGCTCCTGCTCGCCGCCGTGCAGGCGTGGAGGACCATCTTCTACCAATGCAAGGGCCACGACGAGTGAGTAAAGGGGGTGGGGGGAGGGTGGCAGCTGCTGCTGTGCCACATTGCGCGCGGGTTGTTCCAACAATTTGCGCTCTCGTGCCATCGTGCGCCTCCCGTGTCTCTGCTGGCCGCCCCTGATTGAGCGCAGCGGCGGAAATTCCACGTTACGGTGTTTATTGTTGTCGTTGTCACAGTATTATAATAGCAGGGCTCAGTTCTAGACTGCATAGGACAACTACTTATAGATGGTATATTTTTTCTTATTGTATAAGATTATTATTGTTAACGTTGTAAAAGTGTTATTAACATGACGGCGCTTTTTAGTTGGCAGATTTGTGCCAGTAAGGCACGCCACGTGTTCTTTTCAGCATTAATGAAATAAAATGACTCGTGACTTGCTAGAAAAAAACGTGGAAAGTGGTACCTATCTACAGACTTTGTTATGTAGTATTTTTTTATTACTTTAGTTTAAATACATGCTAATTTTGATTCATATGTGTTTTTTCTGACTTTATGTGAACGAAAAGACACAAATTCGCCCATTTTCTCATTGAAAAATAGGTAAATTTCAAAATATCACTCTCCTGGTCACAAAAGCAAAGTTTGTGGGGAATAATAGTCATTTTCTATACTTTTTAGGCATAAGCAATTACGAAATAACACTTACTACCCAGGAACCAAAATTATGTTACATAAATTAATCTATGCCTCGAGTTTCCTGGCTGGCTGCTGTCCACCCCAACAATAACTGTTGTTAGTGGCTGCCAAAGAAAATAGCTGGGTAACTGGCTACATGGGCAGGTATGGCAGCACATCACACGACTACGGTATTAATAATATATCATGATGATCTACACCTCGAGTTTCCTGGCTGCCTGCTGGCTGGGCTCCTGTCCACCTCAACAATGACTTTGTTGTTAGTGACTGCTGCGAGCCATTGCCACCGAAACTATCTGGGTAACTGGCTTCACGGGATTTTCTGTGGAACAAATAAACATTGCATTGCATTGGAACGGCAGAAGGAGACGTTAATAAGACGTAACAAGCATAGCAATAATAATAGATAGCCACACCGAGAAGGTGGGAGTAACGAATACAAAATACTAACCACGGTTCATTTCGAATCGCTCACACTTTTACATTTGTCCTATTATTATACCAGAATATTTTTAAAGCGTAGAGAATATCAAACAAAAATAACCTCACGATAAATATTATCTTGGAATTTCAGTTCGTAAAAATGTTTTATTATTTTTTTGTGCTCGAACACAGGAGGATTGCGAGAAGAGTGAAACTCGTAGTTATCTCTTATTGTCCGTTGCAGAGGAACGGGTTCGTTACAAATCTTGACTGAAAGCTTTCGTGACTGCAGGAATTCATATTATTTGGGTCTTTCGCTAAAGTCACGTAGATAGGTTGAATGAAAATAACAAAAAAAAACTACGACGTTTCGATCACAACACAATGACGGTCAACTTGTGTTGTGATCAAAACGTCGTAGTTTTTTGTTATTTTCTTTCAACCTATCTACGTGATCTTTGGGTCTTTCGGTAAAGCCACGTAGATAGAAAAAAGAATACAAATAAAAATAATAATATCACGACGTTTCGATCGCAACACAAGCAATCGTCATCATTTTTTCACCTGATGACGATTGCTTGTGTTGCGATCGAAACGTCGTTATATTGTTATTTTTTTCTATCTACGTGGCTTTACCGAAAGACCCAAAGAATATGAATTCCTGCAGTCACGAAAGCTTTAAATCAAGATCTATCTACGTGACTTTACCGAAAGACCCAAACAATATGGTTCTCTACAGTTCATGTAACTTTATTGACTCTGGCTACAAGCTATCCTGGGCGTCCCATTATCCGGAAAATGTGGCACAAATTGAAATTTGGCTGCACTTGTAAAGCACAACCACATGATGCCAATATTTTCCAAGTCACTGCACTTGAGAAACACAAAGACTGGCACACAGATGCATATTAATAGTAGCGGAGCTAACATCTATAACTTCATGCGATATCAATCATGGCAAATATAATTTTCATGTGACTAGCCTGGAGCTGATTAGACACAACATTGTGAAATTTTACCAGGACCTCTGAACATACATTGTGTGTGCTTCAAGGCACTTAAAGTTGCAAAATATCAAAATTCATAACCTCTGAAACTTTCATTTAATGTTTTTCTCCCATACTCTTTGGTTCTTTCGGTAATATCACGTAGGTATAACATAAAATAAATCACGACGTTTCGGGCGCAACACAAGCGTCCATCATCAGGTGGGATGTATGTTTAATTGCCATACCACAGTAGATATTCCAAATTAACCATTCAAAGAGTCCCAGATGTCACGTGCCACATGGGATCAAAAGACAAATGTGTTGACATTTGGAAGTAACGGGGTTGTAATGCATTCTGCTGGCTGCTATGTGTTTTTTTTTTATGAATGTCAGTCTGTACATGTGTTTAGTTCACTATGATTATTTTTTCCTGCTATAAATTTTCCACGTGAAAGGCCACTTCGTTGAGCTATCATTTGTGGACGGGTTGCTTCTGAAAAATAAGCTAATAGTTCAGTGGGCTTTACCTGGTACTATAAAAAAATTGTAGTTTTATTTGTATACTTTTAAGTGATTTGTTTATCTTTCCTATACTATGCACTCCAATCATGTGTTTGTATTGTTTGATGTTGCATCGTTCTTACCTGTTCCTACTGGACATATGTGAAAAAGAGCTTTATAGCTCATCGTATTCCACCAGTATAAATACATATTTAGATTATGATTCTGTTTGTGTGTACTGTACACAAAATGCAGTTCACATCAATGGCATTTAATTGTTGGGGTTTGAAACGAGGTGTACCCAGAGAAAAACCTGAATACAAGGGGATAGTAGTCAGAGGGGCTCACAAACCAATTTTCTGACCAGCCTCGTCCACCAACCCTTGCCTGCCACATTGCTGGATTGTGAGCACGTGCCACCCAGTGCCGGATTAAGCTCGTGCGGGGCCTGTAGCATGATGTTATAAAGGAGCCCTACATTTTTAAAGACACATACATATTAAAACACACAATTTAAACTTCCATAGTAAGTAATTGTATTTTTTCATTTGCTATACAGCCAAATAATACGACAAATCGCTAACCTTAAACACCCAGTCGTTCATAAAAGTTGATGGCAGTATGGTACTTTAGTAATAGAGCAAGTGCAGAATCACTGAACCAGAATTGATAGCTTGAAAGCATTTAGTACGGGTGCCCTTGAAAGTGCGAGGCCCGTAGCTACTACATGTGTAGCTACTTTTGCTTCTAGGATAATCCGACACTGGTGCCACCTCAACTGGCTTGAGCATGTGTGCACTTAGTCCACCTAGCCTGGCCACAACAGCTGTGGTGACGTCACCACCGCCACTTTCGTAGCAAATCCGCGGCTGTTGTTGTAGCTGCATGTATATGGAGGAGGCTCGGGAAGGACGCTACTGGGCAGTTGGAGGCAGTCGCCCAACAACAACGGAAGGCGGAGGAGCGACGCTCACAACAACGAGCGGAGCGCCGGGTGGCTAAAGCACAGCAGGTTGCCACAGTTGGGGGCACAGGTGGTGCATCAGGTGATGCATCAGCCAGTCATCTCAGTCATCTCAGTCAGTCGACCCGTGGCACCTACTGGGTCTGCCCCGTGACCTCCTGCCAGCGGGCGTTCGACACTTCACGTGGCCTCAAGGTGCACATGGCCTGGCACAAGCGTCGTGGTGACGTCACCGCCACTTAGTGGCGATTGGCGGTTGTTGTTGTTGTTGTGTGTTCGCAGCACCCTCTTCGCGGCATTTATCAACCTGGTGGGCAGCGGCCTGGTGGCGATGATGACGTTCGTGGCAAGCACGGTGGTGAGCGCGGGTTTCAACGTCTGGTGCAACAGCATCGCCATTCCGGGCGACAAGCCTGACAGGTGTGAGGCCACACGAGAAAAAACAAAATCGACGCAAACAAAACAAAATATGACCTACCAGGGTACAGCGTGTGCCACACAGAGTGCCAGTCTGGAATAAAAAAGAATAAATTGTTGTACCGTACGCCTATACTTCCACGTCTTTACTCCCCGTCTTCACCGAAACCACACTTATCAGCGTGGTGAAGTGTTGTGAAACAACCTCCATGACCGGCACGGTGTGAGCAGGCCCTCATTCGGCAGTGGATTGGCCAAAGAGCAACAAAATACGGCAGAAATCCAAATAATCCACGAATCTTTGTATTTCGCGGAAGTGAACAATGAATAAACCCCATAATGCTTACCTGCTAATTATAAAAGATTATGAACTGCTTGTATCTCTGGCTCCTGGGTGTAAGTCCAGTGTGCTAACCGTTATACTACACACTGCAGGCCCCTAATTCCCTCCCAAACCCTAGTGTGAGACACGGCATTATCTGCTCACGATCTTTCGAGGAAACGCCGTTTATCCTTGCAAATTGCTGTTGATGAGCATTAACCACAATGCCCAGGACTCGTGTTGATGAGAATACCCGTGTTTTCAGCCGACGTCATGTAACGTGCATTGAATTTGTGTTTGTCTACAGCTGTGAGGAGGCTCAGGAAATGAACCTCAATATGGATGTCATTACAACTTCCTTCTACACGCACTTCGGGGTAATCCAGGTACAGGATTTTCTAAGACAAAGTAATTGATTTTCGGGATTTATTACACGTAACGATGCTTTCAGCGGATGTGTAGTGTTTATAATGACGAATAAACTTCTTATGAGGCACACTCTGTTTATTGTAATTCTTCTCTTACACAGTCCTTAACACACAGAGGGGTATACGGTCCCCTCACCCGATACCCTAAGAAGGTACAGCCTCTGGACTTAGCGGGACCTACACACAGGTCTACCGCTAGAGTCCTCCGGCTGGGAGCTAGGGGAGGCTATCTGACCCACCGCTGGCCCGGCGGGTCTTGACCACTGGATACGCCAAGCCTTAGCCCTCAGAAGGGCTGGAAGGCTGGGTCCAGGGTCCTGTCTATCTTCAGCCCGGGCTTCGGTTTTCGTGTAGGGAGAGAACTCCCCGCACTCTGCGCACTCACCCTTCTTATACCCGTTTGTGGTCAGGTCTAACCAATCCCACATTCCCACGTGGAACTGTCTGATTGGTTCTTACCAGCTGTGGCTACGATCCACTTCACCTCATCTGACCCCTACCGTTAGTCACACAGAGGTAACGCTGCACTGCCCCTTTGATACCTAGTGGCAATGAAGGTTACTGAACAGTGAGTAGTTAGCACCTCTACAGATGCAAGAAGCTGCCACGTGTGGAGGTTAAATGGAAGTTCCAATACCTGTCCTCATACTGGTTTAGAACCGTGGCTATTGAGCTGGGAAAAACAAAATCAATATTGCAGGATTATTGTCTTTTATATTGTAAACTGGCCTACTTCATTCTCATATCACAAACGAAGACAATTGTTTCATCTGGTTGCAATTTGAAACGTAGCAAAGCCTCTACTAATTGCACCAAAAGTGAGACTGCACCACCGTATATGTTATTCATCACCGAGATTCGCAATAGATTGTTGGGTTAGGCCACCTACCGGTCTGGCCAAACGTACACCGATGAAAGCCCTCCTCCACTCGACATGCACCCTAACAGCTCAAAATGTCACGCGGCATTACAAATAACGTATGTTTGTTGAACTTCTTTCACACCGTACGTAGCCAACCGTGCTAATTGAAGGTCCAAGCATTTACAAGGATTTATAAGGCACCAATCATAATTGTTTCGGCTCCCTCACAGGAAAAAATGCAAAGTGGGGTTTTAAGAGTCGCAGAACAATTCCCACAACCACCATTAGAAATTAGACAGTTAACATATTATTTTTATTAACTAATCTTAAAAGTATAGATAACAAAGGGAATTGTTTGTATGCGAATGGATTTATGAGGAACAATAATAATAAATTGCCCTTTTGTTTCTGCGTACAAAATGGCTGCACGTTTATCACAGTCCGTTTACGCGTAGCTTTTAGAAACGCACGTCAGCTGACATCAGCAGGACCAAGTCTCCAGTCCCGCTCACATTCATGTCAGCTGCACACACTTACCGTGTGCGTTATGGGAAAAGACACTTCCGATACGATAATGTGTTTAAACCCAGTGAGTTTGTTACCGTATGTTTTAAAAGGAGGGTGCAATCGACGCAATATTGATTTTAGGAGTCGCACATCTGTCCTCGTGTGTGCCTAAAAAGCACGGTGACCTGAGAGTGGCCGCATATTGATGCATTTGAGATGATGGCCCATAACACCATCGAAAACAGTTGAGTGATTTTAAATATTCATGGATTCACAGAAGGGGGTCCAGTGCCCACAGCTGAATGCTTTTAAGTTACTATCTAACAAAGGATGTCATGTCTACGCAAAAAATAACAATAATGTGACGAGGTGGAATGTAACATTTTGGTCTTTCTATGTAAAAAGATGTGCTAACCTTCACCTTGACTTTTCTAAAGCGATTATAATCGCAGTATTAACGTGGTGCTTACAGTCAGACTCCCTACAGTGACGGTGTGCATGCAATAATTGTAGCCAATTTCAACATTCAATTGCTTGAAATAAACAGTTCAGCCGATTTATGACCAGAGAGGTCATTTGAAATAAAACCTGGCCCCTGTCATGGGAATGTCGAATTTCCACCACTTTCTTAGGGATGACAATGAAGATGACCATCACACCTTTGTTTTTTTTTGTTTTAACAGAGAGACTGGACGTGACTTGACCTCTACTCTCTCAACCCCTCCTGGATGTTTAACCTGCGATAGTCAAGCAGTTTATGGGTGGAGTCCAGCAGCCAACTACATTATATCTTCACCCTTTATGTATTTTGAACTTCTTTCACACCGTTGTAGCCAACTGCTCTAATCGGAGGTGTGGGTGAAGGACAACAGATAAAACACAAAAAGCAGTTCTAAATAAATGAGTTTTCAATCTCGATGATTTAAAAGTGCGTAGCTCCAGTGGCTTCCTAATATTGGACGGAAGAGCATTCCAGACGGCCGCAGAAGCGCATCTGAATGCGCTCGATGCAATGACCAGCTTTGTTCGATGGTTAGCCAAAAGCTGCTGCAGGGATGACCAAAGTTCGCGTGATGATTTTTGCTCCTTGACGAGATCCACAAGCTATTGTGGTTCACCGTTAACCATAACCAACTAGCCAACTAGCCACGAGCACTAGTCCTCACACTGCCCTGAACCCCACCCTTAACCCCACATTTAGTACCTCTCAGGGCACCTGCTCGTTATTTGTTCACCTCTCCATTGTTGGTGTTTGCAGCGCCCATCCCTCGTCAGTCCCCAGGAGAGAGTGGGCACGGTCGGTCGACTACTCTTGTTTTTTTATCTAAAGCTTCCGTGACTGCAGTAATTCATATTCTTAACTCTTTCGGTAAATTCACGTTGAAGGGAAACAATATATATTTTATTATTTTATTGTTTCCCTTCAACGTGACTTTACCGAAAGAGCTAAGAATATACTCTTGTTTTATTTTACCGGGTAAAGCCCACTGAGCTACACGGCTCTCTTTCAGAAGCCACCTGGCCACAAGCGACAGCTCAACGAAAGTGGCTCATTCGTCACGTGGACATTCTATAGTCAGGCAAATACTCTCAACTAACAGCCCTTCTGCCCCACAGTTCGGGCTGTGGTGCGCGTGGCTCACGTGGGTGGCCCTGGCTGGTCTCGCCTTCGCCAAGGTCTACCGCAGCCACCGGCAGAGCGACCTCCTGCACAGCCTGGTGCGCGAGAAGGAGCTCCTGATGAGCCGAGCGGTGACGAGAGGCGGCGCAGGGCCCACCTTGCCCGAGCGACACCTGGCGGCTCAGGCGGGCGACAAGCAACCCAGCGTGTTCATCTGAGGAGCGCCGCCGTGGGACGCAAACGCCTGCGCTTTGCTGCCTGCTAACGTTCCTAAAACGTGTGTGTCTGTGTGGAATGATGACGATCATGATGATGATGATAATAATCACTTAATTAATTCGATATATTCGAGTCATTATAAAGCAAGGCTATCATGAGGGCAGCATGTTTCATGGATGGATGTACTGTAGTCTGCCAGTGAGGGGGCAATGTTGATAGTTTTACCAAATTAGGCGATTTGGTAATATTAAAAAATGTGGACTACGCGCATCGATTCATTGATTAAATTACATTATTGCGCTCGTGATGCAGGCATCGAATTGTGCGTTCAAGAGTCGATAATTGATCATTCATCATGAATTGATATTTGATGAGAATCGATCATTGTTCAATTCGTCTACCATGTGGTGGGTTCACGTGATCCCTGCTATGACGAGAGGCCTCTACAATCACCACAACCGAAATTAAAAAATTGAATTGGCTGTCAGGTGGGGGAGGGTTTTACGACACATTTTACTTACATGATGGGACCAAAAATATTAATTAATCATCATATTGTGCCTATTCTCTCAGGAGCACAATAATATAAGGCTTTGAAATAAGCCTTTTTGTTTGGTTAAGTGTGATTTTTATTTTTTGCATCTTGTTTTCAAAATTGTTTTACCGCTGCTTGCATATATGAGCACAGCACAGTGCCGAAGAATAGTAGGTCATAGCAGGCACCTATCTGCTGTGATATGTAGTTTAGAAACGTGTTCGTTAACAACAAAAACGTGGAACAGGAAGTAAAAAGCGTGTCTACCGTGGACAAATGCATGCCTATAATTACATTCAGAGAGACAGATGAACACGTGGATTAGTGAACATACACAGGTTATATTGACATGCATTCAAACTGTCAAGGAAAGTGAGTGGGTTTTAGGCAGGATGTGTTTTTAAGAGAGATGATGGCTGACGATCAAGAATATTAACAGTGGCATACAAGGAATGGAATATATCTGGGAGGAAGGACATATGCCAAGGAGGTTTGTTCGTTTCTCAATCCGCTTGTCCTGGTGAGGGTCGCGGTGGCAGTGTGTTGAGTAGTGGTGGTCCACACCTCCCATTCCCTGGCGCCGGACTCCAGCTCTTCCTGGGGAATTCCCAGGCGTTCCCAGGCCAGCCGAGTGACATCATCCTGCCAGAGTATCCTGGACTGGCCACGGCGTCTTTGCCCAGTGGAACGTGCCCGGTAGAGCTCCAGGGAGAGTCTACCTGGGGGCCATCCTTACCAGGTGCCCGAATCACCTCAACTGGCTCCTCTCGATTTCTGGAGGAGCAGCAGCGGCACGACTCTCCCGGATTACCGAGCTCCTCACCCGATTACGGAGAGTGAGCCCGGCAACCCTGCGGAGAAACCTAATTTCGGCCCCTTGGAGCAATAAAATCATATGGTGTGCAGGTGTTGGGTGGATTATTATATCGCAGGATCACAAGAGAGATGGTGGTGGTTTCGGGAGGGTTCATTCAGCAGTGGATTGACCGTGGCTGATAGAGAAGATGATAACAGTGCTTTATATAGTTTACGTAACAAAAAGACTGCTTGAATAGTTTACGGACCACTTCTGTGCTGACAGCTTATGATTGACGCCGTTTCATTGCAATACGCAGGCTTGCTTCGCGGGTGGATCGTCTCCGCATCGATGGCGCTGTAATACGATAAAATCGGACATGCGACCAACTCAACGGATCAGCTCTCAAGCCGCGATCGGCCATTACCGATCGTCGATTTCCCCCCGCAGTCCGACAAAGCGCTGTTGCTGAAAACATTCCGCTATGTTAATTGGCCAACACAATCGGGCGACTGAAAGCTGGCGACCATTCCATGACGGACACCATCGCTCTCTGATGCGTTCTCGTGTGGTGCCGCGCGTCTGCCCCGGCGCGCTGACCGACGCGTTGTTTTTTTCACTCTTCGCGCGCATGGGGCCGAAACGTCAGACATCGTGCCGAACGGACGCGCGGAAACCTGTACGCAGCAGGAGTGTCGCACGCACTGCGCAGACGACAAACAGTTGAAATAAAAATCTAACATCGTTCTTATTCGGTTAAGTGCCCATTTGGAATCTGTTATTGTTTCATTTGTACAGTGGGTACTGGCGTTGTCGGTGCAGGCTTTTTGACTTTGGATGAGATTTCGAGCCGCTTTCTTTGCCTGAGGTCTCCTTTGAGAGCACGCACTAAATGTACCGGGCAGAGTGGAGGCTGTGGCGGCTATTGCGAGATACGGCAAGGAATCTGAAGCCGTTTTTATTCGTAAAAAAAAAAATTGAGGACACAGGGATGCTTCATTGCGAGCACTCACCACATTAAGAAACATGTCTTTAGAGTATTTGGCTGACACCAATTTCCACGTGATAAGCCACCTCGTTGAGCAATCATTTGTAGCTAGTTCGCTTCTGCAAAGAGCTTAATAGCTCAGTGGGCTTTACCTGGTAAACTAAAATAATATTTGCGTTTAAATAGTTTGGTTAAGTCACTGCAAGCGGCGTTTTAAGTGTAGCATCCTTCATTCTCGTGTTCGGCAGCAGTTGGGTTGTAGCCCCGTGAACACGACCCGTAAAATAAAAAATATAATATCAGTCGCAAATTGCACTGCGGGAGTTGTGGTCCATGGCGTGAAGCAACTTGTAGGCGCTGTTAGAAAGAAGGCAAGCTATGTACACTTCTTCCCGAGGAATGTCAGCCCTGTCATTCGTTCGGGGTGGCAAGCAAAGTGTTAAACTTCGCGTAATTCGTTACGTCGTGCAAGCGTTTTAAATGAAACTGGAAGATAAATGACACAGTCTTGGACTATTTAAAAAAAAGTGACAGCATGAAGTAGACTGTATGCATGTGGCTGTATCTTTTTTTAGAATAAATATCGTGAACACATTGTCCTTTGCAGGGTCTCACACTTCAGGTGGAACAGTCACAGCTATCTTGCTGTGACTGTTCCACCTGAAGACGGAAGCTTGTGTTGCCTCCGAAACGTCGTGATTTAATTGTTTTCTTTTATTTGAACTTATTTTATTTTACCTACGTGACTTTACCGAAAAAAAACAAAGAGTATGAATCTTTGCAGTCACGAAAGCTTCAAATCTAGAGTCAACAACGTAACCCAACTGCTGTATAACGCTGCTTTGCATTACAGTAGAAGCTGGGTATGAGAGGCACATTTTACAAACTCAGTTATAATATAAGCAAAACTGTCCTTTGCATTGGTTGGGGGAGAAGGTGAAGGATAGCTACTGATACAAGCACTCTACTCCGGATATAAGCACGTGTGCTGGCTCCCAAGGGGGTGTGCTTATACCCAGCTACCACTTGATGTCATAAGTGTCTTATTTTTAAAGTGTAACATTTATTGACTTTATTTTAATCGTGAGGATTGTCAGGCAGGTGATAACTTCCCTGCTTGTTACTGAAATGCCGAAATATATTTTAATGGCCAAAGCATGCATTTCCTCTTTTAAGCCGTGTTACCAAGTATCGTGCTTATGACATAATTACGTTGTGCGATGTACCTACGTGGCTATGTACTTGTCGTAATTTAGCACGACACTTAATAGTTTGACGGTATTAAAATAATTTTCATCGGTCATATTACTGTATTATATTATAGACCTTAAACTAGCAAAGTGCAGTGCAGTCTCGCTTTAGACTTGCCAAGTGTGAGCTTCTTTTAGGTTTTTTTAAGACTAACGATTAAAAATCACCGCATGCCATAAGAATTAAGTTTGCCTTTTAGAAGCTATCGTTCTTGACTCTGTCTCCGTTTGGAATGCAATGAGGGTCACTGTCATGCCGATTAAAACAATAACAAAACTGCACAAATGGTGGCGTTGTGTTTGATGTGTGTTAAAAGTTATGGAAATGGGAAATTCAATGGAGGTTAAACATCGCAACGATCGCCCTCCCTCGCGATGTGAACTCCCTCGCCTAGGACGCAAGGGGTTCGTGGGTTCGATCTCGATCCTGAATTTGCATCTCTCTCTCTCCGTGGTCGCGTGGATTTTTCACTGAGTCCTCCGTTTGTTTCCCTCCACATTTCGAAACGTGCGGTTAAAGAGTAATTTGGCTGCTATACATTTCCACGTGATAAGCCAACTTCGTTGAGCTATCATTTGTGGCCAGCTCGCTTATGACAAAACGATCTGTACAGCTCAGTGGGCCTTACCTGGTAAAATAAAAGAATGTGTTTGAATTTTAGTGTAGATTAATGACCCAGGTCACACTCTTGCAAATGAGACTCATCCTGGTCTAGTGAGGTCTCACCTTCGTAATAAGCAAAATACGCTTCAAACTGAGAGTGGGTGGGGAGGGGGAGAGATACTCGTGACTAATGTCATGGACAGAGATGCATGGAAAGCCATTCTCGCTGACTTCTTTGAGAAAGGACATGGCACGTACAGACGGCTCGTTAATTACAGTGCCTATTTAGGAACAAAAAGAGTGTTTTAATACCTTTTAGAATTAGCCCTGATTCGAATCAAACTTAATTGCCTTTGTTCTGATTGACTTAGCAATACAGGCTGAACAAATGTAACCACCATGGGCATTCACACTATTATGCCTACCGACGCTGTCAGCCTGGCATCACTACCCCGGACATCAAAAAAGTATCGCCAGGCAACGTTCCCAAGGTATTCATTCTACCGGCATATACCTGCTGCCCATATGCTTGAATCATTTACCTTATGCCAGTGGAGTACTGGAGTCTCAAATATACCTGAGAGCACGTGGCTCCAACGGGGGAACGAACGCACGGCCGCGGGCAACATCAGCTGCTAAGATGATGCTAAGATGATGATGAGACTGCGAGGAGCCGGGACTCTTGCATCAGGGGTCGGAAGAACCACGGGCAAAGCCTCAGAGAGTGGGGGGGGGGGGCATCTCTACACCAGGCCCAGAACACTCATTACACAATAACTTACTGAACTCGCAAAGGAGCATAAACCATCACGCGAGCTCCGGTCATCCTCGCAGAGGCTTTTGGCTCAACCATCGAACAAATACGGCGGTCACCGCATCGCGCGCTTTCAGATGCGCTTCTGCGGCCGTCTGGAACGCTCTTCCTGCCGATATTAGGAAGCCACCGGAGCTATGCGCTTTTAAATGTAAATTGACAAACTCGTTTCTTTAGAACTACTTTTGTGTGTTTAGTTTGTTGTCCTTCCCCCGCACCTCCGATTAGCGCGGTTACGCTACGTACGTCGCCAAAGAAGTTCAACGCGCCTCAACCGAGGCGTCTTTGACTTCAACATTGCAGATAGTTTTAACAGAGAGGCAAATTACCATTTTTTATTAATATAGTGTTAATAATAAAATGATAAGACAGTAATAGTCCTTTGCAATCAACTGCTGAGTGAAGGCCTCTCCCCACGTCGTGTCAATTATGTGGAGTTGTTCGACCATACTTCACCACGCAGGTCAGTGTGGCCAGGAATGAAACGAGATTAATTCCGTATACAACAAATAGTGCTACTAACTTCACCCATAATGAGCGTATCGGAAACAAAACCAACTGTACAGTACTGATTATGGTACCATTCAAAATGTTTCGTTTCTTATAAACATGGGGAAAACTGCTCCGCTAAATCTCACCAATAGGTGGGAGTACAGGGCAAAACAAGATCAATGATCTTTGGAATCGCTCAACAAAACCAGTTCCTCTCCAACAATATTGTCCAGCCTCGGACTTCAACATCTCTCCCACCCGCACGATATCTCCCCCTGTTGCCCACCCTATGATTTCCTTACTTGTCCTAGGGATAAACACGGACAAGTTCGCTCTTTCGGCATGCAAAGGTGTGTTGGTTCATGTAGCCCAACATGTCCAGCCACAGCATGGGGCCCTGATGACAATTACATTTGAGTTCCAAATGTGTTTATCACGCTCTGCCTTAACTCAGTGTTTCCGTTGTTCCTCGTGTACCGTGGAGCGTTGCCCTCGGTTCTACACCTTCGAATGTTGAAGCGCGTAGCCTCGTGTTGATTTTTTTTTTTATAATTCTTGCCGTTCTGAATTTGCATTTACTGGCTAACGATGTGAGATATATCCGAAGGTACCCCGCGGGTCTCTCTTGTAAAGCAGCCTATGGCTGAACGTTACCCACCCGCGTCACAAAGTCAAACTGAGACGTGAGCTGAGGTTTTGTTTTTACCTCTGGGAAGAAACCAGAGAACCCAGAAGCCCCCATGCAGAACAAGGGAAGAACACACAAACTCCACGAAGAAAGACATCCGAGTCAGGAATCGAACCCAGGGTTCTCGCTGTGAGCCACAGGTGTTACCACTTCGCCATCCTGCCACTCACTTAACGCTTCCTATTTGCGTTCGCTTCGTAATCCATGTGTCTGTCGGTCTACTTGCAAAACCGTGCTAATTTGCGAACGTGATTTTATCTTAGTCTGTCTGTTACAATACATCTATATTTAAAAAAATTACAAAGCGTACATTAAACCGCACTGAAAAGATTCGTACATGCCGTATGGAGTGTAGTGCGTTGAAGTTTCCCTCTGCCACGTCTCGTGATGGTAGCGTAGCAATGCCGTGCACCCTGAGAAAACACCACTCACGCTCTGAAATGCCACTCTTGTCATTTTTTTGAAGCCACGCAATTTGCTGCGGTTATGATCGCCATCTCACGCGCGAGTGGGAATCTTGAGAGTCGAGCGGCAAGCTGTCGTGTTCTCTCCGTTCCATCCATTCTCCACATTCATTCTCTCGCATTCATTCACCCGCATTCATTCACCCGCATTCCCCTCTATTCGTAGGACCGGGAACCCACCGGGATTGGCTGGTTTACTCAACGGCTAATCCTCACCCTCACCCCAGCCAGCGACTGGAGTGAGGGTCAGGATTTTCTCATTGTCACTGCATGTGGAGAGGATTCGTGGCCTCTTAGGCCTCCAAGTTGGCATTCAGCCACTGGACTTATCGCTGCCATGCACAAGGATATAATCGTTCCGTGAACCTGACACCTTGATAATCCCACCGATGTCAAGGACTGCTTCTAACCAGATTGACTCCTTCCTCTTAACCTGTTCTGTGTTCGACTGTCCTGTTTCAGGCAGTGCCTAATTTCAGTTCGAAACGGTTCTGTAATTTTTTTTAAACGAAACATTCATTTTTTTTTATTTTACCAGATAAGGCCCACTGATCAGAAGCGAACTGGCCACAAATGATCGCTCAACGAAGTGGCTTCTCGCGTGGAAATGTATAGCAGCCAAATATTCTAAACGCACGTTGATTCTAAATGTGCAGGGATAAACCGGAGGACCCGGAGAAAAATCCACGCAACCACGGGGAGAACACGCAAACTCTAAATATACAGCAGGAGTCAGGGTCGGGATCGAACCCACGACCTTTTGTATACCAACCGAGGTAGTTAGCGTCTCGCCACCGTGGCATAATTGTTTTGGTCTCACCGCCACATCGATCTCGCCCTACTATGTTGTCCACCGTGATGCTTCGGTGGTGTCTGCGGCGGTGAGCAAAAACGTGGGTTACCGTATTATAGAGCCATCGGAGGCAATATAAGAGGATTATTACGGATAAAAAAAAATCACAACAACAAAACGTGTTACGAGATCGAGTAAATAATTTGGTGATGCTGCTCTGTTGGCAGTGGTACCCATAGTTCCATTTATTTGGTATAGCCTGTGAGCCATTCGGCTCTTGAATCGGGTGCAACCGCAACAAACAAAAAACAAAAACATGAACAAGAAAACATCTTAAAGTGACTATGTGACTGTGCAAACAAAAAATCCAGGAAAAAAAACATCAACATTTTCCTGAAATAGCACCGTACACCAACGCTGTGTGCAAAAATCCCAGTGGGATGCAAGTCAAACAACAACAACCACAAGACAACTAAGATTAAGGCCATCAGTCTAACTCCGTACTACAATAAACATGGCCAAGCACAAATAACAAACAATTACCAAACAGAAGATGCAACACGTTCGTCAATCACAATGTGGCCTTATACACGACATATATGATGGGCGACGCGTTAGACAATGGCCCTTCTTTACGGCACACAGAGAGGCCAGAGAGGTAGAATTGTTCATCTAGAGATGGTTCTTAGGTGGTAACCCACATTATAAGTTATTCGAGTCACTCTCTCACTGTCGCTCAGTCGCTCCCTTGGTCAATCTTTCATCGCTACTACCACGTTCACAGTTCTAATGAACTTCACGTGCCGATACCTCCGCCAGCGTCAAGGACTCGTTCTACCAGATTATTCATCCGTACTGTGTTCAACCACCACAGGGCAAGGCTAAACATCTCCCTCATCATTCTTTCCCCGCACTGTTTTGACTTTGGATCTCTCTCATCGGTCTATTTTGCTCGTTCCTCTCACCTCCTCATAAACTTACTCAAATAAAGAACCAAGTTAATGCTTGCATCAAAATGTAAATTATTTTCATGCGCACTATTTAATGCTCGTATCATGAGCTTAATAATTGATCTAAAGTGTGTGTGGGGGGGGGGGGGGAGCGGTGGCGCAACGGTTAGCGCCCTGCTCTAAGAATCCAGCGATCCAAAAGCTTTAATCCTGGCCACGCCAGACATCAATGCCAAGTGATATCTGAACCAGTCACGTGCCTCCTACCTTCACCAAACCGCACTGACCAGCTTGAAGAAGCATTGTAAGGCAACGCTGCTACCAATACCAGAATCAGAATCTTTATTTAGACCGGAGGAATCCGATGAGCATAGGGGAGGCATTAATCCAGCAGTGGATTAACAATGGGTTTAAATGTACTTCATTATTATTACAGTATTATTATTCTTAGCTTCGGCCTTGGTGGCATCTTTATTTTGATTATCGTTAAAAAATTTCCAACTTCAGTTGCATTGGAAAGTGAAATCGCCTGTATATATCGAGTTTGCTTGTCCTTCCCGTGGTCGCGTGGATTTTTCTACGGGTCCTCCGGTTTTTTCCTCCATATTTGGAAACACGCTTTTAGAGTATTTGGCTGCTATAAATTTCCACGTGATAAACCACTTCGTTGAGCTATCATTTGTGGCCAGGTCGCTTCTGAAAAAGAGCTATATAGCTCAGTGGCCTTTAACTGGTAAACTAAAAAAATATAGTAGAATCGTTCATCTAGAGATGGTTCTTAGGTGGATAAACTTTTGGACACGGACCGTGTTGAATGGTCAGCGTGCGTTGAGAAGAGAAGGGACCGGGAGTCCTGGAATTGCCTGGTCCCTGGAGGAGGGTGGGGTGGGGGAAGAGGAGGATGGGATGGAGCAGCTGCTGGAGTTCCTCTGCTGGAACAAGAGGAGTCTTTGTTGGATCTTGCCCCAGGGAGGAGCGCCTGTGGTCAGGACCCCCAGTCGCACCTGCCACGGAGTGGTAACGCCGCAGGCTTGCGTGTCAGCCACATCACTGCTACACCATGCCAAACATAATTATGCCATCGCTGCAACATCGCGTGAGCCATCACTAACATCGCGCTGCGTCGTTTGTAACATCAAGTGAAACGGCGTTTCTTTCCCCAAGCCCCTACAATGATGACCGGCGTTAAATCTTATCTATCACAACTCTCACGGTCTTGTTTGTTGCTGGCTGCTTGGCGTTTTGAGCCTTTGGGCAACTGTGTTTAACAATGCGGTACTGCAGGATCATACAACCATCAACATTATCACGTCATTTTTTGTATAAATGTTTAATGCCATGCTTGATTTGAGGCTTTGGTGACTGCAGGAAGCCATACTCTTTGGTTCTTTCGGTGAAGTCACATAGAAATAAAATAAATTAAAATAAAACAAATCACGACGTTTCCATCGCAACACAAGCGGTCGTCATCAGGGTGGATTTTATTTTATTTGTAACTACGTGACTTTACCGAAAGAACCAAAGAGTATGAATGTCGCGCTTGTTTAACCAGGAAAGCCTCACTGAGTCTCCGTATTGTTTTCAGAAGGATCCCTGCCAACGTTTCACGGAAAGTCGCATTAGTGCTGCTCTTTGTTATCCCAATGTTTTCATTTGCAGGTGACTTTTGTTGTTGTTGTTGTTGATATGGGAGGAAACTGGAGAACTCGGAAAACCCCCATGTAAGAACAAGGCGAGAACATACTAACTCCACACACAGACGTACCCGTGTCGGAAATCGATCCGAGGGGCTTCTTGGCCCTCTCTGGCACGAGTGTTACTACTTCGCCACCCTGAGCAGTACCATCGCACAACATCGCATCATGCTACATCACGCCCTCACATTAACCTCACACCGTCGCGTCACGTTCACATCGCGCTCAAAAGTGCGCGAAATAAGCCAAACGCTCATGAATGCAGTTGGCCAAACATCTCAATCCACATGAGCCTCTTTTTTAAAGATCCTTGAGGCGCATCGATAAGAATTCGTATAAACCACCGGCATTTTCATCACTATACCAACACGCCTATCAACGACGACATCATCGTCATCATCCCATCATTAGAGTCGCATCGCATCGCCATTTCACCATCACACGAACGCACAACCGGTGTTTTTGCTCGTGTGAAATGCGTTGTGATGGAGAGAGGGAAGCTATTTTTAAGTCTAGAATCATCACAATTTTCACTCTTCCCCCCCCCATTCCTCCCTCCTCCTCCACTCACCCACCTCTGCCCCCTCCCTCCCTCCTCCACGGTGGCAGCTGCCACCTGTGTGATGGCACGAAGAGAGCGAGAGAGAGAGAGAGAAAGGGCAGGGCCATATTGGGCACAAGAGCGGCATCGAAGTGCAAGTAATAATAATTAAATAAATACTTGTGCTTACAATGCAAAAAGCCCCCTGCGCTGAAATCTCGGGCCTCGTTTTTCATGAGGCTCCTGCCGCGTTCGTGTGACACCGGAAAACTCACCACTGCTCAGACTCAAATGTGCACTGAGAGCAGTGGTGGTGTTTGTTTGTGGCTTATGGACTTCAGCAATGAGGTTTGACGCAAAGGAAGGACGGGGCATTTGTGGTCCTGGCTGCACCACCATCTGCAGCCAAGTAACGTCAACACAGCGCTTGTGCCAGGCTCGGTGCACTTTGAGGCCACGTGAAGTGTGTCCGGTTCAACACTGTCGCTACCAAAGATAAAGCCCCCCCCCCCCTTATCGCCTTTAACAGGCTGTTGGGGCAAGTGCTGTCAGCGAGCACCTATGATTCGTACGGTTGGCTACGTAAGGTGCGAAAGAAGTTCAACATACACACAAGGCCAACAGGACACACGAGAGGGTGGGTGTTCATCACCACGCCCGGCCGCCGTTTATATCCCTCCAATGCTGATGTTTATACATCGCACTAGGTACTCATTTAAGGCCGAGCCGACCAGGACCGGTTTAGATATTAGTCACCAAAGTTGGCTGTGGGTGCCAATCGAACTGGGGCCCGTCGGGTTCGTAGCGCAGTGCGCTAGCCCCTGAGTTCTATTCCCGCTCACCGACCAATAACAGTTGTGAATATTTTAACCGGTCAACTCAACCTTAAGTGACTACCTGCTGCAGAATGTAATCATCGGGACTGGGGAGACAAAGGCGGTCGCGCGTGGTGATGGCCACCGACCGTGGTATACCGGCCTCCATAGATGCTCGCTCACAGCACTTTCCCCAACAGTCTGTTAAGGCTACACGGAGAGGGGGAGGATCTTTGTCTTTGCGGTGTAGGATGGCTGTTGATGTTTTGGGGAGGTGGGGGTGGAGGGTAGAGAGATGGGAAAGAGGCGGAGGGAGTGTGCTCTGGGTGTGGGGTTTTAACTTTCAACACTTTCATTTAAATAACACGCGCACGCGCGCGGTCCGGTCAGTGCACGCTGCGTGATGTTCACCGCTCTTGCTGCTACTGCTGTTAATTTAATTCGTGTTGCTCGCTGCTCTGTGATGTGATGGGTCAGTGTATGCCCGCACGTATGTGTCCGTGAGTGTGTGGTGTGTCCGTGTGTGTGTTCCTCAATATGCGCGTTTCAGTGTGTGTCCTCCACCATCACCACCACCACTAAAAGGTTCTCCAATACCAGCAACACCACCAACTGCACCACCACTCAATATCATCAGCGACACCACGTGCTTTATCACTATTAGCTACACCACTTGTTTGGCTTACTCCTAGCACCACCAACAACACCTCTCACCACGACCACCACCTCCAAATCACCATCACCGCTCATCAACACTTCCTGTACCATCATTATTTTCCGCAACTACCTCCAGACCATCAACACACTCACCACCAACACTACCACTCAACGGCACCTCACACCATCACCTCTACTTCCAGACCACCACTAAACACCACTCATCATCACCACCACCACCACCACCTTCTCCATTACCATTACTCAGCACCACCCGTACCTCCACCACCAACATCACCACCTACTCCATAACCAGCGACACCACCAGACCACCACAACCACCACCTCAAAACTATCACCACCACCACTCCATCCCCCCACCCGGGCCGCGCCATGCCCGTGCTGCTGCTGGTGCGCGCGCTGGCGCTGGGTTTGGTGTCGCGCGCGGCAGGCGCGGCGCGCGCCCTCTGCGGCAGCGGGGGGGCAGCGCGCTCCGCGCTTCTCTCCTGCGTGCTGTGCCTCGTGGACACCAAGCACCGAGGAGGCGACGACGACGACGGTGATGATGATGACCGCCACGGTGACGATGGCGATGACAAGAACGCCAGGAGGAGCAACAGGAAGGACGGCGATCTCGGGAAGAGCCAAGGCGACGCTCGACGGGAGTCGCGCTCCGCCACGGCCCGTCGAGCGGTGCGCACGCGCCGATTTCACGATGATGATGATGATGATGGTGCTGATGATGATGAAGATGTTGAGTGGAGTGGAGATGAGACACCGCCGAGAACACTCTCCCGCACACGTGCGCGAAGAGCTGTGACTTCCGAACGACTGAGAAGATCGCGTCGCAATGATGAAGATGATGATGACGATGACTACGATGGTGGTGGCCGTGGCGACGAGGGTGACAGTGAGAAGAAAAGCTCGTCGCGAGCCGGTCTGGCCCGAGACGCCCTCGCACTGGCCCTGGCTTTCGCCGTGGAGAGCAAAATTCGTGCCAAGGCGACTCGCAAGGACGAGAGGAGACGACGAGAAGAAGAGGGGGAAGAAAGAGGAGAAATGGAAGGAAGAGGAGATAGAGAAGGGGTCCAAATGAGACACAAGAGGGACACTCAAATCCCGCGAGGACATCGCCCTCCTCGCAAGCTCTCCTATGATGACGACGACAATGAAGACATCGTTGATAGTGACGGAGGAGGAGGCGGTGGTGGTAGAGAGGAAGAGGTGACCCCCTCGAGCAAGAGCCGAGTCAATTCGTCTTCATCTCGGAGTGGCTTCGCGCGAGACGCGCTCTCGCTCGCTCTCAGCTACGCGCTCACCTCCACAGACCTTGGTTCGAGCCCGGGTAAGGCGAGGAACTCGGCGACTGCGAGGGGAGACCGGAATAGCGGGGGCAGGGCCTTCACCCCGGAGAAGGGGACACCGCTGCCCGTGCCCCCTCGCGGAGTCGCGTCCGTGAAGAGGAGACTGTTCCAGGACGACGCTGATGGTGATGGCGACGATGGTCCTGATGGTGTCCGTGTTGCTGCTGGTGGTTGTGGTGATGTTGTAGATTGTGGTAGAGGTGGCGATGGTGGCATTCGAGGTGGGGGTGGTGGTCGGGAATTTGGAAAAGGCAGTGGCGATGCTGGTGTAATTAGAGGTGGTCGTGATGGTGCAGGTGGAAGAGGTAGTGGCGTAATTCGAGGTTGTATAATTGGAGGCACAGATGGTGGTGTTGGTGGATCTGGCAATGGTGGTGTGACTAGATGTGGCTCTAATGATCGAGGTGTCTCGTCATCATCATCATCACGTCTCCAGCCACCACCTCCGCCTTCACCACCACCACCACCACCACCTCCACCTTGCCAACCACCACCACCACACCCTCGACCACCGGTCCTCGCCCACGCAGGCCCACGTCCTGGACGCAACGGGTCTCGCTCCCTTCAGTTGGACACCACCACGACGACCAGAGGTGGCGGCTCCTCTGGGAGGAACGAGAGGCCCCGCTCGGCCGGGTGTCCACCAGTCCGGGGTCCCGTCTCCTCCTTTCAGACCAGGACCCTCCCTGTTGGGCTTCTGCTGGAGGCAAAGAGAGGGCGCAAAGACCTGGCACGGATCGGGACTGCGGTGCAGGCCTCGTCTCGACTCCGCGGCCGCTGTAAATAACAACAAAAAAACGTGAATTCCTGTTCTGGGTGTTGCTTGTCGTGAAACCCCAGTCGCATCAGTGAATCAGTCGACATCACCTATCTTTAAAATCAGGTGAGAGCGACAGGTGGTCGGGTGGCTAGAGACACAAAGGGGGTCGTGCATGGGCGGAGTTTGCGGCGGGGCGGGGGGGGGCAAGGGGGAGCAACACCCCGCTCAAACCGGATAGCTTTATTAATTTATTTTCACTCTTTTACAATTAAGATGAAACAAAATAATAATTAATTATACGCACCCGCGATTCCTAATGTGATGGTCAAAGCGAACCCCTGCCCCCCCCCCACCCCGCATATAGAAGTCAAATTCCAACTTATGTGACCAACCAAAAGCTACGCCGCCGATGAATGGGGTGGTCCTCAGAGATGGGAAGAGATGCCCCGCTGACTGCTCGGACGTTGCTCAGCGTCGCCGTGCTTGCGAATGTTTGAGGGTTTTTTTTTTTTAAGGCGGCACCGAAGAAGGAGGAACAAAAAAATTGGTGTTTCTCATCGTCTGCCCTCGTCATCTTCCAAATTCACGACCACCTGCGGATCGTCACACGTGCATCAGCTCCAGCGGCCGGTCGCATAAACAAGTTAAGTGGATATTCTTGGGTCTTTCGGTGAAGTCACGTAGATAGAAAATTTAAAAAAATTGAAATTTAAAGGCAAAAAACCCACGATCGCAACACAAGTGGTCTTAAATTCGATTTAAAGCTTTCGTGACTGCAAGGATTCATCTTCTTTGGTTCTGTCGGTAAAGTCACGTAGAATGAGAATAAAATAATATTTGTTTTATTTTATTATTTTATTCTCATTCTACGTGACTTTTCCGAAAGAACCAAAGAAGACAAGCGGTCTTGTTATTTTCTATTTACGTGACTTTACCGAAAGAACCAAGACTATGAATTCCTGCAGTCACGAAAGTTTTAAGTCAAAATTGAACTTAAGTGGATTTTTTTTTGGGGGGGGGGGTTCCTTTAGTTTGGCATTCATAGCAGTAGATGTTAGGTGGGGGGGGACACTTAACAAAGGTGCTTTGCTGCAACTGCCCACAGGTGCGGTGCTTTAAGGTCCGCAGCTTTCACGCGCCTCGCGAATCCAAACGCGAAACGCGTGCCGGTCCTTACGCTACCTCTAACTCCAGTAGAATTCTTTAAGTCTGCCCGTAAATACAGCAGATTTGGGACATTTGTACGTGACACATTTATTCGCCGTTAACGATTCCAGCAGTCTCACGTTGACAGCTCCCACAGGCTGCAACGCTACCGTCCCACTGATGCACACGTTGCAGCAATACTCTTGCACGGACCTTCAAGAGACACTCAAACGGCCCGCCATCACCTCTTTCGCCTGGCTTTTTGAGCGTCGCCGAGCTAGGTGCTGCGCCTCGCAGAGTCGCGGTCAGTTATTTATGTCCGTGAAATATCGTGCGTGTTGTGAAGTCAATGTTGAAACGGTGTATATCGTGATTTAAAGCTTTCGTGACTGCAGTAATTCATATTCTTAGCTCTTTCGGTAAAGTCATCTGGCTACCATGAGAGATTCGTTCATGAGGCTATCCACATATACAAGCACAGAGACAACTTCAACCGAGAAGATGGATTCTGGCTTAGCAATTATTGGAAGGATTTGATAAACCATTTCAGGTCTTAATTGATTGTTCACGCTTACGGTGGCTTTCAGACAGCATACATTATTTTTTCGTCTCCCCCCTCCTCTTTTCAGAACATAGATGGACTCGTCCTTCTAAATAATCTCTGCCCGTGGCGCTAACGTTTTATAAATAAATAAATACGCCGTTTAAAAATAAATACATTTATGCAAACCGGCACACCTGATGACGACCGTTTGTGTTATTGTCGAAACGTCGTGAGAATTTTTGTTTTATATATATTTTATTATTTTATTGTTTCCCTTCAACGTGACTTTACCGAAAGAGCTAAGAATATAATAGGTGTTTTATCGTGTTAAAAGATGATTGATCGAATACCATGTCCATGCTCATAAAAAGAAAATACTTACCGGGGTTTTAAACGTACGACAGATGCAATATTGTGGGCATGTGGGAGAAGCACAATTTTAGAACACTGTCTAAATGTAGAATTGTACTTGACTCAGAGCTCGGACACGTGTACACGTGTTTGTCTTGTTTTGTGTACACACGTGTACACGTGTTTGTCTTGTTTTGTGTACACACGTGTACACGTGTTTGTCTTGTTTTGTGTACACACGTGTACACGTGAAGCGGTGTTTGAAACTTCATGGTTTTCCGGTCTGCGCAATGTTTCTGTTCTTGTTACGCTGAGCTTTTCTCGCCTTTTACACTTTAGATTATTGTTCGCATGAGTCCAGCTAGTGGACTCCATAATATGGAAATTGGGGGGGCTCCGCTACATAGTTTCCAGAAGCAGACCGCAGCAAGTAACAAGTACAGTTCTTCAGGAACTGTTTTTGGTTTCAGCATAATGGACAACGGCTTAGTAGTAATTTTTGTACACGTTTCTGTGTATTGTTTAAAAATATTGAAAGTTTGTTGACTTAGCCCATCAGATTTTTTCGATTTAAAGCTTTCGTGACTGCAGGGATTCATCTTCTTGGTTCTTTCGGTAAAGTCACCACGTAGAATGGAAATAAAATAATACAAATAAAACATAACAAAATAAAATTTCCATCAGCTTTTGTTTCAGGGTCGATAAAATATCCACCACGCTTTTATCTGGAGATCAGCAGTGGGTTTCTTCTGATCGAAGGAGACAATCCATGGGCTTGTCTTCAAACCAGGAGAGGCTGCTGACAGGAGATTAGCACCACTGCATGCGTGACTGTGGAAACAGCACTGACTTGACATGTAGACCCATATCTACCCAGGCGTGATGAAGCATGTTCATATAGCCCCCACGACCCGTAAGGCGAAGGGAGTCCTTCCTCTTGCAGTGGATTGACAGCTGTAGGTGTTAGCGCGAGAAAGGCAGTACCATCCATATTTGGCACAAGAGCTTTATAGTAGAGTGGTGATGATGATGATGATTTAAAAACAAACCGCTGTTTTAAAGTGGAAAACCTCACCGAGGCCCAAGCCTGTTTTTCAGGTGAGTGCCGCTGTTCCATTGGGTTGTTTGGCCATGAATTCCACGAATGGGAGTTTTGGCTTCGTGTGAGAGGAAACTGGGGAAGCCGCAGAAAATCCATCCGGTGCGAGAAGGAACAACGTTAAAATAAACCGCACAAAACGAAACTCTTTTGTTCTATTCTATCTAGAATCGCACAAAACAAGTTTAGCGAGCCACTTGATGTACTGCCATCTGTTGGGAATATCGCAGCCGTGCAGGTGTAGTAATCTTTGCGTGGCCCACCATCCCCACCTACTGGACTTTAAACTAAATTTATTTTGTATTTTTGAATTCAGTCTCAGCCCAACACGCAACAATAGTTTCTTGCCAATCTATTGCTGGATGAGGGGGCTCCCCCCCCCCACGCCTGTGATCATAATTCACCACGCTGGTCAATGCGGGTCGGTGGAGGCGGAGAGCATAGACACGTGGAAGCCTATAAGTACCGTACAACAATGCATGCAGTACTGTCCACTGCAGCTGCCCGCACAACGCAGCCCGCAAATTAATCCCGATGACACCGTTTGTAATTCACCTTTATTGTATTCCGAACGCAATATACAGGGTGGTCCAGATGTCTTGCGACCCCGAATTAATTAACCCCGAACATATTTTCCTTTGCATGTTAAATTTCTGTTTTAAATAAACATTACTTGAAAAGGTAACTTTAAAAAAAAATGAATAACAGGTCCCTGCAGGGTGGGCTGGTAGAAGTTCGCAAATGAGATAATGTGACTTCCAAATGTTGGGTGCAATAAGACATATCAAGTCTCTGCGCTGTCTATTGCTGATTTTACACTCAACAGCACGAGATTTCACTTCGTTAAAGTATTGAAATGGGACGGACGGACACATTAATCTATTGCAGGCTGATACACTCAGTTTACAACTTCGTTCCTACCAGTAAAAATGGGGATCACAAGACATCTGGACCTATCCTGTACAATTCAGTACATTATCATGCAATAGACAATGTGTTTAGCTGGTATTGTTATCGTGTGAGTACTGTTCTTGTCATACGATTGCCGTAGCACATTAAACAGTGACATGTCACGCAACAATTGCCTTGCATTGATTTCATTTCGATATTAACGGTTGAAGCGACGGCATGCGCTGCATCTCGGTGCTGTCAATAAAGTTCACTTTGAACACGCGAGGGAGAGAGAGAGGGGGGGGCAAAGGTCGCGCCGAACGCGGAAGTGCGACCCACGTGCAGCGGCTCGTCCACGTGGCTTCTGCGTTGTGACCGCGTTGGGGGGGCGGGGTCCGTGGGTCACTTGAACTCACCCAACAGGGGGGGTAAGGGTAAGGGGGGGTAAGGGTAAGGGGGGGGGTGAGGGTAAGGGGGGGGGTGAGGGTAAGGGGGGGGGTGAGGGTAAGGGGGGGGTAAGGGGGGGTAAAGGGGGGGGTGACTCGAGGCCTCTAAATGCGCCTTCGCCTCGCGTCTTTTGCGGCCGTGTGGAGCCGCAGCGGCTGCGATCCGCGTGCCCGCGTCCCTACGCCGCCGCGGAATGGCAGCGGAAGCCTTCAAGGGGAGGCTCGGGGCGCCTCGGACGACGCAGTCTCCAGGGTATCTTCGGCGTCCACCAACGGCCTGGCGACCCCTGCGTCGTCCTTGGTAGCGTCCACCCCATTGGCCTGCGCGGCCGTTTCAAAGTCCACCATTTCGGTCGGTGCGTTGGCCGCGTCGCCCACACCTTCGGCGTCCACCGCTGAGAGGTCGTCGGTTACCGTAACCACCGTGTATCCTGTGGATGACGGTGCATCTACCGACGCCTCGTTGGATATCCTCAGCCGTCCCTGCGTAACGTTGACAGCAGACGCCGCTGTCGCCAGCAGTGCCCCATTGTCCATCGCCTGCGCATCGGCATCCACCGCCTGTAACGTGACTGCACCCTGCAACAGCAGTAGCACCGTCGCCAGCTCCGCACCGTCCACCACCTCTTCTATCACCAAAACACTCGTCCCACAGTTAACCACCAACAGCATCTTCATTGCCTCCACAACAATGACCACCACCATCCCGATGTCCACCACTACCACCACCGTCACCTCCATCACAGCGTCAACCACCGCGGCGACCTCCACCCCAGCATCAGACTCGCTGTCCACCACAACCACCACCGCGACCTCCACCCCAGTACCCATCCCGCTGTCCACCACCACCACCCCGATGTACACCACCACCATCGCAACATTCACCCCACCGTCTACGACCACCACAACCACCGCCCCCTCGTCCACCCGCAGCCTACCCGCCCCATCGCCTCGCTCCTTCACGGCGACGCACTTCTCCGAGACGGAATTCGTCCTCCACGGCTCCCTGCGCAAGGTGCGCCCCTACTACGCGGACGCCACGGCGCGCTGCAAGGCGCGCTGGCTCGGCCTCTCCCTGCGCCAGCTCTACGAGCGCGAGTTCCACTCGGAGACCGTGGCCTCGTACGAGGCCGCGTGCGCCGTGGGCCGCCTCACCCTCAACGGCCGCCGGACCCACCTGGACGCCGTGCTGCGCGACGGCGACACGATCCGCCTGCGGGCCCACAGGCACGAGCCGCCCGTGAGCTCACGGCCCGTGGTGGTGGTGGCCGAGGAGCACGACTTGGTGGCGGTGGACAAACCCGCGTCGCTGCCCGTCCACCCGTGCGGCCGCTATCGCCACGGCTCGCTGCTGTTCGTGCTGGGCAAGGAGCGCGGCGTGTCTGGGCTGCACACGCTGCATCGCCTCGACCGCCTCGCGTCGGGCCTCGTGGTGTTCGCCAAGAGCAGAGAGGCGTCCAGGAGGGTGGATGAGCAGATCAGGCAGAGGCTGGTGCGGTCCCCGTCGCGCGTCGCTCATCGCTCGTCCTCATGAAGATGATTATGATGATGGCCTAATTTCTCACCCGAGTATTTTCCGGGTCGCTGATAGACTTAAGACTGCAGCCCGTAGGGCACGCAACTACGAGTAGCCGTAGCGAGGGGGTATACTGGGTGTGGTGTGCCGGGGTGAGAATATTATTTTGTGTGGCCGACTCAGGCCCGGCTTAAAGTGAAAAATCCTCTGGATGACACGATATGGCTGTGCGAGTCGGTGTCAGGCTTTCTCCCAACTCTCGTTCATCCACCGGGACCCACGAACACCGTGCATCGTACGGCACCACATTTTCCGGAGATCAATTAGAAATTAAGTCTTTTAACGCTTGCACCAGCATGCTGATTGCTAAACACGTCCCACTTAAATGCGGTCTTGACATTTTCATCGGCGTTAAATACGTCAATGGGACACCCAAAGTAAACAAAGATATTTGTTGTAAGTTGAAGTCGGTGCTTTAGATTGTGTTTAGAAATCATTAAGTAGGTGCAGCCTATATATACTTTTTGTATATGAAATAAGTAAAAAAATACTTTAAAAAAACACGCTTTTAATGAAATGTACCCTACTAGTAATGGAATAACTCCACGACTCCAGGAAGTGGCCCCGAAGCTTGCCATAACGTAAGGGGACCGTGGCCAATGACAGCCAACGTGAGTTGAGCGTGGACAATTTGACCCAAGCCGAAACATAACATATACAAATTTATGTTTAAAATATTTTTTTTAATTTTAAATTATAGAATATAGTATTATCATCAGTATGACATAAGTATACCAAGTTTGCAGCTGATACCACATTGGGAAGTGGGTTAAAAATGAGTTACAAGATTTGAGGATACAACAGAGTTAATAAAAAGCGTGTAATAATAAAATAGGTCAATTCTAAAAGACTCTACGTGCCGTGGTGGAAGTTTGAGAAAACGTGGTAGAGATTGGTAATGGAGTTTGGGAAACCCTGGTGTGCATCACAGGACAGTGAGAGATGATGACATCTTGGCTGAGGATGATGATGATGTGAGAGTGCCTGATCGGCAATTGGCAGGCAGGTCGTGAGTTCAAATTTAGGCCGGTGGTCAACACAGTGAATTATCCCACCAGGGTCACAATCTCTACCACTGAGAAGTCCATAATGGTTGTCATGTAGAGAGAGATGTGCACGTTCCATCGGCATGTTGACTTTCTACCATTGGCTCAGAACCACCAACAGAGATAAGCAGTCCCCCATGCTCAATTGGATTAGGGTGATATTCGCATTTTTAATTGGCTTACAAATACTGTATATGCCTGTGCCTCTGAGCAACCAGCAGGGAATGCTGCCGTCCTCGTAAGATCAAGGAAGCAAAGCTAAACTGAATTAGGATTGCGCTTAGATGGGTGACCATGCATGGTTATAAGGCTGCAGTGCAAATGCTATGGTTAACAGATGGCAGTGCAGCAAAACCACTGTACTTGTACGCTTTTGCGTCTCTGCTTTCCATGCTTTCCACTTCCACCAATCCCCCCATGATCCACACGACGTGGTGAAGCCCTCATCCACCAGTGGAGTGACAAAAGGGCTGTGTGGGTGTACGCTATAGCAGCAGTGATCCTTGCCTTAACTGAACCCCAACTGATATACGGCACGCCCGTCTCTTGTGACCTAACTCTGACACACCCACATTTGACACAATTCACAATCTCCCTCATCCTCTATTTAACCCCGATGCTGTTGCTACAGCAGCGTGCAGCCTCTTTTGAAGGTGGATTTCTCACCCCTGCACACCCACCAGCTCTGTCATTGCACAATTCGCGTTGCATTGTACAGTGGGTTAAAATTGAGTGAACCTTAGCACAGGTGAGTAATGATTCCACTGCAGTAGTGATACCGCTACTGTGCTACGTTTTATGATGCAGTATTCACTCGGGGCACAGCACTATAAATGCATTTAATGTACGGTAATGCACCCTGTTTATTGAAAATAAATTATACACTACACTAACTTACGTTTGTAATGCGCCCCTAACCTAACAGGCGTCTCCAAGTGGAGAAACAAGAAGCATGGGAGGGAACAGGAGAAGATAAAGGAAGCGATTAAGGGAGTCCTAAAGCACGGTTGCAGATTAAAGTTGCAGTGGCGCACAAAATACCTGCCACTAATGGTACCTTGCTGATCTCCCCAAGGAGCATAAACCATCATGTGAATTCCGGTTATCCTCGCAGTGGCTTTTGGTGAACCATCGAATAAAGACAGTCACCGCATCGCGCACTTTCAGATGCACTTCTACGTCCATCTGAAATGCTCTTCCAATATTAGGCCACTGGAGCTATGCACGTTGAAATCTAGTTCAACGTACATGAAATATTTAAAGCCGAAATGCCTTCAACTTGTAAAATCCTCCGGTGGGGGCCATTCAGTGACGTATTTACGCGTTGACCCTGCTGCCACGATGCCGCCTGCAGGTGCACAAGGAGTACTTGTGCCGCGTGGTGGGCGAGTTCCCGGCGGGAGAGGTGGTGTGCGAGGAGCCACTGTCCGTGGTGGAGGGCCGGCTGGGCGTGAGCCGCGTGGACCGCCTCGCCGGGAAGCCCAGCCGCTCGCTGTTCCGCCGCCTGCGTTACGACGCTGACACTTGCGCAGGCGGCTCGAGCTTGCTGAGTTGTGTGCCCGTGACGGGACGGTCCCACCAGCTGCGCGTCCACCTGCAGAGCCTGGGCTTCCCCATCCTGCTCGACCCCGTGTACGGGTCGCCGGCATGGGCCAACGGAGCGCCACTCGTCGACGTCCTCCGGCGCATCGCCGACGAGACGTGCGAGCCGTCTGCGCGCTCGCTGGTGGAGCGGCTGGGCGCTGCCGATGAATGGGCGTGGGGGCGAATCCCACCGGGCCCTGGTGGTGTTCGTGGAGGTGGTGGTGTTAGTGACGTCGCGAGTGAGGCTGTGATGGCGGAGGTTGTGTGGCCGGAGAAAGACCCCATCTGCAGTGAGTGCCGGCTGCAGCGGCCAGACCCAAGGCCGCGAGACCTGGGCATGTGCCTGCACGCCCTGCGCTACAGTGGGCCTGGTTGGGGCTTCGAGGTGCCCATGCCGGATTGGGCCGCACCGGATTGGACTGAAGACCTCGCGGCATTTTAAAGTTTGACAGTCGAGAACTGAAAAACTCTCTCATCTGGTTATGAGGGCATTTTTGTCCAATATCCATTCAAGTTTCCCATGTATGATCTCAATTTGGAAATTATTTTGGTGACAAGGTCAAACATACAATAAAACACGTGCACTATAAAAATGTGTTGTACGTTAATGGCTGAAAATATTAAAGAACCTGGTTTCTCATCTCCTTTAGAATTCGCCGGCTAGCGTCGTGACCTACCATCTGCTGTCCCCTCTATTATGCGACTCGCACTGTTGTACAAAAAATATGGTTTTGCATGTTGACGCTAAATAAAAATTGTAACTATGCGTCTTCATTTTCCATCAATGATTATCTTACATCTGTATTCCAGGATATTTCCGCAGATCTTGAAGATCAGGGTTCTATCCATGATAACCCCTAGATATCTTGGAGAAGGGTCACAGTACACTGGGCTACCACAGAAGGATACATCAAGGGTGCCATCTGCTCCATGATTGTCCATGTGGAAAGAGCTTAAGGTGCTTTTGGAAGGATTTGGTCGGAGTCTCCAGCGGCGGAAGTACCCCTCCGGTAGCTAGACCCGGGGTCGGCAAGCAAAATAACAAGAAGAGCCATTTTTCGGTAACAAATAGACCCCCTCAATATTTCAACAGCCGCAACGCATGTGAATACTAGCCGATGTTTAACGAATAACGTCACGAAGCAGTCCTTAAAGAGCCGCAGGTTGCCGACCCCTGGCCTGCTATACCACGGTCGATGATGAGATTGATATTGAAACTCGTGCAATTACAATACTTGCACACTTGGTGGCAGCAGAGAGCATTGCTCCATTGTTGCAGCGTTGGGAATAGTGGTAGGGGAATGAGAGCGACGGGAATGTTCACACTTTTTTTTATTATGAAATGGAATTTCCTGTCCGTTGGGGAAGGAATATGAAAAAATAGAAAAGTCAATTGGGTTACGGCCGGTGGGAAAACGGGAGGGGATGGGGAGAGGGAGTATGGGTATGTTTGAACCCAAAAAAGTTGTCGACGAAGGTGGGATTCGAACCCACGCGTGCAGAGCACAATGGATTAGCAGTCCATCGCCTTAACCACTCGGCCACCTCGTCAGATGAGACACAGCATTGATATCAACCTATACGAATGTTATCAGGATGAGGATTTTTTTTCCCTTCAATTGGATGGATGACATTTTTAATGGTACTGATTTAAAGCTTTCGTGACTGCAGGAATTCATTATTTTTCTATCTACGTGACTTTACCCGAATAACCCAAAGAGTATTTTGAATGGTGTAGGCAATTATTTACTGAGACAATTTAATACTGTACCGTACTTTACGATGTGCTTGGTCGCTTGTAATTAGATTTACGTCGATTGCCTATTTTATCGCTGCAAGTGCTGTGCAGTTTGACTGGGAAATCCCATACAGAGGAAATTAGTCATTGAAACTAGCAGGTCCATTTCGGCTAATTTAATGCAATACAGTCGTAGGAATTAATCAAATAAGCTCACTTATAAGTAGACTAAGTATTTGGTGACACCGCTCGTGGTGCAATGGTGCAAAAATAACAAAAACTCAACACATTTGTTAAAAATACAATGTAGAATTGGTGATGTATCGGGCAATGTTCCCTCTTGATTGAACAAAGACAGAGGGCAGAGCGATACAATGAATAATAGTTGGAGAATACATTATACACCATGGTTGCACTGAAAAATATACAACTTTAAAAAATGTTTCCTGATGAACGGTTTTCAAATTGTCATATGAGTGAGTACCCTATTAAATAATTGACATTAACAGACAAACCGTTCAAAATAATAAAAACAAAATTCACGCACGAACTCCAGTATTTGTATCATTCCTCGTAGCCCACATGCGCATTGCTATTTGTATTTTTGTATTTGCGTGCTATTTCAGAAGGGCCATTGCCCGAAACGTCGGCTTTTTGTTGTTGTTTATTTCAATTGCCACGCGGTGCGTCGAGTTTCGTGACGTGCATCGGCCGTTCTATTGTTGCGTGTCGCGATCGGTGGAGGCACGTGATCACGGCCACGTGCTCACGCTTCAGTAGGTGGAGAGGAATGTTGATTTATCATTTTGCTGCTATACATTTCCACGTGATAAGCCACATTTGTGGTGGCCAGGTAGCTTCTGAAAAAAAGTTAATAGCTCAGTGGGTTTTACCTGGTAAGGTAAAAATATATATAAATATATAGTTTCGTTTTATTGGTATGTTTTTTTTAAAGTGATTTGTTTACCTTTCCTATACGTTTGCACTCCGGTCGTGTCTTGGTATCGTTTGTTGTTGTAACGTTCTGCACATTCGTTGGGAAAGGGCTTTACAGCTCATCGGATTGCTCCGGCATAAGTAAATAAATAAATATGATTCTGGTGACAATATGGGACCTTTCTTGCCAGTGTCAAAATATAACAACAGCTTTTACCCTATTATATATAACGAAAGCTGTCTCTGGTGTGGCCCAATCAGTTTCAAAGACAATGCATATAGTATCAGAGCACTTTTGTTTGCATGTCCACCACAAATACGCGTGTTTAATGCGGACAGGATTCCTTGAAAAAGGATTTCCGTTTGGATGTTTTAACATCTTAACACAACTGTTTTATTGCCAAAAAACCCTATTGTTATACAGTGTTTCATTATATGATTCTGGTGCAGTGGGATCACGCCTGGGCTCGCCCCTTAAAGGAATCTCCTCCCGTCTCAACGGGTGGCGCTCCCACACCCCCCCCCCCCCCCCCCCACAGCGCTCGCTCCCCATTGGTCAATTTGAATTGTAGGGGACCTGCTCCATTGATGTCTGTGCCATATTTTAGATTTCTCTTTGAGAGACGGTTGCCTTTGCTGTAATTTCTCTTCGCTTCGTTGATTGCAGTTTATTGTTTTAACTCGTTCTGTTTTTCCTCTGTCGTTTTTGTGACCCGCCCCCCCCAACCCCCCCCCCCCCAGACCACTTTTGCAAATGAGACTTAAATTGGTCTTCATATTCTTGGATCTTTCGGTAAAGTCACGAAGATAGAAAATAAAAATACAACTATAAAATAAATTATTCCTGCAGTCACGAAAGTTTAAAGCCAAATGTATACTGGTCTCTTTGAGTTCTCACCGGGTCAAACGTACATTTCATTTGATTTGACAGCCGGTAATAAAGTACAATATATATAGCTTGCACGCATGAGCGAGTTGGATAGTGGCATCTCCATTCTGTGAGGGGTGGCGATGGATTGACGATGTCTTCATCCAGCAGTGGATAGGTCATGGCTGGTGATGATGATGATATTATGCATACTATGACAGCATGCCATAAACTTGCTATCAAACATTGCTCTTCCACCCTAACAGAGGTAGACGTGAGGTGCGGTGTTTCCAACGTTGTGATTTGGTTTCTGGATTGAGAAACTCTTTGGGCTTCGCTCGCAACAAAATGAAGTAAAAGCGACTCGGGAAAATCTGGCAACTTTCTAGGGCTAATACATTATGCACATTTTTTTTGCGATTCCAGCTACGCATTTAGGAGCCTGTATAAATGCACCACGTCTAATACATGGTCAATTGTCCCGTGACATTATTTTATCAGTTCACGATGCTTAATGCACTACCAGTACTCGGTAACTTAGCAAGTTGTTGTTGCTAGACTTTCAATGTCAATCTAAGAGACATTGTTGCATATCAGTTTATGTATGTCAGTTGTTGCATGTCAGTTGTTGCATGTCAGTTGATGCATGGTAGTTGATGCATGTCAGTTGATGCTTGTCAGTTGTTGCATGTCAGTTGATGCATGTCAGTTGATGCATGTCAGTTTTGCATGTCAGTTGATGCATGTCAGTTGTTGCATGTCAGTTGATGCATGTCAGTTGATGCATGTCAGTTGATGCGTGTCAGTTGATACGTGTCAATTGATGCATGTCAGTTGATGCGTGTCAGTTGTTGCATGGTAGTTGATGTGTGTCAATTGATGCATGTCAATTGATGCATGTCAGTTGATGCGTGTCAATTGATGCGTGTCAGTTGATACGTGTCAATTGATGCATGTCAGTTGATGCGTGTCAATTGATGCGTGTCAGTTGATGCGTGTCAGTTGATGCGTGTCAGTTGATGCGTGTCAGTTGATACGTGTCAATTGATGCATGTCAGTTGATGCGTGTCAATTAATGCATGTCAGTTGATGCGTGTCAGTTGATGCGTGTCAGTTGATGCGTGTCAGTTGATGCGTGTCAATTGATGCGTGTCAGTTGATGCGTGTCAGTTGATGCGTGTCAGTTGATGCGTGTCAGTTGATGCGTGTCAGTTGATGCGTGTCAGTTGATGCGTGTCAGTTGATGCGTGTCAATTGATGCGTGTCAGTTGATGCGTGTCAGTTGATGCGTGTCAGTTGATGCGTGTCAGTTGATGCGTGTCAGTTGATGCGTGTCAGTTGATGCATGTCAGTTGATGCATGTCAGTTGATGAATATAAACTGTTGCCCGTGACGAGGTGGCCGAGTGGTTAAGGCGATGGACTGCTAATCCATTGTGCTCTGCACGCGTGGGTTCGAATCCCACCTTCGTCGAATGCTTGACTTTTTTTCACACTCTTCTTGCCAGCTCGTTTTGTAATCCTCTTTACCTTCACAAAACTGGCTTTGTTTAGCGTTGGTTACGTAAGGTATTATACAATACGGGAACTTCGTATCGGCGACCGCTTATCAAGATTCTGTACAGACACACTTGTGCATGTTTATAGACGGAGAGATAAAACCAGGAAATTCTTAAGCCTGGAGTTGAACAGGCCTCGGGATGACGAGCATGTACGGTTTGGGAATGGGGTACCACACTACAGGGACGAAGGTTGGAAATAAACAACGTGAGAAACGTGTATTGTATACAAGTACATTGATTATTTTCCCATTGTTCTTTGGAATGTTGTGTACTGCATCGACAGTGCACTTAGAGTCGTCTCAATCCACTGCTGGATGAAGTTCCCCGCTTCCCTCCCACCCCACAACATTCGGATCCTGTGGTTTATTGGACCATACCTTGTACAACGCGGATCCATGCATGTTGGTGATAGCGGGCCAGCATAGACTTTGGAGCATAGTACAGTACAACAATCGTGTTTTTTTTCCTGCACCCTCCTCTGTTAGTGTGGGTAGGTGGAGATGGGAATCCAAGAATGATTCGGATATCACTCACCACTGATGTTAGCCATGGCCGGGAATCAAACTCAGATCTCGCCGGGTTTATAGGGCATCTGCTCCACATAAACGTACGGTGTAAAATGTTCATACAGGTATATATACACGCACAGGATGCATTACCGTACCCCAAAATGTACTTGTATAGTGCACTGCGCAAACACGGCACCATTAAAGCATCGTAATGGTCGCATTACTCACTTGTGCTACGGGTTAAGTGACATAAGGCAATATGAATTGTGCAATGGCAGTGCTTGATGGGTGTGCAGGGGTTAAAATCCATCTTCAAGAGAGGTTGCACACCGCTGTAGCAACGAGGTTCGGGTGGGTGGGTGGGTTAGTGTGTGTGAGAGATTGTGAATGGGGCGCAATGTGTGGGTGTGTCAGAGTCGATGTGCGGGACACACTTTAACAAAAGGCACGCCAACGATCACTGCCACTATTGTGTACACACACAGTCCCTTTTGTTACTAGACTGCCGGACGGGGGGCGAGGGGAGGAGGGGCCTCATCGTGCAGTGCGGGTGACATGCTGGTGGTTGTTTGTCCATACTTCACCGCGTCGGTCATTATGGGTGGGTGAAGGCGGGGAGCACAGACGTGGGAGTACAGTGACACGAATGTTTTTGGACTTTGCCGCTCTCTGTCATCCACGACAGTCTATATAGCAGCCTGCTGTGTACGGTGGTCGCCCATCCAAAAAAACTATCCAGGGTCAACTCAGCTTAGCATTCGAGAACTTTCGAGATCGGGCGCTTTTCGGGTGACTTTTGTCATCGACTGAAATGTGAAGGAATGTGTATAGAGTATTGTATTTTTGTTTTTGATAGGGTTAATACTTCATTGTACGAATAAATGATGTAGGATTTTGAATGGTACTGAAACACATGACGACGGGCTGGGTCTATTGGGACTAAGACCGCATTTAATTCAAGAGGGACGCGACTGTTTTGTCAGTGTGGTCTGGTATATAGGATGTGACTAATCTACTTTGAAAGCCCATCAGAGAAAACGGGATGGGTGTGCCAATGGTAACATTGAGGATGACGGTACAATGTTTCAATAAAGGATACGGTGGCTCGATCTTGAGATCACTAAATGTGGCACGGTTAAATAAAGGATGGCAACCCTGTGAAGTTATCCCAAATACCAACTAAAAAAGTGGCCCTATGCAGTGACACACACACACGCGCGCGGGCACAGCTCAACAACTATGGCAATATCATTAACGTTTGGTAGAATAAAAGGATGCCCGGGCGTGGCACGGTCAAGGCCGCCTTGTGAAGAAGAAGAAACACAGGGAAGATATTCGACCGTGACAATGGCTTGAGGGTTAATAAATAAAGGACGTGGTTGGGGTGGTGGGTAGGGGTTGGTGAGAGAAATAATAATCCCTTGTGGATTGTGGCAACAGAGTAATTAATTGAGGGATGTGTGGGTGAGTTGGTTGGCGGAGAGAAGAGAGTGGTTGGTGGTGGTAAGTGGTGTTGGTGGTGGTGTTGGTGGTAGGAGGGCGGGGACCGTGTCTGCCGCGCTCCAGAACTCTTTATCCGGTCACTCCACCGCCCACCGCCGCCGCCGCCTTGCCTCGGGCCGCTCGTCTCTCTCTCTCTCGCTCGCTCGTTAACCGTGCGGTTTAAAGCAATACCGGACTCGACGACGGCAGAGCGATTTGGCCGGGCAGGAACGGGTCCAGTCGACCGATTCGTTTGCGCGATTTAAGCGGAAAAGACCGCGAGGCGGGAGGGCAAGGGAGGGCGTTGGACGCCGCTCGGATACGGCGCGCCGAGCCCGGTTGGGAGGCGACGAGACCAGCGAGGTTTCTAGGAAAGACCGTAGGCTTCGAGGCCTTTAGCCGGCAAAAAAATTTACGGTTTAATTTTGCCGATTTCTTTTATTATTTTATTTAAATAGCTTTGATTTATTTCGCCCCTCTTTAAACAACATTTGGTTTATTCTGTGATCGAACGGTGTAAAATGTTAAGGTCGTATGCCGGTTAAAATAACTATACAGTAACTGTGAGTGCTTATTACAGTGTATGTCATAGACGGGTAAGAGGCAGGAGAAAGACCGCTTACTTTCCCTCGTGTCGTGCCCAGTTTAGTTTGAAGAGTTTTGGGTTTAATAGCACCGCCGCTTGATTAAAAGTGCGGTAATGTTAGTGTAAATGTTTTATTTAGGTCACGTGCGTGGTCACAACTGCAGTACCGCGTCCTGCTACGACTATCCACCAATTCGAGGCGAGCTCGTGAAGGCGACGCGAGTTTTTAGGTCGCACTGCTGTGTCAGCATTTTGCTTTTACCATTTTAACATAAGTAATTTTAATTACAACACCGTATACATCTATTTGCATACAAAAATCTCGATTTTATCCGCTTTGCGGTTCATTATCCGGCGGGAGTGTTGGACACGAAAGGGCGGATAAGTTGAGTACTGTACACGAGCGGATCAGCAGTTTGCCTCTAATTTTTTTAACATTATAAACAATTTACATGTTCACAGTGCCGCTGTTTTGAAAGGTACAACATTAACAGACGGAGCGACCCTTTTATTTCTACCGCACCGAGGTAGAGAGAGCGGCGAGTTTCCGCGGCGTTGTCCGGCCTCCCTTGCGTCGGTTTCACATCGGTTTACCCCCCCGCGGGGGAAATCGACGGACAATGGGGAAATTCCTCTCCAAGATGTTCGGCAACAAGGAGATGCGCATTCTCATGCTGGGCCTGGACGCTGCCGGCAAGACCACGATCCTGTACAAGCTCAAGCTCGGCCAGCCCGTCACCACCATTCCCACGGTGGGCTTCAACGTGGAGACTGTCACCTACAAGAACGTGCGCTTCAACGTGTGGGACGTTGGCGGCCAGGACAAGATCAGGCCCCTCTGGCGACACTACTACACGGGCACGCAGGGACTCATCTTCGTGGTGGACTGCGCCGACCGAGACCGCGTGGACGAGGCTCGGCAGGAGCTGCACCGCATCATCAACGACCGCGAGATGCGCGATGCCATCATCCTGGTGTTCGCCAACAAGCAGGACCTGACCGACGCCATGAGGCCCCACGAGGTGCAGGAGAAGCTCGGACTGACCAGGGTCCGTGACCGCAACTGGTACGTGCAGCCGGCGTGCGCCTCCACTGGCGACGGTCTCTACGAGGGCCTCACGTGGCTCACGTCCAACTACAAGTCGTAGCGTGGATGGCGTGCGTGGCTGCCCAAAAGGACTCCATCGCTGTCGTCGTCATGATCGGCGGCAACAGATAACAACACCAGATGCCACTTACCCACTTGTTCAAGGCAACCGGCCATCGTCAGCCCGATAGGTGAGGAACGCACCTTAGACTTGCTTGGGTCACTGGCTGACATGTCAATCTGTTGTGCAGTGTGGGATTTGGTGGACAAAACCACTACCGTTCAGCAAGATTGTCCGCCCGCTCACGTGGTGAAGAGATGGAGACACTTGGGCCACCCTGGAGCCGACATTGGTTTGCCCCGTGTGAACTGGAGATTTGGTGGCTAAAACCTATCGCCAGCATTTTTCACCTGCTCACCGGGTGAGACAGACACACTATCTGCCTGAGCTCAAGTTGCCATCAACTGAAGCAGCAGTGTGATGAATAAAAAATATAAAATAATTACTTGCCACCAACGCCTGCTTGCGCAGAGAAAAAAACAGAGACACCTGAATCTGCATTTTTGTTTGCCACCATTTACACACCCTAACATGCAAGAGGACACCTGACTGCCTGGGCCTCCCTGATCTGAAGTTGCTTGGTCAGGTGTTTGCTTTGTGTGCTCAGTGGAGGTGTGGTCATCTTATCACGTTGCTGCTCACCAACAGAATTGAAAATCTTAAGATTGATTGGGCCCTAAGTTGGGCTGAAGTTTATTTTTTTTTTAGTGTATGGTGGCTAAACCCATCACCAACATCGCCGTGACCCACGCAGCCGCAATGGGGACAATGACAAGAGACTTGATCCACCTTTGTTTCGAAAGAATGAAGTTGATGTCTCATTTACCCCAGGTTTTTTACGGGTGGATGGTGGCCCAATTGCCATATTTATCAACCAAGCTTGGGTTTGTGTTAAGAGTATTTGCCAAGGCATCTGGTTCTGCCTCGTGTTGGAGTAAGAAGGCAGGTTGGCCTTGTCAATGACCGAGAAGCTGCGTCACCTCACATTTCTTCCTGGTTTTTCTGAGACAACGGTGAAACCCAGCTCAGCCTTGGGGCGCGTGAACCTTTCCACCGGGCAGACTGCTCTGCTCTCTCGTCGACAACTGAGAACTCTGCTGTCTTGACTCTGATCCCTTTGTTGCGCTTGAACTCTAGAGGTGAAAAAATCCCTTTCAGGAACAAGGTGGATCAGTGGAGTGGCACTGGTCTTAGAGGCCAGAGGGGCCAGGCTTGTCTCCTGACACTCGTTGGACCTCTGACTGTGGACGCTGCTGTGTCTACACCTGGAGTACTTATACCACATTTCGAATGATGTATGATGTGTTTGGTGATGAAAATAATGGTATGACAAGCACAGGCGTCTATTTTTATATACGTGTAAAGTTGTACTTTTGAGTGCGCTTCTCAAACAGCAACTGGGTTCTAATGTGGTTCAGGTCTTTGGCTCTCGCAGGCGTGGTAGGGGTTTATGGCCATGCCCGATTGTCATTGTATTCTCTTAAAACGACGGCACACACTTGCACACAATCATCACTGAGCGAAGTAGCTAGTGCAGTATTTGCAGTATTTTCTGACTTCAAGATTTGGGTTTTCATTATGTTGTGTAATTATTATGACTTACGAGAGCTGCAGTTTAGGGCCATAACGTTTGCTCACTCAGTTACACGAATGCATATTCATTGGTAACCAACAACAAAAATCCCATGTGTTGAGGCTGGCACTTAATGACCACAATTGTGTGTGTGTGGCTGTGTATGCTCGTGTAGATGTTTTGCGTGGTTTGTGTGTGTGTGTATATGCTCGACATTGCTTGAGGTATTGAAATTGCTATCTTAAGCCCAGGCGTGGTTCTGTCTTCGGTCCACGAAGCTTAAAGCGAGTTCCTGGTGTTGTTGGGTGGTCAGTGTCAGCATAGGGGGAGACGGAGGGGTGTCCGAGCCATACGTGGTTCTGGCCATGCCAACACCTTGTGCTGTGTGCCGGTCTGCTCACGAACCAGCACTTGTCCCAGCAGTCTTCAATGATGGATCTTTTGCGTTCATATAAGTTTGTGCGTGCGTGCTCGTGGTGTGGCTGTGTGTGTGTGTATGCCTGTTTTGTGTGCGTGCGTGCGCGAATTCGGCACTTGGTTGACTGCGCAACTGTCGGGGCTGATCTCGTAATAGCTCCGAAGCACGCGGCGACGCAGCGCCGCTGTTGAAACTGTCTCTGCCGCTCGCCAATGTTTTCCACGAGTTTAAAATCGTTTTAATCGCAGATCGTACAAAGAAAACCCCCAGAGATCATAAAGTAATAACACAGTACTTCAAATTTTGTCCGCGCGAGAAGGGTCTGAATTCCAACGGGTTCTAATAGACTCTGCGCAAATAAGATATAGATTTTTGTTATTAAATGTTATTTTTAAAAAAATTACTTGTACAAATGGAATTTGAATGTCAAGGCGGCGGTTTAAGGCGTGGGCGTTTTCGATTTGAATGCGGCTTTCTCTGGTTCCCAGCGATACTGGTCAGGAGTGTGGTTTACAGTGATCATTTGGCCCAGCTGGAAACTACATTGAGAATACTTTATCACCTTCTAGATTTGAAGCTTTCGTGACTGCAAGGATTCATAGTCTTTGTTTTTTTCGGTAAAGTCACGTAGGTAAAATAAAATAAATTAAACTAAAATCAAACAAATCACGACGTTTCGGAGGCAACACAAGCTTCCGTCTTCAGGTGGAACAGTCACAGCAAGATCGCTGCATCACAGCAAGATCGCTGACATCACTTGATGCAGCGATTTTGCTGTGACTGTACCACCGGAAGACGGAAGCTTGTGTTGCCTCCAAAACGTCGTGATTGATTTGTTTTCTTTAATTTTAATTTATTTTATTTTACCTACGTGACTTTACCGAAAAAACCAAAGAGTATTTATCACCTTCGTCGTTTAAGTAACACTGCCTTATGATGCACTGAAAGATACATAGTAAGCTACTATCCCAGTCGGTGGTCTCTTCTTGCTTTGTCATAGTACGGAGCAGACGAGTGCCATCGGCCAAAATGTTAGCTTGCTCCTGTTCGCTTGGTTTTGGTTTATAAGGCTGTGTTTGTCCATAATGAGAGTGGCAAAGCACTTTCAGTCAGTGCTTATGCTCTGTTGCCTAGGTAGTCCCTGAAATTTTATTTGCGATAGCACGGTTGCGCATTTACATTTGGCATTTTTTTCTAATAAGTGACGCCACACGAGCTGAAAGGAAACACCTTGCTGGCTCGATTTTAATGGTGCGTTTAATTTAAATCTGGTATCATTTGTGGTGTTGCAAATCATGGATGAACCGACCCCACTAATATTGATCCAATTTGTCACATTGGAGAATTAAGCCAATTGCTATACAAAATTAGATTTTGGGGAAAATAAATTGAGTGCTTGAACTTGTTTGAGCGAATTAAAACTGGAAACCCATGATCCTGTATGACAAACTGGAGCGATACAAAACATGTACTGTAGACCTATCTGAAACAGAATTGGACTTTTAATGGAAAAAAAATCAAATTAGTTTTCACATTCAAAACTTCATTCGGAATGTTAAATTGTATTCGCCATTCACTTGTTCACCTGCGGTACAGGTATACAGTTCCCAAAACACTGACGCTTTTGTTCCTTATATACCAATGTACATTGATGCTATTAACGTGTCACAGTCGCCTCTTAAGTTAATCGGTTGTGTGTGGGGTGATGCTTACACTCGACTGACCTCAAATGCATGGTGTGTAAGGTCATACTTGTTTTTTAAAGGTCTTCTAACTGGCCAAAAAAAAATGTATGTTGAACTTGGGGATCATACAACATGACACCATTTTCACATCATGCATTGGGGTGTTATACACTGTTGCCTATCCTCACACCCCTCGAATTTTCACCAAATTTATTTTGAAAAAAATACATTCGGATGTATCCCCTCTCCCATCCCATGGTTGCGATTTGTTTACTTGTGATAAATGGTGATGTTGAATGATCCCTAAATGCGCTGAATTTGTGATCGCGAGAAGGCTGCTTCTGCTGATAACTGGCAGCAAAGCCACCAGGTTGCTGCTATTTTTTCGTGAAGCAGTGTTTCTGTCTTCATGCAGTGATTTAATTTGTTTTACAAAGCGACAGCCGCCCGTTTGTTGCCCTGTCGCCTTACTGTCGCACGGTGCAGCACTGTGCTCTGCGATTTCCAGCGAAAGCTGCGCGACAAAGGCTTGAAATCTTCTTTGGTTCTTTCGGTAAAGTCACGTAGAATGAGAATAAAATAATAAAATAAAACGATGAAATTCTCACGACGTTTCGGCCACAACACAAGTAGCCGTCCTCAGGTGAAGAAACAGGACTGTCCAGAAGACAGCACTCAAGCGCTGTCTTCTTCGCTGTCTTCTGGACAGTCCTGTTTCTTCACCTGAGGACGGCTACTTGTGTTGTGGCCGAAACGTCGTGAGAATTTCATTGTTTTATTTTATTATTTTATTCTCATTTTTACGTGACTTTACCGAAAGAACCAAAGAAGATGAATCCTTGCAGTCACGAAAGCTTTAAATCGAAATTTAAAGGCTTGAAATTTTCGATGGGCCAATCGACGAGTGTTGCCATATCCTGCCCAATGCCCTGCCTTTGGCCATGTAGGGGAGTGCCATTAGCAAGCGAAATAAAAAGTGATGTCATTATTAATGGCCTGTGCTTTTAGAGACTCAATTTAAGGCCATGGTAAACGGGGGAAATTGTTGCAGGCTTTGGTTACCGGCAACACGTTTAGTTAAAGTTTGTTCAGTTGATTTATTGTTTAACCAGCTGAGAACTTGAGAGACCAAAATAATCTTATTTGCAAGAGTGATTTGGGGCATTAATCTGCGATGATTGCTGCTATATATAATCCCGATTTGAGTAATTTTACAAGTAACTTAGAATTCGACATTTCAATCCTGACACCAGCACATTGGCCTACTATTGCGAATGACGACAGAGGATCTTTACCGTCCACTGTTGAGTATTGTCGTGGTTGTTACACCCACGGTAATAACCAGGGTGGCCGCTGAATTCGACCCGTGAACTTTTGCAACAAGTGGCAAATGCGCCACCGCTAAGGACATTCTACTATTATGATGAGCAACTGTGGCAACCTGGTACACGTCAGTGGCACAGAGTGATGATGGAGTTCTGTTCAGGCATTGGAAAAATTGTTTGAAGACGTGATGAACATGCAAAGGTCATGTGTTAGTTTTTAATCTGATTGTAAGTTTTCATCATAGTTGCCCATGAGGGGAGCCAGCTTTTTACAATGGAACTTACTGGTGAAATTATCACTCAAATATTGCTCTCAAATGTTCACACTGTCATGACCTTTGGATGCTTCGGGTGAATTGCTGGTTCAAAAAGGTGACTAGAGGCTTACCTGTGGTAAATTTAAATGGATGTACTTTTATTGTGGCTCTGGTTTTCAGTCAACTCCATGTAAACACTCGTTGCATTGGCCTTTCAAAACCACCTTGAGATTGTGTTTTCATACATTGCTTGCGTGAACATCAATCGTTTGGAAGTTCCACCATGAGAAAATGCATATTTGATTTGGTGTCTGCTTTCTATTGCTCTGGGCTGCTCTGTAAAAAACGTAACGTGTGAGCCAATACGCGGTCCACAACTACACAAAAGGCCCGATTTGTAAGGCTTTAGTGATGGGGCATTTTAGTGCCATAATGGGCACGAAGGTCATCGGGACTGGTTTTTTAATCTGCATCTCGGATTTAATCGCTTCATTGTATTGTTTTAATTTCCTCATTTTTATTTTCTATAATCTCATCACCATTACTGCCTTTTAATGTATGGATCTTTTAAAAAAACTTTCGTTGCAAAGTGAATTGAGGCTTGTTATTCTGTATCAATAAGTTTATGATAATATTAAATAAAATGCAACAACCCTGTTTCGACTTAACTTGACAGGTCTAGCCTATCTTTCACCATGGTGTAAAATGTGCCTCGCAGTTATGCGAGCAGATCATTGGCCTCCACGTGGTGATCTGCACACCGTTTGACCCTGTCACGTTGGGGTGTATCGGTGCTCGAATGTTCTCTGTAACTCCAGGCGCTGGGACCCACCAACCAACCAATCTTTCCAATTAGACCGGTAGAGAGAGTGTGTGTATGTATATATTGTGAACTTCACATATCGGCCAATGCCCTGCATTTCAAAGAGTAACATTGGTAGACTTGGAAAGTTGGAGCTTTGGTGGTTCACCAAGCCTGGACTTTAAACTGCTGCTGGCTGGGAGTGGTGGTGGTGGTGGCAGCATTTACCCACCTTTTGTTAATCCAGCGACTCGGGAGATGGGATTGGTAGATCGTATAGGAGTTCTGAATTGCTGCTTCTATAGCAAGAGATGTGGTGATGTGCGTAATGTGCCCATTTGCTGGGCTATAGGATGGGACTTTAGGGGTGTATACAGAAAGTAGGTTTGTCCTGTTTTTTGCAGAGGCTTAGGGCCAGATTCACATCTTGACGAATCGTTCAAAATGCGTGACCTTGGTGGTTGTCTCCAGAGTTATTAATGGAGACCTGGCCACAATTATGTACAAATAAAATCGGTTAAAACAAACATTTTCCAACATGTGAACTGAGTCCGTAGTATTTTCCTATGTGTGGGTTTTCTCCAGTTTGTTTCCTTCCACAAACAAAAAAAAACGCCATGAAACAAGAATTCCTTAAACGTGTTAACAGTCTTAAAAACTTTGGAGCTTTCCAAGTGAAGAAATATAAGCCATAAAATCTGATATTTCGCACCAATTTGGTCGCAAAGCATTGTTCATTGGGTCAGTGTTTTTTTAAATCTTATTTTAAGACTAAAAGAAATCCGACACCTCAACTTTGTACCGCAACTTTGGATGTTAAATAATATTGTAACGCGATGTTTACATGCAGATGCTTGCGTTCATTTTCCGAAGGGTTGAGAGAGTTGCTTTGAAGAAAGTAATACATGGTTTTATGAGTAACGATTTTGAGTGTGAGTTGAGTTTGTGCCCTGTGCTTTACCAGTGAATCCTAATTCTTCAAAATACATGTTTGGGTTTGGCATATTAGTCCTAACACTTTTACTAAATATTAAGAATCCTATAATTATCACCGAACCTGAGCCCAGTACGTATGTTGAACTTATTTTGCACCGTACGTAGCCAACCGTGCTAATATGTGTGATGGTGGATACCTGTGATCCGGGAAGAGGTTGTGGATCACGTGGATTTGTGAAACTCCCAAACCTGCTGGGTGGCCACAAGATAGCAGTACAGCAAGTAGTTTCATGAACAGAGCTGTGTGAAGCTTTGAGTGTTTTCTTGCAGGTGTGGGGGACCAGTGGCTATGGTGAGTAAGTGGCAAGTGATATCATAATTGGTCTCGAGCCTCCCCTTTATCAACCTGCACCGCCTAGCATAGTGAAGTATGGTGAATCAACCCCCCATAGCCAATGTGGTGTGAGGTCTTCATCTAGCAGTGGATTGATAAACAGCTGTTTATTCCGTATTTTTTGTGTGAATGTGCAGGTTTCCTCCCACATGCAAAACAATGGAATTTGCTGAACATCTCAATGCAGGATTTTCCTAAAAAATAATATTGAGACTAATGAGGCTGTCTTTAAAAAAAAGACTTTTAAAATCCTCACTGATTGATATTGATTCTTAATGTTGGGATATTTTAATTCCTTACAGTAATCACAAATATTTCTAAAATTTTACTTTTCAGTCTCGGGCACCATTGAATAAAGTTTTTTTTTTAAACCCATGCCAACCAAAACACCTGTCAAATGAATTTCTTACTCTGAAAACTGCAATTGTACGCCCATCTTTTTACTATGACAGCGCAGTATGGTGTCTGGTAGGGACCCGAGGGATAATTGATGGCATTTGTCAGCTTCTGGCTGCCGATTTTAGCAGCAAACAATTAAATCCGTCTCTGCAAGATCGTTGTAACGAGTGGATGCGAATAGCCCTGCTGTTAGCGTCGTCACAACGCAACACTCCAAGCCACTAACTGCTGGTGAGATTTACTAAATGGACGCAAAACTTATTTTTTCCGTTTGTATATCTGCCAATTATATTCCAACTATAGTGTCAGCGTCATGTCACAAGACGAGGGCATTTTCATTCAAAACCCACGCAGCTAGAGCAGTGCTCCACCCTACGTCAAAGAATGGCGATAGATCCGTGGTCTTCATTGCTACTGGTGGCCCCTGGTTGCCTTTAGTGCGGCCCACAACAATACACAACACGTGAAAACACCCCATTATGGCAGTCAAACCCAATGGTTTCAAATGTGGCGGCCCTCACAGACTGATGTCTTATTGGCGAAAGTGGCCCCCCATTGAATATGTGTGGAGAACACTGCCCCAGATGATGACATCACAAACGAGTGAAGTGACTTCAGGAGGCCCTCTATCCACGTGAAGGGCACACCGTGTAAGGGTATGCTGCTAGTTGCAGACTACTCAAGACGTGAGTCGCTCTTAGCACACTGCAGTGGCGTTACGAGTGCCATAGTAGTGCTCAAGTCGTTAGATTTTTGGTTTGGTCTTTTACACAAATTGTATAAGCGTCATGCAGAGCAGTGCACCACCCCGTGTCAGAGAATGGCCTGCAGAAGAAATATGTCCGAATTACTTTGAGAGATCTCTTTCGGTGATCTCTTATCTACAATAGGGGGCAGCGTTTTCGCACCCGTCCTGTTCCGGAGAGAAATGTTCCTTGCATGACAGCTAACCCGATTGGTGACCGGGCCGAGACCAACAATTTGCTACACTTGACAATCCATGTGAATTTCATCCGGCTGCCCATATTTAAACCCAGAATATCAGCAGTGCCAATTTAGCGCTCTGATCACTAAGTCACATTGGCCACCTCCCTTGCAAAAAATATATAAGTAATTTTGACGTCAAACTGAACATTTGATTCCAAAGAGACCGTTCAGTTACAGCCGGCTGAAACCCAGAACCGAGCCCAGGATCTCTGCGTTGCCAGCTCTTTGCTGACCGTTGAGAGTGCTGGCCAGGTCAAGTGCAGGCAGAATTCCTGACATAAATTTGAGTGCTTACCTGCATGCATGCACTAAGATTTAACTTTTTATGCGGTCACTATCGGTGACTGCATAGAATTTTATGCCACTTAAAAGGGCTAATTCATGGAAAATGTTCACTTACAGGTAGACTAGATGGAAAAAAAACGTCACGGTAGTGACTGTATGCACGTTTTGTACCTTGGCTGTCCCAACACAAGTTTGCACTTATTTACGTACAATTTCTTTCCCACCGTATACGTAGAAAACCGCGCTTAATCGGCGGCGTAGGAAAGTTTGAAGTCACGATAATTATAAGAAGAAGACCAAAACGACTTTAAATAGAGGTGCAGGATGGCATTCTACCGACGTCAGTGCAAGGGTCACTGAGAAGTACCCCGCAGTCTCGCTGCCTGCGACGTCACTGATGATAACACTCCAGACAGTCACTTCAGAGAGTGTTATTTCTTCTTCATCATTAACGCGCCTTCAAAAATGCACGGTGCACGTTGTATTGCTAGGAAGGAAAGAATGCAGTTTTTTTTCGGACCTGACTTCCTTCAAGTTGCTAATGTGCGGATGGCCACTGGATTTCACCACTTAAATCCAGTTTTTTTTTGGTTCGGCAAGGCCATGAAGCAACATTTTTGCGTGTATTGATATCTTGATAACTGCGTATTAATTCCACGTCTCACACATGTAAATGCCGCACACACACACACAACATCTGCTCATGACATCACTGCCTGTACAGGACTTTTCGGCAACCACTGCTGGACGCAATGGCCTCTCCATACCACGTAGTACTGGATATCTGTAAAAAAAATACGCTTGGTAGCTCATCGGATTCCTCGAGTAGAATTAAATATTCTAATTCTGAGATCGTGAGGAGGGGGGTGGGGGGGAAGGGGATTTCATGACCAAACTTCACCATGCTGGATATCAATGTTGCACTTAGCCAAAAAAAAATCATATCTCTAGCACTGATCAGTAAATATATATACGAACAAAAAACGGAACCTTTGTTGTGAACAACAACAACAAAAAACCCCCGTAAGCAAGGTGGCAAAGCTAAGAACAGATGCAAAACGTCGATAGTGGTGGCGGTCAACTTTCCTGCACACACTCCAGAGGCCTGCGCCTCTAAACTCCCCTCGTCACCTCCAGGGTGTGCTGCTTATTTATAGCGCGCTCGTACAGAGAGGCACGCTAGGACATGGCAATTAGCATAAAGCAATTAAGGAAGAGGCCATGACATTGAGAAGATGATGAGTTGGGGGAAATTATTTTAATGAATGCCAGCTATTGCATGTTAAAGCACTGCGTTGGAAATACAGCTGACAGGGCTGCAGTCAAATCGGTGCCAATAAAGCTGCAGTGTTTTTTATTATATATTCTACGTGTAAGACAAAAACCATAACCGATATCTTACACCGTACTACAACACACACTACTGTATAAGATATTTTTTAGTTAGATTGCGTAAAAATAAATGTGTCGTTAAACCCGCCACCACTCGACACAGACAATTAGTAAGTTTTGTCACGTAAACAGAACGTGCCAATTCGTTACTTGTGCAGTACACCGGTGTATTGGAGAGTAAACCCACAACATTTACAATTCGAGTACTACAACACACTGTGGCGCGGACCTAAACCACACGACACAGCCCTAACAAACACCGAACACACATACAAACGCCACACGCCAAATACGTTTAGCACACACTACACACCTCACTCGCACAACACAATATACACACACAGCACACACTCTCAACACTCCAAACACCTAGCACGCACACACAATACACACCTAACACGCACACACAATACACACCTAACACACAGCACAAACCCCAATCCATGCAGGAAAATGCAAGCACTGCTGAACTGCCCTGATAACAGCAAGGCCGTTCCAGAAACGCGCGGCAGCACCTGAGCCAAGGAGAGCCCCTTGGAAGAAAGAAATCCGTGGCAGCACCTGAGCCAAGGAGAGCCCCTTGGAAGAAAGAAATCCGTGGCAGGGCCACCGCAGTGGTAGTTGTCGAGGCGACGCGCGATAACTTCTGCATGTTGTGTTAGTGGTATTCATCAGATAGAGCAAATATGTCCTGCTCCAGATTGTTCAAATGCCCAGCTATACAGATTGTGTATAGGACAGACACGTCATCCGGAATGCGACCGGTGAGGCTTTGCTGGTCTAATAAAAATACTACAGGGTGTTTAACAATGATGGACCCGATTTGAATTAGCTTTGCTTTGAAATTGGGTCCAGCTTTTTCAAACACCCTGTACTTTTTTTAAAAAATATCAAAATCCATAGAAGTAGAATGAGAATGCAGGTCATTCATTTCTCCTCTTCAGGTTGGAGAGCAGACGGTTGTACCGACTTGTGAGATCCAAGCACCAGCTTTGCTTTCTGCCGACAGTGATGGGGTTTTTCCGATGAAATTGTCTTGCTTTTTAAAGCCGCACTTTGTAAATGCTGTTGCCGTGAACATCCTGGAAACTGTCCGACCTCTGGTGGACATAACTGGTCTTGCGTGTAATCACCGTGCAAATCAATCGTCCGTCCTGCTGCTGTCCCATATAAAAGTCAAAGTGATTTTCTGGTTAATAGCCCTGGGCCAGTGATGAAAAGTCCATATTCCTATGGCGGGGGCGAGTGTATCTCTAGGACAACCACTTTTGACTTACCCCCGCAAAGTGGTACTGCACTTGTTTTTATTTATCAACCTTGCAGGATGATGGGCTGAGTCAACCCCCACTCACCTCCCCCCAAACGAGGATTTGGTACTTTCAATTTGAGCTCGTCACCTTCCGACTGTCAGCCGCTCACTTTTACCGCCGAGCCACTTGGCCGGATCTGAGATTTTGAGATAACTCGGCCTCAATGTTCACTGTTGAGGAGGTGGCCTTCAAGCAAGGCCGAGTGCGTGTGTTGTGATGTTATGGGAGACATTGGCCAGTGTGAATGGAGGAGCGAGCCCAGGGTCACAATCGCACGTTTTTTTTGCTGTCTAGAAATCTAACTGTGCCCATAGCAAAGATTTGTTTTGGGTAAGATCGCGTAAATATAAATGTGTTGTTAAATCCCCCCCCACCCCACCTACCTGATACAGCCAATTAGTAAGGTTTGTTACGTAAACTAAACATGCCAATTCGTTACTAGTTCAGCACACAGGTGTGTTGGAGAGTGAACCCACAAAATGTGCCAATCGAATGGTACATTTTGGAAAGTAAACCCACAACGTAAACATAACATGCCAATTTGTCGCGAGCTCAGCACTGCGGTGCGTTCGAGAGTGAATCCACAAAATGTACCATTCCAGTACTCAAATTGTGTATTTTAGAGTACTCGAATGGTAAATGTTGTGAGTTTACTCTCCAACACATCGGGTGTGCTGAACTAGTAACGAATTGGCACATTCTGTTTACGTGACAAACCTTACTAATTGGCTGTGTCGGGTGGTGACGGGTTTAACGACACATTACGCGATCTAACCCAAAACCTCTGTTATGGATAATATTGGTCCCGAGAGCCTGCGTGTTCAACTATCTGTGCCCAGCCTGTACTTACAATTCAGGCTAATGAGTTTCTCGTCATTTACAGAAAGTGTTAGAATTAGTTTAAATGATCGCCCAGCCACTTCCCATCATGTTTAATTTCGCTCTGGAAACGTTCCTCTATAACGCCACCGTTTATTCACTCACTGGGCTCCATTCAATCGGAAGCTAATGGACCTATATTCGTTCTCACCTGGTTAAATAGAGGGTGACATTTATTTACTAGCTGACGAATCTCCTCATTGGCACTTACCAGGGTAAAGACGTCAACAATGTAAGACTTGATTCTGAGTCTCCACGGGCTCCCTCGCCTGGTTAAAAAAAAGGATGTCACCCACAAGAGTGAAATTCATCTTTAGGGCTCTACAATGCTTGTAGGACGTACATCACAATTTATTGATGGATCCCATTTGGGCTCCCTTGCGGAGTGAAATAAAGGTCGTCAATCATTTAAGAGCTCTATCCTAAATAAATGACGTCGTCGTTATGGAATTGTCCCAGCATCTGTAATCGTCCATAACAGAGGTTTTTTGGTTAAATCGCGTAAATATCAATGTGTCGTTAAACCCACCACCAACCGACACAGCCAATTAGTGAGGTTTGTCACGCTAACAAAACATTCCAAATTGTTACTAGTACAGCATACCGGTGTGTTGGAGAGTAAACCCACAACATTTAAAATTCGAGTACGATGTTTCGCTTGTAATTACAACCAGCATCATCAGGCACTAGCCAGAGTTATGGAGAAATCCTCCTGTTTCGGTCTTAAATAGAGGGATAAATGTAATGTCACAAATGTGATGTTGTGGGTTTACTCTCCAATGCACCGGTGTGCTGTACTAGTCAATAATTAGCATTTTTTTATGTGACAACCCTTACTAATTGGCTGTGTCGGGTGGTGGCCGGTTTAACGATGCATATTTATGTTATCTAACCCAAAAACCTCTATTATGGATAATATTGGTCGCGAAAGCCGACTTCGCGTTCAACTGATCTGTAATCGCCTCGTTGAGCTTGTACAGATGCTTGTCGATTGTGAATATCAGAACTCATGTCAGTGTGTGTCACATAACAACCACAATCCTTGAAGATGTCATGATGTCGTAGCCTACTCATTAATTAATGCACAAAGGCGCCTCAGCTCTCTCTCTCTCCTCTCCATCTCACCTCTTCTCTTTTACCCATTCTCTTCCTCTTCCCTCCCCTCCACTCCTTTCCGTCCCTCCCTTACCCTGCCGTGAACCCAAAGTACCCCTAGATCGCGGTCACTCATTCCTCAACTCATGCACGCCCCTGCCTGCCATTTAAATAATTTTATATTCTGTCAGTTTTTTAAGCTATCTCCAGCGCCTTGAGTGAAGGAGCTCTCCAAATATAAAATGTATTTAGAGCTTCTCGCTTCATTGGTTGGACTTTATTTAACTTATCACGCTATTTAGTGGTCTGCACAGCTGATGGGCCACAATACATATTCTGTACGTGCGGAGATAACATAATTCTGGTTTTATTTAATGCATTGAGCTTCTTGTTCCTGTGCTTCAAGGAAGACCTGAGGAACAGCATTTACCCTGATTTAAAGCTTTCGTGACTGCAGTAATTCATATTCTTCCCTTCAACGTGACTTTACCGAAAGAGCTAAGAATATAGCATTTACCCTATTGACACGTTTCCCACAGTTGTAAACAATATCATCATCACCACCACCACAATCATTATTATCATCACCATGAACTTTATAAAACCGCGAAGGCCCATTTGGGACACGTGATTTGTGGCAACGGAGATCTGGGATGCAAAGTAAATTCTTAACATCGATCTTATCGCAGAGAAAAAAACACACACAATACAACAAAAAAATAACAAACATAAACAATTACCAGAAAGTCAATAAATAGTGATAATTGCAGCCCTTAAATCAGACCACGGCTGGATGAAGGCCTCCCCAACGCCGTGTTCGGTAGTAACGGATTTGTTTTGTTTGACCATACTTCACCATGCTGGTCAGTGCAGTTGGTTGAAAGGAATGGGATGCCATGGACCTGTTCAGATATCACTCGCCACGTGCCAAGAATCGACATCAGATCTTCGGGTTCATAACGTACCATGCAAATCATTCTGCCACCACTCCTCCTTCAACCCGTCCCTCCTGCTGTTATCACTGATGCACAGACACAACAAGAAGGAGAGCTCAACACATTCGTCAATGACACTGGCTTTGAAATAATCGGCGAAGTTACGGGCAATGGCCCTTATTCATTGCAAATACATAGAGGGGCCAGAGAGGTAGCATAGCACGGCGATCTAATCTCATATATAATTGATATTTACGGAGCACCTTCACTCAAGGCGCTTGACATAGTTTTCAAAGACTGTGACACAACGGAATGGTGGAGTTAACGGTGGCGTGCTACGAGCATTGAGGAATGAGTGACAGGGGTCGAGGGCTTTATATTTATGTTCTATGAAATGTCGCCTTTTTCATTTCAGGTTGAGGTTTTTTTTTATTACACGCTTTTATTTAACTCACTCTGTCTGTTGTTGTTGTCGTAGTTGTTGTTGTATCCTCAAATCTTGTAACTCAATTTTAACCCGCTTCCCAATGTGGTATCGACTGCAAACTTGGTATACTTATGTCATACTGATGACAATACTATATTCTATCATAAAAAATGTTTTAAACAATCTTATTCATATGTTATGTTTCGGCTGGGGTTTAATTGTCCACGCTCAACTGACGTTGGCTGTAAATCACCACCGGCCCCCTTACGTTATGGCAAGCTTCGGGGCCACTTCCTGGAGTCGTGGAGTTCTTCCATTACTAATAGGGTACATTTCATTAAAGCGTGTTTTAAAAAAAGTTTTTAAAATACATATTATTTATTTATTTCAGGTTGAGATCTTTGTCATCATTGCCATGGTCAGCGTGTGACGTCACCAGTCCGTGGTCGCCACGAGGCGGCGCTCTGATGCCGGATTGTAATAAAACAATTCCACTACAAATTACAACCTTCGTCAGTTTTATTATTTGTACTTTGCAAGAACTTGTTTCCGAGTACCTCAATGTCTCCCCGTGACCCTGTGTCTCCCAGTGTCTCTGTATTCCAGTATCTTTCCACAAACTATCTTTGTTTCCTTATAACCCTGTCTCCCAGTCTGTCTCAATGTCTCCCCATCTTCCTGTCTGTCCTTGTGACCCAATACTTTAAATCTGTCTCCTGGTGTCTATCTCCCAGTGTATTTATGTTTCCCTGCCTCTTCAAGTCTCTCATCATTTTCTCACTCCCCTGTCTGTGTCATCTCCCTGTTTTTCCACCTTATCTGTTCTCACCTTCTCCCCTTCTACTGGTAGGAACCTCCTGGTTACACCAGCCCACAGGGGATTATTGTGTCCGTCCGTCGTGCATCCAAAAATGAGAGGGGTGGGGTTGGGTGGAGAGGGGAGGGTGGGGAGGGGCTGAGTGGGGAGGGAGGGGCTGGGTGGGCAGGGGAGGGGCTGGGTGGGGAGGGTGGGACTAGGTGGGGAGGGGAGGGTGGGGAGGGGCTGGGTGGGGAGGGTGGGGCTGGGTGGGGCTGGGTGGGGGGTGGGAGGGGTAGGGCTGGGTGGGGAGGGGCTGGTCACCCCGTGGTGCCCTTATAAAACTCAACGCTTAACCTACTCACTCCGGCTTGTGCCTGCCCTCACAGTCGGGCATATTGCGGAATACACCACGTGGTGGTGCCGCCGTTGACCCTGGCCATTGACCGAGCAACCCAACGTTCCTACCAGCTCCCTCCGCAGAAATGTGTTTTTTTTTATCTCTCTCTCCCTGTCGCTCACCCTGTCTCCCTATCTCCTGTCTCTCTCCGTTCCCCTGTCGCTCACCCTGTCGACATGTCTCCCTCTGTCTCTCACCGTTTGCCCTGTGGCTCATCCTGTCTCTCTCCCTGTCGCTCTCCCTGTCTCCCTCGCCTTCCCCTCTCCGCCAGATGTGTTCATCCTTTTTAGTGCAAACAGGAAACGCCAAGCGCGCTTTTACCATTTTTTCCTCTTTCCTCCGTCGAAGCCCCCACTCACATACACACTCAAAACAAAGACACATATTACCCGCATAGCCTGTAACAGACCTTTAGAGCAAGTACTGTTCGCGAGTTGCACCTATAAAGGCTGGCACGGCACACGAAGGGGTGAGTGGTCAGCACTACGCCCGACCGCCTTTGTCTCCCCAGTGGCGATGTGTTTACACATCCGCACCAAGTACTCAATTGAGGCTGAGTCGACCTAGGGGAGGCCCAAGACCGGTTCAGATATTCGCCACCAATGTTGACCTGGATCGAGAATCGAACTCCGGTCGCCGGGTGTGTGGCGCAGCGCGCTATCCACTACGCTACCGCTCCCCACCTACACACACACACACAAGTACACATATGTACACACACATGTACACATATGTACACACACACATGTTCTCTACGAACACATACGTAAACATTGCAAGCAATGCACACCCAACCATTCAGTTTTAAAACACGCAATTATTCCCATACAAATACACGTGAAACACAAACACACAAACGTCTGATAAACAGCTCGCACACATATGCACAGATTTAAACATGCAGAGATGCGTACACACGAAAAATTTCAACTCATACACACGCGCGCACGAATGTACCCATGTAAACATTCGCCATGTACCTCTGGTCTACATCAACACGGCCTCAAATGTATACCCGGTGCATTGTGCACATTAGTAGTGGAGAGACAAAGACGGCCGGGTGTGGTTCCATGCCGATGCAGGCCTTTTTAGGTGCTCGCAAACAGCACTTGCCCCCAACAGCCGCTGTAAGCTACACGGGGGATCTGTGTCTGCGTATGTGGGTTGGTAAAGGCTGGGAGCATAGACGTGGTAGCATACAGTACAACAATGTCTTTGGCCTACAATGTCCACAGCGTGACCCCGCAGCAGCTGATAACGAACCTACGCTGTGTACGGTGGTCACCCACATATCCAGTCTCGAGCCTGCTTAGCTTCCGAGATGCGACGGGAACGGGGCGCATTCTGCACGATGCGGTGATACGCTTGACCGGTTCTTGTTTCCCGTGATTCGTATACAGAACTCTTCAGCCATGCACTGACCAGCGTGGTGAAGTATAAGCCATTGGAGCTACCCACTTTTAAATCCAGATTGAAAACGAATTTCTTTAGAACCGATGATTATATCTTGAGTTTGTTGTCCTTCCCCGCACCTCCGATTAAGCACGGTTGGCCACGTACGGTGCGAAAGAAGTTCAACATACGTACAGTGCAAGTAAACCCCACGGGGGTGGTTCTCATGCAGCCGTGGGTTGACAACGTGCTGTGCGTGTGTGAATAACTCTGGGGATGGTGGACAAAGCTCAGACAGGATGCTCGTGGGGGGGTAGTTGGTGGGTGGGTGGGGGTGGTATTTTTAGGGGGGGAAGCGTAGAGGGGGGGGGGGGGGGCTCGTTGGTCTAAGTCTAGAAGTCGGCGAGAGGCCAGAGAAAGCTAGTGTTCCCTTTTCCAAAGTTGTACCCAACAATATTTCAGTCGCACGGTGGCGAGATGTTAACTACCTCGCCCGGTATACAGGAGCACGTGGGTTCCATCCGGAACCCTGACGCCTGCTGCTGTGTATTTGGAGTTTGCACGTTCTGCCCGTTGTCGCGTGGATTTTTCTCCGGATCATCCGGGGTTTTGTTCGCCCTTCCACATTTAGAATCAACATCACGCGTTTAGAGTATTTGGCTGCTCTAAATGTCCACGTGATAAGCCGCCACTTCGTTGAGCTATCATTTGTGGCCCAGGTCGCTTTTGAAAAAGAGCTGTATAGCTCAGTGGTAATAAAAAAATAGTTTAAAACTTTATTTCAGGGCGTTCTACCTCGTCATAATAAGCCATGGTCAATCCACTGCTAGATAAAGGCTTTCTCCCAATCCGCCGTTATCCCTCACGACCCTACGGTGTCATTATAATCCACCCAACGCCTGCGTACCAGCTGATTCCATTGCTCCATCTCCTCGGTGGGCCAAAAAACATTTCTTGGTTCCCACTTCGCCTCTGGCCGTGACGTGTCCCGCCTTAGCCCCCACGCATTTACTTTTGTTTTAAAACATTTGAATGTTGCCTTTAGCCTGTGTACCCTCTGTAATCCACGTCTTCCTCTTTCACGGCTCTCAGTGTAATTCCAAGAAAGGTGTTACTTTGCGCGCGCTTTTAAGTTTTTCGTTCTGAAATGTTAGCTCAAGACCGCATTTCTGAGCCACATGTCAAAGGCGGGTAGCACACACAGCTTGGAGACGTTCTTCTATCAGACTTGCACAACCAAATGCTCGTCCTCGGAAATCTAAGCACATGTATTCTAGACGTTTTATTTATAACAACAACAACACCATTAATTATGGTACATGTGTGAGTTGCTCACATTCGTAAAGCGTTACAAATATACTCAACTTAAAAAGAACTTCACGACACTAACCGTTTACATACAGTCGGCACTGCTGTAATACACCGCGTATTTGACACGAAAGATAATTTCAATTTTTTGAGTAAATAGTTTAACTGAGCACACACTCTCTGCTTGATGAGAATCAGCAGAGAAGTCTAAACCAGGCCAATGTTTTTTTTTATTCTCAAACAAAGGCCACTGGAAGAAAAGCATTGGTCCAGATGGGCCCTTTAGTTGAATGACCTATTTTTTTATTATACCAATTGTGTGGTCGGTGTGAAGTCATCATGAAACCAAGAATCAATTCTGAACTCCAGCGGAGTGCAAGTGCAATCGCCATGTGCTAGAGAGAAAGAGAATGGCCCGCGGAAGAAAGTATTACAGAACTACATCTGAAATACCTTCAAACGAAATCGTAGAACTAGAATGATATATTAATTATCTCAGCTATGAAAAACCATTGGTCTACTTGCATATATGTTCTTACTCCCGCTGGGTTCTGCATGTCTGGATCCGTACCGGGGCTTAATTTCTGCCGGGTCTGTTCTGGTCGGCGATCCCAGGAACACCACATGCACAATATGTGCACTCTATATATTCAGTGCCGTATATGGCTCGGGCTGTGGCTACTAGCCACCACGTACCAACAACCTATACTCGAACCGTAGCAGGGACTCGGAAAATATATACAGTATTCGTAGAGAAACTCAGCCCTACTTCCGGCCGGTGTTACGAAGAACGTAACGGGTATTTGGGTGCACGGTGTACAAATATATTTTTACATTTTTGGCGCACGGGGTCTTGTTGACAAGGATCACATCCCCAAGTGCCGGAAAGCAGCGGCAGCGGCAGGCGGCGGCGTAAGTGGGGCGCGGAGAAGGAGGGAGGGAGGGTGGTGGTGGCTACGATTAACTGGGGGACAGAGAGGAGAGGGTTAGGGGGTGGTAGAGAGGGGTAAGGGGATCGCGATGGACGGGGGGGGGGGGATTGCAGGGAATGTGAGCAGGTGGGTGAGAGTAGGAGGGGGGGTCACGATAAAGAGGGGGGGGAGGTTGAGCATGCGGGGATTGAGAGGCGGGAGGAGGAGGGGGATTGAGCGCGTGAGTGGATTGAGAGGGGAAGGCTTGAGGGTGGGGTGGGGAAGATTGAGAGGGTGGGGTATTGAGAGGGGAGGGGATTTAGATGTGGTGGAGTTGGGGGGGTGGCGTCACGGTGGACTGGCGGATTGCGGGGGGAGGAAGGAGGCGAGGGAGGGTTGCATGGGGAGCGGGGGGGGGGGGTCACGATGGACTGGAATTAAGTTGTGGGGGGGGGGGCAGCGAGCAGGGAGGGGATGGAATGAGGGTGGGAGGGAGGGAGTGGGAGGAAGCGGATTGAGGTGGAAGCGGAGGCATTTGGCAGATGTTGGGGCCAGAAGTAAAAAAACAAGTCGCGTCTCTCGCACCGCGGTCCCCCCCCCACACACCAGCCTCACGCGGGCGCCGAGGAGGGGCTGCTGATGACCGCCCGGCACGGTTCCGGTTACAAGACACCTTTTCTGTCTAAAGCGCTTCTGTCGGGCTCTCTTCACAGCTCTCTTCTTAAACCCGCTGGCTGGATGAAGACCTCGCCGCGTCGCGCCGAACAGCATGCGCGCCGTTTAACCATACTTCACCATGGTGGTCGGTGCGTGTTAGCTAGTCGGGCGAAGCCCAGGCACGGGTTCAGACTCGAACTCATGATCATCGGGTGAAGAGTGCGGGACGCGAACCACTGCGCCGGCCAGCGGCGACTGTAGACACGAAACACAGTCTATGGTGTAGAACGTGCACGGCATTTGGTGCGGGAGGTTAGAGGTCGCGGTGAGCGAGCGGAGTCGACGAGAGAGAGAAGAGACGATGAGCGAACGTGGACCTTCAGAGGTCCAGCCGAAGCTGGAGTCTAACCGCGACGCGGCGAACCAAGTGGACGCGGACCAAGAGCCGGACTCGAACTCGGAGTTGTTGCATCGCGACCTGCAACTGATGCAGCGCATTGGCGCGGGCACATACGGAGACGTGTTCAAGGTAGGTGAGCGCAGGCAACGCTGCCACGACTTGTGAGTTATGTCAGGGGTTTTAGTTTGCGTGTCTCTCTCACTCACTCTCTACATTCTCCCCCCCTCTCATTCTCCCCGTGGCCGCGTGGATTTTTCTCCGGTTCCTCCGGTGTTCACCCCCCCCCCCCCCCGACTCTTCACATTTAGAATCAACGTGCGTTCAGAGTGCTTGTGCCATCAATTTCCACGTGATAAGCCGCTGAGATGAGCTGTTATTCGTTGATAGCCAGGTCGCTTGTGAATAATAGCGATGTAGCTCAGTGCGCCTTACCTCGTAAAAGAAAATAAATTGTTGAAATAGTTTTAATCTTGATTTGAAGCTTTCGTGACTGCAGGAATCCATACTCTTTGGTTCTTTCGGTAAAGTCACGTAGGTAGAAAAATAATAGATCACGACGTTTCGATCGCAACACGAGCAATCGTCATCAGGTGGGACAAGCACAAGTTGTTGTATTACTTTGGTTGTCCCACCTGATGACGATTGCTTGTGTTGCGATCGAAACGTCGTAATATATTAAATAGTTTTTAGTTTGCCATGTTATAAAATTACCCGCAGATTACTCAATTGGGATTATACGGTGCATATCAGCAACCATCGCTCCCTAATGTCAGATTTAATGCGACTTTTGCAGGCGAGGTGCTGAGTAACGTTGTGCGACACAGGGACAGCTGCCACTGGGGGTGCCCTTTCAAATGTGTTGCAATGAAATCGTACAGTGCTCTGAGACACCCCGGCGCATAGGAGTGAGCTCTATTAAAAACAAATGTGTTGTAAAATTATTACTGTATTCTTACGAGAATAATCATCACAGGGGAGTGGTGGTGCAGTGGTTAGCGCAATACGTTACGAACCCGGCAACCAAGGTCGAATTCCAGCCACGCCCAACGTCAGTGGCGACTTATACCTCCCGCACTGACCAATGTGGTGAATTATGGTTAAACACAACCCCTCACAACCGACATGGCGTGGGGAGCCCTTCATCCAGCAGTGGATGCACATTGGAGCTGGCAAATATTGTAATTAAATCAAGAGAATGCCAACGCGTCTCTTTGCTTAATGTTGGCAGCGCATTGAGATCAGTCAGTGATCAAAATTACACTTGCTCATGGCTTGGGCGAGTATCGGTTTTTGACGACCGCTGTTGACTTCACACAGAGTGGTGCTCGTTTCATCGACCCGGAATAGATGATGGACTGAGTCGTCCCTGGATTTTTAGCTCGTGACCTTTGTTGATTGTGAATCGGGTGGTCTCTTGGGAAAGCTTGACGGAGCCTGAGTATCCTGCTACACTGGAATGTTTAACCAATTCTACGATTAATTATGGAGGAAACCCGAGAGACTGGAGAAAAAAAAAACACTTGCCCGAGTGGGAGATTGTGGGTGAGGCTACGCTTTACTGATGAGTCTCAATAAAGTCTCAACTGGAGCATGGTTACCAGGCTCAATTAAATAAACAAAACTTTCAATTTTACCAAGTAAGGCCCATCGAGATATATAGCTTTTTCCGAAGAGACCTGGCCACAAATGATCGCTCAACAAACTGGCTTATCATGTGGAAATGTATAGCAGCCAAATATTCTAAACGCATTTTGATGTTAAATACAGAGGGAAAAACCGGAAGACCCGGAGAAAAAAAAACACGCAACCACGGGGAGAACATGTAAACTATAAATATACAGCAGCAGGCGTCAGTGTCGGGATCGAACCCACGACCTCCTGTATACCACGCGAGGTAGTTAACATCTCGGCACCGTGACGCCCACGACAGCTGTTATCCTAACATATCATCAACATTTCCATCAGCCATTCTATTCACACAGTCGTTGCCATCGCTGACGATCTCGCGATGTCTCAGCGAGCTGATTTCACCGCTCCACCTCCCACGGTGGTTGTATTCTCGGGCGCGTGTCCCCCTCCTTTTGGCTGTCACTCCATCGTTAAACTTCGACCCAGGGCCGTTATCCCTCCGAGCCACGTGTCCTGCCCGATCACACTCGCACTTTTCTTAACAGTCAATAAAATGTCTCTCGTTTGCGTTTCGTCTCCGACCCGTGTGTGTTCACCCCCTCTCTCTCGTCTCTGTCTCTCATTGTCATTCCGAGTTTGCGTCTGCCCATTTGCCTTCGCTTCCTGCGACGTTCCTCGTCGGTTGCAGCTTCGGGATGTTTTCATTATAAAATTTCAGTTTCCCTTTTTTATATTTTGATTCCGATCCGCCTTCAAAAATATTGAACGCGTTCGTCAATGCCACTGTGTGGCCGTAAAATAAAAAAAAACACGGCAGGCAACGTTTCAGGCAATGGTCCTTCTTCCTCGGACACGATGTGCCCTATAATATACAGTATATTCTTTCAAAGCCGCTGTGCTATTGGCTATTGTGTTACATAATCCGGAGAATACAGAGACAGTGCTCAATTGGTGTGTACGTTAACTGACTTGTTTTTAAATGTAAAATCCGCATCAGGTCCAATGGTGTAAAATGCGGTCTCTTCAACTATTCATATCCACTCTATCGCTCTGTTTATATGCTATGAAGAACTGTCATTGCCCGAATCGTCGCCGTTTACATTTTTTCTTTTAAGGCCGCAATCTTCTCGACGAATTTGTTGAGTGTTGTTGTTTGTGCACCACTACCAACGCAGAAGTAGCAGCAGCGTCACTGTATTACTGGTAGGAACCTCCTGGTTACACCACCAGCCCACAGGGGATTATTGTGTCCGTCCGTCCGTCGTGCATCCACAAATGGGAGGGGTGGGGCTGGGTGGAGAGGGGAGGGTGGGGAGGGGCTGGGAGGGCAGGGAGGGAGGGGCCGGCTGGGGAGGGGAGGGTGGGGTGGGGCTGGGTGGGGGGTGGGAGGGGTGGGGCTGGGTGGGGGGTGGGAGGGGTGGGGCTGGGTGGGGAGGGGCTGGTCACCCCGTGGTGCCCTTATAAAACTCAACGTTTAACCTACTCACGCCGGCTTATCCCCGCCCTCACAGTCGGGCATATTTGCGGAATACACCACGTGGTGCCGCCGTTGTTGACCCTGGCCATTGACCGAGCAACCCAACGTTCCTACCAGCTCCCTACGCAGGAATGTGTTATTTCGCCTTCGAAAATGTCTAATTTCTCTCTTTCCGATTGAGGTCCTCTGACAATGCTATTTTATTCCGCAAACTTCGTTCCAAGTGTTTTTTTTTTATTTGCTCGTTTATTTATTGAGTCAAAAGTTTTTCGCGGCCCTCTTTGTTGAGTTATTTTCTTACGTTCGTCTACAATTTCCTGCAGTTCACAAATAATTCAATCGCAGTTATGATGACGATCTCATCAACAAAGCTGAGATCATGAACACTTTCCCCATGTTGGTTTACCGTCTCTATTGCTTCAGTCAAGCGTTGAGAAGGCTAGGCTTCAGATACATCTGAGAAAGAGACAAGTCAAGGCATAAGCTTGCTTGCTCGCTTGCATGTTCAGTCTTGGCACAAGGTCCCGCTCCTTGCCCAACACCTCGCTCGAGGCTCATGCAGCACGGGGAACACGCGCTGCGGGTTGAAAATGCAGCCATCGTGTTATCTATATGTTATCTCTTAGGATTGTGAGGACAGGACAGATTGTTGTTACTCGTCTCGTGAAATCAATTGAACATCTAATCTTCTTCCTGGCATTTTTTCCCACCACGTGGTGGGGGGAGGGGCGGGGGGGCTTCCTTGGTTTTGCTTCTCCACTCAGACCGGTCCAGGGCCATCATCTCCACGCCCGCTTCAACTTGCTTTGCAGGGAATTTAATGCCTAACTTTGTTTTAACATTGATGTATGTTTGTGCAATACTTTTAATATCTCGTGTGATATAATTTGGTGTGTGCTGGTTTCTGTTTGCTGCATTGCTGTACTTAATTTTACTGCTTTTTGTTATTGTCATTTTTTATGACCCTGGTTACTCATGAAAACGAGACGAAGCTCGTCTCTTGAGTTCTGACCTAGTTTAGCAAAAAAACTCGAAACTTGGACTCCACAGTCCTTCATATCCCTGGTTCACCACGTGGAGCCACCTCTCTCTCGGCTCTGCCACTCGGTCTCCACGCTGGTGCTTTTCCACGTTCATCGCCTTCATTCTTCCCACGTGGTATTCTCTTTCTGACTTGGGTACCACTAGTGCTTCATTTCAGTCAGAACGGTCTGGAATGCTCTTCGCTGTATTATGTTTTGCACCAGTCCACATTCATCTGGCGTTATTCTGTCCTATGTTTTTAAAACCTATTTATAAGATTATAGGAATATAGGGTGCCATTATATAAGGTTGTTATGGATAGGCATAGTGGTAGTGCATTTGCACCTCCTAGTAGCACGGTTGGCTATGTATGGTGCCAAAGAAGTTCACATACATTACTCCAAGCCAGCCTATCCGCGTTCCATAGACCATCGAGTGATAAACTAAGCCTTGCGTACCACTAACCCTACCCGACACGTCCTCTGGCCGCCATCTGAGCCGGTTTGTTCTCAGCCTGACTCAGATGGCCACTACCAACTCTTCTTGCCCCCTTCCCCGTCGCTTCATTCTTGATATTCAGTCCAGCCCTCGCAATCCCTCAGATCCGTCTCGCGATGCTCACTCGCCTCTCTGCGATGCACGACATCTGCTCGTGCCTGGCTCACCGCTTTAAACTCCAGTCACATCTCCTCTTCACCCCGCGCGCACAAAGCCGATTTGCACTCACATCCCGCGATTGGACTGGAATTACCACTCGACGTCCCACCCGTGAATAAAGTGATTACCCTAATGCCATTTATTTAACCGCGCGCGACCGCATCGACAGTCTTTATTCCTTGATGATTATTGATAATCTGCAGCTGTGTGTCAATACATTTTAGCCCATCACACGCGATCAACTGAAGTCAACCTATTGCTGCTGCTGGGGTGGACAGCAGCTGTGGGAGGGGGAGGTGGTGGTGGTGGTGGAGGGGTGGGGAATTTAAGAAACTTGCACAATTGTTTCAGCTGCCGCGCCGGGAGAATCGAATCAAACCCGGCGACCTCTGCAGGATTGAGGATTGCCCAGTCCAGTCCGCTGATAATTTACACCCACCGACTGTAGCAGCATTGACCCCCCGTCTTCAATATCCAGACTAAACAAAAAACAACCCATCCTAGGCGGGGGGGGGGGGGGAGAAAAAAATGTTTGTGGCACGTTTGCTGTTCTCCAAACCCACATGTCAATGTGAGCCTCGCCATTATGAGATGTGTGTTATGTTAAGGGAGGCGGTGTGCGGGGTGGGGGGGCTGGCCCTGGGGAGGGGGGCGGAGATAGGGAGGGGGCGCGAGATGAAGGGTGGGGTGAGTTTTTTTTCCTGCGACCCACAAAGCCATTGTGTTTGTGAGTAAAATGGGCCATTGTTGTTGTTAGTTTCGCTGCTTATTTATGGAGAGAATTCCGTTGAGCTGAGTGACGACTCCGGCTCGCCCCACTGCGGTCGCGTAAGGTTTGAATCCTGGACGGTGTTGGAAAACAAAAATCACTATCGCTCATCATCGTATTAATTAGTTATCATCATCATCATCAGTCGTGATCAATCCACATCCACTGCTGGATGAAGGCATTCCCCAAGCTGCCACAATCGCTCACGGTCCGGCGATGTAACGGCACAATTGTACAATAATCAAATAAACATTCAGCACACTCATCAACAACACTGGCCTTGGAAGCAAATAAATATATAATTGACGATTCAGGAAATGTCCCTTCTTCATAGCACATTAAGTTGTGTTGTTAATTGTGCATGTGCACCACTGCCAACGCAGCAGCACCTCATAATTAGTTTAATTATATCATGAATGTATTCAAACATCAGCATCACCACTAGCATCATCATCAGCATCACGTTCAACAGTCACCACCTTTATCATTTCACCAATCATCTTGAATTACTGACGTTGCCAATATATAATCCTCAGCTTGGTCACCAACACAACCCAGACGGTTTACCCCGTATCCTTGTACAGGGAAATTGAATTTTCAAGTCCGTGCATCGTACAGCCGTTTCAAAACGGGCAACATTTTTTTGTCTATTTGTACGTGTTTCTCCCTTGTGATGAGACTTTGTAGGATGAACGTTGCGATTTATAAGAGCACGGGGTGACCAATAAGGTCTGAAATAGTCCGTAATGAGTTAGGCACTGATAAGAGGTTGATGGGTATGCCAGCATCGTCTGCACCATAATCACTGCCGATATACTGAACATCATCAGTTTAACACGGAGACTTTCGCGAACAATATCATCCATAATACAGGTTTTTACTGGTAGGAACCTCCTGGTTACACCAGCCCACAGGGAATTATTGTGTCCGTCCGTCCGTCGTGCATCCAAAAATGGGAGGAGAGGGGAGGGTGGAGAGGGTGGGGAGGGGCTGGGTGGGGAGGGTGGGGAGGGGCTGGGTGGGGAGGATGGGGAGGGGCTGGGTGGGGAGGATGGGGCTGGGTGGGGGGTTGGAGGGGTGGGGCTGGGTGGGGAGGGGCTGGTCACCCCGTGGTGCCCTTATAAAACTCAACGTTTAACCTACTCACGCCAGCTTGTGCCCGCCCTCACAGTCGGGCATATTTGCGGAATACACCACGTGGTGGTGCCGCCGTTGACCCTGGCCATTGACCGAGCAACCCAACGTTCCTACCAGCTCCCTCCGCAGGAATGTGTTTTGGTTAGAGTGCGTAAATATATAAATCATCGCCACCATCACCACTGCCATTGTTATCGTCCTTTGATACCATCATCATCATCATCGTCGTCGGCAAATTGTGCAACCACACACATGGTTTGGTTGCACAATTTGGTGGAAACACAGTATATCAAAATCTTCAACACGGGGGAGACAAAGGCGGTCTGGTGTATATGGCTTTGGGACACACCATCACCAGTCCAGAGATGGACTTAATAGGTTGCTCATCGACAGCAGTTGTTTCAACAAGCTCATGGGAACCTTTGGATATTGTGCGTGGAGGTGCCAATATATAAGCGGTGGTGGAGCGGTCAGCGCGCTGCGCTAAGAACCCGGAGACCCGAGTTCGATTAGGTCGACTCAGCCTCAAATGAGTACCGGGTGTGATGTGTAGTAAACATCGCCACTGGGGAGACAAAGGCGGACGGGCGTGGCGTTGGCCACCCACCGCCCTCGTGCGCCGTGCCGGCCTTCATAGGTGCTCGCTCACAGCACTTGCCCCGACAGTGTGTTAAGGCTACACGGAGGATCTTTGTCTTTGTGTTTATATGTGTGCAGGCAAGGCGCATTCACAGTGGACAGGTGTGTGCAGTCAAAGTTGTGAGGATTGAACCAGGTAAGTCGCAAAGTTTACCTCTGTGTGTGCATTTATGTCTGTTGAAGGCTATATGGGGGATGTTTGTGTGTGGGGATAGGTGGTGCAATGGTTTATGCGCTGTGATATTCGGAAGCCACTGGAGCTAGATTGAAAACTCGTTTCTTTAGAACTGCTTTTTGTGTTTAGTTTGTTGTCCTTCCCCCGCACCTCCAATTAGCACGGTTGGCTATGTACGGTGCAAAAAGAAGTTCAACTTACGTACATACAAAGGGGCTGTGGATGATACGATGAGTTTTCGATGTGAATGATCGGGGTACAAGTGATCCTCGCTCTGCAGGCGAGGAGCTGGGGGCGATGGAGCAGGAGATCAAGGTTTTGCGCGAGTGCGAGAATCACAACATCGTCGCCTTCTACGGCAGCTTCCTCCGGTGAGCGCCGATCCCACACTTCCCAACGGGCTCGCAACATCAGCAACATCAGCAACATCATCATCATCAGCAACATTGCCGACAACATCATCACCATCAGCAACATTGCCGACATTACCAAGCATCAGCGTGTTCAAATTTCTCTGCCACGTGTCGTGACGGCTACTGCAAGATCCGACCGTACCCGTTCAGTGCTCGCTGAGCTGCATTGGCTTCCGGTTGCCGAACGAATACATTATAAGGTCGCACTCATTACACACACAGAGTGCCGGCCACAAATTAACCACAATACCTTGCTGATCTCGTCAAGGAGCATAAACCATCACTCGAACTCCGGCCATCCTCGCTGCGGCTTTTGGCTCGGCCATCGAACAAAGATGGTCCCTGCATCGCGCGCTTTCAGATGCGCTTCTGCAACCATCTAGAACGCTCTTCCTTCCGATACGATGAAGACACTGGAGCTATGCGCGTTTAAATCTAAATTGAAAAGTCGTTGCTTTAGAACTGCTTTTTGCCTTTAGTTTGTTGTCCTTCCCCCGCACCTCCGGTTAGCGCAGTTGGCTATGTATTGTGCGAAAGAAGTTCAAGATACATAAACACATCAGCCGCAGCATTCTCATCCGTGTCACGGTCGTGATACGGGCAGCCAAGATTTGAGGTCGATGGTTCCCCCGCTGCCCAGGCTGAATAGTCATGTCCTTGTGGAATTTTATTGGAGCGACATTTATTTATTGATTCGTGTTATGTGTTGGTCTCATCATCTGTTCACAAGTCTGTGGAGGGTGGATGACCGCTGTGTGTGTGCATGTGTCTTTGTGTTCATGTGGGGAGCGGAAGTGCAATGGTCAGCATGCTGCATTGTTAACACGACGACCTGAGTTTGATTCCCGCTCATTGTAAACATCTATGGTGAATTTATGAACCAGTCCTCGACCCCCCCCCCCCCTACATCAACTCAGCCTGAAATGAGTATCTGGTGCTTTGTGTAAGGCGACTGGGTGTGGTGCTGACCACCCATCCGATGATGTGCCATGGTTGACCTTCATAGTGGATCTTTGTTTACGTGCCTTTGTCTTTTTTGGTGTGTATGTGGGGGCCTTCAAAGGCACTCGCTAACAGCACTTGCCCCAAAAAGTCTGTAAAGGCTACACGGGGGAACTTTGTCTTTGTGTGAGTGCAGGCACGACGAGCTCTGGATCTGCATGGAGTTCTGTGGAGGAGGTTCTCTGCAGGATGTGTACCACGGTAGCCAGACATACCCACCACTTCTCCATCATCGCGATCATAATCATCACCACGACCACTACCATCATCATCGCGATCATAATCATCACCACGACCACTGCCATCATCATCACTGTCATCATCATCGGCACGACTGCCACCATCATCATCACTGCCCCATTGCATCCCTGGAAAAGATATATCTCAGAGCCTGCATCATCTCACTGTGTCCTTTGATGCCTGTTTTCTCCACGTCCCAATGTGTCCCTGTGTTTTCCGGGTGTCCTCCGTGTCTCACCGCGTCTCCGCTTGTCTCCGCGTGTCTCCGCTTAGTGACGGGCGGCCTGGCGGAGCGACAGATCGCCTTCGTGTGCCGTGAAACCATCAAGGTAGGGCCGGAGATTTGACTCCCTCTCTCACTTTCTGTCACGGTGGCGAGATGTTAACTACCTCGTCTGGTATACAGCAGGTCGTGGGTTCGATCCTGACCCTGACGCCTGTATATTTGGCATTTTAATTTTCTCCCCGTGGTCGTGTGGCTATTTATCCGGGTCCTCTGGTTTTTTTCCTCCACATTTAGAATCAACGTGCGTTTAGAGTATTTGACTGCTATACATTTCCAAGTGATAAACCGCTTTGTTGATGTATCATTTGTGTCCAGGTCGCTTATGAAAAAGAGATATATTGCTCAGTAGGCCTTACCTGGTAAAATACAAAAAAATATTTTAGTTTAGTTTCCTCTCCTGCTCTCCCTGTCCCTCTCTTTTTCCTTATTTTTTTATCTCGATCTCCATCTCTCGATATATCTCGAATTCTCTGCACCTTTCTCTCCATCCCTTTAATCTCGCTCTCATTTTATTTCTCTCTTCCTTTCTCTCTCGTATGTTCTCTCAACCTCTCTCATACTCTGCTGTGCTTCTATCTTACTCTCCCACTTTCCCTCTCCACTTTCATGCTCCTTTTCTTTATCGCTCTCTTACCCACTAACCACTGGCGTGTCTCTCCCAGGGCTTGGCTTATCTGCACAGCAAGAACAAGATCCATCGAGATATCAAGGTGAGGCCGCTCACAGGTCAGAGCCGATACAGAGCTACTGACCTCAAGGTATTCGAGTATGAGGTCCAGTGTAACTGGGGTCAACTCAGCCCAATCATCATCATATTTAATATCACCACCTTATCAGCATCAACATTATCAATATCAGTAGAACAACCACCGTCATCAATCTCAATATCACCACCATCACCACAGTCATCATTATCAATATCATCATTTCCTACATAATTATCAATATCATAATTTCTTACATCATTATCAATATCGCCACCACCTACTTGGTCATTATCAATGTCACCACCACCGTCATCGTCAACGTCGCTACTTGACCCCGTGGATTGGAAGCTACTGGAGGTGTTGGGTGAGAAATCTGGCAGTGGGCATTTTGGATAATCTTGAGTTTGGAGATGAGAGCTTTATGTCACAGAGGAGCGAGTAGAAACAGTGCGCTCTGTAAACATCAGCACCGGAAAGACAAATGCGGCAGACACGGTGTCCGTAGCTGCACCACCACCTCGTGCCTTAATAGGCGCTCGCTAATAGAATCTGCCCCGACCATGTGTGTGTGGCTAAACGGGAGATCTTGGTCTTTTGTGTTGCCAGGGAGCCAACATCCTGCTGACCGAGAGTGGCGACGTGAAGCTGGGTGAGTCCTCAACATCAAACCGTGATTTAGCGACGACGAGAATATTACACGAGTTGAGAGCACACGTGGGCTCGCGATTTTACCCCAAGTTTTTATTTGCGTTTCACCCAGAGCTCAATTCTAGCCGGGTCTTTCCCGGGTCGGGCAATCCGGAAAATATTTCTGCATCTGGCACACCACATCCTGTATACTTCTCGCTATGGCTGTGGCTACTGCTAGCCACGTGCCACCGACTTAAGTCTACAAACGACCCAGAAATATATAATCCGTGAGAAAATAAAGCCCTGCAGTCTCTTTTTTTGTTGACATTGCCATAAGATAGCACCTTACCACTCTTCTCACAGTCGCCGCAGAAGAGTGATTGATAGTCGCAATAAAAGCGTGATGAGGGGGTGACTGACCGCCGGCGAACAAGCGAGTGACTGGTGCAAATCAGTGAACGCGGGGGATCATGAATCGACGTGACCGCTTGACGTTTAGAACGTGTATGGGGCATCTGAACTGTGCGAGCGAGCGTGCGCGTGCGTGCTTGCGTGGTGAGTCTTCATACATATTGCGATGCCGTGTGACGTAGCGGACTTCGGGGTGTCCGCCCAGCTGACCGCCACCCTGGCCAAGCGGAAGTCGTTCATTGGCACGCCGTACTGGTGAGTGAGCCTGTTGCCTGAGCACACTACTACGCGTACGTGTAGCAGCCATTTTTCTCCATCCGCTGCTGGATGAGAGGGACTCCCAATGCCGTGCCGTTCGTGAGGGTTGTTTCGCCATACTTCACCATGCCGGTCGGTGCGGCTTTGGCGGAGGTTGGGGGGGGAACTCGGAGTAGCACGGTTGGCGACATAGAGTGCGATAGAAGTTCAACATACATAAACTAAAATATCTATATTTTACCAGGTTAGGCATACTGAGCTACATAGCTCTTTTTCAGAAGCGACCTGGCCACAAATGACAGCCCAATGAAGTGGCTTAACATGTGGAAATTTATAGCAACCGAATACTCTGAACGCATGTTTGTAAATATGGAGGGAAAAACCGGAAGACCCGGAGAAAAATCCATGCGACCACGGGGAGGACAAGCAAACTCCATATATACAGGCGTCAGGGTCGGGATCATACCCACGACCTCCTGTATACCAGGCGAGGGAGTTAACATCTCGCCACCATGGTGCCCAAAGTCTGTGTATACATACATACGCACACAGACTTTGAAGCGCACTACAAAGCGGCTGGCTCACCACGCTTCCTGGTTGAGCCTCCCACAAATGTGGCCACCTTGCCCGTCCCTGTGATCGATGGCCCCCCAGGATGGCCCCAGAGGTGGCGGCCGTGGAGAGGAAGGGCGGCTATGGACGGCAGTGCGACGTGTGGGCCCTGGGCATCACGGCCATCGAGCTGGCGGAGACGCAGCCGCCGCTCTACCACCTCCACCCCATGAGGTTTCGGCGTCGCCCACGTTACACGCCTCTCGCCCCGTCGCCTGCCGTCCTCGTTTTCCCAACTTCTGTATCTGCCATCCTCCACATCTCCTACGTTACAAATCTCTCAGCCTCCTGACAAACAGCCCACCCTCCACATCCGTACCTCCGATCAGCGCGGTTGGCTACGTATGGTGCGAAAGAAGTGTACCATACATCTCCAACCTTTCAAATCTTCTAACCTCTACATCTTCTGCCTTACAAATCTCCCACCTTCACCATCTCCTACCTTTCTCATCTCCCACCCTTCTCATCAATTAACCCTCTCCCCATCTTTCACTTTGTACTTCATCTTGCCACCCTACTCATCGTTTGAAGGCGGGAAGTGTAAATGCGGGAGAGCATAGAAATACAGCACAACGACGGATGTTGCTGCAGTTGCCCTCTGCTGCCGAGGTTCGTTACGGGAAACCGCCGTAGGTGGAGCGGCCTCTCCACGCACGCACGCCTTAACGGCGTCGCACGACACTTTGCATTTCACAATTTTTTCCGGCCGCTGCTAGACCGGAGTGGGTGGCACGTGACGAGTACAGCAGTAGCCACGACCATAGCGAGATGTATACTGGATGTGGTGTGCCGGGTGCGGCGGAAATATTTTCCGGATCGCCGACCCGGGCAAACACCGGCTCAACTGCATACCCAATAGTCATGGTGCGTCCCACTCCCCATTGCCTCCCCACCTGCCCCCCCCCCCACCCTCCCATCCCCCCCTGCCCCCCCACCGGAGTGCAGGGTCCTCTTCCTCATGTCCAAGAGCGGGTACCAGCCGCCCCGCCTCTCCGACAAGGCCAAGTGGTGAGTGTCTACCCCCCCACTCCCCCGCCCGCCCTGGCTGGCAGACACCCCCAGCGGTCCGCGCTCCTGGGGAATGTCATTTGTGGATGGGCGGCAGCGATATGTTCGGAAGCTAAATGCCAATTTTGAGGTCTGCTGGCCATGACGAGAGGGCTTCCAGGAGACAGTTTGTGAGTAGTTTTGCTGTTCCTCCCCCGTTGAAGGAGCACAGGCTACAGTGATTTGCTGTACGGCGCATAGTTTGAGTTACATTCGACATTTATTTGCGTTTGTGCAATGTTTTGGATTTCCCACGTGACACGGTTGTTTTTGTTCCGCTTTCTACTCGCTTAATTGCTGTACTTTGTTCTATGAGTTTGCCTTTTGTCATTGTGGTGACTTGGGCCACTCTTGCAAATGAGACTCGATGCTGGTCTATTGAGTTCTCACATTGGTTCATCAAAATATTTGCATTTTTAATTACTATCTGGTTCGAGCTGATGGTCATGTTAATTTGCAGGTATATTTGTTTAACCAGGTGAGAGCTATAAAATAGTGGGGCAGTCTCATTTGCAAGGGTGACCTAGGTCTCATTTGAAATCACGTCCTGATTAGTGCAAGCCATTATTTTGAATCATTACCTTGTCCGTGTACACTAACGAAATTTGTTCACTTTCAGTGCATGTAAAAAACACTTGAATCACTGCGATTGCTCCGTTATAGGGTGCAGCGGTGGCAGAGGGTTTAGCGTGCTGTACGGTGACGCTAGCAACCCGAGTTCGATTTCCCCGGCCGCGGCTCAGATCAGTGGCGAGTGATATCTGACCCGGTCCTGCCTGTCCCCCACCCCACTCATCGCCAACCCACACTGACCAGCGTGGTGAAGCATGGAAAAAAAAACTACATCCAGTAGGGGATTGAGAATGGATGGAATATTTTCTATTATTTTTATTTCATGGATTTGGTAGCCTTAATAGGCGCTCGCTAACAGCACCTACCGCGTAAATGTTTTTCAGCGTAACAAAAGGAGGGGACGTGGTTTGCTCGTGAGTTTTTATAAGTGGGGAGCGGGAGTGCAGTGGTTAGCAAACTGTGTTACGAACCCATGAACCTGGCTTCAATTCCCAGCCAAGGCGAACATCATCAGCGGTGAGTTATATCTGAACCCTAGGTCGATTCAGCCTTAAATAAGCACATAGCACAGTGAGCAAACATCAGCACTGGGAAGGCAAACAAGGATGATGGTGTGCAGTACTGACCACACCACCCCCTCGAGCGCCATTCCCACCTTAATTGGCGCTCTATAACAACAGTTGCACCAACAGTCTATTTGTAGTGCCGTGAATTTACTCGGACGACAACCTCCATTCTTTCACCGTCACTTTTATTTCCATCGTTCCGCACACACTATAATTCTCCTCTTCGCGCTCCGCCAACTCGGACACTCCGATCCACCTCAGCACCGTCCGCTCATCCTCCTTCCACACACAGTGGTTCTCCCTCTATCTCCTCACACACAGTGTCTCCACTATCTCTTCACACGCAGTGACTTCCTCTATCTCCGCACACACAGTGACTTGCCTGTCTATTCACACACAGTGACTCTAGCTATCTCCGCACACACAGTGACTCTATCTGTAACTCTCCCTGTACCTATCTCCCCCGTAACTACCTCTCTGCTAACGCTTACTCTCCCTTATCGCTATTTACTGTCCTTTGGGTTCGGCTCTCCATCTATTCTTCCCTAACATTTGCCAGCTCTCCTCTTCGTATCTCTCCACCTCTTGCCAACAACTGCCCAACAACAACTCAACTCCCCGTTCAAATCACCTAGCGTTTTATCCCCTTTCCAATTAGCCTTAATTAATTGCCACGTGGGGAACTGGCATTTTCCCGCCAGCTCGCACCTGCCCAACGGTCAGACTTCGCAACGCCTCCACTTAACGCTAACAGCCTCTCGACCAATCACAGCCCTCGTGCCAAACTCCTTTAATTACTTCGGTTTGTTTACGCCACCCGTGACTCCACCACCTGCTCGACCTTGTGTGACCCACTCTGCTTGTATGTCTGTATGTACTGTATGTGGCCAATTTACCTATGTGTATCGTTTACTCCACCACATATTAACCATTTCTCGTTCCGAGATGTCTGCAAGTTGCAGGGTGGGTGTCCCGTTCACCGCTGAATCTTGGAAAGCGCAAGCGGTTCAGCGTACATTTTATTTATCGAGGCATATCGCTGCGGTTTTTAAAGGCATTGTACTCATTGCAGAGAACCGTAGTGAAACGACTACACTCTATGATAGCTGGCGCCAAACTGTGCCACATGCCCTCCCGCATGCCCTTATGGGAGCCTCGGTAGCGATAAAGTAATTTATTTTTATTTTTTCTTCCGGTTTCGTTTTTATGATGTATAGGTACATCATCTGAACGGGAAAAGGGTAAATAGGCGCTCGCTGACAGCACTTGCACCAACGGTCTATGAAAGGCTACACGGGGGATCTTTGTTTGTGGGTTCTCCAGGTCCTCGGCGTTCCACAGCTTCATCAAGGCCACCCTCACCAAGAGCCCCGGCAAGAGGCCAAGTGCGGAGAAGCTCGGCACGGTGAGCGAGCTCCAGCGTTGGGCGGCAACACCGGGGCAACCACGCGCAGTGGAACAGCTGTCGAGTGTGCAGGCGGTGAAACCGCACCGGCACCCACACTGCCCCGTTTGTCCCCTGGTGTGCGCCGGGGGCAGCTCTGATGACAACGACGATGATGACGATGTCCCCCCCATTGAATATGGTCCTCCCTTCCCACAGCCATCTGTGCTGTCGACTCCCCGTCTTTTTTAAAACCCAGGCTCAAGACCTTCCTCTTTTCCCTCTCGCTTTCACGATCTCCTTCATACCAAGAGACTTCCCTTCCCCAGGATGCCCATAACATCAAATTGTATTGTACATGCATGGTTGGCTTGGCCCATTACTCATATGGAGCCAATACAATTAATATCACTTTGTGTTAAGTTTGCATGAACAATAATAATAATTTCAACTTGTAACACACCACCGCCCAGTATTCCACTCACTCTCGAAGAGAGAGAACGACTCAGAGGCACAGGAGCTACAGACAAGCATCAAAGGCAGCAACTGGGCGGTGAGCCGGCACTACCAACAATTTAATAAGCTCTGCGGTCCTCTATATGTTAAGATGTTTTCAGCCAATTAATGAGTGTTTACACGTGGAAGGAAGCCAGAGCACCCACAGAAAACCCCACACGTGCGAGGGAGCAACACTCTATCCCATACCTGCGGAGCTAGGCTATGGCTCCTCGTCAACATTCATTAGTACTCCTGTGAAGGGACGGATCCCATTCAACCTCCCTCCTCGCTCCTGCCTATGACGAACTATCTCTTCTCTACAATATACACACCATACATATCTATATATATAACTATCTACGCAGGTCACTCTTGCAAACGAATGAGACTTTCCTTATTTCTTTGAGTTCCCTGCTGGCTAAACGAAAACACAACTACACGACCTCAACCGCGCTTTGCAAGTCAGATACCACGTTCGTCCAATCTGTGCCGACAATTGTAAACGATGTGCCGACGTGTTCCCCCCGTTGCATTTGAACAGCACGCTTGGTTCCGCCAGCCGCTGACCCGCTCGCTCACCGCGGACCTCTTGGAGTCGGCGCGGAGGCTGCAGCGGCCGCACGGCTCCCCCTCGCCGTCGCGCGGCTGGGGCGGTCGCGGGGGCGGCGGCAGCCTCGACACGGAGGAGGACGAGGAGGACGAGGAGGACGAGGTGATCGGAGGGACGATGGGTGATGGTTGACCGTGCTGGAGACGGGGTGGGGGGGAGGGGGGGGTGGCGATGGAGGGGGAGGGACGGTGGGAGATTACCGCGGACGAAATCCTCCCCTCTGCAAGTTTAATCTGTGGGACGTTCCAGAACGAGCCCGATCTCGTCAGATATATTAACCTTGTGGTGGGACTCCGGGTCCCATAAGCCGACCGGCTCTCGCATGAACTGCGTTGTGACGTCATTTTATATCTGTTGGAGGCGAACGATACGACAACAGAATGATCCGCACCAGGTGGGTCGCGGCGTTTATGTGCGCGGTGGGACGGAGTCGACAAAAATAAATGAATTAAGATTTTGACTTCCGTTTATTCGGGACCCCGGGGTCCCGCCATAAGGTTCATTTGTTGGAAGCTAAGGAGGCTTTTGGGCCTCTTTGCGCTTGGATATTTCTTAGATGGGTGCCCGCCATTGCTAAAACAGGTGTCGTGGGCTTGTGCCGGAGCAACGTGGTGGTGGCAGAGAGCGGTGTGGCGATATTCGTTGTTGTGCTGCACTAATGTCCACGCCACCCACCGTCACAAACCCACGTTGACCAGCTTGGTGACGTATGGTCAAATATTCCCCGCGACCCGCACGGCATTGGGAGGCCCTCATTCAGCTGTGGATTCACAACAAGAGCTTTACACGCACGTGAACAATCATAACGGTACGAACGATGTAACCAGGGAAAGCCTCACGAAATCTCAAGACTCTTTTTCAGGAGGGTCCTACTGCTTTCAAGATGTTTGGCCATTTCGTTGAGTCTCTTGCAAGCACGAGGAAACCGGATTGCCCCGGAAAAAAAAACCTGTCATGCACCCGAGAAGATAACAATCGCATGTCTTACAGGTGGTTTCATAGACCCACTTGCTCTCCTGCCATCTCCTAGCCACCTTGCAGCCCAGATGGGTTAGAAATTTCACAAATCTCCACGTGGTCTACCACCCGTTGCCTCCAAAGCACCGGATCTCAGGCGTGCGTCACCACACCTGGTACACGCTGGGTAATGTTTATCAGTGGGATGCCCATTGTCGTGTGGTGGTGATGTAACCGAGCGACACTGAATTTTCCGCGAGTTGAAGAGGTTTATGATTCCAGCCTTCCAGGCATCGTCTGCTTCACGAGGGAACGTTAAATGTCCCGTGGCACGATTTCAAAAACAGTGGGCCAGGTGTGTTGGCGTCATGATTCAAATATGGATAATTACAGCGCAAATTACTCGGTCGGAAAACACTTCGCAATCGTGTTGTGAAACTTCGCAAAACCATCCCTGAAAAAGAGTCTTGAGACACTCTAAAACTATTAAACAATTTTTTTCATTTTACCAGGTAAGGCCCACCGAGCTAAAAGCGACCTGGCCACACATGACAGCTCAACCAAGTGGCTTGTCACGTAGAGATTTATAGCAAATACTCTCAATGCATGATTCTAAATGTGGAGGGAAAAACCAGAGGACACGGAGAAACATCAACCATGGGGAGAGAGACACCGCAAACTTCGAATATACAGTAGGTGTCAGGGTCGGGATCGAACCCACGACCTCCTGTATACCAGGCGAGGTAATTAACATCTCCTAACCACCGTGGCGTTTCGAGAATTGTCCGTGGAAGATGAGAATCAGGGGGCCACACAATCATTATTGCAAATGAGACTAACTCTCTCTCTCTCGAGGTCAACCCTGGGTAAAATAAATACTGGAAACTTGAATGTGACAAACATTTTTAAGTAGCTCACCTAGTAAGCATGGAACGACACGTCCAATTGTGCAATTTGAATAAGTTAAATTTTGATTTAAAGCTTTCGTGACTGCAGTAATTCATATTCTTAGTTTTTTCGGTAAAGTCACGTTGAAGGGAAGCAACAAAATAATAAAATATATTGGTTTTTCATATATTTTATTATTTTGTTGTTTCCCTTCAACGTGACTTTACCGAAAAAACTAAGAATAGAATAAGTTACTTACAATTTATGCATATTGTAGGCAAATGATCTGTTAAACTTAAGTTCATGAAATGAAAGAGGCCGAACTAGACTAAGAGAACGACTAATTAACTTCACAGACGAAGGCTTGACTAAAGTTCCACGAGCAGTCATCGCCTAAACTACGGCTAAGATGAGAAACGCAGACGCCATTAACGCTGGGCTGCGCAGTGGCGAATCCAAGGAGGCAGCGATGGGAGCAATCACCGCCCCCCACCCTCCCCCAGCCCTCCACCTTTCTAGGCTGCTCGTGTTGCGGCCGAAACGTCGTGAGAATTTTATTTTATTATGTTTTATTTTTATTATTTTATTTCCATTCTATGTGACTTTACCGAAAGAACCAAGAAGAGAAAATACATTGAGCGTTGTTTTTTTTTTAGTTACCATCACTAATGTAGGGGCCCATATTTAAAATGCTTTATATTTCAAGACCGCCCCCCCCCCGCCCTCTACTGCCCTACATGCCGTGCCTCCAGAGAGCCAGCACGCTGTTCCGCAGCGACACACTCAGTGAGGCTTTCCTGGGCAAATGAAGGGGAATTAATGAAGCATGGATAACTGCGATTGCGCCAATCGGCGCGACGGTGTCGGTCGAGTACGCTAACGAGCTGCCTCATCTCGTTAACATCCGCCCTTCGCCAATCAGAACCCACACGCCGACGGCCTGCAGACCATCCGCCCGGCCACAAGCGCCGCGACGCCCGCTCCCTCCGACGCTGCCAAGCAGCCGTACTCCACGGACACCATGGGTGAATACCGCACGATACCGCTCGAGAGTTGGGGGGGGGGCGGGGGGGAGGGTCAGGGGCCACGTCCGCCGCGGAGGTCGGCTCGTGTGCAGGCGCCGCGTACGATCGTTGCGTCGTGGGACCGTGGATTGATCCTGGTTGATGATGATGCTGACCATTTGATACCAAAGTGGGGGAACGGGGGACCTTAACCCGCACCGCTCCGCAATGCAATAGCATGGCCCGCGAGCGCTGCTGCGCGGTGCCGTTGGCGCGACGACGATGCTCATCTTTGTGCCGCTCGTCTACCTCCCGCAGTGTGGCTGAGCGAGCCGCGATCGCCTGACCCCGAATCAAACGGCACGATCAAGGTGTGTGGCTACCGAGGACTCACGGCATTGCTCACAGCTACAACAATAGCAGCAGCAGCAGCAGCAACAGCGTCAAAGTGAATTCGCTTACTGAAATATTTTACCTTTATGTTTGTCTACAGTTATGTGTGCTTGCTAACAGCACTTGCCCCAACATTCTGTTAAGGCTATACGGGGGATCTTTGTCTACAGTATACACACACAATCACTTTACCTGCACTCCTCTACCCATTTCGCCTTCGCTCCTTTACATCGCAAAATCACATTTGTAATGCGCCCATCACGTAACCAAGAGCTCAGAGCATGGAATTTCATAGGATGGGCGGGAGGGCACGGCGGGACTGAGCAGGGGAGGAAGAGAAAGGAAGCAACTCAGGGGCACCGAGGACACGGTTGAAGAGAACAGATTTGAGGAGACACCTGGAAGCTCTTCCCTTGTCCGTTCTGCTCAGTTCTCAGGACGAGTCTCAGCGGAACCTACGGAGCGCGGGGAGTCTGGAGAGTGTGGGGACTCTAGGCCCGTGCCTCGTCGCTCCTCCTCGCTACTGCGGCCGGCCCCCATGGGGCCCACGGCCCCCGTGACTGCCAGCTCCTCCTCCTCCCGGAGCCTCCCGGCGCGGCTCTCCGGGCCCCGGCCCCTCCGCTCGTGGCCCCCGCTCTTGGGCCCCAGGGCCCCAGCGTGGAGGTCGGAGGTCGCGGGCGGCGGGACGCCGCGGCAAGACGTGCCGGGTGGCGGCGGCAGGATGGGTCGGCGCTCGGAGGGCTCGGGCGGTGAGCGGCGGCACAGACACTCTCGGCGTTTCAAAGGCGCCGATGCCGCAAGTGGTGATGTTTGGACAGCGAAGGGCGCGATTGTAACCGTAGAGTCTGCTGTTATTGTTCTCTCTCATTCACTCTGTTCACAAGTTGGAGACTCGAGCTGGTGGTCGAATGCAGAGGAACGGGGCACGGGAGGGAGCAGTTCATCCCCTAATACCTCTGTAAGATACCACCCGCGCGCGTGTGATTGTGTGCATGTTAGCGGTCGAAGATATTTAGGCCTTAGTTTGCTCTCAATTTCCAAATGTCTTGTCATGATCTACAAAGGCATAATGATCGTTGATATATATTTGCCTTTTACAGAATATCCGATGAACAGTGTTTATCTGGTCAATTATACAGAAACCTTTCCTAAATCTCAATGGTTGGCCTCGAGATTCTTGTTATTCTAGATGTGGTGACATCCATTTAATCTTTTCGTTCTCGGAATTTGAATATGTTGCCTAAGAGTATGGATGGATTCTTGCAGTCACGAAAGCTTTAAATCTAGGAATGTTGCCTAAGAGTCTAAATTGGCCACCTGCTGACTTAGCTTTTATTCGTAAACTATTTAGGCTTTTTTTTTCTTCCCTGTGAGTAGCGTTGCCCTCTCCATGGCTTCGTTGAAGTGCACTTCTGCATCGCACTGCGGTCTGTGATCGATTCTCACGTTGACTTTTAAGCGAGGGTGTTCTCTTCTAACTCACGCCCGTCTTTCTCTCTTGGATTTCAGAAAGTGCTCAGCAATGGGCTTCCTCCCACCCCTGCTGTCCATGTGAGTTCCGCGACCTGTATGTATTTACGGTGCGTTGGACTTCTTTCACACCGTACGTAGCCATCAATCTAACCACGAAAAGCAGAGCTCCAGTGGCTTCCTAATAGCGGAAGGAAGAAGGTTCCAGACAGACCACAGAAGCGCATCTGATCTCTGACGTCACCACGGAGGCGCATCGAGAAACTTCTCAAGGAGAGGCAGTCACAACATGCAATAAATAAATAAATAAATAAATTTTATGGCTCTTCATTAATAATATTTTTTTAAAACGTATTATCTTTGTTAAAATATGAGTAAAATACCAATATTCAGGGTCTGAAGGGTGGGGTGGGGGGGGGGGGAGAGTCAATTGCTGCCTTCGCCAATACCTCACCATCGGTTACCGCACCGTGCCGTGCTGTGGCGAGCAGCTTGGGCCCTGGGTGCGAGGGATAGAATGGGGCCCTCCTTCTTTCTCGCCCGGAGCCTGGACCCCCTTCGGCCAGTGGGTTCCAATTTCAGCTGCATTGCCTGCACACTCGATAGCTCCCTTGCCTTTTTGCCGGTTAGTTTGTTGCCCCTCCCACACACCTCCGACGAGCACGGTTGGCTACGTTCGGTGCGAAAGAAGTCCAACGACGTTCGTGCACAATGAAGCCACAGCCATGGCGGGAAGTACACGGGGTGTGGTGTACCGGGTGCCTACATCTTCACGATTGTTGCGCGCGTTGCCGTCGCAGATGGGCGCGTGCTTCTCCAAGGTGTTCAACCGCTGCCCGCTGACCGTGCACCACGCGACCTCGTGGGTGCACCGCGACACGAGAGGTCGGCAAGCGTCGATTCGACGCAAGGAAACTCCGGACCGGTTTCGACACGCTCTTGCTGCGCCTCGTCAGCAGCAGCAAGAGCTCGGGCTTGCTCGAAGCAATGCTGCCGAAACTGCCAGGGCATTATCCTCACATTGGCACGGCCGCCCCCCCCCCGACACCCCCACACCCCCCCCCCCCCACCACCACCAGCCCGCTTTGCGAGACGTTGTTCTTTACAAAATAAATCTATCGGGTTTATTATAACGCCATCTTCACCCGGTTATTGCACGTACAACCAAATGCTCGGAATGTGACAAAGACAGCAGCCTCTGACTTCCCACCAGCGCACTGTTGCGCCAATTCTCTGCTGATACTTGGCATTGGATGCCTCCGCCGACTGACCCCTAGTGGGGACAAACGGAAGTTGTCCTCGCATTGGATATTACTGTCCGCCAATGCCAATGTGAGGATAACACCCCTGGCATTTCGTCAGCATTGAGCCTGAGTGTGCTGCTGATGGGACATGGTAGCCGCGTGTCGAAACTGGTCCGGAGTTTGCTTGTATTGAACCAATGCTGCTGAGACGATGCACTCCCGGTGTGGAGTGTGGGAGGTGGCGGGGGTAGAACCATTAGGTTGCATAAGAGATACATTTACGCAATCTCATGGAGCGAGAGGAACGGGGATGTGTTGTCTGCGTTGTGAGGGTAAGGAATTGCGTGCTTGTTTTCCTTCCTCCGCACCTCTGATTAGCACGGCTGGCTACGTACGGTGCGAAATAAGTTTAAAATACGTACATACTTAAATGCCTCGGAAACTCACAGCGCCATATGTTGATCTCATCTCAACCTCGGGCAGACAGGATAAACGGTGCGTGGTACACGATGAACAAGACAGTCGGTACAGACGAGACTAAATTATATCATCGAGACCGAGCGCTTACCCAGGCAATCGGAGAGTCCGATTCTTAAACGAAGAACGTGATCTCGGATTGTGACGACGCTCCGAAATCGTAGGGATGGTGAGTGGGGGAGGTGAAGGGTTTCATGGTCCACCCCTCTCTCCCCACACTGGCTCACCAATTGGTGCTCGCTAACAGCACTTGCCCTAACAGCAGTGTTAAGGGCGGTACGGAAGATTTTTACGTTTGTGTGTGCGTGTGCTATGAACCTGGCATCTCAAGTTAAAATCCCACTCAGGACAAATATCAATGGCAAATATTTCAACCGGTCCTTGGGCCTCCCCTAGTTCGACTCAGCCGCAAATGGGTACCTGGTGCGGTGTGTAAACATCAGCACTGCGGAGACGAAGACAGCCGGGCGTGGTGCCGGCCACCCACCCCGTCGTGTGCCGTGCCGGCCTTCATGGGTGCCCGCTACCAGCACTTGCCCCAAACAGCGTGGTAAAGGCTATACGGGGAATCTTTGTCTTTGTATAGACCAGCACGTGCTCCTGGCGTGTGAAGAGGGAATCTACACGCTCAACCTCAATGAGCTGCACGAGGCGACTCTGGAGAGGGTAACCATTTTTCACACGCACTTGCATGCTCCCATAACGCTGGTTACTTTGGGTTAGATCGCGGTGATATAAATGTGTCGTTAAACCCGCCACCAACCGACACAGCCAATTAGTTAGGTTTGTCACGTAAAAGATCATTTACGATTGTAAATGTTGTGGCTTTGCTCTCCAACACACCCGTGTGCTGTACTAGTAACGAATTTGGCATGTTCTGTTTACATAACAAACCTTACTAATTGGCTTGTCGGGTGGTGGCGGGTTTAACGATAAATGTATATATTTACGCGATGATATTTGTCGCGAAAGCCTACGTGTTAAACTTACTTGCATACTCATCGACATATACTCAATTATTTTTTTATTTAAAGCTTTCGTTACTGCAGGGATTAATATTCTTGGTTCTTTCGGTAAAGTCACGTAGAAGGGAACCAATAAAATCATAAAAAAATAAAATTATCACGACGTTTCGACTGCAACACAAGCAATCATTATCAGGTGTGAAAACCACAGCAAGAAAATTTGAAAAAAGGTTTGTCGAGCAGCGCGATATAACCACTACACGAACGCTCCTCATACACTCACACACACAATACACACATACATGGTCACGTGACGGCACCTCAGAAGCAGTTCTTTGACGTTACCTTCCGTGGGCTGTTTTCTAATACACGTGTGACGGCTGTGCGAGGGTCCAGAATATTAAACACATCTTTGTCTCGTGACCAGATGCCAATAGCACAATTAGAATCGGAATACTTTAGCAAAAAATATATATAATTGTTAAACATTTATTTTAAAAAGGGACAAAAGGTTAAATGGTAGAAATTAGACCGTAAATACTGTACTGGTGAAAAATGTCAAAACTGTGACTTTGAAGTGAACGGTAGAGGGAGAGGTGGATTGATTGAATGGTCACTGAAACCTACAATTCCAATTGGTGGCAGTGGTATTTTTCACCGCAGTGCCACACGGGGGCGCTACATTTCTCACCGAAAATGTTCCGGTATATTTGAGGTTGGTGGCACGTGGCTCGAAGCCAGAGCCATAGCAAGAGGTTATACTGGATGTGGTGTGCCAGGCGCGGAAATGAATCCCTGGCGGTGAATTCCTCCCCGCCCCTTTTGTGTCGAGTGCAGCTGCACGGGCGGCGATCCACGTGGCTCTACGTGTGCAGCGACGTTCTTGTGTCCGTGTCCGGTGCGTGCGTCGCCGTCGCTATGACTGTCCCACCACAAAGAGAAAGATCCCCCGAAAAGCCTTAACAGACCGTTGAGTCGACCCAGGGGAGGCCCACACCGGTTCAGATATTCATCACTGATGTTGGCGAGTGGGTATCAAACTTGGGCCCGCCGGGGTTTCGTAGCGCAGTGCGCTACCGCTCCCCGTTATCCCGCCGTTCTCACCACTTCGCGTACGCTGGGGCCAGCAGTGGTGTAGCAATGGGTGCTGGAATGGGCCCTGGTTTGCAAGAATCTAAATGTTGTCCATCCCCCCCCTGTGTGATTTGAATGTTTTTGCCTATCAGAATTAGAATCCTTATTTAGACTGCAGGAGGAATCCGATGAGCTATGAAGCTTTTTTTCACACCTGTCGAGTATGGGCGGTTCAGCAAGTTACAACAGCAAACAATACGAAAAATGATAGGAGTGTAAAATAGAGAAAATGGTAAGCGAGTCGCTAAAAAAACTACGTTCATTAGTTATACAAATCGAATGCATCAAGATTGGGAAAGGCCGCGAAAAACAACAACAAAACAGTCCCAGACCACACCAGGATAACACCACACAGCAATAGTCCCTCTATAAAATGGCACATTAACATTGAACTATCGATACACAGGCAATGGTCAAAGCCCGTGCCGATACGCACCCATCGGTCACTCACCTGTGCCCTCCCGGTGTTCGCCCGCAGGCAAATCGGCACAGCTGTACTCGCACTGCCTCCCAGGGCTGTTCGCTCGCGCTCGCAGGGACAGGCGAGTGACGGCGCACATCTCGGCTCACCTGGGGCTCCTGCCCAGGTACCCCGGCTCACCTTTTACACATGCACCTGTCTGTGTGTGTGCGTGCGGAGGAGAGGCGTTTGCACCTTTCCGTTTACCGCAGCTCATATGCACACAACAGCCGCCATTCGGCAAATAAGTGACGGTGCCAGGCTGCTGTGCACTTTGAGGCATTCATGCGAAGTGTTAAAGGCTTGCCGGCATATGACAGAACAGACCCAGGTGTAATGGACTTACTGAGATGATGGGCAGGTACACCGCCTGTGCTATCCACTGTGGCAACAGCTCACGCTCATACACATACACACACACACTCTCTCACATGCACAAGCTGTCATGTTAGTGAGCGCCTATTATGACCAGCACAGCACAACAAACGTAGGTCTCACATGCTGGAAAGCTATGCGTTTAAAAATAATAATTCACAGCCCCTTTTTTGCCAATCCGTTGCTGCATGACGGCGGCATCTCCACACAGTGCCGATTTTGTGGGTTGTTTGACCATAATTCACCACACTGGTCAGCAGGGCCGTCCATAGGGGGACTGCGAGGCGCCGGGGCAAACCCCACTGTGTGGGCCACACGACTCCTTCAAGCTAAACCGGAAGTGTTACAACTGACACCGTGACGTCAAACCGCGGGGTCCCCCCAAAGCGCGGGGCCTAGGGCAGTCGTCCTGATTCGCCGAACCCTAGGGACGGCTCTGCTGGTCAGCGCTGGTTGGTGAAATTGGAGCCTCGGACCTATTCAGATTTCACTCGCCACAGATTTCAGCCATGACCGGGAATCGATCTTAGTTTGCCCAGGTTTATCCCGCAGTGCACTAACCATGGCACCGCTGCTCCACCCGTGAGATGGCATTTTTTTTTCTTCTGGCATCTTCCTAAGTCACCTGTGTGTGTGCGCGTTTGTGTGGCCTGCAGGAAGTTCAATCTCTCAACCAAGGTCCCCAATACCAAGGGCTGCCTGCGGTGTCGAGTCGGTGAGAGAGCTCACAAGACCCAGATCTCTTGTCTCATCCAAAACAGCCCCCTCTTGTTCCACTTAATAACTGGACACACAGTGCATTTATTTGGTGAATTGTTCAACGGATGTATTTATTCCATCCGTGTATTTTCCCAGGTCTCAATGGGCGCTCAGCTAGTCCTATTGCAGGTCTTTCATTATTGTTTCATTTTTAAATGAGGTCTTCGATTGATGACGTTGATTCATTTTCATTGATTAATAGTTCCATGAATAACATTGATTTATTAAATAAGTTTTACTTGATGGAAACAAAAAATATTATTTGTTGATTGATATTGCTGAATTTGTCCGAATCAATTTCGTGACCACTTGCCGGATTAAGTGACTGAGTGTCTGATGTGTGTCTTGCCCCGTGTCCTTCGTCGGTGCTCGCTAACAGCACTTGCCCCAACAGTCTGTTTCGCCCCCTCCCCCTCTCCCCCGTGTCCGCGTCGTCACCCAGTGGAGAATGTGCACACGGAGAGCCGCTTCCTGTGCGTGGCGCACTCCGGAGGGGTGCGTGTGCTGCAGTGGTACGACCCGCTCCACAAGTTCCTGCTCATCAAGGTTGGGGGGGGGGGGTCTGGGTGTGGGAGGGGGGCGGTTCCCGGGGTCATACGCAAAAACAGTTCCAGCACCGTCGATTAGTAGTGTAGTGGTCAGCGCGCTGCGCTACGAACACGGCAACCCGAGTTCGATTTACACTTGTCACCAACAATGAGGCATTACACTCTTTGGTTCTTTCGGTAAAGTCACGTAGGTAGAAAAATAATAGATCACGACGTTTCGATCGCAACACAAGCAATCGTCATCAGGTGGTACAACAACAGCAATAAAAAACTGCTGTCACGAAAGCTTCAAATCAATCAGGCATTCATCTGTGAACCGTTCCTGGGCCTCCCCTCGATTGACTCAGCCTTAAAATGAGTACCTCGTGCGGTACGTAAATATCAGCACTGGGGAGACAAAGGCAAGCTTCATAGGTACTCGCTACCAGCACTTGCCCCAACAGTCTGTTACGCGTGAGCTATGTTCACACGGCCACGTGTAGTCAAACTACCCCCCCGCCCCTGCCCCGACTGCCCCCCGGGCCGCTGCAGCAGGTGGAGGTGCCGCTGCCGAGCCCGCTGCGCGTGTTCGAGCCGCTCGTCAGCCCCGACAGCGACTTCCCGGCCGCGTGCGTTGGGGTGGCGCGCGGGGAGGCCCCTTCCTCGGGCCGCCCCTTCCTGCTGCGCTCCCTCGACCTCGGCTCCAGCCCCGCAGGTGCCGCGTCCGCTGCCGCCGCTGCATTGCCCCCCCCCCCTCACTCATCCCACCCGTGCCACATCAGGGTTTTGCGTGCCCGCGGGTCCTCGTCGTTCAACGGTGACGACGGTCAGCAGTGGCGCAGGGCGGTCAGTGCCGTGGGCCCTGGTGCGAGGAGCGGGCAGCCACGTGGCCGAGTGGCATGGCGTTCGCCCGCACGTTGCAAGGGTTCGACGTTTGAACACCGTCTGCTTCATGGCGGACGTTAGAGACCCCGTGACATCACTCGAAAGAGAGTATAGCATTTGTGCTGTTGTCACGGTGCAAAAATTTGAATATTTTTGACAAATTAGTTAATTGGGCAAAACAAGATAACAGCATCACCCCCTACTCGCAGACTACACTTCTCTGTGAGACATAGCGCCTTAATGATAGCTTTGCAGGTTAGCAATGGCATGATTACGAAATTTACTAATTTTATGCTACTCATAAAGACGCCCCTTCCCGTCTAAATTCCTCCCCTCACCCCCCATCTGAGCTCAGCAACAACAGCTTACAAGGCTATATGGTGGGATCTTTGCGTGTTTCACGCTGTTTATGTGTGTTATATGCCGCATGTGTGCTATGCTGTTGAGCTGGTTACACCACTGGTAAAAATTGCCAAAGCTGACCTTCACCCTAACCATGGCTGTGCGAATGGGGCCTGTGTGGACCGCCTGCAGGAATGACGGATCTGGCGGCCGAGTGGCATGGCAGCGATGAGGGCGGAGGAGGCGGCGGAGGAGGAGCTGTGGAGGAGGACGAAGGCCTCATTCTTGCGCAGCTCGGGAGGGACCGACTGCTCGTCTGTGCTGGCGGTGAGCCCCAGACTCCAATCGCTTGTCCCTCTCGGGCGTGTTTCCGAGTCGTACCTCGGAGCGCTGCAGTGCACAGCCGCGTCCGGGGTGATTCCACGGAATAGCGCGAGCAATGCAGACGTAATACCATTGCGGACATTTCCACAGTTCTGGATACTGCCCGATGATGCTGGTTGTAATCATCAGTGAAACATCATACCAATTTTAATGTTTTGGATTGCTGAAGCAGTCATAAATTGGCACTTTTGTTTACGTGACAACTTTATTAATTAGCTGCGTCACGGTGGAGGTGATTTTATAACAGACATTTTATTTACGCGTTCCGACCCAAACCATCCATTATGAATCAATATCAATGTTGATGCCATCATGAGCGTGGTTATCAGTGCCAGCGTTACGGCAGTGACATAGCGTGTGAGGAAACGAGCGGTAGTGTCGTGGTTAGTGCGCTGCGCTACGAACCAGGCGACCGAGTTAAATTCCCGCTCGTGGCCAACACCAGTGACGATTATCTGAACCGGTCCTGGGCCTACCCTACGTCGACTCAGCCTCAAATGAGTACCTGGTGCGGTGTGTAAAAACATCGCCACTGGGTAGGCAAAGGCGGCCGGGCGTGGTGTCGGCCACCAACCCTCTCGTGTACCGTGCCAGCCTTCATAGGTGCTCGCTAACAGCACTTGCCCCAACAGTCTGCTAAGGCTATGCCGAGGATCTTTGTCTTTGAGGAAAGGAATGAGGCCCCTTGACTAATTTCTCCCATCTTGTTATCCCAGGACTTGGGCCCCTCTGGTATGTGGGCCACCGGTGCAGTTGCATTCCCTGCACACCCGATAGCAATGCCACTGGCAGGCATATTGTAAGCCTATGTAGGCTACATACATAGCACTATGTAGGCTACATACGTAGTACTATGTAGGCTACATACATAGTACTATGTAGGGTACATACATAGCACTATGTAGGCTACATACATAGTACTATGTAGGCTACATACATAGTACTATGTAGGCTACAAGCCTACTACGTGGGCTTATCGTGTAGGCTGACAATAAAACGAGAAAAATCCTAATCGTGATTCTATGTTACACTTTGCAGTTATAGATTCCCCGCTCACGTTTACCGATTCCCGCTCACGACCAATATCGGTCGGAAATATTTCAACCAGTCCTTCGCCTCCTGTAGGTCGTCGTCGGGTTAAATGAGTACAGCACCTGGTAAACATCGGCACTGGGGAGGCAAAGGCGGCTGGACGTGGTGTTGGCCACCCACCCCCTCGTGTGCCGTGCCGACCTTTATAGCTGTTCGCCAACAGCACTTGCCTCATCAGTCTGTTAAAGGCTACGCGGGGGATCTTTGTCTTTGTGTGCAGGCAGTGCGAAGTTGATCAACCTGCAGGGACGCCTGCACAGGCCCCGCAGGGGTCTGACCCCCGAGATGGAATTCGACTTCAAGGTTGAGTCCATTGGTGAGCTTTGGTTGCCATTCCATCACCAGTCTCGTCCATTGGCCGCTATCCCTCGCATTGATGCGGCCCCGCCCAAGCCCACTCACTTTCCTTAACGGTCTCGAATTGTATTGTTCCCTGATCCCTGTATGTATCTTTCTCTCTATTCTTCTTTGCGTATTTTTCAGCTTTTGTTCCATATTCTTTTATCGCTATCCTTGTCTCTGAGCCACATAACCATAGCGGGCAATATGCCCTGCTTTCCAGAAGCCACTCCATCCTGCTGTGATGCGCGTCATTGTCGTCATTTTGATCCCGATCCACCGTGAACACTTGCGCAAAATTTTATCCTTCTGTTCGCTCCTGGAACATTATTAGAATTTAGCTCAGCCACTCAGTTGCGACTGGCCACGGTGTACGTATCGGGATGCCCGTGCATTGTTTTGCGTGCAGTGTCCCTGCAGGACAGCGTGCTGGCCTTCTGGAGGCACGGCATGCAGGGCAGAAGCATCTCCACCGGCGAGGTACCCAGCCCCATGGGCAGTTCTAGAACTCTCAAACAGGGGGGTAGCGGTGGGGGCCGGTCTTGAAATATAAAGCTGATCATTTAATTACCAATAAAGGGGGGGGCAGTGATTGCTCCCATCGCTCCCTCCTTGGATTCGCCACTGCGCAGCCCAGCGCTAATGGCGTCTGTGTTTCTCATCTTAGCCGTAGTTTAGTGGATGACTATCTGTGGAACTTTATTCAAGCCTTTGTCTGTGATGTTAGTTCGTCGTTCATCATATAATTTGCATACAATATGCATACATTACAACTGATTCTAATTGCACAATTTGATGTCGTAAGCATCAGATATCAGTTGTAATCAAACAATGCATGCATCGGTCCATGCTTACTAGTTAAGCTACTTACATTTTTCGTCACATTCAAGTTTCTAGTATTTATTTTAACCAGGTTAGACCTCAAGAGAGAGGGTTAGTCTCATTTGCAACACTGATGGTTTGACCCGACGATTCTCATATTCCAGGTTACCCAGGAAATCACGGACAGGAGCCGGATATTCCGGGTGCTCGGAACGGAAAGGTTGGTCTCACCAACAACAATAACTGCCATTCGCCACTAAGTGGCGATGATGTCACTACGGCGTTCGTGCCAGGCTCGATGCACTTTAGGGCCACGTGAAGTATTGAAGGCACGCTGTTGGCATGAGATCACGGGACATACCCAGATGCCATAGGTTGACTGAGATGACTGGCTGATGGCCTTACCGGTTGCGGTGGCACACACGACTGCACTTGGGCTATTTGGAGGCAATGGTTGATGGATCACATAGAGATTTGTGAAACTCATAAAATCTCCATACTACTGTGTAGGTTTTCGAAGATGTGTTGTATAGTTCTCTGATGTGTTTTCTCGTGGTACCGTGTGTTATTCATCACGATGTCCGGTGTTACGCCCCACCTACTGGGGCCTTGTTCAGGAATTGAATCAAGCAGCTCACATTCCCTCTTGATTATATACCATTTCCGGCTGCTGGTCATGATGACTGTAGGCTGCTCAATGTTGTTTGTCTCATATTGGAGGAAAAACTGGAGGACTCAAATAAAGCTCACCAGCCTCCTGCATCTCAAAGTGACCAGCAGCTGAAAATACAGCAAGTGGATTTATCAATAATCCATCTGTGCGGAGCTTTGAGTGCTTCCCCATGTTTGCATCGAATTTATCCAGGTACTCCACTTTCCTCCCATATGCATGTATGTTGAACTTCTTTCACACCGCATGTAGCCAAGCGTGCTAATCGGAGGTGAAACGTTTCAATTACTGGACTCGCGATACAGGAAAAGGGTAGGGGCTATTGAGTCGTGGGCAGGATTGTCGGAGGAGTATGTGGGGCCTATGATTAATAAGCGGGGCTAAGATAATTGTGAGGCCACTCACCGTGTGTGTGGGAAAGGGGGTGGGCTCGACAGAGGGAGGGGCAGCCAGCTCACCAAACGTCCAGGTTGAGTCTACCAGATATTTTGTAGCCTTAACCTTCACAGGTGCTCGCTAAAAACAGGAGTTCATCATATATGTGTGTGTGTGTGTGCAGGTTAGTGGTGTTGGAAAGCAGAGACGTGAGCGAACCAGCGGGCCCTGGGAATCTATACATCCTCGCTGGTCACGAGAACAGCTATTAGAGATGTATCATGTGAAGCAATGCAAATAAATACAAAGCATGACTGCCGTTGCTGTGTGCGAGTGCTGCTAATTTATTACGAGGTTTCACAGTACGTTATGGAACGGGAGCGTTGGTGCAATGGCTAACATTCTAAGATTGTACCGTATCGTGTAAAAGGTGTTGTGGAAACTCTAATCGCCAGGGATGTCGGCTCTGGAATTTACCTCAAGTCACCGGGTTCATAGCCCAGTGTGTGAATCATCATACTATGCCATCCCAAATTAACAAAAAAAACATGTGACTGAAATTCGCTCCATGCACAACTGTTCATAAACACCAGCTCTTACATTTGCATGTCTCCATCACAGCAGGCGTATTATGTAAGAGATCAAAGTGCTTGACAATACATTTTAAATTGCCTTTTCCTCCCATTAAGCTCTAAGCCCATGACTGATAGCCCGAGACACACAAGCCAAGAACGTATCTCATCATCATTATCAACAGCAGCCATGTTCTACCAAATGCTGGATGAAGGCATCCCAACGTCATCGCGGTCCATCACGGTCCTGCCGATGCCACAATCCATTTCACTCCTACACAAGAAACTGATCTCATTGCTTCATCTCCACGGGGGTCATCCTCTCGATCCGTCGTGAATCTCGACCACTGGCTGCTACCATCATCCTATCTAGGGGGCATGTCCTGCCCAAATCCACTTTTCATGACTTTCAATGTGATGTACCTTGCATGTTCTCAAATAGAATGTATTCATTTTCATGTTTTTGGGTATTTTACCAGGTAAGGCGCACTGAGCTATATAGCTCTTTTTCAAAAGCATATCGGCATATTCTGCATATTCTCTGCATTTTCCAGATCAACGTAATGTACACACGTCATCTATATAAATAAAGAAAATCTGAATATATGTATGTCTCAAAAACCTCTTGGGTACTTTCCGATAAGGTAGAAAGCTGACATTTTGTGCGTATGTCACTGTTAGAACACAACAGGACATTTTTGAAAATCCGAGATTTTTTCATTTGAAGGCCCCTAAATCTCAATTTTAAGGGCTCCATAAACATGTTTGTGTGTGTCATTCAGAAACCGTGCAAAATATAAGATTGTATTTTTTTAATTGATGGAGCATTAAATAGCAAATAAAATTAAAACGAGAACCATTCTATATGTTGTTTTTGAGATATTTCGTATTCAAGGAGTTTTTAACGAAAAAATATGCATTTTATGATGTTAAAATCTGATTCATTCGAAAACGGTAAAAGATAGGAGCTTCCCCTCATAGAGTATTATATTAATATTGTTTGTTCTTTCTAATAAAAAACGGAATCGTTAAATTGAGCGGTTTCTGATGGATATGTCAGTTGACTGTTCGGTAAGGTCAACCGCCGTGCAATAGATGGCGGCGGGAGCATCAAAATCTGCAGAACATGAAGAACCAGTGTCATCCACATCTGCAGAACGTGAAGAACTAGTGGCATCTCCAGAACGTGAAGAACCAATGACATCCACATCTGCAGAACGTGAAGAACTAGTGGCATCTCCAGAACGTGAAGAACCAATGACATCTACATCTGCAGAACGTGAAGAACCAGTGTCATCCACATCTGCAGAACGTGAAGAACCAGTGGCATCTACATCTGCAGAACGTGAAGAACCAGTGGCATCCACATTTGCAGAACGTGAAGAACTAGTGGCATCTACATCTCCAGAACGTGAAGAACCAGTGTCCTCTACATCTGCAGAACGTGAAGAACCAGTGGCATCTACATCTGCAGAACGTGAAGAACCAGTGGCATCCACATTTGCAGAACGTGAAGAACTAGTGGCATCTACATCTCCAGAACGTGAAGAACTAGTGTCCTCTACATCTGCAGAACGTGAAGAACCAGTGTCATCCACATCTGCAGAACGTGAAGAACCAGTGTCATCCACATCTGCAGAACGTGAAGAACTAGTGGCATCTCCAGAACGTGAAGAACCAATGACATCTACATCTGCAGAACGTGAAGAACCAGTGGCATCCACATTTGCAGAACGTGAGGAACTAGTGGCATCTACATCTCCAGAACGTGAAGAACCAGTGACATCTACATCTCCAGAACGTGAAGAACCAGTGGCATCTACATCTGCAGAACGTGAAGAACCAGTGGCATCTACATCTGCAGAACGTGAAGAGCCAGTGGCATCTACATCTGCAGAACGTGAAGAACCAGTGTCATCCACATCTGCAGAACGTGAAGAACTAGTGGCATCTCCAGAACGTGAAGAACCAATGACATCTACATCTGCAGAACGTGAAGAACCAGTGGCATCCACATTTGCAGAACGTGAGGAACTAGTGGCATCTACATCTCCAGAACGTGAAGAACCAGTGACATCTACATCTGCAAAACGTGAAGAACTAGTGGCATCTACATCTGCAGAACGTGAAGAACCAGTGGCATCTACAACTGCAGAACGTGAAGAACCAGTGGCATCCACATTTGCAGAATGTGAAGAACTAGTGGCATCCACATCTGCAGAACGTGAAGAACTAGTGGCATCTACATCTCCAGAACGTGAAGAACCAGTGGCATCTACATCTGCAGAACGTGAAGAACCAGTGGCATCTACATCTGCAGAACGTGAAGAGCCAGTGGCATCTACATCTGCAGGACGTGAAGAACCAGTGGCATCTACATCTGCAGAACGTTAAGAACCAGTGGCATCCACATTTGCAGAACGTGAAGAACTAGTGGCATCCATATCTGCAGAACGTGAAGAACCAGTGGCATCTACTTCTCCAGAACGTGAAGAACCAGTGACATCTACATCTGCAGAACGTGAAGAACCAGTGGCATCTACATCTGCAGAACGTGAAGAACCAGTGGCATCTACTTCTCCAGAACGTGAAGAACCAGTGACATCTACATCTGCAGAACGTGAAGAACCAGTGACATCTACATCTGCAGAACGTGAAGAACCAGTGGCATCTACATCTGCAGAACGTGAAGAACTAGTGGCATCTACATCTGCAGAACGTGAAGAACCAGTGGCATCTACATCTCCAGAACGTGAAGAACCAGTGGCATCCACATTTGCAGAATGTGAAGAACTAGTGGCATCCACATCTGCAGAACGTGAAGAACCAGTGACATCTACATCTGCAGAACGTGAAGAACCAGTGGCATCTACATCCATAGAACGTGAAGAACCAGTGGCATCTACATCTGCAGAACGTGAAGAACCAGTGGCATCTACATCCATAGAACGTGAAGAGTGGCATCTACATCTTCAAGATATTCTACAACTTGTAAAGCCATCCCCCGTGTTTAGTGTACATGCCGTACGTGTTTGTTATCGACAGAAGTAAAAGTTGGACTCACGAACAAATCAAACTTACACACACCATACCTGCCAACCCCCCTTATCAGTGCCCTACTTTATTACAGACCAATTCAGACCTTATTGGTCACCCCGTGCCCTTATAAATCTCAACGTTCATCGGAAAAAAGTCCCATCGCAAGGTAGAAACACAAACAAGATCAAAAAAACGGCTGTACGCTGTATGGACCTGAAAACTCAACGTCCCTGTACAAGCATACGGGGGTAAACCCGTATGAGGTTTGACACGGTATGGCGGGAGTTAAATGTTCGGACTTTACAAACAAATCGACTTACGAACACGGGGACCGCCGCCCCCCCCCGGAACTGAACCCATTCGTAAGTAGAGGATCCCCAAACCTTTGCGTGTTCGCGTGACCCTCACCCAACATGGCTGCCGGATTAACTTTTGCGTTTCGCGTGGCCCTCACCCAACATGGCCGCCGGATTAATTCTTGCGTTTCGCGTGGCCCTCACCCAACATGGCCGTCAGGTTAACTTGCGTTTCGCATGCCCCTTACCCAACATGGCCGCTGGGTTAACTATCTTACGTGTTTCGCGTGGCCCTCACCCAACATGGCCGCCGGGTTAAAATGAGCAATACCAAATTAAGCCAAGGGCCTCAAAACCACCTAGACTCTATGGGCTACCAAAGATTCATAAAATCGGCAGTACAATTGGCTCTGCCACATATCAATTAGCAAAATATATAACCAAACAAATACAGCCCTACATCGGTAAGACATCTTCATTCATAAAAAAATTCAGAACATCTTGTGAATGTGATTAAAGATATTAAACTTACTCCTGATGATATTCTGGTAAGTTTTGATGTGATTTCTCTATTCACTAAGGTTCCAGTGGACGAATCGCTTAAATTACTTGATACACTAGTAAAGAATACCGGTTTACCAAAAGATATTCCGAAACTTGCTGGCCATTGTTTAAATAACACTTACTTCTTATGGAGAGGGGATTTCTTTAAACAAAAGGAAGGAGCAGCAATGGGTTCTCCTTTATCCCCTGGTATAGCAAATTTGTACATGGAAAACTTTGAAATAAGAGCACTTGCCTTGAGCACATTAAAACCATCCTTTTGGTTTAGATATGTGGATGACACTTTGGTTGTCTGGCCACATGGTAAAGATACACTTAATGATTTTCTAAATCATCTCAATGCACAAAACCCAGCCATCCAGTTCACCATGGAAATGGAGGTGAATAACACACTCCCATTCCTAGATATTTTGCTTGGACATGGCCTAAACGGTAAAATAACACACAGCGTTTACAGAAAGCAAACGCACACTGATGCCTATCTGAATGCAGAATCACATCATCATCCAGCTCAGAAATCCTCTCTTATCAAGACGCTCATACATCGGGCTAAAACAGTGTCAGATGGTGAGAGTCTAGTGAGAGAGATTAAACACGTTAAAGACGCACTACGACAGAATGGCTACAATAATGCTCAAATTAACAGAGCACTGAATGCCAAATCACGATCGCAAAGCAATACTGCTGAAAGCGACCAGATTGTTAAAACAATAAAAATTCCATATATCTCAGGAGTAACTGACAAATTAGCCCGTGTTTTGCAAAAGCAAAACATTACAGTAAGATTTGGTACAGTACACAAAATTAAAAAACTAGTATCTTGCACTAAAGACGCATTACCTAAACTATCAACAGAAGGTGTATATCGGATTAATTGTTTATGTGGCAGCTGCTACATTGGGCAGACGGGACGTAACATTAGTGTAAGACTAAAAGAACATCAAAGAAATATTAAATTATCTCAAACACAACTGTCGGCAGTGGCAGAACATGCTTGTCAACAAGGACACTCAATTGATTTTGACAATGTTGGAGTGGTGTGTAAAACTAATTATTACTGGCAAAGACTAATTAGAGAATCCATTGAAATTGAGAGGAACAAGAATAACTTTAATCGCTCTGACAGCTACAGGCTTAGTGCGGCCTGGAAGCGTATTATTAAATAATACACATTACATTTTGATTTAAAGAATTACTAATCTACAACTCATTACTAATCATAACCAATGACTGATTACTAATCGATTATATAATTACAATACCCCCCCCCCTCCGCCTCTAATCACTGCACCTGATATGAGTTAAGTGATGACGTCACCCTGCTGCTCTATATAAAACCGGGAGCAAGCGAGGGCTTTACCATTCTGGCGAATTGCCCGATGATGCTGGATGTATTTACCAGCGAAACGTCGTACTCAAACTGTAAATGTTGTGGATTCACTCTTCAACACACCGGTGGGCTAAAGTAGTGAATTATTTGTCTTTTGTCAACGTGACATTTTTTTGCTGATTGGCCGTGTCGGGTGGTGGAGGGTTACGACACATTTATAAATAAACGCAATCTAACCCAAAAACATTTATTATGAATCTCTTTCTTGATTTGAAGCTTTCGTGACTGCAGGAATCCATACTCTTTGGTTCTTTCGGTAAAGTCACGCAGCTATAAAATAAAACTCTCTTTAGTTTCGCGTGGCCCTCACCCAACATACTCTTTGGTTCTATTCGGTAAAGTCACGTAGGTAAAAAATAAAACAACAAAAATCACGACGTTTCGGCCACAATACAATTGGCCTTCTTCAGGTGAAGGAACAGAACTGTCGGGACGACAGAGCTTCAATGAACGCTGTTAAGGTTTGCAGCGTCTTTTAAGCTGGGTGAGAGAAGTGAGGCACCTTGACAAAGGAGTTTACATATCAAACAGGATAAATTAGCATTGAAATAGCTGAGGGATTAGCTTGTGACTGGTCACAGAAATGGCTATGTTAAAATCAAAGTCTACACATCCACAGAGGCACCTAGTACAAATCAAACAGGACAATTTAGCATTGAAATAGCTGAGGGATTAGCTTGTGACTGGTCATAGAAATAGCTATGTTAAAGTCAAAGCCTACACATCCACAGATGCACCTAGTACAAATCAAACAGGAGAATTTAGCATTGAAATAGCTGAGTGATTAGCTTGTGACTGGTCACAGAAATAGATGTTAAAGTCCAAGCCTACACATCCACAGAGGCACCTCATATATGGACGCCAAAGGGGCTGCACTACCCAACTATCATACAGTAAACCGATGTGAAAAAACTAAGTCTAAATTACATCAATATAATAAATGTACTCAATATATTCTTCAATAAGCTGAGCTATTAACAGCAGTGTATACCCAGTTGCTGTTAATAGCTCAGCTTATTGAAGAATATATTGAGTACATTAGTACATTATTATATATTACATATTATATATTGAGTACATTATATTATATTCGGTATACACTGCTGTTAATAGCTCAGAAGAATATATTGAGTGCATTTATTATATTGATGTAATTTAGACTTAGTTTTTTCACATCGGTTTAATGTATGATAGTTGGGTAGTGCAGCCCCTTTGGCGTCCATGTACGAGGTGCCTCTGTGGATGTGTAGGCTTTGACTTTAACATCTATTTCTGTGACCAGTCACAAGCTAATCCCTCAGTTATTTCAATGCTAAATACTCCTGTTTGATATGTACTAGGTGCCTCTGTGGATGTGTAGGCTTTGACTTTAACATAGCTACTTCTGTGACCAGTCACAAGCTAATCCCTCAGCTATTTCAATGCTAAATTCTCCTGTTTGATATGTACTAGGTGCCTCTGTGGATATGTAGGCTTTGACTTTAACATAGCTATTTCTGTGACCAGTCACAAGCTAATCACTCAGCTATTTCAATGCTAAATTCTCCTGTTTGATATGTAAACCCCTTTGTCAAGGTGCCTCATTTCTCTCACCCAGCTTAAAAGACGCTACGAATCTTAGCAGCGTTCATTGAAGCTCTGTCGTCCCGACAGTTCTGTTCCTTCACCTGAAGGCTACTTATGTTGTGGCTGAAACGTCGTGATTTTTGTTGTTTTATTTTTTTACCTACGTGACTTTACCGAATAGAACCAAAGAGTATGTTGGGTGAGGGCCACGCGAAACGAAAGAGAGTTTTTTTTTACCTACGTGACTTTACCGAATAGAACCAAAGAGTATGTATGGATCCTTGCAGTCACGAAAGCTTCAAATCTAGAACTCACCCAACATGGCCGCCGAATTAACGCTCGCGGTGACGTCACGGCAACGCGCACGCGCTCGCCTTCGGTTCGCGCCTTTTCTTATGGCGGGGGGGCGGTGCGGGGGTGGGGGTGACGGTGGCCATTTTGTCCCCGGTGAGGCCGCTGAGGGAGAAGAGCTGAGAGAGAGAGAAGGGGGTTTGGTGGTGTTTGGTAAAGGTTCTTTAAAGAAACCGTTCCCTTTAAGGCGTTATCGTATTTATTAACACACACGCACAAAAACAACCCCCCCACATACACACACACACCCTTCTACGGACCGTCGCAATGGCCACGGGAGCGAATGCCACGCCGCTGGGACGCGTGAACCCCCTGCTGACGGGGAAGAGGCCGCTGGAGGAGGATGCGGCCTTGGCGGCGGCGGCGCCGACGACGACGACACCGCAGCAGCTACAACAACAACTACAACAGCAGCAGCAGCAGCCGCCGTTGCCGCCGCTGCCGCCTCCGCCGCCGCCGCCCGTGCAGCCGCTGGCGAGTGAGTTGCAGCGAAATGGCGACCGGCTTCGAACACCTCCACCTCCCCGCCGCCGCACACACCACACACGCGTGCACCGCTTAGACGTTCACCTCACGATCTCGTTACATTGTATCAACATGTGTTTTTTTTTGTTTTACCTCACGCTCGCGTTATGTTTGCTTAAACGCACGCGTGGTTGGGGTTGTTTTTTTGGGGGGTGGTGGTGGTGGTGTGAGCGGTTTGCTGTGGTGGTCGCTTCACGTAGCGGGGCTCGGCTTTAAAGGTTTCGTCGAGGGAGGTTAGTTTTTTTGTTATCGTTTAACGGCAATGGTTTTATTATGTGACGTGTAATCTGTATCTTTTGAGCGTCGCTCGTTGAATACGAGCTTTTGAGCGACGCGTTTCAAAGTCCGCCTTTTGTAATGCGCGTTGAAAGCAATGCTTTCGGAAATGTGTACGGCCTTGTGCACGATAACTCGCGCAAGTTGGCGACAACGAAATAGACATTTCGATTACATTATCTCGTGGCATACGTGAATGGTTGACACGAAACTGCTACATAACCACGTGGATCAGCACAGGATGTGGTGGGCAATTCCTTTGAGCATTTCCCAATTTTTCCTGTGGTCAAACTATTTCCATCTGCATTGAAATCCTTAACGATTATTCCAATGATTGCCCACAAAGTTAAAGTATCTGTAAAGTACGTCCGGCAAGACCACGCGCATGTTGTGTATTGCCGAATTGTTGCGCTTAATACCGCAATGTTACGCTAAATTTTGATTTAAAGCTTTCGTGACTGCGGGGATCCGTATCCTTGGTTCTTTCGGTAAAGACACGTAGAAGGGAAACAATAAAATAATAAATAAAAATATGCTACGCGTTCGTTATTATTGGACAGGGTGATAACATTTGATAACCACCCCGTCTAAAGTAATAGAGATCACGGAGAAAACATTTCAATTCCAGAACCTCGACGTGTCTAACAAACCGTTCTCAATAGACTCGTCGTTCATCGTTAATAAGTCCCTAGTTCGTGTAGCCATCGCTCATTACGATATATCTATGAACAAATGAATCTCCCTGTGTTTAGTTACATTTGGAGCTATCGTGCACCGTAATTCCAGTATTGTAAAAGGCTTGTGTGCACGTCAATTACTGGACTGATGTCCACTTTATCCTATATCTTAATTTGTTTTCATAATAAAGGTTTTTGGGTTAGATCGCGTTTATTTATAAATGTGTCGTAACCCTCCACCACCCGACACGGCCAATCAGCAAAAAAAGTGTCACGTTGACAAAAGACAAATAATTCACTACTTCAGCCCACCGGTGTGTTGAAGAGTTAATCCACAGTAGTGAATTATTTGTCTTTTGTCAACGTGACACTTTTTTTGCTGATTGGCCGTGTCGGGTGGTGGAGGGTTACGACACATTTATAAATAAACGCGATCTAACCCAAAAACCTTTATTATGAATAATATTGGTCGCGAAAGCCTACGTGTTAATTTGTTTTGTGCACATTCCACGCTAACACCTCCCATCGTAACTTTAAGCTTTTCACGTGAACACTTGACTTACACTTGCATTCGGACGATGTTGCATGGAACTCCAGATTATTGTGTTTGTAATAATAGTCTTGAAAGAGGAATACACGCTGCCTTTACAATACACATACTGTACTACTGTATTGTGTCGAAAAACAGTACAATAGTTTTGATTTAAAGCTTCGTGACTGCAGGGATTCATATTCTTGATTCTTTCGGTAAATTCGCGTAGAAGGGAAACAATAAAATAATAAAAATATAAAACAATAAAATTCTCACGACGTTTTGACTGCAACACAAGCAATCATCATCAGGTGTGTTGCATCATCAGGTGTGGTTTTCACACCTGATGATGATTGCTTGTGTTGCAGTCGAAACGTCATGAGAATTGTATTTTATATTTTTATTATTTTATTGTTTCCCTTTGTGTATTTACCGAAAGAACCAATTTATAGTACAATAGTTATTTAAACACTACAGTTTCTGAAATAAGCGAGCCTTGATTAACAATAAGCTGCGTGTTTACTGTCAGTATATATGTTCTCTTGTAAAACAAAATAATTTCGGCGAGCGTATTAGAGCAACACGCTCATAAACACTATCCAATGCCATTTTCTGAAGAGAATATTGACGTGACAGAGCATCTCCTTTGCACCACAAAGAAGCATTTTTCTACATGCAGGGAAACCCAAGTTAATACCGTGCGAAATTAGGTCACGTTTTTCTCAACGTTGTAAACGATACTTCGCTTCAAGCAAGCACAGGAAGAATTTATTATACGTTTTTGCGACATTTTTTAACCAATCAACCTATGGTTGTTTTCATCCATGTAGAAACGGCTGCTTTCAAGCTTGCGGGTTTAAGCACACACTAGAATATTCTAATCGCATTAAACATTAACACCACCTTATAACAAAATATATCATAGTCTTGCGTATCGTGCAAATTACCTCCCTATTCAAAGCGCAACTGCCAACACAGACCTTTAATTTTTTTCGTTTAATGTTCATGCATTATACAAGTGGTTTAGTTGGAGGGGCATCGCTTCTCTTAAACATACTAAAAAATGCCACGTTTACGCTGCTTTATTCGTCCAAAGTTCTTGAGAAAGCAGCCGACTCCAGCGAGGCGGCGAAGGACAGAAAGAAAGCGAAACGGAGTCGCTGGGATACGGAGATGACGGAGAAGATCGCCGTGCCGGGCATGCCCACGGTGCTACCACCCGGCCTCAACAAGGACCAGGAGAGAGCCTATATAGGTAATGTGTCCCAAAGCACGTCGCATTCCCCCACACTCTTAACAGGGAAAGGACCCAGACCACGTTTTTCATTCATCAGTTACAACGTCAAGTGGAACACTGTTTAGTCTTAACCAGTTTCTCTGCATGGCCGGTGAAAGCGAGTTAACGTTTGATAAGCCTTATTCAGTGAGTGTGCTGGCTAATTTGCTTTTGTTGGCCATGTGAAGAAATTAGTCTCACTACAGGTTTTGTGTTGCATTTGGTGAATACTGGTCTCTTTTCTGCCCCATAGATGTCATACCTCTCATGACAGAACACAATCTCATGATGCATTTGGATGTTGTTTTTAACGAATGCCTGTATAACACATTTCAACCATTTCACACAATTTCAGTGACGTGTATTTTTTGGGATTGCAGATACTGTACTGTATATTTTGTTTCGTTTTAAATAAGTGATTACAGAAATGCAAATTTTATTGAATGTCTTGTTAATAATGTGTTACAATGCATCGTTTTTCACTAAGTTAACAATTTTAGTTAAAAACGTGTTTTCATTGATTATTATTTAAGTACGTGATGCTGGTGAGTGTTTTAATGAACTTTTCCTGTGGCAGACAGATGATTGGGTTGCATTGTTTTGAAAATTGCTGCTGGTGTGTTCTTTTTTTATCATGATTATTGCTGTTTGCGTTTGGCGTTGTGTGTTGTTTATGTTGCTTGACACTTAACCCTTGATTTCCTCCCGTCCTTCCCCAAACTTAACACATTTCAGTGCAACTGCAGATTGAGGACATGAACCGTAAGCTGCGCACAGGAGACCTTGGTATCCCTCCCAATCCTGAAGAGAGGTTGGCGACTGTAGCACTGCTCTACAGTAACCCATTTTTTTCATCCGTTAATTGTCTTCGGTGGTGAAGTAACATGGCTGTTGTTGGCTTGAAATATCTGTGATTTTCAAGCCTGAAAGCTAAGTAAGCTTAATGAGCATGGCTGTCTCTGTAATTCTTTTGCCCGCTTATTGGCAGCAGTGAAAAAATTACGTTCAGATGAGTAAGCACTATATTAATATATGCTGCTGCAATTGGTCTCTTGATGTTGGCTTGGTGCAGAAGAAAATCTGCATCTTGGTCACATTTGAAAATAAGCGAGTGTAGTTGATGCGTTGAGTAAATTGGCAAATATTAAAATGGTTCAGCTGCTTTTGAACCCTTTCTGCTCAAGTTGAATTGTGTGCTTTTTAAACAGTATAATCACGTCTGAAATGAAAGGGTTTAGTCTAACTCCCCCCTGTGACTGAAATAGAGTTGGATGGTTCCCATACACTTGGGCACTCAACAAATCTTGCAAATATGAATTGAAATGGCTACCTGCTGTTAAGTTTGCATTTTTTGTCCACACTTAATGCCACAATTAATCCTGAGCATACTTAAATTGCTCGTCCCTGGGGGAATGTTATATGAACCATATTGAGCATTTGTGCAAACTTTGTTAAAAATGAAATACAGGGATGGCCACAACGTATGGGAGTTTATTAAATGTTTAATGAATTATGGTTAAATGCATATTTTAGACGTGTGTTTAGTAGTTAATGCAGCGAGGATTGAACTTTGCTATGAAGATACATTTTAATGCTTGTGTAGTTATGACAATCTCCGTATGCTCATATATATTATTAAAATGTTAGACTGCTTTTTGTGCATTAGCCAGCAGCGGAAATGTGTTCTGTATTTCTAATTTGTAACCTAACGCAATGCAAATTGACCCATAACACGTGGGGTTTGGGGTGAGTTTTCAGGCCTGCAGAGACGACTCCAGAGATTTGTCATTTGGAATGACAACACGTTTATAAATAGCATAAAAAAGAAAATGCGCAATAGTTGATTCTAACCAAAAATGTTCATATTCTAATTTCTAACAATCTCTTCCCATAGGCAGCAGGAACATGGCAGATTTTTCCCCTTTAAATTTTGATATTTTTTTCCCACTAACAATTTCTAACGGAATGAAAGCAGGTTCCAGCAATACCGCTGCTCGATATCGGCTTCTGTAGTTTCAGCAGCCGCTGTGAACTGATGTGTTGAGCGATCGCACAAACCTTCATAATTGCCTGAATTGACAACAGTATACCATTGCTCTCATTACAGTGCAACTTGACAAGGCAAAATTATAAAGAGCTGTGAATGAGTTTAAAAAAGATCATAGTTTAATTTTTTTTGGTATAAGCAAATTATGTAACAATGATAATACCTGTGCTGAACCGAAGGGCAGGCCTGTGCGTTAGGTGTTTTCAGCTGAGGGCCGTCGAGTGGCGTCTCCTGATGCTAATATGCTTAACAAAGCCCTTACAGGTCAACAGGTCTTTTTAGCCCAACGCATTGCCCTTCATCCGTGACCCGACCCAGCGAATCTGCAAGCTGAGAGGAAGGAACAGAACAACTTAACGACCGCCTTAATCCCATCTTGCGTTGCATATTTGAAAATGACGGTTCCAATAGGCACCGCGTCTGACATTCCCCCAGTTTGGTGTTATTCATCTCTCGTTGCTTCTATGTTAGGCTATGCTAGCTTTTGTGTAGATGATTGACAATGGTTTAGTTTCCATTTCCAAATGCCTAGTGGAACCGTTGCCTAAAAGTAAATTCACATAGATTATGTTAATGCTAGATAAATAGCATGTCCATGCAGCGAATGTAAGCAGTGCAGTAACTTGTTCGTTGTTTTTAAGCTTTTATTTGGTCGACACGTTTTTGCATGGTGTCTGCAATAGTTCGCATTAGTGTAATTTCACCCCATTAGAATAATAACATTGTAATTTACGTAAAAAATAATATACATTTTTTTTACTAGATTTAGTTTTCTCTGAAGCCCCAAGTGAAATTACTTTACTAGATCAAGAGGTTGCTGTTTTCATTCAATGTCTTGGCAGGCAGTTGCAACAATGGGCGTAAGCTAGTAGCATAAATTCTTAACCTAGCCCTTACACTCCAGTCAATTGGCAGGTAGTGTTTGGGGAGGTAAAGCTTAGATACTCCCACTTTCGAGACGTGGCCAGCATGAAAGAGTCGCCCAAAAATACCCTCTTCGAGGGGCTCTTGAGTTCCTAATGGAGGCCTTTCTGCCACCAGTGGTGTGAAAAAGAAATTGCAGGTCTGTACATATAATAATATGGTTTTTTCCCCTTTTTTCTGGCAACAAAACTGAAACCTTACGAGGATTCATGTCTGCATTAACCACAATACCTGCAGTCAAAATGCAAACAAAAACATACTGGAATAGGTTTTACCCTTTTAACTGGCACAAAAACTGACACCTTTATTCAAGGCATCATGTTTGCAATAACCACAACACAAGCAGTCAAAATGCAAACAAAAAAGACAACTCTGATAATAATAATATGCACTGTCCTTGAATTTGATTGGTCCACACCCGAGACAGCTTTTCTTAGAGCCTAGTCTCCATTGGTGTTGGACCAGAAGACGCCAAAAGGCGTACAACTCAAAAACAGCGCACTATCAGAGTATTTGAGGGCTCCTTGAGGACAGTGCATATTATTATCAGAGTTGTCTTTTTTTGCATTTTGACTGCTTGTGTTGTGGTTATTGCAAACATGATGCCTTGAATAAAGGTGTCAGTTTTTGTGCCAGTTAAAAGGGTAAAACCTATTCCTATATCTTGTTTCTGGCAAAGGAGGTCTCAATGTAAATGCTCACCCCGAGCCCTCAAGACTCTGATAGTGCGCTGTTTTTGAGTTGTACGCCTTTTGGCGTCTTCTGGTCCAACACCAATGGAGACTAGGCTCTAAGAAAAGCTGTCTCGGGTGTGGACCAATCAAATTCAAGGACAGTGCATATTATCAGAGTTGTCTTTTTTGTTTGCATTTTGACTGCTTGTGTTGTGGTTATTGCAAACATGATGCCTTGAATAAAGGTGTCAGTTTTTGTGCCAGTTAAAAGGGTAAAACCTATTCCTATATCTTGTTTCTGGCAAAGGAGGTCTCATAATGAAAAAAACATACTATGATAATATATGCATTGTCCTTGAAACTGATTGGTCCACGCACAGACATGAATCCTCATAAAAAGGTTTCAGTTTTGTTGCCAGAAAAAAGGGGAAAAACCCTATTATTACATTTTGGTACTGGCAAAGGAGGTCTAATGATGTACATATTAATTGAATAATTTACTCCTAACTTAAATTGATTATGTAATTTAACTTAGTGAGTTAAGTTAATTTAGGAGCAACAGTTGGCTTTAAATACCACAGACATGGCAATTGAAGCACCAGAATTACAACAGCAGCAACATTGATGTGCAGATGCCAGTGCAGGAACTGTTGGCCACGTGCTATGGTACGGGTCACCCATTTTCTGTCTGCTTCCGTGCATGTGTGTGTGTGCGCTTGCGTGCGTGCACTTGGCTTGGCACAGGTCACCATCCCCGGAGCCCATTTACAACAACGAGGGGAAGCGGCTGAACACTCGTGAGTACCGCACACGCAAGAAGATTGAGGACGACCGGCACGTGCTCATCCAGGAAATGTACAGGCTCAATCCGGACTACAAGCCACCTGCTGACTACAAGTGTGTTGTCCTACTCGCACCTCTATACATTTGAAATATAATCACAGCATTTGAGTGACGTCTTGTGCACGTTTTTCAGGTAATTAAACTTAATAATTTGTATACGGTTGGAGAGGAGGCATGCTAAAGAGTATTCGCTCCATGGCATAGGACTTACAGCAACTGCATTTATTGCAGGACTTCTGATTGTTCATTAACGAGCCACCATATCCTGTTGAGGGTTAAAGGCTTGTGATTGTAAATCTGCTGTACTGTCTTTTTAGTTATTTGTGTTTTTGATGCTGTCGTTACAATAATTATTTTCCAGAGGGTAGCATTTTTAAAGTGAGTGAACTGATTACAGGCCACCTGCGCAGAAGATAAGCGAGCGAATTATGATTCCGCAAGATGAACACCCCGACATCAATTTCATTGGCCTCATCATTGGCCCAAGGTAGGTTTTTCAATATGAATCTAGTGTCTTGCCTTCCTCTTGCCCTCCAATTTTTGTAAATTCAATTTGGGGTTTTAGATTTCACAGGTAAATAAGACATTGAGATGATTAATTGTTCAAAGAAAGGTAGTTTCCACTTCATAAAATGATCGCACTCTTGCTTTGAGCCATTTGACATGTTCACAAATATTGTGTATGAAGTTTTATGTATGCTACCACAAGTATCATGTTTAGGCTGTGTATAGAGTATCTTACTTTGTATTCGAATTGTGGCAATTGGGCTGCTTTTCAATGGGGATGCGTTGCCACCGCCACTAATTTACAGTGCTCTTTCACAGGGGCAACACTCTTAAGAAGATAGAGAAGGAATGCAATGCCAAGATCATGATAAGGGGCAAAGGTTCTGTGAAGGAGGGCAAGATCGGCCACAAGCCGGGGCAGCCCCTACCAGGCGAGGATGAGCCCCTGCATGCTCTGGTCACGGCGAGCACTCAGGACAACGTGCGCAAGGCTGTTGATCAGGTCAGAGCTCCCCCTTTCCTCTATTGTGAGACTCGGGCATATAATCGTAAATTTATTTAATTGTTTGAAATGTGCACAATGAATTGTGTGGATAGTTGCTATTTATGATTAATACAAAAACGTATGACGTTATTTTTCCATTTGGCTACTGGTTGTAAATGGCAGGCAGCACAGATGAGAAAATGCATACCAGAGAATGAAGCAATGGCAACAAAGTTAGTAGATTTTTTTATCTAGTTGACTTAATGGAGTCATGCAGGGCATGAATGGTAATGCATATTTGTTCGTTTTTTTCAGTTATATTAAACAGTGCTGTAAAAGTTACATCATTTTGACATAGTACTTGTTTTTAGATTGGGGTTAGATATGCATTCTGTGATTTAAAAAAATGAGGCATAGATTTATCTCTATAAGAAAACATGGAAAATTGGTGCCGTACGACTGCTAAAATGTGTTTTGTAAACTGGGCGTGGCATTCAAAAACAAGACCATGCTGTTTGTAAAAGTAACTGCTTGTGATTGTCTACAAGTGGCCACATTCATTGTAATTATATTTATATTGTTTGTCAGCAACAGGTCTCAATTTGTAACCTCCAGAATCACATTTGCAGATGTTTTTTGTTCCTAACCAGTGGTGCCCTTTTGAAAAAAGGCATTTTGAAATAAAACCATTCTGCCAAGGGTTTCATAAACCTATGTGTGTGTCTGCAGATCAAGAACATTCTGAAGCAGGGCATCGAGGTGCCGGAGGGGCAGAACGAGCTGAGGCGCATGCAGCTGCGAGAGCTGGCCCGTCTCAACGGCACGCTTAGAGACGACGAGACGAGCAGGTGGGAGTCGTAACTATAAACACTTAACACTATCAAACCTTCCTCACTCTCCTGTGCAGGCCTTTGCAATACCTAGAGAAGCTTGGCTGTGCTTTGGGAAAGTTGTTTGGAATTTTTTTTGAATGTTAGAGACGAGGTTTTTTTTTTCTACATTAAGCTGTGATCGTGTTTTTTTTACTCTAGGGTGCTCCGACCATGGCAGGCACCGCCTGAGACTCGTAGTGTCACCAATATGACGATCTGTAATCGCTGTGGGGGAGCCGGTCACATTGCTTCGGACTGTCGAATCAGCAGGTAAGTTTTATGTGTTGCGATGCACACACATCTTGTTTCCTCAGGGTGACTATTGTGTGGGTGGTTGTCAGTTGCTACAAAAAAGCCTTCCTGTTTGTGTTTTAAAATGTAACAACACCAGCCAGGTTTTGTGCAGATTTTAAGAAAGATAAATACAAAACGCTACTGTGGTAGATACCTAGGCTGCATGTCCTGGGCTATCCAACATGAGTTTGAGGGGGAGTTATGGGCAAAAAAATAATTATACCACTAAGGATGTTAACCTCAATGCTACTCCCATACATTTTCACTTGTCAGTGCAGTAGCATCGTTATGAGCTCTGATAGAACAACATGATTGGTCGTTTTGGCCTGGTCATTGAAAATTAGTTGATAGCTTAATGGGCCTTACTGAAAATAAACTGGCTGATAAAGTAATTTATCACCAACAGAGCTTCTCGTTGGACAACCCGCAGCCTAGATATGTATCTACATGATATGGCCTGTTTTTGTGATTTGCAACCTTGAAATGTTTTGCTCATGAAAGATGTCGGCGTGATTCCCTGATTGCTGTGCATTGTCCTCCGGCGTCAGGGAGAATGCTGCTGCTGGTACCGGCGGTGGCACCGGTGGTGGCGGTGGTGGGGGCATGGGCATGGGTCCTCCCCAGGGCAACCAGGAGCGAGCACGCATGGATGAGGAATATCTCTCCCTCATGGCCGAGCTCGGGGAGGAAACACCTGCTCGCTCTGGCGGTGGACATGTAAGTACCATTTAAATGCATGTGAGGTAGAGGGTGTATGAACAGAGACCAAACCAGACGAGCGTTTAAAGTGGAGATGGACAGGAACAGCTTAGGACAACTCCATGGGTTTGGGGGGCACAACAGCCTTTCAGGGGGGATGCAGCTGCAGTATGTATAACATGCAGGATTTTTAATGTGCCCAAGGAACATTAGCGTCGGGTTACAGAGTCTACACAAATAACATGAAAAAAATGCCCTGCGTAAGTTACGTTGACGAGAGGTGTCGACAAGTGATGTATCTGTGTATTTTGGCCATAGTTACCGAGGGTGGGGGGGGACAGTTCACAGTGGTGAGATGTTAACTACCTTGCCTGTTATACCGGAGGTCGTGGGTTTGATCCCGACATTGATTCCTGCATATTTGGAGTTTGCATGTCTCCTCTCCCTGTGGTCGTGTGGATTTTTCTCCGGGTCCTCCAGTTTTCCACTCAACATTTAGTATCAACATGCATTTAGTATATTTAGTTGCTATAAATTTCCACACGATGATAAGCCACTTCGTTTAGCTATCATTTGTGGCCAGGTCGCTTCTGAAAAGGAGCTTTATAGCTCTGTGTGGGCCTTGTCTGGTAAAATAAAAAATTGTTTAGATCAGTATACGAAAAAGGTTGAGAACCTTTGGCATAAGACGAAAAAGAGAGCATTGGAAGATAAGAAAAATAGTGTTGGAGAATAGAATTTTAATGAAGACTTAATGCCCTTTATTTACCAAGGAGAGACCTTTTTCAGGAGGGTTCTGGAATTGAGTTGTTTAGCCAACACCATTAACAGTATTTTTTTCTGAAGGATTAAACTCGAGTACCTGGATAAAATCCCATGCATATGAGGCATTAATATTAAAGCTCTATACAGATTAAATTCAATAATTGCTGTACGACCATTTCCAGGCTACCTTGCAGTCCATACCCTACAATACCTGGTATTTCCAAAGTCATCCTCTATAAAATTACAAGATCTGATGAGATGGGGTGCACTTTAGATGATTTGGTTGTATAGTGAAGAATGAGGTGAATAAATCTACATCACTGACCTGGTTATGTTTTGTGTTCCAGGGTGGTGGAAGTGGTGGGCGCTCTTCGTGGATGAGCTCGGCACCCTCTGACAACAAGCCCATGCTGGCCATCCAGGCAGGACCCTCTCGCCCGCAGCATGGCTTCGGAGGCGGTGCCGCTACTGCTGCCGGCGGTCACATGCAGCAGCACCAACAGCACCAGCAGCACCAACAGCACCAGCAGCACCAGCAGCACCAACAGCACCAGCAGCACCAGCAGCAGCACCAGCAGCATCACCACCAGGGCGGTGGGGGAGGCATGGGTGGCCACGGGCACCACATGCACCATGGAGGGCACGGCGGAGGCGGGCCTCCACCCATGTGGATGCAGCACTCGCAGCAGCAGAGGCTGCCGCCCCCTGTGCCCATGCCGCCTATGGGTGAGGAAATATGGCTGGTCCCCACTGCGCTTGTTTGTGTTGGTGCTTCTGTCAGTTGGGCATTGTGTGCATTGTAGCATTCCAGGCAAGCCTTATTGACTTGTAAAGGAAGGTTCAATTGAATAAAAACATAGATCTCTTGAATATATATTTAGTCTGTACCGAAATGTTTTGCAAGTATCGCTCCTGAAAAAACATTAAAATTACATTTAGGTGTTCGATTGTAGCAGCGCTGTGGTGACGTTTATTAGTAATAAATCGACATTTTTCGACCCCCACGGCGTATTATATTATTATGTGCCAGTGACTCTATGAGATGATAGGACAATAGTCCGAGTCCATAATTTGCAATAAGTAACGGCAAAGCAGTTATAAGTGACTCGCAGAATTGTGCGCAGTTGCGTATACAGTACACGACTTCCCTGAAGGCATACCTTCAGCGAGCGCGATGCTGATCACACACGGTTCGAATTCGACCCTCGATCGATGGCTGCGGCATCGCCGCACACGTCGAATAAAAAGCAAGGGACAAGTCCTTGCTTACTAACAACTCCTATCATTTTTCATTGCTGGAGGGGTTGCCCCCCCCCCCGACCTGAAAATCCTGGCTCCGCCATTGCCGTTAAACATTAATCTGGAACATGAGTCGCCAATACATTTAACGAACCTTGCCTGTTTATATATTCATTAATAGCCTGTTCTGACTCAATTGTCTGTACACAATTGTGCGCCATGTGCTTAAAAGGGTCTTTCACTTTGTGCGTGTGCAGGCATGCCTCCCTTCATGGGCATGGGGCCCCCCATGCACCACAACACCGTGCAGGCACCACCACCTCCACCCATGGGGGGCAACATGATGAGCTGGCAGCAGCAGCCCCCGCCGCCACCCATGCCTCAGTCAAGCACGAACGTGTCAGCTGGCAGCCTGCCCTGGCAGTCGGCCGGTGAGTGCACCTAGCCTGGTACGGATACCATGTGATCTAAATGCTACTTAGGGTTGAGTGCTGTTGTGTGGGATGAATCTTAAAAGAGCTTTATCTCCTCAAACCATAAGATGGTGCAAGTTGCAAAATATGTAACATGCCTTAATTTTTGTTACTTGATACAATTACAGTAATGTACAAAAGTATATTTTAATGAAAAATTTAAGGTAAAAAAGAATTCTGCATCTAAAATACAAAAAATTTGCAGCACAATATAAAATATTATGAAACTGCACAGATGTGAATTCTGTAATTCTTTCCAACATTCCTGTCTTTTAAAGTATTAACAATATGGAAGCTCATGGGTAGCCGAGGGAAAATGTTATTCCATATATGCATCTAGTTCTTTACTAGCTAGTTTGTGTTCCAGTTTTGGCCAGCTGACTAATTTAGCCAGGTTTAAATAAAGTACTGAATATCAAACAACATTATAAAAGAGGTTTATTCATATTGAATCATTTTTTCTGTAGTTATCGTGCACCCGCTGACAGATGGATTAATGAACAGCTAATGCATGTATGTGTTCAACCTCAATTGAGACGCATTACAAATATAACAGTGGTATTCTTTGGGTCTTTTGGTAAAGTCACGTAGATAGGTTCAAATTATTCAAAATAAAATAAACCAAATACAATGTTTTGATCACAACACAAGCGATCGTCATTCAATAGGAAAAAAGAGATGGAAAGCTGCTGAGGCAGACTGTTTTAAAGGTTTAAAATGGGTGTAGCCCAAGGGTCATAAACGAAGTGGGAGGTGCTAGTGATGTTAATGTGTGAAATTAGCATGGTTGACTAGGATCGCCTATTTCTCTTTCTAAAATTTACCAGGCTCTCATAGGTCCAAACGCTCTTTCTCTCCCCCGGCCGCTTCGCGGTGGATTTCCACAGATCTCTCTGTGTCTCTGTTTATCAAATTTCACACTTGACTTCTAATTTAGCAATCTTTGGAGATCATAATCAACCAAGCTATGCGTTAACTGTGTGTTAGCCGACTCTGTGTTGCATTACATTACATTTCCAAAAGATTTGCTAAATTTTGTTTTCTCAACCTATTTCTCTCTAAAATTTACCAGGCTATCATAGGGGCTTCGAGGTGGATCCATTGGCATGCTAATTTCTCTGCTCCAGCAGCTGCCCCAGCAGACCCACCTCTCTCTCTGCCCCCCCCTGTCTATTTAAGGCCTCGACACAGAGGCATTGGGTCTCTGTGTCTGTTGTGTGGCTCTCTCTGTGTGTCTGTGTTGTCTCTGCTTGTGTGTCTGTCTGTGTCTCCTTGTCTGTGTTTTGTCTCAATTTAGTTCTACCTGATGACGGTTGCTTGTGTTGCAATCGAAACGTTGTACTCTAATTTATTTTCTTTCTACGTGACTTTAACGAAAGAACCAAAGAGTAATTCCTGCAGTCACAAAAGCTTCAACTCAAGTTAGAAATTAGCATGTGAATGTAAGATCGGAGAGGGGCCTCCACTGCGAGCACGCTGAGGTGGCTATGTTAATGTGAGAGATTAGCATGTTAATGTAAGATCGCAGAGCCGCTGCTGCGTCGAGGTCGGCGCGGAGGTGGCTGTGTTGGTGTGAGAAATTTAACCTGTTGATGTAAAGCCCACCGGCTATCAACAAAGATTTGTTCATGAAGCTATCCATATATACCGACAGACAATTTCAACCGAGAAGATGGGTACAAACTTAGCAATCATTGTAAGGACGTTATCAACTAGTTTAAGTCTTAACTGGCTGTGATGTTCCCATCCTGCCACCTTCCGATGTTAGTTATTTTCAGCTCTCCGATTTTACATTAACAGGTTACATTTCTCACACCAACACAGCTACCTCCGCGCGCCGACCTCGACGCAGCGGTGGCTCTGCGATTTTACATTAACATGCTAATCTCTCACATTAACATAGCCACCTCAGTGCGCTCGCTGTGGAGGCCGCTCTCCGATCTTCAAGTAACATGCTAATTTCTCACATTAACATCACTAGCCCTGCCCACTTCGTTTATGATCCTTGGGCTACACCCATTTTAAACCTTTAAAACAGTGTTGTTAGCAGCTTTCCCCCTCTGTTTTCCGCCTGATGACGCTTGCTTGTGTTGTGATCGAAACGTCGTAGTTTTTTTATTTGTATTAATTTGAACCTATCTACGTGACTTTACCGAAAGACCCAAACAATGATTTATGTATGTTGAACTTCTTTCGCACCGTACATAGTTGCGGGGAAGGACAACAAACTAAACACAAAAAGCAGTTCTAAAGAAAGTAGTTTTCAATTTTGGCGGTGGTGGCGCACGCAAAGGTTGGTGGATCCCACAAATGTTGCGAAACTCCTCATGGGCTTGCCAGGAGAAGTCGATACAGCAAAATGTAGACTAATATCATCTGTCCCTTTTGTATGGGATAGTGTTGCCCTCTCACAGGAGTGGGTTTTCTCTGCGTGCTATTGTTTTCTCCCAATATATAAACACTCGTTACTTGGATAAAAAAAAATGTATATTGAGGGCGGCAGAACTTGGGGAATTATTAACGCTGGCCACCTGGCTGCCTTCCAACTTGTCTGTGGTTTCTCAGCATTGAGATGCAATTGCATGAATGGCGCTATATAAATACAAATCATTAAATAAAACTTACCAGAGATTGCTGAAGAGCTTGCTTATTGAGGCCTCTTGGGTTGAGCAGTGGGTGGAGTTCAGAATCGGAATATTAGCTGAGACTGGAGGAATACGATTAACAAAACGCTATTTTTCACAGATGTCCAGTCGGGGCAGGTCAGAACGTTACAACAACAAACAATACAAAAACAGGATAGGAGTGCAAAGTATAGGAAAGGTAAACAAATCGCTTATAAAAAATACAAGTAAAATAAAAACAATTTCTATGCAGACAAAGGGGTAGGATCCAATGGCAGAGACAGGATTTTCAGGTCGGGGTGGCAACCCCTCCAGCAATGAAAAATGATAGGAGTTTTTAGTAAGTAAGGGCTTGTCCCTTGCTTTTTATTCGACGCGTGTGCGGCGATGGCACAGCCATCGATCGAGAGTCGAATTCGATTGGCATTGCGCTCGCTGAAGATATGCGTGCAGGGAAGTCGTGTACTGTATACGCAACTGCGCACAATTCTGAGAGTCACTTAAAACTGCTTTTCTATTATTGCCAATTATGGACCCGGACTTGTCCTACCATCTCATAGAGTCCCTGGCACATAATAATAATATGCTACACAGTGGCAGTGGGGGTCGCAAAATGCCGATTTCTTACTAATAAACCCCAATGATACGATCGAAATTAGGGATTTCAAACGGATCATTGGGGGGACACGTGCCACCCCACCCCTCCCACTGGCTCCGCTAGTGGTAGGATCAACTGCCTCTTCATCTGACAATGATGTTGGAGCCACAGGAATATTCACTGGAGGAAGCTGGCTCTCTTGGGCTCTTCTCTGGACCTGGTTTGATTGCAGAATGTTTAAAGAATCTGCCTGAGGAGAGCTGGACAGCATTTGTCTTCTGCTGGTACAGCTTTTTGTAGCAGTCAATGCCGGTTTATATTTGTGGTCATGGTGGCATCGCTTTATTGGCCTCTTCTTCAGCTCCTTCCAGCTGTATAAGATCCTCATTTAAATGGTCCCCTCACCATGGGACTCCAGCAACTTTTGCCATGTCCGACGCCTCCACGTTGTCAAGTCCAGCTATTTTGCGATGTAATACTTCTACGCATGTACCAAGTGGAGGGGGGAGCCCTCTACGTTAAACTTGAAAGGAAATAGGTTCCCAAATTAATCAGCAGTGTATATGCGGAACAACACAATGTGGCAACTTGTAGCATGGGATTCCTGTCCTAATTTACTATATGAATGTTGAAAATGTAGTGTCATTTATGAATGTCTCCTCCCCCACTCCCATAGCCATGACGAACACGGGTACGGCGCTGCCCCCGTGGCAGCAGGCCACTCCTAGCACGGCCCTGCCACCGCCGCCACCACCGGGACCCAACCCGCCCGCACCTCCCGCTGCACCGGCACCGCCCACCGTGGCCCCAGCTCCAGTGCCACCACCCCCAACTCAGCCACCACTACCGCCCGGCGCTCCCCCACCACCTCCACCACCGCCTGGCTCGGCGCTGCTGTTTGCTCCTCCGCCGCCACCGGCTGATCCAGCCACACAATACCCGGGCATAATTGGCACTATGGGCATGGGCCTGTCGTTTGCCATGCCACCACCACCTCCCCCACAGAGCTAGCCCACCGGACGAGCTAGAATACGTATCTGTTTTCTGTTGGTGTTGTCGATTGCAGCGTTACGATCCTGGGATAAGGGTCACAGTCTCTAGGTAGCTGCTTGGAAAATCCCTCTTGGCGCGATTTTTGTCTTGTGATTTTTGTTTGCGAAAAGATGAGGTAAGATTGGTATTTGAACGTTAAGTGATTGATCTGAAGCCTGACCCACAGCATGAGTTTGGCCTTGAGAGAATCTCAGTTTTTTTGGCTTATCTGTTTTTTTATAAAAAATGTTGTGTGCACCACCTTATCCAGGCACAAAGATTCTGCAGGGGTTTTTTTTTCATACAGAATTAAGTTTACCTAGGCGTTTGTGAAAAATAATGCATTGTGGAAATAGAAATATTGTAGCTGGTAAGGCTAGTCTTCAGGAAATTATCCGTTGCAGGAGTAAAATCTGTTATAGTTATTTTTTGTAACGGTCTTTAGACTTTTTTTATATATATAAAGTACTGTATTGAAATTTGACTTAATTTACAGGCAGAATACAAATATTTTCAGGATGAATTATTTTTCACAAAAGTACCGCATTTAGATGAGTCTTTTTTTACAATTGTTTTGGTAAAGTTAATTAAATGACCCTTTCACATATTCTGCACCTCTGTTTGGAAAGGCCCATTGTAATGGTGATTGGTGAATGGCAGTGCTTCTGCTTGCAAGTGTATTGACACTCTAAATTTTTTAATCGTGTCAGTTGTGGTGAGTGGCTGTACAAAGCAACATTTTTCCTTTATGGGGTGTGTGGGGTGGTGATGTGAAATGATGGAATTAAATGGGTGATTAGTTTTTTAAGTGTGGCAAGTTGCATAAAACACCTTAAGAATATTCACCCTTTGTCTCGAGTTGGTTTCGAGGTTTTTTTGCAACTGGTTTATCTGACTAACCCACTAAGCTTCACACCAAATCTCTGAAGTTGGAAATTGACAACATGCTTAACATTTTACCCAAAATAATGCCTGGTTATTGGTGATGCAATTATACAATTTGAGACTTGCGGTGTACAATGTGAAGTCGATAGTGGTGTGGTGATTTGTGTTAAACGCCCCCCCCCCCCCACCATAAAGCGATTTTCCCCGTGGTTTTGCCATTTAATGCGGTACCATTTGAAAGGACAACACTCGATAGGTGTTTTATACACCTGGCCCACATACGTGTTTGTGTGCTGGGTACCCATGAGGATGTTTGAAATTATGTTTTCGAGTCAATTTTAACTTGGGATAACTTAATTGCAGGACAGCTCAGCAGAAAGCCAGGGAAACGCATTTATACGATTGAGCTGTTTTTCTTCATAAGAATAAAGTGGTTTTGTACAAAAAAGCATCCTGAGCAGTTTAAGTTTACCCAGCTCCATATGTGGTTAAACAGCTTGGACTTTACACATGTAAATCAAACAGGATTACGGTGTTATCAAGATGCCAGATTGAGTACGCAGATTTTAAATTTATTTAAACAGTTATTCCTCGGTTACGTATTGTTAATTGAATGCAACGGCGTTCGTTTAACGAGATGGCGCCGATTTTCTTGCACCGTTGCAGTATTGTTGGTGCTTTCGCGCCGGTATCGAATACGAAACGGTTATCGACAATGGACTCCCAACAAAGGCGCGCACACTTCAGACGCGCAAGTGCAAAAAGGCTCTACCTGCGTCGGCGCGAGCCACCTTTACCATATCAATTACCGCGGCGACGACCGGATTGCGCCAGTTTTTTTAATTTAATCTCCAGTACGAGCCCCCGCGACTCGACCTGCTGCGCCCGCCCTTCCAATGCAGCCCGCCTCGCACTTGCGTCACTCCGTGTTGGTTTGGGGCGGTACCCATTCGGCTTGGACGTCATTCGCATAAAAAGGGCTCCGCCAAACCGTGGAAGGGGGCGGTGTTTGTGCTCAGTCGTCTCGCAGCCGCCGTCTCAGCGTTCCATTCAGTGTCCGGCGTTCGCTTTTTTTTAACCCATCTCAGCGCCGTGAGAATCGACCTCTTCCCGATACTCAAGTTGGAGAGATGGTAAGTGGCGTGCGTGATCCAACTGTGGTCATTCTATCGTTTCTAAGTGTGATCGATATCTGTTGCGGTACTAAATATAGCAACACGCCCGCGTCTGCCCAGTGACTTTAAGTTGTAATCAGTCACACGTGCGCGCTGTGTATGCGTGTGTCGCTGTGTATTAAATACGGTACGTAACGCAGCGTGTGAGCACAGGGTTACGCGAGTACTAAGTGCGTCGCGCACTGTAGCCCGAGTGTGCAGTTTGTTGCAGTTACGATCTCTTTGATGGGAAGGAGGTCGAGTCGGTGATGAGTCACTTGCTCCGAGTCCTGGTACGGGTCGCTTTTACCGAACCCCGCCTCTCACTGAATCACCGGCCTCCCCAGGGGCCTTTCCCAACCGTACCCCACCCACCTTTCGCCTGCCCTCCCGATTCTTTGTGACCAAGGTCAACTGCGAACGAAAGTGAATGGGGATTGAATTTTCAGGTAAATCACTTTGCTCACAATAGGTGTCGAGTCTGGGGGGACATGTTCATCGCTTTTGATGGTAGTGGAAGTTCTCCGTATCTACGACGACCTGGTCGGTCTTTCAAATGATAGTTAACCATATTTGGCTTCCATGCACAAGGTAACGGTTCTACTGGTAGGAAACGTAGTGGACTGGAAGCCCAACCGGGATTGATTCACCTGAAGAAGGCCACTTGTGTTGTGGCCGAAACGTCGTGAGAATTTTAGTGTTATTTTATTATTTGATTATTTTAATCTCATTCTACGTGACTTTACCGAAAGAACCAAAGAAAAGGAGGCAGGGGGTTAATTGTGTGTCTGTGGATGTTTGTCCACGTGTATCCGGACACCTGGATATATAACAAATGCGCTCCTAGGGGGCATTACTGGTAGGAAACGTAGTGGACTGGAAGCCCAACCGGGACTATCACAGGAGGTAGGGGATTAATTGTGTATGTCTGTGGATGTCTGTCCACGTGTATCCGGACACTCGGATAAAATGGGAGGGGTGGGGCTGGGTGGAGAGGGGAGGGTGGGGGGGGCTGGATGTGGAGGGGCTAATATGACGATTATGAGACTGTACCCTGGCCAGGGATTCAACTTGGTATTCATGAATGGCAGCCATCCTTCTCTACGTTTGCCCTTCCCCCACACCTCCAATTATCACGATTGGCTTCGTACGATGCGAAAGAAGTTCACCATAAATTACATGACCGTTTTATTTGTAATGCTTTCCAATTGAGGTTAAACACATGAACTGGCTGTTCGTTCATTCGTCTATATGTAAGGGGGTGCACGATAACTACAGAAAGGGTGATCCAATATGAACGAACCTTTTTCCATAATGTTATGCTCTTCAGAACTTTAAACCTGGATAAATTAGTCAGCTGGCCAAAACTGGGAGGCAAACGAGCTTGTAAAGAACTAGAGAAGTATATAGACGATTGTATCGGTTTTCACTTATTTGGCTCGGCTCTATCAAAAATAGACTTGCAGATCCGATGTATTCTTTCGACTGCTAAAATAAATGCCGTCTCCTCCAGGCAATGTGTATTGCGTTCGTTATAACGAAACCCAGGTTTACATAACAGTGACGTAATCGGTTCTGTTCGAGAGAACCCAGGTGGCTTTCAGCAGGACAAGTTAGAGAGTGGCTGGTGGGAAAAAATAACAACGGAATGACATCCAAAGGGGGGGGGGGGGGGTGAACGTGCCCAACAGCTCATTCGCCGTCGAGATAGAGCGATGAGGTAGGCTCGTGTGCAGGTGTTGGGTGAATTATGGCATCAGAGGACCGTGAAGGATTAAGGATTGGCGACAGCTTGGGAAGGCCTTCATCCAGCAGTGGATTTATGGCTGGTTCGTTTTTGACATGAATAAGGTACTACTAGCCCAACCCTGATGGTGACGTCATCGTACATGTAATTTGGTCAGGCAGCTTTGAACTGGTTCCATTGCTTTTTTACATTTAACGATTACACGGCTGAGATTTATAGATCATTTGGGGGTGAGCAGCATAACTTCCAATCATAGGATTCATGATTTCCAATTCGGTCCGGATAAAAATTGGTTCTATCGTAGGCATCATCATTAACACCATCTGCTCAACAACTTTCATTGTTGACTCCGTTGACATTCTCGTTGAAGATTATTTTGTTTTCCAAGGTGGGACCTGAAGAGACCAGAATAATAGTCATTCAAATAATGTACAGAAATGAAGCGAATAGAAAACCAGCAAAAACAAAAGCTGTACTTGATAAATGGAGAATACAAATTACTTGAAAACTGTTTGTAGCACAATTAAGTTACCGAATCATTCGACAGATGTTTGGTTATTGCAGGAATATATAGACAAGGATACGTGTCAAATTAAATTGCAAGTGAAGTTGTATACCATCAGATCAGCTGGGTGCTTATCATTGGATCAATAATCTTTCATTGTTATCATCGGCTCAATATGCATAGTCACTATCGTCATCATGGACTCAATCCATAATTGGCAAGGGCTCAAATAAAAAAAAATCCACCACCGGCATCGTTCTCATCGTTATTTTCCAGAGCTTTGCACCGGACAGCTCCAGATAAAAATTCCGGTATATCAATCTTTAATTAACCGAGCATGAAATGACCCTGTCTTCGATGCGCGCGGCAATTCCTCTTGTCCTTTATTAAATGTCCCCGCGGTGTACAATTGCATATCCCAGGCTGTCGCTGAGCGATGGGGGAAACGCAGTAACACGCAGGGCACGTGCCTTGTAACAGAGTGTTCCGCGGGCAAGGGAACACTGTGTCCTGGCTCCCAGACTGCGTCTCTAGCGTCTACAAATGGGAAAGTTTAAACCTCTAACGGTTTGTACGCTCCGTGGCTCCCAATGTGTGATATTGTACAGAAGGGATCGTACTTTTTCTGCATGTGTAGTAGCAGGTACATGTGCAGGCCCTTGCAATTGCTCGCTCACGCCACTGCTACGCTGGTAAATTATATTTGAAAGAGGTGGGAGAACCCACACTTTACCCCACCACGCGCGAGCTGTCGATCTACTCGCTATTGCAGTGATTATTAAAGTCGTTCAAAACGTCGGCTTTTGCAACCAATATTATCCGGAATAAAGGGTTTTTTTAGGTTAGACCGCGTAAATATTAACGTGTCGTTAAACCTGCCACCACTCGACGCACTCTATTAGTAAGGTTTGTCACGTAAACAAAAACGTGCCAATTAGTTACTTCAGCTCAATTGCAAAAGATTCTCAAATTAGTCTTGACCAGTAGTAACTAGTTTTACCCAATGGCGGAGCCAGGATTTTCAGGTCGGGGGGGGGGGCAACCCCTCCAGCAATGAAAAATGATAAGAGTTGTTACTAAGTAAGGATTTGTCCCTTGCTTTTTATTTGATGCGTGTGCGGCGATGGCGCAGCCATTGGTCGATGGTCGAATTCGAACCGTGTGTGATCGGCATTGCGCTCGCTGAAGGTTTTTGCCTTCAGGGAAGTCGTGTACTGTAGACGCAACTGCGCAGAATTCTGTGAGTCACTTATTACTGCTTTGCCGTTACTTATTGCCAATTATGGACTCGGACTATTGTCCTATCATCTCATAGAGTCCCTGGCATATACTATGCTGCACAGTGGCAGTGGGGGTCGCAAAATGCCGATTTATACTGGTAGAAAACGTAGTGGACTGGAAACCCAACCGGGATGAATTCACAGGAGGCAGGGGATTAATTGTGTATGTCCGTGGATGTCTGTCCACGTGGGAGGGGTGGGGCTGGGTGGAGAGGGGAGGGTAGGGAGGGGCTGGGTGGGGAGGGGAGGGTGGGGAGGGGCTGGGTGGGGGGTGGGAGGGGTGGGGCTGGGTGGGGAGGGGCTGGTCACCTCGTGGTGCCCTTATAAAACTCAACGTGTAACCTACTCACGCCGGCTTGTGCCCGCCCTCACAGTCGGGCATATTTGCGGAATACACCATGCCGCCGTTGACCCTGGCCATTGACCGAGCAACCCAACGTTCCTACCAGCTCCCTCCGCAGGAATGTGTTTACTAATAAGCCCCAATGATCCGATCGAAATTAGGGATTTCGATGGGATCATTGGGGGGGCACGTGCCCCCGCCCCCCCCCCCCCCACTGGCTCCGCCAGTGGTTTACCCAAAACCTCAACATCAAAACAATGGAATGTCCTTGTTGGCACGCGTGTTCTGCAACTCCCGACAGTTGTGTTTGTGAGTTTAATATTTATTCTGCGTTATTTTTAGCCTGATGCAGCTGGTCATTCGTCCCGTCTGACCAACATATCATTGACCACAGAGCTTTGAGTCTCTTTTAAAGCGTACTGGGCGAACGCCGTGGTGGCGTCACCACGGCGCTACCTCCCAACCTATCGTGGCTGGGTGATAAGTACATTCCAGTGACGTTTTCGAAGAGCTGGGTCGTTTTTAAATTGGCACAGATATGGTCAAATCTGCGTACAACTACACACACCAGAAAGTCTACGTGTTCATAATTTGGGCCACCAAAAATGACGGCTTCGAGAGTTGATTGGTTTCATTCATGCGGCAGGGTCTTCTTGAAGTTCCTATATTTATCGGAGTCTTGTGCTAAATGCTTATAAATATACGAGCCCCATCAACATTGGTGAACCGAGTAAGTTGCCTATCTTGAAGCATGACGATGAATCCGATAGAAAGCAGGAACAACCCTGCTTACCGGGCTGGCATCGAGTAGTAGAGATTTTTGGCGTAAGCTATGCCTATCCATAACAATTTTTTATACCCCTGTAAACCTGGGAACAGGTTTAGAACAAAATACGACGCGATGGATGTGGTGCGCACAAAATTATTTCAGGAAAGACGTTTGGGCTGAGATTAGACACTGCGTGCATTTAACGATTTAACCTGACCGAAATTTCAAAGTGTATTTTTCTCTTTAATGAAGTCTAGGTGTGTATCTCGAGGAATTGTTTCATGGCCGCCCTCCTCGTCCCCCAATCACAATCTGTATAGGGGGGGGGGGGGGATCCGATTAGCTTTAAAGCTCTTTTTCACAGATGTCCAGTAGGGGCTGGTCAGTAAGTTAGAACAACAAACGATACGAAAATCGCAGGGGGGTGGAATAATTACACCCCTAATGGATGGATAAATGGCAGGCATCATGAGTGGCTAGACATTCATGGGCACGCTGCCAGACCCACTGCATTCTCAGAACAGAAGTTTGCCTCCGGGCCACGGTGTTTAGTTGTGTAAACTTGTCCTCTACAGACGGTTCAACGCTGGTGAATCTTTACAAAGGCAAAAATCATTGCCCCACAAACATTTATACCATAATATCTCCATGAAAAAAAAAACAGGTTAATTACATGAATACAAACATAAATACCCTTTTCAAATCCACCACTGGATGAGGGCACCCACCACCACACAGGACATGTTATAGATCTCAATTTGCCGTGGCCGGGAAATCGAACCACTCCACTCATCCCGACACTGGCAATGCAAAGAATTGCCTCTTACAAAAGACCCCTTACGTGACATTTATGCAACGGGTACTAAATCCCGTGATTTATGCGTTTTTGAGTTGAGCTTGTGCAGCCTTTTAAATTATTTGTTAATTTACTGCTTTGGTCTTACAAAGTCTGGTTTTCAGCGCTGGCCGTGCCAGGAGTGGTAGGACCGGTCTGGTTCCTCCACTCGCACAACCCCCGCGGCGCCGCGCCTCGATTAGCATGACGCTCGTGCTCGACGCGTGTCTCCGCATTATGATAATTTTTCGCTGATGCTGCAGCTCCTCTCCGGCACAATGTTACGTGTGTGTACGTTGAACTTCTTTTGCACCCTAAGCCACCAACAGTGCAAATCGAAGGTGCGGGGGGGGGGAAGGACAACTAATTGAACGCAACAAAGCAGTTCTAAAGAATTTAGTTCGTCAATCTCGGATTTAAAAGTGCTAAGGGCCGTCCATAAGTGACGTCAGGCACCTAGGGGAGAGGGGGGGGGTCAGACATTTGTCACGAGGGGAGGGGGGGTTGAGAAATGTGACGTCACATCAAAATGCGCAACTTTAAATCTTTAAATATAGACAATACGTTCTACTTAACTTAATAGACTTTTTTTAATAAATGTTTTCTCCTACAACATCAGAGTGCAGCGCCACATTAAATACGCACTACAATTACAACAGTTTAAAGCGATTTGAAGCATGTTTTATTTTTTTTGGGGGGGCAGAGCTTTGTGACGTCATATTTAAGGGGGGGTCTCACTTTTTGTGACGCCGTGTGACGAGGTGGGGGGGGGGTAAAAAATCGTCAAAAATTGCTTGACGTCATTTATGGACGGCCCCGATGTACGGTGAACTTCTTTTGCACCCGAAGTCGCCAACCGTGCAAATCGAAGGTGCGGGGGGAAGGACAACTAATTGAACACAAAGCAGTTCTTAAGAAATTAGTTTGTCAATCTCGATTTAAAAGTGCGTAGCTCCAGTCGCTTGCTCATGTCGGAATGAAGAGCCCATTCCAGACGGCCGCAGAAGCGCACCTGAAAGCGCGCGATGCAGCAGTGACTGGATTCGACGGTTAGCCAGAAGCATCTGAGGATATAGAAATACGTATATGGAGACATTGCTTATTTATTTATTTTGGTATTTAAGACGCACTCCCAACTTTGGCTTAGGGGCCGTCCATAAATGACGTCACACACTTGGGGGGGGGGGGGTGGTCAGACATTTGTGACAATGTGTGACGAGGGGGGGGGTGAGAATGTGACGTCACATCAAAATGCGCAACTTTAAATAAATATAGAATTGTTATAACAACACTAATTGTTATAACAACACTCCTAGCATGTTTTATTTTCAAAATGGAATTTGTTTTTTTTTGGGGGGGGGCAGAGCTTTGTGACGTCATATTTGAGGGGGGGGTCTGACTTTTTATGACGACGGGGGGGGGTCAACAATCGTCCAAAATCGCGTGACGTCATTTATGGACGGCCCCTTACACAGCACAGGAAGGGGGGGGGGGTGCGTCTTATAATCCGGAGAATGGGCGACTCCCCCGTGCGCTCTGACGTGTTGCGCCACGCACTGGTTGGGTCCGCGTGGCTTCCCCGAACGGATTGATGCGGAAATTCTTTCGTGGTTTAAAACTTTCGTGAGCCTTGTTAGGCGATGGTATGTTGGGAGAGGTCTTAAGAATTTGTGTCAAGAATTGCGAATGGCTGCGTGAGTGGGTGTGTGTGTGTTTGCCGAGCAGTAGCATAGTGCGCTAAGAAACCGACCACCTGGTGACGCGAGTTCGATTCCCGCTCACTGTCAATAAAATTACAAATATTATTCTTCCCCCCCCCCCGCCAAGTCAACTCGGCTTTAAATGAGTACAGTACCTAGTGCCGTGTGTACACGTCAGCACCGGGGAGACAAAGGCGGCCTCGTACGGCATTCCGGTCTTCCCAGGGTTGTTCGCCAACGAGCGGGCACACTCCCCCCTCCCCCCCCCCAAACAAAAAACAAGGCCCCGTCGTTCGAGGCTTATTATGCATGGCGGATGCTTTTTGCCTTCGTGTACACGGAGGCCGTTTCTCGGCGCGCGGCTGTCGGGTCTGGCCGGAGCCGCTGCCGATCTGCACGCTCTCCGGGAACATTCCATTCCGTGCCGCTGCATTACATGGACTCTGGACGCGCACGCGCAAACGCTACGGTTGTTCAACGCAAACCGGTAAAACCGGTAACCGTTTCCGCAAATCCCCCGGTGACTGGCTTCTGTACGCCAAGAGGAACCGTTTCGGGTGGAATGTTTGCAACGCGGCGTGCAAAGCGATTGGCACCGCGCGAGAGCGGACAAACCGCACGGCGTCCTGCATGCCGCGAGATGTCGCACTCATTTCTCAGTTACAAGGGTGAAGGCGCAGCCCTGCAATTGCGGTTCTTTTTTTTATTGGCTCACTTCACAGATATTCGTCAGTGTTATCGGGTCGTAAATTACATTCACATATTTTTGGAGTACAAAAAGAAAACACATGCATTTTCCATTTAAAGCTTTCGTGACTGCAAGGATTCATCTTCTTTGGTTCTTTCGGTAAAGTCACGTAGAATGAGAATAAAATAATAAAATAAAACAATAACATTCTCACGACGTTTCGGCCACAACACAAGTGGCCTTCTTCAGGTGAAAGGAACAAACCTGTCGGGACGACAGAGATACAATGAACGCTGCTAAGATTCGCAGCGTCTTTTAAGCTGGTTGAGAGAAGTGAGGCACCTTGACAAAGGGGTTTACATATCAAACAGGAGAATTTAGCATTGAAATAGCTGAGGGATTAGCTTGTGACTGGTCACAGAAGTAGCTATGTTAAAGTCAAAGCCTACACATCCACAGAGGCACGTAGTACAAATCAAACATGAGAATTTAGCATTGAAATAGCTGAGGGATTAGCTTGTGACTGGTCACAGAAGTAGCTATGTTAAAGTCAAAGCCTACACATCCACAGAGGCACCTAGTACAAATCAAACATGATAATTTAGCATTGAAATAGCTGAGGGATTAGCTTGTGACTGGTCACAGAAGTAGCTATGTTAAAGTCAAAACCTACACATCCACAGAGGCACCTAGTGCATGGACGCCAAAGGGGCTTCAACAACTCAACTATCATATAGTAAAAAAACCTAAGTCTAAATTACATCAATATAATAAATGTACTCAATATATTCTTCAATAAGCAGAGCTATTAACAGCAACTGGGTATACACTACACTATATAATGAATACCATATAGTAAACAGATAAAAAACTAAAATATAAACTACCTCAATGTTATCAATAAACTCTATTCTCCAATCAGCTGAGCTACCAACAATAAGTCGTTATATATCACGATGCTATTTGGCGAAAAAATGGGTGGATTCTTACCCTCCACATCAGCACCACGGACCGCTACGAGCCCCATTCAGACGGACGAGTCCATCATGGTCGGAACAGAGGAGAGAAACAGCTGCGAGGCGCTGTTATAATCATGTTATAAACCATACCATTAACCGTGGTGTGAGAAGTATTAAGAGTCAATGCCAGCGAAAGAGCTGCGGTCTGAAGGTCACCATAAAATAATTAATTAAGAACCGAAATGGTTTAAAACATCTTTCCAATGGTTACTAAGCCAGAATCCATCTTTTCGGTTGAAATTGTCTCTGTGCTTGTATATGTGGATAGCCTCATGAACGAATCTCTCATGGTAGCCGGTTGGCTTGCAAATAACCTCCGTCTTGGAGAAGTCAATGTCATGTGAGCCCACTAAATTATAACAGTGATCTGCCACGGCGGAGGAGTTCGTTCTACCGTGTTTCAAGTCTGCTTTATGTTCGCGGATGCGGTCCGAGATATGTCGTTTGGTTTCTCCAATGTAGCTACTACCACAGAGGCACTTTAGTTTGTAAATGCCTGGGTACTGTATGTCTGGAACAGCATCTTTTACAGATGGAATCAGATCACGGATTTTATGTACCTTGTTGAATCGGACCTGGATCTTGTGTTTATTCAGGATTTTGGAGATCTTTTTAGTGACCCCTGCAATGTAGGGTAAGGTGATGGTTTTGAGTGGCTCCACAAGAGGATCCTTCTTCATTACTGGAGTGATGGCTTTGCGGATTGTGTAGTCGGAGTAACCATTAGCCCTGCATTCATATACTGTGCCGTATATGGCCAGACAATGGAATACAAAGACAAATATCCCCCGTGTAGCCTGTAACAGACTGTTGGGGCAAGCACTGTTAGCGAGCACCCATGAAGGCTGGCACGGCACACGAGGGGATGGGTTGCCAGCACCACGCCCGGCCGCCTTTGTCTCCCTTGTGGCGATGTTTACACACGGCACCGGGTACTAATTTGAGACTGAGCCGATCCACGGGAGGCCCAGAACCGGTTTAGATAATCGTCACTGGTGTTGGTGGCCGTGAGCGGAAATCGAACCTGGGTCATGGAGCAGCGCGCAAACTGCTGTGCCACCACTTCCCACAATGCTATGCATATGTAACGACAATAGAGCCTGCATGTGGTGTGAGAGGACTAGTGGCCACGGGAGGTAATGACAGGGAAGTTAGCCTACAGCGCGAATGCACTAGTGGCCACGGGTGGTAATGACAGGGGAGTCAGTTGTGGGTGCGAAGGGACTGGTGGCTACGGGAATGTTCGAGAAGGGAGCGCGGTCAGGTGACTGAGGAGGACGGTGGAGCGAGCATCCAGAGTCAGCGAGAATGATGGAGAAGGGGGACGTGGCCTCGGTTGGTATGGAAGGTAGATGCGCGGGAGACACAGGGCCGTTGCACACACAGTAAGTCGTTGGATTCGTGCACACAACACACGAGCACCCCCATACATTAAAACGGGGCACGTGCATGCACGAACACACATGACAGACAAGATAACTCAACATATCCGTCCAGTAACACTGCTTTAAAATGACAAACATATATTAATAGGCGACGTTTGGCATTTAATAGCAATGCACCTTATGTAATTAGTCCTTAAGTACCCCAAAACGTCGACAGTTGTACACATTTGCTATTTAGGACCACATTGCTATTGAGGAATGTGTGTTACGTTTTACTGCGTGGTTTTTGTGTGTGTGTGCTTGTGCACGCACTTGCCCAACGCAGTATATCATCTGCCACGGCCACGGCCGCCTCTGGTATCTCCGCGCGTGCCTATCATCAAGTGGGGCATGTTTGTTGGAACAGTCCGGGGCACAAGTGGTGCTTCGGCCAGTCAGGTGCCATGGGTTAGTCGACCCAGTGTCACGGGACAGACCCAGCAGGTGCCATGGGTCAGTCGAGCCATGGCACCTTCTGTGTCTGCTGGATCTGTCCCATGACACTCCTGCCAGCGGGCGTGCGACAGTTCACGTTGCCTCAACGTGCACCTAGCCTGGCACAGGCGCCGTGGTGACGTCACCGCCACTGAGTGGCGGTTGTTGTTTGTTCATCTGTACACGCGCCTCTGCTGCCTTAAGTCAACACACGCGCAGTAAAACAAGACGATATATTATTCTTGCCACACGAACTTTAATAGTCATAAATCTCCCAATTTTTTCTTAACAGGTTCCCCAAACACACAAACACTCGCTCGGCCCGTCTGTTTTAACTGCTGGCGTCAGTCTCGCAGATAAAACGTCTTGGTTTACTCTGCTGAGTTATGGTGGTGGTGGCTTGGGGAGGGGGTGATGATGGTATTGCTGGTGGTGATGATAATGGGTGTTGGTGGGGGTGTGTGGAGCGGGAAGTTGTAGCAAGTTAGCGTGCTCGCGATATGAACCCGGCCACCCGAGTTCGATTCCCGCTCACGGCCAACACCTGTGACGATCATTTGAATCGGTCCTGGACCTCCTCCCCGAAGTCGACTCGGCCTCAAATGAGTACCTGGTGCAGTGTATAAACATCGCCGCTGGGAAGACAAAGGCGGTCGGGCGTGGTGCTGGCCACTCACCCCCTAGTCCCTCGTGTACCGTGCCGGCCTTCATTGGTGCTTGCTAACAGCACTTGCCCCAACAGTCTGTTATGGCTATACGGGGAATCTTTGTATTTTGCGCAAACGTGCTCCTGTCCAGTCCTGGGCTGTTTCAGTCAGAGCTGGAATCACAGTGGAGGGGGGAGGGGCATTTTCACGGGAGGGCACCAATATGATCATCATCAGCCGTGGTCAATCCACTACTGGATAAATGCCTCCCCAAACCGCCGCCACCACCTTTCTCAATCCTGCAATTAATAATTCACTCGGCACCTACGCACAATCTGATTTCATCATTCACTCCGACTCGTGGACGTCCTCTTAGTCGTGTTCCATTCCTTGGCTGTCAATCCGTTGCTATCCTTGACCATCGTCCATCATTCCAGCGACACGTCCTTGTCCAAGCCCAATGATTTGCCTAGCAGTTTGAATCATACCATGAACTTGGGAATTCGTATTCCCCAATTCACATGGGTCCCTCTTTCTGCCTCGCACGCGTCTCCCCATCGTGGCAGGCGCGATAAGAGCACTGACGAATGGCTGAAGGGTATTGCGAGGCCAACCTGCGAGTAGCCATTGCCCTTCGGTTTTAGTAGTGGGAACCGTTCCACCGCATGCCACGCATACCTGTGCGTGGGTGACTCGTACAGAAGTGACGTCGCTCAGGCATGCCTGCCACTGCCCTGCCGTTGCATTGTGAAAGAGGAACAGTTCTTCTCTCCCTACCTTCCCCCCAACCCCACTACTCCTCCTCCTCTGTCTCTACACTCGTACACAACTACCAAGACCCCCCCGTGGTCGGCAAGACGCTTGTGACACGACAGCGGTGCGTCGGAGTTCAACTGCAGGTCAGACATCAATTGTCAAAGGTGCAGGATTTGCCCAATGCTGGTGGTTTCCGCGACGCGACACTAAAGTCTCCTTCGCTCAGATGCAAATTAAGTCGTTGTACGCGCCTGATTATTGGTAAACGTGATCCCGTCTGACATTAACAGAGGCGGAGATCTTCAATGGCACCATCGCACTTAGATGTCCTTTCATCAAATAAAAAAAATGAATCAAATACGTAAGGCAATGTCTCCTGTATTTCCACAAAAAAAATATTGAAAGTACTTCTCACGCAATTCATCGCCCCAACGGGCCACAACCTCATTGGCTCAGCACAAGAAAATTCCGGATCGGTCCCGAAAGTGTCCCACTAAACAGTCAGGCCCAACGCCAATCGATACTGGCGAACCTCGACAGATGTAACATGCCAGGGACCCTCCTCCCTTTAAGACGATTTATGTGCCGTGAAGAAGGACCATTTCCTGAAAGGGCATCTTTTATATGATTTAATATATTTAATTTCTTCTATACTTCTTCTTTAAAGGCAGAGCGTTTGACGAATGTGAGTTTATATATATAGTTATTTGTGCTTGTGCACCACTGCAAATGCTGCAGCAGCTTCACATAATTCGTGTAACCTTCATAAGACAGGTCCCTAGTTCGACTCAAGATTGTATATAATGCACATCATCTCAATGCGCCATACAGGACATTTAACTTCCCCCATCAAGTGCAGGTGCAATGCGTGCACGTGTTTTACGTGTGTCCTCGGGGGACGTGGAGGAGCGCGCCGATTGCAATGAATCAGCAGGCACGTGACGACTTAAATGTGCTTTGGAACGCAGAATATTAGTAAACAAGTCAACACAGCAGGAGCCCTGGTGGGTCCTGAGGACTGGAGTTGTTGGAAACTCTGGCATAGGACATTCTATTTATGCTGCGGCTAACCATTCCGTGTTATTTTGTTACACAACATAAAGAATCTTTACAAATGTAACCGATAAACTGCCTTCTTGATGTTTTGAGAACGCATGGTTATTGCTTGGCACGGCTGTGACCGGAGCGAAGTGTGACATTTACACATTGTTATGATGGAGCCCAGACCCATTTAATTCACTTTACAGTCATTAGAATACTCGACCACCACAATAATCGCCAGCACCGCTGGTGTTGCGATCGAAACGTCGTGATTTTTTTATATTTTTTTCTATCTACGTGACTTTACCTAAAGCCCCAAAGAGTATGTTATACAGGTAGATGTGCAGGAAGTCCCTATACACCTTAAACTCTGTCAATCGATCTATCAACCTATATTTTATGTGCCAATATCGCCCTCAAAAAGTGGGCATCAGTGCACATCACAGGGCCATAGAGCAACAAGAATGAAACAAAATCAGTCACGACCTCAGCGGCTAAAGATAGACCGAGTTAAGTAAATTTGGAATGAATTCCCTTTTAGAGGAAGACTCCTTCACCTGGCAAGTAACCTTCATGCAACGTATACGAATCCCGTGATTCTGTGTGCAAGTTGAGCCTGTGCATCTGTTTAATTTATTTGTTCATGTTTTACGGCTCTTGGTTTCTATGCATAGTCTGGGGTTCGCGCTGGCCGGGCCAGGATGAGTGGTCGGGCCGGTCTCATTCCTCAACGCGCGCACCCCCGCGGCTCCTCGCCAACATTAGCATAACGCGCCTCGATTAGCATAACGCGCGTATTCGGCGCGTGTCTCCTACATTGTTAATTGTGCGCAGATGTTGCGGCTCATGTTAGTGCAGTGATGCGTGTGTACATGTGCGTTGCACGTGCGCACGCAACCGTACGTCGCAAACCAACCGTGCTGATCGCAGTTGCGGATGATAGTGATTGCAGCGGTGGTAATTGTGGTTAAGTAATGTTGATAGCTGTTGCGGTGGAAATGGTCGGTCATGGTTGTGATGAGGAGTAATGGTGATGATCGTTGATGGTAATGGTGGTGGTAATAGTTGTGAATAACGGCGATGGTGATGGTTGTGGGGGGTAAATGGGGGTGATGAAGGCGATCGTTGTGGTTGCGAGTTGTTGTGGCAATGATGGTTATTATATCGGGAAGTGGGAATACATTTTGGGAATTCCGGCTCTGCTCTGTTCAGAGTTTAGAGTATTTGGCTGCTATAAATTTCCACGTGATAAGCCACTTCGTTGAGCTATCATTCGTGGCCAGGTCACTTCTAAAAAAGAGCTACATAGCTCAGTGGGCCTTACCTGGTCAAATAAAACATTGTTTAGTTTAGTTCTTAGGGGGGTTCTCCGCTGATCAATATACGAGCGGGGGCGGTTGGGGTGGTGCAGTGGGGACTGGAAGATGGTGTGCGTGGAGGGTTGGGGAGGCGATTAGCATGAGAGGCGTGGTGTGGGGTGCCCAGCGAGAGATAGCAGCTCGTTTGCAACACGACAGACTGGTTTTACAAAAAAAACAATGGGGTTTTACATATAAACTAAAGAATAAATAACCAGATTAGAGTCCGTCTTGACGTTACTTTATTCCATTGGCCTTTTTGGAGGCTGGAATCAATGTCCTTGGAACCTGTGTCCAGTTTTCCCGTGTTGACCAATGTAATTGGAAATGATTGTTCCCAGAGTCTCATATGGGACGTCTAACATGTTAAAACGTGATGGGCAAAGACATACCTTCGTCTCAAATTGTAATATATATGTTTACGACAATAACTCCCCACGGCAGCGCACACATAATGGATAATCGTACTGTATTAGAAAAAAACAAAGTTTAGCTGGCTGGCGGGTGGGACGGACGGACGGTCGGTCACGTCCAAAAGACGTTCAGGTTGCTCGTTGTAATGATGTACGTTGAACTTCTTTCGCACCGTACGTAGCCAACCGTGCTAACGTCACGTGCGGGGAATTAAAATATAGACTTAAGACAAATTTAAAGCTTGGTAAATTACATCGAGTTGGTTACTATGTTACATAAGTTAAAGTTGTACTGCCCCCGCCCCTCCGATTATCACGGTTGGCTACATACGGTGATATTTAAACCGGTCACCGTACATACATACCCATTCAGCCAACCCGCACTGACCACAGTGTGGTGAAGTATTGTCAGTGGTTTTGCGAGCTGTACACATGCGCTACACACGTTGCATTGTGTCCGTATGTTCAGTAGTGTATGTGTGATGTGCTGGATGCTGTAACGTGGCGGCCTGCCTAGATGCGAGCTCACAGCAGCACTTGACCCCAAGAGTCTGTAGGGCTACATGGGGGGGTCGTTATCTTTATTGTGTTTGTGTGGTCTGTACGGCCTCTATCTGAACGTCTATGACTGTTGTTTGTTTGCTTCTCTGTATGCATGTGTTGTTGTTTGTTGTTGTGTTTCTGTTGTGGGTGAGCGGTAATGTAGCGGTCAGCTCGCTGCGCTACGAACTCGTCGACCGGAGTTCGATTCCCGCTCAGGGCCAAGACCAGTGACGATTAACTGAACCGGTCCAGGTCCTCTCCTAGGTCGACTCAGCCATAACTTAATACTCGGTGCGATGTGTAAACAATCGCCACTGGGGAGACAAAGGCGGCCGGGCGTGGTGTTGGCCACCCACCCCCTCGTGTGCCATGCCGGCCTTCATAGGTGCTGACTCGCCAACAACACTTGCCCCAACGGTCTGTTCAGGCTATACGGGGGGACCTTTTTCATTGTTTTTGTTGTTATTGTGTTCCTGTTATTGCCGTGCCACTCTACCTGTGACTGAACCGCCCGGAATGCGACCGCTGTCGTCAGAATTGGGAAGCCACGTAAAGTTAGAGCCTGGCCAGTGCTAGGATGGATACCACCACCATGCATCACCACACATTGTGTTAGAAGCTGTTGCTGCTGCTGATATGGGGCTGCGCGTGGCGAGTGGGAGAGGGCACTGACCAACGCGGGTGAAGTATGGTCAAATACACCCCACGACCCGTAACAGTGTGAGGATGCCCCCACCTATTAGGGGATTTCACATGCCGTGCCACTGAATGGTTGCGAGAATGTTTGTCTCTGTGAGTGATGGGCACCAACTGTGTCTGTGTGAGTGTATGTCTATGTGTGAGTGAGGTTATGTCTGTGTGAGTGAGTGTCTGTGTGTGACTGAGTGTATGTCTGTGTGAGTGTCTGTGTGAGTGTCTGTGTGAGTGTCTGTGTGTGTGTGAGTGTATGTCTATGTGTGAGTGAGTGTATGTCATTGTCTGTGTGAGTGTATGTCTATGTGTGAGTGAGTGTATGTCTATGTGTGTGTGAGTGTATGTCTATGTTGTGACTGAGTGTATGTCTATGTGTGAGTGAGTGTATGTCTATGTGTGAGTGAGTGTATGTCTATGTGTGACTGAGTGTATGTCTGTGTGAGTGTGTGTCTGTCTGTGTGAGTGTATGTCTATGTGTGAGTGAGTGTCTGTCAGTGTGAGTGTATGTCTATGTGAGTGTGGGTGTGTGTCTGTCTGTGTGAGTGAGTGTACGTCTGTGTGAGTGTGTGTCTATGTGTGAGTGAGTTTATGTCTGTGTGTGACTGAGTGTATGTCTATGTGTGAGTGAGTTTATGTCTGTGTGAGTGTCTGTCTGTGTGAGTGTCTGTGTGGGTGTCTGTGTGAGTGTCGAGACACACACCCACGCCACTGCTCTAGCAGTGACGCATCCGTGACGAGCGCTTCCCGCTCGTGATGCTGCCGGTAGCTGGGTCAGTGACGCGCTACCACATGGGTGATGGGGGGGGGGCTATGGGAGAGGAAGATGATGATGGTGGTGATGATGATGGTGGTGGTGGTGGTGTTGATGGTGAGCGGTAAGCCTAACGGTCATCACGCCACGCTACGAACCCGGCGTCCCGAGTTCGATTCCCGCTCACGGCCAACACCGGTGACCATTATCTGAACCTGGTCGTGGGTTCCCCCTATGGTCGACTCGGCCTCAAATGGTGCGGTGCGTAAAAACATCGCCACTGGGGAGACAAAGGCGGCCGGGCGTGGTGTTGGCTCCCCCTCGTGTGACACAGCTTCGGCCTGCATATGTGCTACACGCTAGCAGCACTTGCCCCAACACTCAGTTACAGCCTACACGGGGGATCTTTGTCTTTGCTGCTGGTGATGTTGGTGTTGGTGGTGATTGTGTCTCTGGGGGGTGCATGGGAGGAGCTGGGAGGCTGAGCGAGGTGGGTGGGTGGATGGGTGGGAGGGAGGAGGAGGTCGCGTGCCGCGTGTGCCGGGGAGGGCAATGTCCCGATAGCACTCGGGGCCGGGTGTTTAACCGGGGAGGACGCACGTCACTGGCCACTCGGTCGCCCCGGGATTCCCCCCACCACCACCACCACATCACCATCCCCGCCCGGCCGGCTTGGCGTGAAGCTCGCCTCGAGCTCCTTCGGCAGAAGCGACGACCCTCGGCGCCGACGCGGCTGCCGCACAGACTTGCGAACACGCAGGTAACCCGGGACTTCATATCTACTCACACCAGGAACACACACACACATGTTTGTGTGTGTGTGTGTGTTCCTGGTGGGCCTCGTAGGTGCTTGGGTTCATAGGTATACTGGGACTCGGAGGTTGGGCGAGACTCATAGGGACTTGAGATTCGTAGAAACTTGGGACTCATCGGTACATGGAACTTGTGGGTACTTGAGACTCCTAGGTTGCTCAGACTCGTAGGCACTTGGGACTTGTGGGTTACATGGTGCTCAAGTACTTAAGACTCCTAGGGACTTGGGACTCGTAGGTACTGTGGACTCGTAGGTACTTCAGACTCGTAGGTGCTTGGGACTCATGGGCACAAGGGACTCAAGTACTTGAGACTCATAGGCACTTGGGATTGACAGGTAATTGAGGCTCAGATGTACTTTAGACTTAAACGTACTTTAGAGCCTGGTACTTGGAACCCACGGGTGCCGAGTGCCTCGAAGAGAACTCCGGCTCAAATGTACCAGCGACTCGGTGTATATAACGGAGACTCATCGCGGAGCGAGCGTGATACTCATTGTGCTTTACAGTACGCGTGGTGCTCGGTACGACAAACGAGGCAATAGAGACTTACTTTGTTTTGGCCGCTTGCCAACTCAAAGCGTGACGATCGAATGGGGGTTGGGGGGGGGACTTTGGAAACTTTCCTGGCCGAGTGAGTGGGTGACGATCTCCAGGGAGAGGAGGGGGGCGGTGTTGGTGGTGTTGGAGGGGGGGGGGTACTATATTGGGGGGCTGCCTAAGGAGGAGGAGGAGGGGGAGCTTCGAACATAGGCGGCGAGAGGCGCCCCAGATCAAGGGACACGTTCGGACCGCACGGTGCTGGAGGTCAGTGTGGGGGGGGGGGGGGGGGAGGAGGTCAAAGTATCGAGGTATATTTATTTAATCCGAAAACCGGGCGCAACTCTTTCTTTTATATTCTTTGGGTCTTTCGGTAAAGTCACGTAGATAGGTTCAAAGAAAAGAACAACAATTTACATTTATCTTTCTTCGAACCAATCTACGTGACTTTACCGAAAGACCCAAAGACCCAAAGAATATGAATGACAGCAGTCACGAAAGCTTTAAGTCAAAATTTTTACTCTTTGTTACCCCCCGTACCCCCATCGGAAAAGTTAGAAGGTTATCGCCGGTGGGGGGGGGAGGGGTGTACGAGAGAGTTCCACGGTATTTTGTTGTTTTGAAACAAATCAATCGAGGCCACTGCCGAAGAGTGACCCCGCGCGACTCGCGCCCGTCAAGGGGGGGTCGCCAAACTCGCCACCGCCCGCGATTGATTGACAGGCCCTCTTGTTGTTGTTGTTGTTGCTGCTGCTGCAAAGGGTCTACGTGTGCGTGGCACGTCGTATGTGCAGCAGCAGCAGTCCTTCAATCCACTGCCGGATGGACGGGGTTATCTCTTGATTTGACCATACTTCACCGCGCCGGTCGGTAGGCCCGTCACGCCGAGGTATGCGGGCGGCGAGTGTTATTTTGTTCAACGTGACCGGCGTGGTGAAGTATGGTCAAGTCAACCCTCGCGCCAATCGAGATGAAGGTTCGGCTGCTGTGTGTGTGTTTATGCTGTTTCTCTCCGTTACGCATTGCGCGTTTTACTGTTATACTATTTGTTTTATAGTTTACTGTTTGCTGTGTTGTTTGTTATTGCAAGGTTGTGTTATGCTGTCCGTGTTGTGCTGTGTGTTTATGCTGTATCCGTGTTGTGCCATTTGCTGTGTGTGTTATGCTGTGTGTTGCAGTGTCTTTGTATTATACTGCTGTTGTAGAGCATGTGTGTTCATACTATGTTTGTTGTGTACGTGTGTTTGGTATGGGCTTTATGCCTGTTTTATGTTTTGTCTGTATGTGTGTTGCTTGTGCATGTGTGGTGTGACTTGTGTTGTGTATGCTGTGTGAAGTTGCGTGAAGTGCGTGTGTGCCTTGTATGCTGTGTGTTAGGGTGCATGATGCTGTGTGAATATAGTGTAGGCATGCGTATGTTATGCTGTGTACTGTGTTATTTGTGTCATTCTGTGTTACGCTCTGTGTTTGATTATGTGTTTATTGTCCTGTGTTATGTTACTTGTGTTATGCCGTGTGTTAAGTCTATGGAATTCAATGTATACATATGGGTCACTGTAACTTATTTATGCGGGTCTGTAGATTGGCCACTGTATGAGTCTCTTGTAAGTGTGTGGATCTGTTTGTCTGTGGGTGTCGTTTTGTGTGGATATATGTGCAAGTCTATATGGGTCTTCTAGTCTGGGTATCTGGGTCTTTCTTTCTAAGTATGTGGATTCTCTGCGAATCGATGGGTTTATTTATTTAAGGCTACGGTCAGTCTGGGTACTGTGTGTAAGTCTCTGGGTGTAAAGTCTACAATTCTCATTTGTAAGGATGTCTGGTTTAATCTTTGGCCGTGACTTTTTAAACCCAGGCCTACCTTTAACAATTTACATGTCGTTCTCAGTGGGTTAACTGACTGTAACTGAAGCTCTAATCTCTGTCTGTCTGCACCATCTGTATCTGTTACAACGGTGGATATTTGGCTTGACATTTGCTCGGTATTGCAGAGAGAAAACCCCGTTTTGAAATAACAAGGAAGTTCACTGCAATTGCAGCTGTAAATCATTCATCCAGGAGGCGCTTATGCTTGTAGATTCGCTTATTATAACCCAAGAACATTTGCATCTTAAAAGTCTGCTGATGGGACTCGGAATATCAAAAATAGCGGCCGGGTGTTTACTGCTTCAATCAAATACTGCTGTGGAAATATTTGGACCAGAGGGCACGTATGCTGATAGACTAAACAAACATGATTTCGATATTACTTTAAACCAAGGAACCTATGTTTGATACTTTCTGGTGAGACATACCACGACAAAAAAAAAACCCTGTCCAGGGTTTGCCCCGTATAAACACACGTCCGCTGAAGCAAAACGATTTGTTTCGAAAGCTCGTCGGCTGATGGGACGTAAGTTGTATTTACGTGGTGGAACAGCCCTTTCGAAAGCTCGTCGGCTGATGGGACGTAAGTTGTATTTACGTGGTGGAACAGCCCACCAACCTTAGTGTGTGTGCGTTGGCATTTGTTGTCGTGCGGTTCGACAGCGGACACAGGGTCCGTGTCCGGCGATCGTTGCGGCGACGAGAGCCTTTTGCGTGGACGTATCGGGAGAGGTGAAATCCCGCGGCCCAATTTCCCACGCGTGGTTTAAAAAGGAATTTTAGGGGGTATCCTGTGGCAGTCGGTAGCGGTGAGGTCACCCCGACCAGCTCTGCGGGCGGGCGGGGCGGGAGGGAATCGCTGTATGAAGGGGATCTCCCCTATACCAAGGGGGAAACTCGCATGGTGACTGCTGAGAGCACAGAGGAGGGAGAGTTGGTGGGTACCTGCTGGATGCCCCTCCCACCCCGATTTCAAGGTGCCGATTCGGGCATCAATTGTGTTATTGTAGTCTCCTTTGTGATGTTGTTAAGTGTGCGTTGCGTCTCCTCTCCATTGCGCCGCGTCTGTGTTGTTTCCTCTGTGTTGCCTCTCGGTGTTGTCTCCCCTGTGTTGTCTCCCCTGTGTTGGGTGTCCTCTGCGTTGCATCTCTGTGTTGTCTCCTCTGTGTTGGGTGTCCTCTGCGTTGGGTCTCTGTGTTGTCTCCTCTGTGTTGGGTGTCCTCTGCGTTGCATCTCTGTGTTGTCTCCTCTGTGTTGGGTGTCCTCTGTGTTGTGTCTCTGTGTTGTCTCCTCTGTGTTGGGTGTCCTCTGTGTTGCGTCTCCTTTGCACTGTCTCTACGTTGCGTTGTGTCCCCTCTGTGTTGCACCTCATTTGTGTCTTTTCATTCGCTCTGTCTCGTTTGTATCTGTCTCATTGCTCTGTGCTCATCTATGCCACCTTGTTGTGTTTTGTTTTACCGCATTAGTCTGAACGTGTGACAGCGTTATCATATCATTGGCAGAAAATCCCTTGGCATCTTTTTTTACGCTTGCCATTTGTTACACTTATCAGCGTGAGAGTTTTTTTTTAATGAATCGCAGCATTTGCACTGTTCCTGATCAGCATCCTCCCCCTGACACGGTCGTCTTCTTGCGAGTGACTGGATGAATGGCAACCCACAATGCTACGTCCAGATTAGCTCGGCCAGGAAACGGCTTCGGCTGATGTGGGGGGGGGGGATTTACTTTAGTGCCTCCTGTTGAATGGTTGTAAGTTCATGGCGGTTCGCTACGACCCTGCTGTCGGTGTTTCTGCAGTCGCGCACACAGCTCTGTCTTTCGCCACGGAGGTGGCTAAGCAACGTGGCCTGCAATGCAGCGCTGCAGAATTAGTGAGGGTCGGTGGCTCGCACGATTCTTTGTGCAACTCCCTCCCCAGGTGGGTGTCGGGGACGTGCAATACCCTGGCTCACCAGGAGACGGCGGCACAGCAACACGTGGGCTGCACCGGTTCCATCTGTATCAGTGTTGCCCTCTGGCACGCGTTGGGTTTTCCGCGACTGCTCCAGTTTCCTCCAACATGCATAAACGCTCATGCATAGGCTAAAGACATCTTAATATATAGTGAGCCGCAGAGCTTTGGGGGATGATTTGGCACTGGTTCACCGGCCTCGCTGTGGCTCCTTGCACCTGAGTCGTCCCTTCATGAGTGATGAAATACCGTTTGGCACGTTATTGTGATAAATTGTGACGTGGTGGCGAGACACCTATCGCGACGTTGAATCTGATCCCGGTATCCTCTGAACGCCTTTTTCTTGCCTGTCCACCTGTTCCCGCCCCCGCCGGTTGTCACGCAGGCCATCGAGGCGCTGCTGAGCCACTTTGCCAAACGCAAGCGCGCCGGGGACTCCTGGAGCCGCGACGACCGCGGCCCGGGCCCCGCGGCGATGACGACATCGGCAGCGGACGACGACGACAATGACGACAACGAGATGGAGAACACCGAGGCGATGGAGGAGGAAGAGTGGTGGGCGGTGGACGAGGACTGGGCCGAGCAAGGGGGCCCCCCCACGAAGCGGTGTCGCCGTGGGGGCGGCAGTGGGGGGGACCGCCCCCCAGACTCGGAGCTGATGCAGGGCGCCCTTTGCCTGTCGATCGCCAAGATGAACGCGTACCGTGCCCACCGCGAGCCCTGCCTCCGGCGCTCGGTGCTCGTGGCCAACATGACGCACCGGCTGAAGAAGGACATGCGTGCCAAACGGCGGAGGCCCCGCGGTGCCGCGACGGCGACGACGCCGGCGCAGCTCCTCGACGCGAGAGCGACGACGCCGCCGGTGGACCTCGCGACCCGCGAGCCGCTCGTGCCCAACACTCCGCTGAGGGCTGCGTCTGCCGAGGTTGATGCCGCGGCAGCCGTGCGGTCACCGGCGCCGTGGAGCAGCGGCGAAGAGTCTCGGCGCGGCGCGTTGGCGGCGGCAGCCGCTGCAGCGCCAGCAGAAGTGGCGGCACCGGTCGCATGGCCTACCGAAGAGCTCTTCTGGAAGCCAAGCTGCGGCTGGGACGAGGGCTCGGAGCTGACGACGGTGTCGCTGACCGATTCCCTGCTGCAGGCGGCCGGGCTCAGCGGCCCGGATCCCGCGCACCTCGCCATGGACCTCTCGCACACGCTCGACGACATATTTGCCAAGATCGACACGGCGCTCTACGACTTTGACCTCTTCTCTCCGGGAGTGCTCGCGAGCTGCGCCGCCGGCAGCGCCAGCGATGGCGGCGGCGGCGATGGTTGTGGTGGAATCGCGCCGGTCTTGGCGGCCGGTTACGGCGGTGGAGAAAGCGATGGGAGCGGAGACTCGTGGCTGCGGTGCTTCCCGGTGGCGTGCGGCAGCGAGGCGTCGGGGACGCCCGCGTCGCAGTGGAAAGCGGAGCTCTCCGATTTGGAACACATCATGGAGGTGCTCGTGGGGTCATGACACCAGGCCCAGGAGTTGTGACCCAGGCCCAATAAGTTCCGTCTTATTTATTAAATATGGAAGGTGTAATTTTTGCAGAAGAGAAACCCGAACCATTGACGGAAAACGCTGACGTTTGTGCGCGCACGCCTGAAATGCGTTTTTTAATTTATTGTTTTGTTACTGTAATCGTCGTTATTTTAAACCTACAAAGACAAACGTGGGTAGTCACTTTTAAACGGTGGCGCAAGATGATGGAACCTCAAGCAACGGAACTGAAGCCTGACCCAACATGCAACAGCACAATATACTCCATTGCCATGTGATGTCAACAATGTGTTTTAATATACAAACCCCAAAATGGACGACAAATGCACACGGGGCCTGCTCGTCAACGGTTTAGCCGACACGCGCCGGGCTGTTGGGCCGTAGTGTTGGCAGCATTGCTGTTTTGTGACCCCCTCTCGCTGAAAATATTCCCCGTTGCCGCGTGCGTCTGCAATGCACGCTAATTTCCGACCGTCAAAGAAACGCCAGTCTCAGCAGAAATTATTGTTTGCGTGCACGATACACGATGCACGTGTTCCATCGTGCATGCTGATGTTACCTTTGGGGAAAAAGGTAGAGGAGTCAAGCGCGATAACAACGATGCGAAGAATATTACACTAAAATCTCGAATATTGAGTTGAATTGTGGCCCCCGAATCTCAAAGATTCTTGCGGACCTGCTGTGGGAGTGCGAATCGCTCCACGCCAAGTTCACACAGTTGGCAACGTTCATTTAAACCGAGGCTCACGTGCCAGGGATTCCTCTCTTGCTGAATTTTTTTCTGGGGTCCTCCGGAGGACTAGATTAATCCAGCGAGGGGTGGCACGTGGTTAGAAATAGTAGCCGTAGCCAGACGTGTGTGTGTGTAGGTATATATTCTGGATGTGGTGTGCCAGGGTACCGAAATGTTTTCTGGGTCGCCGACCTGAACCCTGGTCGCGCACGGACGTGCACACATGGTAACCCGTGTTCATCGTCCTCGCACGGGTTCCACAAATGAACTGCAAGGGGTGCCAATGCCACCCGACTGAAAGTTTCCTGGAACCGTTGCCCGTGTGCGTTTTCACGCCGGCTGAATGGGTGGGGGGCGTACTTACCGCCCCCCCGCCCGATGAAGAGTGACTTTAAAAGCCCGAATGTTTATCAAAATATGTATTTATACCGGAGGAATCGGATGAGCGATAAAGCTCTTTTTTCAAAGATGTCCAGTAGATTTTTATAGTCCTGACCAAGAATGTAGTCGTGGTTGTGGGTGGATCTGGAGGGCAAAGGGGAAGGGAAGTGGGGCGAGTGATTTTTGTGGTTGGTGGTAAAAACTTCAGCACGACAGCGATTAATTTAATTATTTTGATTTTAAGCTTTCGTGACTGCAGGAATCCTTACTCTTTAGTTCCTTCGGTAAAGTCACGTAGGTAGAAAAAATAATAGATCACGACGTTTCGATCGCAACGCAAGCAATCGTCATCAGGCGGAAGAAAGAGGGAAGCTGCTGATGCAGGCTGCTTATAAAGGTTAGAAGTGGGGTGAGGGGGGGGGGTAGTGATGTTAAAGTGAGAAATTTGCATGTAAATGTACTGTGTAAATGTGATTAGCATGTCAATGTAAGCTCGCAGCGCGCCATCACATCGAGGACTGCATGTAAATGTAAGATCGGAAAAAGCTCGGAAAGAACCACAGCCACATCGGAGCAAGCAAACGACGGTGGCTGTGTTAGTGAATGTACCTCAGAGAGTCACAAATAACTGCTAACATAGGCAGATAAGAAGGGAACATCACTGCCAGTTATGACCGAAACTGGTTAATAACGTCCTTCCAATGATTGCTCAGTTTGTACCCATCTTCTCGGTTGAAATTGTGTCTGTGTTTATATATCTGGATGGCTTCATGAACGAATCTTTGATGGTAGCCCGAAGGTTTGCAGAGTACCTCCGTCTCGAAAAATAGAATGTCGTGTGAGCCTACCGCATTCAAGCAGTGATCAGCCATGGCAGAGGTATTGGTTCTGCCGTGTTTCAAATCTGCCTTCGTTTCCCCAATGTAACTGCTACCGCAGACACAACTTAGTTTGTAGACACCAGGGTATTGCATGTCAGGAATCACATCTTCAACATATTTACATGCAGTCCTCGATGTGATGGCACTCTGCGAGCTTACACATTTACACAGTACCTGACTTTACCGAAAGAACCAAAGAGTAATTTAATGATGTTTCATTGATTAAAACAAAAATTCAGAAATATGATCGTCCCAAATTTAAAACCCAGTCATAACTCGGTTATTGGCAGCTGTTTAACTGCAGCTAAGAGATGTGGTCCCCTGTCAATGTGTAGGAGTTCATCTACGGGTCTCACGGCAAGACAAGTGCTCCTGCCATGCATGCTTTGTGTTTTGGTAGAAAAATGAACTGAATAAAAATGGCGACCAAGCCACCACATTCCTCTGGCTGCTAATCCAAGGCCGTGGTGAGCGCAGCTATGAGGTCATCTACCATTATAATGGTTTATCTAACAGGCCCTGGTGTAGCCAGGTTGCCATGGGCCATTAAGAATGAAATGTGGGGCCTCCTGCAATATCTCACCCTCACCCCCCACCTCCTGACTTCGTAGGCCGGAGCTTGGTGCTCCTGGTAGAGTTACACCTTCTGCACACTCGAAAGCTGCACCTCTGGTTACTAATAACGATGGTTTCACACAAAGCAGTTGGGAAGAGGCCACAGCGAGGAGATCTTGGGTCAACCGGAGTCTGAAATTTCACTGTCGCCACGGACTTAATTTAGCATGGAACCCATCAAGGGGAGCCAGGAGTGGGGGAGGGGATAACTGGGGGTGTGGACAGTTCTGTATGCAGCTCAATTTCCAATCTGTCCCATGGCCCCTTCTTGTGGCTCCTGAGTGGATTATTATTATTATTTTGTTGGTAAGTACTGTCAACCCAATGGTTTCACAGTTAAATGTTGATTTAAAGCTTTCGTGACTGCAGGGATTCATATTCTTGGTTCTTTCGGTTTTATATTTTTATTATTTTATTGTTTCCCTTCTACGTGACTTTACCGAAAGAACTAAGAATATGTTTCACAGTTGTTAAGTAAAATGCCATCCATCACATTTAGCAAAAGTGTTTACCCTTTTCATGGGATCTGTTAGCCCACTACCTTTTACGTATTACTTTCGAAGCTATGTTAAATGTGTATTCTAAAAGCCAGCAAATGCATTGTGTATGTCTGAGCATAATCTAGTATTGTGTATGCATGTAAAGGTTGATCCATTTATAGACACCCCACTTAAATTTGGGAAAATTCCAGATAAAACTAAATTTTATTTAAAAGCGTCTACATATTTGAAAATAAGCGGACAATGTCTCTTTCACGAACGCGTGCACAGAGCCTTCCGGGGGCGCATAATTTCGACAGCATTGATTCAAAAATAGGCAAACTCTGGACCAGTTTTGACATACAGTTGTCTCATCAGCAGCAGAGTCGGGCTTGCTTGTTGTGATGCTGGTGAGTCAGATCTTACAGGCAAGGGGGCTCACTGTCTGACGCAAAATTCTAAAGCAATCCATAACTCGAAATAATGTTGAGCTTCGCTGTGGAGAACAATCTTACTGAATGTTCTCCACAATCAGGCTGTCATTTTAAGTTATCTATAAATGGATCACCCTGTGCTGTGTGGAACTGGGGACACATTTTAAAGACTTTTTTAACAACAAAAACGGAATCGTCGTGATTAAGCGGGGATAGTTTTTATCGCGCGTTGAGTTGGAAATTAGTGATTGACCAGTTTTTAATGTTTATTTTTTTATAAAAAAAATTATGTGATTTTGGTACTGTGGCCAGCAATATATATTTTTGCGTGTGTCGCAGACGTTTATGGGTTCGTGGCCAACAATAGTTAATATCGTTCTTATTATCGCCGTTTAATTATTAGGAGGTACTGTGCATGTGTTGAGAGTATTTGACTGCTATAAATGTCCTACATGGTAAGCCACTTCACTGAGCTATAATTTGTGGCCAGGTCGCTTCTGAAAAAGAACTAGATAGCTCAGTGGGCCTTACCTGGTAAAATAAAAAAATGGTTTAGTATGTGACCCAGGACCAAAATTGCAATGGCGCCAAATGCCCTCTAAACATATTTTACCCTCGCAAAACACCCAATAACTGTCGTACCCAAACCTGTCAGTGGTGTTACCCTACGGAGTGATTGGGCCCCCCGTCATAGCATTATGGAATTTCCAGTGCTGTGCTCGGGATCGTTTTAATGGTTGAGACTCGTTGGGTCCGATTTGATATCTTGATGATACCTTACTTATGGATAATGGAATTTAAGGATGTAACTGATAACAAAAAAAAAGTGGCATAAACGTGCAGACATTTTGTCAATCCACTGCTGGATGAGAAGCCTTCCGCCAATGGCCTACGAGTCCTGGGGGCCAGTGTGAGTTCGTGAAGGTGGGGGGAGATAGACGTTGGAAGCAAAGTACAGTACAATAATCACGTTTTTTTTTTATGCACGGCTCTCTGCTGACAACGTAGCCACGGCATGGATTTCTTGTTCGAAACTAATTTGTGAAGTTTAATTTTTTCAGATGATTTCTGAAAACGTGATCTTTTATGACACTTCACTCGGACAACAACCTTTTAATTACCTATTTGAACATTAAAAAAAGACACGTTCATAATTCCTCATGTTTACAGGCCAAGGCCTCGCAACCTTGCATAGAGCAACCTTGCCGACCTTAACACCTCCTGTGTCTGATTGTTGCAATTATCATACTCTCCGGATTACAGGAGGAACGGTATTGTTTTATATATTCCTGGGTTATAATTGTAAGTTATTGGGGGTGTATTTGCGTGCACACTACACGGGTTGGTTTCCTTAAATTTTAAAGGTTTACAGGAGGGATCTGCAAAATTACAGTTGGCTCTCTCGGGTTTGCCCGGTGCGGGATTAACCGTGGGGAGTTCTCCTTGCTGTTGTCTTCTGGTACGAGCGCGAGTTTAATATCAGATCCTCCTCCTCCTATCTCGTCGGTGACTGTGCCAACGTGGCACACTGCGTGTCTTCAACTGTGGAGGAATACGTTTAGCTTGACACTTTTATTTTATTTTTATTCGAGCCCTATACCCCACCTCCAAATTACCGATTCCCCCAATCACCCAGGATAATTGGGAGGGTAGAATTATTTGATAAAGTGGGTTTAAAACTAATTCTCAGAAACTGGGTTAAAAAATTCTCCCGACCTGCTTTTTAAAAAAAGTTTGCTCTCGACAAAAAAAGATATTATTACTACTACTACTGCGTGTTACCGTATCCGTGTAATGTTTAAAGTTAAAGCCATGAAGATTGTGAATGTAAAAATGACTAGAGATGAATGTTGGTCGGCGAATTTTGATTGTTCATTTGCAATAGTACCCGGGTGTTTTTTTGTTTTATTAAAGCCGTGTTGATTTTTTTTTTACCACTGGTGCACAGATGTACGTTTTTATTTAATAAACATTTTTCGAAATATTTAAAGACATACAAATGTGTGGTGTCCATTGTTGACTGTTTGGGTGAGATGTACAGTGTGTATGCACTATCACTAAGGTTGAGTGGACCTAGGGAAAGGACAGACCTCGACAAACGCGCTTCTACAATACACGCCACTGTCACGGTAACGTCGCCACGGCGCTTGTGCCAAGCTGGGTGCACTTTCACTTGTTTAGCCCCCCCCCCCCCCACAATTCCTTTCCATGCACAATCGCAACAGACACCAGGGCACGAACTCTCACCCGGCCAGGTCCGCGGGTCTCACCTGCTTAGCAGCTTCCGGCCTGTTGAGAAGCAGCAGTGGCCAAGATCCATGCTGCTCAGGACATTCACATTTCGAAGTTTTACATCATCATCATCGTCATCTAAATGCAGGCCTTCATTTCTCCACACTCGATATATTTTACAGAACGCTGCTCGGCTGGCTTGGGGCAGGAACTATCGGCGTAAGACACTACTACCCACGAGACGACTCGAGTACAAAGTGCCTGTCATTATCCTATGTAATTGTACACTCTATTCCTGTAACCGTATGAACACCGGTGCAACACCACGAGGACGACATAAGGGCAGGGATGGATGGCGATGTTTTAAGTTGACTTTATTTGTTTTTAACTGGGTGATACCTCAAAGAGACCAGGATGTAGATAGTCTTTCGCAAAGAGTAGCCTCGGGTCCAACAACGTTACCGTGAAAAAAGCAATTCTCGGAACGGCGTTCGGGGACTTGGTCTGGCTGAAATGAAGAACTGGGAGCCGGGTTGTGTTTAGTTCGACATTAGCCATTGACAGGATACACAGAGCGATCGCGCACCCTTGGGTGTTAACATCTCAAATAGCCAGGTGAGGGCTCATTGAGACGACCCTTGTCCTTTTTCATTGGAGGACCCCTGGAGTCTGTTAGTTGGCCAAATGTTAACTCCCTCGCCAGGAGGGTGGAGTAGCGACCCAGACCCTGACACCTGTATATTTGGAGTTTGCGTGTTCTGCCCCGTGGTCGCGTGGATCTTTCTCTGGGTCCTCCGGGTTTCCCCTCCACATTTAGAATCAACATGCATATCGAGTATTTAGCTGCTATAAATTTCCACGTGATAAGCCACTTCGTTGAGGTATTTTGTGGCCAGGTCGCTTCTGAAAAATATCTGGATAGCTCAGTGGGCTTTACCTAGTAAAAAAATGATAGTAACTTTTATTTATGCCTATTACGTGCTGACGACCTGAGTTTGATTCCCCAGGCCAAGGCGAACAACATCGGTGGTGAGTGATCTCTGAACCGATCCCGGGCACACACCTTCACCACGCCGCGCTGACACGAAGCGAAGCGATGTTCAAACAACCCCAACAGCCGTGTGGGCCTTCATCCAGCAGTGGATTTGCAAACGGCGAGGTGAGGGAGGGGGGCATTGCGTGTGCAAGTACACCCAGACATACAAAGTACACAGCCCAATACACATTGTTGATACGACGTGATAATGGATAAACTATTGGCTTTCACCTGATTAAATAAGGATTGTCTAAGTAAATCACTCATTGACGAAGCAACTTAATAGACTGACGTAGCTGATGGACAGTGCTGGCCCGCGCAGACGGCGGCAGTGATGATGACCCTGGTGACGATGATTCTGGTGATGATGATCCTAGTGACAATGATCCTGGTGATGATGATCCTAGTGACAATGATCCGTGTGACGATGATCCTGGTGACGATGATCCTGGTGACAATGATCCTGGTGACGATGATCCTGGTGACGATGACCCTGGTGACGATGACCCCTGGTGACAATGATCCTGGTCAGGATGATCCTGGTGACGATGATCCTGCTGACAATGATCCTGGTGACGATGACCCTGGTGACGATGACCCTGGTGACGATGACCCCTGGTGACAATGATCCTGGTCAGGATGATCCTGGTGACGATGATCCTGGTGACGATGATCCTGGTGACGATGACCCTGGTGACGATGATCCTGGTGACGATGACCCTGGTGACGATGTTTCTGGTGACGATGACCCTGGTGACGATGACCCTGGTGACGATGAGCCTGGTGACGATGATCCTGGTGACGATGAGCCTGGTGACGATGAGCCTGGTGACGAATGATCCTGGTAACGATGATCCTGGTCACGATGATCCTGGTGACGATGAGCCTGGTCACGAGGACACTGACGAGGATCTCAACAAGAGACAACGACGACGAAAGCAGCGGTCTATCGCTCGAGAAAATTAGGAAACTGCAGCTAATCAGCCTGGAACTCCAAACCACCACCACGATAACGAACTTCTGTCAGTTCTATTGCCTCATTAAGGTGGCATCGAGCAGTTGTGGGGTGGGGCTAGGTGGGGGGTTAAAGGGAAACAGGATGGACAATCGTGCGTACAGCCCAATCCACAATCCACTGCATCCTCATCACATTCTCTCCACCTGCGTACGGATTGACATTGTTACAGTACTGTACATCCATTGACCCGCACAGACGTCGCCGAGTCTCAAGCCCTCTTTTCAGGAGCGTCCTGCTAAGTTTTTGGTAAATACAGTACAACATTTTTGCTAATTCGGCCTAACCCATATATTTTTTAAATAACGCTACGGGGTCTTGTGCGGCGGAAGGCAGGTAGTACTTACGGATGTATATATTAAGAGTACGTTGAACTTCTTTCGCACAGTACGTAGCCGACCGTGCTCATCTCTGTTGTTGACACACCGGGGATCAAACGGCGAACCGCTCTGGTAAGAGCTTCGTCACCGCCGCCAATGCCGCCTTACAACAATCCTCGACTCAGTCTACACCAGTGGTTCTTAAACCCTTAACTGCAAGCCTTGCACCCCCTTGGTTCTCAATTGTAACAAAAATTTACAATGTTAATAAATACACCGGGTTTGATCAAACAAAGTAGTTGTACTCACGTGCCCGTGCTTACTTTGTGTTTCGATGATTTACCTTGGAAATAAAATCTGCCCATGTCTCGCACCCCCGGAAAGGAGATCTCGTACCCCCAGGGGGTGCGTGCACCCGCCAGGTTAAGAACCACTGATCGACAGAGTGGTCCAGATGTCTTGTGACCCCCCCCCACACACACACACATTTAAATCTATAAAACTTCTATTTTAAAAGTAAGTTTTATTCAAAACAGAAATGAATATGCGAGGTGGAAACCAAATGTTCGGGGTAAATTGGGGGAGAGGGGGGGAGTCACAATACATCTGCACCACCCTGTACAATCCTACACACCACACTTTACAGGCCTACCTACAAGTCAACACGTAGATCACAAACTACTAGTCGGCACGTTCATCTGTAGGCAGCAGGAGGATAATAGATCACGCCGTGTCAGATAATAGTTTGCGCATCTGCGGCCGTCTGAAACGCTCTTCCTTCCCATATTATGAAGCCACTGGAGCTATGCAATTTTAATTTTAAATTGAAAACGAATTTCTGTAGAACTGCTTTTTGTGTTGAGTTTGTTGTCCTTCCCCTACACCTCCGATTAGCACGGTTGGGTACGTACGGTGCGTTAGAAGTTCAACACACGGTACATACAGTATTTCGGGCCGTATCTACGCTTGTCCACCTCACCACAGTCCACTTCAGCTCACGGTGATGTTGGAGGGTTTGGAGCCGATGGTGACCGTGATCTCCTCGCTGTAGTTGAAACGCGTCGCCGGCCAAACGAAAAGTCTGCGTCCCAGCCGCGTTGCCCAGAGCACCGCACTGGTACCGCAGCCACGGTCATGCGAAATAATCCCAGGGCTTAAACCCCTCGCTGAATATTTTCCAGTTAGCTGGTAAGTGGCACGTGACTATAAGTAGCCCACAAACCGTAGCGAGAGGAGGCATACTGGATGCGGTGTGCCGGGTTGCGCGAAAAAGATGTTTCCCGGGTCGCCGAACCAGACCGACGGACATCACTCCCAATGGCGGAGCCAGGATTTTCAGGTAGGGGGGGAAACGCCTCCAGCAATGAAAAATGATAGGAGTTGTTAGTAAGCAAGGACTTGTCCCTTGCTTTTTATTCGACGCGTGTGTGGCGATGCCACAGCCATCGATCGAGGGTCGAATTCGAACCGTGTGTGATCAGCATTGCGCTCGCTGAAGGTGTTGATGCCTTCAGGGAAATCGTGTACTGTATACGCAACTGCGCACAATTCTGAGAGTCACTTATAACTGCTTTGCCGTTACTTATTTCCAATTATGGACTCAGACTATTGTTCTATCATCTCATAGAGTCCCTGGCATTTAATAATATTCTACACAGTGGCAGTGGGGGTCGCAAAATGCCGAATTATTACTAAGAAACCCCAATGATCCGATCGAAATTATGGGATTTCGATCGGATCATTAGGGGGGCATGTGCCACCCCACCGCCCCCCCCCCCCGCCCCACTGGCTCTGCCAGTGATCACTCCCCTCGCTCGAGCCAGGCGTCGATGGCCTCGAGGTTTCCCCGCGGGTCCTCGGCCCAGTCACGGTACCAGCGCAGGCCCGCGATGGCCTCCCGGTAGCGCGGGCCGGCGGCGGCGCGCCACTCGAGGAAGGCTGCGCGGTCGTAGCGGCGCACGGCGCGCGTCACCGCCGGGTAGTCCATCAGCGAGCGGAGCGCCGCTTCGAGGCGAGAGGTCAGGTGGGGTCGCGACGCCGACAGGTCGCGCAGCTCCTCGGGGTCGGAGACGAGGTCGAAGAGCTGCGGCCGCGTCGCGGAGGAGGGCCCCTCGCCGTAGGCCACGAGTTTCCAGCGCGACACGCGTAGCATGTACGCCGACTCGTTGAGGTCACTGCCGTGGAACTGGCTCAGCGCCCAGCGGTGGCCGCGGGAGAGTTTGACGAGGTCACGGTGAGCGGAGGAGGTCGCCTCGTCGTCGTGGTCGTTTTCATCAACGTCGTTTTGAAGGTTGCAGTTGGTTGTGTTATGAATATGGTGCTGGCGACGACGAGGACGACGATGGTGATGTTGAGCTTGGTGTCGTTGATGGTTGCCATCAGCAGCATGCTCACTACCAACGGTGATTATATTTTGGGCAGCGTGATGGCGGTGATGACGGTGGTAATTATTTCGATGCTGTTGATGATATTGAGGTGCGTGAAAATTTCTATCACCGACACCGTCATGAAAAACGCCACCGACATCATTATCATGAACGCCGTCACCGCCGCCCTTCCGTGCGCGCGCCGTGCGTCCCCGTCGCTCCAGCAGCTTGAGCAGAGACGTCCCGTTGAGACGCGGGTCCACGGGCAGCCCCGCTATGTCCATCATGGTCGGGTAGATGTCCACGAGGGACACCAACGTCTGCTCAAGGACTGACCTCGTCGTCCACTCACCACCGCCACGACTGCCAGCACCACCAACACCAGCACCACCAACACCAGCACCACCAACACCAGCACCACCATGACCACCACCAGCAGCACCTTGACCACCAGCACAACCGCGAGCGCCACCTCGACCACCATCAATACTTTCGCCATCATCACGGCCACCACGACCACCACCTCGACTGCCATCGCCGCCGCCACGATCACCACTACTGCCACCAGCACCGCCGCTAAAACCACTGCCGCCATCACCGTCATTTCCACCACCACCAGCAACACTACCGTCACCACGATCACCACCACGGCCACCACGATCACCACCACGGCGCTGCCTCCGCGGCCGCACCCTGGGCCCGGCGATGACGAGCGGCACGCGCGCGCTGCCCTCGTACATGCTCATCTTGTAGTACTGCCGGTGCTCCAGCGCCAGCTCGCCGTGGTCGCACGTGAACGCCACGTAGGTGTCGCCGCGCAGGTGGAAGCCCGCGGCGCCCAGCGCGCGCACCACCGCACCCAGCATGGCGTCCGTCTCGGCGCACATGGCGTAGTAGGCGGCGCGCACCGCGATGACCTCGTCGTCGGCGAAGGGGCCCGAGCAGTTCTTGACGAAGGTGGCGTACGCGTCGCAGGGGTGGGCCTCGTCGCGCGGCAGCCAGCGCGGCACCACGACGGCGCCGCGGCGCACGCGGTGCAGCCAGTGGGGCGACGTGCGGAAGGTGGAGGAGCCGGCGTCGGGGCCCGCGGACGGGGTCTTGTACGGGTGCGGCAGGTTGAGGCCCAGGTAGAGCGCGAAGGGAGCTGCGGAGGTGGAGGAGGAGGAGGAGGAGGAGGAGGCGGGGGGTGTTGGAGGGGATGGAGGAGGAGGTGAAGGAGGGAGGGAGGAGGAAATGTCACCGGTTGCCAAAATGTTACGAGTTTAGAAATGTTGGTGGACTATATATAACCAGCATACAATGTACAAATATGGTACGATCTAAATTGGAGGACAATAAATAAATGGTGTGAAGTGTACAATTCGCGTACTATGTACCGTACCATGAGTGTAAAATTTATTATCAGTGTACATTATTCAAATATAGCATACGATGTATAATCAGTGCACAATTATGCAACAGCGTACAAAGTGCGATCAGCGCAGAATGTGCGTTCAATAAATGTGTGCAACGTGTTCTCTGCATCGTTGTGTCGAATAAATGACCGCATTCTTAAGATTTCCACCCCAATTCCACGCAGATAAAAAAAAATACATTTTGCTCAACCCCAACTCACATATGCTAGGCATTATAGCCACGTCTTTATTTAATCCGTTACCCACCCCTCCCCATCATCACCCCTCGCGACGACCGAGAGAGTCGACGGCTGTCACCGTCATCATCGTTAACTCCCGGCGAGCGCCGTCTCCAGCTTGATGCCCGAGGTGGTTCCCCGCCACCCTCCACGTGGGGTCTGGCGCCCACCTCTCCCGGGCGCCACGTCGCGGATCCAGCGGACTGCGCGGTCCGTGTTGTTCCAATCGCGGAGCTGCACCCTCCTCGTGCGCTCGCTCCCCACGAGCTCAGCGCGGGGCCTCGGCTCCTGGCGCAGGAGCAGCCCCGGCACGCCGCGCGTCCACGCCTCCACGCGGTTGCTCAGCGAGTGTCCGCCCGACGTGAAGTCCGTCTTGCCGAACACGGCCGTGGTGTAGCCGGCCTCGGCACGCAGGCGGTCGAGCCACGTCGGGTAACCTGGCGAGGCGGGCGACGCGGGTTAGGGGTCACCGCCGCGACATCGTTCACCGTGACACGACAGCAAGTTGCGAGATACGATGTTGACTTTAGGTTTCGCGATACGGTGTGCACGACGCGTTGCTCCTGTCACCCTGCACTGCAGGTCGTGGTGGAACTCTGCAGCAGCAGCTGTACAACTCATCCACCTCCTCTTCGCTACACCGAGGAGCAGGGCCAAAGATTTTAACTCGCGACCTTCCGCTTGCAAGAGCCGCTCCCTCCGAGGATCGCTCCGCCGCTTGCTCCACCACTCGCTCCACCGCTCTCTCCCCCTCTCACTCTCTCCATCGCTCGTTTCGCCACGCATTCGTTTTACCAATCACTCTCTCTAACGCTCGCTCCACCACTCACTCGCTCCACCATTCGCACCACCACTCACTCTCTCCAATGATCGCTCCACCACTCACTCCCTCCACCACTCGCACCAACACTTACTCACTCCACCGCTCGCTCCACCACTCACTCGCTCCACCACTCACTCACTCCACTGTTCACTCTCTCCACCGGTGGCTCCACCACTCGCTCGCTCAACCGCTCGCTCCACCGCTGAGCCACGTGGCCGGTTCGCATTGACGGCCAACGACGCGACCCTCCCCCCCCCATGCACCTGGCGGCAGACACTTGTGGTTGTTCCACGCGGCGGTGACGTGGGTGTGAAGTCCGCTCCAGAGGGCGGCGCGGGACGGGCAGCACACGGGCGAGTTGGTGTACGCCGTGGCGAAGGCCGCCCCGGCCGCCGCCAGGCGCTCAATCCACGGCAGAGGCACGGGCGGCCGCGGCGCCGTCACGAGCCGCCCGTCCATAGAGTCGCAGACGACGAGCACGATGTTGGGCCGAGCTGGGGTGGAGGGAGACGAGGAGGAGGAGTTGGATGGAGACGAAGACGATGATGGTGCCGGACGAGACGCCAGCACCAGCGTGAGCGCGAGTGTGGCAACAGCACCGGCCGCTGTGAACATCGCTGGGCTGCACGGCTGCAATCGAGAGAGGATTGGTGGGCCGCGTCGAGTGACCGGGTGAGGTTTCCACCGATGGATGATCCTCACGCCAGGTGTTTCAACAAGCTAGGGAGGAGGTCGCTGATTTTCGGATCAACTCCAATGCCTAGAATAGAAGCAAAGTTGTTAAATGGATGTCACCACTTAAAGTAATGCATTGAGTAGTTTAACCACTTATTGGGTGATGCAGCTGTTGCGTTGGCAGCGATACACAAGCACAAACTCTCCTATGCGTAACCACGAATGATTCCGGAAGGTCACTGGGATCAGAAATAATGGTAACATTCAGAGACCGACCCAACACGTTATGGGAAAGAGCTACCTTGTAGAGGATATTTTGGCCTACTCTTCCTCGCTGGGCCAGACATCTTATCTGGAAAGACACACTTTACTCCACCAAACACGCACGAGACACCTGCAGATCGACTCACTGTGGTGTGCCCATTTATATACTGCCTGGTAAGGACAAGAGGCGGGAAGAGGGAAGAAACAAACTTTACCCTCGTTATAACTGCGGCGCCAAAAGATCGAATGGGCAAATGCTAAAACCGTTCCAGCACGCACAGCTCTGCGTTGATGCAAAGATGCACGTGCGGTGCGTGCTCATTTACGGAAAACCCCGTAGCCTGAACGGACTATTGGGGCAAGTGGACACACAACACACGGTCACACTCTCACGAATGCGTTGCGTGCATTCAATAGCCGTCGATGGCCACTGGGCGTCAGTGACGTCACCACGACGCTCGTGCCAGGAGTGGTGCACCTTGAGGCGTTGTTTGCATGCACAGGTATGTGCACAAAGACAAAACATCCCCCCGTGTAGCCTTCAGAGACCGTTGGGGCAAGTGCCGTTAGCGAGCACCTATAAAGGCCGGCACGGCGCACGAGGGGATGGGTGGCCAGCACCACGCCCGACCGCCTTTGTCTCCCCAGTGGCGATGTTTACACACCGCACCAGGTACTCATTTGAGGCTGAGTCGACCTAGGGGGAGCCCCAGGTCCAGTTCAGAAAATCGTCACCGGTGTTGGCCGAGAACGGGAATCGAACTAACCGCTACACGACCGCTCCCCACACACAAAGACAAAGGTCCCCCGTGTAGCCTTAACAGACTGTAGGGGCAAGTGCTGTTAGCGAGCGCCTATGAAGGCCGGAACGGTACACGAGGGGGTGGGTGGCCAACAACACGCCCGGCCGCCTTTGTCTCCCCAAAGCACAGTGTGAACAGAGACAGAGGCGTGCTGGGAATGACGTTCCATTAGCGAGCACCTTTGAACGCCAAGACTGCACACGACAGGGTGCTGGCGTGTGGGCCAGGATCACGCCCGGCCGCCTTTGTCTTCCCAGTGCCGATGAGTTGACCACGAAGCGAACGACCAGCACATGCACATATTTGGACAGGCACGTAACCACAAATATGTGGTTTAAAAAACACGTACAGTATGGTACAGATACATAATTAAGAACTTTTATACAAACGAATACTGTATGTGTTTTTTAAACCACAAATATGTGGTTTAAAAAACACATACAGTATGGTACAGATAAATAATTAAGAACTTTTATACAAACGTATGAACACGCGCACATCCAGACGTTCGGGAACGACAGCTTGCCAAAGCGCGTGTGCCAGGCTAGGTGCACAATTCTGCAAGGCTCGTTGGCATGAGCATTAAGAGTGATACAAAGACAAAGATCCCCCGTCTAGCCTTTACAGACTATAGGGGCAAGTGCTGTTAGCGACCACCTATGAAGGCCGGCACGGCACACGAGGTGGTGGGTGGTCAGCCCCACGCCCGGACGCCTTTGTCTCCCCATTGGCGATGTTTACACATTTTGAGGCCGAGTAAACCTAGGGGAGGCCCAGCACCGGTTCAGATATCGTCACTGATGTCGGTGGCCGTGAGCGGGAATCGAACTCGGGGACACGCCAGGTTCGTAGCGCTACATTACCGCTCCCCACAACACGTAAATTAATGTGTGGGTTGTGTAAATGTATGTGTGTGTAAGTAAATGTGTGTGTGTAAGTAAATGTGTGTGAATGTGTGTAAGTAAATGTGTGTGCGGGCGTGGTTGCTGGCCACCCACCCTCTCGTGTGCCGTGCCGGCCTTCGACAGCACTTGCCCCAACAGCCTGTTAAAGTTACACGGGGGCTATGTGTCTTTGTGTGTGTGTGTAGTGTGTACACGTGTTTAAAGTTTAGAGAGATGTAAGAGAGAGTGCACGCGTATCTCGCGCTCTCACCGCGAACAGAGTGCAGCTTTCTTCTCGAGATCAAATCTCCCTCCCTCCCTCTTCCTCCCCCCGCTCTCGCTCTCAGATACGCAGAGATTCACACACACGGGCTGGTGCGTCACAACTACACACAGACACACACACACAAAGCCTGAACAGACTGATGGGGCAAGTGCTGTGAGCGAGCAGCGCCGATGAAGGTCGGCACTGTGGCACACGAGCTGATGGCTGGCCAGCGCCAAGCCCGGTCGCCTTCGTCTCTCCTTGTGGCGATGTTTACACAACGCACCGGGTACTCATTTGAGGCTGAGTCGACCTAGGGGAGGCCCAGGACCGGTTCAGATAATCGAACTCGGGTCGCCGTGTTCACAGCGCAGCGTAGCGCTAACCGCTACACCACCGCTCCCCACCACGACACAGACACACCCACGCACACACAAAGATACAAAGATCCCCCGTGTAGCCTTAATAGACTGTTGGGGCAAGTGCTGTTAGCGAGCACCTATGAAGGCCGGGACTGTGGCACACGCCTTTGTCTCCCCAGTGTTTTTACACACCGCACCAGGTACTACTCATTTGAGGCTGAGTTGACCGAGGAGAGACCCACAACAACAACGCCATTCGCCGCTAAGTGGCTGTGACGTCACCACGGCGCTCGTGCCAGGCTATGTGCACGTTAAGGCCACGTGAAGTGCCGAATGCCCGCTGGCAGGAGGGCACGGGGCAGATCCAAGTTGCATGGGTTTTACGGACTGAGATAACTGGCCTGTGGCGGCTACTGTGCCAACTTCCTGCGTTTTATCCGCCCGGCGTTGTTGTGAGCGTCGCTCCTCTGCCCTCCGTTGTTACTGGAGGGCGACTGCCTCCAACTGCCCGGTAGCAGCAGCAGCGTCCTTCACGAGCCTCCTCCTCCACAGAGGCAGATCTTGACACCGCAACGGCGAGTCAACTCAGCTTCACATCCATCTGTACCGCATCAGCTCCATCTCTTATCTAACCCGTGTCGTTCAACCCCCTCCCCTATACGGCCAAACAGAAGCTGCTTGGACACGCGGTGGCTGGGCATGCAGGCTACGTGACCCAAGCCAACGCAAGCCTCGTGTGCTGGAGGAGACTCACCAATGATGGGGTACTGTGTCCAGATATTTCAAGTATCTAGGAGCCTCTCACACACAGAGACACACAACGGACACGCATACAGGGTGGTGCCTCCCATACACACACAGACACGCACATGGTGGAAATGAATAAACAAGACTTGGCCTGTTCCACGTTTATTTAAATGGAAAATGTCAAATGCCACCGAGAGGGGGAGAGAGAGAGCGAGACGTGGGGATGCGCACATACGCAACAAAGTAAAAGTTGCCCCCCATCCCCATATAGCCCATATAGACTTTTCGGGCAAGTGCTATTAGCGAGCACCCTATGAAGGCCGCGACAGCACACGATGGGGTGGGTCGCTAGCCCCACGCCCGGCCGCCTTTGTCTCCCGAGTGGCGATGTTTATGCATCGTACCAGATACTTATGTGAGGCTGAATCGACCTAGGGGCAGCCCAGGACCGGTTTAGATATTGGCTGTAACTGGGAGTCTTAGCGGAGTGCGTTAACCGCTGCGCCACCGCTCCCCCATACTTAGCACACAACAATGACACACACACACATGAGCACACACAATGACACACACGCACACATGAGCACACACAATGACACACACACACACACATGAGCACACACAATGACACACACACAACGAAAACACACAACAATAAGCTCGTACTTATAAAAGGCCACACAAATTAGACGCTGTGTGTGGCTCTTTGACTTGCTGAAGGGATTTGTAAAAAAAAAAAGCAATCCAGAAATCCGAAATGTTTTTCAGTCGGGAATGCGATGGGCCAGGGTGGAGTGGTAGCGCAGTGGTTAGCGAACTCCACTTTTGAACCCGGCGATAATGAGTTCGATTGCCGGCCACGGCTAACATGAGTGGCTAACATGTGACGACCTTCAACCTGCATTGACCAGCGTATGGTCAAACACCACCCACGACGACCGACGCTGTGTGGTGAGGCCTTTATCCAGCAGTGGTTTGATTACTCGGCACTATCACTGGGTGAGTGTAACGCGAAAATATGCCGTCGCCAATCTTTCAAAAAATAAACACGTACCACACACATATACCATACACACACAAACGTACACAGAAACACAGTAACACACATACAAAGATCCCCCTTATAGCCTGATCAGACTGTTGGGGGCAAGTGCTGTTAGCGAGCACCTATGAAGGCCGGAACGGAACACGAGACGGGGTGAGTGGCTAGCAACCACGCCCGGCCGCCTTTGTCTCCCTAGTGGCGATTTTCTCGCATCGCACCAGGTACTCACTTGAGGCTGATGATCACAGCAATGAAAATGAATATAAATATGCTCATTGACGATTGTGAGCTAATCCTCGTTCATATTTTGTAAGTTAAAATGTGATTATTATTTTGTTTAAATCACGGCTGCGACAACCTCCAATCTAAAATTGATGACGACGAGGGACGGACAGAAATCACGAACACGCGCGCGCGCTTTGCGGCTGATGGAAGGGGGTGGGGAGATAAACAGAAATCGATTGCGTAAAACAGCTCCGCACACCCTGCAGAGTTGGACCCCTGCCAAAGGGTCGGTTTCACCACCTCGGCTTTTTTGGCCGCTGAGTTAGGACTCCAATAATGTGTGACTGTTCGTCGAGGAGGCAAAGAGGGGGGTTGTCTGTGGGAGGTAGTTGGGGCTGGCGGCAGCGGGAGCTTACTGGTGGTGGCTACTGAGATGACCAAGGCTGATTTATATAATTGGGGGGGGGGGGGTGGTCAGTGAGGGCCGGGAGCAGTGAGGGCTACGGCTGCTCACTAAGATGACCGACGGTGATTCATTAGGCTGGTGGGCATTTTCTGTTTGTTCGTAGCGGTTTTCTGCTCGAACACGTGTTTTTGGGGGGTTGCTTGTATTTTCTTAATCTTCTCTTTCTCTCGCTCTGCTCAACACTTTAACGGTTGTCCGTGTCTGTATACTTGGGGGTGGGGGTGGTAGGAGGAGGTGGGGAGGGGGGGTCAGGTAAGGATTTCAACGTTAGAAGGTGTTCATTATGTGTCCCGTAATTGGTGGCGGTCAAGAGCGGAGTGCGCGCAACGTGAGCCGCCCGCGTGATTAGCCGTGACGCGCGCGGCAGTGTGGCAATGTGTGCAACGATGTTTACGTTGGCCGCAGAGCCCTCCTCGTCTCTTGATATTTTACGAAACGCCGCTCGACTCGAGGCTGGCTTGGAATTTGGGAGAATTATATTATCGGTCGTAAGGCGCCACTACTCCAAGCGCGAGAGGCCCAAACTCTACGCTTGTCCACAGTGAACATGAATTATTATTATTATTATTGTCATAGGCGCTACATTGCTGTAGTTTTGCGAACACGTGTGTACTTATTCAGAGGACAGGATAAGGCGAGATGGATCTGGCCTGGTCGAAACAATAAAAAAACAGCGTTCCGGACTATTCCGGCTGAAGTTAATAATTTATATGTATGCGGGCGGTAGGTTGTTTGACCATACTTCACCACGCTGGTCAGTGTGGATTTGGTGAAGGGAGCACAGTTTGTCTGACCTCACACTGCGTACTGGTATGGGATTTATTATCCAAGTAGAGCTTAGCTTCTCAGGCCATCATACAGCAGTGGATCGATCATGGCCAATGATCTAAAATTTTATGGGGGGGGGGGGGGGTCAATACATTCGCCTTCTTCGTGATTCGATCCCAGAATGTTTTTTTTTCTTTCAAATAGTTGGTGAATGTAGCCGCCTCTCGCAGCTGGGGAAGATCACGTGGCATCCATTATAAATACAAAATATGTATACAGATGTAGTGACATTGAATGAGTCACTGTAGCACGTGGCGCTGGGAGATTTGTGGACAATGGAATTAGGGGCAGCAGCCCGTTCTACCAGTTGGACCCGTGTGCCAAGCCCGGAGCCTTCTGGGGGATCCAGAAGGGGGCGTGGCCGAGGTCGGAGCCTGGCCACGCTGCAGGGGGGAATAAAAGGCGAGCTCCGACTCACAGTCGGGGCTGCTGCCATCGGAAATGGAACTCGTCGTGTTGCTGTCGTCGTGGTCTTCGCCTCTTCAAGCTGTGGGTCTGGCAGCATGTTGGCTGTCCCGACCCCGTATGGAGTTATCCCCTATGGCTGTGAGAGCCGAAATAAACACGAGGGATAACGCCTCCTACTAGTGTCTTTGAATGAGTACACTACACATGTGTAGCGTCCTCCTCAGTGTGCGAGTGTGTGTGGTGCACACACTCAGTCGGAGACAAGGTAGTTGCAGGAGGCACCGTCTCTCTCATTATTCCGTTACTCCGGCCTACTCTCCCATGACCACACTGCCGTACAGCCCGGCCTAGACACGACACTGACCGCGTTGCACCGACGGCATCGACCGAGACGGCCAACAACTGTCCGGCCGCGCAATCATCGGGTGAATGCGGCAGCGACGAAGGCAGCGACGGCAACGGCGAAGACGAGACGAGTCCACTCCCAGAACCGGCAGCCCGGAGCTCTCGGGCTCTCCGCTGCTTTTATTCTACTCGGCGCGGCCTGGCTCCGCCCTGGCCGCGCCTCCCTTCTCGGACCCACTAGCGGGTTCCAGGGGGCTTCCCGTTGAGGTCTTCCGTGACCCTTGCCCCAGTTCCTCCGCCCTGCCGGCACACACACACCGTGTATATGCTCGGCGGTGTGTGCGCTAACTGTCCACCGCAGTTGCCGCTGCTGGACAGCAGTCGGCGCTGTGTCACTGCACATGTACCACTACGTGCACTTGTTTGATCTCCATAGGTTATTAACGCTCATGTTTGGATCTCGCTCCGAGGTCCCACGAGGGCCCTCCATAGTAGCGGCACTGTTGTTGTTGTTATTGTTGTTGTCAGGTCGCACGGGTGGCTTGCTCAGGGGTAGAGCGAGCGGCTCGCAATCAAAAGGTTGAGATTTCAAATCTTGGTTGGAGGGTTGACTCAGCCCATCATTCTTCCGAGGGGGTGGGGTCGATACAATTACGAAATAGGTACCACTTTGTGGGGAAGTTAACAGTGGTTGGTTGCCCTATGGGCATACTGGTCCCCGTCATAGTAACGTGGAATCGGCACTAGTTCAGGGCTATAAACATGAGATGAGCACCACATCGACTCTCATGTGAGCAGGAAATCACCTGTGGATATGAACACCGGACGGCTCGCCCGCTCATGGGCTTGATGGCTCGGCTCGTAGTGGCCTACGGGCGTTTTTTTTAATTCGTAGGGGTCAAGAGGTTTGTAATCAGTCATTATGGTCATTATCATCACCACGATCATCGTTATCATTATCATCATCACAACAATCATCAGGGCAGTGATGCTTGTTCACAGTTCGATGCCATCGGCCGCACTTATCAATACTGCTTGTAATAATCAGCAATACTACACGCCGTCTGCTTCACATTGGACGTTAAAGATCCCTTGACGTCATTCGTAAAAGTAGGCCATTTGTGTGCCAGGGTCCAAATTTTCCAAATTCGAAAATGACACCGCAAATTACTCCATTGGGTATTATACACAAAGACAAAGACCCCCCGTGTAGCCTTAACAGACTCTTGTGGCAAGTGCTGTTAGCGAGCAGCACCTATGAAGGCTAGCACGGCACACGAGGGGGCAGATGGCCGACACCACGCTCGGCCGCCTTTGTCTCCCCAGTTGTGATGTTTTTACACACCGCACCAGGTACTCATTTTAGGCTGAGTCGACCTAGGGAAGGCCGAAGACCTGCTCAGATAATCGTCACTGTTGTTGGCCGTAAGCGGGAATCGAACTCGGGTCGCCGGGTTCGTAGCGCAGCGAGCTAACCGCTACACCACCGCTCCCCATGCACTCACGCAGCAGCAGCAGCAGCAATCATCGCCCCCCTACTGGCAGATTAATGCCCCAGGTCACTTCTTGCAAATGGGACTCACCCTGATCTCTTGAGTTCTCGCAACCTGCTTTAAAAAAATAACTGGAGCTTGATCATTTTTTTACCACTGTTTTCACCATCGTCACCACCACCACCAGCCTGAACAGTCATCACGATCGTCTTTACCACCACCACCACTACAATTATCATGTTAAGCACCATCGTGTATTCATCATCATCATCATGAATTACGAATCGAGGGTCAACAAGTGGTGAAGCCACTGAAAATCAACATTGCTGCGTTTAATTATATACGGGCGACCTGGGCCTCGTCATAGGAACGTGCCGTTTCCACGAGCTGACTCGGGACCGAGAGTTAACACGAGAACCGCGTGGCTCGTGCAAGGGCGCAACTAATCGTGTACACGTCACACGCACTAAAACAACCTAAATCACACACATAAGCAATTCTGCAAAGATCAAGTTACAAAGACATTCATAACAAGGACACATTCCAGTGCGTATAACCTTTATATCGGGACAAGTGCTCTTCGTAAGCGAGCACCTATTAAGGCTATAATACTACGCCTGGCCGCCTTTTTATATAGAGTGCTGATGTTTATATACACAACAGCAACTCGTTGAAGGATCAATCGACCTAAGTCCAATGCGATGAAGCTGTGGTATGTCCAGGACCCGTTCTGATATCACCCGCCACTAATTGTTGGCCGTGGCCGGGAATTGAATTCGTAGCGCAGTGCGCTAACCACTGCGTCTCCGCTCCACCCCACACGCAAAGACAAAGATCCCCCGTATAGTCTTAACAGACTGTTGGGGGCAAGTGTTGTTAGCGAGCAGCGAAGGCTGCCACGGCACACGAGGGGATGGGTGGCCAGCACCACGCCCGGCCGCCTTTGTCTCCCTAGTGGCGATGTTTACACACCACGTACTCATTTGAGGTTGAGTCGACCTAGGGGAGGCCCAAGACAGGCTCAGATAATCGTCACTGCAGTTGGCCGTGATCGGGAATCGAACTCGGGTCACCGGATTCGTAGCGCAGTGCACTAACCGCTGCACTACCGCTCCCCACTCACGCATACTCACACACACGTACACACGCATACTCACACACACACGTACACACACGCATACTCACACACACACGTACACACGCATACGCACACACACGTACACACTCAAGCATACTCACACACACGTACACACACGTACACACGCATACTCACACACACACGTGCACACTCACGTACACACACACGCATACTCACACACACGTACACACACACGTACACACTCAAGCATAACCACACACACGTACACACACGTACACACGCATACTCACACACACGTGCACACTCACGTACGCACACACGCATACTCACACACACGTGCACACTCACGTACACACGTACACACTCAAGCATACTCACACACACGTACACACACGTACACACGCACGCATACTCACACACACGTACACACATACTCACACATACGTACACACACGCATACTCACACACACACACGTACACACTCACACCCGCATACAGCAGCAGTGCGTGATGGGGGTGGCTCCGCTTGGTGCTGCATGCGGCAGCTGCGCGGCGCGTCACTGCACCAACCTCAACCTCCACCGCCTCCCTCGCCTCCTCTGCTGGGGGTGAATGCGGTCAGCGGTGGAGGAGGAGGGGGTGCGTGGACCGAGGAGGGGGGGAGGTGGTGGTGAGTTTGCAAGGAAAGTGCAGGGAGAGTGAAAAAGAGCGAGGGTGGGGTGTGCGGGAGATGTGGTGGGGAGAGAGAAGCACGCAGCAGAAATGCAGACAATTTCGGGGGAGGGGAGGGGGAGATGCAGGGATGGGGTGAGGTGGGAGATGCAGGGCGGCAAGGGGGAGATTGAGCAGGGAGGCCTGGGAGTCAGGCAGAAAGAGAATGAACCATGGAACGGGCAGGGGATGAGATGCAGGGAGGTTGCGTGGTCATGACAAATTGGGGGTAGTTGCACGACGTCTCGCAGGAGGCGAGAAATAGGCAAAGATTGAGCAGGGAGGCGTGCAGGGAAGTTGGGAATTGGAGATGGGAATATTAAGCGGGGGCAGGGAGTGCGAGCGATGGAAAAAGAGACGCGTTGAATATCTGGCAAGGCGACATGCGGGGAGGCAGAAATACGCACGAGTGTTTTGGTCAGTGAGAGCCCTGCTAAGGCTGATATGGTGAGATAGGAAGGGATTTTGATAAAGATTAAAGAGGGTGAGATATAGGGATGTAGCGATTTATAGATGGAAAGCGAGATCTAAAGGTAGCCAAATATACAAGTACGGAGGTTGGGCAGGGAGGCAGGGAATCACGTGGAAAGAAAACGAACCAAAGATCAGGCAGGGTGAGACGCAGGGAGATTGAGAGATCCAGAGCCAGGCCAAGCAGGGTAGGGCCAAGGGAGGGAGGGCGGGGGGGGAGATAGTGGGAGACTTGGCACAGGGAGGGATGGAGAGATGTAGGGAGAGATGGAGGGAGGAGGAGGAGGGAGGGGGGAGGAGGAGAGGGGGAGGAGGAGGTTCGAGCCCAGGATATAGACGCTCAACTCGAGGCCGCTGCAGCAGAAAGAGGAACCTCGCGTTGGCACCATGGAGACCTGCACAGTCATGGAGAACCCGGTGAGACTCCGAACCCGGGCGCACGCACTCACCCGCCAGACAAACCCCACTCTTCATCACCAGCTACCACCACGCATCGCCATAGCACGGCGCAAGGAGGCGAGCGCTTTCGCCACCAATATTATTCATAATTCCGGCAAATCGCCTGATGAAGCTGGTTGTCATCACCAGAGAAACGTCGTACTCGAATGGTAAATGTAGTGGGTTTACTCTGCAACACACCGGTGTGCTGAAGTAGTCACTATTCGGCACGTTTTGTTTACGTGGCGGACCTTGCTAATTGGCTGTGTCGGGTGGTGGTGGGGTTAACGACACATTTATATTTACGCGATCTAACCCAATTTAACTCTTATTATGAGACAAGCGCTGTTCGCCATCAGCTACTAAGGGCCGCACGACAATGCAACTGCAGGGTTAGTGTGTCTAGGCATGACGGCCGACCGCCTTTGTATCCCCCAGTGCTGATGTTTAGACACTGCCGCCAGGCACCGTGCTCACTTACAATGCTGGGTGGACTTAGGAGAGATCGAGGTGGAGGACTGGGTCGGAAATCGAATCCACACACACGCATAGAGCTCCTCCGATTAGCACGGTTGGCTACGTACGGTGCGAAAGAAGTTCAACATTCATACACAGACGCTTGCTAGTACAAGACTTGTCGGCTTTAATAGGTGCTCGCAAACAGCGCTTTCCTCTGCGGTCTATGAAGTGCAAGACACACACGAAGATAAATGCATACTCACATTTCTATTCTATACAGTATTCAACTGCTGTTGCAATATCGATTGTACATTTTCATGCATACAGAACGTATTTTAAACACGAAATTAGATGTAAGATTTTGATTTAAAGCTTTCGTGACTGCAGGGATTCATATTCTTGGTTCTTTCTACGTGACTTTACCGAAAGAACCAAGAATATATGTAAGATGTTTATTATTTTGTAAGTTAGACCTCTTGGGTCAATTATATAATTCGTACAGAGCATCTGCGTATTAGCTATTAACAATAACTGTACGTGTGTATAATAATATTGACATGAAACATAAAAACAAATATAACGTATTTTCTGGATTGCGTGACGCTCTAATTCCCCTTGTATTTTAAAGCAAAAGTCGTGCGGCATCTTCCAATCCGGTAGCTGTGTGTGAGAGCGATGTCATTTGTGTAACTTTATTGACACTTGGCACGGGTAATTACGAACGACATCGTGTTTCAGCACAAATGTTAACACTGAAATAAGATTTCCACAATTTTTTGTTCATATATAAATCAGGTTTCACTTGAGAATGGCTCTCATCTGGCTAACATACATCAGTGACAATAGTGATTATGGGGGGGGGGGGGCTTAATGGTAGCTGGAGCTATCCATGGCCGAGTTCTAGAAAATATTTTCCGTCTCCCCTCCCGCCAACGCTGTCGGAGAGGGGAGGTGGCGACGTTCCGGATCGAGCCCAGATCGTGATGATTGCAAAACCTCAGACGTTGCTGAAGTGAATTCTAGCCACTTTCGGTCCTTAAGCTGTGATCGGTGAGGGAAATTCCATGTTCTTATGGCGGGATCAAGTATTTCCTTTACCTTATTCTCTGCCACCCCCCCCCCTCCTGTATTTTAAAGCAAAAGTTGAATGTGCGTCTTATAATCAAACCGCTTGTGTGATATCACATTTGTATCACTTTCATGACAACTTACACACGTTTGGGCTAAAGGGGATGCTTTCCGGTGCATCCTATAAATCCCGTGGATACGGTCATCGTGAAGCACAGCGAGGTGCGCCGATGCCGTTGTGGGAACGAGCCGAGGATCTGCCGCTCACCCCCACACTCCTCACCCATCATCTCGCCTCACCTATCCCACGCCGCCTCACCTGTCACCCCCCCCACCCCTTCTTCCACCTCCCCCCCCCCACCCCCCCGCCGCCAGATCCTGCCCGTGTCGCTCCCGATTCGTCTTTACCCGGGCTACGTGATCAGCGTGGAGGGCCGCGTCCCGGAGGACTCGGAACGGTTCGTATCGTTCGCGACTAATTCATCGATTAATCGATTGATCGGCTGTCGTCTTTGTATTGTTTGATCGCGATTGTCTTCGGTAAACGTCAACCGTCAGCTGTCGGCGGCGACCTTTCAGCGGAATCGTTCGTTTTGCCGCAACGGATCGATGAGTGGCCGTGCAATCTACGCTGTCATCCTCCCCTGCTCGCCTTGTCCAAAGCGGTGACGTCACGCGTCACAATCCCACACCCAACGCCCTCATCGGGAATGCGCACGGGGCATGATGCGGTGCAGAATCCCATTCGATATATATGTTCTGGAATCTCAGACTCGTGCACGATCCGATCTTGGACCGATCGCGTCTAATCCATCCTGTCCTGATTCTCAGACGCGCACGCCAATCCCATGCACTCTGGTGCGAAGGGATCCGATTCCGATCCGATATGATCCCATCTGGTTCTCAGACTCGTAAATACATGTATTCAATTTTATCTGATACAAATCCAATCACAGGTAATTGGATCTCATCGGATTCTTAGATATGTACACGCTCTGATTAATTCCAATGTGATATTATTTCATCCCTTCTAATTATCAGAAATGTACGCCATGCAATTTAATCAGATCATTAAGCTCCTGCAACAATTTTATCCGTCCATTGTGATCTAATCTCATCCAAATCATATCCCATTTCGATCCCCAGGCTCGTGCACGATCCGATACAAATCGGACCTGTTACAGATTCCATGAGATCGGGCCGGGTCCCATCTCAAACTTGCGATCGTGTCTTTTTTTCCTTTCAATGCAAGTCCAGGCCACTCCTCGTGTTCCACACAAACCGCGCAGGTGCGAATGAATTCACCCGCGCGTGACTTCTCGCACGGACCCATTAGCTTCGACTTGTTAATTAAAGACGCCGGGAGACAACTGGGCCAGGGTCAGCGACGCGGTCCTGGGTCACATGGCACCCCCGCGTGATTCGCGGGGCGTGGCGCGAGGCACGTTACGGCGAACCCCAAACCACCCGCGCCGATCCAGCGCTTCATTAGATGACAGGGTTGGTGGATCACGGAAAGAGTTGCGAAACTCCCCCCCCTTTGACTAGGCCTGGCTGGCCACGGGGGTGAACGAGGCGACATGGCAAGTAGTGGGATCGTGAACCCGTTCTCTGTAGGCGACCTCTTTGTGAGTGCCCTCTCCTCGTATGTAGAGTAATGCGTGGTGGGGTTTTCTCCGGGTACTTTGACTTAACTCCTAAAATGAAAAAAATAATAGTAATAATTGTGATAGATTGTTGTTATTATTTCAAATAATTGGCCAACATACCCAGGGTAACAAGACCCTCCTTAAAAGGAGTCTTGAGACTCAAGCGATGCTTTCCTGGATAAATGCCATTCTTAGGACTGCATTACTAATTATAATGTTACATGCGTGAGGCCTTCATCCAGCAGTGGATTGACCGTGGCTAACAATGGCGATGATGACATGCGCGTGCACTGTACATCTTCTGGTCTCCGTCAATTTAAATGCTGGCCGAGGACTTCTGCACGCCTTGCGAATCGAGGTGGTTATTTTGACCATACTTCACCATGCGGCTCAGTGCGGGGTTGGTGAAGGGTGGTGGTGGGGTGGGGGGTTACACTTGGGCATGGGAAGGAACACAGGAGTAGAGTACAATTATTCGTTTTGCCACACTAGCCACTTTTGCCAATAATGTACTGTAACAATACACAGTGCACGTTCGTAATTATTGATTAGCGTAGCGTTGTTGACGCAAGCACGGCGGTTTTACTCTGACCGCAGGATAAAGGATTCACGTTTATTGAGCATCTCACGTTCAGGCCACGTTCAGAACGTTTGGCAGCTTGCCATTCATCTGCAATAATACTCGACGAGCGGATGGAGCGGTGGCGCAGTGGTTAGCGTGCTGCGCTATGAACCCGGCGAAATTTGAGTTCGATTCCCAGCCGTGGCGAGTGATCTCTGTGAACCGGTCCTGTTCTGGGTTTCCTCATCCTACTCCTTCACCAACGCACTCTGCCCAGCGTGGTGAAGTATAGTCAATCAAACCCCTCTCCCCCGTGACCGACACAGTGTGGGGGCGGAGGCCTTCATCCAGCAGTGGATTGGCACACGACTGGACACAGTTTACTCCCCGCGTTGGCAGCGCTGCTCAAAGCGCAATTAACAACACACTGCACACATTTGTCAACGACACTGTGGTCTTAAAAGGCTAAATATACGCGGCATATAATATGCGACGCTTCAAGCAACGGCGCTTTTTAAACCGTGCCACATTTGATCGTTCCACGTCATTTGGTTCGAGTCGAGTGCTTATTCTGTTCCCACTCCGCCCTAGAACAAGGGGAGTGGGCAACCGAAATAGCGAGAAGAGACAATTTTTTTTGTTTCGAATTCGGTAAAAGAAGAAGAAAAAATCCAAACTCGATATTTCAAGATCCGTAATGCGTGCGAATACGGGACGGTGGGTCCTTGGTAAAGTAACGTCACGGAGCGGTCCTTAGAGAGAGCCTGCACGCGGCTCCCGAGTCGCAGGTTGACCGAGCCGTGCCATGGACTAAATCGTGGTGAAGTATAACAAGTATAGTCAAATAACCTTCACGACGCGCACGGCGTAGAGCAAAACTGCACACGAATTACGGCGATGGACGCGCCATCGCTCACCGCCACAAGTGGCAAAAAGATCATCGTCTGCGAGCACTGGTGACTAACAAGGGGCGAAATCGCTCTGACTGTCGCCTCTCTGTCTCACTGCTTGCATCGGTCACAGCAATTGCTCACGGCGTATTTAAAGGGCGAACTCGGGACCGCGATGCATTTCCTCGGGAACTCTTCATGGTCTGTTGCGCAATGCGAAAAAAGGCTGTTATTGTGTGTTATTGTGTACTTGCTGGGGGGGGGGGGGGGTGGAGGTAGGGGAAGGATGGTGACGGTTCGATCCCGTGTGTGTCCCCCCGTGTGTCCCACCCCGAACCCAGTGGCGGATTATCCTAGTAGCACAAGTAGCTACACATGTAGTAGTAGCTACGGGCCCCGCACTTTCAAGGGCCCCGCGCTAAATGCTTTTCAAGCGATCAATTCCGGTTCAGTGATTCTGCACTTGCTCTATTACTATAGTACTATACCGCCTTCAACTTATATGAACGACTGGGTGTTTAAGGTTAGCGATTTGTCGTATTATCTGACTGTATAGCAAACGAAAAAAATACAATTACTTTACTATGCAAGTAAAATAAAATTGTGTTTGAATATTTATGCGGGTTTTTTTAAATGTAGGGCCCATTTTTAACATATGCTACAGGCCACGCACGAGCTTAATCCCACACTGCCCCCCAGGTTCGCTGTGAACCTGTGCGCCGCTGAGGACGTGGCTCTGCACGTGAACCCCCGGTGGGGGCCCGACTCGGACTCCCAGTGCCTCCTGGTGCTGAATTCGCGCGCGGGCGGCGCGTGGGGACGCGAGGAGCGACTCGCGGCAGCCCCCTGGTGCCGCGAGACCGACTTCAAGTTGTCCATCGCCGTGGACGACGAGGGCTACAAGGTGAGCGGTGGAGCCGTGGGGGGTGATGTAGCGCTCCGAACGCAAGCCTGCGGGCATGGATACCGTGCAGGAGGAAAAACAATTTGTCCATGGATTTTGTGGGGAGGGGGGGGGGGCTTGCATGGTTACAGAGTGAGGGGGGTGTATATAGTGGTGATTGTAGCCTAGTGCAGTGTTCCTCACTAATTGTCAGAACGGGGTGGGTGGGTTGGGGGGGGCACTTTCGCCAATAAGACGTCATCAGTGTGAGGACCGCCACGCATCGGAAACCATTGCTGGGTTTGACAGCAGCACGATGACGATGATGGGTTGGTGTTCCCACGTGTTGTGTATTTTCGGGGGCTGCACGTCAGGGGCGGCACTAAAGGCCACCAGGGGCCGCCAGTGGCCCGCGTGCCTTGCAATGAAGACCACGGGCCTAGCGGTTTTCAAGCCATTCAGAGGGGAGGGGGTGGGGTGGGCGGTTGGGTGGACGCAGGCTGCGGCATGTATACCGTGCAGGTGAAGTTTCTCGAGATGATGTTGGGCACTAGGGCCAGTGGTCTTGATTGGCTTGGGGTAGGAGGGGGGGGCGCTTTAACACACTCGTACACTCAAACAAATATAAAGAATATAAAGAATCCCCATATAGCCTTAACATACTTTTGGGCCAAGTGCATTTAGCGAGCACCTATGAAGGCCGGCACGGCACACGAGGTGGTGGGCGGCCAGTACCACGCCCAAGTGCCGATGTTCACACACCGCACCAGGCACTCATTTGAGGCTGAGTCGACCTTAGGACCGATTCAGATAATCTACGGGCGCAGCGCGCTAACCCGCTACACTACCCCCTTCTCATACTCCCTCATACATTCCCTCTCACACACCGCACGTTCTCCCACTCGACACACACACACACGCTCTCTCCCTGTCACCCTCCCGACCTCTCCCACACGCAGGTCCTGCTGTGTGACTCGTCCCCCGTGCTGGAGTTCGCTCACCGCTGCGCGCTCCAGACCGTTGACCGCCTCGAGTTGAAACCCACGGCCCACGTGTCGCTCCTGCGAGTGCTCGCCCCCGCTTGTACGGACGTGAGTATAAACTATGGACATTTTTTTTTTTTACCAGCTAAGGGCCACTTGAGCTATCTACAGAACTCTTTTTTCAGAAGCGACCTGGGCCACAAATGATAGCTCGACCAAGTGGCAGAATGTACAGCAGCCAAATGCTCGAAATGCATGTTGATTCTAAATGTGGAGAGGGGAAAAAAAATCGGAGGACCTGGAAGAAAAATCCACGCAGCCACGGGGAGAACAAGCAAACTCCAAATATACAAGCATCAGCGTCGGGATTGAACCTACGACCTTTTGTATACTTGGCGAGGTAGTCAACATCTCGCCACCGTGGCACCCACCCACCGCACTACTCACTCATCCCTGCCTCTCGGTCTCTCGTTTCGTGGGGGTGCCGGTGTATTTGAAATCGTGGCGGATATCGGAATCCCACGGGACAGCCACTTGACAGTTTCGAAACGCGGCAACTTTTTCGCTTTCCTCTCGGAGGGAGAGAGAGAAATCACTCAAGAGGTGCGAGGAGGAACCACAGGTGGGCTGGGAGGCAACAGCCACGCCGGTGAAGCCGGTGTCCACAATTGGCCAAGCTCTGCGGTCCTGTGTATATGAAGGTGTTTTTGGCCAATTAATGAGTATTTATACGTGGGCCAAAACCGGAAAACCCGGAAAGAACCCGCGCGCGCGCGCGCGCGCGATGGGGCAAGACTCTAACCAATAAAGTGTACATACGAAACAGGTGAGGTCCTCAATTGCCGTACTGCCCTCCGTTGGCGAGCCGGGGTCTGGCACCTCGACGCCCTTGGGAAGGGAGATTCACAGTGCTGGATGACAGGCCACACGGTGTATGTAGCAACCGCCACCCGTGTGGGTTAACGCGCGTCATCCCCGCTTGTCTCCCTGTGTCCCCCGGTGTCTCTCCCTGTCTCCGTGTGTCTCCCGATATTTCCCATTGTCTCCCCGTGTCTCCCTGTGTCTCTTCATCTCTGTATCTTGCTCTATTTGTCTGTCTCTGTGTCTCTCTCCTCGTCTCCGTGCGTCTTCCCGTGTGTCTCACGATGCCAGGAGGAACTCCCTCCGCCAGTGACTCCGGACAGCGGCGATTTATCGGTAAGGGGATTGAACCGAGACTCTAAACATTTTATTACACTTTTCTTGGGTCTTTCGGTAAAGTCACGGAAATAGGTTCAGAAGAAAACAATAAAAAAAATAACAGAAAACTACGACGTTTCGGTCGTCTCCCTTTTCCTGAAGACGACCGCTTGCGTTGCGATCGAAACGTCGTAGTTTTCTGTTATTTTTGATTGTTTTCTTTGAACCTACCTACGTGACTTTACCGAAAGACCCAAGAATATGAATTCCTGCAGTCACGAAAGCTTTAAGTCAAGATTGTATTGCATTGACACAGTTTATCTTGCATTGAACTACATTGCTCTTCATAAACGCACACAAAGACAAAGACCCCCGTATAACCTTTAACAGACTATTGGGGCAAGGGCGCAAGTGATCTTTAGTGAGCACCTATGAAGGTCGGCACGACGCACGCTGGGGCGATGTGGCTAGCACCATGCCGGGCCGCCTTTGTCTCGTCAGTGGCGATGTTTTACACACCGCACCAGGTACTCATTTGAGGCTGAGTCGACCTAGAGGAGGCCCAGGATCGGTACAGATAATCGTCACTGGTGTTGGCCATGAGCGGGAATCGAACTCTGGTCGCCGGGTTTGTAGCGCAGCGCGCTAACCGCTACACTTGCTGCTCCTTCACCCACCCACCCATTCACCTACTCACTCACTCACCCACCCATTCTCCTACTCACTCACTCACCCACCCACCCACCCATTCATTTCCTCACTCACTCACCCACCCACCCATGCACCTACTCACTCACCCACCCACCCATCTATTCACCTCCTCACTCACTCACCCATTCACCTCCTCACTCACTCACCCACCCATTCACCTACTCACTCACTCACCCACCCATTCACCTCCTCACTGACTCACCCATCCATTCACCTACTCACTCACTCACCCACCCATTCACCTCCTCACTGACTCACCCACCCATTCACCTACTCACTCACTCACCCACCCATCCACCTACTCACTCACCCACCCACCCACTCACCGACTCACTCACTCACTCACCCACCCACCCATTCACCTACTCACTCACCCACCCATCCACCCACCCATTCACCCACCCACCCATCCACCTACTCACTCACCCACCCACCCACCCACTCACCCACCCACTCACTCACCCACCCACCCATTCACCCACCCACCCATTCACCCACCCACCCATTCACCCACCCACCCATTCACCCACCCACCCATTCACCTACTCACCCACCCACCCATTCACCTACTCACTCACCCACCCACCCATTCACCCACCCACCCATTCACCTACTCACCCACCCACCCATTCACCTACTCACCCACCCACCCATTCACCCACCCACCCATTCATCTACTCACCCACCCACCCATTCACCCACCCACCCATTCACCTACTCACCCACCCACCCATTCACCCACCCACCCATTCACCCACCCACCCATTCACCTACTCACCCACCCACCCATTCACCTACTCACCCACCCACCCATTCACCCACCCACCCATTCACCTACTCACCCACCCATTCACCCACCCACCCATTCACCTACTCACCCACCCACCCATTCACCTACTCACCCACCCACCCATTCACCCACCCACCCATTCACCTACTCACTCACCCACCCACCCATTCACCCACCCACCCATTCACCCACCCACCCATTCACCCACCCACCCACCCATTCACCTACTCACCCACCCACCCACTCACCACGCTGCAGGTACTTACACTGCTCTTCAGTGCCCCTCCACTTGCACTGCTCCACTGTAAAATTCCATCCATACATCATGATCATCATCGTCTCTTTTGCAATAAATAATAACGATAATAAACCTTGCTTAATTCAGGAAACATGCTCATCCGTATCCGTCACGACTTCGAACAGTGCCGTGTATTTGCCGGCCCCGTGCTCGACAAACTGTTGCATCTCTCCGTTTCGCCCGCAGCTGCAGGATGCCGTGTCGAACTTGACTGTGGCTGACACGCCCGAGGAAGGAGGACCCGAAGCCAAGGAGGAGGAGGGAGCCGATGCCAAGCAGGAGGAGGGAGCCGATGCCAAGCAGGAGGAGGAACCTGCGAAGGAGGAAGAGGCACCCGCGGTAGAGGAGAAGGGATCCGTGCCAGAGGAAGGTGGAGCTGGGGAGGAGGCAGAACAGGAGCCAGTGCCCGAGGAGGAGAAACCCGGACCGGAGGAAGCGGCAGAGGAACAGGGAGCTGGCGAGCAGGGGGGCGAGGGAAGCGGAGCCGCAGAGGGAGAGCTGGGCGAGGAGGCTGGAGGGGAGGTCGCTGCGGATGCGGAGGGAGGGAAGAGCGCGGATGCTGCCGCTGCTGCTGTCGAGTTGGTGGGTCACGTGGAGAGCTGTGGGCCACCGACTCGTTGCAGCTCCGTTTGTCGACGCAACTCGCTCGGCCTCGTGCCTTACATTAAACTGTTAACTATTTTTTTTTATTTCACCGTACCGGGTAAGGCACCGCTGAGCTGTATAGCTTTTTTTTGTTTACAGAAGCGACCTTTATATATGGGTTGTTTAGCGCGTCACTTGGGACTCAACAGGAGCCCGGTACACAGCACCGATCACAGAACAAGAAGAGGGTTGGGGGAGGAGGAGGCAGGGCAGGATTAAGATTCTGAAGGCTCCTGGGCTACAGGTGGCACTGTGAGGCCCCCCAGTAATATTTTCAAAAGGAAAACAAAGTTCAAGAAAAAGAAAACATTACTTTCACAAGGCTAACAACAAATAAAATTCAGCATTCACAAATGAAATCACTCGTTACTTAATCTCCGGAGGCCCCTTAAGGTGGCGGAGGCCCCTGGGCTGCAACCCCTAAAGCCCCCGCGCCTTGATCCGGCCCAGGGAGGAGGGCAAAAATTTCGCGAGCAAAATCCCGAGATCGACGCGGCTGGGCTTGGTGAAGAGGGCTGGCGGATTGGGCTTTAGCAGAGAAGTGAAAGTTCACAATGGGGGAGGGAACGGTAAGGGGGACTATAGCTGACGTCAAAGCGAGACGGGAAAAAGGAGCGGAGGGGGAGGGAACGAGGTGGGTGGGTGGGGGTTGGAGGGGAAAAAAACCACGTGGGCCGCGTTTAACAATCATCGGGCGCGTGCAGCGTGGAACGAGTTATTTTTTGGTATTTGAACGAGCGGAGTAAATTGGTGAACGCGGACAGACGTAGCGGGGTGGGTTGAGGGTGGGTTGGTGGGGGGTGGTGGGGGGTGGTGAGTTGGTGGGGGGTGGGGGGTGGTGGGGGGTGGGTTGGTGGGGGGTGGTGGGTGGTGAGTTGGTGGGGGGTGGTGGTTTGGTGGGGGGTGGTGAGTTGGTGGGGGGTGGTGAGTTGGTGGGGGGTGGTGAGTTGGTGGGGGGTGGTGAGTTGGTGGGGGGTGGTGAGTTGGTGGGGGGTGGTGAGTTGGTGGGGGGTGGTGAGTTGGTGGGGGGTGGTCGCGAACACCCGAGTTTGGGCAAAGGCTGCAGTCGACTCGTTCCGTGTCTGGGGGAGTCTGGTCACTCGTTCCCTTCCTCTCCCCCGCAGAGCGTCCCGCACGACGGCGTCATCGACGGAGGCCTCCACCCGGGATGGAGCCTCACCCTGGAAGGCGCCGTGCCGGCTGAAGCCAACAGGTGCACCGAAGGAGCCCCCGGCGTTCCCACGCATGACCCCCCTCCATTCCCCGCTCGTCTGTAGTGGCCTTTGACTTTTACCGGGGCTTGCAGGGCGGAGCACAGCTTGCGCCTCGCAGCAAGAATACCCTGGGTTCAATTCTTGACTCGGGCGCGCCTCTGCGTGGAGTTTTGACGTTCTACCGTTCTTCTGCAGATTGTGTGAGTGAGTGTATGTATGTATGTAAATATGTTGGACTTCTTTCGCACCGTACGTCGCCAACCATGCTAATCGGAGGTACGGGAGAAGGACGACAAACTAAACACAAAAAGTAGTTGTAAAGAAATAAGTTTTTAATCTAGATTTAAAAGTTGCACAGTTCCAATGGCTTCCAAATATCGGAAACAAGAGAATTGCAGACGGCTGCAGAAAGCGCATCTGAGAGTGCGCGATACAGCGACCGTCATTGTTCTGTGGTGTGTGTATGAGTGCTGTTGTGTGAGGATGCTTGAGTTTGTCTCTTCTCCCCCCTCTTCTGCTTTCCTCTCATAGCTGCAAGGTTTACGGTTTAAATGATATTGGCCAAAGCGTCCATCCCATTGCTGAAAATGTAACCTGCATAGAACTCGACACAGCAACATCGCCCCCTACTGCGAAAACATGGCAGGACCCTCCTGAAAAAAAAGTTGAGACTCAGTGAAGCTTTCCGTGTCTCCGTATCCCCATGTTCCCATGTCCCCGTGTCCCTATGTCTCTGTGTCCCAATGTCTATGTGTCCCCATGTCCCTGTGTCTCTGTGACTCCGTGTCCCGGTGTCTCTCCCCCAGGTTTGCCGTGAACCTCATTCGGGAAGGCGGACAGGACATCGCTCTGCACGTGAACCCGCGGTTCAGCGCCGACGGAGGGGGAGCCCTTGTGCGGAATGCCAAGATTGGGGGTGCGTGGGGGGCCGAGGAGCGAGGGGGGGTCAACCCCTTCACACGTGGGGAGACATTCACGGTGAGCACGATGCCGCAGTCTTATATCACTCCTCTCTCCGGTCTCTCTTGCTCTGTCTGGGGCGCCGCGGTGGCGAGATGTTGTCTCCCTCGCCTGGTATGCAGGAGGTCGTGGGTTCGGTCCCTGACCCTCTGACGCCTGCTGTATATTTGGAGTTTGCGGTGTCTCTCTCCTCGTGATCGCGTGGATTTTTTTCTGGGTTTTCCCCTACACATTTAGAATCATGCATTTAGAGTATTTGGCTGCTCTACATTTCCACGTGATGATAAGCCACTTCGTTGAGCTGTCATTTGTGGCCATGTCGCTTCTGAAAAAGAGCTACGTAGCTCAGCGGGCTTTATCTGGTGAAATAAAAAGTAGTTTATAATTTTTTAATAGTTTTAGTTTAGTCCGAATCTCTGTTTGTCTGTGTCTCTGTCTCTCTATCTTCCCATCATCTCTATCTATCCTGAATCTATGCCTGTGTGACCACCTGCCTGTCTATGTGCCGCTCTGTCTGTCTGTCTACAGCTGGAGGTGAGCTGCGGGGAGTCGAACCTTGCCTTGAAGGTTGGGGGCGAGCCCGTGTGCGACTTCGCGCACCGCGTGGGCGAGCTCGCCAGCGTCACGGCGTTCAGCGTGGAGGGGGATGTGACGCTCACAGCCGTGCGGCAGGGCGACCTCTAGGGCTCCCATCCCGCCCTGCACCTACAATCCCAAAACCTGAATTTCGACCCAAAACCCGAACCGCCAACTCCAACACAATCCAAATGCCTTTCAACGCAACTCCTTTAAACTCTTATCCAGAACCCCGCCACCACTACCCCCTCCCACTCTCTCTTTATTTGGACTTCCAACCAGGGCCTTAATTTCACGTGGGTGTGTCCCGGGTTGGCGACCGAGGAATAATTGATGCACCCAGCACACCACATCCAGTATACATCTTGTTACACCCGTGGGCATGATTGCAAACGAGATGCTGCATATGAAGGGATTATCCGGGTAAAATGTTTTAAGTGACAAGCAGCCGTGGCTGCGAACAACACGTGGCCTTCACTCGTCCCCCAGCGACCCGGAAAACGCCCCGTGAGAAATTAAGCCCTGCCTCCAATCATAGCGAGGGCATTCTGATAATTTCTTGATAAACAGACCCAAAGAGCCTTTTTCCTAAAACCTTGGATCGTCAACCCTAACTAGACCCTTCCTATCCCTTCCTGGGTCTTTAACCCTGATCAACAAATCATCACCGCGCAGCTTTTTGCCTCTGGCCCATAATTCCCGAATGCCCCCTGTGCCCTCCATGAAAGTCCAATGTGAATGTCGGATCCTATCACTGTTCAAGAAGACGATCATCCCTTTAGCGAAGTTTGAGTGCCCCCTGAACCTCCGGTCACTGCGAAACAACTGACTGGTGTTCCACCACCGTGGAGATGGAGCAACGAATTCATCTGTGCAAAATGGATCATTGCACCGTTAGCGTCGCAGGGGACGGTGACGGCTTGGGGGAGGCCTTCATCCAGCAGTAGAGTGAGCATGGCTGAAGATGATGATGAGTTAATGTGGTTGAGGGCCTCCCCAATTTCGTTCTGCATGCACATGTGGGGTTGTTGTGGTTGACCATACTTCACCATGCTGGTAATCGCGGGTTGGTAAAGGTGGGGCACATTGGCGTTGATGCATAGCGCAGGACAACAATTGGATTTGCTGAACTGCCCTCTGCCGCAAACCGCGTGGCCCCGTGGCAGCCTATAGCACCTGTTATGCACGGTGGTGGTCGCCCATTCAAGCGCCGGCACTATCCAGGCTCAGCCATGCTTCGGAGATCTGACGAGATCGGGCGAATTCCGGAGTGACTTGGTCATCAGCTGAGTGGGTGGATGTTGCTGCTGTGCTTGGCAACCACGGTGAGACGAATATGGAGACTTGATTTGTCGACGGTACCGCGAATGACAACAACAGATGCTCTGTATTCACCTGGGAATGCCTCGCCGAGTCTCGAGAGCCGTTGCCATGAGGGTCCTGCCGCATTGGGATCTTTGGCTAATTCCTTTAATGAAAGTTGGGCTTCGTGCGGAAGGAATCCAACCGGAGAAAACCCCATCACAAATACGAGGGCACAACACTCAAAATCTCCACGCAGATTCCGTTTCTGTGCTACCATCACCTGGCCTCCTCACAACCCAAGCTGACAACACTTGGTGTTCTCAGGCAGTCTCTCATCCCCGTACAAACTAGGCTGAGTTTTCCCTGCTTAGCTTCCAAACAAGTAACGAGATCTGGCGCATGCGCGGTTTACTTTGGGCGCATGAAGATTGTCCGTTCAGCCAGCGGAGATTTCATTATTGTTCTGTTTGTAAGACGCTCCGGAAAGTAAGACGCATCCCCGCCATCCTCGTGCCTGGTGTCAATAAACTCGCACAAATCTGGTCACACGCACGAAGACAAAGATCCCCTCGCATAGCCTTTGAAATACTTTTTGACGCAAGTGCTGTTAGCGAGCGCCCGTGAGGGCCGGCAACGAAGGGGTTCGTGCGTCTCTCAATCGGGAGAATGCGGCACACGCGATGGCTTTTCTCCGGGCATTCGTGTTTCCTCCAAAGTTGAACAAAGAAATGAGTCTCTTCAACGATGTGGTTCCTGCGAACGTCCTACAGAGCAGCTGTTACAAAGTGACGGTACGCGCACGTGTTCTCGTGTAAAGGGATGACGTCTCGAATTGTCACATTGAATGGCAATGAGCTGAGATCGCCTTTGGTAATGAGAGAATGGCAGCTTGATTGCTTTAATAAACTCATTACAGTGATCCCCCTCCAAGTGTCCGTGATAATGGATGCTGACACAGCAGCATTGGTGAGCTCGTTCAACGTCACACACACCCACACTGATCACTTAGCACCCAGTGTCACGGGCAAGGGGTGTCGAATGGACAAATATGCATCACCGATTAAGGTACGGATCGTGTGTGTGTGTGTACCTGGTGAGGTGGTCTAAACATCGCCACTAGGGAGACAAAGGCGGCCGGGCGTGGTGCTGGCCACCCACCCCCTCGTGTGCCGTTTCCGGCTGTCATAAGCGCTCGCTAACAGCACTTGCCCCAACAGTCTGTTAAGGCTACACGGGGGATCTGTGTCTTTGTATTTGTCACACGTGTCTGTCTGTCTACAGCTGGAGGTGAGCTGCGGGGAGTCGAACAGAGCGCGTGAGTGTCTGTTGAGAGGAGCGGTGGCGCAGAGGTTAGCGCACTGCGTTCCGAAACCATCGACTCGAATTCGATTCCCATTCACGGCCGATACCGGTGACGATTATCTGAACCGACCCTGTGCCTTCCCCTAGGTTGACTCAGCCTCAAATTAGTAACTGATGCGATGTGCAAACATCGCCAGTGGGGAGACAAAGGCGGCTGGGCGTGGTTCCGGCCACCCACCCCCCTCGTGTTCCGTCCCGGCCTTTGTAGACGCTAAGAGCACTTTCCCCAACAGTCTGTTTAGGCTATACGAGTGGGGGGGGGGGGTGGTATCTTTTGTCCGTGCATGGTAGTGCATTTAGCGAATATTTGAACTGATGCGCTGAGTGAATAACGAGTTTCCGTGGCCGCTGCTTGCTGTTGGCCTGAGCAGAAAAAAAAGATCATCCACGTGGCTTCTCTCACTGCCCCCACCTTATCCCCCCAAAACACGCCGTGACTGCCTTCCGAGTCCGCTGGCATCGCCACCATCGGCGCCTCGTGCCATCGTTACCGCGCGCCCACTCAGCCGCGCTCTAAACACGAAGCCAACACAGACACTCATTGAACTCGCGTCTCCAGGAGATGCCACATCGAGTCCCAAGACTCGTCGATATTATGCACTACAGGACTAGGGAAAGTATAAATATCGGGCAGGTCACCGGCATTGGTTCAAGCAAGCGTGGCTGCTGATGAGCCACTGAATGTCGAAATATGTCCCAAAGTTGGCTCGCATTGCTGCTGCTCAGATGCACTCCCAGAAGGCCGTGCAGTCGATGGGAGGTGTTAACAATTTGTTTTCTCTTTCATCACGTTTATTGTTTTAATGCGGAAGACAGATACGGGGTAAAAGTTAAGATTTTGTATTAATAACATTCTCCAGAACGACGCTGAATATTGAGTTCGTGTTTATTATACGGTACTGTATTCATTTCACGAGTGGATTTTCCACGCCAATTATTAATTACAACCACCAACTGAAGAAGTCGCCTTACAACTGGAAATGGTGCGACATAAATATCCCATGCAGACTTCGCTTAGCGCGACCCCGTAGTACGCTGATTCGATGAACGCTCACATATCCAGGAACGTATTTTGGAGCGTTAAGCGAGGCCTGCCTGTAAGTGGATACTGCCGCTTCCTCCAGCAGAGAGACATTTCCCAACACTCTCTCCGTGGGCCATGGGCTCAGAGAGAAAACAACCATGATTTTACTTGAAAGATGACAACACGTGGATTGTACCAACATCTGTAAATCGCCAACGAAGGGTGAACGATGCCATAACGCTCATCTCACGTGATCCACCTTTAATTAAATCCACGTGCTACTAAACTGGCATCGCGAAAATAGTCGCCACTTCTATTGGTAACTGAAGTTCTGAGCCTCCGACCCCAGGCCTCGCCCGCCCACCGCAGAGAGAGTTGATCCAAGGAGAGCGATGGAGAGCTGTCCCACTCTCCTCTTGAGACCCTGAAAATGAGGCGCTATAACTTGTTTACGCTTACCAGAGAAAATACGTTGAATGAATATTGTACATTTTAAATGCACCCCCCCCCCACACTCTTGGGGAGTTTTTGTTAGCTCCCCCTCTGTTGACACCCCGACTCTCCCATGCTTACGAAATCTACACACCGTCCAACGACTAATCAACCTCGTTACACGCTGCACGGGCCTGGTGATTGCGAAACAATAGGGTCCACGTGGCCTTAGGGAGCACTGATTTTAAGAGCGCGCACGCTTGCATTCCGTGGCGGCATACACACGAACACAAAGACAGAGATCCCCCGTATAGCCTTAGCAGACTGTAGGGGCAAGTGCTGTTAGCGAGCACCTATGAAGGCCGGGACTGTGGCACACGAGGGGCTGGGTGGCCAGCACCACGCCCGACCGCCTTTGTCTCCCCAGTGGCAATGTTTTACACATCGCACCAGGTACACATTTGAGGCTGAGTCGACCTAGGGGAGGCCCAGGATCGGTTCAGATAATCGTCACCGGTGTTAGCCGTTTCGTAGAGCAGCGCGCTAACCGTTGCATCACCGCTCCTCGTGAACACGACATACAAAGATAGAGACAATTTGAGAGGTGGTGGGAGTTGAGGGATGGGAGGGGGGAGGGAGCGGGGTATAAAAGCAGGGAATCTGGTTCAACAGGAGGAAAAGTTGACCACCCCCACCACAACCACCAGCAACCAAGAGCAGCCAACCACGTGTTCAGGAGGAACATTGTTGGATCATGATGGAGGCACTCAGAAGCGTGGTGAACCCGGTGAGATCACCTTCCCCGGTGTCTATTTGTGCACATACACACATACAAACAAGACAAAGACCCCCCGTATAGCCTTGACAGAATTTTGGGGCAAGTGTTATTTGCAAACACAAGACGACCATGCACACATCTCATTACACACCACGTGGACTTGCACACCATGGCGTGCATTTGTTCTAAGTAAGCATTTGTTAAAGCCGTAATGGCACACGATGGTGGTGAACGCCACGCCCAGCAGCCTTTGTCTCTCCAAAAACGGATATGTGTCCACCGCATAGAATGCTCGCTTAAGGCTGAGCCAACTTTCAGGGAAACCCAGGTATATTTCTAGATAACGTGCCACTAAAATTAGCCGTGCTCAGGAATAGAACTTTGATAACCGCAGTTTGTGTATGTGCGTGATTATTTGCACAACTACAAAGATAAAGAATGCCGTTCAATCTTGATTTGAAGCGTTCGTGACTGCAGGTATCCATACTCTGGTTCTTTCGGTAAAGTCACGTGGGTAATAAATAAATCACGACGTTTCGGGTGCAACACAAGCGTCCATCATCAGGTGGGCGTCCATCATCAGGTGGGAAAGCCCACCTGATAATGGACGCTTGTGTTGCGCCCGAAACGTCGTGATTTATTTGATTTTCTACCTACGCGACTTTACCGAAATAGCCCAAGAGTATGGCTTCCTGTAGTCACGAAAGCTTGAAATGAAAAAGAAGCTGGTTGGGTATTCCCGCGAGATCATAATGATGTATTCTGTTTGCCAGGTAAGAGCTGGCGAGGCCAAGGGGAGTGATGAGTTCTCATTTGCAAGTGCGCCTTGGGTGATCAGCCTGCTGCCACTAGGCGGCGATGGTTGCTCGTTAGGTCTAATCTCAATTGAGTACGGGTATCCCTCGATTTACGAACGTTCGCTTTACGAATTTCCGCCGTTAAAAAACAACCTATATTTCACGACGCCATGAAATCATCAAACAAGAAGGTATCCCGGGAGGCTGCATCACGGCATCCCTCTACAGTGCTGAAGTAACACAACCCCCCACACCTCCTTCCAGTCATTCCAACATTCGGATATTTTGGTGAGTTTCCCCCGAAAAGGTTATTTATTGTTATTCAATCCTTTTATTCTTTGGGTCTTTCGGTAAAGTGACGTAGATGGGTTTGAACGAAATTAACAAAATAACTAAACTACGACGTTTCGATCGCAATACAAAGCGGTCGTCATTATTTTTTTGTTCTTTTCTTTGAACCTATCTATGTGACTTTACCGACAGACCCCAAAGAATATTAATTCCTGCAGTCACGAAAGCTTTGTCACGATGTTCGCATTGTGAAATGTGATTTATAGGTGTGAGTGTGTGTGTTCTATTTAGGTTAGGAGTAGAGATGGAATGACTGTCTGAAACCCATCCCTAATTTTCGGTCTTAAGGGGGTAACGCCGTTCTGATTTGCGAAATTTCGTTTATCGAGTGTCTTTTGAAGAACGCATCCCTTTCATAAATCGAGGAATGCCATCACTGTAATTTGCAAATTTGGCAAATTCCGACCCAGACGCCGGCGGCGCATAATGTCCAACTCTTGAGAGTGACGCCGGGAGATGTTGAACGTCCACTTTGAAGCAGACGGTGCTTGGTGTAATAACGGTCGATAAACCCCCATTATTAGCATTATTCGGGGCGGCCGCTGTATTCGAACCGTGAACTTCTTCAACACGAGTGAGAACGGTGCTGTCTGTTAGGCCGCGTCACGGAAATCGCTGCCGAACGAACCCTCAAAATATACCGGAGGAATCCGATGAGCTATAAAGCTCTTTTTCACAGATGTCCAGTTGGAGGCGGGTCGGAAAGTTACAACAAACAATACAAAAACATGATAGAAGTGCAAAGTATAGGAGAGGTAAGCAAATCACTAAACAATTTAAATTAAAATTAAACTTTCTATTTTACCAGGTAAAGCCCACTAGCTTCTTTTTCCAAAGTGATCCAGCCACATGATTGCTGAACGAAGTGGCTTAGGGGCCGTCCATAAATGACGTCACGCACCTAGGGGGGAGGGGGGGGTTTGAGAAATGTGACGTCACATTAAAATGCGCAACTTAATTAAATAGACTTTGTAATAAATGTTTTTTCCTACAACATGAGAGTACAGCGCCACATTAAATACGCACTACAATGCCAATAGTTTAAAGCCATTTGAAGTATTTTTTATATATATTTTTGGGGGGGGCAGAGCTTTGTGACGTCATACTTGAGGGGGGTCTGACTTTGTGACGCCGTGTGACGAAGGGGGGGGGGGTCGAAAATCGCGTGACGTCGTTTATGGACGGCCCCTTATGTGAAAATATATAAAAAGCCAAATAATCTAAACGCATGCTTCTAAATGTGGAGGGGGGGGGGGGGGGGAAACAGAAGACCTGGAGAGAAAAAAATGCACGCGATCACGGGGAGGCACGTGCAAACTCGAAATGTACAGGTGTCAGTGTTGGGATCGATCCCCCCCCCCGACCTCCTGCACAGCAGGCGAGGAAGACAACATCACGCCATCGTGGCCGACCATTGCCGTGTTCGACATTCCTCCGCCATCCACCCGCCACGCTCACCCCGATCTCGCTCCGCGTCCCACACTGTGACTCACCTGTGACTCACCTGTGACGCACCTGTGACTCACCTGTGACTCACCTGTGACGCACCTGTGACTCACCTGTGACTCACCTGTGACGCACCTGTGACGCACCTGTGACTCACCTATCGTCTCGCCCGTGCCCACCCCCCACGTAGACCCTGCCCTACTCTCTACCGGTTCGTCTGCACCCCGGCCACGTGGTCTACATCGAGGGCCGCGTGCCTAAAGACTCGGAAGGGTTCGTCTCATCGCAAATGAAATGATGATCACAATCGAGTGTTCACTACAACTACGAAGGCTACGATATTAGGTGTTAGGCGAGTACTAGTTGCCTGGGTAGTTGGGTGTTAGGCTGGTATGTGTATTTTGAACTTCTTTTACACCGTACAGAGCCAGCCGTGCTAATCGGAGGTGCAGAGTTTCTAGTGGCTGGGTAGTTTGGGTTTGAGCTCGTGATTGTGGCTGGGTAGTTAGCGGTTGGGTTAGTACTAGTGGCTGGCTAGTTTGTGGTGTGGGTTGAGTTTTGGGGGACCACGTGTGTTCTGTTCGCCAGGCTGCCTGCTCCATCCGTCAGTCTTGGTGCTTGCTCTCTGCGCGGGTGGCTCGTCCAATAAAAAACATCTCAAAGTGGAATTTGCACGCGGGTTTTACATCGATTCCGTGATTCCCCTTCCGACAGAAAAGTACACACACCCCGCTCGGGGCAGCGAGCTCAATCTCCCCCTTCCTCTAAACTAAGGAGCACAGCTTTTGGGACATGTCCGCGGAGTTTCTGTACCCCACCCCCTGCCCCCCCCCCCCCCTTCTATATTGCGATTTGTGCTCTGTATCGGGTTCCTGCTGAAATATAATGCGTTGATTGGTGATGTTAACTCTGTCGATGGGATTTTTTTTCGTCCCCCACTATAAAAGTGTTGTCGCATGCTCCAAATGTCCACATTCACCCCGGCGCTTCCCTTCGCGCCGCTTCCTCTCCAGATTCACGGTGAACCTCTGCGGCAGGAACGCCGTCGCGCTGAAAGCGGACCTGCGCTTCGACGCCAAGCCACTCGCCGGCTCCCGGTGCCTCCTCACCCTCAACGCAAAAATAAACGCCACCTGGGGCCAGGAGGAGCAGCGCACAGGGCTGCCCCTGTTCCGCGAGGTCGACTTTCAACTGTCCATTTCCATAAAGGAGGAGGGGTACCAGGTGAGTGAATCGTTATTTTTGTAGAGGTATTTTATTTAGCAGAGTAGAGCATGCCTGATGTGGTGTGTGTTGAACTTCTTTTGCACTGTACGTAGCCAACCATGCTGATTGGAGGTGTGGGGGAAGGATAACAAACTATACACAAAAAAAACTGTTCGAAAGAAATTAGTTTTCAATTTAATTTAAAAGTGCATGGTTCCAGTGGCTTATTCAAATTGGAAGGAAGAGCGTTCCAGACGGCCACAAGCGCATCTGAAAGTGCGCGATGCAGTGGACCGTCTTTGTTAGATGGCTAGCCAAAATCCGCTGCGAGGCTGACCAGAGTTCACGTGATGGTTTATGAGCCTTGACAAGATCAGCAAGGGATGATGATAATGATTGTGGACTAAAGATTCAATATTAATCCGTGAAATTGATGCGTTCTACGCACAAGCTGCCGTGTATAATCGGGGCTTAAATTGACACCCGAATGATTTCCCGGGTCACCGATGAGCTGCAGGAGGTGGGAATGCCGCCACCTACTGAGTTTTTGTTTGAAGTTGAGCCCTGCTGGGCCATGATTGGGACATGGCACCACCCCAGAGCAACCGTACAGTGCACGGACTTAAATATTTCTTGAACTATCGTTTTAACAACAATGAAATATATTTGATTACGTACAATATGTATGCAATTAAGAAGAATTGAAATTATATGTTTTTATTGCTCAAATCTATTATAAAGCATTCCCATAATATCTTGATTCGATTGTTGCTGGTGACCAGGACATTTTACATGCCGCAGCCTCGGCTCTGGCCGCGTGTGCGGGGAGCGGTGGCGCTGTGGTTAAGCGAACTCTGCGATCCGCATAAGTTCCATTCCCGCTCACGGCCAACACCAGGTGACGATTATCTGAACTGGGCCTGGGTCTTCCGTAGGTAGACTCGGCCTTAAATGATGACCTGTTGCAGACTTGGCGGAGACCCAAGGTGGCCGGGCGTGGTGCTGGCCACCCACCCCCTCGTGTGCCGGGTCGGCCTTCGTAGGTGTTACTCACTAACAGCAGTCCTTTTAAGGCTGTGGACGGTGTTTGGGGATGGAATCTGTGTCGTCCTTGCCTTTGCGTTATTGCGTGTGCGACGCACGCCGCCGGCGCGCAGGTGATGTGCAACGACAGCTCGGTAGTGCACTTTGCCCACCGCTTCGAGCTGCACTGGGTGGACCGCCTCGTGTTGAACCCCACCGCCTACATCTTCAAGCTGAGAATCCTCGCGCCCCTCGGCACCAACGTACGTGGCGGCACCGTGGCGTCCACTCGTAGATGCCTCCACCCACAATTGGCAGCGGCGCACAAACCGCTTGTGACTTTAGAAGGAAGTGTGTATTTAATAGGCGGCACCTTGGTCATTAGCCCTTCGTCGTGGCCCCCAATCTTCACATGCTGTGAAGAATTTCCCATTGCCCAAATTGTCGCCTATTACTATACACTTTTTCTTCTCGGGCCAAAGTGTTGTTGACGAATGCGAGTTTCTGTTATGCGGCTGTGTACATCACTTAGAGGGGACCCTGCAGCTGGTCCGTGGGCTGTGCCGGCTTGCGGCTTTATTTTGCACGTCTGAACAACCACATAAGGTCCCGCCGCTTTGGAAAAGTGTGCAACTTAGCCGTGCTAATCGGGTACGAGAGGGCAATCCATTGATAGGTAGCCAGTGTTAAACGAAGCTACTTTGTGTCCTACCCCCTCGGCTACAGCTGATGTGCACCTCCTAACTCGACTACCCCCCCCCCCCCCAAACATGTCTTGAGTGTCTTAATTTAGCCCTCCCCATCCTGCTTGTAAAATGATGGCTGCCTGCCCATCCCCCACCCCCCTGTTTCACAAAGACCATCAAGTATGGATCCGATATCGTCGGAGGTCTTTTCCCGGGGAAAACCATCGTTATCGACGGCTGCGTGCCCCCGAAGGCGAAAAGGTAGATTTTTAACCAGGCGCCCTGCGGCACGTTGCAGCCCATGCAGACGGAGAGCCCCCACCTCTCCCCCCACCCCCCATCCCACCTTCCGATTTGAGAGTCGCTCGCCCGTCGCCAGCTCTCTCAGCGACTTCTCTCGCCAGGTTCGCGCTCAACCTGCTGCAGTGCAGAACCGGGAACGTCGCGCTGCAGGTGAACCCGCGCTTTGACGACGAGGATGACGGCGAGGTGGTGGTGAGAAACGCGCGCATCAACGGCAGGTGGGGTGAAGAGGAGCGCTTCTGTCGGGTGCCCTTCCCGTTCGCTCAAGGGCAGGCCTTCTTGGTGAGTTGTGCGGCTGTCGAGAGCGCAGGCGGTGTAACTGCACCGGGGGCCCCACAAGCCAAAGTCGGGGGCCCGGGCGTCGGGGTATGAAATTTTGGCAAAGTTTGGAGAGTTGCACAGGGAACGCCCCCAACCCCCCCCCCCCCCTGCCCAATTTACTTAAACTGCACTGTTGTCGCGAGATTAAGAATCCATTTGTAAATTCCGAACAGTCATTCTGACAACAAAAAGGTGAATATTTTTTTCCAGGACTTGTCGCCAGAAAAAAAAAAATCTGCCTACAAAGTCGCCTTCACTCTTTTTTTTTTTAATTGCGCGCTGTTCCCAACCGTATCGCTGCGATTGCTTTTAATTGACACGTCGATGCCTGTGACTTGCCGCGACCTGCGCTGCGTGCTCCAATGCGTGCCGTGCGCTCTCTCTCTGCCTGCAGCTGGAGGTGATCTGCGAGGAGGCCCACTTTGTGGTCAAGGTCAACCACGCCGTGGTGTTCACGTTCACTCATCGCATTAAAGCCCTGGCGAGCATCACATGCTTCTTCGTCTACGGGGACGTATCTGTCCACTAGGGCTCGTGGCGGCAATCCACCCTGGCCTCCCATCCCACCCCGAACCTCCAACCCCACCCTGACCACCCATCCCTCCCCTCGCATCAAACTCCACCCTGGCCTCCCATCAGTCCCCGAACCTCCAACTCCCCTCTGGTCTCTTCATTCCAGTGCAGATTCCGTTCTATGCCACAGGCTCGTGCGAAGTTGGATTTCCGACCTCGTGCTATGAATAGAGCTCTTGGCGTGTATGAATATTTTTTTTTGTGGATGGTATTCGGCGATAAGCCGATTGATTTGAAGATCGCACTCGATTTTCTTTCTCTCGACTTCGTCTCGTCTGCTATGGCTACCACGATGGGCATTGCTGGAACCTCGTGTAGAAATCTTATTTTCTACTGCTACTGTCAACAACAAAGTCGTTCTTGTACGTATCCTACATTTTTCACGATTATTGTTGTTACTGTTAGGCATGACACAAGCATCTCATCGGCAGTTTGTGTCATCTCTGCTGCCACTGGTCATTACTGCATCCACCGCTGCTCGGGTTTCCTGTCCCCCCCCTCCCACCGCTACTGCCCATCGGTCATTCATAATTCCATGTATTGATGTGAACCCGTCCTCCTCGTGTCTCCACTTCAATCAGGAGTCACTGGTGCAGTCTCCCACTCGTTTCTCTGATACCACTGCTGCAACGGTCGCTGCTTATCCAGAGCAAACTTCCACCTCACCCGTTTTTATAGAAATCCTGCCCTGACAGTTGTGCCTCTCGGCAGCCACTTTCGCAGCTGGACAAACCCCGTTGAGCCCTGGCGTCTCTACCCCCTTGCACAGCTTGGCACTTGTAACTCCATTTTGCCCAATTGAGTTTTCCCCGCAATCCCTCGTACAACAAACGTGAAAGTTAATCTCATCCGGCCAACTAATCGCCAAGGACCTTGTGACCTCCGCGCAAATGAAATGCAAGGCAAAATTGTGGAGGGGGGGGGGGGGAGGGGTTTGGGGGAAATGAAAGTGAGCAGAGGTTGGGATTTGCCTCCCTAAAATGTGGCTCGAGTTGTGTGTCTAGCCTGGCGCGCGATCGCAAATAAAACAATATCAATAAGATGTGGAGAGACTGGTGGCGGGAGGGGGGGGGGGTAAAAAACACGGGACGGTAAAGGAATGAATGAGACGAGTCGTGAACCAAATGGTGACCGCCATCCATCGCTGAAAACATCGATTCGCTGTGGAAGTGAATCCTTGAAGCCGGGAAGCTTCTTTTAGTTCGATTTTTGGCCGTCGATACTTCTCGCATGCCGCTTCCTCTGCCGGCGATATTCGATAAGAAGTTGAGTAACCCCTGGTTACCCGCCAAGAGTTATTAGGATTCGGCTCCAAACAGAACTTATCTCGATGGGCCCAGCCGTTGGGCAGGGCTGACCGATGTCCAGCCACGCACCCACAGCTTCACCATTTCCCCGCCATAGGAAACCAAAGTAGCTCAGACGATGTCTGAAAATGAGGCTGGGCAGAGAGGAGGCGGGAAATGTATGGTTATAGCCAGAGAACGTTCCAGTGGGTTGACGAGATCGTTCCTCGCGTCCCGCCTCCAAACCGGTCGAGCTTTTGTGAGAATCTGGAATGTCCCCCTCCCCCGATCTAAAAATGTTCTGACCGCACGATCGAGTCTTGATGCCCCCCCCCCCCCCCCAAAGGGCGCGGCTGGCACGGTGGCCAGGTCCAATGAAAAGTAACGAAAAATAATCCTCACTCGCAACCGTTAGCCGTGATGCTCTATGGGGAGGGGGGGTGGAGTCAAGAATACCCGGTCATCTAATGGGAAAAAAATACAAAAGAACGGGAAAGGGAAGACGGCAAAGAAAGCGATTGGATGAAGAGGAAATGTATTGCTAAAATGGGACCAATTTCAAGAGCCACAATGCGGTTGAGTACGAGGCCGGTGATCCTTAACGTCACGTAGCAGTCAAAGAGCCGCGTGCACGTGGCCGATCCCTGTCGGATCGGGCAATGTTGGTGGTTACTGCAGAGGATGCATTGCAAGGGCAATGTAGAGATTGTGAGACGCCACCCGGGACGAGGCGACATAGACTGAGGTGCCAGATGAGCGGGAAGGAAGGGATGCCGGGATGGACGTTCCCCCAAGGCAGGCAAGAGGACACTACTCAAACTACTCAAGAGGAGCAGCAGGGAGAAAAGCGCAAGAAGGGAGAGGGCGGGGTGGGGGGAGGAGTACCGGACCAAGATGTCAGGGGATGAGAGGGTGATGAGAGGGGAGGGAATACATGGAGAAGAGAGAAGAAAGGAGCTAGCAGAAGCGTGCTGCGTGCGGGAAGAGGGGAGCGATTCGGAATGACGGTGGCCAGACAAGTCACGTGAGTTGGAGGCTTTTTGCGAAACGACAAGAGGGGGCAGACGTTCATCGGGGTATCGCCGTATATGGTTTTTTAAAGGAGTTATCAGTGACTGGGAAAGACACCCATCGGCTCCCCTACATTTAACTAAAATAAACCACGAGCGTTTGCAGCCCGGGTGTGACACTCATAATTCGTATTGGTGCCTGCTCAGTGGTTCAACCACATTCAAGAGCCGAATGGCTTACAGGGCTATACCAAATAAATGAAACTGAAAGCTGAAACTGAAACCACGCCCGTTGTGAATACCCCGAGAAATTAGCCGACCGCTCGAGTTTACGTGTAAGAGTAATGAACTCCCCAAATCACACGTTCATTCATTCGGCCCACAGTGATTCATTCATTGCTACAATCGCCCTTATGTGAGGCTTTTGCAATAATCACTCCTGAAAAAGAACAATTAGTGCAACACATTAGCAATGAGTGTGGCGAATTTTACCAGACTGAGTGCCGAATATGAGGTTCATTGTTTCTGGTGGGCAACCACAACATTAACTCGTACACACGCTAGACAACTTCGACCACTGCAAAAATGTCCCTTCCAGCGGCGACAAGTGGCTGCTTGAACGCGCTAAAAGTAAACGCTATAAGGAACGCTATATATAACTTGCGTTGCGCCCGAAACGTCGTGATTTAATTCATTTTATTTTACACCTACGTGACTTTACCGAAAGTACCAAAGAGTATGGATCCCTGCAGTCACGAAAACTTCAAATCTAGATCGCTATAAGGAAGGCTGAATCTGCCGATGGGACGTTGAAGATCGAGACCGCTCCATAGTGTTGCTTCTGCAGTCAATGCCGCTGAATGTGTGCGCCCTCATAAGGACGTGTGGCTGATGGGATGTCTGCAAAATACTTATATTTGTTTCGATTTAAAGCTTTCGTGACTACAAGGATTCATCTTCTTTGGTTCTTTCGGTAAAGTCACGTAGAATGAGAATAAAATAATAAATTGCTAAAATTAAATAACACAATAATAAAGAAGACTTATATTTGTTTTTTTTACGGTGGATCTCATAAATGTTGCAAAATTCCCTTCCCTGCGGCTGTCGTGGGGTTTGCTATAACCCTGGCTCGCCACGAGAAGGCGGTACAGTAAAAACAAATGTCGACTGTTACATCTGTCTTGGAGAGAGCAGGCGTCGGCCAGCAACGTAACTAGATGAGCCATTTCTTTTCGACGAATTCGGTAACAACAACAAAAACACCCCTCAATAATTCAAGAGCCGCATTGCGTGTGAACGCGAGGCGGTGGTCCTCAATAAACATCGCCACGGTGCAGTCCTTGATGAGACGTCCGCATTGCGGCATCAGAGCCGCAAGGTTTGCCGACCCCCCCCCACCCGCCGCCCCTGGGATCGAGTGTTTCACCCTCGCACGCGTGGGATTTCTCCGGTGCGCTCACCGTTCCCTCCCATATGTAAACGCTCGTCCATTGGCAGATAAGTGTCACGATATATATGTGGAGGACAACAGAGCTCGTGGCGTGGCTGCCGCCTTCCCCTTCGTCTGTGGTTCCAGGCGCCTCCGAGTCGTCCTCCCTCTCTCGCTCTCTTTCACTTCCACAGCGAGCGGACGCCGTGCATCGGCGCGTGACAAGTTTAAACTTTTACCCGCAATCGTTGATCAGCAATCTTTTTTTTTATTTGGCAATCGTTTAACCTCACGATCGGAGGCCCTGCTATTCTAGCTGCTTAGTTGGAGGTGACAGCATCACGTGTTTATATTTCAGTGTTAAGTACAATAAATAAAACAACCAAAATGTATATATATATTTAAAAAATGTTTAATAAATACACGATAGTAACATATGCAGATTACAGGCCTAACTTTTATATAACAATAATAAGCGATAATCAGTTTATGGTGATTGCAGTGGTTATTGCACTGCACTATGAGCCCAGCTACCTGAGTTCGATTCCTGGCCACGGCTAACATCAGTGGCGAGCGATACCCGAACCAGTCCTGTGCTTCCCTCCACAACCCCCTTCACCAATCATGCACGAACCGGTGTGGTGAAGTATGGTCAAACGACACCCCACAACCGACACGGTGTAGGAAAGTCTTCATCCTGCAAGTCGCTAACCAACTTCCGGCTTTAGATTTGTTTACCTTTGTAGCCAGTCTCTGGGTGCCACGATTATAATCGACTATCTGAGCTAAACGTCAAATGTTTAAGCCGTTTCTATATAACACCTTTTCTATATAACACGGTTTCTATATAACACGGTTTCTATATAACAGGGTTTCTATATAACAGGGTTTCTATATAACACGGTTTTTGTACATAACACGGTTTCTATATAACAGGGTTTCTATATAAAACGGTTTCTATATAAATGGTTTATATATAACAGGGTTTCTATATAACAGGGTTTCTATATAAAACGGTTTCTATATAAAAGTTTTCTATATAACAGGGTTTCTATATAAAACGGTTTCTGTATAAAACGGTTTCCCTATAACACGTGGAATTTACTCCGGGTTCTCCTGTTTCCTCCCACACGAAGCCAAACGCCCACCGATGAAATTGGCCGCCAAACATCCCGGTGTAGCAGGACCCTCCTGAAGTAAATTGGGTTCTGAGACTCGTTGCGGTTTTCCCGGTGAAACTGGCAATGGAAAAAAAACATGCCTACGCGCTGGATTACGTGTAACACTTTCCAAATGTGCGCGTTTGTCTTCGGGAGGTATTTAACCGACGGTACAGAAGACGACGGGTAGCCGAGCGGGGCGACAGACGTGTTTGCATATTTACAAATAAGTGCTCTGTGCTCTGGGTTTGTGTCGACAGGATTTGACCTTTGAACCTTTGATCAATGTGGTCAGTTTTCTCCAGGGCGATTCCCCAATAGCAAGTGTTGCATCATCTTCACGAGTTATCCTGGTCCCCTCTCCACCAGACAGATGGACGGAGCTCATGCACAAAGACATCATTTGGTGATGCTGCTGACCAGGCACAATCAACAAAGCAACTCAACACATTCATCAATAAAACTGCGGGCCTTAATAATAATACATATAACAAACGACGTTTCGAGCAATGGCCCTTCTTCACGGCACGTTCGTTTCAGGGCAGCGCGATTGACGAATACGTTGGAGCGTCCTTTTGTTTGCAGACGACAAACGAACGTACGCAGCGCCGGCTTCTACAGATTTGGGGCGCGTGTTGAGAGGGTTACACGCGGGGCTGCCGAACCGAGCGTTGGCGTGATGGCCCGGGCGGAGGGAGAAGTGCATTCAGCTGAGCTGCCTGATGGCCCGGATCCATTCGCTGCGCTGGGCTGCCGACGCAGCCTGCAGATAAAATCGGACCTCGTCGGCCGTGATCACCTCGAAGAGGTTATCCTGCACGTTCCCCCTCACGCCTACGAAGGTGGGGGAGAGGCCGGGTGCGGTGGGGGGGGGGGGGACACAGCAGACAGAGACACAGTTATCACGATCACGGTACGTGCATTTATTTTTAACCAGGAAAAGCTTGGCTAAGGTTTTCACGAGCTCTTTCAGAACGAGTCTACTTGTGTGTTTTTTCTTTTTAGCGGCCGGGGGCGACGATTCACTATCTGGTTTCCTGTTCAAGTAATTTGCGAGTAAATTTTTTTTTGCTTGCAAAATTCGGCGAGATTTTGGACCACAACGCCGGCACGCGCGGCCTGCTCGTTTTCGAGTGATGCCACGAGGTCTTTAACGTCCGCTGCAAACCAGACGGCAACGAGTGCTTTGTAGCTAATACACCGGCCGCATGGGCGATGTCGCCACTGTGAAGTTATCATTGAAGTCATCGTTGTCATCATTTGTTTCACTTCATCATCGCCGTCGTCCTCGATGTTATCGATATCCAGCAGTAGCATGAGCGAGAGCATTTGCCCTCTCGCGCCGTTATCGCGTCAACTTGGAGTGCGCCCCCCGATCTCTGGAAGCTAAGCAGGTTGGAGACTGAACAGTGCTTTGATGGGTTACCACTGTGTACAAACTGGTTGCCATAGAGCTTACGCAGGCTACGTAATGGGGGGCACTAACCCCCCCCCCCCCCCCCAGTTGAATTGTTTCAACGTGGTAACCAAAGCAAATGCTTAAAATGCATTCATGGTATCTGGCCAAACATCCCCATTGTTGTAGCAGGACACTCCTGAAAAAGATGAGCCTTGAGACTCGCTGAGGTTTTCCGAGGTAAATAACCACACTTGTTTAGCCCGGCATTTACAGATGAAATGAAAACTAAACGAACATAACAACATTTATTGTTGGAGATTAACCCAATTTAAATTGCGCATTTTTTTGTAGTTTTGACGGAGGAGAATGATTTATATACATATTTATACAGGAAGGAGGCCTTGAATTAAAGAAAGGCACCTCGAATAAATAAAGTTCGATCGCTTGATCATGATAACAATGTAAAAGTCTTGTATGATTAAACGATGGCACCGACAGGTACAGAGAAAACGCTTGTGTCGGTGGTTTGCCTTCGTGTGGCCACGCCGCAGCAAATGTGTCTAGACGCTGGCTGGCACGAGGTGTGGGGCCGGTGGTCGTGGTTTCTAAATAATAAAATAATGACGACGGCGGCGGCGAGGTTTTTATTTTTCTTCGGTGGCCGTGCCGTGCCGTGTGGCGCGGCACGGCACGGCTGCCCCCCTTCCCCCAGGGGAGAATTTTCGCGGCCGTGCCGCCGCTGTGCTATTACTCGGTGCGGCGTCAGGAGTACGAAATTCACGGAGAAGCTCCCGGCACGCGGAGCGAGGCGTCGGACAAAAGCGTGAAGGGCAACGCGCGGAACAACGCCGAAAAGCCGCAACTGGAGAGGTTTGTGCCACGCGTGGACGGTATTCCCCCGCTATTCACCAACTTGGCTATCCGCCGACTTGCATCTGGAACTCTACGCGACTGCTGCATCGAGAGAGAGAGAAAGGAAGCGATGAGACAAAGTGATGAGGGAGAATGTGACGCGAGAAAATGATGAGATAAAGTGATGATGTGCAACATCACCATAATTTAAGGTAACTTTAATTATAAACAATTATATAATACTTTTAATATTTATTTTTATTTGCTTAATGTTTATTTTAACCAACTTTTGCTTGTGTTATAATTTTCATGTATTTAATAGCTTATTTGTCTACAGCATTTATTTAAAGTAGTTCATAAAAAATAAATGTTTCTGAACGCCAATATCATTATCTGTGAAACCTGCTATTCACGAGCATCTCCGGAACGTTTACCTCATGAAGAACGAGAGAATACTGCAGACTAATGTAACTGATATAAGAGACTAATATAACCTCTTAATATATTATTATTTAACTTGGTTGTTTTCAGCACGAGGCTCGCGTTAACGGTTTGGAATGTGACCGCCACTCCCTCCTCGTGTCCCGTCTCAACTCGTCTACTCCAGACTTGTCTATACAAGGGCACAGATGGCCGTTGGCATGAAGAGGGGGTTTGTAGAACACTCAGCGTCATCAGCCACGATCGATCCACCGCTGGATGAGGACCTCCCCCAAATCGTCGCCCCCCCCCCTCCCCGCGGTGCCACACCCACTCGATGGTGAAAGATCTGAATTGTAAGCACACGTGTGTGATGATGATATTCACATGATGACGATTGTCTGTGTTCACCTGAAGCAGTTGATGATGATGAAGAAGATCATGACACAAACTAAAAGTGGCACCATTATCATTGTGATCAGGGCGGCGGAACGGTAACACTTGTGCCTTACAGAAAGAATGCCCTGAGTTCAACGCCCAAATCGGACGCCTCTTGTTCTGCATGGGCTTCCTCTGAGTTACGTACATTGTAACTGGTATTGGCCAAAACATCCCAATGGCTGAACCATTTACCTGCAAGTTACTCAATTTGAATGACACCACAGCAGCAACGTCGCCCCCCGCTCCCCAACTACTGCACTATCTTTGCAGGACCCGTCCTAAAGAGAGTCTTGAGACTCAGTCACGTCCTTCATGGGTTAAACAAGCGTAGTAGTAGTAGTAGCAACAATAATGAGTAACGCCTTGGCGGCATTTGTGGCTTACCGGGAGGCACACCTCCATCATCCAGCGCCGTGACCAGGCAGCCCCGGACGGGGAACCCCCCCAGAGGGCGCTCGGATCTCTCCTGCACGCCCCACAGAGACATGCGCACAGTTAGCGAGCGCCCATTAAGGCCGGGCCCAAGGCACACGAGCGAGGCGGTGCGGCGGGGAGCCACGCGCCGCTGCCTGCCTGCCCCTCTCTTTCCAGTGTCTCAATAATGTTAACCCGCACCGCATTTAAGGCTCTGTCAACCTAGATGTGGCCCACGGCAGGTTGTCCTATTACCCAGGACAGGTTCTGACAATGCCACCGTTGTCTTCGCCAACCGCACCTGGGGAGGCCAGCACTGGGTTCAGTATCGCGCGCCACTGATCTTAGCAATGGCTGCGAATCAAACTCACGTTATCGGGGTTTGTAGCGCAATGCATATAAACATTTGGTCGCTGAACACTTACTATTACACATACGAAGACAAAGATCCCCGTATACCCTTTAACAGACTGTTGGGGCAAGTGCTGATAACCAGCACCTTTTAAGGCCGGCATGGCACACGAGAGGTGGGTAGCCAGCACTACACCCGGCCGCCTTTGTCTCCCTCGTGGTGATATGTTTACACCACATACCCATTTGAGGCTGAATCGACCTAGGGGAGGCCCAGGACCGGTTCAGATATTTGTCTCTGATGTTGACCATAAGTGAGACTCGAACTCGGGTCGTCGGGCTTATAGTGCAATCACTGCGCCCCTGCTCTCCACATATACATGCACGCTGACACTTTAATGAGGTGGGGTAAGGAGGTGAGATGAGGAGGTCACCTTAGTGGGGTCATAGTAGTGCAGGTAAGATGGTTCTTCTCTCAGGATGAACTTTCTCACTTTCCAGTTCCTACGCCGATGTCCCTGTAACAACACATTTATCATCATCATCAGCAGTGTTATTACCAGAGTCATGATCATCACCACCACAACCATGATTATCATTACCACCATCACGATCAACATCACTATCACGATCATCATCACCATGATCATCACAACCACCACAATCATTATCATCACCGCCACCACCGCCAACGACACCAATTTACCATGACCGTAACCACCAGTACTTGAGTGATAACGGTGATTTTGATCATCGAGGTGTTTGAGAATATGGTCGTGGCTGTGTTGATGATGGTTATGTTGCTGACACCCTTGGTAGTAACGATGATGATGATGATGGTCGTGGTGATGGTGATGATGATGATGATAATGGTAGTGCTCACGTTGCTGATGAAGATAGTGGATATGATGATGTCGGTTGTTGTGGTGGTGGTGATAATGATGATGATAATGGTTGTGATGAGGATTCTAGTGGAAATTACAACGATTGTTTTGATGATGTTTATGATCATGCTCGTAGCAGTAATGGTGATAGGGATGGTAAGAATAATACTGATGATTATGATGATGGTATTAATCATAATGCTGATGGTTGTGGTGGTGGTGACGATAATGTTGTTGATGTTGGTTGTGGAGATGATAATGATGATGTTGTTAGGTTATGGCAATGATAATATTGATGGTTGTGATGATGATTATAATGTGGTTGATGTTGGTTGTGGTGATGATGATGATGATTTCTGAGACTGAAAGGCATTGAACCCGTAACCTTACCTGTTTCATCAGGTAACCCTGCAGAATGATCTTCCCGGAGAATGAGATTCCGCTGATGATCTCTTTGGCCGTGAGCTCCGTGCCAAACTTGCTGTTGTTTTCAGACTGCACAACAAAAGAACAAACGGTGTGCCGTCAATGGGTGCATCAACGTGTCGATCCGTCGACTGGTATTCCCTTTCAAAGCACATATTCTACACGCACCGCGTTGTTAAACGATGGAATTGATTCCTTGGAATCGTGACAATTCATCAAATCGCCGAGTTCAATGCGGCTAACATCAGCGGCAAGTGATGCCTGAACCATTCCTAGCCTCCACTTTCTCTGAACAGCACCGACCGGCGTGATGAAGTATGATTAAATAGACCCCCTCCTGCCTCCCCAGGAGGGGGTCTATTTGGGGGGGAGGCCTTTACCCAACATTGGATTGACAAACAACTGCAAGTTAGCCACTGTACAAATAGGCGATGTCATATCTTCAAGTGCTCGTGCCCAAAGACTGTGAGCACCACGGCCAGTTAAGCAATTTATTGTTTAACCGTTAAAATTGATTGCCGCGCTCGCACAAATTAAGAACATGATTATTCGTGCGAATTATACCGCAATCGCGCACACAGTTCTGAAGGAAGGCACGAGACGGATGAGAGACGAGAGGGAGACCCCGTGTCGTCCAGACGAGACCCAACGTTGCCGCGTTTCGGGCGGCCCCTTGCGATCGATTCGCTCGGCCGGTTTTCAATCGGGCAAGTCCCTCGTAGGAAGTAAGAAACGCAACCTCCTACAGTCACCTCAATATTCGATCATGTTGTGTGACCCCCCCCCCCCACCGCCCCCCCCCCCCCCCCCCCATCGCTGTCACTTCGGACAAACGGACTGGCGGACAGACAGACGGATGGGCGGACAGACAGAGGCGATAGACAAACGCTTTCACCCTCGGTTGGAAAGTGTTATAAGAGACTCACCAGGCAGTAGAACGCATCGGATCCGTCGAGGAAGCGCTGGGCGAGATCGGGCAGGGAGGCGGCTGCCCTCCCGCGACTGCTGGTCGCTTCCAGGAGGCCGCCCTGCAGGAGCATGGAGGCGAGCAGGGCGGCCTCGTTGCGAGACGGCGCCACCCCGCGTGCCAGCAGCCAGTCCACCACGCTCGCCCCTACACATGTCGGGGGTGGGGTTCGCGTTGGGATCGGGGTTAGGTGGGGCAGGCGGTAGGTTACTCCAGCTAGGTTCATAATTTTTCGATGTAAAGCTTTCGTGACTGCAGGGATTCATATTCTTGGTTCTTTCGGTAAAGTCACCACGTAGAAGCAAAATAAAATAATCAATAAAATTAATCGCACCTGATGATGATTGCTTGTGTTGCAATCGAAACGTCGTAAGAATTTTATTGTTTTATTATTATTTTATTATTTCTCTTCTACGTGACTTTACCGAAAGAACCAAGAATATATGTTTATAATCGTAAGGCGTCCCCTGGCCGACGTGAGAGTGTGCTTTGATCGTCCTGAACCGGTGATGGAAACTCCGCATTGCTCTGACGGGGGCAGGATGACGGTTGGCATTCCACAAATGGGAACTCATTTGATTGTTGGGCAGGTAGATAGGTAACTCGGCAGGTCAAGTAGACCAGTAGACAGACAGGTAGACGTACAGGTAGACAGGCCAGTATCAACGTGCATAGGAATGCAGATAGGTCAGTCAACAATCATGTAATATTTTTTTAGATTGAAAGGGTGTCCACAGTGTCAAGTGACTATACATAGCAAACACGTAGTGTAGAAGTTGGTAGGCAGGTAATGGAGCAGATAGACAGACAGTCAGACAGGTAGCTAATGGAGCAGACAAAGTAGGTAGCTAATGGAGTATACAGGTAGTAAGTAGGTAAGAAGGTACGTATGCAGGCAAGCGAGGCGCCTTACCTGTGAAGCAGTGCCGGTAGGTGACGCTTTGCTCGTGATGAGACTCGGACGCGATCCCCAGCGCGGTGTCCTTCATCTTCTCCACCAACTCCCTGGGCACACAGCAGCCAGGGAAGGCGCGCGTGAGCACACGGGTCGCCCGGAAAGGCGGAACCGCAACCGGTAAGCAGTGTCAGCGGGCACGTAAGCCAGAGACGAAGACGGAGAGTCAGGGAGATAGGCCAGACAGGATCGGCACGTAAGGAGATTTGCAGGGTTGGTAAAAATGGCGATAAACAGGAAGGGCAGCAGGCAGGTAGATGGGCAGACGGAAAGGCGCTCAGTCATGCAAGCGGACAGGCGGTGAGGCAGGCAGACAGACAGACAGGTAGGCAGGCTGGTATACTGCGAGCGTGGTGGGCCGATAGATAAGCAGGCAGGTAGAGAGGCAGACAGGCAGACATGCGGACAGGTAGGTAAGCAGATAAGCAGTCACGTAGGTCAGCGGACAGGCAGACGGGTCCACCAGCTTTCTGATACTCACGCGAGGTTGACATTGGGCCCGGTGAGCGATGGGCTGTGTGCTTGGGGTGAGGGAGTCAGGGACTGCGGGGGGCTGTTGGGGCTGCCCCCGACCGAGCTGCCCAACGCCGCGTGGATGTCCGCAACCCACGAGTCGCGCTCCTCGCGGCTCGACGGCTGCAGGTAGAAGCTCCCCTTGCTCGGCACCTGGAGCTTGAACACCGTCTGGAGGGGTTTGGGAGGGGGGCAGAGCGGCGGACGGCGTTGGCAAGTGGCGTGCTTCTGCGGTGCTGCGTGGGCATCGGGCCCACGACCACGCGTGGTGAAATTCCGTCATGGCGTTTGTCAATAACGCTGTGGCCATACGATGAGAAACTATATGCATGGCCAAAAAACAGTAGAATAGCAGAAGTTTCTCAATCGCTCTGCCATTTGAGAGAAATGTTCATCGCATGACGGCCAAATCAACTTTTTTTTTATTTAGTTCTGTCAGCTCGAATTTAGCTACGTTAAGAACAGAATCAGATTTAGCGTGATGTTTTTTTTTAATCTGTGTTCAGTCATTGGTGACCAGGCTGAGACCATCGCCTCACTGCACTCAAGAACCCGAATTCAATTATGGGCGGCTGAAACCGGCATTCGAACCACCCAGGGTCTCGGCAGTGTCGGCTCAAGCGCTGTTAACCATGAGAGTTGATGTCACTCCCTTTGCAGCTTGCACGTTCGGGAGCGAACTTAACAAGAAAACATCACAGAGAGTGGCGTAGCTGCGGAGGAGTGTGAAGGCGGTGCAACTGCACCAGGGGCCCACGCCAACCACGCTATAGGCCACCAGTTGAAGATGCAGTCAGGAGGTCGTGTCGGTTGGCACGCGTGCGCAGGATGGAGCAGCAGAAGGGCAGGTCACCGACACTGGCATTGCAGCGCCACACTGAGGTCGGTGACCAAGGGGAAGACCTCAAAGTCAGACAGTGGTGGTGGTGACAAGGCTGTAAAAGTGGTCCTTGAAGGACACATCTGTCCGTGTCGCAAGGCAGAAACCTAGAGTCGTGCGAGGATGGAAACGAGGCTCGAGTGGAGGGCTGGTGTTGACTGTGCAAAAAAATGTGGCATGTACCAGAAGGAAGGAAGTGGTAGCGAGATTTGGTGGCATCGAAGGTCAGTGCTGTGGTTAGAGTGGTGCGCTCACAGTTGGGAGGTTACGGGTTAAGGCGGCCAGTGAAGGGGCTCACACAGCAAGTCATCCCGCTTGTCGTCGATAAATTAAATGAGCACAACTTTATATGAGTGCATCGGTATGTTTTTGTCCCGTAACAGCACTTGCTCTGGCCACGGAGATGTGTCATTTGCATAGGAGAGATGGTGGGTTGAGTGTAGCGCAAACCAGGACTTTAAACACCAACTGATTAACAGGTCCCTGCAGGGTGGGCTGGTAGGACAAGTCTCTGCGCTGTCTATTGCTGATTTTACACCCAACAGCACGAGATTTCACTTCGTTAAAGTATTGAAAGGGGACGGACGGACGGACACATTAATCTATTACAGGCTGGTACACTCAGTTTCCAACTTCGTTCCTACCAGTAAAAGAAAACTGACGGTGGCTGAGTGCCTCAGAGATCCTGGATTTGAATTCAGGTTTCAGCTTGCCCGGAATTATAAACTAACTTCTCAAGTGTAGCGAGTTGATGCTATCAGCCCGGTCACCAATGTCTGTACACCAAAAATACGATCGCGTTCATCTCCTTTCCCCCCATTAGTTTAATTGTTTTCTAGCTTCGAGAATAAAATATATACCGGGTTTACTGCCATGCACTGACCGTACACCTACAGGAGTGTGTTGGAAAGTAGGCCTCGAGTTTTAAGGGCTCTCATAAGTAGCTCTACGATGTGTTCTTATACAAGATGTTCTCTAACACACGGGGTGATGTAATGCCCCTTGCGAGAGCGTTAAACAGATTCTTCGTCTCAAAACACGACTTGGAATTAAATTGGGAGAAACGAGAGACAGCGGTATCGCCTAACGACGGGGGGGGGCGAAAAACTAAAATAATAAGCACACGTTCAATCGTTATGGAAAATATTGCACGTGCTCTTGGCACTCGGAATATTTTCGGAAAAAAAATATTAATCGAGGAAAAAAATCGCTGAGTTGTTGGAACGTGACCAAACTTGGTCAGTGGGTGTTGGAATCGGTGACCTCATGGGCGGTGTGGGGAGACATGGGAACACGGAGACTCGAGGCAGGGAGACGCGGGGACAAAATGTATCGGGAAGAAGGGAGGCTTGAGACAGGGAGACGAAGGAGCACGGGGACAAAGATGGAGAGACAGCCAGACCTGAGATAGAGAGATGTGGGAGTATGTGGGGACAGGAAGCCTTGAGACGTGGAGATATGGGGACAGGGAGACTTGAGACGAATGTGTGTATGTTAAACTTATTTCTCAGCGTACGTTCCCAAAACGTGCTAATCGGAGGTTCGACATAGGGAGCCCACGGGACAAAGATACGCGGGGACGGGAAATATTGAGACAGTGAGACATGGAGGCACAGGAATATTTGAGGCATTCAAAGATACATGTGCAAGACAGATGGTGAGAACACAGATAGACGTGTATAGGCAGTGAGACACAGGGAGACAGCGGGACAGATGAGGACACAACTGGTGGGATGGGGGAGGGGGGTACTTGGGGCCACTGAGACGCGGTCTGCACACACTATGACCACACGGTAAGAGTTTCCAGATGAAGTCTGTCGCTACGTCATCCACACCTCCCACCGCCTCCCTCCGCTCCAGCCTCAGCGGTGGCCACCATTCTGAATCGCGTCTGTGTCTCCGCGTGGAGCCGGCCTCGCGTGAGAGAGGGAACTTTTGTTTTAAAGTCCAACTCCGGCTCACAGAGGGAGACATTGTAACATCGTCAGCTCTGCGTGCAGACAGTGGATCCGTGCATGCATACAACGTCTGCATTAATGAATGAACCCCCGATGCATCTGCGTGTATGAATGTAACACTGTGTGTACGAAACACTAAATAGTATGTGAACGCGCCTGTGTGGGGGAGCTGTGGTGCAGTGGTCACCAGCATGGCACTGCACTACCAACCCTGGCGACCCGAGTTCGACTCGCGACCGATATCAGGAGCGAATATTTGAGCTGGTCCTGTGCCTATCCTGAGGTCGACTCAGCCTTAAATGAGTACATGGTGCGGTGTTTTAAACAAAAAAGTGGGGAGACAAAGGCGGCCGGGCGTGGTGTTTGCCACTCCACCGTGGGCTGGGAGCGGCCCTAATGGGTGCTCGCTAACAGCACTTGCCCCAGAAGTTTGTTAAAGGCTATACGGGGAAGCTTGTTCTTTGCCTTTGCATGTATCTACTCAGTTTCAGTTTATATTTAATAGGTACAGCATAACCCTGTGAGCCATGCGGCTCTTGACTCGGGTGCGACCGCAACAAACAAAAACACGAACAAGAAAACGTCTTAAAGTGACTGCACGCAACAGAAGAATCCAGGAAAAACACAGCAAAGTCTTCCAGAGAAAAAAAAACCGCCGTATACTCACGGTGCGGTTGCTGAATTCCAGGCAGGGGGATTCAACCGTGACCCCTTGCAGTGGGAAGGAGCCCTTCAGGGACATGGGGCTGCCCCCTCCCTCTCTCCGGTAGTAAAGGATCTGGTTCGAGTCCAGGACGAACCAGCGAGCCTTCCAGTTGTGAACAACGTGACCCTGTGGTGGGGGGGGAGGGGGGGGGGACGTCAGTAGAACATGAGCACACCAATAATGTGACGACCAGCGTGGTGAAGTATGGACAACTTTGACCGCCAAGGTTTCTGGAGTTCTGGGACAGAATTCCACGTGGGGGGGGGGGGGGGGGAGCCTTTATTCTGGCTGCTGATTTCAGCCCAAACCACTGCGCCACCGCTCCCCACAGTGCACGTATAAGACAGAACCCCCCCCCCCCGCCCATATCCTTGAGCAGGCTGTTGGGGTAAGTGCCGTTAGCAAGAAAGTTTTAAGACCACCAAGGAGTGGTACCGGGGTAAGACACTACCACTAGACTACAAGAGGCGCCTATCCATACCAATCCTATATGATTGCACCCTATGATGCATTAACGTACCGTCCTCAATGACATCTGGTAACGCTACGCATTAGTCTTTATAAGGTCGCACTCATTACACACAAAAGTGCTTGCCACAAAATGAACCACAATGCCTCGCTGATCTCGTCAAGGAGCACAAACCATCACGCGAACTCCGCTCATCCTCGCAGCAGCAACAGCTTTTGGCTCGGCCGTCTGGAACGCTCTTCCTTTCAGATGCGTTTCTGCGGCCGTCTGGAACGCTCTTCCTTGCGATATTAGGAAGCCACTGGAGCTATGCGCTTATTAAATCTAGATTGACAAACTCATTTCTTTAGAACTGCTTTGTGTGTTTTAGTTTGTTGTCTTTCTCCCCGCAACCCCGGACTAGCACGGCTGGCTACGTACGGCGTGAAAGAAGTTCTGCACAGTACATACATAAACACGTGTCTTGCACAACCACCGCACACAGCACCGCGCACAGGCGCACGAGAAGGAGAACAAAAAGCGGGCGGGGGGGGGGGTGATGCCTCGTGCCAAATTTATTCCTTCGAGTTCCCCCGGACTGTTCCGGATGAAATTAAGCGTTCACAGCGCCCAACGACAGCAGCGAACAACGTCAACAACACACACACACCGTCGTCTCCTCCTGTTCACGACCATTAAACAGTCGGTGGAAATTCCTCGTTACTATGGCGGGCGCCAAATGTCCCAGCGCACTTTAACAAAAACAAAACAAAGAGCAACCCGCAATGCGAGGCAATGGGAACTGGAGATTGAATGAATCAACGAATGAAGAGACTCACCCTTTTCACGAGGAATCCTTCACGAGTCACTGCCATTTCGTCGACGTAGCTGGCGCAGGAAATCGTTTGAAATAAGTGCGGCACGGTTGTACTCGAGTTGCTTCTGCGATTGCTGCCGTAAAGTTTGCCCGCCTGCGAGTGCTGTTGGCCCTCGCCACGTGTTGAGTCCGTTGGGAGTTCTGCACGGATTCGATGCGCGCTGCCAATACGGTTGCCGTATTGGAAACCCCGAGACGCAGCTGGGCAATCGCGCAGTCCCGAGCCTCCAAACTGCTCACCGTTTAAAGGGCACACACACGCGCGCGCGCAGACACAGCAGCTCAGACGAATGACTCTCGCCTGCTTCTTATATAGCAATATACACGCACGCTCGAGCTCACACCGCCAACGCATACGCTCCGCCTTGTGATTCATGATGCCACTAACTCAGTGGGTGGGGTGGAGGAACATTTTTTTTTCTCATTAGCAGCGGGGTTGAGCTGTCTGGGATGAACATTTCCGGCCCGCGACCTCATTTCATTACCCCCCCCCTCCGCCTCCCCATCATCATCATCATCCCCCACCACCCGCTACAAAGGGGACCAACCGCATTTCGAAACGAGCCACGAACGACGCAGAAAAAGAGTAATAAACAAATTAGAAGCTGTAGGGTTTGATCGCTATGGGGTCGCGAGCGATTCGAGGCGCGTGCGATATTGCAGCTGCTTTGGCGCCGTTGTAAGCGACCTTTGTGGAATTCCGCAGCGTCGTCGTCTTTTGCCCGTCGCTGCAAGCATACTCGCCGGACTAATCGGGAACACGCCACACACGCACACAACTGCGTCGCTAATTTAAACGCGCTCAGTCACTTCCATTGCTGCACTGGCCGAGGTATCGGCGTGTGTAGGGGAGCGGTGGCGTAGCGGTTAGCGCGCTGCGCTACGAACCCGGCGACCCGGGTTCGATTCCCCGCTCACGGCAAACACCGGTGACGATGATCTGAACCGGTACCTGGGCCTCCCCTAGGTCGACTCAGCCTCAAATGAGTACCTGGTGCGGTGTGTAAACATCGCCACTAGGGAGACAAAGGCGGTCGGGCGTGGGGGTGGTCACCCACTCCCTCGTGTGTCGTGCCGGCCTTTATAGGTGCTCGCTAACAGCACTTGCCCCTACAGTCTGTTAAGGCTATACGGGGGATCTTTGTATTTGTGTTAATGCTGTGGCCCACCAAGATATTTGGAAATGCTAATACGTACTCAGGAATGATAAAGTTATCCTCCCTCTCATCCCGTGGGTAAGAAGATGATGTGATTGTGTGTGTCATTCAAGTGCTGTTAGCTCGCACCTATTAAGGAGGTGCTACGTCATGAAATAAAATTAATATGTGTACACATCCCAATACCAATGGCCACTTGACGCACTGCGTTGGCATAGCGGTTCGACCGCTCCCGAACACGGCTGACATCAGTGGCGAGTGATATCCCAACCATTTCCGGTGGGCGGTCCCTTTCACGAACCCTTGCCAGCATGGTTTGTATGTATGTATGTTGAACGTCTTTCGCACCGTACGTAGCCAACCGTGCTAATCGGAGGTATCAGGGAAGGACAACAAACTAAACACACAAAGCAGTTCTAAAGAAAGGGGCCGTCCTTCGTCACACGGCGTCACAAAAAGTCAGACCCCCCCCCCTCAAATATGACGTCACAAAGCTCTGCCCCCCCCAACACCATATTTCCATTTTGAAAATAAAACATGCTTCAAATCGCTTTAAACTATTGTCATTGTAGTGCTTATTTAACGTGGCGCTGCACTCTGATGTTGTAAGAGAAAACATTTATTAAAAAGTCTATTTAATTAAGTAGAACGTGTCTATATTTATTTAAAGTTGCGCATTTTGATGTGACGTCACATTTCTCACCCCCCCCCCCTCGTCACACATCGTCACAAATGTCTGACCCCCCTCCCCCTAGGTGCGTGACGTCATTTATGGACGGTGAGTTTGTCAATCTAGATTCAAACGTGCATAGCTCCAGTGGCTTCCTAATATCGGAAGGAAGAGCGTTCCAGACGGCCGCAGAAGCGCATCTGAAAGCGCGCGATGCGGTGACCATCTTTGTTCGATGGTGAGCCGAAAGCTGTTGCTGCTGCGAGGATGAGCGGAGTTTGCGTGATGGTTTATGCTACTTGACTTGTTCAGCAAGGTATTGTGGTTCATTTGTGGCTAGGACCCTTGTATGAGGGATGGTCAAAGGCAAGTGCTGTTAGCGAGCACCTTTGAAGGCCAGTACGGCCAAAACCACGCCCGGCCGCCTTTATCTCCCTGGTGGCAATGTTTTACACACCGCACCACGTACTCAGTTGAGGCTGAGTCGAATCTGGGGGAGACCCAGGACCGGTTCAAATAATTATCACTCGCTCGCCAGGTTCATAGCGTTATACTACCGCTCCCCACAAAGGTACGGTTTGGTCAAACAACCTCTACGACCAACACGATGCGGGGAGCCGTTAATCTAGCAGTGGGTTGACAAAGGGCGATTGATAAGAAATATTGTATTATGTGCATCATCGTCAGACACACAGATGCCCCGCATAGAATTTGTAGTCTGCAGAGGCAAGTGCTGTCAGCGAACACCTTTTGATGTCGTCACGGGGCACAAGAGAATGTCGTGGACAATAAGTACCATGCATGACCGCCTTTTGCCTTCTCAGTGCCGAGGTTTACTCACATCAGTTATAGATTTTTGGATGAGTAGACCGAGGGCGTGGCTGGGACAGGTTGAAATATCACTTTGCTACACTGATGTTTCCATGCCCGGGGTTCGAAAATAAAGTTTGTATTTATGTTTGCAGTAAATAAACATATATATCATAAAATACAATGTACTATATTATTGGTTCTTTCGGTAAAGTCACGTAGAAGGGAAACAATAAAATAAATAAAAAATATAAAACAATAAAATTCTCACGACGTTTCGACTGCAACACAAGCAATCATCATCAGGTGTGAAAACCACGAGAAAATTTGAAAAAAAGTGGCGGTTATTTTAACGTTAGCAGTACGGAGAGAGATTTGACAGTTTGTTCAGATGGACGAGTCCATCTATTTTCGGAAAAGAGGAGGGGGGAGACGAAAAATAATGGATGCAGTCTGAAAGCCACCTTAAGCGTGATCAATCAATTAAGACCCGAAATGGTTTATCAAATCCTTCCAATGATTGCTAAGCCAGAATCCATCTTCTCGGTTGAAATTGTCTCTGTGTTTGTATATGTGGATAGCCTCATGAACGAATCTCTCATGGTAGCCAGATGGCTTGCAAAGAACCTCTGTCTTGGAGAAGTTTTATTGTTTTATATATTTTTTATTTTATTTTTTCCCTTCTACGTGACTTTACCGAAAGAACCAAGAATATGAATCCCTGCAGTCACGAACGCTTTAAATCCAAATACAATATACTGTATATATGTTTGTGTTTAGTGTGTCCAATAATAATTCATTTAAACAGGCAATGCTGAAAAGCGCGCACACGTACAGCCCTTTAAACGTCAATCCACTGCTGGATGAAGGCCTCCCCCGCGGTATTTGACCACAGTTCATCACACTGCCCAGTCCCGCGCGGGTGCTAGCGTATAGCGGTTGAGCATAGACGTGGGCGCCTAGACGTAGAACTAATGTACTGTGCAACAATTTTAATTATCTTTACCCGCACACTGCTGCCGCCGCTGCTGCCCGCAACATAGCGACTCCACCCGCAGCAGCCTGTGTTTATTTCATGCAGGGGTCGCCTACCCATCCAGCATCCAGGAACCCACTTGTTCAGGTTTCAGTTTTCAGTTACATTTCAGTTTCATTTATTTTGGTATAGCCCTGTGAGCCATTCGGCTCTTGAATTGGGTGCAACCGCAACACACAAAAGACATGAACAAGAAAACATCTTAAAATGACTATGTGACTGTGCAAACAGAAAATCCAGGAAAAAAACATCAAAATATTCCTGAAAAAAGCACCATTGACCAACGCTGTGTGCAAAAATCCCAGTGGGATGCAAGTCAAACAACAACAACCACAAGACAACTTAGATTTAGGCCATCAGTCTTACTCCATACTACAACAAACAAACATGGCCAAACCAAAAAACGTTTCGAAATCACCAAAATAAAGCCATAAAAGCAATGTAACAGTGATCATAGGTACTGTGACCGAATTTTCACAATAAACCACATAAACAACATGTAACATCAAAACCCTCTAGCCATAGCTGGCTGCATGAGTCACTCCACAACAACAGGAGCATCAGTCGGAGTATCACATTTTTCAATGCACCTTTAAGATCAGCACACTAAGTCAAAATACAGATAATACTTGGCAGCGGTCATCCGGAAATCAAGGAACTCACTATACAAGTGTAATGACATAGAATCGGTCACGTAGAAGCATAGCGCTGGATGCTGGCAGGGAAGGGGATCTGCAGCTCACAGCAGCCCTAACTGACAGCAGGCCACGTGATAGACCGGAGAGGGATCGAGGGGAAAGGTCACGGAAGGGTCACATCGAGAGCCCGCTCGTAGGTTCCAGAAGGGGGGCGTGGCCGGGGGCGGAGCCAGGCCACGCTGACAATATAAGAGGGGCCCCGGGAGGGGACCTCGGGGCTGTCGTGTGGAGTGGGATCCCCGTTGTGCTGCTGGAGTCTTCGCCGTCGTCTCCGTCTTCACCATCTCGGTGTCACCAGTGAGGCAGTCTGCCAGCTGTATTGACATGGGAACCGTAGTTACTAAGTGTTACTGTCAGGCCGTGTTAATAAACCAGAGTGCCTCCTACTCCTAGTGTCTTTGAGTCACTACACATGCTTCACGCCGCTTAGCTTGTCGAGGTATATATGACACGAACTCTGGTCATCGAGATGGGGGACGGGAGGATGAAGTCGTAGCCGGACCACCGAGTGACGGAGTTTGCCATCGAGGCCAGACGATAACAACGCAGCGCCAACAAAACAAAAAAAACCCCAACATCCATCTGCTGCTCTTGTTTCACTGGGCCACATCTCAGCAAATACGCCAGAACATTCTTTCACAATGCGTTTTCCACATTCAGCGGGTCCGGAAAGAGAACCATCAAGACGTCATTAAATAACAATAATACAGTAGTAGGAATAGTTATTAATAATTTGAATACTAATCATGATAGCGTAGTCATGTTGTTGGTGGTTTGCAGCGAAGGCGCAGTGGCTGAACCGGTGGCTGGGTCCGTTTGGTGGCGGTGCGTTCAACAATGCCACTGGGGAGAGACAAAGTGAAAGCATGTGTTCGAGAGTGTATGGCTGTTTGGCAGACACAATGTTCGTGTGTGCGTGTGTGCATACACAGTGCCTCCCCTAGGTCGACGCAGCCTCAAATGAGTACCAAATGAGTACCAAGACAAAGGCGGTCGGGCGTGGCGCTGGCCACCGACCCCCCCCCCCTCGTGGACCGTTGCCGGCCTTCATAGGTGCTCGCTAACAACAGAACTTGCTCTCACAGTCTGTTGAAGGCTATACGGGGGCGTCTTTGTCATGGGTGCGAGTGTGAGGGTGTGGTGGTGGGCGCGTGCCTGTGGCTGCGGCACACGGGGAGCGGTGAGCGCGCCGCGCTCCGAACCCGGCAATCCGGGTTCAGTCAGCACCAGCGACAATTACACCGTGGAATACAAAATAATGTGTTACTGGGCAGTAAGTGCTATTTACTTATGAACCTCAAAAGTACAGAAAATGGCTATTATTCCCCCAAAAACTTTGCTTTTGTGACCAGGACAGTGATATTTTTAAATGTACCTACTTTCAATGAGAAAAGTTGTGCGTTTGTGTCATTCCTTCACATAAAGTCCTGGTGAAAAAAGCAAAGCGTGTGGGAATTAATAGCCATGGTCTATACTTTGTAGGCGTAAGCAATTAAAAAAGAACACTTAGTACCCAGGAACAAAAATTGTGTTACATAGTGTTATCTGTATCGGCCCCGGTCCCCCCCTAGGTCGACTCAGCCTCAAATGAGTCCTGTAGCTGGTGCAGTATGTACACACCGCAACTAGGGAGACAAAGGCGGCCGGGCGTGGTGCTGACCACCCGCCCCCACGTGCTGGCTAGCGGCACTTGTTCCAACAGTCTGGGAAAGACCACACGGGAGATCTTTGTGTCTATGAGACGGGGCGTGACTGTGTGGGAGAGACATAGGGGACACCGTGTGTGTGTGTTTATTGTATGTGTGTAAGAAATACAGACTGTGCGAGAGACACAGTGGGTGTGTGTGTGTGGGTGTGACTGTGCGCGAGACAGACTGTGTGGGAGAGACACAGAGGACACAGAGATTGCGATTGTTTCACGCACGTGTAAGACTTACATTACAGACTTGTGTGCGCGCGTGTGTATGACATTGTGCGTGTGAGAGATAGTGAGATAGTCGCTGTGTAGGGTGGGGGGCAGTGGTTCGCGCACCGCGCTACGAACCCCATTGGCCCTTAAGTTAGATTATCGTCCACGGCTAACATCAGTGGGCTATTATCTTAATCAGCAATGGGCAGACAACGGCGACCGGGTCTGGTGCTGGAAACACCACCCCCTCGTGTGCGTGTCTTGCATTCAAAGGTGCTCGCAAACAGCACTTTGCCCCGTTCGTCGGCTCGGCTAAAGGGTGCGGTGGTCTTGGTGTTGTACTCTGATTTGTTTTGCCTGTAGATGTGAATGAAGGCATGCTCGCCGTGACCGTGAATAGAACAATATGTTTGTGCGTGTATCTTTTTTTTTGGTAATGACGGGAACGACAGCCACAGAAGGAAGTGAACTGATCGGAGAAGCGGGGTCCGCCGAAGAGATGGAGCGATTTAAAAAAAAAATCAGCTCGTGCGCATGTGGCAGTGGATTAAATACATCACGCGGGATCGCGAGAGATGGGGGTGGGGGAAGTCTTCAACCAGTAGTGAATCTGATGATGATGATGAAGACGACGACGATGATGATGTATATCGAGGGGGGGGGGTTTGAGAAATGTGACGTCACATCAAATGCGCAACTTTAAATAAATATAGACAACACGTTCTACTTAATTATATATACTTTTAATAAATGTTTTCTCCTACAACATCAGAGTGCAGCGCCACATTAAATACGCACTACAATGACAATAATTTAAAGCGATTTGAAGCATGTTTTTTTTGGGAGGGGGGGGGCAGAGCTTTGTGACGTCATATTTGAGAGGGGGGATCTGACTTTTTGTGACGCCGTGTGACGAGGGGGGGAGGGGTCAAAAAATCGTCCAAAATCGCGTGACGTCATTTATGGACGGCCCCTAAGTCCACCGCATGGCACACGCAGTGCGTCACGCACGTGAGAGGCCTCGGGAGTTTCCGCCCTGCGGGGGCGGTGTGACCGCGCGGCCCCAGGGCCCGGAACCGCTCGCGTCTCAGCATCATTCCCGACGCGTCTCCTCGGCAACGGCAACAGCTAACAAATCAACAGCTGCCTCATCATCATCATCCTCATCATGTTAATTGTCACCCTCGTCATCATCCTCATCGCCATAATTATCATCATCATAATCATCATAATCCAAAGCATCGTCCTCATTGTCATCAATATCATCATCATTCACATCATCATCCTCATTCTCCACATCAGCATCATCATCCTAATCCTCATAATCCTTATCCACGACCTCATCATTATCATCCTCATCAACATCATTATCCTCATAATCCTCCTGAACATCGTCCTCATCATCACACCATCACAGCATCATCACCATCGTTCTTATAATCTTCATCACCATTCACATCGTTATCCTCATTCTCTACATCATCACCATCCGTATCTTTATCCTCGTCATCATGGATGAGTGAGGTCATCACAACTTGACTGCCATTTATTTACCATGGAAAAGCCTCACGAATCCACGTTAAACTAGCGTGGTGAAGTATCGCACTTCCGATAAGCACGGTTGGCTACGTACGGTGCGAAAGAAGTTATACATACATACATAGTTAAACAATCGCCACGTTCCAAACAGCTGTGGATACCTTAATTCAATGCTAACTTCGCAAAGAATTGCAATGTGTTATATGGACTTTCAAATGGTCATATTAATACTGTATTTTATCTTAGAACGCTGAATTGAGTCTCAATACTTTAAAACTTCAAGAGGCACGTGCATTGGTATGTTTGACCAAATATACAAATGAGTGTTTGGCTTCGTGTCGGAGGAAACCGGAACACTCAACGTTGGCCCAACGTTTTTGTTTACTGGGTACCGGGAGAAGGCCCCGTGGCTGATGTGGATGTGTAAAACAAATGCTTATGTTTTTATGTGCATGGACAAATATGGGAAGGAGACATATGATCCACTTATTGTGTTGCTTACATTCTCCACAACGACGTGCGATGGTCACGTTGTGTGATGTAGTCAACGGTTTAGCTGCTTGATGAACCTGGTTGATATTGGGGCCACTAACAACGAACCCTGGGGTCAACATTCCTCCCTTTGGAACAATGTTGTCCAACAGCCTTTGTTTAGCAGGCCACACTCTGCTGATGAGGCGTGGAAAATTCAAAACGGATCCTGAGTTTACCCGCTTAAACAAATGCGCCTGGGTAACATTATTCTCGAGGAACCATAGTATATGAACCTGCATGTGTATTTTACTCATGGTAGAGTATTTTACTCATGGTAGAGTAAAGCGTAGCCTTGTTTAATTGTCGTCATTTATCTTTTTAAATATGTGATTTTACTTTTCACAGAGCTGTGTCCTGGATACACATTAATTGGTGATACTGAGTTGGAAATTGATGCACAAGAACAAATAATAAAAAAAAACTCATTAGATTAATTCGCCAATTACATTGTGGCCTTGAAAGGAAAATAATGTGATAGGTGGCGTTTCTCACTCGTCATACCTCTCTGAGCAACACGCTCCTTCGACTCTGGCCTCTATATGTGATGTGAAGAAGGGCCATAGCCCGAAACGTCGCCTATTATACTTTTTGTTCTGTTTAAAGCCAGTGTTATTGATGAAAGCGTTGTGTCGTGGAAGCAGCGCCACCTGCCGATGTTAATGTAAAAGTAGCTACACTTATCTTGATTGCATAAGATGTACGATACAGAATGATACGTTACTTATAAATTGTAGCCATTTATGTTTGTGACCTTACGTGATCGCTTTGTCCCTTAACCAAATGCATGCTTTAGGAATCAAACCAAGAATGGTTGAATCAAATTGTAAACATTGTTTCGCAGCGCATTTTTCTACTGTGAAGTAGAACGGTATTGTAAATGAGTTTAAATAAATTTGAAACACCGTACCGTGTACACATACGTTTACAAAGCATTAATAACGCTAACGACCTTGTAGTTAATAATAATAAAGTAGAAATATTTTTTTTATCTTACACGGAATTTGTATCGGTTCAAGTAGCAGGAATTGAATTGTATCTGGTACTGGTATTTCTGGTACGTTTATTATTGCAAAATGAACTGTTCGGTGTTAATGTGCACACAGGGCAGTTTGAGTCGTATGGAAAACTATGGTGGAAACTATTAATCGTACCATTCACTTCGTCGTGTTTCATATGGCAACAAACTACAATTTCACATTGCAGGCGGATCAAGCCAGACAACCGCGCTGTGATGTCTCCTTCGTATTCCTGTCCATCCATACGGTTTAGGGGCAGTCCATAAATGACGTCACGCACCTGGGGGGGGGGGTCAGACATTTGTGACTAGGAGGGGGTTGAGAAATGTGACGTCACTTCAAAATGCACAAACTTTAAATAAATATAGAATTGTTATAACAACACTCCTACAAAATCAGAGTGAAGCGCCACATTAAATACGCACTACAATGACAATAGTTTAAAGAGATTTGAAGCATGTTTTATTTACAAAATGGAAATGTCTTTTTTTTGGGATGGGGGGGCGGCAGAGCTTTGTGACGTCATATTTGAGGGGGGGTCTGACTTTTTGTGACGCCGGGTGACGAGGGGGGGGGGGTCAAAAATCGTCCAAAATCGCGTGATGTCATTTATGGACGGCCCCTTACATGGTCATATACATCATCATCGTCGTCGTCTTCATCATCATCAAATGCACTGCTGGATGAATGCTTCCCCAAGCCGCCCCGCCCCCATCTCTCGCGATCCCGCGTGATGTATTTAATCCACTGCCACATGCGAACGAGCTGATTTTTTTTATCGCTCCATCTCTTCGACGGACGCCGCTTCTCCGATCAGTTCACTTCCTTCTGTGGCTGTCGTTCCCGTCATTACCAAAAAAAAAGATACACGCACAAACATATTGTTCTATTCACGGTCACAGCAAACATGCCTTCATTCACATCTACAGGCAGAACAAATCAGAGTACAACACACGGCGTACGGCCGTTTCAATAGGGCAACAAAAATAAAATATAGTATCTGTGGTGCCGCCACAGCGGGGCCGCTCCGTCGGGGCCGTGCCCACCGCCGTGACGCCGCCACCGGGGAGCGACCACGCCGACGCTGTGCGCCCCTCGCCGCCCCCCACATGAATGCACGCACACCCCATGTAGAGTCGGGGGGGAAGGTCACCTGGCCGACGGCTTTTCGTCCAGAAGCCCCTACTGGGATCAAGCTTCACGGTTTCCTACGGCCGGGGAATTGGGCGACCTACCCCCGAGGCTGACGGGCACCGCGGCGCCGTGACCTTGGATTGTAACGGCATGGTCACGGCAGGGGATGTTGAGCCACCGCGGATGGAAGCGCGCACACGCAACACGGGTCAGTGGGCTGATAGCGGGAAGAACAGAAAGCGGACGTCGAGGGGACCACTGCGGTGACGTCACCAGAGCTGGGATCCGACTATCAAAAGAGCGGGAAAATCCGGGCCCCTGATTGGACGGGAGGCCAAGGGGGCGAAACAGCGGAACTCGTTTGTTGCAGGTAGGATAAAAGGAGGGGGATTCAGGCAGTAAAGGCAGAGTCCTTCAAGGCATCGGGATCAGCGGGGTGTTGGAGCCAGCCGTTCGAGTCGTCCGTGTGACGAGGCTCAACGCAGCCAGGCCCAATTCTCCACGGAGACGACGCCCAGCATCGCCCTTCCACAGCTTCCGGCGCATCAGATTGGGAGTACGCGTAAGTAAGGGAGAGGTGAGTTTGGGCTATTTAACCAGAGGTTAGAAAGTGGAGCGATAGGCAGGATAAATTGAGTCCCGGATCGCCAAGGGATAGGCTAGTGTCTGCTGACCCACACAAACACGCGTAGTTAGCGGGTCATTCGCGGGGGGAATAAAATCGCCAGTAGAGGATAAACTGTGTTGTGTGGTCTTTGTGAGTGTGAAGAGGAGGGTGAAGCGCCTGGTGTTCACGCACACGCGCGGCTGTTTAAACGGCCTTTAAATCGGGGCGGAGTGACTCCCTCCAATCAGCGACGCGCGCACGGTGGACACCCCTGCCCTCTAACCTCTGACCCCAAGTCCCTCGCGTGTGATTGGTGTACGGAGCCGGGCAGGTAGCGGAGTCGGGTTTGTTAGTGCCTGGGCACGTAGGGCGTGTGTGTGAACGGATCCCGGGGGGCTAAGCGCCGGCCGCGGAGTCACGCGTCGGCGCGCTGTACCCTTTTGTTTACGCACGAGACGGGGTTTTACTTCGCGGGCACGCTCACAGCAGCGCGTCCGCCACTGAGCACCGCGTAGCGCGTCGTAAGCGTAAAGCAGTCGGCCCCACCAATTGAACCATGCCTACGGGGGCAGCAACAAAGTCGGGGGTACAGGGGGGCGAGGAATTGGGGGTCGGTAGCCCGAACCCGACAGAGCAGTCGGGGGGTAGTAGCGCGATCGTAACGGAGGAGTCGGGGGACAGCGGCCCCCACATATCCATTTGTTTGTGTTTCTCTCCTTGCGATGGGACTTTGTAGGATGAACGTTGAGATTTATAAGGGCACGGGGTGACCAATAAGGTCTGAATTGGCCTGGAATAAGCTCGCAACTGATAGGGGGTTGACAGGTTTGCTATACACTGCACTATACATTACTATACCATACCCGTAGACCCATACGGGTTACCCCGTATTCTTGTACAGGGACATTTCATTTAATGTCCATACGGCGTACAGGCGTTTCAACAAGGGCACAAAAAATAAATAGTATCTATTTGGTAAAGTCACGTAGATTGAAAGTTAATAGATCACGACGTTTCGATCGCAACACAAGCAACCGTCAGCAGTTCTCCTGCTGTGGTTGTCGCACCTGATGACGGTTGCTTGTGTTGCGATCGAAAACGTCGTGATCTCTATACATTTTCTACCTACGTGACTTTACCGAAAGAACCAAAGAGTATGGATTCCTGCAGTCACGAAAGCTTCAAATCTAGATTGTATCTATGTGTTTGTGTTTCTCACTTGTGATGGGACTTTGCAGGATGAACGTTTAGATTTATAAGGACATGGGGGCGGGGGGGGTGACCAATAAGGTCTGAATTGGTCAGTAATAAGGTAAGGCACTAATCAGGGGGTTGACAGGTTTGCCTTTGTATTTGTGGATCGGGGCATTGCGTCGTTACACGTTGTTTCGGCACGGTCTGGATGACCACAGTCACACACTACTACGGCCGTCCATAAATGACGTCACGCGATTTTGGACGATTTTTGACCCCTCCCCACCTTCGTCACACGGCGTCACAAAAAGTCAGACCCCCCCCTCTCCCCCCTCATATATGACGTCACAAAGATTCCCCCCCCCCCCCCCCAACATGTTTCAAATCGCTTTAAACTATTGTCATTGTAGTGCGTATTTAATGTGGCGCTGCACTCTGATGTTGTAGGAGAAAATATTTATTAAAAAGTATATTTCATTTATTTATTTGAAGTTGCGCATTTTGATATGACGTCACGTATCTCACCCCCCCCCCTCGTCACACATCGTCACAAATGTCTGACCCCCCCCCCCCCCCCCAGGTGCGTGACGTCATTTATGGACGGCCCAGAGTGTTTTTGTTTAATTTTCCATTTGTGTACATCGGGTAATCCGCAATCTACTGACACGGTTTGTGCAGCGGATGCGATTCAGGGTGCGGCCGTGAGCTCCGTGGAAGATCAATCGCGCGTGCGTGTTGTGTGTTTGTGTGAGTTTGTTTGATATCTTCACTTACAATTTTTATTTAAAAAGAAAAATCTAAAAATAAAAACCCCGTAGCAAGATGGCGTCTTCGGCTTCACGTGTCGCACCCGGGGTGACGTCACAACGCCCACGTGTCGCACCCGGAACGCCCGCGGCAACCAACGCACCAACAGCGTGGCACGGCAGGTCCGGTTGGTTCACATCAGCTGGGACCTGCACCCAGACCGGGACCCCCACACAGACAGGGGGGGTCCGGGAACCAAGATCAGTACCAGCAGCAGGACCAATTTCCAGAGCAAGACCAGACCAGTAACCAAGGCGAGATTGGTACCAGGAGCGGTGCGAGACCAAGAGCAAAGTAACAGTCCGAGTTCGGTATAAACAAAAATCAAAGCAAGCCCCTGGAGTAGCGGCAGCAGCAGGAGCAGCAGCAGGGGGAGAATGGCGTACGGGCTGGTGACGGCGGGCGGCTTTGTGGCCGTGGTGGCCGTGCTGGGCGCCCTGTGGATGCCGGAGACCTGGGACGCGGCGCTGAGGGGCCCAGCCGCCGTGCGTCTCGACCACGTCCTCTCGGCGCTCCTGCGGGCCGAGGCGCGGACTTCGAGGCCCGCGAGGCCCCGCGTCGCCATCGGTAACCTGGGCTGGTGTCGGGGGCTGTGAGGGGAGTCCGGGGGTGGAGGGTGACGCGAGCTTGTACACACGTGGTGCACACTTGTACACACGTGGTGCACACTTGTACACACGTGGTGCACACTTGTACACACGTGGTGCACACCTGTACACACGTGGTGCACACCTGTACACACGTGGTGCGAGCTTGTACACTCGTGGTGCGAGCTTGTACACACGGGGTGCACACCTGTGTACTTGCGGTGCACACTTGTACACACGGGGTGCACACCTGTGTACTTGGGGTGAACACTTGTACACACGTGGTGCACACCTGTGTACTTGCGGTGCACACTTGTACACACAGGGTGCACACCTGTACACACGGAATGCACACATGTACACGGGGTGCACTCCTGTACACGGGGTGCACACCTGTACACATGGGATGCACACCTGTACACACGGAATGCACACATGTACACGGGATGCACACCTGCACACACGGGGTGCACACCTGTACACACAGGGTGCACACCTGCACACACTGGATGCACACCTGTACACACGGGATGCACACCTGTATGAGCGACGGGGGGGGATATCTGCTTGGGAGAGGTTACCTGGGAAATACTTGTGCCTGGGGAACATGGGGGTATAACATCTCCCCTGAAGGGCTATATGGGTGCGAGGGAGACCGAGGGGTTGCCTGTGTGTGGGATCACTGGAGGGGCATCTCGCTGTAAGGGGGGTATCTGTGGGACACCAGGATAGGATGGGATACCTGGACTCCACATTCTCACAATTCGTCATTTCGCTCGGAGGAGGGGCAGCGATGGTAAATCGTCGCTTGTTTTGTAGTGTACCCCCAAGGATGGACTGGGTACCGTAAGGTCACTTACAGTTTAAATGGTATGTGCAGGACACATTCCTGGGGGACATGGGCTGGCTTATAATGTAACGTGTTGCATGGTAGGATACCCAGAGGTGAGTAAGGTAACCTTAGTTACATCCTGTAACTGTTACCTGCGGTGCTAAGGATACGGTGAAGTGAAGAGCAACATTGGTGATTATATAAGTGGACCTGGTGTGGCACCTGCTCGGGACGTGGCATACGTGATCAATAACATAGCATAATTAGTTCCTGCTCGTTACCATTGAGGCAATGATCTGCTCATGCTCGCAGTCCTCTTGAGCCAGTGGTGGAACATCCACATTCACATGGCAGTGGTGAGTCTATCCATCGGCCAACCACTGTTGCTTTCTCCCACTCTCCCCACACAATGGTAATCATTTTATCAACCCCGGAGGGATGTTGGGCTGAGTCAACCCCAAAGCCACGATTAGATTTCGAAACCTTCCAAATTCCGCTCGCTCTGCTGTTGAGTTTCACCACTTAGCTGGATTGCGGAATAACAGTCGAAGGTAAGCTTATCGTTACATGCAGAGGCTGGGATAAAAGCTATGTTCTGCGGTGTTTTCCGCATGAAATATGCGGATCAATATAAGAAGTGTATATTTATTGATTCTGGCAAATGCCTGATGATGCTGGTTGTAACTTATCAGCGAAACGTCGTACCAAATTGTTAAATGTGCGATTGCTCTCCAGCTGTCGGGTGGAGGAGGGTTTATAACACATTTTACATCTGACCCAAGCCACGTGTGCATGATAACACGCACAGCAATGCTGCTTCCACACATCGTAGCGAGTTGGCACGATTGACCACGTACCTCCGATCAGCGCGGTTAGCTTTGCACGGTGCGAAATAAGTTGAACATACATACATTGACAACAATTATCACCAAGAGAATTCCCTAGGGTTTGTAAGGCCACGTTTTAATAAAGCAGTACCATGTGTTTTTTTCAGCAATCTCACTATAAGTAGAAGGTTAGAGAAAGGTTGTAGTTAATATTATAAAGCTGGAGCTTAATGTATACCGCATGAGTTAGCACTACTGAGCGTACGGCGTTTAAATGACTCATGGCTTCGAGGTGTGATGTTGCAAGACCCAACACCTTATCCTGGAGTATTAATTACATGTTCGACATTTTGCTGTACTAGTGTCATCAATATATAAACATGAACATTGGCAAAGGGAAAATTTTAATTAGACCCTTGCAACAGAAAGAGGCACACGTGGAACAGGAGCTGTCATGCGAACCTTGGCACCCACACGGTGCGGGAAAGCACCTCATCCAGCAGTGGATTGACAGAAGGACTCTGTACTGTACATGTATAATATCCTAATGTCTAGCGTGTGTGTGTGGAGAGATGGGGGTTGATATAATGCACGTGTTCTATTTCCTGGATTGGCAGCCGCAAGGAATGAGCTCCACGTGTACAGCTGAAGTTAACACGGCCCAGCTTTTAGGATTATATAATGGTTTTTTTTAAATTATTATTTCGAATCACGCACACGCAGCCTTGGAGTATGTCTTGTGCCACGCGTTCACGGTTCAGAGGTCAGGTGCCGCCAACACCCCACCTACGAGAAGGGGGCCTTGCAGGGTGGAGGCAACAGACGATCTAACAAATGTGACATCGTTGCGGTTTTGATTTGCGGTTTGTTGTCTCGCATGGATTTGATATTGATGTTTCTAAATGCTTTACAGCAGGCGTAACGAGGGGCGCATTGTCGATTCATCGATTGGAATGGATTCTTACGCTGGCGGATTTTTTGTATTTATATATTGAAGCTAACGGAGCGAGAGAAAAAAATTGTGCGATTTTTTTAAAAGAGACAAAAATCAACGTTCTTTTTAATAGGATCACGATACTGAATCATGATGATCCATTGAATCACCTGAGGATGTGGTATGAACCTGTCTAAAGGTCATAGTCATTCATCGGTTATCCTTATTCAGCTTGATCAACATCGTCATCACCACGGACCTATGATGCTATGCCTGGATGAGAGGATGTGAAGTGTATTGCAGTCATATACAGTCCAATCTTAGTTATCAAATGTTAGTGTCAGGGGCATACAATCCTCCCCCCCCCCAATATTATCAGGTCAGCCAGTCACTGGACTCGGTAAATCTTGTGATATACATATACAGTAAAATCTTGGATTGCGAGCATAATTCGTTCCGGAAACGTGTTTGTAATCCAAAACACTCGTATATCAAAACACTCGTATATCAGTTGTGATCATGTGACACTCGGCAGACAGAGTGTATACGTACTGCTCGTATTGCAAGACCTCGTTTATCAAATTAATATTTATTTAAAAATTGTACTCGTCTTGCAAAACACTCGCAGACCAAGTTACTCGCAATCCAAGGTTTTACCGTATTGCCAACAACCATGTTTAGCCTTCCTCGGTGCACCCCCGGTCCCCGTTACCATATTATCTCAGTTTGCGTCTTCATTCAGACTCGTCGACTTTGTCTCATCACAGCCACGTTGGTGGGCAGTCATCTAGTGGGCAGTTGTAGTCATCGGCACACTTGATCATTCCGTTCACTCGTTTCCATCTCTGACTGAAACAATAACAATCAACACACTCGGTTGGCGAATTTGTTCGTCACCAATTTCGCAAACGAAACGGACACCGCGTGTGCGCGCGCCACCAGGGTTTGGGGGCTGCCTGGACTGGGTGGTGGACGGCGTGGCGCTGCTGGAGCGACTCGGGGTGGAGCCGAGCGGGAAGGCCGAGCACCACGGATTCATCGCCGACGAGCAGCAGCTGGCGCAAACCTTCGCCTACTTCTTCCCCCACGGCGCCGCCGCAGAGTGCGAAGCCCCTACGCGCGCACGCGCCGCAACACGTGCACGCAGGCACACAACACGTGCACGCAGGCACACATGTGCGCATGCACGCAACATTACGCAACCTCTCCACACATCCGCACACCACATGCAAAGATCCCCCATATAGCCAATAGCAGACTGTTGGGGCAAGTGCTGCAAGCGAGCACCTATGAAGGCCAGCATGGTGCATGAGGGGGTTGGTGGCCAACACCATGCCTGACTGCATTTTTCTTTTCACACCCTACCACGTACTCATTTAGGGCTGAATCGACCCAGGGGAGGCCCAGGACCAGTTAAAATATTCACCAGTTTTTCGTCATGAGCGGGAATCGAACTCGGGTCGCCAGCGTTCATAGGTCAGTGCGCTAACCACTACACTACTGCTCCCCGCACACGTACACACTTACACACACAAAGATCCCCAAATAGCTGTTAACAGACTGTTTAACCCTCGCACACACATCTACATATACAAACACCCCTCTCTATACACAAAAACAACAACAGCCACCATTCACCACAAACTGATGGTTCCCTAGCGCTTGCGCCGAAAGCTTGCTTGGCCATAAGTCGCAAGACAGACCCCAGATGTTATGGGTAAGCAGATGGAAAACCGCTCCACCAAAAGACAAACATCCCCTGTGCAGCCTATGTAGGCTTTTTGGTGAGCACCTATGAAGTCCAACACAGAGCACACTGGGATGGCTTGGTCAGAAACAACATGACCGGCCACCTTTGTCTTGCCAGTGCTTATGTTTACACACTGCAGCAGCTACTCATTTAAGTCTGAATTGACCTAAGGGAGGCCCAGACCCTGTTCAGATTTAAGCTACTGATTTCAGCTGTAGCTAGAAATGTAACTCATGTAGCCAGGTTCGTAGTGCAGTGTACTAACCACTGAGCCACCACTTGACACACACACACGAGCGTATGAGCTGTTGTCCCATTAACCACGGTGGCTCGAAGACACTGAGCCTGGTGCCAACAACACCCTGGGTTCTAATCCTGGTCCAGCCAGTCCTGGTTAAACTGGGTTTTTTCTTTTCTAGATTTGAAGCTTTCGTGACTGCAAGGATCCATACTCTTTGGTTCTATTCGGTAAAGTCACGTAGGTAATTTTATTTTTACCTACGTGACTTTACCGAATAGAACCAAAGAGTATGGGTTTTTTCTTCTTAGTTTTCAACGTAACAATCATGCACTATATTCGATTTGAATGTGAACATTTGAATCGATACATATGATGTCACCGTAGGCAAGAAGTGGGTTATTTTTTTGATGAAATGAGGGTTCTGTAGCGGTTGAGACGGGGATTTCTCGAATGAAACGAGGGATCTCTTGGATGCGTTGGTTCAGCCTCATGCGGTGCAACCTTATCGTTCTAACTGGTTTCTTGCGCAAGCTGTGTACAGACACAGAAGTCTGTCATTAACTTTTCTTTCAATCTGTCATTAACTGAACAATAATTACCCATTCAATTTAGTGCTCACACCGTGCTTGCATGTTCTCCCTGTACTTAATGCTTGCATAGAGTTATTTTTGTTCAAAACTCGTGCTTATTAAAGAGAAGCATTTATTCACCAGTCCCTGGGGTGTAATTGCGCTGGGGGGTTTATTTATTCCCCGCACGTTTCATTTAACGTGCGCCGTGTAAACACTCACGTTTTCCTAGTGGAGAGTGGTGTCCTCACGGCTAATGCACTGATCCTGGCGACCAAAGTTTGATTCCTGGCTGTGATACCAATTGCCTTCTACAATATGGGCCCCTCCCCCTTGGCTGCCTCGGTCCAGAATATGGGTACAGTACTTTGTAAGGTGATGTGAACATCAATGCTCGTTAGGACGCAAAGCCAACCAGGCAACCCTAATAGCTGGTCGCAAATGGCACTTGAAATAAATATTCAACCCAAAACAACTTCTTAGGTGCTATTTTTCCATGGTGAAAATATTGATCCGCAAGCTGAAATACCCTTGTTTATATAACAAAAACAAGGGAGCCTCACAGGATGGATTGGGATGCATTTCCCACAACTCTTGGAGTCTCCGATGAGTAGTTTTAGTTTGGCTGCTGGATTCATTGGCAACTAAAAGTTGAATTATAACAATCCTATTCATGGGCTGGTGTGACTTGGCCAACTTGCAGTGACCCACAGCTCTTAAATACCACCGGGCGTGAGTGTTTATTTTTTTAAACTTAATATTTATCTGGTTTTCTGCTTGACGCGTTTCGCGCTAAACCGCTTCCCACGCACCACCGCTCTTTGGCGATGTTGCGTGGCAGCTTCTGCTGTTGCTTAAAATTGAAATTTTTTGCATTGTAAATTTGTATAAACTACACATGCTAACGATTTGAATTTTCAGATGTCGCAACCGGCGGTCAAGAGCTTCGGTTTGAAGCTGATAGGAACACGAATATCGCAATACAGTCACTGACAATGTATAATCCCACGTATGTATGCGTGTATAATCCGACGAATGCAAGCCACAAAGGGCTCCCACACCAATAAGACCTTAGTAAAACGAGGTCTCCATAAAATAATCAAAACCATTTAAAAACATGCCATAGCGAGTGCTGAGATTGCAGAAAGAAAGTAACAAGATACAAATGAGATTAATGAGTTAGTCAGGGAGATACGCTCTTACCAAGCTCGTTCAAGGAAGATATTTTCCGAAAACTGGATGGGGGAAATAAAGGCTTAAACTATAATTGGAAAAATTATGTACTTAGACTTTTTAAAATATAAATAACATATGCAATACAACCCATGGAACTACAGGGATTTGTTGTGGAATAGTAATAAAAAATATGACTGTAGAGTTGGGTTTCAAGATAATTATAAGTGAAACAAAAGTTACGTACAGGACGCATGCTGGAAGGGATTATGATTGATGGACAAGACCGTCAACTCGGCCATTGATGATTACCTCGTGCAGCATGTAAACATCAGCACTGGGGAGACAAAGGCAGCCGGGGCATGGTACTAGCCTCACCATCCCCTTTGTATCACACGTCGGCCTTAGTAGATGCCGACTAACAGCACTTGCCACCAACAGTGTGTGTAGGCGTGGGATCGTTGTCTTCGTGATTTCGTGCCGTGTGAAGGCGCTTCATCTCCAACGCGTCGCTGTTCCGCCGGCTGGCCGAAGAGGCGGCGCTTGTGCCCGGCGCTCGCTGGTCACTCGGAGGGAACGCCCCCGTTATGGCGAACCGCATGGCGTCCGAGGGCTGTGACGTTCTGCTCGGAGCGCGTCTCCCCCACAGCCTCCTGCAGGTTATGAGGCCAGAGGTTAGAGGTCAGTCTGCCATTCGGGGCGGTCTGTTGGTCGGTCGGCATGTCGGTCTGTCTGTTGATCAGGCGGTCAGTCAGTCGGTCAGTCTGCTGGTTAATATGTTGGTTGGCAGGTCTGTCTCTTGGTGTATTGGTCAGTCAGTTGTTCTGTGAGTTGATCGGTCAGGTTGTCGCCTTGTTCCCCTCGCTCTACTTGAATGTTGAATAGATCCAGTCTGTGATGATGGTACATACTGAGCTCGAAGTGGAAATCGTAATCGACTCCACATGTTAACGCTGCATGTGCTGCCTTGCTGTGCTGTTTAGCACACTTGACTCGCCAGTTCATTCGGTCTCCTAGCACGGTAGTTGACACATTGATGCAGGTTCTAAAATCCCCCCTGCCTCTGTCCATCCAGCAGTATAAATGGGTGCACCACAGTCAGTCGATTGGTAGGTCACGTGTGGCGAGTTAAAAAGTGGAAACTCCCACCTCTTCAAAGGTGTCTGGCCAGTGTGGAAGAAGAGCCTAAAATACTCTCTAGAGGGGCTCTCTATAGCTCCCTCTAGCGGAGGACTCTCTTCCAGCAGTGAGGTGAGCAGGCATTTGCAGGGCCGCTCTTAAATATTTTTCATTTACCACACCCTAACGGCACAAAGTGCAAAAAGCGGTCGTGGAAACCTCGTGTTGTCTGCCTGGTGTTGCATTATGTGGCTGGTGTGTTGCAATGTGTTGTCGGACTGGTGTGGTGTTGTGTGGCTTGGTGTTGCATGGCCGGTGTTGCGTTGTGTAACGGGCGTTGTGCACGCATGCGTGTGCAGTGGCCGGGCAGCCCGTGGAGGAGGCCGACACTCACCTGATCCTCGAATATCCCACGGGCGCTCGCTGGGGGAACTACACATCCAAGCGCGCCAACAGGCACGTGATTGATGCAGCACATCCCTTCCGTTGCCCCTCTTATGCCACCCCTGTCCCGTGCTACCAATTCTGCCATCTGCCGTTCCACTGCTGTTCGCGGGATTTAGACTTTGTTTCAGCTGGTAAAGACCCACTCAGCTCAGCAGCTCTTTTACAAGGACGAACACATTTTCAACACCATTGGCAGTGGTGTGGTTTCCAAAATATTGCAGGGAGGGAATGTGCAAACATGAAGAAAAAAAACTAAGGTTATTTACATGAAACCCATGCCAGCACTTACTGCAAACAGGATAAACAAAAATTAATTCATATTCATCTGTGTATTTTAATTATGTTTACATTTGATCTAGAAATGTGTAACTGAGTCTCGAGACTAATTTTCACAGTAGGGGGTGGCGATTACTATTTGTTTCCCAATTTAGTAATTTAAGTAAATTTGCAAACTGGGAAAATTCGGACCGTGGTGCTGGACCACCTGGCCTGCTCATTTTATTTTCATAACTAGGTGAGCCACGGTTAATCAAAGCAATGCAGCAAACATGTATTCAGAGGTCAATAGCAACAGTGTACAGAACCTTAATAAACATGAGAACGTTCAGCTATAACAGTCAATCGAAGTACTTGTATTTCAGGAAATACATTTTAATATAAAACCGTTCAAATTTTTACATTGCATGACCGTGAGAGATGGCAGTGGCTTCGGGAGGCCTTCATCCTGCAGCGGACTGACATACGGCTGTACGGACACAATGAATCACCGCGCTCCGCTAAAACCAACCCCCTCTCCACCCCCACCTCTGCGTTGCTGCCGCCACTCAGGTTCATCGTGCACAGCGATACCCACAATGCCCGGCTGGAGTCGCTGGAGGCATTTCATTCCGAGCTCGCCGCCTTCCAGCCGGCGCTGCTTGTCGTCGGAGGACTCCAGATGATGGACAACTTTCCCTTCCCTCCCGGTAAGTCTTGGCCGACTCGGCATGTTTGTGCGGTGCAGACCACACGTGGCTTGGTTTTCCCAACCCACGTGCGTTTTTTCCTGCAGTGTTCAGCGGTGTGTGGTGCAAGTTTCTCGAGCGGCATTGCATGCGTGTCACTGTAGGCGGCCGCTCTTCTGGTCTCCCGCTCTTGTCTCCTCCTCTTCTTGCTCCTCCTCTTCCTCCTCCCGCTGTCCTGCCTGCCTGGCTGCGCGAGGTCAGTTGCACTCCTCCCCCCTGCGCACAATTCATTTTCCCATCTCAACCGTGGTGTCCTCCTGTGTCTCGCGTTCACGCGTCACTCCATGCCCCTCCCTTTCCTTTGACAAGATTAATATTTTTTTATTTTATAATCACACGAGGACAACAAATATCATGACGGACAAAATCGGGCAAAGGATGGATGCGGCGCGGCAAAATAATTTCCGGGACAGCCTTCCGGACTGTTGCGGCTGAAATGAAACTCAGATGACTGCAGTAGCCACGTTGGTGAGATGTTAACTCCGTTGCCTGGTATACAGGAGATTGTGGGTTCGATCCCGACCCTGATGCCTGTTTATTTGGAGTTTGCATGTTCTTCCCGTGTTCACGTGGATTTTTCTCCGTGTCCGGTTTTTCCCTCTTCATTTAGAAACATGCATTTAGATTATTTGGCGGCTTTAAATTTCCACACGATTGTGTCCAGGTCGCTTCTGAAAATTATATCTATAGCTCAGTGAGCCTTACCTGGTAAAAACAAATACATTGTTTTAGTTTTATTAGCTGCTGCATCCGGCAGACGGTGGAAAGCGATGCTGATGTGTGGTGGCATCGAGAAGTTTTGACGACGACGACGACGACGACGATCTTCACCTTGACCTTCACCGCGACGCTCATCTGGACGTCCACGTTGGCCGTGCACGCGACAGGCGAGCGTGTGCGCAGGCTGCGGGCCGTGCGCGCCTCCATGTTGGCCGCCCGCTCCTCATCCGCTGGCGCCGACGGCGGCGACGCCCTCGTCCACTTTGAGATGGCGTCCTTCTCGGACTCGTCGCTGCTCGCCGAGCTGCTGGACGAGCTGCTGCTGCCGGCGGCCGACTCGCTGGGCATGAACGAGCAGGAGCTGCCCAACCTTCGCGGCCTCCTCGCCGGCGGAGACGTCACGCTGGTTGCCGACGCAAACCCCCGCGTCGCCGCCGTGCTCGACCAGATGCGCGAGGTGTACGGCGCCGTCAGGGCCCGCCAGCGCCGCGCGGGGATCGGGCGGCTCCTCACCCGCCTCCACGTCCACACGCTCGCCTTCCAGGTGGGCGCTCGTGGGAAACGCGAACGTCAACACGTGACGGCTCCCCCCCCCCACCCCCCCCCCCCCCCCCCCCCCGTTGGTATAGCCGCTGCTGGAAGTGGGCCTCTCTCCACACACATAATCGTGTTCGTTGTGGGTCTTGTGTCATACCTACTTGACCGCGCTGGTCAGCGTGGGGTTGGTGAAGGTTCCTGGATTGGTTAAGTTATGACAAAGTCGAAGATCCCCCGTATAACCTTAACAGCCGGAGAAGGCAAGTGCTGTTTGGGAGCACCTACAGTGAGGGAAAAAAGTATTTGATCCCCTGCTGATTTTGTACGTTTGCCCACTGACAAAGAAATGATCAGTCTTCAATTTTAATGGTAGGTTTATTTGAACAGTGAGAGACAGAATAACATAAGAAAAATCCAGAAAAACGCATGTCAAAAATGTTATAAATTGATTTGCATTTTAATGAGGGAAATAAGTATTTGACTCCCTCTCAATCAGAAAGATTTCTGGGTCCCAGATGTCTTTTATACAGGTAACGAGCTGAGATTAGGAGCACACTCTTAAAGGGAGTGCTCCTAATCCTAGCTTGTTACCTGTATAAAAGGCACCTGTCTACAGAATCAATCAATCAGATTCCAAACGCTCCACCATGGCCAAGACCAAAGAGCTCTCCAAGGATGTCAGGGACAAGATTGTAGACCTACACAAGGCTGGAATGGGCTACAGGACCATTGCCAAGCAGCTTGGTGAGAAGGTGACAACAGTTGGTGCGATTATTCGTAAATGGAAGAAACACAAAAGAACTGTCAATCTCCCTTGGCCTGGGGCTCCATGCAAAATCTCACCTCGTGGAGTTGTAATGATCATGAGAACGGTGAGGAATCAGCCCAGAACTACACGGGAGGATCTTGTCAATGATCTCAAGGCAGCTGGGACCATAGTCACCAAGAAAACAATTGGTAACACACTACCCTGTGAAGGACTGAAATCCTGCAGCGCACGCGAGGTCCCCCTGCTCAAGAAAGCACATATACATGCCCGTCTGAAGTTTGCCAATGAACATCTGAATGATTCAGAGGACAACTGGGTGAAAGTGTTGTGGTCAGATGAGACCAAAATGGAGCTCTTTGGCATGAACTCAACTTGCCGTGTTTGGAAGAGGAGGAATGCTGCCTATGACCCCAAGAACACCATCCCCACCGTCAAACATGGAGGTGGAAACATGCTTTGGGGGTGTTTTTCTGCTAAGGGGACAGGACAACTTCACCGCATCAAAGGGACGATGGACGGGGCCATGTACCATCAAATCTTGGGTGAGAACCTCCTTCCCTCAGCCAGGGCATTGAAAATGGGTCGTGGATGGGTATTCCAGCATGACAATGATCCAAAACACACGGCCTAGGCAACAAAGGAGTGGCTCAAGAATAAGCACATTAAGGTCCTGGAGTGGCCTAGCCAGTCTCCAGATCTTAATCCCATAGAAAATCTGTGGAGGGAGCTGAAGGTTCGAGTTGCCAAACGTCAGCCTCGAAACCTTAATGACTTGGAGAAGATCTGCAAAGAGGAGTGGGACAAAATCCCTCCTGAGATGTGTGCAAACCTGGTGGCCAACTACAAGAAACATCTAACCTCTGTGATTGCCAACAAGGGTTTTGCCACCAAGTAATAAGTCATGTTTTGCAGAGGGGTCAAATACTTATTTCCCTCATTCAAATGCAAATCAATTCATAACATTTTTGACATGCGTTTTTCTGGATTTTGTTGTTGTCATTCTGTCTCTCACTGTTCAAATAAACCTACCATTAAAATTATAGACTGATCATTTCTTTGTCAGTGGGCAAACGTACAAAATCAGCAGGGGATCAAATACTTTTTTCCTTCACTGTATTCAGGCTGGTACAGTACATGAGAAAGTGGCACACCATGCCTAACCACCTTTATCTGCCTAAGTAGCGATGTTATCGCGCGAGGCACTCATATGAGGATAAGTCAACCTAGGGGAGTCCCATGACCGGTTCAGATAATCGTCACTGGTGTTGGCGGTGAACAGGATTTGAAACGGGTCGCCAGGTTTCACGGTAGCGCATTGGTTAGCGCGTTGCACTACCGCTGTCCTAGGACCCGGTTAAGTCATCGCAGAAATCCACCCTTGCTCACGCTTGCCCTTACCGCAGCCACCTTGCCCTCGCCCCTCTTCCTGCACGCGACAGGCGATCATGACGGCTCGCAACTCGACTTGGAAGTCGGGGATGTCGGCGGCCGCCAAGGCCTCACTCACGGCCAATCGGCACGTGTGCGGCTCCGCGGACATCGACGCCGCCAAGGCGCGGCTCATCATGGACGACTCGTTTGCCGCCAGCCGCGGGCCCGAGAGCCGCCGCGTGGCCGTCGACCCCAACCGCCCCGTGGCGTGCTGGGAGGAGGAGGAGATGGTCGACTACGACGCGGGAGAGGCCGACGGGGGGTACGACGCGCAGGGCGAGGACGATGACGAGAAGCGGGCCGGACGGGGAGCCGGGGGGCGACGCGGCCGCACGTATGAGCTGTGCGTCGCGCCCGTGCTCGTGTGCACGGACGTGTTCCAGACTGTGGGCGGCGGGGACAACATCTCGGCCGCGGGGCTCGTGTTGCAGATTTGATGAAGGGAAGAGCAATCACTTTTGATTTCCCACAGTGGGATTTATTAACCCCTGAGTGAGGATGGGTTCTCAAGAGATTTGGCAACCTATCCAATTGTGATAAAGTACAGTGTCGCCCGGCCATAGGAATGTGGAATTTCCACCACTGACTCAGGGCCACCAAAAGAGATGAGCATCACCCAGTGCCTTGTTTGACTATGGGAACTCTTTGACTTTTTAAGTAAATATCCCTTTATCCCCCTTGCCCCGCCCCCCATGCCAGAGATGTTTAATATTATTTTTTCCCTCAACTGCTTAACTTCCATTCCACTTCCGAGAAACCACTTGCACGCGGGAGATGGGTTTGTTGGCTCAGGTGACTCATAATGGCTGTGTCGTAGCTGTGAGCCAGTAGCACTAAAATCCTGTGGTTGGGAATCCTGACATTGAAAAGAAACCGGGTTCTTTTGTGTAGCAGGTTTTGGTGATAACATACCTTATGTCCAATGACTGCACACACAAACACAATCTCATGAAATGTTATTTATGCAAGCCTAGGTATGAAAGCCATATCATTTGTAAAGAGATGATTTTGTGCGATATCTTGGTTGACATGGGACCTGGTGCATGGAATGCAATGGAGCCCCCTTTTAAATTTCCCCCATTTCGCCACTCTTTGTTAAGCCGGTGCCTGGGGCCTTCGGCGCTACGGGCCCTGGGTGCAGTTGTACCGCCTGCACACTCGATAGCTACGCCACTGATTATAGCGTCAGTGAGAATGACCAAATAAGTTTTGCGTCATATTTTCAAATGTCTTCTACGTATGGTTTGACGATCACCAGAAGTGAATTTCGTACCACTGAAAGAGTTTATCATAAAGCGTGGTCACATCTGTGTTGCATAACAGTGCAATTCAATATATATACCTCCTGTCAGGGGAACGACACGTGGAAATGATGGAGTCAAGGATGGAAGCTCAGACACGCAGTTATGCTTCCATTACCGGTGTATGCAGCATGGATGGTTATGGTGATGGTGGTCGTGGTTTGTGATGGGTTTTTATGGGTGATGGTGATGGTTCCGGTGGGTGTATGTCCAGGTTAATATGCTTGATAATAAAAAAAATGTGAATGTTTTGGAATTCTGCAATGGTTAAATTATAATAAAAAAAAGTTTAAAATATTATTTTGGTGTTTGGAGTGTGATTTTCTTTACATGTATAGAAATGTGGGGTAAATTATTACAATGAATTGATATATTTAGGCTGAGGTTACGAAGATCTCATGTTTCATCTCGTCTCATCCAGCTGTATCATTTTTACCCTCTCATTTGTAGTGTCTCCTTTGAAAATATCAGTTTCCTTAACAGTGCTCTCGTATTGTCTGGTTAGTATGGTTTGTATTGTTTCATGTGCACCAACTCGTTTGTAGGTGTACTCGTCTATGTGCCGTCTTCCTCGTTCTATCACCATTAGCATAAAGGAAATAATTTCTCACAGTTGCAAGACTCTAAATGGATGTAGTGCGTGATCAGACTTGCCAATATAAGCAAAAAGTCCATTGTCTTTATAAATATAGGTGAAACGTATGAGTCCCATGACACCGACATTATCAAGCGACATTTTGTTTAATCAAGCAAATTGGATCGTTTTCGACAATATTTCGGTCCCAACAGCACAATCATGCTTGTTAAATAAATACCGGTTTTGACCTTCAGAATTTCATCAGCAGGGTCGGGCTTATTATATTTCATGTTACCAAATGATACCGCACGGCATCGCGCGCACCGAGTCGGCTGCACGGCGTTGCCACAACTCCATTGGAAGCTGCGAGCTCAGTAACCTTGGAAGTGACTTGATGTGAGCGGCATTGGAGCGGTGTAGCCGCCAGGTGGCGCTTTAAGCCGTGGAACCCAAATGGATTAAACAAAGATTAGGACGATTCTTGCCATACCGATTGATCATGTCACGCTTTCCAACGTGCGGCTTTGCCTTTGGAAGTGTTTCATTGCTTAATTTTCAGTATGGAGGCCGAAGGATGTCTGGCAGGGTAACGTGTTTTTGCGTATTTGCAAATATTCGTCGTTGCTTTTGTTGGTGATAGATTTGGCCGGTTTCCAATAGGGCGCACCAAGGCCGCAGCCATGGAGTCAACATTGGGGTGGGGACCAAATCTTCCAGGGGGTCTGGGGGTCCCAACCCAGAAAAAAAATCTAAATTTGAAAACACATTTCCTGCCTAAAATATAAAAAATCCACTAACACATGGGATTTACTTTTTTTTTTACAATAATGTCTAATAGTGTATTGTATTACATTGCTCTGATTTTACTTTTTTTACCATTTCTTGTTTCATTGTATGTAATGGCAGAGATTAGGGATGAATAAAGTACAACCATAACCACAATCATATAAACAGAAATCTATGCATTGAGATATATGAAGACAAGTCCAGATATTGTGGGCAAGGTTTAGCAAATTGTTTTTATTTACATAGCATAGTAATGATTATTTTTTTATTTTTTTATAGCAATATATTGGGGGGGACATTTTGAGCACATTTAAATATTGGGGGGGAGATGTGTGTCCCCCAATATATATTATAATTACGGCCTTGGGGCACACGTCCTTAAAAGCAGCAACATTTTACACTCGTGTTTAGTTATTCATTGGCACGTTTACGAGATGCAGAGTTTCCTCCCGGTACATCTGAGGCAGACGGAGCTGATTCATGAACGCTTTCAGCTCGAGTGAATAAGCGTTGCCAACTCCTCGCGTTTGTGTATCTATGTTAGGGAGGTGTGTGGCTGATGTGGGTGCTGATAACATGAATGCCTCATGGAATGGGCTCGGCTTTAAGATTTATTTTTACCTCGGAGATATGGTCCATTAAGTTAGGTATGTCTGCACCGCACATTTACTGTTCAACGTGGACAATTTAACACGGATGCATAAATATCACCACGGCGTGACCGGATCGAACCAATCTTTGGAAATCGTGCTGGGAGGTGGAATCTCCGCTGCTGCCCTCTCAAGCCTGGAACTCTTCCGCCACACAAGACGTCCGTGCTGTCCCTGTTCCGTTGAAGACCTTTCTCGAGTCTGCCTATAAAATAATAATTGAGACGTTGTAGAGAAAATAAGCAGCAGTAAGTAAACCAACACAGCGCCGCATTCCCATGTCAGTCCGTCCGTCCGCTATATGTGTTCACATCTCGCTGACCTAAATGCTAGCCGTGGCCGAGAACCGCGCTCGGGTAGCCGGGTTCAGTGCGCTAACTGATATGCTGCACCCCCTCGGCTGTATACGATGCGCCCATTGCACGTGCGCCAAATCATCCGGGATGATGCCCGGTCTCGGAATTGGCTCACTGCTGCCGGGTTCGTTGAGCGACGCGCTAATCACTGCGTCCCACCGCTCCACACCTTTGCCCCTGAAAGCCCGGCACACTTGCATTTCACCTAGTACAAGCTGATTATAATATAGCAGCAGCAGCCACAGCGTGTTGCAGACGGGGAGTTGGTGGATCAAGCAAAGATGAAAGCGGTGGCGATGACACGGCGCCGAGAGCACAATTCCGATATAACAATGGGGGAAGGACGACAATGGATAAACAAGTGAGACATGGCGAAGTTCTGTAACATATACGCAGGGTGATATAATTATAGATACTCCACTGATGTTTATTACATCTTGTCACTCTCGAAGGGCGACTGAGCAGGCAAGTGGGCCGTGGAGGAGAGTTCAAACGTTCCAGAAGTACATTGAGACTGGTGGGAGACGCCTTAAAATCAAATGTTTGTTTCCTCTGTAATTTATCCCTAACATTAAACTTCTCAGATAGTTTCGTGTAGCGTCTATTATAAACGCCCGGCGTTCCGTTTGTTCGTCAACTAAATGATAGCCTTCGATTTAAAGCTTTCGTGACTGCAATGATTCATCTTCTCTGGTTCTTTCGGTAAAGTCACGTAGAATGAGAGAATATTATTGTGTTATTTTATTTTATCAATTTATTATTTTATTCTCATTCTACGTGACTTTACCGAAAGAACCAGAGAAGATAAATGATAGCCTTTTAGAAGGTTTGAATCTAAAACTTATAGAAAGTGGACCCCTACACACAAGAGTCAGTAGTACTGTATTTACATATATGCCTACACACCCTACACACAATGGTCAGTCGTATCTACATATATGCTTAATTACAAGTCAGTAGTATCTACAAATATGCCTACATACAATAGTAGTAGTATCTACATATTTACCTACACACCCTACATTAAATAGTCAGTAGTAGCTACGTATATGCCTACACACCCTACATACAATAGAGTCAGTAGTATCTACATATATGAGTACACACCCTAGTCATTAAAACTATTGCTCTTAAGGAACGTAAGTGGGCTTGGGTCAAGGTGTAGCGACGGCTTGGGGGAGGCCTTCATTCAGCAGTTGATTGACAGTGGCTGATGACAATGTGATTATTATACTCCTGTATAATACGCATACGTGGCTATGCTTTATTTTAAGTATAGTTTTTATATGTTTGAGTTCATCAGCCTTGTGGCCTTTCCAGGCCAATTGTATCATAGGTCACATCCACAAAGTCAGGGCTTGTTAAACATTCGTTTTCTATGAAGTATAATGATAAGACTCGTTGTGTTACGCAAGGGAGAGTTCGTGTGTTGATGTCTGGCCGTGATCTTTACACACACAAACGGCGACAACAACAACAGACAAAAGATTTTACCCTACAGCCATCAACAAGATTGTTGAGCAAGTGCTGTTAGCGAGCACCCATAAAGGCCGGCACGGCACACGCCCGGCGGCCTTTGTCTCCCCGGTGGCGATGTTCACACACCACACCGGGTACACATTTGAGACCGAGTCAACCTAGGTAGGGGGGGGGGAGAAGTCCAGGACCGGTTCAAAGAATCGTCACTGGAATTGGCCACGAGCAGGAATCTAACTCGGGTTGCCAGGTTCGCAGTGCGCTAAACACCACACTACTAAATTTTGATTTAAAGCTTTCGTGACTGCAGTAATTCATATTCTTAGTTTTTTCGGTAAAGTCACGTTGAAGAGAAACAACAAAATAATAAAATATATAAAACAATAAAAAAAATTGATTTAAAGCTTTCGTGACTGCAGTAATTCATATTCTTAGTTTTTTCGGTAAAGTCACGTTGAAGAGAAACAACAAAATAACAAAATATATATATAAAACAATAAAAAAATTCTCACGACGTTTCGACCATAACTCAAACGGTCATCATCAGGTGTGTCGGTTTGCATAAATGTATTTTTAAACGGCAAATTTATTTATTTATAAAAAAAACGTTGGCGTCACGCGCAGCGATTGGCAGTTTGCCCAGGACTAGTCCATCTATTTTTTGAAAAGAGGAGGGGGGAGACGAAATTTTTTTTTATGTATGCTGTCTGAAAGCCACTGTAAGCGTGAACAATCAATCAAGAACTGAAATGATTTATCAAATCTTTCCAATGATTGCTAAGATAGAATCCATCTTCTCGGTTGAAATTGTCTCTGTGCTTGTATATGTGGATAGCCTCATGAACGAATCTCTCATGGAAGCCAGATGGCTTGCAAAGAACCTCCGTCTTGGAAAAGTCAATGGCATGTGAGCCTACTGAATTAGAACAATGATCTGCTACGGCCGAGGTGTTGGTCCTACCGTGTTTAAGGTCTGCTTTATGTTCACGAATGCGGTCCGAGACATGGCGTTTGGTTTCTCCAATGTAACTACTACCACAGAGGCAACTTAGTTTGTAGACACCAGGGTATTGCATGTCCGGAATCACATCTTTTACAGACGGAACCAGATCACGGATTTTATGTAATGTGTACATTGCTGGGATCACAAAAAAGATCTCCAAAATCTTGAATAAACACAAGATCCAGGTCCGTTTCAACACATTACATAAAATCCGTGATCTGGTTCCGTCTGTAAAAGATGTGATTCCGGACATACAATACCCTGGTGTCTACAAACTAAGTTGCCTCTGTGGTAGTAGTTACATTGGAGAAACCAAACGCCATGTCTCGGACCGCATTCGTGAACATAAAGCAGACCTTAAACACGGTAGGACCAACACCTCGGCCGTAGCAGATCATTGTTCTAATTCAGTAGGCTCACATGCCATTGACTTTTCCAAGACGGAGGTTCTTTGTAAGCCATCTGGCTTCCATGAGAGATTCGTTCATGAGGCTATCCACATATACAAGCACAGAGACAATTTCAACCGAGAAGATGGATTCTATCTTAGCAATCATTGGAAAGATTTGATAAATCATTTCAGTTCTTGATTGATTGTTCACGCTTACAGTGGCTTTCAGACAGCATACATAAAAAAAAATTTCGTCTCCCCCCTCCTCTTTTCAAAAAATAGATGGACTAGTCCTGGGCAAACTGCCAATCGCTGCGCGTGACGCCAACGTTTTTTTATAAATAAATAAATTTGCCGTTTAAAAATAAATTTATGCAAACCGACACACCTGATGATGACCGTTTGAGTTATGGTCGAAACGTCGTGAGAATTTTTTATTGTTTTATATATATTTTGTTATTTTGTTGTTTCTCTTCAACGTGACTTTACCGAAAAAACTAAGAATAATAAAAAAATTATCACGACGTTTCGACCATAACTCAAACGGTCATCTTCAGGTGTGTTGGTTTGCATAAATTTATTTTTAAACGGCGCATTTATTTATTTATAAAAACGTTAGCACCACGCGCAGCGATTTGGCAGTTTACCCAGGACTAGTCCATCTATATTCTGAAAAGAGGAGGGGGGAGACGAATTTTTTTATAATGTATGCTGTCTGAAAGCCACTGTAAGCGTGAACAATCAATTAAAAACTGAAATGGTTTATCAAATCTTTCCAATGATTGCTAAGATAGAATCCATCTTCTCGGTTGAAATTGACAATTTCTTCTCGGTTGAAATTGACAATTTCAGCCGAGAAGATGGATTCTATCTTAGCAATCATTGGAAAGATTTGATAAACCATTTCAGTTCTTAATTGATTGTTCATGCTTACAGTGGCTTTCAGACAGCATACATTATAAAAAATTTCGTCTCCCCCCTCCTCTTTTCAGAATATAGATGGACTAGTCCTGGGTAAACTGCCAAATCGCTGCGCGTGGCGCTAACGTTTTTTTTTATAAATAAATAAATGAGCCGTTTAAAAATAAATTTATGCAAACCAACACACCTGAAGATGACCGTTTGAGTTATGGTCGAAACGTCGTGATAATTTTTTATTGTTTTATATATATTTTATTATTTTGTTGTTTCTCTTCAACGTGACTTTACCGAAAAAACTAAGAATATGAACCACACTACTAGTTTAACGCGTAGGCTTTCGCGACCAATATTATTCATAATAAAGGTTTTTGGGTTAGATCGCGTTATTTATAAATGTGTCGTAACCCTCCACCACCCGACACGGCCAAACACTAAAAAATGTGTCACGTTTACAAAGGACAAATAGTTCACTGCTTTAGCCCACCGGTGTGTTGAAGAGTGAATCAACATCATTTAAAATTTGAGTACGACGTTTCGCTGGTAATTACATCCAGCATCATCGGGCAATTCGCCAGAATGGTAAAGCCCTCGTTTGCTCCCGGTCTTAAATAGAGCAGCAGCAGGGTGACGTCATAATTTAACTCATTAAGACCGGGAGCAAGTGAGGGCTTCACCATTCTGGCGAATTGCCCGATGATGCTGGATGTAATTACCAGCGAAACGTCGTACTCAAATTTTAAATGATGTTGATTCACTCTTCAACACACCGGTGGGCTAAAGTAGTGAACTATTTGTCATTTGTAAACGTGACACAATTTTTACTGTTTGGCCGTGTCGGGTGGTGGAGGGTTACGACACATTTATAAATAACGCGATCGAACCCAAAAACCTTTATTATGACCACACTACTAAACGTCTGTGCAAGATCTTGACACAAATTAAAGATCCCCCCGCCACGTGTAGCTTGTAACAGACTGTTGGGGCAAGTGCTGTTAGCGAGCACCTATGAAGGCCGGCACTGTGGCACACGAGGGGGTGGGTGGCCAGCGCCACGCCCGGCCGCCTTTGTCTCCCCGGTGGCGATGTTTACACACCGCACCAGGCACTCATTTGAGGCTGAGTCGGCCTAGGGTTGGCCCAGAACCGGTTCAAACAATCGTCCGTGAGCGGGAATCGAACACGGGTCCGTCGGTTCGTAGCGCAGCGCGATAATCACTAACACCACCGCTCCCCCCCCACACACCACACGCACACACACCACACACACACTCACCACAGACACCACACACACCACCGCTCCCCCCCCACACACCACACGCACACTCACCACACACACTCACCACAGACACCACACACACACACCACCGCTCCCCCCACACACCACACGCACACCCCACACACACACTCACCACAGACACCACACACACACACCACACTCACCACAGAGACCACACACACACCACCGCTTCCCCCCCACCACACCACCCCCCCCCCCCCACACACCACTCGCACACTTACCACACACACACATACACCACCGCTCCCCCCCACCACACAGGTATGTGTGGGTGGTTTCACACCTGCATAACTCTGGTGTTCACACAGACACAGGCGGGGCGGAGAGAGCCATTAGCGCGGTGCTAAAGTCCACGTGCGCCCTCTCGTCGCGCTCGCTCGACGCACGTAGGCCACGGCATGACGCGGATGGCGATGGTTGATAATAGTAACAACGATTTGCATGTGCCAGCGACCCCTTTTATTGTCGACACGCCTTTGTCTCTCTCTCTCTGTCTCAGTGTTGATGTTACAGCACGTAAACACAGGCAACACAGCGCTTTGCGTTTTCGACCGAGTTAGATATAGAATTAAGGGGATGGCCCAAAAGACGAGGTTCTTATCATCACTCGCTACACCGATGTCATCCGTGATCGGTGTTCGCGGCTTTTGTCTCTGTTTATGATCGATAAACAAGATAGCGAGGTTTGTCACACAAAAAAACATAACTTGCACACACACGCACACACGAGCACACTGGCGTTGTTGTTATTATATCAGCACCGTCCCGGGTGCATTCTGGAACGGTGATGATCCATCATCGTTTGTTTCAAGCAGGCGATGCTGGAATGATGAATACAAACTTACAAGGGTCCCCCATGAACAAGAAAACATCTTAAAGTGACTATGTGACTGTGCAAACAGAAAATCCAGGAAAAAAACATCAAAATATTCCTGAAATAGCACCGTACACCAACGCTGTGTGCAAAAATCCCAGTGGGATGCAAGTCAAACAACAACAGCCACAAGACAACTAAGATTAAGGCCATCAGTCTAACTCCGTACTACAATAAACAAAAACATGGCCAAACCAAAAAATCGTTTTCGAAATCACCAAAATAAAGCCATAAATGCAATGTAACAGTGATCATAGGGACTCCGACCGAATTTTTTACAATAAACTACATAAATAACATGTAACACCAAACCCTAGAGCCATAGCTGGCTGCATGAGTCACTCCACAACAACAGGAGCATCAGTCGGAGTATCAAATTTTTCAATGCACCTTTAAGGTCAGCACACTAAATCAAAATACAGATAATACTTTGCAGCGGTCATCCGGAGCGAAACATTTTATTTTAGGCCACTGAATAGCAGTGGCAGCTAGGGGTGTACAACTCCTCTAGAGCAGTTTTGAGTGAAGATCTCATAGGTAGTGATTCAAGTTGCAGTTTATTGGCAATAGCATTCCAGACCCTGGGAGCATCAATAGCAAAGGCCCTTCCTCCGGTTTTTGTACGGCAATAGGGAATGTGAAGCTAGTAAATGAGCGAAGACCTGAGGTCAAATTTGTTCTTTGAAACAGAGAGGAGATCCAGTAGGTAGTCTGCGGATTTTTTTGTAAGTACATCGTGAATAAATAAGATCTGGTGCACAAGCCGTCGAACATTAAGAGATGTTAAGTTTGACCCAATGTAGATATCACAGTGGTGAGTCCTATATGGGCAGTTCAATGCAAATCTTAAGGCCGAGTGATAGATGGAATCGAGCTTCTTCAGTACATTACTTGGGGCTGATTTATACACGATATCACAGTAATCAAGTAGAGGCAGTATGGTAGCTTTTATTGTAAAAAATTCGGTCACAGTTCCTATGATCACTGTTACATTGCATTTATGGCTTTATTTTGGTGATTTCTAAAAGTTTTTTGGTTTGGCCATGTTTTTGTTTATTGTAGTACAGAGTTAGACTGATGGCCTTAATCTAAGTTTTCTTGTTGTTGTTGTTTGACTTGCATCCCACTGGGATTTTTGCACACAGCGTTGGTGTACGGTGCTATTTCAGGAATATTTTGATGTTTTTTCCTAGATTTTCTGTTTGCACATGCACAAAGTCACTTTAAGATGTTTTCTTGTTCATGTTTTAGCTTTTTTGTTTGTTGCGGTTGCACCCGATTCAAGAGCCGAATGGCTCACAGGGCTATACGAAATAAATGAAACAATGAAAAACTATCAATTCCAACCGGAACATTGGGGAGAAGCAGTGCTTGTGTCGACTGCAGAGGGGGCAAGTGCTGTGAGCGAGCACCTACGAAGGCCGGCACTGTGGCACACGAGGGGGTTGTGCGTGGCCAGCACCACCACGCACGGCCGCATTCGAAGACGAACGCGTGCACAGGCGCGCAGTCGTTTTGTTAAATCCGCTGCTGGATGAGTACCTCCCGCAAAGGGGAGGGGAGTGGTTGTTATCTGACCGTACTTCAAGCCACGCTGAGAAGGGCGGATAGCGGAGAGACGTTGCGGCATAGTACCGCACGGCAATGGATGTTATTGTTGTTGTTGCAATGTGTAAGCCTTGCTGACAACATAACCTACAACACCTGTTGGTGCGCGATGGTTCCCCGGCCATCCCGATCGTTGCTCGACAAAAAAAACACAAAATCACTCGCTCAGCTTCTCCGAGAGCCGTCGTCGAACGCGATGACGTCACCGCGCAACGGACGCTGCGTCGTGACGTCACCGCGCAACGGACGCTGCGGCGTGCGTCGTGACGTTACCGCGCAACGGACGCCGCGGCGTGCGTCGCGACGTCGGCCGCGCAACGGACGCCGCGGTGTGCGTCATGACGTCACCGCGCAACGGGCGTCACGCGGAAGCGCTCGGCGTTTCACCTCCCAGCGGGAGGAGGGGGTGGGGAGGAGGAGGGGGGGGAGACGCGGGGAGACACTCGGGGAGACACTCGGGGTGGCGGGGGGACACGGACAGACACGGGGACACGGACAGACACACACAGGCAGAGAGAGAGAGAGGGAGACGCATACGCACGAGGCAGAGCGAGAGTCGGGAGACGACAGAGCGACGCGTGGCGAGACAGACGTTGAGACACGCGCAGACACCGAGACACGCGCAGACACGTGGAGACACGTGGACAGACGGAGACACTTTGGGAGACCCCCTCCCCCGGGGGGGGTGAGACGCGGACAGTCGGGACGGATAACAGAGCGGGCGGAGTGAGAGACAGCTGGAGATACTGCCCCGGAGGCAAGTGACACGTGGCGAGACACGGACTCACGTGGACACACGTTACACTCGGAGATACTGACAGGAGACGGCTTGAGGGCGGAGGGAGGGTGGTGTCGGTGGTGTTGTTGTTGTTGGGGGTGGTGAGGGTGGTGACGGACAGAGACAAGGGCACGAGGAGAGAGCGAAAGCCTCAGACGAGGGGAGAGAAACGCGCCGAGAGACAGACGCGCGGGCACACGGGGTGGCGAGCAGGTAGGAGACTAGACAGTGGGCAAGGCAGAGGGGCGGGTGGAAGGACAAGACAGTGGGCAAGGCAGAGGGGCGGGTAGAAGGACTAGACAGTGGGCAAGGCAGAGGGGCGGGTGGAAGGACTAGACAGTGGGCAAGGCAGAGGGGCGGGTGGAAGGACAAGGCAGTGGGCAAGGCAAAAGAGCGGGTGGAAGGACTAGACAGTGGGCAAGGCAGAAGGGCGGGTGGAAGGACAAGGCAGTGGGCAAGGCAGAAGAGCGGGTGGAAGGACTAGACAGTGGGCAAGGCAGAAGGGCGGGTGGAAGGACAAGACAGTGGGCAAGGCAGAGGGGCGGGTGGAAGGACAAGACAGTGGGCAAGGCAGAGGGGCGGGTGGAAGGGCAGGCGGTAGGGCATGAAGGGCAGGTGGAGGGGCAGTCGAGCATAGCGGGTGACAGGAAAGGGCTCGTTGGGCAATTTGGGGGTTGGCATCTTTGCCCAACCACCCCCAACTTTTTCGGCCCCTTCATTGCCGGCGGCCCAACGTCAATGGCAATCCCAAAGTAAACATCAGCGGTGTTTATCTCGAGTGGAGTAAGGCGTGGTGGGGTGGTCAGGGCTGGCCGCCACCACCACCACCAACCAACCAACCCAGCATTATTTCGGTGTGTGGTGTGGGGTGGTGGTGGTGGTGGCTTGATTGCTGCTCTATTTTGTCAACGGTGTTTTTAGAGTTCCATCGCCCCGGCATGGAATCGGATCGTCGCAGTGGGCCACCTCGGTGTGTGAAGAAGAAGAAGAAGACGATTGCTGGGCAAGAGAAGATGTGAACGTGCGGATAAAGCGTCTCAGCGATTGTCGTGAGTTTCTGAACGTAATATGATGTGGATCAGAATAAAGGGGTTTTTTTTTGGGGGGGGGGGGGGGGAGTTACATCGCGTAAGTATTAATGTTGTGTCGTAAAACTTCCACACCACCCGACACAGCCAGTAAGGTTTGCCACGTAAACGACACGTGCCAATTAGTCACTTCAGCCCACCGGTACGTTGGAGAGTAAATCCGCAATATTTGCAATCATTTGGTTATTGATAGCACGCAATGGTGCGCATTGTTTATAATGATACGTACAGTAAGTGCCGACGTGTCTGCATGATATCCGTGTGCGCCGCAGTTGCCACGCTCTAAATTTCTACTTAAAATAACACAGCGCATTCGTCAATGACCTTTGCGTGTGGCCTTAAACGACGTTCCGGGCAGTCGCCCTTCTTCATAGCACACAAACGAGATGGTCCGGTGCGCGAAACGTCGCCCATCACGTATTGTCTTTCTTTTGATGCCAGTGTTGCAGACGAATGTTTTGACGTTTTATGTTAATTGTGCGCCACTGCTAACGCGGTATCGCCAAATAATTCGTTTGATTTCTATTTAGTTTTTTTTTACTGAGATTTCTATTTGCTTAGTTGTACTTTTGCGCAATTGCTTTTTGTAATTTTTTGTTGGCCTAGGTCACACTTGCAAATGAGACTAACCTCGGCGCTTTAACTTCTGAACCTGGTTATACAAGGTAAAATCGTGTACTACCATCCCGTTGCCTAGCAACATATCCTTGAAGCACAGAGTGTGTTCGGAGTGGGAGCTCAATTCCCGTGTGCTAGTTACATGTAAATACACAATGTCAATCATCATCATCATCATTGAGCCATTGTCTATCCACTGCTGGATGATAAAAAGGCCACCGCCGTCGCTACCCGTGAGGTCCTGCGATTCCACAATCCGCATTGATCCTGCACGTGAGCTCATCTCATCGCTCATCTCCGCAGCGGTCGAAAATGCCGGGCGCATTTTCTCCTCTGGTTGCCATTCCGTCACCGGTCTCGTCCATCTGTCATCTTATTCCCTCGTCACCGCGATGTGTTCGTTACTGCCCCAGGCCGTCTCCTTATTTAAGTTTGAACATTCAGTTTACTAAGATGGTTAGACATTTTAGGGCACTGGCTTTTATTTTTGACTGGCTCAAATTGCATTGGTCGCACGTAACTCATCAGGCGGTGCGACTGTGAGCTGGAGGGGGCTTGTCCAGGAAACATGTTTCACGATATTCTTAGTTTTTTCGGTAAAGTCACGTTGAAGAGAAACAACAAAATAACAAAATATATATAATGGTTACTCCGACTATACAATCCGCAAAGCTATCACTCAAACCATGAAGAAGAACCCTCTTGAGGAGCCTTTCAAAACCATCACTTTACCCTACATTGCTGGGATCACAAAAAAGATCTCCAAAATCTTGAATAAACACAAGATCCAGGTCCGTTTCAACACATTACATAAAATCCGTGATCTGGTTCCGTCTGTAAAAGATGTGATTCCGGACATACAATACCCTGGTGTCTACAAACTAAGTTGCCTCTGTGGTAGTAGTTACATTGGAGAAACCAAACGCCATATCTCGGACCGCATTCGTGAACATAAAGCAGACCTTAAACACGGTAGGACCAACACCTCGGCTGTAGCAGATCATTGTTCTAATTCAGTAGGCTCACATGCCATTGACTTTTCCAAGACGGAGGTTCTTTGTAAGCCATCTGGCTTCCATGAGAGATTCGTTCATGAGGCTATCCACATATACAAACACAGAGACAATTTCAACCGAGAAGATGGATTCTATCTTAGCAATCATTGGAAAGATTTGATAAATCATTTCAGTTCTTGATTGATTGTTCACGCTTACAGTGCCTTTCAGACAGCATACATAAAAACAAATTTCGTCTCCCCCCTCCTCTTTTCAAAAAATGATGATGACCGTTTGAGTTATGGTCGAAACGTCGTGAGAATTTTTTATTGTTTTTTATTGTTTTATATATATTTTGTTATTTTGTTGTTTCTCTTCAACGTGACTTTACCGAAAAAACTAAGAATATGAATTACTGCAGTCACGAAAGCTTTAAATCAAAATGTTTCACGATGTACACCTTTGTATGAACTTCCCTTTTAGTGACCACCACGCTTTAGAAGACGTTGTAAAGTGTGAGGCTAAGACTAACGCTGCCCTTCTCCCAAATGGTGTTATCAGCGGAGTGACTTCATCAGGACATCAACAATAGGCCAATGCGCCACATCTCCTTCACGAATGGAAGATTAAAGACAAGCGCAACTTTAGTGCGATTGTGGCCATGCAACCCAAACTATGGTCCCAAGTGGTTTAGCACTGTAGTCCGCGCTCATTCAACTGCGTAGACGAACTGCCCCTCCTGAAGCCTTCTCGTCGTGGCCAGCAGACTTCGACATTGACAGTTAGTCCCCGAAGGCATTTTTCTCCCCTTCGCAAAAAACACCATCGTGGAGTAGCGACCGAGTGCGCAGAAGGTGCAACTTCATCGGGGTTCACTAGGCCCAAGGTGGGCCCGGATGTTGGGCTACAAAGAGGGACACGGTGGGGGGGGGGGGTGGTAGGGGGGGTGGAATGTGGGAAATTGTACATGAGGGAGGGGGGGAGGGACTTTTAATTCCTTGAGCCAGGGCCCATGTCAACCACATTTTTGCACAGTGGATTTATGAGTGAGCCCTTCTAGTCTCTGTGACCAACATTATTTACGTCACATGACTGGCAGACTTGACTCAGAGACGGGACAGGTGAAGTTTATTTATAATGCAGAGTATGCGAGCCCAGGCTCGGTTGCAAACGCTGTATAATTCACAGCCCTTTGTCAATCCACTGCTGGATGGCTGGATGAGCGACTCCCCATGCCCTGTCTCTCGTGGGGGGTTGTGTTGACGATACTTCACCACGCTGGTTAGTGTAGATTTGTGAAGGCTTGTGGGGTGGGGTGGCAGGACTGGTTCAGTTATCACTGATGTCAGCTGTGACTGGGAGTGGTACTCGTGCCACTGGGTTCATAGCAAAGTTCGCTAACCGCTGCTCCCCATTCTGCGTGCGTACGCGTACTTACATACACACGTACATGCACACATGCCCACACACACACACATGCATCCCGCACGCCCAGGGGGCGAGTGGCCTGGGCGAGTGGTGGAGCTGTCATCGTCAGCACCGGTGTGCTGAATGGAGGGCGGCCACCAGTGCGGGGCCGAGTTCCTGCACCTGTGCACCGCGCGGGACTTCTCGCTCGTCAGGAGGCCTCGTCCCAGGCAGATCTTCGTGGGGGCCTTGTGCCGGCGCGACGAGGCCATGCAGGGGCTGAGGAACATGGGGGTGGCCGACGAGCTGGTGGAGGAAGAGGCGGAGGAGATGGTGGAAGAGGAGGCGATGGAGGAGATGATGGCCAGCGGTGTTGGCAGTGGTGACGGTGCTACTCGTGAGGATGATGATGATGGTGGTGGTCGCGGTGACACCTCCTCCACTGCCACTGCTACTGCTGCTACTGCTGCTGCTGCTCCAGTCGTCGCCGGTGCTGCTGCTGCTGCTGCAGCTGCTACCGCTGCTACGGTGTCTCCTGCCGTTGCCGAGGATGCTGCCACCGCAGCTGCCTGCGCAATTCCACCGCCAGCCGTTGCTGGCGCAGGGGGGTGGTCGTGTGACGGCGGACCGTGCGACGTTGGATCGGCCGGAGGCGACGGGAGGGTCGATCATCCGCAATTCGTCCCGCACGGCGCAAGCGGGATGACGAGGAACTTCTCCGACAACCGCCTGGACGGGGAGCTGTTTGCGGGCAACCTGGCCCTGCTTCACGCGAGCCGCCTAAAGCGTGTCGCCTCGGCCCCGCAGTGCGGCAGCCAGGGAATGATGCAGACGCTGGCCGGCATCGCACCCAGCCTGCCTCCCTTCCCGGCCAGCCCCCAGCAACAACAACATCATCAGCAACAGCAGCAGGAACTCCTCGGCCAGAACCAGAAGCAGCAACAGTCGGCGTCTTCATGCGAACGTTCTGAATCTGACCTGGATTCAAACCCAGACCTTCATGGTCAGCCCCAAATTAGCAATCACCTCCTTCACACGCAGCAGCAGCAGCAGAACAAGGGGAGGAACGACACTGCGGACAATCAAGAGCCAGTTGTCGGAGTAGGAATTGGAGGTGGCAGATTGGGTGTAGGATTAGGAGGTGTAGGTATAGGAGTTGCAGTTGGACCTCCCAGAACCAACACCAGCACCGGCTCCAGCTGCAGCAGCAACAACAGCAGCAACAACAGCAGCAACAGCAGCAACAGGCGCCAGCTGGGCCCCCTGCACCGGCGGCCGCCGCGCGAGCTGGCGCTGCACTACCTGTCACCCTGCATGGAGAAGCACGGCATCTGCGTGGTGGACCGCTTCCTGGGCGCCGCGCTGGGCGACTCGGTGCTGGCGCAGGTGTGCTCCCTGCACGCCGGCGGGCGCTTTCGCGATGGCCAGCTGGTGAGCCCGCGCCGCGACTCGGCCGTCATCCGCGGGGACAAGATCGCGTGGGTGGAGGGCCGCGAGCCCGAATGCGACATGATCGGCGTGCTGCTGAGCCGCATGGACGAGCTCATCCTGCACTGCCAGGGCCGCCTGGGCCGCTACAGCATCAACGGGCGCACTAAGGTAATGCGACGGCGGCGGTGGCTCATGTCCGTGACTTGCGCTGCCCACGACGTTGTGGGTTATGTGCGGAGGGAGCGGGGAGGGGACGAGCAGCAAGGGAAGCGGAGAAAGGAAGCGATCTCAATATTGGACCACGGAGCTTGGGAAATTGTTGGTGGCGCCGGTTTCTGTCGCCTTCCCCGCTTGTCCGTGGTTTCCTATGCCTCTTAATCGATCTCTCTCTACCTCTCTCACCGTATGTTGAACTTCTTTTGCACCGTACGTAGCCAACCGCGCCAAACGGAGGTGCGGAGAACGACAACAAACTCTCAGAGTGAACAAAAACTGCTTGCGTTAAAAGTATTATGCAGGATTATTTTTTATTTATTGGTCGTTCTGGGTGGCACAGCCGACGAGTCGATTGGAATCGTTTTCTCGCACTTGTGACGCATGCCCGCGTCGAATGCTGTGCACCGATTTGCCGGCTCGCAGCATCCGACTTATAGCTGTAGGCGTGGGGTTTGCGTGAATCCTACAGCCACTCGGGGTGCAGCCGTTCACCACAACTCGAATCCCAATCACGATCTTGAATAACGACATGTTATAGACACTCCTGGGGGTATGATGTGGGGTCAATTATTTAATCCCTAATAATCCCGCTGCACCAAGTAGCTTTTTAGGGCAGAGTTTGACCTATGGGAAGCCCAGACTAGATTCAGAATCCACTTTACCCCTGCTATACATTATGGCCTGGGATCGAATCTGGGTCATATAAAGAATGTAGCTCTTTGCCCAAACCGCCTATCACCAGCGCTGGAGATACAAAGGTCGACAAGCATGCAAAGCGACCACAGGCCCAGTTAACCCCTCGCTTGGCATGCCCGGCTTGAACCCGTGCCTTATCAAGACAGCTCAGTGGGAGGCAGGCCTTCATCCAGGAGGGGATTGACCATATGGCTGGTAATGATGTAACGATCATGATGACGACGAGGACAATAATATCTTGAACGTGCGTCCTCGGGACAGCTCTGTGGAAGGCAGGACTGGCGGGCAAGTGGGCAAGCATGCGCAGTATCTGCACGTGCCGTAGGGAGACCTTTGGCTGCCCGATATCACTATTACTCCTCTCCGACGCATGTAAAGGGCTCCATAAATACCCGGTAATGTGCATTCCGCAAGCGGTGAGGAGCGGCTCGTTGCGTCCGCGGGCGGAGAAATCACCGCAACTAGTGGGACGCACCCACCCTGCCTCCTGAAAGCAGACGAAAAAAAACAACCCCCATAAGCCACGTCCCAGTGTGACACAGCCGATGATGCCGATGACGCCGATGACATCACCGAGGCCTGTTGATCACCTCCCGTCCAGCGGCACAAGTGCGAGACTTTTGCAGGGCCGAGCATTGTTAGCGAGCGCCTGTGAAAGCCAACGCCAGCGCAACGTGCCTGGTCGCCTTTGTCTTCCCAGTGCTGATTGTCTGCACCCCGCACCAGGTGCTCATGTAGGGAGGGGACCCATATATCACTCAGCCACCGATGTTAGCCATGACCAGGAATTGGAACGCGGGTGGCCAGGTTCAACAGCAGGCAGCGCGCTAGCCTCTGCGGCGACACTGCCCTCCCCATACGAAGACGAGCAATGGCAATTTCATAATCGAAGCTACGTTTCTCGCGCACACATACATACACACGCTATTGACCTTGTGTCAGAAGCTCCCACATGATGGTTTGTTGAAAAATGTCACATGGCAATTGATGGATAGGGAAACCCTTAACGTTTCAGAGCATGAGAATGGACAAAGTTAACCTCGCAGTTCCACGATGGATGATTCGTTTAAGTTGATCTATAGTATGCGTCCACTTTTGTTTCCTTTTGTGTGTCGGCAGCGATGGCAGAGTGCAGTGTACTAATTGCTGCACCACCGCTCGATGCCCTTGTTATTCCGAATGTGATAAATATGCTGAAATGAAAACACCAACCTTTTCGAATTTCGTGCCAATTTTTTTTAAGGAAATTTGATTCTCCAAACATTACCGCTGGTGAGACAAGGGGGGTGGGGTGCTGGTCACACCTTCCCCTCAAGCAGTCAAGTGCTGTTCTTAATAGGTGCTCGTGAATGGCGCTTGTCTCACCAGTCCGTATGGTTACATGGGGTTTTTGTTTTGTGTGTGTGAGCGTGGTGTGGTTAGTGTGCTGCGCTATGAACCCGACGACCCGAGTTCGTTTCCGCTCGCGGCCCAAATGAGCAACGATTATCTGAACAGGTCCCTGGCCTGCGCTAGGTCGACTCAGCCTTAAATGTGTACCGGGTGTGGTGCTTAAATTTCAGGACTGGGTGAAAAAGGGGATCGGGTGTGTTTGCCTGGCCATAACCACCACCTCGTGTCCCGTGCCGGCCTTCATTGGTGCTCGCTCACAGCACTTGCTCAGAGCACTTGCCCCCACAGTCCATTGAAGGCCATATAGGGGGATCTTTGTTTTTGTGTGTGTATGGTGCGTACAAGTTTGAGGGATCTTTGGCAGTCTTGCATAAACCAGGCAGACATACTTTACCACCATCGTCGTTATTAATAACAAATATTGGTGCGTTAGAACTTAACAAATATATAAATATATGCCAGGGGTGCAGCGATTCATGTACCTACCCGTTTATGAATATCGATCCGATGATGATGTTATGGGATCGTGTCACTCCTCCAGCAATTGGAGGCTCTACCAATATAAGAACAGCTTCTGAAATGGAATCGTGACCTGGGAATCGGGACACTCCACTGATATCCCCTGTGCGGGTTAATGGTGTACGTCCATAGGTAAGAATAAAGTTGCAGCCCCGCAATTGCCTGCTCACACCGCTGTCGGTGGGATGGCTTCCACTAGAGGGGACCCTAGAGAGCTGCTCTTAGAGAGTATTTTGGTCTCCTCTCCCAATGCCGAGCACACATCATGAAAGTGGTGGGAGTACCCACATTTTACCCCACCCATTAATTCTAGAGGCGGCGCAGGAGGGTTTCAGAAACCTGCCAATTTTCCGATCAGCAGCGGCTTTTGGCTCGCCATCAGACAAAGACGGTCACCGCATCTCGCGCTTTCAGATGCGTTTTTGCGGCCGTCTGGAACGCTCTTCGCACCGATATTAGGAAGCCCCTGGATCTATGCACTCTTAAATGTAGATTGAAAACTCATTTCTTTAGAACTGCTTTTTGCTTAGTTTGTTGTCCTACCCCCGCACCTCCGATTTGCACGGTTGCCTTCATACGGTGCGAAAGAAGTTCAACATACAGTACATACGAACTGCCGCTCCGGAACATCAAACCGGCAACCTCTGGATTCGCGGAGCATCTTAAATACGACCGCGTCTCCAGACACTGCACGACATGAACGCGCTTATTGAGATCGTTTTGACAAGTGATTTTCTTAAAAATATATTATTGTTGTTACAACTTAACGTTTCAGGCATTGTCCGATCATCCATCAGAACGGATGATCGTTGTATAGAAGTTGGGGGGAGTGGGTGTGAATTTTCTGAACGTTAGTCCCTCCCCCGCGTGCGCACGTGCGCGCGTACGTGTGTGCGCGCGTATTTTCCAAATTTGCAGCCGTGTTTGTTTAAAGCGTTTAACAAGGTAGTAATGGTGGGGGTCTGTGCGTAAGAGGGCGGAAAGGGATGGGATGCAGAGCCAGCTTGGGGTGGCGGTGGGGGGGCCTGGCTGGGAGGAAAGGAGGAATGGGAGAAGGGGGAGGGGAGCCCTGGTTTCTAGGGTCATTTGAGGATCCCCCAATATCTTCCGGCTTTCAAGTTGTTCCGTGTGTGTGGGACGTGGTGTACGTGTGTGTGCGCGCGCATGTTCTTGTGCATTTTTTCTGTGTAGTGACACAAGGCAAGCTACGAAGCAGACGGGAACATCATAGCCAAATATCCCAACTGAGCTTGGGGGGGGGCGGGGGAGAAAAAGGTGGACGGGTGTGGTTCTCTGGCCACACTGCCCCCTCGTGAGCCGTGCCAACCTTAATAGGTGCTCACTGAACAGCGCTTGCACCAACCGTTTGCGTAGGCTACCCCGGGCTATGTTTGTACTTTTCGTGTGCAGCTATGTTATGGAGCCACCTGTGTTGGTGTGTGTGTAGCTTCGCGGTGAGCACGCTGCGCTTCGAACGCGGCGACCCAAGTTCGATTCCCGCTCACGGCCAAAACCAGTGACGATTTTCTGAACCGGTCCTGGGCCTCCCCTAGGTCGACTCAGCCTCAAATGAGTACCTGGTGCGGTGTGTAAACATCGTCACAAGTGAGCCAAAGGCGGTCGGGCGTGGTGTTGACCACCCGACCCCCTCGTGTACCGTTGCGGCCTTCATAGGTGCTCGCTAACAACACTTGCCCAAAGAGTCTGTTGAGGCTATACTGGGGGGGGATCTTTGTGTACAAATCGGATTGTCGCCACCTCTGGATTGTGACAAATCACCGAGGAGGGGAATCTTTGCAAATTCGGAAGGTTTGGACGGCGCCCATGTTGTGAGAGCGATGGCGACGTCGATGCCTCCTCCACTCACCCGGAAAGTTTCACTTTATCCTCGGCACTCACGTTTCACGCTTGGCAAATTCCTTCCTGTGTTCTTTTCACGACGATGGCAACCGAAGTGTCCCAGAGAACACCCACGAGTGGCCGCCACTCAAGGATCCATGCGGACAGGTTCAAAGAGCTCAGTTGCTCCTCCGATTAGCACGGTTGGCTACGTACGGTGCAAACGAAATTCAGCATGCGTGCAGCTCTCCGCCGCAACTCCCACCCCTGAATCAATTGCTCGGAGCAAAACACTTCGTGGCACGTTGATGAATGCCGAAAATCTCTGTTCACGATTTGACTCGGGTTGATTTACGTTTTTTAACCGCATTACGGTGAATTGTAGCGCCTCTAGTGGTGGCCAAAGGGTTGACATAAAACCATTGCGCATAACATGTGTGCGTGCAACACTGCCGGATGAGGGCCTCTCCACGCTGTGTGGGTGATGGGAGTTGTTTGACCATACTTCACCACACCGGTCAGTGTGGGCTGGTGAAGAATAGGGGAGCATGAACGTTAGAGCAAGGTCTGGTACAACATTGGATTTTGCTGCACTGCCCTCATCCGGCATTGTCGCCCCGCAGAAGCAGAAGCCGATAGCAACCTGTTTTATGCACGCTAATCACCCATCCAAGTGCTGTCCAGGCTCAACCCTGCTTAGCCTGTGAGATTTGACGAGACTGGGGTCTGGGTGATTTCGCCTCAGGCGCAACGCCGGACGCGAATCGAAAAATATCACCTCTTTTTCGCGCGGTTCGATGCATTTGCCGTGAGCTTAGGAATCCATATCAATCGACGAATTCGATGCATCGTTTCGCTGCAGCCAGTGACTCGTTTAAGTCTGAGCTGATCTCAAGGTGGCCCAGGCCAATTGAGTTTTTTTTTATTCAGAAGGCACTTGTGGCGGCTGGTGGCGTGTGTACGTTATGGCTAGCAATCGAACCCCGGTCACCAGGTTCACTATCGCGGTGCGATAACTGCTGTGATGCCACCAACTGCAACTCACTAACACACCCCTACCGCAGTAGAGTGCCCTACTAAATACGGTGCCAGAGACCAGTGACTTGGCGACACCCAAGATCGATTCCCGGCCATGGCTAACGTGAGTGGTGAGTGGAATCTGAACGGGTCCCGTACACTTTTCCAGGTCACCAAACCGCACTAAATCGTGGTCAAACAACCCCCACAGCCAGCACTGCATGGGGAGGCCTTCATCCAGCAGTGGATTGACAAAGGGCGGTGAAACGTCACACCGTCATCCCATCATCCAGTCAACCCATCAACCAATGGCCCCATAATCCCATTGGCCCATCATCACATCATCCCGCCATCCGATAAAACCACACATCATCCCATAAACTGATCTGCACATGAAGCCATCATACCCATTACTCCATCGTCCCATAGTCTCATTATCCCATGATCCCATCAGCCCATCATCCGACCACCCAATCATCCCCTTCTGGGAAGGAGTTGGGGGTGGGTGGATTGTAAGGTCACGGGCGTACGGATGCTAACCTTAACCCTCGGGACTCCAGGGCGTAGGGCCCATCCTCCGCTATCTATTTATACCACAACAATGGGAAAACCTTGTGACAACAACACATGCATGCTCGCAAATCTGGAAGGGCACTGATGCACATTTGTCGTCAATACAGCCATTGGATTGTTGGACGATTATGGGTGACTTTGTCCCTTGTCATATACATATGTAATTTCAATAGCTATGTTTGTATCTGGCACAATTAATCCACAGCACAGATTATATATCATTGGCTTTCGGATAAATCGAGAGTTTTCTGTATTGAGTCTGGAAAGTCTCCATCGATGTTCAAGACTCATTTTCAGCAGGCATTTGCTTAGGGATGTTTGGCCAGTTGAGTGTTTTTGTTGGCGATGAAACCAAAGTGCCCAAGCGAAAAAAGCCCACAGGTACAAGAGAAACGCGCTCAAACGCAGCTACACACACAGCCTGTTGATATCCTACTTGCTGCGCTGTCCCCCCATCTCATTGCACTGCAGGTATTCTTATCGGGGAGCGGTGGCGCAGTGGTTAGAGCACTTCGCTTTGAACCCGTGTTTAATTACCGATCACCACCAATAACAAGTGGCAAATATTGCAACCAGTCTTTGGCTTCCCCTGGGTCGACTTAAATGTGTACCTGGTGCAGTGTGTAAACAATATCAGCGCTCGGGAGGCAACGGCGGCCAGGCGTGGTGCTGGCCACCCACCCCCTTGTGTGCCTTGCCGGCCTTTAAAGGCGCTCGCTAACAGCACTTGCCCCCAAACGTATAGCCTCTGCTAAAGGCAATGTAGGGGGGTCTTTGTCTTTGTCATTCTCATAAGGCATTTTCACCATGAGTTCAGCGCAAAACGATCGGTTGTTTACAAATGAAGGCCGATAAAGATTTCACGTTTCAGCGAACGTCGTGCGGATGCTATCGGTCGCTGTGGATTCAGAGATCAACATTCTGAAGCCAGATTCGGTCGCAGTTGAGAACAGTCGTCTAACGAACTCCCCCCCCCCCCCCCCCCGTGCGGTTGAAGCGTCAATTCGTATTTGTTTGTTAACACGGTGCTGAATTTAGCGCTGTTATCCGTAATCTTTAGTCAGTTGGCTCCACGGAAATAGGCTCCGGCCTTTGTGGTGTAATGGTCAGCACGCTGAACTTGCAAGTCAGAGGTCTCCGGCTCGATTCCATCTGCCCACTTTGTAGTTAAAATTATCATGCAAATTTCACAGATCCCTCGCCGCCTCTGTCCACGCAGCAGTATAAATTAGTAACAACCACAATGGGGTTAAAGTATGGGTACTTCAACCTCTTGCAAGCTGTAATGGTTATGGTTTAGTGGATTAAACATCGATTAATACCGTATTCTCTGGAAAATAATCAAACATTCCAAGCAGAACCAGGGATGTAATTGCAGTGGGTGTAATGAGTGTCACGCTGGGATTTTGCAATCCACGCAGAGGTCACCTGGTTCGATTCCATCTCCAGGCAGCGCGGAATTTGAAACAGTGCACGTTCGTCAAGTCCCCCTTGCCCCCCCCTTCTCTGTCCACCCAGTAGCAGTGGCAATGAGTCGGCTGTGGTTAAGTCGAATACCATGCAAGTGCTCCCGCTAGTGGATGCCCTTCTGCCAACAGGGGGGTGAGCGAGACATTGCAGGGATGCACCTTTACGTTTTACCACGGCTATTGCTTTGAACGGCGCGATGAAAGGCCGCTGTGCCCTGGCACCTCAAGCGCTGGGTGCATTTTTTCAGGAACTGGGCCTCGTCAAAGTTGTCACGAACATTTGAACATTTTTTTGGTACGGCGGCCAGAATCGGCAGCTGTTCGCAAACGCTCTCAGCGGCCACGAGCACCGCGCATTAGTCATTCGGTGGCGAGAGCGGTGAGTAAGTGTTTCGCGAATTTGAAGTCGGAAGGGACTTGAGGAAGCTGCGTGGGTGCTGTTTGCATGAAAGCATTCGTTGAACGTCGTCATTGTTGTTGTCCTTGTCAGAAGCCGTGCTCAATCCACCGCTGGGCGAAGGCCCTCCCCAAACTGTTGCCATCGCTCACGGTCCCGTGATGTAATAGTCTATCAAGCGGCTGCACTTCGAGATTATTTCATCGCTACCTCTCCACCCCACCCCCGACCCCCGTCGACGCGTGACCTCAAGCCCATGACCTCTCAACTCTTGACCACCGTGCGTCGTCCTCTCGAGCGACGTGTCCACCCCAGCGACGTGTCCACCCCAAGTCGTCGTTCCATCGATGTTACATGCGTGCGTGTTCTGATATCGGCGGGTATAGCAGCTTTACCCATGCTGAGTGATTGCTTGTTTAAGAGTTGATCCTTTTTAATTCATTATTTGTTGGCTTCAGGGCAAGACTTTTTGGCAATGGCTTGGGGAGGCCATCCAGCAGTCGATTGATCATGACTGATGATATCTTGTACGTTTTGGTTTCCAGTAACCGCTCCATGTACGTGTATGCGTGTATGGATAAATAATTGGACACGCAACTTTTTCTAATGGTTTCTGTTGAAATAATTTGCATGTCTGAGTTCCACACAGACATAACATTTAAGAAAAAACAAGTGAATCGTTGTGCTGCAGTTGTAAATAGTGGCAATATATTTTTTATATCATCTAAATGCTATTCAAAGCATCTTAAGACGCTGGACAGGCAGGGATTCATTTTAGCCGGGTCTGTCCGGGTCAGCGACCCAGAAAATAGTTCCGCACCCGGTACAGCACATCCAGTATGCCTCTAGCTATGGCATGTGGCTACGACTTCTACGAGTCCCCGTACGGTGAGGAATTAAACCCAGTGCACGGGGAAACCATGCAAGCAAAGATAACGCTAACAGGCGTAAAACTGAAGCAATGAAACTAAAACACCAATCGAGAAGCAGCTTCGTGACTCAAGCCTCTACCTCCGTCGCAACCCACGCAGCTGATATTATTGCACTGTAATACAGTGGAAATAATGCTCCTAATTCAAGCAGGAAAGCCTGGCTAAAGAGTCTACGGATCCTATTTTGACAATTATCTGTGCATTTTCCTGTTATCCGCACAAAGACCGTCGATAATAGGAACACGGCAATTATTTCGCCACGTACAACAAAAAACGTCGTGATTTTTGTTGTTTTATTTTTTATCTACGTGACTTTACCGAATAGAACCAAATAGTATGGATCCTTGCAGTCACGAAAGCTTCAAATCTAGAACGTACAGATTATTCCGCCATTGGATCCATGGATAATAGATTCCTATAATTTATGTTTATTTCTCCCACCCACAAAAAGCAGGGATAATAGAAAGGTCCGAGGATCGATGTGGGGCATTACAGGAAGATCTATTAAACTAAATAATAATCACAATAATACTGGCATTCCCTTTATTCACCCAGGATAAGCCTCACTGGGTCTCAACACATTTACGAGGGTCCTGCTACATTAGGACGTCCGGAAACCAGGAATCCTGGAGAAAACCCGCCACTCAAACGGCGAAGTGATTTGGCACGCGAATAGACGGGGCATGTCTCTGTAACGTACTTGACGTTATTGACAAGACTTGATGCGGTTGTGGTGAGGAGGTGCTGGTGAGGACAGGGCTTAGTTCGACCTGTAAAGATGTGGGGTGATGCCCGGCAGCGGTTGGGAGGTATAGTCATGAGAATGTCTGATGAGGACAATATGATGGTGAGGGATTAGGCTGCGAGGAGGTCTAACGAAGACACGTTTTGTTGATGGAAAGAATGCTGGTGAGGTCTGTTGGTGAGGATTTGGAGTGCTGAGAACTTTTTGTGAGTCACCAGGGTCTCGCGGGGAGGTCTTGTGCTGAAGGGATCTCGTGAGGACACATCGAGCTCCCCAAGAGATGATTTCTTGGTGGTGCGGCCCCATAGTTAGAAGGCACTGGTTTGTCAGAAGTTCTGGCCTCAATATGTTCCTCAAATAACACTGCGCTAAAACTGGAAATGTATATCAAGCATAGGTGATGTTTCAGGCACTGGGCCCGTTCTTCCTAGCTATGAAGTGTTATTGACGAACGTATTTGACTTTTTATAATTTGTTGTCCTTCCCCCTGCACCTCCGATGAGCACGGTTGGCTACGTACGGCTCGAAAGAAGTTCCACGTACATACGTGCACGTACAGCCAACGCAGTACGTATCACTACGATGGCGACCTAATAAGGGGTCTGTTGGCGAGGGGGTCTGGATCGTGCAGCCGAGCGGTCTGGTGATAAGAGCATCTCGACGGACAAACGCATTTCACCAGACCCCCCCCCCCCCGCTCGTAGCGCTTTCCTTCCCAAACCGGCAGACCGCCGATTTGACCGGGACGAGAGATAGATATGACCGGAGCGAAAAGAGACGCAAGTACACACACACACACACATGAAAAAAAAAACATTCTCCAGCCACGGGTGAGGAGGGATGCGAGGTCATTGATACGAGGGCGGGCAGAGGGGGCCCGTAGTTTGGCTGGTGAGGAGATTGGACGAGGGAGCTGGGTGGAGCGTGCAGGGGGGGGGGGGGGAGGTCATTGCCGGTGAACACGGAGAGTGCAGAAGCTCACGATCGTCACGTAGTCCCCTGTTATTGAAATAGCCGTGGGTTCCGGGTAAGGGCGTGCGGGTGTGCGTGGGGGGTTTGCTGCGTGTGTGGGGAGGGATGCGGTGGAAGGGGGGGGGGCGGCAGGGGGGAGTAGTGTGGCAGGAGGGGGTAGTGGTGTGGTAGAGGGGGTAGTGGTGTGGCAGGAGGGGGTAGTGGTGTGGCAGGAGGGGGTAGTGGTGTGGCATAAGGGGGTTGTGGTGTGGCTGGGGGGAGTGGTGTGGCGGGGAGGAAGTGGTGTGGTGGAGAGGGAGTGGTGTGGTAGAGGGGGTAGTGGTGTGGCGGGGAGGGAGTGGTGTGGTCGAGGGGGTAGTGGTGTGGCAGGGGGGGGGGAGTGGTGTGGCAGGGGGGGAGTGGTGTGGTAGAGAGGGTAGTGGTGTGGTAGGGGTGGAGTGGTGTGGCAGGGGGGGAGTGGTGTGGTAGAGGGGGTAGTGGTGTGGCGGGGAGGGAGTGGTGTGGCGGGAGGGAGTGGTGTGGTAGAGGGGGTAGTGGTGTGGTAGAGGGGGTAGTGGTGTGATAGAGAGGGTAGTGGTGTGGTAGAGGGGGGAGTGGTGTGGCAGGGGTGGAGTGGTGTTGCAGGGGGGGAGTGGTGTGGTAGAAGGGGTAGTGGTGTGGCTGGGGGGAGTGGTGATGGCTGAGGGGAGTGGTGTGGCAGAGGAGGAAGTGGTGTGGTAGAGGGGGTAGTGGTGTGGTAGAGGGGGTAGTGGTGTGGCTGAGGGGGAGTGGTGTGGCAGAGGAGGAAGTGGTGTGGCTGAGGGGGAGTGGTGTGGTAGAGGAGGTAATGGTGTTGCAGGGGGGGGGGGGGAGTGGTGTGGCTGAGGGGAGTGGTGTGGCGGAGAGGGAGTGGTGTGGCGGGGAGGGAGTGGTGTGGCGGGGAGGGAGTGGTGTGGCGGGGAGGGAGTGGTGTGGCGGGGAGGGAGTGGTGTGGCGGGGAGGGAGTGGTGTGGTAGAGGGGGTAGTGGTGTGGCTGGGGTAGTGGTGTGGCGGTGAGGGAGTGGTGTGGCGGGGAGGGAGTGGTGTGGCGGGGAGGGAGTGGTGTGGCGGGGAGGGAGTGGTGTGGCGGGGAGGGAGTGGTGTGGCGGGGAGGGAGTGGTGTGGCGGAGGGGTGTGGCAGTGTGGAAGTGGTGTGGGAGAGTGGGGGTGCAAATGGGACGCGCATTCCTGGTGTCCACGTGTACACACGCACGCGTACACACGCACGTGTGTGTACGCACGCACAACGACAATAACAGAGTGTAAGGGCAAGTGTGGTGAGCGAGCACTTCTGTTAAAGCCGACACGGCACACGAGATGGGGTGGGGTGGTCAACACCGCGCCCCGGGGGGCGTCGTTGTCTTCCCGGTGCTGATGTTGTTTACACACCGCGCCAGGTGCTCATTTAAGGCCGAGTCGACCTAGGCGACCTAGGCGGAGGCCCAGGTATCCCCTGTGCTAACATTCGCTGGCACTCGTCATTGGCCGTGAGCGGGAATCGAACTCGGCTCTTTGCTGGGTTCGTAGGGCAGTTGCAGCGCTAACCACTGCGCCACCCACCGCTGGCCCCACGTGGTTAGCGCGCGCGCGTGCACGCGCACTCATTTCACGTCTGTAGTGTGTGCACGAGTGCACGTGAACTCATGCACACAGACGCTGATCGTGCAGCTGTACACACTCATACACGAGTGTGCAGTGTATGTACACGCGTGTGCAGTGTATGTACACGCGTGTGCACGTGTATGTACACGCGTGTGCACGTGTACATAGGCGTGCGCGTGCACACACACTTATCGAGTGAATGGCTGTGTGCGTGCGTGCTTTCAATCGTTCCCCTATGGGGAGTGGTGGTGCAGCGGTTAGCGCACTGCGCTACGAACCCGGTGGCCCTAGTTGGAGTACCCGCTCACGGCCAACATCGGTGACGAATATCTAAACCTGTGCTGTGCCTCCCCTAGGTCGACTCGGCCTTCAGTGAGTACCTGGTACAGTGTGCAAACATCAGCACTGGGGAGACAAAGGCGGCCGGGGTTGGTGCTGGTCACCAACCCCCTCGCGTGCCATTCCGGCTGCCTTCATAGGTGCCCCAACAGTCTGTTATAGGCTATGCGGGAGATCTTTGTCTTGGTCTGTTTTCAATAGTTCACCTATTGAAACATTTCAAAATGCTTGTAATGTGGAATATTTGCATGCTCTGAATAAAGCTTTTGCTTGTAACTGCTGCCACAGGATATTGGATGTCAGGCAGTAAAACATAGTGAGTAGGGTCCAAATTTTATTTCGGAAGGCGGTGAAGCATGTGTGAGTGTGCACGTGTATGTGTGTGTGTGTGCGCACGTGGGGAGCGGTAGTGTCGTGGTTAGCGAGCTGCGCTACGAACCCGGCGACTGGGGTTCGATTCCAGCTCACGGCCAACACCAGTGAAGATTATTTGAACCGGTCCTGGGACTCCCCTAGGTCGGCTCGGCCTCAAATGAGTACCTGGTGCGGTGTGTAAACATCGCCACTGGGGAGACAAAGGCGGCCTTCATGGATGCTCGCTAACAGCACTTTACCCAACCGTCTGCTCAGGATATATGGGGGATCTTTGTCTTGTACATGTGTACATCCGTGTAAGGGTATGTGTGTGTATTTTGTGTACTGCATACTGTACACGTGTACGTATGTGCGCACGTGTAAATACGTGTCCACATTTGTGCATACATGTGTACATCTGTGGCCAAACATGCATATGGATGTTGTGTATCGTGTATATACATGTACTGTGTGTATGCGCACTGTCTTTGTATAGGGAGGGAAGGTGGCACAGTGGTTGGTGCACTGACCCGATTTCGGTACAGAGAGAGACAACGGTGGGGCGGTTTCGCAATTTTTATAACTCATCAGCACTGTAAAGTCACCAATGCCAAGTGCTGTGAGCATTGCATCACTGCCGCTGTTAGTCGGTCACACAGGGTAAGAAGACGACCACAAGTCATTCAGGAAATGCTCATCGGCTTTTTTTTTTACACAGTGTACAGAGGCTGCGTGCCCTTTACACATTTGTGTGTGATTTATGTATTTGTATACAATGTTTCCCAACCGTGTCAAACCACCTTTGCCAATTTCATAATTTAAATCTTAGTCCACCATGCTGCAAGCCAGAGATCTGATCAATAATGCATTGCCTTTTTGTTTGTCTAATTACACACATACATCATTCGGCCTCTTCAAACCTTTGCTGTGTGTCCCTGTATGTGTGCAGTGGTAGACTTCATAGGTGCTCGCGAACAGCACTTGCCCCAAAAGTCCGTTAAGGCTATACGGGGGATCGTTATATTTGTGTTGCAGTGGTCATCGCACTGCTCTACGAAACCCGGTGACCCGAGATCGATTCCCGCTCATGATCAACGTTAGTGGTGAATATTTGAACCGGTCCTGTGCCTCCCCTAAGTCAACTCAGTCTTGAATTAATGAATTAGCGCCTGGTGCTGTGTGTAGATTTGTGTGTAAGTTGAGTATAATCATGGATGCGCTGCATTGGAAGGGGGGGGGGGGGAAAGGGGAAGAGAGGAGAGAAATAATAGCCGCGAGGAAAAGGATGGGAAAGGAACAGAGAAATGGGATTAAATGGTCAGGACAGATGAGGATAGGGAGGAAGAGGCTCCGTCAGGGCACTGATGTTGCTGCACAAAGCAGAGTGTGTTGTCACAGGAGGTGGGGAGAGGGATTCAGAGTGGGGGTAGCCACACGAAAGTCACGGGGTTTACGGGAGGTTTGAGCTGATATTCGGATATACTCCTAATCATCCCCCCCTCTCCATGTGCACAATCCCGCTTCCGCTCCTTTTCCCTGCTTGCCCCCGTGCACTGGAACAAACTTCCCCTGCACATTAAGCAACAACCCTCCCTGTCTAGTTTCCACTGCTCCCTCAAGACCCACCTCTTCTCCCTGGCCCATCCTTCCCTCCATCCCTAGGCACCCCTGTAATTCCGGTAGCCACTAACCGCCCTCCCTATTAAACCCCATCCTTATTGACCATGTAACTTTTTGTTACCCTAATTGTACCACTCATAACCCTTGTGCAGCACTTTCGATAAAAGCGCTATATAAGATAAGATATTTACATGTGGTATCGTAATTTTCCTGCTCTATTTCATGACGGTACTGTAGCTTGTGTCTTTATTTCTTGTGTAACTGACAGCATATGCGTTATAAGCGTTATACGTTGTAAAGTTACAATGATTGAAATGCTTATGGCAGGCTCACGTTTAGTGAACTGGAGTTCAGTAACTCTTTAAGTAATCCCTATTCCCACTGGAATAATAGTACAGCGTAAAATAAACGACACAATAAAATTGTGGAATACGATTGAAAAGTACGCTCATGTTAAATTATGTCGTGAAGAGTCTTAAGCCACAGGTGAGGGGGAGCTTCATTGGTCAGATTTGATTGATACATCGCCCACGTGTTAACAATAACAATAATTGCGCAAAAGTGGCAATCTTGTTGGGTGGTGGAGGGTTCACAAGAAAGACACTTTTGTTCAATTTTTTTTGCTGTGGTTTTCACACCTGATGATGATTGCTTGTGTTGCAGTCGAAACCTTGTGAGAATTGTATTGTTTTATATTTTTATTATTTTATTGTTTCCCTTCTACGTGACTTTACCGAAAGAACCAAGAACAACTTCTTTGGTTATTTCGGTAAAGTCACGTAGAATGAGAATAAAATAATAAAATAACACAATAAAATTCTCACGAAGTTTCGGCCACAACGTCGTGAGAATTTTATTGTGTTATTTTATTATTTTATTTTATTCTCATTCTACGTGACTTTACCGAAAGAACCAAAGAAGATGAATCCTTGCAGTCACGAAAGCTTTAAATCGAAACCAAGAACAAGAAAGGCATTTGCAATAAAACTACCGGCCACGTTGCCTAAACCAAAAACAAATACGGAAACAACTTTTTAATTAATTCAGTTATAGCAAATTCATATCGCGGTTATCATCGGATCACGATAATTAGTATCGTATTGTGAAAAGTCATATCACGTGACTCTACATACACCCACTGTATATTTGTTTGCATACCGATGTACTCCATACGTGTGTGTACATACGTGTGTGTACACGTGTGGCCACACTCCAGCTCGTAGTGAGTGCACTTAAGATGCCATTGAAACGAAGACAAGGTTACGATTCTCAGGTGTCACTGGAAACTCATTCAGCCATACTAAGGAATTATCTACGTTATTAAAGGTCTCATAGTGTGGCTACCCTTGTTACGTATGCGATGTGCGCAATGATACATACGTGGCGGGTTATAACGATTCGTTTTTTTAAGCCTGACACTTGTATGTCGAAACCGGCGCAGAGTTTTGCTTGTACTGAAGCGATGCTGCTGAAATGATTCAAGCCCAGAAGGCCGTAGGGTCTGATGGGTTATATGAAGAACACTTTAATTTTTTTTTTAATCTGGAAAGATAGATGTATCAAGAAGACATGGGCCAGTTATCGATTTTGCATTCGTATATATTTTAACATAGTTGATGTCATTTCTGAGCACAGGCCTAAATATCCCAAAACGTCAAACGAACAGCAACAAACAGCACTACCTAGAGTTCTCGTATATAAGAATGAACACGTTTCAGTGAGCAAAGCTGTGGATCCCGGTTTCCACCGTTCAGGTCTCATCAGCTGAATCGGGACTTGTTAAATTAATGGCTGCCAGATTACCACATTTTATTGGCAAGAGACCTCCATTCAAACTCTTGGACTCTTCCATTCTGTGCAAAAAACCCCCCCCTAAATCTCAAACACGTAAACAAGCGTTGGTTGACGTTGGCCCAACGTTGGTTGACGTTTGGTCAAACGTTAGTTGACGTTTCGTCAAACGTTGGTTGACATTTGGTCAAACGCTGGTTAACGTTGGCCCAACGTTGGTTGACGTTTGACCAAACGCTGGTTGACGTTGGCCCAACATTGGTTGAGGTTTGTCCCCAACGCGAACCAACGTTGGCCCAACATCTTCACGTTTACTGGGATCGTGCATACAACACAGCATTAGCAAATCTCCCGTGTCTCGTCTCTTCCACGTATAAGAAGGGTTCATCGGCCATGTGAGCTTTCCGGACCAATATTTATCTTCGGAGCAGCATGTTACCTGGTTAATAAACGACAACCAATGGCGCGCGTGCGTGTACGTGCGTCCCGTGGCAGATTGTATCTGCCGCGCGCGTGCGTGCGCGCGTGTCCGTGCTGCGTTATGACTCGTCGGCTTTACATTCGTGTAAACAGAGAGCGACAGCGGTAGTGGCCACGCAGTTGTGCGCTGTGTACGTGTGGGGGCCAGGCGGGCCAATGGCGCTGGTTGATAGGCGTGCGAGTGTGCGTATGAGTGTGTTGTGTGTGTATGTGCGCGGATGAGTTGGTACGTGTGGGTGTGTGTGACTAGTTGGCGTGTGTGGATATGAGTTGGTGTGTGTGTATGTATGCGCAGATGAGTTGGTGTGTGTGGATATGAGTTGGTGTGTCTGTGTATGCACGGATGGGTTGGTGTGTGTGTGGATGAGTCGGTGTGTGTTATATGTGTGCGTGATGAGTTGGTGTGTGTGTGTGCGCGCGCGCGGATGAGATGGTGTGTCTTTGATGAGTTGGTGTGTGTGTTCGGATGAGTTGGTGTGTACGCGCGCGTGTGTGTACGTGCTAACAGCACTTGCCCCAGCAGTCTGCTAAGGCTATATAGGGGGTCTTTGTAGGTATTTACGAGTTAGTGTGTGTGTGCAAATGAGTTGGTGTCTGTGTGATTTGGTGTGTTTGTGTGTGTGCATTATTTGGTGTGTACTCGTGTGTGTGCGAATGACTTTGTGTGTGTATATATATCTTTGTATGTGTGCATGAGTTGGTGCAGTAGTGCAGTGGTTAGTGCAGTGCTCTACGAACTCGGAACCTGAGTTGAATTCCTGCTCACGGCCACCACCAGTGACAATTATCTGAAGCAGTCGTGGGCCTCCCCTAGGTCGACCCAGCCTCAAATACTTACCTGCTCCGGTGTGCAAACATCAGCACTGGGGAGACAAAGGCGGCCGGGTGTGGTGCAGGCGACCCATCCCCTGTGTGCATTGCCGACTTTCCTAGGTGCTCGCTAACAGCACTTGCTGCAACAGTCTGTTAAACCATTATGGAGGGTCTTTGTATTTGCTTGTGTGTGCTGTGTGTACGTATGGGTTGAGATGTATGTGCACAAGTTAGTGTGTGTGTGAGTTGGTGAGTAACATGGCGTGTTTGTGTCATGCTATGTTTGGTTAGCGGTAGTGCAGTGGCGAGCGATGGAATGCTGTACCGGAACTTCTCAGAACACTAAACATGTTTACCGGTAATTTTCAGAAAGATTCCCATTCCTATACTAAGAGAGGGGGGGGGGGAAGTGAACGTGGGATGCAGGTCAAATCTCTGTACCGAAATGAGCTCATGCCCCCGTAAATCACGTGACCTTTGCGTGGCCACCCCTACTACTCTGAATCCCTCTCGTCTTCCCGCCGCCCCCTGTGAAAACAAACACTGCTCCGTGTGGCAGCGTTAAGGCCCTCGTGTCGCCTCTCCCTCCCCATCCTCATCTTTCCTGATCCTTTGCTCCCGTTTTTTCCGTTTCTTTACCATCAGTTTCCTCTTATTTCCCATCATCTCTCTTCCCTTCCCTTCCCCGTTCATTTTCCAATTTCCATGCATTGTGTCCTTGACTTTACTCCCCTTTCCGTGATGTAGCCGCAGGTAAAACGTTCCGTTCTGTGTTTTCTACTTTTTCATTTCAACCTCTGTGATTATCCATTATCGTCTATGCATAAACAAAGACAAAGGTCCCCCGTATAGCTTGTAACAGACTGTTGGGGCAAGTGCTGTTTGCGAGCACCGATGAAGACCGGCACTGTGGTACACGAAGGGGTGTGTGGCCAGCACCATGCCCGACCGCCTTTGTCTCCCCAGTGCCGATGTTTACACACTGCACCAGGTACTCATTTGAGGCTGAGTTGACCTAGGGAAGGCCCAGGACAGGTTCAAATAATTGTCACCGGTGTTGGCCATGAGCGGGAATCGAACTCGTGTTGCCGGGTTCGTAAGCGCAGCGCGCTAACCGCTATCCTACCGCTCTCCGCATATACACACACAGCACGCGTGTGTTTGCGTGTGTGTACACGTATGCGATACTGTATGTGTATGCGTGCGGTGGATTAAAACATTGCCACTAGGGAGACAAAGGCGGTCGGGCGTGGTACTGGCCACCCACCCCCTCGTGTACCGTTCCAGCCTTCATAGGTGCTCGCTAACAGCACTTGCCCCTACAGTATGTTAAGGCTATACGGGGGATCTTTGTATGTGTGGCATTTAGGGCACTGCAATATGAACTGGGTGACCCGAGTTCGATCCCTTGCCGGGTTCAAGTGGCCACTCATGGGGATGAAACGCGAGCTGCCCAAACCATACCCCATTTAATTTCAGCTGCTTAGGATTCCAGATGCCATACTAAAACTGCAGTGCAATATGATTTAGGGCCAGGCTAGGGTGACAAATAATGATGTCACTTGAAAAGAAATCTCGGAAAAAACCTCGCCGAGTCTCAAGACTCTTTTTTTTGTCTTCAAGAGGCCCCTACAGCTTGGGGATGTTTGGCCAGTGTCGTCGTGAAAATAATGACGGTTTTGCTTCGCGTGTGAGGTAATCGGAGTAGCTTGAAAAGAACCTACCATGTATACGTGTGAGGGGATAGCCCTTGAATGTCTGTGCAGATGGGCTCAAACCACCTGCTGCATTGCCATCACTTGGCTACAGAGAGCTGCACTGTCTCATCTTTTAAGTAATCCATTACGCTACTTATGAATCCATTGAATTACCCGACTAATCCGATAAGGACATTCAATAAAAACAACTTTTCTAAATGAATCACATCCTTTCCCACGTGTGCCGCTCGATGAGAGGTGACGAGCGGGCCTTGGTTACGTCATCCAACGTCATCACCTGCGTGATGCTTGGCGTGGCTTGTCAGGGAGGTTTCCAGCCTTCGGGAGGGAAAGCTAGCGTGGCGGACAAAATTTGAAAGTGGCCTGAATATACAAACCACGAAAAACAGTAGTCGATTACAAATCTAAGCCAATTAATGGAGCAATTTTCTCAGCTGGGATATGTTTTGTTTGGGAGTTTTGCAAATCTGTGCGAGCTGCCAATCCTTGCCTCTAACGTGCTTGATCGTAGCACTTTCTTTCCTAACTTGCTTGGCTGTTGGTAATATACAGAAATCTATTTTGACCTATACCCCATTTCACGGATAAAATGTGCCTTGCTACAAATCTTATCTTTTATAGATGTATATTTATATAAATGAAGTTCTATATTCATAATGTATACTGCAATGTTGTTTACATTTTAGTTTATTGTTATTTGTCGTTTGTTGTTTAGCTGTTTGTATTGATATCGGATGTATGATGTTGGCGTTTATATTCACTACGGGTTTCAAATTCACAGCAGTACGAGAATCGAAGTCACGTTTGTGGCACGGGAGTTGGACTAAGTTTAACGTTGCGTTCGTGAATCCAGCGAGAGAGTTTGTGTCGGCGTGAAAGAAGCAAGGCTCGCGAGGCCAAAGCAAGCAAAACTTAGAGCCCCTTCGTCACAGCCGTTTCATTTACTTCCTTTAAATCAAACACTTATTGTAACATGACATTACCGTGAGTCGTTCAAAACCTTGACGGCACAATACCAGAGCTGTCAACCGTGCCAATTCTCTCGTACGTACGTCGTCTTCCAATGGAGTGTTTACGTACGGATTACACGCGTGCTCTCGCGCGCCTGTACACGCACACGCACGCGAGCTCGCAAACAACATCCAATGCGACACCCGGAGCCAGAGGAAACTCCCGACCGCCGCCAACTCTCGCCTGCTCGTCACCGTCAATTAGCCGCGCGGACCCCGTGCCTGCGGCTGCAAGGGAGGGAAGAACAATGTGCAGCATTCCAAGGGGGTCGCAGGTCAAACTTTCGGAAAAAAGCCGAGCAGGAAGGGCTGCTCGTTTGACACGGAGGCCTCAGCCGCGTCCCGTGGGGATCGAGGAGGGGCCCGTGGTTGTGGGGAAACGGCGATGCTGGGATGCACGGGGGAAGTTGAGGCCACCGGCAGGATTTGTGGTTCGCAGAGGGATTTGTGGTTCGCAGAGAGAGAGAGAGAGACTGTGTAGCGGCATTGTTTTGATATTTTTTTCGTGAACACTTTTCGTCTGTCTGTCATGACTCTCGGGGGCGGGGATGGGCGGCAATATGAATTTAATTTTTAGTATAACGTTGTGTCGCTGTTAGGGACTTACTGACCAAATAGTTGCCCGCACCCTCCCTGGCGGAGCCGATATCCGAGCCCCGCTGTCTGAGAGCAGCCGAGGGACATCCTACTCCCAGCGCGCCTGGCATGAGCACTACTGTTATTATTGCAAATGGAATACTTCCGAGGACAAACACATGTTGAAAAACGTGACACAGAATTCATGTGTATGCAAGCTTTTTCTTCGTCACCTAGATCTGGTCATGTACTAGCTCGTTTCGTGGACAATTGTAAAATGTGAGGGCTTATAACTTGTGATCGCGATAATGGCTTCACCGTTCTGGCAAATTGCCCGATGATGCTGGATGTAATTACCAGCGAAACGTCGTACTCAAAAATTGTAAATGATGTGGATTCACTCTTCAACACACCGGTGGGCTAAAGTAGTGAACTATTTTGTCTTTTGTCAAAGTGAATTTTACTGATTGGCCGTGTCGGATGGTGGAGGGTTACGACACATTTATAAATAACGCGATCTAACCCAAAAACGTTTATTATGAATTGTAAAATGTGATCGCGATAATGACTTTATGCAGAAGTTAACAGCGGTTTTGAGCATTCACCGCAGAAATGAATATTCTCCACGTCAGGGCCTATGTTAATGAAATGTCGACGCTGAACTGCTGACCGAAGGGCTCTGTCAGGGATTAATCTTAGGTACACAGCATAGTGGTACAGGATGCCGGGCAACATTTAGAAAGTGGGATCCCAGTAAACACGGGCACGTTGGGCAAGCGGTGGCCACACATTGCCATGTTTACTGGCAAGATGGTCAGCTGACATTTTTCCGTGTTCATTTGTTGAACTCGGTGTGAGCCTCCAATTTATTATTGCTCTCAATTTTCTTGCAAATTGATTTTGACTCGATTTTCCTTATTTGCCTTTATTGTCCCAGTCACGGCTGCTTGCTAGAGACTTTAAACCTTGAACACGAATTGCCCCTATCATTACAAGGCATTTGACGATTAATTGATTCATCGTTGAATATGGATTTTTGGACGTCAATACTGAATGGAATCGTGCGTGTTAGAGTCAATTGTAATTCTGATTCATCCAAATGGCGCGTTAATTTTGCGTTTTGGCTATTGGAGTGAAAATTGTTTCAAATGAGCGCTCTGGTTTGTCGCATCGCGTGCTGTTCCGCACGATGTCCGACGTTTTTCTCACTTTCTGCTGGCAGTTTCTTCGGGAACCTAATCGTTTAAATTGAGTTCCGAACATGGTAGTTTCAGTTCGGTTCCTCAATCCTCGAGAAGCCAGTACATGGAGTCATTCAAAATTCGAGGCTGCACGTTGTTAACGGTCAGGGATTCATTTATTACTAGAAGGTAGATGGGGGTGGATGCGGCATGGATACCATGCAGGGGAAATTTCGAAGTGTCCGGGGAATGTCGCCGCCACGTTCCAACGACAATACACACTAAGGCACAACGCGATACAACTAACAACATATGCTTTACGAGTGCCGCACAAACGCGAGGCATGTACATTTGATGCCTCTGTGTATTGTGGCCTTAGGAATATGCGATGTGCGGGGGGGGGGGGAAAGGGCGCAGGCACCAGTGGTTTTGAATGGGGGAGGGCCGTCTAACCAAAAAGGTTGAGAGCTACTGATTTGTAGCTCTCTAAACGCCCCCCACCCACCCCCCCACATCATCCGAGAGTTGCCTGTTGCTCACCCATCCAGGATTCAATCTCCCACTCGGCATTTTCCGGAACGCCGCTGGGCTGGCTTGGAGTAGTTGAGGGGATTATTTTGGCATACGGCACTGTCACGAGAGTACTAGGTCTCGCCTGTCCATAAGAATTCCATGTTATTGTACCCCTGTATTCCTGCACACCGGCACAGTATCACAGGGACAAAATAATGCGAGACGAACTTGGCATTCCGAAATTATTCCCGGAACCGCCGGAACAATGATTCCGGACTGTTCCGGCTGGAATGATGCATGGCGCGCATCATCACTATCGGAATAATTTCCCAGACAGTATGAGAACCATTTGTAAGATTGAATATTATTTTTTTCTTAATGATAATTGTTTTCGTATGTTCTTCATCTATTTTTTAACTGGACGTTCTTATATATCTGTCATTGTTGCTACGGCGAAAAGTAAAGAAATATCTGAAGTCTGCGTTCTCCGGCGGCTGCCTGGCCCACAAAAGCGGCCAGTGCCGTCTCCTCGACCCAATCCCGGTCCAGCCCGGCTCAAACAACTGAGGCCACCGAACTCACCCCGCCAATGTCCCCGTCCCCGCGCTTGTGTTTCTGTGCCGACGCAGGCGATGGTGGCGTGCTACCCGGGCCGCGGGACCGGGTACGTGCGGCACGTGGACAACCCCAATGGGGACGGCCGCTGCATCACGTGCATCTACTACCTGAACAAGAACTGGAACACGGAGGTGCGTCTGCGGCGCGTCGGCCGGCCCGGCCGGACGCGCGGTTGCTGCTTCTTGCAGAGGGTTCGCGATTCGGATCCGGCAGGCCGCTCCGGTCATTGCTCCGGGCGTATTGATACTAATCTAAACTATATTCTTGGTTCTTTCGGTAAAGTGACGTAGAAGGGAAACAATAAAATAATAAAAATATAAAACGATAAAATTCTCACGACGTTTCGACTGCAACACTAGCAGTCATCGTCAGGTGTGAAAACCACAGCTTTTTTTCTAATTTTCTTGCTGTGGTTTTCACACCTGATGATGATTGCTTGTGTTGCAGTCGAATCGTCGTGAGAATTTTATTGCTTTATATTTTTATTATTTTATTGTTTCCCTTCTACGTGACTTCACCGAAAGAACCAAGAATATGAATCCCTGCAGTCACGAAAGCTTTAAATCAAAATTTAATCTAAACTATTTTATTTTTTCATCAGGTAAGGCCCACTAAGCTACTTAGCTCCTTTTCAGAAGCCAACGAAGTGGCTTATTGTGTGGAAATTTATAAGCAGCCAAATACTCTAAACGCACGTTTCTAAATGTGGAGGGAAAAACCGGAGGGCCCGAAGAAAAATCCACACGATCACAGGGAGATCACGCAAACTCTAAATATACCGGGGTAGGAATCGAACCCATGGCCTCCTGTATACCAGGCGAGGTAGTTAACATCTTGCCACGGTGGTGTGTTGACCGCACATATAAGCGATGACTGCTTCACAGGGGGCATAAAAGTTATCTTGTGATTATAAAGCTTTTGTGTTTTTTTCACTTGCAGTATGGTAAGTAGGCTGCTCATTCGTCTGTCATTTAAGACGTGTAAATTACAGCGCCAGCGGTGTCCATTGGAACCGAATTTAGTACATTTAGGAATTTATTAGTAAAACGTTCAATTATTCAACTTCTTGATGAAAAAAGAATAGGCTTTACCCTTTCCGATAATACAGGTGTTAAGATGTTCAAACACCAAATAGACACCGATTTGATACTGGCAAAAAGCATCCCATAAATACTCAACTTATTCAAAAACATGTTGATTCGAGTGAGGGGTGTTATTTCTACCACTTCTCCATGGCAACACAGCCAGAGAGAGGCTTTTGTGGGGGGGCAAGCAACGCCGCGCTCGCTCGCCATCGCGCTCGTGTCGAAGCCAAGTGCCCCTCTCTGCCTGCCTGGCGGGGCTGCCCTTCTCACGATCGTCGTCACTCCTCTCCCGTCTCTCCCCCCTGATCTTCGGTTAGGTCTCTCACTCGCGCACAACATTCACAAACTGTTACAACTCGGGGACGTTCTGCACGAACGGGCCGGCGGCGTGCCGGTGGCGTATGCTAACGCGCTCGCGCGGCACTGTGCTGCCATGTTGACGCTCGCTGCCCTGGGCCGTCGCGTCCCTGTTCTTTGACGCTGTGTGCTTCACATCTAACGAATCTTTCACCTCCGATTAGCGCGGTTGGCTACGTACTGTGCAAAAGAAGTTCAACGTAATGCATACTTGTACACACTGTACAGTTGTAAATGTCTGTCTGCGTACGTGTAATCACGTGTTTTGATATGAAAATTTCAAGTATTTTTTTTTTCAAATACATTTTTATTGTAAAAAGAATGCAGGCCCGTTACAGCACGTTGGACAGCGTACACAACCAGCTAATATCGTTCGCGAGAAAACAATCGAAATGCGACTAAGCTATTTTAGAGAAGGGGAACATTTTTTTTATATTTTAAAAAAATTAGCATTTTATATTAAAATAAGTCATGCCCCCCCCGCCCCCCCCTTCCCTCTCCGGCTGCAGGAGAAGGGCGGCCTTCTGCGGATTTTCCCCGAGGGCAAGGCGCAGCATGCTGACGTTGCGCCCACGTTCGACCGCCTCCTTCTCTTCTGGTCCGACCGACGGAACCCCCACGAAGTGCAGCCGGCGTTCGACACCCGGTAAGGTTGGCGGGATGGTTCACTTCATCGCGCGCTTTGAGATACGCTTCTGGAGCGATGCACTGTTAAATCTAGATTGAAAACTCATCCCTTTAGAACTGCTTGTTGTTGTGTTTAGTTTGTTGTCCTTCCCCCCGCACCTCCAATTATCACGGTTGGCTACGTACAGTGCGAAAGGAGTTCAGCATACAGTGAGGGAAAAAAGTATTTGATCCCCTGCTGGTTTTGTACGTTTGCCCACTGACAAAGAAATAATCAGTCTATAATTTTAATGGTAGGTTTATTTGAACAGTGAGAGACAGAATAACAACAAGAAAATCCAGAAAACGCATGTCAAAAATGTTATAAATTGATTTGCTTTTTAATGAGGGAAATAAGTATTTGACCCCCTCTCAATCAGAAAGATTTCTGGCTCCCACACTCTTAAAGGGAGTGCTCTTAATCTCAGCTTGTTACCTGTATAAAAGACACCTGTCCACAGAAGCAATCAATCAATCAGATTCCAAACTCTCCACCATGGCCAAGACCAAAGAACTCTCCAAGGATGTCAGGGACAAGATTGTAGACCTACACAAGGCTGGAATGGGCTACAAGACCATTTCCAAGCAGCTTGGTGAGAAGGTGACAACAGTTGGTGCGATTATTCGCAAATGGAAGAAACACAAAAGAACTGTCAATCTCCCTCGGCCTGAGGCTCCATGCAAGATCTCACCTCGTGGAGTTGCAATGATCATGAGAACGGTGGGGAATCAGCCCAGAACTACACCGGAGGATCTTGTCAATGATCTCAAGGCAGCTGGGACCATAGTCACCAAGAAAACAATTGGTAACACACTATGCCGTGAAGGACTGAAATCCTGCAGCGCCCGCAAGGTCCCCCTGCTCAAGAAAGCACATATACATGCCCGTCTGAAGTTTGCCAATGAACATCTGAATGATTCAGAGGACAACTGGGTGAAAGTGTTGTGGTCAGATGAGACCAAAATGGAGCTCTTTGGCATCGACTCAACTCGCCGTGTTTGGAGGAGGAGGAATGCTGCCTATGACCCCAAGAACACCATCCCCACCGTCAAACATGGAGGTGGAAACATTATGCTTTGGGGGTGTTTTTCTGCTAAGGGGACAGGACAACTTCACCGCATCAAAGGGACGATGGACGGGGCCATGTACCGTCAAATCTTGGGTGAGAACCTCCTTCCCTCAGCCAGGGCATTGAAAATGGGTCGTGGATGGGTATTCCAGCATGACAATGACCCAAAACACACGGCCAAGGCAACAAAGGAGTGGATCAAGAAGAAGCACATTAAGGTCCTGGAGTGGCCTAGCCAGTCTCCAGACCTTAATCCCATAGAAAATCTGTGGAGGAAGCTGAAGGTTCGAGTTGCCAAACGTCAGCCTCGAAACCTTAATTACTTGGAGAAGATCTGCTAAGAGGAGTGGGACAAAATCCCTCCTGAGATGTGTGCAAACTTGGTGACCAACTACAAGAAACGTTTGACCTCTGTGATTGCCAACAAGGGTTTTGCCACCAAGTACTAAGTCATGTTTTGCAGAGGGGTCAAATACTTATTTCCCTCATTAAAATGCAAATCAATTTATAACATTTTTGACATGCGTTTTTCTGGATTTTGTTGTTGTTATTCTGTCTCTCACTGTTCAAATAAACCTACCATTAAAATTATGAACTGATTATTTCTTTGTCAGTGGGCAAACGTACAAAATCAGCAGGGGATCAAATTATTTTTTCCCTCACTTACTACATACATCTTTACAAGGATTTTGGTGCCTCCCCCGCTCTGTTATGGACGGACGGACAATGCCGATGCTGTCGAACTTAGTTGGATGTAACTTGTGTACGTACGTGCGTGTGTGCATTTAAGGGTTTAATGGTGGGCTCACACTTGCCTCGTTGTCGCTGCGATATTTCATTTTTTGCCAGATACGCGATCACCGTGTGGTATTTTGATGCGGAGGAGCGGGCCCGTGCCAAAGAGAAATACCTCACTGGTAACCATCCCGTCGACAACGAACCACAACCATCGCTGGCATTACACCGACACACACACACACGCACACCGTCGCACCAATTGCGCATCAAAAAATAAACGACTATGGAGAAGGGCCATGGCCCTGTGGACACAACCCTTGGGCCTCCGTGCTCACCTCCACTGGCAAACTCGAGGCAGTGAAATAAATTCCACAAGGAAATTGCACACTAAGTTTTACTGGTGTTAAAATATAATCCGACCTTCATTCCGTGTCCCCACGAATAAATAAAGCGTATGTTTAGTTCATCAGCCTCGTGGCTTTCCCAGACAGACGCCCTCTCAAGCAGCATTTGCTCAAGCAAGCAAACCCTGGATTGGTTTTGAGCTTCTGGAACTAAACAAAAGTGGCTGGATTACCGGATATTATTGGCAAGGGTTCTCCACAAAAAGCTATATGCAACCCTCGTTCAAGGCAAAATCAAAACTGTAGAGTTTAGCAGTGTGATGTACAGTCGTTTATCAATCCACTGCTGGATGAAGGCCTCTCCAAGCCGCTGCCATATCTCGCAATCCTCCAACGTAATAACAATCCACCAGCACAACGATTGTCATCCCTTTTGGACCGGCAGTGTCTCATCAGTTCCGATTTCATTGCTCCAACTCCTGTCTGGGCGTGGGCGTCCTTTCGGACGCATTGCATTACTTCCTCACATTAATCACTATATTTGGGACCTGCTTATAGTCCCATTGACAACCAGTGGTAGGCCGGGGGCTAAAGTGCTGGGGTGCAGGTTGCAAAAAATACCACAAGCCACAGATTGACGGCGCTTTGGGTTCTGCAATAATCATCGTGTTTAATAGCAGATTACCACAGCCAATAAATATTCCTCGCGAGCCAAAAAAAACACAGACTCGGAACTTTGAGACGTCGCTCTGTTGGCAAAGAGGTAAACATGGACTTTACCACCGCTATCGGCGTTCGTCATGGGCATTACTTCCCCCCTCCCCTCACTGGATGGCACTACCGGCAATTAAAATACCATGGCAATGATTCGGGCCCACGGTCAGACGAGCAAGCATGACCACGGTGTGTCGCACGTAGCGTGTGACACAGTGTAAACTAAATATTTTTTTACCGCTGCCATGACTGCGACGGGAGCACTAAGTGATTAAAAGTAAAAAAAATAGAACTTGCAAAAGACATTTTTGTTTAGTGCGGGTGATTGTTAGCGATTTTATGTTTGCTTGTCTTGGTATTTCTATTTTTTTTTATGTTGGTGATCCAAGTTACTCTTGCAATTGAGACTCCTCCTGCTCTCTTGTGTTCTTACCCTGGTCAAAACAAAATGAACATGGAACTCAACCAGGGCCGAGATCATCAAATTCGCTGCACTCCAACACAGTTTCATCACGGGCATGTCAAAATCCAGATCCAAACCCGGGACGTCAGCGGTAGAAGTTGGAACGATTTACCCACCAATGCCCCCACCACCACCGCCACCTCCCCCACCCTCCCAGCATATTCGATGTAACGTTGCGGTGGATGGTAGTGACTTTTAGTGGCTGCATGGTGAGTCCCATTATACACAATGTATACACTGATTTTGAAAAATCAGTTGTTGCTTATGCAATTCGATACCAATCAATGAATCGATGTGTCCTTCCTACCCCTACTCAGCTGTGCTGTCTGATTGCTCCGACACAGTCATTGTGAGCTGCCTGACAGACGGGAGGGGAGCCCCCCACGCCCACTCTGCAACGGTCGTTTTTCCAACGTTTTTTTTATCGCACGATGTTGCCCACAGCTGCCGGAGAGAAGGGAGTCCGGGTCACGCTGAACGAGCCACAGCCACAGACGTAACGAGACGCTCGTCCTCTAGGCCGCCCCACCGCTCGTCCGCCCGCCCGCCCGCCCGCCCGCTCGGCCACCCTCCTACGCTGCACTCTGTGACTTCACCAGCCAGCAGCCTGATGACCCATCATCGTTATCCCTGGCTTCGAAAAATGCGACAATCGGATGTTCATGAGCCAAACGCCTCTGATTTCTGCCAAGTGTGAGCAGGGCGCGATGGCCGATGCTCTGTGTTTGGCAGAGGCCCGAGAGGTGATACGCGAGGATGTTATCGAGGCCTGCTGGGACACCGTGGCCTCACAGCAGACGATCAGACTGCTCGGCAGTCCGTGTAGTAGTTTATTTTTATTTTCTAAACTTTCACCCAGTAACCGTGAATATCTCAGCCTCAATGCAATGCCTCTGAACGCGGTCCCTGTGGTTCCCTCACTTGCGTTGACGCCCGCTGTGTTTACTGGAGTAGGGTGGCGGGACCGACTGTATTGACTGCGGGACCCGCGTGCGGTAACTACGCGAAGCCCCTCGTGTACGCTCTCATCTCCTGCATCTTGAATCTGCCGCCCCTCTCTGAGTCTTTCCCCCCAGTTCCCCCCAGCACTTTGCCCCCCCCCCCCACCCCCTCCGAGGAGTTGTGGGTAATTTGGAAGATTTACCAACTCCTTGCCACACTAGGGGCGAGGACTTGGGAGTGAGAAAGAAAAAAACAACTCGCGCTAATCATGACTCCGATGCGTGGCGAAAAGCATGGAAAATTCCCCCGCGGGTCAGTGTTTGCTCGAATACCATTTTTTTTGTGCTGCTCCGAGCCAGCCGGCAGCAGCCTCAGCCTCGGCCAATCGGCTGCGAGTTTTTAGCGTGGAGTGCGGGACGTGTTTTTTTTTTGCGCTGTAGAAGCGTTCGCGTATGGTGCGGCGGGGAACGGTGACGTGTTTTCCGCGCCGTCTGCCTTTGGTGCTGTGGCGTAGCGTGCTCCAGTGGAGGAAGGGGGTCGTCAAAGGTCGGCGAAGGTGGCGGTGAAAACCATGAATATTCACGGTTTCGGTTGCAATAATTGCAAGGCGACGTGACGGACTGCCGTCAAGGAATTGATTCGCCATTTCACCTAATACTCTCAAAGAGACTGCCATTTGTAATCTTGTTTACCCAAAAGATATGAAATTTACAAAGGGTAATTTTGATAAAAGGGATATTAAAGATAGGCATAGCCTCACACTTATTACTGTATGTACATTTAAATTAATTTCAAAAACGATAGCCCTTACAATTGATGCACTTACTCCGTCGTGATTAGTGCTTAAACTTGAGCCTTCGTAATATGCCAAATGGTTTTTGGATGGCGAGTGTTTGAGATGAACCTGGGATTGGTGGGATTACGCGCACGTGACGGCCATTGTGATGATGTACGAGACCCACAGACAGCAACGAGGTAGCGTCAGTAGCCATGCAGAGATGGGCAGTATCTAAAGTACAAATTATATGTAATTTAGATATACGTAATTCGATAACTTTTGTAATAGGTATCCAAATTAAAACCTCAAGTAATTGGTCATTTGGATGTAAATGCGTGTAATTTAACGGTGTTAATTTCATTATATTAGTCATTTGTTATCTATATTACACATCCGAAAAAAATAATTAGGTAAATTGCGTCTATATTACACAAGACGCTGTTAATTAGTAATTTGTGTCAGAATTGCACTTCCTCCGATGTTACGTAATTTTAATTAATTTTACCCATCTCTGCGAGGTTATTAGGAGAGTCGTACAGCATAGTAGGGTTTTAATTTGTCAGGTTCTGTATTGATGGGGGAGGGGGGGGGCAGTTATGTTTTATGCATAGGTATTCTCAAGGCAATCCAATTTCTCCTTGCACATGAAACAAATATATATGTAACATTAAAAAAATAAATCAGCCAAACATCTCAAATTTTGACCCTGGACCTGATGGAGGGTTGTTGTAAGCTTTCGCGTAATAATAATTATGACGTCGCTAATTGATTTTATAACTGAATAAGTTTTCGATTTCACGTCGCCGTTTACAGTTTTATTTTCGAAGTTCGTCCGTCTTGTCACTTTTATATACGCGATGATTGTTTATTTTTTTCTCCTTTGCAAAAAAGCGACCGCGAAATTTTACCTTCAGGTTTTTGTGTGTGTGTGTTGTTTAAGGAGCATAACGTACACGCGCTTCCGACAATTACTGGGAATTTTGGAGCACGCAGAAAATCGCGAAATGTAACACTCGGATCGATTTGCCCAGTTGCTCGCACAAGGTATGGAATTGAGACGACCGGGATGAGGGGCCAGAGGTGTCCGGTGGGGGGGGGGGGGGATAAAAAAAAATTAAGATCGCGCAAACAACGAGTGCGCAGATGCGAAGCGTTTCTCAGTGCTTGTCGATGAGTTGTGTTAGGTTTGACCCCACAACTGGAGTGATTTCAGGTTCTTTTCTTTTCCTGCGGTAGACTGTGCGATTTGTGACCGCTACGATTTTCAGCTCTGATTGCATTTTACTGTGCCCGTTTTAAGTGTACAGCCTCTTGGTTCCCGGGCGTGTACATAGCACGCGCGTGTGTGCACGTGTGTCTGTGTGTTCGCGTGTGTCTGTGTGTGTCTGTTCGCGTGTGTCTGTGTGTTCGCGTGTGTCTGTGTGTTCGCGTGTATGGTGTTGGCCACCCCCACCCCCTCGTGTGCCGTTCCGGCCTTCATAGTTGCTCGCTAACAGCATTTGCCCCAACAATCTATTAAGGCTATACGGGGGGGGGGGGGTCTTTGTGTATATATGTGGCGATTATCTGAACCGGTCCTGGGCATCCCCTTGGTCAACTCAGCCTCAAATGAGTACCTGGTGGCGCTGCATGTAAACATCGCCACTGGGGAGACAAAGACGGCCGGGCGTGGTGCTGGCCACCCAACACCCCCGTGTGCCGTGCCGGCCTTCATAAGTGCTCGCTAACAGCACTCGCTCCCAACAGTCTGTTCAGGCTACACGGGTGGGGGGGGATTTTTTTGTCTTGTTTGTGTGTGTATATATGCAGGTGTAATTGCAAACTTACCAATGCATGGATCTGCGTACGGTTGTGGTCGTACGCGTAAAACGATGCGCCCAGTCGCTGCCACAACACCGCGTCGCGCGTGCGGACGAGGAGCGAATAGCTCGCAACGGCGCGCGCGCGCGCACATTCACGCGCGCGACCACAGCATCAGATCATCGGCATACCATAACAATTAATGGCAAGTATGTGTGGGCGAGCACGACTTGTACCGCTCGGTTTTACAATCATTTGTGGACACAGACTTGTACACGCCCGTCTTCACATGTGTACACACGCGCCTCGACACTCACGGGCATTGGTAGCTACACACACACGTACTAGTACCACACACACACGTGCATACACTAGTACCACACACACTAGTACCACACACACGTACGCGCGTGAACCACATACACCTGTAGACTCGCACACGTAAATACTAACGTTTGTATAGGACACACAAACTTGTGCCACGTACATGCGCACGCAATATCACTGTGCTCAATAACAGCCATCAATTCGCCACGAAGTGGCGGTGATGTCCCCACAGCGCTTATCCCAGCCTAGGTGCACTTGGAGGCCATGGGAAGTGTCAAAAAGGCTAACGCTCTTTAGAGGAGGTCATTGGACAAACCCAGGCGTTGGGGGTTAACCGATTGAGATGACTGGAAGATGCATCGCCTGTGCTCACCCACTCTACCAGCTTGCTTGCTGTGTTTTAGCAGCCGGCGCTGCGCTCGTTGTTGTGAGCGTTGCTCTTCTGTCCTCTGTTGTTGGGAGGGCGACTGCCTCCAAACTGCCCAGTAGCGTCCTTCACGAGCCTCCTCCATAGAGGCCGATCTCAACACCAGTGGTTAGCAGTAGTTGGCAAGTAGCACTCGGTTCCAAATCTTCCTATACAACACCAGCCCATCTCTTCTCCCACGTCCGTTTAGCATCATCTATCCGGCCAAACAGAAGCTTCCTGGGCATGTGGGCTACATGACAAAGCCAACGCATCCTTGCCTGCTTCTCGAACTATTGCGTTCACTGATGTTACGTCAGATCCCACCGGTGAGAACATAGGCCGAGAACCCTTGCATGGTTTTACCAGTTGGGATTTCCACCTGGCACAGATCCAATGAGGGAGTGATTGGATGCACGGGCGAGGTCTCGGGATGACTCCAGATCCAATGGGGGAATGATTGGATGCACGGGCGAGGTCTCGGGATGACTCCCGACTGGTCAAACATGTTACGTATGCTGATCTGGTAATTGCTGCTCACTCTGAGGAGTCACGGAGCCTGCTGCTGTACCTGGAGCCTGCCATTTAGAGATGGGGGCACTTACTAACAGCCCCACCGAAACAAAGCACTTGTCAGGGTACATTGTGTCATTCAACATTGTACCCCTTCAGTTCCATTAGTGATGGGCAGTTGTGGATTGGGTGGAGGAGACCCCATGCCTGGGCAGTGTGCTTATGAGAAGCTCTGATTTGGGCAGCGGAGGCCTACTTTAGAAACGGGCATGTAGCGCACTATCGTGTTTATCAGTTGTGTAAACGCCGCAGCGTGGAAGCTACCTGGCCGATCGCAGCACACGAAGAAGCTCAAGTTCTTCTCGGCCACGGTTATGTCATTTCGATTGTACGCTTGCGAAACATGGGACCCCCTTTAAAGAAGCACCTACGATGGCTTGTAACATTCGGGCTGAACCGACCACGACTCATGCCGTGGGTTTTTAACCAGATTGGATTGTGTGAGCTGCTCGCATATCTTTGTACTACAGCGACACATTTGTACACACACACACGCACACACTTGTACCTCGATAAACTTTTCCGATGTGTTCTCATGACATTGCACCGAGAGTTGTTTTGGAATGATGTCCTGCATTTCGCTCCACGTATGTATGCACGTATGTCTGTTGAACTTCTTTCGCACCACCGTATGTAGCCAACCCTGCTAATCAAGAGGTGTGATTAGCGCGGTTAGGTACGCACATGCTTCCAACGCCTGGAGCGAAGGAACATCGGACATCACGAGACATCGGTGGGCACTTTTCCGGTCTGAATCATGGGCGGCTGTGGACGTGGCAAGCAAAAAAACACCGTTGAGGACCTGGCTGCGGAAGTAGCGAGCTTTGCTTTTTCACGACAACCGCGGACCTCGATAAGCCGCGCTCGAACGCAACATGGGAGATGCGCGTCCACCTTCCGCAAAATTGATGGTCAAATAATCGCTGAACTGCGGCTGCGGTGAAGTCAAAACCATGAAACGCGTCATCGACGGATGTGCCAACAGTGCTACAGCCTGGCGGTGTCACTGCGATCCGTACACCGTCCATACTGCCTTCTTGGATTGGTAAAAAAAAATTCCAGCTGTAATGCGTTTCACCGTTGTTTCTCTCCCCTGCTGCCGCACGACAGTGAGCACTTAGTTCGGGATGCAGGCGAGGATGCGTTGGCCAGGCCATGTATCGTGCGTGGCCATTCTGAATGGTTCAGTTCCTGAAGAAGCCATCCAGTTCGGGAAAGTAACAAAAAAAATTCAACACTTTAGTCAATAACACAAATGAATGATTTGCATTTGACCAATGTGTTGAGTTTTTGTGCGAATTGTGCTTGTGCAGCACTGCTGCCAATGCAGCGTCACCATATCAAGTGATATCCAGGAATTTAAGAGTTTGGTTCCTAAAAACGCTCCAAGCATGTCGAGTGAAACGTCGGACATCGTGCCGAACAGCACGTGGGATCAACCTCGAAGCCGTGTCGGGAGACCCACGCAGTCGTACCACACGTTCACCACGTGTTCTCACAACTTCGTGTTACCTTCAAATATTTCTGATTTTTTTTTGTTAGGGCCTCAACTGAAAAGAGAGCCCTTTCATCGTTACAGTGCACATATTTATTCCTGTGTTTGACGATCACCGAATGTAGTTTTGAGTTGTTCCGTGGGGTAAAAAAAAGGCTTAAGCGAGGACGTTATCCCAGCTGTTCGGTGCAGCAGCTGATTATTTTGCTGCCTTTAAAAAAAAATTACCGAGTAGCTTTTTTTGCAGCAGCTGAGCCCGCGCGCTCTGGGCCGTGTAGCGGCAACGCGCGTGCGACGCGTTCCCAATTCAGCAGTTCACTCGGCCACTGCATAGCTGCAACGTTCTTGGGGAAAACTGCCTGCACCATGCACGGATGCCAACCCGTCCAAGGTGACGCATTATGTGGTGACGCAGCGGTTGGTGTTGCTGCTGCTGCTGCGTTGGCAGTGGTGCACAATTAACAAACTCTACGCATTCGTCAACGGCCCTTGCACATGGCACGGCGTTTGTGCTCCGGAAAAGGCCTGTGTGTGTTTGCTATCAAGGCCACAACGACGCAACGGCCACCTCTTGGGCGTGCGTGCTTGAAGTGACCGACGTGTCCGAAGCAGCCGTCGGGGGGGAGTTCGCGGGCCCTTATCTATCCCGCGATTTCATTTCACACCACCCCGTGGCCGCGCGGGGTCAACCACTTTCGAAGCGGCCCGCGAACGACGTTTGTATCCGTCTCTGCGATCGACTTTGGCGGCACTAATCGGGTACTCGAGGGGGGGTGGGGGATACTGCCGGCCTGGCAACGGTGTCTCTATTTTTGTTGTGCGTCTCGGGCACTATTGTCACCCAACGGGATCCTCATTGCAAATCACAGAAGGGACTTTATGTTATCGTTGGTCAATTATGGTTCGCGTGGTTTCATGCCGGTTTTCAGTTGTTTTTTTTTCGTGTGTCTCCCCTGTTTAACTTGTTTCGCAAAAATAAAACTGCACGCACTTGATTTGAATCGCTAATTAAAGAGAATGGTCAAATTTATCCGTGTGTGTGCGCGCTTGAGTGTATGTACGCGTGTGTGTGTACCGTGCCGGTCTTCATAGATGCTCGCTAACAGCACTTGCCCCAACAGACTTTAGCCTATACGGGGGGGGGGTCTTTGTATTTATATGTAGAGTGGGGAGCGGTAGTGCAGTGGTGAGCCCGCTACCCGGTGACCCGAGTTCAATTCCCGCTCACAGCCAATATCGGGTGGCATATCTGAACCAATTTTGGGCTTCCCCAAGGTCGACTCGGCCTCAAATGAGCACAGCACCTGGTGCTTTGCATAAACATTGGGGAGAGAAAAGTTGCCGGGAGTGGTACCCGCCTCTTAATTTACCGGCCACCTCGTGTGCCGTGCCGACTTTAATCGGGTGCAGCACTTGCCCCAACAGTCTGTTCAAGGCTATACGCGGGATCTTTGTTTTGTGTATGTAATACACGAGCGTGTGTACATGCGCGTCTATAATTGTAACGAAGTGGACGATATCTACAGTAACGTCGTAGGTGCCGGCGGGTTGGGGAATCCTTCATCCCAGCAGTGGATTGACCATGACTGCCGACGACTGAAGAATTAATCGAAGCAACTCTCCGCTGATGTTTCGTGATTAGCAGCGCTCTAACCACTGCGCCACCGCTCGGCCGCAAAGGTGAACTCCATCTCACCGCAGAGACGTGCAGACACTGCCACCTGGTGACACCATCGGTATCTTTCCATGAAGGTGATTCTTCATTATCGAAGTACCTATTCACATCTGTTAACTTTGATTATAAAACATGACCTCATGCTGTGTGTTGTATAACCACATCATCAGCCATGGTCAATCCACTGCTGGATGAAGGCCTCCACCAAGCCGCCACCTCTCACGATCCTGCGATTGCTTGAATAATAATCCACATGGACATGAACGGAATTTCTTCTCAGAAGCGAAATTCCTTGGCTCTTGCCACTCCGATATAACTTTCGACCATCCACCATATATCCCTTCTAAATGTAATTGCATGCTTCAAAGTGGAATATATGTACGCAGGGCGTTCATGCTTACGCTGTGCACATGCTAAACATGGATATTACACGCGCGTTCAAAGATAAAGCCCCCCCCCCCCCCGTGTAACCTTAACAGACACCCGGGCAAGTTGTCATTAGGGAGGAGCACCTCTGAAAGGCCTCGCACGGCACATGAAAGGGTGGGTGGCCAACACCACGCCCGGGCGCCTTTCTCTCCCCCCCCCCCCACTCTGTGCTGATTGTTAACACACCGCACTGGGGAATTGTTTGATACTAATTCGATCCAGGGGAGGCCCAGAAGAGGTTCCAATTTTCGTCACTGTTAAAGAAAATATTGCGTTTTAGATCATTACATTGAGGTCACAAGACAACTTACCCACCCTGTACAAATACGAAATAAGACAAAGGTCCCTCGTATAGCCCTAATAGACGTTTGGGGCAAGTGCTGCTTGCGAGTATCAAACAAAAAAACACAGCAACACACAGGTCGTGTCTGTGACCAAACCCGAGTCCACGCGGCTCGATCTCGTGAGATCTCAGAGGCTAAGCAAAGGTTGAGCCAGGATAATAACTGTGATGGGAGGCGCTTGGGTTACGCGGTGTGGAACAGCAGAGGGCAGTGGAGCAAAATCAACCGCTGCGTTGCAAACGCTCCCTCCACACCGTCTGTGGCTCTATGCTCAACCAAAGCCGCATTGACCATCGTGGTGAAGTATGGTCAAATAACCCCCTGTGACCAAGGTGGTGTGGAGAGGCCTTCATCCGTCAGTGGACTGAAAGGGATTGCATATAGATACAAAGACAAATATCTGCCGTGTAGCCTTAACAGACTGTTGGGGACAAGTGCTGTTAGCGAGCACCTATGCAGGCCAGCACGACACACGAGGGGGCGGGTGGCCAACACCACGCCCGGCCGCCTTTGTCTCCCCAGTGGCGATGCTTACACATCGCGCCAGCTACTCATTTGATGCCGAGTCGACCTAGGGGAGACCCAGGTACTGGTTCAAATAATCGTCACCGGTGCCGGCAGTGAGCAGGAATCGAACCCGGGTTGCCAGGTCCGTAGCGCATGCGCGCTGCCCGCTACGCTACCGCTCCCCACTGTGCACGTACACACGAACACAAACACCGCCCTCTAGCGGTGGTTCTTCTCCTGGGGGTGCGTGCACCACCTGGGGTTGCGTGCACCACCTGGGGGTGCGTGCACCACCTGGGGTTGCGTGCACCACCTGGGGTTGCGTGCACCACCTGGGGTTGCGAGATGCCCTTTCTGGGGGTGCGTCCACCACCTGGGGTTGCGTGCACCACCTGGAGGTGCGTGCACCACCTGGGGGTGCGTGCACCACCTGGGGGTGCGTGCACCACCTGGGGTTACGTGCACCACCTGGGGTTGCGAGATGCCCTTTCTGGGGGTGCGTGCACCACCTGGGGTTGCGTGCACCACCTGGGGGTGCGTGCACCACCTGGGGGTGCGTGCACCACCTGGGGTTGCGTGCACCACCTGGCGTTGCGAGATGCCCTTTCTGGGGGTGCGTCCACCACCTGGGGTTGCGTGCACCACCTGGGGGTGCGTGCACCACCTGGGGTTGAGTGCACCACCTGGAGGTGCGTGCACCACCTGGGGGTGCACGCACCACCTGGGGTTGCGTGCACCACCTGGGGTTGCGTGCACCACCTGGGGTTGCGAGATGCCCTTTCTGGGGGTGCGAGACATGGGCAGATTTTTTTGAAGTGAAATCTTCTAAAACAGATGAAGCACGGGCACGTGAGTACAACTACTTTGTTTCACCAAACCCCGTGTATTTATTAACACTGCGCATTGTTTTACGATCGGGAACCAAAGGGGTGCAAGGTTGCAGCAAAGGTTATAAGACCCAACTTGCACTCGAGCTTACACAGCCTTGTTGGAGCAAGCAGTGTTAGCGAGCGCCTATGAAGGCCGGCACGACGTACCACGTCGGGGTTTTGTGGTTTGTCGTTACACACCGCACCGAGTATTCATTTTGTGCCGAGTCCACCCAAGGGAGACTCGGGGCCGGTTGAGATAACGCGCGTCAGTGATGCTCGCCGTGGCCGGGAATATAACTTGAGTCACCGAGTTCGTATCGCAGTGCCCTGGTCAACTGTCCCTTCACTCCACCCCACTCACACGAATCTCAAAGTGCTACCAAACCAGGGCTGTTAAAACGACAACCGGTAACCGTTTTCGCACTCGATAACCGGTTACGAGAGTCAAGGACCCGTAATTGTTTTCAGTGGAATTTCAGTGGCGAGCGCTCGAATTGGCACGCGCCTACGAACAAACGGCACGGCGGCCCAAGTCAGCGCGTGGTCACATTGTCCCATCGGTTCGGTTAAGAGGTAAAGCCGCAGCCCTGCAAATTGCTCGCTCACGCCACTGCTGGCGGAACGGCGTCCACGAGAAGGGCGCGCTCGAATGGTATTCTGCCTACTCTTCCACGTCGATCAGGCGTGTTGGAAGAGGTATGGCGTGCGTACTCACACTTTACCACACACCCCGTGACTCAGCTGCTGCTGTTGCTGGGTGGAATGAGACAGGAGGTGGGGGAGGTGACAAACGCAAATCCCAGCGTGATTCCAATTACACCCACGGCAATGACCATCCCCCTGGTTCTGCTTGGAATATTTTCTTACATTGGGGAGAATACGGTCATAACGGATGTTTAAGCCACGACGCCACATCATGTGTTGAACCAGCGGGTCACGCGTAGCTAGCAACAGCGGTGGTGTGTTTGGGCAGGGGAAGGTCTCGGAGGGGTTGGGTTGAGGGTTGGACTCTCGGAGCGGGGGGAGGGTTCAGGTATCGCAAATCTAAATCTATAAGCGCCACATGAGCCAATTAGCAAGGCGCGGATTGATTCTGTGCAACAGCTGAGGTCGCTTTTGGAAGGCCCATCAACTTTTCAACCAAACATTACGCGCTATAAAACAAACACAAACGCGTTAATCGAGCATAATTGTTTTGCTTTATGTTCGAGGTTCGCTGATACGAGTGTAGTGCCTCTTGTGGGCGGTTGTGAGATACTCTACCTGGAGTTCGAATGATTCAGGCATCAAACATTAAATACCTGCAGACAATACAAATATCCCAATTTGACTGTTTGTGAGCACATCAACATTATTGATATCACATCAACATTAGTGATATCACATCAACATTAGTGATATCACATCAACATTAGGGATATCACATTACCATTAGTGATATCACATCAACATTAGTGATAGCACATCAACATTAGTGATATCACATCAACATTCGTGATATCACATCAACATTCGTGATATCACGTCAACATTAGTGATAGCACATCAACATTAGTGATAGCACATCAACATTTGTGATATCACATCAACATTAGTGATAGCACCCACTCGCACGTAAACTTCGAGGAATGCCGACATTGCTATAACAATGTTGGCACAATGGACTTTGTAATCCGGAGGTCGCCCTTGTTAATTGATCTCGCGTCGCGGAAGTTGAAAGCAATGGACGCGCGTCTTCATCCGACACCCTCTCTCAACCCCCTCCACCCACCCAACACGTGTCCACGGACACACCAGAGTGAGTTCATCCGCAGGGCGCGTGCGGTCCGTCTCTCCCAAGGGGCCTGACCAGCGTGGAAGAGGAGGCCCAATACAGCACCAAGACGAGGTCCTCCCGCTGGCAGTGAAGTCAGCAAAACAATTTGCATGCACAGGTTCAATATGACGGGGAAACGATTCGCCTCTGCGCCTTTGGCGCAAACATACGGAGACCCACACACCAGAACCTCCCCCCCAACACATAGCTTTTAAATTATCGTCAGGGCAAGTGTTGTTAGCGAGCACCTATTAAGGCGTGACATGGGGGGGGGGGGAGGCCCAGAACCGGTTCAAAGATTCGCTAATCACTGCGCCACACACGCACACACCCACGCGCACACACGCACACGCGTGCACACACACACGCACACACGCACACACACGCGTGCACACACGCGCACACGCGTGCACACACACGCACGCGCACACACACACCCACGCGCACACACGCACACGCGTGCACACACACGCACACACACGCGCACACACGCGTGCATACACACGCACACACACACGCGCACACACGCACACACGCGTACACACACGCACGCACACACACGCGCAAACACACGCACACACGCGCACACACACGCGCACACGCGTGCACACACACGCGCAAACACAACAACAACAACCGCCATTCACCATTAAGTGGCGGTGACGTCACCACGACGCTTGTGCCAGGCTATGTGCACCCTGAGGCCACGTGAAGTGTCGAACGCCCGCTGGCAGGAGGTCACGGGGCTGGTGCACCACCTGTGCCCCCGACTGTGGCAACCTGCTGTGCTTTAGCCACCCGGCGCTCCGCTCGTTGTTGTGAGCGTCGCTCCTCCGCCCTCCGTTTGTTGTTGGAGGGCGACTGCCTCCAACTGCCCAGTAGCGTCCTTCACGAGCCTCCTCCACAGAGGCCGAGCTTGACACCGCTGGTACCAGTCATCGGCAAGCCCACTCAGCTCCACGTCCTCCTGTACCACATCACTCCATCTCTTCTCTAGCCCGTGCCGCGCCCGCTTAGCCCCCTCGATCCGGCCGAACAAAAGCTGTTTCGGCATGCGGTGGCTGGGCATGCGGGCTACATGACCCAGCCATCGCAGCCTTCCCCGCCGGAGGAGCTCACCGATGGGACCTTGCCCAGATCTTTCAATGATTTGTGAGCTCCTCACACAATCCAGTCTGGTTAAACCCAGGATGGATCGTAGGCAGGCCAGCCTAAATGTTTCTAACAGGCGAAGATGTTCCATTAGGGGGGTCCACGTTTCGCAAGCGTAGAGAAGGGAGGGAATGACCGTGGCCGAGAAGACCTGAAGCTTAGTGCGGAGCGACAGACCAGGTAGCTTCCACACAGCGTTACGCAACCGATGAAAATATATTGCCGCTCGACTGATTCGGAGTGAGACCTCTGCTGTTAACCTGGAGCCGGTCATAAGCACACTGCCCAGGTATGGGAAACTCTCCTCTCCACAACTGCCCCATCACCGATTGGGAGTTGTGGGGGTGTAGTGTCCGATGGTACAAAATACCCAGGCAGGTGCTTAGTTTTGGTGGGGCTGATGATAAGACCTCTTAGTGGCACGCTCCAGTCTCAGCAGCAGCGTCTCCAACTCCTCCTCTGAATGAGCAGCTATTACCAAATCATCAGCATACATAACGTGGTTGAGCAATAGGGAGCCATCCCTTGACCGCACCCGGGCATCGATCAGCCTCCCATTATATCTGTACCATATGGAGATTCCCCCGGTACATCCATTGAAGGTTTCACGAACTACGTGGTCGAAATAGATGTTAAATAATGTGGGAGCCAGAGGACATCCCTGTCGCACCCCAAGGTGTACAGGGAATGGCTCTGACTCCCGGCCACGTAGTTTTACCCGGGCCCGCTCACCATCATGAAGGTCCTTAATGATCGTGAGCAGAGGGTCAGGTACTCCAAAAGCACGAAGAACAACCCAGAGCCCAGGCCTACTGATGGTATCATAGGCCTTGACCAAGTCAATAAAGCAGAGATGTAGGTCTTTTTGGAATTCCCTACACCTCTGCTGTAGCAGACGGACAGAAAATATGGCATCTGTGCAGGACCGCCCTTTCCTGAAACCCCACTGGGGCTCCGTAAGCCTCTCCTCAGCGTGCCTGGCAAGGCGATGTTGAATAATCCTTGCCAGGACCTTTCCCGGCACACTGAGGAGTGAAATGCCCCTGTAGTTGTTACAGTCTGTGCGGTCCCCCTTTTTAAGAAGGGGGACCACCAGGGCATCCTTCCAATCCTGCGGAACCCGTCCAGTGGTCCAGACTGTTGTTATGATGTCATATAGGGCAGTCTGTGCACAAACGCCACCCTCCCTCAGCATTTCGCTTGGGAGATCATCTCTGCCCGCTGCCTTTCCTGGTCTCAGACTCCGGATCGCCCTCAGTACTTCCTCAACAGATGGCACCTCAGCCAGCCACTCACAGGGGGTGACTTCTTCCAATATTTGAGGCACCACAGCCTCAGCAGGGTCATCCTCACTTTGTGCCACGATGTTTTCCTGGCTGAGGGATTTTCCCTCCCCCCGGACCTCACAGAAATGCTTAGCAAATCTGCAAACCTGTTCCTGGGGGTCGGAGATTGGATCACCATTTTTTCCCCTAATGATGGTAATAGGTGTGGCGCTGCAGGTTACTTTTTTGATGGCGTTAAATAGAGATTTGTGATCACGGGCCACTGAGGCAGACTCCATCTCCTCAGCAAACCGCAACCACCACCCATCCTTGCAGCGCCTCACGGCTCTCCGAACCTCCGAGCGAAGGCTGCGGTAAGCCTCCTCATTCTCTGACGTGGGATTCTGTAGCCGATGACAGTGGGCCTGTCGCTTTTTCTCAACCATCCTGAACACCTCTTTTGTCAGCCAGGGTCTCTGGGGAGGTCTGAACCGCGTACCCAAAGCAGCCATTGCAGCTGCATGAGTCACACGCACACGCACGCACACACACGCACACACACACGCACACACACACGTACACACACGCACACACACGCACGCACGCACACACACACACGCACACACACACACGTACACACACACACACACGAACACACACACACGAACACACACGCACACACACACGCACACACACGCACACACACACGCACACACACGCGCACACACACTCACACACACACGCACACACACACACGCACACACACACACGCACACACACACGCACACACACACGCACACACGCACACGCACACACACACACACGCACACACGCACACGCACACACACGCACACACACACACGCACACACACACACGTACACACGTACACACACACGTACACACACACACGCACACACCCGCACACACACACACACACGTACACACACACACGTACACACACACACGCACACACATTCACACACACACGTACACACACACACACGTACACACATACACACACGTACACACACAGACACACACGCACAGACACACACACACGCACACACATTCACACACACACGTACACACACACGTACACACACACGTACACACACACGCACACACACGCACGCACACACACACTCGCGCACACGCGTGCACACACACGCGCACACACACACACACGCACACACACGCACACACACACACGTACACACACACACACACGCCCACACACACGCACACACACACACGCACACACACACGCACACACACACACGCGCACACACGCACACACACACACGCGCACACGCACACACACGCACACACACACGTACACACACACGTACACACACACACGTACACACACGCACACACACACGCACACACGCACACACACGTACACACACGCACACGCACAACAACAACAACAACCGCCATTCGCCACTAAGTGGCGGTGACGTCACCACGACGCTTGTGCCAGGCTATGTGCACCGTGAGGCCACGTGAAGTGTCGAACGCCCGCTGGCAGGAGGTCACTGGGCAGACCCAGGTGCCACGGGTCGACTGACTGAGATGACTGGCTGATGCACCACCTGTGCCCCCTACTGTGCCAACCTGCTGTGCTTTAGCCACCCGGCGTTCCGCTCGTTGTTGTGAGCGTCGCTCCTCCGCCCTCCGTTGTTGTTGGAGGGCGACTGCCTCCAACTGCCCAGTAGCATCCTTCACGAGCCTCCTCCACAGAGGCCGTTCTTGACACCGCTGGTACCAGTCATCGGCAAGTCCACTCAGCTCCACGTCCTCCTGTACCACATCACTCCATCTCTTCTCTAGCCCGTGCCGCGCCCGCTTAGCCCCCTCAATCCGGCTAAACAAAAGCTGTTTCGGCATGCGGTGGCTGGGCATGCGGGCTACATGACCCAGCCATCGCAGCCTTGCCTGCCGGAGGAGCTCACCGATGGGACCCTGCCCAGATCTTTCAAGGATTTGTGAGCTCCTCACACAATCCAGTCTGGTTAAACCCAGGATGGATCGTAGGCAGGCCAGCCTAAATGTTTCTAACCGGCGAAGATGTTCCACCAGGGGGGTCCACGTTTCGCAAGCGTAGAGAAGGGAGGGAATGACCGTGGCCGAGAAGACCTGAAGCTTAGTGCGGAGCGACAGACCAGGTAGCTTCCACACAGCGTTACGCAACCGATGAAAAGATATTGCCGCTCGACTGATTCGGAGTGAGACCTCTGCTGTTAAACTGGAGCCAGTCATAAGCACACTGCCCAGGTATGGGAAACTCTCCACTCTCTCCACAACTGCCCCATCACCGATTGGGAGTTGTGGGGGTGGAGTGTCCGATGGTACAAAATACCCAGGCAGGTGCTTAGTTTTGGTGGGGCTGATGGTAAGGCCCCACCTCTTAGTGGCACGCTCCAGTCTCAGCAGCAGCGTCTCCAACTCCTCCTCTGACTGAGCAGCTATTACCAAATCATCAGCATACATAACGTGGTTGAGCAATAGGGAGCCATCCCTTGACCGCACCCGGGCATCGATTAGCCTCCCATTATACCTGTACCATATGGAGATTCCCCCGGTACAGCTATTGAAGGCTTCACGAACTACGTGGTCAAAATAGATGTTAAATAATGTGGGAGCCAGAGGACATCCCTGTCGCACCCCAAGGTGTACAGGGAATGGCTCTGACTCCCGGCCACGTAGTTTTACCCGGGCCCGCTCACCATCATGAAGGTCCTTAATGATCGTGAGCAGAGGGTCAGGTACTCCAAAAGCACGAAGAACGACCCAGAGCCCAGGCCTACTGATGGTATCATAGGCCTTGACCAGGTCAATAAAGCAGAGATGTAGGTCTTGTTGGAATTCCCTACACCTCTGCTGTAGCAGACGGACAGAAAATATGGCATCTGTGCAGGACCGCCCTTTCCTGAAACCGCATTGGGGCTCCGCAAGCCTCTCCTCAGCGTGCCTGGCAAGGCGATGCTGAATAATCCTTGCCAGGACCTTTCCCGGCACACTGAGGAGTGAGATGCCCCTGTAGTTGTTACAGTCTGTGCGGTCCCCCTTCTTAAAAAGGGGGACCACCAGGGCATCCTTCCAATCCTGCGGAACCCGTCCAGTGGTCCAGACT